>NC_064614.1:816194524-818694524 GCF_023898315.1 Schistocerca nitens
ACAGTGTTGGACTGTCAAGCGCGTGAGCTATGTTCTAACCTCTCTGGTGCCCCCCCCTCCCCCTTTCCAACGCTGTTCGCTTTATTCAAATTTGTGTCTTTGTCGAGGTGTAATGCCCGTTTGCAACAGTGAAGTGTAAGGTAGGGACCTATAATGACAGTTGATTCCGCACAACTAATTTCTTAGCAGCCGAAAGGAAGTGGTTTTCGAATGGCAACCACAAACGTTTGGTGACAAATCGACAAGTCAAACGAATCCTCCACCGGAAAATACATCTAGTGTGTCATACACGGCGTAACTGACAGTACTTGTGTCATATGATAGGAGTCTCTTACTGGTAATTAAGTGAGAAATGCCTCCTTGCCAGATATAGATGATCGTATAAATGTGAATGTGATCACTCCCAAGGAAATGATGAAAACATATTTGTTTGTTACGTAAGCTGCAACAAATGAACGCAACAGTTTCACAATGACACAAATTCTCCGTGCTCTGTCAAAATATGTGTTTTTAACGTTTCTGAACTTGCGTTCCATTTCAAAAGTCTTGACTCTTCAATTCCTTTCTTGTAACCTAGTTCACACCAGTTTATTTGTTGTTTTCGTTTCTGTGAGACTTCAATGTGGTATCTCGCCTGTCCTTACTATTCATCACATTTACTTGCGACGGTAACGTATTCTTACCAGAAGACTCATATTCTATACCTAATGAATAGTATAACTTTCAAGATTACAGAAAGAGAACAAACATTTCAATGACAGGACCGACAGTTCATAATGTTGGTAAAAAATTGAATAAATAAATAGCATGGGGGAGTTTCGAACACGACTCGAGCACGTAGCAGTCCCAACACTGTAGCCACTTACCCAAGACGCACTCCTTGTTCTTGGACCGTTGACCTTTTTTCTCTCTTTTTTTATATTTATTTACAGTTTAGTACACCTTCTTTCCGTTTTCTGCTTGATCTGTGTTCAGTTTCTGAGGGGTTATCCACTGGGCCACATTATCACTAAACATAAGATGGATGCGAAGGGGAGTTTCCCATGTAAGAGCTCTTCCAGCACCTACAGATTACTTGATACTTTTCTTACAAATAAGGCAAGTTGAGGGTGATATATGACCTCATAGCTTAACTCATTGCTGAATATATATATATATATACCAAGTAACGAAGAATATCATCGCCAGTGTTAACAGAAACTCACTTACCAGAATGATTCTTTCACTCTGCAGCGGGGTGTGCGCTGATATGAAACTTCCTGGCAGATTAAATCTGTGTGCCGGACCAAGACTCGAACTCAGGACCTTTGCCTTTCGCGGGCAAGTGCTCTACCTCGAGTCTCTGTCCGCCACACAGTTTTAATCTGCCAGGAAGTTTCATATCAGCGCACACTCCGCTGCAGAGTGAAAATCTCATTCTGGAAACATCCCCCAGGCTGTGGCTAAGCCATGTCTCCGCATTATCCTTTCTTTCAGGAGTGCTAGTTCTGCAAGATTCGCAGGAGAGCTTCTGTAAAGTTTGGAAGGTAAGAGACGAGGTACTGGCAGAAGTAGAGCTGTGAGGACGGGGCGTGAGTCGTGCTCGGGTAGCTCAGATGGTAGAGCACTTGCCCGCGAAAGGTAAATGTCCCGAGTTCGAGTCTCGGTCCGGCACACAGTTTTAATATGCCAGGAAGTTTCAGAAACTCACTTCTCTATTGTATATTGTATATTCCTTATATACTCTCCACCTGTGTAATGATACCTTGCTTTTTCAAAATTAAAAGCCAAGAAAAACCTGCTTATTTGGAAAACAAGTACTAACTTGATTTTTTCAAATGTGAGGATATCATTTGACAGAAAGGACACATTGGTTCGCCGTTTCTCTTTCAAAAAAAGGAGTACTTCTTCCCATTCTTTATCAAATGCTATATTATGTTCTTCATATTTAGGTTTATTAGACACCAGCAACAACCACAGTTTTACTTGAACAATGTTACTGCGTGAAGAGCAGAACCACGTTACTCGGTACAAGGTCGACTAACTGAATCTGAAGCCTTTTCCACACGTGCAAGATTACCAGTGATGCACCTGTTCCGCTCGCCTCTCCCGTGTAGACAGGCCACTTGCACGAGATTCACGCGTCCGATCGCTTTTAGACGGAACGGGATGTGACCTATTAGTTCAAATGGCTCTGAGCACTATGGGACTTAACATTTGAGGTCATCAGTCCCCTGTAACGTAGAACTACTTAAACCTAACCAACCTAAGGACATCACATACATCCCTGCCTGAGGTAGGATTCGAACCTGCGACCGTAGCGGTAGCGCGGTGCCAGTCTGAAGCGCCAAGAACCGCTCCTCCACACCTGTCACCTTTTCTCACGCATATATATGTGCTTTGCGCATGCGCAGACGACCGAATGGGGAGCCCAACTGACAAAAGATCCCAACTGGCAAACAGCAGGAAGTTCTTTGTGAATCGTGTCTTCTGCTGAGCGAAATGTTTTATATCGTTCGTATTATAAACAGTTAACGGGTGAAACATCTGCTATAAACACTCATTAGAATTTAAAATATACGACGCACGTGCGAGGAAATGAATGTAGTTCAGCGATCCGGATCTACGTGGAATTACTCTTAGAAAACATGTTCTTATTCATTTTTACATGTATTCACGATATTATCAGAGGTGAGCCATAAAGAGTCTTCTCATTAGAGGAAAAACTTGTCTTAAGTCGGGGAAATTAAAACTGGCAACAGAAATAGCAACACTGTATTGGTATGTTTATCTTTTACAGCATTTACAATAAGGTCATTTCCACATGTAAGCGACTTAGTTTCGCATGAACTGAATGAAAACAATTAAATACAGCGTCCTAGTGTCCATCTAAAACATAAATATAGTAATCATTGACAACAAATGTAGTGGTCACGAAGAGCACACGATCAGACATGCACGTACCACGTAAATGATTGTTTTGTTGTTGAACGGGCTATCGCGTGGAACAACTCTGCAGTAGACGACGAGTTTCTTCTTCGTGTCTCACGTCCCGTGTAGAGCGGGCTTTAGGGTGTCACAGTACAGCGTTGCCAACTCGACAATGGTCGCACTAAACTGAGGGAAGATCCACCTTGTGGTCACGCCAGCTTTATACCTTTGTTCTTCTTTCAGCTAAACGTTCTATAAAGCAATAGACAGTTTGTCACTTCTGAGTACTTCGTGAATGGATAACAACAGTGTGTAATGAGGAAGATTCAAGAAATACAAAAAGTACAAAAAAAATTTCTGCATAATGATCCGTGGCGGGACTGGCGCCAGTAGTATCTCTGACATGAGTACAATCGATTTCCTGGTGCAGAGGTTTGTCTTTGGGCTTGGGCCGGCTCGAGATATAAGGGAGTGCCGACCGCGAGTAATGAGGGAGCACACAACGCTTGAGGATGGGGCGCAAGTCGGCGATTGGTTGGCGGACAGAAGCGAAGACGGCGTGCCAGAGGTCGGGCGGCGGTTGTCACGTGGTCGTACTGGAGTCGGCGGGAGTTGGCCGGCGCTGTGCATTCTCCGGCAGCCTGTTGAGCTGTGGATGTGCCCGCTTCCTTGGAGGGACACGCTGGTAGGGTCTTTTGAAGTGATGGTCTGGCATCTTCAGAAAATCACCCCAGCATCAAGACATCCAGTTAAGTACGCTAATTACTAAGAGCGCTTAGTTAACTGTGATTGTGATCGCTCTTGGTGCAGTAAGACGTTGCACGACGTGTGATGTTATGCTTGTTCCGTTCCATTTGAGGCCTACTGCTAACTGTGTGCTCTGCTTCCGCATAATATTGATGTATTTGCAGATGTATGTCATTAAGTTCTAGTGAGTGCCGGTTCTCGTGAGCCAGTTCATTTCCCACTCTTAGAGTTTGTTTACCAAGTACTGTTTCAGTTACAGGAAGCACTCCCTAGTCAAATTAGTTGTTGTTTAGACTTGATTTTAAAGAGTTCATTTACTAGTCAACCTTAAACGTTACGGTTAAGAAAGGTTTTTCTGCCTTCTATTGTTGGGTGTGGTCTGTGTTTCAGTGAGCTGAGCCAGCGGGCAACCGAAGTCCGGGGCTTCCATTTAGATTACAAGTTTGGCGGTGGACTTCGCCTGAGCTCGTGTGTTCCTCTATGGTAGCATTTGCTTGGTTCACATTTTGGTGGCCTACTCAACGTGCGGTTGCAAACGGAGCCACGTCTTGGTTCGAAGTAAAGTATTATTTCTCTCAGTCAGTTCCATCGTTCGTGGTTAAACTTCGGCCTTGCAAGCTTGGACCTTGCTTCTGTTGTTACACACTTATCATTGAACAAAGTTGTAACTTTGTATGCCCTAAAAGTCCACCTTACAAGTCAATGGGCATCTGAGTAATTTCGCAGTCGCTCCGTAAGATTGACCAAGTTATAAATATGTTTTAAGTATTAGTGTTAAAGTTGAGGCTGTGTGTCAAATGTTATTTTACATGTAATGTAAGGATTTAATTGAAAGGGTCTTAAATAATATGTCTTAACTAGAGTTGTTTGTTAAAGTTATTTATTAACTTGCTGATGATTTATGTAATGAATGTCTCTTACCCGAGTGGAAATTGTCAAATTTTAAGTGAGACTGTTTTTGTTAGTTAATAAACCCATTGGAATTGAAATGATCACTTTATTGGGTCAGCCCTTCCACCCCATTTAGATTTAAAGGTTAAACAAAACAGCTGTTAAGTAACTCTGTACCACATAATTCTTAAATAAGGTAACGCATTTAAACAGCTCTTGAACTCTAGACAGAGGACGAATACGTTAGGGCACGGGAGTACAGGATTGTTGGTACTGCAGACCGCAAACCCCGCACTATGACTACGAAAGGGCAGCAACAAGGAAACTAGTGAAATAGAATTACATAAATACTTCTCATCATTTGTTCTGCAACTATTCACTTTATTTAACAAATACCGTTACAACAATGTATTCTCAAAGGAACTAAGTTCTCTAAGGGCCGGCGCTCGCCTTTTTAGAAACGAATGAAAGGTGAATCAAAAAAAATTTGCGACGCTCGAGGGTCGCGCCACCATAAAATGAATGAAGGAATGCATGTGACACGTGGAATGCTGTCTGTGCGGTGTCTTACATGATGCTAGAATGGCAGTTATTGCCTCTGAAAGTTTTGACAACATGGCATATCTTGGATGTCAAATAATACAGCTCTTTTCCACTAATATCTTAAATATCGACATCAATCAGAAAATTAGAAGATACACGACTGTGACAGGTACAGAGACACACAGTACTGACTTTTTTCCGTTTCGGGAGCAGCCAGTTTCAAATATTGTAGGTCCTTCTGGTTCATCTGTTCTACAATATTCTTAAAATATTAAACGCATACCGGTATGGCTTTCTTCAGCAGTGTAATGACCGATATCAGTTACCCTTTCTTTGCCATTGTACCACATCTTAATCTTCTTTGACAATATTAAGTTCATTCCCCCCACTGTTCGATTATCAACGTAACAGAACACAAATTATGAAATTATGTGATAGAAGAAACGTCAGTATCACCAGTATTTACAAGTGTTGAAAAATGGACGACCCGCTTGCTGACCTGATAAAAAGCGATAATCTGGTCAGTTTACTCAGTCAGCTTTGTAATATGACACATCTGTCTCTCAATTATATGTTGTGGAGATATTATGGTTGGTTGGTTGGTTTGGGGAAGGAGACCAGACAGCGTGGTCATCGGTCTCATCGGATTAGGGAAGGTTGGTTGGTTGGTTTTGGGGAAGACCAGACAGCTTGGTCATCGGTCTCATCGGATTAGGGAAGGATGGGGAAGGAAGTCGGCCGTGCCCTTTGAGAGGAACCATCCCGGCATTTGCCTGGAGTGATTTAGGGAAATCACGGAAAACCTAAATCAGGATGACCGGACGCGGGATTGAACCGTCGCCCTTCCGAATGCGAGTCCAGTGTATTAGGGAAGGATGGGGAAGGAAGTCGGCCGTGCCCTTTCAGAGGAACCATCCCGGCATTTGCCTGGAGTGAGGATATTATGGATAGCGATACTTGGGCTCTGCAGATATGGAATAGTTTGGAGGAAACAGGATTTCGTCTATCAGTAATACATTGAGTAGTTTCCCACTCGGCTGTCTTTTATTTAAGTTATTCATTTTACACCATAGGTTCTAATCTTTGGATATCTATCTAGTTATATCAGCAGGCATCACAGAAACCACAGTTGCACTCACAATTCACGCGAGTATATCATCGCCTGATATCATAATAACTAATGGCAAAAATGAAAATATTAAATTACAGCAACAGGTAAGGAAAAATCTTCAGGGAAGATGAGTGTTAAATCTTCTACCACACTTAGGGTAGCAGTTAGTTAGTAGTGCGCAGGCAATAGTGAGAAGAAGGAATTATCAATATTGCTATGAATAAAGCATTAGTTTATTTCTGAATCTGCGCAGAAATGTAATTTGTGTCGTGTAGCAGTGCAAGTTACAGCAAAGTCGAGTGCATAAACACAAACAGAGTTCGTTTTTGATTTTTATTATTCGGCAAAATGTCATCCAGGAAGTCACAGTTATTATTTATCTGTAAACTGTCAAACGGCACAGAGCACTATGGGACTTAATTTCTCAGGTCATCAGTCCCCTGGAACTTAGAACTACTTAAACCTAACTAACCTAAGAACATCACACACATCCATGCCCGAGGCAGGATTCGAACTTGCGACCGTAGCGGTCGCGCGGTTCCAGACTGTAGCGCCTAGAACCGCTCGGCCACTCCGGCCGACGTAAACTGTCATTCTGGTGTTTTATAAGCACACATTTAACCTCAACCAGAATGATCTAACAAATACAGGGTACAAGCATACAGTAACGGCACATTTAAGAAAAAAAATGGCTCTGAGCACTATGGGACTTAACATCTAAGGTCATCAGTCCCCTAGAACTTAGAACTACTTAAACCTAACTAACCTAACGACATCCCACACATCCATGCCCGAGGCAGGATTCGAACCTGCGACCATAGCAGTCACGCGGTTCCGGACTGCAGCGCCTAGAACCGCGTGGCCACCGCGGTCGCCCACATTTAAGATCCATACCCATGTCAGCACTGGTAGAAGCCGAGCTCGGGGAAGATCAGTTTGGATTCCGTAGAAATGTTAGTACACATGAAGCAATACCGACCTTACAACTTATCTTAGAAGAAAGATTAAGGAAAGGCAAACCTACGTTTCTAGCATCTGCAGACTTAGAGAAAGCTTTTGACAACGTTGACTGGAATACTCTCTTTCAAATTCTAAAGGTGGCAGGGGTAAAATACAGGGAGCGAATGGCTATTTACAATTTGTACAGAAACCAGAGTCGAGGGGCATGAAAGGGAAGCAGTAGTTGGGAAGGGAGTGAGACAGGGTTTTAGCCTCTCCCCAATGTTATTCAATCTGTATATTGAGCAAGCAGTGAAGGAAACAAAAGAAAAATTCGGAGTAGGTATTAAAATCCATGCAGAAGAAATAAAAACTTTGAGGTTCGCCGATGACATTGTAATTCTGTCAGAAACAGCGAAGGACTTGGAAGAGCAGCTGAACGGAATGGACAGTGTCTTGAAAGGAGGATATAAGATGAACGTCAACAAAAGCAAAACGAGGATAATGGAATGAAGTCGAATTAAGTCGGGTGATGCTGAGGGAATTAGATTAGGAAATGAGGCACTTAAAGTTGTAAAGGAGTTTTGCAATTTGGGAAGCAAAATAACTGATGATGGTCGAAGTAGAGAGGATATAAAATGTAGACTGGCAATGGCAAGGAAAGCGTTTCTGAAGAAGAAAAATTTGTTAACATCGAGTATAGATTTAAATGTCAGGAAGTCGTTTCTGAAAGTATTTGTATGGAGTGTAGCCATGTATGGAAGTGAAACATGGACGATAACTAGTTAGGACAAGAAGAGAATAGAAGCTTTCGAAATGTGGTGCTACAGAAGAATGCTGAAGATTAGATGAGTAGATCACATAACTAATGAAGAGGTATTGAATAGAATTGGGGAGAAGAGGAGTTTGTGGCACAACTTGACAAGAAGAAGGGACCGGTTGGTAGGACATGTTCTGAGACATTGGGGTATCACAAATTTATCATTGGAGGGCAGCATGGGGGGTAAACATCGTAGAGGGAGACCAAGAGATGAACACACTAAGCAGATTCAGAAGGATGTAGGTTGCAGTAGGTACTGGGAGATGAAGGAGCTTGCACAGGATAGATTACCATGGAGAGCTGCATCAAACCAGTCTCAGGACTGAAGGCCGCCACAACAACAACAACAACAACAACCCATGTCAGTGACTACTTTGTAGTAACGACACATTTAAGATCCAGATCCCTGCCTACTGTGGAATTCGAACTCGCATACTCCACTCCTAGAGCATAGCGACGACCTCTGAACATCACAGATGCTGGCCTTGGGATTTAACATCAACAACTGCGCTTTGAGGTGCTTGTGACTTAACACTGAAATGGCTTACGTGCCAGAGCTCTACCAGCGCACAACACACACCGTTCCAGACAACGGACTCCTACGCAATAGGAGCGCCATTCAAATACTCGTCTGGAGAAACTGAACTATTATCTGCAGTTTACCTTAATAGGATTACTTAATTGAGGTCATTCCTTGTCTATCTGCTTCAGTGCTTCATACGTCATAACTGTGATGACTACCAGACTCTGAATTTTACTTTTTTTTTTAAGCAAACAACGTTTCTCGTGACTACACTCTTGAATAAAACAAGTACCGGGAAGGCTGGATCAGATATGGATAAACCTCAGTTTTTTCGACAATTACCGCCATAGTCTTCGTTCAAGAGCAACTGACAAAGACGATGGCGGTAATCGGCGAAATTTTGAATTTTTTCCCAGAATTCACCAGGAAGAAGTTAGAGAACCAATGACGCCTTAGGCCGAAACTCCTCAACCTAGTTAAACAACGCTGCAAGGCTTTTTCTGTTGCGTTGCAGGAACCGATATGAAGAAAATGAGACCAACTAACTCTCTTTTTATTTTTAATGACATCAGGTGAAGAACCACGGAACTAGGTTTACCAAATTTTTGCATATGGAGAAGTTTTGGTCTTCACTTCTATCCTATGGTGACTCATGCGTGTGTCATAGAGCAGCTCGTAAGCATTCTGGAAATAAGAACAAAGCAACGGAGGTGCAGTTGTTTGGAGGGAGCTACGTACGTCCTTCTGTGTAAATAACAACTCAGTTTAGATCTCGGAATTGCTGAAAATCTATACAGAAAATAAAAATTAGTCAGAATAGAATACGATACACAGCTATGAGGTAATTATCTGTCACTTCGTTGACATCTTCAAAATTTTGTGTAAGAGGAGGAGGAGGAAATTAGTGTTTAACGTCCCGTCGACAACGAGGTCATTAGAGACGGAGCGCAAGCTCGGGTGAGGGAAGGATGGGGAAGGAATTCGGCCGTGCCCTTTCAAAGGAACCATCCAGGCATTTGCCTGAAGCGATTTAGGGAAATCACGGAAAACCTAAATCAGGATGGCCGGAGACGGGATTGAACCGTCGTCCTCCCGAATGCGAGTCCAGTGTGCTAACCACTGCGCCACCTCGCTCGGTTTTTGTGTAAGATAGAGTTGCTTTTGTGCAAGTGTTTGTAGTCATCGTTGCCACATTTCAACTGTTCCGCAATTTCTTACCAAATAAGGAAGATGCAAATACTCACTTTGACTTTGTCTTTAGACAGAAATAGACGTTAGATGCATGTGCACGATTTATATTGGCGTGCTAGTTGTTCAAGTCCACTGGGACTGGTGTAATAGATCGTATGGTGAGACTATTTCAAATAATTAACTGTTTTCTAGAGCTTTATTAATCTCAATATCAATCTTCCTCTGTTGTATGAGATTGATTTTGTAGTGGTGCTTACGTTTCCGGCTCTTGGAAAAGTGCACTATCACCTGCAGCTTAGCTTCGGAGATTGTTTCATTTCATTTTCTTTTTCTACTAACGATTTAAAATTTACTGGCGCTGATCACTTGCTGCACATTTCACTAAATTACGTATGCCAGCCACCACGTGTACTAAGATCTTCATTCGAATTTTTAAAAAAGTTGAAATTCATATCTTTGTACGAAAGTTGTTTTACTAGGTAATTAATTTTATGAGGGAGGTATTTTAATGGAAATAGATCACAGATATGTACTAGCAAAAGGTCACTTTACTGCATTATATACACTGCACTACAGTAAAGAAAGGCGAAGAGAAACGCACACTTAGTATTTTTTTCTCTTACATCGACTGCCGTTTCACCCTTTCGCAGTTAGTGCTCCTTCACAGAATATTTAATTGGTGGAATTACTTTTCACACAAAGAAACGGTATTATTGTTTTTAAACCTTTAGATGGCACCAGCTACAATTTGCTCGCTGTCATAAGAATGTAAAACAACGAAAATACTGTTATCATAGTTGTGGTAAAATTGGCGCTCAACGAGCAATGCAACGATACAGAAACTGGACTTGCATTAGAGAAGCTGCGTTCAAATCCTTATCCGGCTATCCATGTTTAGGCTTACCTTTGTTTCTCAAATGGGAGGAACCAAGGATGGTTCCTTGTCCAAATCGAGCATCCGTCTGTAACTACCTCGTCATCAACGGAAATTGTCTACATTTACATGACTATTCTGAAATTCACATATAAGTGCTTGGCAAAGTGTTATACGAACCACCTTCAGACTAATTCTCTACCGTTCCACTCTGTAACAGATCGTGGGGAAACTGAGCACTTAAATCTTTCTGTAGAAGCTAAGATTTCCCTCTTTTTATTGTGATGACCATTCCTCTGTACGTAGGTTGGCGACAGTAAAATCTTTTCAGATTCATAGAAGAAAGTCGGTGATTAAATTTCGCGAAAAGATATCGCCGTAAGTGAAACGCCTTTCCTTTAATGTTTGTAGTAACAACTTGCTTATTATATCCGTAGCATTCTCCCGTCTGTTTCGGGATAATACAAAAAGAGCTGTTCTTCTTTGAACTTCTTCCATATCCTCCGTCAATCGTCTTTAGTAATGATCCCACCCAGCAAAGCAATACTCTAGCGGAAGACGACAAGCTTTGTGTGGGCAGTCTCTTTAGTAGATCTGTTGAATCTTCTAACTGATCTGCCAATAAATCGTAGTATTTGGTTTGCCTTCCCCGAAACATTATCTACATGATCGTTCAAAATGTAGTTGTTGGTAATTGTAATTCCTGGATATTTAGTCGAAATGATAGCCTTTAAATTTGTGTGATTCATCGTGTAATCGAAATTCAACGGATTTCTTTTTGTACTCGTGTTGATGACCTTACACTTTTCCTTACTGAGAGAAAATTTCCGGTTTTCCCACCTTTCAGATATCGTGCATAAGATATACTGCAATTGATTTTGATCTTCTGATGACTTTACTAGACGCTAAATGATAGCATGATCTTCAAACAATCTAAGAGGGCTGCTCAGATTACCTCTTAATTCGTTTATTCAGTCGCACAACTGAAGTGACACTCCATAGTCATACAATTTGCTTAAAAGTCTCTTGTGGGGAACGGCGTCAAAAGCTTTCTGGAAATCTAGAAATACGGAATCAGTTTGAGATCCCCTGCCGAAAGCACTCTTTACTTTGTGCCAATAAAGAGCTAGTTGTGTTTTACAAGAACGATATTTTCTGAATCCGTGCTGACTGTGTGTCAATAGATCGTTACCTTCTCCGTAATTCGTGCTGTCCAAACACAGTATACGTTCCAATATCCTACCGCAAATCGACGTTAGTGATATGGGTTGAACCCAGATAGATCTTTTCTTTTTCACTGAAAATGACACACACCTTTTGGATGGTAGGTACAGTCTTTTAACTTTTAACTTGAGTTGAGCCGTAGTGATGGCAGTGGACATCTGACGTAATCATCTGTTCAGTTTAGTGCGTTGTTAGTTTCAGGAATCATGTGCACGATAGTCTGTTACGAGAATGAATTTTTCACTCTGCGCTGTAACGTTCTCTATTTTGAAACTTCCTAGCAAATTAAAACTATGTATCGAGCGGAACTCGAACTCGGAACCTTGCCTTGCTTGGGTAATGCTCTCACCGACGAGATACCAAGGAGTCTGGAGAATAGCGGTGAGGCACTGGAAGAAGTAAATCTGTGGCGGAGTTCACCAGTCGTGGAAAGTTTTAATCTGAAGGAAGTTTCAGTTTGTTATGACTTTAGCCATGGACATGTGAATCTGTTGAGAAATTAGTGTTTCAAACACTGTTTTCTAGGCAATGTACGAGATGTTTGAGAAAAGTAATGATACTGATTTTTTTGTCTTCCAAAGTTTTTTTTTTTTTTTTTTTTTTAACAATAATATCGTCCCCTTCAAAGTACGTCCCTTCGGTAGCCAACACCAGCGAAGTCGTTGTTCCCACTCTTGGTAGCATCTCTGGAAGGCACCGATTGGCAGAGCCTCTAACAGTGTAAGTAGCCTGTTTATATGTTTGTATGTTGGCAGCGCTATAGACTGTAATTAATATCGCTGACAGCACTGTGCGCCCTCGGTAAGAGACTCTGTGGTTGGACGGACAATCATTTATCTGTTAGCAGTTAGCGACCGGATGGCTTGGACATGCTGATGGATATAGTTGGTAATGTTTTGGTAGTGGAATTATTGACGAGTACATAATTTTTGGAACTGGATGTCACATGAATAAGGTAAAATCTGCTAAATACATTGCTTGTTCTTCAACAAAATCTTTCTTTTGCTAACCATGTGCCTACTAGCAGTTAGAGCCTATAGTAGTTAGAATCATTTTATTTAGATGTCTGTAGCTGCTGCTTGCTGTAATTGCTGTAGTTTGTGTTATGAACATTTTCTGTGAGGTAGATGACTTATGAAAAGTATGGGTTATTGTTAGGATTTCTTCCAATCCAGGGCCATTACTTTGTGTTAATTATTTGAAGTCAGGTTGTTATTGTAGAGCAGTCAGATTGCGTTTGGCTTGTATATTGTGGGTAATAAATGAACATGTCAAGTTTGAGTTGTCTTTGTCAGGGAAAATTCCGTAGGTCAGCGTTGAAATGATAAAAATAAGTAACGAGACAGTAGGTTCAGTTTCACTCAGCAGTTTAAGTAAACGCTAAGAAATTTCACCTACTCAGTTGTTTCAAATGGACAGACGCTAAGAAGTTTCAACAGGTCGGTCACATTCTTCTGAATGTTCTCCAGAGTACAAAAAATGACGTCCTTCTAAGACGTTTTTCAATTTCGGGAAAATAAAAAGGTCACAAAGGCTCGAATCAGTGAATAGGGGGGCTGTGCAGCAACACGAACGCATTTTGAGATGAAATTTCCGTTATGGAAGCGTCCATATGACGTGGCGGGTTGTCATGATGCAGCATCCACTTCTCAGCAATGTCCAGTCTCACTAGATTTACATTTTCGCTAAGTCTTTCAAGGACTCTTAGTAAAACGGACGTTTGATGGCTCTTCCTTGAAGAACAGTCTCAAAAGAGCATGCACACTTTCGACGGTTACGTCAGTTTTTTAAGTTGAAGCTGTCATTGAGCGAGTTTCGTCTTCAAACGTGTTTTCAGCCTTCCAGGAATCGTTTGTGCCAGCGAAAAACTTGTGCCCTTGATAAGGAATATTTCACATAGGCTTTTAGAAGTTTTGAAAGGCCACACTCCCGGATTCCCCAACCCCAACACAAAACATGATGGCATAACGTTGTTCTGTGTTCCGGCGTAAAGTCAAGTGCTGGCACGCCAGGTGGGAACTTTAGAGCAGAAGGGGCTGTGAGACGACGTCAGTCAGTTACACCCTGACTTTCCCCTTTCCAGGACGACAATGTGACGGCAGCGCCCTCTACAGAAAGAGGCCACAAGCGTTGCGCCACCTGGCCTCAACCCAGTTCGCCCAGTTCTACAGAAGCGACAAAACCATCGACCTGGGTAGAAGCATCCACTGTATTACTTGACTTCTATAGGAATAGTATATACTGAAGGACATTGATTATTTGCGTGTCGCTCTTAGCTTTCGACACTTCTGAGTTATTGTCAAAGTTAAGTAGTGTCACTGATACAGTTCGTAATAAAACCCTTTAATACCACTTGCTTGAACTGTTGTCTAGGGATCCCAGAAAGCCGGTTTCCTAGGCACCACATATTTGACGAGTAGGTAGAATGCAGTACCGTGAATTCTGCTGTTTCATTTTCGTAACACTCAACAGAAACACAATTTCACTGATGGCGCTCTCAAAAATCAAGTGATGGCTGAACGGAGCTGAAACTCGGGCTAGGTCACACGAGTAGAGCAACACAGTGCTGCCAGCTTGCTTACAGTGTAGTCAGTCTCACTACTTCCCTCAGACACCTGTTATAGTGATTTGTCTGGCATTTTTGTTGTAATCATAATGCCTGTTTGTCATATGATTATCAGAAATGAACTACATTCTAAATTCATGTCTTTAATCCCGTGGTGCAGTTGTCCACTGCAGTGGACAGTTGATAATGTCGCTGCTTTGACGTTTTTAATGAGTCCGAGGCAGGGCCCAACAGCAGTAGGGAGTATCCACTGGAGTGGACAATGTGCATTTGAAACCTCAGCACTGACTAAAAATGCCAAAGCAGCAATATTAACAGCCATCCACTGCAGTAGACAATTGCACCACAGAGCTAAGTAGCCTATAGTAGCTTTGTGTCATGACCTAAACTTATATTGAATGTTTTCTCTGAATCACCCTGAATAAAAAGAAACAACTGCGTATGAGTGCCCCGAGTTACAAAATGTAAGATTGTTATCTGGCGTTCAAATGAGAGTTCCTTCAGTGTCTGCGAACTGCTGCTCAAATTCCGGTAATACGTTCTCGAATGGAGAAGCAAATCAGTGCCTTCCTATACACATAAATATCACTGTAAAAGCTAGAAAATTTTCGCATTTGACTACCGAACACGCACGACGTCGGTGTCAAAACCGCGAGTAAACGTGCCACTTATAGTTTGTGAGATACTTTTCGACTAACCGAATTCATATGGTTGTTTTGCATCTTTCATGGCAATATTTTCCGTCGAGTAGTACGCTTCGAGTGATATCGATAATTTAAATACGATTTCAGATCAGAGAAGATTTTGCCGAAAGTTATAAAGTATACACAGGCATATAATTACATATTGTTATGAGGTCAAAAACATGTCACTGATCACACGTTGAAGGCTTCGTATCGACTGTTTCTACCTAAGCCTTCACCGTTATTATCTGCTGGGGAAAAAGGATTCATGATTTATTGATTACTGTTCCTCTGAGCCGATCCTTTTTTTTTTCAACCATCAATCGCGCTCTGCAGCTGTCAGTATTTAAAGTGGCAGCTCAGCTTTCAAGTGCAACACAAATATACGCAAATTTGCATGGTAGGGGAGATGAGGGTAATGAAATCGTTTAAGTATGATAAGCGTCGCAGATGCGAATCCAGTATCAGATTACCGGCCAGTGCTGATTCATGCCAATGAAACTCCCCCTCTACCCAGAAACTGCAACAACTAACAGCTTTGTATATTTTCTAGTGCGGCGCATGGTAAGTCGCATGTAGTACGACGTGCCGCAACCGCGCCAAGTACGTAGAACCGCGCGAAGCGGCCTCGCTGGCTGCTGTGCGCTCCAGGGGCAGCTTGTAAAGCGGCGCTGGCCCTGTGTTTTCCCCTCGGCCGCACTATAACACTAATGGGGAAAAGTTGCTTTATGGCGCCCAGCTGGGAATGGCCGCTGCGTTATTATTTTGAATGGCGAGCGATCACGCCGTATTGCGAACACTTTCTCCCACAGGGAACGGGGGACTGGCTATCGATCCAGGTAGCGCCAGTTAACACAAAGCCTACTCTCTCTCTCTCTCTCTCTCTCCCATGACACCCACTACTACGGCCGCCCTGCCATACTGTTATGAAATTCCTACGCCGCGTACAATGGCGCTCTTTGTACGGAAGTTGCTGCTGCGAAATTATTTGCACACCAATCAACGTGTCGATCAACCAGGAGCAATGGATGTTTTTGCAATGGCCACTGCATCGACGCTGCGCGTAGACCTGTTGTCATGCAGGAAACAAAAATGCTACTCCGAAAAAGACTTGTTGGAAGGTGGACAGCTACAGCTATCTACACGTGGTAAATCTGTGAAACGTAGGTAAGACAAAACTTGCACACTCCACAAAACTAGCTCTCGGACGTCCAGAGGACCAATTGTCTCCACATCTATATTTATTTATTTTCGTTTATTTCTGAATGTGGTCCAGTGGGACCATACGAGCTACAGCTTCATGGTCATGGAACAAGTCAATACTTAGTTTACAGAACGTTGACTAGAAAATTCTTAACATAAATAATTAACAAAACACGAAAAACTTTCGAGAGAGTTTCCGAATAAGTAACACATTACAGAGGAAATTTGTTAAGAGCTGCGAGGGGCATATCTAAAATGAAACCTGAGTAGGGTGACACCTTTCCGTACAATGCCTAAGGAATGTAATCTAAGGGCATATTGTGTTAAAATCTACTTTTCACTGCGTGAATGTTTCAGTTTCTTCCAGATTTGCCAGTATCGTAAATAACACATCCCATGATGGAATATATCAATACTGGAGGAAGACATTTTCCGGGACAGTTCAAACTCCCCTGACATCAGTGTCATCAGTGTAAAATGAATTTTTGAACCATCAGCTGCTCTTATTGTAAACCGAAATATCAACCGATTTCAGTCTTGGATCATCTTCACGCATAAGGATTAAAACGTTTTAAGCCACCACATTACATTAGTCATTACCTAAATAATATCCAGTGCATACCACGAATATCAATATATGGCACAGGACCATAGCAGCAAACATGTGAATACTAAATATACGAAGGCAAGTACTGAAGAGAATATCAGAACTAATCAGCTAAGATCATCTATTTAGCACTGCTCTCTGTACATTTACACTGAAGAGAGCAAAGAAACTGGTATACCTGCCTAACATCGTGTAGGACCTCCGCGAGCACACAGAAGTGCAGCAATAGGACGTGGCATGGACTCGACTAACGTCGGAAGTAGTGCTGGAGGTAACTGACACCATGAATCCTGCATGGCTGCCCATAAACCCGTAAGAGTACAAGGGGATGGAGATCTCTTCTGAACAGATCGTTGCAAGGCATCCCAGATATGCTCAATAATGTTTATCTCTGGGGAGTTTGGTAGCCAGCGGAAGTGTTTAAACTCAGAAGAGTGTTCCTGGAGACACTCTGTAGCAATTCTGTATCTATGGGGTGTCGTATTGTCATCCTGTAATTGCCAAGTCCATCAGAATGAACAATGGACATGAATGGACGCAGGTGATCAGACAGGATGCGTATGTACGTGTCACCTGTCACAGTCGTATCTAGACGTATCAGGGGTTCCACATCCCTCAAACTTCACACACCCCGCACCATTACAGGTCCTCCACCAGATTGAACAGTCCACTGCTGATACGCAGGGTCCATGGATTCATGAGGTTGTCTCCATACCCGTACACGTCCATCCGCTCGATACAATTTGAATCGAGACTCGGCCGACTAGCCAACGTGTTTCCAGTCATCAACAGTCCAATGTCGATGTTGACGGGCCCAGGCGAGGCGTAAAGCTTTATGTCGTGCAGTCATGAAGGGTACGAAAGTGGGCCTTCGGCTCCGACAGACCATATCGATGATGTTTCGCTGAATGGTTCGTACGCAGACGCTTTCTTATGGCCCAGCATAGAAATCTGCAGCCATTTGCGGAAGAGTTGCACTTCTGTCACGTTGTACGATTTTCTTCAATCGTCGTTGGTCCCGTTGCTGCAGGGTCTTTTTCAGGCCGCAGCGATGTCGGAGATTTGATGTTTTACCTGATTCCTGATGTTCACGGTACATTCGTGAAATGGTAACATGGGAAAGGTCTCACTTCATTGCTACGTCAGAGATGTTGTGTCCCATCGCTCATGCACCGTCTATAGCGAGTATAACACCACGATCAAACTCACTTGAATCTTGGTAACCAGCCCCATTGTAGCAGCAGTAACCAATCCAACAGCTGCGCCAGACGCTTATTGTGCTATTGCTGCTGAAAGTCCTGTGCCATCTATTGATATTCATGGCCAGCACTACATTATTTAAGTAATGACTAATGTAATGTGGTGGCTTAAACCATTTTAATCCTTATCTGTGAGGATGGTCCAAGACTGAAACTGGTTAATATTTGGGTTTAAAATAAAAGCACCTGATGGTTCAAATGTGCATTTTATACATTACTTAACCTCCGCCCCCCCCCCCCCCCTCCTTACAAGGTCACCCAGCAACGTCAGTATCATGGGCTATGGGTTACGTACACTTTGCGACCGTGGTGTTTTCGACCCTTTTGAATCGTAGAACTTCCGTCCAGGCAGTTTTGTATAGCAGCTCCCCCCCCTTCCCCCCACAGCCACACACACTGCTGACTCTGACTTACGCCAACCGTTCTCAAT
Source organism: Schistocerca nitens (assembly GCF_023898315.1). NCBI lineage: Eukaryota > Metazoa > Arthropoda > Insecta > Orthoptera > Acrididae > Schistocerca > Schistocerca nitens. Next base: position 816,213,046 of record NC_064614.1, read on the forward strand.
CAGCGAATGTGTTGTTACCGTCATTCAGGCAGTGCCCTCGCTGACAGCCTTCGTTTCTATGCAATTCCGTACGCTACTTGAGTTCTATACATACTGAGAGTAACGGAAATAATTGCAACAAATAAAAGGAAAGCCGCGTGTTGTTCAGGACGGTGGACCCTGGCGTGTGCACGGAGAATGAATGTGTATACGAACTGGTTGTAGGTGAACTACGAAAGGAGTAATGGCTGAGGCCGTTTAAAAACTGAAAATGTCAGAATCATGACTGAACGGCAACATTCTTGCGCACCTGACGAACCACATGTGTATATGAAGAAACGAATGTGTCACTGCAGGAAGAGAATTCACTACCAAAAAGTCTATGGCTGTTCGCATATTTTTAAAGAACAATTTCAAGGCTTTAAAGATAAAAGTTTAGATTTTGTCGCAAATATGCCACATCATGAGAAGCCTAAAACTGCTTTGTGTAAATGATGAAGAGAAGCTACTGGGTAGCCCCGGAACCCTGACACTTATTCGGTGATTCAGCTGAGCGAAGACATTTTGAATTTAACTGAAGTTAATAAATAATTGTTATAAAATTTACAGTGGGTCTGTTTCTGAGAAAAGAACCCTGGTGTGAAGTTTTGAAGAAGTGGAGAAAATCCTTTGTGAAAATGGAACTGTTCTTTCAGTCGGGACATTTGAATGTTATTCAAAACAGTTCGAACAACTGTGCACCATATGGAATGAGATTGGGAGCAAATGGCTACAATTCATACTATGAAAACAGTGCTGTCCAGAACATCCCTTTCCATCTATACTTTCCACTTCAACCATTGCCTGCGGAAAAAAATTACAAGAACTAGGATTAAATGAGGAATAAACGGACAGAGATGAAGTCCGAGTTTATTACCGCATGTGTACTACAGTGGCACATGTTCCACCAAACAGCGGTGATGAACCGTGAGTGCTAATAATGGAGGAAATGCCCAGTGGAGAAAAGGTCATGAAATTCAAAGGCTATGTGGTCAATCAATGGACGGAAAATCCTAGTACACTAAATTAAATGTGAAATGATTTTAACCAGACCCACATGACCCAAAATGCTGTCCAATTATGGCAGAGGAAATTAAATTCAATAATTCAAAAACATCCGAACGTATAATTTCTGATACATAAGCTGAAGGAGAAAGCAGAAAATGTGGTATGAAATTAAAAAGAGTGTTCGTTAGTCTGCCTCTTCAAAAAAGAAGAAAAAGATACATAGATCTCAACAAAAAGTCGAAAAATGTAAGAATACACGACGATATTGGCGACTCATGAGTAACATTAAAGTCTCTGGTTCTCTTACAAAATACTTTGCGAGAAATAAAAATTCATAAAATACGTCAAAAATTTTTAAAGGTTTGCTGCAGTTGTAAAAGGTAAAACTAAAAGAAAAATTGAAAAATAGAAAAACTTGCCTATGCACTATGTGCATAGCCAGGTCTAAGCTTGCATAAAATTTGAATGGGTCCTCTTATTACGATTGGCCGGCACAGCCTTCCCCACTGTTAGGTCATCCTTCGACGGTCAGAAGACCTACGACCAAAATATTTGTGTTTGGAAACATTACGTAGACGGTACGGATTGCAAAGCCCACGACACCATATCATTAGGGTCCATACACCGTCCCACTCCCTCACCGGCCTCAAGGTCACCCCTTACCCACTCCCCTTAAGGTCACTCTTGTATACTATTAACTGTACTATAAATGTCACTAACAAAATTTTGTCCTATGCATATTTTAGACAGAAAGTGTAAATCAAAGGAAAACTGTCTAGCAACTCTGTAATCATGTGTATGACGAGTGTCTTCATTCAGTATTGTGCAGCTGTAAAAGAATTCACAAGTAGACCTGGAATCGAAGTCTTGAATTCGAATATTCTAACACCGAACTCCACCCACTGCAGTTAACCGGGCGGTACAGTCACACCATATTGAATCAAAATAATTCTATACGTTATTTCGTTCCTTTGACATCCATTTTGTAGTGGAAATATGCACAATATGAAATTTTGGTAGACATTTGTGGACTGTTGGTATGTAAGAAGTCACAATGTGGCATCCCAGTGTGAGAATTTCGGTTCGTCTGCAAGCACTCTACAAAAGCAAACACACACACACACACACACACACACACACACACACACACACACACACACAAGCCTTTCCCCATCCCCCATGCGTATGCATTCATCACATATACTGAACACATCTTCTCCTCCCCCTCTCTGAGTTAACATCTTCCTCCCTCTGTCTCCCCAATTCATCCTCCCACGACTATCTGTGTATCCCCACCTCCCCACGCACTCACTCAGTCAGTCACTCTCTCTCTCTCTCTCTCTCTCTCTATCTATCTATCTATCTATCTTCTTATTTCCTCCTCCCTCTATCTGTGTCCATTTCCTTGACGCCCTCTGTCTTATCATATCTTCCTCCACCCTCCATATGATCATATCCTCCTGCCTCAGTCCTGTTCCACCTGCCCACTACCTCTTTACACCTTCATCTGCCACATGTTTCTTCCTTTCCTCCCCTCTCTCAGTCCATTTCCTCCTTCCCTTTGTTCTGCATGTGCCCTCCCGTGTACATTTCAACCTGTCCCCAACCATGCTCATAAGCTTGTGTAGGCTCTGCAGTATAGTTCAGTAAGGTAGGCAAATTAGTACTCCCATAATATTCCTGTCATTCAGGCTAGGCTACACATCGGGGCCTTGAAAATCATTTATTTGTCCCTAACATACAACTTCCATGGCAAAAAAGGTCGCTAAATCAGGTCGATGCTAACCAACACAACTAGACTGTCGTACAGGGCAGCCTGCAATGTCTATGCCAAATTTGTTTGAAATCGATCCAGTGATCCAGAGGAAATCCCAGACATACACACAGATACTCTGCTCTACATACTTCATTGTCTAAAGTCCAAAATGTAATTTATAATGATCAGACATACCACAGAGTGAATAATAGTTAGCATAATCATCTAACAGCATAATGCAAACCTGTTGAACAAAACTGTAACCTAAATAAGTAATATAAATCTAATCACTAAACATTTTACATAGGCACAATAATAATTTATAAATTTCTGTGAGTTTTAATAAATACCAATGAGATATCAATTAATAATTAAGTAAATGCTGAGTGATGAGAAAGAAAACACGTGTTTATAAAAAAGAATAGCATTTTAGCCGAGAAATGTTTAAGATAACAATTGGCAATATGATGCTGAAATAATAGATATTATTCACGATCATACATTCGTAATATTTATGTTATTAAGTTCTTATTCTCCTTCTTCTACTTCTTTTAAACCTTCTCTGAATGTCTTGTAATGTGTGTAGCTTGTCTTATAAATAATCAGCAAACTAGAAAGATTTTTTTCTGATCAACAATATTGTCAAGATTTTGTGCAATACTGGCATGGTAACAAGCGACGTCCTGTTCTATAGAGTTAAACCATATTCTGTTTGTCATACATGAAATCAAAATATACAATCACAGCTGTGTAGGTGGAAAAATACAATTCACTGAATTATTCTCGGCAGAATACTTAGCGTCACTTTGTGGGCGTTATCGTATAAAAAGATCTGTTTGGGGCTCCAAACACGTTTACAAAGGATGCACTGAACTCTGTTTGACGCACATAAAAGCGGGTGTAGTATAGAGATATCAGCGTATATCGAACTGCGAAGAGAGTATGTGTATGAAGTTTGACGTGATATCATGATAATTAAACGTAGTGTAAGAGCAAATACATCAAAGACACCAAAGAGATAAAAATAAAATACGTATCAGATAACAGTTTCTGTTATGTAAAAGTATTCTGACAGTGTATTTTGTGTAGTGGTACATGTGTTGCCTTGAGTTTACGCTTCGCTACAATCTTTCGATATCACGCAAAACCATTAGTAGAATTAAAACATTGCAGTTCTCTGAAAATACGGAATATTTTTAGACGGCAGCAAACATTACGTACGTTAACAGATATGGACGCAGCGATAACAATACCTGGCGACGGAATTAGGAAAGACGCGAAACAGTATACCATTGCGTAACATACGCAGCTGTATTGGAGGTAATGCACGGCTGTTGTTTTAAATAAAGTACTCCCACTCTCTCTCTCTCTCTCTCTCTCTCTCTCTTTCTCTCTCTCTCTCACACACACACACACACACACACACACACACATACATACACAGTTCAAATGCGAACTGAAGCGAAAGTTACACTGAAAAAAGTAATAGAAGCTGTTACACATTTCACAGCACAGGTTGAGATGTGAATCTGGTGATGGAAGACGAAAAGAAAGCAAGAACTTTAAGTACTGGCGACGACGGTCATAATCATATTAAATGCCCACTCACACAATTTTTTGGCAGGAATTCGACCACAGACTTTTTCAATGAACGAAACTTGGATTTAACCGTAGAAAATTTAGGGGAGCAGCGGAACAGTAAAGCAGGACGGCTGGGGATTTGAATCCTGTTATGTCAAAACCAAATTAATAGTACATTTTTTGTCGTTATCTTTCGGCTACTCAGTCATTCAGCATGCTTAACGATGTGTTTCAATACGACCGACAGAAGTGACATTTCTTTAAGTTTATGCAGTGACGCAGATATGTTCATTCCTTGTTCCTTCTAGATATGGACGCAGCCTAACTTACAATAACCGCAAGTCTAAAGACCACCCACAACCCGCGTTGGATTTGAATCCCTGATCAGCCTATTTCCAAGCATAGTTCGTTGTGTTACTACTGCGCTACCTGGCTCCGTCCCTCGAGATGAGAACTGAATTCTTCCGTGGCGAGCTTCGGTAGAACACAGAACACAACAGAGGGCAAATGAGAACCTCAGTAACAAGTAAGATACATCCTTTCATATACGAGGGGCGTTCAGAAAGTAAGCTCCGATCGGTCGCGAAATGGAAACGACTATGAAAATCCGATAAAGCTTTGCACAGATGTGTTGGGTAGTGTCTCTAGTATAACCCCAGTTAGCATCACGTCGCTCTTCTCATTTCTGAGCTCGCAGTGAGTGCGTAAAGATGTCTAGAAAATAGTGTCTGCCGCCAAGTACGAGGGCCTGGTGAGAAATTTCGCCTGAAGCTATGCAGCTAACATTACATAACTGTCGTGCTGTTTCTTCTTCAAGACAATTCTCAGCCGCATTCTGCAGGGGCAATGAAGATGCTCCTGCATCGTTTTCAAATGGAAATGTTAGATTACCCACAACACAGTCCGCAATTGTCTCCCCCTGAGTTTCATCTCTGGTCACATGAACCGCTGTCTTTGAAGACAACATTTTGACACAGACAACGAGGTGTAGGGCAGCGTGGAGAATTGGCGGAAAGCACTGGCGGCTGCCTTCTATGATGAGGCTATTGAAAAGTTGGTACAACGCTATGACAAAAGTCTAAGTCAGAACGGCGACTACGTAGAGAAGTAGCTGAAAGGTGTAGCTAATTGTTACAAGTAAAACATTTCTGATGTTCACTGTGGTTTCAATTTGGCAATCAATCGGAGCTTACTTTCTGAACAGGCCTCGTACTTTGCTGTGTTTAAATACTCCTTATGGATAATATTGCTCCAAATAACACTTGCCGTGTTTTCCTTTTTATCATACAAAATCACATACTCTTGTACTGTATAGTAAGTAGTGCACATAAACGAACTGTCAGAGAACTCAATTTTACATTCTGGGAAGATATACTAAATTCCAGAGTTTAAAGGTTGTACGTAAAACTGCCACTCGGTAATTGCAAAAAGAATGTTTGCAAAATTTAAATTCAATGATGGGGTCTAAATTTTCTTTATCACCACTCAGAACACATTTGATTTTAATTAACACCTTATGTACTTTATTGGAAAACAAAAAGGTCCCCATCGCAGTAGTCCTGAAGCTCTTCCTCTGAATGATCGTCTTGATGGCTAACAGAACCGTGATCACTCGATTCTGTAAAATCATTGTCTTAGCCGCCTGTTATTTGATCTATGTTATTGACATCTTCATCCATTGACCCACTAAAAATTTCGTCAAACTTACTCTCGCTAAAACGGGAACATTGCTGCGAATGCATTTTGTAGTATACTGAGGTCTAGGAGACCTCACCATGTGTCAGTAGGAGGTGTCAACAACAAACAAAGATGGTGACAATGCAACCAATAACAAATCATTGCAGGATTCATTATTTAAAGAGAGTATGGGGGATACAGAGGCATTCCGCCAGATCTGACCTCGGAGGGCGACATCCAAAATTTTCGCGCAACGTGAGAGATCATACCTCGCCAGTTGAGGGTTATCTACCTCTCCAGAAAAGGAACACAAAACAAAGAGTTATGTAGTCGTTCTGGAGCAAATATACCTCATCTAGTCCAAAACACATCGTTGTCCACTGAGCGAGGTGGCGCAGTGGTTAGCACACTGGACTCGCATTCGGGGCGACGACGATTCAAACCTGCGACCGGCCATCCTGATTTAGGTTTTCTGTGATATCCCTAAATCGTTTCAGATAGTTGCCGGGATGTTTCCTTTCAAATGGCACGGATGACTTCCTTCCCCATCCTTCCCTAATCCGATGGGACCGATGACCTCGCTGTTTGGTCCCCTCCCCCGAATCAGCCAGCCATCCTTGTCGTTTTAGGAGCGCATTTAGCAATTCCAAGCAATACGGCGAACGGACGCAAAAGTTGAGGGAGAACGGAGTGAGTAGTTCAGTATTACGAAGTACTCAACACGTTTACTCGCCTGAAAAAAAAAAAAAAAAAAAAAACACGATGAACTACAGAACTGCGAAGAGAAAGCCTTTCTTGAAGCGTATCTGTCTGAGCAACGTAACATATAAACACTGAAAGTACTGTTGTACATAACGCTACAGAAATCTGACTGTATCTGCTCGTGAAACTTAACACACAATGCGTCAACTTTGGGGACACGGACGAGAATCAGATCAGAATCGAACCCGCGCGTATGTCTCCCGCGCTCGTTTAGGCAACCCGGGGCCGCCCACCGAATTCCCCAGCATGGAACAGGATACACAAACTGTTAAAATAGATAATACGCAGAAAACACGATTAGTTTACATGATTTACAGGCGGGTGGCGCACACGATTTATTCCCATTAGGTTACCTTGACGACAGGAGTGTCAAATCCTGGGAAAGCGAACGCTGTACTATACGAGGTAAACGCTGGGAGAACGACGAAGAAAAATACCGTTTCTTGCGGAAAACTGAAGTACGATAGTGACGACTCGTATCTCTGAAATATGCCCTCTCCCACCATTAGACACACTGGGATATTTTTTGTGTGCTTTTATAAGTTCTTGGATCAAAACGTGAATACGTGTGCCTAAAAGTGAATGCGTGGCATCTCTTAACAACTGTGCTACTGCAGGTATGAAATACGAGGAGCGTTAAATAAACAACGCAACACATTTCTCTCGGCCTATTTCGGTTGGAAAAAGTGCAGAATTTGTTGTGGGACATAGTGGAATATTCCCGCTTCAGCAGCTGTAGTTTCATGAAGTTCCTACAGGTGGCGTCGCTATTGCGAAGCCTTTAAAATGGCGTGTGTGACGGAGGTGCATTACAGCAGAGAGCTGACAGAGAGTTTCTTTTGGGGGAACAGCAGAGCATCGCAGATATTCATAGTCACTTGCAGAAGTCTACGGAGACATGGCAGTGACCAATAGCACGGTGAGTTATCGGGCGAGACGGCTGTCACCGTCGCAGCAACGCAGCAACAAGCCTGTCCGATCTCTCGCGTCCCGGCCGGCCGCACGCAGCCGTGACTCTTGCAACGCTGTAACGTGCGGACACTCTCATTCGAGGTGATGGACGGAACACAATGAAACACATCGCTGCGCAACTGAACATCGGTGTTGGTAGTACTGACACACTCATCCACTAGTTGCAGCACTCGAAGGTGTACAACCGCTCGTTTCCTCGCCGCCTAACAGAAGACCATGAAGAATAACGAAGGACCATCTGTGCGGAAGTGCTTGCGCGTTACGAGGCTGATATTAACAATTTGCTGTCGAAGATCGTCACAGGCTGTGAAACGTAGGTTTAGCACTTCGAACCGGAAACAAAACGGCAATCCGTGGAGTGGCACCGCACCACCTCCCCTCCGAAAAAAAAGTTGAGATCCGCTACCTCAGCCGGTAAAATCATGGCCATGGTCTTTAGGGTCTCTGAAGGCTTCATTCTGTTTGATGTCCTTCCTCGCAGTTCAAATGGTTCAAATGGCTCTGAGCACTATGGGACTTAACATCTGAGGTCATCAGTCCCCTAGAACTTAGAACTACTTAAACCTAACTAACCTAAGGACATCACACAATCCATGCCCGAGGCAGGATTCGAACCTGCGACCGTACTTCCTCACAGTGCAAAGATTAATTATGAACTATATTGTGCTAACCTCGTGCAACTGAAGAAACGACTTCTTCATGTTTGTCGCCACAGAAATGCAAACGAACTTCTCCTTCTCCGTGACAACGCAATTTCTCACACTAGTTGCGCACTCGAGAAAATCTCACAAAACTTCATTAGACTCTTCTTTCTCGTCTGCCCTACAGCCCGGATCTCGCACCTTCGGACGTCCATCTGTTGGCCCAAGGAAGGGTGCACTCCGCTGGGAGTAGTGCGTGGCTGATGGGGAGATTATTGATGCAACACGACGTTGACTCCGACATCGACCAGTAGAGCGGAACTACGCGCGCATGTAGGCCGTCCCAGGAAGATGGCTTAAGGCCGTCACACTGAACAGATATTATGAAGAAAAATAGAGTGTTGTAGCCAAAAGACTGCGAAATAATTTGGCGTATTGGAATCCTTGAAAACTAACACGCTTTTAGAAAAAATATGTTGCATTACTTACTGAACGCTCCTCGTTTGAATGCGTAATGTTTGCCATCTAAAGGTAATGGATAAAACTACGAAATTACCAAATTTCAAATAAAGTTATGTAAAGAACAATATTATTCTCCAACCTCTTTCCTCTTGAAATAGATCTCGGCATGTAGATCAACGTTTGCCACTTGTTGCTAAGAAATGAGTCTTTTGAACCTGTGTTAGCAATATGCGTTTCTTAAATTACTCGTCTTAATTTCTTTGGTCATCCTTGCAGCCTTCTTCCACCCGCACTCTGACTTAGACTTTTTCACTATGACCTGAGTTCCTGTCTGTACGCGTCCGGTCCTCCGATGACGCCAATTTCTCGGTGACTGTCTACACGCTGACGTCTAGTCTCTTGATGCTCGTTTTACGTGGTCTGTCAAAGTTACTCCACTTATCAGACACAGCATTGGTTTATTCCATCAAAGTGTAGTCGATTAATCAGTGTCGTTTTGGGACAGGGAACAATACACTGTCAATCGAAGCGGCAAAGTGTTGAACTGTTCGATATACTGGTTTTTATGGTGGACTTGAATTACTGTTCCACATAAATATGTTACATCATTCTATCCAGGCTGCAGTGGCTCTTATTTATGGATTATCATTTGTACCGCTATAGTTTTATGTAAGTCATCCTAAGTACCGAAAATATTTCTACCTCATCCAGTGTGATACCACTTAATGCGTATCGACCAGGGCTTAAAAGCTTTCTAAATTTTTAATTTGCTGGAGTCGTAGAAAGAGCAATACACTAAATAATGATTACGCAAGGAAATTTTAGCACATAGCCATGAAAGTGGGGGGGGGGGGGGCAATGTCAGGTTACTTGCTAAGTATGTTCAAGTTCCAACATCTCCACGCACAAAACATTTAAAAAATAGAGATGTCGTCATTTCTCAATGTACTCTATCTGAAACAGGTCACATTTTTCATATCGTCGACACCGAGCGAGGTGGCGCAGTGGTTAGCACACTGGACTCACATTCGGGAGGACGACGGTTCAATCCCGTCTCCGGCCATCCTGATTTAGGTTTTCCGTGATTTCCCTAAATCGTTTCAGGCAAATGCCGGGATGGTTCCTTTGAAAGGGTACGGCCGATTTCCTTCCCAATCCTTCCCTAACCCGAGCTTGTGCTCCGTCTCTAATGACCTCGTTGTCGACGGGACGTTAAACGCTAACCGCCACCACCGCCATATCGTCGACGCCTTGATTCCATGGTCGCTTCGAACGCTTCTTTAGGAGTCTGTATTGAATACTGCAACAACGCCTATGTACTAATAGCCTGACTCGAGAATATGCGATTCAGGACGTGAGTTTCATTGTTGTAACTAGCCAAATATCCCTAGGATCTACAACATATGAGTAATGAGTATGAGAAACCACTTCAAAGTTTTTCCACGGAGAAACTCGTGCGTCCCTTTCCCTCGAGTAGTCAATCCATTATCTTGGTGAAAGAGTAATGTGCAGTTTTCTCTTGCCGTTTGTATCGCAATGTTTCTAGGGGTTTGTTCTTCAAAACGTCTTGGTATCTCATAACTGGCACCATAGTGCCCTTTGGCGATTCTCCAAAAGAATTGTCCCTAGTCGGGTAACCATGTTGTCTGATTCGTTGGGTGTGAGCACGAGACTGTTTTGGTTCGTCTGCAGAGGGTGTTAGACGTTATTAGAAATGTCACAACCACGACCGCACATTTGTTACATTAATGACGCAATCACTAGTTGTCTCACTTAACAAGCGATGAAATTAAATGTGCCACACCACGAAGGGGAGAAAACGAATTATTACTCGGTCTCCTGGTAAGAGAAGTCACCATTTCTAATGTAGAACATCTTGTCTCGCCGCAGCAGTTAGAGTTCTTTGTCCTGTACAGCGCTGCCATCTGCGCCACTCTTATGAAAAATGTTCTTGGATATTTGAAGCTAAAACGAATGTTTCTATCGGCTCCCAATTCAGAAAAACATCGAAGAACTTGTAAGTTGAATGCATGTACGTTGTCGCCAATTAAATCAGAGTATTTCAAAATTTCATAACCAATGAATTTTGCGGAGTTCGCTTGCAAATCATGTCGTGTACAAGACTGTACAGGGTGTATCGCTACTTGATAGATGCAGACTCAGCTACAGCGTTCAAAAAAACGCAGTAATGAGCATTTTTGGACGAAGGAGGAAGGTACGTAAATCCAGTGGCCTGCTAGAAAACTCTGTGTAAACGTAGGCTATTAACTGTTAGTTATTCAAACAACCAAATAAATATTTAGTAATGAAATGTTCCCCGAAGAACGACTTTGTAATGTAAATATACTAAAAACATAAAATATTTTTCATTCTTGCTGACCATGATCTTCATAGTCATCAAATATAGGCGAGAGCTGCTCTTAATAGTCGTTCCGAGGAAAAAAAAGACGTCATACGTTCGATGTTGTCCAGTAGACAGGAGGATAACAATGACTGTTAGGTGACTTACTTGTTCAGTTCCGAAATTTTTTCAGTAACGACTTGGTCACAGTGCGTATCTTCCACGTAACTAAATACATTTTTGGAAGTGTGGCAAAGATACATAAATCTTTTAATATGTTATATCTCTTACGAACCGAGTCGGCAACCGTTATGTTCCGCGGACCCAAATGTTATGGTTCAAATTACTCTAAGCACTATGGGACTTAACAGCTGAGGTCATGTCCCCTAGACTTAGAACTACTTAAACCTGACTAACATAAGGACATCACACACATCCATTCCCGAGGCAGGATTCGAACCTGCGACCGCAGCAGCAGCGCGGTTCCGGACTGAACTGAAGCGTCGAGGAGCGCTCGGCCATAGCGGCTGGCCAAAATGTTATGTCCCTGTTGCTAAGGATAATGATAATGGGTGGAAGGTGGCCAAAGGGACCTGGCGCCGTAGGAATCTGGACAGGCAAGCAGAGTATTAGTTGAATGTGCACTGTAAATAAATACACACATGAAAAAAGTTTTGCATCACCATGGTTCCCAGAACTCCTGAAGATAGACGTTCACTGTGGGGATATTGTATTACAGACACAGTCCCTTCGACTGTTTAGAGATGTTACTAAACACGCCCAAAGATATAATCAACCATGTATGAGCAGCGCTTATTACACGGCGGGTCATTCCACCAGGAAGGAGGTACTCTGCTCGTGTTGTCTGTAGTTCAACCATGCCTAGACGGTCAGTACGGCAGTTCACTAGCATCCGCATTGTTACTTTGTATCAGGAAGGGCTCTCAACAAGGGAAGAGTCCAGACGTCTCGGAGTGAACCAAAGCGGTGTTGTTCGGACATGGAGGAGATACAGAAAGCCATTAACTGTCGATGACATGCCTCGTTCAGGCCGCCCAAGGGCTACTACTGCAGTGGATGACCGCTACCTACCGATTATGGCTCCTAGGAACCCTGACAGCAACGTCACCATGTTGAATAATGCTTTTCGTGCAGCCACAGGACGTCGTGTTACGATTCAGACTGTACAACAGACAGTCGTCGGAGTCGTTTTGAAGGTAACCCAGTCAGGCTGAACGCCTTTGACACACTGTCCAGCGAGTGCAGCAAGGTGGAAGTTCGCCGCTGGGGGTGGCATTATGTGGAGCGAACGGTACACCGCTGGTGGTCATGAAAGGCGCCTTAATCGCAGAATGATACGTGAATGCCATCTCCTGACCGACAGTGCAACCATATCGGCAGCATATTGTCGAGGCATTCGTCTTCACGGACGACCATTCGCGCCCCCTTCGTGCGCATCTTGTGAACGACTTCCTTCAGGGTAACGACATCGCTCGAATAGCGCGGACAGCGTGCTCTCTAGACATGAACGCTATCGAAAATGCCTTGGATAAGATTGGAAAGGGCTGTTTATGACCGCGCGGGATTAGCCGAGCGGTCTAAGGCGCTGCAGCCATGGACTGTGCGGCTGGACCCGGCGGAGGTTCGAGTCCACCCTAGGGCATGGGTGTGTGTATTTGTCCTTAGGGCCGGCCGCGGTGGTCTAGCGGTTCTGGCGCTGCAGTCCGGAACCGCGGGACTGCTACGGTCGCGGGTTCGAATCCTGCCTCGGGCATGGGTGTGTGTGATGTCCTTAGGTTAGTTAGGTTTAAGTAGTTCTAAGTTGTAGGGGACTTATGACCTAAGATGTTGAGTCCCATAGTGCTCAGAGCCATTTGAACCATTTGTCCTTAGGATAATTTAGGTTAAGTAGTGTGTAAGCTTAGGGACTGATGACCTTAGCAGTTAAGCCCCATAAAATTTCACACACATTTGAACATTTTCTGTTTATGGATGACGTGACCCACCAACCAATCTGAGGGATCTACGCCGAATCGCCGTTGGGGAGTGTTACAATCTGGGCTAACAGTGCCTTGATGAACTTGTGGATAGTGTGTCACGACGAACACAGGCATGCATCAATGAAAGAGGGTGTGGGTATTAGAGGTACAGGTGTGTACAGCAATCTGGACCACCACCTCTGAAGGTCTCGCTGTATGTTGGTACAACATGCAATGTATGGTTTTCATGAACAATAAAAAGGACGGAAATGATGTTTATGTTGATCTCTGTTCCAATTTTCTGTAGACGTTCCGGAACTCTCGGAACCGAGGCGATGGAAAACTTCTTTTGATGTGTGTATATTGTACTCAACATGTCCGTAAGAACTGGTGCACTGTTGACAACTTGTGGAAGACGCGGCAAGCTGTAAGCAGAGGTTCGACACGAGCGTGTGTCTAACAAGGAACCCGTTCAGTGCGAGGTCGTGAAAGGCCACACATATAGTTTACAATGCAACTACAGTATTGGCTGCTAATGCCTACTGTGGGCGGGACTGGATATACCCAAAAGTGCGCACAGCTTGAGGCTATGGAGCGTAGTTGAACTGCGCAATCGACGAGTAACTCACAACAGTGCTACAGTGCTAGTGTTATTGATACAAATCAGAGCAATGGAAACGATAAACAAAGCGAACACAGCATTATATCTGAAACAACAGTTGCTGAATTGTCAGTTTCGTCAGAAAGGAACCCAAGGAACTTCCCGGGTGAGAAAGAAGTGGAAGATGAAATACTACCATTTCTGCAAGATGAGTCAGTGGAATGTGTGGTTTCGTATACTCTCGTCTGTGTGGACAACGTACATGAAGAGTACAATGAAAACTGATATTGATACGGCTGTCAAGCGATGTATTTCATCATCCTTCTCGGACAGAGACTCACATATCCCGTCTCTTGTGAAACTTAGTAAAGGACAATCACTGTCCAAGGAGCGGGTACTAAAGGAGGATCATATGCAACGTAGTAAAAAAAACAGTTATGAACACATTTCGAATAAGCGAGTTGTAGTATGACCGTACAGTGCATAAGATAAACTACTGATATTCAGGGGAGGACAAAGCGCACTTGTTACAAAAACTGCGTTTCAAGGTGCTCAACACAATTTAGAGGACGTGCATGACAGCGAGCTACCACACTGTGCACATCAAATTGAGCGCGACATGTTTACACTGATCCCAAGATAACAGTGGATGGTGGCGTTACTTCAGTCTTACAGAATTGGAACACGTAAATTAAAGAAATTTTAACGATTTTTTGACGATTCGCAACAAACTGAGGAATCGGCTATAAAATTTGTAGGTGGGATAAATGAATTTATCTCATTGTTCAGTAAGGTATTTGCGTTCAACTCCGACCAGTCGGGATTAGAAGAGAAAATGCATATGAAAGAAATGCTGAAAATTAGAGGCACCAAGATGTCCTTTTTAATGTCTGTATTGTATGATTATGTTAATGATGATGAAACTCGGTGCTGGCACATTGCTTTGTATTGAATTGTATGTTAACCGCGGACCTAGAAACGACGGAGAGGCTCCGTCCCCGCCGCAGCCGCAGTGGTCCACAACCCCACGACGACTACCGCAGTCCACTTCACCCCTCCGCCGCCCACACCGAACCCAGGGTTATTGTGCGGTTCGGCCCCCGGTGGACCCCACAGGGAACATCCCACACCAGACGAGTGTAACACCTACGTTGGCGTGGTAGCGTTATGGTGGTGTACGCGTACGTGGAGAACTTGTCTGCGCAGCAGTCACCTACATAGTGTAACTGAGGCGGTATATGGGGAACCAGCCCGCATTCGCCGAGGCAAAAGGAAAACCGCCTAAAAACCATCCACAGACTGGCCGTTTCACCGGACTTCACAAATCCGCCGGGCGGATTCGTGCCGGGGACCAGGCGCTCCTTCCCGCCCGAAAAGCCGTGCGTTAGACCGCACGGACAACCGGGCGGGCTGCACATAGCTTACTTCTCGCGAATAGCACCAAGAGAACCGCTAAGCTTAATGACTTCATCCCACAGATGGGTCACCGTCAATACGTATGTATTGTAAGAGACAATGAAATCTTTTCACTACAGTAGCTCTTGCAGCAAAGAAACTTAATACGTATTACATTATTCCAAAAGTGCCGTCTCTGTCAAAATATTTTCTA
Source organism: Schistocerca nitens (assembly GCF_023898315.1). Classification (NCBI taxonomy): domain Eukaryota; kingdom Metazoa; phylum Arthropoda; class Insecta; order Orthoptera; family Acrididae; genus Schistocerca; species Schistocerca nitens. The sequence continues at coordinate 816,228,453 of NC_064614.1, forward strand.
TTCTCAGTCACTTCAGAGATCATTTCGATTCTCTGTTCGATACGTCGGCAATCCAAACTCCAGGCCCGCAGAAAGACAGGCCGTGGTACGTACGCCACAGCGCGTGACACTGCAGGTCTTCCGACAGCCAGCAGCCATATCCGGCTGGGAGCGAGTAACTACTTTAGACGAGTTTAATAATTCTTGACTGAATGTTTAAATGTATGCAAGCTCTCGATAGCGTACGACAGAGTTACGACCTTTAGTTGGTACCTTTTGAATCGCATTTGATTTCCCGTGGGTCCTGCACGAAACCGAGCGCCCGCGAAGAGTGGCAGACAAGCTGGCTAGTGTGACGTTGCAAGTTCATGCGGGGTCCGTATTTCTCGTGGATCCTGTCCAAACCCCTCATTCTGTCACGATTCAACACTCTCTCACGCTCTCTAGTCGACAACAGCTTCTGCCTTCTTGGCTAGATTGAGTTCTACTCAAAAATACACTCCTGGAAATGGAAAAAAGAACACATTGACACCGGTGTGTCAGACCCACCATACTTGCTCCGGACACTGCGAGAGGGCTGTAAAGCAATGATCACACGCACGGCACAGCGGACACACCAGGAACCGCGGTGTTGGCCGTCGAATGGCTCTAGCTGCGCAGCATTTGTGCACCGCCGCCGTCAGTGTCAGCCAGTTTGCCGTGGCATACAGAGCTCCATCGCAGTCTTTAACACTGGTAGCATGCCGCGACAGCGTGGACGTGAACCGTATGTGCAGTTGACGGACTTTGAGCGAGGGCGTATAGTGGGCATGCGGGAGGCCGGGTGGACGTACCGCCGAATTGCTCAACACGTGGGGCGTGAGGTCTCCACAGTACATCGATGTTGTCGCCAGTGGTCGGCGGAAGGTGCACGTGCCCGTCGACCTGGGACCGGACCGCAGCGACGCACGGATGCACGCCAAGACCGTAGGATCCTACGCAGTGCCGTAGGGGACCGCACCGCCACTTCCCAGCAAACTAGGGACACTGTTGCTCCTGGGGTATCGGCGAGGACCATTCGCAACCGTCTCCATGAAGCTGGGCTACGGTCCCGCACACCGTTATGCCGTCTTCCGCTCACGCCCCAACATCGTGCAGCCCGCCTCCAGTGGTGTCGCGACAGGCGTGAATGGAGGGACGAATGGAGACGTGTCGTCTTCAGCGATGAGAGTCGCTTCTGCCTTGGTGCCAATGATGGTCGTATGCGTGTTTGGCGCCGTGCAGGTGAGCGCCACAATCAGGACTGCATACGACCGAGGCACACAGGGCCAACACCCGGCATCATGGTGTGGGGAGCGATCTCCTACACTGGCCGTACACCACTGGTGATCGTCGAGGGGACACTGAATAGTGCACGGTACATCCAAACCGTCATCGAACCCATCGTTCTACCATTCCTAGACCGGCAAGGTAATTTGCTGTTCCAACAGGACAATGCACGTCCGCATGTATCCCGTGCCACCCAACGTGCTCTAGAAGGTGTAAGTCAACTACCCTGGCCAGCAGGATCTCCGGATCTGTCCCCCATTGAGCAGGTTTGGGACTGGATGAAGCGTCGTCTCACGCGGTCTGCACGTCCAGCACGAACGCTGGTCCAACTGAGGCGCCAGGTGGAAATGGCATGGCAAGCCGTTCCACAGGACTACATCCAGCATCTCTACGATCGTCTCCATGGGAGAATAGCAGCCTGCATTGCTGCGAAAGGTGGATATACACTGTACTAGTGCCGACATTGTGCATGCTCTGTTGCCTGTGTCTATGTGCCTGTGGTTCTGTCAGTGTGATCATGTGATGTATCTGACCCCAGGAATGTGTCAATAAAGTTTCCCCTTCCTGGGACAATGAATTCACGGTGTTCTTATTTCAATTTCCAGGAGTGTACTACGAACTTTGGTAGCCAATGAATACTTATCACTGATGTGTTCAGCATGCAAAGTCGCTCACCTTCCAAGTAAACTGTCAAATATACCAAACAAACCGTCGTTTCTCATAATATGCACAGCTTTCATAAACAGATCTTCTAATACGTACACTTTGCAATGTATTCTGATACTAATCCATTGGATGCCCAGCTATATGCAGGTCAGATTTTGAGCAAAACATCCCTAGTTCTCACACACTGTAGCGCACTGGTTGTGATTTAATGATGCTCATTGCCTTGTGAAACTTAACAATTATTCCAGCGATAAGGTGCATACGAGTATTTCCGTACATTTTAAAGGTGTTCGTTGAATATAGTGCGATGCGTGTGTGTTGTGTCAGAAGTCTAACTGTCGAGAGTGTGTGACTGTGATCACTGCGTGGAGAATTCTGTTCTTGATGACAACGACAGAAAGAAGGAAGAGTGTTGTGTCCGCAGCTCGTGGTCGTGCATTAGAGTTCTCGCTTCCCGCGCCCGGGTTCGCGGGTTCGATTTTCTCTGCCTCGTGATGACTGGGTGTTGTGTGTGATGTCCTTAGGTTAGTTAGGTTTAAATAGTTCTAAGTTATAGGGGACTGATGACCATAGATGTTAAGTCCCATAGTGCTCAGAGCCATTTGAAGCTTTTTAAGAGTGTTGTGAAACTCGATTCTGGCACATACAGTGTTGCTCTCGAATACCACCTACAGGCTCCATCCGACAGACGAATTAACATCTACATTCACATTTATGCATTTATCGCGTATCTCTCGCTTGCACAAAGACCCAAGTGGTTGAAAAGAAGCGCAAATGACTCCTGTATATAAGACGGATAAAAGAACGAACCCGCAAAATTATAGACCAATACCCCTAATTTCGGTTTTCTGCAGAATCCCTGAACATATTCTCAGTTCCAATGTAACTGATTTTCTTGAGACTGAGAAACTTATGGTTAAGAATTATCGCTCGTGCGAAACGCAGCTTGCACTTTTCTCACGTGATATACTGCGAACTATGGATAAAGAGCAGCAAGCAGAGTCCATATTTCTAAATTTCAGGAAAGCATTTGACGCGGTGCCCTATTGCAGGCTGTTAACGAAGGTGCGAGAATGTGGATTAATTTCTCAGATATGTGAGTGGCTTGGAGACTTCTTAAGTAATAGAACCCTGTATGTTGTCCTCGACGGCGGATGTTCATCAGAGACGAGGGTGTTGTCAGGAGTGCCCCAGAAAAGTGTGATAGGACCGCTGTTGTTCTCTGTATACAAGTATATCAATTATTTGGCTGATGGGGTGGGCAGCAATCTACGGTTCTTTATTGATGATACTGTGCTGTAAGGTGAGTGTCGAATTGAGTGACTAGGAACATACAAGGTAACTAAGACAAAATTTCTAGTTGGTGTCATGAATGGCAGATATCCCTAAATGTGGGAAAACGTAAGCTAATGCGGATGGGTAGGAAAAACAAACCTGTAATGTTCGGATACAGCATTAGTAGTGTACTGTTTGACACAGTCACGTCATTTAAATACCTTAATAACGTTACTAAGCGATATGAAATGGAACGAGCATGCGAGGACTGTGATAGGAAAGGTGAGTGGTCAACTTCAGTTTATTGTGAAAATTTTGGGAAAAAAATGGTCCACCTGTAAAGCAGACCGCGTATGGGACGCTTATGGGACCTATTCTTGAATAATGCTCGAGTGTTTGGGACCCGTACCAGGTCGTATTGAAGGAAGTCATTGAAACAATCCAGAGGCGGGCTGCTATATTCGTTACCAGTAGGTTCGAACCACACGCAAGTGTTATGGAAATGCTTCTGGAACTCAAATAGGTATTCCTCGAGGGAGGGCGACGTTCTTTTGGGTGAAACACTATTGAGAAAATTTAAAGAACCGACAATTGAGGCTGAACTGCCGAACGATTCTACTGCCGCCAACGTACACTGAGCGTAAGTACCACGTAGATAAGCGAAATTAGGGATCATATGCAGGCATAGTCCGCAGCTCGTGGTCTCGCGGTAGCGTTCTCGCTTTCCGAGCACGGGGTCCCGGGTTGGATTCCCGGTGGGATCAGGGATTTGCACCTGCCTCGAGATGACTGGGTGCTGTTGTGTCGTCTTCCTCATCATCATTCATCCCCATTACAGTCGGAGGAAGGCAATGGCAAACCACCTCCACTAGGACCTTGCCTAGTACGGCGCTGGGGGCTCCCGCATCGTTCCCCTACGCTCTGTGAAAAAGTATAGCACTTCATCATCATCATCATGCAGGCATACAGACAGTCGTTTATCCCTCGCTCTGTTTGCAGCTGGAATAGGAAAGGAAACCACTAGTAGTGCGAAGTATTTATGTCGATGTAGATGTAGATATAGGTGCATCTTAATCACAACTTGGTCTTATAAGCGGTTTGAGATATCGAAACGTGATTTTGAAAAATTATAGCATGCAAAGACGAGAATATTTTGACATGTGGTGCATCTGCGACATTTCCATAACTACTGTGATATTCACACAACTACATATTTTTTTATGGCGGAATAGAATTTTTGAAGGCCATTTTTAGCGCACGAAAAGAGAATAACTGAGGTTTTTCCAACAAAATAAGTGAAGAAACTGCATGTTTATTTCTATACCAACATTGGGCTTTTTCGCAGACTATTTTCTTACTTTCAGTTGCTAGTCTAATAAAACATACGTTGAAGATTCTGTCACAGTTATAACTGCACTAGAATGTTAAGGAGATGAATATTTATGAACTCTGAGGCATTTTGGAAACAGAAGCCTATTTTAACGTGGTAACTAGAGAACTTACTTATTATTCAAAACTCATCGCTGATAATGTTTCTCTGAAAAAAAAAGCGGTAAGGAGTCTGACAAAAATAAGTTGTTACTTGTGTTGAAATTTCGTTGTAATTCTATATCACAGTGTATTTTTAATAGTGAATGATTGTTACCGAAGCTGGCCAGAGGATTTCATTTATAGATCTCAATTACCTGAAAAACAGGGAAGCAATTCGCAGCACATTAGATACTCCATTTCAGTTTGGATCCCTATACAGTGTGAAGGACTGTACTTTTCACCACACATATACTTTGTTCATCAAAGATATTGATCATGTGTTTACATCTTGATGTATGGTTTGCAGTATTGTGCAAATGAAATGTGTTCATATTTTCCAGATCACTGTGATAAAGAAATAGAGCCCTTTGGTCAGTTTCAGCCCCATCATTCGTTATTAAAAATACACTGGGATATAGGATTGCGTCAAAATTTCAATAGAAGTAGTGATTCATTTCTCCAGACTTCTTATTCCATTTTTTTCAGAGAAACATTATTGTGGTGTCACCGCCAGACACCACACTTGCTAGGTGGTAGCCTTTGAATCGGCCGATGTCCATTAGTATACGCCGGACCCGCGTGTCGCCACTGTCAGTGATTGCAGACCGAGCGCCACCACACGGCAGGTCTTGAGAGACTTTCTAGCACCCGCCCCAGTTGTACAGCCGACGTTCATAGGAATGGTTCACTGACAAATTACGCTCTCATTTGCCGAGACATTAGTTAGCATAGCCTTCAGCTACGTCATTTGCTACGACCTAGCAAGGCGCCATTACCAGTTATATTGAGCTTATTATAAAACCTGTACCGTCAAGAGCGATGTACACCAAATATGGATTAAAGTTAAGTATTCCAAGAACTACGTTCTTTTCTTATTAGACTCAACACCTTTAATTGTTCCAGACCTCACGCCAGTCTGCGTGAGCTTAAACGCGTGTATTTCGGCCTCCTCTAGCAACACGGTGTTGGCTCTTCTGCCAATACTTCAATTATCACTGACGTGTTTTGAGTAATATGAAATTTCTTTCTTTACCATGTTAAAATCTCCTTCTTGCACCAAAACACAGTAGAGTTTGTGGGGGACGTTCTATCTAGCCGCCGGCCGCGGTGGTCTAGCGGTTCTAGGCGCTCAGTCAGGAACCGCACGACTGCTACGGTCGCAGGTTCGAATCCTGCCTCGGGCATGGATGTGTGTGATGTCCTTAGGTTAGTTAGGTTTAAGTAGTTCTAAGTTCTAGGGGACTGATGACGACAGATGTTAAGTCCCATAGTGCTCAGAGCCATTTGAACCATTTTTTTTCTATCTAGCCGCTCTTACTATCCTCAGGATAAGCTGTTAGTATTTTCACATGGCTCAGTAGAATCTGAGACCACTGATATAACGTTATTGTTTCAGGGAGATGGCACACGTTAGCGGCATTAATACTGTATAATCCACCTAAAATTAGCTGTCTTTAAGCATATGTCAAACCCTAAGATAAAAGAATCGGACTAATCAGTAGAACATTCTGACCACTGACCTGCTATCGATGTAAATCCTCCCAGGCGATAGCAGCATCACCTGGCGAGAAATGCCTGCTACTCAGGCACACGCCCGATGCATGTACGAGGGGCGTTCAGAAAGTAAGCTCCGATCGGTCGCGAAATGGAAAAGACTATGAAAATACGATAAAGCTTTGCACAATTGTGTTGGGTAGTGACTCTAGCATAACCCCAGTTAGCATCACGTCGCTCTTCTCATTTCTGAGCTCGCAGTGAGTGCGTAAAGATGTCTAGAAAATAGTGTCTGCCGCCAAGTACGAGGGCCTGGTGAGAAATTTCGCCTGAAGCTATGCAGCTAACATTACATAACTGTCGTGCTGTTTCTTCTTCAAGACAATTCTCATCCGCATTCTGCAGGGGCAATGAAGATGCTCCTGCATCGTTTTCAAATGGAAATGTTAGATTACCCACAATACAGTCCGCAATTGTCTCCCCCTGAGTTTCATCTCTGGTCACATGAACCGCTGTCTTTGAAGACAACATTTTGACACAGACAACGAGGTGTAGGCCAGCGTGGAGAATTGGCGGAAAGCACTGGCGTCTGCCTTCTATGATGAGGCTATTGAAAAGATGGTACAACGCTATGACAAAAGTCTAAGTCAGAACGGCGACTACGTAGAGAAGTAGCTGAAAGGTGTAGCTAATTGTTACAAGTAAAACATTTCTGATGTTCACTGTGGTTTCAATCTGGCAATCAATCGGAGCTTACTTTCTGAACAGGCCTCGTAGTAGCAGAGAGCGTGCTGTCCATGTGCAGAATAGTGAAGATGTGCGATCTATCTGAGTTTGACCGAGGGCAGATTGCGATGGCCCGGAGGCTCGGCACTTGCATTTCGGAAACTGCACGACTTGTCGGGTGTTCGACGAGCGCTGTGGTGAGTGTCGTCAACAAGTGGCGAAATCTAGGTGACACCACGTCCAGACGTCTTGTACTTGGACGGCAACCCCTCATTACACGTGTCGGGCGTCGTAGGCTGGGGACAAGGTTACTAAATAATAAGATTGGGCAGTAGGCGCTCTGCTCTGCCATTGGCTGGCCTAGTGACGTCAGCGTGGAAGCAAGCGCTCACAAGCAGACGACACGGCATGCGCGTTTACGTCAAGTTTTTGGCGGAAGATTTTGTTTATACCAGAATTGAGATATCTAAACTGCTTTTCTGCTGCTAAACTATCACAGTTAAAACTGATGAGTTATATTCTTTCTCAGCTTATGCCTCACACATCGGTAAAATATCACACTGACACACACTTGAAATTCGAAACCTCGGCTCAAATAAATCAGAAACTATTCATTTAATCGCATTGAAATGAATTTACTTAAGAGCTCGAAGTTGCACACACTTGTTTGTAAGAACAGCATTCCTTCTTTCTAAAGCCGCTATAGTATTCATGAAAGTAACTTTATCCGTGTCTGGAAAAAAACTGTCATCTGTACATGTGCTCTTATTATGATGTTTCTTATTTGGTGACAGCTTTTCCCGAGTTTCCAGAGATCTCTTATGTAGTTCTCGTTTCTTATACCGTTTGGTTCTGTCTTCTGTTGCGGGTGACACATTGAAAGTCGCATTACTGCACGGCAAATTGCACGAAGGAACTGCATTTGGCTTGAGCATTTTTTTTTCGGGACAAATTAAGCAATTCAGACTGTAAATCCCTTAAGTAATCTGTTTCTGCGAAATGGCGAGAACATATTCGTGCATGCGCAACATTTACACTGTCTTTCCTACAACATTTCGACAACCATAGTTTTTGTAATGTTCCATTACGCGGGAAACTGTATCACATTACGTCAGTTCCCTTTGTGCTCCGGTTGTAGGAAAAACAGCCCGTAAAAGTAGAGCCTGGCATTGTAAAAATTAATTTTCTCACTCACTTGTAGATTCTCCAATAAGAATTTCACAGGACGAACCATAAACTATAGAGCTGGCGAACACAATGTTGATCCCGCTGTCCACTATCGCTAACTATTTCAGTTCCGAATCAAATATCAATTACAGCAAAAACCGTTAACACTCCCAAATTCCGAATGTTTCCGCTGTTGACTGAGTACCTGAGAAGAAAGAACTCAATCAAAATACTCCTTCAAACACAAAACAACGCAAGAAAAACAATCACACACAATTCGAACTGTGTACTGTTTGGCACAGCTGCTTCCACCGTGACGTCATGCGCACAACTGAGAAAACACGTTGCTTTCTGCGCATAGCTTTCTGCGCCCCCCTGGGCTGGGGAGACTGGTAAAACAGGACAGTCGGTGAAATGTGGCGGAACTAACACCAGACGTTAGTGGTGAGAAGAGTACAAGTGTGTCTGAACACACAGGGCACCGAACACTCCTAATGGTGAGCCTCCACAGCCGACGACCCATGTATGAGCCAATGTTAACACCACAACATCGATAGGTACGACTGAAATGGGCGCGTGACCTTTGGCACTGGACGTTAGCGCAGTGGCAGGGCGCTGCATGGTCTGATAATCACGATACCTTCTTCATCATGCCGATGAGAGGGAGCAAATCCGTCGTCTACCATGGGAACAGCTCCTTGACACGTGCACTGCGGCAAGCTGGCGGCGGCGGCTGCATTATGCTATAGGGAACATTCACGTGTGCAACAGTAGGTTCAGTGGAGCTTGTGCACGGCACCATGACAGCCAAGGAGTATCGTACATGGGTTGGAGACAACTTACGCCCTTCATGACGATCATATTTCCCGACGGTAGTGGTATTTTTCAGCAAGATAATGAGCTTTGTCACGAGGCCAGGAGTGTCATGTAGTGGTTCGAGTTCAATTTGATGGGCTGACGCCCCATCTCGCCAGATCTGAACCCAATCTAACACATCTGTGATGTTATTGGACTTGGCGTCAGAGCTCATTCCCCCTCCCCGAAACTTAGGGGAATCAGGTGACTTGTGTGTGCAGACGTGGTGCCGATTTCCTTCAGCACTCTATCAAGGCCTCATTGCTTCCATGACACGTACCGGCTATTAGGTAGGGGATCACAGAGTTCTGGTTGATCTGATCGATCAATGTATGTATTCCTTATCTACGTGAAGATGAACTATTTTCAGCGTCAGTCAGTATTATAGTGTGTTAGTATGTCGAATGATCTTCCTTCTGTATAATGTAAGCATGGACAATATTATAATGTGTTATTATGTCGCAATGATCTTCCCTCTGTATAATGTAAGCATGGACTGACTTTTCAACAATATAAATTTGTAACGTCAATTTTCGGCCGCAGTATACTGGGATTCTTAAATGCCTGTCGTAATATCGTCGCACCGTCGGCTGCCCCCTGTTGGTGGCGGCTCCTCAATCCATCGGTCGTTCTGTGGTAGCAGCACCAAATTAGTTAGTCTAGTAACTCTGAAATATTTTTCAAGCGCATTAATACATTTAAAACACCCACAGAACGGATAATTGTTGGCCTCTCAGCAAACTTTCTTTTTTTTCAGCGTCGTCAGTGAACTGTAGGGCGTTGACTGGACGGTACAATCACACGCGGACGGTTGCTGTAAGCGAAACCACTGGTTTATGATAAGGCCAAGTTTCTGTATAAAGATAAACGCGTTATTTTTCCCTGACATTGTTGCAAAACCCACAGCTATTCTCGTTTCATCATCTGTCAATGGACTTTAAAAACTACATTATTTCACTGAAAACAATCTGTAGTTGCTTGAACATTATGGTAGATAAGGAAATTACGCATGTTTGGCATGTGACCAAATATTCCCTTCTTCACGTGCTATCATTCACGAAAATCTGGTTTAGATACCACAAACCATTTATGACATACAAAGGGTGGACCAAAACACGGAAACACCACAAACACTACACGTTACAACGCATAAAACGGTGTTAGAAACACTTCGTCGTTTGAAACAGATTCCAATCGTTTCCGAACGGATAGCTACAGCTCCTGTATGGTCTTCAAGGGAATCATATACCACTATCCTGCTAAAAAGTTTCAAGTTCATTTATCGATAATGGAGGTGAACGACCATGACGCACCCTTCTTTCCAAAGTAGACCACAAAGTTACAATAATATTGATATATGGTGACTGTCGTGGCCAGGAAAGATGAGCAGTTCATCCTGCTGCTCACGAAACCAGCCCTCGGTGATGTTTACTGTGTCAAGAGGGGGCTCTGTCACCTTGGTACACACTATCAACATTGGGGAACAACCACTGTAGCGTGAGATCTGCCTGATCAGCCAAAATAGTACGTAACCCTTGGCAATAATGCGATCTTGCAAAGCAGCCACGGGGACTGCGGCAACTTTCGTTCTCCATGGAGCCTCCTCACATTAAAAAGTCCATCTTGATGCTATACGCAGAAAACGGAGTCGTCTAAAAAGACAAAGTGGTGCCACTGCTGCATCCAAACTCGTTGTTGAGCACCTCACTGTCAGCAAGCCTCAGTGCTGCCGCGACAAGGAATGGTTGTCATGCTGGCAATCTGTGGAGCTGCAGACTTCGTCACAATGTCCATTTGGCTGCAAACAGGACCGTTTCCTGATTGTAGGTACGTGACTTGGCTAAACGATCTTACGTATCCAAGCGGGCAGCATCTCTGTCCTCTCGGGCGCTAATTGCGTAGTAATTGTGGACCAATCGCTTCCACATTCGCAAGACAGACTTCGGATCCCATCCAGCGCCAGCAGCGACAGCATGGAACAATAAACCACAGTGTCGATAGGTTAGCATCCTGCCACTATAGAATTCTTATAAGCGATAGTAGAAGTTTCTGTTTATTTCACGAAGCATTATGAGTTAACACTAACCATCAACAGTCAATTGAGATTTCTGAGTAAGAAACCTGCTGCGTCATATTTCCATATATCCAGAATGTAAATGGCATTACTGCTCCCTACTTTGCGTAGTTGTACTGGAATGTTAATTACTAGTATATCCAAGCATGCAACACACTTCACACCAGTTTGACGTTTGTTGCATGTTGCGTAAAAGTTGCAATGGTGAATACGTAACAACAAACAGTCTCCCCTCCCCTCCCCTCTCCACCCCTCTCCTTTTCTCCCCTCTCCTCTTCTCTCCTCACACACGCACGCACGCACGCACACATTTTTGTTATGAAGCATACATCGTTTGTAATAGTTGTGGTTTTGTACTGAGTCAAATGGAAATCAAATCAGGAGCTGATTACTAAAAGAAACAAATTCCCCGCATGATTCCGCGATCGTAATGGATATTTTATCAATGAAACCGTGTACATCGCTAAAAAAAAGTCTTTATTTATTATGACATTTCGGCATCTGCCATCATCTGATATCGAGAAAATTTGAATTTATGGAACAAGGTTTAGTATCAATATTAAAATCTATACCTAATCTGGAGATAGAGGCATCAGCTAACAACTCAAATAACAACTCAAAAGACAACTCCCCGACTAGGTATAGATTTTAATACTGGCACTGAACCTTGTTTCGCAAGTTCCAAGTTTTTCGATACCTCATGATGGCAGACACCGAAATCTCATAATAAATAAAGGCATGTTATCTATCGATCTAGATGGTTTTAATCATAAAATAACAAATTAAGATCGAATACAGTACGATGTTGGCACTGAATATAATGAATCTGTTGCGAGTTGCACCGTATAGTACTGCTTTAATGGTAATGGACGAAAAACGTTCAACACCGAATGACGGCCAGAATCTGGTTTTGCCAGCATCACGTGTGCGCCAGTTTTTCCTAACGAGTGACGCTAATTTTACGGGTCGTTTGTATCGCCGTCTGCGGCGCAGATAATGGCTGACCTGTTGCCCAAGGCTGACTGATAAGGCCCTAATTATTTACGCCAGTCATATTTTCCGGGCCGTATATTACGGGGCCAGCTGATAACGCCTGATGGAAGGGTCGTTTGTCATTGATTCACTGGCGCCGATACAGTGGGTGATGCATTTAACATTAAGTAGCTGCTGCTGTTTTTAAAAGCATGTCTAAATCAATGCTATTTGTTCCCCCAAATGACTTCACGAGTAATCTCATGCACACAGCGCGGTGGTACAGAATACACCAATGTCTATAAGCTTTGTGAACCCGTTATAAATAATTAAACCTAGTGTGATTTGCATTGCACCACATTATTCTATTCCGGTTACGATATTGACAAAGAAGTTCTACTGTAACTGGAATATCACAAAAGTGCTATATAGCGACGTGCCTCTCATTCGACTTTACCTATGGAACTTACCTCATTACAGGTTCCGACGCTAATATTAGGTATCAAATTTCAGTGTGTGAGCAATTTGAAACTAAATTTGACGATCTAGAACCATGTTTCCAAAATAGCCGATGATCACCACCTGCAGGAGTTACATGAATTTTCTCTAGGAGTAAATAAATCATTACAGGATTTGGTAAAACATCTGGAAACACAGCAAAAACTGCATGTTATGAACATAAGCGCAGATGCTGGCCCATCCTCCAGGTTGTCTGTTGTTTCTGACCACGAACGGCACCTGTGAAATGTCCTCAGTACGTTGCAAGGGTAAGCCATAGCCAGAACACTGTTCTGCATTGTTGTGAGTGCTTCCATAACGAAGGTGGCCAAACTGTTTGGTATTTGAAGAGCCACCATGTAGAAGATTTATGCCACATACGGGAAAGCGAAAAAATATCATCTGCTAAGTCACAATGTGGAGTAAAGTGTGTGTTACATGGAAGCGACAGACATTTACTGAAAAGAATTGTGAAAAAAAAGAAAAAGAAACAAGAGAACGACAGCTGTAAAAGTCACTGCAGAACTGAATTCACATGCACGAAACCTGTCAGCATCAAAACAACACGAAGGGGCCTCCAGAAGGAAGGAATTGCAAGGAAGGCTGGAGTTCCAAAACCAGTCATCAGTAAAGCAAACTGCCATACCAGGAAAATGTGATGTCGAAGCCTTAAAACCTGTATTACGAAGCGATGGAAAATTCAAGCTTAGGAATCACACAACCAACTGGATTGCAAATAACTGTTTCGTACATTGGCCTAGGTTTCGACAAATCTGCGAATGTCTTCATCAGTCTGATGTTGTTCCTAGCTAGGCCTACGTGTCAAAGACTGGAAAGGGTTTTATCTAATTTTTTTACTTGAACATATCTGCTCTAAACTCCGGCCGTTGCCTTCTCGCCACGTATTTTTACGGTTTCTCAATATTTCATCTTGATGGAGACATCCCTAGAGGCATCGGAACCTAGGTCAGTGTACCAAACAGTTATTTGCAGCCAGGTGACTGTGTGATTCCTATATTTGAAAATTATACACGGTTGCTGAGAGAAAAACATATTTAAAACTGCCATGGAAAAATTTCACTTGGTCGTACGAGACTTATTTCACATTGTTTCCATATTCTCTCCTAATTCACGTGCAAGAATGAAATATGGCGGGAGTCTAGTGACAATGTGGGCAGCTGTATCGTGGTATTTCATGAGCCTGAAGGTCACATTACTGCCAAGAATTATATGAGCATTTTGGCTAAGCCTGTCAATCCCATGGTACAATGTATATTCCCATTGGTGATGCTGTATTCCAAGACGACAAGACTCCAATCCACATCGTCCAGGACTGGTATTCTGAGCGCGAGGATGAATTTTCCATCTCCTCTGGTCACCACACTCACCAGATCTCAATATTAACTGGCCTTTGTTGTCTACTTTGGAGAGTAGGTTGCGTCTTCGTTATTGAACTCCACAATCAGTATCTCAACTTCCCATTATTGTACAGGAATAATGGTACATGATTCCCTTGGAAACCATACAGGACCTGTGCTTATCCATTTCGAGACGACGGGAGTTGCATTGAACGCAAACGGTTTTCTTTCGCGATATTAGGCTAGGTAAAGTGCTTTTTTTTTCTCCTGTTTGTTTTTTATCTGCACGTGTTGAACTGCGTACTTTATATTCCCGAGTCAAAATGGTTCAAATGGCTACTTAAACCTAACTAACCTAATGACATCACACACATCCATTCCCGAGGCAGGATTCGAGCCTGCGACCGTAGCGGAAGCTCGGTTCCAGACCGTAGCGCCTAGAACCGCTTGGCCATTCCGGCTGGCTTCCCGAGTCAGGAGAAGGGTTTTGACTCATGTCGAATTTCATAGCTCAATTAAACTTCTTTTAATGTGTGTTTGAAGTTTACGGAAAATTAACTCAGGCTAGTAGAAGAGATACTAGAAGAAAAATAATATAAGTTATCCATATGATGATCCTGTGTCTAGCTCAAGAAGGCAAATTGAGATTTAAAACAAGAGAAAAACAAAATATTAATAGTAGACCTCGGCATAAAATTAAGGATCTGCTGCCTCCGGCGAGAGACAGCCTGGATTTGAGAGAACTGTACTTGGTATGCACAGTGTGCCACGTGGATGCGGATGTGGTAGACAGTCTGCACCGTAATCGAGTACTGCACTGAAAACAGACGAAATCTTGAGAAAGCAGTGACAGCAGAACACAGTCTTAGAGAGGGGCACCGGATCATCTCTGAGTAATGGAAGGTCCTCTCCTAACCATCGGCCTACTGGGATTCCATAACAAAAGGAGAGGTGGAAATCTGCATATGCAATAACAATTTGAACACAGAAGGAGACTATAATCCGAGTGGTGCCTAGAGACGAGCCCTGGAGACAAGCCCTGGAGACATAGTGCCTTCAAAGAAATAAAACCAAAAAGCGTAATTTTTAAGGGGAGAGGTGACACTGGGAGTAGCCTCCATTCACGTTCCACCCCTTAACCTCGCCTGATAGGAGAGGGAGGGATACGCCACGTTATAATTTCCTGCATTTGTGCACGCGAATTTCGTCAAATGGTTCTGAGCACTATGGGACTTAACATCTGCGGTCATCAGTCCCCTAGAACTTAGAACTACTTAAACCTAACTAACCTAAGGACATCACACACATCCATGCCCGAGGCAGGATTCGAACCTGCGACCGTAGCATTCGCACGGTTCCGGACTGAGTGCCTAGAACATCTCGGCCACCGCGTCCGGCCGAATTTCGTCCTCCAGATGACGTGACAGCCAGTAGAATTTATAATTGCAAGTTTCGTCACCCAATCAAACAAAAATCTGAACGCCACTATAAAAGAAGTAGACCTCACTCGTGGCAGTCAGTCATCTCCGGACGCAAAAGACAGTGTTAATCTTCGAAAGCTCGAGTTTTAACTTCGATCTGATGCAGTCTGAACACCGAGAAGATTTTAAACAAGGTTGCCGCCGCGAAAAACTTCGATCTGAGTCGGTAAGAGCATTGTTCACTATAGGCAAGGTTCTGCGTTCTAGACCCGACCCTGTATACAGATTTTATCTGACAGAAAATACTAGCAAAATGACATATTTATAGCATAATGCAAACTATTCAAGGACTGAAACAATCCTGTACAGCAGTATTCTCCCAGCTAGTCGATGTAATTTAAAACCGTTATTCTTTGGTTCATCAACACACGCATCTCCTATTGCCATAGCCTGTTCAGTGGAATTCATTTTTCCGGCTACAAATTCGTTTCGTGATCAGAATCGTGAGAATTCGGACTTTATCAAATTTCTTGATGCAATAATTTACCAACAGCCGTATGATCTGCAGAAGTTTATTTTATTTTATGAACTTCTAAGTGCTACCAGTTTCAGCATTACATTGATGCCCTCTTCAGGCCCCACTCGTCATAGTCGTAAAATCGCTATACACGAAAGGAGCCATATAACTGGATCCGTGAATCAATCGTCCTGCAACAGCTGTCGGTAACCAGGCGGCGCAGTCTGTGACTGAGACTGCGCCGCCTGGTTACCAACAGCTGTTGCAGGACGATTGATTCACGGATCCAGTTATATGGCTCCTTTCGTGTATAGCGATTTTACGACTATGACGAGTGGGGCCTGAAGAGGGCATCAATGTAATGCTGAAACTGGTAGCACTTAGAAGTTCATAAAATAAAATAAACTTCTACAAATCATACGGCTGTTGGTAAATCATTGCATCAAGAAGTTCATGCTAGCCGTCGTCCCACGATCCACAATGTATCAACGAAGATTTGTCAAATTTAGTGAACAGTATGGATCTTATAACAATTCTTGTGCCATATCCCTTAGCTGTATCACTGACAAATTCCTTAGTCTGTAGACTAGCTGACACAATGAAAAACGATCAATTATCAATTTTACACTCCACGCTTGCGTAGAAAGCAAGTTGTACATTCGCTACAACAGCAGAGCACAGACCAAGTGCACACAGAAACTGCACCTTAATTTAAACTGTTTGTGTGACTTCTTTAACTCTAGGCTTGCTTTATGGTATGGTGTACTACGAAATGTTGTAAATTATAACGTCTGAATACTCCTACAACTACTGGACAAAATACACAAGTAATCAGCAGAGAGTAAAATTTTCCAGTGATCTGAATAGAATTTACACAAACTAACGTTTAGGGGAGGAACCAAATTGTACGTAAGACAACATGGAACTACGGAACGAGTTATCTTTATCTGGGCATCACGTGAGTTCACTTCAAAATGGTTCAAATGGCTCTGAGTACTATGGGACTTAACTTCTGAGGTCATCAGTCCAGTAGAACTTAGAACTACATAAACCTAACTAAACTAAGGACATCACACACATCCATGCCTGAGGCAGGATTCGAACCAGCGACCGTAGCGGTCACGCGGTTCCAGACTGTAGCGCCTAGAACCGCTCGGCCACACCAGCCGGCTGTGAGTTCAGTATTAATGATAAAAAATCACAAATTACAATCAAATGAGCACCTCAAGTTGCATGTCAGAAGAAGTAAGAAGCGGACTACTCAGAGTATAGATCGCACTACCGCAGATTGAGCCACGTACATTTCTCCAAAATCAGGAGAGTGTACACCCAATCAGCGCTAGACAGCACCTATGTGACTGATTGCACAGCAGCTGGAACACAAACGCCATGGAACTTATTTGTCCCTCCTCATCCCTATACTTTCAGAGAACTCTAAAGACAGGGGACGACTCAGTGCTATTTCCAACGTGATGGATGAGAATATCACTTATTTCATGAAAAAATGGGGAAACACAGTAGAATACTTCAATTCTCAACGTAAAAAAAGCACGTTAATAAAGGTGAGATTCGTACTGGCCTAGAGTAATATCTCCTCGTTTGGTTGGTGTCGTCACCCCAAGGATGATGATGGGGCGACTCAATTCGATTGGATGACTAAAATTTCGAAGCAAAAGCAACAGCCTTTCTCACGCTGGCTGTGTGGCTCTGCAGTGTCTCGACTTGTGACGTTTGTACATAAAAGGCAAAAATGTCATACTTAGTTATTCCCTGGGGACGGCAGTAACATCACCGAGTTCACTGCCCTCAGCTGGGCCAGATAATGGCTCCGCCCACGAAAGCTCAAAGCAGGCTGCAGGCTCACTTCCAAGGAAAACGCCGATCTCCGTAGGCAGCCTCACCTCTCCTAATGAGATTCACTGACTGCCTTCTGCCTATAACAGGACCGTGAGACCACAACAGCGGTGAACCTCTCAGCACGAAAAACGCAAAGCTTTCTTCCCAAGCCGGCGTATTCTGTACAATATTTCTTGGATGGTTTGTCTTCCCTGCCTCACCCTGGATACACAAGGAAATGTTTGGGCCATAAGATGGAACCTTGACGTGTAGCGCATGTTTCTAGTTCCCTTCTGAATGACGACAGCTTAATACTAGTCTCTTTTCTATTGACACTTGCTGATTCCTTTTAGACACGGCTTGTTGTAGGCAGATCCTATACCGACCATCACCCGAGTCAGCACGTCCTCGTCAAAAGCATGCTGACTCTACAAGAGGGGAACAAAATGGATTCAGAATCGACGTAAAAAAACTCGCTGCTGAAAACTACTCTGCTGTTGAGCAAGCAGCTCTCGCATTCTCACATCTACATATGAGACGACTTTCATTTCCGCAGTAGAGTTTGACATAATTCAAAAAGGAACTTGTTTTCGCAAGTTGTCGGGCGGGAAATGAGACAAAGCCAGCGTTATGAACCATTGCGGCAGCTGTGCGGTGAACGAAGTACACTCCATGTACAGGCACGGTTCTTTTCAGAGAGGCAGAGATGCGGCACAACAGTTACATGCGAGCGCCAAAATACCCCTCCGCGTTTATCTCACCCCTAGTTGCGGAACCACTCAGCGCGGAACAATTGGCTGCGGCCGTGCGAGAAAAATGCGGAATATAAGCTGCTGTGTATGGACAATCCGCAGGCGTGCCAACAGTGCTAACGGGAAGTCTTTAAGCTGCGACATACGCAGGCCGTTCCTGATTCTAACTGAGGATAAAACTCTTGACGCGGAAAAAGATGTAGGGTGTGTGTGTGTGTGTGTGTGTGTGTGTGTGTGTGTGTGTGTGTACACAGTGAAACTAGCGTAACTCGTACTAGTGGAAGCGGGTTACCCATCCCTCTCGGACCGGCGTGAAAAATGCGCAGTGCCTGGCAGTGGCGGCTTATCGGCAGTAGGGAGGAAGGGACAGGGAGAGGGGGAGAGAGATATTCGTATTAATACTGTGCTGGCTAAGCTGCCGCCTCTTATCGGAGTTTTCTCATTACTGCCGCCACAGACGGCACAGCAGTCGGCTTCTGTCGGCAGGGGGCGTTCGGCCAGCAGCTGCCTCCAAACAGCCGCGCTGGGCTGTGCGTCGTCCTTCCGGCTACAATGTTGCTTGCCATTTGCTAACATAAAGGGTGATTTAAAATATTTTTTCATACTTTGGGGACAAGTTACTTACAATGAATTGGCAACTGCCTTGCCGCAGTAGATACACCGGTTCCCGTGAGATCAACGAAGTTAAGCGCTGTCCGGCGTGGTCGGCACTTGGATGGGTGACCATCCAGGCCGTCATGCGCTGTTGCCATTTTTCGAGGTGCACTCAGCCTCGTGATGCCAACTGAGGAGCTGCTCGACCGATTAGTAGCGGTTTCGGTCAAGAACCATCATAACAATCGGGAGAGTGGTGTGGTGACCCCACGCCCCTCTTATCCGTATCCTCCACTGAGGATGACACGGCGGTCGGATGGTCCCGGTAGGCCACTCGTGGCCTGACGACGGAGTACTACCTATCTACCTTACTTACACTAAACACGTGTTGCGTTCAGTTTAAGAAGCAGATTGCATAAAATTATCCCAGGCTGTTAGATTAAGACAAAGAGGGACACCACATCATCTGCATGGGGAGAAATTACAATAGAAAAGCCCGCTTGCTTAGTTGAGTGGTAACGTGCTTGCCCAACATGCAGCGGACCCGGGTTCGATTCCCGTCCGGGTTGGATATTTTCTCCGCTCGTGGACTGGGTGTTGTGTTCTCATCATCATTTCATCTTCACCGACACACAAGTCACCCAGTGTGGCGTCACCTGGAATAAGACTTGCAATTCGCCGGCCGAACATCCCTGACCGTGAACTCCAGGCCAACAATGCCACACTATCATTTCATTTTTACAATGGGAGATCCACAGCGTTAGATCACTACTATCCGTGCCTTACGTTAATGCTCTACTATTTTATTCGAATCAGGAAGCAAAATTAAGTCTTGGTTTCAGCTAACACAATAATTGTTGTGAAACGGAGGGAAACATCGTCCACAGAGAAAGTTGTAAACTTCGCATATTTTCGCTGTGTTAAACACTCTCGGACATCTTGGCGCATCAGTTCAGTGTAAAACGCCGAGCTTTCAACGATTACTACCACTATCTTTGTCAGGGGCAACTGAGTATGAAAACTGCTGCTGTGGTGGCCTTATATAGCCCATAGACGGCTTCTAATTGGTCGGTAATTATGTAATGCTGTCGCAGACGGTGTCAACATCTGCACTGGTGGCGCCACCATACTGCGACGAATATCTCTGGCTCTTTTCTCCGCGACAGCTCGCTTTCGTGCACCGCTGAGATTATATCCGCTGTCCCGGTTGATCTTCTCACACATTCTTATTTCTATAGCTCCTTTAATTACAGAATCCCAGTACGTAGGAGCCTGGGACAAAACTTTTTTTCGTCGAATAGTACTTTATGTTTCTTTGTGAAGGTGTGCTCAGCAACTGCAGATTTCTCCAGTTCTGGATTTTTAATATGCCGTTGATGCTCTGCACAGCGGTCGGAAACGGTGCGGATGGACTGACTGACTAACAAGGGATGTAAATCCCAGAGATCCTGACGCCGAGACTGCCCTAACCGGGCATAGCATCTCCTTTAGCTTCTTAGGAGATCGGAAAATAGACCTTATACCTCGTCTTCCCAGGACTCTGTGTGTTTTGCTGCATGTAGCGTCGGAGAAAGAATGGAAGGTAACCGGTGGCTCATTACGTGAATGTTCAATATTTTCGCGTTTCCTCTTCTTGGAGAAGGCCGACTTCATATCACGTGACCCATCTACACAGGGAGATGTGATTGTCATAATAAAATAAGAGAAATCAGAGCTCGCACGGAAAGATTTAAGTGTTCATTTTCCCGTGCGCTGTTCGATAGTGGAACGGTAGGGAAGTAGCTTGGAGGTGGTTCGATCAACCCTGTACAAGGCAATTAACTGTGAATTGCAGAGTAATCATGTAGATGCAGATGTGATTCATACATATTCACCTCGCAGACATGTCTTTAAGCAGGCGGGAATACGAGGTACTGCCTCGTAGTACATTTATTCTCTGATAAAATTACTTGACAAGAATCCATCTAAGTTTGAGAGTAACAGGGATATTTCAAAACTAGGAAGAAAGTCATCAGCATTATTGTCGAATGAATCTAACTATGGTACAGAAATATGTGAAAAATATAGCTACAAAACTCTCTCCTTGACATCTATCAGTGGAGATAATATGTCTGGCAGATAGCAGAAGTGTCTGCAAATGTAGATTAAAGATATTTCTCCCTGAGACACCTTCTCGAAGAGAAATAATCAGTCATTTTCGACCAAAAGCACATAGTTCATATATGAAAATTTAAAGATACTGTATAATGTGACTTTGAAAGTGCCATCAGCTACGAAACTCAAAATACACGTTCAGAAGCCTTCCTCTTGTTCCACACATCCATGAACTCGTCGAATTATGATCTGTCACACACTTTCAAATACTCCATGACGGTGTGGAATGGTTTCGCAGGTTTCCACGATACGGCGTCGAAGAGTTCCTGGATCCGGTTTTTATAAACATATTGTCTAAGAGCCCTCAAAGTCAAAAATCCAAAGGCCCAATGTCGGTATGACGAACAGGTAGTGGAGATGATCCTCCTGTACCGTTCCATCTGTCGCGGTAGATACCAACCATTTCATCTGGAATAATAAGAATAAAACAAGCCATGGGCAAACCATGAAACGATCATTTTAACACTGCACGCTTTCAGCAGGCTTCCCATATTGTTGATTCTGACATACTAATTAACAAACTGAAACACAAATGTTGCAAATTGTGCAACACTACGATCCGGCAGCTACATCAAAAGTAGATGTCATAGAGTCATCTGTGTGGGTTGGAGAACTTATCACGGAAAAATATGCTCTCTGGTATCCCCAGGACTTCATCTATAGTGCATTTCTTTTCTAACTGAGCTCTTATATCAATGGTATTTCTTCTGCGTTTCACTCTTGCAACTACCATCTATAGACTGACGCTATCCAGTTTCTATGTAAGGGCAAGTCCTAGAAACATCGCCGCTGTCATATCAGGTTGTTGTTGTTGTCTTCAGTCCTGAGACTGGTTTGATGCAGCTCTTCACGCTACTCTATCCTGTGCAAGCTTCTTCATCTCCCAGTACATACTGCAGCCTACATCCCTCTGAATCAGCTTAGTGTATTCATCTCTTGGTCTCCCTCTGCGATTTTTACCCTCCATGCTGCCTTCAATGCTAAATTTGTGATCCCTTGATGCCTCAGAACATGTCCCACCAACCGATCCCTTCTTCTAGTCAAGTTGTGCCACAAACTCCTCTTCTCCCCAATCCTGTTCAGTACTTCCTCATTAGTTATGTGATCTACCCATCTAATCTTCAGCATTCTCCTGTAGCACCACATTTCGAAAGCTTCTATTCTCTTCTTGTCCAAACTAGTTATCGTCCATGTTTCACTTCCATACATGGCTACACTCCATACAAATACTTTCAGAAACGACTTCCTGACACATAAATCTATACTCGATGTTAACAAATTTCTCTTCTTTAGAAACGCATTCCTTGCCATTGCCAGTCTACATTTTATATCGTCTCTACTTCGACCATCGTCAGTTATTTTGCTCCCCAAATAGCAAAACTCCTTTACTACTTTAAGTGTCTCATTTTCCAATCTAATTAACTCAGCATCACCCAACTTAATTCGACTACATTCCATTATCCTCGTTTTGCTTTTGTTCATGTTCATCTTATATCCTCCTTTCAAGACACTGTCCATTCCGTTCAGCTGCTCTTCCAAGTCCTTTGCTGTCTCTGACAGAATCACAATGTCATCGGCGAACCTTGAAGTTTTTATTTCTTCTCCATGGATTTTAATATCTACTCCGAACTTTTCTTTTTGTTTCCTTTACTGCTTGCTCAATATACAGATTGAACAACATCTGGGATAGGCTACAACCCTGTCTCACTCCCTTCCCAACCACTGCTTCCCTTTCATGTCACTCGACTCTTATAACTGCCATCTGCTTTCTATACAAATTGTAAATAGCCTTTCGCTCCCTGTATTTTACCCCTGCCACCTTCAGAATTTGAAAGAGAGTATACCAGTCAACATTGTCAAAAGCTTTCTCTAAGTCTACAAATGCTAGAAACGTAGGTTTGCCTTTTCTTAATCTAGCTTCTAAAATAAGTCGTAGGGTCAGTATTGCCTCACGCGTTCCCATATTTCTGCGGAATCCAAACTGATCTTCGCCGAGGTCGGCTTCTACCAGTTTTTCCATTCGTCTGTAAAGAATTCTCGTTAGTATTTTGCAGCCGTGACTTATTAAACTGATAGTTCGGTAATTTTCACATCAGTCAACGCCTGCTTTATTTGGGATTGGAATTATTATATTCTTCTTGAAGTCTGAGGGTATTTCGCCTGTCTCATACATCCTGGTCACCAGATGGTAGAGTTTTGTCAGGACTGGCTCTCCCAAAGCTGTCAGTAGTTCTAATGGAATGTTGTCTACTCCCGGGGCCTTGTTTCGAGTCAGATCTTTCAGTGCTCTATCAAACTCTTCACGCAGTATCATATCTCCCATTTCATCATCTACATCCTCTTCCATTTCTATAGCATTGCCCTCAAGTACATCGCCCTTGTATATACCCTCTATATACTCCTTCCACCTTTCTGCTTTCCCTTCTTTGCTTAGAACTGGGTTCCCAGCCGAGCTCTTGATATTCATGCAAGTGGTTCTCTTTTCTCCAAAGGTCTCTTTAATTTTCCTGTAGGCTGTATCTATCTTACCCCTAGTGAGATAAGCCTCTACATCCTTACATTTGTCCTCTAGCCATGCCTGCTTAGCCATTTTGCACTTCCTGTCGATCTCATTTTTGAGACGTTTGTATTCCTTTTTGCCTGCTTCACTTACTGCATTTTTATATTTTCTCCTTTCGCCAATTAAATTCAATATTTCTTCTGTCACCCAAGGATTTCTATTAGCTTCCGTCTTTTTACCTTCTTGATCCTCTGCTGCCTTCACTACTTCATCCCTCAAAGCTACCCTTTCTTCTTCTACTGTATTTCTTTCCCCCATTCTTGTCAATTGTTCCCTCTTGCTCTCCCTGAAACTCTGTATGAACTCTGGTTTAGTCAGTTTATCCAGGTCCCATCTCCTTAAATTCCCACCTTTTTGTAGTTTCTTCAGTTTTAATCTACAGTTCATAACCAATAGATTGTGGTCAGAGTCCCCTGGAACTGTCTTACAATTTAAAACCTGTTTCCTAAATCTCTGTCTTACCATTATATAATCTATCTGATACGTTTTTGTATCTTCAGGCTACTTCCATGTATACAACCTTCTCTTATGATTCATGAACCAAGTGTTATCTATGATTAAGTTGTGCTCTGTGCAAAATTCCACCAGGCGGCTTCCTCTTTCATTTCTTACCCCCAATCCATATTCACCTACCACGTTTCCTTCTCTCCCTTTTCCTACTACCGAATTCCAGTCACCCATGACTATTAAATTTTCGTCTCCCTTCACTAATTCTCCTGATAATGACGCCCTCCTGAGTAGTCCCCGCCCGGAGATCCGAATGGGGGACTATTTTACCTCCGGAATATTTTACCCAAGAGGACGCCATCATCATTTATCCATACAGTAGAGCTGCATGCACTCGGGAAAAATTACGGCCGTAGTTTCCCCTTGCTTTCAGCCTTTCACTGTACCAGCACAGCAAGGCCGTTTTGGTTAGTGTTACAAGGCCAGATCAGTCAATCATCCAGACTGTTGCCCCTGCAACTACTGAAAAGGCTGCTGCCCCTCTTCAGGAACCACACGTTTGTCTGGCCTCTCAACAGATACCCCTCCGTTGTGGTTGCACCTACGGTATGGCTATCTGTATCGCTGAGGCACGCAAGCCTCCCCACCAACGGCAAGGTCTATGGTTCATGGGGGGTCATATCAGGTATGAACGACAATTTTTGTTCAGTATCACTGGGAGCACAAAAGGTGGGTTTTAAATTAAATCTTAAGTAGTTACAGATCGCCCTCATGTATGTGTATTACACATGTCGCCCAACACTAAGACCAATGCATAACAAGCGTGGCACAATATCAGAAGAGAGAATATGCTGGAATCGTTTTGGAGGCACAGTTCTCCTGTTATCCAGATGAGCTGTTCGCACAGTGTGTGGGTGAAATGGCATAGAAATTGTAAACGTGCTTCAAAAGACAAATACGCGGGAGAGTATGTCTCATTTTGACAAAACATCTAAATTGCACACAGATTCACCAGAAATTTTGGAGGTATACGCACCAGTTCGAATGTTGCGTCCAGTCACATTAAAATGGTACCCTCATTAGAGCTCTTAATTCATCATTAGCTTTTTCTCGATTCTTGGTATTCTGCCACTTCTGGCAAAACATCCATTTCCACAGCTATTAGTCTTCCTTTGAAGTCACAATTTAAAATCCATAGTTCCGATCCATAGCATAGGCCAAATTCTACCACTAGTCTACCCACTTGTAAGTAGGCTGTTTAGGTTTTTATGTTGGTAACGCCACGTAGCGCTCTGTATGAAAATCACTGGCTGTGCTGTGTGCAGTCTGTGGCTGGGTGGCATTGTTGTAATATTTGTTATTGTAGTGTTGGGCTGTTGGCTGTTAACAACGCGTAGCGTTGCGCAGTTGGAGGTCAGCCGCCAGCAGTGGTGGATGTGGGGAAGTGAGATGCCGGATTTTTGAGAGCGGATGATCTGGACGTGTGTCCATCAGAAACAGTACATTTGTAACAATGGATGTCATGAACTGCTATATATATATTATGACTTTTGAACACTATTAAGATAAATACATTGTTTGTTCTCTATCAAAATCTTTCATTTGCTAACTATGCCTATCAGTAGTTAGTGCCTTCAGTAGTCTGAATCTTTTATTTAGCTGGCAGTAGTGGCGCTCGCTGTATTGCAGTAGTTCGAGTAACGAAGATTTTTGTGAGGTAAGTGATTTGTGAAAGGTATAGGTTAATGTTAGTCAGGGCCATTCTTTTGCAGGGATTTTTGAAAGTCAGATTGCGTTGCGCTGAAAATATTGTGTGTCAGTATAGTGGTGATCAGAATAGGTGAGGAGCGAAATGTCTGAGTACGTTCAGTTCTGCTCAGCTGTTTGAAAATCAAATAACGTAAGGGATTTACCAGCACAGTAATTCACTAATTTTTCTAAGGGGACGTTTCAGTTTCAGCACAGGTTGCACTGTTCTCATATTATGTTTTTCCCTCCCACCTATGGCATCAAGCGCTGTTGCCAGATGTCACCCCATCGCCCTTACATACGCTAATTGTCTTATGTATAAAACTACCAGAAATTCAAAATTTAGCATGACATTCAAAACACAGCCCAATTTTGCTACTTATAAAATGGTGCAGTCCAAGATGACGGACCTAGCCCAGCTTTCCTAAGTGTGAATTGGTGGGTAATCCAAGATGGATAATTATCCTATTGCTTGAAAATCATCGATTGCTGACCTTCTCACAGCCCTAAGAGTCATAATCCAAGACAGCAGAACTTAGCACAGCCTGTATGGTTATCAGTTTTCCTTAGCCCAAATACATCACAGTCCAGTATTTTGAACATTAGCACAGCCTCTATAGTCGTTAGTTTCTATGTTCTAAGTTTAAGAGGATTATGAAATGTCAGGAAATTAAAAAATCCTTCGTTTTCTCCCCCTCCTGTGATGTAATGCTTGTAGTGAGGTTCGACTTGTCTCTAAGTTTAAAATTCACATCCAAGCTTAAAATAGCAACAAATGTTTGTACATTATTATTATTATTATTATTATTATTATTATTACAGGATAATTAATACAAAGATCAATTAATAACGAAATTTTGCTGTATTCCTATTATCTTCTGCCAAGCCTCTCTGTTCAGGGCATCATCTTTGTATACAAGACAATGCTCTATTATTTTGTTGATGTGGCTGTTCCAAGAATGTTGTGGTCTGTCACATTTAAGTCTTCCAGGTGGTTTCAACTCAAAAATTTTCTTTGTCCACTGATGACCAAGCAATCTCAATAAATTACCGTATCGCTGATCCTCTTTTAAATGAGTCTATCAGTGTTTCATTTGCCCTCATTGGAGTTCTTAAATCGGCATTAGTTTTTTTTTCCATTCCTGATATTCTGACACTTTTGATAAATAATCCATTTCCACAGCTATTAAACTTCTTTTGAAGTCAGCATTTAAAATACATACTTCCAATCCATAGAATAGGCAAATTCAACCACTAGCCTACCCACTT
The DNA here is from genome assembly GCF_023898315.1 of Schistocerca nitens. NCBI lineage: Eukaryota > Metazoa > Arthropoda > Insecta > Orthoptera > Acrididae > Schistocerca > Schistocerca nitens. The sequence continues at coordinate 816,255,654 of NC_064614.1, forward strand.
TTTTCTTATTGTTGTTAGAAATATTCTTGTCCCACCAGGAAGAATTCGTACATCTTTCATATTTTTCTTCTTGTTGTTGTAAATGTTCTTATCCTACCAAGAGGAATTCATACACCCTATACTTTTCTGCTTTGTTGTATTCAGTGTTTCACTTCTGTATTACCCAATCCAATTTTGTCAATATATCACCTAGATATTTAAATTTTTCTGTCTGCGTCATAATTGTCTTTCACTGGTGTGAAGTTCAAATCTGGTGTGACTATTCACTACCAGATAATCAGATTCATCTGTAGTCTACATTTGTCATATTCCTAATATAAGCATCTTATCAAGAACTCAAAGTCGTACTCACCTTGTCCTAGAATGGCTTGATCATCAGAAAAACTTGAAGAAAAGCCTTTTACATCATTAACAATACTCCCAATCCTCCACTGATGTTCTTCCATCTTCAAAGAGCAATTTTTACGTAAAAACTGAAGAATATATATGATGTACTGAAACCTTGTCTCAACCTTCTTGTGCCATCAGTAGCTTCTCCTGATTTTGATCTATTTTAATTTATACTTTATTATCTCTGAACAAACCTTGTCTCAACCTCCTTGTGACATCAGTAGCTTCTCCTGATTTTGATCTCTTTTAATTTATACTTTATTATCTCTGAACATTTCACCAATAACCTATCCATATTTATATCTTTCAGAGCTTCCCGTAGTTTCGCTCTGGGAAATCTGTCATAAGCTTCTACAAAATCTACAAAGGTACTGTGCCCTACTGATATAAATTTCTCCGTTAGCTGTTGTAAAAATAGTCCGCAGCTCGTGGTCTCGCGATAGCGTTCTCGCTTCCCGAGCACGGGGTCCCGGGTTCGATTCCCGGCGGGGTCAGGGATTTTCTCTGCCTCGTGATGACTGGGTGTTGTGTGATGTCCTTAGGTTAGTTAGGTTTAAGTAGTTCTAAGTTCTAGGGGACTGATGACCATAGATGTTAAGTCCCATAGTGCTCAGAGCCATTTGAATCATTTTGTTGTAAAAATAATGAGGTCATCTGTACAGGATCTGTTCTGATGAAACTCACTCTGATCTCCCCCAGTATGATGGCTTACCTTCTGGCCTTTTTCTCATGCTCAGTTTCGCCAAATAAGCGGCTCATCGTGTAGTTCACACTAATGCCTCTGTAACAGTTAGGGTCTCTTCTGTTCCCCTTCTTGAAAATGGAAACCATATATGACATTATACACTCTGAGGGAATTTCAATAGATTTCCAATCACAAATTCACCTACCCTAAGTCCAATATGCCGGGAAGCCATCTGGTTGTCAGAAATAGACCAGTCGTAATAACTTTGTAACTGTATAACTCACGTTGCTGTATGTATAGACACTTACCACTGTCAAGTGTAGCATAACAGGAATTGGAGAGGTACACACCAGCATCTTCATTTAAACACGGCGACCCTTACGAAACATCACACGACACCACTGAGAGCCACCAGCGTTCTGTGAGTCATCGACGCACCACGCTACATCATGCTGGAGTGAATCAGTGCGTCCAATTGATGCCCTTTCCTGCTGCTGTTGCTGCTGCCGCCGGTGTCCTAAGATCTGTAGGCTCAAGCCAACTTCGTATTCACCTCAGATTCAATGTTACTCTTGACCTCATACGATGTTCGATGATGTTTGTGTATTTAGCTGACACAGCATAAGACACTTGCACTGACGAATCTGTACCTGCAGTATGGAATTCAAGTGGTCGTCTGTTTTATGCTTCAGGTAGTGTGTCCCAGTCAAAGGAATTTGTTCTAATTTTAGAACTGTATGGCATCCTACTGAGCTTCACAACCGTTATGAGCCGCATGACGGACTTCCTCGACTACCTCAACTTTTTACCGCCATAATTTCTGCCAATTTTCTGTGGTCCCGTCTCCAGCTGCACTCACCCAGCTCCATATCCTCATGATGTTCGTTTTGTGTCATGCAGTACCCACCAAACCCTCCAACATGTGTCTCCATCTAGCAGATGCTTACACAAACACATTCCTAGAGTCTTAATCACATCTCAATTTTAGGACTGAAGGCGACCTACGACGTCGGTGAACGTTCAGATCAAGCACTGAGACGGGAGCCGACACTATCATACTCACTGAGCTAGACTGTAACAGTGCTAGATGCTACAGAGAGCGGCAAAGGAAAGTTCCCTGGAGAAATACAAACACACCGGAGGGAAGGATATACAGTACGAGCCTCAGTATAGCAGATGCTGAAACTGACCACCATTCATCTGTTGGCACTTTTGGGCCCTGGCGAGCTAGTTCTTGAAGGTAGATCAAAGAAGGACTGCTGGAATTGCTGAAGTCTCATCTGAAATGTTCTGCTGCACTTCTTGATGACTGTGAGCGTTCTTGCGATGCACCTTAGACTTAAGGGCTCCCCACACAAAGTAATCGCACACTGGCAGATTATCTAGGGCCGCATCCAGACTGACCTCTGCCAACAACTCTGCCAGGCATGAAGATTATGTAAATGTGTTTCAAGTTCGTGCGGCCATATGAGCCGTTGCTCCATCCTGTTGGAAGTAACTGTGGGTCTTTTCCTCTTCTGTTAATCATGCCACAAATGGTTTCAAAATGTTGGCAATGTAATGTGCGGAAGTCAGCCTCTTATGAAAGAAGATGAGATCAATAACGCAGAGTGCAGAAACTGCACACCAAACACCAGCTTTCTGATCATGCAGTGGTGTTTAGTGGAAGTTATGCAGAGTCTCCGCTGCCCAGAACTTGTGATTCCGTGAGCTGACGTAACAACTCAGATGAAACCAGGCTTCATCAAACATGTCCAAGCTACTTGCTATGGCCGCCCACTGCAGACATCGTAGCGCCTAATGCATCGGCATCCCATTTTACGTCCAACAATCACTGGATGCCTGAATCACAGGGCGTATATTCACGAGGAAAACCTACGTTGTCTGTGTTGTCAACAGAAATAGTTACCGGTGGCCACAACACAATACCAAGTCTCTACCAACGGCAGCCAGGGACCGCTACCCGTTCGCGGAGCCAGCAGAACAGCTTCACTAGAGGCCGTTGCTATCCGAGGAACTACTTTGCTATGCCGAGCACGTGATCGCAAATAGTTCCGGCAGATACATCTGACAAAAGGGTTTTACAGGCAATGCACTGCCTTCAAAGGGCAGTTCGACGCACCCTTGGAAGTCTACAGAGCTGCCATCCCAGCAGCCACGGCCGGACGCCTCTTCTAGCTGGACGATCCCTTGCAGATGGACTTGGTATAGTCGGCGAATATCTTGACATTGTAGAATTGTTTGATTATGATCCCTCCCCGTGAAGAGTCGGGTCTTTTCTATTACTGTTTGTTATTGTATATTGGTGACGATCCACAGCTGGGATCGAATCTGTTGTCCTTCGGAGATTGTATTGTTGTTTCGTTTTGGTCAGTCCACTAAATTGTTTTCGGACTTGTATTTTCCGCATTTCTATTCTGCTAGCGCAGATACATCACTATTCATTGTTATCACAGTAAACGGTCACTCAAGAAACTGGAGGTGCTGAGAAAAACTGCTAGTTTTAATGCATGAACAACAGCCACTCATTAGGGATGCATGCGCAAATCCCAGTGGAGCATTCTTCCGCATGATCCACGTGATACGCCGGTCTCTTGCGACAGGTGCCTGCTTGATTTCGTAGGACTATGAAGCATTCTCTGACGAACTGCAGGTATATTATTTTGGTGTGCAGGCACATTTCAGGATGATTTTTTGACTTGTTCAAGACATCCCGTCTGACGCTATTTTCGGTCTAAGAGCTGCACGGCACTCCTTGTGGGCACTTTGAAACCATTAAACTTCTCAACAAACAACTTACCACACCGTTTCCTCGAACTTTGTTGTCGCGTAGCTTTCTACAACGAACGCCCGCTGCTCCATTGTGAATACCATCGACCCCTTTGCACTGCTCCACTCACAGTGTCATAGCCTGCACTACGCTCTGAACGGGTATGGATCACGTGGTGTGCGCGTCAGGGGGTGTGGTTATACGCACACATTCACGTCCATCGTATCCACTCGTCCAGGCCACTTTTATTTGCCCCACCCTGTGTACTACTCCATAAGGGAATTCATAACACTACTTTTAAGGCTGAACCTTCCTCTTCTTTAAAAACAACATAGTCTTCCTTTGGAACCCTTTCAGTCCTATCACAAATCAGCTCCGATAATCTACATTTTGTTTATGTGGAAACAGCACTATTTCTATCGAACGCAGTATCAACCTAGACGTTGACATGTTCTGCCTTCCAGGTCTCATGGTCGAATAGTGCGAGCCGATTTCCACATAGTTATAGTTTATGGAATGGACGCTGATACAATGTCTCCAGAAAGGTCATTATAATTGTTCCAGAATTACAGAGTCGACTCATGATATCAACACACACCTTTCGTTGTACGCAAGAACTCGGTGACAGGTCTTGAAAATGGTTCAAATGGTTCAAATGGCTCTGAACACTATGGGACTTAACTTCTGAGGTCATCAGTCCCCTAGAACTTAGAACTACTTAAACCTAACTAACCTAAGGACATCACAAACACCCATGCCCGAGGCAGAATTCGAACCTGCGACCGTAGCGGTCGCGCGGGTCCAGACTGTAGCGCCTAGAACCGCTCGTCCACCCCGGCCGGCTTGAAAATGGGAATGGTTGCTTAATAGCGTGATAGTCAACCTTTTACGTACAATATAATGACGAATATGCGTGACAAAAGGCTTTGGTAGGTTTTCTGGATGTATATAGCAGCAAGTGTTTACGAAATTTCCTCAGATTCTGGTTCGGTAGTTCTGATATTTTTCAGTCAGCCCAACGGAATGCACAGTTACCTCGAAGACTCCGAAAACGGGTAGGCAGCAAAATGTATTTCTAGAAGAGCAACACAGGTTATAGAAGAGGAGGAAACGAGTGCAGTGATATAACAGTTCGTTAACATTTTTTGCAATTAAAATACCCGGAAAATTTCAAAGACTGACATTCTGGACGTTTCTACTTCTACTGCCATGTAAAATAACACAATGGATTTTATAACAAGACAATCGAATGAACGAAAGGCATTGTAACATTTCAAAGACGTGTTAAGGTTCTCTTTGCGAAACAATAACGAAAAAGTTTACAGAAAATACAATTGCGACAGGCTGCAGGACGATTCACATTTTGCGTAAGGAGCTTGATGACAGGAGAAATCAGGAGTTGTACGGAACCATACACTCGTTTTTCGCCCGCTGAAGTATCGTTTCTTGGTAGTCTGATACGTTTTCATGCAAAGTCCAATGACGCAATGGTGCTACGAGGGATGCGATGTACACTCGTAGGTCAGAGTACTTTATCATTTACACTCCTGGAAATGGAAAAAAGAACACATTGACACCGGTGTGTCAGACCCACCATACTTGCTCCGGACACTGCGAGAGGGCTGTACAAGCAATGATCACACGCACGGCACAGCGGACACACCAGGAACCGCGGTGTTGGCCGTCGAATGGCGCTAGCTGCGCAGCATTTGTGCACCGCCGCCGGCAGTGTCAGCCAGTTTGCCGTGGCATACGGAGCTCCATCGCAGTCTTTAACACTGGTAGCATGCCGCGACAGCGTGGACGTGAACCGTATGTGCAGTTGACGGACTTTGAGCGAGGGCGTATAGTGGGCATGCGGGAGGACGGGTGGACGTACCGCCGAATTGCTCAACACGTGGGGCGTGAGGTCTCCACAGTACATCGATGTTGTCGCCAGTGGTCAGCGGAAGGTGCACGTGCCCGTCGACCTGGGACCGGACCGCAGCGACGCACGGATGCACGCCAAGACCGTAGGATCCTACGCAGTGCCGTAGGGGACCGCACCGCCACTTCCCAGCAAATTAGGGACACTGTTGCTCCTGGGGTATCGGCGAGGACCATTCGCAACCGTCTTCATGAAGCTGGGCTACGGTCCCGCACACCGTTAGGCCGTCTTCCGCTCACGCCCCAACATCGTGCAGCCCGCCTCCAGTGGTGTCGCGACAGGCGTGAATGGAGGGACGAATGGAGACGTGTCGTCTTCAGCGATGAGAGTCGCTTCTGCCTTGGTGCCAATGATGGTCGTATGCGTGTTTGGCGCCGTGCAGGTGAGCGCCACAATCAGGACTGCATACGACCGAGGCACACAGGGCCAACACCCGGCATCATGGTGTGGGGAGCGATCTCCTACACTGGCCGTACACCACTGGTGATCGTCGAGGGGTCACTGAATAGTGCACGGTACATCCAAACCGTCATCGAACCCATCGTTCTACCATTCCTAGACCGGCAAGGGAACGTGCTGTTCCAACAGGACAATGCACGTCCGCATGTATCCCGTGCCACCCAACGTGCTCTAGAAGGTGTAAGTCAACTACCCTGGCCAGCAAGATCTCCGGATCTGTCCCCCATTGAGCATGTTTGGGACTGGATGAAGCGTCGTCTCACGCGGTCTGCACGTCCAGCACGAACGCTGGTCCAACTGAGGCGCCAGGTGGAAATGGCATGGCAAGCCGTTCCACAGGACTACATCCAGCATCTCTACGGTCGTCTCCATGGGAGAATAGCAGCCTGCATTGCTGCGAAAGGTGGATATACACTGTACTAGTGCCGACATTGTGCATGCTCTGTTGCCTGTGTCTATGTGCCTGTGGTTCTGTCAGTGTGATCATGTGATGTATCTGACCCCAGGAATGTGTCAATAAAGTTTCCCCTTCCTGGGACAATGAATTCACGGTGTTCTTATTTCAATTTCCAGGAGTGTATAATGAAATCCGAAAATGTATGATATTTATGCAGATACCAAAAAAGGTCTAGTGCAAACCAACATCTCCCATGGCGAAGTACTGTGTTTCTGAATGCCTGTTAAAAAAAGCCCTAAGTAAATAGATGAGCTAAAAGTTCCAAGGACATGTTATCTAATGGGTTAGCTAATTCACAAAATTTTACGGATTAAAATACTAATGACTTGCATTCTTAGATGTCGCAAACGCACGTCTGTGCTGTGGTACACAACGTGAAGGTAGTTGGTTCGAATGGTGTGCTGTTGCTGATGGTGATCAGTCGTCGAACGTGAAGATGATCTTGGCGGTCTCCTTGTTGCTATTCGAGAGGTGTAAGATATGTGCTGACTTCTCATGTTCCACACTTTCATTTCCAACTATCCACAACTTGTTTAGGGCGTCATAATAGGTCGGAGGAAGGCATCAAAAACTCATTTCCTTGCCCAGGAGGGCTACGCAGGAGTCCAGCGAGTGACCCTGTTGCTCATAACCTGAACATGGGATTCAGTTTTATTTTTTGATAATAATGACATATCTAATTAACTTACAAGAATGAATGTTCACTCTGTAGTTGAGAGCGTGCTCATTTGAAATTTCCTGGCAAACCAGAAACTTGCCTTTTGCGAGAAATGCTCTTACAGACTGAGCTATCCAAGGTTGACTGGTAACTCCCTCTCCTCGCCACCATCTAAGCTTTATTTCCACCATTATCGCTCTTCTACGTTCAAAGCTTGTTTTGCCTGCAAGAGATAAAGGTTGCGGGTTCGAACCCAGATCTGGCACACTGTTTTAATCTGCCCAGGATCACACAACAGGTGTCGTAATGGACAGACAAAACGTGTACCTCGAAACCAACGAATCACTATCAGTCGTCGCTGACGTATTAGCTCTAATTCAAATATCGGAAGCCACACATCCCTCGTGAAATAAAGACGTTAGTATTGATCTGTTTTATAGCCTGAAAATTAGACCCTTCGTATCGAACATACTTTACCACAAATGTGAATGTTATCGTTTAGACCCACTAGTTACAATACAGAGTGTTTCAGAAGTGATGGTCAACATTCAGGGATATGACAGGAATGATCATTCGAAACAAAAAAGTCAAGTACACATAGGCTATAATAAGCATACCTTAAGAGCTATGGACAATTCTTAATCTTCGATACTCTGAAACAAATCTCTTCTGTTGCAAACTCTTTGCTGTCCATCTTTTGGGAAATAGTAGCATGAAACAAAACAACAAAACATGGTCAGTAAACATGTGCTCTAAAAAAGATACCTTAAAAGTTATGAGCACTTGTTCGTTAAAAGAGTTATGTTTCAAAATAGCGATGATGAAAAAGTGCTCATAGCTCCTAAGATATGCATTTTAGGGTACATGTTTGCTACACATTTTTTTCACAGTATCTTCACTGGCGATCGGGACTCACCACTACAGACAGCTCTACCAGTCCGATGACGAGTCTGGAGATGCCTCGACTGCAGTGGGATGCCATCCTGACCCGTAGCCAACCAAATGGCCCGACGATCTGGAGTAATGGTCTAGGGTGCCATTTATTCCTCTGACAGGACCCCTTTGGTTGTCCCGTTTTTTTCTCGGATGCACATTTCAGCAAAATAATTTCCGCCCGCAGACGCCGAGAGTTTCTACCGCTTGTCATCACGGTTGCCAAACCCTATCCTGACCAGAAAGGTCGCCGAATCTCTACCCAGTTGAGAACTTTTGGAGTATTGCTGGCAGGGCCCTCCAAGCATCTCTGGACTTTGACGGCCTCTCGCGTCAGCTGAACGGAATTTGGTACCGTACCCTCAGGAGGACATCCAAGAACTCTGCTAGTCACTGCTTAGCCGAATAATCGCTTCCCGATGAGCCAGAGATGGATCAACATGTTACTGTTTTTCTCAATTTGTGAAGTTCTTTTTCTTGAATAAATCGTCTAATTTTTCTTAAATTTTGATAATTCTTTTGTCTGAACATGTAAATCACATCCACCGATTTCTGTCCTATTCGAAAAAGAACTTTCGTGGTGCGTCGTTTGTTTTGTCTTAGTGTATACTTTCGTTCTTGTAGTGTAACATGAGCCTGCCGCCAACGCAAACAGTTTCAACTGAAAATCAAATAAAAATCACCACCACCACGTATTTTACTCCCGTCGTGTCGCAGGCATTAACATTATTTCGACAGCGACAGAAGAACGAAAAAACTTTGAGAAATTTATTTAATAAATTTCATTTAATTACTTAATGTAGCTATCCGTGTGGTGAAACAATTTTACAGAATTACAAATTAAAATTTAATATGAATTAATACGTGTTTTATATTTGTGCACGCACAGAAAGAGTACGTTTACAGCAGGTGCGTATATGAGAGAACACATACTTTTATTTGCTTTCTCATTCAGATGCAAGTATACTACAAAATTTCATTCCGTCGCTCTTCTAGCCTCTATTAAATTTCTTGAAGAGTGCTGAAATCCTTAGAGCCACAGTTTTATGTTAAAAACATCTTCAGAACCAGAATGTATTGGTTCGAATTAAATTATTAAAATAAAGTACAATACTTAGTACATTTCGGTTACAAGAATTTCCGTACGCATAATTTAACTGCTTATCAGCAGTTCTGCGCTGTAAATTTAAACTTTTGGGCAAAGTAATGTTAATCAATGAGTAATGCGTTCACATCAGAGACTAAACTGACAATCGCATCTATAGTAAATAAAGCAGCGCAAATCTAAGTTTGCTTTCGGAGGTTTACACGCCAAAGAAAGCGTTGTATATATTTTAAACATATAATTGAAGGAACAAAACTATGGCAGACGACAAAGTAGTAGATAAAAAGCGGATTGGCACAGGCAGAAAAGTCATTCCAGGCGAGAAAGCCAACTAGTATCAAATATCGGCCTTAATTTGAGGAAGAAATTTCTGTGAAAGTGCGTCTGGAGCACAGCACTGTATTGAAGTGAAACGTGTAGCGTGGGGAAAATCGGAAAAGGAGAGATTTGGGAACGTTTGAGACTTGGAACTATAGAAAGATGTTGAGTATTAGGTGGGCCAGGAAGAAAAAAGAAAAAATCAGGAGATCCGCCGCAGAATCGGGGAGGAGAAGAACATGTGGAAAATAGCGACAGGCAGGAGGAACAAGATGGCAAAGCAAGTGCTGCAAAGCACTAAAACCGCTTGTTACACACGGTTTTTTTGTCTTGAAGAACTTAGCAAAGTGTGTGACCGACTTTTAAAGTTTGTTGACTTCGTATGTGCCTAGGGAACGGCCACACACCTATTGAATTACCTCGTTATTGACCAGTTAACTTCCTGTAAGTTCATTAAACTGGAGAGACTTGATTAAATTTGAGAGGCAAGATTATGAATGTAGAATGAATTAATGCACTGAACACAAGCTGAATAGTGTTCTGTATGTCAGTAGGTTTTATTGACTTCTTGCTTAATACCGTAAATACAACGAGAGAATGATTCACGAGCTCGTTGGAGAAGGACTAATTCCGGTTCACTACGTTGCTGTTCAATATTAAATTTCGAAAAAACGCTTGTGGGTAATTATTCAAAATACACAAACTTAGGCTGGAATTTCGCATGTCTATAAATATGACGCTACAGTTCAAAGTCCACGTGCCTAATCAGAAATTTCACAAATCTTTAAACACAACGCTTCAGTTCAGAATTAAAGCACACAAACCTATATAGAATTTTTCCGACTCTAACTCCGCCCTGCTGTCCAGAGCTGAAGTACAAAAGCGCAACTTTCGAAAACTTCTCAAAGTCCTCGAACTCCCGCGGAAACTCTACGGTCCCTAGACTTATCACCCATAAAATGTCCAACACTTTAGGGGATTTTCTCTGCCCTGTGACTGGATGTTTGTGTTGTCCCCATCATTTCATCATCATTATCATCATCATCATCATCATTCGTGGCAAAACTGGACTGTGAAAAAATTGGGACTTTGTACGGGCGCTGACGACGGCGCAGTTAAGAGCCACACAAACCAAACATCATCATCATCATCATCATCCAACACTTCAATCGAGGCACGCAATGGTTATCGGCACACGCCATTACTCATCGACCTTTCAAAGGGAACTGTCCCAGGCCACCATGGCCGCTGTCCTCATACAAGTGCAAACTAGCGATGGGAAATAACCGATTGGTTAAAACCGATACACGTATTTTAGATTCGAATTACCTGTATTTTTCGGTATTTGTTTGGTCTCGATTATAAAAGGTTTTTTCCTTATTTTTTACTAATAACAGAGTAAAAACAAACTGAAATATCAAGAAGCTGTTACGTACCAACCCTGCCTCAGGCAGCTGGCCGCAGAATTTCATAATTGCGAGACCTCGTTCACTTTGTGTTCCTTGCGGAAGTGTCAATAAGTGCGACACGAAACGACAGCGTTTCATCACGTTAGCAGGTCAGGCAAAAAGCAGGACATAGCGCTTTGCGCGAACTGGGTAGCTAGTAGCAGCAGGAGCTTAGTAAAGCAATACGACAGAAGTATCGCGTCACCTGTTTACGTGAGGTACGATGCTGCGTCGCTAACGCAAGAAGGTGTCCTGAATATTGTTATGGACCAGTCTGCAGGCATAACAAACGTGTTAAGCAAATAGGGCGCAATTTGAATCGCTGATACATTCGTATTAGGGAAGCCTATTCGGTCATTACAAGTGACGTTGGGTCAACGCCAGTCGATATTTCACACTATAAATACTGCAGCATTTGAGTTCAGAAAGGAGGAGTTGGTCAGAAGGACCGACGGTGCACACGACGCATGCACTCGATTCCCTGACACGGTATTAACGCTGGGTGTAAGTCTGTTGTCGATTTCCTGCTCGTACTCAACACCGCCCACAGCCGCCGGAGGATGTCTTCCTCTCCGTAAGCACCAGCCACGAGTTCGGCGATGCTGACAGCTTCCAACGCAGATGGGATGGCCTGGGGGTCTTCCGTGTGGACTTGGGCCAGAACACCAGCGTTCCTGACAGTTCAGTGGAGCCACCAGGGCCTATCTGCAAGGCAGACCAGGGTCGGCGCACTTCTCGATCACACGGCAACCGTCATCGCGGTTCAGAGAGCAGAGACGAGGCACAGTAACGGGAGGGGATCGAGGACCTCCTAGGCCGACGTGTGTAAGCCACATACGCACGCGCCAACTTCTTCGAATGCGGAGGGTTGAGACGCAGCATCCACTTCCTGAGTAGCTGTCGGGCGATCGCGGTGCACCCGGAAAGCAGCGGTAGAGGACCGCCGTAGCATCGCTAAAGGAGAGCGGTGTTTGTTGACATAAATGGTTAAAAGTCACTCTTCTTTTACTGCGCCCACCGGCGTACACAGGTTACAACCACCTCCACTTCCCTGAGGAACCGACAAGTGGCGAACTGGGAGAGTGTCTCCTGACACACCATCCATCTGTCACGCCTCCCAATACGCAGTTCTAAACTCTTTTTTTTTTTAAGTAAGCCTTCTTGAAAAAAGGAACAGTTCTTATTCGTAAAATCTGCATTGGTTTGAAATATTACGTTATTATAGAAAATGGGAAAAGTGATCAATGCTGTCTTAATAACAATGCCGACGCATGGCATAAGAACTGGTATAGCACTGCTGAAACAATAATGGCCCAGTTACCATACTTCGTGGCTTAGGGAACGTGTGTACATTCAGTGTACAAGACTTCACCCCTCCTGGTCTATACGGTAGTCTCTCACTGTCGTCGCTGGACAGCCGTTGTATTGCAGAATAGCACCAACACTTTTATGAAGTGACGCAGCAATGAAGTACAAAGCTTCATTTGCTTTAAGAGATTAAAGATTTATCTTCCATTTCAATGAAATTATGCAAGAGGAAGGAAATTACGGCAACACTGATAAATTAAGAACTTAAAAGCAATTCATTCATAGTACTCAGTAAAAATAAAATAAAATGTAGCTGATCTGTGTGTACATAATATGCCGTTATCTGCTTGCAGGCCTTGAAAACGGACAAATTAACAACCCCGTCAGTACTGACTATTCGTAACGCTCAAAAAGTGGTATGATCTCCGATTACATGATTTTTGCTCAGATATGCAAAAAATTAGGATCAGTAGGAGAATACTGGTAATGTTTTGCAGTATTCAGCCACTGATGACTTTGGAGAAAAGCAGTAAAAGAGACTAAGGGACTAAGTTTTATTATATTTCTCTACTGAATTTATACTTCCGCTCTACGTATCTTAAAACTGAGAGACTCAATTTTCTTTTTTAATCGTTGCTCGGTTTCTGCGTTTATTATAGGAAATAACAGGAACAAAAAACCGAAAATCTGTTGTTTCACCAATCCGTTATTTTGAGCGGTTTTAACAGGTTAAACTGGCATGAAAAATAATCGATATAAGCTAAAACCGTTTGTTTCAGTGATAACCGCCATCGCTAGGGCAAACGGTAACTATTTACACCGTACCGCAGTGGCGTGGGGAAAGCCGAGGCGAACAATTTGATACAGGACACTTTCATGAAGCCAGGGAGAAACCTTAAACAGGCCTACAAAAGCCACTTATGCTACAGCGCTTTCTCGCCGCGAGAGAAGCTGACTATCCTTCCGCCTTCTTATTCCACAGTCTTTCGTGAACGTTAGTAAATTAACTTTCCCGTGAAGACGATGAAAATGCTTCAACAATTAATGCAAAACCTGAATGAGATTTTCACTCTGCAGCGGAGTGTGCGCTGATATGAAACTTCCTGGCAGATTAAAACTGTGTGCCGGACACAATTTTAATCTGCCAGGAAGTTTCAATGCAAAACCTAGTTACGTCCTTGATTCGGTCTAAACTTAGCCCTTAAAAACATAACTGTCTTGTAGTAAGAAGGCCAAAATTCATCAGCGTTAAAATTCACAATATTGTGAGATAACGTTTACATTTTGTAAGTGCATGTTCAAGGGGTTTTTAATATTTAAGGGTGATTTTAGTCATAATCTGACGAGGCGCACATTCGCTCTAACTTATTGGGCTTTTGTAGGTCAATTCGAGGTTGTTTCCCAGCTTCATAGACCACACGTGTCTTACACACATTGTTTGTCTCAACTTCATCGTAAACAGTTATCGTTTACACCCTGCACAGCTTCCATATGTCGCTGAAACACCAAAAAACTGCTCATCTTTCTATATTATAAAATGTATGTATTTATGTCTGTAGCACCACATCTTCTCCTTAACTACCTGATCGATTTTAACGAAACTTGGCACGCACTGCATTTAGCACCTGGAAAGAAACACTGTGAGGGTTAGAACCACCTACCTCTGAAAGGGGTTGGGGCGGGTGCGAAACAGTACCGCAGATGAGCTAAACGCAAATCTCAGGAAAATCAAAAACTTGTTATTGAAGTAGGCGTCCTCCTTGCGGTGTCGAGATGTGGATCAACATCTTGTTACAGCTGTGACTGCCCCACGCGATCGCTTATGTGCAAAACCAATGTCCGGGCTGCCGGACGAAATTCAAAACTTTGCTATTACTCCGTCGCACGGAGCGGAGCAAAAGCGACGGCTTCCCTTTGAAGACAAAACGTAAGTCCTTAATTTCTGTAGCGCTCCAGCGTTCGTCTAGTAATAATAATATTCTTATAAACTACCCAGTTATCGTCACTCCCGCTCTCTGTCTGGAAGCCCAGCGGCTGTCCAGTCAGCTTTGCTTTTGGGAGGCTCCCGTTGTCTGAGGTTACTGCCCCGAGCGCCACACCGGCGTCTTTTTCAGAATTGGCGGAAGGTCCCTCTGCTGCCTGGCGACGGCGCTGCCGTTGTCTGTTCTGGGCGTCCGGTCCCGGGTAAGATCAAAGGGACGCTTCCGCACAGGATGCCGACTTGGACGGCCCTCTGTGGGTGTTATAAAATCTCCACCCGCTTGCTCAGCAACGACCCCACTTGCAGTGGTTTCCGGCAAGGAACCAAGCCATGGAAGAGTTCATCACAATTTGTGATTTTCACTGCATTGCAGCTTGTGCTCATAGTGCGTTTTAATAGGCCTGTGTTAGTTATAATTATGCGTGCGGAACCCTTAACTTGAAGCCGGCCGAAGTGACCGTGCGGTTAAAGGCGCTGCAGTCTGGAACCGCAAGACCGCTACGGTCGCAGGTTCGAATCCTGCCTCGGGCATGGATGTTTGTGATGTCCTTAGGTTAGTTAGGTTTAACTAGTTCTAAGTTCTAGGGGACTAATGACCTCAACAGTTGAGTCCCATAGTGCTCAGAGCCATTTGAACCTTAACTTGAACTCCGCACTTCGCTCGTTGCCATGGCAACTCTCACTTCAGTAATAGAAATGCAAATTGGCGGATAATGTGGGCCTTGCTCTTGCAGTCCATGGCCCAGATACCACGCCGACTTACACTGTCGGTTCACTGTGGCGCAGCACATTTTATGTATAATATCCAAGAACACATGAAAAACAGTTATTTTTAACTAGTATGAACGATACCCGGACACTGGTTTTGCACATTAGCGATCGCGTGGGGCAGTCACAGCTGTAACAAGACGCTGATCCACATGTCGACACCACGAGGGGGCCGCCTGCTGCGGTTTAGACTTATCAGACAACACCACAGGGTTAATGTACCCAGCTCTGGTGGTATTCAAATCGCTCTTGCCGAAGCTAGTTGTGGGCCATATATGCAGTACAGTGAGCGCTCAAAGCGTAGTATTCTTCTCTATGTCAATAACCTACATGTTGATAGACCAATCAACGAGAGTCTCGTGTGCTCTGTCAGTGACTGAGGGGTGGGTGGGGGGGGGGGTGCCAATCTGTATTGAAAACTGCAAAAAAAAATTAGTACTCTGATGTTATTTGTCATTTTTATCCACGCATATTGTGCTATAATTAATCGGGAGGCACCAACGCATCATGCTTATTGAGATGTTATTGTAAAAACTTAGTATTCATAAAAATTTGTTTCATTCTGCACAGTATTTCTGGCTTTCAGTTACAAAATTACCCACCAGTCCCCTCAATCCACTCGTTCATTTGGGGGATTATTTCTGTGATTTTATTAAATTGATTCTTATGATATGTGCGATGTGCGTCTTCACCTGGCTTGATTCTTCCAGAGGGGTAGGGAAATAAAAGTCGGATATTGCGTGTAGGACTGATATCAAGGGTATTCTTTGTGAAATTCGTAGTTAGCATAATGCGCGAAATGCACACCGCCTCACGCTGAGATCTGTTCGGAGGACGCCTCGCAACAATAACATATTGTGTATAAAATGAGTATTCATCGTAAACACAAAGAACAAATTTTGGCGCTTGGTACATAAATGCCTGCAATAGGCTTTCCTATGTTTTCAAAAATCCTAATCACCCGCAATAGCTGTATGTCACTTCTTCACAGAAGTGCTACCAGCTTTCATCACACATACTATCCTCAGATATCTATATGCAATGAGAAATAATACAACTGGGGACAATATGTTCAACGATTAATATCTAACTACAAAATATTCGCCGCATAACCCATAGTTACTAAGAATGACATTAATTTGAGAATACGCGACCAAAAGATCTTCATTTATATTGAAATCACCATTATCCATTTTCCATATAGAAATTATAATACGTAGGAAAGTATCGAAATTAGATGTGAGAAAATATGTTCTCTGGGCGAAGCAGTCCGCAGCTCGTGGTCGTGCGGTAGCGTTCTCGCTTCCCGCGCACGGGTTCGATTCCCGGCGGGGTCGGGGATTTTCTCTGCCTCGTGATGACTGGGTGTTGTGTGCTGTCCTTAGGTTAGTTAGGTTTAAGTAGTTCTAAGTTCTAGGGGACTTATGACCATAGATGTTGAGTCCCATAGTCCTCAGAGCCATTTGAACCATTTTTGGGCGAAGCACAAGGTACACGGAAGTGGCATACTCTCTCACAACATGCAGTAATGTCCAAGAATGTATAGGTTACGTTCAAACAAAGATTTTCACCGTGAATAAATCGATATTCACACGAAGTGTAGCTTTTATGCCAACATTAACGAAAAACTCGAGAATTTAGGCACAGAAGCCTATGATAAACGAATCACAGACGAATTTTAGGGAATACATTCAGTAGTTGTCGCCTGTTGTACATTTATAATAAAGTTACAAAGTATTCGTTCTTTACAAAAGCGTGACAGCTGACACTAAACAGGGTAAATGTGTTCTGAAATGACTACATCCTGTCGGCTTTCGTAATGGTAGACTTTTATTTTTCCGTTACCAGTTTGTAGCGGCCCACTGTGTTGAATTATCTGATTACACAGGATTAATCCTGGTGCATAAATCACTTTTGGAAACATTATTTATGTTTTCCATTAATGTCTATTACACAATTCTACAAAGACATTGCTACATATAACAGCTCCCACGTGCATTACAGGATATAAATAAACTATATTGTGAAAGGGATAAAAATTTTACTGTACAAAGTTGCACTTGAGCGTAGAAATTATTATAATTCATACCAATGTGTTCAAAGGTGCCTGTTAACCAACACTTTTATTTCCTCACACTATCATTTGCCATTTTATGTATCAAGTTGTTTATATTTGTTACATTAGATGAGATCTTGCTCTAAACTCTTCAGATGTATTAACAGTAGCTCTTCAGATACATGTTTGTGTGATCACTATGAAAACGTAAGCTCTTGTCTTTTCGGCTTATGCTCTCGACCAATACTGCTCATTGGCGGATGAGGAACATGTTTTCTTGTTTGTTTGAAGCAGTTCGCCAGCACTCCACAACATTGAGCAGGCACTCCAGTTCATAAGGATATAGTAAGACGATTTCAGTTTAGCTTTCTGTGATGAAGGTTAGTTTTACGTGGTGAGATTCGTTTGGGAAGACTTGCAAGTATTACTCTGCGCGTAGATAGCTGATCGTGTGATTCTATACACTGTAGCAGGACTGTGCGGCCAAGCGGTTCTAGGCGCTACGTTCTGGAACGGCGCGACCGCTACGATCGCAGGTTCGAATCCTGCCTCGGGCATGGATGTGTGTGATGTCCTTAGGTTAGTTAGGTTTAAGTAGTTCTAAGTTCTAGGGGACTGATGACCTCAGAAGTTAAGTCCCATAGGGCTCAGAGCCATTTTTTGTACACTGCACTACGCGCTCAGAGGTTACTAGCACTAATGCTTGGAACCTAGTCATGGCATCACTGATTGCTTTATTCAGTTCCGTGCAGTTCAAAATTCATCACTGTTAATTCTTCATGTGATTAAAGATTTGCTTTTAATGAGTCATGGTTACGAATTTTAGATGGTAATGCCTTGATTTGTAAAATTGGATGTGGGATTGGCTATCTTTAAAAAGCTGTAAAGTTTTTCTGTTGTCTTTAGGGTCAATGCATTCTCCGGTAAACTCACGTCTGTGGCATTCATTTGCCACAACCATATTCTCTACATTAAATGTACTTGAATATGCCTTGGTGGTGGATCGCCATACTGTCTACATCTACATCTACATTCATACTCCGCAAGCCACCTGACGGTGTGTGGCGGAGGGTACCCTGAGTACCTCTATCGGTTCTCCCTTCTATTCCAGTCTCGTATTGTTTGTGGAAAGAATGATTGTCTGTATGCTTCTGTGTGGGCTCTAATCTCTCTGATTTTATCCTCATGGTCTCTTCGCGAGATATACGTAGGAGGGAGCAATATGCTGCTGGACTCCTCGGTGAAGGTATGTTCTCGAAACTGTGATACGAAAGTCAAATAGACTAGTCATATCCACACTAACTAGTCACCACGTACGTACAAAGTGTGCCCTGAAAATTACAAACAATAATAAGTAGAAGCTCTCTGCCTGCCAGTGAGGTTTCAGATCCTGATAAAAGGAAAGACAGATCGTCGCTTGCTGGCCTGCAGACTGCCGGGTTGTTGCGTCGCGTCACCCCTCTAATGCTATGTACGAAACGAACTGGATTTGCAAGTACTCACATGGTGACTATTTTCTGCAGTCTAAATTCATGTATACCTAAAAGGTAAACTGTCCCTTATCATAGCTGGACGCGTTAAAGTAATCTATTGCAATCACGAAGGTTACACATCTTAGACGAGCAGGCCCTCTTTTCTCTTCGTTGCACTGAATTTACGAAACTGTGTTCTGTGTGACTATTTCTAGTTATTTATCGATCAGATCGCGTTGCTAAATTCGTTATTTTGCGCATTACAAACTAACATTCTGCATATCTTCAAAGTACCAGGGCTTATTTGTCACTACCTTGAGAGTATCCTACGCTTCTTTCACACACACACAAGAGCGTGCGCAGGGAGGGAGGGAGGGAGGGAGGGAGGGAGGGAGGGAGGGAGGGAGGGAGAGAGAGAGAGAGAGAGAGAGAGAGAGAGAGAGAGAGAGACATAGCTTTCAGTGTTAATAAGATTGATCCTGTAAGGAAGTGTTCATTTCTACCGAACCTGGATATATAATTTCCTGAATGCCTTCGACGTTTATGAAGAAAGTAGTCACAGAGAATGCAGAAGATGGCAGTTATCGCGACCCAGTCCTTTTCCTTCTGTTTCTTTTCCTACTATTGAATTCCAGTGCCTCGTGACTATTAAATTTTCGTCTCTCTTAACTATCTGAATAATTTCTTTTATCACATCATACATTTCCTCAGTCTCTTCATATATGCGGATCTACTTGACATATAAACTTGTACTACTGTGGTAGGCGTGGGCTTCGTGTCTATCTTGTCTACAATAACGCGTTCACTGTGCTGTTCGTAGTACCTTATCCGCGCTCTTATTTTTTATTTATTATTAAACCTACTCTTGCATTACAGCTACTTGATTTTGTACTTATAATCCTGTATTCACCTGACCAGAAGTCTTGTTCCTACTGCCACCGAACATCACAAATTCCCACTGTATCCAACTTTAACCTATCCATTCCCCCTTTTAATTTTTCTAACTGACCTGCCGGATTAATGCATCTAACATTCCACGCTGCTATTCGCAGATCGCAAATTTTTTTACTTTTCTCCTGATAACGACGTCCTCCTGAGCAGTCCCCGCCCGGAGATCTGGATGGGGGACTATTTTACCTCCGCACGCCATTATCATTTAACCACACAATAAAAGCTGCATGCTCTCGGGAAAAATTACGTCAGTAGTTTCCCATTGCTTTCAGCCGTTCGCAGTACCAGCAGCTGCGCGGATCGGCCGCAGAGTTCGAGGCACCATTTCACAGACTGCGCGGCTCCTCTCGCCGGAGGTTCGAGTCCTCCTTCGGGCATAGGTGTGTGTGTTGTACTTAGCATAAGTTAGAGTAGGTTGCGTGTAAGCCTAGGAATCACGACCTCAGCAGTTTGGTCTCTTAGAAAAGAAAAGTACCAGCAGAGCAAGTCCGTTTTGATTAGTGTTACTAGGCCAGATCAACTAGTCACCCAAACTTTTGCACCTGCAACTACTGAAAAGGCTGCTGCCCCTCTTCTGAAACCACACGTTTGTCTGACCTCTCAACCGGTAACCCTCCATTGTGGTTGCATCTACGGTATTGCTATCTATATCGCTGAGGCACAAAAGCCTTCCGTCAACGACAAGTTCAATCAAGTTCAATGGTTCATGTGGGGGGGGGGGGGAGATCTATACTTAAGGGGAAACAATTAATGTAACCCACTCTCATGAGAGATTAACAGGGATTTCATAGTATCACCTGGTGTCAGTGTAATCTGTACAGATTGTAGTTTTTCCGGGTACACCAAGTAAAAGTTGAGACGAATTTCTTGAAAAAGGGAGGATTGTTGCACAGCAAATACAATTACCGAGTGCGCATATAAATTTTTAAAGTTATTGCTTGACGCGGATGGTAGGGAACCAGGTCCAGCACAAACCATCTCTCATAAATGGTACCTGTTGCAGAAAAGGAGTGCTGTGTTGCAGAAGGCAGAGCCCGACTCATAACACACTGCCACATCGATCAGAGTCATAAAAGAGAAGCGCAAGTGGCGCAGTATGACAGTATCTAGTACGTCGTTTTGCGAGCTTTCACTATGAAGCTCTAACATGTATCCTCTTTGCACAGCCGCTGCAGAGCGTCCTAGTTCGGGTGGAAGGTGCAAAGGCACAGGGAACGGCAATAACTGAGCCACCACGGTTGAGACGAGTCCACTGATACCTTCCGATAATGAGGGAAAATGACAGCGTTGTCGGCCGCAGTGACGTTATGTTCAACTGTAAATACGACAATATCTGCAGCCTCAGTACCCGCCAGGGTAGCTGAGAGTTCTAATGCGGTGCTTCCTGGACACGGGTAGGCGCGCCGGTCTCGGGTCGAATCCACCCGGTGGATTAACGACGAGGGTCGGTATGCCGGTCAGCCTGGATGTAGTTTTTAGGCAGTTTTTCACATCCCGCTAGGTGAATACCGGGCTGGTCCCCACGTTCCACCTCAGTTACACGACTCGTAGACATTTTAAAACTTCCGCTCTGTTCCACAGCTCACACTAGATGCAGACAGCTGGGGAACACTAATTACGTCTTGGGGGGGGAGGGGGTTGTGGTGGGGTAGGAAGGGCTTCTGGCCGCCCTCTGCGACTGCCACTGCCAAATCAATAGCAACACGACCGACTCCACGTGACGCAGGACAAAGGCCCCAAGAAAGAAAAGTTCTTGCAACCTCACTCTCAATGTGTGGTCATCCACTACAAAACTCTGATTCTAACGGAATGAGATACCTGTCAGTTACATAATAACCTAATCGGTCAGCATGATGTGCTGCCAGCTGCTGAAAGAAGACTTCAGCTCCGAGACAATAGCTAGCCAAATGGAGTTGGTGTTAGCCGCTGCTGCCTGGCCGCCGCCATTATTGGAGAATGTGTGGGCAAGCCGCATCTTCTCGTGGTGAAACGGCATACTGAGTGACTGCAAACTTTCGCCTACAACCTGTTGGGCATGGTACCAGAGTACCATCTCCTTTGCTATACGTAGTACTACCTTCCTCACTGTACACTATGTGATCAACAGTGTGCAAATACCCTCAAAAACATACATTTTTCATAATAGGTGCTTTGTGCTGCCACCTACTGCCACGTACTACATATGAGCGACCTCAGTAGACATCAGACATCGTGAGAGAGCAGAATGGGGCGCTCCGCGGAACTCACGGACTTCGAATGTGGTCACGTGATTGGTTGTCATTTGTGTCTTACGTCTGCACGCGAGATTCCCACACTGCTAAACATCCCTAGGTCTGCTGTTTCCGACGTGATAATGAAGTGGAAACGAAGGGACACGTGCAGCACAAAAGCGTACAGGCCGACCTCGTCTGTTGTCTGACAGAGAGCGCCGACATTTAAGAAGCGTCGTAATGTGTAATAGGCAGACATCTAGCCAGGCCATCAAACAGGAATTCCAAACCGCATCAGAATCCACTACAAGTACTATGACGTTTAGGTGGGAGGTGAGAAAACTTGGATTTCATGGTCGAGCGGCTGCTCATAAGGCACACATCACGCCGGCAAATGCCAAACGTCGCCTCGCTTGGTGTAAGCAGCCTAAACATTGGACGATTGGACAGTGCAAAAACATTGTATCTAGTGACGAATCACGATACACAATTTGGCGATCCGATTGCAGGGTGTCGGTACGGTGAATACCCGGTAAACTTCATCTGCCAGCGTGTGTAGTGCCAATAGTAAAATTGGGAGACTGTGGTGTAATGGTGTCGTCGTGTTTTTCATGGAGGGGGAGGGGAGGTTGCACTCCTTGTTGTTTTGTGTGGCACTATCACAGCACAGGCCTTCATTGATGTTTTAAGCACCTTCTTGACTTCTTGATTCCCATTGTTGAAGAGAAATTCGGGGATGGCAATTGCGTCTTTCAACACTATAGTGCACCTATTCATAATGCTCGGCCTGTGGCGGAGTGGTTACACGACAATAAAATTCCTGTAATGGACTGTCTTGCACAGAGTCCTGACCTGAATCCTATAGATAACCTTTGGGATGTTTTGGAACGCCGACTTCGTGCCAAGCCTCACCGACCGACATCGATACCTCTCCTCAGTGCAGCACTCCTTGAAGAATGGGCTGCCATTGTCCAACAAACCTTCCAGCACCTGTTTGAACGTATGCCTAAGAGTGTGGGAACTGTCATCAATGCAAAGGGTGGACAAACACCATATTGAATTCCAGCATTACCGATGGAGGGCTCCACGAACTTCTAAGTAATTTTCTGCCAGGTGTCCGGATACTTTTGATGAGATAGTGTAAATTGTGTCGCCGTACAGGGTCGTTTCTGATTTCACGACACCCAGTGTCTGCGGTACGCTGCCGGCACCCGCGTAATGAGACGTCCCTTTTCGAGAGCACTGAGGTTTAAACTGCACTAAGTCATCGCACAACGTGTGTGTTCGGTTAGTACCTGCTTCTACTGGCACAGCACGTGGCCATGGCGCTAACCTACAGCAGTGACGTCACTGCTTGCTGACAGGTATCAGCGCTTATTCGCAGCGTGTGCTCTGCTGCGCCCAGCTGCTGACAGCAGTTCTGAAGACACTTATTGCTCTGAACAGTTTACGCAGTAAACATACGTTATTCCAGACATTGCTGTTTCACTGACGCCGTAGGCCGTAGACGTTCATTCACACCAGCTTCTGAGCTCAGCCTCCTAGACCAGTAACGTCACCAACACACCTGCGCCACTTATAGTCCACTAAAAATCTTGACCATTGGGGTGACCACTAGAAGACGATAACCGATGACAATGAACCCAAGTCGTCGGACTATTACAGATATCTCAGCACTCGTGAGTGGTCTGGCAATTTCATGCTGAAACAGAGGGTGCTCCACATGTGAATTAACTCTTAGAATTCGAAACTGTGTTACAGAATGCTGTTTCTCAATCCCTGACAAAGTTACGTCACACACCGCCATATTACGCGCTACAATTCTTAGCCCTCTATTTCAAGAGGGTTTCAAGAATCAAAAGATGAATAAATAAATTTCCTTTACTTTATTCTATGGTCACATACTTTTTTCATCAGACTACAGGTTTCGGTCTATAATGACCGTCTTCATATCTGTTTTATAAAAACATGTCCTTATGTACTGCAGCCATAGTGGCATCTTCAAATGTTAAACGCAAAATCAGCAACAGCATCGTCAGATATATATAAATAACAGCATATGCAAGAGTTATCTTGTCAGCAGCACAACTGTTCATAACAAACTGTCATACAGTAGCCACAAGATGTTCGTGTTGCAAGTTCACCAGATGTCGCTACTGCAGGCATACACATATTCATCAGTGATTAATTGAACAACGTAAACTAAACGGGCAATACAATCGGTAAAGTCTGTAATGGGCTTATAACGTATAAGAGGTATTACAGTAATAAAAAGCGATGAAATAAAACACGACAAAAGTTGGATTGTTAAAAAGAGCAAGAGTTAAGAGACAGTAATTGACATTTGCTCAAGTCCAATGTTATAGATAATGACATAAATAATAAACAGCTTTCATATTGCACAGAATAATATAGAACTATAAAACAAATAGCTAAAGAAGCGAAAGAAAACAGACTGCTGCACATAATCAGCGCCCTCTGTTACGGCTAACGCCAGAATTATGCATAGGCGAGAAGTGGTTAGATGAACACGGCCGCCAGAGGGCCCCTCGTACCGTGTGGCACGCTGTTGTAAGAAAAGAATGATAAAACTCCGTACCAGTGCATGAACAAAATTATCTGGTCAATGCAATACATTATATAAAGAGGGGACAAGAAAATCCTAGAGTTATGAGCACAACATAAGAAAACGAAGTAAATATGTAAGGCACTCTATACTTGGTAAAACTATCAACAAACTATATATAACAGAGGCATTCAGTGATTAAGGTTCATGCGCTCCACCATGCCTTCCGTATCCGCCTTCCTTCCTCCACACGGCTCCTGTATGAACTCATCCCCTTCCCCCACCTCCTCCTGTTCCTCTAACATCTCCGCATCCTTTACATTGTCCGCAGGCTTGATCCCCCCACCCCCTGGTTTCCTCCTCCCTCTCCACACCCCACTCGTTGCTGCACCTCTATCGCTGTATCCCTCTCTCTCTCCACCTCCACACCCTCCATCTCCTTTATCAAGGCAATTTCCAGCACCTCCCACTCCACGATGATGAACTTCGCCATGACATATACCCTTCCTTCCAACTATAACCTGGCCTTGTTCCCCCCCTCCCCAGGGCCCCCTTTTTCCTCTCCCCTCCTTCTGCCAGAGCGGATTTTCCGCCTTACCTCCCCCCCCCTGAGACCCTGCACCACATCATTGCCTCTTTCCCTCCCACATCCCTCCCTACCTGGCCCTCTTCAGCGCACCCCCCACCCATCTCCCCCCCTCTCTTCCCCTCCCTCCCTTCTTTCCTTCTCCCTCATCTCCTTGCGCCTGGCAGATCCTCCGTTTGATCATCACCAGTGTGCCACATCAGTGTTGTGTTTAGTGCTGTTTCTCCTGTGCGTCGAGAGGTGTGACTTTAGTTGTGTGCTGGCCTTGTACTTAGTGTTACTGCCAGTGTTTGTTCTGTGCTACGCCATCTGTCGATACTTTTATGCTCCGGTCATACTGCGCCTTTTGTTATTTTAATTGTCCCAGTGTGTGGTTTTTTGTGTGCGCTACTTTTTTACGGTTTTTATCTCCATTTTACAGTCGCCCCTTTTTTGTCTTCCATGATGTTCCCCCCTTTTTTATAGCTATGTTCACCATGTTTTCTCCTTTGTTTTTTTAAATGTCTTCTATTGTTTGTTCTGTCTTTCGGCTAAAGAGCAGCGCATATGCTGCTGCCAGCCTGCCCCGATGGGGAATTGAAATACAAAAAAGGAAAAACAAAAAAAAAGAATGATTAATGTAACCCCCCCTTTCTCTCCTGTTTTCCTAGCCTACACTCTCATTGACTCTATTCTCCCCCAATCCTTTTGTTTTCCTCTCTTCTGCCTTCCCCAATTCATCTCGCATCCGCTCTGACCACTTTTTTGTGTGTCCACTCACTCCATTGGTCCCCCCCTTTTTGCTTTTCCCCTTATCTGTCAGGTTTCCCCCTCCCCACCCTCCCACCCCCAATCTGCCTTAGGAAGTGGTGTGTTATCTTCATGTCTAGTCTATAGTGTAGTGTTTAAGTGAGTGTTCAGTGTTGTGTGTCCCCTTTTTTAAGTGTTGCAAAAGAAACAATACTGTCACAAGGTGTGTTTTTTATCTCTTGAAAACCAAAACCAGACTGTCGCCATGTTTTTTTTTAAATTGTGCCTGTCTACTTACTGTGTGTCTTCAATAGCATTGTCAACTGCGTGTTCTTTTTCTACTATAACTTCCACTACTTTCCGCTGTTTTACATTTTTTTTTAATGTCACCGTTTTATCGCCTGTTTTCATTGTTTGTTGTCTTCTTACTATGTTTTTTACCTATACTATAGGCCATAGAGCCGCATATTAAGCAAAGTACACAGTGCACTCAAAATCGCTCAGCCAGTTAACCAGTTTTGTCGGTTCTTTCTTTTTTGCTGTATAAATTTCAAGCTCCTTTAACAAATTCAGAGCAAGGTCTTTTTCCGCCCTTTTGAAAATATGCATATAATTCTCAACGCTCTTTATAGAATGACCAGTTTCAAATAACTGCTGTCAGAAAGCAGTTTTGTTCCACAGCTGAGAACGTTCTTAAAACCTTAAGTTAAAACAGCGGCCCGTTTGAACGATATAATATTTCTCACAGTTACTGCAATCACTGCTGTATACTTCAGAGCCATCAAATTTGTCATACGTCCTTTTCAGTTAATGTTTTATTAACAGTTTTAGGGTGTTGTTAACCTGAAAGCCCCACCTGATATCAGATTTCCTAAAACATTTTTCTATTTGCAGGCACATTTTGCCATTAAATTTCATAGGAATGATTTTCGTTCTTTCTTTACTGGTTCTATTTTGTATATATGTGTGTGTGTGTGTGTGTGTGTGTGTGTGAGAGAGAGAGAGAGAGAGAGAGAGAGAGAGAGAGAGGGAGAGGGAGAGGGAGAGAGAGAGAGAGAGCCTGCTGTTTGTTATGCGTTTCTTTAGCCTGCTGTGGGGGCTCGTGACGTCGTTTACAGAAAATCCGTTAGCTACCACAATCTGCTTTAAAATGCTGAGTTCCTTACATGTTTCCCATTCGTCCAAAGGTAGACGAAGGAGTCGGTAAACCATGGAGGTGAAGAAGGTCTTTTTGTATCTGGGAGGATGGCATGAACTGGCATTGATGATAGTGTCTTTACAAGTAGGTCTTATAAAAATCGAAAACTTACGTTTGTTGTTAACTTTCCTAATATACACATCAAAAAGTTATGCATCACCCCAGTTCCCCGAAAGCCTGAAGATAGATGTTCACTGTAGATATTGCATCACAGACAGTCACTTCGACTGTTCAGAGATGTCACTAAACCCGCCCAAAAATGTAAATAACCATGCACGAGCAGCGTCTACTAGACGGAGGGGGTCCGACAGCCGAACAGTTCCAGTCATTCCACCAGAAGGAGGTACACGGCTCGTGTTGTCTGTAGTTCAACCATGCCTAGACGGTCAATCCCACGGTTCGATCGCGTCCGCATTGTTACTTTGTGCCAGGAAGGGCTCTCAACAAGGGAAGTGTACAGGCGTCTCAGAGTGAACCAAAGCGATGGTGTTCGGACATGGAGGAGATACAGAGAGACAAGAACTGTCGATGACATGCCTCGCTCAGGCCTCCCAAGGGCTTCTACTACAGTGGATGACCGCTACGCACGGATTATGACTCGAAGGAACCCTGACAGCAACGCCACCATGTTGAATAATGCTTTTCTGGGCCACAGGACGTCGTGTTACGACTCAAACTGTGAGCAATAGGCTGCATGATGCGCAACTTCACTCCCGATGTCCATGACGAGGTCCATCTTTGCAACTACTGCACCATGCAGTGCGGTACCGATGGGCCCAACAACATGCCGAATGGACCGCTCAGGATTTGTATCGAGTTCTCTTCACCGATGAGTGTCGCATATGCCTTCAACCAGACAATCGTCGGAGACGTATTTAGAGGCAACCTGGTCAGGCTGAACACATTGTCGAGCGACTGCAGCAGGTTGGAGGTTCCCTGCTTTTTTTGGGTGGTATTGTGTGGGACCGATATACGTCGCTGGTGGTCATGGAAGGCGCCGTAACGGCTGTAAGATACGTGAATGCCATCCTCCTACCGATCGTGCAACCATATCAGCAGCATATTGGCGTGGCACTCGTCTTCATGGACGACATTCGCGCCCCCATCGTGCACATGTTGTGAATAACTTCCTTCAGAATAACGACATCGTTCAACTAGAGTGGCCAGCATGTTCTCCAGACAGGAACACTATCAAACATGCCTAGGATAGATAGAAAAGGGCTGTTTATGGATGACGTGACCCACCAACCACTCTGCGGCATCTACACCGAATCGCCGCCGAGGAGTGGGACAATCTGGACCAACCGTGCCTTGATGAACTTTTGGATTGTATGCCACGACGAATACAGGCATGCATCAATGCAAGAGGACGTACTACTGGGTATTAGGGGTACAGGTGTGTACAGCAATCTGGACCGCCACCTCTGAAGGTCTCGCCGTATGGTGGTACAACATGCAATGTGTGGTTTTCATGAGCAATAAAAGGGCGGAAAAGATGTTTATGTTGATCTCTGTTCCAATTTTCTCTACAGGTTCCGGAACTCGCGGAACCGAAGTGATGCAAAACTGGGTTTTTTTTTCCATGTGTGTAGTAATGTCAAGGTGGCCGAAGACTTCCGGCATAAGAAGTCAGCCTCATTCTGCCAACGGCCTTGTCAAAGAGGGTGGAGGAGCGGATAGAGGTTCAGGGCACTCTCTTGTTCTAGGGGTGGGAAATTGCCCCTAAAGGCGGAAGAATCAGCAATGATCAACGACATGAGGATGCAGAAGGCAATGGAAACTACTGCATTAAAGACACGTAACGTGTATCCACAGGACATGTGGCCTGCAATTGAAGAAGTGTCATGATGATCTCTCCATTGGCAAAAGATTCCGGAATAATCCCCCATTCGGATCTCCGGGAGGGGACTGCCAAGGGGGAGGTTACCATGAGAAAAAGATTGAATAATCAATGAAAGGATAACGTTCTACGAGTCGGGGCGTGGAATGTCAGAAGCTTGAACGTGGTAGGGAAACTAGAAAATCTGAAAAGGGAAATGCAAAGGCTCAATCTAGATATAGTAGGGGTCAGTGAAGTGAAGTGGAAGGAAGACAAGGATTTCTGGTCAGAAGAGTATCGGGTAATATCAACAGCAGCAGAAAATGGTATAACAGGTGTAGGATTCGTTATGAATAGGAAGGTAGGGCAGAGGGTGTGTTACTGTGAACAGTTCAGTGACCGGGTTGTTCTAATCAGAATCGACAGCAGACCAACACCGACAACGATAGTTCAGGTATACATGCCGACGTCGCAAGCTGAAGATGAACAGATAGAGAAAGTGTATGAGAATATTGAAAGGGTAATGCAGTATGTTAAGGGGGACGAAAATCTAATAGTCATGGGCGACTGGAATGCAGTTGTAGGGGAAGCAGTAGAAGAAAAGGTTACAGGAGAATATGGGATTGGGACGAGGAATGAAAGAGGAGAAAGACTAATTGAGTTCTGTAACAAGTTTCAGCTAGTAATAGCGAATACCCTGTTCAAGAATCACAAGAGGAGGAGGTATACTTGGAAAAGGCCGGGAGATACGGGAAGATTTCAAGTAGATTACATCATGGTCAGACAGAGATTCCGAAATCAGATACTGGATTGTAACGCGTACCCAGGAGCAGATATAGACTCAGATCACAATATAGTAGTGATGAAGAGTAGGCTGGAGTTCAAGACATTAGTCAGGAAGAATCAATACGCAAAGAAGTGGGATACGGAAGTACTAAGGAATGACGAGAAACGTTTGAAGTTCTCTAACGCTATAGATACAGCAATAAGGAATAGCGCAGTAGGCAGTACAGTTGAAGAGGAATGGACATCTCTAAAAAGGGCCATCACAGAAGTTGGGAAGGAAAACATAGGTACAAAGAAGGTAGCTGCGAAGAAACCATGGGTAACAGATGAAATACTTCAGTTGATTGATGAAAGGAGGAAGTACAAACATGTTCCGGGAAAATCAGGAACACAGAAAAACAAGTCGCTGAGGAATGAAATAAATAGGAAGTGCAGGGAAGCTAAGACGAAATGGATGCAGGAAAAATGTGAAGACATCGAAAAAGATATGATTGTCGGAAGGACAGACTCAGCATACAGGAAAGTCAAAACAACCTTTGGTGACATTAAAAGCAACGGTGGTAACATTAAGAGTGCAACGGGAATTCCACTGTTAAATGCAGAGGAGAGAGCAGATAGGTGGAAAGAATACATTGAAAGCCTCTATGAGGGTGAAGATTTGTCTGATGTGATAGAAGAAGAAACAGGAGTCGATTTAGAAGAGATAGGGGATCCAGTATTAGAATCGGAATTTAAAAGAGCTTTGGAGGACTTGCGGTCAAATAAGGCAGAAGGGATAGATATCATTCCATCAGAATTTCTAATATCACTGGGGGAAGTGGCAACAAAACGACTATTCACGTTGGTGTGTAGAATATATGAGTCTGGCGACATACCATCTGACTTTCGGAAAAGCATCATCCACACAATTCCGAAGACGGCAAGAGCTGACAAGTGCGAGAATTATCGCACAATCAGCTTAACAGCTCATGCATCGAAGCTGCTTACAAGAATAATATACAGAAGAATGGAAAAGAAAATTGAGAATGCGCTAGGTGACGATCAGTTTGGCTTTAGGAAAAGTAAAGGGACGAGAGAGGCAATTCTGACGTTACGGCTAATAATGGAAGCAAGGCTAAAGAAAAATCAAGACACTTTCATAGGATTTGTCGACCTGGAAAAAGCGTTCGACAATATAAAATGGTGCAAGCTGTTCGAGATTCTGAAAAAAGTAGGGGTAAGGAGAGACGGGTCATATACAATATGTACAACAACCAAGAGGGAATAATAAGAGTGGACGATCAAGAACGAAGTGCTCGTATTAAGAAGGGTGTAAGACAAAGCTGTAGCCTTTCGCCTCTACTCTTCAATCTGTACATCGAGGAAGCAATGATGGAAATAAAAGAAAGGTTCAGGAGTGGAATTAAAATATAAGGTGAAAGGATATCAATGATACGATTCGCTGATGACTTTGCTATCCTGAGTGAAAGTGAAGAAGAATTAAATGATCTGCTGAACGGAATGAACAGTCTAATGAGTACACAGTATGGTTTGAGAGTAAATCGGAGAAAGACGAAGGTAATGAGAAGTAGTGGAAATGAGAACAGCGAGAAACGTAACATCAGGATTGATGGTCACGAAGTCAATGAAGTTAAGGAATTCTGCTACCTAAGCAGTAAGATAACCAATGACGGACGGAGGAACGAGGACATCAAAAGAAGACTCGCTATGGCAAAAAAGGCATTTTTGGCCAAGAGAAGTCTACTAATATCGAATACCGGCCTTAATTTGAGGAAGAAATTTCTGAGGATGTACGTCTGGAGTACAGCATGGTATGGTAATGAAACATGGACTGTGGGAAAACCGGAACAGAAGAGAATCGAAGCATTTGAGATGTGGTGCTATAGACGAATGTTGAAAATTAGGTAGCCCGATAAGGTAATGAATGAGGAGGTTCTACGCAGAATCGGAGAGGAAAGGAATATGTGGAAAACACTGATAAGGAGAAGGGACAGGATGATAGGACATCTGCTAAGACATGAGGGAATGACTTCCATGGTACTAGAGGGAGGTGTAGAGGGCAAAAACTGTAGAGGAAGACAGAGATTGGAATATGTCAAGCAAATAATTGAGGACGTAGGTTGCAAGTGCTACTCTGAGATGAAGAGGTTATTAGCACAGGAAAGGAATTCGTGGCGGGCCGCATCAAACCAGTCAGTAGACTGATGACCAAAAAAAAAAAAAAAAAGTACTGTCAAAGTAGTTAATGGAGCCTTCTTTTTCAACTTCAGTAGTGAAATTTATTTTTGGGTGCATGCTAACTATTGCTTGGGCAATGCGTTGACCTCACTGGTGTCGCCCCCTATCAGCAATAAAGTGTCATCAACATACCGTTCATAATAAATCGTTTTATCTTTTAGCTGTGGTAACTTGGCAACAAATTTACATTCTAAATAGTTCACAAAAATATTTGCTGAATTACCAGCTAGACTATTTCCCATTCCAAGCCCATCTTTTTGATAATATATTTTGTCACTGAAGGTAAAAAAACTGTAAGCTACGACAACACAAACATCTTGTGGCTACTGTACGGCAGTCTGTTTTGAACAGTAGTGCTGCTGACACGATGACTCTTGCATATTCTGTTATTTATATACATCTGTCGATGCTGATTTTGCGTTTAACATTTGAAGATGCCACTATGGCTTCAGTACATTAGGACGTGTTTTTATGGACCGAAACCGGTAGTCTGATAACAAAATATTTGTGACCATAGACGTAATGTAAAGGAAATTTATTCGATATTCGGGCCACTACTTTATTCGTGACCATGTCGGAGCTTGGGAAAAAGTGATGAATAAAGATTTAGAATGTTAATAACGTTTGTTTTTCTTAAAAAGCTTTAAGAGTTTTCACATAAAAATTTCGGAAGCATTACTTTTCACCACGCCTCACGTCCTCGTAAAACGACATTCTCTACATTTACTTCTTATCATAAGGCAAACGGTAGTACTCTGTGTTGTGTGAATGTGCCTGTACCAGCTTTGCATGGTTACATTCCTGCCTTTTTCATACGTTCGCCAGGTAATAGTCCGACGGATGATTAGCGCGTTGATTTAGTATTGTTCTTAACACTTATTTCCAGTGAGTAGTGGACAATGATTGAAGAAAGTTAAAAGATTCTCAAGAACGCATCCAACAGGTGTTTCAACTAATGGCAAGACCCACAAAATCGTGACTGCAGCAGTTGCAGGTGATTTTAGGGTTTAAATCTCTATCACTGTCAATTTCAAATAGGAATAAATTCACTCCCTTCTGAGAGAGTGTCAGTGGTCTGTAATGTTTCTAAGTGAATACGAGTGTTAATCAACTGAAAATTAATTCTTATAAAAAGAGTACTTGTTGTACAAAGATCCACATTTATTGATTGCCACCACTATAGTGAAAAATACGCATCCGTTGTACTCTACTGAAGCCGGACCTAGTAGTTTGTCGGTAGTCTTGTGAAACGATTACATGCGTTAATTGCTTCAAGCATTAGCTCCTTGTAAACAAATACATTCGAAATGATTCACCTTTGCTTATAGTTGAGGTTTCTATCAACAACGATTTGATGATACCCTTTGAACTGGCTAGCAACCGATGAATACTTGCGCTCTGTCTAGCGTGAAAGACAGCGTTCTTTTTCGTGTAGAGCGTGCGTACCAGAAGATACATCTGCTACCTGACAATGTTCATTAAACTTGTGCATCGGTACTACCAGAAAGGAAACACAGGTACGGGTGTATGTCCAATGTAAGTAATCGGAGTTTACTTACCTTTGTTCCGGAAGTCAGGATGTCCCTGAAAAAGTAAATAAAAGAGTGATTAGAACCAGAATCAGTGCAATTAAAAAAAGGATAACGTCTTTAATTCGAAATTTGGTAACAATACATTCCTAGTGCATAAATTAAGAATAATTTGCACCTAAGTCATGAAGTAAATCGGCCAAAGATGGAACAAATGTGTTGAATAAGTCAGCTTTATGCTCTTTATCACAACAAAAATGTGATTTGTGTGATTAGGAAGAAATGAATGTGTTCGAATATTTTTGAAAATGTTACTACATACTCGTAAGTTTTTGCGCCTTATATAAAGCGAATAAAATTGAAGGCAGCAGTTACAATCATTTCACAGGAAGCATTCTACTTTTTGTAGCGTAAATAAATTTTAAATATGCAGTACTACCTGAGCACCAAGCGTCGTCCTCGTATGTATTTATTGTAATTCCCTCTGTCCATCTCCTCCTCTGCCTTCGCTCTGTCCACCTCCCCACCCCTACTCTCCGTCGTTCTTTTCCTGTTCCTCTCTCTGTTAATCTGCTGCTCCACCCTTCTCTCTGTCCATATCCTCCTCCTCTCACTTCTACTCAACTATGTGCCGTACAATGATATGTTTTCGTAGGTACATGCAGCGGGATATGTGGTTAACGTCTGCTAAACGTGTTGCGAATAGAGTTAGTAGCAAAGAAGCAACAACTTAAACGTCATGACATCATGCCTTATGCTACAGCTTTACTGCATGAACAGCGAAAACCTCCTATGTGATAAACTTACTTTTTTTCATAATTTTGTGGAGGCTGTCATCGACAAAAATTCTCGTAAAGGTTTGAAATTATGGATTCGATCATTTTATATGCCTTTTTATTTGTAAACAAAACAAAATCATAGAAATTTTATAATTAAGGAAAGTCTCACCTTTATCTACGATGATGATGGAAGCAGATGAAATGGGTTAAAATTTATACCACTGACGGGACTTTTTTTTCTTTTTTCCCATTTTGTTGGATATAGTTCGTCGCTTTTGATCTAGGCGGACGTCACAAGACATCCGTTCAAGTTGATCGTTGATTCGTTTACTAAGTTTTCTTATTACAGAAACCAAGCAGCCCTCTGACCGAACACGCTGAGCAACCGTGCTAAGAAATATCTGGAATCGAACCCACGACCTTTTTTGCAGGTCTTAATCACGAGAGTCTTACGCTACCTCTACACCACAGCTAACTATGTTATAATTTACATTCCATTACGCTATCGACTGCGCTACTCATTCAAAGTAGTTTTCTTTGACACCACCGCATTGCTATTATCAAAATTGCTGCACGAACTACTCAAGTCGAGTGTCCTCCCCAACTTCAATTCTTGTAAGGCGAAAGTAAGTTGAAATATAAATTGAAGTTTGTGTTGGGGAGAGAACTTGACTTGGGTAGTTCGTGCAGCAATGTTGACCATAGCGCTGCGGTGATGTAATAGTTAGCATTTCTGACTACTAAAAAACAAGACCCGCGTTCGAATCCCGACCGTGACACCAATAGTAATTTCTTCTACTTCCATCATTATCGTAGATAAAAATGAAATCAGAAAGTAATGAGTAGGTACCCAAATTACAAAGCAAACTCAATAAATCCGTTATTCCTAGCAAAGAGTATACATAAAACCTATCGGAAGATTCAAAGCAACAGCGTTAACTTTTTAATACATAAGCAAAAGCGGTAAATTCATATATCCTAGCCAAATAAATTCAATGTTACTCTGTATTCGTAAAGATAATTCTGTCACTTAGTAAACTACCGATAACACATGTCACTGAGTTAATAAAAAATACTAACAGTGTTATTTATTGGTTTTTTAGTGTACTACGAAACCAACACGGCGGTTTTACAGTTTCATTATTAGTACAGAAGATACACATATAAAACAAATAGTCGTACACATATTTCACCCATGTCTCTAGCGAATTTCGCCCTGCAGATCCTTTTTCACGCATATCAGTGCTTTTGGCGTCTTCTCCTCTGAACTATCTGTTGTACAATCATATAATTTTTATGGTACATGCTGTGGTATGTATGAATACTGTATGCGAAATGTGTCGCGAATACTGTAAGTAATAAAGTAGTAATAAATCAGCACTTAGGACGGAATATCCGCCTGAGAGGCGGATATGATGTACGTTTGTTCCGGTAGAGGCGCTGATAATCACCCTACTGATGTAGCCGGCTACGAGAGACTCGGTTGTTATTTAGTTGTTGTGCAGGAAGGCTCACGTGCCTCGTCAAGCCATATTTCCCAGTGTACCTTGCGTCCATTCCAGACCAACGCCGCCTTACAGGCGGATGTTCCAGGCAAGAGCAAATATTTGCCCTCTGCACAGACTGGTATTCCTGAACTAGCACTATTCATCCATCTGCCCCGCAGCCGCATATTCCATCTCATTATTTAGGTCCTTAGGCGTTTCATTTTTCGTCCCTTGAGTACGTTAAATGTTTAAGTGAGGTTTTTCGACTATATGGGATGAATTATTTTACTCACAAAACACGACTATCAATTAATCTGTTTCAAAAGCAGTTTTAAATTATTCCATTGCGTTTCTTTTCTTTGTGTAGAACCGTAATTGTTACTAATTGTTACCTTTCAAAATATTTTCTGCACTATTTAGCCACTTTTCACAGTCATTTTATTATGATGTTATTAGGTTTAGCGTTTATTCTCGACTGTTATTTCATTTTATGAAGACGTGTAAATAGATTGTGTTTACAACTTTTTCTGTAATTACAATCAGTAAGAAAATGTTAGCATGAATTTTTCCTTAGTCACATTGTTTGTTTTAGAGACTGCAAAGGCTGGAAAAATACCAACTAATGTGTCAAACAGAAGCAGAAGTGTTACAGAGATGACGGAGGCAAAGTTTTCTGCAGACTCTGATTCTGAAGTTGACTCCGGTGACTCCTATGTTCTTCACGAAAGTGATCTGTCGACATCAGAACATGACTCTGCCTCAGAAATATCTGAAAATGAACTATATCAGAATAGTTTTCAAGGAAAGAATGTGTACAGTCCAAGTGAAGTTGATCAGCAACATTCGACAGTGACTGTGAGCAATCTCAGTTCTCACGATAATGTGTCCCCTACAAAATGCACAGAACGTGGCCCTCCAGACTCACCTTTACCTCCCAGTTCTTCTACTGGACCACATCAGGACTACAAAAGTGACTCTGTTCGGTATTTCGAAGATAAAAGAAACTGTTTTACTTGAAGTTCCGTGGCCCATTCTAACTCTAGATAAGTCCAAGAGAAAATAAAAATTCGACTTTCAAAACCCATTGGTGCAGCTCTCACCTTAGGGGAAAACCC
The DNA here is from genome assembly GCF_023898315.1 of Schistocerca nitens. Classification (NCBI taxonomy): domain Eukaryota; kingdom Metazoa; phylum Arthropoda; class Insecta; order Orthoptera; family Acrididae; genus Schistocerca; species Schistocerca nitens. The sequence continues at coordinate 816,292,382 of NC_064614.1, forward strand.
AACTCCCACTGAAATATGGCGCTTGTTTTTTGTCGATGACATCATACAAGAAATTTTTCCCAAAACTAATGAGAAACTGGAATCAACACATCTGCATCTGGAAAATCCAGAAGATGTTTCTTTCTAAAATACAAACTTTAGAGAGTTCCGGTGTTTTGCTGCATCTTCAAATCATCTCGAGAATCACTCGAATCACTGAACGATCCATATTTAGATACGTAACGTTCAACAATCTTGGCCACTTTTTACTGGAGGGCTGAGTTTTTATGACAGCTCTAGACGTTCAGCTCGTCTAGAAACTGACCGAGCATCTGCAACAAGTGGCATTTATCAAATACTGATGAAAAACTTCGAAAATAATTATGCTATTGCATGCATGCGTTGATGAAACATGAGTACCATTTAGAGGGAGGGTACGGTTCAAAATGTATATGGCTCAAAAGCCTGCTAAGTATAGCATTAAAATTGTTGCACTTGCTAATGCTAGAAACAGCTACCTGGCTGATTCCTACATTTACGCAGGACAGAGTAGTGGTGGATTTACGCTAACTGCAGAACAGAATACGTGCCAAAAACCCACTCAGGCCCTCATCACACTTACCCAAAGTCTGAAAGATAGTCACAGGCATATAATATGTGATAATTCACTTCCGTAGAAGCTGCAAAATGGATAAGGGAACGATGGTATGACAATCGTTGGAAGATTGAAAATGAATAAAGCTGAGATCGCTCCGCAATATCTCCCAAAGACAACTAGAGAAGTCAGTTCTGCGCTATATGGGTTTACGAAGGGGCTCACACTCTTGTCGTAATTCCCTAAGACCGTTATCCTCTTGTCATCCATGCACCATAAAGAATATACTAACTCAGTGAGTGGAGAGCCAAAAATCATCTCAACGCACAATGCCACAAAATTTGGTGTTGATGTAGTAGACATGAAATGCGACAATTACTGTGCCAATCGAAGAACTCGTTTACGGCCATTGGCTATTTTTTACCATTTCATAGCAGTAGGTGATTCCAACGCATACATAGTTTATTCACGTTTCTCTTACAAAGGATCACCTTCAAGAACGTCTGAAAATAGCCAACATTACCGACGAACTGAGCATTCTGATCAGTACAGTTGTTGCAGAAGAAAGTTGTTCGAAATTGGGGTGCTATACCGGTGCAAGTACGACCTCATCACTAACTGCAACTGCTATCAAGAGAGATAAGCTTCAAGCACGGTAAAGTCGCTGTTATTGTCCTTACCTGATAAACAGGATGACGTCTTACAAATACGTAGAATACATTACCCCAAACTACTTGCAGAGTTCCAAGAAATTGTTAATGTTTGCTTTATGAGACTGTGAACAACAGATACAACGAAGTAGCTTTATAATTTTTCGTTATTGAGGATGTGGCTGAACAACTCTATCTGTGACAACAAGCTTTAATACCTTGTTTCCTGACCAAAAATGCATTTGTAATATGCTTGTAGAGAAAGAACTGTTTTCATTTATTGCAATTTCTTAAGATTTTCCAGTTGCAAAAATGTTATTTTACAATATTTTACTCTTTATAGTACTGATCTAAGCGATTTTAAGTCAAGCAAGTTCCTAAACAACACTGTAAATCTAAAAAAATGTATAAACTGATAAACAAATGTTTTAGATTAATGTATTTTTTCTTTAAATATCTGAAATGTTCTTAACTGTCTGAATTTCTACTCTTCATTCACTGTCAACCATTAAATCAATGAGAATAAAAAATGGTCCAATAAAATTCGTAAAATATTGATCTATGCCGCACAGGCGGATGTCCCCCAGAACGCCCTGCAAAATCATGTTCATAGCTCGACAGGCGAAATCCCTCAGACCTCAAGAAGAATATAATAATTCCAATCCCAAAGATAGCAAGTGCTGACAGATGTGAAAATTACCGAACTATCAGTTTAATAAGTCACAGCTGCAAAATACTAACGAGAATTCTTTACAGACCAATGGAAAAACTGGTAGAAGCCGACCTCGGGGAAGATCAGTTTGGATTCTGTAGAAATGTTGGAACACGTGAGGCAATACTGACCCTACGACTTATCTTAGAAAATAGATTAAGGAAAGGCAAACCTACGTTTCTAGCATTTGTAGACTTAGAGAAAGCTTTTGAGAATGTTGACTGGAATACTCTGTTTCAAATTCTGAAGGTGGCAGGGGTAAAACACAGGGAGCGAAAGGCTATTTACAATTTGTACTGAAAGCAGATGGCAGTTATAAGAGTCGAGGGGCATGAAAGGGAAGCAGTGGTTGGGAAGGGAGTGAGACAGGGGTGTAGCATATCACCGATGTTATTCGATCTGTATATTGAGCAAGCAGTAAAGGAAACAAAAGAAAAGTTCGGAGTAGGTATTAAAATCAATGGAGAAGAAATAAAAACTTTGAGGTTCGCCGATGACATTGTAATTCTGTCAGAGACAGCAAAGAACCTGGAACAGGAGTTAAACAGAATGGTCAGTGTCTTGAAAGGAGGGTATAAGATGAACATCAACAAAAGCAAAACGAGGGTAATGGAATGTAGTCGAATTAAGTCGGGTGATGCTGAGGGAATTAGATTGGAAAATGAGACACTTGAAGATGTGAAGGAGTTTTGCTATTTGGGGAGCAAAATAACTGACGATGGTCGAAGTAGAGAGGATATAAAATGTAGACTGGCAATGGCAAGGAAATCGTTTCTGAAGAAGAGAAATTTGTTAACATCGAGTATAGAGTTAAGCATCAGGAAGTCGTTTCTGAAAGTATTTGTATGGAGTGTAGCCATGTATGGAAGTGAAACATGGACGATAACTAGTTTGGACAAGAAGAGAATAGAAGCTTTCGAAATGTGGTGCTACAGAAGAATGCTGGAGATTAGATATGTAGATCACGTAACTAATGAGGAGGTATTAATAGAATTGGGGAGGAGTTTGTGGCACAACTTGACTTGAAGAAGGGATCGGTTGGTAGGACATGTTCTGAGACATCAAGGGATCACCAATTTAGTATTGGAGGGCAGCGTGGAGGGTAAAAATCATAGAGGGAGACCACGAGATGAATACACTAAGCAAATTCAGAAGGATGTAGGGTGCAGTAGGTACTGGGAGATGAAGAAGCTTGCACAGTATAGAGTAGAATGGAGAGCTGCATCAAACCAGTCGCAAAGGACTGAAGACCACAACAACAACGACAGCTAAGTGTTAAAGCGTCATGGCTGATGCGAAGGTTTTACTGTACGAACAGTAAAAATATAGTAAGCGATAAACTTTTTTTTCCTTTCAACATTTTGCGGTGATTGTCAGCAAGAAAAAGCTTCGTAAAGATTTGTATTTATATGTAAGGTTCCTTGTAAGTCAGTAAGTGCTTTCGTTCTGAGGTACTGTATGAGTATAGTCTGACTACTTACGCGACGTGAGCTACGCTCCCTTTCACCCCTATACTCACCAATTTTATCCCATCTTCATGAAATGTATCCTGTACGGTGCCCCAAGCTACGCTCAAGTTACCAGTGAAAATACCGTAAATAGTCGTGTAGTAGCTTTGGAGATGAGCATGCTCAAAGAAAGGCAGACACGACGGTTTTACCATTTTATTGTAAGTATAGGTTGTGCTGAGGTACCTAAAACCTGCATCTGATTTGATTTCGTGGTAGATTCAAGCTGTTGGGACGAGATCTTCAGATTATGGCAATACGCAGACAAGCACGTCATTTTGTTGCGTGCTTCATTATCCTAGCACTTGTATCAACCAATATATTGAAGCAAGTATGAGTCTTTTTTTTTAATCGAACAATTTACTTTCATTTGAAAACTGCTGAGAAACCGAGTGAGTGATGCAGGAGCTGTGACTGAAAGACAGAACTGCCGGAAACGCGGTGTAAACCACCCACTCGTCACTCAACGTAAAGAAAAGTTAACGTATTAACCAAAAATAGTCATAATAACCCATTACTGTATGGGTATATGATTGCAGACCGTCGACTGGAAGCAGTCAGTCCCATTAAATATATGGGAGTGTGCGTACGGAGCTGTTTGGAGAGACGACATAAAACTAATCGCAGGAAAGGCATGTATCAGACAGATTCATTGGAAGAATCCTCAGAGAAGCAGCTCACTTACGAAGAATGTGCTTAAAAAACCCTCGTACGACCTGTACCTGAATATTGCTCATCAGTCTGCGATCCATACGTGGAAGAATAAGTAGGGAAGATCCAAGGAGCGGCAGTGTGTTTCGTCATAGATTCGGATAGTAAGTAGCAAATGCTAGAAGAGAAGCATTGTTGCCAGCATGGTTTACTGTTTAAATACAGAGAGCATAAGCTCCTCGAAGATTGAACCAATGTATTACTTCCTTCTACGTATATCTTGCGCAAGCATCACGAAAACAAGATTAAGCTGATTCGAGCTCACTCCGGAGCTTACAAAAAATTATTCTCCCTATCTACTACTCGCGATTGGAACAGGAGTAACCGTAGTTTGGACAGTATAGACAGTTCATACAGACACATTCCTTGTGCGGACGGGAGTTGCCCTGTTGAAAAATGGTACCACGATGAAGTCGCATGATAGGTAACACATAAGGGCGCTGGGTGTCCGTGATGCCCCGCTCTACCGCCAGGGTTATCTCAACCATGACCTGAAGCTGTTCCCGATGGCTCCCCACGCCTTCGGCGCCGGAAGTAACATCCTCATGCCTATCCAAATCATTGGAAGAAAGGATCACCTCCAAGCTCGTCTACGATGTGATATGAGGAAGTGCAGAACAACGATTCATCAGTGAACATAATTCTACACCTACATCTACATTTATATTCCGCAAGCCACCCAATGGCGTGTGGCGGAGGGTACCTTACCTATCACTGTCATTATCTCCCTTTCTTGTTCCAGTCACGTGTGGTTCGCGGGAGGAACGACTGCCGGAAAGCCTCCGTGCGCGCTCGAATCTCTCTAATTTTACATTTGTGATTTCCTCGGGAGGTATAAGTAAGGAGAAGCAATATATTTGATACCTCATCCAGAAACGCAGCCACTCGAAACCTGGACAGCAAGCTACACCGCGATGCAGAGCGCCTCTCTTGCAGAGTCTGCCAATTGAGTTTGCTGAACATCTCCGTAACACTACCACGCTTACGAAATAACCCTGTGATGCAATTCACCAGCAGTCCATGCCTGTCAGTTGTGGCACCAATGCCGCCATTTGTGTTGTGGTGTTCACAGTGTGCTACGCATGTGACGCTAATTCCTCAGTCTGGCCGTTGTTAGAATCCCACCGATACCGTGGAAGCCACAAAATGTTGCAGTGACCCCATTATTTCTCATCGGAAGGCAGGCACGGATGTGAATAGGATTCGTGTGTCTGGTGCACAAAACGGCGATCCTCCCCTACGGTGGTCTTACGTGGTCAGTCGGAACCTGGACGACGGGTATGTCTGCCCTTTCACTCTTCTGCGGTCCGTCATCGAACCACTACCACATCCGAGTGCGCCACGAATCTGGATATTGCAGCAGTGCATCATCTGGTCAAGCGGAAACCCACAATCGGGCTCCTTTCAAACTCTGTCCGGTACTAATGATCACGTCTGACATGAGTATGCGGCGTCTACGTATCCACAACAGTCATCGCTCAACATCTGATGCATTTCACGCCCCTTAGGTACCCTACCAGGCTCCGTAAAAACACGAAACGCGTACACCACTAATATAGCTTGGTGGCAGTTCCGACTGTCACAAAGAATTGCAACTCCAAACGTTTACACAGCCGCCAACGATGTGTAAGCGTAAAAAGTTACATTGACATTCTACCACGTGTTCTGGGCGCTTCACTTTTCTTTTTTTTCGGGCAACGTATTTCACAGTACTCGGTGGACTGTAGGAGGTATTAGTAGCTCGAAGTACACTCCTGGAAATTGAAATAAGAACACCGTGAATTCATTGTCCCAGGAAGGGGAAACTTTATTGACACATTCCTGGGGTCAGATACATCACATGATCACACTGACAGAACCACAGGCACATAGACACGGGCAACAGAGCATGCACAATGTCGGCACTAGTACAGTGTATATCCACCTTTCGCAGCAATGCAGGCTGCTATTCTCCCATGGTCATGCTGGATGTAGTCCTGTGGAACGGCTTGCCATGCCATTTCCACCTGGCGCCTCAGTTGGACCAGCGTTCGTGCTGGACGTGCAGACCGCGTGAGACGACGCTTCATCCAGTCCCAAACATGCTCAATGGGGGACAGATCCGGAGATCTTGCTGGCCAGGGTAGTTGACTTACACCTTCTAGAGCACGTTGGGTGGCACGGGATACATGCGGACGTGCATTGTCCTGTTGGAACAGCAAGTTCCCTTGCCGGTCTAGGAATGGTAGAACGATGGGTTCGATGACGGTTTGGATGTACCGTGCACTATTCAGTGTCCCCTCGACGATCACCAGTGGTGTACGGCCAGTGTAGGAGATCGCTCCCCACACCATGATGCCGGGTGTTGGCCCTGTGTGCCTCGGTCGTATGCAGTCCTGATTGTGGCGCTCACCTGCACGGCGCCAAACACGCATACGACCATCATTGGCACCAAGGCAGAAGCGACTCTCATCGCTGAAGACGACACGTCTCCATTCGTCCCTCCATTCACGCCTGTCGCGACACCACTGGAGGCGGGCTGCACGATGTTGGGGCGTGAGCGGAAGACGGCCTAACGGTGTGCGGGACCGTAGCCCAGCTTCATGGAGACGGTTGCGAATGGTCCTCGCCGATACCCCAGGAGCAACAGTGTCCCTAATTTGCTGGGAAGTGGCGGTGCGGTCCCCTACGGCACTGCGTAGGATCCTACGGTCTTGGCGTGCATCCGTGCGTCGCTGCGGTCCGGTCCCAAGTCGACGGGCACGTGCACCTTCCGCCGACCACTGGCGACAACATCGATGTACTGTGGAGACCTCACGCCCCACGTGTTGAGCAATTCGGCGGTACGTCCACCCGGCCTCCCGCATGCCCACTATACGTCCTCGCTCAAAGTCCGTCAACTGCACATACGGTTCACGTCCACGCTGTCACGGCATGCTACCAGTGTTAAAGACTGCGATGGAGCTCCGTATGCCACGGCAAACTGGCTGACACTGACGGCGGCGGTGCACAAATGCTGCGCAGCTAGCGCCATTCGACGGCCAACACCGCGGGTCCTGGTGTGTCCGCTGTGCCGTGCGTGTGATCATTGCTTGTACAGCCCTCTCGCAGTGTCCGGAGCAAGTATGGTGGGTCTGACACACCGGTGTCAATGTGTTCTTTTTTCCATTTCCAGGAGTGTATATTGTTACATAAATGTATGTGTGATAACAAGAACAGAACCTCATATCCTCTGGGGATCTTATTTCAAATGTTCCGCTCTTACAAAGAACTCTCTAGATCATTCAAGTGAAAACCGGTAGCGGAAAACAGGCTGAATATCATGCGCTACAGAACGCTTGTCCGCTGGAAATAACTTTTCATTCGTTCAATTGGAATCCGGAGGCAACGTCAATAATTTATTTAAGAGCCGGCCCCGCGTAGGAAGAAGTTTCTGTTGCGGGCGGGGAAGTCGGATAATGAGACGGGCGCCTGCTGTGACGGTCGCCATGGCAACGCGCGCCCGCCGTCAGCCCAGGTGTGTGACGGCTCCGTCTAACAAGCGCGCGCCACCTCTCTGAAATATTAAGGCCGCGCGATCGCTAGTGGCAGGTGGCAGGCGGCTGCTCGGCTCGCCTATTTCCAGTTTTAGCCTATTCCCCTCGGGCATTATTTTCGTGAAACGTATTTATACTGCCGAAACTGAAGCATCCACTGACAAGTCGGAAAGGCAGGCAACACAAAAGGGCGGAAAACCAGTAGAATTGTATCCTATACTTGTCAAAGAGGAAATCGAGAAATGGAGTATCTTTTCCCTATCATTTTTAATCCTTTGCGCATATCTGCGTAAAATGAAGATCTGTCACATAAATCCTCTCATAAGATACAGAGAAATCGAAAAAACAAGATACGTTGCCTACGTAACTGCGCCCGGAAATATCAGTGCATCTATCGCCTGATACATGTGTTTGTCGTCCATGTCACTCAAAGTCTCTTCGAAAAGAGAAGAGAGGAAAAACAATCCCGTAAACCCTATATGTAAAAGGCAATATTTCGACTGACTGACTTATTCACTGACTCATCATTACCCAGCCCAAAACATAAGGACAGAAACTTTAGATTTGCGGAGGATGTTTATCTTACACTGTAGGCGTCGTTCAAGAGGGAATTTTTCGCTATTCCGTCCCTAAGTGGCTGAAATAGGTGATGACAACCTATTAAGGCAATTATAAAGGCAGACTACGAAATCTGGTGTTTGGTTACTCATTCAGAAACTAAGGAAAAAATAATTCAAATTTTATTAGAAAATTACTAAAGCATTTCTAAAGCTACATTTACGAAAATTGGTATTTTACTCCTTGATTAGAAATTAAAAATGAGTGTTTCAGTGTTTTTGGAAAGTCCAACCCTTCATTATGAAACCATTTTCAAAGCTGACGCTATGAAAAATTATTATCGGCTTCCCTGTTAGGCCGGCTGGAGTGGCCGTGCGGTTCTAGGCGCTACAGTCTGGAACCGAGCGACCGCTACGGTCGCAGGTTCGAATCCTGCCTCGGGCATGGATGTGTGTGATGTCCTTAGGTTAGTTAGGTTTAAGCAGTTCTAAGTTCTAGGCGACTGATGACCACAGATGTTAAGTCCCATAGTGCTCAGAGCCATTTGAACCATTTGAACTTTCTCTATTAGAAACAAAAAAGTACGTGTTTGACAGTTTTTGATAGTTCAGTCAGTAGGGGGATGAAAAAGAAAATGAAAAATTTTAATAAAATATTCCATTAAATTTAAAAAAATTAAGCCTATGAAAACTGGTATTTCACTTCTCGGTTAGATATAAAGAAAGTTTAGTTAGGGAGAAGAAAGTTTTGATGAAAATATCACCACATGAAAGCAAAATGCATGATTAACAAAAAACTTGGCTTCCAGCTCACAAAATCACTTTCTGGTCACTAGTACTTTCAAAGAAGACAATGTTTCTGCAGCCTTCATTTGCATGAAATGTATAGAACTTGTTGCAATTTGTGAACAATATAAAAATTCCATAAAAGGAGAGCAAATAAATAAATAAAATAAAAATCCAAGCAGACCATACAGCGAAGCAGCGGACGACTAAAGTATTAGTGGTGCTCTGGTTGACACAGTCATATCGATTAAACATCCAGGTGCAACGTTCCAAAGCGATATGAAATGGACCCACCACTTAATTTCGATTGTAAGGAAGGATAATGGTCGGTTAAGCGCGTATTTAATTTTCTATACAAAATTACTGTACTCTCAGTCAGTCGGGAAAATGTAATACGTAAACAATCGTGGGCCCACAAATTTCTTATTTTATTCAAGCACTACGATAGTAATTTTTGCTAAGTATTTAAGGATACCTTACAGAAGAAGGACTAAATCAGGAAATTCTGCTGAAAGTATTGAGGTGTAGGAGTAAAACACAAACACCAGTCGCCATCTCTTGTTAATGACTAGGAGTATTTCACGTCTGAGAATATGGATAAATTTGGTAGCTGTATTTTTGCATCTCTTTAATTCGAAATCCTATCCAGCAGTTACTACTGGAACTCGGAATATTTTCATGATTTTCCAGTCATTCTATTTTCACTGATGATATTTTCACTGTCTGTGTATAACGAAAACCTGCACTTAAGCAGACTTGCAGACTGTTATTGTTTGGTCGACACCGGGCAGATGTCAAGCACAAAAAAATGCAAATACGTCCGTCTGTTATCACACGGCTGCTTCCTTACACCATGGCAAAACAGTCTAGAGGCAAGGGAACTGGGGCTCTGGAAGATAGGTTCAAATCCAATAATCAGTAACGGATCAAGTACATAGCCTATAGGTATAGCTCTGTTGCCAAATGAAGGACTTTATTTAGTAGTGTAGAACTTCTCGAAAAAACCTTCAATCATCACATGTATTCATACATACAGATCTTTCTACAGCCGACACGAAACTGTTGTTTATCCCAGTGGTCCCCAATCAGTCTGAGATCATTACCTCCCAAGTGCAACAAGTGCTATCGGATAGCATCAACATTACAGCCTAAATAAAGTTTATAATGAACAAAAAAAAAATTTTAACACTTCCAGTTTTAAAACGACGAAAGATAAATGATGTTCAGTTCTCGTGTATGTTTCATTAAACATCGTACTAATAAGTCAATGAGAAAATTGGTACTAATTATTTTTAATATCCTTACACACAGAGTCAGGTAGCAATTCTCAGTGCATGCCGAGTGTTACAACTCCTTCTCAGCAAAGAAAGCTAACTATCCATTAGGAGGGTAGACATGCTACCTTTGCACCACACCTTCTAGCGATACTTACTCCACTCGTACACAACACGCCAATTTAAAATCAACCGAATTAAAATGTGTGTACTCTACTTAAGCCTACTGTTTGTAAATGAGTTCACTGGTGTACTCCTTACTTCTGAGCTGGCAGGAGTTGCAAGACTTCAGCCTGCCAGTGCTTCGTGTGTGACCAAATAAATAATAATAATAATAATAATAATAATGCAGTGTAGGCCCTACAGCAACGTAATAACCAACACAACACGTAGAAGGGATTTTCATGTTAACATTTAAGCGTATTTGATGTAGGCCTGTTTGTCTCAGTTTTACTGGCTTAGATGAATCGTGGTACAAAATATGTGAGTAATGTGTGGACGATGTGAGGAAGAGGTTGCTCATACATTCGCTCCATAAGCTTTAACGTTCGCCACATTGTGTCACGCCTTAAGGCCAGTATATGACAAAAAATTAATTACTGGTAGGCTATGTAATGAGTGTCGTAGTCTTACGAAATGATGATAACAATTATAATCTTTTATAAATTATTTACTCTCGAGTCCGAATCATAATTTACCTTTTGTTTTTACTCCTAAAACATTACACGCTTCGCCTCGGGATTAATTACTCAGGATGGAAACCATTGGTCTATCTCTATCCTTACCAGATAGGACTGACGGAGTACATCGAAAAAGTTCAAAGAAAGGCAGCACGTTTTGTATTATCGCGAAATATGGGAGAGAGTGTCACAGAAATGATACAGGATTTGGGCTGGAAATCATTAAAAGAAAGGCGTTTTTAGTTGTGGCGGAATCTTCTCACGAAATTCCAATCACCAACTTTCTCCTCCGAATACGAAAATATTTTGTTGACACCGACCTACATAGGGAGGAACGATCACCACGATAAAATAAGTGAAATCAGAGCTCGTACGGAAAGAAATAGGTGTTCATTCTTTCCGCGTGCTATACGAGAATGGAATAATAAAGAATTGTGAAGCTGGTTCGATGAACCCTCTGCCAGACACCTAAATGTGATCTGCAGAGTATCCATGTAGATGTAGATCTTGTTCATTGAAATAAAGAAATCCACTGCTGCCCTCATGGCTATTGATACAGTTTTGCTTTTATACATACATAGAATCGCCGTTGTTTGTTGTACAAAATAGATTCCGTAAAGAAACGTAATTCATTCTTGCTTCGGAAACTCAAACAACAAAAGAAGCTGACAGCTACAAACCCGTTGCTATTTTGTGGAAATCTGATTCATGCAACGCTTACTGGCAACCTACTCGACCTAGCGTGCTTTGAACTTTTGACCTAAGATGACAGTTTGTATAAATTTTCCTGTTTACGAGAATTGTCATCATAAACTGCAAGCAAATGTCACGTCGCATTTACTTCACAAAATGATACTAACATTCCTTTCTAGTTGTCAGAGGCATCAAGGTCAGTTTACTTCAAAAGCAGAATGAAACTTATGTCAAGGCAAGAAAGGAATCATCCCAAGAAATAGCACACATCTGTATGTGGAAAATGACTCTAAGAAAGCGAAAATGCTAAAATGATGTTGAAGAAGTGTCCGTAAACTATTTCCCTAATGGTGTTATTTTCCTGGAGCCACTGAACAAAGGAGGAGTCCTTGACTCTAATGCAAAACTGTAAGCGTTTTTAAAGGGTCAGTACGCTTCAGAGTTGTAAAATAGCTGAAGCCGTCGCAAAGAGTCTCTCTGAATGCTTGGACTCCCACCTATTCTACGTAACGCATCAAATAAATCATCGATGTTGACGTCTTTGGGCGACCATGTAATTAAAATTCCTTAATCCTCCGAAGTCGAGGTGTACTCACTTCGGGAACACGAACGCTATGATTAGAAGAGAATATTAGCTGGAAGGTGGATTAAACTTTAAGGTCCCGTCGACAACGAGTTCATTGAAGACGCTCAGACTGAGGAAAGGTAAGGAAAGAAATTGACCATACCCTTTGAAAGGACCCATCCTGGCATTTCACTTAAGCGATTTTGGGACATCACGAAAAACCTAATTTTTATGACGAGACGGGGATTTTAACTGCCATCTCCGGAATTAAATGGTCCACATTTGAAAGTTTCGTGCTAAACGTCACTTTCAATGTTTCAATAGTATGCTTTCAGTATCTCTCGAATTCGTCTTTGCTGATATTTTTCAAAGATGCTCTGTAACCGTTATTTTCTTGTACACTGTAGATTCTTTGAGTTGATGCTCCGAGATGCTGCGGTGGAAGTCAGGTCACATTTGACCGCCTCCGGGCGCTTTCAGCCGATCAGCGTGCTTACGTTTGAAAGTACATGACCAACTCTCTCATATTTCCAGGCATCTTCCGTATTATAGCTATTTTTAAAATCCTTCCGATTCCCTTGTTGACTGTTTCACCCACGTATTATGTCAATGATCGCTGTTATAAATATTAATTCCACGAAGTGCTATCGATATTTAAAATTCCCTGACTGACAGATCTCGATAGGTTTTCGTACACTAATCGCTACTGTTGTCGATATATAGTCTTTTTATGATTGTAAAGGATGAGCCAGACAATAAGGGATTCTACTTTATTATATGAGCCTCCAACCGGTAACTTCATTTTTCCATTGCGGCCAAGCCACGGACGGCAGTGTTAGCTGCCTGTAAATTCTTTCGTCCCACGGTCTAGTAACAGGAAGTCAGCACCGACGAAGGGCACCTTGATCACGCGCCTCTCTCATGTGCTTACGAGGTAACGCCGCCCCAGGCGTCGCTTAGCAGGCAACGCTCTGGAAAGTTCCATGCCGCCCGCACGGTTTGCTCGGTCCTGACCAATCAGGGCGGAGGAAGCCGCGTGGTGGGTCGAATATACCCGGCCGCCCGTCGCCGGGCCCCCTCTCTTGTATTCTTGCTCACCCGCGAGTCGGATGCACGCCCTGTAGCACTGAACATCTCCCGCTTCTCCCGGTGCTGCGGCACTGTGGACTTAGTTTTGGCAGACAACCACTTTCGGTAGCTTCGCGAACAATGTTTGCCAAATTGAAAGCTCTGGCTCACCCTCACCTCCCTAGGCCTATGTAGCCCCTTTTCATCATGCTTTAGCCAATAAATGGCCTTTCTCTAAAAATTACCCTATTATTCCACAACGCCCACCGCCTGCCCATACCCACCATCCTGTACAATGATAGTTCATCCAAGGGCAAATGAGGTTTTGGTTCAAGGTAATGCAAAAAGACAGATATTACTTACAATAAACTTTATTACCCGATAAATATACTGAAAAACAGCAGTTAGTACACACAGTTCTTTGAACAGGTTTTGGGCAAGCTGTTCCTGGATTTACATCACAAATGAGCGCAATTACACACTTTTTCACTCTAAAAATTTTCTCTCAGTTAGTGGACTTATTCCAAAATATGATAACGTTTGATATAATAAAAAAAATCCAAAGTAAATTTTATGGGGGAACTGTCAAAATCTTTTGTAATAAAATCGGGAGTAAGACATGGATATGGTTTATCACCCCTACTTCTCAATTATGCATTACAGAAGGTAGTGGAAGAATGGAGAAAATCCATCAATACTAAAGAAGAAACCGAAATAAAATCCTCACAGACTGTCTAGCTTTTGCAGATGGTATGGCATTAATTACTGACTCACTCGATAGTACCAAAGGAAAAATCACAGAACTACAAAAACGAGCAGACAAAAAGGTTTAAAAATATCATTTGGAACATACTTCAGGACAAACTTCATGATGTCCGTTCAAATCTTAAAATTCAGAACAAAACAATGTCTAAAACAAACTGTTTTAAATATATAGGAGAATGGATAGAAAACGTATATAGCAAAAAATGCTTTGTCCTAGAACACAAAACGAAGACACCTCCCAACAGTGCTAAGGCCTGAAACACTGTTTGCAGCAGAAATTTAAACAAACAAGGTTTGGGGATGCTGAAAGTCTGACAAAGTAGAAAGAAGAATTCAAAGGAAGATATTGGGAACTAGAAGTAATAGTAACGTTGAATACGAATTAAGATCAATCAGAGAGCTCTATCTGACAATGGTAAAGCTAACTGATGTATGAGGAAAAGGAGACTACAGTTGACATCTTCAACTTTTGTAGTCCTGTCTTCCTCAGTTGCGTGTAATATTTGACAGTCGGCAACAGAAACCAAAACATTGCATTAAAACAAGCGTTCAGTGCATAGTGCTGTGTAATGTGGAAAAAACCGCAAATTGGCGTTCATAACAAGAAGAATAACACCAAAAATGCAACAGGAGCGTAATATGTAAGAAACTGTCCACGCAACCTGCCACTGATGATGCCTTGCAGAAAATAAAGGCGAAACGCACTAAAATTGTGTTTTATTCAGTTGCTGTCAGACGGTCCATAAGTAAAAGTTATCAATATACCGGAGACTACAGTTGTTTGGGCTCTTATGCTGAATGGACAATAGCGGTCTAACCAAGCAGATTTTCAGCTTATTAAACAGCTACAAATCAAAAGCGACATGGTTCAACGGAACGAAACAGATAAAAAGAAAAAAAACCGCTGCTATTGGAATACACATAATAGATCGCGGAAATCTTTTTAGAGAAGCAATACCAAAGGCAGGATTTCAGGAAAGAAAGATGTCTGCAAAAGGAAGAAAGGGGACGCAAGAAGAAAAGGGACGACACCATCGAAGGACGAAGAAAGTCTGGGAGCAACGAAAATTAAAGACAAAAAATCAAAACCAAAGTTGATTTATCGTACCCTCCATAAGGTTTATTCGAATAACACGTAAATAATACAAAACTGTAAGCAACATGTGGTAGTTCTTTTACGTATCATATGAAATAATTGAGTAAAGAAATTTATTGAGACTTAATCCTCCCTTAAAATCATGCTCAGATGCTAGTCATCTCACATAAAACCATGATCAGATACTGTTCACCCAGATGAAAGTGCACGCTGGGGCACAGCTCTGGAAATTTGTTCCAAGAGGCACGTTATGGACGATAGGGGTGAAGATACGATGCAGCATGTTTGCTGTTATTGGTGAGAAACTTTAGGTTATTCGAAATGGATGACTATAGGCAAAATTTTGCAATCAATATATTAATATGGTGTTTGGACCCCATGACTTGTTTTCATTAGTTTCGCTTATTAAACTTGCTATGGATTGCGAAAGTGTGGTGATATTCAGGCACGTGATATTAGAATTTCTGAGTCTTCATGCTTTAAGTAAGCTTGAAGATGGTTACACGATCGTATTCTCATCTGTCCGAACCACTACGCATTCAATTTCGTCACTCTCCCCTTAATTTTAGGTCATTCTATGTTTCCTTGAAGTCGTCCAAATGTATCTGTGTCTTTGTGATTGATGGAACTTCCGATTTACGTTGCGCAAGTATCATGAATGCCAAGATGCTTGTGTCGTTTGTTTCATTTGAGGCCAATACAGATTTCAACTAAATTCGCCGTTACTCATTTCTATTTTTGTAAGTCATTCATTGAAAAGTTAGTCCTCTGTGTACCCTGAGCCGTTCTTTGTTTGCCGTTTTCCGTATTCACACAATGCTAAGGTCCAATTCCTTCTATCTGTCTGTGGCACATGATAAAGACGACGTGGTCACTGAGTTCTAAGACGGGTTTCCCTGTTTCTGGTAACAAATATTTCGATCTCTGCATGCAAATTTTCTACTGTGGAATTAAGTCTTAACGCCAGTGCCTGAGCGAAGAACTGTTGTGACAGATTCTGTACAGTATGTTTATTCATGTTCCACAAATTTAACAATTGCGGAAAATATTTTATCGATGTGTTCACCAGTTTGTTGTTGTTCAGGCACATTCAGTTCTTCCGAACGGCGTCATCATTCAAAGAACTTGGAGAATTGTTACTAGTGGTTACTTATTTTCATGTGTGTGTGTTGTGATCACAGAATTAGCACCTACCTCCATTGCACAGTGGTTGGTTTTACTTTGATTACTATTCCAGGGATTAATTCTTGCTAGGATCTATCGAGTCATTTTCATATTCACTGATGTGTAATTTTTCAAACTATACTTGTCATTCGTTAGTTGCACGTTGTGCCGTATTCATAGATTTTGAGGTCAGTATGCCCATACAACACGGACGAACTGACTTCCAAATCGTTGAACACGGAACACTGACCGCCCAAAGTCCCTGTGGGACTAAACTCCATCCTGAAGTGCGTCTTTTCAGGGAAACATTCGGCATGTATGTACGGCAATGCGCAACCGCATCTATCAGCGCAGTTGGAGATCTTGGACCGAAAGGATATTCGGCGAATGGACTGGCCTGACCGTTCTACGACTCAAATCGCATCTATCAGTTGTAGGATTAGTTGAGAAGATGTATTTCAGCATGTACACATGCGCCATCCAACAGTTTTCGACAGTGCTGATGGAGGAATGGCACGCCCTACCACACGAACTCTTTACCACCCAGACCATGGACATCCGACCGTGGTGCATCCTATTAAGAGCCATGTCCCTTGACCATCACGAATCGCGGCAGCTTCTGTATAATTATTGCCTTTGAATAAAAATTTCGTTCCTATTCGCCTCATAGCGCATTTCCTTTAATTACCTTCCGGATTGTACTGTAGAAGTTCTTTCTATGTTCGGCCCAAGTTTCATCGAGCTATGTTATTTAGAAGTGACACGTCACGCGAAAGTTCCTTTCGTCCTTAAGTTTTGCACTTCAGTGTATTCGTGCGTTACTCAAATTATCTATGTTCTCTGATTTGCTGACAGTTTTTCGTTCATAGCCTCTTCCAGCCACTGGCTGGGAGAACCATCGGCCTTGCCGCTCGCGAAAGCCTACCTACACCCGTGTTCCGGCATTCTGGGTGCTCATTTCCGAGAATCGGCGGTGTCTTTGTTCTGTGGTGTCACCGCTGGCCGCCCGTTGCTCCCGCCTTGTCCAACACAGGAAACGCAGCGCACAGAATCCGAGTGAGTAATTTCTTTCATCTATTTTAATATCTGATCGGGAGAGCTGTATCGTTACATGGCACCGGTCAGGAGCATTGCGTGTAAGGTGGCTATATTTTCGCACCTTACATGCACCCATCCACATACTTTGCCGTGATCTACAAACACAATTAGGTATTATGTGATAGGTTGTACATCGTATATATTGCATTAAAGGTGACGGAGTGTCTTTATTATCAGAATGGCGTAATGAATGATTGCCTATACTAGTAGAGGTTGGAACGCCAGTGGCAATGAAACGGCGGGCGGAACTCAAGCCCTGGGTGGAAGGCCCACACAGGTGTACTGGTCCTGCTTGACACAGGAAGTATCAAGACGGACGTGGGGACACCTGAGCGCTGGGGTACAATAGAGCCGCAACCGGTCGGTGTTAGGAAAGATTATACTTCGGAAACTACGAAAATCTTGTACGCAGATGAGAGGAACGAGGAAGCGTCACCTTGGAAATCACTCCAGCTGGGATATTTCCGCGGATTTTTACTCGGAAGCGTACCATTGTACGAGTATATGTTTTTCCTTGCAGACTTTCCGCGCTGGACGACAAAAGACTAAAGTGTGGTTGGTCAGCGTTCGGAAGAATCTGTAGAGAGGGAGAATATTCCGTGGTTTGGGGAATATGATTTGTTTTCGGAATTACGAGGGTGGAGAGCCGAGCCTTGCTGGGAAGCCAGCGGTGGAGAGACGAGGTCTTCTGTTGTGAGCGCCCGTGTGTGATGGTCGCTCCATATCACCTTTTGTTGGTACAGACGGACATGCTATCTTTGCTCTCAGTAGAGCTTATGGTTACAACAGTCAGGAACTGTACTGTTGCGAACATATACGATTCCGGACTTCACGTCCTGGTTGGAAGTCGTCGCTGAGTACGCAGTGTTCGGTAATTGATAGCAATTCCTCTGCCTATGCTTACGTTAAGACGTTATCTGAGCTCCGTCCTTGTGGTTTGGAGTTCGCGTTTCTCGTCTGTAGAACACAGAGAGGAGAAGACTATTAGAGTATATTAGTCAGAGGACCGCTTTCTGCCGTCCTAGTGTTAGAAAGAGTTTATTTGTGGCTGGAGTTCTTCCATCGTCGCAGAAGAGTACGAGACACAGTACATACGGTGATATCGCAAATTGTTTCGGCTTACTAGAGCTAAACAGCTGTGATCACGTTAGTTTATTTCCAAATGAGGTTCCACATCACCGTAGATCAGCTTTGAAAGTAGTGTCTTCTAGTGTTTGGTACATAGATGATGTCAGTCATTCCTCATTATTGATATTAGACCGTGCAGTCATAATAAGGGGCAGAGTTGGGCAATTGATCAGTAATTTTACTGTAATATAAAGTGTTTTTTAAATCTACAATAAATATATAAGCAGGAATAACGTTTATCATTTAGTAGGGTTAGTTGGCTTCATCATTCATTTATGTTTAGATTGAAATTTATAGAATTAAGGGATCCTAAGATCTGCTTCAGGGGTCAGTCAGACAGGGACAAATCTTCATTTTAGCTTTTATTATTTTCCGTTGCGCACATTCATTTTACACCCGCCTGGAGTAGCATTTTGCAAGCGTGAGTTTGCTTATAGCCATTTAGTCAGTATTTCCACCGATCCACATATGGTCTAAGACACTTGTTATTTCGTACATATTATTTCGTATTCCGTCCAACCGAAGGCAAAAGCCCATATTTTTATAGGAAGGCAAAAAGCACCGCTCTGGCTGTTGAAGGTCTTTTATTAAAAACGTCACCGATTACACATCAACTATAAATGTTACGTAGTCTGAATCATATGGGATTTACCGTATTAGTTTTCTATTCACTCAACGTGCGCGTTGTATAACACCTGCTGATTTAAACTGTAATTCACTTTTATGTACAGTATCTCACCCCTTCTCACGCCTAGCCTTTCCGTGTAATAGCCCCACTTTCTCTCGTACCATCTCGATGGGTTTCCAGACCCCACGGCCAAGGTAGTTTTCCTCATAGCCGCTTGCACAGGTCCATAACTAGTTCAGTCTTCCCTATGGGCGTGCCAGCATCGGCTCCAGCTGATGATATGGTATGGTTTTATTGGTGCTTACATACATTTTCGCACGCTTCGTAGGGCTTATTTTATTCTCTCCCCACCAAACACTCGTTTTCTTTTCTTTTCTTTTAGGGACGCACCCTTTTTGTCAATCTGACAAACGCTTCTGGCTGGTTTTAATTTATCAGTGATATTAAGGATGGGTGGAGGCTTCAGGACAGCGCAAAGTAATTTTGTAGACATAATTTAGGTTAATATCTGATGTACAGGACTATTGTAATCCATATAGTAGTATTTTCTAAGCCGGCGGAAAAAGAAAACGTGTAAAATACTTCCTTTCTGATCCCTGTTTAGATCACCTGAGGATGCACCTAAACTGATGTGGAACCGGTAGCGGTTTTAATAAAAAAAACTTTCTTCAGCCAGAGCGGTGTCTTTTACCGTCTTATAAAGCCACGTTATTTCGCGAAATATTTAAAAATGATTTCTTTGTTTTTATTCATTTTCATTTCTGTTCCAAGAAGCAGATTTCTGATACATCAGATCACAATTGTAGAGATCGCTTTATATCTGTTGTCACTAAGCAGACGGCTATGGCGCTACCCCTCAGGTATGCATCAGATGTCCGCCATGTAACAGGGTCAGCACTTAATGTTTACGGCTGCTGCCGAAACTGCTCGCTCCCGTCCGCTGTATAGTAATGTTGCAGAAGGGGTTGTGTGTAGTGTGTCCAAACAGACGGGAACCTTCCGTAACAGCACCCTGGGTCGTTCGCACAGTCTGCGTGCTCGGAATTCATTTCCAGCTCGTCTCGTCGTCTGAAATGCGACGGGTGGTGGAAGGCGGTAATAACACACGTGCAGACACTGTCGTCTGAGAAGCGGTATTTAGAGATCGTAACAGGCACACATCTTCATCGAAAGCAGAAGACAGGCGGCCGATAGGGCAAGGCGATAAACCCAGCGTCACCGGGTAGACACGAGGCGGCATTCGTGTCGGATAACGTCACGTGTGTGTGTGTGTGTGTGTGTGTGTGTGTGTGTGTGTGTGTGTGTTCGGCCGGGCCTCCTTCTGTATGCATACAGCACCTCCACCTGCGTATCGCGGTATTAAACCGGAGCAGCGGTCGACGTAGAGGGCCCGAGTCCAATTTGACTAACAGGGTGGGCGGCGGTGGGCGGTGGTGGGCGACCCCAGCAGAGGCGGTACTTGGCTCTCGCCTCCACTCTTGCAGGACAATCACCGGCCCTGGTGCAACCTCCGGCCACTGAACGCGCGCACATAGGGGCGGCGGTCAGCACGGCGTGTCCTGAACCGCCATCCTCTGGTGTTGCGCGTGTACGCAGATAGGCCTTCGGGCACTCTAGAGGAGCAATTTATCAGATGCGACGCCGCTGGAATACCTCTCTGCTCCAGCCGCCGACCCGCTGTCCATCCAATAGCGGGAGCGGCACCAAAGACTGACAGCAGCACAGGAGCACCTACGTCGACAACACGCTTGCAGGAAACATGTAACAATATTTAGAAAATTCCTGCAAATTTTCTTCAAAGAGGCAACATTTAATCGTTTACGTCTTGCTAATTCTAATCTCAATAAATCGAATTTTTTGATATATCGAACTAGTTGTTTTGTCCCTTAAAAAAAAAAAAAAGCCTCGACATATCGAAGAAATCCTGTGTATTTTGCCAGACCCTATAAATCAAACCCACTGCCACATACGACCGCCCACAGGCGGTCTTTAGCGGAACTCGGGGCAGAACGGGATATGTAACATTTAATAATTTTAAGATATGAAAAACCACCTTGTAGTATAAACTAAGGAAACTCACTTGAAAATCACTTAAAACTGTATGTTATGTATTTTTTATATTATATGAATGTTTTCATACTTCCCGTTCTACCCCACCTACGGGGCACAATAGGGTAACGCAACTTCTTGTTAAATTATTGCATAGACGTTGAAATTACGAGGAGTATCATCTTAAAAGTAAGACATAAAGTTGTTTAATGAACAGATTAGAACAAGGAAAACGGAGTCTTCAAAAAATCGTTTAATGTCATTTTGAAAAATCAAAAATACGATTCAATACTTAATACAGACTTGCTGTTTCTGCTACTGTTACGGTTACTTTATTCAATTCCATCGCTGGTGCACAATATGTAGGGTCCCCTCTGGCTTGCGAATAGACAAGGTAGTATGCTTAGTAATAACTTCTATAATCCAGCCCTGCCCATCTACGAGGGTTCGAACTAAAATAGTGGCAACTATTTATTCATAACCGATACAAAAGAGTTACATGTTTGCACCTGTTACTGTCCTTCAAAGTAGTCACCAGCGTTGTGTAGAACCCGTTGCCAGCGATGTGGAAGGCGTAGTATACCGTTAGCAGAGCCTGTTCTTTTGATGGTGCAAATGGAGCGGTCTACTGCCTGTCGAATCTCTGGAACAGTTCTGAAGCAAATGCTACGAAGCCAAAACAGAAACTCCAATCCAACGAATGGAGTCATTATGGATCGCCGCGAAAGTCGAAAGTCGTCAGAGCCCCAGTATGGTGAAAGGTATGGTGATTCTCGCGTACGACTGTGATGGTGTTATCCCAACGCATTACCTTCCTCCACGGCAGACCGTCAATGTACAGTATTACTGTTCGTTTTTGGAGCATCACCTGCTACCAGCTTTGCGAAAGAAACGGCGACACTTTCTGCGCAACCCACCCATCAATTTGCACGACTATGCGCGGCCACATACAGCCCAAGCTGTGGCTCCTCTGTTCGGTCGATGGGACTGGGAAGTGCTGTACTATCCACCATACTCCCCGGACTCCAAAGTCCTTGTGTCTTTGATTTGATACCGAAGATGAAAAGAACCACTTCAGGCATTCGCTTCAGAACGTGTACTACGCCTATACTACGCCTTCCACATCGCTGGCAACGGGTTCTACACAACGCTGATGTCTACTCTGAAGGACAGTAACAGGTGCAAACATGTAACTCTTTCGTATAGGTTGTGAATAAATAGTTGCCACTATTTAAGTTCCAGCCCTCGTAGATAAGTTTTTTGTCGCATCAGTGTGGTAAGCCGTTTCCTTCTGCTATTTCATGGCTAATTATCTCACAGTGACATGTTTCATCGTTGGACCAAAGAGTATGCACTCCATTCACTTCAGTATGCTACTGCTCGTCTTTTTGTTCAGCGTTCAACACCTTTCAAATTTTCCGTTTGATTTTTCGACTCTGTAATTGGGATTATTCTTAGCTTTACGAAAGTATCTTTACAATAGTGGTGTGGATACTCCCATTTCGGAAGATAACCTGGCTGAAATCGCCGTTTTCATTCATTTGATACCCCATTCCTGTCATTAGTCTCTGGAAAAGCTAGGCGAAAGAAAAAAATGTACAGTTGGAAATCTACTTGCATCAAAAAAATGACTGGTAGGAACGGGACATTATCCCATTCTGCCACCTCCCGTTGCGCTTCAAGAACACATTTCAGGTTAACAACTTTCATGGAGTATAATAATTGACGGATTTAAACGTACTATGTGACTAACGTATAGCGAACAGCACACAATTCAAGATCAAGCATCGTATAGTTGATTGTCAACGGTTTATCTCTGCTTGAAATTCACTCAGAGTTATGAAAAAACAACTAGAAACTTGAACAACAGCTGTTCACTTACAGGTCGCACCCCAAACCAAGTCAAAATGGCAGTCATACCTTCCTTTCCATTCAGAGACATATTTATGTTTCACTACAATAGCTTGCAACACTCTCCAGCCTAGAAAACAGCACAATCCCGTAGTGACCTGCTATCGTGTTCTGGCCTGAGTTCCCTAATGCGGAATTAATGGCTGTTTAACGCTTATTATTTCGAAATTTTAACCACTTATTCCAGTAATTCTTTCGACTTTCAACTCTTCGTGATTCTCCTTTCTTGACTCAATAATGAATACTCCGCTATAATATACAACTCACTTGTAAAAACGACTTTAAACAAGCGCGATTGTTTGACTCTCGCACTACCATCTGACATTTGTGACATTTGATGATTTTGTACATCACCATAATCATGCGTAATTATACGGTCCCCTGACGGACGACGAAATTTAGGCTGTTCTGGAAGACAAAACTGAAGACAATGAAAAACCAAAAGAGACAACTGTAGCAGGGCTTATTCCAGCTGTTACTGTAAAAGTAAGATGATTGGTAAATCCTAGAATTAACTGGTGAAACCTAAGACTTACCATCACAGTGTGGTAACAGTCCGAAATTTTTTATTATATGCATAGATTTCGAACTTTCACCAAGAGACGTTGGTAAATCTTAGGATGTACCCACACCAACTGGTAAAACTGTATTCATTAAAAAAAATTCAGCGTAGCAATTTATTGAAGTAGTTTGTATTTATTGTAAATTCATGTAATTTAAGCATTCTTGCATTCCAATCTGAATATAATGAGCAGTATTTCATATTAGTGAAAAATGTGTAAGAAAATGTTACCTTGTGAACGTTAATTTTTGTTACAGCAAGACTGACTATTGTGCCATTTCGAATAACATAATATAGAAGACGATTTACACAAGCGTTTCTTAGTTGAACACTTTCTTAAGCAATTGCACTGCCCTTGTCCTCCGTAAAAGATTGCTTAGCAATCACTTCCCGTAGACTAATTTCTTCTTTTGCTACTTCTTCGACGTTGATAAAATTTTCCTTGCACAATGTAAATTGGTTTCTAGTGTACAATGACTTCAGTTTACCAGCTTTGGTACCAGGTTGATAAAGTTCGTCATCCTGAATATTTATGACTACTGATATTATAGATTTTGCATCAGTTTTTGCCCTGTCTACATCCGGTACTTTAATTGGCTCTGACCACTATGGGACTTAACATCTGAGGTGATCAGTCCCCTAGAACTTAGAACTACTTAAACCTAACTAACCTAAGGACATTACACACATCCATGCCCGAGGCAGGATTCGAACCTGCGACCGTAGCTGTCGCCCGGTTCCAGACTGTAGCGCCTAGAACCGCTCGGCCACTCCGGCTGGCGGTACTTTAATTCTCACATTCCGTCCAACTGAAGATTTTGGAATTTTTTTTTTTTTTACATGAGTTTGCTCTCATTTTCTTTGTCTGCAATTGAAGGCCTTTCTTTGGCAGCTTTTCGGATCCGTTTCACTTTATTAACACTGTTGGAAGTCGTCAGCGTCTCGTCACAACCATCAGCTGGTGCCGGTGCCTCGTTGTTAACTGTCGTCAAATCCTGTGTCTCTGGTCCTTCCTCACCTGCTGCAGCCGCGCTTTCTACCTCCGTTCCTTCTGTTCCAGTACCTGATTCACTGGCATCAATTCCTTGGCCATCATTTTCAATTTCCTGTGAGTCAGAGGAAGTGGTTTTTAACATTGTTTCCCTCTTCAGTGTTTATGTTTTTTATTAAAACACGTGGAAGAACTGTGGTCGCAATACCCATTTCCATTGGAACCCCAAACATGGCTTCATATGGTGAACATTTGATCCCTTCATGATAGGCCCTATTTTTCATTGCTTGCACAAACCTCAGCCCTTCAGACCATTTTGAAGTTTCATTTGCTTCCATCCAAGTTGATAACATATTTTCGATATCTTGATTTGCTCTTGTGACTGATCCCAGAGATTGACAGTGCCTCAGCTTCCCGTGTACTCCACAACCCACATAAGCTTTGAACCACTTTGTTACAAAATTCTCTACCATTTTCGGAATTAAGGATACTTGGGGTACCAAAGGTGGTAAAAATGTTCAAAAGATGATATGCTACTTTATCAAACGTTTTCGAGGTTAGTGCACGGAGGATAAAAAGTTTTTCCAATGAACTTTGTATAGAAGTATGAACTTCAACTTATTGTCTGGGTTTGCGTGCATGTCGATTAAGTCAATTTGGCATCGTGAATTCATTTCACTGTGTATGATATGTTTCATTACAACACCCCTTTTCAATGTTTTTTGCTTTTTCTAACGTGTTTCACATACTCTCAAATAAGTAACGATTGATTCAACAGTCACATTGTTGTACTTACGTTTCAGTTCCACAATCATCCGCGTTCGACCGCCATGGCCTATAGCAATGTGGGTCTCATGTAGTACGTTAAACAATTCACCAGAACGAACGTAATAACGAATTCTTCTTTTCCAGCAGACACCGGTGCTATGAGTTCCTCTTCACCTCCGATGCTGAGAACATCATATCGCTTCAAACGTTTGTAGTGAACAGATTTTTTATTGGAAACGGTTTTTGTATTTTTCACTTCACTTAACAGAATATTATATTGCTCAGCAGTTACATAAAAATTGTTGTCCTCCTTCTTATTCACTAATTCACTTAAAAGTTCGTAAAATCTGTTATGAATAACATCTCTCATTCTGATGCAAAGCTGCTTAAGAAACATCACTAAAACGAGTCGCAAAGATGACAGTACGCACGATGCTCGACACTTCGCAGTAGTGGGCGGATTGAGAACTCATAATTCCCAACAGAGAAACTTATCTGAACATAAAGTTGGCAACAATGAAACTTGTCTGAACCTGCACGACGGAGGCGGGAGTCTTCGATCCAGCATTTAGCAGTTTGCATTGGTAAATCCTAAAATTTAACGAAGTCTCACGGTAAAAGTTCGAAATCTATGCATATAATGAGAAATTTCGGACTTTTACCACAGCGCGATGGTATGTCTTAGGTTTCACCGGTTAATTCTATGATTTACCAGCTGTCTTTCATTTACAGTAACGTACATCCTAAGAACAGAAGGAGGTAACGATGTATTTTCGGTTTTGGTCACAATAGGAAATGCGGTTGTCCGAACACGCTTGATGTAACTGAATCACAAATAGATTGATGATTTCTTTGTAAAATATATTCAAATTTTTGTTAAGTTGTTGCTTAAAATTGGTCATTTATCTTTTGAATGTGAAAATAAATATAAATTATAAAACATATAAAACAAACAACTTCCTTTTACTTACAGTTCTTGTTGTTACTCTCTGATTCCCTTTGACAAGAAATAAGAGTATCATTGAAAAAAGTTTTCTTTTGACAGGGTACAATTACTTCGACGAATGCACCTTAGTCAGTCGAACTTTCGCTATCTCTAACCCCCAGTTATTTGGACTTTCTGGAGTCCTTTAAACTTTGAAGTACCGTGAGTCGACTGTACTACGTATGTACCTAGGTCTGATGTCATCCTCAACTGTCACTTGTGAAGCTACAGTGAATAATCTTTCCAAGTCACAATCACTGTTTAATTTTGAATCTCTTGCAGGCTATAAACGTGATTAAGTTGTATGAAGATAAATAACGAGGATATTCTGCCATTATTTTCATGTTATCTGCCCTATTCCGCATGGTTATTCGCTGAGGTAAAACATACAGAAAACCAATACAGAGATCCCAGCCTGGCATCTACTTTTGTTACGACTATTTTATATAACAGATACGTTTCAAAACGTTCCGCTTGGATATGATTATTACGGTACCTTATTTTTTAAATGTTAGATTTTATATGCTCTTCTTAACATTAGTATGCAGTTCACCATCTGCAGCAGAAATATGTTTTGTTTGGTTAGTGACTTAACAAAACATTTCGTCTATAAATTTAATGTTGTTGCATGAAAATATTTCGCTACTAAATTCTGTAATGACTTAGTTATTTTCGTGGTACCTGTCCTCTTTGATTGTTCATCTGTTGCAGAAATACACACATGTATTTGATGAACCACACCCTTACTTTACAATTCTGAACTTACGTTTTGTGAATTTCAAAACTGTAGCTGTACGGAAGGTACATAAAAATAATTAACAAACGTAGATTCTAGGATGGGATCGCTCAAAAAAAAACTACAAAAATACAATTCATCCGTGATAGAAATTGCTTAGAAAACACTCTTGTGTATAGGTGCCCATTTTAATTAGGTTAACAGAAGAGATACAGAAGGTCGAAAAACGAGTGGCACGCTTTGTCACAGGTTCGTTTAGTGAACTCGAGAGCCTTACAGACATGCTCATTTATCTTAAAAAATGGCTCTTATTTTATTATGGAGGTAATTTCCCCTGTGTAGGTGGGCACCAACAAAATATTTTCGCAATCGGAGGTAACAGATGGTGATTGAAATTTCATGCGCCACGAGAAACGTCTTTGTTTTAATGACTGCCAACCCAATTCGCGGCACTCTTTCCCCAGTTTCGCGATAATACAAAATGAGCTGCCCTTCTATGGACTTTTTCGATGTCCTTCGTCAGTAACATCTGATGCGAATGCCCAACGGCACAGCAATACTCCTGAAAAGAGCGGCCAAGCGTGGTGTAAGCATTTTCTTTAGCAGACCTGTTGCACTTTCTGTGTTCTGCCAATAAATCGCAGTCTTTGCTTTGCTTTGGCCACAACGTTATCCGCGTGACCGTTCCAGTTTAAGTTATTCGTAATTGTAATCCCTAAATATTCATCTGAATTCACAGCGTTTAGATTTGTGTCATTTATCGTATGAAATAAAAATCTTTTTGTATTTCTTTTAGCACCGATTTAATGTGGATGACTTCACACTTTTCATTATTTGAATTCTAATGTCATTTTTTTAATCATACGGATATCTTGTCTAAATCATTTTGCAACTATATTTGACCATCTCATGACTTGTCAAGACGGTAAATTTTACCGTCATATGCAAACAGTCTAAGAGGCCTGCTAGGATTGTCTCCCAAGTCGTTTATATATATATCACGCACCTCGCAAGGCCTACTTCCTCGGGTAACGCCATACATTACTTCTCTTTTACTCAATGACTTTCCGTCGCTTGCTATGAACTGTGACCTTTCTGACAGGCAGTCACGAATCCATTCGCACAGTTAAGTCGGTACTCCATAGCCACACCATTTGATCAGAAGTAGCTTGTAAGGAACGGTCTCAAAAGTCTCCTGAAAATCTAAAGATATGCGATCAATTCTTATTACTTTGTGAGAATAAAGAGCTAGTTGTGTTTCACAAGAACGGTATTTTCTGAATCCGTGTTGACTATTTGTCAATAAATCGTTTTCTTCGAGGTAATTCGTAATGTTCGGTGGTGGTGGTGGTGGTTAGTGTTTAACGTCCCGTCGACAACGAGGTCATTAGAGACGGAGCGCAAGCTCGGGTTAGGGAAGGGTTGGGAAGGAAATCGGCCGTGCCCTTTCAAAGGAACCATCCCGGCATTTGCCTGGAAGGATTTAGGTAAATCACAGAAAACCTAAATCAGGATGGCTGGAGACGGGATTGAACCGTCGTCCTCCCGAATCGTAATGTTCGAACACTGCAAACCAACGTTATTCTTTCTTTTTGGTCATCAGTCTTCTGACTGGTTTGCTGCGGCCCGCCACGAATTCCTCTCCTGTGCCGACCTCTTCATCTCAGAGTAGCACTTGCAACCTACGTCCTCAATTATTTACTGGATGTTTTCCAATCTATGGCTTCCTCTACAGTTTTTGCCATCTATAGTTCACTCTAGTGCCGCGAAAAGTCATTCCCCGATGGATGGCCTGTCATCCTATCCCTTCCCCTTGTCAGTGTTTTCCACATATACTTTTCGTCTCCGATTCTGCGCAGAACCTCCTCATTCCTTACCTTATCCGTCCACCTAATTTTCAACATTTGTTTGTAAAACCACCTCTCAAATGGATCTATTCTCTTCTGTTCCAGTTTTCTCCCAGTCCATGTTCCACCACCATACAATGCTGAGCTCCAAACGTACATTCCCAAAAATTTCTTCCTCAAATTAAGGCCTATGTTTGATACTAGTAGAATTCTCTTGGCCAGGAATGCTCTTTTTGCCAGTGCTAGTGTGCTTTTGATGTCCTCCTTCCTCCATCCGTCATTGGTTATTTTGCTCCCTAGGTTTCAGAATTCCTTAACTTCATCTACTTCGTGACCATCAATCCTGATGCTAAGTTTCTCGCTGTTCTCACTTCGGCTACTGCTCATTGCTTTCGTCGTCCTTCGATTTAATCTCAGGCCATATTCTGTACACACTAGATCGTTCATTCCATTCAGAAGATTATGTAATTCTTCTTCACTTTCACTCAGAATAGCTAAGTCAACAGCGAATCGTGTCATTGCTATCCTTTCATCATGAAATTTAATTCCACTCCTGAACCTCTCTTTTATTTCCTTCATTGCACTATCGATGTACAGCTTGAACAGTAGGAGGGAAAGAATACACCGCTGTCTAACACCTTTTCAATCCGAGTACTTCGTTCTTGGTCGTGCACTCTTATTATTATTTCCTCTCGGCCCTTGAACATATTGTGTATTCCCACCCCCCCCCCCTGCCCCCCTCGCTTACCCCTTACGTTAGTCATAAGCATCTATAATTCAGTGGAGTACTCCTATTTCCTTTTTTCGGTATTGGTGTAACTTGTGCAACATTCCAAACTTTCCAGTCTTAGGTACGGATGTTTCGACGAGCGAGCCGTTGTATATGCCGCTAAGTATGGAGTTACTCTATCACTGTATTCTGGAAGGAGTACAGAATCTAGTTTTTACTTATCCATCCGAGTATTAGGGCATTTGAATTCACCTCATCCAAGCTCAGGAAGCAGTTTTCCATAGTTTCTGAGGTATATCAATCTACTTGTGCTTAAATGCTGCACCAATTGTAGCTCTTTGTTCCACGTATTTTTTTCACTCATGTTGTGTGCTCTATGGTGGCTTTATTCATACTTTAAATAGAATTATATATTTTCTTACTAAAAGGTTCTCAACTCCATTTGCCATCAAACGGCTCTAAGCACTATGGGACTTAACATCTGGGGTCACCAGTCCCCTAGACTTAGAACTACGTAAACCTAGCTAACCTAAGGACATCACACACATCCATGCCCGAGGCAGGATTCGAACCTGCGACCGTAGCAGCCGCTTGGTTCCGGACTGAACGCCTAGAACCTCTCGACCACAGTATCCGACCATTTGCTATCCTTCGTCACTAAAGTAAAATTGAACAACAGACACGTCCACTCTTTTTAGGTGATTTTACAAAACAGAAGATAAGTAATCAGTCGGCATTCCAGAGAAAGATGACTGGTCATTACGTGATGTATAATATAATCGCCCGTATATTTCAATAGTTAGATTTCTAGATACGAAGAATGGGCTAATAAACCAGCCCAAACATGCCATAGTATATCATTTGGCTGTAAGGGCATTACTTACACATTGTTAATATTAGGTTGCTTGTTATCAGTACTTAAGACGTTCATGGAATTCAATGGAGTTTCTGTTTCATGCCCATTTTTAGTACGCTGCGAAATCTACTAAACTTCTCCTGTTCTTGTATTATATGTTCTTGATCGATGAAATTGGGTAGCGGTTTCACACGATTTCATGAGTTTGAATATTTTAAGAAAGAGGGCATATTTTCATTGTTATTGTTGTTGTTGCTTCTGTGGTTTTCAGTCGAAAGACTGGTTTGATGCAACTCTCCGTGCTACTCTCTTCTCTGCAAGCATCTTCATCTCCGAGAAAGTACTGGACCTGACATCCTGAATCAGCTTACTCTCTTAGTCTCCCTCCAGTGGAAATTGGTGATTGTTTGATGTCTCATCTTGTATCCTATCAATGGCGCCCTTTTTCTAGTCAAATTGTGCCACAAATTTATTCCCCCCCCCCCAAATTCTATTCAGTACCTCCTCATTAGTTACGTGATCTATCCATCCAACTTTCAGCATTCTTCTGCAGCACCACATCTCAAAAGCTTCTTTTCAGTTCCTGTCCAAACAGTTTATCATCCATTTTGCACTTCCATACATGACTATACTCCATACAAATATTTTCAGAAAAGATTTTCTGACAAATCAGTATTCGATGTCAATAAGCATCTCGTCTTAGGAAACGCTCCTCTTGCCACTGGCAGTCTACATTTTATATCACTATCAGTCTTTTGCTGCCCAAATAGCAAAACTCACGAACTACTTTAAGAGTCTCGTTTCCTAATCAGATCCCCTCAGCATCACTTGATTTAATTCGACAACATTGAGTTATCCTTGTTTTGCTTTCTTTGATGTTCATCTTATATCATCCTTTAAAGACACCGTCCATGCAGTTCAACTGCTGCTGTAAGCCCTTTGATGTCTCTCACAGAATTACAAAGTGATTGGCAAACCTCAAATTTTTATTTCTTCTCCCTGAATTTTAATTCGTTCTTTAAACTCTCTTTTGTTTCCTTAACTGCTTGCACAGTGTATAGTTTACGTAATAGCGGGGATACATTACCAACCTGTGTCACACCCTTCTCAACCATCGCTTTCCTTCCACGATCCTCGAGTCTTATAAATGGAGTCTGGTTTTATACAAGTCGTAAATAGGCTCTGGCTTTTTGTATTTTACCCCTGCTACCCTCATAATTTCGAAGACAGTATTGCAGTGAACGTTGTCAAAAGCTTTCTCTAGGAGTGTTATAAACATTTCTTTAACCTATCTTCTCTGACAAGCACAGAGTCAGTATCGGTTCACAAGTTCTTACGTTTCTTCAGAACCCATAAGATTGGCTTCCACCAGTTTTTCCATTGTTCTGTGAAGGATACGTGTTAGCGTTTTGCAACCATGACTTATTAAACTGATGTTTCAGTAATATGCACACTTGCTAGCACATGCTTTCTTTAGAGTTGGAATTATTATATTCGTCTTGAAGTATGAGAGTATTTCGCCTGTCTCATACACCTTGCTTACCATGTGAAAGAGTTCTCTTTCGGGTGGCTCTCCAAAGGCTGTCAGTAATTCAGACGGAATGTCGCCTACTACCGGGGGCGTGTTTCGGCTTGAGTCATTCAGTGCTCTGGAAAATTCTTCTCACAGTACTGTTATCTCCCACCTCATATTCTTCCGTGTCTTCTTCTATTTCTGTAATATTATTTTAAGAGTGGAAATAATCAGTCTACAGCTGCAAAAATTTTTATTAAATTAACTTCTTGAGTCGTCTCGGCAAATTAATTTGCCACCCTCACAAGATCATACAATAAAGCTTACATCGGAAAGCAATCGTCAAGCAAACTCTGGATGATTGAGTCCTACAAACAAAGTCTATAAAATAAGGATGTAGTCATTACCGGGTTATAGCACAATTCACTGCCGATTAATAACAATAAGCGTACAGCAATAAACAATTATAAAAGTACCATTGTTAAAAGTTTTGCATAGTACTGTAAAGCAGTTAAAAAGTAACGTAAAAATGCGAAATACGAAGATATGATGACAAAAAAGCTTTGCGTTATAAATAGAATACTAAAAAAACCCGAGACATGACTAGCACCAACAGACTGACAGTGTGACTTTCCTTTATACACTACTGGCCACTAAAATTGCTACACCACGAAGATGACGTGCTAGAGACGCGAAATTTAACCGACAGGAAGAAGATGCTGTGACATGCAAATGATTAGCTTTTCAGAGCATTCACACAAGGTTGGCGCCGGTGGCGACACCTACAACGTGCTGACAAGAGGAAAGTTTCCAACCGATTTCTCATACACAAACAGCAGTTGACCGGCGTTGCCTGGTGAAACGTTGCGATGCCTCGTGTAAGGAGGAGAAATGCGTACCATCACGTTTCCGACTTTGAGAAAGGTCAGATTGTAGCCTATCGCGATTGCGGTTTATCGTATCACGACATTTCTGCTCGCGTTGGTCGAGATCCAATGACTGTTAGCAGAATATGGAATCGGTGGGTTCAGGAGGGTAACACGGAACGCCGTGCTGGATCCCAGCGGCCTCGTATCACTAGCAGTAGAGATGACAGGCATCTTATCCGCATGGCTGTAACGGATCTTGCAGCCACGTTTCGATCCCTGAGTCAACAGATGGGGACGTTTGCAAGACAACAACCATCTGTACGAACAGTTCGATGACGTTTTCAGCAGCATGGACTATCAGCTCGGAGATCATGGCTGCGGTTACCACTGACGCTGCATCACAGACAGGAGCGCGTGCGATGGTGTACTCAACGACGAAACTGGGTGCACGAATGGCAAAACGTTAGTTTTTCTGATGAATCCAGGTTCTGTTTACAGCATCATGATGGTCGCATCCGTGTTTGGCGACATCGCGGTGAACGCACATTGGAGGCGTGTATTCTTCATCGCCATATTGGCGTATCACCCGGCGTGATGGTATGGGTTGCCATTAGTTACACGTCTCGGTCACCTCTTGTTCACATTGACGGAAATTTCAACAGTGGACGTTACATTTGAGATGTGCTACGCCCCGTGGCTGTACCCTTCATTCGATCCCTGCGAAACCATACATCTCAGCAGGATAATGCACGACCGCTTGTTGCAGGTCCTGTACTGGCCTTTCTGGATACAGAAAATGTTCGTCTGCTGTCCTGGCCAGCACATTCTCCAGATCTCTCACCAACTGAAAACGTCTGGTCAATGGTGGCCGAGCAACTGGCTCGTCACAATACGCCAGCCACTACTCTTGATAAACTGTGGTATCGTGTTGAAACTGCATGGGGAGCTGTACCTGTACACGCCATCCAAGCTCTGTTTGACTCATTTGCCAGGCGTATCAAGGCCGTTATTGCGGCCAGAGCTGGTTGTTCTGGGTACTGATTTCTCAAGATATATGCTCCCAAATTGCTTGAAAATATAATCACATGTCAGTTGTAATATAATATATTTGTCCAATGAATACCCGTTTGTCATCTGCATTTCTTCTTGGTGTAGCAATTTTAATGGTCAGTAGTGTATAAGATGCAACGTGCGCAAGGGTGCCTAAAAGGTTACGAAGAGTAAGCACAATAAGGGTGCTTCCGTCTATAACGTAATTCAAACGAAACAGAACGTCAGTCTTAAAGAACTGAAACAGCATTAAGACCTTACATCACGTGCTAAACAAGCTAACCAGATTTTACACAAAAATGTCGTGGCTTGAAAAAAAGGAAGAAGAATGGGTACAATGATGAGGCTTATTTAATAATCAGCTGGTAGTGGCGCCGTGGGCCGATGGAGAAGCGGCCCTGGATTGAACTTTCGAGTATCTTAACGTGGGATATCGGCCGCCGGGAACGAGTTTGCAGCGATGCAAGGAAGCGGGCCCGCCCCGGCTGAGACATCCGACTCGATGGCGAGCACGAGGTCCCAGTGCGTATTTGCAAGCTGTCTTTACGTTTAGTATCCCTACGTATAACTCTTATAAATAGTGGGTGTAGCACAGCACATCTGCGTTAGTAACTTAAAAACCTTAGCCACCCAACGGCGAAATGTAGCAAATGTATTATTAGGCACACTCACGACTTAACAAATAGGTATCGTGTGGCTCTGACTAGCCGTAACATTTAAAATATATTTAAGAACTATAAAAGAATGAATTACGTTGAAAAGCACTAAGACATTTTCACTAGATGGCAAAGCTGAGGAAAAAATGAGCAAACAACAGATGCAAATGGTCGTTCTTAAAATGAGGCGATAAGCGTTAAGCAAATAGGGAGCTTTACGAGTCATTTGAGTGGACAGGAACAGATGTTCGATATTGTTACGTGATATAAACCATTGGTTACACAAATAGGCAGGTTACAGAAGGTTTGAAAAGAGAGGGAATACAATAAAAAAAACTGTTTCCAGGAGAGAGCTGATCTTTGGAGCCCAAACGGGATTAATTGTAAACTTCTATCTCTTCTAAAAGATTCATTTTGCACCCTTTATCCTCTAAACGAAAGATTTCCGTATTAAGTAACCAAAGCGGTGGGTTAAGTGCTTTTCAGCTTTAAGATGTTCTGCGAACATTGACTTATAAGCATTCTCGCCATCTTTATTCAATAAATGCTCACGGAACCAAGTCTTAAATGCCCCTCCAATCTGTTGTGTATAAAAGCCAGAGTATTGGTTGCACTGAATTTTGTATAGCCCAGATTTTCGGTATTTATCAATGGGTGGGCTGTCGTTATGTATTAAAAGAAGCTTAATAAGATTATTCGTGGAGGAAGCCACACTGAGATCGTATTTTTTAAATAACTCGCAATCCGATGGGGTATATTACCTAAGAATGGAATGGAAAAATATTTCCTTGCAATAGAACCATCTTTATTCATTAAAGGTATATTAGAGTTCTTATTAGTTCTTACAATGTAAAGTTTTTTCACGAGGTTGGCTTCTTAGCCGTTACTGACTTCAATATGCTTGGGGCCGTTAAGTACCGTGACAACAGCGGATGGTGTTAAAGGGACCTCAAACATCCAGTCAAACATAGTAGGAAATAATGTACTTTTATCCCTATAGGGATGGCAAGCAGACGCATGGACGATATTACCAGTCATAGTGGTTTTCTATTGATTTCAGAGCTAATTTTCCCATCTGTCAGCCTCAGTTTCAGGTCAAAGAAGCTACGTTCGTGACACATTCCCGATTTTGTACACGAATTTAATTTTCGGGTGTATGCGATTCAGTGTGTCACTAAGAGAAAAGAAATCATCGACATCACCTTTGAACAATATGGTAGTATCATCTATGTATCTTCTGTAGAAGGAAATTTTACCAGCGAGGACGGGGTAAAATTCAAAGAATCTGATCTCGACATGATTAGCAAAAACTTCAGCTAAAAACCCGGCTAGTTGTTTCCCCACAGCGAGGCCTCTAATATTACCTTCATGTCTCTTGTATACACCCCCATTTTTCTTCTTCCACCTTTCGGCTCTCCCTTCTTTGCTTACGAGACGGTTTTCCAGGTACACTTGTATGTAATCCGAATTTGGAACGAGACAGGTAACTTACATGATGTAGACTGTATACAGCTGTAGATGAAGACTGGCCGCGTCTGTTCTGCAAGCCCGAATGCCCTGCAGCAGCAAGCAGAGATGGATGTGCGACATTAGAGCTGCCGCTATCGCAAGTGCGCCGCCGGCAAATGAGCCAGCTTCAGCCCCTTGATGGACCTGCGCCGCCCCCGACTAAGCAGCCGCCGTCCCTGCAGGTACCACCCTCGCAGTCACCGCCCTCGCGTCTCTACATCGACCACCGCCCACACTGCTCGTTATCGGAATCACCTAGTTTCCAGAAGATCTGCTTTTCTGTAGCGTACAAAGGCGCTGTCGTTTTCGTCTGTAACGAAGGCAGACTGCTGTGTACCTACTTTTCATATCACCTAAAAAAATGTGATTCTGTTACACGATGAAAAGAGCAGCGTTCATATTCAGTACTGAATTTTTCCGTGGGTCAATTTGTTAGCTACCTAATGGATTGGGTAAGATTTGCTTAGCGCCATCACAGCCCACAAGTAGGGTCTATCGAGAGATGCGCATTTAAGCAACTGTGTTATCTTATCAGCCAACATACGCCTACTGTACTACGAGAGGTTGCGACAGACGATCCACAAGCAACGCTGCGAAGGTAGCTGAAATAAAGAACTAAAGAACTGAGGTAGGAGAACTGCCAACACCGTATGCGCAGCCATCGTAACAACACCAGAGAGAAACGTTCATGGCCGTGGTCCGTGTCTCGCCACCCAAGGAACCAGAACGTGACGTGGACCGGTGTGTGGCTGCGCTCGTAAACGACAACAACGGTGATCCCTTGGAACAGAGGAATCCGTCCCTGCAACCTGGGAACCAACAAACAATGGAAGAGAGAGATGCAACCAGAGCACCCTCCCAAGTGACCAAGGAACCAGCGGGGCGATGCTGTACGTTGTGGAATGTGATAAACAAAAACTGAAATTATTATTATAGTAGCGGACATAGATTTGATAGTACGCGTGGATTTTATTCGTAGTACAAATAGTTCTTCATTAGCATATGTAGTTGTGCTGATGGGAGGTATATTGTGTTCGATGCAGTGAAGTATTAATGAATATTGCATAATTTGTGTAAGAATCATTACAGCCTATATTTAAATCATAGGTAAGGGGTACAATGCAATGGAACAAGTACATGAATTTAAGCAAGTATTATGTAATGCTATTGTACCGTATCAATTTAGACTTACTGATATACAAAGCGTTACAAGTCCACATGGACACACGCTTGTTTAAACGTTTGGTTATAGGTGTACAGATTATTTTCCTTCCGGGTCATACGCAACGTGTCGCAATTTTCCATTTGTAGATCATTACTAAATAATACTTTTACTCACCAAGTTATCTCAATTTTCCTTATTGTAAGTTGGAAAATGTTACCCCACATTAAAGTATATCTTCACATTTGATACATTCTTTAACATACAGAATTTAAGATGGAAATTTATGTATCAGTATTTCAATACTTTTTGTTGCACTTAGACATACATAGGTCGAGGCAAGTATCGCTACTTACGAAGGCCCAGTGTGAGCTGTAATTATCGTATGGCAGCGAAACATAGTAGGTATAATAATGTGTTAATGCGTAACCGATTTACGCTGAAAAGAAATTCTTCCGATTTCGCCCACCACATGCAAATCTGATGCTGTACAGCATCTCATCGATGTCTCGAGTGTTCCTACGGAACAAACTGTGTAAGTAAGTATGGGAACAGAGCCGTTTCTAGCGCAATTTTGATACATAATTTATATCAAATTCATTATTCAAATTAATTAATTGGTCAATTAATACTACCCAAATGATATCAGGAGCTCTCCAAAGCCTGCACTTGGGTACCTTCACCATCCTCTGCCATCCCCTCCACCTTCATCACCATCCAAATTGGGGGGGGGGATTTCGAATTATGGCGAGAAATTCAAAAAATGGTGGGAATTTCAAAAATGGCGCGAACGTGGAAATCAACAGTCTACCAGTGTATCGATGGGATGGGAAAGACACTGTCGATATGAGGTGATGTATTATAATAAGCACCACAGTTGATATCACAATCAATTTTAGAAATTTTGCCGGTTTTTGCATAATTTCAACGCCCGCCAATGACACTGCAAAATGTTTCCCAATTTCTGTGTCATCGTTAAAAGATCCCTCCACTACCTTGTGAGCACCATATATCAGAGTACGAGTGTAGACAGATGGCAGAATAATGTGTCCATTCGGTCAGCTAAACCAAAGTATACCGGACAGCGTCATACACCGATGCTAATTTACGAGTACGACTGGTCATCATTCCCTATGTGGATGGGAGTCACAGAGTATTCTCACATTCGTCGGAGATTGAAAGATCTCGTAGCATTGTACTTGACCAACCCTTTCTGCGGAACTGTCACCAATTTCATCTGCAACTGACAAGAAGTGGGAGGGTAGTACACCTGCTACATTCCACATCTCGTCTAGGTACAGAAAAGCTCAGATTGTTCTGCACCAGTCTTACCCACAGCACCCATCCAAGTGCACAAGATCTTTCCAGGTGCGTACATCTTGCGGAGGTCAGCACCACTCATCGGTGTATAATAGACATGAGTGTGTTGTGATGATATAATGGATGGTTAAGGATAAACATGTGGCTTAAGCTCCAGACATATGGAGTTTGAAATCAACTGTGCTACCAATTATGGAGCATTATTCCATTGTCTGGAGTCAGTACCATGAAGGTACCGGCAAGTAGAGCATAAACACAGACACTCCTAAGACTATGCAGTTCGGCACTTTAAAAAACGCTATAATGGTAAAGCCTTGTGGTTTCCGAAGTATTAGTCATGTGGAATGCAACGCATTTAATACCCTACTGCAGGACATACCTGTCCATCATCTGACATACGACCACACTGCAAGTTCTCTGTCCCAATCACTACGGTGACAACCTTTAAGATGATAAAATTATTTCCTTCTACAGTATTCTGGTGTCATAGATAGTGACCGCGCTGTTCCTCACGACTAAGACTTCGTTAGTATACATCCACCTACATATACATAGATACTCCGCAGGCCACCGTATGGTGCATGGCGAAGGGTAGCTTGTACCACTACTTGTCAGTTCCTTTCCTGTTACACTCACAAATAAACCGAGGGAAAAATGACTGTCTGTATGCCTCCATATGAGCCCAAATTTCTCGTATCTTATCTTCTTGGTCCTCACGCGCAGCGTATGTTGACAGTAGTAGAATCGTTGAGCAGTTAGCTTCAATTGCCGGTCCTCTACATTTTCTCAATGTTGTTTCTCGAAAAGGACGTCGTGTTTCCTCTTGGGACTCCCATTTCAAAAGCATCTCTGTAACACATGTTGTTCGAACCTACCGGTAACAAGCTTTGATATGTTTCAATGTCTTCCTTCAGTCTAACCCGGTACGGAACCCAAACACTTTAGCAGTGCTCGAGAATGGGTCACTGTAGCGTCCAATATGCGGTCTCCTTTACAGGTGAACCGCTGTTTCCCAGAAATCTCCCTCTAGACCACAGTCGACCAATCGCCTTACCTACGATAGTTCTCACACGCTCGTTCCACCTCGTATCGCTTTGCAACGTTACGCCCAGATATTTAAACTGTCAAGCATGACACTAGTAACACTGTATCCGAACATTACAGGTTTGATCTTCCTACTTATTCGCATCACACTACATTTTTCCGCGTTTAGTGCTAGCTGCTATTCATCATACCAACTGGAAGTTGTTTTGTATCTTCCTACAGTCACCCAACTTCGACGCCTTACCGTACATCATTCTATCACCAGCAAGCAACTATAGATTGCTGCCCACCCTGTCCGCCAAATCATTTATGTATATAGGGAACAACAGCGGCCCTATCACTTCCCTGGGGCGCTCCTGACGATAACCTTGTCTCTGATGAGCACACGCCGTCGAGGACAATCTAATGGCTACTACTACTTGAGAAGTTTTTGGGCCATTCACATATCTGGGAACCTATCCCGTATGCTCGTACCTTCGTTAACAGCCTGCAACGGGGCACCGTGTCGAATGCTCTCTAGAAGTCTAGAAGTATGGACACTGCCTGTTGCCCTTCATCAATAGTTCTCAGTATATCATGTTAGGAAAGGGCACTCCTAGTTTCGCACTAGCAATACTTTCTAAAACCATGCTGATTCACCGGCATAAGCTTCTCAGTGTCAAGAAAGTTTATTATATTCGAACTAAGAATATGTTCAAGGTTTCTTCAGCAAACGGAAGTTAGGGATATTGGTCTGTAATTTTGCCAGTCTGTTCTTTTACCCTTCTATACTCCAGTCACCTGCGATTTTTTCAAGTCGTTTGGGGCTTTATGCTGCGCAAGAAATACACGATAATGACAAACTGGGTAAGGAGGCTATTATGTAGAGTACTCTTTATATAAGAGAACTGCGATTCGATCCGGAGCTGGAGGTTTATTTGCTTTCAAATCTTTCAGTTAGTTGCTTCTCTACGCCAGGTATGCTTATTACTATGCCGGCCTTACGGGAGTCTGTCCGATGATCAAATGACAGTACGTTCGTACGATCCTCCTGCGTGAACGATTTCTTGAACGTGAAATTTAAAACTTCGGCTTTCGTTTTTCTATATTCGACTGCCACACCAGACTGGTCAACAAGCGACTGAATGGAAGCCTTAGACCAGATAAGTGATTTTACGTAAGGCCAGAATTTTTCCGGGTTCACTGCCAAATTTTTTGCTAAGGAGTGAAGATGGTAGTTGTATGCTTCGCGCATGGATCTTTTCACAGACGCTCGAATCTCTACTAACTTCTGAACCAAGAATGCAACAGCCTCCGCTTCCTCAGAATCAGCCTAATTTCGTCAGAAACCATAGTAGGTCTTTTCCATCCATTAACCACTCACTAGGCACATAACTTTCCAGACCACGATTTACAATCGGCTCAAACTTCGCCAATAATTCTTCCACATCTATGTTACCAGAACTAAGTGATGCCATTTCACTATCTAATAACTGCTTATCTGCTCTGTCTGGCAGAAATACTCTCCTAGGCCTTCTTGACTGATTTATTAATTTACGTAATCATAGTTGCTATATAGACATCACGACCGCTAATCCCCATTTCTACAGAGATATTATCGATAAGACAAGGGCTGTTTCTAGCTACAAGGTCTAAGATATTTCCCTTGCGTGTGGAAACAGTTATACATATTCATTTGACTTCCATTCTATGGCGTAGCAGCACGCAGTTATCTCCTGCACTGTGGATTGCCTGACCATTTCGGGAGCATGAACAGCTCCAACACAGGCAAAGTCTCTATGAGTCGTGAAATGTGTCTTCAGTCCATCCCGCTGCGTCACGGTTATTTGTTGAAAAGTATTTCTCATGCACTCTTCCTTTATCACCTTCTTCCATTCCTCATGTGAGATGGTTTAAACACATTCCCCAGCTGTATGCTTACAGGTAATATACTTGTTAAACTCCTCTCTGTCCACCGGCCGCTGTGGCCGAGCGGTTCTAGGGGGGTTTCATTCCGGAACCGCGCAGCTGCTACGGTCACAGGTTCGAATGCTGCCTCGGGCATGGATGTGTGTGATGCCTTTAGGTTAGTTAGGTTTAAGTAGTTCTAAGTCTAGGC
Source organism: Schistocerca nitens (assembly GCF_023898315.1). Classification (NCBI taxonomy): domain Eukaryota; kingdom Metazoa; phylum Arthropoda; class Insecta; order Orthoptera; family Acrididae; genus Schistocerca; species Schistocerca nitens. Next base: position 816,334,210 of record NC_064614.1, read on the forward strand.
GACTGACGATCTCAGATGTTAAGTACCATAGTGCTTAAAGCCATCTGAAACATTTGAACCTCTCTGTCCATCGCCAACATGTCATCAATTGAAAACATTTCCCGCCAAAAATATAGTACCTTCCACTCCAGTCTTTTTCCCGCCACTAGTGAAGCAGAGATAGTTATTTACACTAGTAGGTGAAGGGATCATCCAAAGTAGATTTACTGTTTATTTTCTGTATGTCTGCTACTGATTTCGAGTGGTATTTTTAATTTTTTCCAACAGGATAACACCAGTTATATTACATCGTCAATTTTGAGCCGTATTGCGATTTTAGGCGTTCCTTTTGTAGCGCTATGCATATAGATATGTAATTAATTTTTACGGTTAATTATGTAATTAGGATCGATCTTTACTTCAGTTTCCCACAAACAATAAATAAAGTACACTAACCCAACCTTCCTCTCCTGCAGACAGAGACTAACTGTTTCTCTTTGTAAGGGGGGGGGGGGGGGGGGCACTTGGGCTTTCCGCCCAGAAGCACTAGTTTTTGGGTCCTCGAAAGGGCACCCGCCATTCTGAATTTCCCGGCAATTCCCGGGTGGAGGATGGAGGTGGGGCAAAGAAATTACTGTCACTTTCGAAATTCCCCCCAAAATCCAAAATCCCCACCAAAATTCAGAATTCCCACAAAAATTCAGAATTCCCGCCAATAGGACTGGCGAAGGAGAGGGTGGGGAGGGGTGGGGAGGGGTGGGGAGGGGTGGGGAGGGGAAGGGTGGAGAAGGGTGGGGAGGGGAGGGAGGGGAAGGGTGGAGAAGGGTGGGGTGGGGAGGGAGGGGAGGGGAGGGGAGGGGGAAGATGAAGACAATAGCAATACAGCGAATTGTTAAGTACTTTAAACTATATGTTTAGCTATTTAACTCGTCTTCATATAATAATTTTCTTCACGTTTTGTTCAGGTACAGCATTCCTATTATAGGGCATATGAACTGCTGTATCGGTAGTTTATCGCAGGCAGTAAATATTCAGTGATTATATGAACACAATGCCTCTCACTGTTCTATGATCTATTACAGTCCTGCTTATACTTTGCGTTAGATGACAATCAGACGCAGGAGCTTGTGATCTAGCGCTGGTGTTGTAGTTCCGTTATGTGATTCACAAGCTCTTTTCACTCAGCGCCCCACTATGTGCCCTAAACGAGGTGCTTCCCGTATCATTATTTATTCTCTTATTACATACCTATTACACCTGAACCAACAGTTCTTACAAACACCGTAAACATAAAAATAAACAATTATACGCATTCACTCAGGTCACTTCTCCTGAATAGTGGGGATCGCGAATTCTTACTGTTAATTTTACGTTTTCTTCTACTTAAATATTCGTCGCGTTTTTGAAACACTCTCCTAGTATACCTTCATTGTGGCCTATGTTCAAAGTGGAAGTACTGCATCAGCAGACCAATTTTGTTTCCATAAATATTCTGACTGATAAAAGCCACACGCGGCACCACAACAGCCAATAGGGAAGTAAAATCTTGTGTCTGTTGTGAAACGCAACTGGATCGTCGGACGACAGAAAGCCAAACTCTCTGACTCCGGCTCTCAGCTCTTCATGATATCTGTTCCTCTCTCTCTCTCTCTCTCTCTCTCTCTCTCTCTCTCTCTTTGAGTTTTCTCGAACTTCGTACCATCACCAAACAACACCTGTAGCGACCACCCTGACAGGCCGGTGGTCTGTTTTACAACCCCCGGTGCGCCAACTTGCACTCCGTCTCTTCGAAAATGCTCAATGCACCACTCTGCAACTGCATAGATTTTTAATATTAGCACAGATCTCTTGTGTCATGACTTAATCTGATGAAACGAACTTCCCAGCGTCAGTTCAGCAGGAGGAGGGAGAAGCGCCAGCCAGCCTGAAGGCTAGGCGTTATGAAGAAAGAAAGCCATATTCATCGTGCAAGAGCACTCATTCAGTATGCTGGCATTGCAGAATATGCCAGCCGCCAAGTCTGAAAGGCACCTTACAGAGGCGGCAGGGTGTCTGGAAGAGATTACTAGATGAGAGAAGCAGAACAAATGAATTCATAACTGCTGGAAAGGTATGACCAGGAGCTCCAGCCTGTTATGATTTCCAGGCAAAAGTTCTCCAACGTGGAATCACTAGCCAGCCCAGCTCACGTATGTCGTCCACAGCTTGTGATCTAGTGGCTTGCCAGCACGGTAGCTCAGCGTGTTCGGTCAGAGGGTTAGCCGCCCTCTGTAATAAAACAAAAACAGAGTTAATGGAACGACGATGAACTTGAACAAGCGTCATGGGATGTCCTCGCCAAACAAATAGAACGAACAATCACGAACAAAATGAGATTAAAAAAATAAATATAAAAGAAAAGTGGCTTGTGTTGCTGTCTCTGGATCACGGGATCTTGAGTTCGATTCACAGCCGGGTTTGGGATTTTTCTTATTCGGGGACAGGGTGTCTTTATTTTCATCATCATTTGGAGACTGGTGAGACAGGACAGTGCAAAGATTTGGAATCGGTATGGGTGCTGATAATCGCTCAGTAGAGCGCCCCATAAACCAAATAATCATCATCATAATCATCATCATGACATATGTACCACCAAAGTTAGACCTGCACATTCAAATGTTCCTTGTACCCAGCATGTTCAGGTGCATACGATATGCTGAGCAACTTAGTCTATGCCTGCTGATGATTATGAAACAGATACCACTTGCAGTACAAGATGACGCAGCCAGCTGTTATCCGAAGACTTTGCTAACAGGTGCTCCAGGCTTCCACTTGGTGATGCATGAGTTTTGAGTCTGGTCCAGCTACCTCCTCGGCTACAATGTCACCGTTCTCCAACTCGTGGAGGCCTACATTACTAATGATCATCGCCCAGAAGCAGGCACACACCATCGTTTTTGGTCGTACTGGACAGAGAACCCGTCTATCCCGGTGCACTGTATGCTGAGACCACAAGCGGCCGAGCAGTGAGGGTCTATCTCTGTCGTTCATTGCCGATGGCATGCCATCTTAACGTCAGCACTCCGAGGCCATGCTGACGCCAAAAGTCGCCGTCAGCATCACTCACTGCTTGACTCGTAAGCAAATTGCTAACGTCAACACGCCCCTCGCCTGTGGTCACCTACGTCACAGACGACATCCTTCCCTCTAGCTGTGATTCCGTCCCTGAAACTGACAAGACTTTGTCAACTAATGATTAATGATGTTTTGCTAGCACTCGCTGTAGGATTTCTGTCATCACCAAATCCACAGCCCACGTCCCAGAGGGGAAGTGGAACTCCATCCTGACTTTCTGACTTGTCAGCAGCCGTTTCTTCTGCCACCATTGGGGGGGGGGGGTTCCTCCAGAACATTTTCAAAGTTAAATCAAAGCACATAATCACATGTTTCGTGTGGATTTAATAATGTGTTACTAGACGCCACGTGGCAGTCTGAGCAGGCTGTTCCAAGAGAATTTTAATGTATTAAATACATTAAATGCAACAGAAAACAAATAATATTGTCGTGATGATGAAATTCTGTAAACTTCGGTCGTAAATACACTTACATTTCGACATAGTACCAGTTTTTATCGATTCACTATGTCCACCGCTTTTCTTGCGAGTAAATTCTTCCCCGAAGTTTAAAATAGGGAACGTCTGCAATATACCCGACTATAGCTGCCATAACGTATTCATCGTTTTCTTGTACCGTCCAGTTTTTGATTGGTCACGCATTGGAAGTCCGTGTCTCACGGTGAAATACTACACAATTATTTGTTTTACTATTTATTCGTTGACTGTTCATTAAGGCTGAGCTTCGTGATTCAAAAGATTTCTTGTAGAGCACAATAGTGAACAACCGGACCAGAAGACCTGTAGTCGAACCATCAAATTAGTATATGGTTGTGTATTACCCCCCTTGGTGGTTGTAAAGTAACAAATTACTTATCCGACCATTAGTTTCACTTCATAATTGTGTTGCCGCGAACCACCCCGGCCCGCTGCAACGGCTGAAAAACGGAGACGATTCAGATATGTTTACTTAAACGCACTACTTCTTCGTTTTCTTCTTTAAGAATACTATGCATTTCTGCAGGGCTGTTGAATTAAATGTTGGCGATACGGATTACCTTTCCTACCTCCTGCTTCAAATCTAAATTTATCAGTGCCATGTTGAATAGATATTGTAAGCACTGACATATTCATTCTTCAGTATATTAAGATAGGTTGAACCCATGTCTCGTTTCTCGAGGGCTATTATTAGGAGCCTGCCAATGGACGGTTCCTTACAATAATTTAGAATCAAAGAGTCTTTTCAGAGAGTATGATGTCATTACTGTCATCAGCATCTATAAAATCTTAAACATATGCTAAGAAATTTATTTTTATACACATCATTAGTTTCTTGTTCCGCCGCCGTCTCTAAGGTATAGCATTAATAATAATAATAATGTCGTGTGACTAGGGCCTCCTAACGGGTACACCGTTCGCCTGGTGCAAGTCTTTCGATTTGACGGCACTTTGGCGACTTGCGCGTCGATGGGGATGAAATGATGATAATTAGGACAACACAACACCCAGCCCCAGAGCGGAGAAAATCTCCGGCCCTGCCGGGAATCGAACCCGGGCCCTAAGGATTGACATTCTGTCGCGCTGACCACTCAGCTACCGGGGGCGGACTGAACATTATTTTCGGAATCTATGTCCATCCTCAGATCAATCTGAAACTTACACAGGCATCACGATGTGTAGACCCCCGCTAGTATTTAACAGCAATCCAAAAGCTACGACGGTGTACAATGTATATGAACGATACCTACCGTTCTGGCCGTCTTATGTAGTTCAGTTAGAAAATGTAATAGAAGATGAGAGCATAGTAAACTATTCAGGTATGAGAGTACGTATATTAGTGTGGTAGTAAACATATATTCCACAAAAATACTGTTTTAAATGTGAGTACAGCGTTTATTGACATGAGCTAAAGAGCTGAGGCAGAAGAAAGGCTCCTCAGGAGGGTATGGAGAGATTCTGGTAAATTTTAATCCCCAATGGTTTACTTTTTCTCTGCAGGATATCTAACAATTTCGTAACGAATCTCAGTGGATAACATCTTTGTGAAGTTTCTCAGCCGGCCGCTGTGGCCGAGCGGTTCTAGGCGTTTCAGTCCGGAACCGCGCGACTGCTACAGTCGCAAGTTCGAATCCTGCCTCTGGCACGGATGTGTGTGATGTCCTTAGGTCAGTTAGGTTTAAGTACTTCTAAGTTCTAGGGGACTGATGACCTTACATGTTAAGTCCCATAGTGCTCAGAGCCATTTGAACCATTTGAAGTTTCTCATTAGAAATAACATTTAAATGACACCAAATTCGATATAACAGCCAAGATGGAACTAGCTACGTGCTCTGTCTAATTATTCCGTATTTTTCTATGTCCTCCTAACATGTACCTGCCACTCTAAACAATTAAATCACGACATCTGAAACTTTAAGATGTGCAACTGCGGAAATTACAAGTCTGAAAGCACAAACAAAATATTATTCAAAATTCTGCACTGAATCTCTTCGTAAAACAACATCAGTTCTTAATGGCGTATAGAGTATTAGAAAGATTCATAGTAAGATGTTTGTAGGTTATAGACCGAGCATTTTTTTAACAGGTCTAGCTGCCACAGGAGCATATAATGGTCACCAACGCAGTACGTGTGACTAGGTGTGCCTACTGTACAAGCTTATGTGCTTCGGACTGTGCATTATCGAAGTCCGTTTCGACTGCCAAATTTTGTTAGAGGGGCGAAAGGGAAGGGGGGTGGGGGGAGAGATGCTGAGCCCTGGCTCCAGTTGAGGAATATAATCTACCTGTTACATTGTGAAGGACTCCATAGGTGTATAACATTAACAAACCTACAGCAAATTTAATACAACAGACATCCACACATTCATGATACAGCTTTCGCGGGTTTCCTCCGTATAAACGAGTGATGTGGCGCAGTGGTTAAGACACGATGCTCGTTTCGGGAGGATGAGAGTTCAGATCCCCATCTGGCCGCTCTGATTTAGGTTTTCCGCGAATTCCCTAAATCGCTTACGTCGAGTGTCGTGGAGGTCCCTTTGGAAGGGTACGGGCGGCTTTCTTCCCCAATACGAGCTTGTGCTTCGCCTCTAATGGTCTTAATATCAACGGGACGTTAACCTTTAATCTTCCTTCCTCTGTATACGTTACTCCGGTACTGAGTTTCGTGTACTGGGAGACTACGTATGTGAGTCCTTGATCCGAAACGAAATTAAAACCGAGTGCCACTCCGATCGGGGCAGCAATGAATATGCGGTGGACCACAAGCTTTTTACACTGATGGCTTTAAAATATGCAGACACCAATATGCATAATTGTGGTGGAGTGCGGAACCGCTAAATCCATTATCTTTTTTTCTATTAACGGCACTCAATCTCAAACAGTGAGCCATCTCGTTTTTTATCTTCGTCATTATCAGTTTCTGGTCCTATTATGTAACAACATTTCGGGACTTAACAGAAATATTTAAACTTGTTTCCGTATCGATTAGACGAATGTATAATTTTTAAGGGAGCTAAGAGTATCGAATACAACTACTTATGTAGGAGTGGCCAAACACAGACATCACATACACACTAGGAAAATAACATATACCAGTGGATACAGCATATGTAAAATACAGATGCTGTATACAGCATCTTTTGGTGTGGTATCGCTATTTTACTATGGTTCCGCTCAATGACGTGTTGCAACAGCTGAATCGGATTTTTCCTCTCGATGTAACAGAATTGTTTGAATATTGCCTGACAACTAAGTATTTCAAATGGAACGATGAGTTCTACGAACAGACAGATCGTGTGGCTATGGTGAGCCCCTTAAGTCCAGTTATAGCGAATTTCTTAACGGCAAAATTCAAGGATCAGCCATAGGGAAAGTAGGGTACGTAGGTGATATGTTTATTTTGTGGTAGCGGGGCAGAGAGAAACTAGGTCGTTTTCACAACCTTCTCTTACAGTACACAGGACCCTAATGAGTACAGGATATGGCAGTATGTGGTGATATACACTTTGGCGAGCAATTCAACATCTAAGTGGTTGTATTTCCATCATTTATTCATTATCTTTTAATCTAGCAAATGGTATAATCAATCTCAAAAGGTTAATGCACTGAAACGGATAAATTTAAAATGCGAGACAAACAGCTAAAGACTGACGTTGTTTTTAGCAAGTGGAGGGGAGGCCGGGGCTGAACTGAGAGAGTGGAACAGTTCGGTGGCATCAAACATTGCAGCACACGATCTCGCAAATCGATTTCAGTAAGCGAGTGACAGTGCATCTCTGGCAGGTTACGAGTCGAAAGGAAGAAAGTGAACACCACTTGGCTAGCCTCGTTTCCGCAGTTTAATGTTGCGAGCGATTATCTAACCTGAAATCCGTCTCTATTCCTTCCGATGTGCGCTCATTGCTCCGCAATGCGCAGACCTTACCGCATCCGACTCAGGTCACAGTGCAGCCCGTGTCGGGATGCAGCCGCAGCTCTGGTTCCGTCGATCAGCGACAGTCTCCACACGCTGAACCGAGCTGCGTACACTGAATCCGATCTCTTCCAAAACCTGTGGCCGAATGTACTCCACCTGAAGACTTTTACTCTCCACCAAGCCTAGGTGCACTGCCTCCTCTCGCAGACACGCGAGATGCTACTTCCAATCAGAGAGATTTGCAATAAAATTTCATCTTCCGTCTGTGCGACTGAAGCTTAAGTTAACGCCGTATCTCTGTCCCTCATCACTGTTTGCTCTTGCGTCTCTGAGATGGCCTGGACTGTCAGTGCGACACAGTCCGTAAGGAACAAAGACCCACTGCTGTCTCCGAGGCCCCTGCTGGCTGCACATGTAGCCTCTGAACGCAACTGCACATTTCCCAAGCTCATACTTCGGTGGTGTTGTGCTGCTGGCCTGCTGCCGAACATAGAATTGATTTGCAATTTGTCCCGCACAGAAGAGCCGAGGGTACCAAAACGCTAGGCAAGAAATGGCTCAAATGGCTCTGAGCACTATGGGACTTAAATTTTGAGGTCATCAGTCCCCTAGAACTTAGAACTACTTAAACCTAACTGACCTAAGGACATGACACACACCCATTCCCGAGGCAGGATTCTAACCTGCGACCGTAGCGGTTGCGCGGTTCCAGACTGTAGCGCCTAGAACTGCTCGGCCACATCGGCCGGCGCTAGGCAAGAAAGCTATCCTTGTGTAGACATGCAATCTTAACTGCAAGATAGAGTTATGAAACGACATTACTGAAGAAAGGTTACCCCTGAACCTCTTAGTCACTCACTCACTTACTAAAGCTAACACGGAAACAAAATCGCACCAACTTCAATGTGATTAATATCACTGCGGAGTTAAATACGACAGGACGGCCAATTAGACCGTCGCTTCACAAACGCTGAATCACTACTTTCTCATCAAATTACTGCCTCCATTTGATGTCCTTCGATTGTTATAAATTCAGTCTGGTTTCTGCGTAAGTTACAGAAATCCTTCCGCTTCCTATACCTTATCCTTCATGACTTCATGTGCATCGTCTTATAAAAAGAAAAAGCAATATTCAGAAAATAGATATTTTTACTAACAACTAGAGCTGCGCTCTGTCTAAACTATAGTTCGGTAATTCTGGTACACTACATAAATGACGCTGGAAATGGGAATTTTGCCTATACTATTGGTAAAATGCGTAGGGAAAGAAATATAAATGAACATGTAAGAGAGAAAATGGAAGTTGGCGGTTTCTCTTTCTTTTTTTTTCTTCTTTGTTTGGTTGTTTGTTTTACACGTACTTAGAATAGCACATCGTTTAGTGTTAGTCCACAACAGAATATGAACTGCATTTTATAAGTAATAAAAATTAGTTTTTTGTGTAACATCTGCCCTTTCATGTAACCACAGCAATTACGTTGTTATTTTGTACTCAATAGAATGTTCTTCATCATGACCAAGGGCAATTGCTTCCCATTATTATTGATAAATGCGAAAGTTGTTTATGAATAACAGGAACCTTTTTTTTGTATAACTTCGATGAAGTATTGAAGCGGTGTCTGATACATTTTTGTTTTGCTTTTTTTTATTTTGTCTTTTTGTTGAGGAAATTGCGTTTTCTAACACTGTTTCATAAATTTGTATTGTTTCCTTTGTTTATATTGAACAGGCGATTGTTTCACGTTACAAATCAACAATTTTCGAATAAAGCCTGTAATTAACATGGACAGGTTCAGTTTTGCTACAAATACCGTTTATTCTTAAATAACAGACGGGAAGATAACTGTGCAGAACAAAACTGCTCTGCAGGTTACCAGTCCTATTAGCCAAAACGTCATGACCACCTGCTTAACAGCTTGTTTGTCCATCTTTGGAATGAAATACATAACTGATTCTGCGTATCAGGGATCGGATAGTTTGTTGGTAGATTTGTGGAGGTATATGGCATTACATGTCTACGCACAGGTCATGTAATTTGCGTAAATAACGGGCCGCTGACTTGCTTACACGGTGATGGCGCCAGATAGCGATTCAGCTGGGTTCCATAGGATTTACATCAGACGCATTTTATCGCCAAAACATCAACTTGAGTTCACTAAAATGCTGCTCAAACCACTGCAGCACGGGTATGGCTGCTAGACACTGACAATTGTACTGCTAAAAGATGACATCGCCGCCGGGGAGACATTAAGCATGAAAGGACGCAGGTATTTCGTATTTGTCAGCCCGTCTTCTATTACTACCACGCGTCTCATACAAGCGCAGAAGAATGTCTCCCACAGCATAACACTGCGCCCACTAGCCTGCAACTGTCGCGCGCTGCACGTTTCGAGCCACCGTTCGCCTCGATGACGGCGTTTGTGGAGACCACAGTCGACCCAGTGCAACAATAATGTGAGTCATCCGTAGAGCCGACACGTTTCCATTGATCGACGGTCGAATCCCGACGGTCCCGTGTCCACTGCAATGGTAACTGACGATGTCGTTGGGCCAACATGTGAACGCGTAGGGGTGGTCTGCTGCGGAGCTCCCTGTCGGACAACGTACGATGAACGATGTGCTGCGAAAATTTTTTGTGCGCACCAGCATTTGCTCCATCGGCAGAGATGCCACACATCGCTATCTATCCTACTTTACAGAGCAAACAAGCCTCCGAAGCCCACGTTCTGTGAAGAATCCTGGATGTCCAACCATTTAGCGCTTAGTGGTGGCTTCACTGTCCTATATCTTTCTGTAGAGGCGAAATACATCGGCAAACTCGGTGAACATCTGGCAGGAATAACTGTGAAAGTGTTACGGTCGACAAATCATGGCGTATCGCTTCTGCTGAACTGAACAGAGGAAGCTTGAAGATGTGACTGTGGTAAAAACGTGGAGCAACTGGCAGGAGTAACTATGACTTTCTTAAGGTAGCCAAATGCCTCGTCAACAGGTGAAATACATCGCAAACTCGGGGAGCACTTGACAAGTGTAAATGTGAAAGTCTTAATGTCGACAAAAAATATCGTATCCTTTCTGGTGAAATGTCCAGAGGAAGCTTGAAGATGTGACTGTGGTAAAACGGGAAGCAACTGGCAGGAGTAGCTGTGAAAGTCTTAAGGTGGACAAATAATGGCGTATCACTTCTGGTGAGCTGGCCAGAGGAAGCTTGAAGATCTGACGGTGGTAAAACGTTGAGCAACTGGCAGGAGTAACTATGACTCTCTTAAGGTAGCCAAATGCCTCGTCAACAGGCGAAATACATCGGCAAACTCGGTGAGCACCTGAACATTCGACCAGCTTCGCCATTTTCGAGGTACCCGTTCACTGGCTCTGCGTACTAATAATCTGACCTTTGTTTAAGTGGTTTATCTCAATGTATTTCCCCATTTTCAGCCCACATCTCCGCTAGGGTGATCCCCCGTCCGCTTACAAGCTTTTGTTACCGCGTCACCGAGCAGCCTCCAATGTTGCGGTGGGCAGTGATCATAATGTTTTGGTTAGTCAGTGTGTATCCTCACTCCGTTTCTAGACGGTTCATCACTTCCGATTTTTAGGTAAATCTAGCAAGAAATCGCATACGTAAGAAAAGCGATCATTATGGCGAACTCCCGATAGGTATGCAACACACACAACGTGCAGGTAATGTGGGTCCGACCTTAACTGACTAAAGCTACTAGGGGAACTACTGTAGTCAATGCTTACTTATGGTAGGCTACGGTAATTTCACAATTCTACTAACAACTGACTGATGGTTTAAAATATTCCGACATTTTTTTTCGTTTTCTTTTAGTAATAATCAGTATATGTACTTTAATATATGGCGATCACTTGGCATACACATTAATAAATTCAATATAAATAATAAATTCGATTTTAGTAAGGCTATAATATGTTCGAACTTCATGAACGCAAGATGAGCGCTCAGACCTCACCACTGTATTAGCACCCAGTAATGGACAGTGCGACGAGACGTGATGCTGATGTTCCATCTATGTCCGCAGCTCGTGGTCGAGCGGTAGCGTTCTCGCTTCCCACGCCCGGGTTCCCGGGTTCGATTACCGGCGGGGTCAGGGATTTTCTCTGCCTCGTGATGACTGGGTGTTGTGTGCTGTCCTTAGGTTAGTTAGGTTTAAGTAGTTCTAAGTTCTAGGGGACTGATGACCATAGATGTTAAGTCCCATAGTGCTCAGAGCCATTTGAACCATTTGTTCCATCTAATATGAATACACGGCAGTCTGGCCGGATGTTGCACACCCAGTATCAACCTACTTTAACCGAGGTTTTCACACAGATCATGTGTAATATCCGGCTCAACAACTGCATTCCCTTTGGTTGGTACTTGAGTTTTACAGACCAAACCTATGAAGGTTCAAGGAGACCGAAAACTTCCTGCGTAAGAATCAAAATGGCTTGACTTTATCAAGCGTTCGATAAAATTCTGCAAGATCATCTAATGAACGAAATACGAGCATACGGAAAATCAAACCAGCATTGTGACTGAGCTGAAGAGTTTGTTACAAAAAGAACACCGCATATTGGAGAGGAATCATCAGTGCTATAACAGCTTCTGGCGTAACTCCAAAGAAGTGTTATAGGTCCTTTATTCTGCGCATTATGCGAGTACATAAATTACCTAGTAGTCTGTTCAACGAAGGAAAAGTGGAGGAAAAAATTGGTGCAGTTGACAATTTTTTTACAGTGCTGGGAGGGAAGTGGCGCCTTGAACAACATTCTAACCAAAAAATCCTGACCAATGGGGTACTAACATTGGCGGGGGAGGGGGGGGGGAGATGAAGGGGATAGGGATGCAGGCGCTTAAAGTTCACTTCGTAATGATCACTATAGTAACATTTGCTCAGTGAAGTTATATTGTCTACACGCAAAAGCGAACTGAAGAGAAAATACTGTGGAGGTATAGTGTGTCTGTAAACTGGAAAGCGAGCGGTACTCTTGGTGACGGAAGTTGCTTTTGCCTAGAGAACGCGAGAGCTGCCGTACAGGTTGATTAAAAATCAGTTTCTCCTCTAGCAGTGTAGAGTAGCGTGCAGAGATTTACACAGATTCCATCGACGTTCGTTTCCTACGTTAGTGTTACCAGTAACTCATATCTGCATTTCATGTAATGTGAAGGCATTTAGTAGAAAGCAAACGGTGAGTCGCCAGTGATTCGTAACACGCACTATGGAGAGTCGGTATCACTTTGCGAAACTCCCTGTAATTGCTTCTTTTGACGTAATGGGGTAGATAGACTGGGAAATCACCTGTTCAGTCTTCAGTTTGCAGACCTATGGAGGAGGAAGTGCATGATGATAATCCATCGACCACCCTTCCCTCACGCTTCTACCTCGCATATCCCTCCTTCAGCCTGAAGCATCCCTGGACCACAATTTATTCTTTAACATGATTATATTGCACTTTAACGTGGTACACACATGTAATGTTTCTTTTTAACCCACTTCATTTGTCAATAAATGTTAAGTTTATAGCATAAAAACACTATTTATAATAATACGCGATTTTTCCATCCCCTGCAATGTCGGACCGTTAGTCGCAGGAAACAAGCGAATCGGAACTTTTGGTGTGTCCCAAACGTGAGTGTCTTCGGGAACTGAGAGACAGGAGTCACTGGAAGTAAATTAGTTGGTTGACCTATGAGAGTGATGTGGTGAAACAAGCGCTGTATCATTTGAGAGATACAGAGGTGATCGGGTGTGCCGGGACTTACCCCAGTTCACTGCTAGTTGCCACGTTCTCCTAACGCTTCTGTGAGTAGCATACAAGTATTGCACTATAATTAAGAATGAAATTAAAAGTTAAAGTGTCTTTTTCAAACTTTGTCAACACATGCTTTAGCTAATAATGTTTGAACTGCAAGTCTCAGGTTGATTAGATCAATATTATTACCTAAATTCATCGTTTTAAGAAAAAAAAGTGGTGGTAAATAATAAAGCTAGGAAGTCAGAAATTGGTCATAATATGTAGATGTATGTCAAAATTAACTGGTAGAAGTCTCAACGCGATTAAAGCAATATTTTGGACAAAATCCACGTTTTCAAGAAAAATTGAAGGCGCTAAAGATTACATTTAGAAATGTGATAATTTGTACGACGTTTCAGTTCAATACAATAATAATAACTACGTGACCCCATTAAGCTATCTCTAACAGTTTTCGAGTAATTTAGTTAAAACTAAATTTGGAACAGAAACGTCCTGTATCTGCTATAATAATTCTAGAAAGTTTTGGTTACAGCAGGTGTTGAAACCTATCAAATAATACAGTTATAACAAGTTTTAGGACCTTGATGTAAATATCAACCAATACAAGGTCTTTTCAAGTTGTTCAGAGATCATGCTCTACTGTCATTTCCAATCTAAAAATTCTAGAAGGCAAAGTTTAATTGCAGGCGAACTAAAACTTTTTCTGTGATTTTAACCAACTTAACTACATGCAAACAAAAATGACGAGGATTCTAAATTGATTAATAACATTGTTATTAAATATGGTGTGTCCGAGAAAGCAGCTGTTTAGAGACTGCTAGTGTGTGCATAGGGCGGATGACAGCAAGTGTTCCCTTGGCCGTCCGCTGCGGCACATATATAAATACAACCCGAGAGGCAAGACTGGGTTTAACTTCGCACCCAGGCACCGAAAGATCAGCTTCAGTCAAACGCCGGAGTGCGCGCTGCCCCGGATGACTTCAAAGACAGTCTGTTACAAAACGCTGATTTTCAGTATTAATAGAAAGTGAACTCGCAAGGACTGTACACCGTCCTCGATCGCTTAGATTTCTCAAAAGTAACTGTTGGTGTGCCACCCATAATGTTAACAAATCCACGTGGCAAGTGTTGACAATTATTTTCCACTTTTGTGGCGAGCATTTATTTTGATTATCAGTAGTCAGGGCGAAAGACAATTTAGTAGGAACTTACCGTAGAGTTGGCCCCTGAACGGCTTATAGTGCTGCTTAGGATAGAGATATTTACTGTCAGTATGAACATAGTGAATATTACAGTGTTGTGCATGTGAAACTTTACTACACATATGCATCAATTAGATCTCAAAATCATCATTTATAATCATAGTCCTGATCCCGCTGAGCGAATAGAGAATAGAAACATTTTTTACAGTAGGCTAGACAAGAATGTGGACTTGCAGACTGGGAACTATGGTCAGTATGTTCTCCATCCCTTTCTGGCTGACCTCAGAAATAGTTGCCATGCTCTCATAAAAGACGGCGAACCGTATTTACAACTATTACAATTTCCTCCTGTGACAAATTATTATTATTATTATTATTATTATGGACAAACAACCTGCCGGCCCACAGTGGGAGTCTTAACCTTGCTATTTCTTCTTGCACAATAGGATAAGGACTGGAAAGCAGCTTGAAATGATCTCTACAAGAAGAGCATTACAATTCCTAGATTATTTCCTAAACTGGCTTCTCTTCTGCCACTAATACTGGTTGGGCTTCGTTTCCAGTTATTTACACAGAGGCGGTGATTTGAAGGCACCATTCCACATATACTGAATACCACTCTCAATTGGTACTGCACCCTCTCTACGGGAATCTGAGTACATCGATTCTAGTCCCTTTTCAAGCTTCCGGCAGCCCTGACTCTATGCCTCTAATTCTCTGTTTCTCTTGGACTCTGTCGAGGAGCGCCGTGCTCCCTAGTTTTGTTCAGCCTTTCCCCTTCATCCCCGTCTGACATGAAGTGATTCTGAAGGCGTGTTACCGCCTCACTGGCTCTAATCTACACTCGTCCTTAAAAACTTCAACTTTCCATTGGTTGGGTAGAAGGGGAGAGAGTCTGTCCATGTATTGCGTTTCTAGACTATTACTGGCTTCGCATGACATACAGGTTTCTTTTCCGGAATACCCCTCTCTATCCTGTTCTAGCCCTGTGCTCGCCGTTACTTCGGGAGCCGGCCAGTGTGGCCGAGCGGTTCTAGGCGCTTCAGTCTGGAACCGCGAGACCGCTACGGTCGCAGGTTCGAATCCTGCCTCGGGAATGGATCTGTATGATGTCCTTAGGTTAGGTTTAAGTAGATCTAAGTTCTAGGGGACTGATGACATCAGATCTTAAGTCCACTAGTTCACAGAGCCATATGAACAAATTTTTTACTTCGGAAAACTTTCCCTTTCATTATTTTGGTCTGTACGTGAACTGAGTATACTTGTCAATGACAGAATGTACAGGGTTATTACAAATGACTGAAGCGATTTCACAGCTCTACAATAACTTTATTATTTGAGATATTTTCACAATGCTTTGCACACACCTACAAAAACTCAAAAAGTTTTTTTAGGCATTCACAAATGTTCGATATTTGCCCCTTTAGTGATTCGGCAGACATCAAGCCGATAATAAAGTTCCTCCCACACTCGGCGCAGCATGTCCCCATCAATGAGTTCGAAAGCATCGTTGATGCGAGCTCACAGTTCTGGCACGTTTCTTGGTAGAGGAGGTTTAAACACTGAATCTTTCACATACCCCCCAGAAAGAAATCGCATGGGGTTAAGTCGGAAGAGCGTGGAGGCCATGACATGAATTGCTGATCGTGATCTACACCACGACCGATCCATCGGTTTCCCAATCTCCTGTTTAAGAAATGCCGAACATCGTGATGGAAGTGCGGTGGAGCACCATCCTGTTGAAAGATGAAGTCGGCGCTGTCGGTCTCCAGTTGTGGCATGAGCCAATTTTCCAGCATGTCCAGATACACGTGTTCTGTAACCTTTTTTTCGCAGAAGAAAAAGGGGCCGTAAACTTTAAACCGTGAGATTGCACAAAACACGTTAACTTTTGGTGAATTGCGAATTTTCTGCACGAATGCGTGAGGACTCTCTACCGTTCAGATTCGCACATTGTGTCTGTTCACTTTACCATTAAGAAAAAATGTTGCTTCATCACTGAAAACAAGTTTCTCACTGAACGCATCCTCTTCCATGAGCTGTTGCAACCGCCCCGAAAATTCAAAGCGTTTGACTTTGTCATCGGGTGTCAGGGCTTGTAGCAATTGTAAACGGTAAGGCTTCTGCTTTAGCCTTTTCCGTAAGATTTTCCAAACCGTCGGCTGTGGTACGTTTAGCTCCCTGCTTGCTTTATTCGTCGACTTCCGCGGGCTACGCGTGAAACTTGCCCGCACGCGTTCAATGTTTCTTCGCTCACTGCAGGCCGACCCGTTGATTTCCCCTTACAGAGGCATCCAGAAGCTTTAAACTGCGCATACCATCACCGAATGGAGTTAGCAGTTGGTGGATCTTTGTTGAACTTCGTCCTGACGTGTCGTTGCACTGTTATGACTGAGTGATGTGAGTGCATTTCAAGCACGACATACGCTTTCTCGGCTCCTGTCGCCATTTTGTCTCACTGCGCTCTCGAGCGCTCTGGCGGTAGGAACCTGAAGTGCGGCTTCAGCCGAACAAAACTTTATGAGTTTTTCTACGTATCTGTAGTGTGTCGTGACCATATGTCAATGAATGGAGCTACAGTGAATTTATGAAATCGCTTCAATCATTTGTAATAGCCCTGTAATGCCGCTGCGTTCTCACCCCATCTGGTGGACACCACCATCCTAGCGCTAGCTGTGTACGCTCCGTAGAATGAAGCCTGGCACCCTGCCGATTTCCGCCACTACACTGAATCTGATTTACGTTTTCTTATTTTTTATCAGTGGATAAGACACTCTTTTGTAGAAAATTTTATGTAGTTAAATTTTTTACTGGAAATAATTTACGCGAGAAGCTGCAATTCTCGAATTATTGGGGAAAAGCTTAAAACAACTGATCCTTAAACGAGTTCCCACGCCATCAGCGCATCACACACACAGCATCGGTCAGTATGTTTTTCACGTCACTCCCTCCTACCGTTGTAAAAATTTGCGTAAACATTGAAAATATTACTTCACTTGTAAGGATTTTTTATTTTCCAATGCTCAGACCACGACCGGTTTCGGGCTATTACATGCCCATCATCAAGTTTGATAATTCTGTGTTGTTACCCCCAGTGGCTCAATGAAGAGTATAGGAGGCCCTTTACCACCGACGAACGCACAGCACAGAGTCCGTGCTGTGCGTTCGCTGGTGGTACACCGCCTTCTATAGACTCCATTACGACGTTAGGGGTAGCAAAACACAAAATTATTACACCTAATGATGGGCATATAATGGCCCGAAATTGGTCATGGTATGAGAATTGAAAAATAAAAGAAAGCTTACAACCGAAGCGTTATTTTCAATCTCTGCTATAATGCTCAGTTGCAGCTGTTTCTCCGGCAGGACTGTTTGTGCAAAAATTTTCGACCTTTCTTCGTTTTCATTGACTGGGCTGTAGTGTATAACGTCAGGAGTTCCACGAGGAGTTTCAAAAATGGTTCAAATGGCTCTGAGCACTATTGGGACTTAACTTCTATGGTCATCAGTCCCATAGAGCTTAGAACTAGTTACCTAAATAACCTAACGACATCACACACATCTATGCCCGAGGCAGGATTCGAACCTGCGACCGTATCGGTCGCGCGGTTCCAGACTGTAGCGCCTAGAACCGCTCAGCCACTCCGGCCGGCCATGAGGCTTTTCGATAACGATGCTGTTGCGTAAAAAGAAGTGACAACACTTGAAAATTGTAGCGAAATGAGAGAAGATCTGCAGGGGATCGACGCTTTGCTCTGGGTTTAGCGCTTGACCCTCGACATTCACAGATGTATCGTATTTCACTTGAATACATGGAAAAATCGATTATTATTTGACTTAACGACTGCTATACATCAGTGGAAACAGTCACGTACATCAAAACGTAGGAGCACGCCTCCGGAAAGGTTTAATATGAAACGACCACACATATTTCATCGTATTAAAGACACATACCACACTGAGGCGCGTAGTCCACCAACGGAGCTTATACGCAACTTATAACAAGAGGAGGAAACGATATAATTCAGACGCGCAAAGTGCGCTGGTGGCGTGGCTACAGTGGGTTGGGGTACAGGCGGCAGGCTGTTAGTACTGGGCTGGGAACCGCCGCGGCGTGTGCCCTGGGCGGCGTGGCCGCTAATTAAAAGGCCTTGCCGTGCCGCCAGCCAGAAGCCGGCTGCTGCCCCTAATGAGCAGTTGGATCGAGAGGAGGGCAGCAGCGGCGGCGGCGGCGGCGGCAGGAGACACCGCGACACGGCGGCGGGGCGCATCAAAATTTTATCTGGCCTCCGCATTGCTCAGAGGCCACCCCCTAATCCACGGGGCAGCGCTGCACGTCAGCTATGTCGTAATGAACACGCGGGGCGACAAAATACACAGACATGACGTAAGTCATGCGGCAGTGATTTGCCCATATACATACGGCGGTAGTATCGCGTGCACAAGGTAGGAAAGGCCAGTACATTGGCGCAGCTGTAATTTTTACTCAGGAGGTTCATGCGAAAGTTTCCCTACGGTATTATGGCCGCGCGACGGGAATTCATAGGCTCTGAACGCGGAGTAGTAGTTGTATGTAGACATCTGTGAGACACCATTTCGGAAGTCGTTAGGGGCTTCAGTATTCCGAGATCCACGGTGGCAAGTGTGTGCCGAGAACACAAAATTTCACGCATTACCTCTCACCACGGACAACGAATTGGCCGATGGCCTTCACTTTCAGATCGAGAGCAGCGGCATATACCGGGTGATCAAAAAGTCAGTATAAATTTGAAAACTTAATAAACCACGGAATAATGTAGATAGAGAGGTAAAAATTGACACACATTCTTGGAATGACATGGGGTTTTATTAGAACCAAAAAAAACAAAGTTCACAAAATGTCCGACAGATGGCGCTGGACAGCAAAACGTCAGTGACTGCGCATGACAATCGTGTATAAAAGGAGCTGTAATGAGAGAGAGAATCAGATGTGTCAGCAGTCGCAGCATGTTGACGTTACCTGAAAAGGCGCTTTCAGTGAAGCTGTATTATCAGAATGGGGAATGTGCTAGTTCAGCGTTACGATCCTATCGCCATAGGAAGGGGATTCGAACGGGTAAAGGTCCGTTGACAAATGCAGCTGTGGCGAGAATGATTTCGAAGTTCGAAGCCACGGGTTCTTTAGGCGACAGGCCCCGTAGTGGCCGACCGAGCACAAAGCGTAAAGCTGCTGAGACAGTTCAGGAAGAAACGGAGACTTTAGCGGGTTCGTCTATGCACGGGGAAGTCAGACCACGTCGCACCGGCATTCCATACACTACTGTTTGGTTGGCACTTAGGCGTACCCTCCGATGCTATCCGTACAAAATCCATCGGCATCATGAACTGTTACCTGGCGATTTAGTGAAGCGAAGGGCATTTGCGGTGTGGGCATTTCAAAAGATGGCGGAAGATGACGATTGGTTGAGTAACGTGTTGTGGACCGACGAAGCTCATTTCACGCTCCGAGGGTCTGTCATCGTCCACAACTGCGGAACTTTCGTCATGCTTGGCCTCCCAGGTCCCCAGACCTCAGTCCATGCGACTATTGGCTTTGGGGTTACCTGAAGTCGCAAGTGCTTTGTGATCGACCGACATCTCTAGGGATGCTGAAAGACAACATCCGACGCCAGTGCCTCACCATAACTCCAGACATGCTTTACAGTGCTGTTCACAACATTATTCCTCGACTACAGCTATTGCTGAGGAATGATGGCGGACATATTGAGCATTTCCTGTAAAGAACATCGTCTTTGTTTTCTCTTACTTTGTTATGCTAATTATTGCTATTCTGATCAGATGAAGCGCCATTTGTCGGACATTTTTTTAACTTTTGTATTTTTTTGGTTCTAATAACACCCCATGTCATTCCAAGCATGTGTGTCAATTTGTACCTCTCTATCTACATTATTCCGTGATTTATTCAATTTTCAAATTTATACTGAATTTTTGATCATCCGGTACGTAGAGTTGTTAGCGCTAGACGAATAACAGCGGAAATCAGTGTGGGACGAATGACGAACGCATCCGTTAGGACATTGCGGCGAAACTTGGCGTTAATGGGCCATAGTAGCAGACGATTGACTCGAGTGCCTTTGCTACCAGTACGACTTTGTCTGCATCGCCTCTCCTGGGCTCATGACCGTATCAGTTGGACCCTGGACGACTGGAAATCCGTGCCATGGTCAGAAGAGTCCCGATTTCAGTTGGAAAGAGCTGATGATGGTGTTCGAGCGTGGCACAGACTCCACGAAGCCATGGATCCAAGCTATCAACAAGGTACTGTTCACGCTGATGATGGCTCCATAATGGTGTGGGCTGTGTTTACTTGTAATCGACTGGGTTCTCTAGTCCAACTGAACCAATCACTGTATGGAAATACACATCAAACTGTATAGCTAAGTCTCAATTAACTTTTACCAAAAATAACAAGAAAACGTAAAACTGTATAGTATATAAACTATCCTGTAAAATTCCGTATTGTTCACTGCAGTGAACAGTGCTACAATGAGTGACGTTACGGAGCTTATTTTCCACTTCCAACACACGAAATAAACAGAATAAAAATTCTACATAAAATTACATGTCAAATAATGGAAGACTGAATATCCAAAATTATTCTGTGTAAGTGCACTGTAAACTTATGAACGGAAACTGACTAAATAACATCCCGGACAGCAAATGGCATACGCGTATCTAACACTGTGCTATAAGAATAAGATTGTCTGCCAAAATGAGATCTGAACTAAACTTTACTGAACAGAATCTGACAACAATATGGAAATATAAAGCTTCAGTGCGCTGACTGACGTTAAGCTGCCTAACAAATTCTGATGACTATCTTGTGGTAACGGAAACACGCTTCTACTAGAGCCGGTCGGTGTGGCTGAGCGGTTCTAGGCGCTTCAGTCTGGCACCGCGCGACCGCTACGGTCGCAGGTTCGAATTCTGCTTCGGGCATGGATGTGTGTGATGTCCTTAGATTAGTTGGGTTTAAGTAGTTCTAAGTGCTGGGGGACTGACCACCTCAGATATTAAGTTCCATAGTGCTCAGAGCCATTTGAACCATTTTTGAGCTACTACTCGAAAGCGTAGCAGCAAACCAGCTGAAGAAATTTTTTCCATTGCAATGCAAGGAAAAGCAACAATGTTACGCACATCATGTGTTCTAGCTAAGTGCATTGGGACGACCGACAGTTACAAAATTAAATTAGATGAACGTCGGCCGAAAAACCCGAGACAGAAGCCAATAGGCAGATTGTCAACAAGTTGCCACGAAAGCCTCAATAATTTTGTACAAAATTAAACTTTCGTGAGCAGACGATGGAAGAAACTCCACTTACTATATGACTGGAAAGAAATTAGCATTCAAAATTTTATTATGAATCTTATTCCTTAATCATTACGACCAACTTCACAAAATTCACTTTTTAATATAACACGTTACTGAAATGGTAAAGAAGTGGTGAAATTGTTACACAGAGTCCTAGTTATCTAAGCACATAAATTTGTTTTATCACATCTTAACAATCAAACTAACTGACCCGAACCTATAAAGAAAAAATCGTGCTAAATATTGGCCATTTTCAAACACATGATAAATCATGCGGGAGCAAGAAATGCTGTAACAACATTACCTGAATATCTGCATACACGAGCAAGCAATTCAGCGAAAACTTTACCTGAATATCTTCCTATTTCCCTAATCCATCTCTACAATATCTTATTTCCAAAAAGCAACTTACTTCTCGTTTGCATCTCTATGTTCGGTTACTTATTTCCAGACCACTGAGCAACGTAACACCCGACTCCCTGTCTTACTTCTCACTGAATGCTCAATGGCAACGACAATGCTACTGACAACCAAACATCACATTGCTTGTACTCAGAACCTCATTAGCGTGACCTAGCGACTATTGAAGACTTCTGCTTTGCGAAGTATGAAGCATCGAATAAAAAAAAACGGACACGTCATTTTCATTGAATACCAAAAATAAGCTAGAAGCCTTACACAGTTCGATTCAGTGGCTCGTCAACAATGGTCTTATCTACCCATCTAATCTTCAGCAACCTCCTGTAACACATTTCAAAAGCTTCTATTCTCTTGTTATCTGAACTGTTTAGTATCCGTGTTTCACTGCAGCACAAGGTTAGTCTCTAAATAAATATCTTCAGAAAAGACTTGATTACAGTTAAATTTAAGTCATATGTTAATCAGTTCCTCTTTCTCAGGACTCCCTTTCTTGCTACAACCAGTGTGCTTCTTACATCCTCTCTATTCCGTTCATCATTTTCCTGTCCAAATACCAAACCTCACTGACTACTTTTATTGTATTATTTCCTAATTTAATTCCATCAGTATCGCCTTATTTAATTCGACAACACTCTATTAATGCAGTTTTATTTTTGTTAACATGCATCTTATAAGGTACCGTTCAACTGCTTTTGCAAGCCATTTGATGTCTCTGGCGGTATTACAATGTCTCTGGAAAATCTCAAAATATTATTTCTTCACCTTGTAGATAACAGTCAGTTCTGTTTATTTTATCTCTAACTTCAGTTTCAATGAGTTTATTCCAGTCAACATTGTTAAAAGCTTTCTCTAAAGCCATATGACTACAACATCAATGAGTCACAGTCAGAGGAGGTCAATTCCTACAGCTGGGTGTATCAGCCGATGGGAGTATGAAATGAGCAAATAGGCTCAGTTGTAAGTAAAGGTATTGGGAAAATACATCCCTCTACAAATTATCTGCTAATAAAATATTCAGCGAAATTCTGAAAAACGTTAACAGGCTGCCGATTGAAAATACACATATACTACCCCACAAAAGCCTCTATTGCTTCCCCTGCCAAAATGAGAAGAAACTCGTGCCGCGACACAGTTGTATGTAGGACACAATAACCACACAAGGACACACTAAGCGCACAAGTTCTAGTTTGCGGAAGATTATATGTGGTACGCTCAGTTGAACGAAGTACAAAGGAAAGTTCTAGTAAACGGCACTGTTCTTCCCTAGATAACGAAGTAAAGGCTTGTTTATCTCATCTCTTTTAAATCAGTCTCGATGTTTGCATTGCATTTCTTCTCTGTGGCACGAACTGGTAACACGTGATTTAGAGAGTGAATTTTGGATGCCTTTCTGCTATACTGCGACAATGCTACAATGAAGTCTCGATAGATGGGGTGCCACCACATTTATTAATTCAAACCAAAATGAGGAAAAATCATTTACACAGTCGACACTCAGCGTCAGTCTGCCGTAGCGGCCTACATATCAGGCGCAGGCTGCACCCCGCGCAACATCCGAGTCATCTGGGTTGTCGCGAGCTCCAGACCAGTAGGCGGCGACAACAGCGTTACGGCCAGGCCACCAGGTGGCATGCATAGAGACGGTAGGGGTCGTCGACGTATCACAGTTTTTCCTGCATATGAGGGTCATGTGCCGAAAATAGTCAACATGGATCCTTCTACAAGGGAGCTATTTATGCGGGCGCGCGAGCTTAGCACAGTAGTTCCATCGCAGTGAACAACCGACCAGAAGATCTCCCTTACGCCTCGCTCAGAACTTCACCACCTTCTCCAAGAACGGCATTCCGCCTCCTCTGTCTGGACTCTAAGTGTGCTCGGTGAGGTGCTAACTGGTGCTTGGTGTAATTTCTACTATTCGTTTTCTTCACCGACAAGATAATCCCAAGACTTACCTTTGTGCGTCTCTCATTGCCAGGTTTACAAACCGTTCCAAACTGTTTCACTGTTGATGCTTCCCCTGTGAAGTACTATTGCAAGACGCTGTGAAAGTGTTTTCTTTCCACGAGTAGAGTGTGGACTTTATATTCAAACCCTAAAACACCGACTTGCTTCACGCTGAACTCAACTTTATTCAGATTTCAATATTAGGCTCGTCTTTAAAGAGTGTTGTGGTTAACTCCACATGTTGGGGAACTTAATTATTTGTTTTGGGATTCAGGAACTTTTAGTTAGCTTATCATTGTAGAACTATAGCTTTTTGGTTCGTTTGTGGAAAAACTTTGTTTAATTTCAGGCTCAAACATATTTTACCTCCATAATACATTGAGGATTTTACTAACGCTGTGATACAGAAATAAACTTGTGTTATTGTGACTATCTACCTCTTTAGCGTATAACACTGTGGAACTGGATATACTATAGTCGGAACTGACTAATCTCAGTAACGGTCGCGGAATCTGCTGACAGTCCTTCGAACACAATAACATTAATAAAACATACACCGTAACTATTCACATGATTCCTCACTTCAAATCTTCAGACTATTCAGAATACTCAGAATAAAACTGTAGGTTACTTTCTTAAGTGAAATGTAGCAGTCGTGATTCACACGTGTTCACCATCTGCATAGCGTACTAGACTGGGTACAAACGTTCCCCGATTCAATGTTAAACTTTAACTCACATTTAATTGAGCGAAATAATCACTCGTGGCACACACATCTTGCCGAAATGAAATATAGTCTTGTACGCATAGAAGATTGTCCTAACAGCTTCCCACCTGGCCGCACCTCGTTTATAGATTAAATATTAATAGTAGAAGCTAAGTGCCTTGGCACTAAATCTGATACGGTACCCCCAACTACCTGTTGTCGCTAAAAGACAGCTCAGTCTATTCTCATCGCCTTCCCACACTCTCGGTCCATGTACAGGATGTTTCATAAAGAATATACGTATTACAAAGTGTCACGTCGTCAAAACTATCGACCGTTGCGGTACGATTGGGTTACTGGAGGAACGAAAATGTTGTCTACATTATATTCATCTCCGCTAGATGTCAGTTATCTACTGTTTTCCAGGTTACCGTCCCATGTCGCAAAATGGCTATTCCGCAGCAGAATTCATTTGTGTTCTCGAGTTTGCGAAGTGTAATTTTGTGATTAAAGTGCAGAGACGTTTCATATTGAGGTATCGAACTGGTCCTCCGAATGGATGGAATACTCACAGATAGTGTTGACAGTTAGACACAGAACGACCTGCATGTAAAAGAAGGAGTCCTGGCCGCCCTCCTAATTAAATTCTGACCGCTTTCCTACGTAATCCTGTAAAATCAAGTCATCGTGTCAGTCGAGAGTTATAACTGCTCACTAAAATAATTTGGGGTATTTTGAGGCATCGGTTGGTTTTGAGTTCATACCTATTACAGCTGTTACAGGCTCCACGTCATTACAATACGAGCAAACTTGTGGCATTTTCTGATGAGCTTCAGAATGCTGTTGACAGTGATAATACTTGCGCACAGTGCATCGTGTTCAGTGATGAAGCAACTTTCCATCTTGCTGAAAAAGTAAACTAACGCAATGTTCGAATGTGGGGCCTACATAACCCACATAACACACACTGAACTTGTACGAGATGCATCTCAGTGTGTTTTGTGTGATGTTCAACCATCTGTTTTCGAACCAATCTTCTTTGATAGAAACACGGTTAATGTTCAGCAGCATCTTCCTATTCGCAGAACTGTTTGTTTCAGAGGATGAACAAAGTAAACTTCAGTTTTGAAGAAGACGGTGCACCCCTCACCGGAGTCGAAGTGCGTGAATATGTGAATAGAACTCTACAGAGCCGTTGGATTGGCCGTTAAACAGCCGGCTCCTAAGCTCTTCTAAGTTCGCATCCACGTCACCGAATTTGACGACCTGTGACTTCTTCCTGTGAGGTGTCATTACAAGCACTCCGTCTTCAGGCCACAAGTGGCCCATCGGGATCATCCGACCGCAGCGTCATCCTCAGTTGAGTATGCGGATAGGAGGGGCGTGTGGTCAGCACACCACTCTCCCGGTCGTTACGATGGTTTTCTTTGACCAGAGCCGCTACTATTCGGTCGAGTAGCTCTTCAATTGGCATCACGTGACTGAGTGCACCCCGAAAAATGGCAACAGCGCATGGCGACCTGGATGGTCACCCATCCAAGTGCCGGCCACACCCGACAGCGCTTAACTTCGGTGATCTCACGGGAACGGTGTATTCAGCGCGGCAAGGCCGTTGCCCGAGGTACCATTCACGACAATGTTTATGCACCAACACTATCGCAGAAACTAGAAGAGCTGAAAAACCAGGTCCGCACTTCCATAACTTCAGTGACGATGGTCATGCTTACTCGAGTATGGAGGACTTCCAGTATCGATGTGATGATGTACGTGTCACTAGTGGAGGACATACTGAATACCTGTAATCTAAACTTGAGATATTTGTATAGATCTCCCAATTTTCATACTTGTATGTCTTACAGTTTAATAAATATACAAGTTCTTTTTTAAACAACCTGAAGCATACCCTGTACCACTTGTGGAATGGCCAACCAATCTTTGCTATTAGCTATACACATCGCAGTGATTTACAGGGTAGATACAGTATCTCTAGGAACTGCTGTATCTGACACGGTTGTAAGTTCTGCAGAAATTAACTTGCGGTGAAGGGTAGTCCTTCCCTATACTGACAGCACACTTGAGATTTTCAGGGAACTTGTGACGGTCACTTGTAGTGGTGGTCCACAGTTTCGTTTCCACTAATTTCCTTTTCCGATGGCGACTGACTATCGGGCGGTAGTGTGGCGGCCTGGCCGACATGTGACGTAACACGGTCAGCGCGACAGGTCGCAGAGCAGGCGGCGGGAGCCATTACCGGAGGGGTCCGCGTGCCGCATTCACGCCGCCGAGCGTGTCCCGCGCTGCGCGAGAGGGCGCCCTAATGGTTAATCAATTAACGCTGTTGATACTATCAAGGTGAAACGTAATCTATGCTCTATACGCTGTCGCCCGCTAATGATCCCCGGAGGCGAGCCCAGTACACACGCCCCCCGCACAGCGAGGCTCAAACTGCGGCACCACTTGCCAGTCCACGACTCACGCTGTGTGCCGATGGTCGGACATGGACATGGCGTCGCGTTCTCGTCTCATAAAAACGAACTCAAGTGCTTGGGATCTGAGGCTGTCTCCTAACTTTTAAATAAAATCCTCCGCTTTGTTTGTCAGGAAAACGGCGTACATGTTAACAGCATACACTAATGCCGTGTGACTTCCAGCTTCCTGCCACTTCGGCGGACTAACTGGCAGTTCCGCTGCTTTTTTTACTCTAGAGGAAGACATACGAGGAAGACTGGACCCCGTACGAGGCCTTTCCACCACATAAAAGTCTAAGGCTTATAACGCCACTAACTGGATGCCCAGTGACCACGGTGAATCTATTGTTGAAGATTTCCTTACCATTTTTTGTCATCTTAGGCGTCTTTCGATTGTGGCAGGGGAGCCCTTTATCTATACTTGACTTTCAGTTATATGTAGTCTCATTTCTCATTTTCAGTTTATATGAGTACACTCGAATGCGAAATTATGTAATGGCAATGACGAGTTTCATCCTTTAGGTACATCATTACATTAGAAAAAGAAGAAATCCATAAATTAGATAGAAATAGAAGAAAAGTGCATGGTTCTATCTTGCACGGCTACGCAGACAATGAGAAATAAAATTAATAAAAGCTTAAGTAAAAGTAGCTGATTACGTGACCCACCTGTCATAAAACCTCGTATAATGTAAAGTAGTAAAAGTAGCTGGATATGTGATCCATCAGTCATAAAACCACATTGTTGTTGTTGTGGCCTCCATCCAAAGAGTGGCTTGATGCAGCTCTCCACGCTACTCTATCCTGCGCAAGCCTCTTCATCTCCGAATAACTACTGCAACCTACATCCTTATGATGTGCTCAGAGTATTCGTCTCTTGATCTCCCTCTAAGATTTTTACCCCCCCCCCCCCCCACGCTTCCCACCAACAATAAATTCGCGATCCGTTGATGCCTCAGAACATGTCCCACCAACCGATCCCTCCTCCTAGTGAAGTTGAGCCACAAATCCCTTTTCTCCAATTCCATTCAGTACCTTATCATAGTTACGTGATCTACCCATCTAATCTTCTAATCTTCAGCGGTCTTCTCTAGCACCACATTTTGATAGCTTCTATTCTATTCTTGTCTAAACTGTTTATCGTCCATGTCTCACTTTCACACATGGCTACACTCCTTACAAACACTTTAAGAAAGGACGTCATGACACTTAAGTCTATACTCGATATTAACAAATTTCTCTTCTTCAGAAACCCTTTCCTTGCCATCGCCAGTACACATTTTATATCCGCTCTACTTCCACCATCCTTAGTTATTTTGCTGCCCAAATAGCAAAACTCATCTACTACTTTCAGTGTCTCATTCCCTAATCTAATTCCCTCAGCATTACCTCATTTAATTTGACTACATTCCATTAGCCTCGTTTTGCCTTTGTTGATCTTCATCTTATATCTCCTTTCAAGACACTGTCCATTCCGTTCAACTGCTCTGCCAAGTCCTTTGCTTAATTCCTACTCCAAATTTTTCTTTTGTTTCCTTTACTGCTTTCTCAACATACTGATTGAATGACATCGGAGAGAGGCTACAACCCTGTCTCACTCCCTTCCCAACCACTGCTTCCCTTTCGTGCCCCCTCGACTCTTATAACTGCCATCTGGTTACCGTACAAATTGTAAATAGCCTTTCGCTCCCTGTATTTTACCCCTCCTACCTTGAGAGTTTGAAAGAAAGTATTCCAGTCAACACTATCAAAAATTTCTCTAAATCTACAAATGCTTTAAATTTAGGTTTTCCTGTCCTTAACCAATCTTCTAAGATAAATCGTAGAGTCAGTACTGCCTCGCGTGTTCTTACATTTCTAAGGAATCCAAACTGATCTTCCCCGAGGTCGGCTTCCACCAGTTTTTCCATTCGTCTGTAAAGAATTTGTGTTAGTATTTTGCGACCATAACTTATTAAACATATAGTTAGGTAATTTTCACAACTGTCAGCACCTGCTTTCTTTGGAATTGAACTATTATATTCTTCTTGAAGTCTGAGGGTATTTCACGTGTCTCGTACACCTTGCCCTCCAAATGGAAGAGTTTTGTCATGGTTGGCTCACCCAAGGCTATCAATAGTTCTGACAGAATATCGTCTACTCCCGGGAACTTGTTTTGACTTAGGTCTTTCAGAGCTATGTCAAATTCCTCACTCAGTATCATATCTCCCATCTGATCTTTATCTACGTCCTCTTCCATTTCCATAATATTTCTGTGAAGTACGTCGTCCTTGTATAAACCCTCTATATACTCCTTCCACCTTTCTGCTTTCCACGCTTTGCACGCATGGGTTCGCATCTCATCCTCGTCAC
Organism: Schistocerca nitens; assembly: GCF_023898315.1. Taxonomy (NCBI): domain Eukaryota; kingdom Metazoa; phylum Arthropoda; class Insecta; order Orthoptera; family Acrididae; genus Schistocerca; species Schistocerca nitens. Next base: position 816,363,898 of record NC_064614.1, read on the forward strand.
CAATGTGGCGTCCTGCCCACTCGTCGCTTAAGGTGGGCCTATAAGATGCTGCTTCTAGGACAGCTATTCAGAAATTCGAGGAAATAACATTAACAGTTTTTGCGAATTGGCAATACTTAACTTGGTATTTACAACAACGTGGGCGACATGCAAACAAAGTCCTTCCCTATACACAAGGTCCATGTAAGTAATTGGTATGGATCACACGTCACTGCTATCGTATTGCTCTCTAGTCTAGTACTGTGCGTATGTGCTAATACCGTGCAGCCGAGGCTGGCAGGAGCGGCGCTTACATTCTCCTCTTGTAGAGACCGCTCCTGTCGTGGTGCGGCCCTTGTCAGCGGGCTATTGGCTGACCTAGTCTAACCGCCTTCTCTGTTCTTGTTTTCTTCATATTCGTGCCGGCGCTTTGCGTTACGCCGGAACAACTTAGGACTGTTTTTCCATCTGAGCTCTTGGTATTCATACAGATGGTTCCCTTTTGTCCAAAGGTCTCTTTAATTTTCCTGTAGGCAGTATCCATCTTACTCTGGTGATATAAGCTCCTACCTCCTTACATCCGTCCTCTAGCCATTCCTGCTTAGTCATTTTTTACTTCCTATCAATCTCATTTTTGTGACGTTCATATTCCTTTTTCCTACTTTAGTCACTAATTTTTTTTTTTACTTTCTCCTTTCATCAATTAAATTCAGTGTCTCTTGTGTTAGCAAGGATTACTACTAGCTCTCGACTTTTTACCTACTTGTTCCTCCGCTGCCGTTACCTTTTCATCTCTCCAAGCTACCCATTCTTCTTCGATATATCCTTTTCCCCTGTTCTTGTCAATCGTTCCCTAATGCTCTCTCTTAAATTCTCTACAACCTCTGATTCTTTCATTTTATCCATGTCCCATCTCCTTAAATTCCTGCTTTCTTGCAGTTTCTTCAGTTTTAATCTACAATTCATAACCAATAAATAGTGGTCAGAGTCCACATGCGCCCATGGAAATGGTTTAAAATTTAAAATCTGGTTCCTAAATCTCTGTCGCACCACTATATAATCTATCTGAAACCTTCCGGTGTTTCCAGGTCTGTTCCAAGTATACAACCTTCTTTCATGATTCTTAAACAAAGTGTTAGCTATGACTAAAGTATCCTCTGCACAAAATTCTACCAGACGGCTTCCTCTTTCATTCCTTTCCCTCAGTCCATATTCACCTACCACTTTTCGTTCTCTTCCTTTCCCTAGTATCGAATTCCAGTCCCACGTGACTATTAAATTTTCGCCCCCTTAATGATCTGAATAATTTCTTTTATCTCAGCACACATTTCTTCAATCTCTTTATCATCAGCGGAGCTAGTTAGCAGTAAACATGTACTACTGTGGTGGGCCTGGGCTTCGTATCTATCTTGACTACAATAAAACCACATATAATGTAAAGTAAACACCAAGGTAAACGCATACATAATCCATCAGTCATGAAACTTCTAAACCATGAAATGAACAGCTAGAATAACACCGAGAAAGTAGAAATATGTGACGGAAAAATTTAACACTTTAATCATATGTTACTTTGAGCACACCAGCTGTCTGCGCCGTGGCAGTACAATATAGGGCCACGCTTACAATACCGCGTTACAAGCCCTACACGGCACTGTGTCTGCATTGCCACGCACACAAACAATACTATGACAATTTGACATACATGTGCTGCGTATAGTGAGGCAAGAAGTACCCAGATGGCGCGCATGACCGGATTAAGGCACATTTTCGAAATCAAAAGTGCCCACACTAGTAAATTAAAGTCCATATAAGTAAACCAATGCAGATACATGAAATCCAAGAATAAAATAACGTAGAAATATCCCCATATAAAGAACATGTAAAATGTATAGACGACAAACGAATCAAAATGTCATTGAAGCTCCGTCATAGGGAGTAATACAGCTGAATTTTGGAGTACATTCATAGCGTATCCATTCTGAATCAATAAACGTCAAAATACCAGGATCTGGGGCAGTCTTAAGCATCTACATATACATGATTACTCTGCTATTCACAATAAAGTGCCTGGCAGAGGGTTCAATAAACCACCTTCATGCTGTCTCTCTACCGTTCCACTCTCGAATGGCATACGGGAAAAACGAGCACTTAAATTTTTCTGTGCGAGCCCTGATTTATTTTATCGTGGTGATCATTTCTCCCTATGTAGGTGGGTGCCAACACAATGTTTTCGCATTCGGAGAAGAAAACTGGTGATTGTAATTTCATGAGAAGATCCCGTCACAATGAAAAACGCCTTTGTTTTAATGATTGCTACTCCAATTCACGTATCATGTCTGTGACACTATCTCCCCTATTTCGCGATAACACAAAACGAGCTGCCCTTCTTTGTACTTTTTCGATGTCATACGTCAGTCCCACCTGATGCTGATCCCACAACGCACAGCAATACTCCAGAATAGGGTGGACAAGTGTGGTGTAAGCAGTCTCTTTGGTAGACCTATTGCACGTTCTAAGTGTTCTGCCAATGAATCGTAGTCTTTGGTTTACTCTACCCACAATATTATCTAATTTAGGTTATTTGTAATTGTAACCCCTAAGTATTTAGTTGAATTTACAGCCCTCAGATTTGTGTGACTTATCGCAACAAGAGACAAAAATGTTTGTAGTCTTTAAAATAAAGAAACGTAAGTTATAAAATGTGAAGAGACAAAGATACCTACGACAAAAAGTCATTAAAAATTCCTTTTAAAATGCAGTTCCTCCATCTCACCCACACAAAAACCAACCAACTGAGAGGGATTCTGACGACATAAAATAATCATTGCGCAAACATTCGGAACACTGGTAACATTGTATCATTATATATTTGATTACTGCTAATCAGTTGATCGTTCAGCAACCTGTCTTTGTCAACATCGGTATGTTTAACAATTTCCAGCTCCTCTAGTAGATTCAACTTCTTCCCCTTCTGAGCAAGGCGTAGTATCCTCCGGTTTTCTAGTGTGAAGGAATGGTAGCCGCTGGACTTAAGATGCTCAGAAAATGAGGAATTTTGTTCAATTTGACCTTTCTTAGTTAACGAGGCTCCACGAACCTGGTCTTGAACCTTCGACCAGTCTGGCCTACTCTGTAACTCTGTACTTTTCGCTGTCGCAACTCTCCAGTCTATTTATTCCTGACTCTGCATATTTATCTCTCGGGAGGTGGGGGGTGCGAGGGGGGGCGTTCTTTGTGAATATAATTATATTGAACCTTATTACCAGTAGTGTAAACAACACTGGTTCTTAAAGAGCTTAGATAAATCATAAGAGAGGCACCCCACGAACGGATCTTCACAAAAAATGGTTCAAATGGCTCTGAGCACTACGGGACTTAACATCTATGGTCATCAGTCCCCTAGAACTTAGAACTACTTAAACCTAACTAACATAAGGACAGCACACAACACCCAGTCATCACGAGGCAGAGAAAATCCCTGACCCCGCCGGGAATCGAACCCGGGAACCCGAGCGCGGGAAGCGAGAACGCTACCGCACGACCACGAGGTGCGGACGGATCTTCACAAATTTGGATCTCGAACACCATGAGACGGGAAGACCTCTGTGCTCTGCTACTGATGGTTGCTCTTATCAACGACTGAATGAATGCACTCGTTGTTTACAGCAGTGAATTTCAAATTTGCCAATTCTCTTTCTATTCAGGAATGGCTGAGAGGCATCACGGTGCACCACGATTTTGAAAAAAACTTATATTGATGAGGGTGACAGGAGTAAGCGTGGATTACAGCATCGCTAGTTGTCAGTTTGCGATAGTTGCCAACTGAATAGTTCCCCCAACAAGCTGAACTTGCAAGTCTAAGTAGTTAAGCATCCTATTATAGTCCATTGCTTCGTGTGTGAACATCATCTTTTCGTGTAAGGCATTATATTCCTCAACTACAAACGTAATGTCAGAAATGAGGCCGCTGAAGTCAGTAATAATTTCATCCACATACCGACGATAAAGCAGTACCTGCTGAGAAAGACCAGTTTTCTGTCCAAAATATGGAGTCCAGATGACTAACAAAAATATCTGTGTAATACTCTTCCAGACAGTTGCCCATGGCCAGACCATCAGTCTGTTTATAATACTGGCCGTTAAACGCGAAATAACTGTAGGACGTAAGCAGTAAAAGTGATTGACCCTGTTATTTCGTCTGAGCTCAGACGCCTATGTGTGAGGAAATTTTCTTTTATGATGAGGATCGTTTCATCCAGAGGTACATTAGTATACAGATTTTTAATATCCAAGGAGAGCAAAGCGAAGTCAGGTGGAGAAGTTTTACCATCTAGAAGGCGAACAGAATCTTTTCTATTCGAGACTCCAAAATTTTCGTCACAGAAAAAATTTTTTTTGCAGTAACTGTAATGTGTATTTAGAGGCAGGTTGCCTGGGTTTCCTATAACGTTAATTATCGGGAATCCACGTTTATGAGCCTTAACACGGTTGCGATGGCCAGTGCCCTAGGATCCATCACTTTTATTTTTGGTACAAAAAAAATTACTAGAAAACCGTCTATACAAGTTTGAGCTCCCTGCCGTATTCTTTAGTGCGTTCGTAATCTATAACTTGGATGTTGTTCTCCACAAAAAAATTCAGTGTTTTAACAATATAATCTTTCCTATAAACAAGGACCGCTGTGTTTCCCTTATCAGCACCTACAATTAATGCCTCTTTTCACTTCAGCTTCTTATTAATAGAATTAAGAACCACGTGAGGGGTAGCCTCTTCAATAAGATTATTGTCTTTACATATCATTTTTTAGTTTTTCGTATTTGTTAAATGTGATCGCATCTTGCGCAATTTTTAAGTCTGCCACCCGAGAGGTAACCGTCCTGTCATCTAGCCGTGGTTGAATGGTATATTGGAGCCATTTATTTACTAAGTCCCACTGCTGCGAACTAAAGTCTATTCCCATTAGATTTACTACACGCTCAGCGAAGGGAAGTGCCTATTCTCGTCATTATTCCATCTATGAACTGGACAACAGTAAGTCTTCCTTAACTGCTACAATTTGCGTTCACGTGTCTGAGCGATCAACTGACTTCACAGCAGAAAAATAAGCAATAAACTCTAAACATTACGTCTACCTCTTTCTTTATAAAGAGATGTAATTTCAAATATATCATGATACAATTACCAATTTTCCGAATGTTCCTGCAATGATTGTTTTATGTTGACAGCGTCACTCTGTTTGTTGGTGTTTATGTGAGAAGTTGGGGAACCATATTTTAAAGTGAATTTGTAATGACTTTTTGTCACTGATGGCTTTGCCTCTTTATATTTTACACTTATGTTTGTTTATCTTAACGACTAAGAAAATTTTTCTCTCTTGATTGCGATACTAAAGACTACCACCAATCCTGCTATCTTGAAGTTTATTGGTTCAGAATGCATACGCTATAAATATACTTCAAAATTCAGCTATTTTACTCCCTGTGAAAGAGTTTTAACGACATATTTTGATTTGTTTCTCATCTAATCATTTTACCTATTCTCTATACATCGGTAATTTTATTTCATTTTATTATTTGGTATGTGTGTCTGCATTGCATATGAAGTTTTAATTTACTAGTTTAGGCACTTTTGTTTTTCTTAAATGTGCCCTAAGCCGGTCATGCGCGTCACCTTGGTACTTACCTTGATAATGTCTGTCTGCGCACCAATACAGACATAGTGCCGTGTATGGCATGTACCGCGGTTTTGTAAGCGTGGCCCGATCTTGTACTGCTACGGCGGAGACAGCTGGTGTGTTCAAGGTAACATACGATAAATGTGGTAAATTTTTCCGTCAAATATTTCTACTTTCTCTGTTTTATTCTAGCTGTTTCTCCCTTTTCACTAGGTCCACTTCCATGATTTAGGAGTTTCATGACGGCTGGATTATGTATCTGGTTACCTTGGTATTTATTTTACATCATACGTGGCTTTATGAGTGATCGGTGACTTATGCAGCTACATTTTCTTACGTTCTTACTACTTTTAGTTCATGTTGTCTGCGCAACCGTGCAAGATAGGACCATATCCTATTTCTCCATTTGCAACTAATAAATTGGTTTCTTCTTTTTGTATAAAGCTGATGATGTCCCAAAAAGATGAAACGAGTCACTGACATTAAATAATTTCGAAACCAAGACTGTTTTTATTCTGAAACGCTTTTAAATCAGTTGCTGGAATAGCACTATAGAACGTGAAATTTTTTTTGTGAGATTTTGTATGCTCAGAAGACATAAATGCTGTAACTCCAAGAAGATACTTTACATTTGATTTATAAGGGATTTAAATAATAATAATAATAGTAATAATAATAATAATACTGGAACAGAACCATTATAACAGATAAAACAACACCACATAACTTCCTTGCTACTAAATCAATTTGTAAAATATTTCGCTGCCAGTATTCACATATGCCTCTAAATGTATCAACACAAATACATCACTTTCCAACATATATTTCAAGAGGTATGACGTCATAAACACTGAGATGCGTGAATAAATGTCGCATTACGCATTAAGTTTTAATACATTTATTCTGTAGTACGAAGACACTCCTACAGTCGAGTCAACTTAAGGAAATCCCTGATGCCTTGCATAGCTTTTGACAGTTTTCAATTGCGAAGCGCAAACGGCCGTAGCGAAAACGGTGGCCGTCTATGCAGCTATGAAGAGGTGTTACCACAGAGACTTACAAAAACTCGTGTTGTAGACACGCGAAACAGCTGTGCCCAACGTACAGAAACGGTCTGCGATCCTGTGTCTTAATGTGGGTACCGTACTTATACATTTGTACGTTATCCATATTTGTTTGTACTACTGTTTCATAATTTCATAGGTCTTTTTACTAACATATGAAAATGAATTTTTTCTACACTTCACTACAAACAACTGAAACCACCTGATCATGGGTTATCGCGAGACGGGCACGTCACAATTCTTTAGCGATCTCTGGCATAGAGGTGAAGCATAATCGAATCCGTTCCTGTAATCCTTAGTTCGATTTGGTGCCCTAAATCTCGTAATCTGAATACCCCTAAATCTCGTAATCTGAACACCCCCAAGTTACCAATAAATTTGATCGTTTATTCATCCCAGTGTACTGTAACGCTTATTTTGATTTTGTAAGAGGTCCACGACAAAGGAATTTATTGCTAGCGCACTCGAGCAGATGTAATTTCGATGGACTGCTCAAGCGCTGCCTGCGATATGTAACCTATAAGAGAATCTCAGACCAGAGAGCAGTGTTGGATGCAGTAGGTACTGTGTCAGTAGCAGTAGGAGTAAGTAGTAGCTAGCAGTCTGGTGTATGGAGTTCGCGAGGCCGGTCGTGGGGAGCGATGGCGGTGCCTGAGCGATGTAGTATAAGGTAAAAGCAGCCGCGCGCAGATATAGTTTGTTACAACAGAATTTGTACTATTGTTATATCAAGTCCCATGTAAATGTTTTAAAAAATCTTTTAATAATAATGTTTTTCATAAAATCAACTTTTTGACATTCATTCATCTGAATTTAAAGAATTTACTAATTTCTGCAATCCATGGTCATCCCGATTATCGTAAAGTAAAATCAGTTGTTTCCTTTCATACATGGCAAATCTAGCGGCCAACATTGCACTGGGCTGTGCCAGAAAAATTTCTTATAGGAGCAGATATACCGGGTGTTACAAAAAGGTACGGCCAAACTTTCAGGAAACATTCCTCACACACAAAGAAAGAAAATATGTTATGTGGACATGTGTCCGGAAACGCTTACTTTCCATGTTAGAGCTCATTTTATTACTTCTCTTCAAATCACATTAATCATGGAATGGAAACACACAGCAACAGAACGTACCAGAGTGACTTCAAACACTTTGTTACAGGAAATGTTCACAATGTCCACCGTTAGCGAGGATACATGCATCCACCCTCCGTCGCATGGAATCCCTGATGCGCTGATGCAGCCCTCGAGAATTGCGTATTGTATCACAGCCGTCCACAATACGAGCACGAAGAGTCTCTACATTTGGTACCGGGGTTGCGTAGACAAGAACTTTCAAATGCCCCCATAAACGAAAGTCAAGAGGGTTGAGGTCAGGAGAGCGTGCAGGCCATGGAATTGGTCCGCCTCTACCAATCCATCGATCACCGAATCTGTTGTTGAGAAGCGTACAAACACTTCGACTGAAATGTGCAGGAGCTCCATCGCGCATGAACCACATGTTGTGTCGTACTTGTAAAGGCACATGTTCTAGCAGCACAGGTAGAGTATCCCGTATGAAATCATGATAACGTGCTCCATTGAGCGTAGGTGGACGAAACTAAAATGAGCTCTAACATGGAAATCAAGCGTTTCCGTACACATGTCCACATAACATCTTTTCTTTATTTGTGTGTGAGGAATGTTTGGCCGTAGCTTTTTGTAACACCCTGTATACGTGTTATCCGGCGACTTCATTGAGGTAAGAATTTTCAGTTTATGCAGCATGATCTTTCAGGGCCATGACGCAGCACTGCTGCCGTCCAAAATTTACCAATTTAAATTCACAGTCAGTTATTGAAAGGTTATACAGGGTGATTACAAATGATTGAAGCGATTTCACAGCTCTACAATAACTTTATTATTTGAGATATTGCCGGCCGAAGTGGCCGTGCGGTTAAAGGCGCTGCAGTCTGGAACCGCAAGACCGCTACGGTCGCAGGTTCGAATCCTGCCTCGGGCATGGATGTTTGTGATGTCTTTAGGTTAGTTAGGTTTAACTAGTTCTAAGTTCTAGGGGACTAATGACCTCAGCAGTTGAGTCCCATAGTGCTCAGAGCCATTTTTTGAGCCATTTGAGATATTTTCACAATGCTTTGCACACACATACAAAAACTCAAACAGTTTTTTTTAGGCATTCGCAAATGTTCGATATGTGCTCCTTTAGTGATTCGGCAGACATCAAGCCGATTATCAAGTTCCTCCCACACTCGGCGCAGCATGCCCCCATCAATGAGTTCGAAAGCATCGTTGATGAGAGCTCGCAGTTCTGGCACGTTTGTTGGTAGAGGAGGTTTAAACACTGAATCTTTCACATAACCCCACAGAAATAAATCGCATGGGGTTAAGTCGGGAGAGCGTGGAGGCCATGACATGAATTGCTGATCATGATCTCCACCACGACCGATCCATCGGTTTTCCAGTCTCCTGTTTAAGAAATGCCGAATATCATGATGGAAGTGCGGTGGAGCACCATCCTGTTGAAAGATGAAGTCGGCGCTGTCGGTCTGCAGTTGTGGCATGTGCCAATTTTCCAGCATGTCCAGATACACGTGTTCTGTAACTTTTTTTTTCGCAGAAGAAAAAGGAGCCGTAAATTTTAAACCGTGAGATTGCACAAAACACGTTAACTTTTGGTGAATTGCGAATTTGCTGCACGAATGCGTGAGGATTCTCTACCGACCAGATTCGCACATTGTGTCTGTTCACTTCAACATTAAGAAAAAATGTTGCTTCATCACCGAAAACAAGTTTCGCACTGAACTCATCCTCTTCCATGAGCTGTTACAACCGCGCCGAAAATTCAAAGCGTTTGACTTTGTCATCGGGTGTCAGGGCTTGTAGCAATTGTAAACGGTAGGGCTTCTGCTTTAGCCTTTTCCGTAAGATTTTCCAAACCGTCGGCTGTGGTACGTTTAGCTCCCTGCTTGCTTTATTCGTCGACTTCCGCGGGCTACGATTGAAACTTGCCCGCACGCGTTCAACCGTTTCTTCGCTCACTGCAGGCCGACCCGTTGATTTCCCCTTACAGAGGCATCCAGAAGCTTTAAACTGCGCATACCATCGCCGAAAGGAGGTAGCAGTTGGTGGATCTTTGTTGAACTTCGTCCTGAAGTGTCGTTGCACTGTTATGACTGACTGATGTGAGTGCATTTCAAGCACGATATACGTTTTCTCGGTTCCTGTCTCCATTTTGTCTCACTGCGCTCTCGAGCGCTCTGGCGGCAGAAACCTGAAGTGCGGCTTCAGCCGAACAAAACTTTATGAGTTTTTCTACGTTTCTGTAGTGTGTCGTGACCAAATGTTAATCAATGGAGCTTCAGTGAATTTATGAAATCGCTTCAATCATTTGTAATAGCCCTGTATATGAGCCACAATTTTATTGAGAGATTGGTCACATTTTTATTGTTGGTAGGTTACGGAATAAAACTGTTGGGAGGTTACACTGAATGTGAATGACATCCTTTTTTTTCTGTTGGGAGGTTACAATTTAACCAAGGATATAAAAAAAGAAAAGAAACAGTTAACTTAGCCTCCTGTTGCCCACACTGAAATTACGTTTGTTGTAGAGTCGGTCCCTGCCTTTCTAGTAAAGCCAACCAATATGCTTGAAGAGAAACAGGAGACTCTGTGCTAGGTCTTTGTTAGACACAATCCTTTCGGGAATTCATGACCCAAATATTTTCTTGTGTTTCAGCCTCAAGTGCTTTGCATTGGAAGATTACATGTAGTGTGGTGTCATCCCTAACACCACATACTTTGAAAGCAGGGCTTATTTCTGTAGATTTGTCGTGTGCAGAGATTTCCTGAAGTTCCCATGGCCAGTCATCAGACCTACCACAAGGTTCCCTGGCTCCTTTTCAAGCCCAGGATTGCTGAAGTACAACATTTTTTCGATAATATCGTTATTATTGTTAACCTGCCATGTTTTCGCTTATGGATCTTAGTGCAATATTTTACGTGTTTCTCCTGGTCCAGCTACGTAGTTTAGATTTTATAATTGCCTTAGAAACGGCTGAAATAGGTTGCGTTCCAAAGAATGTAGTCTTCGACGTCGTCCTTGCCAGCCTATCGTCTTGATCATCACTAGTAATTTTTGAGTGACCAGGGAACCACAGCAGGTTTACCCTGTTGCTTTTGCCTAGCCTCACAAGGGCGATCTTTGATATCGCTGCATGGTGGTATAGAGATTTCAGAGCTGCCTGGCTGAGTGAATGAATGTAGATGCTACGATCCTTGTAGCACCTACGAAGATTCTCCTTGAAGTACACTTTGAAAGCGAATTTTTTGGTCGGTACTGTATTATGAATTACTTTCCTGTTCTACTTCAACACTTTGACTCTTTTAATAATTCACACTATTTACACTCCACATAAATTCAGTATCATTACGTCACATTTTCCTAGGATATTTACGTTTGTTAAAGGACTTGTTCATTTTTTTTAATCTTTGTTTTCCCAGTCGAAGTTATACAGCGTCTTCAGAAACAGTATGCAAAGCTTCAATTTCCGAGCGCAGCGGCCTGATTGATTAACTTCAACACTGATACGAAACTTCCTGGCAGATTAAAACTGTGTGCCGGATCGAGACTCGAACTCAGGGCCTTTCATATCAGCGCACACTCCGCTGCAGGGTGAAAATCTCATTCTGGAAACATCCCTCAGGCTGTGGCTAACTGCAAGGTTAGCAGGAGAGCTTCTGTAAAGTTTGGAACGTAGGGGACGAGGTACTGGCAGAAGTAAAGCTGTGAGGGCGGGGCGTGAGTCGTGCTTGGATAGCTCAGTTGGTAGAGCACTTGCCCGCGAAAGGCAAACGTCCCGAGTTCGAGTCTCGGTCCGGCACACAGTTTTAATCTGTCAGGAAGTTTCATATCAGGGCACACTCCGCTGCAGAGTGAAAATCTCATTCTGGAAACTTCAACGCTAATTAACTCGGAAACGACGCATCGTACTGTGTTTTTTTTTTTTCGTTAACAGTTATTTCACAGCACAACCTACCTTGCAACACCTTTACAACCTTTTCAAACTATTTCTGACCACTCTACAAAAGGGACAGTGCAATGAAAACGAAACAGATGGGAAAATAAGAGTAAACTGTTTATTAATTCAAAAGTAATCGTTAGCACTGCTAATACATTTATCACACTGCGAGACAAGTCGGTCAATGCCTTCATGGAAAAATGTTCGCAGATGCCTACAGAACCATGATTGTTCCCAGGTGCGCATCTCTTCGTTCGTAGCAAACCCACGGTCACGAATGTCTTTATTCAGGGCTCCAAAAACATGGTAATCGCATGGGGAGAGAGCGGGAATTTATGGAGGATGTTCAAGGGCTTCTCAGAGAAACTTGTGCAGCGTAGTCCAAACAAAGTTGACAACACGTAGGTGTGCATGTCCTTCAACACAATGCCGTCCGTTAACATTCCCGGGCGTTTAGACCTAAGGGTGCACTGCAATTATCGCAAAGTGTGTGTCAGCTCTGGCGGTGTTTTCTGGAAAGTTAGAGAGCAGCGGGTTCGCTTGGAAGCGCTTCACGTCCTCCGTACAGTCCCGATATCTTCCCATGCGATTTCCATATTTCCTGAGCGCTGAAAAAAGACATTCGTGGCAATCGATCTGAATCGGACAAATAGGGGCGTAGCTGGTCACAATCAAAGTATCGTAGGCAACAGCAAACACCATTTCATGAAGACACTGACCGACTTTTCTCACAGTCGGATAAACATTAACCCTCGTGCAGGCTCGCCCGTGTATAAAGTGCGCCAATAACAAGTAACATTGTCTTGCACCATTTCATTGTTCTACAATTTCGAGCCCGTACCTATTCTTCGTTATTGATTCACTAACAAATTGGTAAGTTTTGTTGTCATGAGCAGCTGTAATATAAAATAAACAATGAGCTACGTGAGGAAAAATTTACAGTCCGTTCACGAAAATGACCCATACTTCGCGCTTGCAGCACAATCCCACAATGGTATAGTTATCTACGATATAATTAATAATCAAATAAGCGGTTGGGACGGAACTGATGCAATTGCGCTGCTTAATGCTTCAAATGGGTCATTATCATGGGATAAGACTTGAAAGTGACAACAGAGTGATATAATTAAAGTTTATTTTATTACTGGAATGAAATTTTCACCCGGCAGCGCAGTGTGCGCTAATATGAAACATTCTGGCAAATCAAAGTTGTGTGTAGGACTGATACTCGAATTTGGGACGTTTTCCGTTCGCGGACAAGTGCTCTACCAACTGAGTTGCCCAAGCACGAATCACGACCCGTCCTTACAGCTTTACTTCCGCCAGTAGCTCGTCTCCTTCCTTCCAAACTTCACAGACGCCCTCCTGGGAAACATGCTGGACTAGCACTCCTGGAAGTAAGGGTAACTCCGAAACATGGCTGAGCCCAGGGCTGGAGGATGTTTCCACAACGAAATTTTCACTCTGCACCGGAGCGTGCGCTGATATCAAACTTCCTGCTAGATCAACCCCATGTAGCGGGCCGAGGCTCGACTTTGGGACCTTTGCCTTTCGCGGACAAGTGCACTACGAGCACTTGGTTGCGAAAGGCAAAGGTCCCAAGGTCGAGTCTCGGTCTGGCGCACAGTTATTATCTATTTTATTATTGTTAAAGTAAACAGCGATTTACCTCATACAATGTAAGTTTATTTGATCGTTGTTTCATTTTGCTCATACATGTTTACCACCACCACCATCATCATCATCATCATCATCATCATCATCATCATTTAAGACTGATTATGCCTTTCAGCGTTCAGTCTGGAGCGTAGTCCCTCTTATAAAATTCCTCCAAGATCCCCTATTCAGTGCTAACATTGGTGCCTCTTCTGATGTTAAGCCAATTACTTCAAAATCATTCTTAACCGAATCCAGGTACCTTCTCCTTGGTCTACCCCGACTCCTACCCTCTACTGCCGAACCCATGAGTCTCTTGGGTAACCTTGCTTCTCCCATGCGTGTACTGTGACCTCACCATACAAGCCTGTTCGCCCTGACTGCTACATCTATAGAGTTCATTCCCAGTTTTTCTTTGATTTCCTCATTGTGGACAGCCTCCTGCCATTGTACCCATCTACTAGTACCTGCAATCATCCTAGCTACTTTCATATCCGTAACCTCAACCTTATTGATAAGGTAACCTGAATACACCCAGCTTTCGCTCCCATACAACAAAGTTGGTCGAAAGATTGAACGGTGCACAGATTACTTAGTCTTGGTACTGACTTTCTTCTTGCAGAAGAGAGTAGATCGTAGCTGAGCGCTCACTATATTTACCTTGGTAACATAAAGATAGCTTGTGCCGGCTGGGGTGGCCGAGCGGTTCTAGGCGCTACAGTCTGGAACCGTGCGACCGCTACGGTCGCAGGTTCGAATCCTGCCTCGGGCATGGATGTGTGTGATGTCCTTAGGTTAGTTAGGTTTAAGTAGTTCTAAGTTCTAGGGGACTGATGACCTCAGAAGTTAAGTCCCATAGTGCTGAGAGCCAAAGATAGCTAGTGTACATGTGTGCTACGTGCGCCGCGCCCGGTCGAGTAACCAAAAACGGCACGCCCGCTTGAGGATTGCAGTTATGGCGATTACTTTTGAAATGATAAACAGTTTGCATACTTTTTTCTGTCTACCTCGTTTTGATCTAACTGTCCCTTATAGAAGTAATTTAGACTATAACCGTCTTTTGCGACTTTTGTAAAATATTATTATATGTATCCAGTCCCAGTGAAGTGCAATGTTACAGTTCCTTATTTACATGTACGCGGCGCCAGCTGCTGTTCCACACACCGTAGCAACACTTTGCTCGTCCTGGACTACCTGTCGCAAGCAGCAGGTAGGCTAGGCGAGCTCCGCCTCGTCTCCCCTAATGCACCGGAGGCGGCCCTCCCGTCCCCTCCAGCGGGCCGGCTAATTAATCCGAGATGGGGCCGCGCCAGCAGCGGCACCGAGCAAGCAGCGAGTAGCGAGCAATGGCCGTACTGCCGCGCGACTCTGTCTCGACAAGTCGCCGGCCGCTCCCGTGCCTCCGCTATCTGCAACAAGCTACTTAGGTCGTGAATGGCTTTAATCAAGATCCTCCCGTGGACACGGCAGCGGCCGCCCACATCAAAGAGCGACGCCGCCGGCCAGTGACCTCTTAGGGCGGCTCTCGTTACGGCCGCGACTCTCTCGCCGGTCTTCACTGTCAGACCGCAAACTTGGCAAGTGCATCTCTCTCCGGGACACCGCCAGCACCGGCCACTGGCCCTCCCTAGAGCTCCCTCTGCCTCCTCCTGCTTGGTCTCCAGTTGACACATCAGTTGCATTACTACAGGCTGACGAATTTATTCCGTTTCACTCAGTGCACTGTTAAGAGCCATTTTCAGTGCTGTTTATGTGGTAACGGATTTATTATACTGTCCACATTAAGGAACTAACTTACGTTAGCCACATTTATTAATCAAAAAGAATGCAACTCAATGAGCCACTTCCATTCAGTCTTTACTACTACATGAAGACAAGTTGATGTTTAACTTCGTTTCCTAAAATCTCAAAACTCTTTTGACCGATTTACTTCAAATTTTTACACGACAGTCTTACGGTCGAATGCACACTAACGGGAAGTGTTGTAAACAAAAATCTCAAAAAGTTCTCGACCGATGTAGTTCGAATTATTACACAATACTATAACAAATATTCGGATGGACACAGGCTATATATTTTTGTATTGCAAAGAAGGAGTCGAAACTTAGGTGGATAGGAAAGATGGAGATTGAGTGAGACCTGAAAAGGAAAGAAGATCTCACACAGCTGGGACTGCACAGCTGCCACACTGTGTAGAGGTTACAGAACAACCTCCTCCCTAGAGAATTCATTGGTTTCAGAAAATTTTCGTATTGGAAAGAAGGGGTCGAAATTTTTGTAGATAGGAAAGATGAAGAATGAGTGAGACCTGAAAAGGAAAGAAGATCTCACACAGCTGGGACTGCACAGCTGCCACACTGTGTAGAGGTTACAGAACAATCTCCTCCCTACACAATTCGTTCACTACCTATGAACTTCTTTAGGTCGATCACGTTCCTGAGACCGAATAGCTTTTTACTCTTAGGGTACTCTAGCCTATATGCATTGGCACGTGGTTTTCCTATGATCCTGAAAGGTCCTTGGTATACGAACATGAATTTCTTTGTTTCTGCATTTATTTTCTTTGATTTTTCCTTGGTTTTGACAAGGACTAACTGACCTATTTCAAAACTGGTGGGTACAGCTTTTGCGTCATGACGCTTCTTCATTTCCAGTGCTCTTTTTCTTATATTTGCCCTAGCCTTTAACTTCTTCTCGTCTGTGGTTAGCTTACTTTTACTAAGATTAACACCTTCGTCCCAATATCTCCTATTTTTCAGAACTCGTATAGGCAGCTCCCAAGTTTCATCATTAGTTACTACATGTTTATCAATAAAAGGTACCGTAATTACTCCGGTTATCGGCAAGCCCATTTTTAACTGGCTTCTTGCAAAGTCAACAACACTCTGATATTTTGACAAGAAATCTATGCCAATTAAAACCTCAATACTGAGATTATTTACAATTAAGCATGGATGATCAATTAAATTACCATTAATGTTAAAAGGCAGCAAAGCTTCTTGTTTTACCGTTTTTGACACCTTGCCAGTAGCACCAATCACTCTTAGTCCTGATACCCTCATTACTGTAAGCTTGTCTTTACCAGGTAATGCATCAAAGAAGGACTGAGACATCGCACTCACCTCACTTCCACTGTCTAAGATACAACGAACATTGATATCCAACATATTCACTATTATTATAGGGTGGCTTATTCTAGGTTGTACAGTTGGTTCCTCAAACTCATTCAATAGGTCCTTTTGGATTTGTCCCCAACTAAAGTGATCGACATCTGTCTTCATTACATTTAGGTCAAAGTGTGTAGGGGTTTCCTGAATTCCATTTTCAGCTGCGTTTTCCACTCGGTCTATTAATTTTAAATCGAAACACCGCACGACTTCATTACATTTAGTTTGCTGAACATTACCCAAATTACTGTAGTCTGAGCGATTCTGCGCCTCCAGACCGGGCATAACACTAGTTACAGCTAAACCACTTTCACTATTATC
Organism: Schistocerca nitens; assembly: GCF_023898315.1. Taxonomy (NCBI): domain Eukaryota; kingdom Metazoa; phylum Arthropoda; class Insecta; order Orthoptera; family Acrididae; genus Schistocerca; species Schistocerca nitens. The sequence continues at coordinate 816,380,783 of NC_064614.1, forward strand.
GTCGGGTTCCTTCTCCAGTGACAACTGGTCACAGCTAGTGGGTTCATCGACCCCCAACAGGCTATCCTCTATATTCTCACTTACCTCCTGTCCTAAATCTATTAGTATAGTATCAACATCCTGCACAGGCACTTTAGATAAGAGCACATCATCCTCATCGTAAATATAAGCATGAATTTCTTCTGTTTCTTTACCTGACAATTCAGAACATTTCCCATTTATATTACACACACACACACATTATATATATATATATATATATATATATATATATATATATATATATATATATATATAAAAATGGGAAATGTTCTTGCTAAAAGTCTCAAAAACTTCTTGACCAAGTTACTAAAATTTTGTACACAGCAGTCTAATGAACATGCCGACAGATATATGGTGTATATTTTTAATATATATGAAATATATGCAATATATAACGGAGAAACGTTGTTACGAAAAATGTAGAAACGTTCTTAACCGACTGACTTAAATTGTTTACATGGTACTTTATGAACAATCTACATGATACCGTAATGAATATTTGGACAGGCACAGGCTAATATTTTTTAATATATACACTCCTGGAAATTGAAATAAGAACACCGTGAATTCATTGTCCCAGGAAGGGGAAACTTTATTGACACATTCCTGGGGTCAGATACATCACATGATCACACTGACAGAACCACAGGCACATAGACACAGGCAACAGAGCATGCACAATGTCGGCACTAGTACAGTGTATATCCACCTTTCGCAGCAATGCAGGCTGCTATTCTCTCATGGAGACGATCGTAGAGATGCTGGATGTAGTCCTGTGGAATGGCTTGCCATGCCATTTCCACCTGGCGCCTCAGATGGACCAGCGTTCGTGCTGGACGTGCAGACCGCGTGAGACGACGCTTCATCCAGTCCCAAACATGCTCAATGGGGGACAGATCCGGAGATCTTGCTGGCCAGGGTAGTTGATTTACACCTTCTAGACACGTTGGGTGGCACGGGATACATGCGGACGTGCATTGTCCTGTTGGAACAGCAAGTTCCCTTGCCGGTCTAGGAATGGTAGAACGATGGGTTCGATGACGGTTTGGATGTACCGTGCACTATTCAGTGTCCCCTCGACGATCACCAGTGGTGTACGGCCAGTGTAGGAGATCGCTCCCCACACCATGATGCTGGGTGTTGGCCCTGTGTGCCTCGGTCGTATGCAGTCCTGATTGTGGCGCTCACCTGCACGGCGCCAAACACGCATACGACCATCATTGGCACCAAGGCAGAAGCGACTCTCATCGCTGAAGACGACACGTCTCCATTCGTCCCTCCATTCACGCCTGTCGCGACACCACTGGAGGCGGGCTGCACGATGTTGGGGCGTGAGCGGAAGACGGCCTAACGGTGTGCGGGACCGTAGCCCAGCTTCATGGAGTCGGTTGCGAATGGTCCTCGCCGATACCCCAGGAGCAACAGTGTCCCTAATTTGCTGGGAAGTGGCGGTGCGGTCCCCTACGGCACTGCGTAGGATCCTACGGTCTTGGCGTGCATCCGTGCGTCGCTGCGGTCCGGTCCCAGGTCGACGGGCACGTGCACCTTCCGCCGACCACTGGCGACAACATCGATGTACTGTGGAGACCTCACGCCCCACGTGTTGAGCAATTCGGCGGTACGTCCACCCGGCCTCCCGCATGCCCACTATACGCCCTCGCTCAAAGTCCGTCAACTGCACATACGGTTCACGTCCACGCTGTCGCGGCATGCTACCAGTGTTAAAGACTGCGATGGAGCTCCGTATGCCACGGCAAACTGGCTGACACTGACGGCGGCGGTGCACAAATGCTGCGCAGCTAGCGCCATTCGACGGCCAACACCGCGGTTCCTGGTGTGTCCGCTGTGCCGTGCGTGTGATCATTGCTTGTACAGCCCTCTCGCAGTGTCCGGAGCAAGTATGGTGGGTCTGACACACCGGTGTCAATGTGTTCTTTTTTCCATTTCCAGGAGTGTATATGAATACACATGTAATATATAAAGAGGAAATGTTGTTACTAAAAATCTCCAAATATTCCTGACGAAATTATTTAAAATTTTTACACGATACAGTAATAAATACTCAATTGCACATAAGAGATATATTTTTTTAAACGACAATCCATGGAATTTCTATTAAAATCAACTGCAAGAAAGAAAATGAAGTGCTGTGAAAATGTGCATTTCCGGGGTCTTTCTCCAGTCACTTGCAACTACAATACAAATAAATGTAAAGCGTAAGACCATATATAAATTGTTTACTCAGTATTTTGGTGATTTGTTCCTTCCCCTCGGTTTTACGGGAAACAAAAAAATGGCTCTGAGCACTATGGGACTCAACTGCTGAGGTCATTAGTCCCCTAGAACTTAGAACTAGTTAAACCTAACTAACCTAAGGACATCACAAACATCCATGCCCGAGGCAGGATTCGAACCTGCGACCGTAGCGGTCTTGCGGTTCCAGACTGCAGCGCCTTTAACCGCACGGCCACTTCGGCCGGCTTACGGAAAACAGAAATGCTGTATGTCTCAGTTACCCGGTATGACTGAAATACCACTATATAATCTGAATTGTCCAAAACTTTTTAATCCTACCCATTCGCATATTAAAGCTACGTGAAATACTGTCCTAGAAGCCACTATCCTCACAGCTCTATCAAATAGCGATATTTCATGCTCTTTTATAGTTTGTAATTTTCATAGTTTGTAATTGCCTTCAGCTAGACACAAAATTTAAAATTAATCTGTAATATGATTTACTTTTCATTCATTTACTGCGCCTCATTAGACTGCTGTAGGAATTGAAGCCACAATGCTAATAATCTTCATAATTGTTCTCCAGTACGTTGTCATCAGTTTCTGGGCCTCGACTTTTTGGGCGGAGATAATTCATACTCACTTCGACTGGACTGTTCCTGTAACTCTGGAGACGAACGTCGTGTACTGCTTGAACAGCCGCTTTCAGGTTCTTTCTGTCCTGCAGAATCAGTATATCTATCTAGCGTCAAGTCATTATATTTCTGATTTATTATGTTATATAATATATCCGGGATCTCTGTCCTCGACCCCTATTCAATTTCCCTATTCAGCACATCGCAATTTTGTGAGTTTGAGTTTTGATGTGTAAGCTTTTGTGCGTCAGTGTTACGTTCCTTAGCCAGCCCAATCCTTGCTGAATGATAATGATCATTAAGTAAATACAGTTTGTTTGTAAGAAACAATAGTGCTACGTTTCATATGCGCTCCTTGTTAAACGCGCTTCTGCAGTGTACTCCACCTTTGTGAATAAATGCTTTTATGCAGCTCTTCATTCGGTTAAACTTCGCCACAACGCCTTTCCTTCTCCTGTGACCTCTGACCTCACGTGTCCTGTAAGAGAAAGTTATTAGGAAGTATTCAGTAAATTGTAATCCCTGATCAGTTAATCTGAAGTTCTGTAGCCAGAAATCCGTTACACGTTGTTCTTTACGGTAAAAACAAGGGTTAAATTTCAAATCATATTTATGGAATTTCAACCAATTTGGCATACAAGGGCTGACAGACGCTATTAAACATTGTATTTATTTAATAAGACGCTCGTGGCTACGAAAAGTTCCTGTGTTTCCCACCAAAGAATTAACTGCCAACTTTTTGCGTTAGCCAATGAGCAGTGGGTGGCTGTTAGAGAGAATACGTGCCCTAGCATCAACATTTTAATGGAGGCATAGTGTAATTATTTTATTTCCATAAAAATCTGCACCATCGACAAATTAACAGTTTATGTCCAGGCGTCACACCAAAACAAGCACAACATTTTTCCCTGTTTTTCAAAAATCAAATTTTTGTTCTGCGTCTTTGATATTCACGGAGATTCTAAAAACATTCAACTTACTTGTATTGAAATTTAAGTCAACGTGTTTCCAAAAGTTACGCCCTCGTGACACTCAGTCAAGATGGCCGTTGAGTTTTACGTTAGTCTTTTCCTATGTAGTGAGAACGAGACAATGACAAACATTCACAGGGGATCGAAGAATGTGCTTGGGGGTGACGCTACTGATTGCTGTACACTTACTTGTTGGTCAGCCAGGCCGTCTGATGAAAGTGAGCACACCAAAATTCGGGGGACTTCTCTCACGGCGGCAAACCGAGCATTGCATAGACTCCTGACATCGTACAGTGTATTCACAGTCTCATTTTGGCTGACATACGAGTAACAGCGAACGAACTGTCTGAATAGGAGTAGGAGATGCAAATGCGTGCAGAAAACTAAGAATGGTGAAGTTGAAAAAGGTTTGCACCAGGTAGCTTTCGAGGATGTTAAGCTGATGCCCACAGATAAACACAGAAATTTTTGGAACTATACGATAATTCTAGAAATGATTTGCTTGCAAGAATTGTAACGGGAGATTAAACATGGCTGCGTCACTCTGAACTGGAAACCGAAAGGCAATCCAGATAGTGGCATCACGCAAGCTTGCCGAAGAAGAAAATATCCAAAACTGTGCCTTCCATAGGAAAATTGATGGTTACTGTGTTTTTCGTTTCAGACGAATTGTTTTTTGTGGACATCATGCCACACGCAATCATCATCACTTATTTCTTTTGGAACAGTTAATGTCCGGGCGTCATGTATCATGTGGAAAACCTTGAAAACCTCATGCTCGAAAGTGTCAAATGTGGCAACACCGGCAAAAACACGACGTTTTGTTGTTGCATGATAACGCCCGGCGAGATGTCAGCGAGAAAACCGCCAGAGAGTTCACAAAACGTGGGTGGAAAACACTAAAACACCCAACGTACAGCCCTGATCTACCGGCTTGAGATACCACCTCTTTTGTAAACTGAAGCAATCCCTTCGCGGAACGAGATATGTAGACGATGACTCCCTTCTCTAGGCTGCCAAACAATTGCTGAAATATGTTGATTCAGATTTCTACTTTGCTGATGTACAGTCTTTATTTCCGTAGTGGTTAAATACAACTCAAATTGACGGAGATTATGGGGAAAAGTAACATTTTTTTGAAACTTCCTGGCAGATTAAAACTGTGTGCCGGACCGAGACTCGAACTCGGGACCTTTGCCTTTCGCGGGCAAGTGATCTACCAACTGAGCTACTCAAGCACGACTGACGCCCCGTCCTCACAGCTTTACTTCTGCCAGTATCTCGTCTCCTACCTTCCAAACTTTACAGAAGCTCTACTGCGAACCTTGCAGAACTAGCAGTCCTGAAAGAAATGATATTGCGGAGACATGGCTTAGCCACAGCCTGGGGGATGTTTCCACAACGAAGCCATTGTAGAGAAGCAGCATACTCATGCCTTATAAAATTCACATCAGTCTTTCCATTGTGTGCCAGCCTAGTCCGCTGTAACTAGCTCTGACGTCATAAATATTGCGCAATACTTTAAAATGAAGTAAATAACCTGAAACGTTTCTAGCATGTCAGGAGTAATACAAATTCAATATGTGTTGAATATCAGTTCAATAACTTTAACCGTTTTCGAAATTTGGATGTTTTTCTGTAAAATTCATTGGCGCAACAGAAAAGAGCTAGAAACTTAAAAATTTATATTTAGATTCCTTTTGCATAATAATTTAGTAGTAACAGTATTCTGGATCTCACAAATTAAAATTTTAGTTGAAATTCATGATTTTCTGGTTTCTGTCTTAGAAATTGAGGAAGCAAGATAGATTAAGTAGGCGAATAAATAAAGCTAGGATGTTTAAATTTAAGTAGAAGGGAGATCCGCAATAATCATAAAAATGTGAGAGGTTTCAACAGAATAACTATAAACCTATAGCTAAAGCGAATCTCCAAAGAGCAAGTTCAGAGATCGTCTACTGCGTGTAGTGTAATTAAATTAATTCTCTCGCCCAAAATATTTGTCTTAACCACGTCAGACTTTTATTAGGATTACTTACTTGTGTGCTGATTGCACAATTAAATTGAAAGCTTCATCGGCCATCAGCAAATGAAGCAATGATTTATTCGATAACTTAAAGTGGTGCATTACTAGCCCAGCGGCTAGTCGGGAGAACAGATTTGATCAGGCGTTCCCTTAGCCGTCCGCACCGCGGCTTTATATGTAAGAACGCTGCATGAGGAAAAAAGGCCCCAGTTCTCTTCAGACGCTGATTAGCGCACCACCTGTGCCGGGAGTCGCGTCGCGTCGGTATCATTGCTATAAACAGCCTCGGATGCAGTAATAAGTTACTCGGGATACGTGTAACCATGAAATCGTTTTCGAGTGAAGTGTAAATTTTGGGATGACGTTAATGATCTATCTTTAGTTTGTGTATGTCGTATTTTCACGTGCCGCCACAGGAGAGACATTCTACCATTATTAGCGTGGCGATTGATGAACATTATCATCAAATTATGGCGTGCATTCACTTAAACATTTAATTTGAACAGTTATAGTTGCATCAGCGCATTAGACTCTGAACTGCTCTGGTAGATGGGTTGAGTGGATTCTTTTTGGTCTGTGACTTTCAGAATGTAGTGAACATTTTAGAGAGAATGGTTTTTGATTATGAATCCCAGACAATCTCCTAATTCCTCAGAGCTATAATGTATTTCTCAGATGAAGTGGGCACTAGGAATTCTAATTACAGGCCTCACGTTTTGCTAATCACTTTCTGGTTGCCAATATTGTAGTTAGAGAGCCTGTGTTGAGAACGGCAAACAACAGCATTAAATAAATAATAGGAACATTAACAATTACTCCACCCGCTGCCCCACATATGGTGCATCGGCCGGGAAAGGAGTGAACTGCGACACGCAGCTGAGTAATAGAACAGTGATAGTGTTACGTGTGCATGTGGACGACGCAATTGGATTAACGACGCATCTGGATTGACGGAGCTGGCACTGAGTCTAGCGGCGCTGCCGGCATCGCGATAAGCCAGTTTCGCCCCCCGCAATCGTCTGACGGAGCAACCGGAGCCGCGCCTGCAGTTGCAGGCCACGCAAACACACAGCAGCCGTCGAAGTGCCGTCAGCAGTTCAACGCACCGCATCGCATCAGTAATCCTGGTATGCCGCGCCGGCAACGCCACACGTCGTGCAGAAGGAACTAAGTTAAGTGAAAAGCTGTTAAAAATTTTACTAACCTGCACTAAAAGACTATCGGCGATGGAACCGCTAGAAGAAACTGAGGTTAAACTTAAATCAGAACCTATGTCTGTTGAGGGAACTGTAAATCCAGACAACTGTTCAAGTGTAAATATGCATGAAAATAGTAATGTTAAAGTGAAATATGAAGTATTGTCTCCTGACAGTAGTGTGAAAAGGGGCAATGATTCAGTAAAGCAGAAATCAGAAATTGTTAATTTACTGGATGATAGTTTATCTGATGAGTTAAAAACGAAACAGTCATCAGAGGTGGTAGAGTTTAAAAAGGATAAGTCAGATATGACTGATCAATCAGATGTTTCATTTCGTTTTGATGATTCTGGTATTGGAACTAGTTTTTCGTCACCTTAGTGTGATAAAAAACCAGCTAGTGTGCAACCCAAAGATACTGGGGCTATTGATTTAAATGTTATATTACAAGCAATAGCTACCAGTAATGCTGAATTAAAGTATGAGATTGTGGCCAGCCAAACTAATTTTAATAAACGATTGGAGGTAATGGACAATACCTTCAAGGCTGGTTGCAATAAGTTGAAAGAGGATCTGGACAGTTTGAATTATAAAATTGATTACAATCATGAGGATGTTAAGAAAAAGGTTGCTCGACAATTTTCTGAAATGTATAAAACAGTAAAATCCGAAGTTGCTGAGGTTCGCAAAGACTTCCAAATGGAAGATGCGAAGCTGGAGCACAAGTTAACAGAAAAGATCGAGGCGGAATCTGAACTGTGCTCAGATAGGTTTAAAGATGCTAATATAAAAGTAAACATATGTCAAGCTGAAGAAGATGCAATCAAAACTGATACTACTCATATTGTGCAGAGAGTAGATAATGTTGAAATGAGAGTAGAAAATATCAGTACTAACATTGCTAACATTGAGAGTAAAGTAGGTTCAGTAACTTCTGGTAATGGTAGTATACAACAAGTTGTTGCTGCAAACGCCGCATTTATCGGATGTCGGCAGTTCTTGCGGTTCGATCCAGATAAAAATATCCACCCGCTAGATTTCTGGAACGATTTTGAAGATGTGATTCCACCAACTTGGTCTGAAAGAGAGAAAATCTCATTTATTAGAAGCCATTTAGCAGGTTACGCAATGCGTTGGTCAGCTGATGTTATGTTGAAGTTTAAAACATTAGCGGAATTTAAAACAGCTTTCATTACTGAGTATTGGTCTAGCAATAAGCAGAATGAAGTGTTGAGAGAATTTTGGAATGGAAAACGCTTCAATGCAGGCAAGGAATCTATTAAAGAGTTTGCTAGGTAATGGATTTCACGTTTGTCACATTTGGCGGAAAAGCTGAAACCTGAAATGATAATACTAGGTCTTGAAGCCAAACTGCCATGGTATCGGCAAACTAGAATTACATCTGCCCCTAGAGACAATCTGGATCGTTTCATTGAATATTTGGAACGCGTAGAACGTGTGGCTGCCAATGAGGAGCAAGCACGTAATAACAGAAATGCTAAAAACACTAGTAGTAATTTTAATAACGAGCAGAATGGCAATGTAAACATCAGAACAGTAGGTGTTCACCATCCTAAGAAAGGTAGGAATTGGAGAAATAATTATCTGAACCAATAATGGCATCCAAATGATAGTAATTTTGTTCCTAACAAAAATGTGCAAGTAAACAACAATGTTGAAAGCAATGATGTGCCAGTTAACTATAATGGTAACAGTAGTAGGCAGAGGCTGGAAAACTAGTTCCCGTCTATGAGGATACTGGCGCTCACCAGGCGGTTGCATTTCCTAAGCCAGTAATTACAGTAATTGGTAAGACAGATCAGAATACTCAGACTGAACATGTAGATGAGGGGTCGGTGGCATCTAAGGACACAGCAAAAATATTATATCACTCACAGTATTTGATAGATACCGTGTTAGAGACGCTTTCTAAGTGGGAAGAGAAAGAGAAGGCGCAGCAGTGTAATGGTAGGGAAGAGCTATAAAATAATGAATTGTCAGGAGAAGAAGCAGAAGAAATTTATGCTTATATTTACGATGAGGATGATGTGCTCTTATCTAAAGTGCCTGTGCAGGATGTTGATACTGTACTAATAGATTTAGGACAGGAGGTAAGTGAGAATGTAGAGGATAGCCTGTTGGGGATCGATGAACCCACTAGCTGTGACCAGTTGTCACTGGAGAAGGAACCCGACGATAATAGTGAAAGTGGTTAGCTGTAACTAGTGTTACGCCCGGTCTGGAGGCGCAGAATCGCTCAGACTACAGTAATTTGGGTAATGTTCAGCAAACTAAATGTAATGAAGTCGTGCGGTGTTTCGATTTAAAATTAATAGACCGAGTGGAAAACGCAGCTGAAAATGGAATTCAGGAAACCCCTACACACTTTGACCTAAATGTAATGAAGACAGATGTCGATCACTTTAGTTGGAGACAAATCCAAAAGGAACTATTGGATGAGTTTGAGGAACCACCTGTACAACCTAGAATAAGCCACCCTATAACAATAGTGAATATGTTGGGTATCAATGTTCGTTGTCACTTAGACAGTGTAAGTGAGGTGAGTGCGATATCTCAGTCCTCCTTTGATGCATTACCTGGTGAAGACAAGCTTACAGTAATGAGGGTATCAGGACTAAGAGTGATTGGTGCTACTGGCAAGGTGTCAAAAACGGTAAAACAAGAAGCTTTGCTGCCTTTTAACATTAATGGTAATTTAATTGATCATCCATGCTTAATTGTAAATAATCTCAGTATTGAGGTTTTAATTGGCATAGATTTCTTGTCAAAATATCAGAGTGTTGTTGACTTTGAAAGAAGCCAGTTAAAAATGGGCTTGCCGATAACCGGAGTAATTACGGTACCTTTTATTGATAAACATGTAGTAACTAATGATGAAACTTGGGAGCTGCCTATACGAGTTCTGAAAAATAGGAGATATTGGGACGAAGTAAAAGTAAGCTAACCACAGACGAGAAGAAGTTAAAGCCTAGGGTAAATATAAGAAAAAGAGCATTGGAAAGGAAGAAGCGTCATGACGCAAAAGCTATACCCACCAGTTTTGAAATAGGTCAGTTAGTCCTTGTCAAAACCAAGGAAAAATCAAAGAAAATAAATGCAGAAACAAAGAAATTCATGTTCGTATACCAAAGACCTTTCAGGATCATAGGAAAACCACGTGCCAATGCATATAGGCTAGAGTACCCTAAGAGTAAAAAGCTATTCGGTCTCAGGAACGTGATCGACCTAAAGAAGTTCATAGGTAGTGAACGAATTCTGTAGGGAGGAGATTGTTCTGTAACCTCTACACAGTGTGGCAGCTGTGCAGTCCCAGCTGTGTGAGATCTTCTTTCCTTTTCAGGTCTCACTCAACTCCATCTTTCCTATCCACCTAAGTTTCGACTCCTTCTTTGCAATACAAAAATTTTCCCTCATGTCTATCAAGCCATGAGTTCTGCAACCATTCTATCCACAGATCAGTGAAGAAAATACCTAATGTGACAAACCTAACAGTGACATAAACAACAGAGAAGTATGATGTAATTGGGCCGGCCGGAGTGGCCGAGCGGTTAAAGGCGCTACAGTCTGGAACCGCACGACCGCTACGGTCGCAGGTTCGAATCCTGCCTCGGGCATGGATGTGTGTGATGTCCTTAGGTTAGTTAGGTTTAAGTAGTTCTAAGTTCTAGGGGACTTATGACCACAGCAGTTGAGTCCCATAGTGCTCAGAGCCATTTGAACCATTTTTATGATGTAATTAAGATACAAATGTATTTGAGTAACAAGTATGTATAGAACCTTGCTAATATTGTAAGTACAAAGTGTTGTCTTATTGGAAATGGTCCCACAATAATATTTAAAAAATATATACAAGTTCTTTTATAAGCAGGATCTGAAGTGGCGATGAGACCTAGTGTACGCATTAGAGCTAACTAATAAATAGTAAGTGAGAGTGCTTAGTGTTATGAAAAATAGACAGATAAGTTGTAAAAATGAACTCACCTTGTGTAGCAAGGAATGGCAGTGTAATAGAATTGAGTAGTGTTTGTAGTTGAGACGTGAAGGACACGTCCCTGAAGTATTTATAAGGTTGGAGCTGGCCATTATTTTGGTATTGGGTGTGCGGTGACGCCGGCTGCGGTGGTCTAGCGGTTCTAGGCGCTCAGTCCGGAACCGCGCGACTGCTACGGTCGCAGGTTCGAATCCTGCCTCGGGCATGGTTGTGTGTGATGTCCTTAGGTTAGTTAGGTTTAATTAGTTCTGAGTTCTAGGGGACTGATGACCACAGATGTTAAGTCCCACAGTGTTCAGAGCCATTTGGACTGATGACCAAAGATGTTAAGTCCCATAGTGCTCAGAGCCAAGAGCCATTTGAACCATTTTTTCGTGCGGTGACACACCTACATGTATTGAGGTTATGCGTTGGAGGCGTGAATGCGACCGTAGGTACCCTTATGTTAGATGAGACAGAGCAGCTCATCCATAATTACTTAATGCACTTCAGTGGTAGGTCGAGAGAGACTACCTGTGGTTTCAGCATCCAATCAAGTGGAAATGGATTGCAACATGAGCAAACTGATCATATGCAATACACTATAGATATGAAATAAATGTGCTATCCTATGCTTTAAATTTTAATGGAGTGAGTATTACTTAAGTTCATACACTAGCAAAGTAAGTAAGCATATAAACGCAGATGTGAAACATTGTTTATAGTTCAGCATAAATACACTTCGATGAAGTAAGTACATAACTGCAGATGTGGAACTGACACAGCAGCAGAAGACCAATAAGTGGATTTAGTAGTCAACTAAACGTAGTGTGTTTTGCACACTCAGAACTGTACTATTACCACAAGTTACTCACATGTACAAAGAAGCTGAGAAGACAACTACCAATCAAATATACTCATACTATCTCTAAGAATAAGGTAATCGAAGTTGAGTCAGCTAAGTAAATAAAATACAAATGTATCAAGAATGTACCGAGCATTGGTTCAGTGTTCTGGCCCAGAAATAATAAATTGAGATTAAATAGAATTCATGATTGTATGCCTGGAGCATAAATGTTCTCTAGTACGTGACTAACGGCGTTTTGAGCCATTTGTTTACCGATTTTATGACAGTTATGTAACCGCGAGAGTAAAATTGAAAAAGTTGTGTTAACTTTGTTCCAGCAACATATTGAAAGATAAAATGTGTATATATCCCCATATCATTGTGACCCCCCTTAGATATTAAGTGAACAGAGTCTGAGGCACTCTTTTTGTTTGTTCTCCAGGACAAACCAGATAGTGGCAGCCTGGTAGCTGCGTGAAAGCGTGGAGTGACTTGGACACAACTCACAGTGACCCCTCCCCTTTCCCCATGTAATTTAGAGTGAACGTGAAGGACGCACACCATAGAACCTTCCCCTCCTCTACCCTTGTGAATGGACGTGTAGAACGCCAGCCAAAGCGGCTACAACCACGTGTGTAAAAATGAAATTGTAATGATTTGTGAAATTTTCTTTCAGGTTTAGAAAAAACTGCTAAGATATAATTATCTGTTTATTTATCATGAATAACTGTGTTATTTTCTTTGAATTTGTGTATGTAAAAATGTTTACAGAAAATTTAATGGATTTAAGAGTTTCGTAATTTTACATATTTTATGTGTTTGTCTGTCTAAGGCGATATGTATGCCAAAGTGTTTCATTGATATTTGCTTAAATTTTGAGTGATAATGTTGCTTAAGAGGCAGTGAACATCCCAGAAATTTAAATAATTGAAGTAGGTAATAAGTTTTCTTTTAATATTTCTATATGTTTACATTTCAATTTTAGTTTTTCATAGGGAGTTAAGCTGTACTCTTGCTTCCCTTTTTGTAATTAATTTAAATCATTTACATTCAAAAAAATTAAGTAGAGGGTGATGTAGGGAAGCAGCATACTCACGCCTTATAAAATTCACATCAGTCTTTCCATTGTGTGCCAGCCTAGTCCGCTGTAACTTGCTCTGACGTCATAAATATTGCGCAATACTTTAAAATGAAGTAAATAACCTGAAACGTTTCTAGCATGTCAGGAGTAATACAAATTCGATATGTGTTGAATATCAGTTCAATAACTTTAACCATTATCGAAATTTGGATGTTTTTCTGTAAAAATCATTGGCGCAACAGAAAAGAGCTAGTAACTTAAAAATTTATATTTAGATTCCTTTTGCATAATAATTTAATAGAAACGGTATTCTGGATTTCACAAATTAAAATTTTAGTTGAAATTCATGATTTTCCGGTTTTTATCTTAAAAATTAAGGAAGCAAGATAGATTAAGTAGGCGAATATATAAAGCTAGGATGTTTAAATTCAAGCAGAAGGCAGATCCCCTATAATCATAAAGATGTGAGACGTTTCAACTGAATAACTATAAAACTATAGCGATAGCGTATCTCCAAAGGGCAAGTTCAGAGCTCGTCTACTGCATGTAGTGTAATTAAATTAATTATCTCACCCAAAATATTTGACTTAGCCACGTCAGACTTTTATTATGATTACTTACTTGTGTGCTGATTGCACAATTAAATTGAAAGCTTCATCGGCCATCAGCAAAGGAAGCAATGATTTATTCGATAACTTAAAGTGGTGCATTACTAGCCCAGCGGCTAGTCGGGAGAGCAGATTTGATCAGGCGTTCCCTTAGCCGTCCGCACCGCGGCTTTATATGTAAGAACGCTGCACGAGGAAAAAAGGCCCCAGTTCTCTCCAGACGCTGATAGCGCACCACCAGCGCAGAACAAAAAAACCCTCAAGGATCGCAAAAATATTTATATAAACAAATGCATTTTCAAATAAGGTTAAATTCTCGGAATGCGTTGTGCTAAGCACGAAAAACCAGTTAACTGGTTATGTTTTTCATTATTTAAATCATTTAAGTTATTCAAAATTGTTGAGGCTTTCGTGGCCACTTGTTGACAAACTGCCTATAGACAGAAGCCAATAGGCAGTTTGTCATTTAAGTTATTGTCCGCCCCCAGTAGCTGAGTAGTCAGCACGACAGAATGTCAATTATAAGGGTCCGGGTTCGATTCCCGGCTGGGTCGGAGATTTTCTCCACTCAGGGACTAGGTGTTGTGTTGTCCTAATCATCATTATTTCAGCCCCATCGACGCGCAAGTCGCCGAAGTGGCGTCAGATCCAAAGACTTGAACCCGGCGAACGGTGTAGCCGATGGGAGGCCCTAGTCACACGACATTTACATTTATTTAAATTATTAATCTGTTGTTCGATATAGTGTGAGAGGATGAAGAATGATGCGACGTGTTCGATTGCCAGGGGGTGGTTGGAGTATATTACGCCAAACTATTTTGAAGCAAATAAATGTCATGCAATTAATGAGTCATGTATACATAAGGGGCTATCAAAACGTTTCAGTCTGAATCGTTGCTGCAGCATATATGCAACGTAGCACGACTCCGATGTGGGTAATGAGCTCCGACATGCAGGCAAGGTTTCCTTTAATTTAGGTCTATGGTCACAAACTTTTTGTTAACAGATTACCGGTTTCGGTCTTTAATGACCAACATCAGATCTGTTTCATAAAAAAAGTCTTAATGTATTGTTTTTATGAAACACATCTTATGATGGTCATTAAAGACCGAAACCGGTAATCTGTTACCAAAAAGTTTGTGACCATAGACGTAAATTAAAGGAAACTTATTGCATATACGGGTCACAGTTTTTTTCGCGACGATGTCGCAGCTTGTGAAGATGCAGGCAACGGATTAGTGAGGCGCTCGTGCTTTTTCGACGTGCATGCAGTAAACGCGGAAACGTTAACTTTGGCGACGCTAATAGTAAATGTGTCCGAACAGGACCAAAGTGCTGTTGTTCTTTTGTTCGCTGCCGAAGAAAAAATAGCGGCAGACAACAATCAGATGTTGAAGAAGGTGTTATGGGGAAGCATGTCTGACGAAAACCACCATTGTGAAATGCTGCGCGAGGAGAGGTGCTGCTGCTTCATGAGAACGCATGGCTCCATATCGCAAATGTTGTAGCTCAGAAGCTACGCCAAATGAAGTGGGAGACAACTGAGCACCCACCCTATACTCCTGATCTCTTCACATGTGGTTATCACTCATATAGTCCTTTAAAAAAAGGCCTTGAAGGGTCAGTGATTTCTGTTGGACTAGGGTGCGCAGCAGGCAGCTACGAACTTCTTCACGCAACAGGGCACGGAGTTTTACCGACCGGGTATCTTCAACCTGGTGCGTTGGTGGGATGGTTGGCTCATTGCTCACGGCGATTTTGCCAGATTGTTATACCGATTCTGCACTGTGCAGCCTTCGAACGGAAACTTTTGATCATACCTTATGGAAAATTTAATTCAGATTGCTCCAGCTGTTTGTGATGTAAGCTTCTATGTCACCCTCTTTCTACCTCCACACCTATAGGTGTGTCTTGCCCCACAGAAACATTCGAAGACGGGTGCACAATAACTCATCAAACTTTCTACGTAATCGGATGAATGGTATACGCATGGAAAGGAGACGAGCAAAAACAAACATAGGTGGTTTTTGAGCATTTACGAAAATAGCAACAAAAAGAAATCTCGAAAAGCTCGCATGAAATTGAGTATTTTTGAGCAGTTTTAAGTATTTACGAAAATATTAGAAAAACTTCCAGCGGAAAACCTCAAGTTAAATTTTCATTTGTTTACAGCACTGCCTCATTAAATGCGTACTCCAAGAGAATCATTTGGTCATTTACGAAGTTTCCATAGTTTTAAGGGACCACACCCTATCTAACCCATGTTAATTTAGACAAATATCTGACCATTTTCTGAAAAAACTATTTGATGCAGGACCTTAATATGTTACATGATGATAATAGAGTCAACTGTACTAAAATCTACTTTATCCATTTTATACTTTTTAAGAAATACTTTTCTAAATTTATTAACAAAAATATTAAGTTTTTTCTGCAGAAAATATTTTTTGTGAACTTCCTAATGGGGGAATATTAGTGACTGTAGTACCAGAGGTGCCTTTATGTTATGCAGAGTCTCTGAAAATTTCATTAATTTATCTATGATAGTTTCTGATATAATGGGGCATATGTACTGAAAATTTTAGTATGCAAGAAATTAACTTTAAAGATAAAATTTGCTACTTACAGTTAATTAAAACTGCCCTGCTGCATATGATGGCCCTTCTTTGGCCTCTAGCAGGTCTTCCAGCTTCTTTTTCACCTTCCTGGATGTTTGTCTCGCTTTCTTGGCCATATTAGATGCAGACCTGTCTGCATCGGCTGTCCTCATTTTATCGCAATGTTGCAGCCCAGTGATCATATTTTCACCAGGATTAATTCCCAGCTTTTTCAGTACCCAAGACTTTCTAATATTTCCACAACTGAATGTAATAACAGCATCATAACTCCTAGTTTCATTGTATGCATGCCTACAAATACAGTTTTTGGAAGGCGGTTCCAAATTATTCTGTTGAAACATTCATTTGTGTTCTGTGTCTTCCCATGCAGACGTTTCCTTAGAAGGTCAGGATGAGCCAAGTCTCTGAAAGCAGGTTTAATTGCTGTAATAACAGCAGCAGGAAGAGAATGCTGGTGAGGATAAGATTCTCCAGTTGCTTGAGCCCTGTTGTATGTGCACCACGAATTTTCTCCTGAGGGACAAAATCCACGACAAGGCTTATAATCAGAGTTATGGAAGGATATGGCCCATACATCTCTCTTCATTGCCTCCAGATTTTCTTTATTTCTCCTAATTGCCTGCAAGTTTTCTATTTCAGATTTAGTTAACCGACCCCATCCAGTCAAAATTTTCCATCTTCTAAATTTTTTATCTCTCATATCAACAGTTAGTTTTCACAGTTTTGTTCCCAAACGTTTTTGAACATGGCCTACACATTCTATTTTGCTAATAATGGCATCTCCATATAGCTTAGAGTTGACAGTGGATGGGTTGAAAGTGAGTGACAGAAAAGTGGGCGTGGCACATAAACACACGTGGTAGGAAAATGCTCTTTAAATGCTCGAAAAGAATTTTCTCAGCAAAATCCTTTTCAGACTATTTAAATAAAACCTTAATCCATCGAAATATGATGAAAATCGAAAATCGATTTTTTTCGACCTGAACCATAGTGTGGTCCATTTAAGAATAGCATATGACTGATTTTAAAACAAAAGTAATGCTGTAACTTTTACAAGGCTACCCTTGTATCACGTCGTGCCAGAGTTGGCTGCGCTTCTACCGGTAGCGACGGGCAATGGTGGGTGTGAATACTGTCCCGCCCCCTTCCTTCCCCCACCCCCACCCCCCACATCACCACCGCCACACCACACCCCAGCTGGTCGCCACACTCAATAACGCGTCTGCGCCAACCCCTTTCCACTGCCTCGCGCCACCTGTTGCCACTAGATAGGATATCGTTCCTCCTTACTTCCTGTGTGCCCCTTGTGCAGTCGGACCGCCTTTCAGTAGCGCCACCCCACACCTCCTACACTCTTTTTTATAACTCGATCGACTGCTGGAGGCTTCGGATACAGCCAGAAAAGAGATATTGAAATTTTGCCCTTCGGCTTTCTTGCCCTCTCTGGACCGAGTCCACGTTCAATTGAGAAGTCCCAGGAGAATGGTCCGCTACAGCTTCAGGAAGAGAAGTGAGGACCGGAGGGGAGTAATCGACACCTGCTGCCCCGTTGCATCCAAACGGTCTGCCCTCTCAGCTTATACGACGAGCAATGACAATGGAAAGTCTTACATTCACGTATTTCTTAAAATATAATCATGATTTTAGTTTGATCCACAGTACGCGAAATTTGCATTTTCTATTCTCTTGAGCAGCACCGCACTATACAAAGTGAAAATTATTCAAACCAAGAAACTGTGAAAGGTTGCACGGGACATTATAACAAACATTTTTCTGTGATGTCATATTTTCCTGTGAGGAATCTTTTAAACCGGTAGAGAGAGTGTTCTCTGCCTGGATAATTAATTGAACTAACAGACTCTACGAGGCTGCACCGGACAATGAAACCCTTTTTCTAATGTGTTTCCCTGTGAGGACAATAAGTAACATAAACAAGTTTTAATTCTTTATTACCAAACGGCAACCACATAAACGTAACACATTTGCTTCAGTTATACTATTAGTTCAGAAATGCCTCCATTGGCTTATAAACAGTGGTTACACCAGTGAGTCATGTTCTGACTAAGACGGTCAAAGACTGCAGGATTCTTTTTAATTCCTACTGCTGCTGTTACTATCCGGGCCACCAGATCCTCTTCTGATTCAAAACGAGTTTTGTAAACAAGATTGCGCATCTCTCGTCACACAAAAAAATCCAGAGTGGTCAAATAGAAAATCGAGTAGGCCATAATACAGGACCATCTCCGCCAATCCACTTTTTCTGGAAACTGTCAGTCCAAGAATCGACACACTGGACGAATCAAATGTTCCGACGTCACGATGGAGCAACATGCGCTACCTTGTAGCGAGTGGCAAGTCAACCAGCAACTCTGCCAATGCTATGGTCAATAAATTTTAAGAATGTCTGTCATTTAGTGACCTAGGTTAGAGAGGTGGCCCAGCGAAACAGTCACCAAAAACATTCACGTAGAACCGCAACTAATGAACGACAATAAATTTCTCATGTCGAGTAACCTCACTCAAAACATGCAAACTGTGGGTGTTGGCGATCTCGCCATATCCTAACGTCGGTTCATCTGTTAACAGGACAAAGTTCGAAAATGTAGGTCGCATTTGGCATTGTGCCATTGAGAAACCTGGCTGTAAGTGGATTATCATCTGGTTCCAGGTTGGGCACACACTTTAAGTGAAATGGATAAACAACTGCTCATGAAGGACGTTTCTTACATTCTTCTCATTCGCCCCTATGTTATGCACAATTGCAGGACTTCTGTGAGCGATTAAGCCCTCCGTCGGATTGAAAAATACTCAGAGCTGACTGTGACATTGGAGAAAAATGTTTGTCTCGGTGACCCGTAAAATACCCCAGAATTAATCAGTTTAAATAATTTTCACCTTGTATATTAGACTGCCGGACAGAAAAGTGAAGTACTCAGAAAACATTGGTGAATGGCAATGTAACTTCACACACGTACATCGGCTGCTATCTAAACCATTAGAATCCAATCCTCTGTGACAGAGATTATACATTAGTATTGGTTGTGTTTAGTATGGTTACTAGACCTGGTAAACTATGTATTAGGTGTGAACAGAGTCGTAAATTGAGTAACCACCGTGAAGGACACGGAGATGCCACGTACTAGTGAGAGACAGCGTTACCTGCACCTAACAGTTTCAAAGCGTCTCCATTTGACTGGATGGTCAAACAGTGCAATATCCAACTTTGTGTTGCATTTGGATGTCGCAGTGGCCCGATATTGGACTCTATGGGACAATAAGGACAAGGTTCCGGTCGACCACATCTGATCACCGCAAAAGGGGATCGTCGTATTAAGCACCAGGCACATAGTGACCCATTCACATTCGTTTTAAATTGACTTTCGGGACATGCCCTCTCAGCCCTTTCAGCAGTGGAGGATACGACAGTTTGTTTCGACAATACAGAGGCTTAGATTCGACATGTGACTCCATGCAGACGATGTCGGTGTCAGTTATTGTAGCACAAAGATAGTCCGCAGCTCGTGGTCGTGCGGTAGCGTTCTCGCTTCCCACGCCCGGGTTCCCGGGTTCGATTCCCGGCGGGGTCAGGGATTTTCTCTGCCTCGTGATGGCTGGGTGTTGTGTGCTGTCCTTAGGTTAGTTAGGTTTAAGTAGTTCTAAGTTCTAGGGGACTGATGACCATAGATGTTAAGTCCCATAGTGCTCAGAGCCATTTGAACCATTTGAAGTACAAAGATAAAGACAACACAAAACCGTTCCTGAGTGGAGAAAATCTCCATCTGGACTTTAGCCAGTTACCAACAAAAATATTTATAAAAAAATAAGACCAATGACATCTCGTTCGTCTTCTATGCGTTCCTGTATCACTTATTCGATTATGGTGAAACTTTGATGAGTTATTGTGGGCTCGACCGCGAAGGTTTCTGAATTAATACAACGATACTCGTACCACTTCTCTAAGGGTGGGGGTGGAGTTGGTGGTGAGAACCCATGACATATAAAATATTAGATAATGAGTGATACTACTTCCGAATCCATAGTTATTGAGGTCTCTTGGGCCACTAGTGACAGCCCCCAAGGCTTTCCACCCGTATTGGGGACGCGGGGCGAGAGGCAGGGGTGGAAAGGCTGGAAATATCGGAAATATCGCCTCATCTCCGTAAATCCTGAAGAAATTTTTGCTCGCACACATATCACTTCCTATATGTAGAAAATTACTATGACAGTCAGATACCGAAAAGACCCTATGGCAGAGAGTGGAGGTGAGAAGGTGTAACATGAAAGCGTAATTCAGGAACGTTTGGAGCAATTTCAACCAAATATGGCATACAGGATGTTCCAAGAGGAATTGTTAATATTCAGGGATATGACAGGAATGAGCATTCAAAGTAAAAATCCTAGTAAATGTGCGGGGTAAGATGCATACCTTAACAGCTATGAGCACTTGTTCGTCTTCGCTCTTCTACTGAACCAGCTCTTAGGCTATGCATTTTAGAGCCCATGTTTACTAGACTCTTTTGCTTCGAATGATCATTTCTAGCATACCTGTGAACGCTGACTATTCCTCCTCGGACCCCCCTGTGTAAATGACTCATTATCTGTATAAAAGTATTGTGGGAGTAAGTAACCCCTACTGCCTCTATCAACGCAGGTGAAAGTGAGAAGGGATGATACATGAAAATGTCTCATCATAACCTACAAGTATATTTTTACTGTATGTAGTAGACTTGGAACGTTTCACTAGTATGAAACGCAAACTGTAATAGTAATAGTAGTAGTGGTAGTAGTAGCTTTATTCATCTGTAGGTCTCTTTTTACAAGGATATAGGATATGTCAAAATATTTACAAGTTTAGATCAATTTAAAATAAGCTAATTTGTGCACACATACAGTTACAGACTTCTAGTTAGTGACAATCATTAGATTTACTCCTAGTATACAACACATTTAATTTTACGAATAACTTATTAAATAATGTAATGCCACACTGTTCACTCATATCTCACTATCAGTCACTGCACACAATATACACACATTGTTTCATAACCCTTCACTCACTACACGCGCAAACACACACACACACACACACACACACACACACACACACACACACACACACACACTGGTGATCTCTGGGCGATTTTCTATACCACAAATTCCCATTTAATATCCTGAAAAACTGAGTCAACATCCCTCTATAATGAGTGAGATGTTGAGCTCAGAAAGAGGAAGAAGTGTTATTATTGTGCAATGCAATGTTGATAAGTTTTTCTAGAAAAGGGAAAAAGAAGGAAAAAACATACTGTGAAGGTGTTATGTGGAATGTTGGATGTTTCATAATCATTGTTATTATTTATTTGTATAACTTTTTTTACCAAACCCCCACTCTGTTTTATTTAAGTAATCCTTCAATGTATAAAATTTATTGCATAACAGGTACTTTTTAGCTGCATTTTTAAATAAGTGTATTTTTGCAATTTCTTTAATCTGTTTTGGTAATTTAGTGTACAGTTTTATTCCTTAGTAGAAAATGCTGTTTTGAGTTTTATGGGTTTTTTTTGGGGGGGGGGCAAATGTAAGTTCAGTCTAGCTCTTGTTCAATGGTCATGGACATAACTGTTTGTGCAGTAATCACCAATGTTATTTTTGATGTGTAAGACTGTCTGGTAAATGTATTCATATGGATCAGTTAAAATCCCCAGTGTTTTGAACAGATCTTTACAACGAGCTCGACTACCATTTTTGGTTGAGTCTTATAGCTCTATTCTGAAGTCTGAAAATTGTGTTCTTATTTTGTGCATTGTTCCCCAAAAAAGAATGCCATAGCAAATAAGTGAGTATACATATGAATAGTGAATAACTAAAAGACACTGCATGTTACACACTGATGATAGGATTCTAAGGGCATAATATGCTGATGACATTCTGTTTGCAAGTACCGTTGTGTGTTCAAACCACTTCAACTTGGAATCAATATTCATTCCCAGAAATTTTGCATTTGTTACAGTCTATAGAGGTGCCATCTACATTTAATTTAACATTGTCATTTTCCCTCTTCAAACTGAAATTCACAGCATTAGTTTTCTTTATGTTCAATGTCACTTTACTGCTTATTGACCAATTGCAAACTTCCTTGAGAACTTCATTTGCTTTCTCTGCAAGGAGTTCTCTTGTTTTCTCAGTGACTATAATACTGTTGTCATCAGTGAAGAGAATTTTTTCACCATGAGTAACACTACTGGGAAAATCATTGATGTATATCAGGAGTAGTATTGGTCCTAATACACTACCTTGTGTTTTGGTTCTGATAAGTGTTTTACTAAATGTTTGGATCCATTTGAAGTTTGTGTTATCTCTACTCTTTGTTCCCTATCTGCTAGGTGTGATCATACCAGTTATTAGCTACCCCTCTTATTGCTAATGCTTCTAATTTATAGATTTAACAGAATCTTGTGGTCAACTTTATCAAAGTCCTTAGAAAGACACACTCATCTTTGTCAAGAGCGTCAAGTACAACCTTTGTAAATTCTACTATGACTGACTCCATATTTTTGCCACTTCGTAAAACAAACTGTGATTCGCTTAAGGGTATACGGAATGAGTTTTTCGATGAAAATATCGATTTTTGGGTAAAGGCATTTTCGAAAAATTTAGACTCTCCCGTTTAATACCATGTATATAATATTTGGATGACGTGAATAGAACTATTTTAAATAATTTTTTATAATAATTACGACACACGATGTTTCGCACCTTGTATATGAGACGCGAAATATACCTGATACAGACGGACTTGCCAGAGATATAATTGAGCACAAGAGAGTTAGCTTTTCTGTTGGCTACACTGCTAGACAGTTGACAATAGATTCTGCACCATTTTTATTGTTTCCTTTGTGAGTACATCCATGTCATTGTTGTGAAAGTCGTATGTGGAGAAGTCATTGAGTTTTCTTTCCTTCAACATGTCAAGACCTAGTCTGAAGATATTTATAAAGCGTGTACATTGGCGCAAGAAAGTAAAGGGTACTAAAAATTCGTCTTATTCATATTCATCAGGATCTGATGTCTCAGTAGCGACTAACCTAAACACTGGTAGTGATACATTGAGTGATGCTGCTGCCACTACACCGGAAAGTGCTTCAAGAAGAAAACTAGCTGGAATTGAAGAAGAATACAAGAAACTAAATGCTGGGACTATAAAATATGAGGTAATTAACGTCTCTTTATTATCAGACGTTTTGGAGAAGAATGTGTGCTGCAAACAATGTGGAAAATGTGGTGTTTCATTGAAAACAAACTTACATGTAGGACTTGCTTGTGAATTAGAGTTGATGTGCAGTTATTGCAAACACAGTGTTACTTTCTTCAATTCCTCACATGTTACTGCAGATACAGGTAAACTATACGATATAAACATTAGACTGGTTAATAGATTACGGTGTATAGGAAAGGGCAGGGCTGCAGGTGCCATGTTGTGTGGTGTGATGAACCTCCCTCCTCCACCTTCAAAATTTAACAAACACATAATTGCTATAGGCTCTGCTGTAGAAGATGTGGAACAGGAAAACATGAAAGATGCTGTTGAGGAAGCAGTTGTTGAAAATAATAATAGCAGAGACTTGTCCATAGGTTTTGATGGAAGCTGGCAGAAGAGAGGCCACACATCTCTGAATGGTGTAGTAACAGCTACAAGTGTGGACACTGGTAAGGTAGTTGATGTGCCAATACTTTCCAAGCATTGCAGATGCAAGAAGAAAATGAAAAATAAACATGAAGAGGAGTGCATGGCAAATTACTATGGGTCAAGTGGTGGTATGGAAGTGGCTGGGGTAAGAAGTATTTATCAACGCTCAGTAAAATGGTACGACGTTAGATACATAAATTATCTTGGAGATGGCGACTCAAAGGCTTTCAAAGAAATTGAGGAACTGAGACCCTATGGTAACGATGTGAAAATTTCCAAACTGGAGTGTGTTGGCCATGTTCAGAAAAGGATGGGATCAAGACTTCGACGGCTCAAGGCTAGCATGAAAGGCAAGAAATTGAGCGATGGAAAAAGTGTAGATGGGAAAAATAGACTGACAGATGCTACAATAGATCATATTCAGATGTGCTATGGTCTAGCAATAAGACAGAATACAGCAGATGCAGAATTAATGAGAAGAGCAATTTGGGCTCTGTTTTTTCATACAGCTTCAAACAATGAGAATCCCCAACATGGGCTATGTCCAAAAGGAGACGATAGTTGGTGCAAGTACAACAGAAGCAAGGTAACTAAGAAATAATACAATCACCCTCATCACCTGCCACCTGCCATAATGGATGAAATAAAACCAATATTCCGAGGCCTCGCAGATATTAGTCTACTAAAGAAATGTCTCCATGGCCGGACTCAAAATCCAAATGAGTGTGTGAACCATGTGATATGGAATAGACTACCTAAAACTGTGTTTGTAGGTATAAACACACTTCACTTTGGCGTTTATGATGCTATTTCACCATTCAATCAGGGTAATACAACAAAGTGCAAAGCTATGCAGAAGTTGGGGCTCTGTGTAGGACTACGAACTGCCGCAGCTATGCTTTGTTTGGACAAGGAACAGCTCAGGTCTTCAGATAATGCCATAAAAATATATTCAAAGATGGCTAGACAGCATAGCAGAGCCATCAAGAGGAAGCTGTTGGACGATTCTGATGATACATGCTATGGAGCAGGCTTGTACTGAAGTAAAAACTTTGAAGCTAATTTCCCATAACTTTAGTTTTTTTGTGTATAAGGTACATTTTCCCAGGGCCTATTTATAGTAGAAAGATGAAATTTTCTGTAGTTGTTCCTTAAGACCTTCTAATATATCTGAATTAAAAGGTATGTGGAATTATTTTGTATTAATGGATGTAAATTTTAAAATACTTGTTAAAATGTATAACTTTTTTAACATTTACAAAAAATAAAATATCTGAAAAACAATACATTATTTCTTCAAAATTAATAATTCAGCATAAAAGCAGAACATATCTCTGCGTTCTGTGAAAAAATCAAGAGTATCGTCCAAATAACAAATGAGAAAATGTTCCTAACTTTTAGCTCAATTTAACATTGTAAGCATAGGGCATTCCATATACCCTTAAAAGATTGTATTTATTCAGGTAATTCATTAATCTGTCTTTCATAATTGCTTCTATTATTTTCGAGAATGGCGATAGCAGGGAAATGGGCCAGTAATTTTCTATGTCTTCTGCATTACCTTTCTTAAGCAAAGGTACAACTCTTGGCCGTTTTAACTGCTCTGGAAATGTCCCTGATGTGAAGGATTCATTTATTATACACTCCTGGAAATGGAAAAAAGAACACATTGACACCGGTGTGTCAGACCCACCATACTTGCTCCGGACACTGCGAGAGGGCTGTACAAGCAATGATCACACGCACGGCACAGCGGACACACCAGGACCCGCGGTGTTGGCCGTCGAATGGCGCTAGCTGCGCAGCATTTGTGCACCGCCGCCGTCAGTGTCAGCCAGTTTGCCGTGGCATACGGAGCTCCATCGCAGTCTTTAACACTGGTAGCATGCCGCGACAGCGTGGACGTGAACCGTATGTGCAGTTGACGGACTTTGAGCGAGGGCGTATAGTGGGCATGCGGGAGGCCGGGTGGACGTACCGCCGAATTGCTCAACACGTGGGGCGTGAGGTCTCCACAGTACATCGATGTTGTCGCCAGTGGTCGGCGGAAGGTGCACGTGCCCGTCGACCTGGGACCGGACCGTAGCGACGCACGGATGCACGCCAAGACCGTAGGATCCTACGCAGTGCCGTAGGGGACCGCACCGCCACTTCCCAGCAAATTAGGGACACTGTTGCTCCTGGGGTATCGGCGAGGACCATTCGCAACCGTCTCCATGAAGCTGGGCTACGGTCCCGCACACCGTTAGGCCGTCTTCCGCCCACGCCCCAACATCGTGCAGCCCGCCTCCAGTCGTGTCGCGACAGGCGTGAATGGAGGGACGAATGGAGACGTGTCGTCTTCAGCGATGAGAGTCGCTTCTGCCTTGGTGCCAATGATGGTCGTATGCGTGTTTGGCGCCGTGCAGGTGAGCGCCACAATCAGGACTGCATACGACCGAGGCACACAGGGCCAACACCCGGCATCATGGTGTGGGGAGCGATCTCCTACACTGGCCGTACACCACTGGTGATCGTCGAGGGGACACTGAATAGTGCACGGTACATCCAAACCGTCATCGAACCCATCGTTCTACCATTCCTAGACCGGCAAGGGAACTTGCTGTTCCAACAGGACAATGCACGTCCGCATGTATCCCGTGCCACCCAACGTGCTCTAGAAGGTGTAAGTCAACTACCCTGGCCAGCAAGATCTCCGGATCTGTCCCCCATTGAGCATGTTTGGGACTGGATGAAGCGTCGTCTCACGCGGTCTGCACGTCCAGCACGAACGCTGGTCCAACTGAGGCGCCAGGTGGAAATGGCATGGCAAGCCGTTCCACAGGACTACATCCAGCATCTCCACGATCGTCTCCATGGGAGAATAGCAGCCTGCATTGCTGCGAAAGGTGGATATACACTGTACTAGTGCCGACATTGTGCATGCTCTGTTGCCTGTGTCTATGTGCCTGTGGTTCTGTCAGTGTGATCATGTGATGTATCTGACCCCAGGAATGTGTCAATAAAGCTTCCCCTTCCTGGGACAATGAATTCACGGTGTTCTTATTTCAATTTCCAGGAGTGTATTTGTTAAGGGGCCCTGTATAATCTCTATGCATTGTTTCAATATACACATTGGTACTTCATCTAAGCCTACCAACTTTTTATTTTTTAGTTCTTGAACAGTTTTATTGATTTCATTTTCAGTGGTTGGAAGTAACGTCATAGTATGTAGTGCAACATTATTTACAGGTGTTATATTTGTTTTGGGGAATTTTTGCTGCAACTTCTCTGGAATACTTGAAAAATGACATTTACATAATATGCTAAGTGTTGTGGATCATTTATTACCTTATCCCCCTCCCTTAGCAGTATGTTATCCTGCATTTCTTTGCCTCTCCCCGTTTCCTTTTTTATAACATCCCAGACTGCTTTGCTTTTATTCTCTGCATTATATATTATTTTGTCATTAAATGACTTTTTGCAGCAATCAGCACCTTCCTATAGATCTTCTTGTATCTATGATAGCAGTTGAAGAATTCTGGATCATTGCAACTCTTTCTCATGGAACTGAGGTATTTAAGTGTTTGGGAGGACTTCTTAATACCTGCTGTTATCCATCTGTTTTTGCGAGATGTTGATAGAGACATTCATACTTTTGGAAACGCCTTCTGATAGTTCAATTAAAAAATTTAGAGAATTTTATATTCACATTGGTTTCGTTATGCACTTCATTCCAGCTTTGTTTTTCTAGTTCTTTTGAAAATCTTTTATTTTGATTTCTGATAGATGTCGTTTGTAAGCTTGTAGTTTAGGGAATGATTCGATACCTGATTTTACTGTTGTTATTTGACAGAGATGGTCTTATATTCCGATATCTTTTACAGCAACATAACAGTTTTCTCTGGCCATATTTGTGGCCACGTGGTAAATTACTGACACAATATTTGTACTAAATCTTGTTGCATATTGACCAATAGGGACATGCCAAAACTTTGAAAAATATTTATGAGGGTGCTGCTGGATTCATTTATGATATTAGTGTTGATGTTGATGCCCCCATACAGAATTATGTTGACCTTTGTACTTGAGACTTTATCTAGAACTTCTGTTAATTTATTGAAAAAAGTGTCTGTACTACCACTGTGAGATCTATACACACATAAAATGATTAATTTCTTGGTGATATCAAGGCCTCTTAATTCAATAGCTGATATTTCAAAGTGTTTGTCTTCACTTGTTGTACTGATATAAATGCATGATCCTCCATCCCTTGAAGCAGTTCTGCAGTAAGAGTTTGCCCTTTCATAAGATGATAACACTACATGTTGGATTTCTGTCTCTCAGCACCAGTGCTCAGTAACACAAACAACCGTGCAGTTCAAAGACTGGAGCTCAGCTTCGGATAGTTGTATTTTATTTTTTGTTGCTTGCATGTTTTGATGGAGCATTGGTAAGTCTGTGAAATGCCCCATGTTACTCTTTCCAATTGTTTGTTTTTCTTTCTGACATCTGGTATGTGTGATATTTGGAGTGTTAAAATCTGTCTTGTGAGTGATTGTTTCAGTATTTTTTTAAAGTGTTGGAGATATTCTTTAGGCAGGGGAACCTGTTGTCTGGATTTATCCCAAAAAAGACTTACTTTTCCTACTCATGGCAACAAGTATTTGAGCATGTGTGGCCTGAGATCCGCCCCCTACACTTTCATGAATCAGCTCTACCAACCTTCCCATCCCAGTCCTACTTAGATGTAGGCCATGCCTAGTGAACCCCCTCCCCCCACCATCTGTTGATAGTCCCTATGAACACCACAGAAACATGAGCAAAGTTGGCTGCCCTCAGAGCCATCCCTAAACTCACATTGATTCGCCTCACAGCTCCATCAAGGTGTGGCTGATCATGATGCCGGAACAGTTCAACAAAGTGTATGTTGGTGCCATGAGTCAGGGTAGCTATCTTGTCCAGGTCACGACCTTTGTCATATGCCCCATCCTTGTCCAAACTCTTTCTGCCCCACCCACTATCACTACATGGCCCTCTTTTCTAAAGTCCTTACATGAAGACCATAAGTGCTCTATCACATGGCTTAGCCCTGCATTTGGTTTGAAGATACTGGCGGCCTGGTACGCTGCCCCTAAACTTTCCTGTAAGTGAGAGCCTACACTTCGCTCATGGCTACTACCTAGCAGCAGCATTTTCTTCTTCCTAACACTTGAAGTGTGCTGCACACTTCCTGCTCCTCGTTCTACCTGAGGCTCTTCTCCACTTAACTCTGGCAGTGGTACATACCAGATTTAGGTGTTAATGATAAAACTGTCAGATCGCGTTCTCTTTCTTTCTATCCTCTTACCAGCTGCCCTTTCCGATCCACACTCCTTCCCCTTTCTCCCCTGATCTTTATCAGTTCCTTCCTTGCTTCCTCCAACTGTGCCTGAAGGGCACAGATTTTCCTTTCCTCTTCCCCAATCAAAACGTTCCTCCTGCATACTCTCCAGTTCCAGGCGAGAGCCTCTTCTGTTCTCCCAACTTTCATGACTGTACTCAGGCGTGCACCTCTTCCTCGAAAGCAAATCGACGGCCACGTATTTCTTTCTTCAGGGCCCCAAAAGCACGATAATCGAATGCGGAGACATAGGGACTGTATGGAGGATGTGTAAGGGGTTCCCAGCGAAACTTCTGCAGCGTACTCGGTCAGATGTGTGTGCGGCCACATGTTGCCATGGTTGTTTCATCTACGCTGCTGAAGTTCCGCTGGGCAGCCCTCACACATCAACCACACAGTCCTGATCTCACCCATGCGACTTCCATAACTTTGAAACCCTGAGGAAAGACATTCGTGGCCGTCGATTGGCTACCGTGAAGAGGTGCACGTCTTGATACAATCACGGTATCGTAGACAACAGCAAACATTTTGCCATGAAGGCTCTAACCGTCTTTTCTCAGAGGCGGATAGATGTATTAACAATTATGGAGATTACTTTTCAAATGGTATACAGTTTCATGTTTTTCTATCTGTCTCGTTTTCATTTACTATTCCTTATACAGAGCGCGCCTGTGTGTGTGTGTGTGTGTGTGTGTGTGTGTGTGTGTGTGTGTGTGTGTGTGTGTGTGTGTTCATCCGCGCGTGCTAAATATTTGTTACGTATGCGTACGTGGGTGAAGCCGCGAGGAAAAAGTTAGCTTAACATAAATATATATGAATACATGCACTACTTAACGCATAACAATAAGAATATTGCTTGGTGGATTGATTATTAATCGAGTTCCAGCTTTAGTAAGGGTAACAAGTTCCGCATACACAAGTGTAAAGACCTATTACTGTTCCGTTAGACTACTGGGAACAAGACACTTGAAAAGTTAAAATTTTAAAAAAATCCGTGTGTCTGCATATGTAATTTATATTTCGATTCTACTGCTTGTTCAAAAAGAGAATGTAAAATCGCTAACGGTGATGATGGTGGTGGTGGTACACTATGTGATCAAAAGTATCCGGACCCCTGGCTGAAAATGACTTACAAGTTCGTGACGCCCTCCATCGGTAATGCTGGAATTCAGTACGGTGTTGGACTATCCTTAGCCTTCATGACAGCTTCCACACTCAATCAGGTGCTGGAAGATTTCTTGAGGAATGCAGCCCATTCTTCACGGACTGCTGCACTGAGGAGAGGTATCGATGTCGGTCGGTGAGGCCTGGCACGAAGTCGGCGTTTCAAAATATCCCAAAGGTGTTCTACAGGATCCAGATCAGTACTCACTGCAGGCCAGTCCAAGACAGGGATGTTATTGTCGTGTAACCACCCCGCCACAGGACGTGCATTATGAACAGGTGCTCGATCGTGTTGATAGACGCAATCGCCATCCCCGAATTGCTCTTCAACAGTGGGAAGCAAGAAAGTGTTTGAAACATCTTTGTATGCCTGTGCTGTGATAGTGCCACGCAAAACAACGAGGAATGCAAGACCCCTCCATAAAAAACACGACCACACCATAACACCACCGCCTCCGAACTTCACTGTTGGCACTACACACGCTGGCAGATGACGTTCACCAGACATTCACCATACCCACACCCTGCCATCGGATCGCCACATGGTTTACTGTGATTCGTCAGTCCACACAATGTTTTACCACTGTTCAATTGTCCAATGTTCACGTCCCTTACACCAGACGAGGCTTCGTTTGGCATTTACCGGCGTGATGTGTGGCTTATGTGCAGCCACTCGACAATGAAATCGAAGTTTTCTCACCTCCCGCCTAACTGTCGTAGTACTTGCAGTGGATCCTGATGCAGTTTGGAATTCCTGTGTGATGGTGTCAATAGATGTCTATTACACATAACGACCCTCTTCAACTGTAGACGGTCTCTGTCACTCAACAGACGAGGTCGGCCTGTACGCTTTTCTGATGTACATGTACCTTAACGTTTCCGCTTCACTATCACATCGGAAACAGTGCAGCTAGGGATGTTTAGGAGTGTGGAAATCTCGCGTATAGACTTATGACACAAGTGACACCTAATCACCTTGTAACGCCGGAAATGCATATCCTCCTATTTCCATCCATTGCACTACAAATTTTTTTCCTTATTTTGTTACCTGAAGATATAACATTTCTGTGCCTTTATGTATTGTAATTGTTTTACTATTTTATTTACTATGCAGTTATATCGATGTATAATTGGTTTGTTTTGTAAATATGATTTGTATTTTACGCTGGGTCTTGCCTAGGGAAAACTTTGCTATCGAACGAATACATCGATAGGTCGTGTGAAGAACGAAAGTGTTTAGGATCTTTGGTATAGTGTTAACTCTGTCGCGTGGAGCGCGGGCAGAAGGAGTCTGGCTGGAGTGGTCAGTGGAGCAGGTGTGTTGTGTGACGATCCCGCGAGTTGCCGCGATTTCGGGGCTGGGCAGCATGTAATTGCTCTCGACTGGCTATAATAGTTTCTAGCACGGTGTCGCGGACTGGAAGCATTAGCTGGCTCACATCAAGAGCCCGTTTCGCCTGGTGACCGTGTCGAGAAGGAGGCGCGCCAACATCCAGCTTCTGCAACAGCGACGGCCGACAATGAGTGACTGTCGCCACCTCCTCGATCGACGGCTTCAAACCTTCAATCAACCAACAAGGAAGACTGGAAGCACGTAAAGTTTTAGAACTGTATGGCAGACCTCAGCTTTTCAAACTGTTCAAATCACAAAATTACAGCAACGTAGCATGAACCTTTGTTGCTCATTGTCCCAATTGCATTACCAAGCAGGGTCCCTTCCTTTTCCGGAATGAACCCGAGTGTCGTTGAAATTCAAACGCCAGCATTAAAGCAATATTATCCTATTTCACTGCTTTAATTTCAAAGTTCAGTTAAAGTATTCATAGCTGGCTACATTATTTAGATTACACAAGCGCAAATTATGAGTGCGAGTTTTGTTACCATATTTTACCTTACCTGTGACTACAGCTCAGCCTGGTACGTACCAAATTTTACTATTGTTAATTGTTCAGAATCATTTAATTCAAGTTCAAAGTTAAATCTCTTATTTCTAAATTGCGTTGATTCAAGTAGCTTTTGAAATGATTGTTGAGGTAGTCCAAGACTAACCGTATTTTACTGAATTTCGATGTGCTTCAGAAAGAAAGCTCACTATTAACTTCAGTCACTAAATTAACTTTCGATTTTACGGTTTTATTAATTCTTTTGCTAAATTAAGTCAGAGTGTAGCGAAATTTATTACTTCTGACAAACTTTCAGTTTTCACACTACACGTGTCAACCTTCAGTTGCCACGCTTCTAGTGCTAATTATATGTGTAATAACCTTTCTTTTTCAGTTACTATAGTAATTGTCCTTAGGACTGGCGACCGTAATTTCCCCCAAATCTCAAATATCTAATTACCGCTAGTTAATTGTTAATGTAACGGCCGCACATTTACTTTCTTTATTAACTTTACCCCTTTTCAAAATTAATTTCCACAAGTTTCATTTGCATTTTTCCTTTCATTAAGATGTAACCCTTTCCTCCCTCTTTACCGACAGATTAACTTCGGTGACGATTGCTTTTCTTAAATTTCCATTAGGTACAGGCGGTTTAATTTTTCACTGTCATTAAGGTCGTTAAGTGAGGGGGAGGTTACAACCTGACCACTTTCGAAGTCCGTGAATTCCGCGGAGCGCCCCAGTCTGCTCTCTCACGATGTCTTACGGCTACTGAGGTCGCTGATATGGAGTACCTGGCAGTAGGTAGCAGCACAATGCACGTAATATGAAAAACGTATTTTTTTTGTGGGGGGGGGGGGGGGGGGGGGGGGTCCGGATACTTTTGATCACATAGTGTATCTACAAACATACATAGCAATAAGTAAGCCCGCAGTCGCTAGCAATGTTACAATGATGGTTTTTAGACTATGTCTGTGCGCTGTTGAATGAATGAAATTTATTTACTGCCATATGGCAAAACGCAGATACCAGTTACTGGTATTTGAATAATATCGTCTGTGAGCCTCTCCTCCCGACACCCCTACATGAACTGCGACGTCGCAAAGCATGGTAATTCTATACAGTTAACTCCTGACATGTTCAAGAACGTATGGAACGAGTCTGACAGCCATCTCCTTGTTCGTAGTGCGTTCTTTGGGGGAACACTCATGAACTGTGAAAGGTAAATAAAATTTTTTGTCCTATTTGTAAAAAATACCCGAAGCTTGTGTGTGCATGCGTGTAAAAGATATACTCTTGTGAAATGGGATGGTTCTTAGGAAATAAAAACATTGTAGTCTTATACATAACCTAAAATTCACCCCCAATGTCTACCCTCATTCATGTCTTTTGAAATCATATTAATTAGAAATTATGCATACACATTTAAACTAACAATACTTCTTCAGAACATTCATTTCTCTGTCGGGCGAAATGTTAGCATCAGAAATTCATAGACATCAATTTCAGTTTCTTATTAGCAGTAAGACCCCATTTCTCAATACAATTTCAAATCGACAATGTGAATAAATAGGTTCAAAAAAGTAATTCACCACAGGAAATTATCGACATCTCATATATACCTTAGATTTCTTGTGGTCATTTGCCTTCTAGGAAACGTATTTCACTGACAGATGCAGAAGCATCACGACGAAAACAGTGTCTGACTTCGTCACGTATTTTATAAGCTACAGGTAAGATAATAATCCTACGGAACGAAAATCTGTTATATATTACAGTTTATTTCCTTTTATCGCATTGATGTTTACTTTTTCTACTTGTCTTGCTTATTTGCTTATTCCTCTGTCGGGATGCGTTTACAAATCTAAGTTCTCTTTATAATACTCCCTTCATACCATAAACTTCACTGGCTTCGCTCAGCAACCACTCTGCAGAAATTTCTGCTTAAAGACTATCTTACTAACTGCCCAGGTAACTTCGTGGGCCCCCCTCTAAAGCGTGTATTCCTGCCTCTTAGTTCCGCAGTCTTCTTGCTTGCCTCCAGGGCGTCCAGTTTCTGGTCAGCAGTCGTGTTTAAGTTTTGGCCGTATTTAACATTTAGCAGCCACCTCTCACCCATCCCCCGCCACCCCTCTTCACCTCATCCCTCCCACAGCGTGGCTCTGCAGGTCCTGGGCATTATTGGAGGCTCATTGTAAATTTACGCCGGTACTGTTTTTGCCAATTAGGACAGTGTGGGCCACAGTGCGAGGGAATAACTTTCCCCTTATCACTTAGAGCATTATAAGTTGGTTGTTGCCGGCGGTCCTAACTTGATAAGTCCCTAACAGAGCCACAAGGAAGTTGCCTACAGGACCACAAAAGAGCGTCTTCCCATGTTCCGCGCCGGGCCCTGCGAGAGAGGAGTTTCGACATAGCTTGCACAAAGTTCATTCGCAGTTCGCTTGCGAAGTTTTAATAATTATCGATACTGAAGGAGAGAAATTTTTCTATCGAGTATAATGAAGGACGCAGGTAACGACCTGGGAACTGAGGACAGAGAAAAAAAACCGCAGACAAGCCGTTAATTTGGTGAGCGAACAAGAGCTTGTAGGCAACGTGAGCATCAGTATTCCGCTATTTCTCAGTAACAAGATGTTTTATTGGCTGTCATGATAATTACAGAATAAACTTAATACAGTATGCTATCTAAAATGGATAAACGAGAGATTTATCTTAACATTTCTAGAATTTATTTTACGAGGAAGTTTGGTGTCTTAACTTCCATTTTTAAACCGCGTATATTTAGTAAACTGCTGCTTCCAGTTGTCGTACATTTGTTGCTTCTTATTATATATTTCTTTGCTCCAGGTTTTAATAGAATGATTTCTAAAGGAACTGATTTTGGCTCAAAACACAGCACCTAGGTTTCTTATGCACAAAAATTATATACTAGATTGAATATTTATATCAGGTCACGCTCCGTAGTGACCTCAGCAGAATGTCCTCGAATTTATTTCATGTCTCTCGTATCTGTTTAGTCTCACCATAAATAAAAAATATAGTTAAGAGATTTTCTTTTGTACAAACAGAGGGTGTCCAAACGCCTTAACTTAAGCTCAAATTAATCGCAATTCTTTCAATGATGCTGCCGCCATCTGACGGTAATATATATATATTTTTTTTACTGTATTCCTTGCAGATTTCGACCTTGTTGTTCAGACACAACAGCGAGACGCATACCTGTCTATTGGTTACCTGTTTCATATAACAGCTGCGCTATAGGGCCCAGAAATGAAAGTCTGCAACTTATTAAGGCGTTTTAGAGATGTTCTCAATTTTATTAATTACAGATCTCGACTATATGAACAGATATGCTTTTCTGATTGGGACTTGTATTTCATACCAGTCTGACGCCTTTTGACATATAAATAAGTTTTTGTGTTTGAAAATTGCCGAAGACCGAAATCTGCATTGTATAACAATAAAATAAAAATGATTAGAGTCAAATGGCGGCGCTATTGTTCAAGAAAATTAACAACGGCCGAGGCTTTTGCCAAAATAAAAATAATCCCAATTTGTTAGGCAAAACCATTACTTTTTTCACTGATGGTGCAATGATCTGAAAATGACTACACTACTGTTTTCCTATGATAGGGTTTATCAGCGTTGCTGATAAAATATCCCTCATAGAGAACTAGGCAACCTTCGAAGTCGTACCTCACTTAAAAAAGTATCGTTAACGCGAAACTACAGCAAATACTCATGTTCAATCAAATTGAAGGTACCGATGCGATGCTGTGGTGTAGACTTTTTTCTGAACTGTATCGAATGCAGAGAATTTTATCCTCCTTTACCAGCAACTACTCTCTGCATAGTTGATTCCAGTCTGTCAAGACTGGTAACATGGTGTCTTCACAGCTATATGTGGACAACTACGCTTTAACATTCTGAACTTACGTCCGGACCTTCATCCTAC
Source organism: Schistocerca nitens (assembly GCF_023898315.1). Taxonomy (NCBI): domain Eukaryota; kingdom Metazoa; phylum Arthropoda; class Insecta; order Orthoptera; family Acrididae; genus Schistocerca; species Schistocerca nitens. The sequence continues at coordinate 816,417,084 of NC_064614.1, forward strand.
TGACGAACTGTAATTCGTAGTAATTAGATGTTGATCCCAAGATGACCTGAAATAAAGATCGAAACCTATCTGGTTAAATATAAAAAGTAGCCCAAGTAGTGTCTTTCTTCATTATATTACTGTAATTCGTAGTAATTAGATGTTGATACCAAAATGACCTGAAATGAAGATCGAAACCTATCTCGTTAAATATAAAACGTACCCCAAGTTGCGTCTTTCTTCACTATATCAAAAGTGATCATGCTGCCCACAGATGTCATATCTTCAGTTTTTCTCTCACCATTTACAAACTATTACTCCGACCCTAACTGAAATACACTTCCACGTGTCAAATACTTCTGAATTTCCTATCAAAACGCTGCTATGATTACCTCTTATCTTTGTCTTGTTTTATTTGTTTCCTCCCATGGTCCTTTGGGAGCGCATGTACACAGCCGGAAAAAAATACACCACCTTCAACCACAAAGTCATTTTTTTGACAAGTGACGAGACAGTAAGTTTATCAATGTCGGAATATATGACAAATTGAGACCAAATGAAACACATATGTCACAGTAAATAATGCCCAAATAGTTACAGCACACAGAGTATCTGTTATGATTCTTGTTGTCAGTTGTTATGATGACAGGTGGCCAATGCTAAATACAAACATATATTACACGTTTGGCAGTGAAGTTGGTAAGGAGCTGGCTGCATAGTCTATATCTGCAACGACTGAAATAATTAGTACTCGTTGGTAAAAAATTATGTATATTACACTTTACTTGTGTTATAGGCTTCTTCATGTGCTGCATGCATACAGCGTGTTACAAAAAGGTACGGCCAAACTTTCAGGAAACATTCCTCACACACAAAGAAAGAAAATATGTTATGTGGACATGTGTCCGGAAACGCTTACTTTCCATGTTAGAGCTCATGTTATTACTTCTCTTCAAATCACATTAATCATGGAATGGAAACACAGAGCAACAGAACGTACCAGCGTGACTTCAAATACTTTGTTACAGGAAATGTTCAAAATGTCCTCCGTTAGCGAGGATACATGCGTCCACCCTCCGTCGCATGGAATCCCTGATGCGCTGATGCAGCCTGGAGAATGGCGTATTGTATCACAGCCGACCACAATACGAGCACGAAGAGTCTCTACATTTGGTACCGAGGTTGCGTAGACAAGAGCTTTCAAATGCTCCCATAAATGAAAGTCAAGAGGGTTGAGGTCAGGAGAGCGCGGAGGCCATGGAATTGGTCCGCCTCTACCAATCCATCGGTCACCGAATCTGTTGTTGAGAAGCGTACGAACACTTCGCCTCAAATGTGCAGGAGCTCCATCATGCATAAACCACATGTTGTGTCGTACATGTAAAGGCACATGTTCTAGCAGCACAGGTAGAGTATCGCGTATGAAATCATGATAACGTGCTCCATTGAGCGTAGGTGGAAGAACAAACTAAAATGAGCTCTAACATGGAAATTAAGCGTTTCGGGACACATGTCCACATAGCATCTTTTCTTTATTTGTGTGTGAGGAATGGCGATGACGAATACACGCTTCCAATTGTAAGTAGGCTGTTTAGGTTTTCTTATTGATAACGCCACAGAGCGCTCTGTATGAAAATCACTGGCTGTGCTGTGTGCAGTCTGTGGCTAGTTTGCATTGTTGTCTGCCATTGTAGTGTTGGGCAGCGGAAGCTGGATGTTAACAGCGCGTATCGTTGCGCAGTTGGAGGTGAGCCGCCAGCAGTGGTGGATGTGGGGAGAGAAATGGCGGAGTTTTGAAATTTGTAAGACTGGATGTCATGAACTGCTATATATATTATGACTATTAAGGTAAATACATTGTTTGTTCTCTATTAAAATCTTTCATTTGCTAACTATGCCTATCAGTAGTTAGTGCCTTCCGTAGTTTGAATCTTTTATTTAGCTGGCAGTCGGGGCGCTCGCTGTATTGCTGTAGTTCGAGTAACGAAGATTTTTGTGAGGTAAGTGATTTGTGAAAGGTATAGGTTAATGTTAGTCAGGGCCATTCTTTTGTAGGGATTATTGAAAGTCAGATTACGTTGCGCTAAAAATATTGTGTGTCAGTTTAAGCACAGTCATGTATAAATTTTTCTAAGGGGACGTTTCACAATGTCCGTTCCCGCGATGACGCCAAACCCGGATGCGACCATCAAGATGCTGTAAACAGAACCTGGATTCATCCGAAAAAATGTCGTTTGGCCATTCGTGCACCCAGGTTCGTCGCTGAGTACACCATCGCAGGCGCTCCTGTCTGTGATGCAGCGTCAAGGGTAACCGCAGCCATGGTCTCCGAGCTGAAAGTCCATGCTGCTGCAAACGTCGTCGAACTGTTCGTGCAGATGGTTGTTGTCTTGCAAACGTCCCTATCTGTTGACTCAGGGATCGAGACGTGGCTGCACGATCCGTTACAGCCATGCGGATAAGATGCCTGTCATCTCGACTGTTAGTGATACGAGGCCGTTGGGATCCAGCACGGCGTTCCGTATTACCCTCCTCAACCCACCGATTCCATATTTTGCTAACAGTCATTGGATCTCGACCAACGCGAGCAGCAATGTCGCGATACGATAAACGGCAATCGCGATAGGCTACAATCCGACCTTTATCAAAGTCGGAAACGTGATGGTAGCATTTCTCCTCCTTACACGAGGCATCACAACGTTTCACCAGGCAACGCCGGTCAACTGATGTTTGTGTATCAGAAATCGGTTGGAAACTTTCCTCATGTTAGCACGTTGTAGGTGTTGCCACCGGCGCCAACCTTGTGTGAATGCTTTGAAAAGCTAATCATTTGCATATCACAGCATCTTCTTCCTTTCGGTTAAATTTCGCGTCTGTAGCACGTCGTCTTCATGGTGTAGCAATTTTAATGGCCAGTAGTGTACATTACCACATTCGCTCTGTGGCACGATCATTTATCTACAACAGCGACACACGTACGGATTTCACAGATACAAGGCTTTATATTGCAGGAGGTGGTTACTAGGCCACATTGTGCAACCACGATACACGATTAACATTATCCTGTCGACCTCGCCGTGACCGCACCATAAAGCTATACTGTTTGTGAGGACTTGTTCGCGTGGAAAGCTCAGTTGCAAATATAGTATCAACCCGTCCGCACGTGGAGCGACTGCAAACGAACTTCACGAGCAGATGATCTACATTGGTAACTAGTTGCGATGTAACTAGCAACGGAATTCCGTACATGGACGCAACTCAAAAACGAAAAACTACAGTTGATGTGAGCGAGCGCAAAGGAGACGAAGTATTGTTTGTCGCAACTGAGCATCTTTTGGTTAAACACTTTGTTGTTGTTGCTCCTGCAGCTGCTGCTGCATCTGGAGGGCGCTCAACATCGCGGTCATCAGCGCCCGTGGGAGGTGAATGGGGCTATAGCACACAAAATGAGGATAGCCAATATACAACATAATACCACATGACGGTCGCTTGTATTCTTTATTACAAAACGCACAGGACCCCAATGAACGGTACAATGCAGCAAGCGAGTCAAGGCACATTATTACAAACAATGATATACGATCTGGACAGCCACGAGAGGCAAGTCTATAAAAGAAGATTGGCGGATCATAAAAATAGTAAGTAGATGAGCCAGTCGTTCTCTAACATAATAAAAACTTCGACCTACGAGCTTAAGTAGAAGGGAAAACAAAACACGAAATCGCAAAACACGTGCCACATTCAGCTCATTATCACCTAAAATTGAGGACAGGTCTGCTGGTAAACCAGATTGCACTCTCTCGTCGCTACATAAAATACAGTCGGCTGTTACACTCGTCATGTCCAGCACAGATTCAGGCTCAGAGGAAGATGTGGTTTTCTATTGCTATCACACACGAATAAGGAAATGAAGAATATTCTGGATTCATCCGTACATCCAGAGAAATATAAACGGTAGGCTGTATATAGGCAGTCAAGGAGCTGTAACAGACAGATTCGAAATTCAAGGCTTTCTATAGAACGACTAAACATTGATACAGTGATATGATGCAGGTGATTTCTTCTCGTGACACAAATCCTTGCTTTTATTTTGAAAACCCAAGTATCTTGAGATTTACATTCACGGAAACGTGATGACAGTCGTTTCTGCTTGTTAAAGTATTTTTGTGTGAACATCATTGTATTTAAAGGTGTCCGAGATTTGTGGATTTTTAACTGTTAGTTTCCACTTCACAACATAGGTTTACGGAATGACAAAAGATGCTAGTCTCACAAAAGCATACTATCGGTGTGATTTACAATCCTTTGTACATTTGATTCTGATGTCTACGACTTCATACACAACAGTAAGGAGAAGTGGACTATAGAATGCCGAGCGGAGTGTGTGGCGTTCGTTGTGTTATTCAGTGGTTTGGTATTTAACTAATTTGTAAATGAAAATGATAATCTTATTTTATTACATTGAGTAATTACTAAATATTTTTTTCTCCCGGCTAAAGATTTGGTTAAGTTGCTAAAGAACTCCAAGTTAACGATGTGTTAAACTGTTGTCTGTAAGTTGTGTGTCACTAAATCACAGTTCGTACAAAAGATTCTATACAACTATTGATTATGATGGAAACAGTTATCTTCAGCAAAATGATAATTAAAACCACCGAATAACAACCGCGCACAACACTGACGTATGTTACCTGAAACAATATTCTTCGCAACTCGTGCGTAATTAATTTCGGCTCCATGCATCAGCTAGAAATGTTTGTTATATGGATCGTGCAATGAGCACTGTTTTTAAAGAACCAAGCTGATTCGAATTATTTTCATTAAAATGAGTTCGGGACCACCGGTGCACATTTATTTTTACACATTTTTATTATCTTCGGCATTTATGTCTGCAGAGTTGCGTAATTTGAATTTGCCGCTGAGATAATTGTTAAGATGGCGGCAGACAATTAATAAAGACTTTCTATTGTTAGAGCAAATAGGATAAGTATTTGAAATGCTAATTAAACTTTACTTTCATATTGTGCACTATTTAGACTAATTTTCATCAAGCAAACCTTTAATTTTTTTCTAAGAAACACACATAAAAACGCGATACATATTGCTATCATCAATGGCTGCGCTCCTTGCAGCTGAAAGAAATAATTAACATAGATAATGCTTATTGAGAGAGGAATTAAAGTTACAAATAATTATTCACTCATATTTATAATAATAATGAACACTATTCTCAAGTAATAATTAACAAATATTACAATTTCTTAACAGACCCCAGTTTGATATGCGTCTTGTGTCCGCAACCTACAAAAGTCAACCAACAAAAGGTAAAAACAAAGGAAGACAAACGCAGATCATAAAAGGAATTTACAATTATCATTGTATGATACACATCGATATGTCCAATTACATCATAAAATATTATATAAATAATTAACATTTATTTCACTGTTATATCATATGTCGGCAACGGCCTTGCCACAGTGGATACACCGGTTCCCGTGAGATCACCGAAGTTAAGCGCTGTCGGGCGTGGCCGGCGCTTGGATGGGTCACCATCCCGCCGCCACGTGCTGTTGCCATTTTTCGGGGTGCACTCAGCCTCGTGATGCCAATTGAGGAGCTACTCGACCGAATAGTAGCGGCTCCGGTCAAAGAAAACCGTCTTAACGACCGGGAGAGCGGTGTGCTGACCCCATGCCCCTCCTATCCGCATCCTCACCTGAGGATGATACGGCGGTCGGATGGTCCCGATGGGTCGCTTGCGGCCTGTAGACGGAGTTAGTTAGAGTTAGTTAGTTAGTTATATCATATGTCGAGTAGATAATGTTTATAACTGTTAGAGGCATAATTTCCTCTCGTCGCACTGTAGCTGAAATTTATCTCGTGGATGTTACAAGTGGCCGCGCGGTTTGAGGCACTATGTCACGGACTGCGCAGCCCCTCCCGCCGGAGGTTCAAGTCCTCCGTTGGGTATGGGTGTGTGTGGGTGTTGTGGTAAGTAGTTTGGAAGCCTAGGGACCGATGACCTCAGCAGTTTGTTCCCTTAGGGATTCACATACATTTAAACATTTGACTACAGAATGGTGCAGTAACTATTGTAGGAAAGCTGGAAAGGAGCAGAAATCATTAGCGAGGAGGTTAACACAGTAAACAGAAGATTTACTCCACCTACATTTCTCCAAGCGTACATACTCATTATAAATACTACAGCTAGATTTAGATCCCAGTTCTCAACGTCAATAAGGAAGAGGATCTCTGAAGCACAGACAATGGTGTCGGAGCTACGACTAGGCTGCCTCTGCATAGCGTCACCAAGGGAAAAGTCTCCGAGTACTAATGGGCTGCGTGACTGCCGTCTGCCATCCTATATTACGGCGGGAAAGGGCGCTCGTGGTGCTGAGCTCCTGGAGTTGTGCAGCAGCCGGCGCGCCCCATTGGGTCCACTGGAACCTGCGTAACAGCTCTTGGCGTCTGAAGGAAGCTTGCAGCTCCGTTGCTAACTTTATGATTGCTGTGGGGCACACGAAATTCTTTTCCCACACCCCTCTTTCCCTATCAAATATTTCCTGCAGTAGCTTAGGAGTTCGAAGTTTTATAAAATTGTATGTTTTTCAACTTCTCGCACAAAGATAAATTCACAATCTGCTAGTTCATCTTCAAATTAAAACAATTCAGAGCTGTGTTCGAGGACACGAGGCAACTCGGATCACTTGGCAACGCTGGCGCCGAGTAGCTGGCAACTAGTTGGGAACATGTTGCAAGCGATTTACTGGTGAGTTTCCCTGCAGTCGCGCTGTCTGCAGAGCCCTGGTTATCTCACAGGAAGTGATACGCCGCCGATCCATAACCAACTCACGTCGGCAACCAGTTGTTTTTGAGTCACTCCGTGCTCTATAGTGTTGGCTGCGTAGTTTCGACTAACCTGACACCTGTTCAGCTACTACTGGGCCATGTTATGTGTTTGCAATGAGAAGTACTTTCTGTCATGCACACAGGACACATATGATATTTTTAATTGTAATGCTTGTAATTTAGTAAAGTACCTTTAAAATGGTTGTATGTAAACCATCTTTTCTAACCTTGATGGCAAGGAGAGACAACTACGTTTCAAACGAAAACTTTCTACTCACGATGTTAGAGAGAATGCAGCGCTTTTGCAATAAAATTTCTCTCCAATAAGTTTAGCATAGACTTATATATCGCAGAGACAGACAGACTTGCAGAGGGTAAGTACATTGTCTATGTTACAGTGATGATCCAGTCTAGACTCCGTTCATAACGAAAGCCCGAATTCTCGTGCAACCTGTCTTATGTTATCAGTAGAGCCTGAATTTCTCTGTAATATCAAGTTCAAAATATTACAAATTTTTGTAATGAAAATGGATGAAATATGAAACAATGTACATAATGTCAGTACAGTTCTGTGTCAAACATTGACGTAAGATAATAATTTCAACTGAAATCAACTTCTGTGTTATGTCATGGCGTACTACACGTCCAGTCACAATAACGTGACCACCGCCTATGGCCGACCTTTACGTGCCATAACCATGCAGGAACGGCTGGTCGCAGCACTAGCAGTGGAGGGTACGTAAAGCGTGCCGACAGGACGGAGCGAGAAGAAAGCGGAAAAAAGTGCAGTAATTGTCGTAATGTAGAAACTGAGCGATTTATCTGACGTCCAGAAAGGCTTGATCATTGGATTGCAGGTGAAGGATGGAAGCAATTACGAAACGGCTAAGTCCGTAGACTGTTCGCGTGCCACCGTAGTTAAAATATATCGTTAATGGAAAAATGGTGGTATCCAAAAACGGTACCGAGGCAACTGTTGTGCACCGTGGGCCATACATCTACATATATACTCCGCTAGCCACCAAGAGGTGTGTGGCGGAGGGCACAATTCACGCCAAAGTTAAGGCATATTTCTCCCCCCCCCCCCCTCATCGTTCCAAAACGGAGTCGACTTTCTGAACGCCTCAGTAAGAGCTCTTATTTCCCTTATCTTTGAATGGTGATCATTGCACGATTTGAAAGTCGGTGGTAATAATATATGCTCTACATCCTCAGCGAAGATCGGATTTCGGAATTTAGTGAGCAGCTCCTTCTTTTTAGCGTGCCGTCTATCTTCAAGTGTGTCCCACTTCAAACTCTCTATGAGAATTGTAACGCTCTCGCGATGGCTAAATGTACCAGTCATGAATCTTGCAGCTCTTCTTTGGACCTTCTCAATCTCTTGAATCAGACCCAACTTGTAAGGGACGAACAATACTCCAACACCGGACGAACTAACGTATTGTAAGCTATTTCCTTTGTTGATGAGCTGCATCGCTTCAGGATTCTACCAATAAACTGCAATCTAGAGTTCGCCTTACCTGTTACTTGTGTAATCTGATCATTCCATTTGAGATCATTTCGAATAGTCACACCCAGATACTTGACTGATGTTACCGCTTCCAAAGACTGATCATTTATTTTGTACTCATACATTAATGGAGATTTTCGCCTAGTTATACGCAGTGAGTTACACTTACTAATGTTGAGAGATAACTGCCAGTCATTACACCACGCATTTATTTTCTGCAAATCCACATTGATTTGTTCACTACTTTCGTGCGATACTACTTTCCTGTAGACTACAGCATCATCGGCAAACAGTCTACAGCTGCTGTCAGTACCATCAACCAGATAGTTTATGTAAATCGTAAAAATCAGAGGACCTATCACGCTGCCCTGGGGCACACTTGAAGTTACGCTTGTCTCTGTTGAAGTCACCCCGTTCAGGACGACATACCGCTCCCTGCCTGTTAGAAAACTTTATATCCAACCGCATATGTCATCGGATAGACCGTAAGCGCGCACTTTTTGTAGCAAGCGACAGTGCGGAACTGAGTCGAACACCTTTCGAAAGTCGAGAAATATGGCATCAACCTGGGAGCGGGTATCTAGAGCTGTTGTATATCATGCACAAAGAGAGCCAGCTGTGTCTCGCATGACCGCTGTTTCCTAAAACCGTGCTGGTTTCTGCAGATGAGCTTCTCAGAGTCTAGAAAGGTCATTATGTCTTAACACAAAATATGTTCCATGATTCTACAACAAATCGATGTCAGTGAAATTGGCCAGTAATTATTTGCATCCGATTTTCTACCCTTTTATAGATTGCTATGACCTGGGCCTTCCTCCAGTCCTGTGGAACTTCCCGCTATTCCAATGATCTCTGATAGATGATGGATAAGAATGGTGCTATATTTGTAGCATAGTCAACATAAAATTTTACGGCGATACCGTCTGGGCCAGATGCCTTCCTGGCGTGTAAGGGTCTTAACTGTTTTACAATCCCAGATACACTAAACACTATGTGAGCCATCCTTTCGTTTGTTCGATAATTGAAAGGGGGAATGGTGCTGCAGTCCTCTACCGTAAACGAGTTAACAGGGGTGAACGACGGCTGTGGAGATGTGTACGGGCAAGTAGACGTATAACTTTTGAGCAACTGACCGCCCAGATTAACCATTCAGCGAACCTATGAGCCGCCGCAGCAGTTGCGTGGCTCATTTACCTATACTGACTCCTGTTCATTGCCGATGAAGGCTCGAATTTGCATGCCAGTATCGCAGCTGGTCATCCACTGAGTGGCAGGTGGCCGTAGGCGTGCACGACGTGTTACCCCTAAACGCAAACTGCCCGCCACAACAACCGGATGGGTCCAGGCCAGAGGGCACTCCCTCGGTGACCTCGTTATTTTGCGAGGCACAGTAGACCAACATACGTGTGCATCTGTCCCTGGGGACCATGTCCACCAGTAGATGCAGTTTATTTTTCCTCGGCTCTATGGCACCTACCAGCAGGACACTGGAAGGTGTTACACAACTCGCAGTGTACGTGCGTGGTTCGAAGAGCACCAGGATAAGTTAACCTTACTCCCCTGGCCACCAAACTCTCTAGATTTAAACCTGATCGAGAAGCTTTGGAACCATTTCAACCAGGCTCCTCATGTCATGGATCCTCAACAGAGAAACCTAGCGCAGCCATCCACTGCACTTGATGATGATGATGATGATGATGATGATGATGATGATGATGTTTGGTTTGCCGAGTGCTCAACTGCGCGGTTATCAGCGCCTGTACAAATTCCCAACCTTTGCTAAGCCCAATCTCGCCACTTCTGATGAATGATGATGAAATGATGAGGACAGCACAAACAACCAGTCTTCTCGAGGCAGGTGAAAATCCCTGAGCGCGCCTGGAATCGAACCCGGGACCCCATGCTCGGAAAGCGAGAACGCGACCGCGAGACCACAAGCTGCGGACCCACGACAATGGAGTCGTTATGGCTCCGCAATCCCGTCGGTACCATCGACACATATACCCCGCAAGCCACATACGGTGCGAGGCAGAAGCTAACCTATGGCACAACTAGTCGTTTCCCTTCCTGTTCCACTCGCAGATAGAACGAGGGAAAAACGACTATCTATATGCCTCATTATGAGTCCTAACTTATTTTCGTGGTCCATATGCGAAATGTATGTTGGTGGCAGCAGGGCCGTTCTGCAGTCAGCTTCAAATACCAGTTCGCTAAACTTTCTCAGTAGTGTTATTCCAAATGAATGTCTTCTTCCCGCCAGAGATTCCCACTTGACCTCTTTAAGCATATCCATAACACTTATATTTAAATAAATAAATAAATAGCTACAATATTCTCAACCTATATTTACTGTCAGATTATAGTACAACATGGGTGTATTGGGATGTTTTTGTCCACCGTCTTTGTCATCAAAGAAATGTTTCCAAGTAAAAAACGTTATGTAATCCAGCGAAGTTGTTTCGTTTACGCATGAGTTGTAGAACACGTGCTAGATGCTAACCGTTTTCTGATCACGCGTTGTTCAAAAAACAATAGTAACAAATACTGAGCGATGATCAATAGTGTCTAAATCTGTCCCTGAATGACTCTGAAACGTCGACAATTGAAGCTGTTAGTTGAATGTGAACACCAATACTGTCGTTACTGCTGCAAACTGTCAAATACTTAGCACACAAGGTGCTCCGTTGAAGTGTTTCTCTTCTGTCGCAGTGAAGCAGTGACTCGAAATCGTCTTCACGCTGCAGTCATGAATATGGAAGTTTCTGTATGCCTTATATGAAGAAAAACCAGAAACGCTACGAAAGCTAGCTCAAGGGAGTGAAAACATATTTCGTAATTGACTGGTCGCTGTATCCCTTAAATGTACTTCATTTAATATACGGAGACAATTTTCTACGGTATCCATAGTAGATGAGCATATCACGATATTATTTTCGCCTGTAAGAGTCTGTATTCCACTGAGACACTAGGCTATAATGTGTACCAGAAAGACAGCAAAATTTACATCGCAGTCAGTTGTTGTCAACAGATACTGCGGTTAATGAAAATTAATCGCTTTATCGACGTATTGGCGCTGTCAAATCGTGTTACAAATACAGAGAGAGTTCTATAGAGACTACTCGCAAAATGCGCACAATTTTCGACCAGTAAAATGTACCCATCAAGGAATAAATCAAAATGCTGAGGGACGTGACTGCTGTTAAAGACACCGAGTGCCTTAGTACCACCTCGCCTGCCAAGTTTCTGATGGCGGCCCGACTGTCACCATTCTTTCTTGTAATTTCTTTTAGCCACTAAATGACACATTCCAACAGGATAATATTTATGAAGCAAATTATGCAAACTTTTTTTTTTAAGGGTAGTTCCATTAAGCCCCTTGATGCCACCTCCTGAGGCCCTTTCATGTCGATTATTAATGCCAGTGTGTCTGAAATGTTTTCTTCTGCCATCCATATTTCAACATCGTGCGTAACGGTTCTGACCTCCATAAAGATGTGCCAAACGAAGGAACGAATGTGGGCAAGAGGATGTGTAGCGACCTCCCAATCTTGTGGCACGTCCACGTTGGCTTTGGGCACAGCTATGGTGAAATTTGGAACCAATCATTAACCTACTTTACGAATCACGTTATCTTCTGACCTCTGGTCTTTCTCTCTCAAGTGTCAACAACTTGCTGTATGAAGCGTCCTAGAGGGCAACATCGCAGGGTACCACGCTTTTTCAACAGTACAGAGGAACGTTGTAGGCAACTTGGAGACAAATTTCGAACTTCTGCATCGCTATGGGAGACAGTTAGGGGGTTTCAAAAAAGTGCACCTTTAATTGTGTTGTGCAGCGTGTATTACACAAAGAGTAAAATTAATAATAGGAGATGTAGCAGCAGAAAATTTTATAATTGGGGGAGGGTTTCGACAAGGCTGTTATCTTTCACCGATTCTGTTTAATATCTGCTGCGATGATTTAGTTTAAAACTGCTTCCAACGTAATAATGGTGTAACAATAGGGGGAAAGATAATCGTATACGATTTGCTGATGGCGTGGTATCACTACGTAGAAACGAAAAGGCGGTTTATAGCATGTTAAAAGAACTGAAAAACAGCTAAAAGGAATATTAAATTAAGGTAAATGTGTGGAAGGCGAAGTTTTACAAGGCAGTCAAGGAAAGTAAAAGTGAAAATTTGTGACGGGTTAGAGGAACAAATAGATACTTCAGGTATGTAAATTACCAGATTTACACTATGTGGTCAAAAGTATCCGGACTAACCCAAAAACATACGTTTTTCATATGAGCAGCATTGTGCTGCCAGGTAATCCATATCAACTATACTATGTGGTCAAAAGTATCCGGACAAACCCAAAAACATACGTTTTTCATATTAGCAGCATTGTGCTGCCAGGTAATCCATATCAGCGACCGCAGTAGTCATTGTGAGAGAGAAGAATGGGACGCTCTGCGGAACTCCCGCACTTCGAACGTGGTCAGGTGATTGGGTGTCACTTGTGTCATACGTCTGTACGGGGAATTTCCACACTCCTAAACATCCCTAGGTCCACTATTTCCGATGTGATAGTGAAATGGAAACGTGAAGGGACACGTACAGCACAAAAGCGAACAGGCCGACCTCGTCTGTTGACTGACAGAGACCGCTGACAGTTGAAGAGCGTCGTAATGTGTAATAGGCAGACGTCTATCCAGACCATCACACAAGAATTCCAAACTGCATCGGGATCCACTGCAAGTACTATATGACAGTTAGTCGTGAGGTGAGAAAACTTGGATTTCAAAGTCGAGCGGCTGCTCATAAGCCACACATCACGCCAGTAAATGCCAAACGACGCCTCGCTTGGTGTAAGCAGCCTAAACATTGGACGCTTGGACAGTGGAAAAAAGTTGTGTACAGTGACGAATCACGGTACACAATGTGGCGGTCCGATGGCAGGGTGTAGGTATGGCGAATGGTTCAAATGGTTCAAATGGCTCTGAGCACTATGGGACTCAACTTGCTGAGGTCATCAGTCCCCTAGAACTTAGAACTACCTAAACCCAACTAACCTAAGGACACCACACACATCCATGCCCGAGGCAGGATTCGAACCTGCGACGGTAGCGGTCTCGCGGTTCCAGACTGTAGCGCCTAGAACCGCACGGCTACTACGGCCGGCGTATGGCGAATGCCCGGTGAACGTCATCTGCTAGCGTATGAAGTGCCAACAGTAAAATTCGGAGGCGGTGGTGTTATTGTGCGGTCGTGTTTTTCATGGAGGGTGCTTGCACCCGTTGTTGTTTTCCGTGGCACTATCACATCACAGGCCTACATTGGTGTTTTAGGCACCTTCTGCTTCCCACTGTTGAGGAGCAATTCGGGGATGCCGATTGCATCTTTCAACACGATCGACCAGCTGTTCAGATTGCACGGCTGTGGTGGAGTGGTTACACTACAATAACATCCCTGTAATGGATTGGCCTGCACAGGGCCCTGACCTGAACCCTATAGAGCAGCTTTGGGATGTTTTGGAACGCCGACTTCGTGCCAGGCCTCACCGACCGACATCGATACCTCTCCTCAGTGTAACACTCCGTGAAGAATGGGCCGCCATTCCCCAAGTAACCTTCGAGCACCTGATTGGCTCTGAGCACTATGGGACTTAGAACTACTTAAACCTAAGGACATCACATACAGCCATGCGCGAGGCAGGATTCGAACCTGCGACCGTAGCGGTCACGCGGTTCCAGACTGAAGCGCCTAGAACCGCACGGCCACACCGGCCGGCTAAGAGCACCTGATTAAACGTATGCCTGCGTGAGACGAAGCTACCATCAAGGCTAAGAGTGGGCCAACACCATACTGAATTCCAGCTTTACCGATGGAGGGCGCCACGAACTTGTAAGTCATTTTTAGCCAGTTGTCCGGATACTTTTGATCACACAGTGTACCTACAAACGCCCATTGCAAGCGCAGCGAAACCAAATGATAAATAATTCAGGTACTCTGATGCAAAGCAACATGAGAGCAAAAAATAAAAACAAGGTTAGCCTTTGCAAAACAATCGTTTTCAGAAAGAGGGGTAATTTCTGTGAGCCATAAAATAAACAATAACATAAAAATTAGTGAAGAGTTTTGCATGGAGTGCTGCCCTTTATGGTACCGGAGCGTGGACTACGCGGCTCAGTAGGAGAAATGCTTAGAGGTTTTTGAGATGTGGATCTGGAGTAGAGTGGAAGGTGTTATGTGGACAGTTAAAATAAGAAATAAGGTTTCATTACAAAGGGTTGACGGTATATCACAAATATTGGAAACAGACATGAGGAGAAGAAACGTCTAGAAGAATGGATGTGTAGAGACTGCACTAAACGGAATGTTGACTAGGAAAAGGATCCGGGGAAACAGATACCTTTCAATTAGTGGACTAGGAAGGTGTCTCCAAGTGAGCATTCTGGGAGCTGTTTGACAAAGCGATTGTAGACCTCATCCCTTCATCTGAAAATTAATAGGCATTTGTAAAACTATTGAGAAGAGTTTCTATACAACACATGCCACGACGCTCCAGACAGCAATTCGTCCCAGGCTACTCATGTAGACGCAAGAAACTGCACGCTAAATTTGATAAACTATATCAGAAAGGGCCGACCACGGTGGCCGAGCGATTCTAGGCGCTTCAGTCTGGAACCGCGCGTCCGCTAGGGTCGCAGGTTCGATTCCTGACTCGGGCATGGATGTGTGTGATGTCCTTAGGTTAGTTAGGTTTAAGTAGTTCTAAGTTCTAGGGGACTGATGACCTGAGATGTTAAGTCCCGTAGTGCCCAGAGCCATATCAGAAAGATACTATTAATGAAGAAACCATAATATACGGTACAACACTGGTGGAAATGCTAAGTGAAGCGAGGTAAAATAGATGGTTGGAGACCTTGCAAACGATGGACATTATACGAAGCAGCATAATAGCCTGGAATCTTGTCAATAACCTCAGCGGTGATTAAAAAAGCTCCAGACAGTCTTCTGAGGTAACACCCAACCAATGGCTCGTCAGCTCCTTTTGGATGGAAAGTCTAGTGCAAAATACGAAAATGTCCAAAGCAACAGGATCCTAAATCGGAAACCCACGCGTTCTCAGTGCAGTCTTCTGAAATAAAACGCAACCAAAGGCTCATCAACTCCTTTTTAATGAAAAACCTAGTGCAAAATACCAAAACGTTAAATACAACAGGGTCCTACTATCAAAACCCATACGTCCTCAGTGCCTTTCACAAAGAAAGAACTAGGAACTGAATAGTAGGAAAAATGGAAAATCGCCAGGGTGGATGATAGGAGCACGGAGCAGATCAGACATTTTGGCTCACGCGTCAACATGTGGACCATGAGGCTTTTCAATCATTGCCGCGAAACTTATAAGATCACCAAGATATGGAGAAAGGCAAGGATAGTGACACTGCTGAAGCCTGGGAAGGAACCAGATTCGCCAAAGAACTATCTACCTGTATTACTTCTTTGTTACCTGTACAAATTATATGACAGACTCATTTTGAGTCGTATGAGAGCGTTTATCGATCTGAAACTTATCCCTCAGAAGGCTTGTTTCAGATCTGGCAAGTCATGCACCGGTACAAAATAAAAAGTTTGCAGGGCTAGCATTGGTCGACCTCAGCCTTGCCATAACAGAAACCCTATAATGGACTCAGAGATCACCATTTTGTTAATATCTTTGAGACTCTCTTAAAAAGTAGACAATTTTATGTCGTTCTTGATGGAAAGAAGAGTCGATACAAACACCAAAGAAATGATCTGGCCCATGGAAGCGTTTTGCCCCCCTTCCTTTTTAACATATACACTAAAGACCTTCCAACATCTAATAATACTAAGCATTTCCTACATACAGATGACCTGGCAATCGCAACAGAGGAAAGGTATTTCGATGATGTAGCAGAAAACACTCATCTGGACAGAATATTATCAAAACAACTTCCTTAAAACGAATCCCTCGATGACTCAAGTAAGCGCTTTTCACCTTCGATTTCGGCAAGCAAAGCTGAAGCTCAATGTCTCCTGGAATAATACCACAATGCAACACACAGGTAAATCAACCTATCCGGGTATTACGTTGGATAGATCTCTGACCACAGTGAAAAGATCCTAAAGAAGGTGGCCACCAGAAATAATACTCTGCGGAAACCCTTAAAGAGCAAATGGGGATCAAAACCTACCGTCCTGACGACCACTGCACAAGTACCATTATTCTCCACAGCTGAATGCGCTTGCCTGGTATGGACCATATCAGCCCACGCGAAGAAAGCCGACACAAGCCTTACAGAGCTGCTGGCCTTGCGAGTGCCGGCTACCGAAGAATATCTCGCGAATTCACAGAGAGGGTCAGATAAACCATCGGTGATGGACATGTTCCCTTTTGCACTGAGTGCAAGCCTGGAACGACTGAGATCCCGTAATAAGTTCTTAAACACGACCATTGTAGAACCTCCATCTGACTATCCACCAGCACAGGTCGTGCCTGGCGTCTCCTCAACAAATTGGAAAAGATGGAAGACCCTGAACCGCATAAGACTAGTCGTGATCTCAGTGAAAACCAACATGATCAGGTGGGGTCACGGTAACGTGTATGATGCCAAATGGGATTGTGGTGCTGTGCAAGACATGGAAAATCGGCTGGCGTGTCCAAGCTGTCCCAGCAGAGGCAACCTCGATGATTTCAGGCTGAACAAGAGAAAGCCACGGACGTGGCCCACTACTCGGCTGAAAGACTGTGATTCGTTTCCGGGCAAAAAAGTAATGTAACCATCAGTAGTTGATGACAATAAGGTAAATGAATCGTATGCAGGTACGAAAACGATGGCGGGAAATCAGAAGGACTGGAGAATGTTGAACGTGAGGTGACGAACCTGTCTAATGAGCAGAATACATCGTCTTCATACTCATTCTGCTTTCTTTCTGGTACATCCTTTGGTTACTAGCGTTAAGCTTGAGAATATTCATCTCAGATGGGAAAGTCTGTACGAGAGAATACGCTATCTTATCAAAAGTGTAGGGAATAGTTATCGGAATTTAAAATGGGGTGACTCCGCTGTTTGCTTTTATGACAAACTTGAACTCTGCTACGAACATTTTCAGTGAGGTGTCCGAGTGCCTGTGGAGGAATGGTAGCCTATTCTTGCTCTAGAGCCGAAACCAAAGGAGAATGGACGCTACCTTCTTGGGTTAAGTCGAAGTTATAACTCATCCCAAATGGATTCCAGTTGGTTCATGTCGGGACACTGGGCGGGCCAGCCCTTTTTAATAATATTACCAACAACAAACCATTGTTTCACAGGTACTGCTTTATGACAGGGTGCATTTTTATGCTGATACAAACAACCATCGTTTCCGAGCTATTCCTCCGCTATACGAACTATACAGTGCTGTAAAATGTATTGATAGCCGTCTGCCATGGCTTTTTCATAAGTGCAGGAATGGAACCACACTCCAAATCCAAAAAAATACCGTAACACCAACCCCTAAACATGACCGCCCCCTAAACGTAATAGCTAGTAATGTTCTTCAGGCATTCGCCAAACCCAAACCCTTCTTCAGATTGCCAGGGGGTAACGTAATTCATCACTCCAAATCGCTCGTTTGCAGCCATTCACTGTCCAGTGCCGTCGCTCTTATGAACAGCTGCTCGACTATTGCACCATATTTTCTTTTACCTCCCTATGCAGAGTGATTGTGGTAGCTCGACTGCTGGCAGCGCTTTGAAACTGATTCCTTCCGCTAATTTCATGTGGCCTTTTTTTTTCTTCTTTTTAGTCACCCTCAGCAATGATTGACGGCCCCTGTCTCATCAAGTCTCCCTGATCTTGCTTTAGGGTTGAAGTGTCCATGCTCGATTCGTTACATTGAATGACTAATCCACTTTAGAAGACACTGAGCTTCCCAAAATGACCCATTCCGCTGTTCCTGCTGATCTAGTGACGGTACAATACTTGCAGACTTCTTTTATAATGTGGAATCGCCTCTCGTGACATTTGGTGGTCAATTCCGCATTTCATGTTGGTGTGCGAATACTTTTCCGTAGATTGTGTACTTAGCGATCACTGTAGTGATGTGATGTGCTAGATATGCTGGCTCAGCGTCCCTCACGGCGCAGTCCAGTACAGAAAGTGAGGTTGGCAACACCTGACGGCGAACGAAACAGCGGGTCGCCGTTGATGCGGCCGTTACTCGCTGCGGAACGTTCGCCGGTGGCGCAGGAAGAAGCTTACGACCCAATAATAACGTGGCCGCCGTGCCAGCAAAGGTCGTTCACGCAGCATGGCGCACACTGCGCTACCAAAGGCGACGCCCGGCCGCCGTGGAGGCCCCTGGACGGACTCCACCACACCTGGAGGCACGTCACTCGCAGTACACAAAAAGAGCGCCGAACGTGTCCCAACAATGACGACACACGCTAGTACTGAGGAAAACGTAATATTTTCAGCGAACTTATTACACAACAACTACCATCAGTTACGAAAACGTAACACTTCCGCAAAACTGAGGACACAAAACAAACGAATCACCCAAGCAAATGTCACATGCAGGGTGGCGCACGAAATGTGTTACAATTTTGTTTTTGAATGTAAACTTTATTTTCAATACAATCAACCGGACACTGAAGTTAGTGATTACCCTACTTCACATGTCTTCCGTAATGTCACTGATAGCTTGAAGAATAAGTCTTCTGAGCTCCATTAAATCACTTGGACGTTTCGGGAAAAAATTTTCCTTTAGTTTCCCCAAAGAAAAAAGTCACATGGATTGAGAGGTCTGGACTGTTCGGGGGCCAATTTTGTCCGTCATTGAAGCGACCTGGAAACCTGAGTGAAATGATCCGCATGTCGAAATGCTCGTATAAAAACTCCAACAGAGTGTTTGCAGTATGTGGCCTTGCTCCATCTTGCATGAACCACTGCGTGTAGAAGGGCAAGGCAGTAGCAAGAAGCTGTGGACTGAAGCTATTGCGAAGCATGCTCAAATAACGCTCGCTGTTTACAGTTTATTCAAACAAAACGGGTCCAATAAGTCCGTGACTGGAAATTGCTGCCCACGCTGTAATCCTCGGAGCATAATGTCGTGGTTCATGAAGCGTTTGTGTGTTTTCAGTGGCCCAAAAGCGTACATTTTGTTTGTTAACCACACCGTCTATTTGAAAATGCGCCTCGTCTGAAAACCAAACGTTGTTGAGAGTTTCTTCCCTATCCTCCGCCCACTGAGCAAACAGTAGTCTCTGCTGCTTGCGTTCTTCAGTGAGCTTCTGTGCACAGGTCATCTTGTACGGGTACATATGGAGGTCACTTTTAAGAATGCGTTGAACGAAGCGTCTGGATATTCTCAGTTGCACTGCTGCCTTTCTACACGATTTCCCGGGACTTCTCTGTACAGCAACTCGTACCGCTTCAATATTCTCCAGCGAACAAACAGGCTTAGGCAGAGGTCGCTTCGCTTCCAATACTGTTCCTTCCCATACAAATTTATCGTACAACCTGTGGATGGTCTTCTTGCAAGGGACCCATCGTGTGTTAAACTGTTGTCGAAAACGCCTCTGAGTCTCAACAAGGCTTTTCGTTTCATGAAAAATTAACACAATTGCCGATCGTTGCTGTGTCGTCAGTCTTCCATGGTCAGCCATTGCTGCTTACTAGTCTCCTAACGGTAGTATCGTGAATTACACGTCATTTCGTAACTCATTTGTTTTTCCAAGCTCTGCTGGTACTGCTGTAGAGATCCCAGCGGGATATCTAATGTGCGTCGTAAATTGTGAAAGAAACAATTGGTAACACATTTCGTGCGCCACCCTGCATTTGCCATTAAACTTATAACACCCTAAAAGCAATCTTGTGGTTACATGCAGCGAGCCACGCCTGAGTAGCCTCTTTCTCTTTTACGGCCCATCGCGATTCTTATCTTGTGCCAACCTCTTGATCTCAGAGTAGCACTTGCAACCTACGTCTTCAGTTATTTGTTGGATGTGTTCCAACCTCTGTCTTCCCTAGAGTTTTCATCCTCTAAAAATCCCTCTAGTACTATGAAAGTCATTACCGGGTTCTTAACCTATCGTTCTATGCTTCTTCGTGTTGGCGTTCTACGTTCCTTTCTTCGCTGATTCTGCGGATAAAGCTGATGTACTGAGATTTAGCAGCAGCTGTGGCTGTGGAGTGGACATGGTTGGGGGTTTTGAAGGCGTGATTGTAATATAGTAGTGATACCGCTTATTAGCAACACCACTCAGTCACTAAAATATTAAGTAAAATATTGCAAAAGCAGTTATTTGAAAGAACGCAATGATTATAAGGAAGACCTTACTGGACCTAGTTCAATAATTACTATAGCAAAACAGCAATACGGAAAAAAAGTTCAATGAGAGAAATAACATTACCAGATTTTTTGCTAACAGTGACCCTGAATCACTTCCCAGTGGATCTTATATCGCAATTCCTGACTGTGTTCTGGTTAACTGCGTTTGGGTTGCTACATTGGGAACACCGAGTCAGAGAATTAATCAAAAAGTTGACAGTAAAACTCTAGCGTAAGAGGTATAATTCGATATCACAATTCAAATTATACATAATAAATACAATTTGCAATAAACAACAAGGTCCACCACTATGCCAGCTTTAGTCAAACTATTACACTAATTAAAAACCTTCTTACTTCCGCGCATAAATACATGTCATCCAACTTTATGTACAGCATTAAGTCGTAGGCTTATAACAAACCCTGACAGTATGACCATCCACCTACCCCTAGGTCTTCCAGGAACGAATAACAATGAAACAGAACAAATAGGCAAGTTCTCTTTATGATAATTATAGCACCTGCCCAAATACCCGTGCGTGTATAGGCGCTTACTACCAGGACAGCAGTTGCACCTGCCACAGATACAATTCACCTGGCAGATTATCGACGACGGTCAGTTTGCAGGCCAGACTGGATGTGGTTTTTAGGCGGTTTCCCACATATCACTAGCTGAATAACAGGCTGATACTCACAGCTCGCCCCAGATATACACTACGCACACATTTACAACACAATCTCACACTTGCAAACGTTATTAACTGCAGATACAGACAGATATCGTACTAGTCGATGAGCAGGAGAATGATGGCGTTCAGTGTTTGACCCTAGACCGGCAACATTCCGCTGAAAATGATGCGTTTGCAAACGCCTGTCAGGCAATAATGAGCAACAAACTTAAGAGTATGAAAACACAATCAAACAGTGCATCGGAATCCATAGCAAGTATCAAGATCAGTTTATTGAACATTCGAAAGCCTGAAAGCTTACTTGGGCCATCCCCTGCACAGGGCAGACAGCAATAGCCGTAGTCACGTTCGCGCACTCCAGGTTCAGTCTTCCCGGGAACAACCGCACCCTTGTATTTCAAGCCACTCTCTCAGCGTCAACAGCCGCCAACTGCTACTAAGCTTCACAGGTGTATGTTTTCAGTTCACGCTGTGCTGCGCTCCACGGTATACCTACCGGAACCGAAGCAGCACCAAACAGCTCATCTCTTGTGCACTCAGCGCCCCTATCCGTATATTGCCTCATCAGCTACCCACGACCCCAGCTCCAAGTCCCGACTGTTCCACTGCTCGCAATAAACACACCACCCGCGAGCCAAGATAACAGCGGAAGACGCAACCCTGGTGCAATCGACATCGCTATCGCTGTGTCATCGACGAGCATCCTCCCAGGCGCTGACATTATGCTCCGATCAGTTACCTGCCCGATACAAGATTCCTTAACTCTGGCGCGTTCGCCCCCTCATCAACTGCGCAGGTGCTGTGTTCAGTTGCTTTGTTCTTTGATGCCCAGCACGCTCTTTGACTTGGCGGGTAGATAGCACCAGCCTTGGCGCCAACTCGCGAGCAAGGTGACACACTAACTGTTCCGCGTAATCACGGCACAACCTTCTCATTCCTGATCTTACCAGTCCACCTACTTTTTAAAGTCTTTCGATGGCTCCACATCTCGAACGCTTCGATTCTGTTGTGTTCCGATTTAGCCACAGTGCGTGACTCACTATCATACAATTTTGTGCTCAAAACGCTCATTCTCAGAAATTTCTTCCTCAGATCAAGGTCGACGTTTGATGCTAGCAAATTTCACTTGGTCAGGAAAGTTATCTTTGCGCGTGCATAAAATGTCGTCCTTGCTTCTTCCATCATATATTATTTTGCTTCCAATTCCTTAAACTTCGTCTGCTTTGTATTCACCAGTTTCTATGTTAAGTTTATCACTTATCTCATTTCTGGTACTTCGCCTTTCTTCGGTTTACTCCCACTCCGTACACTGTACTCATTAGACTGTTAATTCCATTCAGCATGTCGTGCAACTCTCCTTCCTTTCACTGAGATAGCAATGTCATCAGCGACTCTTGTCATTGATATTCTTTCACTCTGTATTTTAGTGCTACTCCACAACCCTCCTTTCATTTCTGTCATTGCTTCTTCGATATACAGATTGAACACTAGGGGCGAAAGAGTGCATCCCTGTCTTACACCCTTTCTAATCCGAGTACTTCGGTCTCTCTTGGTTCTTGTTCATATTGTATATTATCCGTCTTTCAAACAACTTACTCTCCTTGTTCTCAGAATTTCGAACATCTTGCACCATTTTACACTGTCGAATGCCTTTTCCACGTCGATTAATCATATGAACTGTCTTTATTTATCAACAGTTTTGCTTCCGTTATCAAATGCAAAGTCAAAACTGCTTCTGTGGTGCCTTTGCAATTCCGAAAGGGCAAAGTGATCATCATCTAACAGATCCTCAGTTTTTCTTTTCCATTCTTCTGTACATTATTCTTGTCAGCAGCTGGGATGCATGAACTGTTAAGCTGATTGTCCGATACTTCTCGAAATTATCTGTCCTTGCTATCTGTGGGATTGTGTGGATGATATTTTTCCGAAAGTATGATCTTGCGAATATCGACAGTGATCCAATACTGTCAAATGTTTTTATAGATTGTGATCAAAGACTGGAATAAAAAAACATTATAATGGTATTTCTCCAGACTCATACATTTTAGATATGAACTAGAATAGTCTTGTTGTCACTTCCCCCACCGATTTCAGAAATTACAAGGGAACGTTATCTGTCCCTTGTGGCTTATTTGATCGCAAGTCTTGCAAAGTTTAGTTAAATTCTGTCTTTAATACTGGAGTCCTTATGTCTTCCAATCGACTCCAATTCCCTCTTGTAATAGCGTCATCAGACAAATTCTCCTCCTTGTAGAGTTCTTCGATGTACCCTTTCCACCTATCCGCTCTCTCCTCTATGTCCAATAGTGGAATTCCTATTGCGATCTTAACGTTATTACCTTACTTTTAATTTCACAGAAGGTTATTTTAACTGTTCTGCTTTTTGGGACAGTCCTTGTGACGTTGACTGCTTTTCGAGTTCTTTACATCTTTTCTGCAGCCTTGACTGTTCTGCACTTCCGCTATATTTCATTCCTACGTGACTTATATTGCTATATTGTTCGTTTTTTAAGCATTTTTGTAATTCTTTCTTCAGTTATCCCAGATTGCTTCTCATTTACTACCCTATTACACTATTTGTCTGCCCAGCGTCTGTAACTGCTATTTTCGAGATGCCTATTGCTCTTCAAACTGAACAGTTTACCATGTATTTACAATAGCAATAACTTTCATAGTTCTTAAATCGACTGCACAACACATCTACTTCGCAAAGTTGTGGAGGAATGCTTTTCAAATCCTGTATTTCTCTGATTTCTTTCAAGTTAAGTTAAAACGTACTAAACCCTTACATAAAATACTACTTTTATACAAAAAATATGTCTACACTCAAGTGTTGTTCTTTTTCTTGTGCCTTTGTCCCACATCTATCCGGGTTTGTCATGCTTGTTACTGGATTTGGCATGATTAATTTAAGGGGTGCCTGGATGCCTTTCCTGTCGCTACCTCATTACCGCTTGTGAGGGAATGAATGTACCAGCTAAATCCACGCAGTGTTATTCATATGATAAAGGCTGTGAATGTGTTAAAGGTGTTAGCGAATCTTGTAACTGAGGCGGAACTTGAGTATCAGCTCAGTATTCACTTAGTTCCATGTGAGAAACCGCCAGAAAAACTCATGGAGGCTGGCCAGCATATGGGCCCCCATCGTTAATCTGCCGAGCTGGCGTACCTGCCTGGATCCTGGGAGCAGCGTGCTAGCACGTGCAGATATGGGCGCGGCTTACATGTTTTATTATTTTTGTTATTAAAAGTGTATTGTTATCATGATTAAAAGCGTAGGTACGTCTAACACGTTAAAAGTAGATATAATGAATAGTTATTAATAAGGAAACTGCATCACATGCACCAAAATAATTATTACACAAATGGCATCAGCAAGGAGGTGTACTGCTTACTTCAAACTGAAGCACATTTCTCAAACACCTTAACCTTGTGGCTTTGAACCACAGTCAGTGGACAACATAGCAGCCGACACTGAAATCTCGTGCTCGCGTCCGCCCCTATCGACCTACAGAGATTCGAACACCGACAAGCTCACGTCATCGAACATCAGAGGGCCAGCTGGACTTCAGTTTTAACTTGGTGAACCAAGGTAATAAATGTGTCTCCATCAGCTCATGTTGTTCTGTCGTCCGGTGTTGAGCTGTGTTGATTTTCTCCATGCTGTTCCACAATTATATTGTTTGATTTTCTCAGGATAAACAGTTCAAAATGCTGTCGACTTTCAGGTGTAGTGCATCAATTATCCTTACAGCCTCTAAGGAACAGCCTGCGTTCCACTGCTGACAACACCGATGTAGCACAGACCTCGTTAACCTCCACAGCAACTAATGCTATATTCCGCGTAACATCGGAAGGGTGCTCTGCATGGAGAGAGAGAGAGAGAGAGGGGGGGGGGGGGGAAGAGAGCGCATTAGTGAAATGCTTAGGGATGAGGTTTTCTTAAGCGAGGCGGCAGAGAACGGCAAAAGCTACCATGTTACCAAGACTTACAGAGTACTTCTGCAGACAACAAAAGATAAAAAGGTAGCGCCACAGTCTGAAGCTGAGCATTTGTCGCGATACACCGCTATCCACGGCAAAGTGTCTGCATCGCTAAGCAATATCAAGCACGAAACCAGTACCATTTTCAGGCTGCCTATATAACGCTTTCCAGGGGAAACAAAATTTTACTTTCTATATTCTGCGTAATTGTTGGCCGAATTTAAACATTTAATATGCTTTCGCAGTCTTCTTATTATTAGCTATAACGTTATGTCAGAAGTTTAACGCAACAAGACAATTACTACACTTGGGAACTGTGTATTGTCTTGAGACAGCGTAATTGACGGGGCGCCAACACCCAGACTTTATTAACCATTTAAGAGGGAGATCATTTAGCGATCTTCAACAAGCTTTAAGAATACTTTCCAGCCTTTCCTAAGCTGTTCCTCGCTTACATGATTAAGGTGAAATGGTTAACACATTAACTCTTTCATAAAATAACCAAGCTTCTGAAGCTGTAAGCAGTTTATTACACAGAAATTCCATTCTTTAAGGAATTGGCGCTTTACTGTTATTTACTATATATAGCAATTCTTAACATGGCAAGTGGGCTTTTTGAGAACGCGATATATTAATTAAAATCAGCTGCATAATGTCTAAACCGTTACGGCAGGCATATACTACAAGCAAACAGAATATTAATTGTGTAGCCGGCCGGTGTGGCCGTGCGGTTCTAGGCGCTTCAGTCTTGAACCGCGTGACCGCTACGGTCGCAGGTTCGAATCCTGCCTCGGGCATGGATGTGTGTGATGTCCTTAGGTTAGTTAGGTTTAAGTAGTTCTAAGTTCTAGGCGACTGATGACCTCAGAAGTTAAGTCGCATAGTGCTCAGAGCCATTTGAACCATTTTGAACCATTAATTGTGTATCTTTGTTTTTTTCGATGTTATTAAAACCTCGCGACTACTCTTTTTAAACTCGATTAAGCTGCCCAAGATGTATAGTAATGTAGCTCTGTATTCAAGCCACGCAATACATGGTGACTCAGCTACCACTCAAGCAGGATTTTATGGAACCCACAATAGCTTCAAAAATTCACGCAGTAGGGTTTTGTAGTCTCTCGTTCACTATGCGCAAACTGTTAATCCTACAGAGTAAGTGAACAGGACGTTTTTGCAGGAAATTTGATGTAGTTAAATTTTGTACTTGAATACGTTTTAGCCGGAGGCCAAGGTTTTCGAGTTATTCAAGAAAAACGCCTTTGAAGGTCACTTTGAACTCTTTTATTTTTAATAATAATTTGAAAGTTACGACCTCTAGAGAAAACATATTCCAGCACAAAATTTAAATGCATTAAATTTCCTACAGAAAAGTCCTATTCATTTTTTCCTTAGGACCACTGAGCAAGAGAATAAAAAAACCCTTACGTGTGGTATTTCTAGGCGGGTTTCATAAAACCGATCGGTAGGGGCAGCTGAACAATCCCGTATATAGCCAAAATTTACTTCGTCATCGCTGCGCTGATTTCTCGTTATCCTCTCGTCACTTCAGCACTTGTCTGTCTGGTAAGATTCTCGGAGCAATTCGTTTTGTCCCAGGCGACAGGATCTTGCGCCTGTGTGAGTGCCCAGACACTGACGCCGACACCACTCGAGATGCATTAGGCCGCGACTTCGCCGCAGGTGCGCTACTGGCGGCAGTCGAAGGTAGGTGCCCGGTGCCTTGACGGCGAGCCGCCATTGTCCCTGGGGCACGGCCAGAGTACTCCGAGTCTAGTGTGCGTGCGTGCGCGCGCGCGTGTGTGTGTGTGTGTGTGTGTGTGTGTGTGTGTGTGTGCGCGCGTGTGTGTGTACCTCGGCGCGCGGTAATGGACTCGCAATGATTGATGTAGTGCCGCGCGAGGGCCGACCCGGTTTGCAGCCCCTGGCTGGCAGCGTCTGGGGGCCGCCTACGCTGCCGCCGCCGCCACCGCCGCCGCCACCCAGCCGCCCTAATGAATTAAGTAAATATCCCTGTACCGACGAAACAAGTTAATGAAATTAAATCGTATTAGCGGTTGACTGAAAATGTCGAGGCGCTGGCGCCCGAGGAAACGGAAGCGGCGGAAAGGGGAGCCGGCAGTAGATTGGGGGGAGGGGGGGGGGGGGGGTTGGGAAGAAAGCGCGATTTGGTGGCGGGCCCCTCCGCAGCTCTTCGTTACCGGAAAC
Source organism: Schistocerca nitens (assembly GCF_023898315.1). Taxonomy (NCBI): domain Eukaryota; kingdom Metazoa; phylum Arthropoda; class Insecta; order Orthoptera; family Acrididae; genus Schistocerca; species Schistocerca nitens. Next base: position 816,444,623 of record NC_064614.1, read on the forward strand.
CGCAGGGGAAGCCGCGCGACCAGTGGTTGGTTCCGCTTCCTGCCCTGCGGTGGCGCGCGGCCTCGCCGGTAAGATGCTTACCGCTCACCGGCCCAGCTTTCCCACTGGGTGCAATGGCAACAGCGCCCACTCCAGCACGGGGTGTCAGTCTTGAAATGTGGCAACGCCGGCAGAGGCGTGAGACCCCGAGGCAGAATAACTCCTCAGGCTGGGACGCTCACTAAGTTCAGTACAGTGATTGGTTCTCAATGTGAATTACAGGAGTTGGACAAAGATATCAAAACACAACTGGAAATGCATGCTAGGGAACAATGCTAGCCAATATTGCGTGTTGCCATGTTTTACTGCACCCATGCAATGTTCTCAATTCATTGCAATTCTATGTCGTGATCAGAACAGTGTTCTGCGCAGTTGTGAGTGTGTTATGTCGAAGCTAAGTGAATTGGAACGTGGGCAAACTGTTCGTGCTCGTAAGACGTGTGCTTCTGTAACCAAGGGAGCCAGAGCGTATAGTGTTTCAAGAGGAATCGTGTCGAAGATTTATACCGCTTGCAGGGAAAGCGGAAAAACTTCATTCACTAAGTCACAACGCTGACAAAAGTCAATGTTGAATGACCGTGACAGACGGTCACTGGAGACGATTGTAACGAAAAATAAGACATCAGCCGTAAAAGCAACTACAGAACTGAATGTCGCACTTGCGAGCCCTGTCAGCACCAAAACTACGTGAAGGGAACTTTATAAGCAAAGAATTGTAGGGTGGCCTGGAATTCTAAAACCACTCATCAGTGATACAAATGCCTGTAACAGAGAAAAGTGGTGGTGAAACTTGGACTATGGACCAATGGGAGAACGACATTTCTCTGGATGACTCTTTGTTTCGCATTGTACCCAAGATTGAAACATGTTGGGGGTTCCATGATGGTTTGGCCAGCCATATCGTGCTATTCCATGGACCCCATGGCTACCCTGCAAGGTCACATTACTGCCAAGGTTTATGTGATCATTTTGGCTGATCAGGTCCAGCCTATACAAAGTATGTTCCTCAATGGAGATAATGTGTTCCAAGACGACATGGCCCCTTGGCACACAGTTCGCATCATTCAGGACTGGTTTTGCAATCATGAAGATTAACTGTGGTACCTCTCCTGCCTCCACTGTCACCAGATCTCAATATCACTTAGCCATTGTGTTCTACTACGGAGAGAATGAACGTGATCGCTAGCCACCTCCAGTATGGTTATCTGAACTTGCAACTGTTTTACTGGTAGATTTGTATAAGATTGCCTTGATAGCCATACAGGACCAGTATTTGTCCATTACGAGACCACTGGAAGCAGTGCGGGATAGCCGCGCGGTCTAGTGCATCTTGTCACTGCTCGCGCGGCTTTCCCCGTCGGAGGTTCGAGTCCTCCCTCGGGCATGTGTGTGTGTGTGTGTGTGTGTGTGTGTGTTGTCCTTTCAGAAGTTAGTTTACGTTATTTTAAGTAGTGTGCAAGTCTAAGGACCGATGACCTCAGCAGTTTGGTCCCTTATGAATTCACACACACCAAATTAAATCGAGGTGTGTTCTATCAACCAACTCCTGTTTCGTCAAGTTCTTGCGAGAAGATTTCTTCTGTACGATCAAAAATATCGGGACACTCCTATGCAATGCGATATTGACAATGAGATGTCACAAGAGCCGGAGGTGAAAAGTATCGTGTTTCCAGTTAACAACAGAATGGACGCATTCGGGAGGACGACGGTTCAAACCTGCATCCGACCACTCTGATTTAGGTTTTCCGTGATTTCCCTAAATCGCTTCAAACAAATTCCGGGGTGGTTCCTTTGAAAGGGCACGGCCGTCTTCCTTCCTCATACTTCCCTAAACAGGTGGGACCGACGATCTCACTGTTTGGTCTCCTCTCACAAATCATCCAACCAACAGAATCGAACATGGACTGGTCGTTGGATGGCAACTGAGTAACAAAGCCATCAGGAACATTTCAGCACTTATAAAGCTGTTCGAGTGCAGTTTTGATGATATTCTTGTGAAGTGGAAATGCGAAAGAACGACAATGGAAACGGGAAAGAACAACAACAGCTAAACCAAGACTAAGCAGCCTTCGCTTTCTGACGTACAGGAACAGTTGATCATGGCAGCATGATGAATGTGAAAATAGCATGAAGTCAGCGGAAGGAAACACTCATGAGTTCAAAGTCCACATAGCTCAATAACTGTGTGCAAGTAGGTGAAAAGGACGAGATATAATAATCGGGCAGCTCCCTATAGGTCACTCGTATTTCTGTAGCCAGTCTCTTGTGGTGGCGTATATAGCAACGATACCAGACAGTGGATGACTGGAAATAAGGATTTTGGGTGATGAATCACGCTTGCGACAGTTCGATAGAAGGATTTGAGTTTGACAAACACATGGAGAACTTCACCTGCCATGATGTGTAGTGACAAAAGTACAGTACAAAGGAGATGATCTTACGGTATGGAGGTCTTTACTGTGATAGTGGTGTGGCTCCATTACTGTGCAAGGAAGCGCTAAATGTGAAACGATATGAATACGTCTTACAGCACTGTGTATTGCGTACTGCAGAGCGACACTTCGGAAACGATGCTTATTTGTATCAGCATGATAGTGTATCCTGATATAAAGCAGCGTTATTGAGGCAATAACATTCATAAAATGTAGTGGCCGGGTGGCCGAGCAGTTCTAGGCGCTTCAGTCGGGAACCGCGCGACTGCTACGGTCGCAGGTTCGAATCCTACATCGGGCATGGATGTGTGTAATGTAGGTTAGTTAGGTTTAAGTAGTTCTAAGTTCTAGGGGACTGATGACCTCAGCTGTTAAAACCCATAGTGCTCAGAGCCATTTGAATCATTTTTTCGTAGTGGCCGGCCCAGAGTTTGAATACAATGGAACACGTTTAGGTTTAGTCACAACTTCAAATTCACTCCTGATCTCAGCGTCAAACGAAACTGCTTTCTCTGGTTCCGGATACTGAGGGTAAATGGCTGCCATTCCCCCAAATACTTTGATGCACTTCATTGAATGTGTCCCCTACAGTGTTCAAGCTGTAATAAAGGGAAGGGTGCACACAGCCCAATTAATGTCCACTAGTACGTACCCGCATACGTTTGATCAAATGGTGTATTTTTTCTCATAAAATAAAAAAAAATATAGCCAATTGCTCCACAGTCAATTTACATGCTATAAGAATTGTTTGCTTATTTGCCAGCAGCCACGTACGATCGCCTGGAACCGAAAATTAATCGTACTTACATTCCCTTTCCCTCATCCAACCCTCTCCAAATGAAAATCTCACCAAATTTTGAACTCTGCCGTCTTACATATTATGAAACCGTGTGCGAAGTGTATCATATGAACGCAAACAGCTCTGGTCGTAACACTCGATCCCAACTGACGGAATGTGGCGTCTAATCGTTGTGTCGTTTGTTAAGACCAATGAAGTCTCTGTCATAAATGATAAGATCAGCAAACAAGTTGGTCACAGCCTTATACATTTTTTTCTAAGGACTTTATCCAACGTAAATATTTACATACTCAATTCGTTCACGATAATGTCTAACCACAAATGAGAAAGACTAACCGATTAGAACTGCCCCATACAGGAGACAGTAAACCTGTTGCCGGCGTCAACAAGTGAATGATTTTATAGCTCCAATATGAAAGTTAAGTTTTAGTCTTGGATTAAAATTACGCTTTGGGCTGCAGTTGAGCGACGTTGGAGCACTACTCTGTAGATACATACGTAACGTTTTGTGATAGCGGTCTCTGACAGATGTGAGAACTAGAGGAATTTAATAGTATGTACAACAACTACACTTGTTTCTGTTTGTTATTTACCATTTAATTTTGGTCTGTATTGGAACATCTTCAAGCTATCTATATTAGAAGAGAAATAACATTATAGACGACTTTGTTGTGCGAGCACTTGATGCTCTTGTGAATGTACCGTGGTATTCTAAGACTAAGGATGCGAACTGATTTATCAATGTATTGCACATGCTGGATGCTGGCTTATTTATAATCATTACTCTGTGTCCAACAGGCGATTAAAACGAAAGCATTCTGGTAGATACCAACTACATTGTTACCCTCACTGCTAGTACCCAGCATAACGTTAGGAAACTAATGATGTAACTTCTGTAAGCCCCATCTGAAGATGAGCCAAAAAAAGCTCGAATACTAGTTTATGGGAATAATGCATTCGTGTCTGAAGGACACCGTAATATTAATGTATAGGCACTGTATAAACACGAACATGGTAACCATCAACTATGTTGTGCATACAACGTAATTGCTCAGGTTCACAACTCACGACGGTCACTTTATGAGCGAAAACAGGAATGTCGTAACAATCCGAAGAGCATGAGAAGCACTACAAATTGTACGACTAAAGAATAGCGTCACCGGCAGTTGTTTTCGTTTCGGATGATGGTTCACCATCAAGATCTATTTCTTCGGAAGTCTTCAAACAAACAGCCTACCTACATAGAAGTTGCTCATTTCTCGAAAATGTTGTATCGGAGTAGTGTATTGCACACACTGTTTTGTATTGCTTCTTTGAAACCAGAATGTAACTCAGCTATAATGCATTCCCTACTACAGGTATCTACAAATCCACTTTGTGAGAATTCCCTGGACCTACAAGTTACACGCACAGGGAAATGGCGGGCAGGAGGTATGGTGTCAGTTACCTTCGAGAAGGTACGAGCCCGCTAATTAGCGGATAAGATGGGGCACCAATCTCCAGAGCTATTGATCCACCGTGAGTGGCATACACTCCGACAGCCAATTACGGGCATATCTCTCGAGGCGTTCGGCGTTTAGCTGCGCGGTTCAGACGAGCCCCGTTTCGCTAACATTTTCTTTCAAAGAGAATATTTCACCTAATTACTTTCTGTTCAGTGACTGAACACGTACGGTGAAAAAATGTGGAAACATAGCGGCGACAAAAAGAAGTATTCGTAGTCAGTCTGTATGGAGTATTCCTGTGCTTAATTACTTTGTCTGGTAGTGCTGAGTAGAAATATTAGCAACTGTACCGGAATTTCGTCTTTTAACTTGGAAATTATTTACGTGCACAAATAACGCGTTGTCGTGGGTGTGTATTATTTAAAAGCAAATGATCCTCCCAGTATTACTATGAACTTTGTATTTTGGAAGTTGCAAGTAAAGGAAAACATTAAAAGTTACAATTTTCTTTTCGTTGATGCCTGGCTTAGCTGAAAGTTCACTGTTCCAATAGGACGACAGGAACTGAAAATAATGCTGAAGGGATAACTAACTCAAGGTGAACCAGCGCACAGAAAAGAAATCAGTTCCTTTAGTTGTTCTCCTATTTATATGTAACGTTGGTACTATAGTCTTCCAGGATCATAAGATCGTCAAAACACATCTACCTCGAATGGGAAGCGTGCGTCCAGTGTACAAGCTTCACGTGATACATTGTAGTTCTATATTATTTCGTGTTAGCTTTGCTTCAATCAATTCCGATAATTTGGGCCTTTATGCTGGTTTATCACTGCATTCGTTACAGTTAGGATAACGTATTCTTTCTCTAATACATACCATATGAGTTACATTTTTATCATGAATGAGTCTTACACATTACGTCCTTAATAGTGCCAATAGAAGTCTCTTGCTTTACGGGTGTTACTGACCTCCTATCGATATCTTTTTGTAGGTCGGGGGGGGGGGGGGGAGGGAGGAAAACGAAACTTTTGGTGTAGAGGACATCGATAGACATTCCACAACAGCTAGTTTCTCGTCTGGCTAAAGCTACAAAAAATGGTTCAAATGGCTTTGAGCACTATAGGACTAAACATCTCAGGTCATCAGTCCCCTAGAACTTAGTACTACTTAAACCTAATTAACCTAAGGATATCACACACATCCATGCCCGAGGCAGGATTTGAACCTGCGACCGTAGCAGTTGCGCGGTTCCGGACTGAAGCGCCTAGATCCGCTCGTCCACCGCGGCCGGCTGCTAAAGCTATAACCGTTATTCGTGAAACACCTAGTTATTTTGAGCGTGTTACAGAATCATTAGCAAGCAGGTGCCAGATGAGCTATCATGAAAACAAATGCCATTTTTAACATCATCTCTATAACAATATTCATCACTTAGCGGTTTGAATACCGTCTCTAAACATTTTAACGCCAAAATAGTCATGGGCTCTGTGACGTCTCCTGGGAAGTCCTATAGAAATTAAACTAAACCTATATCGGACGCGTAAATGTGAACTCTAGAAAAAGCACAAAACTGAGTGGATTTCTATTGATAGAAACCTTAGATAATACGACGGATATTGATAAAACCTACAACTCGTTAATGTGGTATTTTTTGTGTCAAAAAAGTTAATAAATTATGTATTTTAGTGTCGAAGATTAACTACACAATGTGAAGACATTCTCTGTAAGCATGGACATTAAGGTTAAAAAAGACTTGGTTCAAAGATCGAATATTGCTTTTGCCTCTGCTGTTGAAGAATTAAGTCGGTTAGCTGTTCTGAAGCAGTATGTATTTGATGTGCGTATTTTCTTTTGTAGTATACGGTAAAAAGTGAATTTCTCCTGTTCTTACTCAAAACCTCTCCCTCCCTGTGGAAATACTTAGAGAAAAATAATTATTTAAAGTGAGTTGTGTAGAAGATTGCCAATCTCGCATTCTTTCGTCTTTATGGCCCACGGGCGGCCATTACGTAATATTTAATTAAATATTAAATATTGGGATTCATCGTCAAATTAACATTATAATTACTTTGAATATTGGTAATTTTCAAGCATTAATATTTTTAAGGTCATTTTACCATAATTTTTACGGAATTGCGTGAATAGATTTAACTGAAGTAGGCAACAAAGCTTAGTTCTCTTCACAATACCTTTGAGTTCACAATAAAATTTATTTCTGCTAGGAAATGCTTAACCTAAAATGAAGCCAGCTTACTATCAGTGAAATTATTTATCTTCAGTACAAATCTTTGCGTTACGTAGGTAGTTATATCGCCTCTCTCTTCGCAACAATTAATTTAGCGTGTAATAACTATAATAGTTTCATGTTACTTCTAATTATCTTTGAAATAATTTAGATAACGTAATTAAACCATTACAAGCAAGACTGTACACATTTTTACTAATATTTGTACCTGCGTAACAGCCTTGATTATCGTCGACGTATATGTAAACCGCATTTACGTGCGTGCAGAATATACACCATGCCAACAGCGTATTACCTTTTTCCCAACAGTCCCAATCACATCTTACAGTAAAAACATTTTAATACTAAACAATAGAGAGGGACGATATAGCCCCTGTCGGGGAAATGATCGCTTGTGTCATTTTTGTCACATAACAGAAGCTTTTTCTGTAAACACACTAAAATTTTTCGTAGTTTCTTACAGCCTATATACAGAGCTAACCAGAACACCACCGAAAAACTTTCAGAGGTAGTAACATAGTCCAAAACAAGAAAAAAATTCCTAGTAAACTTGGATACATAAAATGCACACCTTAAAAGCCATCAGTACTTGTTCAGTAGAAGAGATAGGTTTCACAGTAGCGTTGATCACAAGTGCTCATAGCTCTTATAGTATGCAGTTTTGAGCGTATGTTTAACTGACGTTTTTCCTTGTTTTAGTCCATACTACCAACTCTGAAAATTTGTCGGTGGAATTTTGTATCGCCCTGTATATAAAACCGTGGTATGGATTATCTCCGTATAAATGGCGTTCTGGTAGCCCTAAAAAATGGTTCAAATGGCTCTGAGCACTATGGGACTTAACATCTGTGGTCATCAGTCCCCTAGAACGTAGAACTACTTAAACCTAACTAACCTAAGGACATCACACACATCCATGCCCGAGGCAGGATTCGAACCTGCGACCGTAGCAGTCGCGCGGTTCCGGACTGCGCGCCTAGAACCGCTAGACCACCGCGGCCGGCTCTGGTAGCCCTGTGCTGCGAAGGAGACCCAAGTAAGACTGCAACTGTAAATAATGTGATACTGGGGTGCTCATAATGAAAAGCAGCTGCGCGGACATTACATGTACTCGATGCTTAGTGGGCTTCCTCACCGTACCTGGGTGTTCCCCACTGATCTGGCAGCCGGGAAAGGCGAACTACGTCAGTATCGTTCTGTTAGAGGAACGAGTGTATACTGATCTGTATTGCAGGCGCAGAGGTAGCCGCAAGATCGTGCCAGATTCCTGGCAACAGTGAAAATTTACATTTGATTAGCATTTTTATCTTTGATGATAAATAAACTATATTGATACTCCAACTTCGCTATTCCACTTCTATAGACCGAGCGAATCAAAGGAAAGAAGACTGGGCTGTAGAATGCATAATTGACCTTGGGGATGCACAGAGAAGGAATTCGGCTGTGTCCTTTTCAATGCAACTACCTCAAAATTTATCTTCGGTGATTTAGGGAAGCTATAGAAAACCGACGGCTGAATAAGCACTGTCCTCCAGAATAAGAGTCACTGCATTATTATTGCGGCACCTAGCTTCGTGACTGCACGATGCACTAAATGTAGCTGTAAAAGAATTTTTGAGTGTGTCAATTTTCTAAATAATACGCTCTCCCTTGGCTACATTTTGAACTACGCAAGCCAAACAAATCCAGCGAGCACTTTTCGCTTTACACGCACATCCATCGGAGAACATATTCCACAAAAAGGAGATTTGTCTGGAATATCGTTTTTCCCAGAAGTACTAATCCTACATTTTCGTTGGAAAGCCTCTATAGAGTTTTGAATGCACGGAGAGGAAACAGAAAAGGCCTAAAGCTTTGAGTCGCTCTGTGAGCCGAAATTGGATAAAGACATCGGCAGCCCGCTGCCCGAAGAAGCTACGATGCCTGGTTATTCTTTTTAACTCGCCTCTAACGTGGATCACTGCGGATACTCTGGTACAGACTAGAAATGTGGCACCTCTACCTAACAAATAATAGCGCATCTGTCGTGACTACCAGCCCACGTGACGAGTCTGAGCACTGCGCAATCCGTGTGCTCCATTTCTTTTTCCAGCATGGACTTTTCGGCCATCCTCCGCGCTCCTTGATCTGGTGTTTGTACAACTGTTCGCGTTTCTGCATCTTAAAACATGACAAAACGTGCAAGTTTATAGAAAAATGAGAATTATTAGCGCTTAACGGCCCTGCGACGACAAGGTTATTTCAGATTGACAGTTAGCTCGGAACGGCAAAGCATATGGAAGTAATTTGGTTGGACTTTAGGTTCAAATGGCTCTAACCGCTATGGAACTTAACGTCTGAGGTCACCAGTCCCCTACACTTAGAACTACTTAAACCTAACTAACCTAAGGACATCACACACATCCATGACCGAGGCAGGACTCGAACCTGCGACCGTAGCAGCAGCGCGGTTCCGAACTGAAGCGCCTAGAACAGCTCGGTCACAGCGGCCGGCCGAACTTTAGAAAAATCATAGAAAATCTGAATCTGGATAGCTGGATGGGGATCTGAACAGCTGCGCTTCCAAATACGGGTCCTTTATCTTACCACTGCACCGCCATGCTCAGTCGCATATTTTGTTATTGTGATGGCAATCCAAGTATGTTTAGTAGCGGTTCTGCGACCGTTCCCTTTGCCTTTTCAGACAGGTCCCATGAACTTCATGAATGACACCAAAATTCTGCCGTGAATATACCGACTCCTTCGAAAATAAATAGTGAAATATACCGGTCACACGGATATAATAGCCGCCTCGCTTGGAGCTGTAGGCTCCTGTACAGCCTTGAAACCACAGGCTAAAGGACATCACAAAGCGCTCCTCCAGCCTCCACAGTATGTCAGAACAGGTACTGGACCTGACATGGAGCCGAAACATACTATTAGGGTGGACCGACAAGCATGGACCGATAGTTGCACAAACTTTCGAATCGTAAACCGAACTATAAAATAGGCTTGACTAATGTTCTCGTAACGCGTGCAAGACGAATAGGTGAGTAGCAGCAATTTGGGCGTAACATGCAATGGAATAAGTTCTGAGCAGCACCGGTACTGCACCAGTTGTGTAAGAAGGGTCACGAAAACCAACGGCCGGCGAAATGACACGCCAGAAGAAGAAATGTAGCCTACGGCAATTCTGCCACACATCTCCATGGTCACAGTCAGACTCGGTAGTATATTGCGCTTACAGGGAGTAATGCCTATTTACAAACCAACCAAAAAGATCAAAGACTGTCTCGGATCGGCAAAGGACAAAAGGGACCCACTTACGAGGTCGGGAATATGCCACATACCTTGTGCATGAGGAGAAGTCTATGTGTGAATGAGTGGACGATCTATCAACGCCAGATCACCGAACATAAGCGGCACTGCAGGCTGGAGCAGATAGACAAATTATCTGTGGCAAATCACGCGCTGTGTGGGACTGACCACGTGGTAAAATTCTAAAACACACAGTTTCTCACTGAGGATAAAAACTACCATGGCAGTGTGTTCCGAGATGCCGTAGAATTGGCAACGACTACTTTTAATAAGTAAAAAGAAAAGGCCTAATGGTAAAGTGGTTCATGGGTTCTAGTGCTATAGCGGTCCTGCAGGTAACACGGAGAGAATCAACGCGGTAGTGACCAGGCAAGAGTCCTGAGACGTTGAAGCGACAGTTATTTGTAATCTCGGCCCACAGGCTCGATTCCAGCCCACCACCAGCAATGGATGGTGAACCCTCGACATGCCAGCCACACGTGCTGGTGAAACGTCAGGAAAATCGTCAAACGACCGTCGAATGAAGTTTCAGAGCCAAAAGCGAACAGACAATACGTCTGTCTGACAATACGTCTAACCAAACGTTTGAAATATACGTCGCAGGTACAGGTGAGGTAAAAAAAAGTCGTGGTATACCTCCCAATACCATGTTGGACTCCTCTTCCCCAGCTAAGTGTAGCAGTTAGAAGTGGCATGGTATCAACAAGTCTTTGAAACTCCCCTACAGAAATATTGATCCGTGCTGTCTCTACAGCCGTCCATAATTGCGAAAGTATTGCCGGTGCAGGATATTTTGGACAAACTGACTTCTCGATTATGTCTAATAAATTTTCGATGGGATTCATTTCAGGTGATGTGGAAAGCCAAATTATTCGCTCGAATCTTACAGCATTTTCTACAAATCACTCGCGAACAACTGTGGACCCGTGATACGATTGGAAAATGAAATCAATGAATGGATGCAAATGATCTCCAGGTAGCCTAACGTAACCACTTCTAGTCAATGATCGGCTCAGTTGGACCAGAATGCTCAGTCCATTCCACGTAAACACAGCTGACGCATTATGTAGCCACCCAGCTTGCACTGTGCCTTGTTGACAACTTGAGTGCATGGCTTCATGGGGTTTGCATCACATCCGAACCCAACTAGCCACTCTTTCCAAACAAAACTGGGACTCGTCTGACCAGGCCACAGTTTATTAGTCATCTAGAGTCCTACGGAACTGGTCACGACTCGGAAGAGATGCGCTGCAAGTGATGACGTGCAGTTAGCAAGCACTCGCGTCTGTCGTTTGCTGCCATACCACATTAACGCCATATTTCGCCAAGCCATCCTAACGGATACGTTCATCGTACGACCCACATTGATTTCTGCGGTTATTTCAGGCAGTGTTGCTAGTCTGTTAGCACTGCCAACTCTACGCAAACACCGCTGCTCTGGGTCGTAAAGTGAAGGCCTTCAACCACTGCGTTGATAGTGATGAGTAGTGAAGCCTGGAATTAGGTATTCGTGGCACACTCGTGACACTGTGGATGGCGGAATACTAGAATCCCTAACGATTTCCGAAATGTTATGTCCCATGCACCTAGCTCCAATTACCATCCGCGTTCGAAGTCTGTTAATTCATATCGTTAAACTATAATCACATCGGACACCTTTTGACACGAATCACCTGAGTAATAATGACAGCTCCGCCAACGCACTGCCATTTTATGTCTTGAGTACGCGGTACTACCGCCATCTGTATCTGTGCATATAGCTACCCAATGACTTTTGTCACCTAAGTGTATAACGCATACCCTGCACATGAGGAAAAGTCTATGTGGGGATGACTGGGCGATCTATCAAAACCACATCACCGAACGGCACTGCAGGCTGGAACAGGTGGAGAAATAGTCAGTGGCGGACCACGCACTGTGTGGGACCGACCACATAATAAAATTTTACAACATGCAGGTTCTCGATATCGAGAAAAACCGCCAAGCTCCTTTATTCAGGGATGCATAGAAATTCAGATACGTGAATGGTCTCGATTGTTAAGAAGAAAGCCTCATGGTAAAATGGGTCACGGTTTACCGTGATGCAGAGAATGGTCGTTGCAGGCAACAAGGGATGAACCAGCGCAGTAATGACCAGGGGAAAGCCCTCAGACATTGAAGACAGAAAGAACTAAAGAGATTAGCTGCCAGTGGGCACTGATTTATATCAATGGAGCAAGTTGAAAATTTATGCAGGACCTGGATTCGAACTGGGGTCTCCTGCTTATTAGGCAGATGCGTTGACTACTCCGCCACCCGGATACGGTGGTCACTACAACTCTCTTAGACGCAAATTCTCTACTTATACCTCACACTACTGATGTAGTGCCCCTGCTCATTACCATCATTACCCGCAGTATCTCGCCAATTACCCTGCGATTTCGAGTTTGGTGTAGATCTGCACTGAAAGGATCGTTGACTTACATGGTCTTAATTATATGCAGGGTGGTCCATTGATCGTGACCGGTCCAAATATCTCACGAAATAAGCGTCAAACGAAAAAACTACAAAGAACGAAACTTGTCTAGCTTGAAGGTGGAAACCATATGACGCTATGGTTGGCGCGCTAGACGGCGCTGCCATAGGTCAAACAGATATCAGCTGCGTTTTTAACATAAGAACCCCCATTTTTATTACATATTCGTGTAGTACGTAAAGAAATATGAATGTTTTAGTTGGACCACTTTTTTCGCTATGTGATAGATGGCGCTGTAATAGTTACAAACACATGGCTCACAATTTTAGACGAACAGTTGGTAACAGGTAGGATTTTAAAATTAAAATACAGAACGTAGGTACGTTTGAACATTTTATTTCGGTTGTTCCAATGTGATACATGTATCTATGTGAACTTATCATTTTTGAGAACGCATGATGTTACAGCGTGATTACCTGTAAATACATCATTAATGCAATAAATGCTCAAAATTATGTCCGTCAACCTCAATGCATTTGGCAATACGTGTAACGACATTCCTCTCAACAGCGAGTAGTTCGCCTTCCGTAATGTTCGCACATGCATTGAGAATGCGCTGACGCATGTTGTCAGGCATTGTCGGTGGATCACGATAGCAAATATCCTACAACTTTCCCCCCAGACAGAAATCCGGGGACGTCAGATCCGGTGAACGTGCGGTCCATGGTATGGTGCTTCGACGACCAATCCACCTGTCATGAAATATGCTATTCAATACCGCTTCAACCGCACGCGAGCTACGTGTCGGACATCCATCATGTTGAAAGTACATCGCCATTCTGTCATGCAGTGAAACATCTTGTAGTAACATCAGTAGAACATTACTTAGGAAATCAGCATGCATTGCACCATTTAGATTGCCATCGATAAAATGGGGGCCAATTATCCTTCCTCCCATAATGCCGCACCATACATTAACCCGCCAAGGTCGCTGATGTCCCATTTGTCGCAGCCACCGTGGATTTTCCGTTGCCCAATAGTGCATATAATGCCGGTTTACGTTACCGCTGTTGGTGAACGACGCTTCGTCACTAAATAGAACGCGTGTAAAAAATCTGTCATCGTACCGTAATTTCTCTTGTGCCCAGTGGCAGCACTGTACACGACGCTGAAAGTCGTCGGCATGCAATTCCTGGTGCATAGAATTATGGTACGGGTGCAGTTGATGTTGATGTAGCATTCTCAACACTGATGTTTTTGAGATTCCCGATTCTCGCGCAATTTGTCTGCTACTGATATACGGATTAGCCGCGACAGCAGCTAAAACACCTATTTGGGCATCATCATTTGTTGCAGGTCGTGGTTGACGTTTCACATGTGGCTGAACACTTCCTGTTCTCTTAAATAACGTAACTACCCGGCGAACGGTCCAGACACTTGGATGATGTCGTCCAGGATACCGAGCAGCATACATAGCACACGCCCGTTGGGCATTTTGATCACAATTGCCAAACATCAACACGTTTCAACCTTTTCCGCAATTGGTAAATGGTCCATTTTAACACGGGTGATGAATCACGAAGCAAATACCGTCCACACTGGCGGAATGTTACGTGATACCACGTACTTATACGTTTGTGATTGTTTCAGCGCCATTTATCACATAGCGAAAAAATTGGTCCAACTAAAACATTCATATTTCTTTACGTACTACAGCAATATGTAATAAAAGCCGGCCGAAGTGGCCGTGCGGTTAAAGGCGCTGCAGCCTGGAACCGCAAGACCGCTACGGTCGCAGGTTCGAATCCTGCCTCGGGCATGGATGTTTGTGATGTCCTTAGGTTAGTTAGGTTTAACTAGTTCTAAGTTCTAGGGGACTAATGACCTCAGCAGTTGAGTCCCATAGTGCTCAGAGCCATTTTTTGTAATAAAAATTGGGTTCCTATTTTTAAAAAAAACGCAGTTGATATCCGTTTGACCTATGACAGCGCCATCTAGCGGGCCAACCATAGCGCCATCTGGTTTCCCCCTTCAAGCTAGACGAGTTTCGTTCTGTGAAGTTTTATTGGTTGGTTGGTTGGTTTGTGGGATTAAAGGGACCAGACTGCGATGGTCATCGGTCCCTGTGAAGTTTTATCGATTGATGCTTATTTCGTGAGATATTTGCCCCGGTCACTGTCAATGGACCATCCTGTATATGGTGTCTGTTCTTTCGGATATGTACTAGGGTAGTCTTATGTAGTGCTTCTGGTGACCAGTGTGTCCAGATGGTGTAGCGGTCAGCGTATCTGCCCAGTAAGCAGGAGACCTAGGTTCGAATGCCATGCCGGCACGGTAGCTCAGCGTGTTCGGTCAAAGGGTTACGTGCCCCCTGTAATAAAAAAACCGAGTCAATCGATCAACAACGAACATAAATGGATGTCTTATGATGTCCGGCCCGAGCAGATGCAACGAACAAAAGCGAACAAAATGAGATTTAAAAAAAAAAAAAAAAAAAAAAAAAAGAATCCCAGTCCGGCACAAATTTCAACTTGCTTCATTGATATAAATCAACACCCACTGACCCACTGGCAACTAATGTCTTTAATTCCATTGTGACCTGAGTCATAGTGACTGCAGGATCAAAATGGTGTCTGTTATTTCGGAGAAGTCCGAACGGAAAGACACCACATACATACCGTCAGACATTGGCGCGATGTATACATACTATGTCCGGTCGCGGACGCGACTCTAGTGCGCCACTAGCAATGGAGGGTTAACCTTCGACATGCCGGCCACTCGTGCTGGCGAAATGTCTGGTAAATCGTCAAACAATCGTCGGACTATGATTCAGAGACAAATATGATTATCTTCTGATTCTGAGACCACTCACCAACGTTTTATACTTGCTTTGTAGAAGTCATGGCGAGTCGTACAATGATGTTTGGGATATGCGACCGATTACATATTGCCCTTATCGTGGTATTTTCAACAGCCGTCAGCGTTGCAAATTTCGCTCCATCATCACGTACCCGACTACAAAGGCGGCAACGCGCCACATAATCGGCACTTCCCTTACTTTGCAGCTCTTTAAATACGAAAATCTCTCCGCTACTCGGCTCGAGAACTTAATAAAGCCGATTATCGTCTCGCCGTGCCGACTTAATTTAAGTGCTCAAAGGACCGGCTCTCTGTCTTGCCAGAAGGGTTCCCGCCTCGTAAGTTCCCCGAACTAATTCGGAGGTGAACGCCCGCGTTACGGCGGTCGCAGCGGCGGCGGCGGCGACGTTGGTGAGGCGTACCGGGCGCACACGGCCCTGTCCACCCCAACGACAAATATTTGCACTGCGTCGCCTACTCCCACACCTCGCGCTGGCGCCCACGCGCGCACCCGTTTGTGTGTGTGTGTGTGTGTGTGTGTGTGTGAAGCAAGGGCGTTCTGGCGTCGCAAGGTACACACATACACACACACTCACTCACACACACACACACACACACACACACACACACACACACACAAGCGCGCGAGTGCCGAAACAAAGTCCCCTGCGGTGCCCTCTGCATTTATCTTATGCTTCGCACGGCGAGGTTCCCACGTAATCTACGCTACAGACAATATATGAGCAAACCAGTGCAATAGTGCCATAATCTGAGGCCGAGCAGATAACATTTGAACACCGTCTTGCTGTATGTTTTCGCCGTTCTCCGCCACTGCGATGTGTGCTCAACTCCAGCATTTGCGAAGCAACCTCAGCTCAGCAGATCTGGCTCATTAACGCACCTGGCACCTGCTTTCGCCAAGTCAAACACTCGACACTCGATACTCCAGCACCGACGGATTAGCAGAAGTTAGTTTGCACACGTTTAAGCAGGAAGTGAAGCAGACATTGAAAACACACTGAAGCAAAATGTTTCAGTCAGTAGTGCTCCGCTGCTTTGACAAAGCTTAGAAGTAACGTAACTTAACATTATGAAAGTTGGGTCTGAAGTGCCCCAGATGTGACTCGAGAAACTTAATCTCAATGCTCATTATAAAATAAAAACTTTGATCATACAAGAAGAGCGACTACAATGTTCGTCCTTTTCTCAGAATTCTTAATGAAACCGATCGTTGAGTTTGGCCACTGTACGCAATGAAACCACCGCCACAGTGAGGATAAAAGTTTGGGTGTACAACACGTATTTCTTTGGTTGATTCTGAGTATATTTGGGCTTCTACTTATCGTAGGACTCGTTTCCAGTATATCTGCGTCCTCTCATTCGCAGAGAGGAAGGCGTGCTATATAGATGTCTTCCAATTAATCCACTAACAATTACTTCCCAAGGTTCTTTCATATATTTTTAGTCCCCTGTGCTATTATAGTGCATGTTTTATACATTTTAATTTTTTTCACCACTTCTTATTAAAACCTAGTTACATAAGCATTTTTTGCATTTGTAATAAGGAATGTTGTTGGTTTTCCGTTGTTCGTTTCTGTAACTTCTCATTACCTTTGGCTCTTAAAACAACTCTGTTGTAATTCGCTTTCAATAACGCCGACATTTCTTATACGATTACGATTTTGATGCATTTCTGTAGGCCTGCTCGTTTCTGGTGTCCTTTGGACTGCGCCATATACTCTACAACACTGTCTGATGCCCCGTATTTTTCAGCACTTAACCTAGAGGCATAACCAATTGCTTTCCTTGAATGCCTTTTTCGCTATCTTTTGGTTCGTTCTATTTTAATAAGGCACAGCACGAAGCCTCTTAAAACACGACAAGGACACCCACCCACTGAGGTTTTTTTATGTATTTTAAACTAGACTTCCCGTGCACTGAATTTTATTTTTTATCAGTAAGTTGTTTTAATTTTTTCTATTGTGTATGTTTGTCTTTGATGAACAAGGTCAGTTAGTGACCTCTGGATACTTCGGCTATTATATCCCCTTTATTTTTAAGGGGCACACGCAATGGTCTTAAAATAGTGATAAAGGTGTTCCCCTGCCAAGACATTGGCATGCAAAGCGGTATATGTGTTTAACAACTGTTATGCTAGTAACTTGGGTTTAATATTTTCCTTGGTTGCTCAAAGTTTTACTGAACTAGGGTAGCGCCATTTTCTAACAAAAGTTTGTATTTTTCTTTGTAGGCTAATCTGAAGACGTCTTAAACAAGGTGAAACGCGTTAGTGGCCAAATATAAAATAAAGTTTGTTTTTCAGCCAAACATTTATCATTGGTTGCTGTAACAAGTTGCCATTAAGTGGAAAAAGTTTCGGGCTATATTTGTTATTTGTGGATCACTTGAACATCGAAAAGCAGTAGGACAACGAGATATCTTGAAATCTACAAGACTGAGATTAACGGTTATTTGTTCACTTGATGATTGACATAAGCCACACTAAAATTAACGAAGTGCAACGTTCTCTAAAACTCACATCGTGTTAGAAAATGACTAACACTTGGAGGAGGTACCAAAAAGTGTGGAAGACTGTAAGGAGAAAGCGCAACATGGTCTTCTCATCTGAGTAGCTCGCGAAATCCAAATTATCTAAACAATAAGATGCTACGAACTGTAACAAAATTAAACGGCACAAGTCGAATGGCAAAGCAAGTAAGTAACGAGATGCTCGAAATGTAGACTGCGCTACTGGTGGTAACTACGGACGACTCCCTCTCAACAACGGCTTGGAGACGAATGCCCAGAATCTAAGTTCACACCCACCACTCTCTTTCGAAAAAAATTCTGCGTAGAGGGGACAACTGGATGCTGTTGCCAATGTAATGAGCGAGAATATCGCTGATTTCACAAAAACAAAAAATGGGGAGGGACGCAGCAAAAACTACAAAAAAATGGTTCAAATGGCTTCGAGCACTAAGATACTTAACATCTGAGGTCATCAGTCCCCTAGAACTTAGAACTACTTAAACCTAACTAACCTAAGGACATAACACATATCCATTCCCGAGGCAGGATTCGAAACTGCGACCGTAGCTGTCGCTTGGTTCCAGACTGAAGCGCCTAGAACCGCTTGACCACAGCGCCCGGCAAACTGCAGAAACTTCGCGCTCTTGGTGTACGAAGTTCACATTACCAACCACGAGGGGCATCCGCCTGGAGGAATGTTTTCTTGATTTCACGGGCTCTTCGCACCAAGGTAGGTGTGAGGGCGACTCAATTCGATTGAACTACCAATATTTTGGAGAGAAAGCAACTGTCATTTCAAGCTGGTCAGACAGTGTCGCGGCGCCTCAGCCTTTGGTGTCCATGGAAAAACGCTAAAATTTCAAACTCTATTATTCTATAGGGATGGCTGAGGCGGCACGGTGCCCATTGCCCACAACTAGGCCAGGAGCACGAAGCAGGCAGCAGCCCCATTCCGCGAAAACTGCGTCTCTCCCTAGGAAAGTGCTCCTCTCAAAATGAGATTTAATGACTGCCTTTTGTCAACAACTGGACTCTGAGACTACGCGAGTAGTAAACAGTCCCAGCGAGAAAAACGCGTAGCACACAGGTCCAGTGCTCATAAAATAGTAACCATTAAATAATGGCAGGGAATGAAACAATGTCACATAGCGAAATGTGGCAGTGATGTCAGAAACATAAGTTACAGTTAAAAACGCTTTAATAAGCAATCAGTTTCAGTGGAAGAATATTTTGTTGCACAGCTTGGCTTAAGAGCACGTGTTATAGTTTTCTCACAGCGACCTCAATGAGGACTGCCTAGCCGTGGATCAGCTAAAGCTGGTTCGACCTCAGGGCACGTGTGTTTGTGTCTGGCTGCTGCCAACAGTGTCGAATAAACAACATGCAGGGACTGGACAAAAATATGGAAACGCCGATAACGCAACACATTGCCATGCCTTATAAGCTGCAGGAAAACAGTTGGCATTCAAAACAGCATCCAGTACTCTCAGAATGGATAAATACAGGTCCCGCATGGGTCTCAAGGGAATCTGATACTACTCTTCCAGCAAAAGAATGGCAAGTGGACGTAACGTGGTGTTGGGTAGCGATCACGCATCCTTCTCTCCAACGTAGATCACAATGGCTCAGTAATACTGAGACCTGGTGACTGTTGTGACTAGGCGAGATGCGACAACTCATCCTCATGGTCACAATAACAGTCCTGCACGATGCGAACTAGGTCAACAGGGGCCCCGCCGGCTTGGAACACAGTGTCACTATTGGGGAGCAAACACTGCACCACGGTATGATCTAATCAGCCAAGACGGTCACATAATTCATGGCTTTAATGTGACCTTGCAGAGTAACCATGGGGCCCAAGGAATACCACGATATGACAGCCCGAATCATCATCGAGATCTCGCCATGTTTCACTCTTTGGATGCAAACTTGACCGGAAGTTGGAAAGAGTGCGATGCAAGACGCATCCGATAAAATGACTCTTTCGTTGCTCCGTAGTCCAGTTTTTACGGCTTCGGTACATCTACATCTACATCTTCATATTTTCTCAACAATATTCTACATCTACATCTACATACAAACTCCGCATTCCACCATACGGTGCGTAGCGGAGAGTACCTCGTACCACAACTAGCATCTTCTCTCCCTGTTCCACTCCCAAACAGAACGAAGGAAAAATGACTGCCTATATGCCTCTGTGCGAGCCCTAATCTCTCTTATCTTATCTTTGTGGTCTTTCCGCGAAATATAAGTTGGCGGCAGTAAAATTGTACTGCAGTCAGCCTCAAATGCTGCTTCTCTAAATTTCCTCAGTAGCGATTCACGAAAAGAACGCCTCCTTTCCTCCAGAGACTCCCACCCGAGTTCCTGAAGCATTTCCGTAACACTCGCGTGATGATCAAACCTACCAGTAACAAATCTAGCAGCCCGCCTCTGAATAGCTCCCTCAATCCGACCTGATAGGTATCCCAAACGCTCGATCAGTACTCAAGAATAGGTCGTATTAGTGTTTTATAAGCAGTCTCCGTTACAGATGAACCACATCTTCCCAAAATTCTACCAATGAACCGAAGACGTCTTCCCCACAACTACCATTACATGCTTGTCCCACCTCATATCGCTCTGCAATGTTACGACCAAATATTTAATCGACGTGATTGTGTCAAGCGCTCCACTACTAATGGAGTATTCAAACATTATGGGATTCTTTTTCCTATTCATCTGCATTAATTTACATTTATCTATGTTTAGAGTTAGCTGTCATTCTTTACACCAATCACAGATCCTGTCCAAGTCATCTTGTATCCTCCTACAGTCACTCAACGACGACACCTTCCCGTACACCACAACATCATCAGCAAACAGCCGCACATTGCTATCCACCCTATCCTAAAGATCATTTATGCAGATAGAAAACAACAGCGGACCTAACACACATCCCTGGGGCGCTCCAGATGATACCCTCACCACCGATGAACACTCAACATCGAGGAGAACGTACTGGGTTCTATTACTTAAGAAGTCTTCGAGCCACTCACATATTTGGGAACCAATCCCATATGCTTGTACCTTAGTTAGGAGTCTGCAGTGGGGCACCGAGTCAAACGCTTTCCGGAAGTCAAGGAATACGGCATCCGTCTGATATCCTTCATCCATGGTTCGCAAGATATCATGTGAAAAAGGGCGAGTTGCGTTTCGCAGGAGCGATGCTTTCTAAAGCCGTGCTGATGCATGGACAGCAACTTCTGTGTCTCAAGGAAACTCATTATATTCGAACTGAGAATATGTTAGAGAATCCTGCAAGAAACCGATGTTAAGGATATTGGTCTGTAATTTTGAGGATCCGTCCTTCTACCCTTCTTATATACAGGCGCCACCTGCGCTTTTTTCCAGTCGCTCGGGACTTTACGTTGGGCAAGGGATTCGCGATAAACGCAAGCTAAGTAAGGAGCCAATGCAGTAGAGTAAAGCGTTTTCTTGTTCGGACGTTTACATCACTTATCACTGGTTTTGATATCCTATTCCTATGTTATGAAGTGCCCTTCCTACACTTCTGCAGCGACTTTTGCATCTTTCGTTCTCTTACGTTTCGTCACAATCCTCTTCAACGACCGTCCGTTACAATCCCTAAACGTACACCTCCATCTGCGTTGTGGCTTAGCGGATGATGTTTCTCCGCTTGCTCTACATGCGGCATAAATTTTCGGTACACTTACTCTTGAAACACGAAACACCGGTTACCATGATTACAGAAGCACACACCTCACAGTCTGCAACAGTTTACACATGTTCGAATTCACTGAGCTCCGGCACAATGCACACGTAACTGCACAGAACAATATTCTGACCACGACTAACATTTGCAATGTATTGAGGATATAGCACAGGAGCCGTTCGTGGTTAGACACAACAGCTTAACTTGCAGGCTTAGCTAGATTCTGAATTTATGTTCAAGCATGAATTTATCGGGTGTTTCCATATTTTCGTCCAACACTTACAGTAACAGTGCGTACCGTAGTTATTACAAAGTGATTATCGCACCGTGCCGTGCCATGCCAAACCAGTAAGCACGAGTGTAACATCGGCACTGTCCGAGAAAGGCGATCCTTGTTACACTCGCATAATTCCCCACTCCGGTAGTTGTCAATGTACAGGCCTTGTTTGCTTCCTCCGCTCCCGGACCACACTCACAACGAGGGCAGGACGTCGTAAACAAACTATACATCAGAAAGCAGTAACGCCAAAAAAGGAACGAAATGTCGAAAAGAATTTGGAACTGAATAGGAAATAAATTTGCTTATATGGTATAACATACAAGAATGTTATATTATTTGTAAATCAAACCAAGCAGAAATTTGGGAAGTTGTATTAAAGTTCAGGGAGAAAAATTAAAACTATGAGACAGGACGATGAATCGTAATTCTGTCAGGGAGACGGCAAAGGAGTTGGAACAGCAGTTGAAGGAAATGGATACTCTCTTGAAAAGAAATTATTACATTAACATCAACAAAAGTAGTACAACGCTGGTTAATGACACAAGAATCTGTCGACGAATTTTTATATTTGGGCTGCAAAATAAGTGACGATGACCGAAGTAGAGAGGATATGAAATGCAGACTGGTGACAGGAAGAAATGCGTTTCTGGAGAGGAGCGAGTTGTTAACATCTAACATAAATTTAAATGTTGGGAAGTCTTTGCCGAAAGTATCTGTCTGGGTGTAGCTTTGTTCCGAAGTAAAACGAGATCGATTGAGTGTTCAAACAAGAAAGAATAGAAGCTTTTGAAATGTGTGTACAGCAGAATGCACAGATTTCATGGGTCGATCGAATAACTAATAAAGAGCTACTGAATAGAAGTAAGGAATAAAGAAATTTGTGGCACCACTAGAATAAAAGAAGGGCTTGGTCGATAAGAGAGACCAAGGTTTGAGTACAGTGAGCAGATTCAAACGGATGGAGGTTGCGATAGTAACGCAGAGAACAGACGAGCGTGAAGATCTGCACGAAACCAGTCATAGGACAAAAGACCTGAATACAACAAGATATCATTTACGTATTCCAAACCACACTTCTCTGTTTTATCTCCATCTAATTGAGCTAAAATTTCACCAGTGGTCTACCTGAACAAGAAATACAATATTATTTCAGCACTTTATACTTGTACCTTGTATGACACAATTTATTGTCAGTCGTTCCTGTTAAAATATTTGTTTCCCGTGTCATCTCTCATAACGAAGCAATACTGCACTTGTCACTGAGTAAGTTATGAACTCTTTCAAATACACCAAAATCCTCTCCTAAGTGTCGACAAGACTGTACAATTCGCTGCTTCAGCTCTTCAGTCTTATCAACGGGAGTGCTGCACAAACTTATGATGATTCCGCGCTATCGAGAAGATCGAAGTCAGGTGATCTTGGAGGCCAATGTACAGTTCCTGGTTGAACTAACCATCTTGGAAAATATTGCTGCGTTAGATGTCGTTTTACATGAGCAGCAAAATATGCTGGTGTTCTACAATTTATGTAACAGATTCTCGAACCATGGGTCACGGATCAAACTTGAGCCCATTTTATATGAGCACTTAGTCGAAAAGTTTAATTTTCAGTACATTTGTACTGACTATGGCAAAATTTAAAGGTGAACTCAGTGGCAGTTCATCATCACAAACTAGAAATTATCTCGCAAATGTCTCTTTTGCCGTCCCATGTTCAAATGGTTCAAATGGCTCTGAGCACTATGGGACTCAACTGCTGTGGTCATAAGTCCCCTAGAACTTAGAACTACTTAAACCTAATTAACCTAAGGACATCACACACATCCATGCCCGAGGTAGGATTCGAACCTGCGACCGTAGCAGTCGCGCGGTTCCGGACTGCGTGCCTAGAACCGCTAGACCACCGCGGCCGGCGTCCCATGTTTGCTGGAAATCTGTTATCAAAATGGTTCCTTATAAAAACCGCACAAATGACGCTCAATGCTTTGGCCCCCCATACCAAATCCGAAACTGTTCTGTTAACCGAAGACTGACGCTTAAGATGAGCAGAATATTTGGCTTCTAATCATAGTCTGACAAAGGTTTCGTTTGCCGCGATCTACTCATTAAAAGTAACTAACTTAGAGTGTTATACGCAAGTTTTGGGACGTGACTAGATCTGAGCAATCGTGACTAGATCTGAGCAATAATATTACAAACTAGTTTATTAACCACATAATAGTATTTTAATTGGAAGTATAAATCATCTTCTGTCATCTATTATGTTTGTAGTGACATCTGTTGCACGTAAGGTTCTAGTGACATGCATTCATCTTCAATTATACTTTTAACATTTAGGATATCTTATCACATTGCTGAATAAATATTACGTATGTGTTTCCTCACTGTCAAAATTGTACGACTTTTTGTGAATACTGGAGCATACGGACACCAGTGCTATTAATAATTATGGAATATCAAAATCAAACTGTTTTTAGTTCTGTATTCCCAGAGTGACTGGGAATTTAATTATCTATTTTATTAAAATGCCTAGTAATTTTAATATTGGCGTCTAATAGTGCTTCTGGCTTTAATTATTTTCTCGAATCAAAAGCAACACCAATCCCGTCAATTTTTGTTGCATCAATAACCGTCTCACTCGTTACTGCAGATTGTCAGTCACATCTACCGTGATGATACAGTTATTAACGTGCTAACTTCGTGTCTGCCCATCTAAAGAAAGTTATACTCAGCTGTGTATTGCACAACACAATTGTACAAACAGAGGAAACATTCGGCTCCTTAGACAATTTGGACTGTATCTCCGTCCCAAATCCTTTTTAACACGTAGTACGGAAAGCGAACTCTCATGTCTGTGAATTTAAAAATGTAAATTCAGAATTGTATTCTGACATAAAATGAGCATAAATTCAGTGACAGCTCTATTTGAAATTTATGGTTCTGTAGCATACACAAAAGCTAGACCTTTAAAACAATCTTTAAAAACAATTAAACGGTCAGCACAGGGTCAAGAATATGTTTCAGGCTTGAAGCTCCTGACTGTACACAAGATTGCGCTTCTTCTGTTGTAGAATCTAGTAACATTCTACGATGGCGGTTTTTCTAAACTCATTCAGTAGGAAAAGCGATAATCTTACATGCAAGAAAACGGTCGAAGCCAAATAGAATAAATGAAGTGAGTATCAGAGTAACATTAAGTGAACTATGTAAACTGTGAAGTAGTAAGGTTTCACTTAGTGGAAAATACTGTTTTCCTGTTTCTGAATTTATGTACGTGAATTGTGTGGTTCTTGGCACTTACTAAGTGCAAATATTGCACAATTTTTTAAAAAAAAATTTATCTTTACACTCACCACGTAACAACTTCAGTTCCTCTTTTTCGTTTATTTCCTTTTTTCCAAATATTTTTTTTCTTCATACTTTTCATGTTGTTCCTGATTTCTTGTTTATAGTGTTGAAAGGCCTTATAAATTTAGTATTTTATTCTTACATAAGTTTCTTCCTGGTACTTCTCCTTTCTTTGATTTTGTCTCTTTCTGGTTCTGTTCCCATTCCTGTAATCCTGCTACTCTTGATTCCTTTTTCTGGAAATACATAAATATTTGCTTCGTTAGGCAGTTCTCATTGATTTGGTTGAGGTGTCCACGGAGGATGATCAATCACTTTCCCATTACTTACTGTATTTTCTCTGTATTTCGATAGATTACTTATTCTAGTTGATTTATTTTATTTTTACTTTTTTAACTGAGGAAACGTGACTAACTCTAATATTATTCATTTTTGTCGCATCGAACGTAATACACAGTTTTAGTCGCAGAGGACACAGCAAACTAAGTGTTGACGATGTGTCGACTGCCCTAAAGCCAGGTTTACTCCGGACTGAACACAAGCTGACGCATTAGTGAATGAGAATTCTTCCTAGGGTAAATGATAGGAGAACGCTAGAGAACCACTGTCATTCATCTTCTTTCGCATTCGCTGGTGTTCACTCGTATTCCCCTGTGTGTCGGTCCTTTAGCGAACCACAACAGGAAATTCGTGTGCTAAGGAGGGCTGGTGCTGTGATGCAGTTAGTAGTGCACCACCTCCACGATTTTCTCGCTTAGCTGCAAATTCACACACCTACATTCTTCTTTTCCTGCCCAATTTAAGTTAAAAACAATGGGATCGCCATCCAAGATGACCCTCTCCGAAAATCAAAATTTCACTTCGCAGCTCGAACTAGTGAAACCTGAATGACGACTACTAGTGCCAAAAAAAAAAAAAAAAAAAAAATTACGCAGCGTTAGCGTTTGTAGCTTTGGCTCGCTGTGCTGGTTCGCTCCTGTTCCTCTTCCGTTCCCTCCAATGTAAACGCTTGTTCCGATGTAGAAGTGAAATGTGGGGAACCTTGGCTAACTGTCTGCAAATACTCATTCCCTTGTGTTGGCTCCCATTCGTTCCAGCGTAAACGAGCCTTGACGTGTGGGTGCTATACAATGAATTTCAGAAGCTGTGATCCCGTAGATTTTCCCAGCGTCTTATATGATTACGTTCTCCGCCGGCATGCTGCCGAATTTGATCGTATGCAATACACGATATTAAAGTGATCCGTATGGTCGCCATCTTCAGGTGCGATCCGTGAAACACAGTCACGTCGGAACTGTATGAATATAAAAAACGGCGGCTCCTTTATACCCCCGGTCCAAACCACTGCGCCTGCGCGGGAAGCGGAAGGGCAGCCCCCTGCGAAGCGAAGAATTGCTGCGCCGCCGGCGGTAGAAACTGGCGGAAGTGATAAATCGCAAATTAAAATGTAGCGGCTCGGAAACCAGACCGTTGTTGTTTTATATCAGATAAAATATTGTTCCATATCTCGCTTAAAGGAAAACCTCTGTCTCTATTAATAATGTCATCGGATAATCGTATTTCGGTGGATTCCTTGAGTACACAATCCCTGTAACGAGAAGCCGGAGCAACAATTTGCGTTTCTTTAAACGACATGTTATGCCCTTCGTTGAAACAATGTTCGGCGACTGCAGATTTTTCAGGCTGGAGCAAACGTATGAGACGCTGATGTTCCACACATTAGTTATGAACAGTGCGAATGGTTTGTCCAATATTGATTGGCCTTTCCACCTTGACAGGGAATTTTATAAACTCCAGACTTTCTCAATCCCAAATTATCTTTAACAGATCCAAACAGGGCTCTAGTCTTGGCCCAAGGCAAAAAAAAACACTTTTAATATCATGTTTCCTGAGAATTCCAGAAATTTTTGAAAGATACTTCCGGCAAAGGGTAGAAAAGCGACTGATTTACTAGTACCCGGCGATTGTTCACGTGTTGGTCCAAACTGAAAAGCATGATTAATTTGATGATTGGTATATCCGTTGAGCTTGAAGACAGCCTTAAGATGATCCAGTTCCTGTGTCAAATTTTCTGCATCAGAAGTGGCATAATATCTCTTGACCAATGTACGTAGAACTCCCATGCCCTGATGTGGTGGATGACAGCTCGTAGAATGAAGATAGCGGTCCGTACGTGTGTGTTTATAATATACACCATGTCCCAAGGTACCATTTTCTTTTTTGTGTACTAAAACATCCAAAAAAGGTAATTTGCCATCTTTTTCCATTTCCATCGAAAATTTGATGCATGGATGAAGACAGTCAAAATGATATGAAAACCGATTAAGAGCTTCCATTCCATGTGGCCAAACAATGAAAATGTCATCCACGTATCTCCAAAAACATGTAGGTTGTAGAGGAGAAGTTCTGAGTGCGATATCTTCAAAATTTTCCATAAAAAGATGGGTGACAGTAGGGTAAAGAGGACTCCCCATAGACACACCGTCAGTTTGTTCAAAAAATAGGTCATTAAATAAAAAATATGTCTATGTCAACACATGGCGACACAGCTCAGTAGTTTTTTCAGCCAAAAGTTGACCAATTAATAACAGAGACTCTTCCAAAGGTACGTGGGTGAAAACAGAAACCACATCAAAACTAACTAAAAGGTCAGATGTTCCAATGCATAAAGACTTCAACCGTGGAATAAAATCAGTCGAGTTGGATAAATGTTGTTCACATTTCCCAACGTAAGGGCTGAGGACGGAAGCAAGATATTTAACTAAATTGTAAGTGAGAGTGCCCAAATTACTAACGATAGGACGAAGAGGAATTCCAGGTTTATGCACCTTCGGTAAACTATACAACCTGGGTGGTACCACCGTCCTTGGATGAAGTTTTTTGATGGTGTCCTTTGGCAGGGAGCTCTTCTTAACATTTGAAATGGTCTTCCGCTTTATTCGGTCCGTAGGATAACTCCGAAGTTTACGGTAAGCAGAATCATACAATAAACAAGCCATTTTAGCCAAATAAATTTCACGAGACAAAAGAACAGGGGCACTACATTTTTCAGCAGGAACAACTAAAAGATCCTTATCTTCCCTCAATGACCGAATGGCCTTTCTCTGAATGGAAGATATATTACACTGTGGTGGCGGTGACGACGAAGGTGATAAGAAACTTCCTGTCTAATTTCCTCTGCCACATCTTCGGGAAAGCGAGCAACGGCCTGCTCAGCAGCGCTGATAAAATCAATGACAGGCAGGTTCCTTGGTGTAGGAACAAAGTTCATACCTTTCTCCAAAACCAACAAAGTAGCATCATCCAATTCCGTGTCGCTTAAATTAATAACAGTCCGACGACTAGTAATGTCATCGGATATGAATGGTTGTTGGCGAAGTCGAAGAAATTTCGAAGATTGTCTCTTAATAGTGTTGTTCTGCGTAGAATCCGAATAGGCCCACGAAGTTTCTTCAACCCACTTTCAGGATGGGGACACAGACGAGAAGAAAGTTCTAAATTCAAGAAATTCTTTGGATTTCAGCCTGGAGTTCATAAAATTTCCTGTCAGTGTTGAAAGGCCTATATTGGACGGACTATTCGCACTGTGCACAACCGATGTGTGGAACATCAGTGTCACATACGTCTGCTCCAATCTGAAAAAACTGCCGTCGCCGAACATTGTCTCAACGAAGGGCATAACTTGTCGTTTAAAGAGACGCAAACTCTTGCTCTGGCTTCTCGTTACTGGGATTCTGTAATCAAGAAATCCATCAAAATACGATTATCCGATGACATTATTAATAGAGACAGAGGTTTTCCTTTAAGCGAGATATGGAACCCTATTTTATCTGATATAAGACAACAACGGGACCCGCTACATTTTAATTTGCGATTTATCACTTTCGACAGTTTCTGTCGCCGGCGGCGCAGCAATTCTTCGCTTCGCAGAGGGCAGCTCTTCCGCTTCTCGCGCAGGCGCCGTGACCTGGACCCGCGGTATAAAGGAGCAGCCGTTTCTGATGTTTATTCAGTTCCGGCGTGATTGTGTCTCGCCGATCGCACCTGAAGATGACGATCAGATGAATCGCCGAAATTTCGTGTATTGAAGACGATGATATCCAGCAGCATACCCGTGAAGAACATAGTAATATCAAATTCTGATTGCGTCTGAACTACTCAGATACATCAAATAACAAGAAACCTGTGGCTATATACCCATAGGCAATAGCGTCACACAGAATGTGCAACCACGGAGGAGTGGGCACATAGCTAACAGGTTTGGGGAGAAGGACCACGTCTCGAACGGACGCCCTAGCCTGCGCCTGCGCAACACCAGTGCCCCGTGTGGGGCGGCGGGTAGAAAATTTACTGTTGTATAAATGTTTGAATGTAGAAACACTTCACGGCCGATTAACCATATGTGGGGCGGCGGGTGGAATTAATTGTTATATAACTGTTCCTATTATTTATGCTGTTGTTTTGCCGTTCTCAACACTGGCTCTCTAACTACAATTTTGGCAACCAGAAAGTGATTAGCAAAACGTGAAGCCTGTAATTAGAATTCCTAGTGCCCACTTCATCTGAGAAATACACTTATAGCTACAGCTTATAGCTCTGAGGAATTAGGAGATTGTCTGGGATTCATAATCAAAAAACGATCGTGTAAAAACGTTCTCTGTATTACGAAAGTCACAGATGAAAAAAAAAAAAGTATCCACACAATCTGACTAACAGAGCAGTTCAGAGTCTAATGCGCCGATGCAACTATAACTGTCAAAATTAAATGTTTAAGTGAATGCTTGCCATAATTTGATGATAATGTTCATCAAACGCCACGCTAAATAATGGTAGAATGTCTGTCCCGCGGCGGCACGTGAAAAAACGACATACGCAAACTGAAGATAGATAATTAAAGTCATTCCAGAATTAACACTTCACTCGAAAATGATTTCATGGTTACGCATATCCCGAGTAACTTAATACGGCATCCGAGGCTGTTTATAGCAATGATACCGACGCGACGCGACTCCCGACACAGGTGGTGTGCTATTCAGCGTCTGGAGAGAACTGGGGCCTTGCTTCCTCTCTCAGCTTTCTTATATATAAAGCCGCGGTGCGGACGGCTACGGGAACGCCTGATCAAATCGGCTCTCCCGACTAGCCACTGGGCTAGTAATGCACCACTTTAAGTTATTGAATAAATCATAGCTTCTTTTGCTGATGGCCGATGAAGCTCTCAATTTAAATGTGCATTCAGCATACAGGTAAGTAATCATAATAAAAGTTTGACGTGGCTAAGTTAAATATTTTGGGCGAGAGAATTAATTTAATTACACTACACGCAGTAGACGAGCTCTGAACTTGCCCTTTGGAGATACGCTATCGCTATAGTTTTATAGTTATTCAGTTGAAACTTCTTACATCTTTATTATTATAGTGGATCTCCATTCTACTTAAATATAAACATCCTAGCCTTATTTATTAGCCTACTTAATCTATCTTGCTTCCTTAATTTTTAAGACAAAAACCAGAAAATTATGAATTTCAACCAAAATTTTAATTTGTGAGATCCAAAGTACTGTTTCTATTAAATTATTTTGGAAAAGGAATCTAAATATAAATTTTTAAGTCTCTAGCTCTTTTCTGTTGCGCCAATGATTTTTACAGAAAAACGTCCAAATTTCGAAAATGGTTAAAGTTATTAAACTGACATTCAACACATGTTGATTTAGTATTTCACCTGACATGCTAGAAACGTTTTAGGTTATTTGCTTGATTTTTAAAGTATTGCGCAACATTTATGACGTCAGAGCTAGTTACAGCGGACTGGCTGACACACAATGGAAAGACTGATGTGAATTTACTACGGCGTGAGTAGGCTGCTTCCCTACACCCGGACCCGCCCTAATGGGCCGAGCGCTGATTAAAATACTTGGCGACGCGCCGCTACCCTTTAGCGCCCTCTTGGCTTCCTTGAGGTCCCAGCAAGCGTGACTCGCATTCCTCGGCTAAACGCCGTTACAGGCTTGGTCGATCCAAGCCGCTACATCTCTTCTCTGTGAATCACTTTTTGCATCATTCCAGAATGCAGTAAAAAATTTCTCGGCTCGTTAGTTAGTTTCCTAGATAATTTTGAACGTTTCGTTTAGCGAAATTATGTACAACGAGCTAGTTTACAATATACGTGTACATGACTGGTGTTAACATTAATTAACCCGTTTTCCAGTTTTACTCGTGCATCTACACTGAAACATAAGGGTCTTTCCTACATGCTACCAGTTCTGATATAGAAATTAGTCTGTGGAATAGAAGGAGTTGTCCATGAGAAATGATTTTATGCTAAATTCAAAACTTGATTTGCTACCTGTTAGACATTATATGTTATTGGGCAAATGATCAAAACTCTTTGTTGCTGTATACAAAACTCTTTTCTTTGTCACTAATAGCTATAATAATGGGTAATAAAAGTCATTTTTCCCATACTGTTGTAGGTATGGACATCGTTGTTCTCAAATTGTGATGGATTATTTATGACGAATTTCATTAGACAATTTAAGTGTTCTGACGGCGCAGTTAACAATGCTTGCTCCTTGAAGAGCCACCTAATCGACGTCTGTGAGTGAAGGCCACATATTATTCTTACTGCTTGCTTTTGTGTAATGAATAACCATTAGATATTATTGAGTGTAAGATGCAAAATATGTGTAGCATAGCGCATACAAAGACAAAATAGGTGCATAATTATGTAAAACATATTAAATATCTCTGCTTAAGTATGTTGTTGTTGTTGTTGTGGTCGTCAGTCCTGAGACTGGTTTGATGCAGCTCTCCATGCTACTCTATCCTGTGCAAGCTTCTTCATCTCCCAGTACGTACTGCAGCCTACATCTTTCTGAATCTGCTTAGTGTATTCATCTCTTGGTCTCCCTTCACGATTTTTACCCTCCACACTGCCCTCCAATACTAAATTGATCCCTTTATGCCTCAGAATATGCCCTACCAACCGATCCCTTCTTCTAGTCAAGTTGTGCCACAAATTTCTCTTCTCCCCAGTTCTATTCAATACCCCCTCATTAGTTATGTGATCTACCCATCTAATCTTCAGCATTCTTCTGTAGCACCACATTTCGAAAGCTTCTATTCTCTGCTTATCTAATCTATTTATCGTCCACGTTTCACTTCCATACATGGTTACACTCCACACAAATACATTCAGAAAAGACTTACTGACGCTTAAAGCTATACTCGATGTTAACAAATTTCTCTTCTTCAGAAACGCTTTCCTTGCCATTGCCAGTCTACATTTTATATCCTCTCTACTTCGACCATCATCAGTTATTTTGCTTTTGCTCCTCAAATAGCAAAACTCCTTTACTACTTTAAGTGTCTCATTTCCTAATCTAATACCCTCAGCATCACCCGATGTTCATCTTATATCCTCCCTTCAGGACACCATACATTCCGTTCAACTGCTCTTCCAAGTAATTTGCTGTCTCTGACAGAATTACAATGTCATCGGCGAACCTCAAAGTTTTTATTTCTTCTCCATGGATTTTAATACCTACTCTGAATTTT
This sequence comes from Schistocerca nitens, assembly GCF_023898315.1. NCBI lineage: Eukaryota > Metazoa > Arthropoda > Insecta > Orthoptera > Acrididae > Schistocerca > Schistocerca nitens. Next base: position 816,477,622 of record NC_064614.1, read on the forward strand.
TCTTTTGTTTTCTTTACTGCTTGCTCAATATACAGATTGAATAACATCGGGGAGAGGCTACAACCCTGTCTCACTCCCTTCCCAACCGCTGCTTCCCTTTCATAGCCCTCGACTCTTATAACTGCCATCTGGTTCCTGTACAAATTGTAAATAGCCTTTCACTCCCTGTATTTTACCCCTGCCACCTTCAGAATTTGAAAGAGAGCATTCCAGCCAACATTGTCAAAAGCTTTTTCTAAGTCTACAAATGCTAGAAACGTAGGTTTGCCTTTCTTTAATCTAGCTTCTAAGATAAGTCATAGGGTCAGTATTGCCTCACGTGTTCCAATATTTCTACGGAATCCAAACTGATCTTCCCCAAGGTCGACTTCTACTAGTTTTTCCATTCGTCTGTAAAGAATTCGCGTTAGTATTTTGCAGCCGTGATTTATTAAACTGATAGTTCGGTAACTGTCACATCTGTCAACACCTGCTTTCTTTGGGATTGGGATTATTATATTCTTCTTGAGTCTGAGGGTATTTCGCCTGTCTCATACATCTTTTTCACCAGATGGTAGAGTTTTGTGAGGACTGGCTCTCCCAAGGCCGTCAGTAGTTCTAATGGAATGTTGTCTACTCCTGGGGCCTTGTTCGACTCAGGTCTTTCAGTGCTCTGTCAAATTCTTCACGCAGTATCGTATCTCCCATTTCATCTTCATCTACATCCTCTTCCATTTCCATAATATTGTCCTAAAGTACATCGCCCTTGTATAGACCCTCTATATACTCCTTCCACCTTTCTGCTCTCCCTTCTTTGCTTAGAACTGGGTTTCCATCTGAGCTCTTGATATTCATACAAGTGGTTCTGTTTTCTCCAATGTCTCTTCAATTTTTCTGTAGGCAGTATCTATCTTACCCCTAGTGAGATAAGCCTCTACATCCTTACATTTATCCTCTAGCCATCCCTGCTTAGCCATTTTGCACTTCCTGTCGATCTCATTTTTGAGACGTTTGTATTCCTTTTTGCCTGCTTCATTTACTGCATTTTTATATTTTCTCCTTTCATCAATTGAATTCAATATTTCTTCTGTTACCCAAGGGTTTCTACTAGCCCTCGTCTTTTTACCTACTTGATCCTCTGCTGCCTTCACTACTTCATCCCTCAAAGCTACCCATTCTTCTTCTACTGTATTTCTTTCCCCCATTCCTGCCATTTGTTCCCTTACGCTCTCCCTGAAACTCTGTACAACCTCTGGTTTAGTCAGTTTATCCAGGTCCCATCTCCTTAAATTCCCACCTTTTTGCAGTTTCTTCAGTTCTAATCTACAATTCATAACCAATAGATTGTGGTCAGAGTCCACATCTGCCCCTGGAAATGTCTTACAATTTAAAACCTGGTTCCTAAATCTCTGTCTTACCATTGTATAATCTATCTGATACCTTCTAGTATCTCCAGGGTTCTTCCATGTATACAACCTTCTTTCATGATTCTTGAACCAAGTGTTAGCTACGATTAAGTTATGCTCTGCACAAAATTCTACCAGGCGGCTTCCTCTTTCATTTCTTACCCCCAATCCATATTCACCTACTACGTTTCCTTCTCTCCCTTCTCCTACTACAGAATTCCAGTCACCCATGGCTATTAAATTTTCGTCTCCCTTCACTATCTGAATAATTTCTTTTATTTCATCATACATTTCTTCAATTTCTTCGTCACCTGCAGAGCTAGTTGGCATATAAACTTGTAAATAAAATGTAATGCCGAAACTCACTATTCCTGCGTATACTCCATTATAAAAGTTATCTCTTGGAAGCCTTCAGGCGTGAGCCACTTGTGGCCCAGCGAAAGGCGCATCATCGGAAAAAAATACTACATTTTGAGACGACGAGAGGAGCCGATAAAACTCATGTCGCTCGAAACTCACTCGTTTTCTTCTCGGAAAATTTTTTTACAAAATGTGCTAGAAAAGGGAGTAAATGATTTCACGACTGCGACATGCGTAGTACGGAAAAGGTCTTAATTTTCTTGATGAGTAAGGAAGCCAAAAACCTACTGCAAGACGTCCCCTGACTTTTTCTTCTCTGCGTCTATGTAGAGAGAGCTGAGTACCCAGCGTTGCCCGGCATGTATTTGTTCCCAAACTCTGTTATTTCATGTCCTCCTTCCCTCTTTATCTGTCTATCTCCTCCTTTTCTCAACTTTGCCCCTCTACTCCATCCCTCACCCTGTCCTCCTCCTCTACCCACCCCTCTTCCTTCCCTCAATCCAAGTCCTCCACCGCTCCTTTCTGTCCATCTCCATCTTCTCCCTCTGGAATGAAAGCAGCTGTGTACAGAAAATTAAGGTGCGCCTCTTACTGTTCAGCTTAAACGATTACTTTGAGTTAATTTAACCAGTAACTATGCTCTTCAGTCTAGTAGGTATTAGCAGTCCACGATGCTAATGCAGGCGGGTGTTAAAGAATGTGGGCAACGGAAAATAATAAACGCTACACTGAAGATTTGGGTCTCTCTGACTACTCCCTGTAGCAGATCTTAGGATCTCTGAATTCTATAAATTACAAACTAAACATAAATGAATGATGAAGGCAACTAATCCTGCTAAATGATAAACGTTCTTCATACTTATATTTTTATTATAGATTAAAAAAACCTTTATATTAGGAAGTTTAAATATCCTAAGTAAAAATACCAATCAATTGCCCAACTCTGCCCCTTATTATGACTGTGCGGTCTAATATTGAAACGTCCCCTTTGAAAAATTGTACATGACTGTGCTTAAACTGACACACAATATTTTTAGCGTAACGCAATCTGACTTTCAAAAATCCCTACATAAGAATGATCCTGACTAACATTAACCTATACCTTTCACAAATCACTTACCTCACACAAATCTTCGTTACTCGAACTACTGCAATACAGCGAGCGCCACTACTGCCAGCTATATAAAAGATTCAAACTACGGAAGGCACTAACTACTGATAGGCATAGTTAGCAAATGAAAGATTTTAATAAAGAACAAACAATGTATTTACCTTAATAGTGTTGAAAAATCATAATATACATAGCAGTTCATGACATCCAGTCTTACAAATTTCCAAACTCCGCCATTTCTCTCCCCACATTCACCACTGCTGGCGGCTCACCTCCAACTGCGCACCGCTACGCGCTGTTAACATCCAGCTGCCCAACGCTACAATGGCAGACAACAATGCAAACTAGCCACAGACTGCACACAGCACAGCCAGTGATTTTCATACAGAGCGCTACGTAACGTTGCCAATAAGAAAACATAAACAGCCTACTTACAATATCAAATGGTTCAAATGGCTCTGAGCATTATGGGACTCAACTTCTGAGGTCATTAGTCCCCTAGAACTTAGAACTAGTTAAACCTAACTAACCTAAGGACATCACACACATCCATGCCCGAGGCAGGATTCGAACCTGCGACCTTAGCGATCTCGCGGTTCCAGACTGCAGCGCACAGAACCGCACGGCCACCTCGGCCGGCTGTCTAATATCAATAACGCGAAATGACGGACATCATCTACGTACCAAACAGTAGAAGACACTACTTTCAAAGATGATCTACGTTGGTGTGAAACTCAGTGGAAATAAACTAATGTGATCACAGCTGATTAGCATTTATAGCCCTAATAAGCCGAATAAATTTGCGATATCACCGTATGTACTGCGTCTGGTGCATCGGTGAGCTGGTTCTCGTACATGTCTGCGTCGATGGATAAACTCCAGCCACAAAATAAAACTATTTCAAACACTAGGACGGCAGAAGGCGGTCCTCTGACTAATACACATTAATAGTGTCTTATCCTCTCTGTGTTCTACAGACGAGAAACGTGAACTCCCAGCCACAAGGATGGAGTTCTAATAACGTCTCAACGTAAGTATAGGCAGAAGAAGTGCTCTCAATCACTGAACGCTGCGTACTCAACGACTTCCAACCTGGAGGCGAAGGCCAGAATCGTTTAAGTTCGCAACAGTACAGTGCCTAATTGTTCTAACTATAAACTCTCCTGAGAGCAAAACGTAGCGTTTGCTTCTTGCCTGGTATATCAGTAAGGTCACAATAACCTCTATCTTTTGGGATTTTAATGGCACTTCGTACTTTACTCTCTGTAGAAACAGCAATTACAAATCCATATTTGTGTCAAAAAAATGTGTCCAAAAATGTATTTTACATCGGGAATGTTTGTACTGGCCTATACGTAGGACAGAGATCAGGAACTGTCACCAGGGTCAAACAGCCTACAGTTTTAACTCGACAAACATTTACATTTACAGTAAGCACGTTAGGCCGTAGTAGCAATAGGTAAACCAGAATTCAAGGCGATAATGACAAATACTTTTGTCGTTTCGGTAAGTATATTCGTTTAGAAAAATCAGCTTGTGCAACAGGCAGAGATAATATATCACTACAGGTGCCACGGCTATTATCTATGACAATGCTGTAACCCAATTACCCAGTTAATAATTACTATAAAACAAATAAAATCATATTCGTAACGAGGACGTCTATTATTTGTGATTAGTAAGTTAGCTTCGTAAAATACAGGTATGAAGCTGGATACCCATGACGCCCTTCTGTCTATGATAGCTGAAAGTCTCTTTTATGTTAAAATTTTCCACAAGTAGTAAGTTTTAGCGCAAAATCGGTGTGCCGTTTTATTAGACGTATAAAAAACCTTTAACGACACGTCATTCGTCCCTGTATGGTCCCTTAAGAAAAAGGGATGCTGATTTGAATGGTAACATATATTACTATAACGGTCCCCCGTCACCAAATTTTTCCGCTCCCCAAATGACTACTCTGTGCCTGACACTAAAGTAAATTATAAAATGGCAATCATTCGTTGAAGGATACATTGCAAAAAAATGGTTCAAATGGCTCTGAGCACTATGGGACTTAACATCTATGGTCATCACTCCCCTAGAACTACTTAAACCTAACTAACCTAAGGACATCACACAACACCCAGTCATCACGAGGCAGAGAAAATCCCTGACCCCGCCGGTAATCGAACCCGGGAACCCGGGCGCGGGAAGCGAGAACGCTACCACACGACCACGAGCTGCGGACCGGATACATTGCAAATGTCATTACTGAGGCAGAAGATGATCGTTGAATCTAGGTGGCGGCATGCCGCTGTTTTGTCAATTCCATTATTGCAAATTACATAAAATATATTCTCATTCAAAACAGCTGTTCCAAAAACAATAATTCGATGACACAGAAGGGTGGAATCACATCAGATGAAGTACAGAGGTGAGAATTACCTTTATTATATTATGAACACATTGTTGTTAATTTCAACAATTAACACAATAAAATCTTCAAGTGGGCTAGCATCAATTTATTCAAACTTCCTCTCTCACATTAATCAGTACTTTGGCCCTCACAATAAATAACTTTGACAACTGACAGACCAATCCAAGTCTGTTTCTGTAGTTTGATTACTTTCCGTGTACCTTCCGCTGTCAATATAGTTCACAGACACATTCTGTCTCTCAGTCACAAAAAATAGTTGATACAGTATGTTCTCTGTACACAGTCACAATCACACATTTTTACGATAATCCACGTAATTCGTATTCAGCCGATATCTTCGTTTATTCTTTTCTTTTCTTTTCTTACAGCGCTTTATTACCTTTTGTACATAAAAGTTCATATTAAAATTGGAGTCTCTGAAAGTTCCTTCATTACTCTTATGATGATCTTCAGGGTACTGTTTCAGTCTACTTGCTTATTTAAATCGTCCCTCTTTCTGGATCCAATACACTCTTCATTGTTCATTTCTTGACTCGAAATTAACTTTTCATTCCGTAATTACCAAAATCAATAACTCCCGCAACGTGACTCTGACAAAACTTACTCTTAATGCTCAATCCTTCTTAAATTGTCTATCCCTATATTTTTCTAATTAGAGAGATAAAACTTTAACCCACCCATCCATAGCACTTATATTTACAGTGAATATTATAAACAATTTAAATTTTCATTTACATGAAACATAGCAAAACAGATATTGACAAATTGCGTTGGATTCCTTTTCATTCATGCTATAATTTAGAATTTATGAAGATACGTAAAAAATCAGCGAGGTTCAAATTCTATTAATTGAATGTTAAATTCCACACCCATTAATGAGAGGTACTGCACTACTTACAGTGTACAAAAATCTCCATTACAAATTCATTATTTGCTTTTATATTTTAATGTCTACCTTGGTTGGTACAAGGTGATTCAAATTACAGTTGCACAACCACAAAGATCTTTGAAGCAGATTGCTATGGACATTCGTATTACCATTGTCTTCCTCAGATAAAATTATTATTTGCAGCTGAGTTATCGCGATCGAAAAGACGATGTGTGAGTGTATTTGTTTTGATAGTAGTATGAGGAACTTGTGTGGCGGTAATGAAACCTCCACTGTACACAAGAGTATCGCGTTGCTCCTAAGATCTTTACTAAGCGCTTGTAAACAAAAGGAACGTTACAAATACTGCTTCGTACGCAATACAGTATTCTACAGTTACAGTATAACCACAACAAACAGCATCACTGACTGCATATAAGAAGTTTGTGACCTTCAACGAAGCAAAGGAGACCGCCACATAGATCTCCAAATGTGGATTTCAGTAATTACAAATAGGAATCTTTCACATCAAAAATATTTGTGTCGCCTTTCTTGTTTAAAAATGGTAAATCAGTCGAATCAATATGTCGCTTAATAAATTTGCCACGCTTGTAAAAACATAAATTCTTCATATAAACTACAATGTAAAAAGTAACTGTAAATGCACCTGATGTTGGCAACATGCTGCTGAAACGCCTTGAGTTAATAACATATCAGTAGCAATTGACTTTTGCAGTATACAGTATTTCGTGTCTTTGGAGTTACGGGCGCTACACGGTGGGACTATCAGCGTTACATTATTCAATAAAAATATTTCGCAAGAATTAATTTAATCGATAAGCATTTTATAGAAAAATGTGTCAGTTTTATCATATTATTGTTGGATGCAGTTGTTTTCTCTTGATTGGCAAGAGCCAAAACGGTTCCTCAGAAAACTACGCACCACATCGTATTTCCATTCGTTAGCTTTTAACCCACGCAGTCCTCTCTGAGAGAACGCACGTGCTTTTGTGATTTTACGGGAAGCGAGCGAACTAGTTGCGAACAGCCTCTTGCGGCCCACGACCACTAGCACCATCTATCAGCGCTCGCTTGAATCAACAAGTGCTTCGCGGCTGGGCCTACCAGAGAATATTTCGTGTCAGCTGTCATAACACGCTGTCTTCCACGGAAATCGCAGTGCTCCGTTATGAGTTGATAACACCTCGTTATTGAAGTATCGTTTTACCCTATGACGTGCGACTCAAGGAAATTAGCAGACTTGCTTGAATGTCTATGGCTCTTGCAGCTGCGCTGTGTACATTATTCTGCAAGTCATCATAGTGTTTTCCGACTCAAAATGAGGCACTATTTTAACTCTTCATTGGACGAACAGTCCCTTTTATCTGCTCTCGAAAATCCGTCCGTTAGCGACTGCACCTGTCCAAATCTGTGTTAAAACGACTTATTCAAGGGTTGTGCTTTCGAGTGAACAAAATTTCAACTTTCGTATTTTACTTGCGTTATTTATGTCTTTAGGGAGAAAGGAGAGAGAGACTGAGACATGTCTGTGAAGTTTTTTCCATACACGTGATTTTTGCTTTATACCTGCAAGGTGTAAAAAAAGTGTTCCATATTTTCAGAGGCGGTAGTATGTAACAAAGTAAGAAAAAAAGGCCAGTAAATACGGTGTCTAAAGTGAATCCCTCAATAGTGAACACTTGTTCATCTTCGCTGCTATGCAACATCTGCCTTGTACTGAACAAGTCCTAACAGCTTTGTAGATATGCATTGTGAAGCCCACATTTACTGAATATATTTTCCTTGTTTTGATCCACACTACCTCCTACCAAGATACGGAAACCAAAGACTTTGCAGTAGGAGAGATTTGTTCCACAGTATCGAAGATGAAAAAGTGCTCGTAGTTCTTAAGTTATGCATCTTAGAGTCCCTGTTTTCCGTTAAAAGGCGCGTTTTGCCACTACAGCTAAAAACATGTTCAGCTTACGTAAATAATATATGACTAGTGAAGTTCATTTCTATTAAAACTTATTATTCCTCAGCTTTAATGACTAATTTTAATGAAACTTACCGCTTCCTAATAATTTCCTCACGACTGCGTTGTTTTGCATTCTTCAAAATTCTCCTCTGATTCCTTTGGAAATTGTATTCTGTACGCACTACATAGTTATAAAATTCTAGGGAATGCTGACCACAAAGCAACTGTAGCTACCACGTACAGTAATGAGAAATTAAGAAAATGTACGACTCAAGTGACTAATGAGTTCGATATGGTATTGAAAGCCATAGTATATTGGTTATACTCTAAAAATACGTCAAAGTCTAGTATCTACGTAAGATACGATACGTTATTGACTGCAATAATGTAGACTGTATAATATCTCGTGTAGTTTCAGCGAAGGATGAAAAACGTTCCAAAACATGCCTTAGATCCCACAGAGCACAATATAAATTCTTGTCTAGACGATATCAATGAACTATCTCTCACTGTTCCTCCCTTCCTTTTTTCCTCAGTTGGACGAATCGTTTACACTAGGCTGGCTGGGAATACTATCGATAGAAGCGCGTCTTCTGTCTTGGCGTCTTGCTGTTTTGATCTTGATTTCTGCATAGGGGCTACAGCCGACACCTTCTACAATTTGATCTATGTTCTTCAGTCGTGATCCTCCGTAATACTTTTTCCACTGACAAACCACATTAGTACTGGTTTCAAGAGCCATTCAAGCCACCATAGGGGAACAGCAATCTAAATTCTTCTTTTTATAATAGCGTTTCATCTCCTCCTCCTTCCTCTTACTACTTTAGGAACTTCCTCTCTCTCATTCCCATTTATTAACAAGAAGCCCCTCTAGCACCACATCTCAAAAGAATTTCTCTCTCCCATCTTCGGAGTTCAGGTACTATAGATACACAGTGCCATACTGCAAACGGCATCATGCAGCTGGAGTCTACGGACAAGGTGTTATGAATGAGTCTACGTACCGAAGTAGACTCGTAACAGCTTCAGTTTCCTAAATACATCTGATGAGTTAGTTCAGACTCTGTTAGATCGCCGTCTACATCCAACACATTTTATGTACTCTCATTTTCCAAAAAAAAAAAAATAAAAAAAAATAAAAAAATAAAAAAAATAAAAACACCACCTTCAACGACTAGAGATAGAACTCCATATTCACAGGACACGCACGTTAGTGTGTTCTGCAGAATTGATTAGTATTTCAGTCACCTCGAGTCAGCATGTGTATGTTGCCTAGCAGTCAGTCACAGGTTCCACTGTGGGATCTGAAAACTTGCTCCTTGCATGATGGCATCGACGCGTATCAGGCGAAAATGCCGTCCTGGGGTACAGCCATCCTGGTTCCAAAGTTAATCTGTGGTGGTTAGCATTGGGTCTCAGCGCTGCACCCGTCGTTTCACCATAACCTACACATCTGCGATTGTCAACACTGGTGATCTGGCGGGCCAGTGCAAAATGCTGACATCCTGTGACACCCAGAAGGCCCGTGCTCGTGCAGCAACCTGTGGTCGCGCATTGTCTTGCTGGAAAACGGCGTCTGGGGTGTAGTGAAGAGACGGTATGGCTACAGGTCTCAGGATGTCAGTCACGTGTGACACACTGGTCACAGTGTCTGGACACGTACCAACTGTGATTTGTGGCTGTACCCAATAGCACCCCACACCATAAGGCCTTGAGTTGGAGCTGTACGTCTTGTGCGAATGCAGTCACTGCGATGCCTCTCCCACTGTCTCTGGCGAACCAAACTGCAGGCATCATTTCAAACGAACAGAACGTGGATTCGTCTGAAAACACTTTCTGATGCCATTCCTGTCTCCAGTGAAGTCGTTCCATACACCATTGCCGCCTAGCATATTTCCCCACGTTCGTCAAAGGTAGGCCGCGAAATGGACGACGTGGACGTAACCAGTGCCGTAATAAACGGCGACGGACTGTCACCCCTGATAGTGTACCGTGTGTTACACTGTTCCACTGATACACCAGAGCGGAGCATGATGCCTCCGGATGAGGTGCCGATCTTCTCGGGGGATGATCTGGATGGTGCGACCTGATGCATCTCGTCGTGCTCTGCGGCCTTCCGTGAACTATTCTCCACACACCCATTGCACTGCCAAAACACTTCGTCCCACACGAAAAGCAATTTCCCGGATGAATGCATCAAATTCTCTCATGCCAATAATGTGCCCTCTTTCAATCTCACTGATTTGATTCTCATTTTATTAAGGTTTGAAGCTCCTCTTGGTGTTGTTCCGTGTTCGCTTAGGCCTACAACAGTTAAATCGTTATAAGTTTGATATTGTACTTTACCAAAATAAAAATTTTACCCACAGAAAACGACACATAGGTGTCGAAACATGTCTGGGTAATTATAAAAAACTAATTGTGTTTGCAGAAGGCTGATTTTCAAAACAACCCAATTTTTAAATCGCAAACACGGAAGAACATCAAGAGAAGCTTCAAACCTTAGTAAAAATGAGTATCTCGAAATCAAGCCAAGCATTTCCCGCGAAGCTCTACAACAAATTCAAGAATGCAATAGTAGAGCTGCACAAAACTACCCTCTACAAAAGGTTTAACATAATTTGTCTACCGAGCGAGGTGGCGCAGTGGTTAGACACTGGACTCGCATTCGGGAGGACGACGGTTCAATCCCGCGTCCGGCCATCCTGATTTAGGTTTTCCGTGATTTCCCTAAATCAGTCCAGGCAAATGCCGGGATGGTTCCTCTGAAAGGGCACGGCCGACTTCCTTCCCCAACCTTCCCTAATCCGATGAGACCGATGACCACGCAGTCTGGTCTCCTTCCCCAAACCAACCAACCAACCTACCAACCAACCATAATTTGTCTATGTAGTAATAAAATCCCTGGTTTTGTAAAAGTCAAGGTAAATAGCAAATTACCTGCAGCACAAGTAGCTAAAGGAAAAGCAGAAACTTTTTGGTTAGAAGAAGACATTATTTTCGTACATGCGAAAAAACAGCAGCTTAATCTTTAGTTGTAAAAAAACACACCTTGAATTAGGTAATCTCTTAAAAACACCAGCCTATTTCGATGACATAAGTGAAGAAATCAGATCTTACACAGAAATACTAATGAACACAAAGAAAGAAACACAAAACAAAAAAAATTGATTCATCTCTTGAGATCTGCCACAACAACAGATAAAGAAGACAGTGTAGGGGCCCAACACAAGTTCCATGACAGACTTGGCAGTTTAACTGACAAAGAATTAACAGAACAAGAAAGAGAATTACTTGAAAGAGGGTCGAAACACAACATAAACACAAACCTGTAACACAAAATCATAGAAAATCTGAAATAGAGACAGAATACATAACAAAGCAAGAAGAAAAGTTGGACAACCCTAATTTCAGTACCAAACTGACAAGGGAACTTGTAACAGAAGAGATAAAACACATATTAAAGAAGAACATGACCCCTGACATCTCAAAAACAAAAACAACAGAGCAAAATATATCAATAAAACTAAACAAAAAAACTCCAAGAACACAATGCAGTCATCACCAGAGCAGGGGAAGGAAACATAGTTGTACTTATGAATGAGGCAAAGTATATCAAGAAAACCGAAGAATTTATAGAACAGGACATCATCATCAAAGTTAGCAATGATACTACCATGAGGTAGCAAAGAAACATACAAAAAACTCATAAAAACCCTCAAAGTCACCGTCATGGAAATTCGAACCAAGTATATTATACAAAAGAATCCAAAAGCGCCCAGCCTTAATAGTTTACCGAAGATACTTAAAAATAGTTGTCCAATCAGGCCCATAATCCATTTCAAAAATGCACCATCTTACCACCTAACTAGACACTTTCATACATTGCTACAGAAATTATACACTTTCACAAACAGAAACCTAAAAATACCAGTAAATTGATGGAAAAGATAAAAGATATAAACTTTCCATCAACAGCAACTCAGGTATCTTTTGACATCACATCTATGTACACAAATGTGTCAGTAGAAAAAACAATCAGCATTGTTAAAAGAACAGCTGCAGTGTCAAGTGGACATAACAATTGCACACATAGACGAAACAGAAGCCACACTAAAGATAATGACAGAACAGAACTACTTCACTTTCAAGACGGAGTTCTGTCTACAAAAATATGGCCTATCAAAGGGCTCCCCCATCAGCATTATTCATGCAAACATATTCCTAAACCACACTGAAAACAAAATGTTTAGTGAAATCATACATCCAAAACAATACAATATCATATACTGGTACCGACCGATATGTGGATGACATCATTTGCTTGATTGACGAAACAGACACCAGAATAAAACAATTACACAGTGACATAAATACAGTTCACCCAAAAATGAAATTCACCATTGAGACAGAAGAGGAAATAAAACTTAATTTATTAGACATCACCATACACAGAATCAACAACAAACATAATTTTGGAATTTTCAGAAAACCTACAGCCACAAGTACAACCATTCACATCAACTCCAACCACCCCCTAGCATACAAAATCTCAAGCTTCAGAAACATCTACACAGGTTCAACGGAACTCCACTGGACAAACTCAACTGTACGCAGGAACTAAACACGATACACCAAATAGCCAGAGAGAATGGGTACAACACCCAAATGATAAACCTACTGAACAACAAAATTAAAAAAACAAATCAAAGGAGAACAAACCATGAACAAATCACCCGCCACAACAGAGAACAGCATGGCACATACTAACAGACAGTAACAAAAACGTACTGAAGAAACAAGGGCTACAAATATCATTCCGCACAAACAACAGAGTACAGAAAAATCTCTAGTGTTAAGAACATCTCTACAGAAAATTCTCCAAAACTGGAAAATATCAGTTAACCTGTAGTTCATGCCAGTCGGTCTGCATAGGCCGAACATGCAAAAATTTCAAAACGAAGTACTCTGGACCACTCAGAGCCCTAAGGAGTAATAGTACACACTCCACTTTTTCAGATCATCTAATACAAGAAAACCACCATCCAAAAAACATGGAGACTGATCTTAAGATCCTCAGGAAAGAACAGTCTCTATCAAAACCTCACAATAGAGGAGAACTGCCACATACAAAAAGCAATAACACAAGGAAAGAGAGTCCTGAGTGAAAATACAACACTGTGCAACAAAACACTGCTTGGAACACTCAATAAACTATACAAAGACACCTCCCCACATAAAACATAAACAATCTAAGTCAAAAAAGGACTTCCGTTTTCTCGGTTCCTTCCCAACCCCTTTTTCCTCATACACCCGCAGACACACACACACACACACACGCACACACACACACACATACATTCTGCCCTCTCCAAGCAGACACACCACACCAGTTCTGACGAAACATTTAAACTTAGCGCCGCAACAAACACAAGACCAACGATGAACAAGTGGGCAGCGACACTAACATAACACCTCTCACTGAGTATGGAGTCAGAAGTGTCTGCTCAGGTCACGTTTCGCCACATTTTGTGAAAGTGCATGTAAGGCGAACTGGTGAGCGAAAAGTCTGTGAAAAACTGTGTGGAAACAGTGAAGTAAATAGCAGGTGATCGAGACACCAATCAGAGGCACGCAACAGGACGAAAAATGGAAGTACGGAAACGCACATAATCTCTACCGACGAAACAGTTCTTCACAAATACACAAAAATTTTCTTCATGACTAGTTTGCAGACAACACAAAGCAAATTGCACATATTGTAATTCTTTGGCCTACAACAGTTAAATTGTCATAAATTTGATATTGTGCTTTACAGAAATAAAAATTTGACCCGCAGAAGATGACACATAGGTGTAGAAACATGTCTGGGTAAATATAAAAAAACTAATTATCTTTGTGTGAGGCTAATTTTCAAAACAAGCCAATTTACTTTTTTTACTTTATAGCGACAACGAGAGTCACAGGTACATTTTACCCTTAGATGGTTTTGGCACGCGATATCGACATTGACTTTGAACCCGCGGGCCAACATGATTCAAATGCTGATCATTCCTTCAGAACATATTTCTGTACATTCCTGTGAATATGAACGTCGTGTATCTAGCCTTTCAAAGTGTTCTGCTTTTTTCTGAACATGAGTGTAATTTCTGCACGCTATTTCCAAATAATAAATTCCTTATAGTAACAGACCGACAAATGTTCACCGAGCGAGGTGGCGCAGTGGTTAGACACTGGACTCGCATTCGGGAGGACGACGGTTCAATCCCGCGTCCGGCCATCCTGATTTAGGTTTTCCGTGATTTCCCTAAATCGCTCCGGGAAAATGCCGGGATGGTTCCTTTCAAAAGGCACGGCCGACTTCCTTCCCCGTCCTTCCCTAGTCCGATGACCTCGCTGTCTGGTCTTCCCCAAAACAACCCAACCCAACCCAACCCCGACAAATGTTCAATACACACAGCTGTCGATTACTTCAGATAAATTGGATTTAATAAAATTCTTGTACAACTTTCCCACTCATGGCACACAATACCACTACATTACAAAAACTATTCACAGTACATATTACCAAGAAAAAAAGCAGTGCTTGCAATTCAGCTTACTTGTTGAAGCGGCGTGTACCGCTGTCATAATATCCATATGAAGCCTGACCGGGTTATTTTAATTACTAAAGGTATAGTATGAATTCTCAAAGCAAAGTGGAGCTCCAAATTTATGTTATTAACACGTACCTCAGCGACCAACACAACAGCACCACACGGAGATATTTGTCCTTCAGTCACACTAATTTGTAGGTGCACTTACCTGTAAGAAAGAAAAGGAAATGTGAAAAAACCATCATCACGTCCCATGTTCTACTACAATGTGTATGTACCGAATAGATATATTTGAATGGGGTAACACAGTTACATGAACAATAACACAAATACAGCTATTTTAATAAGCAGATGAAATTTCGCTTTAGTCGGTCCTAGAGGACAGTATCGATTCCTTCAAAATTAACTATGTAAGCCGTGGCTTGAATTCACAGAAATAGTTTTGACGGCGGTTAAGAGATTTCTGTCATGTAAATTAATTAGAGGCGTAACAGATACCCAGGACGCTGTTGCAGAAACAAATAAAAATCATGGCGGGTTTACAAAAACGCCAAATCTCCAAGATAAGCGATGGTTTGCAGATCGTTAGTGCTGACTTCAATGCGAGATGGTTTTAACAGTTTCCACAAAGAAACTTACCTCGAAATATGGCAGGGAAACCAAGAAATTCTGGTCGTATGTGAAATTTAACGGCGCCAACACACAATCTATCCCTTCACTGCGCAATAGCAATGATTTGGTTACTGATGAAAGGACAACTAAAGCGAAGTATCAAAAATTATTCCAAAAATTCTTTCACCAAAGTAGGTAAAGTAACAGTCCCCAATTCGAACCAAGAGCAGCTGCCAACGTGAGTAATTTAGAAATAGATACCCTAGGTATAGCGAAGCAAATCAAGTCACATAATAAAGACGATACATGAAATGTATTCGCAGTTCTGAATACGAGGCGGGAACATTTTAATTTAATGTCGCTGTCCGGTATCAGCGGATATATACGATACTGCAGTGCCTGTTTTGTTAAGAAGAACTATGCAATGCTCTTCGGACATGCATACATATTGATGGAAGGGGGGGGGGGTCCAGGGGTCCACAAGGACGCGCTGTTCTGTCTGACCTTTCACCCAACGTCATGAACGAACAGGTTGGAGTCGATCTGGCCGCCTAAAACAGAATACAACTCAATGTCCCATTTCACTCTGAATTTACACCGTGCAAGTCTCTCTTGCCTCTTCAGATCGAGGAAACTTGGGGACCAAGACAAGCATGAGTCCACTCTCATATTTCTCGTACCACCCCAGCACGATTCTGGGTTTGTGACAAGGACAGTTATTCAAGTGAGAGAGGCCGTCGCTTTTGGGAATGTCATCAAGCATAATGTTCACGTAGTTCAAAGATGCCTTCAGTTAGTGGTGCAGATACCATGAAAGCCGAGAGGAATGTCACCCCTATAGCACAATACTGCCGCCACTGTTCTGTGCCGGTGGTGTGGTTCGTGTTTCGAGCAACAGTTTGCCTGGATGACAGAGTACCCGGACACAACCACCTACCTGGTGTAACTAGAAACGTGCTTGATCCGTCCTAGCGACCCTTTTTCATTGATAAAAACACCATTCCCTATGATCCCGTGTGCACTGCAGTCGTAATCGACGATGCTGTTGGCTCAGTTTGGGAATACAAAAATGGTTCAAATGGCTCTGAGCACTATGGGACTTAACATCTGAGGTCATCAGTCCCTTAGCACTTAGAACTACTTAAACCTAACTAATCTAAGGACAGCACACACATCCATGCCCCAGGCAGTATTCGAACCTGCGACCGTAGCGGTCACGCGGTTCCAGACTGAAGTGCCTAGAACCGCACGGCCACACCGGCCGGCTTTGGGAATACGTAGACGTCATCTGCTGCAGGGGCCCATGTTCATGGTCTAACGCCCTGCTTCCCGAGGGGGAAGGCGTGCCGGTCCACGACACGAATCCGCCCGTCGGATTAGTGTCGAGGCCCTGTGTGGCGGCCAGCCTGTGGATGGTTTTTAAGGCGGTTTTCCATCTACCTCGATGAATGCAGGCTGGTTCCCTTTATTCCGCCTCAGTTACACTGTGTGGGAGCTTGATGCGCAAACACCGCTTCCAAGTACGCCTACACCATAATAACTCTACCACGCATACATTTGAGGTTACACTCGTCTGGTATGAAACGTTCCCAGGAGGGGGTCCGCTGGGGGCCGAACCGCACAATAACCATGAGTTCGGTGTGGGGTGGCGTTGGGGTGGGTGGACTGCTGTGGCCTGTTGTGGGACAGTGAACCACTGCGGCCTACGGCGAGACGAAGCCTCTCCGTCGTTTCTAGGTCCCCGGTTTCATACATACACACGTACAAATGTTACAATCACACAGTGAACTAAACAGTAAAATGTTATGAGGTTAAGGGATTGATATGCAAATGGAACAGATTAATTACAAGAGTAAAACACGAAATGTTTGTTTTTATTACCGTACGTTTTACACAAATTACAACTCTCACTGCCAATTTGTCTGCGTGTGGGCACGACTCATTATGAAGAAGAAAGAGGGAAGAATGAATCATCTCACCATTCTTCGTAGTCATTTGTCGTGTGGTTATGGCGGCGGCCGATAGTGGGTCGATCAGGCGCGTCGCATCGTTTGCGTGTGGCAGCGAGTCATCTCTCATCGGTGTTCCGCGGCTTTGCGGAAAGGCCGTGGAATGGTCTTCATATTACCTGCTGGCAGTGGGTTGTGTAGCTGTGGTGGCGTTATCATGGTGCTGGGAGACGAATGTTAGGTGAGGACGTTCCAATACTCAGTGGAGTGCTTCATTCCCAAACATTAGACCATAGCGATTCGTCCATTTAATATGGATTAGGAAAAGAGTAAGTCTCAAAGTAACGATGAATATTCGGATGGGATCAGAATCAAAGGCAAAGGACTGAGTAGACAATGGGCTGAAGGGCTTGCATGCCCTCTTGTTTTTGCGCTGTCTCACCTACTGTCCCTTCGCTTCTCTTTAACCTCCTTAGCTCACAGACCCCTCGAATTTTTCCTCCTCTTGGCTCTGTCGTTGGCAGCCTTACTTTGCAATGCCACCCACTGACTGATAATTCCGTTTCGTCACCACGGCTCCCAGTGCAGGGTGCACATTTTCCATCTTGCATGGACTGGTATGTGACTCGGGAACCGGCGTTTTTATCAAATATTAACACTCGACGCTGTTCCCAGCACTGGTGCCAATTAATCCAGCACATTGCTCTGATGCAATTCCACGTTCCTTAGTTACTGTGAAAGCAGCCACACAGTACTTCTTTATAACAGCTGTCTGTGCTTGACGCCTGAACGGTCTTATATTTGGGCTTCATCGAAGAACCCGTGTTTATAAGCAACCTTCTCCATGTCCAGCAAACTTTCCCTTTTTTTAAAAAAAAAAAAAAAGAGGATGAGTCTTCTTCCAGCGCTCCATAGTGTCACCCGCCTCCAGATGTGCATTCCTGATACTTTTGTGTTGCAATTTGTCTCAGGCCTGGAGGGATCCACGAATTAGTGGCACGTTTCTTACCGTCCACCAGGGCCTTCGCAATGTGTCTATTCTTATGTTAGCCGAGGGCATTTGAAAACCTACCCTTGTGTGTTTAGCGTCAGAATTCCACTACGTCCGGATCTATGACGGTCACTGTATGAAATCCGACTTCCTGCTCCTCCTCCTCCTCCTCCTCCTCCTCCTCCTCCTGCTCCTGACTCACTGGCGTTGGGATGCAGCGAAAGTGTCCGCCCGCGGAGGTATTTCAGCATCGACCCTTCCAAGAAATGTATTCGCAATTGCGTTTATGAACTGCCATAAGCTGTATAATGGAATGACGACAATGAAAATTTGTGCCGTACCAGGACTCGATCCCGGATTTCCCGCTTATTGCGAGAGGTCCCATTATCATGTGGCTATCCGGCACGACTCTCGGCTAGACCCAAACCTCCATACATCGTCAGCTATGCGTTTACTGGTTGTACTCATACATCCATTGTGCGTATTCCCATATAGGTTAGACGTTGTACTTAAATGTCGCTTGCCCGGTATCGCTATTGCAGTGCCTGTGTGATTTGAATACGATGCAAAGTTTCCTTGGATATGCATGGACCGACTCAGAAGACGACGGGCGCACTAAGAATTCACGACATCGGATGAGCTAGAAATGTACAGAGTTCATCAAAGAAGTGAGAGGGTATCGTACGTTAACAGTGTCTGTGTACGGAGTGGATAACAAATTTTATCTCAACTTAGAGAAGCGGAGAGACAGAGAATTATTACAGTGAAGTAGATTGTGCAGTCGAAAGTGAGGTTGCACAAACTTCATATGCTAGAAAAACAGATCGGCAAGGGCGCAGTAATAGTCAACAGTAAATTTCAATGTGGAAGCTTAAATAAACTGACACCATAACTGTTAAATACACTCCTGGAAATTGAAATAAGAACACTGTGAATTCATTGTCCCAGGAAGGGGAAACTTTATTGACACATTCCTGGGGTCAGATACATCACATGATCACACTGACAGAACCACAGGCACATAGACACAGGCAACAGAGCATGCACAATGTCGGCACTAGTACAGTGTATATCCACCTTTCGCAGCAATGCAGGCTGCTATTCTCCCATGGAGACGATCGTAGAGATGCTGGATGTAGTCCTGTGGAACGGCTTGCCATGACATTTCCACCTGGCGCCTCAGTTGGACCAGCGTTCGTGCTGGACGTGCAGACCGCGTGAGACGACGCTTCATCCAGTCCCAAACATGCTCAATGGGGGACAGATCCGGAGATCTTGCTGGCCAGGGTAGTTGACTTACACCTTCTAGAGCACGTTGGGTGGCACGGGATACATGCGGACGTGCATTGTCCTGTTGGAACAGCAAGTTCCCTTGCCGGTCTAGGAATGGTAGAATGATGGGTTCGATGACGGTTTGGATGTACCGTGCACTATTCAGTGTCCCCTCGACGATCACCAGTGGTGTACGGCCAGTGTAGGAGATCGCTCCCCACACCATGATGCCGGGTGTTGGCCCTGTGTGCCTCGGTCGTATGCAGTCCTGATTGTGGCGCTCACCTGCACGGCGCAAAACACACATACGACCAACATTGGCACCAAGGCAGAAGCGACTCTCATCGCTGAAGACGACACGTCTCCATTCGTCCCTCCATTCACGCCTGTCGCGACACCACTGGAGGCGGGCTGCACGATGTTGGGGCGTGAGCGGAAGACGGCCTAACGGTGTGCGGGACCGTAGCCCAGCTTCATGGAGACGGTTGCGAATGGTCCTCGCCGATACCCCAGGAGCAACAGTGTCCCTAATTTGCTGGGAAGTGGCGGTGCGGTCCCCTACGGCACTGCGTAGGATCCTACGGTCTTGGCGTGCATCCGTGCGTCGCTGCGGTCCGGTCCCAGGTCGACGGGCACGTGCACCTTCCGCCGACCACTGGCGACAACATCGATGTACTGTGGAGACCTCACGCCCCACGTGTTGAGCAATTCGGCGGTACGTCCACCCGGCCTCCCGCATGCCCACTATACGCCCTCGCTCAAAGTCCGTCAACTGCACATACGGTTCACGTCCACGCTGTCGCGGCATGCTACCAGTGTTAAAGACTGCGATGGAGCTCCGTATGCCACGGCAAACTGGCTGACACTGACGGCGGCGGTGCACAAATGCTGCGCAGCTAGCGCCATTCGACGGCCAACACCGCGGTTCCTGGTGTGTCCGCTGTGCCGTGCGTGTGATCATTGCTTGTACAGCCCTCTCGCAGTGTCCGGAGCAAGTATGGTGGGTCTGACACACCGGTGTCAATGTGTTCTTTTTTCCATTTCCAGGAGTGTATATTATTTCAAGGGTGTCCACTGATGTGCTTAAAATTGGGTGTATTTAGGTAACAATCCGGTGAATTCTATATCCATATTCCATTCCAAACATCTGCAGAAGTTTCCGAAATAGGACGGAGTGACGAAGCAGCAGTATGAGTAATTAATATTTTCAACTAATTTGTTAAATTACAAAACATCTTAGCATCTTCCCGTTACAGTGAAACAACTGTTGAGCCAGGGTTAGCGATCTTCCAGTTCAATCATTATCGCTGTTACAGTCACAGATGAGAGAGAAAAACCAAGTTCGACATCTTTGTGGAGTAAGCCATTTACACAATAAACCACAGAAATTGTATATACACAAACATAATAGCATTTCAGCCGGAACACTTTGATATAGCTTACAGTCAGTTTCTTTTGAACAGTAATAATTATTACAAAAAAAACATTAAAATCAAATAGATTCTATGCTGCAGAGGAAGTTACGATATTACTCGTCTGCCATGTAAGCAGGAAATCCCGGCTTCGAGTCCCAGTCATCGTACACATTTTTAACTGTCCCCGTTGATGCATATCAACGCCTGTCGACAGTTTAGGGTCTTGATTTAATTATCGTTTCACAGTAAAATAAGAATAATGAATGTAGTAGAATTAAGTCAGGTTACGCTGAGGAAATTAGATTAGGGAACAAGACATTAGAAGTAGTAGATGAATTTTGCTATTAGGACAGTAAAGTAACTGATGATGGCCGAAGTAGACAGGATATAAAATGTAGATGGGCAATAACTAGAGAAGTGTTTCCGAAGAAGAGAAATTTGTTAACATCGAATACAAATGTAAGTGCCAAGAAGTCTTTTCTGAAGATATTAGTCTTGAGAGTAGTATTATATGGAACTGAGGTGTGGACGATAAACGGTTCAGACAAGAAGAGAACAGAGCTTCAGAAATTTAGTGTTACAAAAGAATGCTGAAGATTAGGTGGGTAGATCACGTAACTAATGAGGAGGTACTAAACAAAACTCAGCATACAAAAAATTTGTAGTACACCTTTACTGTAAGAAGGGATCGGTTGATAGAAGACATCAAACGACCGCCGATTAAGTGTTGAAGGAAAGTGACATCAAGGGACCACCGATTGCGAGTTGGAGGGAAGTGTGGGGAATAAAAATCGTAGAGGAAGGTCAGAAGATGAATACAGTAAGACGGTTCAGAAGGATCTAGTTTGCAGTAGTTATTCGAAGATGATGAGGCTTGCACAGGATAGGGTACCATGGAGAGCTGAACCAAACCAATCTTCAGACAGATGACCTCAGCAACATCGTCCATAACTTTCACACTTGAAGGCATAAAATTTTGCCTACTTTTGGTGCTTTCCAATAATGTCGAATGATTATATGCTTTCTTATTCTTATTGCATTTTGTAGTGGTTTTGGGCAGAATTCTTGTAGTTACAGTGAAAGGGTACAGTACCGCCCGACATTGAAAATAGGTACAACATTCTTCGTTATTCTAGTCAGAACAACATATTTTTTTAAATAATAACTCAATTTCAATTAATACAGCGAAGCCGGATACCAGTGTGGGAAAGAATGACAATTTATTTATTTAATTGATCACATGTGCACTCCCACAAAATAAATCCCTACATCCACTTTGGTGAGATCTGTGAAATGAATGAATGTATGGTCGTCTGCTAACCGCAGATAGTGAATGTGAATAGATGATCATCTTTGCGACGATCCTTTGGCCACCTTTGGTGGGACCAAAGAGATGAAATTTACCTGAGCTTTGAGTGCCTGAAATGTGGCTGACCAATACGGTAGCAAGGTGCTCCCCCACTTCGGCACAGGTGCGAGAGGACCTGAAGAACGGCCATGTTTCGGCACTCTGCCGCTGGATCTTGTGCTGTTAAGACTTGTCTTAGGTGTGCTCCGTAATGACAAAAGAGTGGAGACATGGTATGCATGTGCAATATTTAAGAGTAGTTTGAAATAATAATTTCTCTATTTCAGGAACTTTTGTGGGGAGAATTAAATGTCAGGCAGGTAATATTAATGGGATTGTAGTAATCTTCGGAAGTGACCAACAGTGACAATGAAACCACGTGTAGCAATAAGTTGAAGTACTTCCATGTGCTTAAGTTAAGCTGAATTACTAGCGTGTGTACTATAAGTTGAAATATTTAAGAAATGGCGTGTGCAGGACTTGAAATTAGAGACGAGTACTTCCACGTGGTGAGTACTGTGTGTGTCTCAATCTGTGTATGAGACAAAGGATAAAGAGAAGTACTCGTCCATGGTATCAGTTGAGGACTCGTGTGTGTGATGAATATGTTCTTAATATTACTTTGCGTGATATGTTTCCGTGTGGCGCTTGATTCAAACTATAATACTCTCAGAGAGAAGCAAGGTGAGTCAGCCATCTATCCAGCAACGCCACTTGGTTTGCATTGCACAGGAAGACGTGCATATATCTCCAGAGTTCATAGTAGGAAAATAGAATTACGTAGTGGGGCAGTGTCGTGTGAAACTGGGATAAATATTAATTGAAGTGGGAAAGCTGAAAGTGATAATGTTGTGACTAATCCCTGTGTTGTATTTCATGTTTTAGTGTGGTGTATGCCATATAATATAAGTATGTGTGGTTTGCATGGGAGAGTAGCAAGGTAGTTTAAGAGGTAGTGGGTTATGCGTGTTCCTTTTGTACTGCTCGGCCTGGAGGAAAGTTTCGTGATGATGATTGTGAGAGTCGAAGTGTGAGAAATAATAAAAGATCCACCATCCTATCCAGAAAGTGCACTGTAGTGTTAAATAATTACGAGACCATAAGATAGAGATTCACCAATGTAAAGCCATGCCCACTGGGCGGAATTTCTCATGTGTTATTGTTTTAGGTTATAGAATTTGTGTGTTAAGGTTATAGAATTTATCGGAATAAATAAGATAGTGAAAAAAAAGGATTGGTGGCCTTTTCCTTCAAATTGTATGTTGTCAAGATATCCAGAAATTATAATGTGTGCGCCACTCATATTCAGTGCGATGGCCACATGTTGAAAAAGCCATTAAATAAAAAAAGAAAATGTGGTATTGCCAGTGTGTAGTGAACAGTCAGAGTTCTGTAAATTACTGATAGTCAGATGCGTGTTTCCGTTGTGTAATATTCATACAGAAGAATAATTTGTAACTTAATTGTGAGTACTAGAGTTCATGTTACTCGATAAATAAGAATGAATCCACTCACTTGGCAGACCACTCATCTTGCAGGCCTGACTGCTTGATGCCACAGTATGAGCAAGGCATTTGGGTGCCTCTCATAATTTCGACCCTGCCAGGATTTTCCTGTTAGGGTTTGCTGTTAAGATTTTTTTTATTTTGTTGGAATATATTGTGATAGCACTAAGAAGTAAATTTTTTTTTGTCTGCAATTTCTTTCTGGATTGGTGAGGATCTTTTATTTTTTTATGTAATCAATTGCTATATTGCGCCCAAGGCTGGAAGATCGTTGTATATATTTTTTTTTTTTTGCGTAATGTCCGTAGTAACTAGGTCGCAGTCGAAAAGTGTAGTCACCATGGAGAATAGTGATTCTGGCGTGAACGTAGCAGTGCAGCAGGAAGTAGGTGTCGACTTTGGGTTAATGAGCGAGAATGGCAAACACACGGAAGGGGCTGAATTGTTCAGCGGACCATGGCTAGGTGATCCTTTAAGCGGCGGGCTTTGTCCATAGTTGGGGGCTTTTCCCGACGACGCGGGCGAGCTGGGACTAGGTCAGGTATGCAGTGAAAGTGTAGCTACCCTTAGCGAAGCTACGGTTTCTCAGGTGAACGAAGTGAGCACACCGAAAGAAGCAAATGACAATGTGCTACTGCAGTTTTTACAGAGGATGGATAAAGATAATAAGGAGAGAGATAGGGAGAATAAGGAAAGATTGGAAGCGATGGATAGGGAGACTAAGGAAAGATTGGAAGCAAATAAGGAAAGATTGGAGGCAAATAAGGAAAGATTGGAGGCAAATAAGGAAAGATTGGAGGCAATGGATAAGGGAAATAAAGAGGCAATGAGGAAGCTACACAAAGCTATCGAAGAGCGTCTGTCCACAGTTAATAATCGGGTCGATGAGGGGGAGAAGAATCTGGATGCGTTGAAGCAAGTATGTGATGCCGTGAAAGAAAAAGCCAATAATTTGGAGGTACGAATAAGTGCAATAGAGAGTGATATTACAGAACTTAGGGACATGTTGCCGGATGAGCGAATCAAAGAGATAGCAGAGGACTTACTTGCAGATAAACAAGGGGCATTAGACACCGTGGAAGCTCAAGTCACCCGGCAGGAAGTGGCGCTAAATAAACACAGGGATGAAGTTGCGGAGGTAGTGGTCAGAATGAATACGATTAGCACAGATGTAGAAAAGATCAGTATAAGAGGCGAAACAGGCCCTGACAGTACACAGCGAGAGGTTTATGCCAACCAGGAGGAGATACAATCACTATTACAGTTTAAAGAGGCACAATTAGAAACAAATAGGAAACATAGGGAAGAACTAGCACAGTTGCAATTAGCGTGCAGAAGCGAAGGTGAAACACCACCAGATAGACTGCAGAGGGAGAGTGAGATAAATTCAAAAAACGAAAATAGGTAGAAAGAGGAAGACGAATTCAGAGAGTTAGAAGAACGGTTGTGTCGGATAAAACAGGTGGCAAACCAAACTGGGTATAGTCCAAGGTCGGAAAACATAAATGCGGAAGAAGAATGTAGGAGGCACTTCGTGTCGGTACAAACGTACACTTGTTTTCCGGATCCTGATAATTACCAACATCCATGCCTGTGGCTGTCTCAATTTCAAGATTCATTACCTTCATCGTGGGGACCGCTCCTCAAAATGAAGTTTGTGTGTAACCATTTGAGGGAAGAGGCTAGAGCCAAAATGCAGGAAGTTATTAAAGACTGTAGTAGCTACAAGATATTTTGTGACAAGTTTTTAAATGAATTCTGGTCGAAAAGTAAGCAGGACCAGGTTAAGCAAAGCATATTGATGATGCCAAATTGTAACGAAGGTGGTATAAGAGATCCAGTATCGTGCTATCAGGAAATACTGAGACGAAATAGGTATTTGGATGTGCCATACGAAACTGGGGAGCTCATTAGGATCTGTATAACGAGGTTGCCAGTGAGCTTACGCAGAGATATAGTGATTGCAGGCAGAGGCTTAGACGATTCCGCGTCATTTCAGCACTTGTTACAGGAACTGGGTAATGAGAGCAACATTGTGAACGGCGACACGACTCATAGGTCAGACAGAGTCGAGGATAGGAACGGCAGAAACTATCAGAATGACAGGAGAGCATGGAATCAGAGGAATGACGGAAATGGAAGATGGCGAGGAAATAGGGGGCAGAATTCGTGGGGATATCGACCGGCAAACCAGGAAAATAGAAGATTGGACAGAGATGGAAGAAGAAGGGAAAATGAAGAGAGGATAGGCAGTCATTGGGTTCACGACAGGACAATCACTGTCACAATGACGGAGGGACAAGAAGGTGACTACATGATAGACGGGTACAAACCACGACTATTAATGATGTAAATATTAGGTATATCGATTACGGAAAACTAAGGGAGAATCTGTTTGAGGAGGTAGGAGATGTGGGGAGTGAAGTCCACCCAATAATTAGCGTAGAAATAAATAACATAATCGTACCTTGTGTCATCGACACAGGCAGTGTAATGAGTGTTTTGAGGGAAGATGTGTTTAAGTGTTGTAGTCTTACAAAACCATGGCCAACGTTGCCATTGCGAAGGACAACAGTGAGAGGGGCAGTTACAGGAAAGGGAATTGAGGTGAAGTTACAAGCGCAGGTAGACTTTGTGTGCCAGGCGAAGAGGTTTAGTACAGTGTTCATGATTGTGTCATCTCTAACTGTTGAAGGGATATTAGGAGTTAATTTTTTGAACCAATATAAAGCAGTCGTTAACATGAGAAATGGTTCGATGGAGTTGAAACGAGATTCGGAGGAAATTACATTAAGATTCGACGATTGCTTATATGCTAAAGATAACGCACACTTAGCATTATGTCTGGCGGTAAAGTCCGGTAGACAGGCACAGAATACGGGGTTCGAACAAGAGAAGAAGGAAATTCATAAATGTTTGGAGGAGGAGATCAGGGAGAAAATCTGGCATTTACGAGGGACCACGGTCTACGGGGAATTGCAGAAAATTTTATACGAGAATAGAAAGGTATTTAAACATGCTGCGGGTACAATAAGAAATTTTGTGTATAGATTCAAGGTCAAGCCTCATAAACAGTTTAGGGCCCAAGTGTACCCGGTACCTGTTGTGTACAAAGAAAGAGTGGAAGCTGAGATCGAAAGCATGCTACAACAAGGGATTATCGAACCAGCATCCAGTCCGTACAACAGCCCTTAAGTTTGTGTTGAAAAAAAGGATGGGTCAATTAGATTAGTTTTGGACGCAAGAAGGATTAATAAGATAATAGAGCCAGAGACAGATCGGCCGCTGACACTTGACGAATTGCTACAAAAGTTCCACGGGATCGGAGTTCTCGGCTTAGTTGATTTGAGAATGAGTTTCTGGCAGGTGGAGTTAGATAGGGGGTGTAGAAAATACACTGCGTTCTTGTGCTACGGGAAATCGTATCAATTCCGGAAACTACCATTTGGGTTAAATGTATCATCCGCGGCATTTATCAGAGCGCTAAATACTGTCATTCCTAATTAAATAAAAGGTAAGGTAAAACAGTACGTGGATGATGTCCTGATAGCCGAAAGAAACTGGGAAGACCACAATAGAACGTTAAGCATACTGCTCGGTGCATTGGAGAGACATGGGTAACCGTGAATTTGGGAAAGTCAGAATTTGGACGAAAAGAAATCGAGTTTCTAGGTCACATTGTGACACCAGAGGGAATAAGACCAAATCCAGACAAACTCGAAGCAATCAGAGATTTTCCGGTGCCGAGAACAAAACGTCAGCTACGGGGTTATTTAGGATTAATCAATTTTTACAGGAGGTTCATTAAGATTGGGGTTGCAGCGACACCCAGACTATGTCAGCTGACTGGAAAGAAAATGGTATGGAATTGGGACCCTGTCGTGCAGGAAGAGTATGAGGCGTTAAAGAAGCCACTGCTATCGGCACCTCTTCTCGGGCATCCAGACCTAGGGAAAGAGTTTTGTATGGCCACGGACAGTTCCCGTAGTGGACTTGGGGTAACATTGTTCCAAGAGCAAGAGCAAGGAGGAGAAGTAATACAACAACATATTGCATTTGCGAGCCGAGAGCTTAGCAAAGCTGAGAGAAATTACACGGTAACTGAGCTTGAAGCTTTGGCAATAGTATGGGGTTTTAGTAAGATTAGATACTATTTGTATGGGAGGCATACTAAAATCTATACTGACCACAAGTCACTATAGTTTCTGATGTCGGCCAAACTTAACCATAGACGACTCGCTAGGTGGGCACTCTATTTACAGGAGTTTCAGTTTACGGTCATGTATATTCCTGGGCCACAGAATATAGTGGCAGATGCGTTGTCAAGGAGCCCAATAGGTCATGGTCAATGCTTTGATGAGGAGGTAAACGAGAACAGGTATGATATATTGTATATGCAGGGCGTGCCGTTCGAGAAATACATAGGGGCGGTACTCACAAATATCGCGAAAGAGCAGGATAAAGACACGTCATGGAGAATGGTGAAGGACAGAGTTAGAGCGAACTTAGATGCCAATATAGCGCGCTTTTATACAATTCAGAACGGGGTCCTTTTCTACCGTAGAAATCCGAACACAAAGGACTGGGTGTTGTGTACACCAAATGAAATAGTCAACAAGTTGATCTGGTACACGCACCTAAGTTACGGGCATTACGGGGCAAGGAAATGCTGTAAGAAGTTAAGGGAATCAGTTTATTTCATTAGTATGGAGAGGAGGATCAAGAACGTGCTTGGTAGTTGCAAATTGTGCCAGAAGGCAAAATCGTTAACTACCTCATGCAAAGCACCGCTTTTTCCGATAGTGACGGGTAGATTGAGGGAATTCGGAGCAACAGATTTGTTTGGCACGCTACCTAAGTCAGTGCAAGGATATAGATATGTTTTAGTAGCAGTGGAATTGGTGTCAAAGTATGTGACTTTTACCGCATTGAAACGTGCGACGGGAAGGACAGTAGCAGCAGCAATCGTTAAAAACTTTTTGCGAGAAGTAGGAACTGTAGAAAAGTTCATAGCTGACAATGGACCACAATATAGATCCATACAATGGCTAACCACACTGAAGAGAAGAAGGATAAAACCGGTGTTCATATCCCGATACCATGCTGCAAGTAACCCCAGTGAAAGAGTGGTAAAAGAACTGGGAAAGTTGTGTAAGATCTATTGCCATAGGCAACATAGAAGTTGGAGTATTTTTCTCAAAGATTTTCAGGACATCCTCAATGAGCTACCACATGGAGCAACTGGTTTATCACCAATTACGGTACTAAAGAATGAACTACCACCAGATCGAGTCAGGGAGCTAGTAGATTTTCCGCGATCAGGAAAGCAGAGGCACACCGACATTGCCAAGGTTGCCATAGAGCATATTAAGAAAGCAGCTAAGGATGGGCAGGAGAAGCAGAAAGGAAAGATCCGTAAGATCTAATTGGCAGTAGGAGACAAGGTTCTAATTAAAACTCATCGATTATCAAAGAAACACAGATTCCTAACCAGCAAATTCTTTACGGTGTATAGTGGACCATTCAGAGTGAGGCGGATTGTCCATGAACATGCTGTACTGATTGAGACGATCAAGGGAAAACAATCTCGTGGGCTTCATCACATTTCTAACATCAAATTATGGAAAAGTTAAGGACAGATCGAAAGTAGGCAATTTATGGTAGATAGTCAGTGTATTTATTTGTGGTGTGTAACGTTGTGCAGGGTCAAATCGAACATAAGAATTTTCAGGCGGGATGTCAGGAAGTATGACGGAATAGACTGGTCGAATGAGTCATGAACAGGAGTCGACAGAGTGGTGTATGTACGTATTTTTTGTCATATGAATAAGGATCAAGCAGAAACGAAGTGATGAGTAATGAGAGGATAAAGATGGTAGATAGTGAGAGAAGCGATGTGATAAATAGTAGTTGATAGAGGTGATATTTAAGGAGAGAAGCGACGTGAAGTAGTGTGATTAATAAAGAGAGATACGACGTGGTGAAACAGTGGTAAATAAAGGTGAGTAGAACTAATAATGTGGAGATGTCTTAGATGTATGTTACAGAGAGGCCTGTGTATGCTGCAATCGAGATTGATGCGAATGGAGAAGGAAGACGAGGAAATGATGGAGTAATGGACGGACGGAGAGCCGAAATACGAATGAAGAGAGGAGGACAACTGCACAATGTGAAAGGACATAAAGAGAGTATGAGATCCAGATGGTGAACGTTGTGGAATACTGACGTAAGATGTAATATAAGTGTAAATCTAATTCTTACCATAACATTTGCAACATGAAAAAAAGTAATTTTTGTTGTTGTTGAAGCCTGGTGCCCGTATAACTATTCAAAACGGTACCAAGAATGAGTGCAGTTATTTTGCCGAATGAATAATTTGTGTAGTTTTTGTTCTTAGATGACATGTCGCAATTGTAAGTTGATATTTAGCAGGATGAATAATCGGTAAAGTGAATGCAGAGGTAAGCCGATGGAGAGAGGTGCCAGAGTGAAAGGACGAATTCGGAGACTGGAATGCTATCTCCGAAACAACTTCATGTGTTATGTGGTTGAGTATAAGGGAGCAAAGGTATGGTATGTTGTCGTGAGTGTGGTGGTGTTATGAGTATAAGGGAGCAAAGGTATGGTACGTTGTCGTGAGTGTGGTGGTGTTAAGGTTAGCTGACTTCTAGACCTTTTCTGTTAGTGTATTAATGGATTGAATGAGAAGGAAAATGTGATGTCTGGTGAGTGAGAGTCGTAGAGTAGTGTGATCAATGCGCACACTCCTGTACAGGGGATGCTACCGATCCATAACTAAAACATTATTGGGCTTTATTGTTTGATTTGGATGAACCTCGATGGCAGGTCAGGATCTGACATCATGTGGATGGTTCATACATGTCCTAGATATGTTGTTATATATAATAAAAAGGTAAAATATATAACGAGATACTAATTTCAGTCTGTCACAAGCACAAAGGTGCATTGTATGTTGTAGATTTAGTCATCAGTTTCTAAAATGTTTATTGTGTTAGGATGTTAAACTAGTTTACTATTTAATAACATGTGGTAGGTAATTGTGAGCTGTACAGATTATTTCTTTTTTTTTTTTTAGAACACTTTCAAGGGGTATTACTTTCAGTCTGTCACAAGCACAAATGTTCACTGTATATTGTAGTTTTAGAATCAACAGTTTCTAATATTTTATTGTGTTAGGGTGTTAAAGTAGTCTACTATTTGATATTGTAATTATGAGCTGTATAGATTGTTTCTTATTCCTTTTTTTTAACACTTTCATGTTTTGTATGAGGGATGACAGGTACAATCAGTAGCACAAGTGTGGGCTGTATATAGAAAAGGGATAAATGTTGATGTTGTATGTGTAGAAAACTAGGGTGTATAATTTTATGTTTTTTAGAACAAAGATTCTTTTATTACCAATGTATCTAATAGATCATACATGTAATCAATGAGTATTTAAATAATGTAAGAATATCCTTTTTTCTGTAATGTTGCGAGATGCATGGAAGGGTCTGACTGATTGGGTGTCGTAGCGCTGAGGTGCTATGCAGAACGCGCCCAAACCGCTAGCGGGGCTAAGCTGACGTCGCCATGGGTGAGGCGACAGAGCCGCGGCACTCCCCACTCCACTGCCGGTCGAGGTACACTCCACGTGCCCACTACAGCAGGTCAACAGCCTGGGGCGACACGCAGGTACCACTAGCTATTCATAAGTTCCGCCACCCTTACGACGGGGGAAAGTACCCCGCGGAGGCAACAGTGAGTGGTTTCTTCTGCTCAATGGCTCGCGCGGCGGCGCCACAGCAGAATGAAGGACGCGCAGCAGACTCCGGCGGGTATTTTTTACCAGCAGCTATTAACTAGTACTGGACTGTGGAGCCGTGAAACAAGATGACTGCTCGTATGTCTCCAGAAGGTGGAAAGTGAAGGACTGGTGTTCCCACGTTGTGAGTGGTGGAAAAGATTTTGTCTTTAGCAGACAGGACGATTGTTTTGTTTTGTTTTGTCTTGACCACTGAATGGTGGGATCCATAAACTTTTGGCAGTGACTTGTTAAGTGTGCTTTGTGAATTGCATGTGGGGCACTTGGTATACTTAAAGACGACAGTTGTCGTTTCGTGACTTATTATTGTCTGAACGCAAAAAAATAAAAAAAATAAAAATAAAACTAAAGTGGGACATTGACATTTGCATTTGTAGAAGACATTTCTATAATTGGTGCGGGAATAAGTGCTGTATGTTGGAACTTACGACTTTTAATTACACCATGGACTGAAAGGACAGAACCGTGGGTAATAGTAGTTGTGGGGCCATTTCTGGATGACCAGATTCGTGTGGATGGTACTCTGAGAGTGACTATGACATTTGTGTTTAATGTGTTCAAAATGCCGATTTGAGTGACTTTAAGACTTTCGTCCGGGTAACCATGGGAGAGCTTTGACACCAAGACAGTGTTTCTAGGAAAACTATCAGCAACTTTTTGACCCCAAGAAAATCACAGAATGAAATGATTCCATGTGACTCGCAAGATAGGAAATAATGTACACTCCTGGAAATTGAAATAAGAACACTGTGAATTCATTGTCCCAGGAAGGGGAAATTTTATTGACACATTCCTGGGGTCAGATACATCACATGATCACACTGACAGAACCACAGGCACATAGACACAGGCAACAGAGCATGCACAATGTCGGCACTAGTACAGTGTATATCCACCTTTCGCAGCAATGCAGGCTGCTATTCTCCCATGGAGACGATGGTAGAGATGCTGGATGTAGTCCTGTGGAACGGCTTGCCATGCCATTTCCACCTGGCGCCTCAGTTGGACCAGCGTTCGTGCTGGACGTGCAGACCGCGTGAGACGACGCCTCATCCAGTCCCAAACATGCTCAATGGGGGACAGATCCGGAGATCTTGCTGGCCAGGGTATTTGACTTACACCTTCTAGAGCACGTTGGGTGGCACGGGATACATGCGGACGTGCATTGTCCTGTTGGAACAGCAAGTTCCCTTGCCGGTCTAGGAATGGTAGAATGATGGGTTCGATGACGGTTTGGATGTACCGTGCACTATTCAGTGTCCCCTCGACGATCACCAGTGGTGTACGGCCAGTGTAGGAGAGCGCTCCCCACACCATGATGCCAGGTGTTGTCCCTGTGTGCCTCGGTCGTATGCAGTCCTGATTGTGGCGCTCACCTGCACGGCGCCAAACACGCATACGACCATCATTGGCACCAAAGCAGAAGCGACTCTCATCGCTGAAGACGACACGTCTCCATTCGTCCCTCCATTCACGCCTGTCGCGACACCACTGGAGGTGGGCTGCACGATGTTGGGGCGTGAGCGGAAGACGGCCTAACGGTGTGCGGGACCGTAGCCCAGCTTCATGGAGACGGTTGCGAATGGTCCTCGCCGATACCCCAGGAGCAACAGTGTCCCTAATTTGCTGGGAAGTGGCGGTGCGGTCCCCTACGGCACTGCGTAGGATCCTACGGTCTTGGCGTGCATCCGTGCGTCGCTGCGGTCCGGTCCCAGGTCGACGGGCACGTACACATTCCGCCGACCACTGGCGACATCATCGATGTACTGTGGAGACCTCACGCCCCACGTGTTGAGCAATTCGGCGGTACGTCCACCCGGCCTCCCGCATGCCCACTATACGCCCTCGCTCAAAGTCCATCAACTGCACATACGGTTCAGGTCCACGCTGTCGCGGCATGCTACCAGTGTTAAAGACTGCGATGGAGCTCCGTATGCCACGGCAAACTGGCTGACACTGACGGCGGCGGTGCACGAATGCTGCGCAGCTAGCGCCATTCGACGGCCAACACCGCGGTTCCTGGTGTGTCCGCTGTGCCGTGCGTGTGATCATTGCTTGTACAGCCCTCTCGCAGTGTCCGGAGCAAGTATGGTGGGTCTGACACACCGGTGTCAATGTGTTCTTTTTTCCATTTCCAGGAGTGTATTTGTACTTGTAATTGTGTAAATTTTTTTTTATATGTTTCATTCCTGAAGGGACAGCAAATGTAATTGTATTTCATTAACATTTGTGTTTAGAATAGTTAGTGTTCTTTTTTTGTTCTGGGTTACCAGTTCATGTAGCATGTTTATTAGAATATTTGGTACAATGACACTTTAATTATTAGCCAGTGGCGTAATACTAATGTAGCGGCTCTTGTTGCATTGGTCAGTAAGGTTGTCACATGGGACAAGAGTTTGCATTGCACAACAAATATCGGAATTAACTGATGCATTTTGATGTCGTGGACAGTAATGATCTTGTTGGTGTGTTGACTGAAGCCACTTATTTTCATTATCACAGTGGTGATATTTCACATTAAAGTGTAACGAAGGCTAGTCGAAATGCAAGTTCTTGTCGTCTAAATGTGTAACAATACAGAAATGAGCAGTAGAGTAAGATACAAGAGCTACTGGTGGATTCAAGCACTTATTGCTAACTATTTATTGCGTGTATTGATCAAAGTTGATGGACTGACTAGCTCAGCAGCAGGTATTTGTACTGGTGGACAATTGCTTAAGTGATGATAGTTAGTGAGGTATGACATGATGTCTTAGGTTGACTATATTACGTAACCAGTACGTAACTTGTGGTATATTTCATTGTTTTTCTTCTCAGTTTTATTTCTCTGTAGGTTTGATGTATATTTTATAGTACTGATATGGAGCCTGAATTCTACGTGTAACTAGTGTACGAAATTTTTTTCTTTTGTTGATTTTCTTTTGTATTTAGACATTGCCGTGTAAAGATTATTACAATGCAATTTATGAATGTCAGATTACTTGTTCTGTGTTTGGACGGTGAGCAATTTAAAATTTCCTGAGTACAATTAGTATTAGTGAAGTTTGGATTACTGATAAAAATAACGAAGATCCCAGTAACTAAGCAAATTTTTATCTCAACATTATTTTTTATTTGTATGATGTAATGTTTTATTTGTGATGTGGATTGTTGTAAATTTGTATGTGTACGTTACTCCGGATTGTGGGGAGTACAATAATACAACAACTGTGTCAATAATTTGGTAAAGTAACAGCATCTGGTCGTCTATTTGAGGTCACCAGGGGCTAAGGTCTCCTCTTGGTTATTTTGATGACTTGCTACGTTTGTTCTAATACACTTTTCTTTAAAAAATGTTCGGAACTACCCTCGCATTGCAAGGATAGTACCGTGCCATTTTTTTCTGCATGGGTAGCCAGTGGTGAAAGGGTACAGTACCGCCCGACATTGAAAATAGGTACAACATTCTTCGTTATTCTTGTCAGAACAACATATTTTTTTAAATAATAACTCAATTTCAATTAATACAGCGAAGCCGGATACCAATGTGGAAAAGAGAGACAATTTATTTATTTAATTGATCACATGTGCACTCCCACAAAATAAATCCCTACATCCACTTTGGTGAGATCTGTGAAATGAATGAATGTATAGTCGTCTGCTAACCGCAGATAGTGAATGTGAATAGATGATCATCTTTGAGTCGATCCTTTGGCCACCTTTGGTGGGACCAAAGAGATGATATTTATCTGAGCTTTGAGTGCCTGAAATGTGGCTGACCAATACAGTAGCAAGGTGCTCCCCCACTTCGGCACAGGTGCGAGAGGACCTGAAGAACGGCCATGTTTCGGCACTCTGCCGCTGGATCTTGTGCTGTTAAGACTTGTCTTAGGTGTGCTCCGTAATGACAAAAGAGTGGAGACATTGTATGCATGTGCAATATTTAAGAGTAGTTTGAAATAATAATTTCTCTATTTCAGGAACTTTTGTGGGGAGAATTAAATGTCAGGCAGGTAATATTAATAGGATCGTAGTAATCTTCGGAAGTGACCAACGGTGACAATGAAACCACGTGTAGCAATAAGTTGAAGTACTTCCATCTGCTTAAGTTAAGCTGAATTACTAGCGTGTGTACTATAAGTTGAAATATTTAAGAAATGGCGTGTGCAGGACTTGAAATTAGAGACGAGTACTTCCACGTGGTGAGTACTGTGTGAGTCTCAATCTGTGTATGAGACAAAGGATAAAGAGAAGTACTCGTCCATGGTATCAGTTGAGGACTCGTGTGTGTGATGAATATGTTCTTAATATTACTTTGCGTGATATGTTTCCGTGTGGCGCTTGATTCAAACTATAATACTCTCAGAGAGAAGCAAGGTGAGTCAGCCATCTATCCAGCAACGCCACTTGGCTTGCATTGCACAGGAAGACGTGCATATATCTCCAGAGTTCATAGTAGGAAAGTAGAATTACGTAGTGGGGCAGTGTCGTGTGAAACTGGGATAAATATTAATTGAAGTGGGAAAGCTGAAAGTGATAATGTTGTGACTAATCCCTGTGTTGTATTTCATGTTGTAGTGTGGTGTATGTCATGTAATTTAAGTATGTGTGGTTTGCATGGGAGAGTAGCAAGGTAGTTTAAGAGGTAGTGGGTTATGCGTGTTCCTTTTGTACTGCTCGGCCTGGAGGAAAGTTTCGTGATGATGATTGTGAGAGTCGAAGTGTGAGAAATAATAAAAGATCCACCATCCTATCCAGAAAGTGCACTGTAGCGTTAAATAATTACGAGACCATAAGATAGAGATTCATCAATGTAAAGCCATGCCCACTGGGCGGAATTTCTCATGTGTCATTGTTTTAGGTTATAGAATTTGTGTGTTTAGGTTATAGAATTTATCGGAATAAATAAGATAGTGAAAAAAAAGGATTGGTGGCCTTTTCCTTCAAATTGTATGTTGTCAAGATATCCAGAAATTATAATGTGTGCGCCACTCATATTCAGTGCGATGGCCACGTGTTGAAAAATCCGTTAAATAAAAAAAGAAAATGTGGTATTGCCAGTGCCTAGTGAACAGTCAGAGTTCTGTAAATTACTGATAGTCAGATGCGTGTTTCCGTTGCGTAATATTCATACAGAAGAATAATTTGTAACTTAATTGTGAGTACTAGAGTTCATGTTACTCGATAAATAAGAATGAATCCACTCGCTTGGCAGACCACTCATCTTGCAGGCCTGACTACTTGATGCCACAGTATGAACAAGGAATGTGGGTGCCTCTCAACAGAACCCACAGCTTCTACGTACTTTCCTTTGGGTTATCCGTTGCCTGAATTTTAGCTTTCTAGCGTATTTTATTCTTACTTTTTTATTGTTGTTCCTTAATACCTTAATATCACGCACATTTTGTATGTAAATGTATTCAAGTTAACGTTCAATTCTGATTTGTAATAAAGTTGTGCTACCTGGGAAAATATACTGCATGACAATAAAAATAAAGTACCCAGAAAGGGAGAAGGAATCTAAATGAAACGTCACGTATTGAGAGGCTATGTGATGTTACTTCAGTGATTAGAAAATCGAGACAAATATACAAGTCACTTGGCAGTACCAATCCACCTATCACTACGACGATTCTCTGTGGAAAAATGCAAGCGCTGATTCGATTCGGAAGGCTGTCTTAAAGTCGTTGGATCCTCTCCTGGTGCAAGCTGGCCTGCAGCTGTGTTATCTAGTTCTCTAAATCCTGTTTGTTGGCAGTCGGACGTCTGTGCTGGTCCGACACGTGATCCATCCATCTTGCTGACCGCGAGAGCACATCACACAAAAACGAATTTCTAGCGTGCTGGATTAATTGCAGGGCAGCAACATGTGTTAATCACCACAACAGAAAAACAGCCAAGGTTGCAAATTTCACTTTTATTTACTTCATGACTAGTTTCGGATCAGGGCCCATTTTCAAATCATCCAGATGGTCAAAATGGTATTTCCGAAAATAGAAGACCCAAAAGTAGTCATCAAGTATTGTAAATTAAAGTGCATTATGCAACTTTGACTGTTTTTCTGGTGTATTGATCACACACAATGTTCACAGATAAGCGCCTTGTGTGGGTGACCATTGTCCTGTTGAAGCCGACATACTCTCAGAAGATGACAAGCCGAGGTAGTGCAGAAACGCGATTCATCGCGAGGTACCTCATCGGCAGCATATGCTTCCTGGTCACGCCAGACGAGGCCCTTGATATCATGGCATTAACGGCAGCCTACCGTGGGATGCTAATTCCATACTCCAGTTTCTGCTTGTCTCCAATCAACGGTGCGGGACGACACACAGTATTGCAGGGCGTCCATTACACGTTCTCGGGTGGCAGGGGCAGAGGTGAATGGTTGTCAGGTGCTGATAACCCAATCGCATACTAGTACACTGTATCTCTGTGTCCTTCACGGTAATCACTCAACATCTGACGTTGTTCACACCCTTTACATTCCATAATAAACCTGACAAGAAGACTAGACACGAACAATACTAACGCAGTCTGCGGACAGTTCTACTTGTTATAGAAAGTTGCAACCCTGATGGTGTGTAGGTGTACAAAGTAGTATTGATATCCGCCAGTGTTTTCTGGTTGCTTAAATCCTTTTCTCAGGTACTGTGTAGTTGCGCCCCAACAACTCCCAGTCACTTGCACGCTGCAGTTGCTGCTGCAGAATTTTCCTTATCAGGATAATGGGGATAGACAGTAACGAAACAATTAGATATTTTTCAGTGTGGCGGAACAGGAGGCTGTTGAAGATTAAATGCGTTGATTGAGGACTGAAGACTTCCTACTACGACACGAGAAGAGTAAATGCATAACAAAGAACATAATGAAGGGCGGTCAGTGTGTCAAATTGCCTTGCAGAGTTTCCTGGCCCAGTTACCAGCTCAGCCATGGATTATACCGTTGGTTGGAGAACTGCAGTGAGGTACACTCAGCCTCGTTCTGCCAAATGAAGCGTTAATTGGGTGAGGTCTGGAAGGCAGACAGCGGCCAGGAGAGTCATGTGCCGACTCCACGCTCCTTCATATCGCATCCGAATGACGCCATATTGCAAAGGATGACACGGTGATTGGTCGGTATCGTGTGTTCCTCTGAATCTAATCACGGAGTTAAGTTGTAATAAATAGAAGAGATAGAATGATGGGTCACATATTAAGACACGAGTCCGTGCTAAAGACTATAGCAGCAGTGATGGTGGAAGGGTAGATGCCGCAGCGTGTGGCCAATGTCGGGGCATACTTTGTCCTAACATCGCTTAACTAGCTTTATAGGGAGGTGCAATATATTTTTTCCTTTCTTTCCTCCACAGCATTTCGTCAAGAGTGGATGTCGTGGCACGCTGTTAATACGATAATGATGTGGACAGAAAGGAAGTTGCTTTAAATAAGTCTAAGAGATGGGAGAAGACAACAATTAAAATTTTCATTGTAGCTAAGAGTACATTATGGGGCGGAGGGAAAAAAGAACCTTTCGCCAGTCAATGAAAGCGCGCTCTCCGAGTAATACCATGCAACAGACGAAGCTGTAGGCAGTGTCAACAGGAAGAAGAACTGGAGACAGCGTAAATTATTATCTGTAAGCCGAAAAATGTAAACTCTTCACGGAGCAACCAACTACTTGAGGAAGTTATATTGAAATGATTCCCTGTGAAAATGAATATACTGTAATATTAAATGAATCTTGTGTGTTGTTTTTCCTCTGGCCTCGAACTGAGATTTTTTAAAAGAAAGAACGTAAGTGCCACAAAAATGAATTGCTAAATATAAAATCTTCAAAAAGTTTCTGTGTAAACATGAAAGAAGTTTCAGATTAAACCAACTTTGTGTCTAAGACTTTTTTCTTTACGTAAATGATAAAAAGTATTGTTCTGTCTTTCTCATCATTAATTAATGTGGAAACACGCATTAATCTTCCGTTTAAGGTGCAAGCAAACTGAAATTTTATGGATTTTTTTGTGTGTCTGGAGGTATTGATGTGTCCTCTGTTACCAAGTCGTGTGAATTCCGAAGCTGTCCGGTAAGTATTATTCAAGAAAACGTTAGAAAGAACTTAAGATATTTTTTCAGGTCAGTTTGACGCAGTACAATTTTGGCTATAGGAATATTTCATGAACTCGGTGACAGTCGAACTTCGTGATCGAATGAACGGGCAAAAGTCGCAGTGACCACAGCTACCATTGTGTTAAGGTTATGTTTTTATTTGTGACTGTTGATGAGTTTGCTGTACTGGAACTATAATACTCAGCTCACGTGTTACATTAGTGGCAACTGCGTCCAAGACTGCAGTCATTTTGTGGAACTTTTCTTAAGAGACCATGGTTTAATGTTGATCACTAAAACAGCAGCAAATACACACATTATACGCGATAATAGGGACTATGCTGAGTTGGTTTATATGCTTAGGGATGAAAACCGGCAAGTTCTATTAACACTGTTTTCCTCGCCGGTGATGGTCAAGGGTCTTTCGGAACAGCAAGGACTTCGACGACTCTCAATTTCTGAGCTGGGATGCGATAGATAGGTATGACAATATGCGCAATATCGTTAGCTACGCAAGCGGCAACAGATGCAATGGAAAGAACAAGATAGGCAACAAGCGACAGGTATAGAGAAATGTGTCATCGCAGCTTTAGTTTTCACGACCAAACCCTTCTCTTGAAAGATGATCTTTAGCCTTGAAAACTACTCCAATGTTTTCTTACTTCGTCGCTTGTTATTTCCAAAACCACAGTTTTAAAAACAGGTATCTATCGTACTTGTCATTTATTGCCAAACGTTCTGGGTGTCGTGCACCGCAACAAATTTACCACTTGTCGTTTGGGTCCATGGCATTACACGAGCCATACATTTTAGCTGGTTAAACTAGTGGCAAAGCTTTCATGCCGTTTATCGTTTGAAATTTCTCTTCCACTCAGTACCCGTCACAGACACACACACATACATACACGTACACAATAGCGCGCAGTCATCTCGACAAAAGATTTAATTAAACCGGCTTCTTTGGCACTAATATCAGAAACAGGCGGCTAATTAAAATAATCTCGGCGGCTTGATATTCTAACGCGGGGCCACACAGTTTTGGGCGGCATCCGGTTATTTTTGGCGCCCTTTGTCTGCCGTGCAGAAATTTATATTTCAGTGCGCGACAACAATGGCTTCAATGGAACGCTTTTGATTGAACGCTACAATGCGAAAGGTATTCGTAGCACAAAACATACGGTAGGAGCGGGCGTATTGTGTGAGTGCGATGGTTTCCATCGAAATTAACGTCTGAATAGAGAGAGCGAGTCGGACGTTAATTGCAGATTTGCTGGCGGCTTTCTGCTGTATAGGACAGGGCGTGCGCGCGCGTAAGCTACCGGCCTAGCCAGGTATCGAGCTCATTAAAGCGAGGCCTTACAAGAGCCGCTGAAAAGAGTAAACATCCGCGATGGCAAACTGCCGAATTAAATGCCGGCGGAATGTCAGCGCGGGCGCACGCCGTAACGAGAAAAATGTGTAAGCTTTCGGAACGTGAACGAAGAGAGCGAAACAGTGAATCGCCAACATAGTTACCATGTGAGGGTACAAGTTACTGGCAGATAAAGTGCGTTCGCGTTAAAATTCATTCCACTTGTTCAGAGTTCGTCAGCCATTCCCTTTATATTCCAACGCGGACGGGGGCGGGGTGGTGGTGGAAGAGGAGGTGGAGGAGAGGGATAAACTTATGCTTCACAATATTTTCGCTCGTGTCTACTTGTGGAACTAATATTAAACTCTTTTACTGCACTTTGATCATTTTTTAACAGGCCAAAGTTCTGACGGCGTTCGCAATGATCGGGAAGATACTACAAGGCTTTTGATCGATAATATCGCTGTTTTCGATGCAAGGGGGTGTTCAGCTTACGGGACACGTTGTTAGGATGTCCCTCCACTTAGAATGCCCGGTGCACAGGGAATTTTTGTGTGCGAGCGCAGACTTCACCGGTTGCTCTGAATCTCGGTAAGACTTTCTCTGCAATGTGATCGCGTTGCCATGTTGCTTAATATAAGGGGCAATCAGATAAAAACTAGATAGACTGTATAACGAGCATGGCGCGGACGTATGTGACGCTGGTAGATGTGTGTTAGAAGTGCCTTGTGTTGAGAATCGAAAAGGAACAGCACGAACGTCCAGCGCT
Source organism: Schistocerca nitens (assembly GCF_023898315.1). Lineage (NCBI taxonomy): Eukaryota > Metazoa > Arthropoda > Insecta > Orthoptera > Acrididae > Schistocerca > Schistocerca nitens. The sequence goes on from NC_064614.1 coordinate 816,519,430, forward strand.
GTGCCATATGTCTGTTGGGCGTGCTCAACGTGAGGTCAGCGGGTCATGTGGGTACAACTTCACTATGAAGATCGGGAAAAAGGAACAGCGAGGCATATTGCGATTTAGAAGGCGGAACCAGTGTCAGGAAATGAAACTCATGACGGAACACAGCCATGTAAGGCGAACACAGTACATCTCGTGCTCGTGTGTTTGCGTGGAATAAGCGATTTCAAGAAGATCGGGTGTCACTGAAAGACAACAGTCGTCCAGGATAGGTTCAACATGTCATCACTCCTTCTGTCATGTCTGCAGTGGATGCTGCCATCAGGGATTACCGACGGCCGACGGTGGAAGACGTTTCGCTTATGTTGGGCATCAGTCACGGTCCCACTCACGCCGTCATGACAGTTCATCTGAAGTTCCCCAAAATTTGTGCGCAGTGGGATTCCCACAGCATGATGGAGGAGCTGATGTTGAACGGAACGTCAACGTCGCTGCAGCGTCCGGAACGGTGTCAGGAGGAAGAATATCGTTTCCAGTCCCGAAGTGTCGCGGCAGAAGAAAAATAGTGTCATTGTTTAGAGCCGGAGAGCAAGCGTCAGAGCCAACAATGGAAGAACCTGGATTACCGCCCCACACCGAAAAAATCAAAAGGTGTGCGTGCCGAGAAAGTCATGATGACCTTTCTCATTGACTGCAAGTGCCCGCTGCTCAGTGGCACAGTGGTATGTGGACACAGCGCAAAAATTGAAGTGCGCCGTCAAGTCCAGACGCCCAGGAGTGCGGACGGATGGCATCATTCAATTGCAGGTAATGGACGCCCACATGTTGCCGAGATTATTTCGACTACGTTGCAGAATTTTCGCTGGGAAGTCCTTACAAAGTTCTAATCTCACCGAGCAAGGTGGCGCAGTGGTTAGCACACTGAACTCGCATTCGGAAGGACAAAGGTTCAAATCCGCGTCTGGCCATCCAGATTTAGGTTTTCCGTGATTTCCCGAATTCACTCCAGGCAAATACCAGGATGGTTCCTTTGAACGGGCACGGCCGATTTCCTTCCCCGCCGGCCGACGTGGCCGAGCGGCTCTAGGCGCTACAGTCTGGAACCGCGCGACCGTTACGGTCACAGGTTCGAATCCTGCCTCGGGCATGGATGTGTGTGATGTCCTTAGGTTAGTTAGGTTTAAGTAGTTGTAAGTTCTAGGCGAGTGGTGACCTCAGAAGTTAAGTCGCATAGTGCTCAGAGCCATTTGAACCACCTGGTGCAGTACTCCAGAATAGGGCGGACAAGTGTGGTGTAAGCAGTCTCTTTAATAGTTTAAGTGTTCTGCACATGAATCGCAGTCTTTGGTTTGCTCTATCCACAACTCTATCTATATGATCGTTCCTATTTATGTTATTTGTAATTGTAATCCCTAAGTATTTAGTTGAATTTACAGCCTTCAGGTTTGTGTGACTTATCTCGTAATCGAAGTTTTCGGTACAATGGATGCCTTGAATCATTTGAAAGGAAATGAAATGACAATTCGTTGGAGCACAGTACACGCCTCCAGTCAGCTACAAGGGAGTTCAATAAGTATTGCAACACCTTTTTTCAATGCAGGTTGTTCAGTATTCCAATATACCATATTATACCCCACTCTTTTGGCTACAAAACCCTGTTTTTCAACATAATTTTCATACAATGCTACGGCAATACGTCACCTTACTGGGAGGACATGTATACCCGCATGATACCACTCTATACCGGACGACATCGGAATCAATATCTTGCTGCATCAATAACATCCCCATTATGCATGTACCGCCTCGTGCAGATTGCATCGTTTATTGGGCCAAACATATGGAAGTCGAAGGTGTGAGATCCGGATGTAGGATGGATGCTTCCGGTTCGAAGTGACGAACTCATGTTTCATCGCCTGTGAGGATGTTAAACGAAAATTTCACAATCAGCGTCGAAAAGCGCAAGTAATGCCACACAGATGGTCCTTCGTTGCTCAGGATGGGCTTGTGTTAGGCGGCGAGGAACCCAGCGGGCACATAACTGAGTTCAACAACTGGTGGACGAGAGTGTTTGCAGTACCAACAGATGTGCAGCGAGGTGTTTGATTGTGATCCGTCGATCACCTCGAAGGAGAGTGTCCGTACGTTCCAAAACTGCGGGAGTTACAGCTGTGCACGACCGGCCAGCATGCAGGTGATTGGACAGGTTTGCGTGACCTTATTCCGATGTGACAGACGCCTTGGCCAAAGACACACCGTGCTTTTGTTCACTGTCAGGTATTCGTAGACATTTTTCAAGCGCCTATGAATATGTAAGATTCTCTGTTTTTCCACTAAAAGGAACTTAATGACAACCATCTGCCACCATCTGCCACCTATAAAATTATAGGGGCTGAAGCGGGAATATACCACGGTCTTCTACTATAAATTCTGCATTTTTCAACCGAAACTGGCGAGTAAAAAAGGTGTTGCATTACTTACGGAACGCTCCCCGTACAACCAAATCTCTGAGCTGTTTAGTCCAATGAAGCCGTGCAGGTTTATGTGCTGAGGCTACCCATCCCCAAATGTCCACTGCGTGCAGTTCCCTTCACAATGCACTCTTGGAAAGTGGTCCAGATTGACTAGCTTTCACTGATTGCAAAAACTCGTGTCGGGTTTTAAAAGCGACTTAACAGGGCTTGGCACTCATCTCCCGTCCCTATCCGTTATAATATTATAACTAATGCTGTTCTTACGCCATGTTACCCGGCTGCGAATGAAACAGCAATCCTCTAAGACACATTGTACAGTCTGCGTGATACACCATCAAACCAGGGTGCTGTGTTTACGATCATTAATGACAGCTCGTTGCTGCCATTCTGTCGATCTATCTTAACTGCGCTAAGTAAACACAGCTGAGTGGCACGAACGTCCTCCTCCACTGCCACGACGGATGCCAGTCGTAGAGGGTCACGTGACCATCGTGTACCTGCTTTACACCATTTACGGCGCTCGAAAGAGACCAGTGTGTTATTTCAAGGGAGTTACTAATATTTTGTCCGGTCAAGTTATGTGCTACACTTTGGCAACATATGCTTAATTTGGATACGTCGCGGCGTATCTAATGCACCGGCTCCACCATGATAGCTCTGCAGGCCGTTGCGTAAAAGTGCCTACCTGGTGATTCCGCAGCTGAATTACGGGCTGCAGTAACAGAGCCATCCATTCGTCCATCGTCATCACCACCGTGACCAGACGATATTTTTTGAAGCCCAAGACCGCCCCGAAAACAGACTAGTTCGTGTGTAATGACATCACCATGTTACTTGTAATAATGTATCATGTATTATGAAACTTACTGGAAGATTAAAATTGTGTGCTGGAGCGAGACTCGAACTCATGACCTTTTCATATCGGGGGCAAGTGCTCTACCGACTGATAAGGCAACCGTACCGACTTCCCCTCACCGATTTGATTCATAGTGACAGGGCATACAGGACACGACTAGGACTTCAACATACGTCAACAGGAATATGTAACTCTCAATCATTTTTGAGAAAATCTAGTTTAAAAATTATAAGCGTACTTAAGCTCTATGCCTTCTAGGGCTGCGGGACTTCACGGGGTCTGCAGCTGAGCGACTCAACGTTAGGACTCTCAAGTGCGAGGTCTCTGGATCGATCTCACTACTTTTTTTTTATTCCCACGTAATTCCAACAACAGACTTTTTATGCCCTGCAAATAATGATTGATTTAATATTTTTCTAATCTTTAGTATGAAACAGAGAGAAAAAGTTCTGTTTCTTCGAGATGTTGGAAATGAAAAAGGATACACAAGAACTTTCAATCAGATCAATGTAGTCATTTTATTCATATTATTGTATCTACATTTGTGACGAGTTTAATGTGTAACTTACGAGCACTGCACGAATAAGGACGATACTGAAAGTAGGATCATAGTTATCGCGACATACAGCAGATGTAATTAACGCCTAATTTTTTTTCATGTCCATGGAATTTTTCAGTGCATCTATTGCAAAACAAACTTGCTTTACAATCATACACTGTTCTTGGTCCCACACAGTATCGAAGCATAATATCTACTCGTAATACTGGTGCACCTAACTCGCAGCTAGATTCGATCCACAGGCCTCGTGTTTACGAAACTAGGCGCTTACTCGCTCGGCTGCTGATTCAGAGAACCCTAGCGCTCCTTGAAAGCACGCAGCATAAGCAGACCTGTAATTTTCAAACTACACTCCTGGAAATGGAAAAAAGAACACATTGACACCGGTGTGTCAGACCCACCATACTTGCTCCGGACACTGCGAGAGGGCTGTACAAGCAATGATCACACGCACGGCACAGCGGACACACCAGGAACCGCGGTGTTGGCCGTCGAATGGCGCTAGCTGCGCAGCATTTGTGCACCGCCGCCGTCAGTGTCAGCCAGTTTGCCGTGGCATACGGAGCTCCATCGCAGTCTTTAACACTGGTAGCATGCCGCGACAGCGTGGACGTGAACCGTATGTGCAGTTGACGGACTTTGAGCGAGGGCGTATAGTGGGCATGTGGGAGGCCGGGTGGACGTACCGCCGAATTGCTCAACACGTGGGGCGTGAGGTCTCCACAGTACATCGATGTTGTCGCCAGTGGTCGGCGGAAGGTGCACGTGCCCGTCGACCTGGGACCGGACCGCAGCGACGCACGGATGCACGCCAAGACCGTAGGATCCTACGCAGTGCCGTAGGGGACCGCACCGCCACTTCCCAGCAAATTAGGGACACTGTTGCTCCTGGGGTATCGGCGAGGACCATTCGCAACCGTCTCCATGAAGCTGGGCTACGGTCCCGCACACCGTTAGGCCGTCTTCCACTCACGCCCCAACATCGTGCAGCCCGCCTCCAGTGGTGTCGCGACAGGCGTGAATGGAGGGACGTATGGAGACGTGTCGTCTTCAGCGATGAGAGTCGCTTCTGCCTTGGTGCCAATGGTGGTCGTATGCATGTTTGGCGCCGTGCAGGTGAGCGCCACAATCAGGACTGCATACGACCAAGGCACACAGGGCCAACACCCAGCATCATGGTGTGGGGAGCGATCTCCTACACTGGCCGTACACCACTGGTGATCGTCGAGGGGACACTGAATAGTGCACGGTACATCCAAACCGTCATCGAACCCATCGTTCTACCATTCCTAGACCGGCAAGGGAACTTGCTGTTCCAACAGGACAATGCACGTCCGCATGTATCCCGTGCCACCCAACGTGCTCTAGAAGGTGTAAGTCAACTACCCTGGCCAGCAAGATCTCCGGATCTGTCCCCCATTGAGCATGTTTGGGACTGGATGAAGCGTCGTCTCACGCGGTCTGCACGTCCAGCACGAACGCTGGTCCAACTGAGGCGCCAGGTGGAAATGGCATGGCAAGCCGTTCCACAGGACTACATCCAGCATCTCTACGATCGTCTCCATGGGAGAATAGCAGCCTGCATTGCTGCGAAAGGTGGATATATACTGTACTAGTGCCGACATTGTGCATGCTCTGTTGCCTGTGTCTATGTGCCTGTGGTTCTGTCAGTGTGATCATGTGATGTATCTGACCCCAGGAATGTGTCAATAAAGTTTCCCCTTCCTGGGACAATGAATTCACGGTGTTCTAATTTCAATTTCCAGGAGTGTATATTTTCTCGAAAACGGTTGAGAGCTGCGGCTTTCTGTTTACACATGTTAAAGTCATAGACGTTCCGTATACACCCTGTCAAAACGAATCAAATCGGCGAGGGTAAGTTCGTATGGTCCCCTTTTAAGCTACCCAAGCACGATACACCACTCGACCTCACAGCTATACCTCCGCATGTACTTCATCTACTCTCCAAACTTCACAGAAGTCTTCTTGCGACACACTGCAAGACTAGCATTCCTGGAAAAAAAGAAAAAGCTGAGACATGGCTTAGCCACAGGCTGAGAGATGTTTCCAGCAGTGTGCGTTGATATGAAACTACCTGTAAGCTCAGACTCGCACTCGGGCGTTTTGCTTCTAACCGGATAGTGCTCTATTGATTTTTTTTTTTTTTACTCGGACCCGGATTCCCCAGCCGTTCTGAGCTGGCGCCTTAAATATTTTTTTATATATTACTACGTCTTTCTCATTTTTATTTTATTTTTTATTTTTTCATGGTGAAGGGTAGAGTAGTTAGTTTTGAGCCGGTGGAGACAGGGTGGGCAGGTGACGTGACGAAACCCAGGGCCTGGCCACGATGCCTCGCCCTTCCCATCTCTGAACCGCTCCCTCTAGTTTTTTTTTTTTTTAAACCAAAAACGGTTTAAGTAAACAAAACACCTTTATTTGTACAAGCATAAATACAACAGAAAGGCCATCTTGCCGGTGGAATCAATATGAGACAAGGCGAGTAAAAGTTTTTATTAACAAGGGGTGGAAAAAATAATAACAATAATACTGCAGTAAGTTAAGAGGAATGAGAGAGGAGGAGAGAGGAGAAAGACTAATTGAGTTCTGCAACAAGTTTCAGCCTGTCATATCGAATACTCTGCTCAAGAATCACAAGAGGAAGAGGTATACGTCTAAAAGGCCGGGTGATACGGCAAGATTTCAGTTAGATTACACCATGGTCAGACAGAGATACCGAAGTCATATACTGGATTGTATGGTGTAGCCAGGACAGATATATGCTCAGATCACAATATAGTGGTGATGAAGACTAGGCTGAAGCTTAAGGAATTATTCACGAAGAATCAATACGCAAAGAAGTGGTATTCGGGAGTACTAACGAATGACGAGATACGGTTGAAGTTCTCTAAGGCTGTAGATACAGCAATAACGAATAGCTCAGTAGGCAGTACAGTTGAAGAGGAATGGACATCTCTAAAACGGACCATCATAGAATTTGGGAAGGAAAACATAGGTACAAAGAAGGTCACTGCGAACAAACCATGGGTAACAGAAGAAATACTTCAATTGATCGATGAAAGGAGGAAGTACAAAAATGTTCCAGTAAATTCAGGAATACAAAAATACAAGTCACTGTGGAATGAAATAAATAACAAGTGCAGGGAAGCTAAGACGAAATGGCTGCAGGAAAAATGTGAAGACATCGAAAAAGAAACGATTGTCGGAAGGACAGACTCATCTTACAGGAAAGTCAAAACAACCTTCGGTGACATTAAAAGCAACGGTGGTAACATTAAGAGTGCAACGGGAATTCCACTGTTAAATGCAGAGGAGAGAGCGGAGAGGTGGAAAGAATACATTGAAAGCCTCTATGAGGGTGAAGATTTGTCTGATGTGATAGAAGAAGAAACAGGAGTCGATTTAGAAGAGACAGGGGATCCAGTATCAGAATCAGAATTTAAAAGAAGTTTGCGGGACTTAAGATCAAATAAGGCAGAAGGGATAGATAACACTCGATCAGAATTTCTAAAATCACTGGGGGAAGTGGCAACAAACTGATTTTTCACGTTGGTGTGTAGAATGTATGAGTCTGGCGACATACCATCTGACTTTCGAAAAAGCATCATCCACACAATTCCGAAGACGCAAAGAGCTGACAAGTGCGAGAATTATCGCACAATGAGCTTAACAGCTCCTGCATCCAAGTTGCTTACAAGAATATTATACAAAAGAATAGAAAAGAAAATTGAGGATACGAGAAATTGAGGATACGATAGATGACGACCAGTTTGTCTTTAGGAAAGTTAAAGGCACGAGAGAGGGAATTCTGACGTTGCAATTAATGATGGAAGCAAGACCAAAGAAAAATCAAGACACGTTCATAGGATTTGTCGACCTGAAAAAAGCGTTTGACAGTGTAAAACGGTGCAAGATGTTCGAAATTCTAAAACAAGTAGGGGTAAGCTATAGGGAGAGACGGGTCACATACAATATCCACAACAGCCAAGAGGGAATAATAAGAGTGGACGGCCAAAAATGAAGTGCTCGTATTAAAAAGGGTGTAAGATAAGGATGTAGTATTTCGCCCCGACTATTCAATCTGAACACTGAGGAAGCGATGATGGAAATAAAATAAAGGTTCAGGCGTGGAATTAAAATCCAAGGTGAAAGTTTATCAATGATACGATTCGCTGATGACAAGGTAATGAGAAGTAGCAGAAAGGAGAACAGCAAGAAACTTAACATCAGGATGAATGGTCACGAAGTAGATGAAGTTAAGGAATTCTCCTACCAAGGCAGCAAAATTGCCAATGATGGACGGAGCAAGGAGAACATCAAAGGCAGACTAGCAATGGCCAAAAGGGCATTCCTGGCCAAGAGAAGTCTAATAATATCAAATATCGGCCTTAATTTGAGGAAGAAATTTCTGAGAATGTACGTCTGGAGTACAAATAATGGTTTAAATGGCTACGAGCACTATGGGACCTAACATCTGAGGTCATCAGACCCCTAGAACTTAGAACTACTTAAACCTAACTAACTTAAGGACATCACACACATCCATGCCCGAGGCAGGATTCGAACCTGCGACCGTAGCGGTCGCGCGGTTCCAGACTGTAGCGCCTAGAACCGCTCGGTCACGACGGCCGGCTCGTCTGGAGTACAGCATTGCATGGTAGTGAAACATGGACTGTGGGAAAACGGGAACAAAAAAGAATCGAAGAATTTGAGATGTGGTGCTACAGACGAATGTTGAAAATTAGGTGAACTGATAAGGTAAGGAGAGGATAGGAACATGGGGGAAACACTGATAAGGAGAAGGGACAGGATGATAGGACATCTGTTAAGACGTGAGGGAATGACTTCCATGGTACTAAAGGGAGCTGTAGAGGGCAAAAACTATAGAGGAAGACAGAGATCGGAATACATCCAGCAGCTAATTGAGGACGTAAACTGCAAGTGCTACTCTGAGATGAAGAGGTTAGCACAGGAGAGGAATTCGTGGCGGGCCGCATCAAACCAGTCAGAAGACTGATGACCAAAAAGAAAGAAGAAGCTTAGAGGTTTGAGGCCGTAAACAAGGAGGGTAGAAGGTGCGGAGGTATGAGAAGATTTGCAGGCATCTCCCTGCTAGGCAGATGGGGCGTGAAGACAGAGCGGGCATGGGCCAACATGCGAGGCCCGGCCACTGTGTCCCCGGCGCCACTATCCGGGAGAAGGGGGGCAGAAGCCAATGAGGAGGGGACATTAGAGTAGGGCAAATGACCACGTGCTCTGGTATAATGCATAAAAGAAAGGGGCGCGTGTCCATCCGCCTACTCCGCTATGTGTTACGATATAGAAATTAGCGCTGAGAGTTTCACATGTCAGCAGGGGAGGTAGAAATGTCGCCTACGTGTGGCACCAACCAGCTGAGCCGGGGTGTAAAGATTGCGCGAAGTTAATTGGCGAAGAAGACGCGATAGCGTCTCGGTGCTCGATCTCATTGTTGGCGGTTTGTAAGTACTACCAGAAGTTAAGGAGAGATTTATCGCCATTATTATACCGCTAAGTGATCGTCCACCCGTTGACCCATACAATCGCGTGATTTTTGGTTGCGGGGAAATAAGTACTCAGGGAATTGGAAATTTGTGGTAAGGTCTTATGGGACCAAACTGCTGAGGTCATCGGTCCCTAAGTTTACAAACTACTTAATCTGACTTAAACTAACTTACGCCAAGGACGAAACACACACCCATGCCGGAGGGAGGACTCGAACCTCTTACAGGGAGAGCTGCGCGGACCGTGACAAGACGTCTTATACCGCGGGACTACCCCGCGCGGCCAATAAGTACTCTGAGTATGCTACGACTATGATTCATCGGTGGCTCTACTCATTAAAAGGCGTCTCCATAGGATCCAATGCAACTATGTGACTGAATGGATAGACTTGATTCCAAATGGCAGAGAATATTTCTACCAGAAAGTGTAACACTATACATCTGACAAGTCAGTGTATCGGTCATAGGATTTTGTACATTTCTTGTAACTTGAATCTAGAGTTGCATTTTTAAAGTGGTTTCTCGCAAGGCACACCATCTACTGTGTGCGATCATTCTGTCAGCCGTCATCCTCCCTCGCCTATAACACGATGCATATATTGCAGAACCTGCCGAGTAAGCAGGAGATCCGCGTTCAAGTCCTGGCCATAGCACAAATTTTAGATTTATTGCTTCAGCTTCTATTCTTATCGAAGATGTGACTTATATGTCTCCAGAAAAATGTTATTACACCAGATTACGCATATACACTATCGTTAGAAACTGTAACTCTGATTATGCTTATTAAGGAATTTATTCCTAAGAACAGTGTTCTCCAGATCATCGTTACTAACTATAACAGTCGATAGTGAAAAATTGGTCGAAGCATAACGTTCCAGATGACGTCTCCCGATCTGTCTCCTTCTCTGATGTCCTTGATGTCGGTGGGACATTAAAACCTAATATTCTTTCATTCCAGTCTATCTGAAGATGGGTTTACGAAGACAGGCAGACCCTCGCTTCAGTTCTGCCGTTGCGCTGCCTTGAGAACCACTCCTCAGACCTGCTTCCTCGATCGTCTTGCGCAGTGCAGATGGAATCCGGTGCCCGGAACGAGATGTAGAAGTGTTTCTGTGAAGAAGCGCCAAGAGCTGGAGGGCGAACAAAGGCGCGATGGAGGGCTCTAGACGGTTGCTAAGGGCGCGTGAATTGGACAGCCAGGTGGGCGGAGGGAAGTGGTGGAAGAGTGAGTCAGCGGCTCCTACTCTGCAGCCGGCGGCGGCCCCGTCCGGGAGACATGCAATATGCATGGCCGCCGGGCGTGAAGCGCCGGCCGTTGTTTATTCCGTTTGTGCCGCGCGGCTGGAAGCCGAGGCGGCGCCGCGAATTAGCTGACTGCGAGCCGGAGGCGAGGGGCGGGCTCTCGACCGCTGTGTGCGTAACAGCCGGGGGCGGTTGGCGGGAGGAGTTTCGTCTGTGTGTGTGCGTGTGTGAGAGAGGTCCGTAGCGGAGGCGGCGGCCGGGATTAGGCGGGCTCGCTCTCTCCACTGCCCGGTGGCCGCTGGGATTTGCAGATGACCAGTCGGCGCTCCCGTGTTTGCGGTCGCTCCGCACGTCCTGCCTCGCGCGGGTGTACCAGAGAGCTCGTACCGACCTGAAAGCGAGCGTGGGTCAGTTGGCGCCACAGGCCTCCTTGCCAGTGCTGCCACAGTCACTTGGCAGTGACAGGCGTGCCGCGCCCGCTGTATATGTGCCAAATCGCATTAAACTTGTGCAGCTCACGTTTCTCCCGGCTTATGAAATGTTCAAACAAATCAAGGTAAAGCAGCTGGGCGAATTCTTCGACACTGATATTTCGATAATATTCAAAATTAAAGCAATAACAGTCCTCGGTCGAAAAAAATGTAGTCTTTTTGACCTAGGTTTAGACCACTTCTAAGAGTGCCTTCATCAGAAATAAAACATTTAAACTGGCCTATAACAAAAGTAAAAAGTTTTAGGAATTTTTTTTTAACTGTAAGTAATGCCTAGCAGTATAAAAAGAAAAGGCAAAGTACTTAGATGTCACGTATAAAATAAATACCAATTGATAAAGCTTTAGTCACAAAATTTTAAAATATAAAATATAGAAGGCAAGCCACTATGGTCTGTTCACACTTGTCGATCTGCGGCCGCCTTAGACTGATGTGCCCGCGTTAGCAATTGTGGGCAGGTGAACATTACACCAAAAGTGCCATCTAGTAGACACAAATACGAACAGGCTACTTAAGAAATGGTTCAAATGGCTCTGAGCACTATGGGTTTTAACAGCTGAGGTCATCAGTCCCCCACAACTTAGAACTACCTAAACCTAACTAACCTAAGGACATCACACACATCCATGCCCGAGGCATGGTCGCGCGGTTCCAGACTGTAGCGCCTTGAACCGCTCGGCCACACCAGGCCAGCGGCTAATTATCATTCAAAATACAGACGACGAATATTTTGATGAACATTATTTAATACATGAAGTAAGAGGTAATATTTTATCTGACAGCAGCAGACATGGTAACAATTTGTCGACATAAGAGCTTAGAAGTACAGTTTAAAGACTGAAAGCGCTATTACAGAATTACAAAGGGAGCTGAATAACTCAGCGAGTAGAAAAATGGTGTAACATGAAATGTAGTTAATATAAACCATTAAATGAACAAAAAATTATGAATCGACTTAGATAGACATAGACTTGGGGCACATTTCCTATCAGATTCAACGCCTTCTTCATGATAAATACAACTGCAATGTCGCCTTTTCAACCAATAATAGTTAGAAGAAAAAAATTATTCATAAATTAAAATCGAATTGGAAATTTTTAAACATCTTTCTCGAAAAGATAGCCTCATTCTTACTGAGCAGCTACAATTATGTAATAAAAGCTTCTTCAACGGTATAAAGCATTTACTTTATTCTTGATTTCGTGTTCCCTCATGCAGTTACCGAAATATGTTTTCTGAGTCGATTCATAATTTTTTGTTCATTAAATGGTTTATATTAACTACATTTCATGTTATACCATTTTTCTACTAGTTGAGTTATTCAGCTCCCTTTGTAATTCTGTAATGGCGCTTTCAGCCTTTAAACGGTATTTCTAAGCTCTTATGTCGACAAATTGTTACCATGTCTGCTGCTGTTAGATAAAATATTGCATCTTACTTCATGTATTAAATAATATTCATCACAATATTCGTCTATCTGTATTTTGAATGTTAAGTAGCCTGTTTGTATTTGCGGCTACCACATGGCACTTCTGGTGTAATGTTCACCTGCTCACAATTGCTAACGCGGGCGCCTCAGTCTGATGCTACGTCAGCTCGACATGTGTGAGCAGCCCATAGCGGTTTGCCTTCAGTGTTTTCTATTTTCAAATTTTGTGACGAAAGCTTTATCACTTGATATTTATTTTATACGTGACATGTAAATACTATGCCTTTTCTTTTTCACTGATAGTACTTCCAGTTAAAAAAATTTTTTCCTAAACTTTGTACTTATGTCATAGGCCACTTTAAATTTTTTATTTCTGATGAAGACACTCATAGTAGTGGCCGAAACTTAGGTCAAAAAGACTTCATTTTTGCGACCGAGGGCTGATATTGCTTTAATTTTACTTTGTAACGGTCGCCGACAACTCATCAATGTTTAAAACTTTCGATATTATTTATTTATTTATTTTCTTTTAGTCAGTTACCGGGATATAAGAACAGACCAAATGTTGCATGTGAATTACTATACATGAATATAATACGCAGGAGAACTTTACAGGGTAGGAGTTGAGATACTGTCGTAGGTAATCCTGTGAGGTCGGGTCGTCAGTCGTGGTTGTGTAGCTCAGTCGGTGACCATCCGGAGCTGCACAAGGTAGGGTTGTTCACTTTCGACACTACTCTATCCCATAAACCTGGAGTCACTCATCGGGAGTCTGATGACCCACCTTTCTGGTCTCACTTTGCGACAGCACAGTTTTCGGTGTCGTGCGTATACGGACGACCTCCTCCCCTTGGTCCTTTCATGGAATAAAATACAAATGGTTATTAATTTGATATCAACGAACGAAACTATAGTGGGCAGTAACAAGAATGTGGCTAAATCATCGGCGACGCCCACTGGACGCGACCTCTCACACGATTACTCAGCACCTCTCCCGTTTGTACAGAAACGACGATACCTGTGTTTCATTTTCACCTCCAGCGTGCACCGTTCCGCTGCCATCAACTTTGTCACAAATCATATCTTCACGCCAGCGGACTATCGTACATTTCGCTTTGTTCAATTTGCCATTCGTGTATGACGATCCCACCAGTGACGTCTGAAAACTGGAACGAAAGTTCGTTGCCTGTTACCTCCGCGTTCCGCCGGATTCGATTGACCCATGGACTTTTATCCATGGACTTTTTTATGGAGACATATAAGTCACAACTTCGATAAGAATAGAAGCTGAAGCAATAAATCTAAAATTTGTGCTATGGCCAGGACTTGAACGCGGATCTCCTGCTTAATTGGCATGTGATGCAATATATGCATCGTGTTATACGCGAGGGAGGATGACGGCTGACGGAATGATCGCACACAGTAGATGGTGTGCCTTGCGAGAAATCACTTTAAAAATGCAACTCTAGATTCAAGTTACAACAAATGTACAAAATCCTATGACCAATACACTGACTTTTCAGATGTATAGTGTTACACTTTCTGGTAGAAATACTCTCTGCGATTTGGAATCAAGTCTATCCATTCAGTCACATACTTGCATTGGATCCTATGGAGACGCCTTTTAATGAGTAGAGCCACCGATGAATCATACTCGTAGCACTTTCATATCTCTAAAAGAGTCACCTTTTTCGAACCTATCTGCTAAGTACCCCATACAGCAGAACTCCAGTATGTCTTTTTAGACAGGTCCTCTGCATCTTGTAACTCTTCCTCATTCTGTGCCCAACCCTACCTGCAACTTCGTCCATGTGGAAGTCAGAAACGGAGTGAGGTGAGTTAATGTGACAGGACGTGTTTTGACCACACAGTGGAAATGAGAACATTTTGTCATAGTTACACCAACTGTGTACGATGTGTAAGGCCACATTTAAAAGAAGCTTTCTTCTGCAACACAAGGTAGTAGAAAAGACAGTATGAGTAGTTACAGTTATATCCCTTTTCGGGAAAATTAGGAAGACTCCACATCGCACGGGAACTGGAAGATGGATGAGGATTTTGCTGCTGTATTGTGGTGTATCTCCAAACTACATTCAGGTAGGACGGTCTGAATCAGATATGCATCCCTCAGGGTGCAGTCATGTATGTCTCCCTAACATTCCCTCTATCTTTGTTATTTTGTACCATCCAACAGAGAGAAACTACGAACTGTAAAAACTCCACTGACATCACCAGGCAGAGAACTCGATAAGATATTACCATATCCCCTCCTTCCGATATAGCGAAAACAAAAACAGTCTCTGTGTTAGCACTTAGCCTATTTGGAAATCCTATTAAATATAGAGATATTGATGTATTGGATCGAACTCGCTTGCGCAGACTTGTATAAAGTTTCGTCACCTGTACTGTAGAAGGACCATATCCCACAGACCGTCATTCGTAAGAGATGGTCCCTATATTGTTCTTTCATAAGCAGTTTGAAACATTTTTTTTCGGTTGTAACACATATAAGCACTATACGATTATAGCTTCGTACTCCGTCATACATTTTGTTTTTCCACTACGACTTCGAGGACTGTGTCAGGCGCTAAACCGACATTAACATGTTTCGATCCCTCCCACCAGAGGTTCGAGTCCTCCTTCAGGCATGGATGTGTGTGTTGTTCTTAGCATACATTATTTTAAGTTAGTATAAGTAGTGCGTAGGTCTAGGGACCAATGACCTCAGCAGTTTGGTCCCATAGGAATTCAAACACATTTTAACATGTTTCGATCCATTAGCTTTCACAGAAAGCTGGACATTGCATGGTGTAAACTAAGCTGTTCCTACAACAAGCAGGATGATTGAAATAAAAGACAGAGGCAGTGTTTCTTACTGACAAAAATGTAGAAATCATCACAACGCATGGAAACTGGAAGAGTTTGCACACTGTGGAGCGTTCCCAAAGAGCTGCCCAAAGGTGATGACCTCCACATTTAATGTAACCTTTCACATTGATGGGATAGCAGATGTTCAGGTGTTCAATTTCGAAGAGATTAAAAGCATTGATTCCTTGTATTGCATCTATGTTTGTGATCACTGTTTTGGTGCTGCTCCCATTAAGACTCCCTCAATCTCAAACAAATGGTGCCAGTTAATCATTATGTGGTGATCAAGAGCATACCACTGGACATATCGGACGGGAAAGACATTGTGGATGTACTGCAATAACCACCACAGTTGACAGTGCGATCAATTTTAGCAAATTTTACAAGTTTTTCCGTAACTTCAACACCTACCAATGACACGGAAGCACTCTTCCCAGTTTCTGTATCATCGCTAAACCACTATTCCGCTACTTTGCAAGTACCATATACTAGATTGCGAATGTAGATAGATGACTATGCAGTACATCCATTCATGACTAATTCTCAAACATATATACGATAGTATACGAGACAGCGACCTACGCCGATGTAATTAGTTTGTCTACATACTTCTAACTCTTCAATTACAGTGCGTAATTTACGATTACAATTGCCCATCCTCTTAGGATAGAGTTGGAGAATGAAAGATCTCCCTGCTTTGTGTTCGATCAACCCTCCTTGCAAACTGTCGACAATGTAATTTACAGCTGACTGGAAGTAGGTGGTTACTATACCCACTACAGTCCTTCATTCCAAGTCTGGTGAAGGAACAGAGCGTGCTGAGTCCGTAACTGCTGTTCAGCGAAGACGGTTCCACACCAGTCTTACTCACGGCACCCATCCAAATGCACAAGACCTCTGCAGATGCGTGCTTGCTGAGGAGGTTGGCATCTCCTATCGGTGTATAGTAGATATGAGACTTGTGATTATGTAACAATTCGTTAAAAAGAAACATGTGGATTATGCATGATGGAGCTCCAGAAGGACGTCTTGCCTATTTGAAGTATTGTAAAGGTGATTCGCGTCAATATCAAGAAGATATCGAAAAGAAAGAAACGATCACGGAATATAAACACATTCCAAGGGCTCCACAGTTCTGTACTTAAACAGCACTAGAGTGATGCGGTTTACGACCTATTAGTCGTGTGGAATGCAACGCTGTTAACGTTCAATTGTAAGAAATATATTTCCAGCACATGATGGGCATCTTCCCTGCAAGTTTCTCTATGATAAACAATGGTGACAAACTGTAAAGTGAAAGAACAACTACCTTGCACACCAAAGAAAACATCAATTCTTTGTAACACAAGCACTACATAGATTTACAGAGGTGTATGACGCCTGCTGTTCATGAAGTTCAAGCCCGATTATGGCTCGGAAATTATGATATGTTCACAAGTCCTGTAAGATGAACATCGGCAGCTGAAAATGCATATGAAGCAATAGTGACATCTTACGAAGAAATCGATATAATCATCAGTAGCCAGAGATGTAAAAATCTTATTGCAGTTTACCACCACACCTGGTAATCTTCCTCTCGCACACGGAAGTCATGATCAGATGTTAGGTGGTATTGCTCATGTGCTGGATAATATTGCTATTTCGCCTGGACGGCACATCTCTAGAAAGCCTATTCTTTCCACTATTAAGGTGTGTACCTGTTGCACCAGTCTACTCTCCTCCTCCAGATACGCAATTTTATTGATTTCGCTCAGTACTCATTTCATGTTATTTTTCTCTAATTTTATGTATTCTCAGTCAATTTCCATAATTTTACTAGGTTTTCGTGATTTTACATATTTCATTGTATTTCCATAAATGTTTAAATATTCACATCACTTTTTTGTGATTACATCAGGTTTTCCTCGATTTACGTCATTTTTCATATTTTTTCCACATTTTTCCATATGTATACGGTCATATTGCTGACATAGGCACGTGCTGTTTGATTTTCTATTTGCGCGTCTTATACACCAACCTACCAAAAAATCCTAAGACTTTCCCTTTCCCCGAAGGTCCACTTGCATGCATTTAGGATAGGATGATCATGAAAAGTATGTTAACAGTCGCTTCATGCCTATATGAAACTGAAGATTCGAAGTGTCATTGTCATAGGATTTTGTATATGTCTTTCGACTTAAATCTAGAGTCGCATTTTTGAAGTGATTCCACACACGGCACACCGTCTACTGTATGCGATCATTCTCAATCAATCAGCATCCTCCCTTGCCTACGGCCCCGTGCAATTATCGCAGAACCTCTGTTACACTGCCTACATGGTACTGAGGTAGAATGCTGTTTGCTAGCATGGGAAAATATCTAGAAATGACAAGTGGGAGTTGCAAATATCGTCTTAATATCACGTTTCTGAGCCGAAGCACTTTCTGAATTCGAAGGGTGATTTTATTACGAGCTGACACTGCTTGCGACATGCACCCCCACTTCCTGTCTGTTAATACACAACCCACAATCACTGTCTATATTCAATGCCGCGGTATTTGTGTGGAAGATCTCTTCATTCAGAAACAATACTATACCTCGGTTTATAAAGCACATACGAGTATAATTTCTAACATGGGTATCATTAGCGATACTTGTGTGGGCCTATAGAACCAAGACCACCTTTTATTCGGTGTGACAGTAATGAAGTTGTTGTGACTGTGTTTTTAATAGTGCGATCCTTACGTGAAATTTATGTTGCCGGTGTTAGAATCGTTCTGCAGTCAGCTTAAAATGTCAGTTCTCAATAGTGTTCCTTGAAAAGAACATGGTCTTCATTCCAGAGATTCCCATTTCATGTACCTGGTTAGTGTACTCTGACTGCTGAAAAAAAATTGCTCGCCATTAAAAGTGAGTCTCGTGGTCAGTTTCATTAATTAGTCTATCAATGTGTTATCAATGGCGTGCCGTCTAGCGGGTGTAAGCGATGGCTACGGTCACGGATATGATTTAGAAGTGGGAGTGGTAACCAGGCGTTTTCTCGATGGGGCGATATTTTTCAACGAAATTTAAATCTCTCGCCTACACAGGGAGAGACGACCATCATAATAAAATGAGATGTATTAACGACATAGTACGTAGTATGAAACTGATATTTACGACTTGCTTGTGCTGTTACCTTAAGGGACTTTGTATATGACTAAGCATTTGGTTACTTTAACGGATTTCGTAAGTGAGGAGGCATTCTATGAAAGATATGCATCTTAGCACTCCATCATGAACCAAAAATGAGTCTAATACTCTAGTCTTGTGATGCAGGATGTAACAGATACTAAGTCGATTAGAACAGACTTTTTTTACCTGATGAGAGATACTTAGGAACATGGCCTATGCTATACTGTTATAGTGTTTTCGCAATAAGTAACGGTACTTCAGCGATGTGAAAACGTGTGTGCGCGCGCCCCAATTTCTTCTGTCTTCGAAAATAAAACTCATAGAAAAGGGAGAAATCTACATTTCGCGTAAGAAATTCGAGGTGTTTGGTCAACAATATCACTGTCTGGAATTGGGTAAAGTGTATTTTTTTAAATAGGGGTGTCTCTGTCGGTGAGAAATTAGTTAGAGCTAGTATGTACAGCCAAGCTGCACCTCTTAGTTTTGCAGTGCTCCACGGCTGGCAGCAGAAGTGGTCAAGAGGTTTCGGCGGCCAGAAGTTGTGGATTAGCTCAGCCTATGACGGGGGGCAAGATACAAAGAATGTGCCGACCTGCCTCACCCTGCCCAAGACAGCGGGGGCTGCTGAAGTGACCAGTGAGCTGGGTGATCAGCGACAGAAGTGGGCGTTTATGTTGCGTGAGAAGATTCAAAATGACGGTTGGTGTTTGTGCTGGACAGTTATTCCCCCCAAGTAAACTGATCGGTTCACTGCTTGGTGATGACCTCTGGGCATTCAGTATGGCAGGTGTGTGGGTGCCGGGGGTTGTGCGTGCAGCTGCCGTCATGGCCGGAACGGGTGCGGATCTCTTACGGCCGGCGCGAATGGGACAGTCGGAGGACGGCGCGCTCGTCGCGATCACAAGGATTTTTTTCACAAGATATGTTTGACTACGAAGTCTTTCGCGACGGAGCCCTTGCATAAAAAGTTCTCGGTTTACTTGCCGCATCAAATTTGGATAAAATCCCAAGCTTTCGATGACTACCTCTGTCATCTTCGTCAGGGGTAAAACTGACTGTCGTGAACCGGTGAGGCTTCCGCTTTTATAAGTAGTGGATGGCTTCTCATTGGCTGGATGACGTCACGGTGAAAACGGCGCGTACCGAGGTGGCGGCCTCTATATCCATAGAGTTTATTTGCGCGCTTTATCCAGCGTTGCTTGCAGCGCCATCCATCGCAACAGGCGGAGAACTGCGAGGAATGTAAGAAGTCTCCATCCGCGCTCTTTCGTTGTCAATTGCGCGCTTCCATGCATTGCTGAGTGCATAACCGGAGTCTCTGTTGAAATTATTTTCACAGAGTCTAATTTCAACTGCTTCCCTGATGACAGAGTCCCAATAGTTTGAAGCGTGAGCAAGTAGTCTTGTTTCATCGAATAAAATCTGACGACGGTATTCATAAAAAATTGATATTCCGATCGTGATATCAGATCTAATCTGGCGAAGAAACCAAGGAAGGACGCTGTTCGAACAGATCAAGAGGACCAACACATCGCGCGGCTACCATTCTGCGGTGCAACGACCAGCAAGATCGGCAGAGTCCTGAGCCGGCAGGGAATCAGACCAGTCTTGCGGCTACCTAGGAAGATTAAGGAGATGTTGCGACCCGTGAAAGATAATCTTGGCCTGAGAGTACCGGGAATTTACAGCATTCCTTGCGAATGTGGGAAAAATTATGTGGGCCAGTCTATACGAACTGTTGCCGATCGCTGTGTGGAACATCAGCGTCACCTGAAATACAGGTACCTAGAAAAATCAGCGGTGGCTGAGCACAGTTTGTTAAATAAACATAACATTTTATTCGATGAAACAAGACTACTTGCTCACGCTTCAAACTATTGGGACTCTGTCAACAGGGAAACAGTTGAAATTAGACTCTATGACAATAATTTCAACAGAGACTCCGGTTATGCACTCAGAAATGCATGGAAGCGCGCAATTGATAAAGAAAGAGCGCGGAGGGAAACTTCTTACATTCCTCGCAGTTCTCCGCCTGTTGCGATGGATGGGGCGCTGGATAAAGCGCGCAGACAAAATCTATGGATATAGAGGCCGCCACCTCGGTACGCGCCGGTTTCACCGTGACGTCATCCAGCCAATGAGAAGCCGTCCACTGCTTATAAAAGCGGAAGCCTCACCTGTCCACGACAGTCAGTTTTACCCTTGACGAAGATGACGGAGGTAGTCATCGAAAGCTTGGGATTTTATCCAAATTTTGTCGCGGCAAGTAAACCGAGAACTTTTTATGCACAAGATATGTTTAGTGGAAATGTTGTGATGGAGTAAGGTGTTTGCGTTCCCAAACGTTGGTGCATAAAAGACCTCAGATATACTTAGCGCTACAATCTATTTATGGAGGAAATTTCGTTACCTGATTTACATAATGTGTGCATGTGATAGTCAAACGTTGAAAATATGTTTTATTACGAAGAAAGTGGTGGTGAGTGTTGTAAGCAATCTGTTTGAGTCCTGCAAATTGTATGGAGATGTTAGTTCGCACATGCAAACGGAGTGGCCTCCTGAGAGAGACAGAGGTAGGAAGCAAGTCTGTAATTTCCGGATCAACAGAAGGCCACCATTTGATGCTTTGTTTGGGGGCTGCGAGATCAAAGGAGGTCGATATCCGGTCCGTGGTCAATGGTATTTAGTAACGTGATCTCTTATTAGGACACTGGTTGGTTTTGAACTTCGTGGCGGCTCCCAGATGATAGACGTACACGCAGGAGATCCCAAACGGTGGCTACTATATCGCGCTTCATGCCATTCCTTGGTGGTTACAGTTATTACCTCATGGGAAGTGAGAGTGAGGGGTGCAGATGTGTGCTCTAACCAAGTGGCGGAGCCCTCTCTCCCGCAAACTGGTTAAATAAATAACATGTATCAATATATTATTGACTTTGATTTGAATTTTGTGTCATGAGATCCTTCCTCTCCAGCAGAGAGTGAGTCTTTTTCCCGCCAGTTTTTTCTCGGAGGAGTGGAAAGGTGGTGGCGAGGGGTTGGGGGACAACCTCTGGTGGTGGCCCTGTGCACTACCTCAGTCGATGCCTGCATGTCAAGGTGAGCATACACACTAAAATTTTCCAACAAGACTACACCTTCAATCTGTAGCAGTGTAATTATATAATTAGGACATGTAGTTGCTGGATGTGAGCTTTTCCCACCAAATAAAAGAGAGAGCCAACCCCTGAAAACACTATTTTATAAATAAACAGTATATCCTTTGCTACGTCACTTATGTTGATTTGAATTTCCTGTCATGATACCCTTCGTCTCCAGCACAGACTGAATCCTTTTACCACCAACTTCCAGATGATTGGAGAGGAGAGGGGAAGTGAGGGAAGTAGGAAGAGAGGAGAGAGCAGTCGATTACCTGATAGATTTAACTAATAAGTCAGTCAAACTGATAGAGTGGGGGGGGGGGTTACTTGAATAACTCAGACCTGGAAGTGTACTTATATGAGTTAGGGGAGTTCCCAGAAGGGTGAGGGGGAGGAGGAGAGGCGGAGGTGGAGGGGAAGGGGTGGGGTGTTTCTTCCAAGGACGGATTATCCCCGGGGGTCATAATACACTTAGCATTGCAATAAATTAAGGACCTGTCAATCAAAGGAGAATAATACATTTGCAACCAACACTAACAAATTGTGCTCGTGTTCTCTTTGTCCTATTTCTCCCATCACGCCACTAAGCCGCTTAAAGTGAATACTGCCATGCTTCCCTTGAAAGGTCATGGCCGATTTCCTTAACCATCTTTGCCAATTCAAGCATTCACTCCACCACCGATCTCGATATTGACGAGATGGTAATCTCTAATCTTCCTTCCTTCAGCACACACAAAAGGTCCAGCAAAGCAGTCCTTATCGAAATGTCTGTCTAGACCACATTTACATCAACGCTCTGCAAGCCACCTTATTATGTCTGGAGGAGGTTACGTCCGGTACCATCATCGTATTCCCATTTCTCTGTTCCACTCGCGAATGGTGCATGGCATGAATGACTGTCGATAATGTACCATACGGGCCATAATTTCTGTGAATTTTATCAAAGCTTTCATTCTGTGAGGCATATGTGGGAGTAAACAATATGTTGTCCAGCTCCTTTCCGAAGGTAAGCTCTTGAAGGTAAACTTCCCCATGATATACAGTGCCTCTCCTGTGTAGCTACTTTAGTAAGTCTCTCATACTTTGTAAACGATCCCGTCACGAAACATGCCGCCCTTCAATGGATGTTCTCCATTTCTCTGCTAACTCTCTTGGTGAGAGTCCCAAACTGGTTAGCAATACTCACGAAACTATCGATCAAGTGTTTTATAAGCCTCTTCTTTCGTGGGTCAGCTTGGCATCAGCTTTTCCTACTCTTTATTTTATGTGGCCATTCCACTCGGGACCGGCCGGCCTGTGTGGAAAAGCGGTTCTAGGCGCTACAGTCTGGAGCCGCGCGACCGCTACGGTCGCAGGTTCGAATCCTGCCTCGGGCATGGATGTGTGTGATGTCCTTAGGTTAGTTAGGTTTAAGTAGTTCTAAGTTCTAGGGGAGTGATGACCTCAGAAGTTAAGTCCCATGGTGCTCAGAGCCATTTGAACCATTTTGAACCACTCGGGACCACTCAGGAATCCCAGTTATTTTACGCCTATTATTGTTTCCAGTAATTTTCCACCAATAACATGATCGAACAGCAATGGATTTCTTCGTGTATTTTTCTACAACGCGTGGTATCCAGGCCAGAGGTATTCTCAGACAAATCAGTACAACGAAAAAACTTGACATTTTATGTTGTTGTATAAATAAGCAATCGACAGAGACTCTCTCCAAGATGTGATCCTCACCATTTCACGAACAGCTCTGAGTCGCGTGTTGCATGCTCGCCACTGACGTGTTGACGAACTATGCAGTTCCACAGATTCCTCGCAGCGTCATTTTCGAAGGGCATTCCAACTGCCTGACTCCCTCGGTGTCCTGATCTGACTTAGATGGATTTCAGTGCAGGGTGGTTTATCAAGGACATTGTTTACAGACCAAAGATTTGAGACCTGGTAGATTTGAGACAATCACAGTAGAGGTCAAAACACCTGCCGAGCTGTCAAGCTTATGAACATGTCGCGAGAAGTGGAGCACCATTTCGATATCTGTCAAGCTAAGTACGATGCTCACATTGATTGCATACAATGGCGAACAAATAAAGGCTTAAACTTTATGATGTGCTGAGCCCAGACATCGTGTACGTTACATACTTTATATTTACACCCAATGTCTTCGTGAGGTTTTTTTTCTACAGTCTTCCCGCGTTGCACACTTCCTATAGGCTTAAAAAGAGTGTTTGTTGTCCACCAGATCATTTATACGCACTTCAAACAGTAACGGCCCAATGGTCCTGTAACACTTTCTTGGGATTCTTCGGAAATTGCGTCTGCGGGTTTCATCCACTTATGAATAATGTAGCGAACTGTTTTCCTAATCCCACCTAAAATCTAGTCCTATACTCTATAAGCTCACTTTTTGTTCAGGTAACGACAGTGTGGATCTGTATCGAATGCCTTCCAGAAGTCGAGGAACATGGTAGCAACCTGGGTGCCTTTGTTTACGGCGCTGTGGATTTCCTGGACGGAAAGAGCTTTATTTTGCAACATCTCTGTTTATGGCACTCAGTGGTGGTTTTTATAGAGTAGATACTTTCGTTCTCCAATCACACCATAATTCGATAGCACAGAACGTGTCCCTAATTCTTCAACTGACTGAACCCAGCGACATAACCCAATAATTGTATGCATCAATTAGACGATCCTTCTAGTTTGTCAAAGTGTCAAAAGTGTTCCTGGTAATGGTAATAATAATAATAATAATAATAATAATAATAATAACACACTGATAGAAAGGATTCGCAAGACAAAGAAATACACTCCTGGAAATGGAAAAAAGGACACATTGACACCGGTGTGTCAGACCCACCATACTTGCTCCGGACACTGCGAGAGGGCTGTACAAGCAATGATCACACGCACGGCACAGCGGACACACCAGGAACCGCGGTGTTGGCCGTCGAATGGCGCTAGCTGCGCAGCATTTGTGCACCGCCGCCGTCAGTGTCAGCCAGTTTGCCGTGGCATACGGAGCTCCATCGCAGTATTTAACACTGGTAGCATGCCGCGACAGCGTGGACGTGAACCGTATGTGCAGTTGACGGACTTTGAGCGAGGGCGTATAGTGGGCATGTGGGAGGCCGGGTGGACGTACCGCCGAATTGCTCAACACGTGGGGCGTGAGGTCTCCACAGTACATCGATGTTGTCGCCAGTGGTCGGCGGAAGGTGCACGTGCCCGTCGACCTGGGACCGGACCGCAGCGACGCACGGATGCACGCCAAGACCGTAGGATCCTACGCAGTGCCGTAGGGGACCGCACCGCCACTTCCCAGCAAATTAGGGACACTGTTGCTCCTGGGGTATCGGCGAGGACCATTCGCAACCGTCTCCATGAAGCTGGGCTACGGTCCCGCACACCGTTAGGCCGTCTTCCGCTCACGCCCCAACATCGTGCAGCCCGCCTCCAGTGGTGTCGCGACAGGCGTGAATGGAGGGACGAATGGAGACGTGTCGTCTTCAGCGATGAGAGTCGCTTCTGCTTTGGTGCCAATGATGGTCGTATGCGTGTTTGGCGCCGTGCAGGTGAGCGCCACAATCAGGACTGCATACGACCGAGGCACACAGGGCCAACACCCGGCATCATGGTGTGGGGAGCGATCTCCTACACTGGCCGTACACCACTGGTGATCGTCGAGGGGACACTGAATAGTGCACGGTACATCCAAACCGTCATCGAACCCATCGTTCTACCATCCCTAGACCGGCAAGGGAACTTGCTGTTCCAACAGGACAATGCACGTCCGCATGTATCCAGTGCCACCCAACGTGCTCTAGAAGGTGTAAGTCAACTACCCTGGCCAGCAAGATCTCCGGATCTGTCCCCCAGTGAGCATGTTTGGGACTGGATGAAGCGTCGTCTCACGCGGTCTGCACGTCCAGCACGAACGCTGGTCCAACTGAGGCGCCAGGTGGAAATGGCATGGCAAGCCGTTCCACAGGACTACATCCAGCATCTCTACGATCGTCTCCATGGGAGAATAGCAGCCTGCATTGCTGCGAAAGGTGGATATACACTGTACTAGTGCCGACATTGTGCATGCTCTGTTGCCTGTGTCTATGTGCCTGTGGTTCTGTCAGTGTGATCATGTGATGTATCTGACCCCAGGAATGTGTCAATAAAGTTTCCCCTTCCTGGGACAATGAATTCACGGTGTTCTTATTTCAATTTCCAGGAGTGTAGTTAATGTAGAATAATGAATTTCTGGGAATACATTTGTCTAGGTAACCTAGTGATTAACACTGCAAGACAGCACGTTGACGTAAGCATGAGATACTCGTTTGAAAATGTGAACTGCTGGTGCATTAATAACCAATGTAACCGCTTAACTTTGAATGCAAGCTTGCAAACGTCCATGCATTGCGTTCTACGGTTGCTGGATGTGAGTTTGTGGAATGGAGTTCCATGCCTGTTATACTGGGTCGTTCAATACAGAAATGGTTAATGCTGTTGGTGGATGGCCTGGGGTTGTCGTCCAATGATGTACCATACGTGCTCGATTGGAGACAGAAATGGTGTTGAGAAGGCCAAGGCAACATGTCGACACTCTGTAGAGCATACTGGGTTACAACAGCGGTGTGTGAGATAGCGTCCTTTTTTTTTTTTTTTTTTTTTTTTTTTTTTTTTTTTTTTTTGGAAAACAGCCCATGGAATGCTGTTCATGAATGGCAGCACAACAGGTGAATTCACCACACTGGTGTCTAAATTTGCAGTCAGGCTGCTTGGGATTCAACACGGGAATACTCCTGCTGTCATATGAAATAGCACCCCAGGCCGTAACTCCAGGTGTAGGTCCAGTGTGTCTAGCACACAGACATGTTGGTTGCAGGCCTTCAATTGGCCCCCTCCTAACCAACACACGGCCATCGTTGGCACTGAGGCAGAACTCGCTTTCATCAGAAAACACAACAGACTTCCATCCTGCCCACCAATGAGCTCTTGCTTGACACCACTGAAGTTACAGACGGCGGTGATTTGGGATCAGTGGAATGGCCGCTACAGGACGTCTGGCTCGGAGTTCTCCTTGAAGTAATAGATTTGTAACAGTTCGTTGTCTCACTTTGGTGCCAACTACTGCTCAGATTTCTGCTGCAGATGCAGTACAATGATCCAGAGCCATACATCGAACACATTGATCTTCCCTGTCGGTCGTCGCACGTGACCGTCCGAAGTCTAGACTTCTTGCGACCGTACATTCACGTGACCACCGCTGCCAGCAAAAATGCACAGCGGCTACATTCCTGTCAAGTCTTTCTGCTTTATCGCAAAAGGAACATCCAGCTTCTTGTAGCCTTATTACAAGACCTCGTTCAAACTCCGTGAAGTGTTTATAAATGGCGTCTTTGTCGCCTCAAAGGCTTTCTTGTCAAACATCAGCTCACTCACCACATTCAGTCTCAAAGGTAACCATTACAGCGTGTATCGAAAGCAAACCTGATTAGCACCCTCTTAGTGGCGCTACTAGTGCCACTCTTGTGTGACTGGCGCGAAATTTGAACAGGCATCATCTTTAAGATGTAGAAACCGGCCTACCGACTTTCGTTTATGTCGCACAATTCCTTCGAGGTGTTGCAATTTTTTCGGTCCGTGTAATAATAAATAATAATAATAATAATAATAATAATACATCTCCCTTATACTGGTTTTACACTAACGCGTTTTTGAACAAACGTATTATAGCGACCTGAACTCTCCAAGGCTGCTACGGGTCAGGGAGATGAGTGGTGATGTAGGAGTAGTCGGGTTCTGTACCCTGAGCCGTCAGTAACACAGTTATAGCCGCGCGGGATCAGCCGAGCGGTCTCAGGCGCTGCAGTCATGGACTGTGCGGCTGGTCCCGGCGGGGGTTCGAGTTCTCCCTCGGGAATGGGTGTGTGTGTTTGTCCTTAGGATAATTTAGGTTAAGTAGTGTGTAAGCTTAGGGACTGATGACCTTAGCAGTCCCATAAGATTTCACACACACACAAAACAGTTATATTTAGAGTGACACTGTATTGACATGATGAATATGCAGTGTAACGTTGCTGCTCCGTAGCGTCGTGCAACGCAGCGGCCTCAGGAGTGCGCTCGGAAGAAGTGCTGACGCGCCACGTCAGCGAGTCGTGACACGGGAGCCACAGGTGAGAGGGGGGTGGTCGACGTGAGGGCGTCTGCGCTGCAGCGGGAGAAATGTGTAGGCGTTGTGCATTACCAGACTTTTTCCAGCACAATGCAGCTCTATACCCCAGCGCCTCCGTGGACGGCGCGCACTTAGGTGAGTGTACCTGATGGGGTCGTCCAAGACGAGGGTTGTCGTGAAGGACAGCCCTGGTCTCCCAGCATGGGACGACCAAGGCTGCAGCAGATGCTCTCGGAATGGACAGGGAGCTGCTCGGACGCACCACGTCCAAGTAGCCTGTAATGTTAGATCACAGCTGTGGCTTGCATCGAAGTGGTTGCGTCTTGGAGTGGAAGTCAGCAAACAGGTAGCAGGCAGACCGTCAGCGATCGGCTTGTCGTGGTTTCACCGAAACTCCTTAGACTGTCATTTCCTCTGGTACTGGTGACACTGACAGAAATCCGGCGTGACTGAATGTGCCCGTGAGCTCAAAAAGACGTATTATTTAAATAGCTAGGGTCACACCTATGTCGCGATGGCTCTAGATGGATGACCAAATTGGCCCTGGTTTACTGGACTCTGTATTCCTTGACTCATTGTAGTGGCTCAGTAACTATTACTGGTTGACGAGCTAGGGTCTCTCTGTGACGTTTGACTACTACAGTTGCGCTCTGGTACTTGGAGCTAAAAAGAGCGTTACTTCGTACTGCCCTGCTATGATGTATTAGGTATCTGGTCTTTTGCTTTCCTCGCTTGATGGTTGTGTGGCGGCAAGGCTTCATTAGTGCCTTGGCTTGAGCCACATCGGCGGTACGCCGTGTTGGCGTACTGATTTGCGTATTAGATTCGAGCTGGCTTGCTTGGCTCTGAGCTCGCCGGGTAAAAACTACAACAACAAAAAATAGGCGTGCGCACTGAATTAATTCTGCTGTGCAACAATATTATTTTGCTATCGCCTAATATTCATCGTAGCTTGTAATATCATGTTGGTGACGAAGTTCTATGTATTCCTTTCGTGGGTCTTTCAGAGATTTTGTTTGTGTCGCTAGTGCTGAGAACAGTGCTCACCAAACCAAAGGCCGGGAAGCGAAACAAATGTGGCTTTTGAATTGCCGTGCGCGAAACGTGGCACTTGAGTTTGCGACCTCTGGTTGAATTCGAAACTGATCACTGTTAACGACAGTTCAAGGAATCGCATCTATGGGAACTATATTTTTCAACGTACAACTGGGTTTCATTTTACAGATTGCTTCTGCATGTACGAAATGAACAACGTTTTTAATAACACGCGTTGCTATACGTCCTAGACACAATTTGCAGAATTTACAGCGGCTTGACAAAAGCCAATAGCGTGCCGGTGGCGTGAGCAGCGGCTGGCTACGTGAGATGGCGTTTTGAAACTTGAAGCTTAAACTGCGTAATTCCTGTTTAATGGGTTCGAAAAGTCATACTGTTCATTATAAACATCAGTTACTCATATGAAAGAAAGATTGCATATGAGAAGTTTAATTTTTGTAATTCTTGGATTATAGTTTGGTGACTTAAGAGAAAGCTTAGCTATTATTGAAGTTTTATTAAGTATTGTTAAGCCAAATGATAGAAGATTGCAACTCACTTCTTTTAACACAGACTCATTCTCCACATTCCAAGAGTTAATTAATTTTTCATTTATTTAAAACCACTATGAAAAATTAAGAACGAATGATAATAGGAAAGTTTTTAATGAACGCATTGGACCTTTGTGTATCTCAGTAATTCGATTTTGCAGCTCTGTTGCGACTGCTACGGTCACAGGTTCGAATCCTGCCTCGGGCATGAATGTGTGTGATGTCCTTAGGTTAGTTAGGTTTAAGCAGTTCTAAGTTCTAGGGGACTGATGACCTCAGATCTTAAGTCCCATAGTTCTCAGAGCCATTTGAACCATTTTTTTCTCTATAATTAAATGTCACAGGGACCAACCTTAGATTCAAAGTAACCCGTTTTTCATCAAAGTTCGTAGTTGGATTTTGTGTACGCACGTTCACTTGCAGACCTCTACTCCTGCATTAGTGCATTTCAGTTTCGAGCGTATTGTGTGACAGGACACACTGTCTTCCTCTTGTTTCAATTCACATTAATTAGACGGAAGACAACCCTTTTGATATCTAAATACTTTATTCTGTATTACTTTACAGGTGCTATTGAGCAATATCTAACAAGTGCACAAGGCGCCCGCGAGTTACGTCTCTTGGCTGGGCGAGACATACATCTGCTGGAGCCGGCCGTTGTGGCCGAGCGGTGCTAGGCGCTTCGGTCTGGAACCGCGCTGCTGCTACGGTCGCAGGCTCGAATCCTGCCTCGGGCATGGATGTGTGTGATGTCCTTAGGTTAGTTAGGTTTAAGTAGATCTAAGTTCTAGGGGACTGATGGCTCAAATGGCTCTGAGCACTATGGGACTTAACTTCTGAGGTCATCAGTCCCCTAGAACTTAGAACTACTTAAACCTAACTAACCTAAGGACATCACACACATCCATGCCTGAGGCAGGATTCGAACCTGCGACCGTAACGGTCGCGTGGTTCCAGACTGTAGCGCCTAGAACCGCTCGGCCACACCGGTCGGCGGGACTGATGACCTCCGATGTTAAGTCCCATAGTGCTTATAGCCATTTGAACCATTTGAACATCTGCTGGCTGGTGAGTCTGCGGGCTGCCTGCTGGCCGATGACAACAACGGACCAGCTTACCTGCTTGCACAAAAGACCTGGGAAGTCCGCTTCCGCAGACACAATTACAATGTTTCTCGAAAGGGAGCAGATTATACCAGACAGTCTGACTTGCCCAGTTTTCAAACTGCCGGTGGATGGCTCGTATAGTGGCAAGTGAGTTATGGAACTCAACATTTTGTGATAACAATAATTTTCAGACAGGACTTGATTGTCTCAGGGGGTCTTTCAGTTACATTTGTCCATGCATTCTCGCAGTTAATTTTGCTAACAACACTTACCAGCTTTAAGGTCTGGTATGCGCACCATACAAAACAAGAAGCCCTTTAGCATCTAACAGGCAATTTAACATTAAAAACATCATCAACATTACAGATCCATTTTCACTAAAATAAATTTTAAACGCATTACTGGACGCCGCCCTGCATAATTATCTATCTGTAATGTAAAACTTTAATGAATGCTTCAACCATTTTATTTATATTTGAATACTATCCAAATTGGGGTACCGTGAATGTTGAAAGTTTTTAATTCCTTTATCTTCACACACAAAATTTTCAAAAGTGTGCCTGCGTGAGTGTACGTGTGTGTGCGCACTTAGTACTGTGGACTATTTGTAGCGATTCCAACCAAAATTCATCATCAGATGAAATAAACTTTTGGAGCAAAACACCCCCAGCACTCTTCGAGACGTGGTGCAGATGTGAAAGCGAACTATACTAGCGTAGTAACAAATCCATAGTTTTCGGTGTTGCAGAGTCGACCGGTGACAGTGTCGATAGCATTTCACCAATAGAGGTGGAGCGGGGATACGTATCTACATCTACATACATACGCCGCAATCCACCATACGGTGCGTGGCGGAGGGTACCTCGTACCACAACTAGCATCTTCTCTCCCTGTTCCACTCCCAAACAGAACGAAGGAAAAATGACAGCCTATATGCCTCTGTACGAGCGCTAATCTCTCTTATCTTATGTTTGTGGTCTTTCCGCGAAATATAAGTTGGCGGCAGTAAAATTGTACTGCAGTCAGCCTCAAATGCTGCTTCTCTAAATTTCCTCAGTAGCGATTCACGAAAAGAACGCCTCCTTTCCTGCAGAGACTCCCACCCGAGTTCCTGAAGCATTTTCGTAACACTCGCGTGATGATCAAACCTACCAGTAACAAATCTAGCAGCCCGCCTCTGAATTGCTTCTATGTCCTCCCTCAATCCGACCTGATAGGGATCCCAAACGCTCGAGCACTACTCAAGAATAGGTCGTATCATTGTTTTATAAGCGGTCTCCACAGATGAACCACATCTTCCCAAAATTCTACCAATGAACCGAAGACGACTATTTGCCTTCCCCACAACTGCCATTACATGCTTGCCCCACTTCATATCGCTCTGCGATGTTACGCCCAAGGATTTAATCGACGTGACTGTGTCAAGCGCTACACTACTAATGGAGTATTCAAACATTACGGGATTCTTTTTCCTACTCATCTGCATTAATTTACATTTATCTATATTTAGAGTTAGCTGCCATTCATTACACCAATGACAAATCCTGTCCAAGTCATCTTGTATCCTCCTACAGTCACTCAACGACGACACCTTCCCGTACACCACAGCATCATCAGCAAACAGCCGCACATAGCTATCCACCCTATCCAAAAGATCATTTATGTAGATAGAAAACAACAGTGGACCTACCACACTTCCCTGGGGCACTCTAGATGATACCCTCACCTCCGATGAACACTCACCATCGAGGACAACGTAGTGGGTTCTATTACTTAAGAAGTCTTCGAGCCACTCACATATTTGGGAACCAGACCCATATGCTCGTACCTTAGTTAGGAGTCTGCAGTGGGGCACCGAGTCAAACGCTTTCCGGAAGTCAAGGAATATGGCATCCGTCTGATACCCTTCACCCATGGTTCGCAAGATATCATGTGAAAGAAGGGCGAGTTGCGTTTCGCAGGAGCAATGCTTTCTAAAGCCGTGCTGATGCATGGGTAACAACTTCTCTGTCTCAAGGAAGTTCATTATATTCGAATTGAGAATATGTTCGAGAATCCTGCAACAAACCGATGTTAAGGATATTAGTCTGTAATTTTGAGGATCCGTCCTTCTACCCTTCTTATACACAGGCGTCACCTGCGCATTTTTCCAGTCGCTCGGGACTTTACTTTGGGCAAGAGATTCGCGATAAATGCAAGCTAAGTAAGGAGCCAATGCAGTAGAGTACTCTCTGTAAAACCGAATTGGAATCCATCAGGACATGGCGATTTATTTATTTTCAACGCATTCAGCTGCTTCACAACTCCAGGGATGTCTTTCACTATGTCCTCCATACGGGAATCTGTACGAGACTCAAACGGCGGTATGTTTGTACGATCCTCCTGCGTGAAAGATTTCTCAAATGCTAAATTTAGAATTTTAGCTAAAGGTAACGCTTAAATTGGTGTTGCAATTTCGACATAAATTGGTTCACAAATGTCTTCCTAGATGAAAATAAAAAATAAGAGGGGAGGGAAACGTATGTAAGCATGATTATGGAGCATCTGAAGAAATTTCAATCAAAGTTAGAAAAAAGCTTCATGAGTAGTAACAAAAATACAGTAGATTTCTTCTTTTCCTACCAAAAGCAACTAAAATACGACTGGATTAAATAAAAAAACAGAAAAAGTCGGATAATGAACTATAATTATTTTTTTTCTGCATAAGATTTCCTGTAGACGCGCAGAGGACTTCTAACCCACAATTATTTAAAGTCTGTACGCAGGGCTGCCTCTGAGGGCGCAGCCCCGAAACCTCCCGAAACCAGGAAGGTCAGCAGGTAACAGGACCGAATCCTCCCAGACTGACACAATGCGACAGATCATTGTGTGCGCTAATGACCAGAACTGCCAGCGGCCACTTCGCAGTTTGCGGCAGATCGTTGTAGAGTG
The DNA here is from genome assembly GCF_023898315.1 of Schistocerca nitens. Classification (NCBI taxonomy): domain Eukaryota; kingdom Metazoa; phylum Arthropoda; class Insecta; order Orthoptera; family Acrididae; genus Schistocerca; species Schistocerca nitens. Next base: position 816,552,947 of record NC_064614.1, read on the forward strand.
AACATGTCATCAGACGAGCTTACTGTTTTAGTAAGTAGGAAGGGAAGGAAAATGTTGGTTTTGGAAGGTAACACCTTCGGTTTTCAAAAACTGCTGAAAGGTGGTCTAGCGCGATGGAAGTGCTACATTAATGACTGCAGAAGTTTTGTTAAAACTATTTCTATTGAGGAGCTGGATGTCGTGGAGTGTCAAGAAGAGCACAATCATGAAGAAATGCATCATAAGAAAATTCAGAGGCGAGAAATCATTTCTGACCTAAAGAGAAAAGCCATAGAAGATATTTGTGAGAGACTGTCAAAAATAATTTACCAGAAGTTAAAAGGAGAAGATACGCAAGATATAACTACGAGAGATATCAACAATTTTCGTAAATCTATTTACAAAGCTATTCGCAAAATTCTGCCAAAACTGCCCACGAATGCGACAGATGTTCATGATGTTATCAACACGCTGACTGTGGAAACCACAGACGGGACAAAGCGTTTATTAGAAAATAACACCGAGAAAAAAGTGATCATATTTTGTGACTCTACAAACCTTAAAACATCAACGCAGTGTGTATCTATATATGTTGATGGTACGTTCAAGTGCTGTCCAAAGTTCTTTTGTCAGCTGTTTACAATACTTAGGTTAGTTAATGGCCATTACAAAATGGTTCAAATGGCTCTGAGCACTATGGGACTCAACTGCTGAGGTCATTAGTCCCCTAGAACTTAGAACTAGTTAAACCTAACTAACCTAAGGACATCACAAACATCCATGCCCGAGGCAGGATTCGAACCTGCGACCGTAGCGGTCTTGCGGTTCCAGACTGCAGCGCCTTTAACCGCACGGCCACTTCGGCCGGCTGGCCATTACATTCCATTGGTTTTCTCTTTATTGAACGACAAGAAAACTTCGTCCTATCAGTATGTATTTCAAAGCGTTGTTGATAAATGTAGTGATATAAGTTTGAATTGTTATAACTCTGCTTCTAGGATGCTTATAAAGAAGAAATACGAGGGCCGTTCAGAAAGTAACTTCCGGTTGATTTAAAAAAATACACCAAGTTAAATAAAAATATTTTAATATATACATCTTACAACTACATCTTTGCACTATTTTTCTACATAGTCTCCATAGCGATTGAGGCACTTATCGTATCTCTTCACAAGCTTTGAAATTCCTTCTGCATAAAAATCACCCGCTTGTGCCTGGAGCCAGCCTGTGACCGCATCTTTGAGCTCTTCGTCGTCATCAAACCGCTGTGACCCGAGCCATTTCTTCAAATGCATGAAGAGGTGATAATCACTTGGCGCCAGGTTTGGGCTGTAAGGTGGATGGTTGATAACGTCCCACTTGAAGGACTCAAGAAGGGCCGTTGTTCTGCGAGCAGAGTGAGGACGGGCGTTATCGTGCAAAAAAACGATACCGGAAGTCAGCATACCACGGCGTTTGTTCTGTATAGCCCGTCGTAACTTTTTTATTGTTTCACAGTACACGTCTTGATTAATGGTCGTACCACGTTCCATGAATTCAACCAACAACACCCCTTTGGCATCGCCCGTCCTCACTCTGCTCCCAGAACAACGGCCCTTCTTGAGTCCTTCAAGTGGGACGTTATCAACCATCCACCTTACAGCCCAAACCTGGCGCCAAGTGATTATTACCTCTTCATGCATTTGAAGAAATGGCTCGGGTCACAGCGGTTTGATGACGACGAGGAGCTCAAAGATGCGGTCACAGGCTGGCTCCAGGCACAAGCGGGTGATTTTTATGCAGAAGGAATTTCAAAGCTTGTGAAGAGATACGATAAGTGCCTCAATCGCTATGGAGACTATGTAGAAAAATAGTGCAAAGATGTAGTTGTAAGATGTATATATTAAAATATTTTTATTTAACTTGGTGTATTTTTTTAAATCAACCGGAGGTTACTTTCTGAACGGCCCTCGTATGTACCAGATTTAACATTAGACAATGAAAAATACAAGTATCAAAACAGCATCCAACTTCGTGCATTACTTTTTGCAAAATGCGAGTACAAACAGGCACGCAGAAGAAATTACAAAAATACTTTTTGCCGTCTATTGCGATTCTATAGACCATTCAAATTAAGTTTTCTTAACCATCTCCTATATTCAGACATAGGACACTTATCAATTTGTTGTATGTATAGATTTGCTGGAAATGTAACCATAATTCATAAAATGGACACAGATAGAATGTGTTACGAAATCATGATTTTCTATTTTAATAAATTAATTATTAAGAAATTAAGGCTATAAATGATTCCAGTTTCTAACAATATATATCTAAATAAGATAAAAGATAAATCTTTTAAACATACACTACACGCGAAAAATTTGTACATGTTCTACAGTAACTTCATATGCTTTCCTTTGCCTGCTTGGAGTATTCATAACGTTTAGAACTGCTGCCTGCTTCAAACGAGAGGATTTGGTCCCATCGTTTTTCAGATCCTTGTGGGCTTGGGAGCATTCGGTACCAATTTTCTGACAGCGCGAGGATTCGGGGCTGCGCCCGCCTCTTATTTATTTACAAAAATAGGCAGCTCCACACTCGTGAAGTTGGGTATGGCATGGCGCACGAAAAGTCTAATGTCTTGGGCGAAGGCGTTCTCTTACTTCCTGCGATCTGGTATAAGGCGTCAAGTATGTGTACGCATCGTGTGAACGAGATAATGCCCTTGTCCTGAACTGTTGAGTTGTGTAAGACAATACCAAATGAAAGGAAGTAGTTCCCTGTAGAAATACAAGCAGTAATCAAGAACTGAAATGTGGAGCGCCATACAGTGACTGAATTGATTCGAGCTGGAAGCAGTTAACTCATTTACGACTGGACGGTATGATGACATTCTGTAACACGAACAGCACTGCTCTGGCCTGTGAAGCTTAAGAAATTCCGAAACATAAAAAATTCATGGCTCATAAAATATGAAGCAAACATATTCCTTGGTATTGTAATAAGACGCGATTGGTGTCACTCTTACATTTCACCCCAGGCTTTCATTTTTTTTTTCCTTCAAAAAGAAACAAAGCTGAAAGGTCCCGCTGGGAACGCGCCGAGATAAAAGTCTTTAAACTTGCAAAACAGTTCCCGTCACCGGGCTCGAGAACGTTAATTTAATAGACAAAATTGATTCCTCCGTCCCAGCGACGTCCGCGTCGTCTTCGCGTCGTGGGAAGAGAAAAATTAATATATCAGCATACGACTTTTAAAGTAACCTCATCGCGCAGCTCCCTTTCACAATTTCATCTCCTCGGATTTACAATTCAGATGAGGCCCTAAAAAAAAAAATAAGATTGCAATTTCAGACCGTCTCCTGCCGCCGGCAGCCGCGCCCGGACGGGCTATATACATCATCGTCGCGCCGGGATTTCAGCTGGAATTAGCGATCCGCTCCGAATCGACGTCTTATAAGAGAAAGGGGACGCTGCCGCACCTCTAAGATACGCAGGTGCCCGCGGTGTGAGACACGCGGGGCAATACACAGATTACTGTCACCGTCCTAACTTCAATCGACAGCACGACCGTTGTCACAGGTTTAACTTTTTCACTATCCTCGCTGGTTTAAGGCATGACCGAAAACACGAACTGCACAGCTTTAATAATAAATAACAGCAATATAGACGGGCAGCAATGGAGGTGAACGTTTAACGTCCCCGTCGACGACAAGATCATTAGAGATAGCAAGAACTCCACTCGTCATTACGTGGCGATGCGGGCTGATCGTAAGGACTAAACATTTCACTCCGGTGTTGCAGGTGGACGTGTAAACACAGGTACACGTGGCGAACGTTCTTTCTATTCAACTTGTGTCTTCTACAGATGGGACAGTTGCACGGCAGATATCGCACTGCCGAATCTCTGTTGTTAGCATTCATCTGGACTTCAGTGAAGATCGGAACAAAATAGCGATAAATAGCGGCTTGAGTATTAGCAACGAGTTCTCAAACACTTTTTATGGATGACAATACAATTTTTCATGCCAACTGAGGACTGAGTCTTCTGTCGCTTCTTGGTAGAAAGATAAAATAATACATGAAAAGCACAGTATGGTACATGTTCTACACGATTAATATATTCAGTAAACCGGTTTTCGGCTCACAAAGCCGCATTCAGACTTAACTGCCTGCAGGAAATTGTGTACAATACCACATATAGTGCAAATATCACGTAGTGTTGCAAAAACAATGAAATCTGCAACTATAGGATAACTAGCTGTGTTCAGAACACCACGCCCTTTCTGTTTTTAGTATCAAAGACAACACGCTCCAGTGGGGGATACAAAATTGGTTTTCCTGTTTGTGATAAGTTATGTATTGGTCAATCAGTCAGAGACATGGAAACTAGGCTGACTGAACACAGACGAAGCTGGAGGCCGCAGAATTATGACTCCAAATTTTCTCAGCATCGACACACAGAGTGAGGACCACAGTTACCAGACACAGACCCATGTTCTTCATTTAGCAACCAATGGTCAGAAACTCAACCTGTTGGGAGATGTGGAAATCAATAAAAGTCCGGTCCACAGAAGCTTCACATTATCCTATCAGTTTTCCTCTGCTTCCCAGATTATCTATTACTGCCCTTTCCTAAATTTACCTGCATTTAGTTATTTTTATTTTATTGTGATTGCCTGTGTACTCCATACATTCTGTTGTTACAGCTTCCAGTTCTAACTTTTACTCTGTTTCTGTATTACTTTCCATATGTAATACCTATTCAGGCTGTACTTTAGTAGTCTTATCAAGTATATTTTCATTTTATTACGATTGTTAGTTTAGTTTCGATTGTTATGTAGGCACTGTCTTTCGAGTTTAGTCTTAGTGTTTATCCTGAGCCCGCATCTCGTGGTCGTGTGGTAGCGTTCTCGCTTCCCACGCCCGGGTTCCCGGGTTCGATTCCCGGCGGGGTCAGGGATTTTCTCTGCCTCGTGATGGCTGGGTGTTGTGTGCTGTCCTTAGGTTAGTTAGGTTTAAGTAGTTCTAAGTTCTAGGGGACTTATGACCACAGCAGTTGAGTCCCATAGTGCTCAGAGCCATTTGAATTTTTGTTTATCCTGATTTGCTTCCTTTATATTTATTCTTGTTCAGCTTTTTACCTTTTTAATTGCATTACTGCTGTACTGTCAAAGACGACATGTTCTGTGTGTCTGCACCTTAGTCAAGATGAGTAACATGTTTTCCAATGTTGTTTACAAATATTGTAGTTCTTTGACGGTGATAGTTAAGCCTAAAGCTGAGTTTAGAATCCGAATGGTTCAAATGGCTCTGAGCACTATGGGACTCAACATATGCGGTCATAAGTCCCCTAGAACTTAGAACTACTTAAACCTAACTAACCTAAGGACATCACACACATCCATGCCCGAGGCAGGATTCGAACCTCCGACCGTAGCAGTCCCGCGGTTCCTGACTGAGCGCCTAGAACCGCTAGACCACCGCGGCCGGCTTAGAATCCGAAAACAGGTTAATGAAATATATTAATGCTGTTGAACATAGGCAATATAGTACTTATCATTTATTAACGCAATGTGTACTATTCGTGGTCCGTGACTACCCTGTAAGGACCATTCTCGAATGCTAGCCAATCAGAGGCCAGAAAATGCTACGTTTCGTCATAAGGGTGTACTGATTTGTGCCGATGGGAGACAAGAAATGTATTTTTCAGTCGTTTCTCGTGTTTGCCCACGCTCCAAGCGAGGGATCATGACGCGATAGGTGTGGATCAGTTAAGTTTATTCCGTATTGCATAAAATTACAGCTTTCCACATACCGAATTACTTGGATGCTATAAGTTTCTCCTAATAAACCAACATTGTGTTTCAGTTTTGGCAGGTGGCATCAGATGGTTAATTAACCAAAAATACTGCAAAAAGAAGCACAAGCTCAGATTTGAGTGGAATGAAGAAAGCTTGAAAAGATTCCAACTAGTTCTCCTAAGGAACCTGCTGTGATTAACCCGTAGCACATGTTTCTCCTTAGCGTCGAGCAGAAAGCAGAAATTCTCTCCTCTATGAGGGTGGTTTCACGTTTCGGACAATGACAGCCGCTGTACACATGCACTCTTGATTCTTCATCCCTGCTACGAAAATAATTTTGTTGAACCAATCCAGGGCTCCCATACAAAATTTAAACGTAAGTTACTGCTAGCCTCCTTTGCGCACAACATACACGGTTTATCAAAAAGAATCATCCGATTTTTAAAAAAACATAGCTATTTTTTATTTGAGATACGTTCGTGGACAACGTATTGTTAGAAAGAGCTAACTCTCGAGTTTCCCGCTAGGTAGCAGCAGTGTGAGTCCACTTCACTTCTAGTAAAAGTGGTGTGGGGACAACGGAAAGCGTTTTGTATGCTACGTTTTGCGCAGTTCGGGTCAGTAGTAACTGTTCAGCGTCACTACCGTAGTAGGCATGGTGTGGATCCTCCTACAGTACAGGGCATTAGACGATTACATCAGCAATTCCAAGAAACAGGTTGTTTGTGTATAGGCAAATCGCCGGGGCGTCCACGCTAAGAGAGGAATGTGTGCAACTTGTTTCACAGCAGGTTCCTTAGGAGAACCAGTTGGAATATTTTCAAGATCATCATACAATGTTACGATATTTCTACAATCCTGGAGTTTTTGACACGGGGGTGGCCGAGCGGTTATAGGCGCTACAGTCTGGAACCGCGCAACCGCTACGGTTGCAGGTTCGAATCCTGCCTCGAGCATGGATGTGTGTGATGTCCTTAGTTTAGTTAGGTTTAAGTAGTTATAAGTTCTAGGGGACTGATGACCTCAGAAGTTAAGTCCCAAAGTGCTCAGAGCCATCTGAACCATTTGGGATTTATAAGAAACTGTGAATGAACTGAAACATCGCGTAACAGCAGCTGTGGAAGCCGTAACTCAAGACATGTCGCTGCAGAGTGGGAAAATTGAATACTGCATTGACATATGCCGTGCATCTCAAGGGGGGCACATGGGACACCTACGAGAAGGTGTGAAACAAGTTTTTCAGTTTCCAGCTCATCAAAAAACAAAATTCATTGTATATGCTTATTAGTTTCACAAATATAGACGTGCGAAATCGGATGATTCGTTTTGATACACCCTGTATTCTTCTCGCTTTGTGTGCCTCGCATTTTCCCATCGGATTGCAGTTCTCTATTGTTTTACGAGTAAAAGCATCTTCATGCTGCTTCTCACAGTGGATGTTTACAGCCTGCCGAACGCTGCATCCTGCCTTCTGCAAACGTCTTATCGCAATGGCGGGCACCCTCTCTAACAGAGCCCATCCGTTCAGTGTGTCCCTGGCCAGAATACCTTTCTCATGACTCGCTTGCAGTTATACCCCTGTAGTCCTCCCGCTGCCGCAGTCGGGGGTGCGGACCCAGCTTACAGGAAAACACTGCACATATCCATTACCCTATAGAAATGGAATGCAGCAGTAGTTATTAGTTTCCCAATCATTGGTGTTTGTTTCAGTTACATCCGTAGTTTCATGCATCGCTAGTAATTTGAATTGATTTAGTAGTTTAATTTGAACAGAAGGTTATTAGTTAGGCTATGGATCGCATCTGAAAACAATAATTTCTTAAATATTTAATATGCTGGGGTCTTGAAACACCTTTCTATCATAGCAATGAGCTTGTAATGGAAAACTTACCAAACGCGAAATTTCAGCCTCAAAACAATATAATGCGGTACGGAATATGCTCAGTCTTGCCTGGGACGTAGAAAGCTATCTTGAACTACATGTTACTGTCCTTTCAGAAAACCTGACATACTTGATTATGGCATTCACGCTCTAATGGCTTAACTTAAAACACACATTGTGGCGTCACAAGAATCGTCAATACTGTCTTCACGATGCTTATGGGCTGTTCGTGGTACTCCAAGTGTCCTACCCCTGACCAGCTTCCTATCGCTGAATGTTTCTTTCTGCTTAAATTGCACAACCATGTGCTACCGTATGCACCTCATTCAGCGTACAGTTAACATTCTTGGTTCGTTTGCGACAGGGTGTCTCACAGATCGACTATTTTTTCTGAGAATTTTTCCTTTTCTTGAACCAGTAACGCGCAGGTAAGGTGTGGGCAACAGTGAAGTTTATGTCTCATCTGCACTCCACTATATTTCTTAAATATTTGTCTCCATCGTTTGGATTCGAATTGGGGAATCTTCTCTTACTATTCTGCAACCGCTTATCCCATAGATTTCATACATTGTTGTGTGCCATAATCACTTTACTGCAGGCTTTGATTGTCTATGGTCACGTACAAGGTAGTGCCGGAAGACTACAGGAAACGAAAGGGAAACTTCCGATTCCTTAAACTGTGTATTTCTGGCAATCTTCCTTCAGTGTAGGATAGAGGAACAGGCGGAAGTAAAATTATGAGCAATGATGATGACTCGTACCAGGACACGTCAGTCGGTAAAGCACTTGCGAGCGGAAGACGAATGGTTCAAATGGCTCTGAGCGCTATGGGACTTAACATCTGTGGTCATCAGTCCCCTAGAACTTAGAACTACTTAAACCTAACTAACCTAAGGACATCACACACATCCATGCCCGAGGCAGGATTCGAACCTGCGGAAGACGAATGTCCCAGGTCCAAGTCGTGGTTTGACACTAAGTTCTGATCTGCCTCAGAGTTTATTATGCAGTATTTACTAATTCTAAGAACATCTTCGACATATGTTAACTCTTCATTCTCTGCAAATTGGAGAAGGACTGGAAAATTTATGAAATTACTAAATGTTCTGCATTCCAGGTACAGCTTTAGGTCCCCTATACGTAATAAATCGAGCTGATTGTGAAGCCGAGATATACAAGAAAATAAGGCCTTGGCACAATAAAACTGGCCTCACTTACTAGGTACTGTTTTGCATAAAATATTTTTTTAGCTGACAGTTACTTCAATATTACTACATTTAAAGGCTGATTCATACCAGGCCAGTAACTTACTCACGCGGCAAGTGTTTTAGTCACAAGACGTCGGTTTTTAATGGACGCTTCCATAAATGAATAACAGTATAGTCAATTTGCACATTTTCATGACGGGAACCAAAGGAAACTTATTTACATACATACAATGAAGATGGCACTGCTGATCTTCAAAAATGCATGGTAAGGTAGCAGCCCAGAATACACATGAAAGTTTTGAAATGACGCAGGAAGTGGCCAGGAGCCTCGGGGAAGCGAGGGGGGGAGAGAGAGAGAGAGAGAGAGAGAGCAGTTTTTCCTCATAGCCCGAGCAAATATAGCCGAGGCCACCTGGGCGGACCACGGCTTTACCGGTGGTCCAACGCCTCGCTTAGAGCGAAGTGACCGCTGGTGCTCATGCAATAGTGCAGTGAGGCAGGGACAGAGAGGGCGCCTGGGCGACAAGGACAGAGACAGAGGAACAATGACCCTGGCTACAATTTGATGGCAAAACTAGCAAACAAAAATGTTCAAATGTGTGTGAAATCTTACGGGCCTTAACTGCTAAGGTTATCAGTACCTAAGCTTACCCACTACGTAACCGAAATTATCCTGAGGACAAACAGACACACACCTATGCCCGAGGGAGGACTCGAACCTGCGCCGGGACCAGCCGCACAGTCCATGACTGCAGCGCCTAAGACCGCTCGGCTAATCCCGCGCGGCGCAAAACTAGCAGCTGAGGTGGACGCCGATTGGCTGGCGTAATGTAGGATGCAGATAACGATCTCAGAGACAAGAGCTGTCACAGGACGGTGAAAGTAAACTCCATCGTGTAGCTTAGAGCGTGGTACCTTGTCTTGCTGTGGGGGCAGAAGCGAGGGGCAGTCAGTACTGGGTCCTCTCCGGGTGAGGAAGAATTCTGTCCCTCTGTGTTCTAGGCTGCCCACGTTAGAGGCATGACTGACTCTGAATTTTGGTGAATGTGCCAGCGGCTCTCAGAGAGCTGTAGATTCGTCAGTCCGTGTGCAGGGTGACTAATTTAATAAGCTTCATGAGCAGTCGATGCATTCGCAGTACTCTTCTATACTGAAGTGCTCGCAGTGAATCACTGTCTGTATGTGGCCTGTGGGCAAGCAGTAGATCTCACTGGCTTACAGAAGGATACAATAGTGGTTCTAATTAGGAGTTTTACTGGACAAGCTTTAGTCCCAGTGCGTAGGAGCGTTTCAGCAGCGGTGAGAGCAGCCACAGGCCTTTGTGCAGCCGCAACCAGACGGCATTCTCAGGTACAATTGCAACGTACGATGATATCGCTGCACGGCAAAGTAGAGACATCATTCAAGTAAATACGTTGAGCTTCATTGTCCTTTAGCTGTATTCGAAGCTGTCCGGTTTTGAGTGGATTTGGGTATCTTCCTCACTAATATCAGTGTCCCATCATTGTCAAAAGGCACTCAGATTCCTTTTTTTCTGGTTTAGGGGAAGAAACAGGTATGGCCATAAGCGCCCATTCTATGGCTTAGGGAAGGGTAAAAACAGGAATTTAAATCAGCAGCAATGGGAGCGAAACTCAAGAAGGAGGGAAATAAAAACGGAAGTTCTATTCAAGGGAGGTTGTTTTCCCGGAAAAGAGCTTCACGTGATGAATGGGTGTTGTGTACTGTACTTAGGTTAGTTAGGTTTAAGTAGTTCTACGTTCTAGGGGACTGATGACCATAGATGTTAAGTCCTATAGTGCTCAGAGCCATTTGAACCAATAGAGCTTCAAATGACCGGTATCATCTCACTAACACTTACAAACTCAAGGACGCGATCGGCACAGCGGGCGTTATCTGCTAAAAGGGAAGACATATCAGGCGACAGCGGTAAACAGGCGCGTAGCGGATTGAAGTAGGGGCACTGAAGTAAAAGGTGTCTCACCGTCCACTACTGAGAGCAGTTGGGACAAAACGGGGGAGGATCGCCACTTAAAAGATGTCGATGGCAAAAAGAATCCAATCCAATCCGGAGTCTAGCTAAAATTACATTCTCCCGACGTAATTTCAACTAGACTCTGAACTGGATGCAGTCCTTTTAGCCATCGATGTCTTTTAAGTGGCGATCCTCCCCCGCTTTGTCCTCATTGCTCTCAATCGTGGATGGTGGGACACCTTTTACTTCAGTGCCCCTATTTTAATCCGCTACGCGCCCGTTTACAGCTGTCGCCAGTCAGATTCCATTGCGTAACATCGCGAATAATTTTATAAAACCAGTTTACCAGTCCAACGATAGGGACATTAAGTGTGATAGATAATTGTATACTCTATCGAAAGGGGGTAATAATAAACATCTTTATTTTTTCCACCCGCTCCCCTCCCCATCCCATAGTAGCTCTACTAAACGAGAAAATTTCAATTGTATTTGAGTACCCTCACACGCAATTCAGTTTGTGTTCAACCGATAACAATTACAAAAAACTTAAATTGATACACTCACATGTTGTGGGGAAAGCTAACCAAAGACTGAGTTTTATTGGCAGAATACAAAGAAGATGAACCGGTTTACCAAAGAGACTGCCAATACTACGTTTGTCCGTCCTCTTCTGGAGTAGTACTACGAGGTGTGGGATCCATATCAGATAGGACCGACAGAAGATATCGAAGAAGTTCTATAAGGGCAGATCGTTTTGTATTATTGCAAAGTAGGGAACACAGTGGCACGTATATCACAGATAAATTGGGGTGGCACTCATTAAACAAAAGGCGTTTTCCATTACGGCGAGATATTTTCACTAAATTTCAATCACTAACGTTCTGCTGCGAATGCGAACATATTTTGTTGACGCCTCGTACGTAGGGACAAATTTTTGTTGTAGTAAAATAAAAAAAGAGCTCGCGCGGGATGACATAAGGGTTCATTTTTCCTTCGCGCTCTTCGAGAGTGGAACAGTACAGAAACAGCTTGAAGGTGGTTCGAGGAACCCTCTGCCAGACACTCAGTTGTGAATAGCAGTGTTGTCATGTAAATGTAGGTGTAGATGATGTGACGACTACTGTGAAGAGTGTACTGCAAAGTGACTCCGAGAGCGAGGATTAATCAGGCAAAGGATCTTCCAGCGATGTTTAACCAGTAAAAGGTGGATGGTGAGATTAATTCGGTTCTGGCGCTGCAGTCCGGAACCGTGGGACTGCTACGGTCGCAGGTTCGAATCCTGCCTCGGGCATGGGTGTGTGTGATGTCCTTAGGTTAGTTAGGTTTAAGTAGTTCTAAGTTCTAGGGGACTTAAGACCTAAGATGTTGAGTCCCATAGTGCTCAGAGCCATTTGAACCATTTTTTTTGAGATTAATTACGTAATGGGGAGAAAATGATTATGGAAATCGATTGGTGAAGAGATGTGCTTGTTAGAATATTCGCAGCCAAAAACACCGAACAATACTTTTCCGTAGTTGGAACCTCAGAAATTTCCTTCAACGTTCTATTGGAAAAAGTATTTAGTAAAATCGAGGATACCGGTATTCCTGTAAGAGAAGACATACCTGGGGCAACAACATTGTGGGCAATAGTGCGCCTTCTTCCTCCTGGTAGCCCGAAAAGACTTTTAATTTCTTGCTTAATTTCCTTCCGTCGAAATCGCCTTTCCAAAGCGACTGTGGCTGCCTTGGCCGCTTTATTTCATTTTAACTGACAACATATCAGATTCAGAGTACATTCCTGTTCTAAACCGGGTAAAAACGAATTCCACTGACAAAATTTCGAGGGGTATTCAGGAATATATTTATGAGTATTTTTGATACAAGGGATTCGCAGTCTCCAGTGGGTCGCTAAACGGTTCTAATGCAATTACGAATTATTGGACTTGTTTCCCCAGTTACCTTAGTTTAGCTGGGAATGCCTCCACTACACCAAAAAAAGGCCTTAACACGCCGCCAGTATATTCCGTTCCAACAATAAAGCATCCGCGTTCTCTTAGGCGCCGATGTAGAGATGAAGTAATACTGTGAAGTGTTTGCCATGGCTGCGGGATCAGCTCAACATAGCGGCATTGTGCCGCTCTCCAAATGCATTCATTTAAGCGGTGCAAGAGGTGCGTACCTGCCAACTTCTCGTCTGTGAACCTGCCGTACTGCTGTGTATCACTATTAACGTACAGCTAACGCCGCCGGAGAAAACAAAACCGATACAGAACCGAACAGTACTGGATGCACGATTAAGGGCGAAGGTTAAAATGGCGTGAGTTTCGTGAATGAATTATCTGTTTCAAAGCAAGACACGCAGCGCATACTGTCGACTGCTTACAGCTATTTTCAATTCAATACGTATACAAAGACAAGTAAAAGTAATAAATCAAGCAGAATATAAGTACTAAGTATCTCATCACAAGAGACCACGGGGTCCCTTACACCAAAATTCACAGAAAATATCCGAAATTTTGTCGATGGAGTTCGGGTTTACCGTGTATAAGCACTCTTACGAGCTGTGTTGCCGATATAAAAGTAACATACGACTGGAAAGAGACAGCGAAACTAAGGCGGATAGCTAATACACTCCACTAAACAGATGATGCTCATACACGGCCAATGGCAAGCCGTGGCTGTGTAGTATTTACGATGTATGGCGACAAATACTGTTAGGGTCTCCTGAGCCACGCCGGGCAAGAAAGAATATACAGGGCTATTACAAATGATTGAAGCGATTTCATAAATTCACTGTAGCTCCATTCACTGACATATGGTCACAACACACTACAGATACGTAGAAAAACTCAAAGTTTTGTTCGGCTGAAGCCGCACTTCAGGTTTCTGCCGCCAGAGCGCTCGAGAGCGCAGTGCGACAAAATGGCGACAGGAGCCGAGAAAGCGTACGTCGTGCTTGAAATGCACTCACATCAGTCAGTCGTAACAGTGCAACGACACTTCAGGACGAAGTTCAACAAAGAGCCACCAATTACTAACTCCATTCGGCGATGGTATGCACAGTTTAAAGCTTCTGGATGCCTCTGTAAGGGGAAATCAATGGGTCGGACTGCAGTGAGCGCCGAGTGTGGGAGGAACTTGATTATCGGCTTTATGTCTGCCGAATCACTAAAGGGGCACATATCGAACATTTGTGAATGCCTAAAAAAACTTTTTGAGTTTTTGTATGTGTGTGCAAAGCATTGAGAAAATATCTCAAATAATAAAGTTATTGTGGAGCTGTGAAATCGCTTCAATCATTTGTAATAACCCTGGACATTATAATTTTGTAGTATAGATTTTATGTGAGTTGCTACGCTGAAAATGTTTGTTTTGTATTTGTTTATGACCCACGCTCGAGTTAGTCAACATGTTCCAGTGCTGTTTTCACGACGCGGCAGAGGGTGTAGCAAGCGCAATTGGGGTACAAACGGTGGCCAGAGGGCGACAGACGAACTGGAAGACATTGTCGAGACTAATTTTAATTATTAAAATGTCTAGCTAATAAATGAACACGGATTTGTATTCACTTCTCTAACTGACGTCTGAGTGTTAACATTAAAAAGGTGTGATATATCGGATGTGTACGTGACGCTGATTGATTTGCACGAAATAAGCGCTGAGAGGACATACTAAGACAGTTCAGCTGCGAGAAATGACTAATACGGCAGTCTTTAATTTTGAGACTTTCTAGCACCTAGGAGATTAGCCTCGAAACTTTAAATGACTATTCTTATAGCTCAGTCGAATTTATTAGAAGTATAAACGGGCCTTTAAGTGACGGAAAGGGTTCTTACGGACAGAACAGGTTCCGAAGACTAACAATACCTCTCACAGTTAATACTGCGAAGATTTAGAGTGCATATTTTGTACTTCAGCCTTCAAAGCGTGCTCAACCCTAACGTAGTTTTGCAAACTGTTCAGGCTTGTTTAACCGGCTTAATGGTGATCTGATGGTTAGAGAAAAATTAGTAAACGAATATTGCAACTTTTGTGAATTTAGTGCATGTGAGTTACGCCGGGTGTACCGAGTAGAATTATTAATGAAACTTAGGTGTTTTTGAAGAATTTACGATCTAATTGTAACTTTTGGTAGATCGCTGGTGCTGGTGATTCGACCTGTCGTGCTGCCATTCGTGAGCAGTCAGAATTAATACTGGAGTGATACACTGACAAAAAAAATTGCAACACCAAGGCGGAGTTGTGCGACTTAACCGAAAGTTAAAATATGATGTCTATTCAGATTTCGCACCAGTCACATAAGAGTGGCGCTAATAGCGCCTTTATGAGGATGCAAATCAAGTTTGCTTTAAATACATGCTGTAACGGTCGTGAGCTTTAGTTACTTTTGAGATTAGACGTGGTGAGCTGATGTTCGTCAAGAAAGCTTTTAAAGTGGCAACGACGCCATTATAAACACCTCTCTGAGTTTGAACGAGGTCGTGTAATATAGGTACGAGAAGCTCGATGTTCCTTCACGAGAATGTATGGTCGCAAGAAGAGAGGACACTGGACGGTCACGTGGCGCTACCGAGAGAAAAGACCATCGTGTTCAGTGTATGTCTCTGGCGCATCGTACTTCATCTGCAGCAGCAACATGAGCTGCAGTTGGCACCACAGTGACACAACGAACTGTTACAAATCGGTTACTTTAAGGACAACTCCGAGCCAGACGCCCTGCAGCGTGAATTCCATTGACCCCAAACCACAGCTATTTGCCACTTCAGTGGTGCCAAGCGAGAGCTCATTGGAGGACGGGATGGAAGTCTCTTGTGTTTTCTGCTGATCGCCGGTTCTGCCTCGGTGCCAGTGATGGCCGTGTTTTGGTTTGAACGAGGGCACTTGGCACTTGAGGACGTGTAACCAACCCCCCCCCCCCCCCCCCGTGGTAGACACACTCTACCTACACCTGGAGTTATGGTCCGGGGTGCGATTTCGTATGACAGTAACAGCACTCTTGCTGTTATCCCATGCACTCCGACTTCAATTTTGTATGTCAGTCTGGTCATTCGATCTGTCGTGCTGCCATTCGTGAGCAGCATTCCATGGGGTGTTTTCCAACAGGATAATACTACAGATGCTCTACAGGGTCGACATGTTGCCTGGGCTGCTCGGTCATCAGATCTGCCTCCACTGCAGCACGTATGAGACATCTTCGAAAGACAATTCCAGCGTGTTCCACAAATAGCATTAACCGTTCGAGTATTGACCGACCAGGTGCAACTGGCATGGAATTGCATCCCACAAACTGACATCCGGCACCTATACAACACAATGAATCCTCTTTTGCTTGGTTGCATTCACAGTATGACGGTTACATCGGATATTAATGAACCAGCATTTCATATTTGCAATGGTTTATCTCGCATTTATACTATCTTCTGATTTAGCTTAAATATGTTACCTAGTAAATGTATTCGCGAAATTTAATAACTCTACATTAATTATTTTTGGTTCTTGCTATTTTTTTCCGTCTGTGTATTTGAATACGCACTATTCGGATGAGCAACAAGAGTGTTATCTCTAACAGCAATTATCTTTGGCGTGAACTCTGATGTTTATATTTGTGTTGACGTTGTTCTGTTAATGGTATCATTTGAAGTGAGTTATTGAAACGCTTACATGCTCAAGAAAAGGGCGCCGTAAAATACTATCATTACAAAAGTTCTTTGGAATATCGATGTATGATGTCTTCGTCCGTTTCATAATATCGCCAACTTTTCCCACGAACGTAATTAAACATCATACATCCAAGCTGCCGACGAATCTGCTCCTTCTTAGCGAAAACGATCTGCTATAGAAGAATCGTATTTAAACAGAAGATGATTTGGGTTATACGAATATTAATGCGGGTTCGTCTGAGTTTTGGTTATACTACGATTTGTAGCTACAGCATGGCGACACACAATCACACCAGCAATTTTTGGAGAAATAAAAGTGCTTAACCATTAGTTAATTCGTCGCAGCAGCCTGTAGTTGACGTCAGGATAGGACGGATAGCAGAACTGGGTATTATCCTACTTATTGGATCCAACCTATTAAATTATTTCATTAATCTCTTTGACTGAATGCTATTGTCCACACAGCTTTGGCTACTGTGTCATCGTCACTCGACTTATTTACTGGCGTAGTGTGAAACAGCCCAAAGAGACAACTTGCACTGTCTTAGACGAGAATGGAGTACTGCTTCACAGTTCTCCCACACACTCCCGGCGTTTCCGGGGCCAAAGTGAAGCACTTACGCCGGCAGCGTTGGCAGGCGCACTCAACAGCCGCCCACTTAGCCTCCGCTTCCCTTCGCTTCCATCGGCGACCGCCCGCTAGGTCCTTTGGCCTACCTGCTGGCGCTTTCCGCAGACGAGCCGATAGCACGGATCGGATCGTGACGCATCGCAACAGATCGCCTCATTCCGCTCCACACAGCCTCAGCCGCAACCACTACCATTACCACCACCACCACTACCACCAGCACTATCACCGCTACCGCCATCACCACCATCACCTTCCCCTCCTTCGAGCCATCCGTTTGCGTGTAATTAAATATTGTTAAGTGGGCGAATACTGTTTGACGGCCAAAGCGAAGGCAGGCGAGCAGCAATTTCCTAATCCCGCTGCAGGCGGCCATTTCCTCGTCACCGGCAAATTGTTTCCGGGGCCAGGTGGGTCCCTGCGACGGTCTCCCCCCTCCACCGCGGCTACTAATTTCCATTTTAATAGGTTATCGCTGTCCCATTTCTCTGGCGAAACGAGGCCGGCGAACGGCACGCGCAGAGGGCCAGCCGTCTAACTGGTAAAAACAGAGGACGCGAAACGGGTACACGGAAGAGAGCAGGGGAAAAAAAATACACAAAACAAAAAAGCAGACCAAGCGCGAGCGCGCACGCCTGTGGTCTCGCACTGTGTGGCGGGCGGCGTTATCTCGTAAAGCAAGGCGGGTGACCACCTGCTAAACGCTCGGCGTGCCGTTAATGTCCGGGCGAGTGGCTCTACCGGGAAGCGCATAATGCGGCCATTAGCGAGGTGATAACAGCAACACGGAGAGCAGATCGCACCTTTTTCCCACGCAGTGCAATCTCTGCGAAAACGGCCTGTTCCGCAGCTTGCACTGTGAGATTCTCATCGCCAATCTTTGCCATTGGAGAGAGAGGACGGGGAGAGGATTCCTGTTCAGCAACCGGTTAAACTAGGTACTGATAGAACTGCCTCGCGAGAAAGATTCCACGCAACCTGCGATACTCAGTACTGTGTTCGACTCACACACAGTGAATAAGGTTTTACAGTAGATATATTTTTGTTAACAATTTGTCGCGTTAAGTCACAACATTTTATTTTTACATTATGCTCCAACACGTTTCGGACCTAAGACTCCTGCCAATTTGGGTGTCAGCAGGCCTGGCAAGCTTCACGGAACCCATTAAGCCTGCTGCACCTCACAAAAGGTTTCGCTATGAGTACAACGTGACTAGCCAGGTATAGGCTTATAAGCTAAAACATTATGACCACTGCCCAGGCTGGTCCCGGCGGAGGTTCGAGTCCTCCCTCCGGCATGGGTGTGTGCGTCTGTCCTTAGGATAATTTAGGTTAAGTAGTGTGTAAGCTTAGGGACTGATGGCTTTAGCAGTTAATTCCCATAAGATTTCACAAATATTTGAACATTTTTGAACCACTGCCCACCGCGACGTTAGATGACACCCGGTGCCGTTCTGGGCACGTGACGCGGTAGTAAAAGTATACAAGCGGAGCAGAGACGGACAGATGATCACTCCAGCGAAGACAAGGCCTGCAAATGGGGAAACCCATTGAGATAAGAGACCTCGACAAAGGGCAGATTATTATTACGCAGAGCCTGTGAATGGATATCTGGAAAACGGCGACATTTGTCGAATGGTCACGTGCTACTGTCATGAGCATCTATGGAAAGAGGTAGAAGGACAGTGATATTACCACTAGGCGTTAAATGGTTGGACGTGCGTGGCTCTTCACAGAACGTAGCGTTCGGAGGCTTTTCGCTGTGTAAAGTAAGACAGATGGTGATCTGTGGTATTGTAAGTAGGCTGATTAGGTTTTTATGTTGGTAACGTCACGTAGCGCTCTATATGAAAATCACTGACTGCGCTGTGTGCAGTCTGTGGCTCGTTTGCATTGTTGAAATAGTCGCTATTGTAGTGTTGGGCAGTGGGCTGTTAACAGCGCGTAGCGTTGCGCAGTTGGAGGTGAGCCGCCAGCGGTGGTGGATGTGGGGAGAGAGATGGCGGAGTTTTGAGAGCGGACGATCTGGACGTGTGTCCGTCAGAAGAAGGAAATTTGTAAGACTGGATGTGATAAACTCATATATATATTATGACTTCTGAACACTATTAAGGCTAATTTGTTTGTTCTCCATCAAAATCTTTCATTTGCTAACTATGCCTACCAGTAGTTAGTGCCTTCAGTAGTTAGAATATTTTATTTAGCTGGCAGTATTGGCGCTCGCTGTATTGCAGTAATTCGAATAACGAAGATTTTTGTGAGATAAGTGATTCATGAAAGGTATAGATTATTGTTAGTCAGGGCCATTCTTTTGTAGGGATTATTTAAAGTCAGTTTGCGTTGTGCTAAAAATATTGTGTGTCAGTTTAGTGTTGATCAGAATAAGTAAAGAGAGTAATGTCTGAGTACGTTCAGTTTTGCTCAGCTGTTTGAAAATCAAATAACGTAAGTGGTTTACCAGCACAATTATTCATAAATTTTTCTAAGGGGATGTTTCAGCATCTCTGCCGAAAGAGCACAATGCCGGTGCACGCCTAAGTGTTTCGGAGCACACCGTTCATCGCACATTGCCGAACATGGAGCTCTGCAGCAGACCACCCCTGCGTGTTCACATCTTGATCCAAAGTCATTTTCAATTACGATTCCATTGGGATTCGTCCGTCGATCAATGGGAACGTGTCGGCTCTTCGGGTGAATCTCATTTTTGCTACACTAGGTCGATATTCCTCTACACAAATGCCGTCATCGAGGCGAATGGCGACTCGAAACGTGCAGCGCGCCACGGACACAGGCTGGTGGGAGCAGTATTATACCAGGAGAGACACACTCCTGCGCTTGCATGGGACCTATTACAGTAATCGAAGATACGCTTAAGACGCGAACCACCTCCATCCCTTTATGCCTGATGCCATCCCCGAAGGTGATGTTATCTAATAAGTGTCCGTGTCTTGGAGTCGGATCTGTGCTACAGTGGTTTGAGGCGCACTAGAGTGAACTCAGCCTGTTGTGTTGACATCTAATGCCACATACCTCAACAAACCTACTAACAAACTGTCGGATCCCTGACAAGCAGAATCAGTGATGTATTTCGATCCAAAGACTGACAAAGAAGCTATTAAGCAGGTGGTCATAATTTTTTTACTCATTGGTGTATGTTCGCTTAGTTAGTTTCACCGCAGTTAAGCTATCTTAACGGTGGAAGCAGGAAAATGAACAAACCATACTTATAGGAGACTGTGAAGAAATTGAGAATTGGGGAACACATACCAGTCACCAAACAGAGCCCAAGTTCGGCATGAGAAAAGTTTTCGTGTGTATATGACGCAGCTCCAAATAAATCGGTAGGTCTCTAACAAAGCAAATTGCGTAAAAAGATACTAAACACTCCTTCAGGAACCTCGAATATGTTACGACATGTCTGTAAATTTGACCAGTAGTTTCTTCACTCCACAAAAATTTTGAAAGAGGATAAAGACTTAGGGCTGATAAGTGCATGGAAGTGTGTGCTAAGGACTTCAGGGCATTCAGCAACATATAGAATTTCTAAATTTAGGGCAAACATTGGTTAAAATAACAAAGAAATATGGCTTAGTCGATATTAAAAACCAAATTCTGTTGGCTTGCAACGTGTGCGACAGAAGCTCAGTAAGAAAGAAAAACTACTTCTTACAGACATGTAATACTTTTCAGATTAACAAAATATGAAAAACTAGATATCAAAAACCTTGCCTTATTGGAAATTTGTGGTAAGTTTCTATGGGACCAAACTGCTGAGTTCATCGATCCCTAGGCTTAGACACTACTTAATATAACTTAAACTAACTTGCGCTTCGAACCCACGACAGGGGGGGGGGGGGGAGGGAGCCGGCGCGCACCGTGGCAAGGGGCGCAGACCGCGCGGCTACACCTTACCTTAGTTGGAGTTGCAGTAAATCTGCTTCTACGTCTTCACAGATACTCGCAAGCAACCGTACGGTGCTTAGCAGACAGTAGCCTGCACCACTACTAGACATTTCCTTTCCTGTCACACTCCCAAGTAGGGCGAAGGTAAAACGACTATCTATATGTCTCCGTATGAGCCCTGCTTTCTCGTATCTCCTTACCCAAAATGTATGTTGGCGGCAATAGAACAGTTTGGCAGTCAGCTACAAATGCCGAGTCTCTAAATTTTCTCAAAAGTGTTTCTCGGAAAGAACGCTGCCTTCCCTCAGGGATTCCCAGTTTAGTTTCCGAAGCTTGTTGTTCGAACCTACCGGTAACAAATCTAGCAGCCCGCCCCCGAATTCCTTCGACGTCTTCCTTCAATCCGATCTGGTACGTAACCCAAACACTAGAGCAGTACTCAAGAATAGGTCACACCAACGTCCTATATGAGATCTCCTTTACAGGTGAATCACTCTTTCCTAAAATTCTCCCAATAAACCGAAGTCGACCATTCGCCCTTCCTATCACAGTTCTCACGTGCTCGTTCCATTTCATGTCGCTTTGCAACGTTATTCCCAGATATTTAAACGTCTTGACTATGTCGATCAGGAAATTATTAATATTGTATCCGAACATTACAGGTTTGATCTTCCTAATCATCCGCATTAACCTTCATCTTACCACATTTAGAGCCAGCTACCGTTCATCACACCAACTGGAAATTTTGTCCAAGTCGTCTCGTGCCTTCCTACAGTCACTCAACTTCGACACCTCACCGTACACCACAGCATCATCAGCAAACAACCGCAGATGCTGCCCATCCTGTTCGCCAAATCATTTACGTGCATTGAGATCAACAGCGGCCCTATCACACTTCCCTGGGGCACTCATGACGATACCTGTGTCTCTGATGAACACTCACCGTCGAGGACAACATATGGGGTTCTATTATTTAAGAAGTCTTCGAGCCACTGAAGTGTTTGCGAACTTACTCCATATGCTCGTATCTTCGTTAACAGCCTGTAATGGCCCACCGCATCCAATGATTTCCGAAAATCTAGAAATGTGGAATCTGCCTGTTGCCCTTCATCCATTGTTCGCAGTAGATCAAGCGAGAAAAGGGTAAGCTGAGTTTGACCAGGGCGATTGTTTCTAAAACCACGCTGATTCGTGGATATAAGCTTCTCAGTCACAAGAAAGTTTGTTATATTCGAACTGAGAATATGTTCAAGGATTCTGGAGCAAACCGAAGTTAGGGATATTGGTCTGTAATTTTGCGGCTCCGTTCTTTTATCCTGCTTATATACTGGAGTCACCTGCGCTTTTTTCTAGTCGCTTAGGGCTTTGTGTTGGGCGAGAAGTCCACAATAAATGCAGACTTGGTAAAGAGCCAGTACCGTAGAGTACTCCTTGCTAAATCGATCTGGGATTCCATCCGGACCTGGTAATTTATTTGCTTTCAGATTTTCCAGTTGCTTCTCTACAACAGGGATCCTTCATTACTATGTCGTCCATACGGGAGTATATCTTTCGTTTTGCTATCTTCAACTGCCACACCAGACTGGTCAAAAAGAGACCAACGCTTTTACGTAAGACCACAATTTTCTTGGGTTCTTCGCCAGATCTTTCGCTAAGGTGTGACGTTGGTAGTTGTTGTATGCTTCACGCATAGATCTTTTCACAGTCACACGAATCACTATTAATATTTGCTTTTTCCCTTTTGAACAGAGAACGCAACAACCTCTGCTTCCTCAGCATCCTCCACATTTCGTTACTAAACCATGGTGGGTCTTTTCCATCCTTTATCCACTTACTAAGTACATAACTCTCCAGACCACGATTTACAATCTGCTTAAACTTTGACCGTAATTCCTCTACATCCATCTCACTAGAACTAAGTGATGTAAGCCTACTGCCTAAATGAGAAGCCAACAACTGATTATCCGTTATATCTAGCCTTCTTCATGGATTCATTAACCCCCGTAATCATAGTTGATATAAATGAGATCATGATCACTAACCCCCGTTCCTGTAATGATTGTCGATAAGGTCCGGCCTATTTGTAGCTAAAAGGTCTAAGGTATTTCCATTGCGTGCTGCTCAACATAACTTGCAGAAAACGTGTTCAAATTTAAATCGACTGACTCTCTGTCTGCACCCCCGGCAATGAATCCATAGTCATCCCAGTCTATACTGGGTAAGTTAAAGTCGCGTCCAACTAGTTTTGCATGACATGGATATGTACACGCTATAGACAGCAGACTTTCTTTAAATAACTGTAGAACTGTCACAGCGGAATCGGGTGGCCTCTAAAAACATCCAACAATTAGCTTGTTTTCACCTACACTTGCTATACGCGACCAGATAACTTCTCTTTCACACTCAACTTCGACCTCAACAGACCAACATTTTTCTCAACTGCGATGAATACTGTCGCTCCTATGGCCTTTAAACTGTCTTTTCGATATACGTCCCACGACTCGCTAAATCTCAGACAGCTCTCGGTGCGAGAACTTTCCTAGAGGGCAGTAAATTCGGAACTTTATAACGAATACTTCGACAGTTTACTGATAAAATTATGATAGTCGAAGTGTCTTAATTCTGAACGCCGTTTGACTTCCCATGCATCATATCGACTGGCGAGTGTTCATCAGAGCACCTCAAACTACTGCCTAGCCTAAAGACCCTCATGCGCACTCCACGAATACTCTGCTACCCGAGTAGCTGCTTCCTTTGTGTAGTGCACCCCTGACCTATAAAGGGAAGTCATACAAATCACCACACGATAATGCAGGTCTATAAATTTGCAACCAAGAGCGTCACGAAGTTGACGAAACCTTTAGCTGAGACTCTCCTTTCGACTCCCAGTCAACTTTGGGAACAATGCTGCAAATTGCGAGGTCTACTTGTACCCCGCCCGCGGGATCAGCAGTCTTCACCACCACTGGCAGCCGCCTGTACGAACTGAGGATGTGTTCAGAAAAGATATGACAGGCGTCGTTGGTGCCGATATGAGCCACAACTTGTACACGACTGCACCCTGCACGCTTGAGATCCGCAGGCAAGCCCGCCTCCACATTTCGAATGAGGCCCCTCCGCAGACTTACGGAGTGCACATTGGCTTTTTTTGCAGCCCTGGGCTCTATCTTCCTAAGGGGCCCCATAACGCGCCTAACATTGGAGCTTCCAATAATTAGTAAACCCCTCCCCTCATGTGTCTTCTCGGATCGCACTGAACGAGCGGCCACCTTCACAGGATGAAGGGGTGTGGCCAGGTGGCCAGTTCAGCATTGATTGGACCTTCACCTCGAGCGACGCAAACCCGTTACCGCCCCCCCCCCCTCCCCGCCCACTCACTGCCTCGGAAGCAGAGCCCGTGGGCAGAACAAGCGACACTTGAGGTACCCCATGCGATAAGCCAGATTCTCCGCCACCGCTATACCCCTAGGTAGCAGCCTGAAAGTGACTTACCATAGTGTAGGGAAGCAGCCTACTCACGGCTTATAAAATTCACATCAGTCTTTCCATTGTGTGCCAGCCAGTCCGCTGTAACTAGCTCTGACGTCATAAATGTTGCGCAATACTTTTAAAAATCAAGTAAACAACCTGAAACGTTTCTAGCATGTCAGGAGTAATACTACATCAATATGTGTTGAATATCAGTTCAATAACTTTAACCATTTTCGAAATTTGGACGTTTTTCTGTAAAAATCATTGGCGCAACAGAAAAGAGCTAGAAACTTAAAAATTTATATTTAGGTTTCTTTTGCATAATAATTAAGTAGAAACAGTATTCTGGATCTCACAAATTAAAATTTTAGTTGAAATTCATGATTTTCTGGTTTTTGCCTTAGAAATTAAGGAATCAAGATAGATTAAGTAGGCGAATAAATAAAGCTAGGATGTTTAAATGTAAGTAGAAGGGAGATCCGCTATAATCATAAAAATGTGAGAAATTTTAACAGAATAACTATAAAACTATAGCTATAGCGTATCTCCAAAGAGCAAGTTCAGAGCTCGTCTACTGCGTGTAGTGTAATTAAATTAATTCCCTCGCCCAAATTATTTGACTTAGCCGAGTCAGACTTTTATTATGATTACTTACCTGTGTGCTGACTGCACAATTAAATTGAAAGCTTCATCGGCCATCAGCAAAGGAAGCAATGATTTATTCAATAACTTAAAGTGGTGCATTACTAGCCCAGCGGCTAGTCGGGAGAGCAGATTTGATCAGGTGTTCCCTTAGCCGTCCGCACCGCGGCTTTATATGTAAGAACGCTGCGCGAGAACAAGAAGGCCCCAGTTCTCTCCAGACACTGATTAGCGGACCACCTGTGCCGGGAGTCGCGTCGCGTCGGTATCGTTGATATAAACAGCCTCGGATGCAGTAGTAAGTTACTCAGGAAATGCGTAACCATGAAATCGTTTTCGAGTGAACTGTTAATTTTGGGATGATGTTAATGATCTATCTTTAGTTTGCGTATGTCGTATTTTCACGTGCCGCCGCAGGACAGACATTCTACCATCATTAGCGTGGCGTTTCATGAACATTATCATCAAATTATGGCGAGCATTCACTTAAACATTTAATTTGAACAGTTATAGTTGCATCAGCGCATTAGACTCTGAACTGCTCTGGTAGTTGGATTGTGTGGATTCTTTTTGGTCTGTGACTTTCAGAATATAGTGAACATTCTAGAGAGAATGGTTTTTGATCATGAATCCCAGACAATCTCCTAATTACTCAGAGCTATAAGCTGTAGCTATAAATGTATTTCTCAGATGAAGTGGGCACTAGGAATTCTAATTACAGGACTCACGTTTTGCTAATCACTTTCTGGTTGCCAATATTGTAGTTAGAGAGCCAGTGTTGAGAACGGCAAACAATAGCATAAATACAAAACATATATACAAGTATTCCACCCGCTGCCCCACAATAGCCAAAAGCCCATTCAAGCTTTCGCGAACTGCGGCCAGCTCCTCCTGCATCAGCACACAACGTGCACATATCCCAACCATCCTAGCAAGACTAACTGAAGAAGTAAGTATAAAAACAGACAGAGTCCTAGATACGCAAATTGCTACTCTCCTGATGTGTCACAAATGGACGATGATGCCTTAATGAGCTATGTAGTTGGTTGTTCAGTGGCCAACCACTGCACTATAGACTGAATGATTTTACACATACAAAAACTTGAGATTGCACCTCTTAAACAAAATAAAAAAAACACACATCAGATTTACTGAATATACTACGAGGGAAACACAGAAAAAGATAAACCTTTAACTTGCCGCTCTGTAGTTGTATATCATCTGAGAGCTGAAGTCTGACTGACTTTCTAAACAAACGGACGGCTGCTTTCAAAACACATGGGCAACTACTGCGCTAAAGACAGAATGAATATATACTTTTAAAAAAGCGAGATTAAACCTCTGAAACAGAAAAACTCCCAAGAAGTTTAGTTAATATACTACGAGGAAAACACTGAAAAAGATAAACACAGACATCTTCACGTTCTAATATGCAAAGGATTTCGTCTTTCAGAGATAGTTCTGTTACCACAGAAAACATGTATTACTGTGATCGGATGATGATTCGAATTAAAAATAGCCAGTACTAGGCGAAAGGGGTGAGGAGGCAGAGAAACCCGTTGATACCGAAATAAATAAATAAGCCCGAAGTACGACGAAAAGGAAAGAAAGGACAAATACAGTCCACAAATTTCTGGGCTACAATGATCCAAAATGAACATATACGAGGTGTGACAATAAAGTAATGAGACTGATTTTCTTTGCAACATGTGGCAACCCTGCAGGCTTGCGTAGGCACAATATCTTTGACCTTGGTCTATAAGCTGTTTATAGTCCAAGTGGCACATCGATGCAACTGCTCAGTCGTGAGTTGTGCTGTAATAAGTTAACACGTGTTTGTCTCTCTCGTCACGAAAATGGAACCGCATAATATTGCGCAACGGTATGCTACTTCTTTTTGCGTTAAATTGGGCGAAAATGTGACTACTCGGTAAGCTCCAGAAGGCTTTCGGAGAGGACGTTATGTCAAGAGCTCAAGTTTTTCGTTGGCATAAAATATTTAGTGAAGGCAGAACGAATGTTGAAGATGAAGACCACAGTGGACGACCATCAACCTCACAGACGGATGTCAACTTGGCCAACTCGTACGATCTGATCGAAGATTATCCGTGAAAATGATTGCAGAAGAACTGAATATCATTCTAGAAATGGTTCGTCTAATAATAACTGAAGATCTCGGTATGAGAAAGATTTGTGCAAAAATAGTCCCCAAAAATCTCACACCACAACAGCGAGAAACACGGAAAAATGTGGCAGCCGATTTGTTAGAGCAAATGGAAATCAATCCAGAATTGTTGAGCCGTGTTATCACAGGTGATTAAAGTTGGTTTTTTTCAGTACTATCCTGATATAAAACGCCAAAGTTCGCAATGGTGCTCAAAGGGATCATCCACACCAAAAAAAGCTCGCATGTCAAAGTCAAAAGTGAAATGCATGCTTGTGTGCTTCTTTGATTCCAAGGGAACTGTTCATAATGAGTGGGTGCCTCCTGGCCAAACAGTTAACCAATATTACTAAAAAGGACTTCGTAAAATAATTCTTTGTGTCCGTGCCAACATTGCTGATAATTGGATTCTGCATCACGATAATGAGCCATCCTATACCGCTCTGTCAGTACAGCAATTTTTAACCCCAAAACAAATGTCGGTACTACCACAGCCGCCTTATTCACCATATATCGCTCCGTGCGACTTTTTTCTATTTCCAAGAGTCAAAACGGCGGTCAGGGGACACCATTTTCAAACAACACAAGATGTCCAAAAAGCCGTGACAAGGCTCTTGGAGGATATTACGTAAGATGAGTTCCAGAAATGTTACCATCAATGACAGAAGTGCTGGAAAAAGCATGTGCAATCAGAAGAGAACTACTTCGAAGGAGACAACACTAAACTTGACTAAAACGGCAAGCAACATTTTTTTTTCGTATCAGTCTCATTACTTTATTGTTGCACCTCGTATTTTATTGGACATTGTCTTGCGATACTCGGTTAAAAGAATCTTCCGATCACTACTCATAAAACTAAAATGAAAGCGTGCAGAATAAACTGCTACGTAGCGCAGCATCGCGGCAAGACGGGCAGGCAAGCAAGACTCCTTTAGCCTGCCAGGATTGGGCATAGCTTGGCTTGGATGAGACTAAAGCAACCTGCCCTTTCAGCTGATAACGTGCGGCACTTGTCTTCCTGGCTAACTGGCAAGCATTGGGCACGTTGAAAGCGCAGTGTGTACATGTCTGACTCCCACAACTGACAGCACCGCATACAGGCAGCAATCAGTGAGCACACTAGAACGGGCTGGCGATGCGCCCTGCTACGCCACATAAAGCTACGTAACGTGATACCACATTCTCTGAAGCGGCATAAAGCTGTCTGCTCAGTAAGAACAAGCTATGTCGTCTTAAGTCTTCATGCTTACTTCAGTAGCCCTCTTGCGACTACCTACGCCACGAGCTTTGACAATGTTTGGCGTTTGACTGTGCCTGGATTTCTCGTAACTGTACAACGGAGTTAAGCTTTAGTCACGGATGATGTATTTCACAGTGCTCATTCTTTGCGTGAGTTTAGCCAGCCAGGAGCTTGTGCTGTGCGTCAGCCTCGCAAACTGCCGCGAACTTGTTACAACTGTTTTTGTACAAAAGGAGGAAACGAAAGGACTGTTCCAGCAACATTGCCCTATTAGGGGGTTACATTTGCTTCAACTGAACACCTAGTAGTAATTGAACGCCTTAGTTGTCAGTTTGACTCTCAGACGAGATAAAAGAAATATATTAGTAGAGGAACGTGCTCTAAACTGAGGGTCGCTGGTTTCTTGGCCTTGCATTCTCCTGATCTCTTGTAAAACCAACTCTAAACAGTAATTTGGGAGTCATCCAGGCTATCGCAGAGAGCACAACTCGCCCTTTTCAGTTGACACTTATCAGTTCGTCATTATATGTTTTGACACTGGAAAAATTTTCATGCTGCGCTAGATGTTTCGTCATTTCTCCTACACTTTGGCAGGTAAGCCTTTCAAACTGTATGTGTTCTTGAAAAGTTAGGTTTAAGGTTAGCCGCGTGGAGTGGCCGCGCGGTTAGAGGCACCATGTCAATGATTGCGCGGCCCCTCCCACCGGAGTTTCGAGTCCTCCCTCGGGAATGGGTGTGTGTGTGTTGTTCTTAGCACAAGTTAGTTTAAGTAGTGTGTAAGTCTAGCGACCGATAACCTCAGCAGTTTGGTCCCTTAGGAATTCACTCACGCACACGCTTATGGTTAACGGTTATGATTAAACCGATTCATTTAGATGTTTGGTTAAAAATTTATTTTATTAACAAAATGTGGGCTCCAGTTCAGTAAAATGAACCCCTTCAGTTGCTTAAATTGGGCCCCTTAGTTTTTTATGTTCAAAATCTTTCTGTTTTATTACGCTATGTTACGTTCCTTAATTCTATTGCACATTCCAAAGGCAATAATAGGGAAGGTTAATCAGAGAAAGTGGAGTCCGTCTAAAAAGACTAAAGCTGTTGATGCCGTTCAGGAAAAAAAGACGGGCTGCGACAAGGCCAGTAATCCGCAGCTCGTGATCGTGCGGTAGCGTTCTCGCTTACCGTGCCCGGGTTCCCGGGTTCGATTCCCAGCGGTGTCAGGGATTTTCTCTGCCTCGTGATGACTGGGTGTTGTGTGATGTCCTTAGGTTAGTTAGGTCTAAGTAGTTCTAAGTTCTAGGGGACTGATGACCATAGATGTTAAGTCCCATAGTGCTGAGAGCCATTTTTGACAAGGCCAGTAAACAATTTAATGCTTCAAAAACAACATATATGAGGCGGTCGAGCAGGAAGTATAATTCACCTGAAGAATCCGAACAAAGAAAAAGAGGCAGACCTACAATTCTGGATGAAGATATTGGTGAAGAGCTGATGTATTACCTGCCGTGATATGGAACCATCTTTCTGTGGGCTTACTCGTAACGACTTGCGAAGAATGGTCGCACAATTGACAGAGAATATTGTGTGGAACACCATTTCAAAGACGAAACTGTTAGGAAAAAGTAGGTTAGCACTTTTCTTAAATGCCGACAAAATCAAATATCAGAAGGAAAGCCTACAGCTACATCCTGTACCAGAGCTCTCGGATTCAGCAAAGAAAACAGAGAGAAATCCTATAATCTTCTGAAAGATGTTACATTACACTTACTTTCAAACCAGGTTATGTTTTCCCTGATTTCATACCTTCTTTCCAACTTTTTTTTGCGCCGTCATGATTGTTTTTAGGAAGATATAAATTTTGGCAACTATTTTCTAAACTACGTTATTGCAAGGTTTTTGAAAATAATTTTAATAACAAGTTTTAATTGTGTTTTCTAAGAATAAAACGTAAGTGGTGCATAACATTATCAAGTAAACATTACATGCTTTTAAAACACAACATTTTTAATATTTCATGTGGACCAGTCTGGGCACTTTCGTCTTTTATTTATAGATATCTTCATCTACCATCAGTGTTTTTGTGCCTGATGCAGCACAAGTTACACTATGTGTGCAGACGCATCCGGACACCTGGCTGAAAATGACTTAAAAGTTTGTGGTGTCCTCCATCGGTAATACTGGAATTCAATATGGTGTTCGCCCACCCTTAACCTTGATGACAGCTTCCACTCTCGGAGGCATACGATCAAACAGGTGCTGGAAGGTTTCTTGGGGAATAGCAGCCCATTCTTCACGGAGTGCTGCACTGAGGAGACGTACCGATGCCGGTCGGTAAGATCTGGTACGAAGCCGACGTTCCGATACACCCCAAAGGTGTTCTATAGGTCAGGACTCTGTGCAGGCCAGTCCATTACAGGGATGTTAGTGTCGTGTAACCACTCTACCACAAGCCGTGAATTATGAACAGGTGTTCGATCGTGTTGAAAGATGAAATCGCCATCCCCGAATTGCTCTTCAACATTGGGAAGCAAGATGGTACTTAAAACAACAACGGAGGCTTGTGCTGTGATAGCGCCACGCAAAATAACAAGGGCTGCAAGCCCCCTCCATGATAAACACGCCACACCATAACAGCACCAACTCCGAATTTTACTATTGGCACTACACACGCTGGCAGATGACGTTCATCGGACACTCGCCATACTCACACCCTGCCATCGAAAAGCCACATTGTGTAAAGTGATTGGTCACTCCACAAAACGTTTTCCCACTGTTCAATCGTCCAATGTTTACGCTCCTTACACCAAGCGAGGAGTCGTTTGGCATTTACCGGCATATATGTGGCTTATGAGCTGCCGCTCGACCATGAAATCCAAGTTTTCTCACCTCCCGCCTAACTGTCATAGTACTTGCAGGGGATCCTGATGCAGTTTGTAATTCCTGTGTGGTGGTCTGGATAGATGTCTGCCTGTTACACATTACGACCCTCTTCAACTCTCGGCGGTCTCTGTCAATCAACAGACGAGATCGGCCTGTACGCTTTTGTGCTGTACGTGTTCCTTCACGTTTCCGCTTCACTATTACATCGGAAACAGTTGACCTAGGGATGTTTAGGAGTGTAGGAATCTCGTGTACAGACATATGAGCCGGCCGCGGTGGTCTAGCGGTTCTAGGCGCTCAGTCCGCAACCGCGCGACTGCTACGGTCGCAGGTTCGAATCCTGCCTCAGGCATGGATGTGTGTGATGTCCTTAGGTTAGTTAGGTTTAAGTAGTTCTAAGTTCTTGGGGGCTGATGACCTCAGATGTGAAGTCCCATAGTGCTCAGAGCCATTTGAACAGACATATGACACAAGTGACACCCATTCACTTGACCACGTTCGAAATCCGTGAGTTCCGCGGAGCGCCCCATTCTGCTCTCCCACAATGTTTAATGACTGCTGAGGTCGCTGATATGGAGTACTCGGCAGTAGGTGGCAGCAAAATGCACTTAATATGAGAAATGTATGTTTTTGGGGTGTCCGGATGCTTTCGATCACATAGTGTATGTCATGTCAATAGTGTCGATATACGCCTCAACGAAAGACGCGATATCAGTAGAGTGCCTGTGGTCAAAACTTACAGAGAATCTGCACTCTCTTGCTGTTATTGCACCATCAGAAAACAGACGGGAAGTAGCGGCAAGAAGGAGAAAAACAAAGGCCTTGACCTCGTCGAGGAACCCGCTGTATGGTCACCTCCCAGCCCATCAACTGCTTAAATTTAGGAAAAGTTCTCCGTGCACCACACAGAGCCTCACTGATCCACAACAACGCACAAGATTGCAGTTAAGGGAAGCTGAAACCGAGCACCTCATTGCCTGCGCAACACCCACAGAAGAGCTCCCTCCGGACCACACTGGGCAGTGGACGACCTGGCTCAATAGACTGCTCTCTGATGTTGCAAGATGAAAAGAAGACATGTGGAGATGGGGCCTTCTGGATAAATGGACTCTGTGTGATGTGGACACCTTCAGACTACCACCCCACCTCTTCCAGTGTGAGCTGTTTCCAAACACCTGCACTATGAAGTATCTACACAAGCCTATCCCCGACGCACTACACGTGGCCGAGACAATATAGTCATATAATCATGTAACATTTTTTGAAGGGTAAGTACAAATCTGGATGTTACTCACCGATATATACACTCACACACATTAGTGAGGAACATCCAGATTTGTACTTATGCTTCAAAAAATGTTACCTGATTAACGCTGTACCACATTGGTAAAATGACACACTTGGATGTGTAAGGTTATACCATCATCGTTAGCATAAACCGCCTTGAATTTTTTTGTTTTACTTTATTTTGTCTGTTGTGAAGCAATGATTATAGTTGAAGCAATTCATTTCTCCTCTTCTCAACGGTGCGGTGTCCCGAAAGCAGGACCGTTCCACGCTCCAAGAGCCCCGTGTTTTTGCGACACGCGCGATCCCACTGTGGGGAAATGAACTGTTAATTTGCGTACTCTGTCCCTAAGCTTATAAAACAGCTTTTGATGGGAGACGCGGGACTCGCTTTGTACTCGAGAATAGAAAGTCGTAACTCTGACATTAGTTACCCCCAACCTCCAGGAACCCGTCTGATTTGCAAAGAGTTCTGCGACCTGACCACAGGGCGAGAAAAATACAACTTTAACATATCCATCTAAACTACGACTGGCTCTTCTCAATGTCCTAGACAATCTCACCAATCTCTGCACAAGGTATCAAGTTGAATATCAGAAAGTCACTTCAGAATCAAAATCTCTGTCTCTTCACAAACAATACCTTTAATTTTCAATTCAGTAAACTACACCAGCTCTGTTTATTCGATTAGCCCATAGTGCGGCAAATTACAGTAGTAACATCCTATTCCAACGGAAAACCGCTGTAGAATGATAGCTTCAGTTCGCTCTCTAAGAATAAAACAGTTTGCACTCACGTTTAGAATCACTCCTGCAAAGCTGTTAAAGCTGTCGCTGTAAATATCGTACAAACCAGCGTCGAATTTATGAAGTCCTTGTACGAAACTCAGGACTTAACATCTGAGGTCATCAGTCCCCTAGAACTTAGAACTACTTAAAGCTAACTAACCTAATGACATCACACACATCCATGCCCGAGGCAGGATTCGAACCTGCGACCGTAGCAGTCGCGCGGTTCCGGACTTAAGTGCCTAGAACCGCTTGGCCACTACGGCCGGCAGTACACTTGTAAACAAACTACTCATCCAGTTGCCGAGTTACCACTGTTTGGACAACAACAATTGACATACGCCCATGAGCCAAAATGTTACGACCACCTACCTAGTAGCCAGTGTCTCCAGTTTTGGCACAGATAACAGCGACAACGCTTCGTGTCATGGAAGCAATGAGGGCTTGGTAGGTCGCTGGAGGGAGTTAGCACCACATCTGCACAAACAAGTCAGCTAATTCCCGTAAATTCCGGAGAGGGGGGGGGGGGGGGGCACGAGCTCCGACGCCACGTTCACTCGCATCCCAGATTTGTTGGACCGAGTTTGGCGCCCAGCACATGCATTTGAAGTTTCCATTGTTTTTCTCAAGCCACTCCACAGGCTCCTGGCCTTACGAGGTGGCGCATTATCTTGGTGAAAAATGCCCTGCCATCGGGATACATGAAACGGGATACGTAGTGTGCAACCAGTTTATGATAATCCGTGGCCGTGATGGAGCTTCGCTGGACCCAAGTCTCGCTCTTTCTTCTACATCTTCATGCTGACTGTACTGAGGACACTCCTTTCAAAAAACGACAACAGGGGTCTTCGAAGGTCTCGATCGGGGCCCATGATGTAAATGGGTCCTGCGGTTTGAGTCACAGTACGTGACACTACAGTCCTTACAGCGATCGTCTGCAGCAGGGAGCGAGTTTCTATTTGAAACAACATTAAAACTTCGTAGCTGGGCGTTTAAATAGACTCACGCCCTCGATAGAATGTGGCAACGTTAAGGACTTTATGGGGTACCTTTCCATTGACAGTCCGCCCCGATAGCTGAGTGGTCAGCGCGGCCGTCTGTCACGCCAACGGACCCTTATTTTCATTTCATCATCATCAGTGGAAGGCAACGGGAAACCAACTCTGGAATCATTTCCCTAGACACTCCTGCGGTGGACCTATCTGACAAGGCTTCCCCCATGACAAGACCTGCCGTAAGGCAGAACACAAAGTTTTCCATTGACAAACTGATTTCCCGCCTGGCCCCAGCCGTAGCCGAGCTTTCATGATGAGGTGACCAAAGTCATGAGATAGCGATACGAACATATCGTATACAGATGACGGGAGCATCGCGTACACTAGACATAAAATGGCAGACCATTGACGGAGCTGTCATTCGTACTCAGTTGATTCATGTGAAAAGGCTTCCGACGTGGTTGTGGCCGCACGACGAGAATTAACAGACTCTGAACGCGGAGTGGTAGTTGGAACTAGATGTATGGGGAATTCAATATCTGAGGTCCAGCAGCGTCCACAGTGTGAGAATAGCAGGACGACGCAGTGTTCGACAACCTTCACTTAACGACCGACGGCAGCGGCGTTTAAGTAGACTTTTCAGTGCTGACACACATGCAACACTGCGTTATATAACCACAGAAATCAATGTTGGACGTATTGTGAACATATGAGTTAGGACAGTGCGGCGGAATGTGGCGTTAATAGGCTATGGCAGCAGACGACCTACGCGAGTGCCTTTGCTAACAGTACGATATTGCCTGCAGCGCCTCTCATGGGCTCGCGACCATACTGGTAGCACCCTAGACGGCTGGAAAACCGTGGCCTGGTCACATGAGTCCCCATTTCAGTTGGTAAGAGCTGAAGGTAGCGACCGAGTGTCGCGCAGATCCCAAGAAGCCATGGACGCAAGTTGTCAAAAAGCCATTGTGCAAACTAGTGGTGGGTCCACAATGGTGTGATCTGTGGCTACATGGAAGGGAGTAGTTCCTCTGGTCCAAACTAACAGATCGTTGACTGAACGCGGTTATCTACCGCTTCTTGGAGACCATTTGCAGCGTTTCATGGACTTCACGTTCGCAAACAACGATGGAATTTTTGCGGATGACAATGCGCCATGTCAGTGGGTCACAGCTGTTCGTAGTTGGTCTGAAGAACGTTCTGGAGATTTCGAACTAAAGGTTCGGCCACTCGGATCGCCCGATATGAATCCCATTAAACATTTATGGCGCAAAATCGAATGATCAGTTGTTGCACAAAATCGTGCACCAGCAACACTTTCACAATTATAGATGACTGCAGAGGCAGCATGGGTCAATAGTGCTGCATAGGACTTGCATCTACTCATTGAGTCCATGCCACGTCTAGCTGTTGCACTACGCTGAGCGGCGGGGGAAGGGGGGGGGGAGGTGGGGTGACGGGGGGTGTCCGACACGTCATAGGAGCCGGCCGAAGTGGCCGTGCGGTTAAAGGCGCTGCAGTCTGGAACCGCAAGACCGCTACGGTCGCAGGTTCGAATCCTGCCTCGGGCATGGATGTTTGTGATGTCCTTAGGTTAGTTAGGTTTAACTAGTTCTAAGTTCTAGGGGACTAATGACCTCAGCAGTTGAGTCCCATAGTGCTCAGAGCCATTTGAACCATTTGAACGTCATAGGAGTTATCCCATGACTTTTGTCACCTCAGTCTATGTCACCCAAGGCAACTAGTCGACGTCACAAATTCGTTATGGAGCCCGTATGTCCCATGGGCCCTGCTGGGAACGTAGGCTCCTACTTTCACGAACACTCAGGCATTATATCGCATTTCGAGTGCCCTGTAAATCAGCCGAAATTAATCGTACAGTAGATGTGTGGGACTATTTGAAAAAACTGGTGAAATATGGCAACACCCCTGCAATCTGGCAACTCCAGAGGATCTAATGATCAACGAGTGGCTTCAGGTGTATACAAGACGTACCTGAAGAAACTTGTGTACCCTCACCGTTACCACGGCAAGGGGCAGTATTACTCGGTATTAGCTTGATGTCTCTTGGAAGTGACAAATTACTTGTCTGGGGTGCATATTAGCCCAAGGAGTAAATATACTGAAGCATGTAGGTTCTTCTAGCAAGGTCCAGCTCAGGAGGTAAATACGAGGGCGTACTGGAAAGAATTTTTTTTTTTACCGTATGTGAAAAATCTTAAAGCTTTTATATAAAACAAATGTTATTAATATTATACATTTTTATTATTACAATCATATGTGTGATTGCTGTTCTTTCGGACGTGTCAGAAAGAACAGACATCACACATGTAACAGAATGCATCTTGACCCCATTTCGAAATATGTCTTCAGTGTGGATGCAGCCCATTCCTCCCTTTTGCGGGAATAGCGCTACGTGCTGCGAGTAATGAGGATGGTAGGCACTACGGAAGTAGTGTGCGACAAGTTAAGAATTTGGGTTGGACGTGAAACGTGCTCGGGTAGCCGAGGTGGTTAAGGCGACCGCTCACGTAAAGCGGGACAGCCGAGTTCGAGACTTGGTCAGGCCCAGATTTTCACTTGTCGCCAGTGAATTATTTCAATGCTCTCATATGGCTGACAGCGGTATTCCTCTTTCATCATCTACAAGTTTACGCTTCTCGTTTACATATTTATTTCTCAACATAGTCATCCTCGCGACGAACACATTCCTCCCAACGAAAGAAATGTTTATTGATAGCGTCGCTGCACAATGTTAGTGTTTGTTGACAGAGTCACAACCTCACCTCTGCTTGCAGCGCATCATCACTACCAAAGCGAAGTCCTACAATGTGTTCTTCATGTTTTGAAAACAGATTAAAATCGTATGGTGCCAAGTCCGGACTGTATGGAGAATGATCGTTGTCAGTGCAACCAAGGCGTGTTGTGAAAGTCGCAGGGCTCGTGTTTGGTCATGCTGGACGAGAGGGTGCTCCATGTGTCGACGACTTCTTCGAATTCTAAATCCGATAACAGCACGCTGTTTCCCACACACAGACGTTGCACAACGCCCTGTAACACGCTACCATTCGGAACCCTCTAGCTGCAAATATGATTGTAAACATGAAGAATAAAGATGTATAATTTTAATAACGTTTGCTGTATTTAGAAAGCATTAAAAGTTTTCACATAAAAATTCGGAGGCATTACTCTCCAGAACTCCCTCGTAAATAGGAACTTTCGTCCGCTCCCCGTGTAGCAGGCTGGCAAAATTGGATTCCGCCTCGGGACTGTGATGGTGACCGCACGTTAACATCGAGGAGTGAGTGGACAGTTGCGTCACGGTCGGCCAGGGGACTCATCTCGGACCACATAAAGCTCCGAGGAGAGATGAGATGTGCTGTTTTGTTGTGTGATGTGATCGCCACCCGCTCTCCCGTTCGCACCATAAAGCAACCCGACGACAGCGCGCTCACAAACGTTACGACCGGTACATTCGTAGCATTTACTGCTGATAGTTCCTGCCGCCGTGGTGTGTGTTTTTACAGAATTCTGGTTTATCCGTTTCACGGTAGCCTTCTGCTTGTGATTCCCTTTCGTTCGAGCCAGCCGCGGTGGCCGAGCGGTTCTAGGCACTTCAGTCCGGAACCGCGCGACCGCTACGGTCGCAGGTTCGAATCCTGCCTCGGGCATCGATGTGTGTTATGTCCTTAGGTTAGTTAGGTTTAAGTAGTTCTAAGTTCTAGGGGACTGATGACCTAAGATGTTAAGTCCCATAGTGCTCAGAGACATCTGAACCATTTCTTTGGTTACTTTATCTGAGTTCAAAAGTGAGGAGACATTCTGTGAAAAAGGTGGATCTTAGCACTCCATCATGAGTCTAATACTCTAGTTCTGTGATTCAGGATGTAACAGATATTAAGCTGATTAGAACAGATTTTTTACCTGATGAGAGATACTTAGGAATATAGGCTATGCCACACTGTTACAGGATTTTCACAAGAAGTAACGATACTTTAGCGTTGTGAAAAGGTGTGTGTGTGCCCCAATTTCTTCTGTCTTCCAAAATAAACCCATACAAAAAAAGAGAGAAATCTACATTTCGCGTAAGAAATTCGAGGTTTTTGGTCAACAATATCAGTGTCTCGGATTGAAAAAAGTGGATTTTTTTCAAACAGGAGTGTCTATGTCGGCCAGGAATTAGTTAGAGCTAGTATGTACTGTACATCCAAGCTGCTGCTCTTTGTTTTGCAGTGCTCTACGGGGCAGCAGGAGTCGCCAAGAGTTTTCGGCGCCCAGAAGTTGTGGATTAGCTCAACCAATGACGGGCGGCAAGATACAACGAATGTGCCGATCTGCCTGATCCTGCCCCCTCCCTGGCCGAAGAAGTGCCCGCTTTCTGCAGCATCTGTTGGCGATCGGGCTACCTCCTGAACCCCTCTTCCCGGCGTCTCTCGGGCCAGAAGACTGTTACCACCACTCGGCCAGGAGGCGCACCATCTGTGCGCCCCAAGATCGCCCACTCTCATTCGCTTCTAGATCTTGCAGAAGCCTGTACTCCCACTGTGCCCTGCCCCCCTCCATCTCAGAGAGAGAAGAAGGCAGGTCGTAGTGACCGAGCTCTTCTAGGCGCTGCAGTCTGGAACCGCGCGACCACTACGGTCGCAGGTTCGAATCCTGCCTCGGGCATGGATGTGTGCGATGTCCTTAGGTTAGTTAGGTTTAAGTAGTTCTAAGTTCTGGGGGGCTGATGACCTCAGATGTTAAGTCCCATAGTGCTCAGAGCCATTTGAACCATTTTGAACTTTTCGTTCGTAAACAACATAACTGAATACACAAGACGGGTCTGTTCCACGTACACTGCTCGGTAAGAAAAGTTTTTCAAAAGAAACATTGCCGTACAAAGGTATTCATGATACAAATAAATTATTCGTGAAGCTAAATTACATTATCGCTAAAAATGGGTTTTTTGTTACGGCGTTTCTTGTGGCAGTAACAACTTCCGAAGTGTTTACTAATTTTTCCTTCATTGTGTCGAGGCGTCGCCCGAAGCTAAAAAGCGTCCGCAGCTAGGATTTGTGTGTTCACTGGGATGCACGGCACACGATGCAAATTTTGCAGTATATTACACCACCTATTAGACAAGGTAATGTTTATCGACCGACTCACATCAATTCTCCGCACTGAGACACTTTTTTAAATATATTTTTGATTCCATTTGTAGAGCAAGCTGTTCGAATGATGACCCATTGGACAATCAGCGACCTTTCAATCAAACAGCAGACGATTTGGTAATGAGACACAGGGAGTCTCCATTGGAAATATTTGGGAACAGAT
Source organism: Schistocerca nitens (assembly GCF_023898315.1). Taxonomy (NCBI): domain Eukaryota; kingdom Metazoa; phylum Arthropoda; class Insecta; order Orthoptera; family Acrididae; genus Schistocerca; species Schistocerca nitens. Next base: position 816,592,729 of record NC_064614.1, read on the forward strand.
TTCCATTTACTGCTTTTGCACTACACTCAAGAACAATCTCCCGAAAACTGTGGTCAGATCGTGGGGATGACAATTATTTTAATTTAATTCTGTGGCAGCATACTGCAAGGCGCCCACTCCTCCATCTTTAATTTCTACATCCTGAAACTGGGCCGCTAAGTAAAAGATGTTGCTTCTTCTATCCGTGCAAAAATAGACTTGGAGGCTGTGACTGAATTCTACGTTGACTCATCAAAGTGGTTCAAATGGCTCTGAGCACTATGGGACAACATCTGAGGTCATCAGTCCCCTAGACTTCGAACTACTTAAACCTAACTAACCTAAGGACATCACACACATCCATGCCCGAGGCAGGATTCGAACCTGCGACCGTAGCAGTCGCGCGGTTCCGGACTGAGCGCCTAGAACCGCTCGGCCACCAAGGCCGGCGTTGACTGCTCAACATAGAATTCAGTCACAGCCTCCAAGTGTATTTATGCAACGAAAGAAGAAGCAGCATCTTTCACTTAGCGGACCAGTTTCAGGATGCAGAAGTTAAAGATGGAGGAGTGGGAGCCTTGCAAGGTCTAAGGTATATGCTATGCTAAACGATCGGAATTGTTCATCGAAAGAAAACCCTGATATTAATTTACGCAGCGGGAAGCTTTCAACGATTCGGTCCAACTACATATATGCATGCCTCTTATACACTGCCTTAACTCTCACGATGGGTTTAAACGTCTTCGTAATCATCTTTAGAGAGAAAGTTATATTCAGGAAGTGAAAACTGTGAGGTGAGGTGCAATATTCCTAAAACAATGATATTGACTGATAAAGAAAAGTGTTTTGATGGTGATCCAATATTGCAACTATAAATGAAATTATAGTACCTAATGGTCTCGTTTGATCTAGAGGTATCAACAAAGAAACCCGGCATATTGAACTTCAGGGCAGGGGCACGAAAAATTGGAAACGGAGAAAGACTTTGTACTAATCATGTAACATTGTTACACGTAACTCGTTAAGAGAAAAAAATGGTTCAAATGGCTCTGAGCACTATGGGACTCAACTGCTGAGGTCATTAGTCCCCTAGAACTTAGAACTAGTTAAACCTAACTAACCTAAGGACATCACAAACATCCATGCCCGAGGCAGGATTCGAACCTGCGACCGTAACGGTCTTGCGGTTCCAGACTGCAGCGCCTTTAACCGCACGGCCACTTCGGCCGGCCACTTCGGCCGGCTCGTTAAGAGAAGGGAAAGAGTTGATTCGGCCACACTGAAATTGCAACAATGAACCAGAGAGGTCAGAGAGAGAAAATCAGGAGCTTTCCACTGTAAGTGATAAAATGTGTAATCGCAAGCCAATAGAGTAACGTGGTTAAGTATGGCGTTCCTTCTGCACAGAATATGGTGTTCTACGCAGCGTGGCAGTCTCCACGCGCAGCATCGTTACTCTGTCTACACAGGGATCATCGTTCGAAAAATCTCAGAATGACTTGAAACGCCGAAAATGATAGAAATCAAGTGATTGCTTCGATGAGTTCATGGAATGAATTACTCTTAAGCAAAACAAAATACATTATTAATCAAGCAGAGCCCACTGCTGGTGGCAACTGGTCAGCCTCGGCGCGAACGAAGTCGAAGTAACGGTTTGAGCATTATTCATGAAAATAACTTAAAAAATACAATCCAGACAAACCAAAAAGCACTTCCGAATATTAGATGAATTGAATGAAATGACTTTCTGATAATGAACAAGAAACTAAATGCTCTAACCGGAACAAAATTATACCAAGGTATATTCCAAGGAACATGATATCTTACGGAGACAGTAGCAGCAGAATATCCAGTGCCGCTTCACAAAAATGACTAGAGTTCATAGATTACACAGACCATTTTTTTTAAGCTAGAGGAGGATAAAAATCTCCTGCCACTCGGGGGGAAAAATGGTCCATAGAATCAACCTCTCAAAAAAAGCCAGCCAACAGCAGACTGCTGTGACGGCCAGTCTTTTAGTAAAGTATTGGAGATGATTTTCATTGGTAATGTTGCGGAGAGAAGAGCCACCATAATGCTTCGGATAAAAAGAAGCACTCTGCCAGACCTCTCAGGGAAAGCATCGATATTGACGTTACCCAGACCAGAATATACAAGAATCTCTCTGCATCCCTGACCGGCAGATTTAACCACATGTGGTCACAGTTTCACACTTTGCAGGGATTCTCTGGGGAAATGTAGAAGGTACGGAGAAAATACCATTTTACTCACAAAATAAATATAGATTTGCACCCCATGTTTTCTCCTAACAAGCGAGACGACAAAGATAAACCGCCTGTACAGTTTGTATAGAATAATTAGGCAGTATCACACAGTAATAATCGAAAGTTGGCGTATAAAGCTACCACTCAATGTCCCACACCATAAAAGTTGAGGTACCAGTTCATATAAAAATGCTCTGGTTATATACAAACAGAATAAAGTCGACGATGCGGTGGACATACGGAATGTAACTATGTCACTGTGGTGCTGGCGATAAAATAGTCTTAACAAGTGCCATTAGCTACTGTTTTGACTACAAACAAAATTAAAATGGTTACCTTTTCAATTCCAAAGATAAATAAGCCGCAGCTATCTAGTTGCTTTTAAAAAAAAGTTCCAGGATTCAAATTGGACTAGTTCCCTGCCACTCCCACAGAAATATGGACAAAGACAAAGCAGGAGCGTCGGTCACGTGTCACAGTGAAATCTAAACATGACATCCCCTTTATACTTTTACAAAACTAGCTCCATATGGTTTATTTCTTGTTGTTTTTACATACGTAGACAAAAAGCTAGTTTCGGAATTTGTACCATTTTCAATTGTTCCTGTGGATGTTACATTTATAAAGCGTTTTATTTTACGTCTATGTAACAGTAGTATAAGATTTGTGTCTTGTATTATACTTACGTCTAGATGTAGTGACGTACACAAAGCCTCTTGGAACGTATTTCTTTTATTTGCTGCGTTGTTAACATACTGTAACACCGACAATGCAGGATGCGTGGCACCTCCTACCGATATATAATTTTTTCTGAATTGTATGTAAATACACTCCTGGAAATTGAAATAAGAACACCGTGAATTCATTGTCCCAGGAAGGGGAAACTTTATTCACACATTCCTGGGGACAGATACATCACATGATCACACTGACAGAACCACAGGCACATAGCCACAGGCAACAGAGCATGCACAATGTCGGCACTAGTACAGTGTATATCCACCTTTCGCAGCAATGCAGGCTGCTATTCTCCCATGGAGACGATCGTAGAGGTGCTGGATGTAGTCCTGTGGAACGGCTTGCCATGCCATTTCCACCTGGCGCCTCAGTTGGACCAGCGTTCGTACTGGACGTGCAGACCGCGTGAGACGACGCTTCATCCAGTCCCAAACATGCTCAATGGGGGACAGATCCGGAGATCTTGCTGGCCAGGGTAGTTGACTTACACCTTCTAGAGCACGTTGGGTGGCACGGGATACATGCGGACGTGCATTGTCCTGTTGGAACAGCAAGTTCCCTTGCCGGTTTAGGAATGGTAGAACGATGGGTTCGATGACGGTTTGGATGTACCGTGCACTATTCAGTGTCCCCTCGACGATCACCAGTGGTGTACGGCCAGTGTAGGAGATCGCTCCCCACACCATGATGCCGGGTGTTGGCCCTGTGTGCCTCGGTCGTATGCAGTCCTGATTGTGGCGCTCACCTGCACGGCGCCAAACACGCATACGACCATCATTGGCACCAAGGCAGAAGCGACTCTCATCGCTGAAGACGACACGTCTCCATTCGTCCCTCCATTCACGCCTGTCGCGACACCACTGGAGGCGGGCTGCACGATGTTGGGGCGTGAGCGGAAGACGGCCTAACGGTGTGCGGGACCGTAGCCCAGCTTCATGGAGACGGTTGCGAATGGTCCTCGCCGATACCCCAGGAGCAACAGTGTCCCTAATTTGCTGGGAAGTGGCGGTGCGGTCCCCTACGGCACTGCGTAGGATCCTACGGTCTTGGCGTGCATCCGTGCGTCGCTGCGGTCCGGTCCCAGGTCGACGGGCACGTGCACCTTCCGCCGACCACTGGCGACAACATCGATGTACTGTGGAGACCTCACGCCCCACGTGTTGAGCAATTCGGCGGTACGTCCACCCGGCCTCCCGCATGCCCACTATACGCCCTCGCTCAAAGTCCGTCAACTGCACATACGGTTCACGTCCACGCTGTCGCGGCATGCTACCAGTGTTAAAGACTGCGATGGAGCTCCGTATGCCACGGCAAACTGGCTGACACTGACGGCGGCGGTGCACAAATGCTGCGCAGCTAGCGCCATTCGACGGCCAACACCGCGGTTCCTGGTGTGTCCGCTGTGCCGTGCGTGTGATCATTGCTTGTACAGCCCTCTCGCAGTGTCCGGAGCAAGTATGGTGGGTCTGACACACCGGTGTCAATGTGTTCTTTTTTCCATTTCCAGGAGTGTATTTGTAATTTAAATGCTTTCTTTTAATAAGTAAGGACATTGCTTCATTGTATGTGTAAATTTAGGTAGAAGTCTGTTAACGTTTCATTGTATTTATCTGTGTCTTACTGTGAAACTTATGAGCTCTGGGAAAAAAACAAAGTAATTGTTATTTGCATCGACTAGCAACGATAATGGTAGTGCTTGTGCGTTGTAAAACCTTTGGGTAGGGAGTTGTTACGGAGAGCGCGTAGAGAGACAGGGAGACAGGTTCCATCGCTTGTAGTGTGCGGAAGTGTGGTGTCAACGCTCTCGCAGTAGAGAGTACCATTTCGGCGGCATCACGTATGCGCGCCGGCCAGATGTCTAGTAGCAGGAGTACGGACAGTGGATGGGCGGAAGAGGCTGTATTAATTACCATTGCCCATTCCTGTAATTAGCCGTGGCTCCACAAGATGCTACCGTCTTCAACAACAGCAGCAGTTCCAGCAACACAGTTTCGTCATCGGCTCCGAGTTTCGTCGTATGCACAGGACTAAAGTAAGACTGTTCATTGGTAGAAAGTATTAACGGCTAACCCAGCAGCATAACTGAATGTGATTTGATTGATAAGATTTATTTAAATTATAATCAAACTTAGGGTGATTATGTCCTCATTGCCCTCAGACATTGTTACCAAGGAGGCTCCTCGTTCGTTTTTTTCCTAATATGCTAACTGAGTGTCATAAGAAACAAATTGAATAGTTACAGCCAGTTTATTAATGAATAATTTCACTTCTAAGAATTTTAGCCTCAGTCTGCTTTCAATTAACTGTTGCACAACAGAGGCTTCAGTATATGACTAAAGTAAAGCAATTTAATTTTTCAAGTTTGAAAATCAATCACTGGAAAAATCCAAATCTAAAGAAATACACAAATTAAGAGCGCGTAAGATTTATTTATTTTACATGCAGCTTGGAGCACATGGCTGTTTGGTTTGGTACGTATACTAGTATTTAATTCTGTTCAAGTCAGGAAAAAAGGCTCAGTTGCTGACAATAATATGAAATCCAATTTGCAAAACAAGTAATGGCAAAGTAAAAAGTGCTTGCTTTTTTTTCTAAATTTCTTTGATGACGTTATGTCGAGGTCACTGAAAGTCATTGTTCACGTAGCGAAGTTCAGTACTAACATACAGTTTAATTGCATATTTTCAAATCATTACTCGATTGCCTTTTTCAAAATTTAATGCCAAACATAAAGTAAGAGTGATTTTTCAGTTTTCTTTATCATTACATACTCACTTAAAATTAGGGCCAAAAAACGTGACAACCTTCAGTTGCCCCAACAGTGTTTGATAACACGTTTTTCTTTCCCATCATATTGTACAGGATTTTGGATGTAAATTACCCTAGTGGGCTGGCGACCGTTAATTATTTACTTTTTGTTCATTAGTGTAACTTTTGGATTCATGATCAGTGGTACCCCTTTTCTGTCCAGTGTCGTTTTTTGAGTGAATACACAAAATAATTTTCATTTTTTCAAAATTATAGCCCTGTTCAGTTTAATTACTTTTAACTTTAGTAGACTTTTCTATCAGAAGTGTCGGTTGTACACTTTCCTCCTACTTATCGTTATTACTTCTTCAGGAAAGATAGCCTTATCCAATTAGTAAAAATCCATTAGACATACACACGATGCACGGTCATATTTTATATCGCAACTAGGGTAGGCCAATTAGTAAGGGGGCGGTTACATGTGGCGACGCAGGTGACAGGACAATATCAGTTTGGTATTGTTCTGGGCACGAATTTGCATTGTGCAGTTTTGCAGCGAATAATCACTTGTTGTTACAAAGTCGCTCACATACAATAACAGTAAATGGCAGAAATAAGCCACACATTTAAATTTCACAGTAATCAGCAAACTGGTAAACATGAATAAATTAGGCGAAACGTAGTTTGATTGTACCAAATGCGGAACAATCGGTCGAACAATGCACAACTCAGGAAATGGGACCCATTGTTCAGAGTTCGGCAGCTAGCATCACAGACGCTGCTGCTGAAAATCGAACAATGGCAGAAATGGAATTCCAGGCACTTGCAAATGCTACGGAATACGGAATAAAAAATAAAACAGAACCTATTGATGACGGATACGAGGAATCTATTACGACAGAACCAGTGTTGCAACCTGTGATTTCCGGCAATATGTCCCACGCCCGGGTTCCCGGGTTCGATTCCCGGCGGGGTCAGGAATTTTCTCTGCCTCGTGATGGCTGGGTGTTGTGTGATGTCCTTAGGTTAGTTAGGTTTAAGTAGTTCTAAGTTCTAGGGGACTGATGACCATAGCTGTTAAGTCCCATAGTGCTCAGAGCCATTTGAACCGGAAATATGATTTGTTCAGTTTGTTAATCAGTAAAAGGGATGCCCAATCAGCAAAAATAGATGACCAGAATAAAGCAATTAAAAGTGTTAACGGTAATTTTGGAATTAACACAAAGATATATAAAACTGGAGCAGAAGTAGTAGCATTGAGTACCGAAATCGGTAATCCGAAGCGTGACGTGGAGGAAGCCCAAACAAAGATAGGAGACATAAATAGTCAATTCGAAACTGAAGTAGGGAGAATCGAACAGAAACTGGAAGAGACTGTTGGTCCCAGGATAGAGAGCAAGGTGGCTAAAAAAGTGAAAGTAGCTCGAGAAGAGGATGTAGGGAAAATAACGAGTTTACAGACTTTAGCATCCGACGTAGGTGCTGAAGTAAATAGACAATCGGTTGTGTGTAATGAAAAGAAGCAGGAGGTGGAAACGTTATCAGTTACCACTTGCCAAGTAGTTACAAGGATAAATGAGTTAGAGAAACGATTAGGAGAAAATCAGCACTATCTGTCATACTACGCACATATCGCTGGATTTTTAGCGAAGGAGGAGCGTTTCGATCCCCTCAAAAAGCAGGGTGGACTGCACGCTACTAACTTCATAAAAAATTATGAAAGGGTATTGATAAAATCATGGACAGACAAGAGAAAAATAAATGCAGTAATCGACATGTTAGCTGGAGAGGCTAAGCGATGGGGCATCAACCTCGATATAACAAACATGACGTTTCAAGAGTTTAAAAATGCATTCTTGAAAGAGTATTGGTCAGAGCACAAAAAAGAGTGTATATGGCGCGATTTCGTAGTGTTGAGGCCCTACGATGTAAACACGCGCGGCTCCATGAATGAATTTTGTGAAAACTGGATCCGCAAATTGGAATATTTGCGCGATCGGAAAACTGAATCGGAGATTGTCTGGGGGCTGTGGCAGAAGCTTCCAGATGACTCCAAGAGACACATCGGCAGTAGTTCGAGAACGTTTGCTGCGTTTTTAGAGAAAGTAGAAGACGAAGACAATTGGCGGAATAACCGCGAAAATGTTAAAAACCGTGGGAATGGTATCAATTGCCACCATAGTCACAACCAGAACAATAACAATAACCATGGCAATAATGGTAGCAACCACCATGGTAATAACAATCCACAGCACTATAACAATAATGGTCATAGTAACAATAACCACAACTGTAGAAATGACAGGGGCCAGTATCAAGTAAATATGGTACGTGGTCCTTGGAGGAATGACAGTAGAGCGGAATAATACATCACGGCAGTCTGGCAGCAACAGGCCCGTCGGAATTAGTCAGAGAAACAACAAGCCGCGCCGGTTATTGGCCCAAACTAAAACCTAGAGAATACCTCTATGATAAATCCGGAAGGATAACTCAGCGATGGGAGAATGTGTGAGAGAGTAAAGAGAGCGACGCACCTAGAGTAATGATAACTGAGCTGGTAACGGCAATCGGCGCAGCTGTCAGTCCTCGTAAAAGTAATAATGATATTAGTGTCCCGGTAGGGGAGAAGGAAGCGGCCGCTGTTAAAGCAATAACGGTTACACAAGTTTCAGTAGAGTATGAGTCGGCAGCGGAACTAATAGATCTCGAATAAAGTTTCCGTTATCGAGCAGGGAAATGCGGAACGCGAGGAGGTGCGGTTAGGTCAGTTCGGTCGGATGTACGACGAACTAAAAAGTTATAGAGGATTGTATGGGAGGTGTGCTAATGGGGAGAGCGGACATAAATTGACGCTTCTCAGCCCGCAAGAATTAGCGTTTTTGAAACGGAAAGCTCTCTACCTGAACGGCAGGCTTGTCCAAATGAAGTTTTTGAAGTAGCCAAACCCAGCGACGCTAGTCCTATTGAAAACAGAGGCGGATGTTACGAGGGGGACGAGATGAATTTGGCGATAATCACCAGGTACAACTAATTGAAAGCCGCTTAGATTACAATAACTACGAGGTCAAAACTGACGTTATACAGTCAGACGAGAGTAATGAGGGTTGCGTGAGCTCGGGAGACGAGATAGAAGAAAAAGCAGAGCACTTTTCTCCAAAAATCTCGGAAGATGACAGCCATCTTTCCGAAGAATACCTACCTGACGTGACAATTAGCGATCTATTGGTTAAACAAAGTTCATTAATCGATGACTCTGATAGTAAGATTACGGTGTTGAGATCAAAACAAGTTCCGACTACAGCAGGACAGACAAATAGAGATCAAAAACGTTCAAACACAAAGAATTAGAAAACCGCGGGATAAACCGCTGTCGGCATCGGAACTGGACGGATTTTTCTGGTACGACCTGGAGATAGATGAGGATTTGTTGTGGGAAGACCAAACCATTGATAATGACAGGTTGTAGTGCCCGTTAATATGTACGGCCTACAAATGCAAATTTTAACTGATAAGTGCTATGTCGGGAAAAACTTTGAATTACTGAAAGATAAACCAGAAGTAGTAGTAATGCCAGTAATGGGCGTCAAAATAATCGGTGCTACCGGAAGGAATAGTAAACCGATAACAAACCAAATATTTGTATGTTTTGAGATTCAAGGAGAACCATTCGAACAGGAATTTGTCGTTGTGCCAGATCTGTGCACCGATATTATTGTGGGTTTAGATTGACTGTTAGAATATCGTGCAATTATTAACTGCAATAATAAGACCATGAAGTGAATTTCCAAATACAAGACCAAAGTAAATGTGAGTTTTGATGAAACGAGTGACAATGTGAGTAGTGAATACAAACCTATTCATCTTATTACTTGTCCTCATGAGACTGGTTTAGGCAGAAAAATGGAATACTACGGTATCCACAGTACGAACATCGACAACTGGTTCGAAGACGAATTAGAGAGCGTATGACGTAATAATGAGAAACAAGAACGTGTTTTCAAATAAACAGGGGCTTGTTACTGGGTATCAGCGCAAGTTAAATGTAATACCCCATGAACCATTCTTTGTAAGACCATATGCGGTAAGGCAGTCCAACAAGAGATAGATCGGGTGCTGGAATGGGATGTTATAGAGAGGAGTACCAGCCCCTATAACAATCGCTTAATAACAGTAGGAAAGAGAGATGGTAGTGTCAGGATTGTAATAGACGCACGCACATTGAACAAGGTCACTCAGCATGAGACGGATAGACCAGAAAGTATGGAAGAGACAGACTGCAAAGATTTCACAATGTACAGTTTATGACTAGCCTTGACCTGACAGCTGGGTACTGGCAAATAGTTGGAAATGGTAGGAAATATACGGCGTTTTTACTCGCATATTCAGACCGATGTTACCAGTACAAGGTAGTGCCATTCGGCCTGAATATATCTGTTTCTGTCCTTAACAGGGCCCTATATAAGGTGTTAGGCACTGCCCTGAGCCCAAAACTGACAGTGTACGAGGACGATTTGCTGCTGGCGAATTAGTCGTGGCGAGAACATTGCTAATTGTTAGATGAAGTTTTCAGTGCGTTACGCAATAGTGGAATGACGCTGAATCTGAAGAAGTGTGACTCTGTGAAGAAAGAACTGAATTTTCTTGGTCACATTGTGACAACAGAGGGCATCACTAAAGATCGACAGAAAGTGGAGGCAATAAAGAACTCCTCCGCCGAAGACTAGGAAACGGTTATAGAGTTTCCTAAGGCTCTCAGGATTCTATTGCAAGTTCGTGCGGGGGCATGCGTTCAATGATCCAAACCAGAACAATTTGTTGCGAAAAAATACACCCTTTGTGCGGACTGGCTAGTGTCAGGCCGCATTTGAAATACTGAAAAATGAATTGCTACAGAATAGTATATTGTACCATCCTGATCTTGCGTTGCCATTTCATATGGGAACGGACTCATCTAATTATGGCTTAGGAGTAGAATTGTTTCAAGAGGTAGGAGAAGGAGAAAATAAAGAACACAGAGCAGTTGCATTCGCAAGCCTAACGTTGACGAAATGTGAGCGAAACTATACGATTTCTGAGAAAGAATGTCTCGCTATCGTATGGGGTTTCAGAAACTTTAAAGGTTATTTGTGGGACCGAAAGGTGATAATTCTCACGGATCACAAGTCGCTCACTTATCTAAAGGATTGTCGTTTACTGCATGAAAGATTGACACTGTGGTCTCTATTCTTGCAGCAGTTTTACTATGACATTTGTTACGTGAGAGGATCAGACAACTGTACAGCGGACGCGCTGTCATGTTTGCCTGAAACCGATCATCGGCTTGTGGAGGACGAGTTTGAAGGCTTACTGAAATTGTACTACACTCCTGGAAATGGAAAAAAGAACACATTGACACCGGTGTGTCAGACCCACCATACTTGCTCCGGACACTGCGAGAGGGCTGTACAAGCAATGATCACACGCACGGCACAGCGGACACACCAGGACCCGCGGTGTTGGCCGTCGAATGGCGCTAGCTGCGCAGCATTTGTGCACCGCCGCCGTCAGTGTCAGCCAGTTTGCCGTGGCATACGGAGCTCCATCGCAGTATTTAACACTGGTAGCATGCCGCGACAGCGTGGACGTGAACCGTATGTGCAGTTGACGGACTTTGAGCGAGGGCGTATAGTGGGCATGCGGGAGGCCGGGTGGACGTACCGCCGAATTGCTCAACACGTGGGGCGTGAGGTCTCCACAGTACATCGATGTTGTCGCCAGTGGTCGGCGGAAGGTGCACGTGCCCGTCGACCTGGGACCGGACCGCAGCGACGCACGGATGCACGCCAAGACCGTAGGATCCTACGCAGTGCCGTAGGGGACCGCACCGCCACTTCCCAGCAAATTAGGGACACTGTTGCTCCTGGGGTATCGGCGAGGACCATTCGCAACCGTCTCCATGAAGCTGGGCTACGGTCCCGCACACCGTTAGGCCGTCTTCCGCTCACGCCCCAACATCGTGCAGCCCGCCTCCAGTGGTGTCGCGACAGGCGTGAATGGAGGGACGAATGGAGACGTGTCGTCTTCAGCGATGAGAGTCGCTTCTGCCATGGTGCCAATGATGGTCGTATGCGTGTTTGGCGCCGTGCAGGTGAGCGCCACAATCAGGACTGCATACGACCGAGGCACACAGGGCCAACACCCGGCATCATGGTGTGGGGAGCGATCTCCTACACTGGCCGTACACCACTGGTGATCGTCGAGGGGACACTGAATAGTGCACGGTACATCCAAACCGTCATCGAACCCATCGTTCTACCATTCCTAGACCGGCAAGGGAACTTGCTGTTCCAACAGGACAATGCACGTCCGCATGTATCCCGTGCCATCCAACGTGCTCTAGAAGGTGTAAGTCAACTACCCTGGCCAGCAAGATCTCCGGATCTGTCCCCCATTGAGCATGTTTGGGACTGGATGAAGCGTCGTCTCACACGGTCTGCACGTCCAGCACGAACTCTGGTCCAACTGAGGCGCCAGGTGGAAATGGCATGGCAAGCCGTTCCACAGGACTACATCCAGCATCTCTACGATCGTCTCCATGGGAGAATAGCAGCCTGCATTGCTGTGAAAGGTGGATATACACTGTACTAGTGCCGACATTGTGCATGCTCTGTTGCCTGTGTCTATGTGCCTGTGGTTCGGTCAGTGTGATCATGTGATGTCTCTGACCCCAGGAATGTTTCAATAAAGTTTCCCCTTCCTGGTATAATTTCCAGGAGTGTACTTTCAAGATGTAGAATGTCGTAAAAGAGTAGAGAGCATCTGTAAAAACATGCGTTGTCATCAAAACGAGGACGACTGTCTAATAGTTGTTAAGAACAAGTACGACGAAAAGAGTAAAGAAGGGGAGAAACTGAGAAAGTATTGCAAAATATATAACCGTATCTTGTACATACGTAAAGGTGAAGATAGCAATAACTGGCGACTTTGTTAGCCAGCCAAGTACGTCACAGAGATAACTGACTACTGTCATTTTGATTATGGTCACTGCGGACTAAAGAAGTGCACAGAGAACTAGCGGAAATTGTATATTTTAATAATATGCAAAAAAGAGTTGCTGAAAGAATAAAGATATGTGATAAGTGCCAAAGGGCGATGGTAACGAATTGCTCGAAGCGTGGCCCTATGCAGAGCGTAAGACCTCACGATGTGCTGGATTTGGTTTGTACGGGCTTCTATGGTCCACTGCCCAAGACTTCAGGGAATTTCGCGTACATGTTAGTGGTGCTAGAAACATTTTCTAAGTTTCTCAAGTTATAACCGATAAGAAAGGCAACAGCTAGAGCGGTTTGTAACAGATTTCTTAATGATTAATTTGTGCATGTCGGCAAACCAAAATCGGTTTTGTCCGATAACGGAGCGCAATTTACTTCCAGATTACGGAATGAAGGAATTAAAAGCAATGTAATTGAAGTAATACACATTTCGGCCTGTTCCCAAGCGGGTATCCCGCGGAACGGTACATGCGTCAATTAGGTCGGCTTTGCCGAACCTATTGTCACCACAATCACGTTGGAGAATTCGAGAAAATAATGAACGCCTTGACGCATGAATCAACGTACTACACTCCAGAAGAAATACTATTAGACCATAAGTCTATAAGTTTAGTGGCAGAAATGATTGATTTCCCTCCGAGAGTTGATATTAACCTTGAACTAAGGAACACCTACGAGAAACGATGAAACAGAAAGCTGAAGCACGAATACGGCGTCATGACGCTAAAGCGCGGTTTGCCAAATTTGCTAATGGCGATTGTACTTGTTAAAGCACACGAAAAGTCAAGCGGGATCGACCATGAAATTTCAGAATCTGAAGTCATTTACAATGGACCATTTGAGATTATCAGTGTACCTTGGTTCAAATGGCTCTGAGCACTATGGGACTTAACATCTGAGGTCATCAGTCCCCTAGAACTTAGAACTACTTAAACCTAACTAACCTAAGGACAACGCACACATCCATGCCCGAGGCAGGATTAGAACCTGCGAGCGTAGCGGTCGCGCGGTTCCAGACTGAAGCGCCTAGAATCGCTCGGCCACAACGGCGGAATAATGATTATGGTACGCCGTTACCGTAACAACGAACGCCGCGCAAAGATAGTATTACAGCAGACGACTTATACGAAGGGGCTACAATGACGACAGGACTCCAACCACACAGGCTAGGGGGCGCTCTATATATACTATCGGCCATGGCAATAGCGTCCCTACCACAAAAGACAGAGGGCTCTACTCTATCCACAAATGATGTGAAAAATGAATGGGACAACAGTTACCTGAATTTTAAGTAATTGTAAATTGATCGAGATTTAATTAGTTATATTTATTATTTATTATGTTTTATATTACAACAGACAGCAGTAACGGTCTAAGCTGCCATTTCCTTTGCTTAGCAGGACCCCTTCGGTTGTCATCCCAGCACCATTACAGCTCTCCTCGTTCTGTTGCCCTTCGTGGCAAGCCATCATGAGATTACATTTCAGCAAGATAATGTCCACCCGCTCATGTGAGAGTTTCTACTGTTTGTCTTCGTGCTTGTCAACCCTACCTTGGACAGCAAGGTCGCCGGATCTCTCCCCAACTGTGAACGGTTGGCGTATTGTGGGTAGGGTCCTCCAACCAGTTCGGTATTTTGACGATTTAACGCTCCAATTGAACGGAAATTTGCACGATATCGTAAGGTGGACATCCAAAACTTCCATCAATTAACGCCAAGTCGTATAATTACTTGCATAATGATCAGAAATGAACCATGCGTTATTGACTGTTTCAATTTGTAAAGCTCTTTCTTTTGAATAAATCATCCAATTTTTTCTGAAATCGCTGTCATTTGCTTGTACAGGTTCATCACAACCACCGATTTCCATCCCACCTGTACAGTTCCTCCGTGATGCGTCTTTTTTTTTTTTTTCGTATAGTGCATTAATGTACTTGTGTTCCCAATGACGGTCAAATACCGCTATAAAGAAGTACATCGACCCATTAAAAGAAAAACATATATGCTTGAATATAAGTACCCAAAAAATACCCATACAATGGAATTACATGATAGTCTGCCTACTATTATTTGCTCTAAACCTGCTTTCTACATCTTAAAACTTTCATGAAACGAAAGGGAATGAAGTTTTAGTGATGAGATGATGATGATTTATGGTGAAGTTTTAGGTTGTCTACACTTTAAACCATTATCCACGCACCACACAGCGGCGTGAGTAGTTTAGATCTAGAAGTAGATAGAGCAAATGTCATCACATGGAACACCCTATAGATCGCAGAATTTCCCAGTGCAAATCACGCTCATGTTGGCAACACGAAGCTTTCTCTTTCATTCAGACCATGCAGAGAAACAGCATTTTATAAATCCGGACAATTAATTTTAGATCAGAAATTGTGACAGTTGATGAAATTACAAATAGAATGTCCACAATCATAGGTCGATTAAATAAATTTAATATGTAAATCTCCCCCACTAAATGAATTATGCGTGAAGTTCTGATACTGCCAATGGGTTGATGAAGGAATGGGCTATCAGGCAGTGATATCAGAATAATTATTTTATTATCATAAATCACTTCCATTAAAAATCCCAATACAGCGGTGGCCATTACAGAAAGCTGTTTACATACAAATTTTGTTCGTGCTCCACGCAGGCGCAGAGAGAGAATTTATCTCCACGCCTTTCTGCTGGCGTCATATGGGAAACGCAACCCTTTTCCCGTCATAGAGACGTAACATTGGTAGGAAATAAAAGTACCCTGTAGTGTTTAAAAACTGACTATGTTTTTAGCTTTGGAGGCACAGTAGCGAGGTTATAAACTGCTGGAGACCCCATGCTCCACAAGACTCACTCGGCTCATATGTAGAGGTCACCCACTCGTTTCGTCTCATTCGTCGGATTCGCTTCCCGTGAACGTGTACTTGGGCGCAGCACTCTGCTTCTCTGACTTCCATTACCTTGGAATCAGACTCGCAGCGTCCAGGCTTACTAGACAGAAGAACCAAAGAAACTGGAACATCTGATTAACATCGTGTAGGGCACCCCCAAGCACTCTGACGGGCAACAACACGACGTGGCATGGACTCAGCTAATGTCTGAAGTAGTGATAGAGGGAATTGACAGCATGAATCCTGCACAGCTGTCCATAAATCCATAAAAGTACGACAGGGTTAATGTCTGAGGCGTTTGGAGGCCAGAGGACGTGTTTAACTCAGAAGAGTGTTCGTGTAGCCACTCTGTAGCAATTCTGGACGTGTGGGGTATCGCATTGTCCTGCTGGAATTGCCAAAGCCCGTCGGAACGCACAATGGACATAAATGGATGCAGGTGATCAGACGGGACGCTTGCGTACGTGTCACCTGTCAGAGTCGTATCAGGAATCCAATATCTCTCCAATTGCAGATGCCCAATACCGTTACTGAACCTCCACCAACTTGAACAGTCCCCTGCTGACATGCAGGGTCCATGGATTCATGACGTTGTCTGCATACCCGTACACGTCCATTCGCTCGATACAATATGAAACGAGACTTGTCCGACGAGGCAACACGTTTTCAGTGATCAACAGTCCAATGTCGGAACTGACGAGCCCACGCGTGGCGTAAAGCTTTGTGTCGTGCAGTCATCCAGGGTGCACGAGTTGACCATCCGGCTCCGAAAGCCCATATCCATTATGTTTCGTTGAATGGTTCGCACGCTGACATTTGTTGATGGCCCAGCATTGAAATCTACAGCAATTTCTGGAAGGGTTACATTTCTGTCATGATGAACGTTTCTCTCCAATCGTCGGTGGTCCCATTCTGCAGGATCTTCTTCCGGCCGCAGCGATGTCGAGGATCTGATGTTTTACCGGATTTTTTATTTTCACGGTAAACACGTGAACTGGCGGTAAGGGAAAATCCCCACTTCATCGCTACCTCGAAGATGCTGTTCCCATCGGTCGTGCGCCGACTACAAAACCACGTTCAAACTTACTTAAATCGTGATAACCTGCCATTGTAGCAACAGTAACCGATCTAACAACTGCGCCAGACACTTGTCTTGTACATGCGTTGGCGCCGGAGCGCTGTATTCTACCTGTTTACGTTTCTCTGTATTTGAATACGCATGCGTATACCAGTTTCTTTGGTGCTTCACTTTTTAATTCCGTGGCGTCATAAGAATATGGCAGCGACAGATGCCAGAGGATGACGCCTGGGAATGATGCTATGACGCCGCCAACCTACGTGCTGTTGATGCATTTGTAAGCGCCACTTTCAACAATAGGATTCTCATGACCTGACTGCAATTTTTTCTGCGTATCTTCATAGCAAAATGTAAACGTCGTGTGGCTAGAGCCTCTCATCGGGTAGACCATTCACCGGGTGCAAGTCTTTCGATTTGACGCCACTTCGGCGACTTGCGCGTCGATGGTGATGAAATGATGATGATTAGGACAACACAACACCCAGTCCCTGAGCGGAGAAAATCTCCGACCCTGTAGGCAATCGATCCCCGGCCTTTAGGACAGACATTCTGTCGCGCTGACCACTCAGCTACCGGAGACGAACTATCTTCATAGTGTTAGAAGTATATGAAAGGGAAATCTGTGGTGGAAATGAACACTGATTATAAATCTGTATTTCGTATGAAGTACGACAAAAATGATTTTATATGTTCCCTAGAAATTATTATCAGTCCTCATTCGCCTGAAATCGGCGAATTCTGGGAGCCTTCAATCTAAAAGCATATTTGCTTGAGGATCCGCTTCCGCCGGCCGAAGTGGCCGTGCGGTTAAAGGCGCTGCAGTCTGGAACCGCAAGACCGCTACGGTCGCAGGTTCGAATCCTGCCTCGGGCATGGATATTTGTGATGTCCTTAGGTTAGTTAGGTTTAACTAGTTCTAAGTTCTAGGGGACTAATAACCTCAGCAGTTGAGTCCCATAGTGCTCAGAGCCATTTGAACCATTTTTTTGATCCGCTTCCCGACGATTTGTGATCTTGTAACAGCGCGGGGAACTAACAGCAAGAGCTCCAGTGTCGAGCATACGGAGTAGGTAGCAGCTCTGTGAACCAAGCGTAAGATTGACCAATAAGCCATGGTAGCGACAAGAGGAGTGTTCGGTACTAATCGTTTCTTTATGACACTGCTTGCACCAAAATGACACTGTGACAGCGGAGTGCGTTTACACTCTCATGTCGAGAAAAATACTTCCTGCCGTGGTGTGAGTGTATAACTGAGGCTTGGACATACTCCTTTGGATATCAGGACTGTCAGCGACGGCTGGACTGGCCAATCGTCAGATCGCTCGCCGCGGACTAGCGTGCGTTTCATCAAAAAAGTGTCAGGCAATGGATAACTAATAGGACAGGGGTGGCTCTAGCAAATATGAGACGTGGGTCTTGTACTCTACAAAAGACAAACAAACATCTTGTTTATCTACGATATGAAACAGTGGTCCACATCAAACAGTGTTTATTACAAAACTTCTGCGGGCATTACAGTCTCTGTTAGGATACAAGGAATGCAGAGAATAAGGAAATTAACAACTGCCCGCATCTCTTGGTCGTGCGGTAGCGTTCTCGCTTCCCACGCCCGGGTTCCCGGGTTCGATTCCCGGCGGGGTCAGGGATTTTCTCTGCCTCGTGATGGCTGGGTGTTGTGTGCTGTCCTTAAGTTAGTTAGGTTTAAGTAGTTCTAAGTTCTAGGGGACTTATGACCACAGCAGTTGAGTCCCATAGTGCTCAGAGCCATTTGAACCATTTTTGAATTAACAACTGTTGACGTGGACCAGTACGAAACTAACTCCTAACTACCACTGCTAAGACTGGATGAATTAGGTGTCAAGGTGAGACTGAAGTCCACGCTTTTATAATAAGAAGACAAATGCGCAGTGTCACGCAGTGATTGCCTAGATCCGCCAGAAGAATGAAAAACTACACATACATCTCTTAACATTGGCGACTGAGTCACGAATGAGCCTTCAATCATTCGAGAAAATGTGTTGAATTCGCGAAATGTGGCTAATCCTAACAGCGCGCAAACAAATGGACAGTAATTCTCGTACCCTGCCCGCCCAAGCTGCCATATCTCACCGTACTCGGCACTAAGGTGACTGGAGCATAGTAGGCGCCGTAATCTGCCGACAGAAACAATCAGCTTTCCTCAAGATGAAGTCTTAGGATCAAGCGTTCTCTTCCGTATCTCAAAAGGAAGTCTGTTCTCTTCTTTCTCCCAAGCTGAAGTGTGTTCTCTACCAACAGACTGCTCTGTCTCCTAAGACGAAGTAAGTTCTCCACCAACACAGAGTTCTTTCTCCATTCCATCAGTGAGCAGAGTTCTCGTGCACCAGTAAAAATGGCTCCCTTGTAACCTGGCCAAGACAACTGTTTCCCTTCGTAGAAAAAAGTTTACAACATTAACCAATCGTTACACATTGATGCAAGCAGGTCTTGAACAATTTTCAGTTCCTCTCCCACTCCCCCGTTAAGCCCGTTACTTCAACCAATACGTCCACCTCCACGCCAGCGCTTGTCGAAAATTGGTATCTACCTGTTCCTATTCTGCTATTTTTTTTTAGATTAGCCAATGCGAAGCCCTCTTACAACTCTTTAGGCCACAATTTATTCACAGTGCATAAAGTGGCGATAGAAAGTCAGTCCATCGCTTTACAGATAGAAAAGAATTCCTGTTCACAATGCAGCCCAGACTCTTCTCATGCCAAGATCTTTATCTATCACTGACTGCCCCTCATTTGGAATTCCTGGAAGCCAACTTTTTGGTACAAAACAGTTTCCTTTGAAATGTGTTTAGGCTAGATGACTATGCTTGTAAACACGGAGACTCTTTACGAGTACAGGTGTTCAACACGTACTTTAAAAATTTCCGTGAATGTAGTCCTAGATCCCACATCCCGCAAGGTGCTTTATGTGAAAAACTGCCGAGACGCGACTCGCTTACGCCACCGCTGACAAAGGCTAGTTCGCTCGCAAGTCCCTGCTCAGGGCAGTCACCGCTACCCGCGTTTTCCTCCGAACAGCCAGCCGTAGCCCCCTTGGCGGTCAGTCCGAACATCAAGTCACCTGCTGGCCCACTGTGTCCACCCAGGCTCGTCACATACGCAACTAAACGACAGAGAAAACTACATGCAAAAACAACCATGAGGGAAGACGAGGAAGTAATATGCCTTACTGCTGACAATTACTAACTTTCTTAATAACAAGCATTAACTATTTTATTTACTGGTAGGCATAAAGTTCAGAAAGTACTGATTTTGAATCAAATGAGATGTTTAGGTCCAGCAATGAACCGACGCTTATCAGTAGGCAGAAAACGTGAACGTGAGGGATAGGAAAACTGGCCCACCGCCTTTCTTTTTTTATTTCTTCGTCATTGTCTGCGCCCGTAACAGGGACCTATCTCCCCACGCCCTCGATATGGCCCTGAATTAGTGTCTCCCAAAACGGAAAAGTTGCCTCAACCATCTTTTTTGAAGAATAAATTCAAATTAAGTAAAAAATTTACCAACTGTTTCTCGGTTGTAATCGTTCCACATGTCCCAATATATTCACACCGCAAGTTCTGACAAAATCATCTGCAGTAAGACTAGGAGTCTAGCGCTGCCACGCTCATGACGATAAGAGAATTTCTCTGCATGTAAGAAATTACATATCACTACAGCTAAGATTTACAGACTTCATTAGTACAATAAAACTGGTATCCTTTGACCGCTTTGGTTATTTTTGCCACTCATACATCAGAACAGGGAATCAGTGATCATAAGGCCGTTGCAGCATCCCTGAATATGGAAGTTAATAGGAATATAAAAAAAGAGAGGAAGGTTTATCTGTTTAGCAAGAGTAATAGAAGGCATATTTCAGACTACCTAACAGATCAAATCGAAAATTTCTGTTCCGACGCTGACAATGTTGCGTGTTTATGTAAAAAGTTTAAGGCAATTGTAAAATGCGTTTTAGACAGGTAAGTGCCGAGTAAAACTGTGAGGGACAGGAAAAACCCACCGTGGTTCAACAACAAAGTTAGGAAACTACTGCGAAAGCAAAGAGAGCTTCACTCCAAGTTTAAACGCAACCAAAACCTCTCAGACAAACAGAAGCTAAACGATGTCAAAGTTAGCGTAAGGAGGGCTATGCGTGAAGCGTTCAGTGAATTCGAAAGTAAAATTCTATGTACCGACTTGACAGAAAATCCTAGAATGTTCTGGTCTTACGTTAAATCAGTAAGTGGCTCGAAACAGCATATCCAGACACTCCGGGATGATGATGGCATTGAAACAGAGGATGACACCTGTAAAGCTGAAATACTAAACACCTTTTTCCAAAGCTGTTTCACAGAGGAAGACCGAACTGCAGTTCCTTCTCTAAATCCTCGCACAAACGAAAAAATGGCTGACATCGAAATAAGTGTCCAAGGAATAGAAAAGCAACTGAAATCACTCAACAGAGGAAAGTCCATGGACCTGACGGGATACCAATTCGATTCTACACAGAGTACGTGAAAGAACTTGTCCTCCTCCTAACAGCCGTGTACCACAAGTCTCTAGAGGAACGGAAGGTTCCAAATGATTGGAAAAGAGCACAGGTAGTCCCAGTCTTCAAGAAGGGTCGTCGAGCAGATGCGCAAAACTATAGACCTATATCTCTGACGTCAATTTGTTGTAGAATTTTAGAACATGTTTTTTGCTCGAGTATCATGTCGTTTTTGGAAACCCAGAATCTACTCTGTAGGAATCAACATGGATTCCGCAAACAGCGATCGTGTGAGACCCAACTCGCTTTATTTGTTCATGAGACCTAGAAAATATTAGATACAGGCTCACAGGTAGATGCTATTTTCCTTGACTTCCGGAAGGCGTTCGATACAGTTCCGCACTGTCGCCTGATAAACAAAGTAAGAGCCTACGGAATATCAGACCAGCTGTGTGGCTGGATTGAAGAGATTTTAGCAAACAGAACACAGCATGTTGTTATCAATGGAGAGACGTCTACAGACGTTAAAGTAACCTCTCGCGTGCCACAGGGGAGTGTTACGGGACCATTGCTTTTCACAATATATATAAATGACCTAGTGGATAGTGTCGGAAGTTCCATGCGCCTTTCCGCGGATGATGCTGTAGTATACAGAGAAATTGCAGCATTAGAAAATTGTAGCGAAATGCAGGAAGATCTGCAGCGGATAGGCACTTGGTGCAGGGAGTGGCAACTGACCCTTAATATAGACAAATGTAATGTATTGCGAATACATAGAAAGAAGGATCCTTTATTGTATGCTTATATGATAGCGGAACAAACACTGGTAGCAGTTACTTCTGTAAAATATCTGGGAGTATGCGTGCGGAACGATTTGAAGTGGAATGATCATATAAAATTAATTGTTGGTAAGGCGGGTACCAGGTTGAGATTCATTGGGAGAGTTCTTAGAAAATGTAGTCCATCAACAAAGGAGGTGGCTTACAAAACACTCGTTCGACCTGTACTTGAGTATTGCTCAACGGTGTGGGATCCGTACCAGATCGGGTTGACGGAGGAGATAGAGAAGATCCAAAGAAGAGCGGCGCGTTTCGTCACAGGGTTATTTGGTAACCGTGATAGCGTTACGGAGATGTTTAGCAAACTCAAGTGGCAGACTCTGCAAGATAGGCGCTCTGCATCGCGGTGTAGCTTGCTCGCCAGGTTTCGAGAGGGTGCGTTTCTGGATGAGGTATCGAATATATTGGTTCCCCCTACTTATACCTCCCGAGGAGATCACGAATGTAAAATTAGAGAGATTCGAGCGCGCACGGAGGCTTTCAGACAGTCGTTCTTCCCGCGAACCATACGCGACTGGAACAGAAAAGGGAGGTAATGACAGTGGCACGTAAAGTGCCCTCCGCCACACACCGTTGGGTGGCTTGAGGAGTATAAATGTAGATGTAGATGTAGAAAAGTTGTACAGGCCTCTTGCTGGCTCTCAGTTGGGTGTTTAGTATACATGTTTTGTCGTGGAGTCCCATCAATATACACTAATTGGCTCCATTTAATGCCCTTTTTTTTTTTTTTTTTTTGCCAACAGTGCCAGCAGTTGGTGAACCTGTTGCAACTTATAATTGTATACGAAAAGGTGTGTTAAAATGTGGTTGTCTAAAATCCATCGATATTATTCAAGTGCATAGCGATGGTGTTTGTATAATTAATCCTCAAAACAAACCACTGATTGGGTTTTTGCACGTGTATACATCTGCCACTATATTACGCGTTCTGAAGTCTTCTGCATGATTTTTCTCTTTCGGGGCTACTTTGACCACTCGTAATTGTTACCCCAGGATTACAGATACACAGTTTATTAAACAGTCTTGATGTCAATGGTAGTGTAGAGCTAAGGAATACAGACATTAACCACTGGTATATAGACGCAAGCTCATTTGTAACCTTTAACGTGCCTTCAATGAATAAAAACAAATTGCAAGCTGTTGTGGTTCAGGCAGTAATTCAAATACAACATATAATCTCAAGTATCTCCGGAAACAAGGAAGGAAGTTTCTTTGGCCACTAGTGCCAGACATTGTCTCGATAAATGAAGAACAGATAACAGCAATTCTAACTGCAGTGGATATTTTGAAACGTGGATTTTAGTTTGAGTTGGATGAAACTGAAAGTCCGATGCTTAGCTAAATTTGAGGTCACGTGTGTAGTACCTTTCATAATATTTGTAGTTTTCATGATAGATCACACTGTTTGATTAATGTACTAGATTTTTCTTTTATGAGACTTAATAAAGCACTTAAGAATACTTTAGATCAATGTATTTATTTCTGGTTGGTCAGAGTTTCATTGTGTTTTTCAAACACTGACCACAAATGAAATGGTTGCTGAAGTTGTGATGGAACTATATAGGTCGGTCAATGTATCCCCAGATTCATGATGACTTTGGTCACCTACGTTTTTTTCATTACTTCCTCGGCATTTTAGGAAATATATTGTACTAATTAGTACGCAATCCTTTCATACAAGCCCCAACGTTCACTAACATACGTTTCACCCAGTTAAAGAACAGTCATGATAATTACATTTGGATCTGGAAATCGACCAATGTTCGGAATGGTTCACAATCCATATTACAGATACTAGAGGTTGTAGGGGGGCTTTTACGTAGGAACCAAGGTCCGGAATCGTTCAAAAATGGTTCAAATGTCTCTGAGCACTATGGGACTTAACATCTGAGGTCATCAGTCCCATAGAACTTAGATCTACTTAAACCTAAGGACATCAAAAACATCCATGCCCGAGGCAGGATTCGAACCTGCGACCGTAGCGGTCGCGCGGTTCCAGACTAAAGCGCCTAGAACCGCTCGGCCACATTTGACCGGCCCGGAATCATTGCAGAGCGTCGAAATTATGGGTGACAGCGAGTATAAATATATTTAGGTGATCCCATGATGACTTTACAAACTTTCTAAGATGATGGAGATGGATAACTGCATGAATTTGAGGTAAAGGTCCCTATACCGGAAACAAATGAATCGAAAATAAGCGAAAATGTTCTGAAACCTCTGACAGTGGAGTATAGGTACGAGTACTGGTGTTGCTGATATTGTAGGGTAGGCATATTTCAGGTGTGCTAGTATGGACCAAAACAAGGAAGAAACGTCCTGCAAACATGAGCTCTAATGTACATACCTGAGGAGCTATATGCATTTGTTCGCCTTTGCTACTGTGAAACACATCTCTATTGAGGAAGTGCTCATAACTCTTAAGGTATGCATTTTAGAGCCCATGTTTAAATTTTTTCTAGTTTTCGTCCATATCACCACCTCCGAAAGTTGCCTACCCTCAGATCTTAGCAACAACAGTAACAGCAGACGTATTTCACTGTCAGGGGTATCAGTACGGTTTTAGCTTATAACTTTCGACTTGTTCCTTTCCCGTACTGGTACCCTTACCTCAGATTGATACATTCCTCCTTCTCCATCGTCCTAGAAAGTCTGTAACATCAACCCGGAATCACCTGCATACATTTACAGACGTCGGCTTCCATAACTTCGACGCTCTATAGCGTCGTTGCGTGTTTGCGAACATCGGTTCCTATGTCAAACTTCATTTACTAAGCCCCCTCTACAACCTCTATAGGTATGTAACACTCTTTACAGTATTGTTACCTTCCAGCAGTAACTTCGCAGTTGATAGTGATTTATACACCTAGCTCAGCATTGTTTGACAGGATTTGCTACAACACCACTGCCCTACGGACCATGCAAGACACAGACAGAAAGCAACAAGTGTGCGGTCTCTTTACCGCACGCATGGCCCAGCACCAGCAGCAGCAGCGCCCAGGCAGGGAGCCAACACTAACCTGGCTCAAGCAGTCGCCACGCCGTGGTAACAGGTGTCAGTGGCGCGAGCTCTCACACTGCGCATATTTTCACTCGCTGTCCACACTCATTAGAGCCTGGAGGCCGGCCAAGGCACCTGCGTGCTTTGCAATCCGGTGGGGCTCCTCTTCTTATTTGCCAACACAAAGTAGCGACAAGTATGCCGCAGGGAATAGCTCCAAGTCCGTGAAGAGATGCTGCTATCCGGAACTCGCGCTCTCAGCGCAAACGGCGAAAAGGACCCACGCTCATAATCTTTTTTTTCCTATAGTGATGCTGACGTTCAGCGCTGATCGCCGAATAATTCGTGACGACTCCTACACTTTACGACCAAATAAGGGCATTGAACGAGGATTCTTGTAAAACACAGTACGCGCAGTACCAGTCTCTCTCAGGCATTTAGGGTCGAAATTAGACAGTGTTTCCCATTTATCTTAAAACTAAACTCTGCCGAACAGGCCTTGGAAGTCCACCGGTACCGACGGGCCGCCGTGTCATCCTCAGCCCACAGGCGTCACTGGATGCGGGTACGGAGGGGCATGTGGTCAACACACCGCTCTCCCGGCCGTATGTCAGTTTACGAGACCGGAGCCGCTCCTTCTCAATCAAGTAGCTCCTCAGTTGGCCTCACAATGGCTGCGTACACCCGGCTTGCCAACAGCGCTCGTCAGACTGGATGGTCAACCATCCAAGTGCTAGCCCAGCCGGACGCTGCTTAACTTCGGTGCTCTGACGGGAACCACTGCCACCACTGCGACAAGACCGCTGGCTCTCATTTCTTTTGATCACCTCAAATAATTCTGTGTTCAGGAGAGTTTCCTGTAGAGAGGTCCCAGTTCGTAGTAATTCACGGAAAGTCATCGAATAAAACATAAGTGATTTCTGGCGTTCCCCAAGGTAGTGTTTAGGCCCTCTGCTGTTCCTTATCTATATAAACGATTTGGGAGACAATCGATCAGCCGTCTTGAGTTCTTTGCAGATGATGCTGTCGTTTATCGTCTGGTGAAGTCATCAAAAGATCAAAACGAACTGCGAAACGATTTACAAAATATGTCTGTAGGGTGCGAAAATCGGCATCTGACTCTAAATAATGAAAATTATGAGGCCATCCACATGAGTGCTAATCCATTAAACTTCCGCTGCATGATAATCAGTCAACTCTGAAGACAGTAAATTCAACTAAATACCAAGGAATTAAAATTATGAACAGTTTAAATTGGAAAGAACACACGGAAAGTGTTGTGGGGAAGGCTAACCAAAGACAGCGTTTTATTGGCAGAACACTTAGAAGATGCAACCATGTACCAGACAGGCGAGACTGTCTACACTACGCTTGTCCGTCCTCTTTTGGAGTACTGTTACGCGGTGTGGGATGTTTACCAGATAAGGTTAAAGGAGTACATCGAAACAGTTCAAAAAACGGCAACACGTTTCGTAACATCGTCAAATAGGGGAGAGAATATGACGAATATGATAAAGGGTTTTTCCGTTTCTCGCTGCGACCGGATCTTCTAAAGAAATTTCAATCACCGACTTTCTCCTCCGAGCTCTAAAATATTTTTTGTGCCCGACCTACATATGGATAAACAAAAAAAATTGCTCTAAGCAATATGGGACTTAACATCTGAGGTCATCAGTCCCCTGGACTTAGAACTACTTAATCCTGACTAACCTAAGGACGTCACACATATCCATGCCCGTGGCAGGATTCGAACCTGCGACCGTAGCAGTCGGAATCATGTTTCAGTCCAACTTTCGAGCACGTCCCGCAATCTAATGACGTCGCCTGTTGATCAATCTCTACAACGGGTCTTGTCACTGTAATTTACTCTCGAGATAGTAATCTGTCACAGTCTGTTTGATATAGACAAAATATTTCATTAGTTAGTCATTTAATTCTCGATTAATTTTCTTCCCTGTTTCATCTCAATGTTACCATCTAGCTTCCAAGGTGATTAAAATCCAGTACCCGTTGTTATACCTGAACAAGGATGGAAGATTTCATTTGCAATCCACTTATTAAATCCTACAGCTTTTCATAATCACATAAAATATTATACTTCATTTAGAATCAAGTATATTTTTTGAAGGACAATGTTTTCACCTTTGGCTGTTACCTTTACTTAAAAAGCAGCGTAAATGTTTGTACATCCATACAAACCGATACTCTGCAGGAACTGTTATTGCAAATTTATTGAAACACAAGAAAAGTCTCTAAGTTGGTAGGCTTTAGTAGTATTTCCTCAATGTGTTTCACGAAATTGTCAAATTTTAAGGAGAGCTAAGCCGCTTGTTGTGGCTAGTCGAAGTTTCTCACATAGGCCTATCCATTGCATCCGCGGCGAGCGAGTCAGTTGTCACGTGGGTGTTCGAGCAGATTCGATACGCTATCGAGCTCTGCGCCGTATCGGCAAATCACGAGCTCATTCGAACGACTATCGTTTGCCCACCCTTAGATCGGAAGCGTCCATGATACGCATAGTCGCTGCTGTGTGTCTCGTGGCATATCATCAAAAACATGATTTCTCATGATAGGACGCTAGAAAGTGTACTAAATATTAATACCGAGTATTCCGTTGATAAAGGTTTCAGTTAAAATAATTTAGTGAAGGTCATGAAACACTGACGTTTTCCGAACAACATGCATTTTTTCGATCACTAGTTTTTGTGGAACAACAATGCAATAAGAAGTTAGTTATCCTTAAACAACCGTCCTAGCTTGTAGCCTTCATTTTCCGTATCTGCGACCCTGAGTAAATTATCTAGGTGTTATTAAAACGTCACGCACTTTGTTACGCAGGAAATAAAGGCTTGTGATTCATAATCTGTAGAAAAGTAGGTTAGGACTGAAACTAAGGATGAGTGTAGGGAAGCAGCCTACTCACGCCTTATAAAATTCACATCAGTCTTTCCATTGTGTGCCAGCCAGTCCGCTGTAACTAGCTCTGACGTCATAAATGTTGCGCAATACTTTTAAAAATCAAGTAAACAACCTGAAACGTTTCTAGCATGTCAGGAGTAATACTAAATCAATATGTGTTGAATATCAGTTCAATAACTTTAACCATTTTCGAAATTTGGATGATTTTCTGTAAAAATCATTGGCGCAACAGAAAAGAGCTAGAAACCAAAAAAATTATATTTAGATTCCTTTTGCATAATAATTTAATAGAAACAGTATTCTGGACTTCACAAATTAAAATTTTAGTTGAAATTCATGATTTTCTGGTTTTTATCTTAAAAATTAAGGAAGCAAGATAGATTACGTAGGCGAATAAATAAAGCTAGGATGTTTAAATTTAAGCAGAAGGCAGATCCGCTATAATCATAAAGATGTGAGACGTTTCAACTGAATAACTATAAAACTATAGCGATATCGTATCTCCAAAGGGCAAGTTGAGAGCTCATCTACTGCGTGTAGTGTAATTAAATTAATTATCTCGCCCAAAATATTTGACTTAGCCACGTCAGACTTTTATTATGATTACTTACCTGTGTGCTGATTGCACAATTAAATTGAGAGCTTCATCGGCCATCAGCAAAGGAAGCAGTGATTTATTCGATAACTTAAAGTGGTGCATTACTAGCCCAGCGGCTAGTCGGGAGAGCAGATTTGATCAGCCGTTACCTTAGCCGTCCGCACCGCGGCTTTATATGTAAGAACGCTGCGCGAGAAAGGAAGGCCCCAGTTCTCTCCAGACGGTGATTAGCGCACGACCTGTGCCGGGAGTCGCGTCGCGTCGGTATCATTGCTATCAACAGCCTCGGATGCCGTAATAAGTTACTCGGGTTATGCGTAACCATAAAATCGTTTTCGAGTGAACTGTTAATTCTGAGATGACTTTAATGATCTATCTTCAGTTTGCGTATGTCGTATTTTCACGTGCCGCCGCAGGACAGACATTCTACCATTATTTAGTGTGGCGTTTGATGAACATTATCATCAAATTATGGCAAGCATTCACTTAAACATTTAATTTGAACAGTTATAGTAGCATCAGCGCATTAGACTCTGAACTGCTCTGGCAGTTGGATTGTGTGGATCCTTTTTGGTCTGTGGCTTTCAGAGTATAGTGAACATTCTAGAGAGAATGGTTTTTGATTATGAATCCCAGACAATCTCCTAATTCCTCAGAGCTATAAGCTGTAGCTACAAATGTATTTCTCAGATGAAGTGGGCACTAGGAATTCTAATTACAGGCTTCACGTTTTGCTAATCACTTTCTGGTTGCCAATATTGTAGTTAGAGAGCCAGTGTTGAGAACGGCAAACAACAGCATTAAATAAATAAATACAAAACATTTACACAATTATTCCACCCGCCGCCCCACATATACCTGAATAGTGTAAATTCGCGTAGTCGTCTGTCTTGTGTTTTTGTTTTGAACGGTCAGTGTCGGTTTGTCACAGCCAGAGTGCTCCCTGCCGCCGTTGGATAAGCAGCTGCAGCAGCAAGTCGTATACCTCTAGTTTACTTATTTGTTACATAGTTTAATTCTTAATTTCTTTGCGTGTTTTTGGGTACTTGCATTGTTTAATTCATAAATTTCGGGCGTATTATAGTATTTGAGAGTTGTAGCACCGCGCTTTCGTGTTTACTTCGTAGATTCTTACTTAAATTGCGTGTGAGTTTCGTATAGGAGGTGTAATTTCGAGTTTTAGTTACTGTAATCGTAAATTCAGGCAGATTGTAGCGCAGTCGTTAGGCATTTGTACAGGTTAGTTAATACATTCTTTGCGTGTTTCCCTTGCGTTATCTAGGCACTGACTCGTGTTTCAGTAACTGTTGTTCAACATCGATTAGATTGGACAGGGACTGTGATAGCTGTGTTCGGATGAGGGCTGAGTTGGCATCCCTTCGCTCACAGCTGCAAGCGGCGCTGACTTCGGTCGCGCAGCTTCAGGCTGTTGCCAATGGGCACCACTGTGGGGAGCCGGACTTGGATATCACGGGGATGTCAGCCTCGTCCCGTCTGTCCCCAGATCGCTCTGCCGCTGAGGTTGCCCCGGTTGCTGCCGCAGTGGGGCTGAGCCCTCGCCTGTGGTTGATTGGGAGGTCGTTCCAAGGCGTGGCAGGCAGCGAAAGACGTCCCCAGAGGCTGATCAGAAAGCCTCCCCGGTGCGTCTGACAAACAGGTTTCAGGCACTGTCTCTGGCTGAGCCAGATGCAGCTGCCTGCCCTGTTTCAGAGGATGATTCTCAGACTTCAAGGTCCGGGCAATTACAGAGGGTGGGCTTTTTGGTAGTTGGGAGCTCCAATGTAAGGCGCGTAATGGAGCCCCTTAGGGATATGGCGGCTAAGGAGGGGAAGAAATCCAGTGTGCATTCCGGGTGGAGTCATTCCTGATGTGGAAAGGCTCCTTCTGGATGCCATGAAGAGCACAGGGTGCAGCCAGCTGCAGGTGGTGGCACATGTCGGCACTAATGACGTGTGTCGCTTTGGATCTGAGGGAATTCTCTCTGGATTCCAGCGGCTATCTGATTTGGTGAAGGCTGCCGGTCTTGCTTACGAGATGAAGGCAGAGCTCACCATCTGCAGCATCGTTGACAGAACCGACTGCGGACCTTTGGTGCAGAGCCGGGTGGAGGGTCTGAATCAGAGGCTCAGACGGTTTTGCGGCCTTGCTGGCTGCAGATTCCTTGACTTCCGCCATAGGGTGGTGGGGTTTCGGGCTCCGCTGAATAGGTCAGCAGTTCACTACACTCAAATGGCGGCTACAAGGGTAGCGGAGGCTGTGTGGCGTGGACTGGGCGGTTTTTTAGGTTAGAAGGCCTCGGGAAAGTACAGGGTAGGCTGCAATCTCAAAGGGTGCATGGCAAATACAGGACGTGCTTGGAAGTCGGAATTGTAGTTGTAAATTGCTGTAGTTGTGCTGGGAAAGTCCCTGAGCTTCAAGCGCTAATAGAAAGCACTGAAGCTGAAATCGTTATAGGTACAGAAAGCTGGCTAAAGCCTGAAATAAGTTCTGCAGAAATTTTTACGAAGTCTCAGACGGTGTTCAGGAAAGATAGATTAGGCAGAATTGGTGGTGGAGTGTTTGTGTCTGTCAGTAGTGGTTTATCTTGTAGTGAAGTCGAAGTAGATACTCCGTGCGAATTGGTATGGGTGGAGGTTATACTTAACAGCCGAATTAAGTTAATAATTGGCTCCTTCTACCGACCCCCATACTCCGATGATATAGTTGCGGAACAGTTCAGAGAAAATTTGAGTCTCTTAACAAATATATACCCCACTCATACGGTTATAGTTGGTGGGGACTTCAACCTTCCCTCGATATGTTGGCAAAAATACTTGTTCAAAACCGGTGGTAGGCAGAAAACATCTTCCGAGATTGTCCTAAGTGCTTTCTCCGAAAATTATTTCGAGCAGTTAGTCCACGAACCCACACGAATTGTAAATGGTTGCGAAAACACACTTGACCTCTTAGCCACAAACAATCCAGAGCTGATAGAGAGCATCATGACTGATACAGGGATTAGTGATCACAAGGTCGTTGTAGCTAGGCTTAATACCGTTTCTTCCAAATCCACCAGAAACGAACGCAAAATAATTTTATTTAAAAAAGCGGATAAAGTGTCACTTGAAGCCTTCCTAAGAGACAATCTCCATTCCTTCCGAACTGACTATGCAAATGTAGACGAGATGTGGCTCAAATTCAAAGATATAGTAGCAACAGCAATTGAGAGATTCATACCTCATAAATTGGTAAGAGATGGAACTGATCCCCCGTGGTACTCAAAACAGGTCCGAACTCTGTTGCAGAGGCAACGGAAAAAGCATGCGAAGTTCAGAAGAACGCGAAATCCCGAAGATTGGCTTAAATTTACAGACGCGCGAAATTTGGCACGGACTTCAATGCGAGATGCCTTTAATAGGTTCCACAACGAAACATTGTCTCGAAATTTGGTAGAAAATCCGAAGAAATTCTGGTCGTATGTAAAGTACACAAGCGGCAAGACGCAGTCAATACCTTCGCTGCGCAGTGCCGTTGGTACTGTTACCGACGACTGTGCCGCTAAAGCGGAGTTATTGAACGCAGTTTTCCGAAATTCCTTCACTAGGGAATATTCCAGAATTTGAAACACGAACAGCTGCTAGCATGAGTTTCTTAGAAGTAGATACCTTAGGGGGTTGCGAAGCAACTCAAATCGCTTGATACGGGCAAGTCTTCAGGTCCAGATTGTATACCGATTAGGTTCCTTTCAGATTACGCTGATACAATAGCTCCCTACTTAGCACTCATATACAACCGCTCGCTCACCGATAGATCTGTACCTACAGACTGGAAAATTGCGCAGGTCGCACCAGTGTTTAAGAAGGGTAGTATGAGTAATCCATCTAACTACAGACCTATATCATTTACGTCGGTTTGCAGTAGGGTTTTGGAGCATATACTGTATTCAAACATTATGAATCACCTCGAAGGGAACGATCTATTGATACGTAATCAGCATGGTTTCAGAAAACATCGTTCTTGTGCAACGCAGCTAGCTCTTTATTCGCACGAAGTAATGGCCGCTATCGACAGGACATCTCAAATTGATTCCGTATTTCTAGATTTCCGGAAAGCTTTTGACACCGTTCCTCACAAGCGAGTTCTAATCAAGCATGCTGGCCTATGGGGTATCGTCTAAATTGTGCGACTGGATTCGTGATTTCCTGTCAGGAAGGCCGCAGTTCGTAGTAATAGACGGCAAATCATCGAGTAAAACTGAAGTGATATCAGGTGTTCCCCAGGGAAGCGTCCTGGGACCTCTGCTGTTCCTGATCTATATAAATGACCTGGGTGACAATCTGAGCAGTTCTCTTAGGTTGTTCGCAGATGATGCTGTAATTTACCGTCTAGTAAGGTCATCTGAATACCAGTATTGGTTGCAAAGCGATTTAGAAAAGATTGCTGTATGGTGTGGCAGGTGGCAGTTGACGCTAAATAACGAAAAGTGTGAGGTGATCCACAAGAGTTCCAATAGAGATTCGTTGGAATTCGATTACTCGATAAATAGTACAATTCTCAAGGCTGTCAATTCAACTAAGTACCTGGGTGTTAAAATTACAAACAACTTCAGTTGGAAAGACCACATAGACAATATTGTGGGGAAGGCGAGCCAAAGGTTGCGTTTCATTGGCAGGACACTTAGAAGATGCAACAAGTCCACTAAAGAGACAGCTTACACTACACTCGTTCGTCCTCTGTTAGAATATTGCTGCGCGGTGTGGGATCCTTACCAGGTGGGATTGACGGAGGACATCGAAAGGGTGCAAAAAAGGGCAGCTCGTTTTGTATTATCACGTAGTAGGGGAGAGAGTGTGGCAGATATGATACGCGAATTGGGATGGAAGTCATTACAACAAAGACGTTTTTCGTCACGGCGAGATCTATTTACGAAATTTCAGTCACCAACTTTCTCTTCCGAATGCGAAAATATTTTGTTGAACCCAACCTACATAAGTAGGAATGATCATCAAAATAAAATAAGAGAAATCAGAGCTCGAACAGAAAGTTTTGGTGTTCGTTTTTCCCGCGCGATGTTTGGGAGTGGAATGGTAGAGAGATAGTATGATTGTGGTTCGACGAACCCTCTGCCAAGCACTTAAATGTGAATTGCAGAGTAGTCATGTAGATGTAGATATGTTGCTAATCGGCCGGGAATGAAACTGAGTAAAAGTGAAAGTGATTTTAAATACTCGGATTCGGGAGTGAAATGCGACACGCAACTGAGTAATAGAACAGTGATAGTGTTACGTGTGCACGTGGACGACGCAATTGGATTAACGACGCATCTGGATTGACGGAGCTGGCACTGAGTCTACCGGCGCTGCCAGCATCACGAGAAGCCAGTTTCGCCTCACCGCAGTCGTCCGCCGGAGCAACCGGAACCGCGCCTGCAGTTGTGGGCCATGCAAACACACAGCAGCCATCGAAGTGCCGTCTGCAGTTCAATGCACCGTGTCGCATCAGTAATCCTGGTACGCCGCGCCAGCAACGCCATACGTCGTGCAGAAGGAACTAAGTTAAGTGAAAAGCTGTTAAAAATTTCACTAACCTGCACTAAAAGACTGTCAGCGATGGAACCGCAAAAAGAAACAGAAGTTAAACCTAAATCAGGACCTATGTCTGTTGAAGGAACTGTAAATCCAGACAACGGTTCAAGTGTAAATATGCATGAAAATAGTAATGTTAAAGTGAAATCCGAACTAGTGTCTCCTGACAGTAGTGTGAAAAAAGGCAACGATTCAATAGTAGAGACCCCTGTAGTAAAGCAGAAATCAGAAAGTGTTAAGTTATTGG
The DNA here is from genome assembly GCF_023898315.1 of Schistocerca nitens. Taxonomy (NCBI): domain Eukaryota; kingdom Metazoa; phylum Arthropoda; class Insecta; order Orthoptera; family Acrididae; genus Schistocerca; species Schistocerca nitens. The sequence goes on from NC_064614.1 coordinate 816,627,127, forward strand.
ATGATAGTTTCTCTGATGAATTAAAAATGAAACAGTCATCAGAGATGGTACAGTTTAAAAAGGAGAAGTTAGATATGACTGATCAATCAGAAGTTTCACTTAGTTTTGATGATTCTGGTGTTGGAGCTAGTTTTTCGTCACCTGAGTGTGATAAAAAGCCAGCTAGTGGGCAATCCAAAGATACTGTGGCTATTGATTTAAATGTAATATTACAAGCAATAGCTGCCAGTAATGCAAAAATGTCAGTCAGTAATGCTAGAATGACAGCTGAGTTAAAATCTGATATAATTGAGGTAAATAACAGGATTGTGGCCAGCCAAACCAATTTTAATAAACGGTTTGAGGCAATGGAAAATAAATTAGAATCCAATAAAGCTGAATTAGAAACTTCCTTCAAGACTGGTTGCAATAAGTTGAAAGATGATCTGGACAGTTTAAATTATAAAATTGATTACAACCATGAGGATAATAAGAAAAAGGTTGCTCAACAGTTATCTGAGATGTATAAAACAGTAAAATCCGAAGTTGCTGAGGTTCGCAAAGACTTCCAAATGGAAGATGCGAAGCTGGAGCACAAGTTAACAGAAAAGATCGAGGCGGAATCTGAACTGTGCTCAGATAGGTTTAAAGATGTTAATATAAAAGTAAATATATGTCAAGCACAAGTAGACGCAATCAAACCTGATAATACTCATATTGTGTAAAGAGTAGATAATGTTGAAATGAGGGTAGAAAATATTAGTACTAACATTGCTAACATCGAGAGTAAAGTAGCTTCAGTAACTTCTGGTAATGGTAGTATACAACCAGTTGTAGCTGCAAACGCCGCATTTATCGGATGTCTGCAGTTCTTGCGGTTCGATTCAGATAAAAATATCCACCCGCTAGATTTCTGGAACGATTTTGAAGATGTGATTCCACCAACTTGGTCTGAATGAGAGAAAATCTCATTTATTAGGAAAAGGGAGAGAAGGAAACGTAGTAGGTGAATATGGATTGGGGCTAAGAAATGAAAGAGGAAGCCGCCTGGTAGAATTTTGCACAGAGCACAACTTAATCATAGCTAACACTTGGTTTAAGAATCATGATAGAAGGTTGTATACATGGAAGAACCCTGGAGATACTAAAAGGTATCAGATAGATTATATTATGGTAAGACGGAGTTTTAGGAACCAGGTTTTAAACTGTAAGACATTTCCAGGGGCAGATGTGGACTCTGACCACAATCTATTGGTTATGACCTGTAGATTAAAACTGAAGAAACAGCAAAAAGGTGGGAATTTAAGGAGATGGGACCTGGATAAACTGAAAGAACCAGAGGTTGTACAGAGTTTCAGGGAGAGCATAAGGGAACAAATGACAGGAATGGGGGCAAGAAATACAGTAGAAGAAGAATGGGTAGTTTTGAGGGATGAAGTAGTGAAGGCAGCAGAGGATCAAGTAGGTAAAAAGACGAGGGCTAGTAGAAATCCTTGGGTAACAGAAGAAATATTGAATTTAATTGATGAAAGGAGAAAATATAAAAATGCAGTAAATGAAGCAGGCAAAAAGGAATACAAACGTCTCAAAAATGAGATCGACAGGAAGTGCAAAATAGCTAAGCAGGGATGGCTAGAGGACAAATGTAAGGATGTAGAGGCTTATCTCACTAGGGGTAAGATAGATACTGCCTACAGGAAAATTAAAGAGATTATGCTTATCCATTACGGATATTTTAGAACCGTGACTGTATATTAATGTAAATAAATTATACACAACTGCAACCAGTCACTTTTTTCATTAATAATGCTTTATTACATTAACCGGTTTTCGAACCCTTTCAGGTTCATCTTCAGATGATTTCGGGAGAATCCGGGAAGTTACATCATTACTGGTAGTAGCATAATGCTGGGTGCTGGTTCTATGGCAGAAAGATGGGTCACACTTTAATGTATCGCCATGACTATAGATTATCTGTCGATATGGATGTGAATTTAGTTTTTACTTACTGCGACAGTATAGGCGGCTTTTCTCGTATCTGTCTACATCCATTTTGAAGTCCAGAACACTTTCACACGAACTATATTAGTTCACACTTTAACAGTGACACTTCACCAGCATCCAGCATGTGCTTTACAACTGTTGCTTATAACAAAGATCTTGACAGAGAGATATGGCATAAGCCTACTTTGTACAGAGATGAAATTTGTTGTTCTTTACATGTGTTAAAGTCGATATAAGGGCAAGTTTTTTCATCAGAATGGCGATAACATGAGAGCACTAGAGAATGTTATCACCATTCTGATGAAAAAACTTGCCCTTATATCGACTTTAACACATGTAAAGAACAACAAATTTCATCTCTGTACAAAGTAGGCTTATGCCATATCTCTCTGTCAAGATCTTTTTTATAAGCAACAGTTGTAAAGCACATGCTGGATGCTGGTGAAGTGTCACTGTTAAAGTGTGAACTAATATAGTTCGTGTGAAAGTGTTCTGGACTTCAAAATGGATGCAGACAGATACGAAAAAAGCCGCCTATACTGTCGCAGTAAGTAAAAACTAAATTTATTTATTTATTTATTTATTTATTTATTGATTTATTTAACCTGGCAAGATTAGGGCCATCAGGCCCTCTCTTACATCTAACCAGGCATTCTACTTATTTTACATTCATATGTTTTAGTAGGCATGTTAAACTACATCTAGTACAAAAAGTGAAATAAACAATTTGAAAGGTACACCTGGAAAAATACATACATATAGAGTTTATAATCTTAGATCACAAGTACTGTTATAATTAGACATTATTGAACAGACAGATTTGAGATAGGAGTGCTGGCAGCAGGGAGTATGAGGGAGACTCATGGTGAAGGGAGGAGAAGAATAGAGAGACATGATGAAACATAATTAAGGAAATATAAAGGAAAAGAATATTGCGTGGCTAATAGAGATAGATGAAGAGGAAGGTATCTCAGGAGCAACATAGGAGACGCTAGCTTTGCTATTTGACAGATGAGGGGATTGTCCTTGTACATTAATTTTGTGGAGAACTTTATGAGGATGATAGTAGGAAATGCTTCAACTTCTTCTTAAAAGCAGCAGGAGATTGAATTTTGCGCAAGGTAAGGGGCAGTTTGTTCCAGAGGCGGACAGCGGCAACTGAGAAGGAGTTTGCAAAAGTTTTTGTTTTGTGAGTGGGCACAGTTAGGATACCAAATAAGAGTGACCTCGTGTTTCGATTGTGATGACATGACAGGTTTTTAATCTCTGAAGCAAGGTACTGGGGTGTTTGCGCCTCGAGGAGTCGGTGGAGTAGACATAGAGTGTGGTAGTCGCGCAATTTGTCCGGCCGCAGCCACCCTAGCTGGGAGTATGAAGCACTAACATGATCGTATCGGCGAATGTTGCAGGTGTAACGCACACAGGCATTCATGGTTAGCTCTAGCCGTCTTTTGTTTTCACTGCTCATGCCTTGTTGAATCACATCACAATAGTGGAGGTTCGGTAGAACGAGTGCTTGCACGAGCTGGCGTTTCAAGTCCTGTGGAAATATGTTCCGAAACTTTTTGAGAGCATAGAGACAAGCAGACGTCTTTCGGCACACTGCGACTGTATTCTCCGCCCAGTTGAGATGCTCATCCAAAGTTACACCCAAGTTCTTCACTGTTTTCTGATATGGTATTGGAGTACCGTCGAGCAGAATAGGAGGTAGCCGTTCGCGGAAATCTGAACTTATTAATTTCTGATGGGCTATTAAGATTACTTGCGTCTTTTTTGCATTTAGTTTAAGCCCCAGGTGTTTCGCCCATGTCACTACTGAAGACAGATCATCGTTCATCTGAGCGATTGCAGTGTTTACATCTTGAGGTCTGACGCTTAGGTAGAGCTGGAGGTCGTCGGCATAGAAATGATATTTACAGGAGGACAGAACCGATGAAATATCGTTGACATATAAAGAAAACAAAAGTGGTCCTAAGACTGATCCTTGTGGCACTCCCGAGGAAACTTGTTTCCAGGAAGATTTTTCATTTACGCAGACAACACATTGCTGTCTGTCTTTTAAGTAGCTTTCAAACCATCTCATTGCACTTTCAGAGAAATTAAGCTGTTGCATTTTTCTGAGCATTATGTCAAAGTTAACAGTGTCAAAAGCTTTGCTGAAGTCCAGTAGCGTCAATATTGTTGCCTTTCGATTGTCGATGGCATATTTCAGGTCATCAGTTACTTTAATTAGAGCAGTGTTTGTGCTGTGATGTTTACGGAAACCGGATTGAAATTTGTCATATAGGCTGAATTCATGCAAGTGTTCAGTGATTTGGTCATGAACAATATATTCAAGTGCTTTGGAAACAGCAGGCAGTATGCTAATTGGTCGGTAATCACTAGGCAGTTGCGGGTTTTCGATCTTAGGGATGGGTCGAATTAGGCTTCTTTTCCATGCAGTGGGATATATTCCGTTCACGAGGGAAAAATTAAATATGTCAGTTAAGACAGGCACTAAGATATCGGCAACATTCTTAATCATGGTTATACCGATACTGTCGTTGCCTATTGCATCAGAAGAGATTCTCATTATTGCTTTTCTTGCCGTATTTGTTGTTACATGTTTTAGATGGAAGGTATCGTTGTTAGTTATCCTGTTTAGGGATTCTTGTGGACGGTAATTATCAGCTGTGCTGGTATTCAGAGGTGCAGAGAAGAATTCATTTAATTCGTTAGCTGACACATGAAAAGTGGTTTCCGATTTTGCCTTTCCGACCCCCAAGCTACGGAGATTCTTCCATAGAGTCGTGGGCGTCAGATCGCTGCATACAAGGGAGCGAGCGTGCCTGATTTTAGCATTGCGAATGCATTGTTTCACTCTGTTCCGTAGCTTTCTATATTCTTCGAAACGCTCGGGTTTCGGATCTGCCTTGAAACGCCTGTGGGCAGCATCCCTATTAGTCATCATTTGACGTAATTCAGCTGTCAGCCATGGAGCAGGAGATTTTCTTACACGGATTGTGCGCACAGGTGCATGTTTGTCATAGAGGGCAGTGAGTTTATCACCAAGTTCATTAATTTTGCCGTCGATTGTGGGTTTTCTGGTTATTTGATGCCATGAGATTTCTGAGCAATCGGCTGTTAGAGCGTCAAGGTCAATACGTTTCATGTTCCTACAAGTTATGTAACGCGATTTGATCCTTGGGGGCTGCACAGAGTAGGCCAGGAATATTACATCATGTGCTGAGAGGCCAGGGGCCGATGTTTGACCAACATCTCTTACTTTGTCAGTCTGTTTCGTTGCGATTACGTCTATAAGAGTATGACTGTGCGCCGTATGGTGTGTAGGTTGTAATGGAAGAATGTTCATGCTATTGCAACTAAACAGTCTTCTTAGGTTTATTGCGGAGGGAGTGTCTCTTAGCAGGTCTATGTTCAAGTCACCCATTACGATGACATGTTCGTATTGACACTGAAGTGAATGTAATTCCGACTGGAAGGAACTCATTGAGCTTATTTTTGGCGGCTTGTACACGACGCCAGTCAAGAATTTCCGACTTTGTATATTTATTTCAATGAACATGAATTCAGCCTCTTTTTCTTCAGCAGGATTTGACGTACATAAGACTTTCGCTTTGAGATCTGTTCGTATATACGCGCCGACGCCGCCACCTCGCTTTTTTGATCTGTCTGCCCTAAGAAATGTGTACCCTGGGAGATGAATAGATGCAGAGGATATGTGTGGTTTCAACCACGTTTCGGATAAGAGGATTACGTGGTAGTTTAGTTGGTTGAAGAGGAGGCTAAGTTCTTCGTAATGTGCAGGTAAAGACTGGATGTTGCAGTGAGCTGCTAAAAGCTCTGACGCGTTCCGCTGAGCAGCCTGAAGTAGGGTGGCAGACTGGTTTGTCCCTTTGTTAGGCACTACCTGCCGCGAGGGGCACTGGCCGCTACTTCCGCCAAGTGACATAACACAGGGGTGTCCGAGATTTTGCGCGCCCTGTGTGTGACACCGCGAGTGCCGAATGAAAGGCGACTGCTAGAGATTTCCTGAGGTTGCGGGAGTATAGAAAATGGATTAGTGGTATTCGGTGCAAGGAGAATATGACCAAAACAGTGACAGCTGTGTGTCACTGTGTATCCTCTGTCGTACGAGGAGAAATGTAATTAGCGTATTTGAAACAGCTTAGCGTGGAAATAAGGGAAAAGGGAGTGATTTAAGAGGCCGATGCTGCCAGCAGAGAGAAGTAAGCTTAATAATTAATAGATTATCGTAGGAAGCTAGAATTAAATTGAAATTTACTAAAGTGATGCTGGTAGTGATTATCGTAGGAAGCTACAATTAGATTGAAATTTGCTAAAGTGATACTGATAGTGATTTTTGTTATGAACAATTTAAACCGAAGAGATGGGTGATTAATGAACTAAAGGAGAGACTAATAATTGCAATAGAACTAATTCAGAACGGAAGAGAATAAACTGAGAAAATGAAAAAAGTATTAGCAGTAACTAAAATTAAGTAATGGTTAGAGCTACAGACACAAAAAAATAGTGAAAAGTTAATACAGTTACAAAGACAATTAGTTGAAGGTACAAATATGGGTATAATTAAAAAATTGATAAAATTACAAGACTATATCTGAGTATAGGGCTGTTACAATTTGCAAATGGTGTTAAGTTTGCACTTTTGGCTCGAGTAGCTTCACTTAATACTATTCAGTTCTGTCATGTTTGTGACTGTCTTCTTTCCAGCTGCCGTCTTAATGATTACTCTGCCATCCTGAGTCCACACATTCTGAAGACCGAAATGGGATATGGCACTGTTTAAAAGCTTTAGCCGTTCGTGTGTCAGATCTTCCCTTATTGTAAGCCCTGTCCTTGCTAACTTCTTCTTCTGGGTAAAGATCTCTGCCCTTTTACGGTACGAGATAAATTTAATTATTATTGGACGTGGTTTGGTGGCACCTGGTAGTTTTCGTCCCACCCGATGGCTCCCACCCGATGGCTCCTGTCAATGTCTGCCTTGGTCACTTCTACGCCTAATTTTTCACGCGCAACCTGTATAAGCAGGTTGTCCGTGTCTTCTTCTTCCATATCGACAGATAATCTATAGTCATGGCGATACATTAAAGTGTGACCCATCTTTCTGCCATAGAACCAGCACCCAGCATTATGCTACTACCAGTAATGATGTAACTTCCCGGATTCTCCCGAAATCATCTGAAGATGAACCTGAAAAGGTTCGAAAACCGGTTAATGTAATAAAGCATTATTAATGAAAAAAGTGACTGGTTGCAGTTGTGTATAATTTATTTACTTTAAATTAAAGAGACCTTTGGAGATAAGAGAACCACTTGTATGAACATCAAGAGCTCAGATGGAAACCCAGTTCTAAGCAAACAAGGGAAAGCAGAAAGGAGGAGGGAGTATATAGAGGGTCTTTACAAGGGCTATGTACTTGAGGACAATATTATGGAAATGGAAGAGGATGTAGATGAAGATGAAATGGGAGATACGATACTGCGTGAAGAGTTTGACAGAGCACTGAAAGACCTGAGTCGAAACAAGACCCCCGGAGTAGACAACATTCCATTGGAACTACTGACGGCCTTGGGAGAGCCAGTCCTGTCAAAACTCTACCATTTGGTGAGCAAGATGTATGAAACAGGCGAAATACCCTCAGACTTCAAGAAGAATATAATCATTCCAATCCCAAAGAAAGCAGGTGTTGACAGATGTGAGAATTACCGATCAATCAGTTTAATAAGCCACAGCTGCAAAATACTAACACGAATTCTTTACAGACGAATGGAAAAACTAGTAGAAGCCGACCTCGGGGAAGATCGGTTTGGATTCCGTAGAAATACTGGAACACGTGAGGCAATACTGACCTTACGACTTATCTTAGAAGGAAGATTAAGGAAAGGCAAACCTACGTTTCTAGCATTTGTAGACTTAGAGAAAGCTATTGACAATGTTGACTGGAATACTCTCATTCAAATTCTGAAGGTGGCAGGGGTAAAATACAGGGAGCGAAAGGCTATTTACAATTTGTACAGAAACCAGATGGCAGTTATAAGAGTCGAGGGACATGAAAGGGAAGCAGCGGTTGGGAAGGGAGTAAGACAGGGTTGTAGCCTCTCCCCGATGTTATTCAATCTGTATATTGAGCAAGCAGTAAAGGAAACAAAAGAAAAGTTCGGAGTAGGTATTAAAATCCATGGAGAAGAAATAAAAACTTTGAGGTTCGCCGATGACATTGTAATTCTGTCAGAGACAGCAAAGGACTTGGAAGAGCAGTTGAACGGAATGGATGGTGTCTTGAAGGGAGGATATAAGATGAACATCAACAAAAGCAAAACGAAGATAATGGAATGTAGTCGAATTAAGTCGGGTGATGCTGAGGGAATTAGATTAGGAAATGAGACACTTAAAGTAGTAAAGGAGTTTTGCTATTTGGGGAGCAAAATAACTGATGATGGTCGAAGTAGAGAGGATATAAAATGTAGACTGGCAATGGCAAGGAAAGCGTTTCTGAAGAAGAGAAATTTGTTAACATCGAGTATAGATTTAAATGTCAGGAAGTCATTTCTGAAAGTATTTGTATGGAGTGTAGCCATGTATGGAAGTGAAACATGGACGGTAAATAGTTTGGACAAGAAGAGAATAGAAGCTTTCGAAATGTGGTGCTACAGAAGAATGCTGAAGATTAGATGGGTAGATCACATAACTAATGAGGAGGTACTGAATAGGATTGGGGAGAAGAGGAGTCTGTGGTACAACTTGACCAGAAGAAGGGATCGGTTGGTAGGACATGTTCTGAGGCATCAAGGGATCACCAATTTAGTATTGGAGGGCAGCGTGGAGCGTAAAAATCGTAGGGGGAGACCAAGAGATGAATACACTAAGCAGATTCAGAAGGATGTAGGTTGCAGTAGGTACTGGGAGATGAAGAAGCTTGCACAGGATAGAGTAGCATGGAGAGCTGCATCAAACCAGTCTCAGAACTTAAGACCACAACAACAACAGAAGCCATTTAGCGGGTGACGCCATGCGTTGGTCAGTTGATGTTACGTTGAAGTGTAAAACATTAGCGGAATTTAAAACAGCTTTCATTAATGAGTATTGGTCTAGCAATCAGCAAAATGAAGTGTTGAGAGAATTTTTGAGTGGAAAACGCTTCAATGCAGGCAAGGAATCTATTAAAGAGTTTACTAGGTCATGGATTTCACGTTTGTCACATTTGGCGGAAAAGCTGAAACCTGAAATGATAATACTAGGTCTTAAAGCCAGACTGCCATGGTATTGGCAAACTAGAATTATATCTGCCCCTAGAGACAATCTTGATCGTTTCATTGAGTGTTTGGAACGTGTAGAGCGTGTAGCTGCCAATGAGGAGCAAGCACGTAATAACAGAAATGCTAATAACACTAGTAGTAATTTTAAGAACGAGCAGAATGGCAATGTAAACATCAGAACAGTAGGTGTTCGCCATCCTAAGAGGGGTAGGAATTGGAGAAATAATTATCTGAACCAACAATGGCATCCAAATGATAGTAATTTTGTTCCGAACAAAATTATACAGGTACACAATAGTGCGGAAAGCAATGCTGTGCCAGTTAACTATAATGGAAATAAAGGTAACAGTAGTATGCCGAGGCAGGAAAACTAGTTCCCGTCTATGAGGATAGTGGCGCTCACCAGGCGGTTGCTTTTCCTAAGCCAGTAATTACAGTAATTAGTATGACACATCAGAATACTCAAACTGAGGATTCGGATGATGGGTCGGTAGCATCCAATGATACTGCAGAAATATTAAACCACTCACAGTATTTGATAGATACCATGTTAGAGACGCTTTCTAAGTGTGAAGAGAAAGAGAAGGCGCAGCAGTGTAATGGTAGGGAAGAGCTACAAAATAATGAATTGTCAGGAGAAGAAGCAGAAGAAATTCATGCTTATATTTACGATGAGGATGATGTGCTCTTATCTAAAGTGCCTGTGCAGGATGTTGATACTGTACTAATAGATTTAGGACAGGAGGTAAGTGAGAATGTAGAGGATAGCCTGTGGGGGGTCGATGAACCTAGTAGCTGTGACCAGTTGTCACTGCAGAAGGAACCCGACTATAACAGTAAAAGTGGTTTAGCTGTTAACTAGTGTTATGCCCGGTCTGGAGGCGAAGAATCGCTCAGACTACAGTAATTTGGGTCATGTTCAGCAAACTAAATGTAATGAAGTCGTGCGGTGTTTCGATTTGAAATTAATAGACCGACTGGAAAATGCAGCTGAAAATGTAGTTCAGAAAACCCCTACACACTTTGACCTAAATGTAATGAAGACAGATGTCGATCACTTTAGTTTGAGACAAATCCAAAAGGAACTAGTGGATGAGTTTGAGGAACCACCTGTACAACCTAGAATAAGCCACCCTATAATAATAGTGAATATGTTGGGTATCAATGTTCGTTGTCTCTTAGACAGTGGAAGTGAGGTGAGTGCGATATCTCAGTCCTTCTTTGATGCATTACCTGGTAAAGACAAGCTTACAATAATGAGGGTATCAGGACTAAGAATAATTGGTGCTACTGGCAAGGTGTCAAAAACGGTAAAACAAGAAGCTTTGCTGCCGTTTAACATTAATGGTAATTTCATTAATCATCCATGCTTAATTGTAAATAATCTCAGTATTGAGGTTTTAATTGGCATAGATTTCTTGTCAAAATATCAGAGTGTTGTTGACTCTGAAGGAAGCCAGTTAAAAATGGTCTTGCCGATAACCGGAGTAATAATGGTACCTTTTATTGATAAACATGTAGTAACTAATGATAGGCTAGAGTACCCTAAGAGTAAAAAGCTATTAGGTCTCAGGAACGTGATCGACCTACAGAAGTTCATAGGTAGTGAATGCTTTCTGTAGGGAGGAGGTTGCTCTGTAACCTCTACACAGTGTAGCAGCTGTGCAGTCCCAGCTGTGTGAGATCTTCTTTCCTTTTCAGGTCTCACTCATTCTTCATCTTTCCTATCCACCAAAATTTCGGCTCTTACTCTCAAATACTAAAATCTTCCGGTATGACTATCAAGCCAGCATTAAGCTAATGAATTCTATAGGGAGGAGGGTGTTCTGTAACCTCTGCATAGTGTGGCAGCTGTGCAGTCCCAGCTAAGTGAGATCTTCTTTCCCATTTCAGGTCTCACTCTATCTTCATCTTTCCTATCCACCAAAGTTTCGACTCCTTCTTTGCAATACAAAACTTTTCCGTCATGGCTATCAAGACATGAGTTCTGTAACCATTCTATCCACCGATTAGTGAAGAAAACACTGATAGCAGTTACTTCTGTAAAATATCTGGGAGTATGCATGCGGAACGATTTGAAGCGGAATGATCATATAAAATTAATTGTTGGTAAGGCGGGTACCAGGTTGAGATTCATTGGGAGAGTGCTTCGAAAATGTAGTCCCCCAACAAAGGAGTTGGCTTACAAAACACTCGTTCGACCTATACTTGAGTATTGCTCATCAGTGTGGGATCCGTACCAGATCGGGTTGACGGAGGAGATAGAGAAGATCCAAAGAAGAGCGGCGCGTTTCGTCACAGGGTTATTTGGTAACCGTGATAGCGTTACGGAGATGTTTAATAAACTCAAGTGGCATACTCTGCAAGAGAGGCGCTCTGCATCGCGGTGTAGCTTGCTCGCCAGGTTTCGAGAGGGTGCGTTTCTGGATGAGGTATCGAATATATTGCTTCCCCCCTACTTGTACCTCCTGAGGAGATCACGAATGTAAAATTAGAGAGATTAGAGCGCGCACGGAGGCTTTCAGACAGTCGTTCTTCCCGCGAACCATACGCGACTGGAACAGGAAAGGGAGGTAATGACAGTGGCACGTAAAGTGCCCTCCGCCACACACCGTTGGGTGGCTTGCGGAGTATAAATGTAGATGTAGATGTAGAAATACCTAATGTGACAAATCTAACACTGACATGAACAATAGAGAAGTATGATGTAATTAAGATACAAAGGTATTTGAGTAACAAGTATGTATAGAACCCTGGTAATATTATAAGTACAAAGTTGTTGTTTTATTGGAAATGGTCCGCCAACAGTAATTTGAAAAGATATAAAAATTCGTGTACAAGCAAGATCTGAAGTGGCAGTGAAACCTATTGTATGCTGTAGATCTAACTAATTAATAGTAAAAGAGATTGCTTAGTGTTATGAAAAATATGCAGGTAAGTTTTAAGAATGAACTCACCTTGTGTAGCAAGGAATGGCAGTGTACTAGAATTGAACAGTGTTTGTGGTTGAGACGTGAAGGACACATCCTTGAAATATTTATAAGGTTGGAGCTGGCCATTATTTGGTGTAGTGTGTGACAGGACACACCTACACGGATTGAGGTTATGAGTTGGAGGCGTGAATGCGACCATAGGTACCCTTATGTTAGATGAGACAGAGCAGCTCATGGTGTCCTATAGGTTTAAGGACTTTAGCATTACGCTCGGCCATAATTACTTAATGCACTTTAGTGGTAGGTCGAGAGAGACTACCTATGGTTTCAGCATCTAATCAAGTGGAAATGGATTGCAACGTGAGCAAACTGATCAGCTGCAATACACTATAGATATGAAATAAATGTGCTATCCTATGCGTTAAATGTTAATAGAGTGAGTGTTAAATAAGTACATACACTAGCAACATAACTGAGTAACATAATGGCAGACGTGAAACATTATTTATAGCTGAGCATAAATACACTTCGATGAAGTAAGTACATAATTACAGATGTGGAACTGACACAGCAGCAGAGGACCAATAAGTGGATTTAGTAGTCAACTAAACTTAGTGTGTTTTGAACACTCAGAACTGTACTATTACCACAAGTTACTCACATGTACAAAGAGGCTGAGAAGACAACTGCTAATCAAATACACCCATACTATCTCTAAGAATAAGGTAATTGAAGATGAGTCAGTTAAGTAAATAAAATACAGATTTGTCAGGAATGTACCGAGCATTGGTTCAGTGTTCCGGCCCAGAAATAATAAATTGAGATTAAATAGGATTTATGATTGTATGCCTTGAGCATAAATTTTCTCTAGTACGTGACTAACGGCGTTTTGAGCCATTTATTTACCGATTTTATGACAAGTAACCGCGAGAGTAAAATTGAAAAAGTTCTGTTAACTTTGTTCCAGTAACATATAGAAAGATAAAATGTATACATCCCCATTTCATTGTGACCAACCCTTAGATATTAAGCGAACAGAGTCTGAGGCACTCTTTTTGTTTGTTCTACAGGACAAACCAGATAATGGCAGCCTGGTAGCTGCGTGAAAGCGTGGAGTGACTTGGACACAACTCACAGTGACCCCTCCCCTTGCCCCATGTAATTTAGAGTGAATGTGAAGGACGCACACCATAGCAACTTCCCCTCCTCTACCCTTGTCAATGGAAGTGCAGGACGCCAGCCAAAGTGGCTACAACCATGTCTGTATAAATGAAATTGTCATGATTTGTGAAATTTTCTTTCAGGTTTAGAAAAGACTGCTAAGATGTAATTATCTGTTTATGTATCATGAATGACTGTGTTATTTTCTTTGAATTTGTGTATGTAAAAATATTTACACACAATTTAATGGATTTCAGATTTTCATAATTTTACACATTTTTATGTGTTTGTGTGTCTAAGGCAATATCTATGCCAAAGTGTTTCATTGATTTTGCTTAAATTTTGAGTGATAATTTGCTTAAGAGGCAGTGAACATGCCAGCAATTTAAACAATTGAAGTAGGTAATAAGTTTCCTTTTAATATTTCTATATGTTTACCTTTCAGTTTTAATTTTTCACAGGGAGTTAAGCTGTAATCTTGCTTCCCTTTTTGTAATTAATTTTTTTCATTTACATTCAGAAAAATTAAGTAGAAGGTGATGTAGGGAAGCAGCCTACTCACGCCTTATGAAATTCACATCAGTCTTTCCATTGTGTGCCAGCCAGTCCCCTGTAACTAGCTCTGACGTCATAAATGTTGCGCAATACTTTAAAAATCAAGTAAATAACCTGAAACGTTTCTAGCATGTCAGGAGTAATACTAAATCAATATGTGTTGAATATCAGTTCAATAACTTTAACCATTTTCGAAATTTAGATGTTTTTCTGTAAAAATAATTGGCGCAACAGAAAAGAGCTAGAAACTTAAAAATTCATATTTAGATTCCTTTTGCATAATAATTTAACAGAAACAGTATTCTGGATTTCACAAATGAAAATTTTAGTTGAAATTCATGATTTTCTGGTTTTTATCTTAAAAATTAAGGAAGCAAGATAGATTAAGTAGGCGAATAAATAAAGCTAGGATGTTTAAATTTAAGCAGAAGGCAGATCCGCTATAATCATAAAGATGTGAGACGTTTCAACTGAATAACTGTAAAACTATAGCGATAGCGTATCTCCAAAGGGCAAGTTCAGAGCTCGTCTACTGCGTGTAGTGTAATTAAATTAAGTATCTCGCCCAAAATATTTGACTTAGCCACGTCGGACTTTTATTATGATTACTTACCTGTGTGCTGATTGCACAATTAAATTGAGAGCTTCATCGGCCAGCAGCAAAGGAAGCAATGATTTATTCGATAACTTAAATTGGTGCATTACTAGCCCAGCGCCTAGTCGGGAGAGCAGATTTGATCAGGCGTTCCCTTAGCCGTCCATACCGCGGCTTTATATGTAAGAACGGTGCGCGAGAAAGGAAGGCCCCAGTTCTCTTCAGACGCTGATTAGCGCACCACCTGTACCGGTACTCGCGTCACGTCGGTATCATTGCTATAAACAGCTTCGGATGCCGTAATACGTTACTCGGGATATGCGTAACCATGAAATCGTTTTCGAGTGAACTGTTAATTCTGGGATGACTTTAATGATCTATCTTCAGTTTGCGTATGTCGTATTTTCACGTGCCGCCGCAGGACAGACATTCTACCATTATTTAGTGTGGCGTTTGATGAACATTATCATCAAATTATGGCGAGCATTCACTTAAACATTTAACTTGAACAGTTATAGTTGCATCAGCGCATTAGACTCTGAACTGCTCTGGTTGTTGGATTGTGTGGATTCCTTTTGATCTGTGACTTTCAGAATATAGTGAACATTTTAGAGAGAATGGTTTTTGATTATGAATCCCAGACAATCTCCTAATTCCTCAGAGCTATAAGCTGTAGCTATAAATGTATTTCTCAGATGAAGTGAGCACTAGGAATTCTAATTACAGGCTTCACGTTTTGCTAATCACTTTCTGGTTGCCAATATTGTAGTTAGAGAGCCAGTGTTGAGAATGGCAAACAGCATAAATAATAGGAACATTAAGAATTATTCCACCTGCCGCCCCACAACTACCATTTCAGAGTGAGTGTTACCGTTAGCATCTGTACACAGAGTTGGCCATGGACACAAACATTGAAGCCTAAAAAGAAATTACAGTGATCGTCTGATCAAATCTGATACTGTGCCGGCAATTCAGCTGGCTATACTCCAGTATTTGCATGACGGGAAGGAACATCTTGAAACAATCTTTTTATTGATGGTGCTTATCTGATGTTCTGAGGTTACGCAAAGCCGTAGAACAACCGGTACGGAAGCTCTCTCGAAAATACTCATCAGTTATACCATGATGGTCTTCATTATGTAATGATGTGCAAATGTTGGTTGGGGAAAGGGGGCCGGTGGGTGGCTGCCATCAGGGCAGCACCTTATCTTAGACCAATCTTCTTCCACCAAACCATTACTTCTGATAGGTATATACTATACTAGAACCTTTTCAGAGACCTAACAGCTAACGGAAATGCCTAAAGCTAATGCATGCAAAAAATGCAATATCACACATCACCAATGATTCTAAGACAATATTACGTGTTTTTGATGACGGCAACTGTTCTACTGCCGGCCGCGGTGGTCTAGCAGTTCTAGGCGCTCAGTCCGGAGCCGCGCGACTGCTACGGTCGCAGGTTCGACTCCTGCCTCGGGCATGGATGTGTGTGATATCCTTAGGTTAGTTAGATTTAAGTAGTTCTAAGTTCTAGGGGACTGATGACCATAGATGTTAAGTCCCATAGTGCTCAGAGCCATTTGAACCATTTGAACTGTTCTACTCAGTTGCAGCACCTGAATTTAGAACGCAGTTTGGAGGCGACGTTCTTAGTTAAATGCTTCACGGATTTCTTGCTACTTCAGATTAGTATTTAATCTCTATCACCAGCGTTAGGAGTTATCTGCAAGCTGTGTAGTATTTTATTTAGTTTGACGAATTATGTCATTATGTCATTGGAACGTCACGAAGTCACGGGACTTCCGCATACTGCCAGAGACTGTGATCGCGTCTATTAAGGAGGAACGTTGGTAGCCATGGTGGATGATTCAGCTGATTTCTCTGTTGAGTTTCAGCATCAAGCGCCCTTTACATGCATCACTAAGGATACAGCCACTGTCTCGGTTGAAGTTGTTGCCACACATTCTGACCTCAACATCGTCTTCGATGAGACAATCCCAACAGGCTGATGCCTGGAATAAAATTGGGTTGGTGCATAAGATCGTAGCGTTTGTGTTTTGCATGTTGACAGTCCAGTTGTTATACGTTTATTTATCGACTGTCATTTTTTATTTGTATGATAGTTCACTTATGCTATTTGAGTTAATATACACTCCTGGAAATGGAAAAAAGAACACATTGACACCGGTGTGTCAGATCCACCATACTTGCTCCGGACACTGCGAGAGGGCTGTACAAGCAATGATCACACGCACGGCACAGCGGACACACCAGGAACCGCGGTGTTGGCCGTCGAATGGCGCTAGCTGCGCAGCATTTGTGCACCGCCGCCGTCAGTGTCAGCCAGTTTGCCGTGGCATACGGAGCTCCATCGCAGGACCATTCGCAACCGTCTCCATGAAGCTGGGCTACGGTCCCGCACACCGTTAGGCCGTCTTCCGCTCACGCCCCAACATCGTGCAGCCCGCCTCCAGTGGTGTCGCGACAGGCGTGAATGGAGGGACGAATGGAGACGTGTCGTCTTCAGCGATGAGAGTCGCTTCTGCCTTGGTGCCAATGATGGTCGTATGCGTGTTTGGCGCCGTGCAGGTGAGCGCCACAATCAGGACTGCATACGACCGAGGCACACAGGGCCAACACCCGGCATCATGGTGTGGGCAGCGATCTCCTACACTGGCCGTACACCACTGGTGATCGTCGAGGGGACACTGAATAGTGCACGGTACATCCAAACCGTCATCGAACCCATCGTTCTACCATTCCTAGACCGACAAGGGAACTTGCTGTTCCAACAGGACAATGCACGTCCTCATGTATCCCGTGCCACCCAACGTGCTCTAGAAGGTGTAAGTCAACTACCCTGGCCAGCAAGATCTCCGGATCTGTCCCCCATTGAGCATGTTTGGGACTGGATGAAGCGTCGTCTCACGCGGTCTGCACGTCCAGCACGAACGCTGGTCCAACTGAGGCGCCAGGTGGAAATGGCATGGCAAGCCGTTCCACAGGACTACATCCAGCATCTCTACGATCGTCTCCATGGGAGAATAGCAGCCTGAATTGCTGCGAAAGGTGGATATACACTGTACTAGTGCCGACATTGTGCATGCTCTGTTGCCTGTGTCTATGTGCCTGTGGTTCTGTCAGTGTGATCATGTGATGTATCTGACCCCAGGAATGTGTCAATAAAGTTTCCCCTTCCTGGGACAATGAATTCACGGTGTTCTTATTTCAATTTCCAGGAGTGTATAATCATTTTGTCATTTGGAGATAGTGAGTGGGGCTGTGGTCGCTGGAAAATGGCGTGTCAAATGCAGAAATAGGAACGATTCCGACATATTTTTCTGTTTGAGTTCAATAGAGGGGTGACAGCAGCGGAGGCAGCCACGAACATTTGCGCTATGTATGGGGAGAACGTCACTGGACAGAGCATGATAAGATAATGGTTTTATCGTATTAAGCAGGATCATTTTGACATTAGTTACTCCCAACGTTCAGAAAGACATTCAGGGTTTGATAAAAATGGTTTAGACGCGTTAGTTCACAATGATCCAAGCCAGAGTATTCGAGAACTGGCAAACGTGAAGAACTGTGATCATTCCACCATAGCACGACATTTGCATGCAATGGTGAAGGACTCAAGAAACGGGCGTAGGGGTACCGTATGCTGTAATCCAGAATCACAAAAGTCTGCGGGTGGCCATATGTGAATCTGCTTGCTCGTCATCAAATGGCTCGTGAAGAACACCGACCGTTCCCATCTTATATCGTTACTGGTGATGATAAATGGTGTCCTTATGCTAGGAAAGAAAGGAATTTTTGAGACCAAACAAAGCAGCAACTTCCCGTGCAAAGACCTGCGCGCATGCACAAAAGATAACGTTGAGTATCTTGTGGAACAGCGATGGTGTGGTTACTATGAATTGCTTCCCCGAGGAGTAACCATCACTGCTGACATTTATCAAAAACAGACGCAATCCAAGAATAGCCACGAGAAAGACTGTGTGAAGTGATGCTTCTCCACGATGACGCCGGCCTGCATTCTGCTAGACTGACAAAAAACACTATACAGGAGTTGGGTCGGAAAGTTATTCCGCTCCCACCTTATTCACCTTTTCAGCTCTCTATGGAACAACTTTCAAAGAATGTCTTTTCCGTACGGAAAAGCGCTCCAAGCATGGCTCGACGAGTTCTTCGCCTCAAAACCATGTGATCCCTACAGACGTGCAATCGAAAAGTAGGCAGGCTGTTGTGAATAGTAATGGAGGATGTATTAATTACCATTAAAGTCTCTTACGTTTACCTGTTGTGTTTATTAAGCTTATGGAAAGACGCTAAGAACTTAGGCAACAATCCAATATTTCCGTTTGGTCATACACGATCGTATTTTTATTCATGAGGCTGAGGCCGGCGGCTGCAAGTTTGTAGATATCGCGATATTTAATAGGGCGTAGGTGCTCCGTGCAGTGTTCTAAAATAGTACCTAGAGATTGACCAAGGTAACTGCGGAACTATTCACAAAGAAATTTATAAATTCTAGGAACAGTGAGATCAAGGCTGTCTTTTAATGGGCGCAACATCTCTCTAATTTCCTTGTGTCGTCAGAAAATAGATTGAATACCGTGTCTGTCCGGATTATGCGTATTTCATTTGTTGCAGCTCTAAAGAAAGGAAGGAGTTCTGTAGACTGTCTTACGATGACAATACCCACGTATCTTCATGTCCCAGACATGATTAACTTGATATTTCATTTAGTATACCGGCTCTTTCGCAATATCTTTTTCGGTTTCAGTACTTCACACGGTAAAAACTGAATCCTTATAGCATCCCTTTGTCCGTTTGTCGATAGGTATAGACCCTTTTTTTCTCTGGAGCGGGTACAAGAATAGAGTCGAAATTTATGTCACATACTAAGGTCTAGTGTCCCTTCGTGGTGCCAAAAAGTCAATGCACCCAACAGATACGGCCATTTATGTCACGTATTTCGATACTCGTGACCTCATTCATCGAAACCACAGGGTATTTTCGTTGACCTAGAATAATAAAATTTGACAATAAGCAATCTTAAACAGTTCAAATAGAGGAAAAAATCCGAAAATTATTAATTTCGCTCGACAGAGTGGCCGAGTCACCCATTTGATTTTCAGCCAACCAATACATCTAAAACGGTTAATTTCCTTGTCTCTTCTTGCCGGCCGAAGTGGCCGTGCGGTTAAAGGCGCTGCAGTCTGGAACCGCAGGACCGCTACGGTCGCAGGTTCGAATCCTGCCTCGGGCATGGATGTTTGTGATGTCCTTAGGTTAGTTAGGTTTAACTAGTTCTAAGTTCTAGGGGACTAATGACCTCAGCAGTTGAGTCCCATAGTGCTCAGAGCCATTTGAACCATCCTTGTCTCTTCATTTTACAAACGAACTTTACCATTTTTCGGTGATCACAGCCTGCCTACAGGGTAATCGTAGCTGCGAAGAGCCCGACATAGTGCTGTATTCCAGGTGGTACGATGTTTCGAAAGAGCTATACGCGTTAAAATTTTTCTCAGTCTCGTGAATATGGGTGGAAGAGAAGGTGATCTCACATAGAGAGGTCCTGTCATTGAAAAAGACTCTCATTTAAGAGAGATTAATTAATGGGCCTGGTGAGTACACATACTTCACTCATCAGGTTTGACTGTGGTACAGTGCCCTCTGTGGTGTTAAAATTGGCAACTGACCCCAAATAATGACAAGTGTGAGACTAAAAGGAATACGTTAAACTTCGATTACATGATAAATCAGTCAATTCTAAAGGCCGTAAATTGAACTAAATACCTAGGAATTACAATTACGGACAACTTCAGATCGAAGGAACACATAGAAAATTTTACGCGGGAGGCTAAGCAAAGACTGCGTTTTATTGGCAGAAAATGTAACAGACCCACCAAAGAGACTGCCTACACTACTGTTGTCCGTCCTCTTTTAGAATACTGTTGCGCGGCGTGGGATACTTACCAGATAGGACTGACGGAGTACATCGAGAAAGTTCAAAGAAGGGCAGCACGTTTTGTATTATCGTGAAATAGAATGCCACTGAAATGATACAGGATTCGGGGTGGACATCACTGAAGCAAAGGTGTTTTTCGTTGCGGCGGAACCTTCTTACGAAATTTGGATCACCAAGTTTCTCCTCTCAATATGAAAAGATTTTGTTGACGCCGATCGACATAGGGACAAACGATTATCATAATGAAATAAGGGAAATCAGAGCTCGCATGGAAAGATATATGGGTTCGTTTTTCCGCGCGCTGTACGGGATTGGAATAATAGAGTTATTGTGAGAGTGGTTCGATGAACCATCTGTCAGGCAGTTACATGTGATCTGCAGAGTATCCTTGTAGATATAGATGTACACTATGCACTTCTAAGTGAACTGTGAGAGTTCCGATGTATCTGTAAACGACGAGGGCTGAATCACAGAAGAAATAGTTTATATACGCTATCTGTTCAAAAGTAGCCAGTCACTTATCACCTGTTATTGGACATTAATATGAGGTTCGACCACTGTCCGCCTTTGACAGCTGAACTCCGCTGGAGACATTTTCAGTGAGGTGTCCGAATGTCTGTGAAACAATGATATCCCAGTCTTCCTTAAAGTTTGAAATCAGAGAAGGTAGTGATGTTGGACGCTGTGGCTTGGAGCGAATTCGACGTATCTCATCCCAAAGGCGACCCACTGCGTTGAAGTCGAGACTCTGTGCAGGTCAGACCAATTCATGGATCCTATTGTTCACAAACCACTGCCTCACAGATGCGGATTTATGACAGGATGCATTGTCATGCTGACATAGTTGTAGATTCCGAATTATCCCTCTACAATACGCAGTAGGCAATGCTGTAAAACTTGTTCATATCGTTCCGCATTTAGCGTTTTCTTAAACGCAATAAGGGGGCCATGGCCTAACCATGAGGAACATACCCGAACTGTAACACCGCCTCCTCCTTGCTTCCGGTAACGACCTCCAGACATTCGCTAAACCCAAACTCTTCTATCGGAATGTCATAGGATACAGCGTGATTCATCTCTCCAAATCATTTCTTTCCGGTAATACACTGCCTTGTGGCGACTCTCTATGAACCACCTCAGGCTTGGCTTAGCACTTTCGACGGAAATGTGTGGCTTATGAGCAGCTGTTACACCATTGTTTCCCATTATTTTTAATAACCTATGCACAGTCGTTGTGGTAGCTGGACTGCTGGTAGCAGTGATTCCTTCCGTTGATTTAGTGTGACTTTCTGCAGTCATCCTCCGCAATGCTCGACAGCCCCTGTCCTTCAGTAGATGAGGTTTGTCTGGACTTGGTTTAACTGTGGTTGTTCTTCACATTTCGACTTCACCATCATACACTCCTGGAAATGGAAAAAAGAACACATTGACACCGGTGTGTCAGACCCACCATACTTGCTCCGGACACTGCGAGAGGGCTGTACAAGCAATGATCACACGCACGGCACAGCGGACACACCAGGAACCGCGGTGTTGGCCGTCGAATGGCGCTAGCTGCGCAGCATTTGTGCACCGCCGCCGTCAGTGGCAGCCAGTTTGCCGTGGCATACGGAGCTCCATCGCAGTCTTTAACACTGGTAGCATGCCGCGACAGCGTGGACGTGAACCGTATGTGCAGTTGACGGACTTTGAGCGAGGGCGTATAGTGGGCATGCGGGAGGCCGGGTGGACGTACCGCCGAATTGCTCAACACGTGGGGCGTGAGGTCTCCACAGTACATCGATGTTGTCACCAGTGGTCGGCGGAAGGTGCACGTGCCCGTCGACCTGGGACCGGACCGCAGCGACGCACGGATGCACGCCAAGACCGTAGGATCCTACGCAGTGCCGTAGGGGACCGCACCGCCACTTCCCAGCAAATTAGGGACACTGTTGCTCCTGGGGTATCGGCGAGGACCATTCGCAACCGTCTCCATGAAGCTGGGCTACGGTCCCGCACACCGTTAGGCCGTCTTCCGCTCACGCCCCAACATCGTGCAGCCCGCCTCCAGTGGTGTCGCGACAGGCGTGAATGGAGGGACGAATGGAGACGTGTCGTCTTCAGCGATGAGAGTCGCTTCTGCCTTGGTGCCAATGATGGTCGTATGCGTGTTTGGCGCCGTGCAGTTGAGCGCCACAATCGGGACTGCATACGACCGAGGCACACAGGGCCAACACCCGGCATCATGGTGTGGGCAGCGATCTCCTACACTGGCCGTACACCACTGGTGATCGTCGAGGGGACACTGAATAGTGCACGGTACATCCAAACCGTCATCGAACCCATCGTTCTACCATTCCTAGACCGGCAAGGGAACTTGCTGTTCCAACAGGACAATGCACGTCCGCATGTATCCCGTGCCACCCAACGTGCTCTAGAAGGTGTAAGTCAACTACCCTGGCCAGCAAGATCTCCGGATCTGTCCCCCATTGAGCATGTTTGGGACTGGATGAAGCGTCGTCTCACGCGGTCTGCACGTCCAGCACGAACGCTGGTCCAACTGAGGCGCCAGGTGGAAATGGCATGGCAAGCCGTTCCACAGGACTACATCCAGCATCTCTACGATCGTCTCCATGGGAGAATAGCAGCCTGCATTGCTGCGAAAGGTGGATATACACTGTACTAGTGCCGACATTGTGCATGCTCTGTTGCCTGTGTCTATGTGCCTGTGGTTTTGTCAGTGTGATCATGTGATGTATCTGACCCCAGGAATGTGTCAATAAAGTTTCCCCTTCCTGGGACAATGAATTCACGGTGTTCTTATTTCAATTTCCAGGAGTGTATCACCAACAACCGACCTGGGCACCTCCAAAAGGGTTGAAATGCCCTTTATGGATTTCTTACTCAGTTGACATCGAATAATTAGAACACATCTGAAGTCACAGGTACAATGTGTGATCAAACGTGTCTGGACACCTGGCTGAAAATGACTTACAAGTTCGTGGGGCCCTCCATAGGTAATGCTGGAATTCGATTTGGTGTTGGACCACCCTTAGCCTTGATGATAGCTTCCACTCTCCCAGACATACGTTCAGTCAGGTGCTAGAAGGTTTCTTGGTGAATGACAGCCCAGTCTTCACGCAGTGCTGCATTGAGGAGAGGTATCGATGTCGGTCGGTGAGGCCTGGCACGAATTCGGCGTTCCAAAACATCCCAAAGGTGTTCTGTAGGATTCAGGTCAGGACTCTGTGTAGGCCAGTCCATTACAGGCATGTTATTGTCGTGTAACCACTCCGCCACAGGCCGTGCATTATGAACAGGTGTTCGATCGTGTTGAAAGATGCAATCGCCATCCCCGAATTGCTCTTCAACAGTGGGAAGCAAGAAGGTACTTAAAACATCAACGTAGGCCTGTGCTGTGATAGCGCCACGCAAAATAACAAGGGGTGCAAGCCCCCTCCATGATAAACACGCCACACCATAACAGCACGAACTCCGAATTTTACTATTGGCACTACACACGCTGGCAGATGTTCATCGGGCATTCGCCATACCCACACCCTGCCATCGGACCGCCACATTGTTTACAGTAATTCGTCACTCCACACAACGTTTTCCCACTGTTCAATCGTCCAGTGTTTACGCTCCTTACACCAAGCGAGGCGTTGTCTGGCATTTACCAGCGTGATATGTGGCTTATGAGCAGCCGCTCTACCATGAAATCCAAGTTTTCTCACCTCCCGCCTAACTGTCATAGTACTTGCAGTGGATCCTGATGCAGTCTGAAATTCATGTGTTATGGTCTGAATAGATGTGTGCCTATTACACATTACGACCCTCTTCTACTAAATGGTTCAAATGGCTCTGAGCACTATGTGACTTAACATCTGAGGTCATCGGTCCCCTAGAACTTAGAACTACTTAAACCTAACTAATCTAAGGACGTCACACACATTCATGCCCGAGGCAGCATTCGAAACTGCGACCGTAGCGGTCGCGCGGCTCTAGACTGAAAAGCCGAGAACCGCTCGGCCACAGCGGGCGGCCCTCTTCTATTGTCGGCGGTTTCTGTCAGTCAACAGACGAGATCGGCCTGTACGCTTTTGAGGTGTACGCGTCCCTTCACGTTTCCACTTCACTATCACATCTCGCGTACAGACGTATGACACAAGTGACACCCAAATCACCTGATTACGTCCGAAGTCCGTGAGGTCCGCAGAGCGCCCCATTCTGCTGTCTAGCGATGTCTAATCACTACTGAGGTCGCTGATACGGAGTACCTGGCAGTAGGTGGCACCACAATGCACCTAATATGAAAAACGTATATTTTTGGGGCGTCCGGATACTTTCGATCACATAGTGTACTTTGACAGACTCATTCTGCTGTTACTGCTTCTCTACTGACAAAATATTATCCTTCAACTCTTATGGGCGGGTCTGTCTTTAGTAACAGTTAGTGGTAAATTTCGCATCACGTAGGGATGCCCAGATACTTTCGATCAAATAGTGTATAGTATACCCAAGCAAATTTTGCTTTACCTCTGGGAGCAGACATACTTGTTAAAACAATGCCGAGCGGCAAACTATTTTTCTGCTTGATTTTCTGATATTCACAGTGAAACCAGTTGAAGTTCATACAGTACACAGGTGAGATTATTATCCAAAAATTTTGTAACACTTTAGATATAACATTTATTTTGGTCATATTATTGTCCAAACTTCCAATATTTTAGACATATACATTTATTTAGATGACGCTGTCTCACCAATTCATGGCTGATTACCCCTAAGCTATTAGTCTCTTAACAACGTGTGTGACTTAAAAGGAAAAAATTTTGCATTCTCCTACACAATTCCGACGAAAAAATTACCACGTTCATCAAATACTCCAGTTCTCCTGTTAAAATCACACGTAACTGTAAGGGCAGTTCAAAAAGTTTCAGTTTGATGTTGCTGCTGTGTATATGCAACGTAGGGCGACTCCGATGCGAATATACCATCACCAACGGTAGGCACGACTATATCTCCGAGGTGCGCGCATTAAATGCGGAAACATGGACTATGGCGACATTATTACCAAATGCGTCCATACAGGACGAACGTGCTGCTGTTCTTTTCCTCGCTGCCGAAGGAGAAGCCCCGGTAGACATCCATCGCAGAACGAAGGATCTGTATGGAGCAGCATACCTGTGGAAAACCGTCGTCGTGCACCGGTGCGCTGAGTTCCGTGCCTTCACGATTCGACCCAAGACGGCTACATGTCACAAACACCGTAACGTAGAAGTTGCGCCAACTGAAGTGGGAGACACTCGAGCAACCGTCCTGCAGTCCTGATCTCTCCCCATGCGATTATCAAGCCCTCGATTCCCTCTAGAAAGCCCCTGAAGGTTAGACGATTCCTGTCGGACGACGGCGTGCAGCTGGCTGTCACGGACTTCTTCACTCTGCAGGACACGAACGGGTATTTTCAACGTGGTGCGTCGGTTAGATGACTGCCTCAATTCTCACGGCGATTTTGCCTGATTGGTGTACCGACTGTGGACTGTACAGCTTTCGAACTGGAAGTTGTTGATCGCCCGTTATACATGAACAATCATATCTGTTAACGTCCCGTTCAGGACGTCTGCACATTTAAAATTTCCGTCTGCCTCGTGATGACTGGGTGTTGTGTGATGTCCTTAGGTTAGTTAGGTTTAAGTAGTTCTAAGTTCTAGGGGACTGATGACCATAGATGTTAAGTCCGATAGTGCTCAGAGCCATTTGAACCATTTTTTAAAATTTCCGTGATAATATTTTCTGCTGGTACCATTTTTTGGGACTGGAAGCATTCACAGCCATATACTAGGATACAGTCAGGGTACACCGTTAGGCACCTTCCTGCCTCGGAACTAACGTTGACACGAAGTGGTTTATATAGAGAACACAGTCACGGGCCGCGTATTACGTTATTTTGTTTTGACCGGTTGCATGGGGGCTTAATTAAAATAGAATGCAAATAATTTTAATTTTTGATTTAGTACCTGTCTGTTCGATTACGAAGTCTCGTAACGGTTGGCCCTGACTAGTATTATTACGCAATCTGACTGCATAGAACAACAACAAAGAATGCAATGGAAATTTTCATTAACACAATTAATTAATTAAGTCCCCAGCAACTATAAAACCTACGAAACCAAAGCACAAGTGTAACTGTTCTGTGTGTGGGAGTATGACTCAACGTACGCATCTGGCACGGTTCTTCTTCAACACAAGAATTTTTAAATATCATTTATACTGAATTTATTAAAGAAAATAAAAATACCATAATTACTCAAGAAAACCAGAATTATACTCTAATCCCAGAACACAAGCCAGATGCTTTGTTGACTGAACCTGTAATGAAGCATTATTTACGACATTAAATAATGAAAAATAAATCAAGTTTCGTTACCTTCATATATTGAGCAAAATCACTGTAATCATTACAACATATCTCCATACCGACTCGCTATTACCACATCTCAACAAGAACTTTTCAGTATCACATCTCAGCAAGCACTCCCTACTAGCACATCTCAACAAACACTCTCTGCTACGAGTTCTTAACAAGCACTGACTACTACGAGCTCTCCCCAAGCACTGCCCACTACGAGTTCTCAATAATCACTGCCAGTGGAGGCGGCGGAACAATACTCTCTAGCGCGATCTCTGGCGCTGTGGCTCAGTGTAGCCACCTTTCATATGCCCTTCCTCCACAGGCTGGAATTTGATGGTATTTTTGCCAGCATTGGTGGTGAAAATACCACCAAATTCGTCAAAAAAATACAGACAAAAATAAAAGATAATATTAATGCGTAAATATCATATAACTAGATAAAATTTTGGCTTTGCCCTGACCTTTCAATAACCTAATATATAAAATACAGTAAGCAATACAAATTCCTTCATACATGTGACTTTACATAACAGTTTACACAAGTATTATGTGGTTAAACAGTTCATTCAATAGCGTCAGCAATGACGAATATGTGCAGGTAAGAGTCTCATAACTTTTCACAAACAGTAATATACAAAAAATCAGTTTATACAAATATTCACATAAACTCTTTCCATAGCCCAAGAAACAAGTAGTTGACAGTTCCAGCAGTAGCACCCAGCAATGGTCAACAGGTGCAAAAACCAACAAGTAACATTTTTTCAGTAGAAACAGTCTATCAGTGGCACCCAGTAATGTTGAATAGGTGCAGACACCAACAAGTAACACCATTTCAGTATAAGCAGTTCCATTAGTGGCACCAGCAATGTTGAACAGGTGCAGACACCCACAAGTGACATCTTTTCAGTAGAAGCAGTCCATCAGTGGCACCCAGCAATGTTGAGCAGGTGCAGACATCAACAAGTAACACCATTTCAGTATAAGCAGTTCCATTAGTGGCACCAGCAATGTTGAGCAGGTGCAGACATCAACAAGTAACACCATTTCGGTAGAAGCAGTCCATCAGTGGCACCCAGCAATGTTGAGCAGGTGCTGACCGCAGTCCATAAAATTCACTATCACTAATCACACTGTTCATCAGCAGAAATTAAACATGTCCAGCTGGCATCCACCATGTTGAAAAGTGCAGCACCATCACTAATCAGACAGTTCAGGCATGAACAATAGTTTGAATACACATGCAATGCTTTTACACTAAACATACAAATCGTAACAAACACACAAATGATATCAGATAATTGTCCTATTAACTATTACAATACACAAATACCAGTAAACCTATAATATTTATGGGTGTCAGTGCAAGCCACAACAACAAGTAAAATAATATTTAGGAGATAGGTTGGGATCACTTCTCTGGGATTATAAAAGGAAAACACACAAAACACACTCACTCATCTTTCATCCACATTTAGTGCTACTGTGTAATTGAATAGTGTTAACTGTGTAAATGCAATTCTGTCTAAATTTTATGTTCATCATGTGTATCAAGTAGTAGTGGCAGCAATGTATAACAGTCAATAATAGTTAGGCAACGTCATAGTCATCATGTCAAGACCAATGTTTGCCAAGCCAGATCAAAATGTACGGTTGCTGAACAACTGTCAGTGAGCCAAGATATGCAAATGCTTCCTCTCTCCAAAAAAAAGTATATACTGCTTATTGATTTAACAAAGTGTGTGTGTAGACAATCTTCTTTGTACTTGAGTGTTCTAGTCTGCCATCTTCATCCTCCTTGTTCCATGTAGACCAACAAAAAAAAAAAATATGCTCCTCACTTACTTCACCTCTTATCCACCAAACTCCAATAATCATCAGCATTACATAATCTCAATACTTCAATAATACCTCATTTACCTTACCTCTTGTCCACGAAACTCCAATAATCATCAACTTCACATAATCTCAATACCTCAATCATACCTCTTCAATACGTCGATATATATAAACCTCAGCACCAATATCATTTCACTTCCATAACAACTCTTTCCTCTAGTCAGTCTCCTCGAACAAGTGCAGACAAAATCCTAATGCAAACCTCAATTCATCATCTCATACAATCCGAAGACACAATGTCAACACACAACCTCTCGTGTAATCCATCTGATCCAAATCTGCTACTCATTATAAATTATAAGATACATTTTGGTTCCTTGTCCATCATTAAATAAAAGAAATGCATACGTGACCTCTAACAGACTTAGTTCGAATAACTCTCAGTAATTAAGTACGATTACGAAGTGTTAATGATCGTGATATTTCAGTGTGTACACCACTTCAAAAATTATGGCAAACAGAAGCAAATATGTGGAGTATTTCTTGTGTCAAGTCTCACTTCCTATTTCAATTACTCACGAAAAATGCAGTGTAATAACTGTCAATGGTCTAACCTAGTGTTGGTATGTCATGTCGTTAGCTTCCTTCCTATTAGCATAAATTTATACAGCTTCCATAAAACCTCCATCTCATGTGACTTCTATGAAGTTTCTTGTACTAATGTCGTTCGTAGCATTATAGCAGTTCATTTTCTTATCTTAAAAATATCAGGCACTGAGCGTAAGCAAAACATGCAATAGCGCGTAAATATACCAGTAGAGAACAGAATGTCAACAAGTGGATGCAGCACAATCCCTACAACGAGGCTCTGCCAAGCGAACAATCTATAATTAATACCATAGTGTGACCTAAACTCTATGTTTGTACACAGTATATCAGCATTTCTATATACCAACTTATAGTTATGACAACAAAACAGAAGTGTGTAAATATGCAATCCATACGCAAAGCAGCAAATATGTATCTTACATAATAAACAGGCCATTATCATCATATCAGCATAAGCAAATAAATGTTCATACGTAATCTTAATAAGTAAACATGAAGGCGCAAGCAGATAAATCACAAAGTATAACTTACATACATAACCACAATCAGCACAATTAATCAGTTGACAATTACAATTTAAATAAATAAGCACAGCAGGCACATAATAAAAAAAATATGACATCAGTGAAAAAGCATAGCAGCCAAGCGATGCATAATATACACAAGTAACATCCCTGTTCATTAATCAATAATTGTCAAAATCAGCAAATGTACACAAGCACGTCGCTTCACAAGTAAATTCATAGAACATACAATTTAGCACAAAGTATGAATCATGTAATCGGGAGCAGCAAATTACGTTTAAAGTACGTACCTAAGCGGAAATATGTTTCCTGAAAAATAAACTCAATTAATCATTACCTTTTTAGTTTATTAGTTTCATCTTCGAAATTACATTCTTGCTGAAATTTTCTCGATAGTAAGTCCTCTTAACGTCGGACACACACAGAATTTACCTGAAGGTCTTAAATATTTTACACAACCGTATCCTGAAAAATACTGAACGTTAATAACATAATTCATCAAGTCACTATAGCTTTATACTGAATTTAATCCGAGAAATTAGACTGTGTATTTGTTTACGTCTGTCAGTGCATTCGCACTGAGCGCTCGATCAGCTGTAGACGCGTGACGTAGAAAGTGATTGTTTGCAGTCAACGACTGCCTTGTGCGGCGCGCAGACTGACTGTTGCTTTGAGTATGAGCCGCCGCCAAAACACAGCGCGGTAACCGTGTACTCTCCGCATGTTTACGTATAACTGTTGGTTTCTCAAAAGTATCTCATTCCACAAAAATTTTTACGTTCGATATATGATGTATTCCCTTAGAGCGTCGAGATTTAAGAGTTTCTACTTCAATAGTGTTATCATGAATAATTTTGCGAATTCTATATGGACCGTTATAAAGCAGAAAAAATTTGCGACACAAGCCATTTCCTTTATGAGACAAACGGTGAGACTTAATTAATACCTTTTGACCAACTGACAAAGTTTTTAAACTACCAGGACGCTTAGCTGATTTCTTTCTTCTAGCAGCCGCAGACGCAATATTTCGTAGAGCCAGGTTGACAATTTCAGAATGCCGCAGTTTCCGTGCAGGTGGAAAAGGAACGATTTCAGAAATGCGATTTGTTGGTACTTTATTTTTTAATATCAGTATAGGCGGTAAAGAAGTTGAGTCATTAGGAAGTTCATTCAGAATGTTTTGAAAAATATGAAGATACTGATCCCAAGTTCTGTGATTCTGATGACAATAAAGACGGCACAATTTATTGATTTCCTTCATCCATCTCTCTGAAGCGTTAGATTGAGGGTGAAAAAGTGAAATGAAAATTGGTTTAATCTTACGACGCCGTAGAGGACGAAGCCAAATTTTAGAGCGAAACTGTGATCCATTATCTGATATAACCTTATCAACATGACCAACTTCTTTAAGAAAATGTTTGATGAAAGCGTTAGATACTGAACGAGCTGTTGCTTTACGTAACGGTGTAAAACACACATATTTTGATGTCAATTCCACTGCTACGAAAATGTACGCAAAACCATTAGTAGAACGAACCACTGGACCGAACCAATCAACTGCAGCCATCTCCTTTAATTTCGCTGGAATGATAGGAAACAACGGTGCTCTGTGAGAAATAGTGGCGGCTTAGCCTTTGACATAATTTGCATTTGGCAAGAACAGTTCGAATACGTTTTCCCATATTACTGAAGTAGCAATTTTCTCGTAATTTATGAAAGCATTTTCTGGGACCAAAGTGTGCATAACTGAAATGTGTGTACCAAATCAATTTATTGACCCACTCATCAGGAATACAAACTAACCAAACAGAGTTGTCGACCGATTTTCGTTTGAAAAGAATGTCATTGCGGACTAAATAATGCTGTCTAATCGCTACGCTTTCCTTTCTCCTCCACTTCTCCTTAATGTCCTTCCAGATTGGATCCTTATTTTGCTCCTTAGCGATGTCCTGGAGCGAAGACGAAATAAAGTTCTCAAACGCAACACCTTGAATGTACATCAAACAATAATGGTTTTCTTTGCAGTCCTCTTCAGCACTTTGTTTCAAACCCATAGGTGCACGTGATAAAGCATCAGCAACAATATTTGAAGATCCCTGTATGTAAACAATACTAAAATCAAATTCCTGTAGGTACAACGCCCATCGTGACAATCTGCCATGAGTTAATTTTGTCGACATAAGAAATTCCAAAGCTCGATGATCAGTGTAAACCTTAGTATGTCTACCGAACAAAAATGTGCGAAATTTTGTGAAAGCCCAAACAACAGCCAAAGCTTCAAGTTCCGTGATCGAATAATTCTTTTCGGATTTAGAGAGAACACGACTTCCAAATGCAATAGTCTTCTGTACTACAACGCCGTTTTCTTCTATCTCTTGAAATAAATGTGCACCTAGGCCTTTGTATGATGAGTCCGTCGCCAAACAAAAATCTTTAGATAAATCCGGATGTGAAAGAAGTGGAGCAGCAACTAAAGCATCACGAAGTTGTTCAAATTCTGACTGAGCTTCCTCATCCCAACACCAATTAGAATTTTTTCCAGATAATTCACATAAACGAGGTGTGGCCAAATTGTCCAATCTAACAAAACGTCTAAGAAAATTACAAACACCAAGGAAACTACGAACATCACGTTTTGTGGTAGGAACAGCATAATTACAAATAGCATCTAGTTTCTCTGGATCGGGAAGAATACCTTCTGTAGAAATAATGTGACCGAGAAATTTCACCTGAGAACGACCAAATTCAGATTTTTCCAAGTTCACTGTCATGCCAACTCGTGCAAAAATACGTAATAATGAATCCAAAATTTTGTTATGCTCACTCCAAGAACGTTTAGCAATAAGAATATCTTCAACATATGAAGTAATATTGTCACGAAGATAAACAGGTAAAATTTCATTTAAGCTACGAATGAATGCTGCTGAAGATACAGTAAGTCCAAACGGTAATTTCCGAAACTGGTAACAGTTACCAAAGGCTAAAAAGGCAGTATATTTTCTACAATCAGGGTGGAGTTCTATTTGCCAAAAACTTGTGCGCATATCAATCGTGGATAAAACTTTAATTCCATGGAAATGTTGAATAAGTTCATCTAAATTTTGTGGACGGTCAGTTTCAGGAATAATAATATTATTTATCTGTCTGGAATCCAGAACCAAACGAATTGACCCATCCTTTTTAAGAACAACGTGTAATGGGCTGGTATAAGGGCTGACTGCTGGCTCAATAATGCCCTGATCTAACATGTATTGAAGTTCATTCTTAACCTTGTCTCTGTAAGCCAAAGGAATAGCGTACGTTTTCCCGCGAAATGGTGTGTGT
This sequence comes from Schistocerca nitens, assembly GCF_023898315.1. Taxonomy (NCBI): domain Eukaryota; kingdom Metazoa; phylum Arthropoda; class Insecta; order Orthoptera; family Acrididae; genus Schistocerca; species Schistocerca nitens. Next base: position 816,660,298 of record NC_064614.1, read on the forward strand.
TCTTTTACTTTAAATAAATATTGTAAGCCTTGTATAGTTCCTGTGTGATGACTAAACACTGTAGCATGTGAAGTCAAAATGTGGTGCAGCTCTTCTTTTGCAACGTCATCTGGCACTTCAGCTTTCTTAACCTTTTCATTAATTAATTCTTCGCTACTAATTATATCCTCCATCGCGTCTCTGTATCTATTGTCATTGTCATGAATAAACACACTGTCGTCATAATGCTCAACGAAAGCATCAGAAGTAAGAAACCTTAAACATTTTGTATCTGATTCAGATCTTGCTAAACACTCGAAAAATTTCAAACATTTCGGCATTCCGGCAACAGTCAAATTCATACTTCCTTCTTTAAAGTTCAAAATTGCCTTATGTGTGTTAAGAAACTCCATACCTAATATAATCTGTGTACTGAGTAATGGAACAATAATAAAATTAGCAGACAATTCGTATCCTTGACAAATGAAATTTAGGTTGGTCTGTTGTTTAACTTCCACACCTTTTCCAGAAATCGCTCTTCGAATTGTAGTTTTAGAAATAGGTAACACAGGACAGGCAATAGTTCTTTCACATGTACGAAAAACTGATTCACTAATGACTTTCAATGGGCTCCCAGAATCTAAAACTGCACTGAACTTATTCTTACCCACACATACTTCAATAACAGGATGTAAAAATGCGTCTACATTATTTTCCTTTTCGCCTAGCAAAATGTCTCTCATATCTTCCAGGCGTACGTAGTGTAAAGTTGTAGTGTCATTACTTTCTGAACCGTCTATACTGCTGCCAGAAGCCGAAGCTGCAAGTCATGGTCGATTGTTTGCGTCACGTCTTTGATTATTCCCGTCGTTTCGCGGATCAATTTCTACTATTTCCACTTGTCTCTCTGAATTTCTGTCACGCGGAGGATGCCAATTAGGTCCTTCCTGTCTGTTAGATGCAAATTCTTGGTTGTGTCTGTTATTAAAATTTCTGTTTTCCTGTCTGTCTGCATAACTACTTCTTGTATAATTTCGACTGTCACTTCTGAAATTATTGTTAGACCTACTACCCTGGTTATTTCTGTAGTAAGAATTTCTATTACTGTATGGATAATTTCTGTCTTGATGATACCGATTACTGTTTCCGTATGATTGATCATTCCGGTACGAATTACCGTTATTATAATTGTCTGTGTAATTTCTGTTAGGACGTCTGTTATTGTCATAAGGCTGGTATCTATTGTCCTGTCTGTTACGTCTGTCATTCTCAAAGTTACCCATATAACGCCCGTTCCGATCACTATCCCTTTTCTCTGAAAATCTATTATAATTACTGTTACTGAAAAAGTTACAAGAAGTCCCGTCGTCGTTGTCATACTCAAGTTCTTGTTACAATGTCTTAAAAGTCTCAATGTCGTCTTTACATCTTCCAGCTAAAGCAATTTGTCTTATGGATTGTGGCAGCTTAGTTAAACAAATGCGAATTAATTCAGTCGGGCTATAAGGGTTAGAAAGGAACTGATTCTTTCGAATCATGTCTTCAAAATATTCCGCTGGCGTGCGGAACTCAGACTGTTTGAAATTACGCTGCATAATAAGACTGTGTTTGACTCTGTCTTGTGTGTTTTCGGACCAATATGCCGATAGAAATGCATGATAAAAATCATTCAGATTATTACAATCTCTAATGAGTGCGCGCATCCGCGTCGCCGGTTCGTTTTCTAAATATCCACACATAAATTCCAGTTTGTGACTTAGTGGCCAATTTGGTGGGAGTGCATACATAAATTGATCTAACCATGCACATGGATGTATGTCATCCTTAGAATTGCGGAAGATCTTAAATTTCCGAACAGTCAAAAAGTGTTTATAGTCAAAGTTTTCGCCTCGTGGCGACAAAGACCTACCGCGTCTGTCCCAGTTTGAATGTCGATTATTGTCAAGTTCGCGCACCTGGCGCTCTCTTGTTGCGTCCCGTAAATGAAACAAATTATCTTCTTCAAAGCCCTCTGCTATCTGTGATTCTAAATTTCTTCTGCTGTCTTTTCCTACGATTTCGCCTTCAATTTGTTTGACTTGCTTTCGTAATGCCTCAACTTCCCTTTTAACGCGTTCATTAAATTTTCCCTGATTTTCAACATGCTTATTTATGTTCTGGTACTCTTCGGTTTCTGCAAATGGTAATGGAGCTGTATCATCTGAATCTCTATCCCCATTTAAACTAAGACTTGTCAATTTATCTGAAATCTCCTCAACTCTTTCCGATAAGTCACCTATTTTTTCTTTCTGTTTATTTACGTCTTCCGTAAGTGTCGCGACTCGGGTTTCAGTATTGTCACATTTAGTAGTTAACTGTTCACACTGTTGCGTTAAGTTATTTATTCTGTCATTTGGTACGGATTCCTCGATTCTCTCAAATATTTCTTCCTTATCGTGTGCACGTTGTAAATTTAACTCTGAAAATTTTTGTACTATCACGCGATCTCTTTCTTCCTGTTCTCTATCTTGTTCCCTTTGTCTAATCTCTACTGCAATTAATCTATTATTGTGAGAATTCAAAATCGGTTGTACGTCTTCTCTGATTTCTTTCTTTAACTCATCTTTCATATTTTTGAAACATGTCCCTATTCGTGAATCTAACCGTGTTTCCAAAGTTCCCATCTCTGTTTTAAATTCAGATCGAAACTGCTCCATTGTTCCCCTATCTGTTTTTAATTCAGATCTCAAAGTTCCCATCTCTGTTTTAATTGTTCCTACTTGTGACCCCAGTGAGTCTAACCGTGTTTCCATTGTTCCCCTTTGTAAGTCTAACCGTGTTGTCACTGTTTTTAATTCAGATCCCAAATTTAATATTGCACCTATCAACTGCTCCATAATAGCCGGATCGAAATTCTTTTCGCCCCTAACATTTCCCGCGAAACCAACTTCTTTCGTCATGGCTGTAAAGCTATCTGTGTTCGATACTATTTCAGAATCTTCTATCGTTAATCTCGTATTCTGTGAATTTTCTGATTGAGAAAAATTTTGAAATGGTTCCGGACTATTTTCCCGACTTATTAAATTGTTTTCCACTTCATTATTCAACATACTGTTCTCCTGTGTTGGCGAGTTCGCCATGTTAACAACTTCGTCATTCTCACTATTCATCATTTTTGCGTTTTTCATTGATCGCGTAATCATTTACAAAATATACAAAACTCGTCACTGTACGAAAATTACACACAATGACACTATATCTCCAACAATACCATTCACACGAAATGTTTCCCTCAAACACGATTAATCGAACAATTGAAATAATTGCACTAATTGTCAAACCCGTAGACAAGACAACAGAAATGAAATTTTTCAAAAAAAAAAAAAATACCATTAGAAGAATGACAATTACCAAATCTACACATGCAAAATAGACTACAATTACTTAACTACAAATTACTACAACAATACTACTGTCTACTATTTTTACAATCAGAAGAATTCCAAGGGACGATCCGAAGCAGCGGTCGGCACGTGCATGGGGGCTTAATTAAATGAAATGAAAATAATTTTAATTTTTGATTTAGTTCCTGTCTGTTCGATTACGAAGTCTCGTAACGGTTGGCCCTGACTAGTATTATTACGCAATCTGACTGCATAGAACAACAACAAAGAATGCAATGGAAATTTTCATTAACACAATTAATTAATTAAGTCCCCAGCAACTATGAAACCTACGAAACCAAAGCACAAGTGTAACTGTTCTGTGTGTGGGAGTATGACTCAACGTACGCATCTGGCACGGTTCTCTTCAACAACACAAGAATTTTTAAATATCATTTATACTGAATTTATTAAAGAAAATAAAAATACCATAATTACTCAAGAAAACCAGAATTATACTCTAATCCCAGAACACAAGCCAGATGCTTTGTTGACTGAACCTGTAATGAAGCATTATTTACGACATTAAATAATGAAAAATAAATCAAGTTTCGTTACCTTCATATATTGAGCAAAATCACTGTAATCATTACAACATATCTCCACACCGACTCGCTATTACCACATCTCAACAAGAACTTTTCAGTATCACATCTCAGCAAGCACTCCCTACTAGCACATCTCAACAAACACTCTCTGCTACGAGTTCTTAACAAGCACTGACTACCACGAGCTCTCCCCAAGCACTGCCCACTACGAGTTCTCAATAATCACTGCCAGTGGAGGCGGCGGAACAATACTCTCTAGCGCGATCTCTGGCGCTGTGGCTCAGTGTAGCCACCTTTCACGGTCTTCCTTGTCAGGTGGGAAATATCTTCAGATATTCAATGTCTTATTGTAACGCGTGGAAACTGGTCAAAATAAATCACTTTTCACGCGATGTGAGGCTGTGTTCCACGTTTGAACAACAGCGGTCGTTGCGTCCCCTGCTGGTGATGACTGCGTTTGGTAAGATCCGAGAAGTCGCCTTTATTAACCTTTCAAAGTTTGCTAGCCGTCGAGTTTCCCATCCTACAAAAGTGACAGTCTCCTAGCCTCACCTTTGCTCATGATTTGGACGGAACGGTGGTTGTTTTTATCCACATGCACCTAGACCGCCGCTGCTTCTAGAGCAGTATCTTCCACCAGACCTGGTGTCATAAGATATCCATGGGATCTTTTGTGAAATTTGTGAAGTAGGGTAGAGGTAGTGGTGGAAGTGTATGCGTGAAGGCGGATGGTGAGGCGTGCTTGGATAGCGCAGTCGGTAAGAGCGTTGCCCGCGAAGTGGTGGGTTAGAAATGGCTCTGAGCACTATCTGACTTACCATCTGAGGTCATCAGTCCCCTAGAACTTAGAACTACTTAAACCTAAATAACCTAAGGACATCACACACATTCATGCCTGAGGCAGCATTCGAACCTACGACCGTAGCGGTTTCGCGGTTCCAGACTGAAGAGCCTAGAACTGCTCGACCACAACGGCCGGCCGGTGGGTTAGAGCTCCGGTTTGGAAGACAGTTCTAAAATGGCAGACAATTACATTGTTGATGATAATGCTTCCCCCGAAACGTTCTGTTATCCGTATCATAGATTTTTGACGCCACAAACGGAGGGAAAATGCAACTTCTACATTTTCCGATTTCCGCCAAAAATTTAGCGACTACCCGCTTTGGCTTTCACGGTACAACTGGCAATGGATGGGTTAAACTCTGACTTAGCAAAATCAGTGATTTCTGTGAAGACTGCTTTTCGGTAACTGAGAGTTTTGGTTGCGATTTGACATAGTTTGACATAGCAGTTAACGAATTCTCAATTTTTAGCCCTCCGCCAAGTTAAAATACAATTTATCATCGTCGATGTTACACTGTGATCAGCCGCAAATAGCAGGAATGGTGATAATTCGCATAAGTTGTATTTTCAAGTTACGGAGGAATACAACTATATCCGCTAATTGCTATTTCTGGCCAGGTGAACTGTGTGAATGCAACGGAAGTGGTATGTTATCGCGTGTAAAATATGCGTAGTGAATATTTCAGCAGTACATCATTGAAGTCATTATGCGATATGAAGAGATGATAAATAAATGTGAAATACACTGGGAGTGACTAATGAGAATTCCATCCTCCCCTTTGTAAAATCGTCCCTTACCTGTTTTTTTGCTATGTAGTTAATGAACAAGGCTTCGTTGTGTGCTTTAAGGTTGATGACTTCTAAGTGATAATAGAAGGAAGTACGGATCTTTCAGTTAAAGGCTAACATCAGGAATAGTTTAAGTGCAATTTTTCAAGATACACGCATAAGTTTACCTGTGTACTGTACTGATGAGAAGAACATCTCTTGTGAGCAGACTGCCAATACTGTAAAAATTTCGGGAAAAGTTATATAGTGTACACCCCAACCAACGTGCAACACAAAAATTTCAAAAAAAGTGCGTTTTTCGAAGTTTATGTACCATACATGATGTGTGAGAGAAAAGTAATACGTCTGACAACACTGCGGGTGATCTGCGGACGCTGGGTTGCTCTACTTGTTAATCCTGTCCAGATGCTCAGTCCGAGTTTCAGCTCCGTACAACCATCACGTGATTTCTCAGAGTGCCATCAGTGAAGTCGTGTTTTTGTTGTGTGTTAAGAAAATTCAACAGCGGAATTTTGAGCAACGTTATGTAATCAAGATTTGTGTTTAAGTTGAGGAAAAGAAGTGTGACGTTGAAAAATTGAAACAGGCGAATGGAGAACATTCCCTATCAAGAGCACAACTTCTTCGCTGGAATACATCATTTTTGGAAGGCCGAGTATACGTTGAAGGTGAACTTCGTTCAGGGAGACCTTCAAAAACCGACGAAAATGACGAACGTGTGTGTGCTCTTGTGACGTCAGACCGACGTTTAGCAATTAGGACGAGGGTGACCTGTTACACTTTAACACTTTCACCGTGCAACAGATTTTGACTGAAGGTTTGCACAAGTGAAAGGTTTGTGCCAAAACGGTACCGAAAAGCCTCGTAGCGGAGCAGAAGAACAATCTAAGAAACTTGTGGGTTGATCATCTTGAGAGGATTTCCAGTGACCACGAATGGTTCAATCATGTGATCACAGGTGATGAGTCCCGGATTTTTGAGCCCGATCGTGAGACAAAGCGGCAAAGTGAGGAGAGGTACACTGAGAAGTTGCCTCGACCGAAGAAAACTCGATTAAGCAAATCAAAGACATAAACAATTTTGATCAGATTTTTTGATAATAGGGGTATTGAGCATAACTGATTTGTTTCTCCAGGACAAACGGTCTACCAAGTGTTTTACAAAGATGTCCTTGAACGGCTCAGGAAGAAAGTAAATCTAGTGAGACCGGACACTGCAGACACGTCGATGCTGCATCATGACAACGTCCCACGTCACACAGTCACCTCCATGACGGAATTTTTTACGTCAAAAGGGATTCCTGTCGTTCTGGAACTCCTCTATTCATCTGATCTGAGTCCTTGTGACTTTTCCTTTCCCGAAACTGAAAAATGTGTGAGAAGGACGTCATTATGGGACTCTGGACAACATTCAAAAGAATATAACCGACATGTTAAATGTGATGTCGTCAGTCATACGACCACACCCCCGCCTGAGAGATCGATCCGCCGGATGCGATTCTCTCGATAGACGGAACAGAAGAACGGCTGTGTTAGCCCTTGTACACGGCTAGTCGCAGCACTTATGCTCTGCGCGAGACGCCGCTAGGCCACTTCATGTGCAGCAGGAGAGTAATGCAGTTGTGCCAGTCTACAGTTCGTAGCCGCGCTCAGTGGTCAGCCAGCGCCGATGTTAGTCATCGTCTGCAGCTCAGTCGTTGCTGCCATCAAGTCTCTGTAGCTCCGTTCCAAGCTAAAATTCACCGGATTCGACAGTCAAGATTACGAGAGATTAATTCGTCACTGCAAGATTTGTGACTTGTAAATTATGTCATTCTACAGCCGCTTAGTCTAGTCGCGTCTTCTATAATTGTCAACCAACTGACCATGGACTACACCAAAGTTAAGTAAGAAATACTTTCTTATTTTGTACTCCTGCTAATTACTTGTGTTTTCCTGTTGTAGCTACCAAGCAGTCTTGGCATAGTAGAATTCACGTTTCCACCTCCTTGGCTACCTCATATTTGACACCTCATGTTGATGGACTCGATTATGGTGGAAGATCGAGAGCCATCATTAAAGGCCCTAGTAGTTGTTGCCTTTCAGCGCTGCTGCCAAGACTGGGAACGACGATGCCGCGTCTGTCTAGCTGCTGAATGGAACAACTTTGAAGTGTACTATTGTTGTTCGAAAAAAATAAAAACTTTTGCAGATAAAAAATTAGACTCATTACTTTTCCTACAAACTCTTATGCATATAATGCGCATCACAATATTCGTTTCCGCATTGTCCAGTATCTAACATACGTTTTCGGAATTCGCCTTCCAGTTTTAGCTCTCTTAGGTTGTGAAAGGTGTGCTGTTACCAGTGGTTGGGTTCATTTGGGAGAAGAAACCAAACAGGGAGGTCATCGGTCTTATCCGATTAGGGAAAGATGGGAAAGGAAGTCGGCCGTGCCCTGTCAGAGGAGCCATCCCGGCATTTGCCTGAAGCGATTTAGGGAAATCACGGAAAACCCACATCAGGATGGCCGGACGCGGGTTTGAACCGTCGTCCTCCCGAATGCGAGTCCAGTGTGCTAACCACTGCGCCATCTCGCTCGGTGCTGTTACCAGGTAATACACCAAAGGTAAATTTTTCTGTGAGCAAATTAGTTCCTTGGTTCATTCCTCTGACCGTAGGTAGGTTATGCATGCATAGCGTGAGACGCAATGTTGTTAGAACCAGGGAAGCTGCTGTGTAAGAGCACAAGAGCACATGAACACCCTAACTTTTCGCAGCTTGCGAACTTATTGGTTATTTTTCTTTGGATGCTATTAAACGCAATATAGGGCCTATATGTGGTAATCTTTGTGCTACATATTGCTCTTCTAGACTCGATGAAACTTGGCATCAGGGTCGCGAACACACCTTCACTTCTGCGCAGTTTAAGTAGCTTCCGTGCATGCGCAACTGGCGTGACGTAATTGCATTACAGGCCAAATACATACGGATTTGATAAACAATGTGCATGGTCCACCACGTGCACTGTTAGCTCTTACCACTCAACTACAAATTTACGTCAATGCCACCAGGTGGTAAGACGCTGCAGCACACTTTCGTCTACGTACGCTTTGCATAAAACCCGCTACGCGGTAGCACACTCCACATATATGCCAATTCACTCACTATATAGTAAAATTAGATCGGACGCCAGTGTACGTTATAGATATAATGACAGAACAACCTATTTTAAATGAGATATAGTACATTAAATTTTGGATTTTATCATAAAGTAATCCATTTGGAGCACTGAGAACCACAAAGCACACTATCGTCGATTGTGAGACTGTAGCATTTATTCATGCTTCTGACATCCGTTGATTTTATGCTGGGTGACGTTTATCTAGAAGTACTGTAGGTCCACATTGTACGTATGTCGGAAAATTAACGAAAATCTGTCTCTCTGGTTTCTCTGATATTCACTTAAATATTTGGGGTCGAAGACGCTGTGCTATTGGCCCTTCTCGCTCTCAGCGCCTCATTTGTATTCTATTCAAGTGACCTCGTTGGTACATAGTACTACTTGAATTTAATCATTTCCGCAAACGGCAGTTTGTGTTTGGAGTTGGTTGTCTACTGTGCAGGAATCGGCTTTCCTGTGGAGTGTCAATATGAACTGTCTTGGACCTGTATCAAGCGTTAACAGAAAAGAAAATTACCAGGAAAATTTAGCCGCAAAGAAACTAGGCCATTCCAGACCAGATCCGTTGTCTGAGAAAGTGACGAAATCATTTAAACTCGTCTACAAGCGAAGATTTAACAAAGTAGTGTATGACAACGTTAGCTTTTGTTTGTTTTCAGCATAAGAATGCCCGATTTTTCAGCCCAGAAGTTAATTCGTTAACTAGTACATGATTTAGTAATCTTTTACATTTGTCCGAAAAAATAAGAAAAGCACGATAACTGCCACATACATAAGAATGCGAACCGGAGAGTAGCGAAAGTTTAAACATTATTTCGCTCTATCCATAAACCGTACTTAATTATATACAAAATAACAAAATTCCACAAAAACTGTTCTTCCCTTTTGTAGGCATGTTACGCATATTATTGTTATTATTGGTTCAAATGGCTCTGAGCACTATGGGACTTAACATCTATGGTCATCAGTCCCCCAGAACTTAGAACCACTTAAGCCTAACTAACCTTAGGACAGCACACAACACCCAGCCATAACGAGGCAGAGAAAATCCCTGACCCCGCCGGGAATCGAACCCGGGAACCCGGGCGTGGGAAGCGAGAACGCTACCTAGAGTATATGCCTACGAGCTGCCACTGGTTAGAACGAAGTAGTCGGTCAACAGAGAGCCCACAGTGTTGAACGCTTAATGCCGCCTTTAGTTGCTACTTGCGACTTATCTCTAAAATCGCAGCCACACTCGATAACATGACACAAGATTCCTATATATATATATATATATATATATATATATGTGTGTGTGTGTGTGTGTGTGTGTGTGTGTGTGTGTGTGTGTGTGTGTGGGTGGGTGGGTGGGTGGTATCTGTTACTTCGGACATGCACGAAATAACAGACAACATTTTGATCCAGCAGGCGCTATGAATCAAGACAGCGGAATTACAGACATTGGCTGCGAGCAGGCATAGATTTAGAACTATGGAGAAAGTTGAAAATTTGTACCGGACTGGGGTTCGAATCCAAGTTTCCTGCTTATTAGGTAGATGCGCTGATCACAGCGGCATCTGGACACGGTGATCATCTTAAAGACCCAAATCCTCAACTTATCCACAAACTACTAACGTAGTACCCCTTACACTATTATCCTCATTACTCGCGGCATTTCACCGATTCCCGTAAGCGTTAGAGCCTGGTGTGCATCTGCACTGAAGATATCATTGGCCGACCACGCTTTAATTATATACGTGTGCTCTCTCTTCTTTCGGACATGCGAAGTTCTTTTTCACTCTGCTATATATACGTAGTGTCTGTTCTTACATAACTTTACAGTGACACATAAATTTACTGAAATAACTTACATAGTCGGTAGATGTGTCATTTTGTAGCAATCAACCTCATGTTGTATCCCATTCCACCACCAGGAGCGTACTTTCACTGGTGCAGCGTGTGCTCGCTGCATGGCCAATTGACTCCCCAGACTTAACACGATTGGAGCTTTTCTCCGGGGTTTCCTTACAGACCTTGAGTGTTCCTCCCCTTACAAACAATTTAGCCGACCTAAAAAATGGAATCTGCGCTGCCGTTGCACAAGTTACTTTCAATTTGCTGTAACGAGTGTGGAAAGAATCTGTTCACAGGTGGGATGGCTTCAAATGGTTCAAATGGCTCTGAGCACTATGGGACTTAACATCTGAGGTCATCAGTCCCCTAGAACTTAGAGCTACTTAAACCTAACTAACCTAAGGACATCACACACATCCATGTCCGAGGCAGGATTCGAACCTGCGACCGTAGCGGTCGCACGGTTCCAGACTGAAGCGCCTAGAACCGCTCGGCCAATCCGGCCGGCTACAGGTGGGATGTTTGCCACGTCACAGATAGTAATCACATCGAACCAAAACGGTACTTGACACTTTTAAGTGAAACTTGAGATTATTTACGCCAAAAAGACGCACAAGCCGATTCTGTAAGTTATCTCAATAAACTGCTATATCATTCCAAAGCTGTAAAGCCCTTATTACTCACCCTATATAATTAAGGCGTGTACGGCCACAATCAGTGCTGATGCGAACTAGGCTCTAACTCTTATGGAAATCGGCGAAATGCCGTGAATAACGAGGATAATGGGCAAGGAGCACTACAGCAGTGCGTGGATAAGTTGAGAATTTGGATGTGATGGGGGGCGCGCTAGCATGCAGTTGTGATGACCGCCATGTCCAGTTGGCGTGGTTGTCAGCGCAGCTGCCTACTAAGCAACGAGACCCAGGTTGCGGCGCAAATTTTCAACTTTCCTCATTGATTTAAAGCAATGCCCGCTCGCAGCCGAAGTCTGTAATACCTTAGAGTCTCAGAAAGTAGCACGAACTTCGGCCAAGAGATTCCACTGGTGGTGGCTGTTTAATGATACTTGTATTTGGTACTTGCGACTTCTAGTTGTCACTAAAATCGCAACCAGATCCTGTAAAGCTGCTACTGTGAAAACTGCAACTGCCCAGTTACGGTGATTTGTGACAGATACTTGATTTCTTGCCCACCCCTGCGACTGATACTGCGTGCCTCGTAGATCTAATGCAGAACGATGAGCCTCTCCCTGTTGAAGCTAGACGTCCGGATGGATTGAGCAGGTTGGCTGCGTCGCGGCTGAGGGGCCGCACAGGTAGGCAACGTCCCTGGCGGCGAAAATCCCCTGGCGGCAGCGGCGGCACAAAGCCCGCTGGGCAAATAACGCTCAGCCCCAAAACACTCTGCATGTAGCTTAAAACGAAATCCTCCGTGAAATGTACAAAGCCATTATCCGGTGCGGTGGCTGCCTTCGCCTCTGCCGCCGCCGAGTTCATCCCTTCCGGCTGCTCTCCCCCTCCTACCCATCCCCGCACCACTCCCAGCTATTCCGGTTGCCATGCCTACCAACCGAGCGCCCGTTGCTGCCAACTTTCCAACGAGCTACCACGCGAGATACTGGGAACTGCTGCCAGTCAGCCAATGCGATTAACGTGTTTGCTACTGTGGTTCGCCTGCTAATTGATAATTGGACCTGTCGGTCTGCGAAGCTCGGTTGACAGCCCGAGGGAATTAGAGATAATTTCGGAGGTTTCATTTTCTTCTCGCTCTGTTCCTTTCTCAATTGCACTCTCACCTTACTCACTAAAATGCCGTAGTGTTTCAGCGATTTCTTTCTCTTTGCTGTCAGGTAATAGCCAAGCCACTTTTGTTACCTACAATCTGGATCATGTTGAGCTCCACAGAGGACTAACACTAACATTAATAAACGCCACTACAGCTGCGTTAATAAACATCTGTTGTGTAACTTCCAGAGCATTCTTTTAAAATATAATCAGGTGGCCAGCAGTAAAACAAAACAAGACATTAGGCTAAAGGTTGTAGTATCTTAACGAATTAAATGAGGTACAGTGCCAACAGTCTCATAATAAATCCTCACCGAGTTCTGCCAATCTCTGTATGTAAAATGCAATGTCCCAACTGACTCAATCACTCACTAACTGACTCACCACCGCCTAGCCCAAACCACTAAGAATAGAAACCTGAAATTTGTGGAAGTTGTTGATGTTGTTCTGTAGGCGTCGTTCAAGAAGAGATTTTTCGAGATTCTATCCCTAAGGGGATGAAATAAGGGATAAAAGATTATTTTTTTTAAATCTCGCTATTAAGTCAATTTTGAAGCTAGACCCATAAAAATTAGTATTTGGTTTCTCAGCCAGAAATAAAAAATAAGAGTTCCAGCATTTTTGTAAATTCAACTCTTTGTGGGTGAAATAGGAACAGGGGATGAAAGGTTTTGTGGGACTGTTTCATTATGCAAGCATTTTTTAAGCTAAAGCTATGAAGATTTGTATTCGGCTTCTCTATTAGAAGTAAAAAATTGCATTTCACTATTTCTGGAAATTCAATCCCTAAGGGGATGAAATAGCGGGTGAAATGTTCTGTGAAAATCTTTCATGGCGAGAGCATTTTTAAAGTTACATCTTTGAAATTGGAAATTTGTGGTAAGATCTAATAGGACCAAACTGCTGAGGGCATCGGTCCCTAAGCTTACACACTGCTTAACCTAACTTTAACTTACGCTAAGGGCAACACACACACACCCATGCCCGAGGGAGGACTCGAACCTCCGACGGGAGGAGCCGCACCGACTGTCACAAGACGCCCCTGACAGCGCGGCTACCCCGCGCGGCTACATGTCTGAAAATTGGTATTTGGCTTGTTGGTACGTGTTTCACTGTTCTTACATTACGCTATCTACCACACAAGCTGGCCCGACTCAAACATTCAACTTCTCATGACTTCAAGTACGTATTTAAAAAATTCATTGTCATCAAGTAATCTTTGTGCCAAGACGACAAATACATTTCCCACTTAGAAAACTAGCATAACATACACGTGACTGCAGCCTAACAATGGCCTTTTCACATGGAAGGTATAGCTACTGATATACCCCAAATATGCCTTGAATCTTCCCTGCTTTATTTTTACCTTTCGAAACAATACACAAATTCTCTCTTCTATATATGGAGCCTACACGTAATCAATAATAAATCAGAACCTTCGATCATCCAGTTTGATTCTTTATATAGGACCACTTGCATGATTTCCTAAGAATGTAATGATCTGATGCTAGGTTAAAGCAATTACTACCTTCATACGGTTATTCACATCAATTTCTTTCTTTTTTTTTTTTTTTTTTTTGCAAATAACTGATGTAATATGCACGAAATATTTTAGCGTGTTGGACTAAGTACACAGATTTTATGTTACTCGCTCTAGAATTTATTGTATATTGTGTTATTACTGCTCCTTAATTAAACTTTCCTTTCAATCTTAATAAATTAGCATTACGCAAGCTAACACTTTCGTGATACATTTGTCTTGGTCAACAACGTAATAACCAATCAGACATACAATAATTTTATGGTAACAGATAATCATATTACGAGATTCTTTTAATGGTTTGTACATTTTTAACTAATTATCTTTCCTTTTCCCAGTACCAACGGACCTTATTCATTTATATCTGACTGCGTTTTGTTACTTTTTCGTTTCTCTAAACTTTACAACTGGATAAAAGGCAGTAATTTATCTGACCGCGATACAGAAATACTCTTTCTTTTGTTTAGGTTCTTATATGTCCAAAGTTTTTGTAGTTATTGGATCTTCCAGAAGCGCAATAATTATTCCTTTTTTTATTCTTGAAAGAAATAAAGTTAGATAAGACTAAAAGCATAAAAAGGTCAAAGTCCTTGTATACTGGCATAAGGAATTTTTCTGTTAATCTCAAATTCTAATTACGAATTTTCTGTTAAAAAAAAAACTGTCACCACCACTGCAGGCGCTGCCGCCTCATTACATTCATTTTCCCATTTTCTTAAATATACGTCACATTTATGAATGCCCATGAATTCAGTGCATAATAACGATCTTCCTTTTAATTTAATGGCACCACAAATTGAATGTGTAAGCTGCGCAATTCGACTATTAAAAGTTTGGTTGAATATTTAAAGTAGTCACAAAGCTGCTCAAACTAACCAGTAACACGATAGTTGCACTGGATTCACAACCAGTCATGCGCAAGAGTCTTTTTAAACCCTTGAGGCAAACACATTTCTATCTATCAACATTAAACATCAAAATCCTCTCTCTACAGACAGAAGCCAATAGGCAGTTTGTCGCAGACAAGGTAATGTCTGGAGGCAATCTATTTCGAACCAGCCACAGATCGGTTATTTTTCCGACTAAACCCCTTGAGTAGCAAATGATTAAAAGAGAAGTCAGTGTTATCTTAACCTTTTCTAAGCTTATATTCAGCTCATTGTAACTATCCCATACACGCTAACAACAGTTGAAATCTTTTAATCAACAACAAGAATCCCTATTTTTAGAACTGCGATGAAGTTTTATCCTATTGTACTTGTAAAACAGTGTATTTCTATGATACGACTTCATTAGAGGTTATGCAGTTAATTTTATCCACCCAATCGACTCCTGAACAAAACCTGAATTGCCAATAACCCTTTGAGTACTAGTGGTTTTTGCCTGAAACCCGATTTTATTAATTTAAAGTACCAGTCCCTTTCGCATGAAACTACCGATGCTACTGCTAGTCAGACATGTACGAATGTGCTGCATTGTAGCCGTCACTTACAATGTTCGAAGCAACACTCAACGCGGAGATTGAGTTACGCACTGTAGGAGATTGTGACTTTTTTTTTATTGATCATTCTGTGGAGGTCGTTAACAGTGCAAGTAAGTATATCTAAAATTATCGTAACGCAAATGCAAGCTTGTACTGTTGCTGTCATGAGTGGTTTCGAAATGAAGCCACTGGAGCAGTATGTAGTTGTGATATAGATTTATTAAACTTTAGTCCCAGTTTTGCTTATTTAGGACTGTAATTTGTTTTAGGCATTATAAGTGCATGCACGTCCGAAGATGTGGAGTTGACACTAGGACAAATGCGGTATTGCTCTCAGAAATATCCCATGAACTGGGTAGTTGAAAACTGTAGAGTATTCACTTTTTCTCAGTTTCTTCTTGTACTCGCTGCTTACTGCGACAATGAAGGGCAACTTTGCGAAAAATTTTAAAATTACACTCCTGGAAATTGAAATAAGAACACCGTGAATTCATTGTCCCAGGAAGGGGAAACTTTATTGACACATTCCTGGGGTCAGATACATCAAATGATCACACTGACAGAACCACAGGCACATAGACACAGGCAACAGAGCATGCACAATGTCGGCACTAGTACAGTGTATATCCACCTTTCGCAGCAATGCAGGCTGCTATTCTCCCATGGAGACGATCGTAGAGATGCTGGATGTAGTCCTGTGGAACGGCTTGCCATGCCATTTCCACCTGGCGCCTCAGTTGGACCAGCGTTCGTGCTGGACGTGCAGACCGCGTGAGACGACGCTTCATCCAGTCCCAAACATGCTCAATGGGGGACAGATCCGGAGATCTTGCTGGCCAGGGTAGTTGACTTACACCTTCTAGAGCACGTTGGGTGGCACGGGATACATGCGGACGTGCATTGTCCTGTTGGAACAGCAAGTTCCCTTGCCGGTCTAGGAATGGTAGAACGATGGGTTCGATGACGGTTTGGATGTACCGTGCACTATTCAGTGTCCCCTCGACGATCACCAGTGGTGTACGGCCAGTGTAGGAGATCGCTCCCCACACCATGATGCCGGGTGTTGGCCCTGTGTGCCTCGGTCGTATGCAGTCCTGATTGTGGCGCTCACCTGCACGGCGCCAAACACGCATACGACCATCATTGGCACCAAGGCAGAAGCGACTCTCATCGCTGAAGACGACACGTCTCCATTCGTCCCTCCATTCACGCCTGTCGCGACACCACTGGAGGCGGGCTGCACGATGTTGGGGCGTGAGCGGAAGACGGCCTAACGGTGTGCGGGACCGTAGCCCAGCTTCATGGAGACGGTTGCGAATGGTCCTCGCCGATACCCCAGGAGCAACAGTGTCCCTAATTTGCTGGGAAGTGGCGGTGCGGTCCCCTACGGCACTGCGTAGGATCCTACTTTCTTGGCGTGCATCCGTGCGTCGCTGCGGTCCGGTCCCAGGTCGACGGGCACGTGCACCTTCCGCCGACCACTGGCGACAACATCGATGTACTGTGGAGACCTCACGCCCCACGTGTTGAGCAATTCGGCGGTACGTCCACCCGGCCTCCCGCATGCCCACTATACGCCCTCGCTCAAAGTCCGTCAACTGCACATACGGTTCGCGTCCACGCTGTCGCGGCATGCTACCAGTGTTAAAGACTGCGATGGAGCTCCGTATGCCACGGCAAACTGGCTGACACTGACGGCGGCGGTGCACAAATGCTGCGCAGCTAGCGCCATTCGACGGCCAACACCGCGGTTCTGGTGTGTCCGCTGTGCCGTGCGTGTGATCATTGCTTGTACAGCCCTCTCGCAGTGTCCGGAGCAAGTATGGTGGGTCTGACACACCGGTGTCAATGTGTTCTTTTTTCCATTTCCAGGAGTGTATATTCCATTGTGAAACCACCTCCTTAAAGTAATTGTTTCCTTACTTTCTGCCCATTTCTTCTTGTATTCGTTGCTTACTGTGATGACAGATCAATTTTGTGGAAAATCTAAAAATTAATTTTTTCTTATTTTGTTGGAACCCATTCTAAAACAGCTCATAAAGGTAATTTTCGACTCTGGAGCTAATGTAAACGCAATATCTAGTACGCTCTATGATCAGTTACCGAGATACCAGAAGCTGCCGACATTCCCAGTCACTGATTTCAAGTTGTGGGTGCGATAAGCACCCAGGCACTTACTATTAAGGTACAGACTCTCATTGAGTTGAGGATAGGAAATGCAGCCATACAGAGCGCGTTCCTAGTTATAAATAGTTATAAATCGGTTGATTGAGGACTGTATCCTTGGAATTGATTAAATCCGGGAACGGGATATGAAATTTGACTTCTCCGCGGGATGTGCCTCATTTGTGAGTAATGAACATACAGTAGTTGTAGATTTGACCAGGGAACAATGTAGCCATGGCAGATACTGCAACGAAACAGAACAGATGGCAACATTGAAGAACAGAGGTACATAGAGGTGCGCAGTAATAGCTTAGACGTGAACAGTCGTTCCTTTGCTTTATTTCTGTAACTTTATTCCTGCTGATTAGGTTTTCGTAATCAAATTCACAATGACTTCTCCACATCACGCACTTACAGGAATTACAGAGTCTTTTCAGATAATTGTCAGGGAGATGAAAAGTTTCCTTATCGAAATTTATTTGCTGGATTCTAATCTATCAATGGAGCCTTCGTAGAACAGTTCTCTTTTGTGTTTATGTTATTGAGCCGTGGTAAAAATTGCTGTTTTGAAGAGCGCGTAGTGTGAAGCAGTCGCCCTCCGTTTCTGGTGGTGGCGCCGTTGTGGCAATCGCAGCTTTGGTGTCTCCCTCTGGTGGGAAAGGGGAAAGGTTGCCTGTTCACGTGCATTTAAAGGGCGCTATGAGCTCGCCAGTGGGTCAGTCTGGGTCAGTCTCTCGTCCACAGCTTGCTAGTCTGTCTCTCGTCCGCATTTGTTAGGCAGTTAGTGTCTGTCTGTCTGTCGTTCGGAGTGCTAGTATGTCTGTCCTTCGGATCAACCTTTAAAGCCGGCGAAATGAGAGTCTTTCCACTTCGCCAGTAAGAGAACTCAGCGAGTGGTCGCCCACTCGGGGCTTAGTTCTTGCATCTGTGTCTGCACGTTAGGCAGCCAGTCTGCTCGAGTTTGCTTAGGCATTGGTCATTGGCGGTTGGATCGATCTGTTGGTCGGTCGCGCACTGAGACACAAGATGACTTGTCCGTCTTGAGCGTCGGCGCATGTAAGGTCGCCACGTGAGTCCAGTGGGCCGCGGCGTGTAGCGAGGGGTAGTGACTTCGCGGTCGACCAACAGGAGTCAACCCACATCAGCCTGGCCGGTGCGAGCTGCGACGCCGTGAGACGGGAGATCGGCGCGCCTTCCTGCGTCCGTTGAGGCGGCTGGCAGCGGGCGGTTCGGAAGAGCGATTTGGGGGTGCTGCACCACGTCTTCTCGAGAAAATGCAGTTTATTAGAAATTAAGTGACTGGTGATATGTTGTTTGATTTACTCTTGTTAAATTCTACTTGTTTTCTTGGTGAGGTCACCAGCCGTTTTGCTTTGGGGTCGTCCCACCATTCTTCTCCATTTGCCCACCCGCGGGAAGGTGGTTGTTTATAAATTGGGTGGTCCGTTTTTCCCTTGTGGAGTAGGGGCGGGTTAGAGCAAACTGCGGTTCGGGTTGTTCGGTAATCTCCCTATCAATCTACCGTACGTTAGTAGCTGCCTCTGTCATGTTTGTCGGATTTGGTGTGTTAACGAATTTATTGCTTGGAGTGTAACGGCCTAATTCCTGAAATATGTTTTGATCGTGCCTATCATCTTGAGAGGCGGTATCTGTGTACCGTAGAGCATCTTAACTATTGTTTGGCCAATCTTGTAGAATTTTATATAAAATTGCATTTCATGGGATTTTATTTAAATGATCATTTTAGTATATAAAGTTGCCCCCCTTTCACTGTAAGATTTTTCTTAGAAGTTAAAATCAAGTTGTACCTTCGGTGGCGAGGTTAATATTTTAATTGTTAGTGTTTTGTACCATTTCCATCCCTCCTACGGGGGGATGCATAGTTTGTGTACTTCTATAAATTGTTAAAACTCTTAAAGTTATCTGGTGTGTTGCAGATTTGCACCAGTGTAGTCTTTCAGAGGCTGTTGTGAGCGGTCGTAACTACGGCCGTGTCAAAAGGGCGCGGGAAGGTTCTCTGCCCGAAAGCTCATACTTCCTTAAAAAATACTTTTAGGCACTATTAATGTGAATAAAATTCCCATTTGTTAAAAGGAATTTGGTTATGATTTCATCAGATACTCCCATAGATCGCTAGTAAATAAAATAAATTCTTAAGAATATTCTTTGAAAATAAATTACGGTGAAAATAAATTACGGTTCAGTTGTGATGTCTCAAAGATGTTTCGGTACAGTTGCATCATCAACAATGGCTGCCCTTTATTTATTTGAAATATCTCTCCTCTCTAAAAAATGTTTTGGAAGGCATAAACACAGGGTTTAAAGTAGAACATTTTTCTTCTAATTTATCTAGGACACTGGAACATTGTGCGCTTGCACCCACTGAGTGTGAGGCAATTGCATCGAAAAACGTTTATGGCATAACAAAATATGCAGTTGTTTTGCAGTGGCAGATTTCTAAATGCTTCTATTACTATATACTGTTTCTGCCCTCTTTCTGTTCCCATAGTTCCTCTTCCTGTTTCTTAAGTTGCGAATCTGTATTCGCAAACGTACTGTATCACTTGCCATATTTACATGGGTTTTAAAAACAGTTTCAGTGTGTTTTGAGGAGATGCAAAGGTTAGATAAAAAGTATTAGCAGCACTGTTATACTACATATCTCAGTTTATTGACAGACGTTCACTGTATTACATGCCCTCAGTGTAATCGCCCACATCTCGATCACATTCCACCACACACATGGAAGGTGTCAGTGTGTCCGTCTCTGTCGATGTCTAACAAGGACGACTCTGTGCCACGGATGATGTCTTCTCCTCTGTTGTAGCACGTATCATTTCGGCGGACATGTCGTAATCGCATGGACATACATCGAGTGAATTTGGCAGTTTTGCTGTATCTCCCACACGCAACATACGCAGGAGCTCCAGCATGCGGTTCGCCGTGTGGTTCGTGCATTGTCATGTAGGATGATGGGAGTGATTGATTGATTGAGAGCGGTTATGAGACCAAACGGCGAGGTCGTCTGTCCAGCGAATCCGAAGTGTGTTACAGAAAAAAAGAGGGTCTGTAAATAGTGGACGGATCCAGTCAAATTATAAAATTATGAACACTAAACACACACAGTAAAAGCATAAAAGATGAGACCAAATCTAAAAATTTGAAAAAAGGGGAAGATCATGGGGTCACAGACAGAGAAGACTAAAAGATGTCCCAACCACAACCAACCTGCCCCTTGGAGCCCAAGACTGAAAGAGAACCTTATATCTGGAAACGGAGGAAACCGAGGGCCAGCTCGACCATCTGTGGATCGTCTGCTAAAATTAAAGGAATCGAGAAGACTATACGTAACACGAAGAGCCGAAAGTCTGGGACATTCCATCAATATGTCAGACATCGTCAGTCTGGCTCCACAACCACATTGTGGGGGTGGGTCGTTATGTAGGAGGAAGCAATGGGTGAGACGGCTATGACCAATGCCGGCATAAAATGATAGACTCCTTCCGAGAAGAGCGGAAAAAAGAGCGTCAAACTGCAGTAGACTCCTTGATTGTGCGGAATTTATTACTATGAGCAGTAGCGCCCTAGATGGCATTCCACTTTTGGGCAAAGAGAGATTTGCCGTAGATGCGCATTTCCGCAGCTGGAAACACGAAAGGAAATGGGGGTAAGTATCTGATTCTCTAGCCAAACGGTCAGCCAATTCATTCCCTGGGATACCCACATGACTTGGACGCAGAGAAAGACGACTCAACAGACGGCTCGCTCAAGGACAGAGAGGAGGTCATGGATAGCACAGACCAAAGGGTGACGAGAGTAGCATCGGTCGATAGCCTGCAGGCTGCTCATGGAGTCTGAACAAAATAAAACACTGTGGAGGGAGACCTGAGAAACACAAAGGAGGGCCGTGTGAATGGCTAGAAAGTGTGCTGTGAACACACTACATATCCTGGCAACAAATGGTGCTCGAAGCCAGTAGGAGACGTGAAATCGTATCCTACCTCATCAAAAGTCTTCGAATCATCAGTGTCAAAGATGTGGCACCCTGAAACTCTGCAAGGATGGCACAGACAAGGCTCCAGAAAACCACAGGAGTAACAGAGCTCTTAGAACCCTGGAATACACGGGGTGGAGATGGAGATCCCAACAGAGGAAAGTGAGACGCACACCAAACCAGCAATCCTACCCATGGGCAGGTGTTAGGAGGGAGACATCCCTCATTGGCGAACAGCACAGGGTACACAGGATGATCAGGGAATTGGAGAATGGCGATTGTGTAAGAAACAAGAAGTTGGCTCTCTCGGGTATGTAGAGGGGGAATCCTCACTTCTGTTAGGAGACTATCAACAGGACTAGTGCGAAAGGCACCAATAGCGAGACTCACCCCACAATGATGGACAGAGTCAAGGAGTTTCAAAGTGGAAGGAGCTGACTACTATAATCTAGTCTGGACAAGACCAGAGCACGGTAAAGATGGAAAAAAGTGGAACAGCCTGCACCCCAAGGTGTGTGGGCCTGGAGGCAGAGAGCATTAAGCTTCCACATGCATGTAGCCTTTAGGGGGCGAATTCAGGGCAGGCATGTTAGCTTGTTATCAAAAATAAGGCCCGAGAAGTGGGACTGTGCTAAAACATCAAGGAGCTGGTTGCCAAACAAAGTTCTCGATCGGGGTGCACACTGGGTCCTCAACAAAAATGAATAACCCACGGTTTGGGCGGAGAAAACTGGACGCCTGTCGGATGGTGCCTTGGAGCTGGCGCTCAACAGACGCTACCAAGTGGGAGCTGCACCAGATGCAAAAATCGTCGAAGTACAACGCGGGGTAACCAGAGGCCCAACAGAGGTCGCAAGGCTAGTGATGACAATGAGGAAAAGTGTGACACTTAACCCTGTGGGACATCATTCTCCTGAATCTGAGGGGCGCTGAGTGAAGTGCCAACTCTAGCCCAGAAGAACCGGTAAGATACTCGTGGATGAAAATCAGAAGGGGACCACGGAAGCCCCAGTCATGGAGGGTAACTAAAATCTGATGGCGCCAAGCCATGTCATACGCCTTATGTAGGTCAAAGAAGATTGCGACAAGGTGCTGGCGGTGAGTAAAAGCTGTCGGATGGCTGATTCAAAATGGTTCAAATGGCTCTGAGCACTATGGGACTTCACATCTGAGGTCATCAGCCCCCTAGAACGTAGAACCACTTAAACCTAACTAACCTAAGGGCATCACACAAATCCATGCTCGAGGCAGGATTCGAACCTGCGACCATAGCGGTCGTGCGGTTCCAAACTGAAGCGCTTAGAACGGCACGGCCACACCGGCTGGCGATGGCTGATTCCAATCGGAGTAAACAGTCAGTTGGAGATCGCCCTGCCTGGAAGCCACACTGATACAGGCACAAAAGGCCCTGTGATTCGAGTACCTAACATAATCTGAAGTTGACCATCCTTTCGAGCAGTTTACAAAGTCCATTAGTAAGGCTAATTGGGCGGTAGCTGTAGAGAGACGTTGGGTTTTTCTTGGGCTTAGGAAGGTGGGTAAGTAAACAATCTCGCCATTGTGGCGAAAAAGCACCCATGAGCCAAATGTGGTTGAAGACCCTGAGGAGCTGTTGCCTCTGGGGAATTTTCAAGTGTTGGATCATCTGGTTGTGGATGGAATCCGGTCCTAGGGCTGTCTTATGAAGAGCCAAGAGCCTGCAACAATTTTCATTCAGCGAAGGGTGCTTTATAGGGCTCAGGGTGGTGCAGAATGAAACGGAGGGGGGTATGTTCAACTCTGCATTTCTGCCGGAGAAAGGTCGTAGCATAGGAAGAGGACGTCGATGGTGTCACTAAGTGTCACGAGGTGGTCTGCAAGGACCATTGGATCAGTGCACAGAGTACCTTGGAGGTTCAGACCTTGGACAGCTGGCGGCCCAGAAGGCTATGGAGCTTTGACCAAACTAGCGATGAAGAGGCATACGTTCCCAGGGAGGAAACATAGCGCTCGCAGCATTCAGTTTTACTCCGCTTAATAACGTAACGAGCCTTAGCATGGAGACGCTTAAAAGTAAGGAGGTTGGCCTGTGAAGGGTGTCACTTAAATGGCTGCAGCGCCCGTCGGCGGTGCGATATCCTTGGTCCCCCACATTACTGACCAACGACGATGGGGACTTGTGGATAGGGGGACAACAGTGCCAGCAGCATGAAGAATAGTGACAGAGGTGCCTTGCACGACTACATAAATGGAATTCGAGAGTGGGGTATCAGAGTGGACAGCAGACTTTTATAAAGGCCAGTTGGCCCTGCAGAATGCCCAACATAGGAGCCTCTCTGCCTCGCAGCAGCACCGAGACGGTAGAATCAACAGAAAGTTGTCACTGTCTCAAAGGTCATCATGGGCTGACCAATGTAAGGAAGCCACGAGGGCAAGAGAGGAGATCGTGAGATCGATAGGAGAGAAGGTGCCATGAGTGACATTGAAGTGGATAGGGGAAACATCATTGGGGAGACACAAATCGATGTTACCCCTACCTGTTGAAGTGACACTCCACCACAATTGGTGGTGGGCACTGAAGTCCACAAGGAGAGGAAATGTGGGCGGGAGTTGCTGGATTCAGGTAGACAGTGCAATGTATGCAAGTGGCCTACCTGGAGGATAGGTAGACATTGCAAATGGTGACTGCCAGAGTCGTTTGCACCCGAACCGCTATCGCTTCCAAGTTGGTACTAGGTCAATTAGTAATGACATTGGAGCAAACCAAAGCGCAGACCCCACCAGATGCTACCCTGGGGCCTGCGCGGTTCCGACAGAACACCCGATGACCACGAAAAGTTGGAGAGTGGTCATCACGGAATGTGTTTCTTGAAGAACGAGACAGAACGCAGAATAAGAGTAGACAAAACGTTGCATTTCCGGTAGGTGACGACAGTATCTGTTGGAATTCCACTAGATGATCATGTGGCGTGAGTTCAAGGTAGACATGAGGAAGTCAAGAAGGAGGTTAGATGACTCAGTCAATAGTTGTCACTGACAAGGATGGCGTGACATCTATAAATAAGATGTCAGACTCAAGTTGCAAGGGGGGAGATGGCATCTCCAGGGACTCCAGGAGCGTCTTGTCTTGGGATTTTTGTTTCTTCTTCTTCTCTCTTCAAAATGGTTCAAATGACTCTGAACACTATGGGACTTACCATCTGAGGTCTTCAGTCCCCTAGAACTTACAACTACTTAAACCTAACTAACCTAAGGACATCACACACATCCATGCCTGAGGAAGGAGTCAAACCTGCGACAGTAGCGGTCGCGCGGTTCCAGACTGAAGCGCCTAGAACCGCTCGGCCACTGTGACCGGCCTTCCTCTCTATCTAATGTGGAGGAGGGAAGGGCATAGTCGGAATACAGGCTTCTGCAAGATCTAGAAGCGAATGAGAGTGGGCGACCTTGGGGCGCACAGATGGTGCGCCTCGTTGCCGAGTGGTGGTAACAGTCTTCTGGCCCGAGAGACGCCAGACGCCGGGAAGAGGGGTCCTGGGAAGGAGGCCGATCACCAGCAGATGCTGCAGAAGGCGAGCACTTCTTCGGCCAGGGAGGGAGAGCGGTTCCCTAACGGGAGTTCATTGGAACTGCTGGGGAGGGCGAGGGGAGAGTAGGACAGGGCTGGGGTAAGGACGAGGGAGGAGCAGGAAAGGAAATAACAGAGGCAAAAGTTAAAAATAGTGACACTGGATGGAGTCTCTCATATTTTTGGCGCGCCTCAGCATAAGACAGGCCATCCAGGGACTTTCATTCTTGGATCTTTTTTCCTCTCTTGTAAGCCGGTCAATCCAGCGAGCGAGGGGAGTGACAGTCAGCACAATTGACAAACATAGGCGGCGGAACACAGGGGCTTCCCTCATCGAGTGAGCGGCCACAGTTTCCACACTTAGGGTCCACCGTACAACGGGAAGCCATAAGCCCAAAACGCTAACACCGAAAACATGGCATAGGTAGAGGGATGTACGGTTTCACGTCACATCTGTAGCACATAACCTTGACCTTCTCTTGGAGGGTATCCCCCTCGAAAGACAGAATGAAGGCGCCAGTATCGGTGCGGTTGTTTTTGCGACCCTTCTGCACACGTCGAACAAAATGAACGCCACGCTGCTCCAGACTACCCCGGAGTTCCTCATCAGTTTGCAGGATGAGGCCTATATGAAAAATTACTCCCTGGACCATATTCAGCGATTGGTGAGGAGTGATACACACCGGGACATTGCCAAGACGATCACAGGCACGAAGAGCTGCGGATTGGGTGACTGAAGAAGCTTTGATCAACAGGGAGCCCGGCCGCATCTTACTAAGAGCCTCCACTTCACCAAACTTGTCCTCGATATTTTCCACGAAAAACAATTGCTTTGTGCGATGAATGTGAAGGACGATGGGATGCAGTGCCAAGAAGGCGCTGTCGCATTCGTCTTGTCAGTGCGGGATGAATGTGTCACAAGAAACACCAGTAGTAGGGTGCAGTGACTGTCTGCCCCTGCGGTACAACATGATGCAGGATTGACCATGGATGTCATAAACCGTAATGAGCATCACTTTGGTACCACCTGATTCACAGCTCACGTTCTGTGGGTGAGGAGAACCAGGTCGTTTCCATTTATTGGGCCGATTCTGAATGACATCCCTGCCATCCAGAAACACTTTCACCCATTCCGTCGCTGTAAGATACGGCAATGCTACATCACCGCACACCTCATGCTGTCCCTGGAAACACTGTTGTGCACTCAGACAACATGCAATTTCGATCTCGATCCACGCAAGTTCTTTATTTTTCCTAAACATACTGTTAGGGTGCTTGAACTGGCCTCTGACACTTTGAGACAGTACACACTGCAACCGACTCAAAACCAGTCGTCGCCACTCGCTATCTACTCTCGTACTTACCTACAGCTAATTTGTAAATTTTTATGGTTGTCCAACGCCGTGGCTCGGGAGATTTACTAATGTTCATACGGTGCCCAGAGAGAATTGGGAGCAGTGGAAATGAAATCCATTCATTTGGATTTTCCACTTCTGGTACCAAAGTGTTTGTTACGTGCTTTCCGACGGCCGTCCCCGGCTGCGGAACACACTGCAACGTCACTGTCGCCGGTCTTTCCCAGCCGTGATGGTCATTGCGAGAGGTGCTGCCGAGAGTTACTGCTTTGCTATACGCGATCTTTATGATCCATTCCGATTTATTGATACTTCGCGTTTATGGCTGGTACACATTAACTCACATTTATTTGCAGAAGCGTTGGACTACACAGCTAAAATTACAGGCTGTCCGCGATGCCTCGGTAATTATTTCGAAATCGTAACATTTTATAGGCAGAGAATCAATAATTTTGTCTCTTCTGCCAGTAAACTTTGCGTGTTATTGAAGTACAAATGAACGTTACCCAAACGACCAAAACATGGAAATAGGAAATACACCTACGGAGTACATACGCGACAGTCTGTGGTGCTAAATTTCGCCTGTTCATTGCTTCCGCTAACAGATGGAATCGAATGTAGGCGATGCCATGTCGTGTGAGCTTAGAAGCATCCGATTCGATACTACTCGCAGTTGCCAAACCAGCCGTCACTTTGAACTTCGTTGTTCAAATGTGTGTGAAATCTTATGGGACTTAACTGCTAAGGTCATCAGTCCCGAAGCTTACACACTACTGAACCTAAATTATCCTAAGGACAAACACACACACCCATGCCCGAGGGAGGACTCGAACCTCCGCCGGGATCAGCCGCACAGTCCATGACTGCAGCGCCCCAGACCGCTCGGCTAATCCCGCGCAGCTTTGAACCTTGGTTAATAGAAGCTGTCATGGGGTTGTAGATGCACGGGAGCGACGGTACCACATTTATAGCAATGGGAAGAGCTCAAATTCGACTCACTAATTGTTATAAATTCTGATTAAATATTACAAGGCAACAGGAAACGAATATAAGGCTTTAAAATCGGGATGAAAGCGTGCATCAATGTTCGATATCAAGATCACATGTTATCAACTATCAATCAGATATATTCATCCTGACGAAATGTAAATCATCCTCGAAAGAAGTAGCTTAGAAGGCCTTTGTTCGACCGATTATTGAGTATTGTTCATCAATATGGGTGTCTTACCAGGCATCACAGATACAAAAGATAAATAAGATCCAACGGAGAGCGGAGCGTTTCCGTCACGGGATCGTTTGTTCTGAGCGAGAGTGTTACGGACACGCTCAACGAACTCCAATGACAGACGCTACAAGAGAGGCGTTACGCACGGAGAAGTTTGCTATCGAAATTCCGAGCGAGTACTTTACGCAAACGACCACGCCGAGAAAAGACGGGAAATTATAGATAATACAGAGGCTTACTAACAATCATTCTTCCCACGCGCCATTCGCCAGAGGAACATTGAATGGAGGGATTTTGATAATTGTACCGGAAGTACGCTTCGCCGAAATCCGTCAGGCGGCTTGCCCACGCGCCATTCGCCAGAGGAACATTGAATGGAGGGATTTTGATAATTGTACCGGAATTACGCTTCGCCGAAATCCGTCAGGCGGCTTGCCGAGTATTGATGTAGATGTAGAATGAAGTCGCTATAAAGTTGAGACGAGTGAGATGGAGAAGTGCATGCAGTGAGGAGTAACAGTGGAGCATGATGGGACATGATTGAAACAGTGGATGACACGCGTAAAGCTGAAATACTAAACACCTTTTTCCAAAGCTGTTTCACAGAGGAAGACCGCACTGCAGTTTCTTCTCTAAATCCTCGCACGAACGAAAAAATGGCTGACATCGAAATAAGTGTCCAAGGAATAGAAAAGCAACTGAAATCACTCAACAGAGGAAAGTCCATGGACCTGACGGGATACCAATTCGATTCTAAACAGAATACGCGAAAGAACTTGCCCCCCTTCTAACAGCCGTGTACCACAAGTCTCTAGAGGGAAGGAAGGTTCAAAATGATTGGAAAAGAGCACAGGTAGTCCCAGTCTTCAAGAAGGGTCGTCGAGCAGATGCGCAAACCTATAGGCCTATATCTCTGACATCGATCAGTTGTAGAATTTTAGAACATGTTTTCTGCTCGCGTATCACGTCATTTCTGGAAACCCAGAATCTACTCTGTAGGAAACAACATGGATTCCGGAAACAGCGATCATGAGAGACACAGCTCGCTTTATTTGTTCATGAGACCCAGAAAATATTAGATACAGGCTCGCAGGTAGACGCCATTTTCCTTGACTTCCGGAAGGCGTTCGATACAGTTCCGCACTGTCGCCTGATAAACAAAGTAAGAGCCTACGGAATATCAGACCAGCTGTGTGGCTGGTTTGAAGAGTTTTTAGCAAACAGAACACAGCATGTTGTTCTCAATGGTGAGAAGTCTACAGACGTTAAAGTAACCTCTGACGTGCCACAGGGGAGTGTTATGGGACCATTGCTGTTCACAATATATATAAATGACCTAGTAGATAGAGTCGGAAGTTCCTTGCGGCTTTTTGCTGATGATGCTGTAGTATACAGAGAAGTTGCAGCATTAGAAAATTTCAGAGGAATGCAGGAAAATCTGAAGGGGATAGACACTTGGTGCAGGGAATGGCAACTGACCCTTAACATAGACAAATGTAATGTATTGCGAATATATAGAAAGAAGGATCCTTTATTGTATGATTATATGATAGCGGAACAAACACTGGTAGCAGTTACTTCTCTAAAATATCTGGCAGTATGCGTACGGAACGATCTGAAGTGGAATGATTATATAAAATTAATTGTTGGTAAGATGGGTGCCAGGTTGCTATTCATTGGGAGAGTCCTTAGAAAATGTAGTCCATCAACAAAAGAGGTGGCTTACAAAACACTCGTTCGACCTATACTTGAGTATTGCTCATCAGTGTGGGATCCGTACCAGGTCAGGTTGACAGAGGAGATAGAGAAGATCCAAAGAGGAGCGGCGCGTTTCGTCACAGGGTTATTTGGTAAGCGTGATAGCGTTACGGAGATGTTCATCAAACTCAAGTGGCAGACTCTGCAAGAGAGGCGCTCTGCATCGCGATGTAGCTTGCTGTCCAGGTTCGAGAGGGTGCGTTTCTCGATGAGGTATCGAATATATTGCTTCCCCCTACTTATACCTCCGGAGGTGATGACGAATGTAAAATTAGAGAGATTCGAGCGCGCACGGAGGCTTTCCGGCAGTCGTTCTTCCCGCGAACCATGCGGGACTGGAACAGGAAAGGGAAGTAATGACAGTGGCACGTAAAGTGACCTCCACCACACACCGTTGGGTGGCTTGCGGAGTATAAATTTAGATGTAGATGTAGACTTTACGCAGTCTGTAGGCTATAGCTTCTTGCGCTGACGACGGCTAGCGATTGTCCACGAGGTTCTCTGCGATGGATACGGACGCTGCGTGTTGTCCCTAATAGGTCTTTCTCAAAAACTCGATCCCAGCGATAAAATAGATACGTGATACTACTGGAATTAATGAAAACGTGCAAGGGAGGATCCATCAATATAACTTTCTTTTCACACAACGTGTTATTTAACGATATATAAACTGCGTTTTACAGATAATTTAAGCATTTAACCGTAAAATTTTCTTTAACAAAATGAACAAATTTGCAAAATTCTTTTGACCTTAACCCTGAAGTTGAATAAGCTTTTAATCTTTTCAAAATAAATCTGAAGTGCTGTAGTGCAAAACAGCAAACAATGTGACAATAATTACAAGATGGCCGCACCTGCACCCCGCCCCTTATCTGGCGAAACAGCGGTGTTCACAACTGTGCTGGAACAGTCTGTCTTATTAGATGCCCCTCTGCAACACATGAAAACTATTAAATTATTCGAAATAGATGACTTAACTTTTAATTTGAAAGCTGTATGTCGAAAAGTTCGGGGTTAAGATGCGCACCTGTGCTTAAAGGTTAAACATATTAGCAAACAATATGACAATGATAAGGCTTACTTCAAAGCAACCAACCTCTTAATTTCAATCGGCAACCAAGGTGCGACTGGATCCCAACCCGTCCCTTCCGATAATTTTATTTTGACTAAAGCCCTGGTGACAGTTGGCTGTTAATATTTTCAAAGTTAAAATGATTGCAAGTTATTAAGACCACTCTGAAGTAACGTCTTAAAACTTTACTTGTGAACAATTATTACAAGAGAATTCAATCGGCGGAACCACAAGATCCAGCTAAAATGCACCAATAATGACTCGGTCTTTCAAACGCAGAAACGAACAGCTTAGTGCAGCAGGTTGTTCATATTATAACTAATGACTGAGAAATGCAATTACAATCAGAGAATTGAAACGGTGCACAGCTAAATCTAACCAAAAGGTCCCTCTTTTGTTTAAAGGTAACCTGTGCCTTAGTACCATTGTTACGACTGTATTTACGACCAAGAG
The DNA here is from genome assembly GCF_023898315.1 of Schistocerca nitens. Lineage (NCBI taxonomy): Eukaryota > Metazoa > Arthropoda > Insecta > Orthoptera > Acrididae > Schistocerca > Schistocerca nitens. The sequence goes on from NC_064614.1 coordinate 816,691,254, forward strand.
CAGAAAATAATAAGGAGGTCAGGTAGACAATGAAACAAATCACCACGAGGATTACAGAATGTTACTCCCCTTTATCAGCAAGTAGTTCCATGGATCCACTGTGCGTCCCAGCGGCTACCGAGTGGTGACGATGTGAGTCAGGTAGAAGAGGGCAGCCAGATCACGAGCGGTCGTCCGACACGAATGTTACCAACCAAGAGACGGGATGTCGGCCTGCTGCTTGTAGTCGACGCTGACCCCGGTGAAGTACTCCGGTACCTTCCCTCTGGGCAGGCCCTCCTTGCACAGCTCCTAGCTTCGGCCACTCGGACCTCGTGTCCACCTCTAGTGGCAATGCTATCGCCAATCCCCTAACGTCGTGCCTCCCCCCGCCCCCCTCGGGCCAGCGGGCCGCAAGCAAAGACCTTCTAAGGACATACCCACAGATACCAACTCTTCCTCATAGATATTGGCAATGGGGCCGCAAGAGGGGTAGTCGATATTACACCTGAGCCAGTGGCGCGAGACAGAACAGCCTACTAATTCAATGGCGCCACGGTTCAGTCAGTGTGCACGCGGTTTTCTGTCGCCACCTTGAACTGCCTGCAAATAGCTATGTCTGTCTTATCGGTGAGTTCTGAGGGAACTCTCCAAACCACTTAGGTTACCATTATCTGGCTAGCCCCAAATGCCAAGAAGTTCCCAGGAATGTCGTCTTGCGCTCCTGGCGTTATTTTTCAAACAAATGTGCTCCCTGTAACGACCATCGCCATCTTGGTGGCAACCAATAATTATCTCTGTTAATCCGTCATGAATACGGGACTGCAGCTGGTCAGATATTTACCAAAGAAAAATCGCCAATCCCCCAAATGCTTTCAGAAATTATTTTATTTAGATGACCAGATTCGGCATCTCATTAATGCCATCTTCAGGCCCGTATGCAATCGGTGTACAGACAATCAGATACATCGATGCATGCATAACTGCAGCCATCAATATCTGTATTCTACGACTTTTTTTGGAGTGTGTATATTGAACCATGACAGCAGTTGCTGTCATTGTACACATTAGCTTTATGGTTTGGTACAGAGGAATCGAAGGTAGTCTGATTCAGGACAGAAAGTGATTGTCTTTAATGAAAATTAATGTTCGTATCTTATACCCCTTTGCTTTCTGATCGCATTCCACCGATTAAATGTTAAATCAAAGACAGGGACCTTACAAGTCAGAACCAAACTGCCATCAATATATCTCTATAAACATTTCGGTAGCAAAAAAGCTATGTTTAAACATCTAATTGATTGACTGACTGATTGATTGATTGAGAGCGGTTGTGGGTCCAAACGGCGACGTCATCAGTCCTGCGATTTCAGACTTACTCGCGGAAGAGAGAAGCTCCGCTAAAAGTGGACGGATCCAGTCAGATGAGTCAAACAATAAAACGAGCAAGTTAAAACACACAGCAGAAGGCATGAAAGGGTAGACCAAATCTAAAAACTGGAAAAACAGAGGGATAAAATAGCGGTCGTTGCATAGGGGAGCGGTCATGTATCCCAGATCGAGAAAACATGAAGAGAGGCCCCAACCACGATCACCCTACCCCTACTCCAGGAGTAAAGCAAAACCTTATATCTGAAACAAAAACCACTTTTATGGAGAAAACTGACAGCATAAGACAGTGGACTTCTGACAGGAGTCGAAGGAAGAGCACCAAACAGTCTCCTTGATTGTGCCGAGTTTAATACTGAGAGCAGTAGCACAGCAGATGTCACTCCACTTTTGGGCAAAGAGAGATCTGACGTAGATCCACACATAGAATCATGAAAGGGGATGGGTTAAGTGCTTCTCTAGCCAAACGGTCAGCCAGTTCATTGCCTGAGATGCCCACGTAAGTTGGAACCCAGAGAAAGACAACTGAGCAGGTGGCGTGGCCAAGGGCAGAGAGAAGGTCATGGATAGCAGAGACTAACGGGTGACAAGAGTAGCATCAGCCGATAGCCTGCAGACTGCTCACTGAGTTGGTACGTGTTAATATACTGTGGAAGGAAACCTGAGTAACAAAATGGAGTGCCCTGTTAATGGATAGCATCTCTGTGTAAACACAGTACATGATCCAGGCAGAAAATGGTGTTCTAAGACACTATAAGACGTGAAAGCGAACCCCCCTTTTCTATCATCTTAGAACCATCAGTGTAGAAGATGGTGGCACCCTGGAACTCTGCAAGAATGGAATGTACAAGACGCTGGAAGACCATAGGGGCGACAGAATCCTGAGGACCGTGGATCATCTGGTCATAGATGGAATCCGGAAATGGGGCCATGTCATGTGAAGAGGTAAGAGCCTGCAAGAATTCCAGTTCAGTGAATGGTTCATTATGGGGTTCAACTTGGTGGGGGTTGAAACGGAGGGGAGTCTGTTGAACTGAGCGTTTCTGCCAGAGGAAGGTAGCAGGATACCAAGAGGACGCCAATGCTGTCGTAAAGTGTGTCATGAGGTGTTCTGCAAGGACCAATGGATCAGTAAACAGAGCACCTTCGAGGATAAGACCCTGGACAGTTGACAGACACTGGTGGACCAGGAGGCTATGGACATTGCACCAAACGTGCAATGAAAAGGCATATGTCCTAGGGAGGAAACATAGCCCTTCCAGTATTTCTTTTTACTATGATTCATTAGGTAACGAGTCTTAGAATGGAGACACACAAAGGCGAGGAGGTTCGTCAGTGAATAATGTCATTTAAATCGCTGCAACTCCCATCAGCAGTCCTGGACAGTGACTGCTACGTCCTTGGTCCACCATGGCACCGGTCGATGATGAGGTGGCATCTTTGCCAGCAGCATGAAGAATAGTGGCAGAGATGCCATGCATGACAGCATCAAAGCAGTTCGAGAGAGAGGTGTCAAAGTGCGCAGCAGACGTATTTAATGACCAGTTGGCACTGCATAATGCCCGACGTGGCGGCGGCGGTGGAAGGGGAACGATAAAGTCACCAGAAAGTGGTCACTGTCACAAAGATCACGACAGGGTGAGCAGTGTAGGGAAGCCACGAGAGTGGGGGAGGAAATCATGAGATCGATAGCAGTAAAGGCATTCTTCAGCTGGGAAGGGGATGCGACTCCTGGAGTGAATGGCGTGGGAACTACGGGGGAGGGAGAGGGAAGAGGGGGCTGGGGCAGGGCTAAGGAAGAGGTAGGAGGGAGAAAGGACGTAAAAGAGATTTTTGGCGAGCCTCAGTATAAGATAGGCAATTCAGAGACTTAGATCTTCTTTTGCCTCTTGCAAGCTGGGCAATCTGGTGAGCTAGGAGAGTGGCGGTCATATAACTGACACACACTTGTGGCCAGACAGGGGTCCGCACATGGAATGGGTGTCAACAGTCACCACACAGAGGAACAGCCATACTATAGGAAAACATATGCCCAAAATGTAAGCACCAAAAGCACCTCATGGGTGGTGGAACATAAGGCTTAAAGTCATATCTGTAGCAAGTAAACCTGACATTCACTGGGAGGTCATCCCACTCGAAAGCCAGAATGAAGACGCTAGTATCTGTGCGGTTGTCTTCATGACCCTTCTGTACATGTCGAACAAAATGAACGCCACATTCCTCTGGATTAGCCCAGAGTCCCTAATCGGTCTGCAGGATGAGTCTCTATGAAAAATCGCTTTCTGTACCATATTCAGAGACTGGTGAGGGGTAATGGACACTGGGACATTGCCAAGATGATCACAAGCACGAAGAGCTGCAGATTGTGCTGCAGAAGAAGCTTTGATCAACAGGGAACCAGACTGCATCTTACTTAGAGATTCCACTTCACCAACTTGTCCTCGACACTCTCTACAAAAAACTATGGTTTTGTGGCAGTGAAGGTGTACCTCTCCATCCTAGTATAGCTGAGCTAGTGGGGACGGTGTTTCACCCCAAGATGGCGAGCCTGGCCCTCCTCCCACGGTGTAACCAGGAAACGGAAGGCAACCAGGTCATATGAAGCAGCATTCAATTATACTTCGCCATTCGAAGAGACAGCCATTTGAGAACAGATACATTTTTGCAGCATGATACGCTTCATACGCCAAGCATCCGCCTTGATACCAATCCACTGTGATCAGGGGCTCTCCCCATCAGTGCCACCCATTCACCTGCCTGGCGAGGCGGCCGTTGCTGGGAACTATGATGCTACAGGAAAGCAAGCAACCACTCCTTGGCATACATAGGGAGGGAACAGCTCAGGTATCAGGAATATGATTCCTATGTTGTCATTGGGCTCAGCCAGATGGGTACGTAACAGCCCCACCACACACTGGCTACACATGCTGGTGACATTGCGGGACTGAGGGGGGTAAGGTGGGAAATGAAGAGGGAAAGGAACGGGGGAGAGCAATCCACGCCGTAGACACTAGGGAGGGAATTCTACCCCCAATGGTTCACATTAGAAACAAAAAATTTAGAAGTAGAGGTCAAACCTCAAGTGGGGACCTAAATACCAGAAAGGATGAAAGAGAACAGGCAAGGGGAACAAAATTGCAAGCAATACAGGGAACTAGGTGGATAACCAGGTCGACATAAATCAGAACACCGGGTGAGGAGGAGGGGGGGCAGCTAGGAAGGAACGAGAAAAGGGAAGGAGGGGCAGTGTGAAGAAAACGTAGCCAGGGAAGGAAGAAGAGGTTGGAATAGCTCAGAGCCTCACATGCGCACGCAAGAACTCACAAAGTATTTAAGGATTTATGCACTATATATTATACAAACGTATGGGCCACAGCTGATACTGCTGGGGACGACAACGTTATACCGCCGTAGGGCCCATAGCATCTGTCTTAATATTACGAATACATTAACAAAACCGACATCAATGACGTCCGGATTCATACCGCTAATTTTCTTCACAGTTCATTTAGTTTTAGAAATCAAAATAATTCTTTTCATATTATTTTAACGGACTATATTATACTGAATTAAGAAATTCATGACTTTAATCAGATTCAGTATCTATGATGTCTAAAATCTTTGTTGTGACAGCTAACGTCTTTGTCTTGCAAGAGCTGCAAAATACTGTTTTTCAAATGTGTAGTGAAAAACTTATTTAGTTTACTATAATGGTACGTGTTGAGAGGCTTTAATATTTATGTAAAGATTTATTACGTCCAAGACTGCTTAAAAATCAGCATTTAATTGCCATCTTCAGATACTGTTTTACGCTAGCAGTCTCGTCAAGATACAGTGGCTGACCAAAAAAGCTAAGCACTCAGAAGACGTGGTCGGTTGTCAAAGTAGTTCCGTACTCGTACACACCATCGACAAGTCTTTAAAGGATTGGAGTTTTCATTTCTCTCTGACGGCTATAAGCGTCACCAGAGCACATTGATGTGGTCACGAAGCCTGGTAGCGTATATAAGGGGGCGTGAACTGCGTCTGATGTTGATCACTTAAAGGACACGGAGATGCGACGTACTTGAGTGAGACGGCTGTATCAGCAGCTGAAAGAATTTGGAAGAGGCCTGATTGTCTCCATTTGCCCTGCTGGTCGAATGAGCATTTGTGGGACATTTGGGTATGCCAGTGGCCCGGTGTTGAACTGCATAGTAATGTCAGAACAGTCGTATTCATCGTTGGCCGGCCGGTGTGGCCGTGCTGTTCTACCCGCTTCAGTCTGGAACCGCGCGACCACTACGGTTCAGGTTCGAATCCTGCCTCGGGCATGGATGTGTGTGACGTCCTGAGGTTAGTTAGGTTTAAGTAGTTCTAAGTTATATGGGACTGATGACCTCCGAAGTTAAGTCCCATAGCGCTCAGAGCCATTTGAACCATTTTATTCAAGTTACTATCGTTCACGTCTGGCCACAACAAGGGGGAAACACCGTTTTGTGCACCAAGCATATCCCAACCACTTTGCATCTGTGTCTGCCATCTGAGAACAAGTAACAGGCCCCCAAGAACATTATGTGTCATCCAGCACCACTGGTCGGAGACTAACAAACATCCAGTGTGTTGGCTGCCGCTAAGAACGCGAAACAAACGGCTGCGTTTGGAGTGGTACCATGATCAAAGCGCATGGATTACGATACGTTCTGCAATGAACTGCAGTTGTGCACTGCCCCAGATGACCATCATCAGCGAATATGGCGGCGACTGGGGTAGAGGTCCCATTATTCTCATGTTTTGGAGAGGTACAGCGGTGTTACCTCTGGAATCATTGTGTGAGGTGCCTTCGGGCATGACTTCATGTCACAGCTCATAGTGACTGATGGAACTCTGACAGCACAAGGTACATCACAGACATCTTGCGTACACATTTGTTGCCTCTCATGTGACAGTATATACTGAGGTGACAGGAGTCACAGCGTCAGACCTCCTTTTGCCCAACGTAGTGCAGCAGTTCGACGTGGCACGGACTCAACAAGTCGTTGGAAGTCCCCTGTACAAATATTGAGCCATGCTGCCTCTATAGCTGTCCCTAATTTCGAAAGTGCTGCCGGTGCAGGCTTTTATCCGTGCACTGACCTCTTGAATATGCCCCATAAATTTCCGATGGGATTCATGTTAGGTGATCTGGGTGGCCAAACCATTCGCTCGAATTGTCCAGAATCTTCCTCAAACCAATCGCGAACGACTGTGACCTGGTGACATGGCGCATTGTCATCGATAAAAAAATTACATCATTGTTTGGGAACATGACGTCCATGAAAGGCTGAAAATGCCCTCCAAGTAGCCAAATATTCAGAGAACCCAGTCCATTCCATGTAAATACAGCCCACGCCAACATGGAGCCACCCCAGCTTGCACCTTGCCTTGTTAACAACTTGGGTCCATGGGTTCGTGGGGTCTGCGCCACTCTCGAATCCTACCATCAGCCATTACCAATTTAAATCGGGACTCATGTGACCAAGCCACGGTTTTCCACGAATCTAGGATCCAACCAACATCGTCACGAGCCCAGGAGAGGCGCTGCTGGCGATGTCGTGCTGTTAGCAAAGGCACTCGCCTTAATCGTGTGTTGTCATAGCCCATCAACGCCAGAGTTCGCTACACTGTCCCAACGGATACGTTCGGCCGTTATTTCACGCAGTGTTGCTTTTCTGTTACCACTGACAACTCTACGCAAATGTCGCTGCTTTCAGTAGTTAAGTGAAGACCTTCGGCCACTGCGTTGACCATAGTGAGAGGTAATGCCTGAGCTGGGGTATTCTCGACACATTCTTGACGCTGTGTCTCGCGGAATAGTGAACTGCGTAACGATTTCCAAAATGGAATGTCCCTTGTGTCTAGCTCCAACTATCATTCCGCGTTCAAAGTCTGTTAATTACCGTCGTGCAGGTATAACCAAGTCGGAAACCTTTTCACACTAATTGCCTGAATACAACTGATAGCTCTTCCAATGCACTGCCCTTTTATGCTTCGTGTACGCTATACTACCACTATCTATGTATATCGCTATCCCACGACTTGTCACCTCTTAGTTCAAATGGTTCAAATGGCTCTGAACACTATGGGACTTAACATCTGAGGTCATCAGTCCCCTAGAACTTAGAACTACTTAAACATAAACTAACCTAAGGACATCACACACATCCATGCCCGAGGCAGGATTCGAACCTGCGACCGTAGCGGTCGCGCGGTTCCACACTGTAGCGCCTAGAACCGCTCGGCCACCCCGGCCGGCCACCTCTTTGTACTGGTGCTATTTCTCAGTGGGAAACACTCGACCACCCTTGCTCACACCTCTATGAACAATCTGCATGATATTGAGGTACTCCTGTGGAGCGCAAGATAAACATATCTGATCCCAGTATAACATGTGTTGGACCAGCTTAGGAGTCAGCTCCTTTTCTAGGGCCAGCATCCATGATGTTGAAGACATGCTACATCAGTTATGGGTCATGTTGCCTCAGGAGAGGATACAACAGCTTTCTCAAACTCTTCCAACCTGAACCAACTGAATCAGTTCGTGCATCCAGGCCAAACGTGGTGCAACTGGTAAGCCACCTCATACTGATATATGGGCTCATTTCACCAAGTTCTTTGTAAATTTGACTCGATTTTATAGTCACTGAAATAACATCACATATCCTCTCAACCTATAAAGTTTTATTTAGTTTCCTCCTGCCTTTCTCGATTCTTCCTTATTCAGTGTATATAAAAATTTCAGTTAAGGACTCTGAACATCATGAAGTTTTATAGAACATATGAAGGGCTTATTTCAATAGTGGTACAAGTCCATTTTTGTTCATTTAGAGATACAGAGTCCTAAAGTTAAATGAGCGCTGAAAAATCTGCAGTTGAGATACCAGAAATATTCACGCATATGGCTTCTTACTAGAGATCGACCTTTCTTTCTGTTTGTTTGGATCATTAATTTCAGAAGCATTATAGGCAGAAAAGTGGAGGTAATGGACTTGTACCGCTATTGACATAAGCCCTTCATATTAATGAATGGACGTCGTATCGCCACACACTACAACAGACTAAATTTAATATTTTACGTAGTAAGAACAGGTAGGTAGATTTCAGAGTTTTGTGCTAATATTTCACCGCTAGAGCAAGTCAACTCACATCCTCCTCGTCTTACAGCTGTCTATCAAACAGACATCACATGTGTATGCCACAAATGCATTCTGTAAGGTACACAGGACGAAATACGCCTGATTCTGATGGTATGACCATCCAAATGAGTTGTGGACTTTAAACAAATAGTGAGAAAAGGAGAAAAATTAAAATTGTTATTGTATTATGTAGGCAACTGTAACTCTCTAAGAACAATCCGTTATGGGCGAAGTGTTTACTATATGTGTTGTTTACTATGTGTGTTTTCAAAAATCTACCGAACCTACCGATACCGCATGTTAGCTTCGTCCCGTAACATACTTTGGTTTGATATGTGTCTTCGTACAAAGGCTGAAGAAAAAATGCCACACTTGGAGGTCAGAATGCGATTCAAGAGAAAAGTTTATCTACGAAAATCATATCGTGTACATTTTGGAAACATATGTGCGAAAACGGCTTGCTGGCAACATTTCGGGATGGAAACGAGTATTACCCTGCACTATTGCACCAGCCGTCGTTGCTTACTGAGTAGATTGTTGGGACTTAAAACCCACATCCACCTTGGAGCTACTGTTCGAGTTCTCGTCAAGATCGTTTTTTATATTTTAGGCGTCCATTCCCTAGTTTCGTCGTTTCTAATCAGGACATCATTTTGTCACATGACAATAGCCTACCACATGACAGTAGAATCCATCAAACTGCATGCGCAGCGTGCAGCCATAACTGGCCCTATGAAGTTCATGTAGGGAGGCTTCCTGATGGAGTACACAAACGATGACTATGTCGAATGCTTGCGGTACTGGGTGCATTCAGTAACCAAGTTGCTGCTGCTGCTGCTCCTGCTGCTGCTGCTCGTGAGTATGCTGCACGGTACACTCAAAGGTATCACCCGATTAAAAACGTTTTTCATCGCCTGGAGGAACGCCTTCGGGAAATCGGTAATCTTTGTCCGGAAGTAATAGACAGAGGCGGTCCAAGATCCACTCCACAAACAGAGGATACGATTCTTGAAACAGTTCACGAATCACTTCGCGAAGTACTCGTGATATTGCAGGGCACTTCCAGATATCTCAAAGACTGGTCGTTGAAGCGTTGCACGAAGAGCAGTTTCATCCATATTATTACACCTTAATTCAACACTAGCGGCCCGAAGACCGCATTCGACGAGTACATTTTTGTGAATGGCTTCTGTACAAAGTGTAAGAAACCGAACTCTTTATAAATAGCGTCATATGGATTGACGAATCTAGATTCATTCGTCAAGGCTTTTTCAGCCTCCACAACAGCCATTATTGGTCGAAAACAACCCACATGTCACCAGTGAATGTGGCTTTCAGTCATGCTTTGGTGGGCTGGAATCGTGGGAGGAGTGCTTTTGAGCTTTTACCTACTGCAGGACACGTTGAACAAGCTCCTGTATTGTATGTTTCTTTGCAATACTTTGCCTGACGCAAAGAAAACGTTCCACTTGTTCAGCGGCAGTTATAGGGTTCAGCACGATTGTGCAGAGCCACAGTTTGGAATCAAAGTGCGTAACTATTTAAACGAAGTGTTTCCAGGTGAATGGATTAGTCGTGGATATCCAGTACTCTGGCCTTTATGTTCCAGAGACCTTGATCCATTAGATTTTCATGTGTCGTAACATTTAAAGGAACAAGTTTATAGTACTGCACCCATGCGTGTACACGACCTAATAGGTTGCGTGCATGTGCTTCCGCAATGGAGGATGCAGATGTGTTAAGCAGGATCCAGCAAAGTATGATCCAGCAACAGGCGTAGTGTTTGCAAACGCAAGGTGGTCGCTCAGAACATATTCTCTAAAGTGAAAATTGTTCGTACCTGTATATACTGGCTCTGTACGAACTGAACGTCAAACGTACAGATCGAAATTATTGTGCGTAGCATAATGTGCTATCTATTGTAGCCTTCCTACTGAGTTTTTACACCGCAGTGTATGCAGACGATGTTACTCTATCCTCTATTATTTTCTGTTGGCTTTATTTGTGTCATGGACAACGCAACGTGGTTGTTTGCGTCTGTAAGTAGTTCATGTTACGTCTTAATATTCAAATAAAGGTAACAGTAACAGAAAGAAATACACAAGATATCGCATTTTGAAGGTGTAAATTAGAGACAATTTGATGCTTTAATTGAAAATAAAAGTTTGGTACTAGAACGACTCAACGTCGATGAATGTGCATCTCCGTCCGCCACGGCATTGCCACGTCTCAGTGTACTAATCGGGCAATTCCTACACAGCGCAGAGCTCTTACCACCGGTTCTTGACCACACTGCACGCAGTTACAGCGTTGCCACAGCCTCGTTCTTTAAATCGCATTTCTATTAAAATTATTGGTGGGACTTTTTTTTGTTACAAACACTTTAGTCTTGAAGTGCAATGAGGAAACTCATGTCGACGGCCAACATTGCAGGAGCGCCTTAGTTGCACCTACAGTGCGTACTGAGCATTGTCATGGAGAAGAACAACGCTTGATGACAACATTCCTCTTCGCTTGTTCCGAATTGCCCTTCGTATACTTTTTTTGGAATGGCCTGATCCACTCACTGAACATAATCATCCGTTGACACTCACTTCGTTCCCTGGCCACCTGCATTATTAACAACTGCACATCCTGTTTAAACGTTCCTGCACTTTGCTCTGGAACAAGACAGTTTCTTTATGTGGTCCACACGGTATTAGGCAGAACCCCAGCATGAAGAACACGAATGACAGCACGCACTTCACACTTGGCGGGAGACTCAATTGTTCTAGGCATCTTCACACGCTAATTGCACACTCGGAACTAAAAAGTGTGGAGACATCAGTGCAAAGCTTCGTCGGATTTTCCTTGTGGTTTTCATTGTGTGACCGACTGGACCTTGAAAAAAAAAATAACAGTTTTAAGTTGTGGTGACAGATTGATCTCTAACGTGTCCCGAGGCCAAAGTTAGATTGAAAATCGAACGCTTCATCTAATCCGTTGCCAAAGCTATGTCGCGAGAAATTCCACACTCATTCCTTAGCAAACACGAAGCAGTGTCTACTTCTAAAGTTTTTAGCATCCACCAACAAAGTCCGATGCCGTGAAAAAAAATTCGTTCCAGTGTTTCAGATACACTGTACCAGTTCCGTTTTCTCGCTGAAGACCCTCCAGCTGAACAGGCTGGATATCTGAGGTATGTCCAATCACAAGGTTTTCTCAGATCAATATCTAGTGTAAAGTACAGTTATTCTAAACCTGAAAGTTGGTTTCAACACCGAAGTCCTTTACTAAGTGTGGTCCTATTTGATGTGGTAAACCGATGCCTCTTTCCGGCCTCTGTCAGTTTCAGGGGTTAATAAATGTAAACATGGTCCGTAGTAGGTTGTAATGCGGTTTTCATTTACTCGTTCGATTAGCTAATTTCGACTATTGGTCATTGTTAAGTACCTGCAAAACCAATATAGAAAAACACAGCACCGTCTGCAAACATCGCCATGTATAAATAACACTTTGCACACCTCACATTTTGATATAACATTATTGCTACGAACCATGGTTACGTTTATTAAACATCTGGAGGCTGTGGATCTCAAAAAACAAAAAATTTAAGTTTTAGAGTGCTACACAGATGAACAGCGACTCACGATACAAGTGGTTATTTTCATATACACAAATCACTGACGGTCCAGTAATTAAGTTAGCAAGTGTAGCTAACAGACCCAAAAATACGGTAGTCAGTTCTCAAGTTAGTGCCTCGGTTTCTGTCTGCCACCTTTCACTGCTTTCACCTATGACAACGATCTGTTAATGAGAAAAAGGTCACACCGTGCGGCGCTTCAAAGTCCACTGCAAGTTCCATGTTTCCCTGTAATTGACAGGAGAAGTCAATCCAAAAGCTGGAGGAAGGTAAGGGCATATCAACTCCAATGGGATCCAGCCTATACCTCGATTAAAACAACTTTGTGATTGACGCTTCAGCGACTGAAATGGTAGCGACGAGGCGCCAGCCAATTGTAGTTATCTCTCGCTCGTTGTGTTGCCTTCTTTTCAGGTACATACACAGCCTTCTCAAATGTTCCTGGCAGCACTCTTCCAACACAGCCCTCCGTTACTGTAACCCATCAGTCACGAAGTTACGTTAATCGAGATGTTTTACAGGAATGTGATGTTCAAATAAGCTTTCTGATTACTGTTTTACTTTATTACAATCAAAACCCGGAGGTTAAATGAGCGGTAAAGGTTAAACAGTCGAAGTACGGACTTATGAGCCCCAAAGTTTTGGTTCTTTATTTTCACACTGACTCGGTGGGAAATGAAGAGGGAAAGGAACAGGAGAGAGCAATCCACGCCGTAGACACTAGGGAGGGAATTCTATCCCCCATGGTTCACACTAGAAACAAAAAATTTAGAAGTAGAGGTCAAACCTCAAGTGGGGACCTAAATACCAGAAAGGATGAAAGAGAACAGGTAAGGGGAACAAAATTGCAAGCAATACAGGGAACTAGGTGGATAACCAGGTCGACATAAATCAGAACACCGGGAGAGGAGAAGGAGGGGCAGCTAGGAAGGAACGAGAAAAGGGAAGGAGGGGCAGTGTGAAGGAAACGTAGCCAGGGAAGGAAGAAGAGGCTGGAATAGCTCAGAGCCTCACATGCGCACGCAAGAACTCACAAAGTATTTAAGGATTTATGCACTATATATTATACAAACGTACGGGCCGCAGCTGATACTGCTGGGGACGACAACGTTATACCGTCGTAGGGCCCATAGCATCCGTCTTAATATTACGAATACATTAACAAAAACGGCATCAATGACGTCCGGATTCATACCGCTAATTTTCTTCACAGTTCATTTAGTTTTAGAAATCAAAATAATTCTTTTCATATTATTTTAACGGATTATATTATACTGAATCATGAAATTCATGACTTTAATCAGATTCAGTATCTATGATGTCTAAAATCTTTGTTGTGACAGCTAACGTCTTTGTCTTGCAAGAGCTGCAAAATACTGTTTTTCAAATGTGTAGTGACAAACTTATTTAGTTTACTATAATGGTACGTGTTGAGAGGCTTTAATATTTATGTAAAGATTTATTACGTCCAAGACTGCTTAAAAATCAGCATTTAATTGCCATCTTCAGATACTGTTTTACGCTAGCAGTCTCGTCAAGATACAGTGGCTGACCAAAAAAGCTAAGCACTCAGAAGACGTGGTCGGTTGTCAAAGTAGTTCCGTACTCGTACACACCATCGACAAGTCTTTAAAGGATTGGAGTTTTCATTTCTCTCTGACGGCTATAAGCGTCACCAGAGCACATTGATGTGGTCACGAAGCCTGGTAGCGTATATAATGGGGCGTGAACAGCGTCTGATGTTGATCACTTAAAGGACACGGAGATGCGACGTACTTGAGTGAGACGGCTGTATCAGCAGCTGAAAGAATTTGGAAGAGGCCTGATTGTCTCCATTTGCCCTGCTGGTCGAATGAGCGTTTGTGGGACATTTGGGTATGCCAGTGGCCCGGTGTTGAACTGCATAGTAATGTCAGAACAGTCGTATTCATCGTTGGCCGGCCGGTGTGGCCGTGCTGTTCTACCCGCTTCAGTCTGGAACCGCGCGACCACTACGGTTCAGGTTCGAATCCTGCCTCGGGCATGGATGTGTGTGACGTCCTGAGGTTAGTTAGGTTTAAGTAGTTCTAAGTTATATGGGACTGATGACCTCCGAAGTTAAGTCCCATAGCGCTCAGAGCCATTTGAACCATTTTATTCAAGTTACTATCGTTCACGTCTGGCCACAACAAGGGGGAAACACCGTTTTGTGCACCAAGCATATCCCAACCACTTTGCATCTGTGTCTGCCATCTGAGAACAAGTAACAGGCCCCCAAGAACATTATGTGTCATCCAGCACCACTGGTCGGAGACTAACAAACATCCAGTGTGTTGGCTGCCGCTAAGAACGCGAAACAAACGGCTGCGTTTGGAGTGGTACCATGATCAAAGCGCATGGATTACGATACGTTCTGCAATGAACTGCAGTTGTGCACTGCCCCAGATGACCATCATCAGCGAATATGGCGGCGACTGGGGTAGAGGTCCCATTATTCTCATGTTTTGGAGAGGTACAGCGGTGTTACCTCTGGAATCATTGTGTGAGGTGCCTTCGGGCATGACTTCATGTCACAGCTCATAGTGACTGATGGAACTCTGACAGCACAAGGTACATCACAGACATCTTGCGTACACATTTGTTACCTCTCATGTGACAGTATATACTGAGGTGACAGGAGTCACAGCGTCAGACCTCCTTTTGCCCAACGTAGTGCAGCAGTTCGACGTGGCACGGACTCAACAAGTCGTTGGAAGTCCCCTGTACAAATATTGAGCCATGCTGCCTCTATAGCTGTCCCTAATTTCGAAAGTGCTGCCGGTGCAGGCTTTTATCCGTGCACTGACCTCTTGAATATGCCCCATAAATTTCCGATGGGATTCATGTTAGGTGATCTGGGTGGCCAAACCATTCGCTCGAATTGTCCAGAATCTTCCTCAAACCAATCGCGAACGACTGTGACCTGGTGACATGGCGCATTGTCATCGATAAAAAAATTACATCATTGTTTGGGAACATGACGTCCATGAAAGGCTGAAAATGCCCTCCAAGTAGCCAAATATTCAGAGAACCCAGTCCATTCCATGTAAATACAGCCCACGCCAACATGGAGCCACCCCAGCTTGCACCTTGCCTTGTTAACAACTTGGGTCCATGGGTTCGTGGGGTCTGCGCCACTCTCGAATCCTACCATCAGCCATTACCAATTTAAATCGGGACTCATGTGACCAAGCCACGGTTTTCCACGAATCTAGGATCCAACCAACATCGTCACGAGCCCAGGAGAGGCGCTGCTGGCGATGTCGTGCTGTTAGCAAAGGCACTCGCCTTAATCGTGTGTTGTCATAGCCCATCAACGCCAGAGTTCGCTACACTGTCCCAACGGATACGTTCGGCCGTTATTTCACGCAGTGTTGCTTTTCTGTTACCACTGACAACTCTACGCAAATGTCGCTGCTTTCAGTAGTTAAGTGAAGACCTTCGGCCACTGCGTTGACCATAGTGAGAGGTAATGCCTGAGCTGGGGTATTCTCGACACATTCTTGACGCTGTGTCTCGCGGAATAGTGAACTGCGTAACGATTTCCAAAATGGAATGTCCCTTGTGTCTAGCTCCAACTATCATTCCGCGTTCAAAGTCTGTTAATTACCGTCGTGCAGGTATAACCAAGTCGGAAACCTTTTCACACTAATTGCCTGAATACAACTGATAGCTCTTCCAATGCACTGCCCTTTTATGCTTCGTGTACGCTATACTACCACTATCTATGTATATCGCTATCCCACGACTTGTCACCTCTTAGTTCAAATGGTTCAAATGGCTCTGAACACTATGGGACTTAACATCTGAGGTCATCAGTCCCCTAGAACTTAGAACTACTTAAACATAAACTAACCTAAGGACATCACACACATCCATGCCCGAGGCAGGATTCGAACCTGCGACCGTAGCGGTCGCGCGGTTCCAGACTGTAGCGCCTGGAACCGCTCGGCCACCCCGGCCGGCCACCTCTTTGTACTGGTGCTATTTCTCAGTGGGAAACACTCGCCCACCCTTGCTCACACCTCTATGAACAATCTGCATGATATTGAGGTACTCCTGTGGGGCGCAAGATAAACATATCTGATCCCAGTATAACATGTGTTGGACCAGCTTAGGAGTCGGCTCCTTTTCTAGGGCCATCATCCATGATGTTGAAGACATGCTACATCAGTTATGGGTCATGTTGCCTCAGGAGAGGATACATCAGCTTTCTCAAACTCTTCCAACCTGAACCAACTGAATCAGTTCGTGCATCCAGGCCAAACGTGTTGCAAGTGGTAAAGTCACCTCATACTGATATATGGGCTCATTTCATCAAGTTCTTTGTAAATTGGTGGGCTGGAATCGTGGGAGGAGTGCTTTTGAGCTTTTACCTACTGCAGGACACGTTGAACAAGCTCCTGTATTGTATGTTTCTTTGCAATACTTTGCCTGACGCAAAGAAAACGTTCCACTTGTTCAGCGGCAGTTATAGGGTTCAGCACGATTGTGCAGAGCCACAGTTTGAAATCAAAGTGCATAACTATTTAAACGAAGTGTTTCCAGGTGAATGGATTAGTCGTGGATATCCAGTACTCTGGCCCTTATGTTCGAGAGACCTTGATCCATTAGATTTTCATGTGTCGTAACATTTAAAGGAACAAGTTTATAGTACTGCACCCATGCGTGTACACGACCTAATAGGTTGCGTGCCTGTGCTTCCGCAATGGAGGATGCAGATGTGTTAAGCAGGATCCAGCAAAGTATGATCCAGCAACAGGCGTAGTGTTTGCAAACGCAAGGTGGTCGCTCAGAACATATTCTCTAAAGTGAAAATTGTTCGTACCTGTATATACTGGCTCTGTACGAACTGGACGTCAAACGTACAGAACGAAATTATTGTGCGTAGCATAATATACTATCTATTGTAGCCTTCCTACTGAGTTTTTACACCGCAGTGATACAGACGATGTTACTATATCCTCTATTATTTTCTGTTGGCTTTATTTGTGTCATGGACAAAGCAACGTGGTTGTTTGCGTCTGTAAGTAGTTCATGTTACGTCTTAATATTCAAATAAAGGTAACAGTAACAGAAAGAAATACACAAGATATCGCATTTTGAAGGTGTAAATTAGGTGATGCTTTAATTGAAAATAAAAGTTTGGTACTAGAACGACTCAACGTCGATGAATGTGCATATCCGTCCGCCACGGCATTGCCACGTCTCAATGTGCTAATCGGGCAACTCCTGCACAGCGCAGAGCTCTTACCACCGGTTCTTGACCACACTGCACGCAGTTACAGCGTTGCCACAGCCTCGTTCTTTAAATCGCATTTCTATTAAAATTATTGGTGGGACTTTGTTTTGGTACGAACACTTTAGTCTTGAAGTGCAATGAGGAAACTCATGTCGACGGCCAACACTGCAGGAGCGCCTTAGTTGCACCTGCAGTGCGTACTGAGCATTGTCATGGAGAAGAACAACGCTTGATGACAACATTCCTCTTCGCTTGTTCCGAATTGCCCTTCGTATAATTTTTTTGGAACGGCCTGATCCACTCACTGAACATAATCATCCGTTGACACTCACTTCGTTCCCTGGCCGCCTGCATCATTAACAACTGCACATCCTGCTTAAACGTTCCTGCACTTTGCTCTGGAACAAGACAGTTTCTTTATGTGGTCCACACGATATTAGGCAGAACCCGTCAGCATGAAGAACGCGAATGACAGCACGCACTTCACACTTGGCGGGAGACTCAATTGTTCTAGGCATCTTCACACGCTAATTGCACACTCGGAACTAAAAAGTGTGGAGACATCAGTGCAAAGCTTCGTCGGATTTTCCTTGTGGTTTTCATTGTGTGACCGATCGGACCCTGAAAAAAAAAATAACAGTTTTAAGTTGTGGTGATAGATCGATCTCTAACGTGTCCCGAGGCCAAAGTTAGATTGAAAATCGAACGCTTCATCTAATCCGTTGCCAAAGCTATGTCGCGAGAAATTCCACACTCATTCCTTAGCAAACACGATGCAGTGTCTACTTCTAAAGCTTTTAGCATCCACCAACAAAGTCCGATACCGTGAAAAAAAATTCGTTCCAGTGTTTCAGATACACTGTACCAGTTCCGTTTTCTCGCTGAAGACCCTCCAGCTGAACAGGCTGGAAATCTGAGGTATGTCCAATCACAAGGTTTTCTCAGATCAATATCTAGTGTAAAGTACAGTTATTCTAAACCTGAAAGTTGGTTTCAACACCGAAGTCCTTTACTAAGTGTGGTCCTATTTGATGTGGTAAACCGATGCCTCTTTCCGGCCTCTGTCAGTTTCAGGGGTTAATAAACGTAAACATGCTCCGTAGTAGGTTGTAATGCGGTTTTCATTTACTCGTTCGATTAGCTAATTTCGACTATTGGTCATTGTTAAGCACCTGCAAAACCAATATGGAAAAACACAGCAACGTCTGCAAACATCGCCATGTATAAATAACACTTTGCACACCTCACATTTTGATATAACATTATTGCTTCGAACCATGGTTACGTTTATTAAACATCTGGAGGCTGTGGATCTCAAAAAACAGAAAATTTCAGCTTTAGAGTGCTACACAGATGAACAGCAACTCACGATACAAGTGGTTACTTTTCATATACACAAATCACTGGCGGGCCAGTAATTAAGTTAGCAAGTGCAGCTAACAGACCCAAAAATACGGTAGTCAGTTCTCAAGTTAGTGCCTCGGTTTCTGTCTGCCACCTTTCACTGCTTTCACCTATGACAAGGATCTGTTAATGAGGAAAAGGTCACACCGTGCGGCGCTTCAAAGTCCACTGCAAATTCCATGTTTCTCTGTAATTGACAGGAGAAGTCAATCCAAAAGCTGGAGGAAGGTAAGGGCATATCAACTCTAATGGGATCCAGCCTATACCTCGATTTAAACAACTTTGTGATTGACGCTTCAGCGACTGAAATGGTAGCGACGAGGCGCCAGCCAATTGTAGTTATCTCTCGCTCGTGGTGTTGCCTTCTTTTCAGGTACATACACAACCTTCTCAAGTGTTCCTGGCAGCACTCTTCCAACACAGCCCTCCGTTACTGTAACCCATCAGTCACGAAGTTACTTTAATCGAGATGTTTTACAGGAATGTGATGTTCAAATAAGCTTTCTGATTACTGTTTTACTTTATTACAATCAAAGACCGGAGGTTAAATGAGCGGTAAAGGTTAAACAGTCGAAGTACGGACTTATGAGCCCCAAAGTTTTGGTTCTTTATTTTCACACTGACTCGGTTAGCCGCTTAGACACATTAGCCACATATTTTAGCGTAGCGCCATACAGAACCAGTCAGAAGTTAGCTTCATACAGGTGGCGGGTCATTCCTTCAGCAGAGCAGTAGCATTGGCAGTATATGTGTTATAGGATGTACCACGCAGTGTCCAGTGTACTACGCAGATACTCCGGCGTTCGACAGCTCTTTGAAATGATTGAAATATACAGGGTGTTACCAAAAGGTACGGCCAAACTTTCAGGAAACATTCCTCACACACAAATAAAGAAAAGATGTTATGTGGATATGCGTCCGGAAAATCTTAATTTCCATGTTAGAGCTCATTTTAGTTTCGTCAGTATGTACTGTACTTCCTCGATTCACCGCCAGTTGGCCCAATTGAAGGAAGGTAATGTTGACTTCGGTGCTCGTGTTGAACTGCGACTCACTGCTCTACAGTACTAGCATCAAGCACATCAGCACGTAGCATCAACAGGTTAGTGTTCATCACGAACGTGGTTTTTTTAAGTCAGTGCAATATTTACAAATGCGAAGTTGGCAGATGCCATTTGATGTATGGATTAGCACGGGGCAATAGCCGTGGCGCGGTACGTTCGTATCGAAACAGATTTCCAGAACGAAGGTGTCCCGACAGGAAGACGTTGGAAGCAATTGATCGGCGTCCTAGGGAACACGGAACATTCCAGCCTATGACTCGCGACTAGGGAAGACCTAGAACGACGAGGACACCTGCTATGGACGAGGCAATTCTTCGTGCAGTCGACGATAACCCTAATGTCAGCGTCAGAGAAGTTGCTGCTGTACAAGGTAACGTTGAACACGTCACTGTATGGAGAGTGCTACGGGAGAACCAGTTGTTTCCGTACCATGTACAGCGTGTGCAGTCACTATCAGCAGCTGATTGGCCTCCACGGGTACACTTCTGCGAATTGTTCATCCAACAATGTGTCAATCCTCATTTCAGTGCAAATGTTCTCTTTACGGATGAGGCTTCATTCCAACGTGATCAAATTGTAAATTTTCACAATCAACATGTGTGGGCTGACGTGAAACCGCACGCAATTGTGCAATCACGTCATCAAAACAGATTTTCTGTGAACGTTTGCGCAGGCATTGTTGGTGATGTCTTTACAAGTACGACACAACATGTGGTTCATGCACGATGGAGCTCCTGCACATTTCAGTCGAAGTGTTCGTACGCTTCTCAACTACAGATTCGGTGACCGATGGATTGGTAGAGGCGGACCAAGTCCATGGCCTCCACGCTCTCCTGACCTCAACTCTCTTGACTTTCATTTATGGGGGCATTTGAAAGCTCTTGTCTACGCAACCCCGTTACCAAATGTAGAGACTCTTCGTGCTCGTATTGTGGACGGCTGTGATACAATACGCCATTCTCCAGGGCTGCATCAGCGCATCAGGGACTCCATGCGACGGAGGGTGGATGCATGTATCCTCGCAAACGGAGGACATTTTGAACATTTCCTGTAACAAAGTGTTTGAAGTCCCGCTGGTACGTTCTGCTGCTGTATATTTCCATTCCATGATTAATGTGATTTGAAGAGAACTAATGAAATGAGCTCTAACATGGAAAGTAAGCGTTTCCGGACACATGTCCACATAACATAGTTTCTTTCTTTGTGTACACCGCACAACTACTTCGTATCTCATAGTAACTGTTCAAAGTGACCACCACCAGTCGCAGTGCAAGCGTGGCAATGGTGTATGAAGTTCTGCCGCAATCTCGCCAAGATTCCGGGTGCCTGTTGTGCACTGTAACAGGCAACGGGTGATAAACAGCGTACACCCCTGACCAGCGGACATATTGTACACCACTTAGCTCGTAGCACATCTGTCGTGTGATGACCACATGCGCCACACTGGTGAATTAACGTAAGCCACACGCTCACTACCGTCCCTGGTGTCTGGTTGTCAGAGATGCACGCTGTTTATGACCCGTTGCTTACTCCAGTGCACAATAAACACCAGGGATCCCACACCGCACAGCAGTACTCCAGAATAGGGCGGACAAGCGTAGTGTAAGCAGTCTCTTTGGTAGACCTGTTGCACCTTCTAAGTGTTCTGCCAATGAATCGCAGTCTTTGGTGTGCCCTACCCACAATATTATCTATGTGATCGTTCCAATTTAGGTTATTTGTAATTGTAATCCCTAAGTATTTAGTTGAATTTACAGCCCTCATATTTGTGTGACTTATCGTGTAATCGAAATTTAGTTGATTTCTTTTAGTACTCATGTGAATAACTTCGGACTTTTCTTTATTCAGTGTCAATTGACAATTTTCGCACCATAGAGATATCTTATCTAAATCATTTTGCAGTTCGGTTTGGTCATCTGATGACTTTACAAGACGGTAAATGACAGTATCATCTGCAAACAATCTAAGACGGCCACTCAGATTGTCTTCAATGTCGTTAATATAGATCAGGAACAATAGAGGGCCTATAACACTTCCTTGGGGAACGCCGGATATTACCTCTGCTTTACTCGATGACTTTCCGTCTATTACTACGAACTGTGACCTTTCTTACAGGAAATCACGAATCCAGTCGCACAACTGAGGCGATATTCCGTAGGCACGCAGTTTGATTAGAAGACGCTGGTGAGCAACGGTGTCGAAAGCCTTCTGGAAGTCTAAAAATATGGAATCACTTTGACATCCCCTGTCGATAGCAGTTATTGCTTCATGAGTATAAAGAGCTAGTTGTCTTTCACAAGAACGATATTTTCTGAATCCGTGCTGACTATATGTCAATAAATCGTTTTCTTTGAGGTACTTCATAATGTTCGAATACAGTATATGTTCTAAAACCCTACTGCAAATCGACGTTAGTGATATAGGTCTGTAATTCAGAGGATTACTCCTACTTCCCTTTTTGGGTATTGGTTTGACTTGAGCAATTTTCCAGTATTTAGATACGTATCTTTCTGTGACCGAGTGGTTGTATATAATTGCTAAATATGGAGCTATTTTATCAGCATACTCTGAGAGGAACCTGACTGGCATACAATCTGGACCGGAGGCCTTGTCTTTATTAAGTGATTTAAGCTGCTTTGCTACACCGAGGATATCTACTTCAATGTTTCTCATCTTGGCAGTTGTTCTTGACTGGAATTCAGGAATATTTACTTCGTCTTCTTTGTTGAAGGAGTTTCGGAAAAGCGTGTTTAATAACTCTGCTTTAGTGGCACTGTCATCAGTGACTTCACCGTTGTTATCGCGCAGTGAAGGGACTGATTGTGTCTTGCCACTGGTGTGCTTTATGTATGACCGGGATCTCTCTGGGTTTTCTGACAGATTTCGAGACAGAATTTCGTTGTGGAAATTATTAAAAGCGTCTCGCATTGAAGTATGCGCCATATTTCGAACTTCTGTAAAACTTTGACAATCTTGGGGATTTTGCGTTCTTTTAAATTTGACATGCTTATTTCGTTGCTTCTGCAACAACGATCTGACCCGTTTTATGTACCATGGGGCATCAGTACCATCACTTATTAATTTATGTGGTATATATCTCTCAATTGCTGTTGATACTCTCTCTTTGAAAACATTCCACAACTTTTCTACACTTACATAATCAGATCGGAAGGAGTGAAGACTGTCTCTTAAAAAGGCGTTAAGAGCATTTTTATCAGCTTTTTTAAATAGATATACTTTGCGTTTCTTTTTTATGGTTGTAGGTGTTACAGCATTCAGCCTAGCAGCAACTGCCCTGTGGTCGCTAACCCTGTATTCGTCACAACACTCACTATTTGTCCAGGATTATTTGTTGCTAAAAGGTCAAGTATGCTTTCACAACCATTTACTCTTCGAGTGGGCTCATGAACTAATTGTTCAAAATAATTTTCTGAGAAAGCATTCAGTACAATTTCGGATGATGTTTTATGCCTGCCGCCGGCTGTAAACGTATAATTTTTCCAGCATATCGAGGGTAGATTAAAGTCACCACCGACTATAATTGTATGAGCGGGGTACTTATCTGAAATAATACTCAAGTTTTCTTTGAACTGTTCAGCAACTATGTCTTCTGAGTCGGGATATGACCTCTCCCCTTTCTATTCCACGTGAACTATCTACTTCAATTTCGCTCAAGGTAAACTACCTCTGATAGCAATAAATACTCCACCACCAACTGCATTTAATCTATCCTTTCTGAACACTGTTAGATCGTTTGAAACTTCATGCGCCACTGTCATGAATTCATTGAGACTGGTGGTTGCCACTTTGAACAACTACTATGAGCTACATTGTTGTTAAGCGGTGTACGCTGTGTATGTCCATAACCAAATAAACATGAATTTCTGATCATTGGTCCCCTATATCAGTGTAATCGGTTGAGGTCTCACTATCATCTCTTTTTGAATTTGACCCATAAGTTTTTAGAGACAATATATAAGCAGTGAGATTATATCGGAATTCTCATTCGCTTTCTCTCATTTTATAGTTCGGAAGAGTGATTCTTGTAGCCTGTAGATAGTTTAGTGCGACTTGTTTCCATTTCAGATTTTCCAGTCAACAAAGCACTGTTCGTAGCTACGTGGTAGGCATGTGTGCTGCAGAAAAAGATCACCGGAAGGAGAGTTAACAATTCTCTATGTAGGCAACGAACAGAGCCACCACAACATTACGCCAAAAGGAAGGTACAGATCGGCGTCCACACTCAGTCCACCTCAGAGTACGAAATGCGAGTGAAACCAGAGTACAGACAGATCCACATGAGGGCTCAGTGCAGCATTCAGCGAATGCGTCGCCACTCCGCTCACCGAGTACGATTACAGCCGTGTCATCTGGAATGCCACGTCACCCTCTCGTCAGCGGTCAACTAGTCACTCCAAACGGGAGGAAAGCCGGTCCCCGCCGGCAGTCAACACGTGGTTCCATCAAAGGGAGCGAGAGACGTTTCAGCGTTTGAGGCCATCTTCAGGAATTAACACGATGACACTTTAATTCGTCGCACAGACAGTGTCAGAGGCTGAAGGCCAATCGATAGCAAAGCCGTCAGAGTCCAGCGGGGCTGAGCCGCGCCGCTCCCCGGCGCGACGCACTCGTTCACTAGGGACAGGTGCAGGCCGAGCCCCGCGCGAGCAACGCTATCGTTCGAGAGGTTGCGCCCCGCGGGAGCGCACAAAGCTGAGCCGCTAATTATGCCGCTGACACGAAACACCCCGCACAAGGAATGTTTGTATTGTCTGTTTGCCGGCCTCTCTATCATCCCCCACTGTCTGACCGTAGGCTGAAGCGACGCGTAATTAAACCGCCCTTCCGCAGGGCCCCTGTGGCACGCACCCTTTACTCCCGGGGCATGCCGATACCTACTTTCTTTCGGCGTCGTACTCGCTTCATTCAGCTGCAGACGCAAAAGAGTGCGGTCACGAGTCACACGGCCAAGAAAGGTATCCACTTCATGAAGCAGTCACTTTCTTATTCTTAGGATCCAACGTCGCCACTCTTATTCCGTTTTATTTGTTAGACTTAATTAGGCGCACTTTGCCGAGGGCTTTCTACCTCTCCCCCTTATTCGCTTTCCTCGTCCACCAATCTGTATCGGGTTTCGGCAGGGAGTCTTCACTGGAGTGCGTCTAATTAGGTCTACAAATGAGCTCGGTAAGAGAGAGAGAGAGAGAGAGAGAGAGAGAGAGAGAGAGAGAGAGAGAGCTTCATTTTACGAGAGGCTACGTTCCTCGCTGCCTTGAAAGTGAACAGGTATGAACTAGTAAAGATGGTGACTGTGCTATTATCTAGAAACAGGCAATGATATTATTAAGAACAACGCACCTCAGTGCTTCCCTTTTATTACAAAAATAGCAGGTAGTGACAACTTAATTGATGGTGGGTGAATAAAATTCGAAAATACTGAAGAGAAAGAAGAATTGGCTGAAGATTGTAACGGAATTTAACACTATTAACTTGGAATACGCGATCTATTTCTAATAAACACTCTTTTATTCGCGAAGATCTATCATATTTGACAGATGCATTGTTGGCACAGTTCTATGTCTTTAAATATTATGTTTATATATTTGCTTGGTTCACAAATTTTATGTCTGCCTTAATTACGGACATTATTTGCAAAAATATGGTTTCGTAGCCAGAAGAGTGGGGAATAATACTGTATTAGAATCCTGAATAAAATCAACTTGCTTGCAGAAAAAAAAAAGTGTTGGGTTACTGAACTCTCCCCGTATCTTTTCGGTAAGAAGGAAAAAACAGTTTTCTGTAAACTATTTGATTTTACGTATGAATTCTTATATTATAATCATATTTCATAGTGAATATTTCCAATTCGATTTGTTATCTTGTTGAGTGAATTAAGGAATAAGTATCAGGGAGTCTTGAAACGTACTCTGATAATAATTTGCTATTACTGAGTTTTTCGAAACTAATTATTTAATAAACTTGCTTAAAGAAATATTGTCAATGTCATTGGTGCAAAGCATAAGACTCTCGATATTCAGGATTAGAACTGTAAGCTGATTGGCTATGGAAGAACACAGCGTAAAAATGAGAACATATCCACAAAGCGCCTGGCAGAAATAGAACAAACACGTTTGACATACATTTAGTACCTATGCCATAAAATAATCACCAAAAACAGTCATTGCATGTGCATTATCTAAAGCCACACTGTTAGTTTACCGATGTCTGATCATGCTTAACTTTGTGATACTTGAAAACGGCCAAAGTCGAAAATCATGACAGTACAACAGAATAAACAATCTACACAGTCGATAATGTGGACTTTTCATTTAATGCAGTGTGGTCCCCATTTATCAAAGTTTCTTTCAATAGTCTACATTGCACTTGATTATATTTAAAAATATAAAAAATAGTTAGTGTTGTAATTTTTTAAACATAAATAAATTTTTAAATCGTAGTTTGATTATATTTAAAAATATAAAAAATAGTTAGTGTTGTAATTTTTTAAACATAAATAAATTTTTAAATCGTAGTTTTCGCATGCAAAAGCAAGCATGCTCACATCCTCTCTACGAACCTAGCAATCCCAGCATTTGCAAGTGCGGCAGTGGATTTTAAGTGGTCACAATTTATGCTTGATGAAGATCTGACCGAAGTGGCCGTGCGGTTAAAGGCGCTGCAGTCTGGAACCGCAAGACCGCTACGGTCGCAGGTTCGAATCCTGCCTCGGGCATGGATGTTTGTGATGTCCTTAGGTTAGTTGGGTTTAACTAGTTCTAAGTTCTAGGGGACTAATGACCTCAGCAGTTGAGTCCCATAGTGCTCAGAGCCATTTGCACCATTTTTGAAGATCTGACGGATCACTCCCATTATAACATACCGAGCACGTTTTTATTTTAACTTTTTCTTTAGCGAGTAATGAGATAAAACCGAGCAACCAGCGGAGTATGGAATCGTTATCAGACAGGATTCAAGGATGACATCGAAAAAGTTCAAAGTAGGACAGCTCCTTTTCTATTATAGCGAAATAGCTGAGTGTGTGTCACGGATATGATAAGCGAGTTGGGACGGCAGTCATTAAAACAATTCGTTTTTCGTTGTGGCGATATCTTTTCACTGACTCTTTATCTCCAACGTACTCCTACGAACCTGAAAATATTTTGTTGACACCCCCTACATAGGGTGCAATAATCATTGTAATGTAACAAGAGAAATCAGAACTCGTACGGAAAGATTTAAGTGTTCGTTTTTCTCGCGCGCTGTTCGAGAGTGCAACAGTGCAGAAATAGGGTGAAAGTAGTTCGATGAACCTCCTTGCCAGGCGCTTAAGTGTGCACTGCAGCACAGTCACGTAGATGTAGCTCTCATTTTAGTATTGTTTTGTGTTCAGTAGTAATTTGCATTTCTGTCGTGTCTAGATCTTTAATTCTGTTGGTGACTCAGTAGAGCTGAAACCAGTTAATAGCAATATATCTACCAAATGCCATCAAGACGCTTGTAAAAAAAGGAGATTGTAATGAATTGGAAGAATTGATTAGGAAGAATTCCTTTATTCAGCTGTGGTAGACAAATGGGTGGTGGTGGTAGTGCTGGCAGACGTAGTGGTGACGAATGAAATCGACACAAATACGGTAGTCTGGCTCGGACGAACCTAATACAGGACCCAATTATGAGGGTGCAGATTATCGGGTTTGTGGAGTATCCACCCATAGTTTAGTGATTTTTTAAAAATAGAAGACAAAGCGTGAAGAATTCTCACATAATTTCAATGAATATTTTCGTTTAAAATGCACTATTATACATGTGAATCATATTTTACCCTGGAAGACGATGCGAGCCACAGCCCTACCCTCGCACGTCGAACATCTGTCAAGCATTTCTTCCCATCCTTTTCCGCTTCTTCTTTAAATAAGTTCCAAAATCTCACCCTTACAACGTATCTGCAGCCTGTTTCTTATCTATATGGTTTCCTATCGTTTCCCTGAAAGGAAAAGGTCGATATTCCCAGTTCACTTAAAACCAAGATGAAAAGAAAATGACTTTTTAGAATGATATTTTCACTCTGCAGAGGAGTGTGCGCTGATATGAAACTTCCTGGCAGATTAAAACTGTGTGCCAGACCGAGACTCGAACTCGGCACCTTTGCCTTTCACGGGCAAGTGCTCTACCAACTTTATCTCATTTTGTTCGTTACTGCTTTCAAGTTCATAGTTGACCCATTAACTCTTTTATTGTTACAGAGGGCAGCTAAGCCTCTGACCGAACACGCTGAGCTACCGTGTTGGCACCAACTGAGCTACCCAAGCACGACTCACGACCCGTCCTCACAGCTTTAATCCTGCCAGTACCAAGTCTCCTACCTTCCAGACATCATCACACAAGCTCTCCTGCGAAACTTATGAACTACTGTTATACATCGCCAGAAGAAATGCACTGTTGATCGTTCTTTTCTAGCCGCCGACAGATCTTGGTGATACCACACAAAGATGAGCCTAAACATTATGATCGTCTGTTTAATTGTGTGTTGTTCCACTTCTTAAACACAGCACAATAGAGATTCTGCTTGGCATGCATTCTACAAGTCCTTGATACAGTTCCAGAGGTATGTGGCACCAGAGGTCTGAGCGAAGATCAAGCAATTCCTTTAAATTACAGGATGGTGGTTTACTGGCACGCAGTTGAAATCCGATATATGTTTTAATGGGTACAGATCAGGCATATGTGATGACAAAGACATCAATGTGAGTTGACTATAATGTCCCTCAAACCACTGTAAAAAGATTCTCACCTTGCTACCGTCCACTTCGGCTATTTAGGTGTTTCAATGCTTTACAATGACACAGTGTAATATCGATAATGATTTATTACGCCTATGTATTTGATCGAAGTGACTTTGTCAAGCCCATACTACAAATGCTGTATTCGAACATGTCCTGCTGGAAGATGTCACCACCGCAGTAAGAGACTTCAAGCATAAAGCAATACAGGTGGTCCGCAATAATGTTTACATAGTTCACTGCTGTCATGATGCCTTCGATTACCACCACAGATCCCACGGAAGACCAACTCAGAGCACCTCATAGCGTAATTCTGCCCTCACCGGCCTGTTCTACTCAAGCTGCACGGACTAACATCGAGTCGTCTGTCGCGAAGAAAATCATATACCAGCCCATACAGCCAAACAGATGAAATAATGTTACTATGTAGATTTGGCCTACGATAGTCTACCTTCTAAGGCTTGAGATGACGAAGGAAGATAGCATTAAATATAGACAGGTACAAAATAAGTATTCTGATTACAGAAACAAATACGCAGGTGCCAGCAGAATGCCTCAAACAAGAGGAGAAATATATCTGTGAGATTAAGAGGTGAAAAAGTATCTTCTACATGTGTACCTACATCTGTGCTCTACGAATCACTGTGAAGACCATGACAGAGGGTCCGCCCCACTGACCCAATTACTAACGCTCTTCCTGTTCTGTTCACGTATGGAGCGTGGGAGGAATTATTGTTTAAACGCCGCTGTGCGTGCTGTAATTAATCTTACGTTCACGATTCCTGTGGGAGCTCCAAGTAGGCGGTTGTAGTATATTCTCAGAGTCACCATTTAAAATTGGTTCTTGAAACTTTGTCAGCAAACTTTCCTGGGATAGTTTGCGTCTATCTTTCAACACCTGAGACTCTCTCCTGTGGGTCACATAAATCTGTGAGCATTCGTGACGTCCTTCTCTGTACACTTTCAGTATCCCCTGCTAGTCCTATTCGGAACGGGTCCCACACTCTTAAGCAATATTCTAGGTTGGAGGGCACGAGTGATTTGTAAGCAAGCTCCTTTCTAGACTAACTGCATTTCTCTAGTATCCTACCAATAAATCTAAGTTTGCTACCTCCTTTACCCACGACTGACGCTATGTGATCGTTCCACATTATGTCCCTACTGAGTGTTACATCCAAGTATTGGTGTGACTTTACAGACTCCAACAGTGACTCACTAATATTATATTCATAGGAATTTTGTGAAGTGCACCATTTCCATTTTTGGACATTTAAAGATAGTTGCTAGGAATTGCATCACTTTGAAATCTTACCAAGCTCTGACTGAATATTTGTATAGCTTCGTTAAGACTGTATTTCGTTATAGGTTACTCCATTATTCCGTAAGTTCAAATGGCTCTGAGCACTATGCGACCTAACAGCTGAGGTCATCAGTCCCCTAGAACTTACGAGGTGCATTCAAGTTCTAAGGCCTCCGATTTTTTTTCTAATTAACTACTCACCCGAAATCGATGAAACTGACGTTACTTCTCGACGTAATCGCCCTGCAGACGTACACATTTTTCACAACGCTGACGCCATGATTCCATGGCAGTGGCGAAGGCTTCTGTAGGAGTCTGTTTTGACCACTGGAAAATCGCTGAGGCAATAGCAGCACGGCTGGTGAACGTGCGGCCACGGAGAGTGTCTTTCATTGTTGGAAAAAGCCAAAAGTCACTAGCAGCCAGGTCAGGTGAGTAGGGAGCATGAGGAATCACTTCAAAGTTGTTATCACGAAGAAACTGTTGCGTAACGTTAGCTCGATGTGCGGGTGCGTTGTCTTGGTGAAACAGCACACGCGCAGCCCTTCCCGGACGTTTTTGTTGCAGTGCAGGAAGGAATTTGTTCTTCAAAATATTTTCGTAGGATGCACCTTTGGAACGCAATGGGTAAGGATTACGCCCTCGCTGTCCCAGAACATGGACACCATCATTTTTTCAGCACTGGCGGTTACCCGAAATTTTTTTGGTGGCGGTGAATCTGTGTGCTTCCATTGAGCTGACTGGCGCTTTGTTTCTGGATTGAAAAATGGCATCCACGTCTCATCCATTGTCACAACCGACGAAAAGAAAGTCCCATTCATGCTGTCGTTGCGCATCAACATTGCTTGGCAACATGCCACACAGGCAGCCATGTGGTCGTCCCTCAGCATTCGTGGCACCCACCTGGATGACACTTTTCGCAGTTTCAGGTCGTCATGCAGGATTGTGTGCACAGAACCCACAGAAATGCCAACTCTGGAGGCGATCTGTTCAACAGTCATTCGGCGATCCTCCAAAACAATTCTCTCCACTTTCTCGATCATGTCGTCAGACCGGCTTGTGCGAGCCCGAGGTTGTTTCGGTTTGTTGTCACACGATGTTCTGCCTTCATTAAACTGTCGCACCCACGAACGCACTTTCGACACATCCATAACTCGATCACCACATGTATCCTTCAACTGTCGATGAATTTCAGTTGGTTTCACACCACGCAAATTCAGAAAACGAATGATTGCACGCTGTTCAAGTAAGGAAAACGTCGCCATTTTAAGTATTTAAAACAGTTCTCATTCTCGCCGCTGGCGGTAAAATTCCATCTGCCGTATGTTGCTGCCATCTCTGGGACGTATTGACAATGAATTCGGCCTCATTTTAAAACAATGCGCATGTTTCTATCTCTTTCCAGTCCGGAGAAAAAAAATCGGAGGCCTTGGAACTTGAATGCACCTCGCAGAACTACTTAAACCTAACTAACCGAAGGACGGCACACACATTCCATGCCCGAGACCGGATTCGAACCTGTGACCGTAGCAGTCGCGCGGTTCCGGACTGAAGCACATAGAACCGCTCGGTCACCGCATTCCCTAAGTCTGTGGCTACTATTAATATAGCCGTGCGGTCGGGTGGCTGCTTCCCCCCCCCCCCCCGCCCCCCTCCCCCCCGTCGGAGGTTCGAGTCCGTGTGTGTGTTGTCAGCGTAAGTTAGTTTAAGTTCGATTAAGTAGTGCGTAAGCTTAGGGACCAATGACCTAATGACCTCAGCAGTTTGATCCCATTTGATCCCATAAGACCTTCCCACAGATTTCCAAAATTTACCACTATTAATATTGTCCACAATATCATTAATATACAACATGAACAGCGAGAGACCTAACAAACATTCCTGGGGTACAGCAGAACTTACTTCTCCATCTGTCGATGATTCTCCATCCAATATAACATGCTGCGTCCTGCCTGCCAAGAGATCCTCAATCTAGTCAAGTATTTCGTCTGATACTGCATATGTCGTACTTTTGATAATAAGCGTGATACTGAGTCAGATGCTTTTCGATCTTGTGTACCAACCGTAAAATATCCACCATTCTTCGTCTAGAGCAGCCTGAAGTGGAATGATCATATGAAAATAATTACAGTGAAAGCAGTGCCAGGCTGAGATTCAATATAAACATACAAAGGAAATGAAATTCATCCTCGAAATAACTGGGTTATAAGACGCTTGTCCGCCCGCGTCTTGAGTAACGCACGTCAGGTTTGAACCGCCACAAGAAAGGATTTATGAAGGAAGCAGGAAACTCTGAAGACGAGTAGGCTCTTTCCACACGGGTTCGCAAATAGAGAGCTTCGCATGGATGCCCCACTGTCCAGGAGTAAATTCTGGAAGAGAGGGTTATGTATCACACAGAGATTTATTATTATAATTTCTGGCGCATATGTTCAAAGGAAAATCAATCTAAACATTATTTCATTTTACATACATCTCACAAAATTTCCATGACCAGAAAATTCAGAGAAATTACAACTCACACTTAGTGATAGTCGCTCTTCACGGTTTCCATTCACGAAATGAAGAGAACTTGAGGGAATTCTGCTCCTACATAAAATCACTCAGCAGTTTGAAGGCTTCCATTCAGTCCCTCGTCGATGAGTCTGTTGTGGTAATAGCACACAGCGAAAGGAAAGCTGGAGTTTTACATTTCACGTTTAAGAACACATTCACAGAGGGGGGATCGTACAGATATATCATCTTTGACCGTCGCACAGTCTCCTGTATAGAGCAGATGTCGTCTGACTAGGGTCTCCCGTCGGGTAGACCGTTCGCCGTGTCCAAGTCTTTCGATTTGACGCCACTTCGGTGACTTACGCGTCGATGGGGATGAAATGATGATGCTTAGGACAACACAACACCCAGTCCGTGAGCAGAGAAAATCTGCGACGCAGCCGGAAATCGAACCCGGGCCCTTAGGATTGACATTCTGTCGCGCTGACCACTCAGCTGCGCAGGGCGGACAGTCTCCTGTATGGTGGACACAGACATAAGCAACCCTGGTGTTGAGAAGCAACTGAAAGAATTAAAAACAAATAAGCCGCCAGGACCGAACTTAATAGTATCTCTGTTTTACAGGGAGTACGCTTCGGTATTCGCCCCTTACTTGGCTTGCATCTATCGCGTATTACTCGCCCATCACAAAGACTCCAGCGATTGAAAATAAAGCACATTTGACTTCTATATATATTAACGGAAAAGAATGGACCGCAGAATTGCTGATCAATATCCATAACATCGGTTTGATGCAGAATTTTTGAAAATTTTCTCATTTCGAGTACAATATATGTTCTTGAGAAGGAAAAACTTTTGTCCACAAATCAGCACAAATTTAGAAAAAAATCGGTCATGTGAAACTCAGGCTAGCCTTTTTTCATATGATATTTTGCAAACCCCAGATGTTAGCCTTTTCTGATATGATATTTTGCGAGACCGAGATGAAGGCCAAAAGGTTCCCTTGGATTCCAAGATTTCCGGAACGCGTTTGACTCAGTTCCCCATTGCACACTGTTAACGAAAGATCCAACATATGGAATCGGTTTTCAGACATGTAAGTGGTTTGAAGAATTCTTAAGTAAGAGGACACAGTATGTTGTAGTAATTTTTGAGAACATTTACCGTGGATGACAGCGGTTTTCCTTAGTTCTTTCAAATGAACATAAACATTCTCATGTTGAGCAGTATGAGCAGTTGCCGTCCGTGGAGTGCGTAGCGCCTGCTCCGTTCACCGCCACCACCTAGCAACATCTCATGAGGTCTGAAGATAATCAGTAACTGACTGAAACAAGTAACCACAAAAATTAAGATTTCTTGCGGTCGAGACTGTTAATGTTTATTTCCAGTACATTGTCCTGGACGGCAAGTGTTAATCAGAAAATGGTTCAAATGGCTCTGAGCACCATGGGACTTAACTTCTGAGGTCATCAGTCAACTAGAACTTAGAACTACTTAAACCTAACTAACCTAAGGACATCACACACATCCATGCCCGAGGCAGGATTCGAACCTGCGACCGTAGCGGTCGCACGGTTCCAGACTGTAGTGCCTAGAACCGCTCGGCCAACCCGGGCGGCTGTTCATCAGAGCCAAGGCTACCGTCAGGAGTGCCCCAGGGAAATGTGATAGGACGCCCTTCTATTCTATTTACGTAGCCGATATGGCCTATAAAGTGAGCAGGATTTTGCGAAGTTTAGCTAATGACACTGGAGTGTAAGCGAAGGTGTCGCCGTTGAGAGACTGTAGGAGCATATAAGATGACATGCAAAAAATTTCTAGTTGGTGTCATGGCTAGCAGCTTGTTCAAAATGTAGAAAAAGTAAGCTAATATACACTCCTGGAAATTGAAATAAGAACACCGTGAATTCATTGTCCCTGGAAGGGGAAACTTTATTGACACATTCCTGGGGTCAGATACATCACATGATCACACTGACAGAACCACAAGCACATAGACACAGGCAACAGAGCATGCACAATGTCGGCACTAGTACAGTGTATATCCACCTTTCGCAGCAATGCAGGCTGCTATTCTCCCATGGAGACGATCGTAGAGATGCTGGATGTAGTCCTGTGGAACGGCTTGCCATGCCATTTCCACCTGGCGCCTCAGTTGGACCAGCGTTCGTGCTGGACGTGCAGACCGCGTGAGACGACGCTTCATCCAGTCCCAAACATGCTCAATGGGGGACAGATCCGGAGATCTTGCTGGCCAGGGTAGTTGACTTACACCTTCTAGAGCACGTTGGGTGGCACGGGATACATGCGGACGTGCATTGTCCTGTTGGAACAGCAAGTTCCCTTGCCGGTCTAGGAATGGTAGAACGATGGGTTCGATGACGGTTTGGATGTACCGTGCACTATTCAGTGTCCCGTCGACGATCAGCAGTGGTGTACGGCCAGTGTAGGAGATCGCTCCCCACACCATGATGCCGGGTGTTGGCCCTGTGTGCCTCGGTCGTATGCAGTCCTGATTGTGGCGCTCACCTGCACGGCGCCAAACACGCATACGACCATCATTGGCACCAAGGCAGAAGCGACTCTCATCGCTGAAGACGACACGTCTCCATTCGTCCCTCCATTCACGCCTGTCGCGACACCACTGGAGGCGGGCTGCACGATGTTGGGGCGTGAGCGGAAGACGGCCTAACGGTGTGCGGGACCGTAGCCCAGCTTCATGGAGACGGTTGCGAATGGTCCTCGCCGATACCCCAGGAGCAACAGTGTCCCTAATTTGCTGGGAAGTGGCGGTGCGGTCCCCTACGGCACTGCGTAGGATCCTACGGTCTTGGCGTGCATCCGTGCGTCACTGCGGTCCGGTCCCAGGTCGACGGGCACGTGCACCTTCCGCCGACCACTGGCGACAACATCGATGTACTGTGGAGACCTCACGCCCCACGTGTTGAGCAATTCGGCGGTACATCCACCCGGCCTCCCGCATGCCCACTATACGCCCTCGCTCAAAGTCCGTCAACTGCACATACGGTTCACGTCCACGCTGTCGCGGCATGCTACCAGTGTTAAAGACTGCGATGGAGCTCCGTATGCCACGGCAAACTGGCTGACACTGACGGCGGCGGTGCACAAATGCTGCGCAGCTAGCACCATTCGACGGCCAACACCGCGGTTCCTGGTGTGTCCGCTGTGCCGTGCGTGTGATCATTGCTTGTACAGCCCTCTCGCAGTGTCCGGAGCAAGTATGGTGGGTCTGACACACCGGTGTCAATGTGTTTTTTTTTTTTCCATTTCTAGGAGTGTAGATTAACAGAAAAAAACAGTCCCGTCATGTCTGAATACAAATGGTTCAAATGGCTCTGAGCACTATGGGACTCAACTTCTGAGGTCATTAGTCCCCTAGAACTTAGAACTAGTTAAACCTAACTAACCTAAGGACATCACACACATCCATGCCCGAGGCAGGATTCGAACCTGCGACCGTAGCGGTCTCGCGATTCCAGACTGCAGCGCCTAGAGCCGTACGGCCACTTCGGCCGGCTGTCTGAATGCAGTATTTGTAGTATGGGCTTGACAAAGTCACTTCGATCAAATATATAGGCGTAATAAATCATTATCGATATTACACTGCGTCATTGTAAACCATTGAAACACCTAAATAGCCGAAGTGGACGGTAGCAAATCGGTCGAAACGTCGGCAATTGAGTTTTTTAGTAGTTTATAGTGACGTGGTCGTATACCCAAATAAATTTTATCCAAAAACACCTAGGCGTGATGTTGCGAAACAGTATGAAATGGAACAGTCTCTTAAGACTATTAACAGGGAAGGCGAATGGTCCACTTCGTTTTATTTGGAGAGTTATAGGAATGTTTATCCCCAATATAAAGGAGATCGCTACAGCAAACTATAGTCGTGTCGGCTTAAGAAGCACCGCGACAGTTGCAGTGGGCTAGTCGCAGCAGCTTCGCGCGCCTACCTCAACCAGTCACTTGACGCTATTTTGTAAACGTCTCTATGGCAGATCTATAGGTGGCTGTTGTTTTTGTTTGTTGTTTTCGCCTGGAGGTATTGCAATTCGCAGATGAAAACTGACGTCAGCGATGCTAGCTGTCAGGGATTTTCTGACACCAATTGGACTACAGTTGACCCATTATTTAGTACGGCTCGAGTGTTTCGGATCGCTGTAAGATGGGATTAAAGAAAGACATCGACGCAGTTCAGAGGCATGCAGGTAGATTTATCACCAGTAGGTACTGTTAACACTGGAGTATTACCGAGGTGCTTCGTGAAATCAAATGCGAATTCTTGGAGGTAAGACGACCTTCTTTTCGCGTAATAGTACTGAGACACTTAAAAGATTCGTACATTTTTAAGGCAGCCGTCTACGGCAATAATATAATTTAGAAAACGCATATTAATTTTGCTGCACTGAATTTTACACACTTATTCCGACCCGTTTCCGTTGTCAACCAACGTCCACGGAAAAGGAAAAAACAATTTTTACGTTTCATATATAATGCCACAGACGAATGCCATACTACTGAGTATGCGCAGTGACTGACTACTATTGATGTGCATCTTAATATGCCCTGTGGTATGGCATTCGTCTGTAGCGTGATATATAAAATGTAAAACTGGTATTGTTTTTTGATTTTTCCTGTGTGATGGTGGAAGACACAATATGGTCAGAATAAATGTGTAAAATTCAACAGAGCAAAGTTATCATGCATTTTCTAGCACTTAAAAGAACGCCCATTTGCGAATGACTGCTGAAGGACTGTACTGTCGTCGACGTACGTCTCGCGAAAAAACCGAGAAGACTAATTGAGAAAAATTAGGATTCGCACGGAGGCAGAGAGACAACTGCTTTCCCCTCGCAAGGGAAGTGACCACTAGTGGTACAAGGTACCCCCCACCACCATGCCCCATATTATGGCTTGTAGAGAATTGATGCAGATGAAAATGAGAGTGGGGCAATGTTGCGGGTCTAAAAGTACCGTCTGGTACACACCATCAGCTGATATGCTGGGTATTAGATGTAGGCTGGAACTGCCTCCATATATGCAATCAACAAGCACTCATTTTCCTTCTATCCAGCACTCTCTATCTCCCTTAACGCTAGACTCTTACAAGGTCTTTCCAGATTGTTTCCTACAGCAGTATCCTCTTTGTGTATTGCACGCAAAAAGGGAGGGAGCGAATCTTCGATAGTTGCCCACGCCGCTGTGGGAGGGAAACGACTCTGTACTATAGCGAAGATAATCCTGGCGTTGTACTCGACCGCTGTGTACATAAAGGCAGCAGTGTCACGGTGTGGGCCTCGAGCCGCCTAGGCAGCCGGTGTAGCGTTGCGGGCGCGGCTCCAGTTGCGCGTAGCAAAGGGCGCGCTGACACGCGAGAGAGCGACCGGCCAGTCGGAGCCGGCGTCCAGTAGGACGGCGCGGCGGTCATTACAGAATGCGATACCACGCGGGCGCGCGGCCGCGCAGCCGGCTGGACACTAGAGGCGCCTAATTATGCAGGCGGCCTGCCTCCGGGCACTCCGCTGGCGCAACACAGCAGCACAGCACAGCACACCGCAACGCGAGGCGAAACCCGCCGGCTCTCTCCACTGTGCGCCTGCGAGGAGGCTTTCCTTTCTCGTATACAGGGTGTTACAAATAGGTACAGCCAAACTTTCAGGAAACATTCCTCACACACAAAGAAAGAAACTATGGTATGTGGACATGTGTCCGGAAACGCTTACTTCCATGTTAGAGCTCATTATATTACCTCTCTTCAAATCACATTAATCATGAAATGGAAACACACAGCAACAGAATGTACCAGTGTGACTTCAAACACTTTGTTACAGGAAATGTTCAAAATGTCCTCCGTTTGCGAGGATACATGCATACACCCTCCGTCGCATGGAATCCCTGATGAGCTGATGCAGTCTGGAGAATGGCGAATTGTATCACAGCCGTCCACAATACGAGCACGAAGAGTCTCTACATTTGGTACCGGGGTTGCGTAGACAAGAGCTTTCAAATGCCCCCATAAATGAAAGTCAAGAGGGTTGAGGTCAGGAGAGCGTGGAGGCCATGGAATTGGTCCGCCTCTACCAATCCATCGGTCACCGAATCTGTTGTTGAGAAGCGTACGAACACTTCGACTGAAATGTGCAGGAGCTCCATCGTGCATGAACCACATGTTGTGTCGTACTTGTAAAGGCACATGTTCTAGCAGCACAGGTAGAGTATCCCGTATGAAATCGTGATAACGTGCTCCATTGAGCGTAGGTGGAAGAACATGGGGCCCAATCGAGATATCACCAACAATGCCTGCCCAAACGTTCACAGAAAATTTGTGTTGATGACGTGATTGCACAATTGCGTGCGGTTTCTCGTCAGCCCAAACATGTTGATTGTGAAAATTTACAATTTGATCACGTTGGAATGAAGCCTCACCCGTAAAGAGAACACTTGCACTCAAATGAGGTATGACACATTGTTGGATGAACCATTCGTAGAAGTGTACCCGTGGAGGCCAATCAGCTGCTGATAGTGACTGCACATGCTGTACATGGTACGGAAACAACTGGTTCTCCCGTAGCACTCTTCATACAGTGACGTCGTCAACGTTACCTTGTACAGCAGCAACTTCTCTGACGCTGACATTAGGGTTATCGTCAACTGCACGAAGAATTGCCTCGTCCATTGCAGGTGTCCTCGTCGTTCTAGGTCTTCCCCAGTTGCGAGTCATAGGCTGGAATGTTCCGTGCTCCCTAAGACGCCGATCAATTGCTTCCAACGTCTTCCTGTCGGGACACCCTCGTTCTGGAAATCTGTCTCGATACAAACGTACCGCGCCACGGCTATTGCCCCATGCTAATCCATACATCAAATGGGCATCTGCCAACTCCGCATTTGTAAACATTGCAGTGACTGCAAAACCACGTTCGTGATGAACACTAACCTGTTGATGCTACGTACTGATGTCCTTGATGCTAGTACTGTAGAGCAATAAGTCGCATGTCAACACAAGCACCGAAGTCAACATTACCTTCCTTCAATTGGGCCAACTGGCGGTGAATCGAGGAAGTACAGTACATACTGACGAAACTAAAATGAGCTCTAACATGGAAATTAAGCGTTTCCGGACACATGTCCACATAACATCTTTTCTTTATTTGTGTGTGAGGAATGTTTCCTGAAAGTTTGGCCGTACCTTTTCGTAACACCCTGTATACAAAATGAATCTGGCCCGGAAAATATTTGGAGCCCTTTAAGGTATGCAACCCAAATTACATTATCCCCATCTGGAAAATGTGAGTTGAGTTGCCTACTTTAAAGTGGATCAAATATTTTCCGGGGCAATGTTATTTTGGAACTTCGCAGGCTCTCGCGGTATAATAAGTCTTGAAAGTCTCTTCGGGTTTGGTGCCGGATGCTGAAATCAACAAGTTGCAATATTTTGGCGATCCAGCTGTCTGCCGTCTGCAGGAGAATGCTGCTGCTGCTGAGCCCCGCTGAAAACTGATGCCAAGGCTGCAAATCATCGTCCTATATGTAGGCCTCCGTACCATACACGGTGTATGCTCCACCCATCGCAGCTGCTGCCCTCCAAGACTGGGCTGTTGGCACCGCCCATAGCAGACTCCCGGCGGCAGCGGTATATCGCAACCATTCTTTCATTTCTGGACGTCATGGTTTACAAAAAAATAAGACGGTGCTCTGGGACATAGTGTTTACCGAAAGCCGAGACACGCCTATCGATATCAGCATGCTAAGAGTTGCCATCCGCCATTACAACGCAGTGGCGACCTTAGGAGTCTGGTACATAGAGCGTATGCCATTTCCGGAGCGGACAGATCAATCCAAGAACTTTATATTTACAATGAAATGAACACCCTTAGCTGCTTACAGGGGAACAGATGAAAATGTGTTCCCCGACCGGGACTCGAACCCGGGATCTCCTGCTTACATGGCAGACGCTCTAACCATCTTTGCCACCGAGGACACCGAGGATAGCGCGGCTGCAGGGATTTATCTCTGGCACGCCTCCTGCGAAACCCACATTCTCAACGTATTGTGCCGCACTACATTCGTAGTGCCCCCGCCCATTATACTCATTACTCGCGGCGCATTGCCGATTCCAGTAAGAGTTCGGGCACTGTTTGTGCATTCGCACAGAAGAATATGGTCAAGTGGGCAGTGAGCCTTAACTATATATATACTAAGATGGTATCTGTTCTTTCCGACATGTCCGAAAGAACAGATACCATCTTGGTATATATAACTTTATATTTGATGGCTGTTTTTAAGGGAAATGGATTATCTGAGGAGTAGATTTGTCAGGCTATGAAGTTTGGACCATACCCGGACGTGCACGAAGAGGAGCATACATCTATGAACATCCTTCCAGTCCATATGTGGTATAACGGCAAACCAATACTAATACATCTATGGCCTTTATTTCTTACGCTTGCAACCAAGACTGTTTTTAACAGATACTAATACATCTATGGCCTTTATTCCTTACGCTTGGGGCGTATCATTCAAGATTAGAAGAATTTTAAGGATTTTTAACATTAAGAGCGTGTTCCACCCTTTTTCCAAGAGTAGGGCACTTCTCGGCTCTGTGAAAGACGATATGGGGCTTAGGACGCCTGGCATATATAAAAGTCAATGTCAGTGGTGGAAAGCTTACACACGCCGTTCGATTCGTACAATTCAGGACAGGTACGTGGAACATCGCCGTCATACGAGGCTACAACAAAAAAAAATGGCTCTGAACACTATGGGACTCAACTGCTGAGGTCATTAGTCCCCTAGAACTTAGAACTAGTTAAACCTAACTAACCTAAGGACATCACAAACATCCATGCCCGAGGCAGGATTCGAACCTGCGACCGTAGCGGTCTTGCGGTTCCAGACTGCAGCGCCTTTAACCGCACGGCCACTTCGGCGGGCGAGGCTACAACAGCCGGAAAAAATCACGATAACAGAACACTGTACGAGAGACACAGGATGAAATCCGACACGACTGTGACAATTGCAAACGCTTCCGGTTTTTGTAACACTGTTTATAAAGACGCAATCGAAATTACGCTGGCAGGCAATGTGATTAATATACACAAGGGTTTTCCTCTTAGCAGGACGTGGAACGCTGCACTAACCGGCATAAAAACAGTGTGTTCTCCAGTGCGACCAGCCTGAGTGTTATAAAATAGTCTTTGGGTGCGATACATCGTTGCTGCCGGTGTTCTACTAAGGGAGGCACTGCCAGCCTTGTCTTTGGGAGCAGCAACTATGATGGGCAGCGCACCGTGTAAGCTAAAGAGACGTACGTAAGACGGTCATTTGCAGCCTTGCCATCTGTTTTCTGCGGGACTCTGCAGCAGCGGCATTCTCCTGAAGATGGCGGACGTTGTATCACCGAAATATTGAATTTGGTTAAATTCAGGATCCGACAGCAAACCCAAAGACACTTTCAAGTCCAGTGTTATTTTGCCCAACCTGTACAGTTTCAGAAAATTCAATTACATGGACAACAGTCAATTCTGAACTGATGGTACCTTAGGGATCGAAAACCAGTTTTTAATAAACAGTTATATACTGGACTAAAACCAGGCGCGGATACAGAGTACATTTGTGGTGGGGGTCATAGTCTGTAAGAGATTTAGGATGGTCTTCAAAATGTGTTTCACCTGTGTCGTATCTGTTGCAGATATCGGGGATGAGAGTGACGCCTAAGTCCCCTCCAGAGGCGTGCTTGTTTCTGTTACTGAGTATTCGGGTTATTTTAACTGTAGATTAGCAAGTCCACATTTTTCCAAGTCTCACCATCCACTCTTCCCTAATATTTTCAGTTGCTATTACCCCAAGTGTTAGCAAGCATAGGATGATAAGGATAAAGTAAGTAAAATGATTTAATATAGCAATTTATTTTAGCCGTTGTTTAGTATATCGCTTTCGCATAACTTCAATGAGACTGACATGCACAGGAGAAGATTCTTCGCCTGAAGATGATGGAGACGCATTCCATCGAAACATTGCTACGAGACGACGACGCTACTCGGCTACCCGTGAAGACTCCATATATACACCTTTTTTACTTCCACCACAGGCGCCTTTAGACATGTACTGATCGTTCACTGCCCTATGCGTAAAGCACGCCTATGATTCGATGGGAAGACGTTTAAAGAGTGGCTATAATTAAACTTTCGCTACTTAAGCCAGTGTAGGCGGAAAACTATGTACCTTAGGGGCACCCAACTTCATGGGAATGAAGTTCCGACTGTGCCCTGCAGGATTTTCATTGTTGGTAGTGTTAGCATCGTGACTTGCCCTTAAGGGCCGGTAGTGGTACGATGACGTAGGGGTGAAACACAAGCATCAGTGTGCATTACAGCTGCAGACAGTCAACCTGGGTCTGGACAAGGTGCGCAGAGCTGATTTATCAAAACAACAGCTTATAGTGCCGCTGCTCTTCGCGGGTATCAGAAGGTTAAAGGAATACGGGCAAGTCCTCTTCCGCACCGGGGTGAAGAACATGATTCGGAAGTTCGAATTAACTGGCAGCTCCTCGGATAGGCAGACGGCCAACTTGCGACATAAATCGCTGAATAAGTTACTGTTGCCGTCGCTAAGAACACTGGACGCAATATGCAGCTTTCAAGCCGTACACGAGCTTTGTCACGACAGCTGAACATTGTTTGGTCCTGCGTTG
This sequence comes from Schistocerca nitens, assembly GCF_023898315.1. Taxonomy (NCBI): domain Eukaryota; kingdom Metazoa; phylum Arthropoda; class Insecta; order Orthoptera; family Acrididae; genus Schistocerca; species Schistocerca nitens. The sequence continues at coordinate 816,734,410 of NC_064614.1, forward strand.
TTTCGGGCAGCAGCACATCAGTCTCTAGCGCGGTTCCAGGCAGTCGTGGATGCAGGTGGTCGTTACACTGTAACCTGGAACGTAAACGTGGCATGCAATTAACAAATGTTACGACTTCATGAGAAACTTAAAATATGTTTATTTCAATGATTTATTAGTTGTCTTCCACATCTCTACATCTACATCTACATGGATACTCTGAAAATCACATTTAAGTGCCTGGCAGAAGGTTCTTCGAGCCACCTTCATAATTATCTATTATTCCAATCTCGTATAGCGCGCGGAAATAATGAAGTCTTGTATCTTTCCGTACGAGCGCTGATTTCCCTTATTTTATCATGCTGATCTTTCCTCCCTATGTAGGTCGGTGTCAAAAAAAATATTTTCGCATTCGGAGGAGAAAGTTGCTGATTGGAATTTCGTGAGAAGATTCCGTCGCAACGAAAAACGCCTTTCTTTTAATGATGTCCAGCCCAAATCCTGTATCGCTTCTGTGACACTCTCTCCCATATTTCGCGATAATACAAAACGTGCTGCCTTTCTTTGAATGTTTTCGATGTACTCCATCAGTCCAATCTGGTAAGGATCCCACACCGCGCAGCAGTTTTCTAAAAGAGAATGGACAAGCGTAGTGTAGACGGTCTCCTTAGTAGGCCTGTTACATTTTCTCAGTGTCCTGCCAATAAAACGCAGTCTTTGGTTAGCCTTCCCCACAACATTTTCTATGTTTTCCTTCCAATTTCAGTTGCTCGTAATTGTAATTCCTAGGTATTTAGTTGAATTTACGGTTTTTAGATTAGACTGATTTATCGTGTAATCGAAGTTTAGCGAGTTCCTCTTAGCACTCATGTGGATGACCTCACAATTTTCGTTATTTAGGATCAAATGCCACTTTTCGCGCCATTGAGATATCTTTTCTAAATCGTTTTGCGGTATGTTTTGGTCTTCTGATGACTTTACTAGGCGATAAACGACAGCGTCGTCTGCAAACAACCGAAGACGGCTGCTCAGATTGTCTCCAAAATCGTTTATATAGATAAGGAACAGCAAAGGGCCTATAACACTACCTTGGTTAACGCCGGAAATCACTTCCGTTTTACTCGATGACTTTCCGTCAATTACTACGAACTGTGACCCCTCTCACAGGAGCCGGCCGCGGTGGTCTCGCGGTTCTAGGCGTGCAGTCCGGAACCGTGCGACTGCTACGGTCGCAGGTTCGAATCCTGCCTCGGTCATGGATGTGTGTGATGTCCTTAGGTTAGTTAGGTTTAAGTAGTTCTAAGTTCTAGGGGACTAATGACCACAGCAGTTGAGTCCCATAGTCCTCAGAGCCATTTGAACCATTTGAACCCTCTCACAGGAAATCAAAAATCCAGTCACATAACTGAGACGATATTCGACAAGCATGCAATTTAACTACGATGCAGCTTGTGTGGTACAGTGTCAAAAGCCTTCCGGAAATCCAGAAATACTGAATCTATCTGAAATCCCCTATCAATAGCACTCAGCACTTCATGTGAATAAAGAGCTAGTTGTGTTTCACAAGAACGATGTTTTCTAAGCCCATGTTGAGTAAGTGTCAATAGCCCGTTCTCTTCGAGGTAATTCATTATGTTCGAACCCAATATATGTTCTAAAATCCTGTTGCACATCGACGTTAACGATATGGGCCTGTAATTTAGTGGATTACTCCTACTACCTTTCTTGAATATTGGTGTGACCTGTGCAACTTTCCAGTCTTTGGGTACGGATCTTTCGTCGAGCGAACGCTTGTATATGATTGTTAAGTATGGAGCTAATGCATCAGCATACTCCGAAAGTAACTTAATTGGTATACAGTCTGGAACAGAAGACTTGCTTTCATTGATAATATCCTAATAAATGTTTCCACAATGTATCATTGTCCTGAGATCATTCGTTTGTGATAGAGGCCTTCTCAAGCAGCGAAAGTCTATTTGCAACCAGTCCGTCCTTTCATAACAGTCTCCAGCGGCAATCCTCGTAACTGACACCGCATGTGTTTCAGGCATTGCAAAAAGTTCCTCAAGATGACTAGTGGAGGCTGTCTACTTCTATGAAAACAAAGTAAGAGCCTACGGAATATCAGACCAGCTGTGTGGCTGGATTGAAGAATTTTTAGCAAACAGAACACAGCATGTTGTTATCAATGGAGAGACGTCTACAGACGTTAAAGTAACCGCTGGCGTGCCACAGGGGAGTGTTATGGGACCATTACTTTTCACAATATATATAAATGACCTAGTAGATAGTGTCGGAAGTTCCATGCGGCTTTTCGCGGATGATGCTGTAGTATACAGAGAAGATGCAGCACTAGAAAATTGTAGCGAAATGCAGGAAGATCTACAGCGGAGAGGCACTTGGTGCAGGGAGTGGCAACTGACCCTTAACATAGACAAATGTAATGTATTGCGAATACATAGAAAGAACGATCCTTTATTGTATGATTACATGATAGCGGAACAAACACTGGTAGCAGTTACTTCTGTAAAATATCTGGGAGTATGCGTGCGCAACGATTTGAAGTGGAATGATCATATAAAATTAATTGTTGGTAAGGCGGGTGCCAGGTTGAGATTCATTGGGAGAAAATGTAGTCCATCAACAAAGGAGGTGGCTTACAAAACACTCGTTCGACCTATACTTGAGTATTGCTCATCAGTGTGGGATCCGTACCAGGTCGGGTTGACGGAAGAGATAGAGAAGATCCAAAGAAGAGTGGCGCATTTCGTCACAGGGTTATTTGGTAACCGTGATAGCGTTACGGAGATGTTTAGCAAACTCAAGTGGCAGACTCTGCAAGAGAGACGCTCTGCATCGCCGTGTAGCTTGCTCACCAGGTTTCGAGAGGGTGCGTTTCTGGATGAGGTATCGAATATATTGCTTCCCCCCTACTTATACCTCCCGAGGAGATCACAATGTAAAATTAAAGAGATTCGAGCGCGCAGAGAGGCTTTCAGACAGTCGTTCTTCCTGCGAACCATACGCGACTGGAACAGAAAAGGGAGGTAATGACAGTGGCACGTAAAGTGCCTTCCGCCACACACCGTTGGGTGGCTTGCGGAGTATAAATGTAGATGTAGATGAAACTACGAATACAAAAGTGTTTTAATGTCTTTGGCGTTCACACCTTCTGCTGATAATGATGATGGATATCAATTCGAAATGAAATGAATACTCGTCACATTATTTACACCTCTACAAAGCTTGATTAATGTCGGACTAGAGCTTCATGGATCCATTTCCGTCGGCGTAGTACTAATCCTGCTGTCGAACAGTGTAATACTTTCCGCAACCTGTTCACGTCATTTAGAATTTAGCCACTTTTAAGAAAAGGGGACTCACAGACGCTCAAACGTTTTGATAAAGTTCACGTGTGTTTCTGTTGACGGCAAACACTAGTATTCCAGCAGGCATTACTTCCCGCCAGCCACGAGCAACGTCCTTACCGCCGCACCTTTCTCGTGCCACCACGCCGCGTCAGCTCGCTGCAGGCGCCCGCGACACCTCGCACGCCCACCCACGCTTCCGCCTTTGTTTCTCTCTCCTCTGCAGGTGGCCGCCTCGTTTCTTTGCATATTTATCAGGCTCCTGTGACGTCCCTGCCGTGACGCGCCGCCCCCGATGGAGTGAGTTCCCGCGCCTCCGCCTCGGGTAGCGGAGCTGCCGCGCCACGCCGCTTCCTCCAAATCCATATGAATATGGATAAGCGCCTGCCTGCTGCCTCTTACACATACGCAGACGCCTCTGCTGATACAGTCTGAAAATATTTCTCACTCTGCGTTTCGCTTCGTAGCAAGTTCTCATTCAGTGTCTGACTGACTACCGATTGTGTTTCACAATTTCCAATACAAGCGTCTAGGGGTTGCAGAGGGGACTTGATAGATAAAGTTTTCATGAGAAACTCATTTCCGGAAATTTGCCCTTTGGTGGTGAAATAAGTACAAATATCGATAGGTTTCAAAAGTCTCGTTTCGCGGTACGCACACATCGGAGTCAGTGAGCTCAGACCTGTGTACTCTTCAGGAGCCAGTAGCTTCGGAGGTGGTTTGAGTATCCGCGGTCGGGTTCTCTTCTACGTAACGAAGGACGTCGTCTTCGAAGTCAAGGCAGTGGCGCGTCCGTGGAGCACCACCGTCAGTCCTCCTGCCTGCGAATGTACCAGTTTCTCGCAGCAATCCAATAACCTGTGGACACTATCGACAGTGGGAAGCAGTCTAGGAAGTGAAGCCAGTGGAAAGTGATTAACATCAGACATTCAATGAACAGTGTCGTTGAAGATGTTGTGTACATAGTTCCGCGTAGTCAGCGCGTACACAACTTTCCCACTAGAGCGCGCCCCACTAAGCACAACAGCGCAGGCGCAGCGCTCCTCCGTCTCCACACTACGAGATGGCGCTGCCATAGAGACGGACCAAACCTTTTCTCCTCGCGGATCAGTCTCGCGCAGTGATACATTAATCCGCGATGTATTATAACGAGTGTACAGATCTCCGATTAGCCAGTCTGCATTTGTCTGTACCAGTCTATAGTCAAGTTTCAGTCTGCGCCTAATAAGATTACCATATTCCTGTACATGGCCATGAAGATAAATGTGTAGACATTTTTGTCAAGTATCAGAGATATTTGTGAGAATAAGATTAATGTAACAATACCAAAGGAACTTCAGACTGTCAACTGTAAATAGCATCCAGAACCAAGTTAAGTAATTTTTATTCTTGTTATTATTTTAATAAATGTGTGTGAAAATTAATCAAGTTCTGTTTAAAGTTGGTCACTGTCAATCTGCTACTCTAAGCGTGCAAGTGGCATTTCTATCGTCTGACCTAACGGCAGAAGATAAACACGCCACGAGAAGACCACGAGACATATTGCTGACACTCGCCTACTTCGTTAGAGCGACAAGCCAAATAATCTGATGTTGTGTGTACTGAAGGTCTAACAGTACGCTCACCACAGAAGATAACCTTCAAAGGTGGTTTCGCTACAGTTATACAGTATCTAAATCTACATACACCTTCCGCAAGCCACCGTATGGTGCATCGAGAAGCGTACCTCGTACCTTGCGCCCATAATGGTCATTTCGTTTCCTTTTCCACTCGCAAAAAACGCGAGAGAAAAATTACTGTCCATATGCCTCCGTATAAGCCCCCAATTGCTCTCATCTCGTCATCGTGGTCCTTGGGCAAAATGTACGTTGGTGGCAGCATATGCATTATACGATGGTTGCCCAGAAAGTAATGTACCACATTTTTTTCCTCAACCGTAAACAATGCTACGAATGCGAAACGTTACTATTTATTATTTAAAGTCTCCTTAGTGAGCGCGCCAAGTTTCCGTCACTTCCAACAGTTTGCGAAGCTGCAGAACAGTTTCAAAATGGCGTCTGTTGCTGACGTACGTTACAAGTAACATGCCGTCATTGAATACCTCACTACAGAGAAAGAAACTGTGGGTAATATTCGCAAACGTTTGTCCAAAGTCTATGGAGCATCTGCTGTCGACAGAATTATAGTTAGTCGCTGGACACGGAGAGTGAGGTCATCAGAAAAAGGTTCGGCGGAGCTCCACGATTTGCAGCGGTCGGGAGACCATCCACCTTACAAACCCTGACGTAGCCCCCTCGGACTTCCACTTGTTTGGGCCATTAAAGGATGTCATTCGTGGACGAAATTTTGAATTTTGAGGACAATGAGGAGGTGATTCACACAGTAAAGCACTGACTCCGCAACCAGGATAAGGATTGGTACCGACAGGGCATACACGCCCTTGTTCTACGCTAGAGGGAGGCCGTAGAATGGGATGGAGATTACCTGGAAGAAGAGGGTGTGTAGATAAAAGACCACTCTTTGGTGTGTGTAGTTCTCATTATGTTCAATAAATAATTGTTGAAGAAAAAAGATGCGGTGCATTACTTTCTGGGCAACCTACGTAAGTCAAATAGCGATCTACTTAGCAAAACATGGAGAAAATAACTCTTAGCAAATTGTAGCGAAACGAAAGAAGACCTGCAGATGATCAACACTTGCTGCAGGAACTGGAGATTAACCCTCATCATAAATAAATGTAACGTATTGAACATAAAAAAGGCAGAATGAGCCATTCTTGTATGATTAGACGACTTCAGAACAATCACTGGAAGCACTCACTTCCACAAAATGTCGGGGAGTATGCGTACGGAGTGATTTTAACTGCAACTACGACAAAAAAAATCGCAAGCGAGGCATAGGCTTGACGAAAGATTCATTGAAAAAAACCTCAGGAAATGTAGTCCACGGACAAACGAGGTAGCTTAACTTTAATATTGCTCGTCAGCCTAGGATCCGTACGAGATAGCACTGATACAGGAAATACAGGAGATTCAAAGAAGAGCAGTACGTTTCGTACCTGGATCATTTAGTAAGAGCGAAAGTGTCGCAAGGATTCTCTGCCAACTCCAATATCAGACATTACAAGAGAGACAATCTATCCGGAGGAGACAAAAGTAATGGGGTATCTCCTAACACGAGTTCTGTTCAAAAAATTCCGGAACATTCGTAATTTCGCACCAATGGTGTGTTGTTGCGAAATGCGGTTGGCAATCCTGCACAGTCCTGTGTTTAATGTGTAATTGCCGCAAGTATCATTGTTGTATGTCTGTTAGTTACTGTTCATTTCTGTATTGAGTAGAACGTTATGTCACACATTTTGCGAATTTCGAAATGGCAGAGTTAGAGGAGCAACGCATCTATATTAAATTTTGCATGAAACTCAAGAAAACCTATACAGAGCCACACATAATGACGCAGGAAGCCGACGGTGATGAGTGCTCACCTCGTACTAGGTGTTAGGAATGTTTCACATGGGTTAAAAGTGGTCAGACAGAAGTTAAAGATGACGATCGTTTAGCACTCCCTTCGACGTCTACCGACGACGGTCATGTCAGGAACGTTAGTGAGATTATGGTGCCAATCGAAGACTGACATTCCGAGAGACAGCAGAAGAATGTTTTATTTCAGTTGGATCATGTCATGAAATCCTGGCATGGCATCTCGTAATGCCAAGTTCGTCCCACAGATCATGAGTCAAGACCGGAAAGACCTTCACCTCGCAATAGGTGAAGAGCTTTTGGACTGCGCAAATGAGAACTAGATGTTCCTTAAGAGAATCATAAATTGTAAGAGACGGCGGTCTGAGATTATGATGTTGAGACCACGATTCAATCTTCACAATGGGTCGGGAAAGCTCCAAGACCAAGAAATGCTCGTCAGATCAGGCCAATTGTCAAAGCCATGCTGATAGTTTTTTCATTTCTTTTTTTACATTAAACGATTAGTTCATCATAAATTCGAACCACAGTGGTGGTGGTGCGTAGTGTTTAACGTCCCGTCGACAACGAGGTCATTAGAGACGGAGCGCAAGCTCGGGTTAGGGAAGGATTGGGAAGGAAATCGGCCGTGCCCTTTCAAAGGAACCATCCCGGCATTTGCCTGAAACGATTTAGGGAAATCACGGAAAACCTAAATCAGGATGGCCAGAGACGGGATTGAACCGTCGTCCTCCCGAATGCGAGTCCAGTGTGCTAACCACTGCGCCACCTCGCTCGGTCGAACCACAGTGACAAAGTGTTGATCTATGGTACGTGTTGCGACGCCTGCGAGAAAATGTGAGAAGGAAACGGCGTGAACTGTGGCGAGTCACTTGCCTCACGATAACGCCCCCGTATATTCATCCCTGTTGATGCGTGACTATCGCACAAAAAACGAACTCACTGTGCTGCCTCACCCTCCGTACTCACCAGACCTGACCCCTGCGGACTTTCTTTTACTTCCGAAGTTGAAAATCCCGTTGAAAGGACGAGGATTCGTTAACATACCGCGTGCGCACTATGTACTACATGGAACTACACTACTGGCCATTAAAATTGCTACACCAAGGAGAAATGCAGATGATAAATGGGTATTCATTTGACAAATATATTATACTAGAGCTGACATGTCATTACATTTTCACGCAATTTGGGTGCATAGAGACTGAGAAATCAGTACCCAGAACAACCACCTCTGGCCGTAATAACGGCCTTGATACGCCTGGGCATTGAGTCAAACAGAGCTTGGATGGCGTGTACAGGTACAGCTGCCCATGCAGCTTCAACACGATACCACAATTCATCAAGAGTAGTGACTGGCGTATTGTGACGAGCCAGTTGCTCGGCCACCATGATCAGACGTTTTCATTTTGATGAGAGATCAGGAGAATGTGCTGGTCAGGGCAGCAGTCGAACATTTTCTGTATCCAGAAAGGCCCGTACAGGACCTCCAACATGCGGTCGTGCATTATCCTGCTGAAATGTAGGGTTTCGCAGGGATCGAATGAAGGGTAGAGCCACGGGTCGTAACATATCTGAAATGTAACGTCCACTGTTCAAAGTGCCGTCAATGCGAACAAGATGTGACAGAGACGTGTAACCAATGGCACCCCATACCATCTCGCCGGGTGATACGCCACTATGGCGATGAGGAATACACGCTTCCAATGCCGGCCGATGTGGCCACGCGGTTCTAGGTGCTTCGGTCTGGAACCGCGTGACCGCTACGGTCGCAGGTTCGAATCCTGCCTCGGGCATGGATGTGTGTGATGTCCTTAGGTTGGTTTGGTTTAAGTAGTTCTAAGTTCTAGGGGACTGATGACCACAGATGTTAAGTCCCATAGTGCTCACAGCCATTTGAACCACGCTTCCAATGTGCGTTCACAGAAATGTCGTCAAAAACAGATGCGACCATCATGATGCTGTAAAAAGAACCTGGATTCATTCGAAAAAACGACGTTTTGCCATTCATGCACCCAGGTTCGTCGAGTACACCATCGCAGGCGCTCCTGTCTGCGATGCAGCGTCAAGGGTAATCGCAGCCATCGTCTCCGAGCTGATAGTCCATGCTGCTGCAAACGTCGTCGAACTGTTAGTGCAGATGGTTGTTGTCTTTCAAACGTCCCCATCTGTTGACTCAGGGATCGAGACGTGGCTGCACGATCCGTTACAGCCATGCGGATAAGATGCCTGTCATCTCGACTGCTAGTGATACGAGGCCGTTGGGATCCAGCACGGCGTTCCGTATTACCCTTCTGAACCCACCGATTCCATATTCTGCTAACAGTTATCGGATTTCGACTAACGCGAGCAGAATGTCGCCATACGATAAACCGCAATCGCGATAGGCTACAATCCGACCTTTATCAAAGTCGGAAACCTGATGGTACTTACACAAGGCATCACAACAACGTTTCACCAGGCAACGCCGGTCAACTGCTGTTTGTGAATGAGAAATCGGTTGGAAACTTTCCTCATGTCAGGACGTCGGTTAAATTTCGCATCTGTTGCACGTCATCTTCGTGGTGTAGCAATTTTAATGACTAGTAGTGTATTTCAGACACACTGCGGCTCGAAATCGACACGAAAAGTCCTCAGAAGGTGGCAAAAATTTCGTTAATGAAACCTCCCCTTCCTTCAGAGCGTTGACTGCCATGCATTTCGAGGCCTAATACGACAGTTCCCGGGAGGTAGGCAACAGGATTACGTTCTCGAAAACGCTTGACACTGCCACCACCTCCTGGGCGATTCAATCCGACTCTAAGGATATGGTGGGGCTGTCCATTGAACGTCATCTGACCCCTCTGGAACGTGATACAACTTCAGTTTTTGTTCTGGTATACAGAATGGAACCACTAGGGACCACTCAAAACCTTTCGACCAGATGTGAACGTGATCCAAAGCAGCAAAGGTTGTTTATGCTTTTTCGGCCCTCCTATTTCGCGCCCGCCTATGTCGTGATCTTGGAGGGATGCAACATTGCCATGTGCGTGAATAAAACTGCAAAGGGTCCCTGTGAAAGCGCCTAGCTTGGCAAAACCCTTTGCGCAATCCACTCACCGTTGTTGAGGATGATGAAACTGTACCTATCGAAGACTCCGACACCCATTCAGCTGACCGGTGTCTCGCGGGTGCTCTAGCGCCTGAGAGTAGGCAACCCTATCTAAGAGATGTCGAGAACGTTGTATGAAGGTGCTTTTACTCCTGTGCGCCTTCCCCTTGTCACCGTGCGACTATGCTTGTCCCATACGCAAGTAGAGGCTCGAATGTTGGTCGCACGCCTCTTCCTCAACATGTGAGTGCGAGCGATTCTATTCGCACCTGTGTCCACACTGGGCGCCTCTGCTTCCGAGTGGGGCAGCCTACAGCCGCAAGGCGCACAGATGCAAACGCGCCTTTAGAGTGGGTTGAACCGTCCGTGGGAATGGGTGGGTGTCAGCAGTGTCGAAAGCTGTGAAGAACGCCTTCCTGTTGCTCTTCCCACTATGAACTGTCGTTTTCAACCCCTAAATGTATGGGAATGAGCTCCCCAAGGGAAGGGATGGTTGCGTTGCGTCCTTTATGCTATCTCCTGAGGGATTTTCCTGTCAATTCTCAGCGGCGGTGTGTGTGAAATGTTTTTCTCAGCCGCCCATAAGAAGCCCATGGGATTTCAACGATGGATATCACGGTTTTTGACCTCAATCGCGGAGGCATCATAAGACCGAGTAAATGATCAGGGTAACTGTGACGATGTTTCCATCATGTGACACGTCCACAACAAAGGTGGCTGAAATTTGATGCTAATGTGACATCATTAACCCACGTTACTATCTTACATGAACTTCTGAATTGTGACCTTTTTTTCGTATGTGTCGACACCTTGCTCTCTGAAGCGTTTCCGAGCCCGAGGGGCCACGTTTTTGTAATGTTAGGTAGGAAGGTCTTATGCACTTCTGAGCTAAATTTCGAATTTGTGGGTCGAAATGGGACACAATTACGGGGTTTAGAAAAAGTGATTACTATATTTGCTCAGAGCATTAGGTGCAATCTCGGGTTTCTCCCAATGACACAGTTACGCATTAGAAAATTCTACCGGTAAAAATTGCACTAATATAAAATTACATTTTCAGTCGACATCATTCAGCTAAGATTGCGACCAGTCTTTTATGTAGAGAAATACATAGCTGTGAACTCTACAAAACGTAAAGCACGATATTCTTTGAATACAGGATTATTAAGTCATTGAGTGAAAATATGTTCTGGGTAGAACCAGTCAGGTAATAAAAATATTTGGGACTATCAGTATATAGATATATGACCTTGAGCGACCAATACGATCAGTTGTCAGTAAAGGAAACGGTAGCATAAAGAGAAAATGCAATTGCTCTACAAAAGCAGTTGTACGTAAAATATCTGTACGATGTATACACTACTGGCCATTAAAATTGCTACACCATGAAGATGACGTGATACAGATGCGAAATTTAACCGACAGGAAGAAGAAGCTGTGATATGCAAATGATTAGCTTTTCAGAGCATTCACACAAGGTTAGCGCCTGTGGCGACACCTACAACGTGCTGACATGAGGAAAATTTCCAACCGATTTCTCATACACAAACAGCAGTTGACCGGCGTTGCCTGGTGAAACGTTGTTGATATGCCTCGTGTAAGGAGGAGAAATGCGTACCATCACGTTTCCGACTTTGATAAAGGTAGGATTGTAGCCTATCACGATTGGGGTTTATCGTATCGCGACATTGCTGCTCGCGTTTGTCGAGATCCAATGACTGTTAACAGAATATGGGAGCGGTGGGTTCAGGAGGGTAATACTGAACTCCTTACTGGATCCCAATGGCCTCGTATCACTAGCAGCCGAGATGACAGGCATGTTATCCGCATGGTTGTGACGGATCGTGCAGCCACGTCTCGTTCCCTGAGTCAACAGATGGAGACGTTTGCAAGACAACAACCATCTGCACGAACATTTAGACGACTTTTGCAGCAGCATGGACTATCAGCTCGGAGACCATGTCTGCGGTTACCCTTGACTCTGCATCACAAACAGGAGCGCCTGCGATGGTGTACTCAACGACGAACCTGGGTGCCCGAATGGCAAAATGTCATTTTTTCGGATGAATTCAGGTTCTGTTTACAGCATTATCATGGTCGCAACCGTGAAATGATCATATAAAATTAATTGTTGGTAAGGCGGGTGCCAGGTTGAGATTCATTGGAAGAAAATGTAGTCCATCAACAAAGGAGGTGGCTTACAAAACACTCGTTCGACCTATACTTGAGTATTGCTCATCAGTGTGGTATCCGTACCAGGTCGAGTTGACAGAGGAGATATACGAGAAGATCCAAAGAAGAGCGGCGCGTTTTGTCACAAGGTTATTTGGTAAGCGTGATAGCGTTACGGAGATGTTTAGCAAACTCAAGTGGCAGACTCTGCAAGACAGGCGCTCTGCATCGCGGTGTAGCTTGCTGTCCAGGTTTCGAGAGGGTGCGTTTCTGGATGAGGTATCGAATATATTGGTTCCCCCTACTTATACCTCCCGAGGAGATCACGAATGTAAAATTAGAGAGATTCGAGCGCGCACGGAGGCTTTCCGGCAGTCGTTCTTCCTGCGAACCATAGGCGACTGGAACAGGAAAGGGAGGTAATGACAGTGGCACGTTAAGTGCCCTCCGCCATACACCGTTGGGTGACTTGCGGACTATAAATGTAGATGTAGATGTAGAACTCACAAGTGGTTGCAAAAAATCACATGAAATCAGCGAAAAGAATCACTCGTGAATTCTATAGTGCTACCAGTAGTCCAGGTAGCACAATGAATGCGCATAGGCAGTTAAAAAGAATTGGATACAACGATCGAACAGCTCCTCATAAGCAACACTTTTTAGTTAAGCATCAGATCACCATTTCCTCCACAAAAAACACATTAAACGATGACAACATGACACCTTATTGAATCGTTAGGTAATAGAATATTGGATGTAAAGTTTAGTGCATAATAGTTACTTTTGCTGTTTATTTGTTTATCAGAAAGCACATTGGTGCAAGGATACTGGTCGTGGCATTCAAAGCTAAGAGGAAAATTGTATTGGTTTTATGTAAAAGAACTTAACGTTTATTGTGTAATGGATATTATTGTTATTTTATTTAGAACGTGAAAGTGGTCAAGCTTTTATTATTTAAATATTTTAAAATGTAAAATAATGTAGAATAAACTTTAGCCAATCTGATGGACGGCTTCAGGGAATGGAGCTGCACTAGTCAGTTGAGCGACGATGTTCGGCACGCGGGAGATGCGGGCGAGACGGGCAGAGGGAGTGCTGGTGCAGATGCGAAAGCGTACAGTTCGGCTGGAGACAGCAAAGTGGACAGTTCTGGTCTAGACACCAAAGGGTACAAATCGAACTGAGACGCGAAAGCAGACAGTCGGTCTTAAGGTAGCTAGGAAGTGAAACGACTTAGTAAATTTCGCGTTGTGTAGTATCGTGGGACTTAGTCTCTGAGCGGTAAGCAGCCGTGCATAGATAAAGAGATTGAGTATTGCACTTGGATGAGATTGTGAATGATCGAACTGTGTCAAATGGATATGCCCTCAAGTGTAACAGTAACTGTAAATACGACCACTTTCGCTATTACTTTGCTTTCTGAATAAACTTTATTCTAACCATATCGCAACTGTGTGGCGTACATCATTAATGGGTCGTTAATTTAGTTCCCGATATTATTATTACTGTTATTATATGTTGTTATGTTAACTTTGTATGTTTCATACAATTTCGCATACTTGCCGTCAGCCAGACAATTTAACCACTGGGTCATAAGTGTCTAATTTAGGGCGTGTAATGCGACACGTGCGGTTCAACCCCTAAACTTGTTTGAGCCAAGACGTTTCAACGAAGAGGAACCCGAACATCTTTGGGATGTTAGTTCGCACACTCTCCAGAATAGTCCCCATCCGTCAGTACACGAGGTCAGCATGGTCTTAGTTTAGATGTGGTTATTCCTAGGCGTCACATTACGAGCTGTTGGCTTGGTCATCTTTATAAGGGGTGAAAGGTCCCTGATGGACTTGTCACTCAGGTGACATCATATGGCTAGCCCGCTTTCGAGGCCACTGTACTTCTCTGACCGACCTATTCTGCTGTTACCGCTTCTCTGTTGACAACACGGTAGCCTCCGCTCCTTTTACACTGGCCGGTCCACTTCTCGTGACATCTAGTAGCCAATTTCGCATTACAACAGGTGTCCGGATACATTTGATCAAATAGTGAATATTTAACATGCTTACATTTGACCAGATAGTTATTCTCCAAGTAAATACTGTAGCCACGTTCTCGAACAGCTGATGTAAGTTTTGTTGCAGCTGTTGATCAGTTAGTACCAGGAAATATTCCAGTGAAAGAAAGAACCTGGCTAATTAGTTTAGTGCCGTCCAATGTTTCAGGGGGTATAATCTTGGATCAGTGTCTGGAAGGAATGTCTTAAGTGCATCGGGCAACAGTCCACAGCACTTTATGATATCTTAATGAGACAAGGAATTTAAGAGAGAGTAACCTCAGATTTTCTGATTCGTCACCGACGGGAATGTTGATGACAAGTGTACTAGAATAAATCAAGCTGCAAACACATTAGCCACTCTACTTTCCTACAATGAAACGTAATGCTGATTCACCGTTGTGAAATTAATGAGGAATTTCAGGGTCTTTGCTGTAGATGAAGTATGGGCAGACATGATAATGCACAGATGCAAAATTTTATTTGTCCGCATCGAGCCCCCTCCACTCCCGCCGACGAACTGCAAATATTGTCAGGTATCTTTCGTAAAGTGGGACCTGTGCACCTTCTCCGCAGATATAGAAGGCACTGAAGGCATGTGAGGTGTCGAGTCCACCTCAGGCTTAGTTCGAAAAGTATCAGCAGTGTTTACAGAAGTCGTACTGCCCTGTAATGGGCTGTGTTGTTGCTAGATAACTCTTTACCATATGAAGTCAGCCTCCACTACTTCTCAAAAATAATGACACATAAATAGTTGTGTGTGATTTTGAATGACAGCCAGTCTGGGTCATTACAAGGCCTTTCTAGTAATTTTGCCAAACATTTGCTTATTTTCGCCGTCTCGAAACCAGTTAGCAAATAAATATTGCAAAAGTTTAGGACTGTGTTCCAATCCAGCGTTCAAAATCAAACACTACATTTAATACGCACAATGCTTTTATCCACTGAGCTTTCAAAGCTTTCATCCTGCTAGTATGTGATTGCAGTGCTACAAATTATTCCTGTTTAATACTAAGTGTAGACCAGTATTTTTTAAGGTTTCTGTGAACCACAGCGAGATTTATTGAAATATGTTGTAGTGCTGTTAATATGATTGTGAAGATAATTGAAGACGGAGAATCATTATACAGGTCAACTACCATGACAAAACATTTGCGCAGAATTATCTGTCTGTATATCATTTCATTTATCCACATTGATTCTGTATTCTGACACATTGCCATCATCAGATCTGTCTGAAGGCAAAAAGGGAAGAAACAGAGGTTACACATTTTCACACATAGCACGAAAAAGAAAATAGGCCCAAAATATACAAGAGAAGAATGAAGTGTATACATACCTAAGATGCATGCCAAAATTAAGGGAAAAATCACTATAGTGAGTCAGATAAAACAGCATCATATTTTGGCGATCTAGGGAACTGTATTATCATTTATCAACTGCTAGCTGTTATCCACAGCTGCACTCACATATCAGTAGTCTTATTATGAGTGATAATAAGTAAGTAAGCTTCTGTGCGTGCAAAAACATCAGCTGCCCTCACATGTCTGCGTGTTTGGTTAAGCAGAGCTCTTGATGTGCACCCCCACTCTCGCCTCTCCCAAGCCGACCCAACGCACAATATATTGATATGTGCAACGTCGCTGCCAAGGAGTGCGTACAAAGTAGCAGGGGTAGGAGCACCCATCTACACATCACACTATTGAAGTAGCTATACATAATACAACGTGTAAATTATGTAGCAAATAGTGCGGAAGTATGGATTAAACACTGTGAGGGTTTGTATAAGGATTGCATTCATTACTTTCAATCGTATCACAAAGCATATATTTTCAGAAACATGTTAAAAATCAGAAATCAAAGAGTAATAGGTTTCTAAAAGAGCAAACATTTTTCCCTAATTCGCGTAATCTTCTTCAAATCAGTACGTTTCTTGAACTACACGCTTTCTAAAGGACCCTATGTTTCTTCTTAACCTTCAAATAATCTCTGTATCAAATTTCATCAAAATCGGTTCAGCAAGTTAATTGTGAAAACTTAACAGACAGAGGTACTGTCTTATTTATAATATTAGCACAGATAAAAATTTCAGTTACGAAGTTTTTCTTTCATGATCCGCTTATGATGAAATAAAGCCTATTGGTCCCGCGATCTATACTCAAGTTACCTGTGAAAACCCCACGAAAGAGATGAGCGTGTCCAAAAAGTCAGACAGACAGACGGACAGACAGATGTGACGGTTTTAGATAAAACTTGAAATCCCGACATCTTTTATTCAGTGATCAGATTTAGATAAATTAAAGCCTGTATGGTGCACAAAGCTATGCTCAGCTTAACTACAAAAACACCACGAAAATTCGTGTTGTAGTTTTGTAGAAGCGTTTACAAAGAGAGAAACAGACACACATGACAGTTTTACTGTTTATTATTAGTATAGATAAATAACGTGTTATTTTTGCATCATATTATTTTGATTTATGAAGTCGTTCTGGATGCCGCCATTAGATTTGCATTCACACGATATTTGTATGATGTTTTCAACAGGTCTTCCGACGGCCACCCTCCATGGCCTAATAACTGCCGGCACGGTAGCTCAGTGTATTCGGTCAGAGGGTTAGATGCCCTCTGTAACAAAAAAACTGAGTGAATAAATCAACGAAGAACCTTGTAACCTCCCAACAGTAAAAATATGTGTATCATTCACATTCAGTGTAACCTCCCAACAGTTTATTATTCCGTAACCTCACAATAATGTGTAATCTCTCAATAAAATTGTGGCTCACATATAACCCTTCAATAATTAACTGACTGTGAATCTAAACTGGCAAATTTGGACGTCAGCAGTGCTGCATCATGGCCCTGAAAGATCATTCTGAATAAATTGAAAATTCTTACCTCAATGAAGTCGTCGGATAACGCGTATATATCTGCTCCTATAAGAAATTTTTCTGGCACAGCCCAGTGCAATGCTCGCCGCTAGATTTGTCATATATAAAGAGAAACAACTGATTTTTCCTTACGATAATCTGGATGACCATGGATCGGAGAAATTAGCAAATTTTTTCAATTCAGATGAATGATTGTCAAAAAGTTAATTATATAAAAAAGATTATTATTAAAAGATTTTTGAAACATTTACATGGGACTTGATATAACAACAGTACAAATTTAGCTTAACAAACTACATATGCGCGCGGCTGATTTTATCTTATACTACATCGCTCAGGCACCGCCATCGCTCCCCACGACAGGCCCAGCCAACTCCATACACACGAGTGCTAGCTACTACTTACTCCTGCTACTGACACTGCTCTTACTGCAGCCTGCTCTCTGGACTGAGATTCTCTTACAGCTTACATATCGCAGGCAGCGCTTGAGCAATCCATCGAAATTACATCTGCTCGAGTGCGCTAGCAGTAAACTCCTTGGTCATGGACCTCTTACAAACTGAACGGGTGTCATCGGACGTACGCGCCGATTAAATTCAACGAACAATGTAGAACAAAATGAGATCGAGAAAAACAAGAAAGAAACTGATCCCCATCGCAGACTGGTTCGTGTTCGATTCCCTGTGGCCACCATAAATTTTTCTCTTTTGGGAAGACCTGTAACTGGGCCCTGTCATCCTGGGGATGCCACATGAGAAGCTGCTTGGGTAAATTAATTACGAAACTGACGCGCAAAGCACTGAGGTGGCATTACAGCTATAATCTGCACCACGCGTCTCTTATTTTTTAATTATTTGCAGCTCTGTTAAGGTTAAACAAGTAAATATGAGTGATTGTTGTCACCGCTGTTATTCACTACGCCCACTGTTCGTTGCTAAACGAGCCGTGAAGCTGCTAATTCCCCAAGGAAGCTGTAGTCCTTTGGAAGACTGTCATTCGTTTTTCACTCTCTCAAGTCATCAAGGACTGAAATGCCTCCTTCTCTGTAAGCTTATCGACATCTCATACTCCTCTTTCCACTACATTTCATCCTTTTGGCATACTTTCCTTTCTTTTTCTCTGCGTCGTCACCGTCTTCTAATGAATACCGCGTCGTGCCACAGTGGTTAAGACACTGGGCTTGCTTTACAGAAAGACACATTTCCATCGTCGTCAGGTCATCTGTCCAGATTCAGGTTTCCAATATTTCCATAAATTACTTAGAACGAATGCCGCGATGGTTCCTCCGAAAACATTGTTTCCAATTTCTTGCTCTACCCGTTCCAATTCCTCTCTAATGACGTCAGCGGCTGCTCCTGTATTGCAGTGTCAAAAATTCATTTGTGACACTCGTTTTTCAGCGTTCAACACAACAAATTAAGGTTGCTAAGAACACTGGTATGCAAAACTTGAGGACGAAAATAACTTTCGCTTGATGTATCACTGCCAACTAATATAATTCGATGAAACGTGGACTTTCCATAGAAAGAACCGTTACAGTACAGTACAGAAACAAAATGAATGAAATACGCAGTCAGTGTTACACTGACATCACAGCGATTCATGATGGTCCTCCTGACTTTACGAAAGGCGAGACATGGCGCTTATGGAGAGTGTAATGACCACCACGGACGGCAAAGCATGCTGTGCAATGTTCTCCCATACTGGCCACAAGGTCGGTAACGAGTTCTTGTGGTAGATCGTTCTCCACAGGGCGGTTGACAGCCATTGGATGGTCGATGTTGGTGCATGTGGACGTGCTGCGATACGTCTCGCCAGTGTATCCCACTCGTGCTTCGTGGGACTTAAGTCGGTAAAACGGGAACGCCAGTTCATTCGCTGAATATACTCTCGTTCCAGGACGTCCCGCGTCCAAGCTGTTCAATGCAGTCGCGCACTCTAATCGACAAAAACTAAGTCAGGACCAGAGCACCCCTGAAAAGAACGCTTATCGGGAAGGAACACAGCGTCACAATAATGTTGACCGATGAGTGCACCGCGTTCAAGCATGTGAAGGCCAGTGCAAACATGCAACATGCCTCCCCATACCATAAAAACTGGGCTACCAAAACGATCATGTTCGACAACTTTACTGAGTGCATGATGTGTTCCTACCTCCTGCCATACACGTTATGAGGATATGTCCAGCATCCTTGAACATAATTGTTTTAGTGCGAAGGTGTTATGGTTTGGGAAGAGATACTATTGCATGGCCTACTGACCTCCAAATGTTTGAAGATGGGGCAACCATCAGTCAAAGTAACAATGACACTGTACTGCTTACCCATGTGCGACTTTTCAGGAGTGAATTCGGTCCGGACTTCGTTTTTGTGTATGACAATGTGCGACTGCATTGAAACAGCGCAGGTGGAGTTGCTCTTGGAACGAGACGACATTCGGCGAATCGGCTACCCTCGTCTTTCCCCCGACTTTTATCCCATTGATCCTGCCTGCGATGTTTTGGGTAGACGTGCTGCAGCACGTGCACATGCACTAACGACCATCCAACGGCGCAGATGGACAAATACACTACTGGCCACTAAAATTGCTACACCAAGAAGAAATGCAGATGATAAACGGGTATTCATTGGACAAATATATTATACTAGCACTGACATGTGATTACATTTTCACGCAATTTGTATGGATAGATCCTGAGAAATCAGTACCCAGAACAACAACCTCTGGCCGTAATAACTGCCTTGATACGCCTGGGTATTGAGTCAAACAGAGCTTGGATGGCGTGTACAGGTACAGCTGCCCACGCAGCTTCAACAGGATACCACAGTTCATCAAGAGTAGTGACTGGTGAATTATGACGAGCCAGTTGCTCGGCCACCATTGACCCGACGTTTTCAATTGGTGAGAGATCTGGAGAATGTGCTGGCCAGGGCAGCAGTCGAACATTTTCTGTATCCAGAAATGCCCGTACAGGACCTGCAACATGCGGTCGTGCATTATCCTGCTGAAATGTAGTGTTTCGCAAGGATCGAATGAAGGGTAGGAAAAAATGACATTTTGCCATTCGGGCACCCAGGTTCGTCTTTGAGTACACCATCGCAGGCGCTCCTGTCTGTGATGCAGAGTCAAGGGTAACCGCAGCCATGGTCTCCGAGCTGATAGTCCATGCTGCTGCAAAATCCGTCTAAATGTTCGTGCAGATGGTTATTGTCTAGCAAACGTCCCCATCTATTGACTGAGGGATCGAGACGTGGCTGCACGATCCGTTACAGCCATGCGGATAACATGCCTGTCATCTCGACTGCTAGTGATACGAGGCCGTTGGGATCGAGTAAGGAGTTCAGTATTACCCTCCTGAACCCACCGCTCCCATATTCTGCTAACAGTCATTGGATCTCGACAAACGCGAGCAGCAATGTCGCGATACGATAAACCCCAATCGTGATACGCTACAATCCCACCTTTATCAAAGTCGGAAACGTGATGGTACGCATTTCTCCTCCTTACACGAGGCATCACAACAACGTTTCACCAGGCAACGCCGGTCAACTGCTGTTTGTGTATGAGAAATCGGTTGGAAACTTCCCTAATGTCAGCACGTTGTAGGTGTCGCCACCAGCGCCAACCTTCTGTGAATGGTCTGAAAAGCTAATCATTTGCATATCACAGCATCTTCTTCCTGCCGGTTAAATTTCGCGTCTGTAGCACGTCATCTTCATGGTGTAGCAATTTCAATGGCCAGTAGTGTATAACGCTCTACCGCAATCATTCCTTACCCCAACCTTGTGCCCAGGGTGGAATCACGTTGCGGGGCATGCACTGGTGTCAGACCTGGACAGGTGAGTCCCGATTTCAGGTGGTAAGAGCCGATGGTAGGGATCGAGTGTGGCACAGACCTCACGAAGCTATGACCTGGGTTGTCAAAATGGCATTAAGCAAGCTGTTGTCGGTTCTATAATGGTGTGGGCTGTGTTTACCCGGAATGTACTGCGTCTTCTGGTCCAGCTGAACCGTCCATTGACTGGAAATGATTATCTTCGGCAACTTGGAGACCATTTGGGCCTATTCACGGACTTCATGTACCTAAGAATGTCACTGGGCCATAATTGTTTGCGACTGGTCTGAAGCCGGCCACTTCAGTCCGAAACCGCGCTGCTGCTACGGTCGCAGGTTCGAATCCTGTCTCGGGCATGGATGTGCGTGATGTCCATAGGTTAGTTAGGTTTCAGTAGTTCTAAGTCTAGGGGACTGATGACCTCAGATGTTAAGTCCCATAGTGCTTAGAACGATTTGGCTGGTCTAAAGAACATTCTGGATAATTCGAGTAAATGATCTGTCTCACAGATCGCTCGACATGAATCCATCGAACCATTATGGGACATAATCGAGAGGTCAGTTCGTGCTCAAAATCCTTTATCAACACATTCGCAATTTTGGACGGTTATAGAAACAGCATGGTTCAATATTTCTGTAGAATACTTGTGATGACTTGTTCAGTCCATGCCAAGCCCAGCTGCTGCACTACGCCGGGCAAAAGGAGGTCCGAAACGATGTTAGGAGGTATTCCACGACTTTTGTCACCTCAGGAGGAGGAGGAGATTAGTGTTTAACGTCACGTCGACAACGAGGTCATTAGAAACGGAGCGCAAACTCGGGCGAGGGAAGAACGGGGAAGGAAATCGGCCGTGCCCTTTCAAATGAACCATCCCGGCATTTGCCTGAAAGGATTTAGGAAAATCACGGAAAACCTAAACCAGGATGGCCGGAAACGGGATTGAACCGTCGTCCTCCCGAATGCGAGTCCAGTGTGCCAACCACTGCGCCACCTCGCTCGGTTTTTGTCACCTCATTGTGTATGCATATATATAATATATATATATATAGTTTGTCCCGATCAGAGGCATGTATATGATTTACACTGGCGGTAGCATACGTGGAAGAAGTTAATTACTATCGTCGTACTTGCCTCTACCAGGTTTTTCTCCATCGTGGTGAAGAGAAACAAAATCACCATTAACTTTTCATTTAGGGGAGAGATTATAGTGCTTCCATGAAAACAAAATAGGATTTTTATTTGTGTGGTCTACGGTCCCATGATCATTAAACAAAACGTAA
This sequence comes from Schistocerca nitens, assembly GCF_023898315.1. NCBI lineage: Eukaryota > Metazoa > Arthropoda > Insecta > Orthoptera > Acrididae > Schistocerca > Schistocerca nitens. Next base: position 816,756,552 of record NC_064614.1, read on the forward strand.
CGTAGCATAAGCAGCTCCGTTCTAGCCAGGACAGTAACAGTACAGTACTCAGAATAAAATTTCCCATTCGACCATACTAATGCAGTTTTTCCATAATTTACGTAAAGATCTCTGCAGTCTACTTCCATTATAGCTTAGTAAACAGAAACAAGTGATCAGTGAGCTGGTAAAGAAAGTACTTTTACAGTATCGCATAGAGTCGGCAGAGCTCAAATTGTGCGGATATCTGAAGACTACACAGGTGACTCAATACGACGGAAAATGCATGAATTATGGTTCCAACAGAAAGAAGTAAGAGGAATACCAAGGGACAGTTGACTGGAAGGAGTGCAGGAGTGCATTCGTAGAAAAGGCGAGAAGTCGAACGGGGTGATGGCAGAGTGGTGGTGTGAGTAAGAAACGAAATGCCTACAAGCAAAACCGACCTGGTAGTAACTGGAAACTGTTTCTGATGATGATACCGATGAAACAGAATGCGATCACAGCCCGCCTCCACATCCACCCTTATGCCCATCTATGGAGATCCTGGGTCGACAGGACTTAATATTTCTTTCTTTTTCAGTTCCTTTCCTCCTACTAATTATTCAGTTAGGTTTCATGTTGTGTGAAATTCTCTAAGCTATTTGCCTTCATATTCTATCACATTTCGGGTTTGCGTCCGCGACAGCCGCATATAGACTTCCGATATTTCGGCTGTTAATCGTACAGCCTTCTTCAGCACAAAGCGGAGACTTAGTTAAAACAACTTGACACATTGATATACTGTGGAGCAAAATGCGCATGCGTCGCGGACAAGAGATACCCAGTAAAAACGGACACACAAAACACTAGATTAAGAAAACTCTACAAAACTAAAACGCCAGGCCAACCAAAGAAAGAGGAAGGTGGGAGAGACGGATAGTCTATGACCTTTCTTCCTTATATGGAAATGTTTCTCTAAACGTTGGCGTAATTACGAAAAAACATAAAGTAGATGTGACCTTCCTCCTACTGACCAAGACGGCAGCTATTCTGAGATCTGTGAAAGATAATCTGTTCTTACGGAAGGCGTAATTCCTTGTCAGTGTGGTTACATAGGACAAATGACAAACACTGTACAAGAGCGGTACATCCAACACAAGCGACACTCAGGTCTTGAATAGCCCAACAAAGTAATTGCGGTTGAAGATCGTATTTCCACTGGCCACTCCATGGATTATGGGAGAGTCGAGATAGTGGTGATAGCTTCATACTATTGGGCATCAGTTGTCAGGGGAGCTGTGGAAATACAGTCAGCAGAGAGTCTGCTCAACCCGGACGAGGGATTCCGACTTGACAAATCAAGGAATCGTCACTTCACTTATGAGCTCTCAAAGGAATTATAGCTCAGAGTAAGTACTATGTACTATTCTGAGAATACTGGCACTTTTGGGTAGGCAGTCTGTCTGTAACGCATTCGCATTTTACTCCAAAATATTTCATTGGGTCAAGTGGTTGTAATTTATGACCGACTTCCCTTGAAGATGTTATACTGTTAACATACGAAATACCGAAAAAGAAATATTTCTATACCGGAAAACATTAAGAAATACATTTACCTTTTCACTATGAGAGTCTTATGTTAAGCATTTTAGTGTTTTAGATGTTTGGTGTAGAGTATTTAGAAATGCAAAAATACATGCAGCAAAGCGTTTCTCTAAATCTAAATGTAGAAGTGTCTTTGACGTTCTGAAAATTAGTTTCGTCATTGTTTTTGAAAGAGAAGATGGTGCACAAGGTGACTCAAACAAACGCTATATGAATCAACACCCGTTCCTAGTTCAACGAGGGAACTGGCGTAAGCGGAGGGCAAATCATGCATCCGCAGATCGCCGAAGAAGACAGAGTAGCAGCGGACTGGCGTGCCCTGTGTTACTGGACTACACGTCACTTCGGCAGACGGACGTGTTTGACAACTGCCGCCTCAATGACGTGGTAGCATCCCAGGGAAAAATTAAAACTGTTACCTTCAGCAGGAAATATTGTGGCCAGAGTGTTCTGGAACGCGAGAAGTGTGCTTCTCCTTGATTTCCTCCATCAAGCGACCATCATTGGGGCACGCTACTGTGACACCCACACCAAACTCAGGTCCGGTATTCGACGAAGGAGACCAGGGCTCTTGAGTGAAGGTTTTGTGTTCTTGGACGAGAAGGCAAAGCCATACAAAATAAGGCTCACTAACGATCAGATTCGTCACTTCGGGTGGGAGAGATTGGATTACCCGGCCTACAGCCCCATCGGACGTTTACCTGTTCCCTGCATTGGAAGCAGCACTCTCGGGACGTCACTTCCAAAGCATTGTATAAGTGGATCTGGCTGTGCGACAATTCGTTGCATCGAAGGGCACCGAGTCTTACCAAACTGGTGAAACTGATACCAGAATGAGATTTTCACTCTGCAGCGGAGTGTGCGCTGACAAACTTCCTGGCAGATTAAAACTGTGTGCCGGACCGAGACTCGAACTCGGGACCTTTGCCTTTCGCGGGCAAGTGCTCTAACATCTGAGCTACCCAGAGAGCTTCTGCAAATTTTGGAAAATAGGAGACGAGGTACTGGCGGAAGTAAAGCTGTGAGGACGGGGCGTGAGTCGTGCTTGGGTAGCTCAGACGGTAGAGCACTTGCCCGCGAAAGGCAAAGGTCTCGACTTCGAGTCTCGGTCCAGCACACAGTTTTAATCTGCCAGGAAGTTTGGTGAAACTGATGGCATGCTACGACATATCTTTCAATGTCTGCTGCGAGTGGGTGTAAAAATAGTGAAAGACTTTTATTTTATGATGCCGTGGTGCCTACTTTCGGAACGTCCCTCGTACATGTCGCAACTCGCTACAAAAATATGAGGTCAACCGCTAAGACGGATGTCACCGGAACTGGCTCTACTTCTTCCCTTTCTTTCACCCTTTAGAACCACGAAGAAAATTACAAGTATGTTCTCCTCTGCAGAAATTACCTGCTGCCATCTACAACCTGTCTCTTCCAGTAGAGACACCTTAGGAAGTCTTAAATAACTTACCTGTACGTTTGAAACGAAACCAGTATTGCAAAGCACGGGGAGTCTCGGCTGACGGATTCGTTATTTGTAGCGAAAATTTGCATCGGCAGCTCAGCCGACAACAAGCACCCATCGTCAAAAGCACGCAAACAGAACCGCCGTCATCTGCTCCGTCACGCAAATGCGTGTGTAGACGACACGCCGATGGGTGCTATTTGTCTGGTCTGCATGCCGCGCGTGGTGTTTGCTTTGGTCCGCACACACGAACTGTGTCCTTACCCTCCGTTTGTTGCGCAAATGGCAGTACAGAAGGCTCAAATATTTAAGGGTCTGCGACGCGTAACATCCTCCGCCACAGTCGTGAAGCGACGAAACGCAGCAAACCGCGCCTATTTGTAAGAACGCTTTCCATCTCGCTACCAACTAAGTATAGATCGCGTGAAGAGGGATACATTCCACATTTTCTCCTTCTGTTAACAGTTTCAGCCCCCCCCCCCTCTCTCTCTCTCTCTCTCTCTCTCTCTCTCTCTCTCTCTCTCTCTCTCTCTCTCCCACGTGGGTTCTGTTTCACGATTCCGTATCTGACCGGGTTATAGTTGCACTGCTGAAATAGATTTTTTTCCGAACACCAGAGGCTGATATTCCAAAGTTTCACACTGACCGTCGGAAACATTGCCGTCAGATGCCTAAAATTGTTCAGTGTATAGAGTGTATCCATTGTACGCATATATTTATATACATGCACGTCATCCTTCAAAAATGAATAAGGCCCAAATTAACAAAATGCGTTCCGACTATTCTCACTTGTGGTTGTACAGACACATTTACTTATGCAGTGCAGAACATCATACTGATTCATTTACTATCTCGTAATGCCTATGAATTATTTTTGTGAAAACTTTTAAAGCTTTTTAATTAAAACTCACTTTATTAACATTCTACATCTTTACTCTTCCTGTAATTCTCAATATTATCAACCTGGTGACGAACACATTTCTCCCATCGAGAGATCAGTTCGTCGATACCGCCACTACAGAATGTTGTAGTTCACGGAACACAACTTCACCTCCGTTTGAACCGCTTCATCACTATTGGAGTGCTCGAAGGTGTTCTTTAAGTTTTGGAAACAGATGAAAGAAGGATGTGGCCAAGTCGGGACTGTATGAAGGATGATCGATGGCAGTGAAATCAAGGCATCGGATTGCTGCAGATGTCACAGTTCTCGTATCCGGTCTGACATTGTCATGCTGAAGGAAATGATGGTCCATGTGTGGGAAACGTTTTCTGCAGTTCGCATGTCGATTGCAGCACCCTGTTTCTCACGCACCGACATAGTTGCTTTGAGGCACAAAGGAATTTTGGATATAGCCTGTAACTGCGCGTTGATTTAAATCAATGGAAAAAGTTGAAAATTTGTGCCGAATCGGGATTCGAAGCTGAGTCTCCTGCTTAACAGGCAAATGCTCTGGCCGCTAAGCCATCCGGAATCAGTGGTCATCGCAACTGCGCAGAATACCCAAGCACGCCTCCTGTGAGACCAAAATTCTCCACTTGTGCACACACAAATAATGCAGCGGCCCTCGCCCATTATCCTCATTACTCGTAGCATTTCGCCGATTCTCGTAAGAGTTCGACCCTGATGTACGTCGGCACTGAAGATATTACTGGCCGTCCACGCCTTGCTTATACATATGTGGTGTCTGTTCTTGCAGACATGTCCGAAAGGATAGACACTACGTATGTATAGAGTTACGTTACACTGGGCCGCGTTACGCGCCGCAATTCGGATCTCTCTAGCAGCAGAGGGTTGCAAATTGCGTCAGCGAAGCGGGAATGTTGACCGAGTAACACACATGACGTGTAACATACAAACGATACTGCGGTCAGATTAAAAAATTCGTAGGCATTAATTTTCTGCACGCCCTCGTAATTCACTAATCCATAAAGTTGTTCTTTGTGGGCACTTATTACGAGCAGAACTTTTTTTACCAAAAGAGCTGGCTTCGATTAGGTACGAGAATATTTGCTCGTAGGCGATGGGCTATGCTCACCGCTTGGTCTCCTCTACTGTGTGATAACACTGATGCACCACATAATTAAATTTATGAAAGGTGCGATTTTGAAATTAAAATATGAATTTACGATAACTTTATAATTATTATTGTACCTTAAAATTTAAAAAAGCGTCACACAGTTTATCTGATTAATGTACAAACACTCACTGCTCTCAGCATAGTTATACAATTATTAATTCCTAAATAATAGTTTGAAAATGCTACGAGAAGTGGAAGATGAATTTAGTGAATGAAGTACCAACTTACTACACTCGATCACGAGTTGAATTCAGTTGATGAACACAACTAGATCCCCGAGACATTGAGCATAGTCGTTAGTGTGTCAGTCTGCTAAACATGCGAGATGAAGATCTAAGCAACGACACTGCACCAGTGTTAGACGCCAAGTCAGAAAGAAAAAGTACACATTACCTTGTGTTGCTGAGCAGAAAAAGAGAGACGATCGGTATATACTTGTTTCTCTCACGTCCTCAATACAAACTTATTATTGTACCGTCCGCCTCCATAGCTGAGTGCTCAGCGCGGCAGAATGCCATGCGAGGGGGGCGAGTTCGATTCCCTGCTGGGTCGCAGATTTTCTCCTCTCAGGGACTGGGTGTTGTGTTGCCTTCACCATCATTCCATCCTCATCGACACGCCAGTCGCCGAAGTGGCGTCAACTAAAAAGACTTGCACCAAGCGACTGGCCTACCCGACGGGAGGCCCTAGCCACACGACATTTCATTTCATTTACTGTACTCACATAAATCTCTCTCTCCCTTTCAGTGCATCTTATTGTACCGAAGCTCATTACATATTGATGGCAACGTCATAGCCTCTATCCACAACAGTGTCAAAACAAAAGACATCGGAAAACTATCTGACCATCACATACAAGTACTAGCGACCACCTCCTGGCCAGCACTCTCTGCCTGCTGGCAACCACAACAACAAATGTACTTCGACTGATTGCTGCACGCCAACTGTTTCTTCCCATGTAAGGCGACCACGCCTCCTCTATTCATTGCCTGAAACAAGCTCGCTCGAAAGACAACGGACGAATACCTATGTGTAGACGATTTAGCAAACAAGATGCGGAAATTCATCAATGTGTTACCCATACAAAAGCGAAAAATCGCGCTCGTAATCCACATGTAAATAAATGGAAGACATGAAAGATGGCTGACAAGCAGACACCTTTCAAGTAGAAGTGTATTGTGAGGATTCTATCATAAGGTCAGCAACACATATAGGGAACAAAATCTTAAACTTTATTAGCCTGTTTGCTCAGAAGTGTAATTAGCAATGTAAACAGTTATATGTAAGTTAGGAGGACAAGTAAAATGAAATGATCGTATAAACATTTACTGGTCGGTATATCCCCTTCGGGTTTCGGCCGCCGTTTTGCAAGTCTTTTTAGTTGACGCCAATTCGGTGACTTGGGTGTCAATGATGTTGAAAATGGTGATGAAGGACACACAACAGCCAGTCCCCTGCTAGGAATCGAACCCGGACTCCCTTGCGTGGAAGGCGGTAACGCTACCGCTGCGCTACGGAGGCGGACAGGAGGACAAGTTAAAGCAATCTTTTCTTAATTTTTTTAAGCCGTGTATTGTCTTGAATCCTTCGCTGACTCATGTACATACAAGCTGTTTCACAAGTTCTGCTACACATTAAAATATGTATTTGTTATGTAACTAAAGAACCAGTATTTTTCTCTTTCATACAACGGCTGATTATCGGGGGAATCGGCGACGTCTTTGAAGACGTGCCGCGCCGTTGAATATCCATCTGGACACAAGGTGTAAGGCGCTGGAGGTAAGTGTCCCTCAGAACATCGATCAAATATTCCCTCTTCTTTTTCCGCGAATTCTTTATTTTAAGAATAGCAGCGGATGTTAATTGGAACTAGCTTTAATGGAGTTACGTTTATCACATTGTCTTGTTCATTCTGATGTACTAAGCTAATAACACAAATAAATGTTTATTAAAACTTGAAAACAATAGTTGCTCTGGATTTGTACTTACTGAATCTTGTGTAGGAAATGAACTTTTATTAGAAAAACGCGTTGTAAATTTTGCTATACAGCGGAGACCAAAGAGATGTTTTCTTGAATGAGATTTTCGCTCTGCAGCGGAGTGTGCGCTGATATGAAACTTCCTGGCAGATTAAAACTGTGTGCCCGACCGAGGAGTGCTAGTCCTGCATCGTTCGCAGGAGAGCTTCTGTATAGTTTGGAAGGTAGGAGACGAGATACTGGCAGAAGTAATCTCGGGTCTTTCTTACGACCAAAGTTTAATTAACTACTCAGGCACTAGAAGATAAAATTAAAACAGAAGAAACCGATTTACTATTTTTGAACCTTGTATAGGGCTTTTGTGCCGCTCAGCCGGTGATTTAATTAATGCCGTTGACGACAGATAGTTTTAAGTATATCACAAACGTCATCCCTGTTCTGCGGATCCATTATCCTTACCTTCTCAGACTAAAAAGCCGTTCGTGGAAACTTAAAGATAGAAATTATTGTTATTAGCCAACGAAGCAACACTGCTGTTGTTAGGGAACGGAAAGTATTGTCGGCGCGGGACAATTCTTCCGTGTAGGCGGCACGGAAGTTTTTCGAGTTCGGGAAGACACCGGAGTATCAAAAGCAGTGATTTTTTATGCTAGTAATGTTTAAGACCTGATAAATGCGTGTTGAGTGTATCTTAATTTCTTTAATTTTTTTGGGTAATTACCAAACAAATTACGTGAGGGGGCTATAGATGTAAGAAATAGGCGTCCTACAAGAGCTTAACTTGTCGTAGGACATGATGGACGGGAAAGCCTCCGCTATTCTCAAAAATATTTTTGAATAGTTAGCAGTTAACGTCTGGCACGTTCACAGTTTGACAGTAATTTGTCAGTATTGGCACCTGCACGAAATCAAAATTGATCGTTTATGACCAATGGATCATAAAATAACTGGATTCCTCACATCACCAGAGGACCGTACGGTAAGCAAATAAAATAGTATTTAACATCAGCCGGCCGAAGTGGCCGTGCGGTTAAAGGCGCTGCAGTTTGGAACCGCAAGACCGCTACGGTCGCAGGTTCGAATCCTGCCTCGGGCATGGATGTTTGTGATGTCCTTAGGTTAGTTAGGTTTAACTAGTTCTAAGTTCTAGGGGACTAATGATCTCAGCAGTTGAGTCCCATAGTGCTCAGAGCCATTTGAACCATTTAACATCAGTCGGCCGTTCAAACCAACAATAACTAACATTATTGTCGTTTGTAGACACCTGACACAGAATAGTATTAACCTTCGCTGCATCTTCATTTACTCCAACTCTTGCTACGTAGAATAGAAAGCAACTTTCATGCAGCAGGAGGGGTGTAAACATAAAATCTGAAACAAAGGACTGTCAGTCTTAGGAGTACAGCGGAAATAACGATCCGAGCAAGTGAAACCAAATGAGCTATTACCAAACACACACCTGTATTCCTAGTCGAAACGCTGCAACCTACACTGACAGCGGTATGGAGTTGCCTCAGCTGTCGCAGATCGACAGTCACACGCGCTCCTTACCACCGGGGAGCTCCGCGGTCAGCGCGCGTTGACCTCAGGCGGCGCTCTCGGCCTACGCCACGGTCCTGGACATCACGTCGCGCCACGTAATGTGTCGGGACTCTGTGGCTGTGCTTCCCCAGACCGGAGTGAGCGCTCTCTTCTGGGTTCGGACTCACGGAACAATCGATACACTGACAGCTATGTTACGATAACTCTCGGCTACGAATCTGGACTTGTATGGACCTTGCTTCCAACCGCTTTATCTTTTTGTGTCACGCTAATATTACAAGTAGTTAGGGCAACGTGTGTATATAGCGTGCAGAGAGAGTGAACAAATATATGGAAACACCAAGTACACAATACATTATTTTGTGTAGTTGTTGTTATGGTCTTCAGTCCTGAGACTGGTTTGATGCAGCTCTCCATGCTACTCTATCCTGTGCAAGCTTCTTCATCTCCCAGTACCTACTGCAACCTACATCCTTCTGAATCTGCTTAGTGTATTCATCTCTTGGTCTCCCTCTACGATTTTTACCCTCCAAGCTGCCCTACAATGCTAAATTTGTGACCCTTGATGCCTCAGAACATGTCCTACCAACCGATCCCTTCTTCTAGTCAAGTTGTGCCACAAACTTATCTTCTCCCCAATCCTATTCAATACCTCCTCAGTAGATACGTGATCTACCCACCTTATCTTCAGCATTCTTCTGTAGCACCACATTTCGAAAGCTTCTATTCTCTTCTTGTCCAAACTGGTTATCGTCCATGTTTCACTTCCATACATGGCTACACTCCATACAAATACTTTCAGAAACGACTTCCTGACACTTAAATCTATACTCGATGTTAACAAATTTCTCTTCTTCAGAAACGATTTCCTTGCCATTGCCAGTCTACATTTTATATCCTCTCTACTTCGACCATCCTCAGTTATTTTGCTCCCTAAATAGCAAAACTCCTTTACTACTTTAAGTGTCTCATTTCCTAATCTAATCCCCTCAGCATCACCCGATTTAATTTGGCTACATTTCATTATCCTCGTTTTGCTTTTGTTGATGTTCATCTTATATCCTCCTTTCAAGACACAATCCATTCCGTTCAACTGCTCTTCCAAGTCTTTTGCTGTCTCTGACAGAATTACAATGTCATCGGCGAACCTCAAAGTTTTTACTTCTTCTCCATGAATTTTAATGCCTACTCCGAATTTTTCTTTTGTTTCCTTTACTGCTTGTTGCTCAATATACAGATCGAATAACATCGGGGAGAGGCTACAACCCTGTCTCACTCCTTTCCCAACCACTACTTCCATTCCATGCCCCTCGACTCTTACAACTGCCATCTGGTTTCTGTACAAATTGTAAATAGCCTTTCGCTCCCTGTATTTTACCCCTGCCACCTTCAGAATTTGAAAGAGAGTATTCCAGTTAACATTGTCAAAAGCTTTCTCAAAGTCTACAAATGCTAGAAACGTAGGTTTGCCTTTTCTTAATCTTTCTTCTAAGATAAGTCGTAATGTTAGTATTGCCTCACGTGTTCCAACATTTCTACGGAATCCAAACTGATCTTCCCCGAGGTCCGCTTCTACCAGTTTTTCCATTCGTCTGTAAATAATTCGCGTTAGTATTTTGCAGCTGTGACTTATTAAACTGATAGTATAATGTGTAGTATAATGTGTTAAAACCGTTGGCATTCAGAGCAGCTTCCACTGGTCTCGGAATGGACAAATAGGGGCCCTCTCCGATTTTCAAGGGAGTCTTATACAATTCTTCCTGCAAAATAATGGCAACCTCAGCTGACGATTGGAGATGGAACATGATGCCGGCATATAATTGGTGACAGAAACGACCTCAAGCCAGGGACCCGCGTCAATATTATGAACTACGTCTATTTTCGCAACAACAGACTCACGGCGATCGCTGGCATGGCTATCTATGTGCGCTCCTCGCCACAACACTGTACTAGTCCACTACCTGCTTGCAAGAGATGGAGGCTGCAGAGTAGACGTGATGACCTCTTAGTCACTGTGACTTCCCTACCTGTCTACTAGCTGTCTGGAAAACCACTTAATGTCGACGACGCGGGAGCACTGTTCCTGTTTGCTGCAGGCATTTTCAACCCGAAACACGCGGCTTGGAACTACCGCCTGACGAACATCCACAGATGCCGCGCTTTCCACGGTGCGAACCACGCTGCGGCTCAAGTCATTGGCCCCAATGAACCCACGCACTACCTGAGAAATGGCATATAACCAAACGTCTATTACTTCGGTAATGCGAGCGGTTTTCGCAACCTCATCTCCACCGAAATGATCCACGAGCTGTCCCGAGACAATCTCCCAGTCGTCTTCCAGGATGCTGAAGAGCTTGTACTTTTGGGAGGATCGACCCAATCTGTTTTCATGACGATGTCCTCCACAACCTGCAGGAGTGACGGCCAGTCAACGCCGAGGATATGGACGGCGTGGTGACCAGCTTTCTTCACCGCCTCCGTCATGGGTGCGGTAACCACTGCGCCGCCGCCACCAGAGGACTTGACCGCGCAGTTCCATGGCTGCCACAGGAAGTTCTCGCCATGATCCGTGACACGAACCGTCTCCAGAAGGACTGGCGACTCACACACGATCCTACGATGAAGCCGTTAGAAACCATCGACGGCGAAACAAGGTCGCTGACTTGAAAGCCGATGCCACATTCTGGGAAATTTTGCGCTACTTTCTGCGCTCACAAGCACGCCTACCACCACTTCAGACGCCAGTTGGCCCAGTCTAGGAGCCACAGGGAAAGACGAATGCTTTCGTGGACCTATCTACAGCAAACTACCGCCCTATGGATGAAACACAGTATGTTCGACATGTACAAACGGTTGCGGGCAGGCTCGCCAAGTACCTTGCTTCCCAAAGTGTTACTCTGCAGGAATTTCTCTTGTATCTTCAGCTTCTGCCCATCTCCAAGGCCTCTGGCCATGATACAGTACCGAGTCGGACCCTGACGGCGCTACCGAGGGACGCCGTAATTGTATTTTTTTTAACTCTTTATTAACACAATACAATCAAAACAATATGAAGATGCAAAATTACCCACTACCTCAATGATTAGTGGGTCTACATATTATACTACAATTTACAGCATTGTTACATTTCACTTTTCTATGACTGGCATAACTATGAGCATGGTTAATCTGTTAGGCTATCGTACTTCTACATATCGCCAGAGCCAAGAACATGGATTGAGATCATGTGATCGTGCAAGCCATGTATCTGTACAACACCTGGAGATAACACAGTCGTGGAAAGGTGGATGAGGCAGATCTTTCATTCGGCGAGCGACATTAGTTGTTGCTCCATCTTCTATGCAAATAGTGGCTTCCACGCAGTAGACCTTTTCCAAAGCAGGAATCACATGCTGTACACGGAGGTATCGATAACGTGCAGGCGTCACGATACACCCTTTGCCCTCTGAGCATATTCTCTTCAAAGAACAGACCGAGAATACACGTTCTCGTGAATCCATACCACACAGTCACGTACGATGAATGCACTGGCTCTGCTTGCACTATACGCGGTTTAACAGGACTCCAGATTTGGCAATTCTGTGTATTCAGTGCACCCTTTAGTGTAAAATATGCCTCGTCATTCAAAGAATACTGCTCGACCACGTGTCATCAACTTCGATACGTGCCAGGAACCGAAGAGCAAATTCAGAACATTGCTGCAGATTATGAGGTTTCAGTTGTTGCACAGACTGGATCTTCCGCGGGAACCTCTGTAAAACATACTGCAAAACTTTCCGTACTGTTGACCACGGGATAGACAATTCTCGTGACGCTGCAAGAGCTCCAGCACTAACGGGGGCACGTATTGGGTAGTCATTTACAGCAACAGCAACCTCGTCAGCAACCGGCCTGGGTTCCACACAAAGCTGACCCGTGTTTTCGAATTTCATTAGCATTTGCTTTAAACCATTCAATAACATCAGATCTCTTTTCAGACCTTTCAGTCGGCGATAATCTCTCAATGCAGCAGTGCAATTACTAGTATTTGCGTAAAAGAGTTTTACTAACTGCGCGTGGTCTCGATAACCACATTGCTGATTCATTCAAGGCTTGTCAAATGACAGCCTGCAAGTCATATCGTCATACGAGCAGTGTACAGCGCCAGATTTGCACATGGTGGCCAAAATTGGAACTAATTCGTTTTCCAGCGTAAATCAGTTCCGCAATAAGGCTTTAGGATATGTACCAAGTTTCGCTGCATACGATAATTACAGCCCACACTGGACCCCCGCGGTTAGCCGCACATTAATTATAACTACGCGGTTTGCAAATGCAAAGGGTGTTTCTATCAATACGAAAAGGTCGTCACATTCCTCTTTTCTCCTCCATTCTTAAAAATTGTTAGGCGCTTGTAGTATAAAATTACTTTATCATTATCACCTTCATCGTTAATTTTACTCTAGAATTCCGTAAGATTTTAACCTAACTGTAGGTTTCTAGAGCAACAGTGTAATTATTACAAACGGCAAACATTTTATTTCTTTTGATGTTTCAACTTTTTTTGATTCACACGCTATACGCTCCGGCTTCCGTGTTCAAATAATAATAGTGTCTCGTAGTCTACTAGCGAAATAAATGGTCGACAACTTCCAAAAACCAAAAAAAGTGGTAATACGAAATACATCTACAGTGTAACATACATAAATCAAATGAGACGTTGTTAGTGTAATACTTCTACCTCACAGTGCAAGTTAAATATATTTCTCCCACTAAACCATATTAACAATGCAGTGCTATTCACTATGCAACAAGGGGTGAACGTTGTTTTGATAATTCTCACAGTATTCAAATATGAAGGCTTTTCTTTATGTGACAAAGTTAATGGGATAGCGATACGCATATAAACAGATGGCGGTAGTATCACGTACGCAAGATATAAAAGGGCAGTGCATTCGCGGAGCTGTCACTCTATTTCGGAAATGGAACGATGAGGAATTCAGTGTTCCGAGATCCACAATGTCAAGAGAGTGACGAGAACATCAAATTTCAGGCATTGCCTCTCACCACGGACCATGGACAACGTAGTGGCCGATGGCCTTCATTTAATGACCGAGAGCAGTGGCGTTTGAATAAGAGTTGTCAGTGCTACGAGATAAGCTAACACTGCGTGAAGCAACGGCAAAAATGATGTGAGACGTATGATGAAAGTATCCATTGGGACAGGGCGGCGAAGTTTGGCATTACTGGTCTATGGCAGCGGACGGCCGGGGCGAGTGCCTTTGCTAACAGCGTGACCGCCATCAGCGCCTCTCCTGGGCCTGTTACAATGTCAGTTAGACCCTAGACGGCTGGAAAACCGTGGCCTGGTCAGACGAGTAACGATTTATGTTGTTGAGAGCTGATGGTAGGGTCGGAGTGCGATTTTAAGAGGTGTCCCATGACTTGTCACCTCACTGTATATACAGGGTGTTTCAAAAATGACCGGTATATTTGAAACGGCAATAAAAACTAAACGAGCAGCGATAGAAATACACCGTTTGTTGCAATATGCTTGGAACAACAGTACATTTTCAGGCAGACAAACTTTCGAAATTGCAGTAGTTACAATTTTCAACAACAGATGGCGCTGCGGTCTGGGAAACTCTATAGTACGATATTTTCCACATATCCACCATGCGTAGCAATAATATGGCGTAGTCTCTGAATGAAATTACCCGAAACCTTTGACAACGTGTCTGGCGGAATGGCTTCACATGCAGATGAGATGTACTGCTTCAGCTGTTCAATTGTTTCTGGATTCTGGCGGTACACCTGGTCTTTCAAGTGTCCCCACAGAAAAAAGTCACAGGGGTTCATGTCTGGCGAATAGGGAGGCCAATCCACGCCGCCTCCTGTATGTTTCGGATAGCCCAAAGTAATCACACGATCATCGAAATATTCATTCAGGAAATTAAAGACGTCGGCCGTGCGATGTGGCCGGGCACCATCTTGCATAAACCACGAGGTGTTCGCAGTGTCGTCTAAGGCAGTTTGTACCGCCACAAATTCACGAGGAATGTCCAGATAGCGTGATGCAGTAATCGTTTCGGATCTGAAAAATGGGCCAATGATTCCTTTGGAAGAAATGGCGGCCCAGACCAGTACTTTTTGAGGATGCAGGGACGATGGGACTGCAACATGGGGCTTTTCGGTTCCCCATATGGGCCAGTTCTGTTTATTGACGAAGCCGTCCAGGTAAAAATAAGCTTCGTCAGTAAACCAAATGCTGCCCACATGCATATCGCCGTCATCAGTCCTGTGTACTATATCGTTAGCGAATGTCTCTCGTGCAGCAATGGTAGCGGCGCTGAGGGGTTGCCGCGTTTGAATTTTGTATGGATAGAGGTGTAAACTCTGGCGCATGAGACGATACGTGGACGTTGGCGTCATTTGGACCGCAGCTGCAACACGGCGAACGGAAACCCGAGGCCGCTGTTGGATCACCTGCTGCACTAGCTGCGCGTTGCCCTCTGTGGTTGCCGTACGCGGTCGCCCTACCTTTCCAGCACGTTCATTCGTCACGTTCCCAGTCCGTTGAAATTTTTCAAACAGATCCTTTATTGTATCGCTTTTCGGTCCTTTGGTTACATTAAACCTCCGTTGAAAACTTCGTCTTGTTGCAACAACACTGTGTTCTAGGCGGTGGAATTCCAACACCAGAAAAATCCTCTGTTCTAAGGAATAAACCATGTTGTCTACAGCACACTTGCACGTTGTGAACAGCACACGTTGACAGCAGAAAGACGACGTACAGAATGGCGCACCCACAGACTGCGTTGTCTTCTATATCTTTCACATCACTTGCAGCGCCATCTCTTGTTGAAAATTGTAACTACTGTAATTTCGAAAGTTTGTCCGCCTGAAAATGTACTGTTGTCCCAAGCATATTGCAACAAACGGTGCATTTCTATCGCTGCTCGTTTAGTTTTTATTGCCGTTTCAAATATACCGGTCATTTTTTAAACACCCTGTAGCTAAACAGCTGAGAATGATTGAGAAGGGGGTTAAAAATCCCTTTATCTTAGTGTAAAAGAGCATAATGGCCATTTTCCAGCGCCTTTGCAATGGTGTAGAATTGGTTTCAGGCGGTCATGTTATTCTTCACCGCTGAAGTCTAAGTTATGGCAATAATGTGGTGTGTATGTGCTAGCCAGTTGTATTCAATCAGTGCCGCAAGATGGGACGATGTTGAGGCTTGATAGAATGGCAGTAAGGTGCTATCGTGTTTGATAGTGCCCAGGATCACACTTCGAATCCAGATACCGAACTGATAACGTGGCTGCGAGGACGGTCAAACTTGCTTACAAGGAATGGTATCACCAGAAAAATTTATAAATTTGGTCACTATGCCAGTCACTGATGCCAACAGTGAGGAGAAAACTTCTGTGGAAAGCCTGAGACCTCAACTACAGAAGTAGCTAAGCCGAATGCTCCTAATGCTCGGTCACCGATGACCGTGAGGCCTGACAGAAACCCACTTACTGACCTTGTCGCACCTTACTGCTGTGTGTACAGGTGACCGAGAATTTCCTTCGGCGTCTCCGGCTCACAGACTCTGCCGCAAGTGACCCAGAACTGAGCCCCAGAGTAATGAGAGGACGCTCGAGTGGAAGAAGCAGCGCCGCAAACTTTCGCGATCGATGGCGCGCGCGAAGTCAAACACCAAGTCAAACAGCTCAGCACAGCGGCGCATCTGTTAAAGAGGCTTATCTGTGCGCCGATATTACTGTTCCTGCAGGTCGATATTTTTCTCTAGCTTCTCTGCTCGTTATGTTGCCGAGACATTTATGTTTTCGGAGTGTCGCAGGAAAAATGCTTACTGTTGTATGTGGTGATAGTTCATAAATGTTTACCCTGGTAACAAAACAATGTAACTCTTTATTGGATACAGTAAACGTAACATGCTTTATATCACATATGCCTCTACTTATTAAGTTTTGAAGCTCACATAAACATTTAATACAGGTAGTACATCTCAACATTTAAGTCACTTCAACATGTGCACACCTGGTAACACGAAAAATACCAAGCCGTTGTTCAATCTCTTGCCACACATTATGCAACATGTCTGGCGTGATGGTGCCAATGGCATCTCTGACTCGTTTTTGCAATATCACTACATCAGGAATTGCTGCTTTGTATACAATATCTTTGACATACCGCCAAATTAAGAAATACAAGGCAATAACGTCAGGTGCAGCGTTTCTGGCAATCCACCTGTTGGGGAAGGTTTCCTTAAGAAAATCGCTGACTTCTAGAGCCCAGTGACGAGGAGCGCCATCTTGCTGAAAAATGACAGTGTCTTGCTTCCATATCCTGTAGCTGGGCAATGGCCTAATTTACCAACCTGTATAGGTAAACATATCCCATTCGCTTTCAAGGAGCCCACACCACACATTAAGCTTTGGACTGTCCCGAATGTGTTCTTACACATCAGGATTCTCTGATCCCCAGATACGGACGTCATGGAGGTTAAGTGAGCCACAAACATGACATGTAGCCTCATCGGAAAAATACAAATGCTTAGTTAAACGGTTCAGCAAGTCCATTGCAAATTGCTCACATTTTGGTCGATCATCTGGCTGTGAAGTCTGAACAATTTTGATCTTGCACGCATAGAATTCTTTGACACTGGAAGCTCACGGCAGTTTGTTTAAATGATTTCTGTGGCGACCTCGTGAATGCGGTCTCAACTGCCTGCATGTTCTTCTCCAAAATAGATGGTCTTCCACTGCATGTCCTTTCCTGGACCGAAACCGTTGCTAAGAAAATTTCCAGCCATGTTGTCATTAATTTGACATCAGATGCTTTCTTTCCATAATGGGACATAAACTTTCGCTGCACAGTAATCGGAGATTTGGTTTCTGTTATCCACACGACACATTGAGCTTTCTCCTGGGAGGAAGCCATTTTTACTACATAGCTTTCAAAGCGCTCCCCATGGCTAAAGTCTTGAATGAGACACAGTTGTACAGAAACTCCATGGGTTCCCTATTAGACCTTTAACCAAAAACAGACGTTACCATCGCATATATAATTAATATTTAATCCTGAAATCGGGGTAGACATTTATTGACACCGTATATTGCTAATTTTTGGTTTAAAGTTCGTATAAACGTATGAGTTAAATTTGGATTCTGACTAAGATATTCTACCTTTGGAGGCAGTTCTCTACCACCTGAGGTATGCAAACGCCTTTCATCACTGGATCAATTTGAAGCTCATTCTGGAAGTATCTCTTACTCTGCAACGCAAGACAGAGGGTGTCTTGTGTATTGCTGGGAAAGTGGACAAGTGTAGCAGCAGTGTGTTGCAAAAGGGGAAGGGTATTCCAGAGAAAAGAAAGAGCATCGAAGAGGTAGAGAACGGTCTGCCTCCACCGGCGGACTTGGCGAGGAATGGGCTTGGAGAGGAATGGGCTTGGAGAGGAATGGGCTTGGCAGGGAATGGGCTTGGCAGGGAATGGGCTTGGCAGGGAATGGGCTTGGCAGGGAATGGGCTTGGCAGGGAATGGGCTTGGCAGGGAATGGGCTTGGCAGGGAATGGACTGGATAGAAGTGGTCGACTATGCCAAGGGGGAGAATTGACCTAGTGCAACGAAAGCAGTGTGCATACGAGAGAAAGGAAAGGTCATGACAAAAACGGAATTGGAGCAACAGGAAATGAATCCAACAGCGAATGGACCTGGTAGGCAATGGGCCTGGAAGGGAACGGGCCTGGCAGGAAATGGGTCCAGCAGGGAATGGACTTGACAGAGATTGTCGCCGATGGACTTGATGGAGAAGGAGCATGGTGCAGAATGGACTTGGCAAAGAACATGTGTGGCTGAGAATGGGTGTAACCAGCACTGGGTTACCCACAGTTTGTAGATTGTTTCCAGATACAATCCATCTCCCTGAAAACTTTCTCTACATCTACATGGATACTATGCAAATCACATTTAAGTGCCTGGCAGAGGGTTCATCGAACCACCTTCACAATTCTCTATTATTCCAATCTCGTACAGTGCGCGGAAAGACCGAACACCTATATCTTTCCGTACGAGATCTGATTTTCCTTATTTTATCATGGTTATCGTTTCTCCCTATGTAGGTCGGTGTCAACAAAGTATTTTCTCATTCGGAGCAGAAAGCTGGTGATTGAAATTTGTTACAAGACTCCGCCGCAACGAAAAACGCCTTTGTTTTAATGATGTCCAGCCCAAATCCTTTATTATTGCAGTGACACTCTCGCCCCTCTTTCGCGATAATACAAAACGTGATGCCCCTCTTTGAACTTTTCGAGGTTCTCCGTCAGTCCTATCTGGTAAGGATCCCACACCGCACAGCAGTATTCTAAAAGAGGGCGGACAAGCGTAGTGTAGGCAGTCTTCTTAGTAGATCTGTTAAATTTTCTAAATGTCCTGCCAATAAAACGCAGTCTTTGGTTACCCTTCCACACAACACTGTCTATGTGTTCCTTCCTACTTAAGTTGTTCGTAATTGTAATTCCTAAGTATTCAGTTCAATTTACGGCCTTTAGATTTGACTGATGTCTCTTTTAACCGAAGGTTAACGGATTCCTTTTAGCACTCATGTGGATGACCTCACACTTTTCGTTATTTAGTGTCAATTGCCAATTTTCGCACCATTCAGCTATCTTTTCTGAACCGTTTTGCAATTTTTTTATCTTATGACGACTACTAGTCGATAAACGACAACGTCATCTGCAAACAACCTAAGACGGCTGTTCAGATTGCGTCCTAAATCATTTATATACTTAAGGAACAGCAAAGGGCCTATAACACTACCTTGGGGAGCAAATCACTTCTGTTTTACTCGACGACTTTCCGTCAATTACTATGAACTGTGACCACTCTGACAGGAAATCACGAATCCAGTCACATAACTGAGAAGTACGCAATTTCAATACAAGCCGCTTGTGTGGTACAGTTTCGAAAGCCTTCCGGAAATCCAGAAGTATGGAATCAATCTGAAATCCTTTGTCAATAGCACTCAACACTTCATGCGAATAATGAGCTAGTTGTGTTTCACAAGAACGATGTTTTCCAAATCCATGTTTACATTGTGTCAATAGACAGTTTTCTTTGAGGTAAGTCATAATGTTCGATCACAATATATGTTCCAAAATCCTGCTGCATATTAGAGTTAATGATATGGGCCTTTAATTTAGAGATTACTCCTACTACCTTTCTTGAATACTGATGTGACCCGTGCAACTTTCCGGTCTTTGGGTACCGATCTTTCGTCGAGCGAACGGTTATATATATGATTGTTAAGTATGGAGCTATGCATCAGCATACTCTTAATGGAACCTAATTGGTAAACAGTCTAGACCAGAAGATTTGCTTGCATTAAGTGATTTATGTTGCTTCACTACTCCGAGGATATTTAGTTCTACGTTACTTATGTTAGCAGCTGTCCTTGATTCGAATTCTGGAATATATACTTCGTCGTCTTTTGTGAAGGCATTTCTGAAGAATGTGTTCAGTTACTCTGCTTTGGCAGCACTTTCTTCGATAGCATCTCCATTTGTATTGCACAGAGAAGGCATTGATTGTGTCTTGGCGCTAGCGTACTTCACATACGACCAGAATCTCTTTGGATTTTCTGTCAGATTTCGAGACAAAGTTTCGTTGTGGAAACTATTAAAGCATCTCGCACTGAAGTTCGCACTAAATTTCGAGCTTCTGTAAAAGATCGCCAATCTTGGGAATTTTATGTCTGTTTCAATTTGGCATGTTTTTTCGTTGTTTCTGCAACAGTGTTCTGACTCGTTTTGTGTACCAAAGAGGCTCAGCTCCGTCTTTTGTTAATTTGTTTGGTATAAATCTCTCAATTGCTGCCGATACTATTTCTTTGAATTCAAGCCACATCTGGTGTACACTTATACTGTTAATTTGGAAAGAGCGGAGATCGTGTCTCAGAAATGCGTCGAGTGAATTTTTATCTGCTTTTCTTAACAGGTATATTTTTCGTTTATTTTTGGAGGATTTAGGGGTTATAGTATTCAGCCTCGCTACCGACAACCCTGTGTCACTAATCCATGTATCCGTTTTGATGCTTGCTATGTACTCAGAATTATTTTTTGCTAAGATGTCAAGTGTGTTTTCACAACCGTTTATTATTCGCGTTGGCTCATGGACTAACTGCTCGAAATAATTTTCAGAGAAAGCGCTTAGCACAATTTCGGATTATGTTTTATGCGTACCTCCGGAATTAAACGTGTATTTTCTCCAACAATTAAAGTCACCACCAACTATAATCGTGTGAGTCGGGTACGTGTTTGAAATCAAACTCAAGTTTTCTTTCAACCTTTCAGCAACGGTATCATCTGAACTGAGACGTCGGTAAAAGGATCCCATTATTATTTTATTCCGGTTGCCAACAATGACCTCTGCCCATACTAACTCACAGGAACTATCTACTTCAATTTCACGACAAGATAAACTACTTCTAACAGCGAGAAACACGCCACCGCCAACTGTGTTTAGCTTATACATTTGGAACACCGTTAGGTTTTTCGCAAAAATTTCGGCTGAGCATATCTCCGGTTTTAGACAGCTTTCAGTGCCTATAACGATTTGAGCATCAGTGCTTTCTATTAGCGCTTGGAGCTCTGGTACCCTGTAACCCAAAAAAAAAAGGTTAGAGGGTCTCTACAGATTCGAAGTCTATGGTAGTTTGGATCCGATTACCAGTTTGGAATTTAATTTCGTCTGCCAAAAGCAACCATTACTGATTACACTATGCTGCCATATAAAAGATTCATTTAGACAAAGATTAAAATTTTTTCCACAACTCATGTCTCGACTGTGTTGGAAATAAAGTCAGAAGAAGACAGGTGATGGTTTATAGGATTTGCCAGGATTAAAGATGGTTTGGAACAAAACTATGTGAGATTTGTTAGCTGACCTCTCAAAATCTGGAGTGAGTCACGAAAATACTGCATAACTATAAACGCTATACATAAATGCAGAGTTGAATGTACTTTATAGAAATTACAATCACGTTCTCTCTTTCAGTAAACACTGTAATATATGGAACGTTATGGGTACAGGTGCAGATATTTCTACTGACATCTGAGGAAAATGTACTGAACAACATTACATAAGTATTTACTTCATTTCTAGTCTAATAATTACGGCTAGTACGAGCAGAATGTTTTTAGGGTGGTTATTATCTCCAAGTCAGAGTGGCACAAGAAAGCGATTAACTTTTATTTTCCCTTGAACAGCGAGTCAAGCATTGAAGTGTGGATATGTGGATGCAAAATTGATAGTCTATAATTACAGGTTTAGTCCACTTTAAGGCACACTTACGAGCATGCAGGAAACATCTGCTAGTAGAATATGTGACGTGGTTGCGGGAAGACTGTACGATGTAGAGGAGAAACAACTAATACACTGAAGTAGGTACATATTAAGATTGCAGCTATCGCAATATTTGTAACTACACACCCTGCATAGTTCCTTTAAACACATGAAAGTTAGTGATCTCATATAGAGTCTAGGTCAAAAACAGTTGTTTTGTCTTACTTATTACTTGTATCAGATATCCACAATTAGCGAGGTCGCACTGAGACTGTGACATAGATTTACATTTGGGAGGATCTTCGTTCATATCGCTGTGTGTCCATTCAGATGTAGATTATCTAAAGTTTCTTTAAACCTCTGGAGGTAAATGCCGAGATCATGGAGAAGGATATGGTGTACAGTCTTCCCCATTCTCCCAAATCCGAGGTTGTGTCCTGTCATTAATGACTGCATCGTCGACGAAAAAAACTCTAGTCTTCCTCTTTTCCTCTCTTCTTCTCTTCCCCTCTGCCTCTCGTTCCCCTCCTCTTCCTCTTGGTCTTCCTCTTTTGTCGTAATAACCAGGTTTCATCAACCAATAATGCGAGATTTATCGACTGTAATATTTTTGAGATAAAAAGTTCCATTCCGTCATTTAGAAACCATATCGCGCCATTCAAGTCATCGTCATGACAAAATCGTCAGCTTTGAAAGTAGAACAAATTCAAACGCCGGAATTTTGGCTTAATGTAAGTGCTGGATTTGTTGTCAGAGTGATGGAAAGATGAGATGTGCAAGTTCCCTCGGAAGCGAGATGACTTCGAATGGAGAGCTAACTCACATTTGACAAGGATGGAAGTGAAAATGTGATTCGATTAAATTTAGAAAGTCTGTAAAATACGCAGAACGAGGTCTGTGTTAAGTCAAGCTGTCAGTCCCAGAGTATCTAAGTGCTGGCAATACGCGTCTGCACCGCAGATGTTCCTTCTGTCAATGAATCAACGGAGAGAGAGAGTTGATAGGGTTCGAACTACGGCAACAAGACTGGTTGCATATTTAGCAAGTCACAGGGACGGATTTTGGCTGAAGAAAACCGGTGGGAAAAGATAACACGGTTGTGGTTATTCTGAATGAATGAGATTCTAATGTAAAAACAGATTAGTTTACTACTATGAGCTTTATAGCAGTAGATGACAACGTTTCCATTTTTCTTAAACTTGCTGAAATTATACTTGCTTCTTACAGTTTCTTGTAAGCCATCTGAGGGTATTCTCTGGCTGTACAGGGACAACACGCTGTTACTGACAAGAAATGATATCAGGAGCATTTATTCAGATGCTTACTTGTTCTGTTAATGACTACTTAATGCTTGGCGTGACAGGAGGCGATCAGTCTATCAGAAATATGACTTATAAATGAATTGAAAAAGTGTGTATTTCCACTTGTTCTAGGGCATCGTTTAAAAGAAACTGGTTCTTATCGTTTCTTGAGTATCAATTCCACTCCAAGTGTCTTGGAAGCTTCCTCCTACACCTTTTCATCTTTTTCACTGGGCCAATAATACGAAGCGCTTCACAGCTGTCGTTCGGTGCGAACGTCCTGCCAGAAGGTGCTCTTAAGTTTGGCCATCTCAGCAGAGTTTGAAGGTCAGAGATAGTATTAGCTCTGTGCTTCAACGTACGGAGCACTCCTTCCCGTATTATGGGGTGCTGGCAATTGCTGTCATCAAGTCACAGATATGTGTGTGAGACAATCCTATACATGCCATGCCCCCAACGTACGTCCACCTCGATCAAGAGGAGACATTCATCTTTCTCAGCTCCTTTAGCGAATCTAATAAAAAGATGGAGGGTGTTTAGAATGGTCGAAAATCATGACAAGTCCCACTACTTTAAGGCCATATCACAAATGCGTTATCGATTTATTTCCAGAAACTCTAAAATTTTAAATTCGAAGACTAAAGCTACCATTCAACAACATGATCCATAAAAATACGGACGACTATGGGAGACAAGGTACTCACTGTTGTTCCCACATCGTCAGCGTGTTCGAATAGCTGACTGCAAGGCAGTAGAGTGGAGGTCAATACATGGAGAAACAAAAATTTCTTAGTGTAATTCTTCAGCTTCTCCTGGCGTTATTCCATGCGTCCAATATGCATTATATTTATCGGCAAGCGGCCTCGTTAACATCATAATTTGCGCTGACATCCGGCCGTTCACCCAGTAAGTATTTCCTAATTTGCTAGTGATTCGTCAAGTTTTACTCTCATTTAAAATCAGCGACACAGTCAGAGCGATTTGGGTAAAGCGAAAAAGAACTTCATAGCCCACTAATTACGAGTAAATGAATTAAACGCACTGAAATGAAATGAATAGGTCGCTGACGATGAAATCAGTGAAGATGCGATGATATGAAATTCTTCATTCCAAATCGGTTATAAATGTTGAACCTGCAATGTAAATCACAAGAGAAAACGTAACTGTCACAGGAAACTTCTGTCAGGCCTGGAAGTAAGGTGACTATTCGAGGAAAGCAGGTTATCTGTTTCCGAGTCATGGCGTGACACAAATTTTCAGTTGTCATTACAAAATATTCACAACGCGTGTAAGAGGCGTAATTAGTCCACCGAGTTCCTAATGTGGTGTTCGCATCGACCAGTCAAAAAATGGCTCTGAGCACCATGGGACTCAACTGCTGTGGTCATAAGTTCCCTAGAACTTAGAACTACTCAAACCTAACTAACCTAAGGACAGCACACAACACCCAGCCATCACGACGCAGAGAAAATCCCTGACCCCGCCGGGAATCGACCAGTCAGTGAGCTTAACGATGTACCTAATCTGCAATCCAGTAAGCTTTTCAGGAACAGTTAAACGTTTAAATTTCTGTGCTCCGAGTCTGTGCTCAGTCTTCTTTAAGGAACTCATCGACGGGACGCTAAACCGTCATCTTTGTTACCTTATTCCCTGCTTCCTTCCTTCGTTTTTTCCTTCCATCCTCCCGATTTATGAAACTGGGCTGTGAGAAGTTCAACGTTAATCCATCAGCAAGGAAAATCCTCTATTAAACACTAAACCTTTTAGTAGCGGCTCTCAGAGTGAATCATTAACCACTGTAGGCGATAAGACATCTGTCGGATGGAGACGATTAAATTGCCAGCGTCTTTCGTCCTATTTAAGAGGAACAGCCTACTTACTGGTTCTGGGTCTCATTTTTCGAGTCCTCCTCTCCTCCCTACATCTCTCTCTCTCTCTCTCTCTCTCTCTGACAATGGACAACAATAAATTAGTATTTGTCTAAAAAGAACTGAAGCTCTACAGTGAACTGAATTTCAAACGATCCGCTTTAAAATCCGCTCAAATCCATGAGAAGAGAAGTGACGGAAACAGTTATGTTTAGGACACATTATTCGCACTTCACGAAGGACAAACGGCAGTACGGTCGAGGAAATGCATTCATTATTATTGCTGTGACCGGAAGACACTAATTTCGTTCGGCCATAGCTGTGTGTTATTTGACTGCTGTAGGATAAGGCCCATTAAACGTTTGAAATATTAGTTTACTTTACTACATACGTCACTAAAAGATTTACTTAACTTTTACACAGTTCTTTGCCACACGATTGCTTGATAATTTACAAATTCACTGATAATGAAAGCACCACTTGATGCACAGATTAACAAACTGTTCGCTCGAGGTATGATTGCGACATTGACAACAATGAAAGGTCATCTGAAACTTTAACAACTCGTTGGTCCTACACTGTGGTCTGCCCACGAGACCCGGATTCGAATCCCAGTCCGGCACAAATTTTCAACTTCCCCACTGATTTAAATCAATGGCCGCTCACAGCCAACATCGGTTATTCCTTTCAATCGAACACGTCTGAAAGAACAGACACCATATATAGATCATTAGAAATCTGTTAGAATATAATTAATGATTTTTATATTTAAATAACGAAAAAACGACAAAAACGAGCCTGAAAGCAGCGATTACCAGTCTGGAGCACTACTGATGTTTTTGCATCTTTATGATTTTAAACTTCACGGAACTGTTATCAGGTCAGGCACCTCCATTTAACTATTTTCATCAGCCGGGAATCGAACCTAAAACCCGTACATGGCGGAAGAGTATTCTGTCATACAGTCTCACAGCCTACCGAGAAAAATTGACCTTCTTTTAGGATATTATTGAAGGCGGTCTATAAACTTCAGCCGGCCGGCGTGACCGAGCGGTTCTAGGCGCTACACTCTGGAACCGCGCGACCGCTACGTTCGCAGGTCCGAATCCTGCCTTGGGCATGGATGTGTGTGATGTCCTTAGGTTAGTTAGGTTTAAGTAATTCTAAGTTCTAGGGGACTGATGACCTCAGAAGTTAAATCCTATAGTGCTCAGAGCCATTTGAACCATATAAACTTCAAAGCCGATTTTCTCGAGAATATCTTTTATGACTGCACCGAACTATTTCTGGGGAATATTTGAGTTCTGAACTTCACGCAACATAAATATAAAAAATTCCAAACATCATATTGCCCTTCGGTCCTCTTGTAGGTCATTTGCTACCCTCCGAATGTCATTTAACGCGTACACCTCCCTGAACACCATACCATCATCACTAAGTAGCTATAGGTTGCTGCTCACCCTATCGCTCGGATCACTCATGCACATTGAGAATAAGAGCACTCCTACCACACAACCCTGGGGCATTCCTAACGATACCCATGTCAGTTATGAACACTAGCCGTCGAGGACACCGTACGGGGTTCTGTTTCTTCTGTCTTCAAGCCAGTCACGTATCGTGGAACCTAATACTTATGCTCGGACTGCCGTTAACAGTCTGCAGTGGGGCGACGTGTCCCACACATTCCGCGGGGAGCGGCAGCTAGTTTGGGCAGTACCTGTGATGCTTCCGCGTCGACCATCCTCTTTAATGCCGCTCGCGCTGCAACCTTGCCTGCCGGCTGTGGTCTCCGCAGAATCGCACCGGAAGCACCGAGATGAAGAACGGGAAGTCGAGAAAAAAAGAGGGAGGGAAAAAAAGGGGGGGAGAAAGAGAAAGAGAGAGAGAGAGAGAGAGAGAGAGAGAGAGAGAAAGGAGACGGGTCCCGGCCAGAAAAGCGAAACGGAACATTTTAATTATCCAAAACATGATTCCGCACGGCGAAATGAAACTTTTAATGCGGGCTCTGTGATTTCCCTCATGTACGAATGCAAGCAAAATATATTATTAAAATCCGCAGTAGAGAGAGTGGGCCGTGTCCGCCCGCAGCTCGTCTGCGTGTTGTTTCGGGCCGCCGCGGTCAGACAGCGGTTTGAGGTCCGCGTCGGCGGATGTACTGTGGCCGGGCCTTCATTTATAAGCTCCGGCTTACTTAACGGAGCAGCCAGGAGCCTCGGAAATAGCGGAGGAAAGGCGGCGTGCTGAAAGTGTGGGAGACGGACAGGAGGAGAGGATCAGCTAGGGATCCACCGCCTGCAGGTCAGATGACTTCCTCCGTCCTCGAGAATCCTCGCAGTCCGCTCCCCTTCACACTAAGATTGTTGCACCTTGTATTCCACTTAGCAAGTTCGTCCCTGTCATACGTTTACTTCTACATCTATACTTCCTAAGCCCCTTACGGTGAGTAACGGAGGGCACTTTCAACACTTCTATCAATCCCTTCCTTTCCTAAGGCTTTTGCGGCTGGTTTGTGTGAAGACCGGCTCTCAGTAAATCTGCAAATGGGCTCAAATATTTCTGATTTTCTGCCGTGTTTTATTCATCAACGCGTGTGTAAGTAATACACTTAAGCGCCAAAGAAACTGGTATAGGCATGCGTACTCAAATGCAGATGGCAGAATATGGCGCTGCGGTCGGCAACGCCTATGTAAGACAACAAGTATCTGGCGCATTGTTAGATCGGTTACCGCTGCTACAATGGCAGGTTATCAAGATTTAAGTAAGTTTGAAAGTGGTGTTACAGTCGGCGCACGCGCGATGGGAACACAACACCCCCGTGGTAGCGATGAAGTGCAGATTGGCCCGCACGACCGTTTCACGACGGTACCGTGATTATCAGGAATACGGTAGAACATCAAACTTCCGATACCGCTGCGGCCAGAAAAAGATCCTGCAAGAACGGGACCAAAGACGACTGAAGAGAATCGTTCAACGTGACAGAAGTGCAACCTTACGGAAAATTGCTGCAGATTTCAACGCTAGACCATCAACAACTGTCAGCGTACAAATCATTCAACGAAACATCATTTATATGTGCTTTCGGAGCTGAAGGTCCACTCGTGTACAACACCGATATTGAACTGCTGATGACTGGAAACAGTTTGCCTTGTCGGAAGAGTCTCGTTTCAGACTGTATCGCATGGATGGACATGTACGGGTATGGAGATAACCTCATGAATCCATGGACCCTGCATGTCAGCAGGAGACTGCTCAAGCCGGTGGAGGCTCTGTAATGGTGTGGGCCGTGTGTAGTTGAAGTGATAGGGGAGCCCTGGTACTTCTAGATAGTCTGATCACCTGCATCCATTCATGTCCACTGTGCATTCTGGATTCCGAGGGATTTGGGCAATTGCAGCAGGACAATGCGACACACGTCCAGAATTGCTACAGAGTGGCTCCGGGACCACTCTTCTAAGTTTAAACACTTCAAGTGGCCACCAAACTCCACAGACATGAATATTATTGAGCATATGTGAGATGCCTTGCAACATTCTGTTCAGAAGAGATCTCCAACCGCCTCGTACTCATACGGATTTATAAACAGCCCTGCAGGATTCATGGTGTCAGTTCCTTCCGGCACTACTTCAGACATTAGTCGATTCCATGCCACGTCGTGTTGCGGCATTTCTGCGTGCTCGCGAGGACACGATATTAGGCAGCTATACCAGTTTCTTTGTCTCTTCAGTGCATGTTTCCACATACTCTACTCTCTTGTAGCGTCTGCCGCTGGAGTTTGTGAGCATCTCCATTATGGTCTTGTACAAGCCAAACGATCCCGCGATGAAACGCGACGCTCTTCGTTGGCTATTTTCTATCTCTTTTATGAATTCTATTTGGTAAAAGTCCAAGCTGACCGACAATACTCAAGCACTGTTCAAAGGAATGTGTTGCGAACCACTCCTTTCGCGGATGAATTAAGTTTCGTCTTTATCTACAGCTACATACATACTTCGCAAGCCACCATACGGTTTATGGAGGAGGTTACCTTGTAGCACTACAGGTCATCTCCTATCCTACTCTACTCGCAAATACAGCTAAGGAGAAACTACTGTCTACATGCCTCCGTACGAGTGGTGATTTTTCCTATCTTCTCTTCGTGGTCCTTATGCGAAACCTATGCTAGTCACAATAGAATCACTCTGCAGTCAGCTGCAAATGCCATTCTCTAAACTTTCTCAGTAGTGCTTCCAGATAAGATAGTCGCATTGCCTCTTGAGATTCTCATTTGACTTCAAGAAGCACCTAAGTAACACTCACGAGTTAATCGAACCTACCGGTGAGAAATCTTGCAGAACGCCGCTGAATTATTTCGATGTCTTCCTTTAATCCCATCTTACGGTGATCGCAAACACTCGAGCAGTACTCAAGAATGGATGACAGCAAACAATCGAACAGTCCTCAAGAGTGGATCGCTGTAGTGTTGTATACGCGATTTTGTTTGTAGAAGGGTGCACTTTCCTCAAACTCTCCAGTTGAACGAAATCCACCTTTTGTCTCCCGTTTACCGACCTTACGTACTCGTTGGATTTCATATCGCTATGCAAAGAAGTAGTAGTAGTTGTAGTACCTGTTGTTGTTGTTGTGGTTGTCCTTAGTCCGACGACTGGTTTGATGCCTCTGTCCATGCTACTCTATTCTTTACAAGCCTCTTCGTCTGCGAATAGCTGCTACAGCCTACATCCTTCTGAAACTGCTTACTGGTTTCATCTCTTGGTCTCCCTCTACGATTTTTACCCATTCACCCTTCCCTCCAACACCAAATTGATCATCCTTTGATGTTTCAGAATGTGACCTCTCAACCAATCCCTTAATTTAGTCAAGTTGTGCCACAAATTTCTTTTCTCCCATTAGTTAACTGATCTACCCATCTAATCTTCAGCATTTTCTGTAGCAACCAATGTAAAAAGCCTCTATTCTCTTCTGGCCTGAACTGCTTATCGTCCATGTTTCACTTACATACATGGCTACACTCCAGACAAAAACATTCCCAACATTTAAATCTATATTCCACGTTAATATCTCTTCTTCAAAAACGCTTTTCTTGCCATTGTCAGTCTACATTTTATACTGTGTCTACTTCACCCAACATCAGTTATTTTGCAGCTTAAGTAGAAAAACTCATCTACTACTTCAAGTGCGTCGTCTCTTATCCTAATTCCCTCGTCATCACCTGATTCAATTCTACTACACTCCTTTATACTTGTCTTGGTTTTCTCGTTATGCATGTTCTATATTCCTTTAAAGATACTGTCCATTCCGTACAGCTGCTCTTCCAAGAACTTCGCTGCCTCTGATACAATTACAGTGTCATTGGCAAACCTTAAAATTTTTATTTCTTCTAGCTGATCTTTAATTCCCATTCGGAATTTTTTTTTTATTTTCTTCACTACTTGCTCAATGTACAGACTTAATAACATCGAGTATGGTCTACGATATTGCCTTCCTCACTTCTTAACTACTGCCTACCTTTCATGCCCCTGGACTCTCATTACTGGCGTCTGGTTTCTGTATAAGTTGTTAACAGCCTTTCGCTCCCTCTATTTTACCCATGATACTTCAAAATTTCGAAGAGAGTTTTCCAATCAACACTGCGGAACGCTTTCTCTAAGTCTACAAATCCTATAAAGGGAGATTTGCCTTTCTTAGCCTTTCTTGTAAGTCATAGGGTCAGTATTGCCTCGCGTATCCTATATTTGCCTGAGGTCGGCTTACCAGTTTTTATCCATCCTTCTGCAAAAAATCGAGTCGGTATTATCGAAGCGTGATTTTTAAATTGGCGCTCCGGTTATATTTACACGTGACACCACCTGCTTTCTAGAGTTGCAATTATTACACCCTTCTTGGACTCTGAGTTTATGTCACCTGTCTCAGACATTTTGAAGCCAGATATAATAGTTTAGCTCTGGCTGGCTCTCCCGAGGAATCAGTAGTTCTGATGGAACTTCGCCTTCTCCAGAGGCCTTGTTTCGACTTAGGTCTCTGTTAAATTCTTTTCACAGTATTTATTTCCAATCCCATTTTGATCTAAGTTGTCCTCCCTTTCTATAATATTGCCCTCCACTTCTTCTCCCTCGTATAGACCCTCTATATAATCCTTCCAGCTTAAAGGTTTTCCTTCTTTGCTTAGACCTGGTTTTCCATCTGAGCTCTTGATATTCCTACAACTGCTTCTCTGTTCTCCAAAGGCCTTTCTAATTGTAGATCTATTTTGCCTCCAGTGGTATATGGTTCGAAATCCTTACATTTATCATCTAGCCATTCTACACTTCGTGTCAATCTCCTTTTTAAACGTTTGTATTCCCTTGTGACTGCTTCACTTCCTGTATTTTTATATTTTCTTCTTTCATCAGTTAAATTCAAATCCCTTGTAGTATCCAGGATTTCTACTAAGCCTTGTCTTTTTATCTATTTGCTCCTGTGCTGCCTTCACTATTTCATCTGTCAAAGCTACCCAGTATCTACTGTATTCTTTTTGCTTGTATTAATCAATCTTTACCTAAAGTTTCCTGTGTACCTCTTAAGAACCTGTGGTTCTTTCAACTTATTTAGGTCCCATCTCCATAATATTCAACCTTTTTACAATTTGTTCCGTTTTAATTTACAGTTCATAACCAAGAAATTGTAGCCAGCTGCAATATCTGACCCTGGAAATGTTTTTCACTTTAAAATCTGGTTTCTAAATCTCTGTCTCATCGTTATATACTCAATCTGAAACTTTCCTGCGGCTCCAGGTCCCTTCCACATATACAACTTTATTTCATGACTCTTTGACCAAGTGTTAGTGATGACTACGTTATGTTCTGTGAAAAATTCTACCAGACAGCTTCCTCTTTCATTCCGTTCCCCTCGTCCATATTCACCAATTATTTTTTCTTCTCTTCCTTTTCGTGCTATCGAAATCCAGTCCCCCATCACAACTAAATTTTCGTTTCCCTGAACTATATGAACAATTTTTTTGTCTCACCATACATTTCTTCAATCTCTTCATCATCTGCGGCGCTAGTTGGCTTATAAATTTGTACGACTGCGGTAGGTCAGATCATTTATGTATACAGAGAACAGGAGCGGTCTTATCACAATCCCTTGGGACTCTCCTGATGACGTCCTGGTTTGATGAACAGCTGCCGTCGTAGATAACGTGGCGGGTTCTATCGCTTATGAGATCTTCAAGCCAGTCACACGTCTGGGAATTTGTTCCGTACGCTGGGACCTTATTTAAGTCTCCAGTGGTGTACTGCGTTCAACGTTTTCCGGAAATTTAGAAATATGGTATCCGCCTTTTGGAATTCATCCATGCTTCACAGGATATCGCGCGAAAAAATAGCGACTTGAGTTTCACTCGGGTAATGCTCTCTAAACCCGTGCTGATTTGTGGACAGAAGCTTTCCTCTCGCAAAGAAATGTATTACATTCGAATCTGGAATCTGTTCAATAGTTCTTCAGCATACGTATGTTAAGGATATGAGTATGTAATTTTGCGGTTGCATTCTTTTAGGCTTTTACCCCTTCGTTAAGATTCTTCGAATGAAACTCAGCCTGGCATCTTTATCGTCTATTATTAGTGTCATGTCTTCATTCCCTAGGGTTAGGTCGCTCTGGATAGTTATTCCTAGATATTTCATATTTTATACCGAACAATGGTTCAATGACATTTCTTGAATACTGAAATGACCTGCCCTTTTTTCCAATCGTTTGTCAGCTTTCGTTGCTTTAGCTACGAACAATAACCTGATGCTAGAAGAGGTAAACGTTCTTTCACATTACCTCTGTAGGTTGTGAGGTAACGGGCGAAGTGTGGCGCCCTGAAAATATTCTAAGTTCGGAGTTCGCGTGGCCGCACGGGCCGGTCGGCAAGTCAGGGCCCAGCAGCGAACACGTGGTGCGTACATTAGCCGGGCAAGAGGGGTAGCGCCAGCGCATGGTCCAGTCATGTGGCTGGGAATTCGATTGCGACGCTGTGTCGATGAAGGAGACAAGCTGGGAGTGCCAATGATGGCGGACTTTGTGAAATCTTAATGGCAGACATTTTACAGTTCGTATAGAAATTAGTAGCAGCCAGATGAATCATGATACCTCAAAAAGAAACATGTACATTATCATTATTTGCACGACGATTCTGATGGTGTAATCAGATTGTCAATATATTTATTAGTTTAAAATTTAGTATCTGACGATAAATTATACAAGTAACACCCAGCAACGAATTTCCAGAATCTAAACGGTTCATCCGATTTCGACGATCTACGTGTCTTTAGAAAGCTATTAGTGTAAACCTAAATTGGTATGAATTACAGGCATGTAACTTAAATAGTACATGAGTTATTGGAGGTGAAAGTGGCCGATTACTGTCGATCGCGTCAGACCGTAAGTACTCCATAGTCACACGAAAAAACGGTAGCAGCATGCTTATAAATATATTTATTCATCTATGTCTTTGTTTATATCAGATATATACTATTCATGAAGAAATTGGTTAAATATTTACTGTGTTTTAGAAAGCACAGAGACATTAGGCTACTGGCCTACCTTTTGTTGCTATTCGTTTGATATGTGTTTATTTAGTTTGTTTATATATTTAGTAATGTGTGTTAGAGCTTGTTTATGGTCCAGCCGTAGGAATGTTTATTTAATTTCAAGTTATTTAAATGTAAATCCAGTATTTCGTATGTGTTTCAATATGTTTGTTAGTGCACGTTGGCTTGGAGACTTGGAGAGAGCGCTCTAGCCAATCGCAGCGCTCGTTACTAAGAGGGACGTATGGAGGTTGGGCAGGAGCATCGTTTCTGGAGAGGACACGAGGGAGTTCTCGGCAATGCGACAGTTCGGAACAGTACGGCACAGGACACTGGAGGTGCTGGACGTGACGGCACGACAGAGGGACAGTCGCCGGAAAGACTTGGACAGTGGGGCAGTTTGCGCGTGGTCGTGGAGGATAGAAATATTTCCTGTGCTCTTGTGTGGCTTTTGCAGTGAAGACATAGTATGCGTTCAGAAGTGAATATCTCGCGAGCTATGTTGTTGTTCATAACTAATTACGTGTAGTAGGAATCTATTGTTTCACTGTTATTCAACTTACATTTTATTTTATTGCTGGACCATCGACACCAATAAGTGTTTTGCAGAAATATACCTCATTCTCAAAAGTACTAATATCGTACTCATCATTTAAAGTCGTTAAGATAGTACCTGCAGATTTTAATTAATTGCAGTCTTTCATCTATAAATTTATATGTTACATTCAGAATTCGCAATTACCGAGTGATAGAAACCTTCGACTATTCGATTAATGTGTCGATTCTTATCGTATACTGTAGACTCAGCAGTATTTGGCCTGTAATGTGGCAACTACGTATCCCAGCCCCTAGAAAACGAAACCAGACAAAACTTTTAATACTGCAAGTCTGAGTTGGAGGGTGCGTAGTTGAGGGGCCACCTCATTCCAACATCACCACCTCACATCCTTTTGTCATTTATTTTTAAAAGCCCGCAATGTTGTTAAGAAAATCAATTATCACGCGATACGTAACTGATATAAGTGCCTACCTGCCAGACACCAAGAGGTATACAGTGGTAGTTTAGTCCATGAAGACTCATTCAGGAGGACTGCGGCTGAAAACTCAATTCGCCTGTCCTGTTTCTGTATTCTGTGGTTCCCACAAAAGTGCATCATGCTGTGACATAATCCTCAAAAATGGTTCAAATGGCTCTGAGCACTATGGGACTCAACTGCTGAGGTCCTAAGTCCCCTAGAACTTAGAACTACTTAAACCTAACTAACCTAAGGACAACACACACATCCATGCCCGAGGCAGGACTCGAACCTGCGACCGTAGCGGTCGCGCGGTTCCAGACTATAGCGCCAGAACCGCTCGGCCACCAGCGGCCGGCATAATCCTCATGCATCCACCGGCATCAACATTAAAAAATCTTTAACAAACTCTCGAACGATAACTGACCGACTGCTTCACAGCGAAAGCTCATTGGTTCTCTACATTTTCACACAGTTAAAGTTATAACATAACACACACTTTCTGGTGCTACTTAATATGGGTCAAAATTTTCTCTCTCTTTCATGCCGCAATTCAAATCCACCCCATGAACCATCTATCTTGCATGGAGGCGAGGCTTGGGTGCTTGAACAGTTCAGATACTCATACCGACTGTGCAGCTTTCAGTAGCTACAAGGATAAGAGTCTACAATCTAGTGACTTGAGTGATCCTTCCATATAGTATCAGCCATCATGGTCTTGCTACGTTGGCACCGTGACACGGCTGAAAGCAAGGGGGAAATACATCGTTGTATTCAATGATTAAGAGAAACAAATAGAAATTGGAGAGATGGATGAAATTAATCTCCTATCCGAAAATACAACTTTTTGCACATATTTAATCCATTAATTATCATATGAATAACTTTTATGTTTTTGGTTCGCTTCTCAGAAATTAATGGCTAACGGTTTTCACACTCATTGGTGCTCAGTAGTACCTTTTATTTGCTGTGAGGTAAGTGTTTTTGTGGAGACAGCTTCCAGGCGGTAATTTCGCCAAACCTATTTGATTTTAGATGTATTTTAGACACCATCTTTTGAAGTAACTGACCTACCTGAGTCGAAAAAGAAGGTTAAAAATACCTCAACTAAGATACCTAATTTCCTACAAAAGATCACATTTAAATTAATATAAGTAAATTAGAACGTCACCATGAAAACATAAATTACTGTTCATGCACATTGCCTAGGCAAAGTCTGATTCCAGTTTCATATTCTCTTGATTATATCATTAGATCCCACGACTACAACATTCCATTCAATTTTCATTTTGATAATGTTACGGTACAATTTCTTCTTTATGTTTTCAGCACTTAAATCCTATCTGACCAAAAGTAATAGGACACTTGTTAGAGGTCACTAATACAGGGTGTGTCCCTCATCGCCTTTATAACGGCTTGAATTCTACTGCGGACACTTTCAACGAGTTGTCTGTCTGTGTGGAGCAATGACAACCCGTTCTTCCTCAACAGCCGAAAACAGCAAAGGTATTTATGTTGGACGCTGGGGTCTGGAGCGAAGTCAACATTCTGACTCATACCAAATCATTCCATAATTTTCACTAAGGGACTGTGGACAGGCCAGTCTATTCCAGGAATGTTGTTGTCAGCAGACCATGGCCTCGCAGATACTGCTTTATGACAGGGTGCTTTGTCATTCTGATACAGTCATCATCCCCGAACTGTTCCTCTGCTATGCACAGTACGGTGGAATCTGCTCACATCTCACCGCATTTAGCATTTTCTTAAGCGCAATAAGGAGACCACATCCTAACTACGAATAGCGCCCCGATATCGTAACACTAGTCCACATTCGAAGTCACAGAACTGTCCTGCCACATCCATTCTATAGTTATTATTTCTCTACCGATACCAAAATACTCCACGTCTCCTTTTATACTGACGGGTCCAGCTCTCGTGATATCTAGTGTCAATTCCGCATTACATAGGGGTGTCTGGATGCTACTGGTCATACAGTGTATCCCTACGAATACATGAATCCGATTGAGTCAGTGTCTTATACACATGATTTTCCTACTTACAGCACCGGAACTTGTGAAAGAGTCCTATTTTTTATTATGGAGTGCTAAACCACAGTAAAATGACCTTCACCTAAATTAACAACGTATTAATTAATAACTGATGTAGGCGTCAGAATAAAAGAAGATATCTCAACTGAATGTAGGCAGTACGTGTCAGGACAGGGTGAGGCCTTATGAGTGCCACAGGCGTTACACATGGCAGAGATTTTATGTTGGAAAGATTCTGCTAATATATCAGTGTTACAGATTACACATGTTTGGAAATGAGAAATAAACAGGTCACACAACAAGAAACCAACATCCAAAACTTGAAAAACTGTCATGGACCCGAATATCTACAACAGACAACAAACTGAAAGCTCAAGAGACATAAGTCGTTGATTTGTGGATATACGAATATTTTGTTTCAGTGGGATACCCACGTATGCACAGTTATAATTTTCTTGAACTTACCCATAAAAACAAGTAATTTCCTTCCAGGGTAATCGTCTGTATGCTGCTATATAAAAGACAGAATTCAAGTATCTAGAATGGCCATTACGTGAAAATAGCGATGATGATACCATGATAAAAACCAGTAATTTTCTGTCAAATTTTCGGAACAGTGCAGTACTAAACAATGACACAAGCATTGTACTATTGAGAAACAAAGACACTTATGAAGACAAACTGCAAAAATTCGGTCTTCTGGAATGATGTTTCGTCTACAGGCTGAGCGATATTCTAAGAATAAAGACACACAAATAACTATGTTCATTTGTAAAGGGTAATGTAAGAAGTGATTATGTGACTTTTACAGTCAGTTTCACAAGAAAGTGTACGCTATAATCTAAAATGTAAAATCCGCAGCTACGTCCCTGGTAGTGGTCTCGAAGAATCTGTAATCAATGCGCTTTTGGACAGTGAATAGCTAAAAAATGAAAGAGTTGAATGTTTTGTACTGTCGGTATTTGAAGCTTCACGAGGCAGTGTTCCTTGTAAATCATCCAAAGGGAGCGAAACTTTCATATGGAGATGCCGCTAATATTCTTAGAAAGTCAGAGACATTCGTTGCTATGTGGGTCAAACGATATTTAGAGGTTGGAAACGTAAATGATTTATCGGAGAGAGGGCTAAGGTTCCAAACTATAAGCGATGATGGCGGGGACTAGATTAACTATTAGGTAATTGTGCAGTTAGTAATGTAACGTATTTTTGTATAAACATATATTATAATAGTGCCTTTTATTTCATGCAGATAACGGCGTACACTTTCTTGCGGAACTGACTGTATATCGTTGTCTCTGTCTCAAAGGTTGTAGATACCGACTTACGGGCAGGAGAGAACCGGCAAGACCAAGCACTGGGCCAGACTGTTTAGTCCTTGCAGATCACAATCAGGAGAAGGTTACATATTTTAATCATTGAATATGTGGAACCTGTCCTGGCGACCTAGACAGTAGGCGCCGACAACACTACGCGCAACGTATACGTTGTGCGGGTTGCAGCAAGCTCCGCCCCTTCGGAAACCCGGAGCTCAGCAGCCAGGCCAGCAGACGGCGTGAGCAGCGCTCCGGCCAGGTCGCGCACACAGTGACAATCGAGGTCGTTGAGAAACTGCACCTCTTCATGCACCCACCGCGTCACGTGCTGAAAATAGGCCCTGAAGCATCCATCCGTAAGGCGGGCATTTAGGCCGGTGAACGAGATCCAGACAGCAGTTCCGTCGCAGCCAGCAAGTGGAAGACCGTCGCCTACATCTTGCCAGCGTCTCAGCACCATCCACTGCGCTGGGACTCTTAAGTGTTTGGTGACGTGCCCGCTGGGACTTTGCATCATTTGTTCTATTGTTCTACTGACTTACAAGATATGTTAGGCTTAAAGTTTTCTATCCTTGTCGTACTGACACTTACTTTTCTTTACTGTTGTACTGTTGATAATACAGCAAGTGAAGTACTTACATAAGATTTCGTGAAGTGTTTGTTCTCCCTATAAACTGAGCTTAGCTGCAGACTATTTTACTAAAACCGAGCTGAGGAAAGCCTTTTCTCTGTTTGTTGGTTTTTTAAAAATGATTCAAATGGCTCTGAGCACTATGGGACTCAACTGCTGTGGTCATTAGTCCCCTAGAACTTAGAACTACTTAAACCTAACTAACCTAAGGACATCACACACATCCATGCCCGAGGCAGGATTCGAACCTGCGACCGTAGCAGTCGCACGGTTCCGGACTGCGCGCCTAGAACCGCGAGACCACCGCGGCCGGCAGGTTTTTTAAAGTGATGAACTGTTTCATGTACTGTGGAACTTAATTATTTGTTCTGTGAACTTGCAACTTTGAACTAATTTCACTGATGAAGAATTTTCATTTATTTTGTTTCTGAAAACTTCTGTTCTATTCAGATTCACAGGAACTTTAGAAGTGTTGGAACTGTGTTTATCAATAAGTTTGCGTTACTTTGATTATTTGCCATCTTTTTTTGATGTCTCCCTAGAACGGGACACATCAGTACCAACGCTGGATTTGCTAAACAAGACTTTGCACGTGTGAGCTGAGGGTTATAGTTCTCCTCACTGTGCTATTTGGTTTATGTACGACTACTTTTCTCTCCAGTACCGCTCAGAGATGTGTGAGTTTAAGTCGAGTGACTGAAATGGTGTCTTAAGACAGTTGGAGAGGTATTATGGCACACATTCTTCAATAATAGTATCTATCCATATTTATTAGAGCATAGTCTCGTTGAAATATTTGGACACCTGAGATATTGAATTCTTTGTATTACATTTCACTGTGTTCTTTTAAATGTCCACAAATAGACGAAGGAACTGGATACACTTCATAATGCTTCACTTCTCCTCCCATAACCTAGTAGCGATCCAATTCCGTGTTAATCTACTGAAAGCTAATTTACATTAATGACCATAATAGTCAATTCTGAAAACTGTAAATTATTATTTGTACCGTTTACCAATTTCGTCCATTTGGGTTGGATTGATTTGGTGGAAGAGAACAAACAGCGAGGTCATCGGTCTCATTGGATTAGGGAAGGATGGGGAAGGAAGTCGGCCGTGCCCTTTCAAAGGAACCATCCAGCATTTGCCTGAAGCGATTTAGGGAAATCACGGAAAACCTAAATCAGGATGGCCGGAAGCGGGATTGAACCGTCGTCTTCCCGAATGCGAGTCCAGTGTGCTAACCACTGCGCCGCCTCGCTCGGTTACGTCCATATTACTCATTCTTTATTGGCAACTGTAAACATCGGACTTGCCGAACTTCAAGCTCATCTCGTTTTCCAAAGCAGAGTTTTTAGAAGAATGAAATGTGCCTAGACAAGGAGAAAACTGACGGATTTCAATTAGGAATTAATAAAACACCTGTCTTATTCATTACATTCAGTGTTCTCTGAATTCCACCTATTTCCACATCTATATAAAGCTTGGGCTGAAAAATATTTCGATATCAGTGATGACACCATGCCCATAGGTGGATGTTGTGCAGACAATCCAGACTGGCTCTTCCGGAAATGAATCTATTCATTAAAAAAAATAGGAGGAAAGCTGGCTACCATAAAGAAATCGATTTTGTACCTTTACTTCCCGGCAGAGGACTTGTCCTTGTAATTGCATTTGACCAGAAACAACGACAACGCAAAAATACCACAACTTTACTTCATTCATCATCATCATCATCATCTCAGCCTTTTCCCACGTCGTGTGGGGTCGGTGTTGCTTTGCTGGATCCTTCTCTTCCATAATTGTCTATCCAGTGCTTCTTCTCTGAGCCATCCTTTCTCCTGTAGGTCTCCTGCTGCCTTGTCCTTCATCTCAGTTTCGGTCTTCCTCTTCTCCTTGGTCCATCGATTTCTAGGTCTTCAATTCCTCTCCCCACGTAGTACTCCCCTCTTCTCTGCACATGTCCATACCATCTTAGCCTA
Organism: Schistocerca nitens; assembly: GCF_023898315.1. Lineage (NCBI taxonomy): Eukaryota > Metazoa > Arthropoda > Insecta > Orthoptera > Acrididae > Schistocerca > Schistocerca nitens. The sequence continues at coordinate 816,797,217 of NC_064614.1, forward strand.
CTTTCTTGGACCTTCCTCCCTGTGGGCCCCACTTTCACTGTTCCCCTGATGTACTCATTCCTTAGTCTATCCTTTCATGTCACCCCACCCATCCACCTTAACATTCACATTTCTGCCACTTCCACCTTTTTCTCTTGGGCTTTCGTAATTGACCACGTTCCTGCGCTATACAGCATCGCAGGCCTCACCAAAGACTTGTAAAGCTTTCCTTTCATTCTGCAGCTAACCTTCTTAGCACACAGTACTCCGCTCAGTTTCCTCCAGTTCATCCATCCACTATTTATCCTGTGCTGTATTTCGGCCTCCAGTCCTCCACCACTTTGCATGTAAGAGCCTACGTATTTAAATTTCTTGACCAGCGTCCTTGCAGGTTAATATATAAGTCTTTGGCATCCTTTGTACTCATATGCTCTGTTTTCACCCTGCTAATTCTCATTCCCCTTTCCTCTAGAGCTTTTCTCCACTGTACAAGCTTGTCTTGAAGTGCCTCCTGGATGGGTTCATAGATTACATCATCGGCAAACATCATGCACCAAGGTGCCTCTTTTTTCACATCTTTGACTAGTCCACCCATGACAAGGTCAAAGTGATATGGGCTGAGAGCCGATCTCTGATGTAGTCCTACTCTCACTGGAAATGCCTTTGTTGCACCTGTACTGCTCCTGACTTGTGTCATTGCACCTTCATACAAGTGTTCGACCACACTGATATATTTTTCTGGCAGTCATTTACTTCTCAGGTATCTCCATATCTCTTGCCTCGGCACTCTGTCATATGGCTTCTCAAGATCGATAAACGCCATCTGAAGTTCGGCTTATACTTCTCTGTGCTTCGCCATCAGTTGCCTTAGTGCAAATATTGCGTCGGTTGTCCCTCTTCCCCGCATAAACCCAAACTGTTCTTCACATACATCAATTTCTAGACGCAGTATGTGAGGAGCAGATTGCGTTTATGCCGGAAAGAGGAACAAATATTTGCACTAAGCAACTGATGGCAAGCCACAGAGAAGTACAAGCCGAACTGCATATGGCCTTTATCGGTCTTGAGAAGGCATATGACAGAGTTCTGAGGCACCTCGGAAGACCGCTACGGCACAAGTACCATGAAGGAATGTCACTCAGCCTTTCAGTGGCATTCTGCGGTAATCATTCCTAGTGTGAAATTTAAGTTTCAGTCACACGGTTGGATAAATCTGCGCTACACAGCCATTATGTGACACCCAATAGTCATTTATTTTACCGAAAAAACTTCTAGGGTGTTCCCTTCGCGGCCTTAAGGCCGAGTGGTCTGATGCACTTCTCTACGCTAGTCTACTAAGTGCGAGACTTTTCATCTCTACATATCTATAGCAACCTACAATCACTTTAGCCTGCTTATTGTAGTCTAGCGTAGGTATCAGTCTACAATTTTTGCCCCCTCCCTCACCCCATCCCCATTTCCCTCCATTACCAAATTGACAATACCTTGATGCGTCAGAATGTGCGTTATCAACCCATCCCAACATTTAGTTAAGTTGTGCCACAATTCTTTTTCTACGCAATGAGATTCACTAGCTCCTTATTACTTATTCTATCAATCCACTTAATCTTCAGAATTCTTCTCTAACACTACATTTCAAAAGCTTACATTCTCTTCTTGCCTGATCTATGGTCCACATTTCACTTTCGAGCAAGGTGCATACATACAAATACGTGCATAAAAGATTTCCTATCACTTAAATTTATATTCGATATTAACAAATTTCTCTTTTTCAGAAATTCTTTTCTTGGGATTACCAATCTGCACTTTATATCCTATCTATTTCTGCGATGGACAGCAATTTTGCTTTCCAAATCGTAGAACTCGTTTATTAATATTAGTGTCTCATTTCATGATGTAACCGCTTCTGTATCGCTTAATTTTATTCGATCACAAGCGAGCCCGAAAATGCTTCGTAATTTATAAATATGTACTGGAATTGAACATATATCCTACTCTGCTTCTCCCTCTTCTCTCTGTCCATCTCCTCCTCACCCCAGTTTCTCTCCATTTTCTCCTCCCCCCCCCCCTCTCTCTCTCTCTCTCTCTCTCTCTCTCTCTCTCTCTCTCTCTCTGTACATCTCCTCTTACCCTCTATCTCTGACCCTGAGCCTCGTTTATTGTTATTGCAACAGAAACCTTGATTTGGAAACGAAGTCACTGCAAATAAATGGGTAAATCAGTAGGGATTATTAATATAAGCTACTGTGTCTGTGAGGATAGTAGCTTCAGCAATAGTCTTTCTCATAGTTTTAATTTATGAACAGGTAGGTTTGCAAAGTTTCCGATGAACCACATTCCATAGTAGCATTCTAATCACAATTCGATATGCCATAAATTCATAAGGTTCAAATGGCTCTAAGCACTATGGGACTTAACATCTGAGGTCATCAGTTCCCTAGACTTAGAACTGCGTAAGCCTAACTAACCTAAGGACATCACATACATCCATGCCCGAGGGAGCATTCGAACCTGCGACCGCAGCAGCCGCGTGGTTCCGGACTGAAGGGCCTAGAACCGCTCGGCCACAGTGGCCGGCGACATAAGTACAACTTTCCTCTTAAAACTGACGGCGAGGAAGAAAACAAAACAGCACACTGTTGTGTATACACTTTCAGCTTAAAATTATATGTAGGGAGAAGTATATGTGGAAAAAGCATTTTTATCGTGGTTTAAATGTCCGGGTATCTAAGTTAAAACTGACTTTGAGAAAGAAACCGGACTAAAGCTTTTTCGCAGCACAGCATTTTCTTTCTCGCAGTCAATTTCAATAGAAAATCTGTACACTGTTGTTGAAAAGAATATACATTCAATGTCCGTGTGAATGTGACTAGAGCATTTTGTAACAATTTGACATAGAAACAATCAAGAACTTTTAGGGTGTTTTGCTCACAACGGTTCCCCTTTATATATTAAATATACGTATCACATGCATTTAAATGACATTCATTTTGAAGAGTCTTTTACTAACAAAGTTTCCTCTGTATGTATTATATATACATTTACATATCAAAAGTACTAAAGAAATAAGTAGCCTACGTCCTTCCAAACGTGATAGAGCTTCGTGTAAATATTTGAACCAAATCGGTTAAAAGCTTTTCGAAACTTTGACTAAAAAACGTTTCCTCTTTATGTATTACGTACTTACGTTAATATGCCATATCAATTGAAAAATATGCAGCCTATGTCCGTCAGAGCGTTTATTAGAGTATTACGTAAAAATGTGAAGTAAACCGCTCAAGAACTATTCAAAGACAACTCCTCTGCTATATTTAAAAATATGTATCCTCTGTCTGTCTGGACGTTTATTTGATCATCCGGAATAAATCTGAAGTAAATCGCTCAAGAACTTTACGAGAATTATGCTAAGCACTTTTCCCTTTCATACAACATATACATACATATTTAAAAACCATATACACAAAAACGTGTAGTCTAAGTTCATCCGAACGGTCATTGACTATCGTGTAAAAATTTAAAACAGCTCGGTCAAGAACTTTTTCAGATTTTTCGTAACTACGTTAAACTACAACTTGTCTTTATATATTAGTAAAGGTATTCCATTATCCTTGTTTTGATGTGGATGGTAATCTTATAATCTCTTTTCAAGGCACTACCCATTCCGTTCAGCTGACTACAGAGTATTCTTACAAAGAGCTGCGCATACTCACATAAAGTCTAACTTGACTCTTCAAGGTGCTTTTACCCGCCGTAGCCCAGCCTGTCACGTGACTAAGTACGTCCGTTGTCTTTGCTGTATCCACGAGTCTCTCTGGCTGTGCTCCGGTTTCCTCATTTCTTCACCTACGTTAGTACATCTCACTGGTTGAGATCTCCAATTTCCCTACAGGATAACCGCATCACCTGACCAGCTCTAATGGCAACGTTTGTAATTACACCCCACATGCAAGAGCAGTCAGCGCACCTGCCGTAATAGGTTAATTACAGAACAAGCAAAGTGTTGATGCCTCGTATTTTTGTCAGCGATGTGTGCATCTGTAAGGACCACCGAAAATGTTAATACCACTTAAAGTGCGGTTCCTTTCACATTTGCTCTTTCTTTATTCTTCATTAACCTAATTTGTGAAGAAGAAGAATACCAGTTGTAAACGTTCACACAATCTCAGCTGTTAAACATTTGATATTCAAAGAAAAACCTTCGAGCTACAAAGGCTGTAGTTATCTTTCCATATGATTTACAAAAGTCAGTGAACCAGACATTATTACCACCGACAATGTTTTGTGACTTGACATGTCACCTACAGACGCATGATATAAGAATTAACTGCTGTTATTTCTACAACATTCTGCAGAGAAGCACCAAAGAATTGTTTCACCATGCATCTCGTTTCCTTTAACAGTATTTCTCTTTGCTCAACAAATGGTTCAGAACATTAAAATAACCCTAATATTAAGACCAAAGCAATCTCTAACAAGATTTCAAGATCTTAACATTACTAAAGAAAGTAGTGAAACACGTGGTTACACTTTTCTTTACCAATCTGCTATCTTATGGGGAATGAGGTGCCGTTTAAGACTGAACTGAAGAACTTCCTCCCGGGCAATTCCTTTCTCTCCTTTGTCTGAATAACATAGTCCACATCCCTCTGTTACGTGGATATTGTCCTCATTATAGTATTCTGACTGCTTTGATGCGACCCATCACGAATCCCTCTCCTGTGCCAACCTCTTCATCTCAGAGTAGCACTTGCAAACTACGTCCTCAATTATTTGCTGGATGCATTCCATTCTGCCCCTTTCCATTCTCAGGTCATTCCCCCTTAGCAGTCCCCTCCCAGAAATCCGAATGGGGACTATTCCGAAATCATCTTTTGCCAATGGAGCGATCATCATTACACTGTTTCAATTATGGGCCACCTGACCTGTGGATACACGTTATGTGTCTTTAATGTAGTGGTTTCCATTGCCTTCTGCATCCTCATGCCGTTGATCCTTTCTAATTATTCCGCCTTTAGAGGCAGTTTCCCACCTCAGGGTTAAGAGAGTGCTCTGAACCTCCGTCCGCTCCTCCGCCTTCTTTGACAAGGCCGTTGGCCGAATGAGAGTGACTTCTTACGCCGAAAGTCTTATTAATCAAAATTTAAGCGATGACGGGTCTCGAATCCGGGACGGAGGACGTCTTGATTACCAATCAAAGACGCTACTCCCAGACAACGAGTTTAGTTCATAGAAAGTTGTAAATAACCTTGCGACAGAATTTTCCACTAAATGCTGTTGCACTTTACCATGTATCTACTTCAACTTTTTTGAGACTTGTAATTCTTAGAAGTTTTCTTTTTCAGATCGTACAATGGTGCGCCGTTCCACAACATTGCACTAGATCGTGAAGAGCTTCCTACTTCATTCTCCCTGCCCGTCCCCTAGAACATAACTATTTGTCTCTTTGTGTAATATAGGCCAGTAAGATGTGAGTCAGCATTCCTCGTCAGCGGAATATGAAATTAATGGCCGTAAGACCCGTAACTGGTTGGATTGCTGGGTCGCACCGGGTGGAATAATAATGGGAAAAATATTTGATTCATGACTTCTTACTCAAATCACACTAACTTTTAAATCTAACATCACAGGTACTCGGCTTAAGTGTTTTGACAAGCGGACAAGGCATCACAAGCTGACACTATGTTCGCTTCTGCTGTTGAGAATAGTACAAATGTATCTCTGTCATTAAATCGAAGTGACAAGTAATTTGCAAGCAATAATGTGCAAGAAGTGGTGTAATATTCAAAGCCTTTATGAATGCGGATAAACGGAAAACTATTACTTGCCACTCCAGGTAGCAGACTCCACAGAAGTACGTGAACAGACCAACTGCTTCGCCGTTGCCAAGGGAGACATTTCCAGGCGCCTAGCCGTAACAGCCTGCCCGTTCTGAAAGTCAGTGCCCGTATCTTCGATACAATAATTCCCCTTTCGTCTCAGGTTACATGCCTTTCTTTGCGCCTCAAGTGCACACAACACCACCAAGAAGTATTCAACGTCATAGTGGGCACTGGTCATAACGACCTTACTTTATTTACTACGATCACGTGAGTAGTACTCACGAAAGGTAATGCATAAAAGACATTAACGATTTCGAGTCCTATCGATAAAAAGAATTCTGGCGTGTACGGGGCATCGCGTTTTCACGAGATAAACACCATAATATTTAGAAATCGATATGTGTGTTGGAATGGGCTGGGTGGAGGGCGGGGGGCATGGGGGGGGGGGGGGGTGAGTGGTGGGGAAGACGGTGATAGTGCGTATCTGAACCGCTAGAACAGTTTCGACTGAACTTAACACACAAGTGACTTTGCACTAATAGCTGGGGTTAAGACAGCCAGAATTCTCGTACACGTGGCAATATGGGTGTAAAAAAAGAAAGCCAGATACATCAGTGTCGGGTCTGTAGATGGATTCGTGGCGCTCTAAATGATATTTAACGACTAGTGGTGAGCGTGATGGTAAGAAGAGGCGGCTTTCTAGATATCCTGGAGAAACTGGAATCAAATTTAGTACACGTGCTGCTTACTACACTGTCTGGTCAACAGTATTCAGAGGCCCAAGTGGCTAGCCGCACAGTCTAACGCGCTGCTTCCCGAGCGGGAAGGCGTGCCGGTCCTTGGCACGAATCCGCCCGGCGGATTAGTGTCCAGGTCCGGAGTGCCGGCCAGCATGTGGATTATATTTAAGGCGGCTTTCCATCTCCCTCGGCCAATCCTGGCTGGTTCCCGTTATTCCGCCTCAGTTACACTATGTCGGCGATGTTGCGCTAACACTTTCTCCACGTACGCGTGCACCATAATTACTCTACCACGCAAACATTTGGGGTTACACTCGTCTGGTATGAGACCTTCACAGGGGGTCGAACCGCACAATAACACTGAGTTCGGTGTGGGGCGGCGGTGAGTTGGATGGACTGCAGTGGGCTGTTTTGGGGTTGTGAACCACTGATGGTTACGGCGGGACGAAGCCTCTCCGTCGTTTCTAGGTCCCCAGTTCAATACACAGTACAGAACAGTATCCAGACGTGCTACGTAATGCCGAACTGACTACGTCACGAGAGGTGGATCCGCCAGTATGAAAGGAGGCTGGGAGACTTTGTTGACAGCAGAGAAGCAATAATATTACAATGGGTCGATAAGGAGGGCTCAGTGGCTTCGAACGTGAACTAGTTAGGCACACATGTCTGAAGCAGTATACCTTAAAAACATAGGCGTTGCAATACACAATTTCAGGCCAAGACAAGGCCACGACCATAATCGTAAGTCTGTCCCTGTGCGTGAACCACAGAGATTGTGCGAGTACAGGGCGTAGACACACAGTGACGTATAGGAGTTTCGTTCGGTCCTGAATGCATACTCGGATGTCCACGGCAGTTCAGGCGAACGCTTGTGTAAAGCGGGAAGTCCGGGTAAGATTCCTAATCTGGCACAAAAAAATGTTCATTGCCACCAATATGAGGTGCGAGAACAAAGTAATGAGACTGATTTTCTTTGCAAGATGTGGCAACCCTGCAGGCTTGCGTAGGCACAATATCTTTGACCTTGGTCTATAAGCTGCTTCTAGTCCAAGCGACACATCGATGCAACTGCTCAGTCGTGAGTTGTGCTGTAATAAGTTAACACATGTTAGTGTCACTCGTCACGGAAATTGGAACCGCATAATATTGCGCAACGGTATGCCATTTCTTTTTGAGTTAAATTGGGTGAAAACGTGACGATAACTTCCTGTAAGCTTCAGAAGGCTTTTGGAGAGGAGGTTATGTCAAGAGCTCAAGTTTTTCGTTGGCATAAAATGTTTAGTGAAGGCAGAACGAATGTTGAAGATGAAGGCCGCAGTGGACGACCATCAAACTCGCGGACGGATGTCAACTTGGCCAGGATGCGTGAACTCGTACGATATGATCGAAGATTATCCGTGAAAATGATTGCAGAAAAACTGAACATCAATCGAGAAACGGTTCGTCTAATAATAACTGAAGATATCCATCACGATAATGCACCATCCCATACTGCTCTGTCAGTACAGCAATTTTTAATCTCAAAACAAATTTCAGTACTATCATAGCCACCTTATTCGTCAGATATCGCTCCGTGCGACTTTTTTATATTTCCAAGAGTCAAAACAGCGATCAAGGGACACCATTTTCAAACAACACAAGGTGTCCAAAAAGCTGTGACGAGGGTCCTGGAGGATATTACATAAGATGAGTTTCAGGAATGTTGCCATCAATGGCAGAAGCGCTGGAAAAGTGTGTGCAATCAGAAGGGAACTACTCTGACGGAGACAACACTAAACTTGACTAAAACGGTAAGCAACATCAGTCTCATTACTTTATTGTCGCACTTCGTACATTGTGCAGTTACCGTCCAATCATATTCGCAATCGTGAACTTATTTCTTGGAAATTTTAGCCTTTCTAAAGCTGCCCAAGTCGACTATTTGTGATGTGATTGAGAAGAGAAACGCTTGGCAACGTTCACAGCTTAACGAAGGCCAGGCACAGACCTCATATAATGAAGGACAGGGCTCCTCAAGCATTCCGAAGAGTAGTTGTAAAAAATACATGAATCAAAGGAAATAATCAACCCTGACTGCCATAGTTCTACATCTACATCTACATAGATAATCCGCAAGCCACCGTATGGTGCGTGGCGGAGGGTACCCCGTACAACTACTTGTCATCTCCTGTTCCACTCGCAAACAGAGCAAGGGAACAACGATTGTCTGTACGCCTCCATATGAGCTCTAATTTCTCTTGTCTTATCTCGGTTATCTTTACACTCAGTGAATGTTGACGGCAGTAGAATCTTTCGGCAGTTATATTCATATTTTCTCAACAGTGTTTCTCGAAAAGAACGTCGCATTTCCTTCACGAATTTCCACTTGAGTTCCCAAAGCATCTCCGTAACACTTACGTGTTATCGAACTTACCGATATCAAATCTAGCAGCCCGCCTCTGAACTGCTTCCATGTCTTCCTTTAGTCCTATCAGGTACGGATCCCAAACACTCCAGTAATACTCAAGAGTAGATCGTACTAGCATCGTGTATGCTGTCTTCTTTACAGATAAACCACAGTTTCCTAGAATTCTCCCAATAAACCTAAATCGACCATTCGTCTTTCCTACTACAATCCTCACAGACTCGTTCCATTTTATATTGCTTTACAACGCTACGCCCAGACATTTAAACGACATGACTGAGTCAAGGAGGACACTGCTGATGCTGTAACTGAACATTACAGGTTTGTTTTTCCGCTTAACCGCATGTAGAGCTAGCTGCCATTCAACGCGCCAATTGGAAATTTTGTCTAACTCGTCTCGTATCTTCCTACAGTCACTCAACTTCGACACCTTACAATACACCACGGTATCATCAGCTAACAACCACAAATTGCTGCCAACCCGGTCCGTCAAATCATTTATGTCTATAGAGAACAACATCGGTTCTATAACACTTCACTTGGGCACTGCTGATGATACCTTTGTCTCTGATGAACACTCGCCGTCGAGGACAACCTATTGGGTTCTATTATTTAAGAAGTCTTCGAACCATTCAAATATCTGTGAACTTATCCCCTATGCTCGTACCCTCGTTAACAGCCTGCAATGGGGCACCGTGTCAAATGCTTTCCGGAACTCTGGAAATGTGAAATCTGCCTGTTGCCCTTTATCCATAGTTTTAAGTATATCATATGAGAGAAGGGCAAGTCATGCTTTCTAAAACCATTCTGGATCGTGGACATAAGCTTCTCAGTATCAGGAAAGTTTCGTAATATTTGAATGCGAATATGTTAAATCAGTCTGCAACAAACAGAAGTTAGGGGTATTGGTGTGTAATTTTGCGGGACCGTTCTTTTACCTTTCTTCTATACCGGAGTCAACTGCGCCTTTTTGCCGTTACGTGTGACTTTGTGTTGGGGGAGAGATTCACGGTAAATGTAAGCTGGGTAAGGGACCAATGCCGTAGACCACCCTTTGTAAACTCTAACTGGGATTCCATCTGGACCTGGTGACTTATTTGCTTTCAAATCTTTCAATTCTTTCCCTACGCCAGGTATGCTTATTACCATGCCGTCCATACGGAAGTCCGTACAGTGGTCAAACGAGGGTAGAAGTTCGGCTTTCGTTTGTCTCTGCCGCACCAGCCTGATCAACAAGGGACTGAATGGAACCGTTAGACACGCTTAGCGATTTTACATACGACCAGATTTTTCTCGAGTTCTCTGCCAGATGATCTGCTGAAGATGCGGCGGTGGTAGTTCTTCTATGCTTCACGCACAGACCTTTTCACAGACGCACTAATCTCTACTAATTTTTGAACAGAGATTGCGAAAGCCTCTGCTTCTTCAGCATCTGTCGAATTTCGTTATTAAACAGTTGTGATTTTTTCCATGTACTAGTTAGGCACGTAATTCTCCAGTTCACGATTTACAATCTGCTTAAACTTTGCCCAAAATTCTTCTGCATCCATCTTACTGGAACTAATTAATGCCCATTAATTCTCTGAGTGAGATGTTAATAACTGCTTTTCTGCTCTATCCAGCAGAAACACTCTCCTAGCCTTCCTGATTGATTTATTAACTTTCGTAATCACAACTGCAAAGCTGATATCATAACCGCTACTCCCCGTTTCCGTACTGACATTCTTGATAAGCTCCGGCCGATTTTTAGCTACAAGGTCGAAGATATTTCGACTGCGTGTGGGCTGCGGAGTTAGATGCTGAAGACAATTTTCTGAAAACATGTTCAAAAGTATTTCGCAAGCCAGTCTATACTTGGCAGGTTGAAGTCACCTCCAACTAGTATTGCATGATCTGCGTATTTACGCGCTATTGACCGTGGACTCCCTTTGAATGACTCTAGAACTGTCACAGCAGAATTAGGTGGCCGTTAAAAAAATCCAACAATTAACTTACGTTGTTCCACCTACACCTGTTAAGGTTTTCTGAATCTGCAGACTATTACCTTTTAATAGATATATAATTTATTCAATTCCGAAGACTACAACTATTTTTAAATTTTTTTTTGAAATGTGTTCTACATGGGCGTGACCCACTGTGGCGCTGTTAAACTGCTGTCAAATGGTGTTATTATTAACGTCCGTGTTCATCAGGTACATTTTAGTGATGTGAGATAAAGTATGTGTTGTGGCTAACCTGTGATGGTTCAATATATATCGCTGGTGTGATTGTCGATTGTTTCATGTTTATTTACTCTGTCGTTATCTCGGAAATATTCGTAATTAATTCTGTTTCTTGAGTCTCTGTTTTGTTGAAGTATAATAATGAGTAAAAGTAAAGTTATTAGAAATCCTCTGAAGGCTTTTAAGAAAAGGAGAAATGTTGGAAAGCCAAAGGTATTTAGAAATATGGGAATGAAGATAGGTTCTAACATGGTACGAGCGATGCTTACTTTAGACAAGGAACGCCTTCGGGCTGCAGACAGGGCTGTAAAGAGTCTAGAAATACAAGCAAGAGTAAACAGGAGGAGGAACAAGAGAAAGCTGGAGGAGGAGTTTGCAGAGGATGAAGATAATCCATCCTATGGACCTGGAATGCACTAAAAAGTTAATCCAATCTTCGTCGCTCGATTCCCAAAACTTTTATTTTCTCATACTAATTACATGTTTTCTAAGGATCTTCCAAACATATTTGTTTCAAACTTTCAGTAAATGTTACACAGTACCTTCTGCATAATTTAACACAGCCTTTTTCCAATAAACTGTATATTTTTGAATATATAAATAAAAAATTGCAAAAAAATGTTGTGAATTTTCATTACAATTGAAAAAAAATCATCTTTAATAACTGAACTAAAATTTTGTAAAATCCCTGTGTTAAGTTGTAGCCCATATTCCAATAAATAATCTTTAAAAAATTCAACTTCCTACCTCAAATACTTTGTGAGGAAAGATGTAATTTATAAGCGTTATTTTAACATTGCAAGTATAGGGCGTTCCGGAGCCCCTTAAACGCGACCAGATAACTTCACTGTCACTCTCAACTGCGGCCTCAACTGCAGTTAACACACCCTCATATGGCCTCTAATCTGTCTTTCCGATATACTTTCCAAGACCCGCTAAATAGCTCAGAGCATTGTACTTCGGGTTTCAGCCAGCTATCGGTCCCAAGAGTAACTTGAGCGCTAGAACTTTCCTGGAGGGCAGTAAATTCGGAAACTTCATTACGAATAATCCGACAGTTTACTGATAAAATTGTGACAGTCGAAATGTCTTTACTCTGAAAGCTGTTTGACCTCCCTTGCTTTGAATCGACGGCGAGTGTTCATCAAAGCACCGTACAGTTCCTTCTAGCCTAAAATAATCTTCCTGTGCACTCCACAATTTTCTACTACCCGAGCAAGTCTAGAAAGCTGCAGCCGAGACCGTCACAGAGTCAACGAAACCTTTTGGTTGAGGCCCTCCAGTCGGTTCCAAACCAAAGGGCCCCAATCAACTCCGGGAAGAATGCTGCAAATTGCAAGCTCTGCATGCACCCCGCGCGCGAGGCCAGCAATCTTCACCACCTCCACCAGCTGCCTTTACGAACTGGGGATCTCCTCAGAACCCGTGCGACAGGAGTCGTTGTTGCCGACGTGAGCCACAACATGCAGACGACTGCACCCTGCACTCTCGATAGCCACAGGCAAGGCCGCCTCCACATCCCAGATGAGGCTCTCCGCGGAAATACCGAGTGGACATGGGCTTTCTTTCCAGCACTGAACGCTATCTGGCTAAAGGGCTCCAAAACGTACCTAACACTGGAGCTCCCAGTAACTAGCTCCCACCGTGTGCCTGCTCGAAATCATGCTGAAGGAGCATTCACCTGTCCACTCACTCTAGGCGGGCAGTCTCCACATCGGCCCTCTGCATCGAGTTCTACAGCAGTCCAGCTAGCATGGCTGCGCAAAGGGGGTTAAAAAGAATGAGGTACAAAGGTCGACTAGCCTCTCATAAGTCACATATTTGTGTAGTTAATCATAAGCGAGGGAACAATAAGAGAACTCCCAGAACGAAGAGATCCGATAAAAAAGGTTGTGAGACAGGGAAATAGTGTTTCGCCCCTAATGTTCATTCCATGGATCGAAGAAGCAACGACAGAAATAAAAGAAAGGTTCAAGAGTGGAATTAAAATTCAAGGTGAAAGGATATCAACTATGAGATTCGCTGATGACATTGCTATCCTCTGTGAAAGTGAGGAAGAATACAAGTTTTTCTGAATGGAATGAGCAGTTTAATGAGTACAGAATGTGGATTGAGAATAAATCGAAGACCAAAAGTAAGGAGAAGTAGCAGAAATGAGAACAGCGACAACCTCTATCACCAAAATTGGTGATCACGAAGTAGATGAAGTTAAGGAATTCTGCTAGACAGCCAATGACGCACGGAGGATGGAGGATATGAACAGCAGATTAGCGCTGGTACAAAGGGTATTGCCGTCCGCGGTGGCCACGCGGTTTAGGCGCTGCAGTCCGGAACCGCGCGACTGCTACGGTCGCAGGATCGAATCCTGCCTCGGGCATGGATGTGTGTGATGTCCTTAGGTTATCTAGGTTTAAGTAGTTCTAAGTTCTAGGGGATTGATGACCACAGATGTTAAGTCCCATAAAGCTCAAAGCCATTTGAACCATTTTTTACAAAGGGTATTCATGGCCAAAAGCAGTCTATTAGTATCAAACATTGGCCTTAATTTGAGGAAGAAATTTCTGTGAATGAACGTTTTGAGCACAGCATTCTTTGGTAGTTGCATACGGACTGAGGGAAACCGGAACAAAAAGGAATTGAAGCATTTGAAATCTGGTGCTACAGGAGAATGTTGAAAATAAGGTGGACTGATTTGCCGGAGAATCAGCGAGGAAAGGAATACATGGAAAACACTGACAAGAAGAAGGGACTGGATGGTAGGACATTTGTTAAGACATCTGGGAATAACTATCATGATATTAGAGGTAGCTGTAGAAGGTAAAAACTGTAGAGGAATACAGAGATTGGAATACATCCAGCAAAGACACTGATCAGCCTGGAACACTGTGACCACCTACCTATCAGCCGTTATGTCCAACTTAGCCACGGATAACAGCGGCGACGTGTCGTGGCATGGAGACAGTGATGTTTTGGCAGGTCGCTGGAGGGAGTTGGCACCACATCTGCACACAAAAGTCGCCTAATTACAGTTTTTAACAAGGAAAATCGTCAAACAGCCGTACGATTTGGGAAGTCATTTTATTTTATTTTCTCAACCAGTTTCGGCAGCTCAATAGTCCATCTTTAGGCCTCATATGCATCTCTTGTATAGACATTCAAACTTGCAGCATTCGCATATTGGAGCCATCGGTATCTGGATGTCGTGAATTCGTGTTTCCATTGTTGCCTTCAAATATCTGACAACAACTTGTTGTCAAGTCTTCAAAGGAAACGTTAAAATACGAATTCACGACATCTAGACACTGACGGCTCCAGTATGCACTTGTTGCCAAGTCTTGGAAGGGCACACTTGAAGTATGAATACACGACATCCAAATACTGATGGCTCCAGTATGCCAATATCGACATGTTTGAATGTCTGTACACGAAGTCCATAAGGTGCATGAAGATGGAATACTGAATTGGCGAAACTGGTTGTGAAAATAGAATAAAATAATTTCTCAAATTTCACAGCTGCTTGGCTCTTTTCCTTGTTAAATATTTGACCAGCCTTTGTCCCGTGCCCACAATGGATCATTAGTAATTCCCGCATATTCCGGAGAAGGGGGCCATGTGCTCTGACGCCACGATCAATCACATCCAAGGTATGTTCGATCGGATTCAGACATGGTGAGTTGGGGGAGCCACGACGTCAATTGGAACTCCCCACTGTGTTCCTTGAACCACTCCACCACACTCCTGGACTTGTGACATGACGTATTATCTTCTTGAAAACGCCACAGCCGTCCGGAAACATGATCGTCATGAATGGTTGGTTTGTTTGGGGAAGGAGACCAGACAGCGAGGTCATCGGTCTCATCGGATTAGGGAAGGAAGTCGGCCGTGCCCTTTGAAAGGAACCATCCCGGCATTTGCCTGGAGCGATTTAGGGAAATCACGGAAAACCTAAATCAGGGTGGCCGGACGCGGGATTGAACCGTCGTCCTCCCGAATGCGAGTCCAGTGTCTAACCACTGCGCCACCTCGCTCGGTGATCGTCATGAATGGGTGAACGTGGTCTGCAACCAGTGTACGATACTCCTTGGCCGTCACGGTACCTTGCACGAGCTCTACTGGACCCATGTCTCCATACCGCAGTACAGGTGTCAAGGAGCTGTTCCTATGGAAGACGACGGATTCGTGCCCTCCCGTCGGCTTGATGAAGAACATTTCGGGGTCCATCAAACCATGTAACGTCCTGCCACTGCGCCAACGTCCAGTGCCGATGGTCAGGTGCCCATTTCAGTCCTAATTGCCAGTGTCGTGGTGTTAACATTGACACATGCATGGGTCGCTGGCTGTGGAGGCCCATCGTGAGAAGTGTTCGGTGCACTGAGTTCAGTACTACACCCAGCAAAAAGTCAGACGTTAGTCCCGCCACAGTTTGCCGCCTGTCGTGTTTTGCCAGTCTGCCCAACGTATGACGTCCGTCCGACATCTCTAATGAGGGATGGCCGTGAAACCCCACGACGTCTCGACGAGGTTTCACGTTTCGCTACGCGTTGAAGACACTCACCACAGCACTCCTCGAACACCCGACAAATCGTGCAGTTTCCCCTGGACAGTGGATGTTAAGAAACGAGTAATTTGGAGTGATGAAATACGCTCTTTCCTGTGGACATCCGATGGAATGGTTCTGGTTCGGCGGATGCCTAGAGAACGTTACCTGTCATCATGTGCCGTGCCAACAGTGAAGTACGCAAAGGGAGTACTTTTCGTGGTCAGGGCGTGGTCCAACTATTGTTTAAGTAAACACTGAATTCGAGACGATACAAACAAATTTTACAGCATTGTGTACGGCGTACAGCAGAGCAACAGTTCGGAGACAGTGGTTGATTTTATCAGCACGAAAATGCACCCTGTCGTAAGGAATCATCTGTGGGACAATGGTTTGTGGATAGCAACATTCCTGAAATGGGCTGGGCTATCCACAGCCCCGACCTGAATCCACTGTAACACCTTGGGGATGGGTTAGGACGTTGACTTCGCTTCGGCTCTTTAGGAAGAATGGACTGCCATTCTTCCACAGACATTCAGGTGCCTCTTTGAAAGTGTCTCGAGCAGAGTTCAAACCATCACAGAGGCGAAGGATGGACACACCCCATATTAATGTCCACTAATAGGGATCCGGATGTTTTTAATCAGATAGCGCAATTCGGTAAAAATAGCAATTGTGAGATCACAAGGAAGGTGCTCAGTCAAAATAGCTGGAGAACTTTTGTTATTAATGTCGAGTCTGTTGTTAGCGGCGTTGCTTACGTTACGGGTAACGGTGCTGCTGACATTTTACCTCTCAGGCTGTGTGTATGAAGGGCACGGAATGACAGGCGAAAATATTCCGGAAGAAGTGTGATCAATGTCAGTTGAACTGTTTTCAGAGTCGATAAGGTGATTGGTGACTGTTCCTATGACATTTTATTACTGGAAGTGCTGTAGTTGTGGGGATGAGAAGGGTCTGACGCGTAATTAATTTAAAACTACGAATATTGCTCCAACAAATTTGTATATATTTTAATTTGTAACTTATTTTATATGTAAACTTTTAACCACAACTCAACGAAGATTTTTAAACCATACACAGACTTCATTCATACATTTTCCTAAAGATTGAGATAAGTAAGTAACTGGTCAACGACAGGTAATCAGACAATATGAAATACAGGAAAGGATTTCCACTTGATGGCGTGTTGAACTGCAACTAGTATGCAGAATGTGGTGAAAACTGCAGTCTTGGTTGCAAAATTGATTTTATTGCTTCATTTATCCATGATGTGTGTTTCACCAAATTTAAGATATCTTCAGATTGACCTACATTAATTACAATTTTATTAGAAAGGCTTGATCCCAACTTAGAACTGTAAAGATTCCTTTTTTTTTAAGTTAACAGTATTGTGTTGGCAGTTGGGTTTTGGGTGGCACGATTAGAGCGTCGGCAAAAATAGATCGTCCTCGCATATATAGTACAAGAAATCGAAGCAAGTATGTTCTCACGTCATATATTAAGAGCGCAACACCCAAAAATCTATGCATAAATAAATAAATTAAAATACCGAAAATTAACTTTGGAAAAACGACATTTTGTCAATGGAGTGAGTGACTGATTATTTTGTAAAAAAAATTTTGTTTATTTATAGACGCAATCACATTATATAACAATACAAAAGAAAATTTATATTAAAACCTAAAAATAAGTGCAATATTTAACCAGGCTTATTAGTAATCTACCTGAATTTGTGCGAAATACGTATAGTTCTTACCTAAAGGCGGCATACACTGAACACAGGTTCATGCGTTGTCAAACAAGCTATAAAATGTAAAACACCGGTCTTATTTAGATATAAAAATTTGTTAGATTTTGTTCCCCCTCTTTGCGCTAGATGCACGCGTCCTCTGTAAGATAGTCTTTATTTTTCAAAAGCCTAAAATATGACAAATTTACTATTAATATTTAGGTCAAATGAATATAAAATTTAAAATTACAGAACAAATCGTTAAATCAGTGAAATAACATTTCAGAACAAGGAGAAAACATTGCTATAGATGAAAATAGTAGTAGCACTTTTAGAGTGTATTTCTCACGCCGGATGGCGCTGTATTTCCGGCTATTGCCTGTTTATGCCGTTGTCCATTCAAAACTGGTTCAAGCGACTCTGAGCACTATGGGACTTAACATCTGAGGACATCAGTCCCCTAGATCTTAGAACTATTTAAACCTAACCAACCGAACGACATCAGAAATATCCATGCCCGAGGCAGGATTCGAACCTACAACCGTAGCGGTCGCGCGGTTCCAGACTGAAGCGCCTAGAACCGCTCGGCCACAACGGCCGGCCGTTGTCCACTAGTACGGCAGGGACGACACGGGAAGGACGACAAGTGCAGTGCTCTGCTACAGGTGGGTGGCACGCTCCTCCACCTTAAAGGCATTAACTATATGTATTTCGCACAAATTCAGGAAGATTATTAATAAGCCTAGTTAAATATTGCACTTATTTTTAGGTTTTAATATAAATTTTCTTTCGTATTGTTATAGAATCTGAAGATGGTCATTGTATGGCCGAAACCGGTTATGACTATGTTATAAGAATGTGATTGCGTCTATAAATAAACAAAAATAATTTTTACTGAAAATTAATAGCGGTCGGTTTTGCGATGGCTATGGTCCGTACATGTAAGAAAACGGAAGAAGATGTAAATTATCTCGTAGGTCTGTGTGCCCTAGACCAGTGGATACAAGACAGAATCACGCCTCTACACCATCCGTCACACCGTCAATACGCTGGAGGCAGCGTTCTCCGTTCTCCGGTCTGATGTACTATACAAAGCACCGTGTCACATCGTTGCTGTTGCTAGTGTCCGTTTTTCACGGCAGATGGCGTTGGCACACCGTCAGTTAAGTAGCATAGTATTACAGCTGTTGCTTCTAAGCTTTTTTATAATACAATCCGATATATTTTTTCTATGTTTTGATTTATTTTAATTATCCATATGTTTTCGTGTGTTACGTTATTAATACATGACACGAGCACGTACTTGCTTCGATTTATTTTACTGT
The DNA here is from genome assembly GCF_023898315.1 of Schistocerca nitens. Taxonomy (NCBI): domain Eukaryota; kingdom Metazoa; phylum Arthropoda; class Insecta; order Orthoptera; family Acrididae; genus Schistocerca; species Schistocerca nitens. The sequence goes on from NC_064614.1 coordinate 816,815,975, forward strand.
GTATGACGAGGGCAGTTATTTTTGATGATGCACTAATCGTGGCACCAAAAACCCGCTTATCAACACTATACTGGTAAGATTTTAATAAAAAAAAAAAAAGCTCCGTCTTTAGGCCACAAGTGGCCCTTCCGGGACCGTCCGGCCGCCGTGTCATCTTCCGAGGAGGATGCGGATAAGGAGGGGCGTGTGGTCAGCACACCGCACTCCCGACCGTTAGGACGGTATTCTTTGACCGAAGCCGCTACTAATCGGTCGAGTAGCTCCTCAATTGGCATCACGAGGCTGAGTGCACCCCGAAAAATGGCAACAGCACGTGGCGGCGGGATGGTGACCCATCCAAGCGCCGGCCACGCCCGACAGCGCTTAACTTCGGTGATCTCACGGGAACCGGTGTAGCCACTGCGGCAAGGCCGTTGCCAAGATTTTAATAGAAAAAAGAAATTTGTAATCTTTCCAGTTGTAAATTAGGATCAAGCCTTTGTGATAACTGTAATTAATGTAGATCAATCTGAAGATGCCTTGTATCTGGCGAACCGAGCGTCGGGAATAAATAATGCGTTAATTTTAATTCTTCAGCACCGTTGTTTTCACCACAATATGGGGTATATTAAAGCCCTACTGATGATGACAAAGAAACGCAAACAGTGTTTGGGGAAAGGTCTCTAAAGAATTGTGTTTTTGCATCTAATACTAGTCCGATATTCGTTAACTGGTATTTTCAAGTGAGGCACAGACAGACAGCTCAGATGGTATACCGCCACTCGGAAATTTAGCCGTCTGTTACAGTTTCTAGGTGCTGCAAAGACCCGGTAGAACACTCGGCGGCCCCAGCGGCCTCCGCTGGAGGCATCGGGGCAACGAAACGTGAGCCTCCGCGCCGAGGGCAGCCCGGGTGCCGGCCGTGTGAGGCGCGCCGAGCCGGGCGGGAGGGCTCGCCGGCTCGGCCCACCCACGCCGCTGTCAAATCAAACTGGCGCTACAACGCCGATCAATACGGCACGTGGCCGGCCCGTCACTGGAGAGCGGCCGCCAGGTGACGGCTGAAGGCCTCGCCACCCCGCGCCAGCCGAGGGCGCCGCAGCCACTTGCCGCACCCGACCGCCCGCCTGTCTCACATTCCGCCGTCCGCGGTTTGGGTTTTCTGATAGATAGACGTCGTGTCAGACAGCAACAGTATCAGTACGTCTGCATTTAATCTCAGTGCTAACTACTCACTGGTGCCGATATCATATTACAACTTTCCTTGTTTCAGCAAACAACAGTCCGAATATGTAGTTTGCGTAGTCTATATTACAAATCGGGGTACTTATTGTTGTTTTTCATTGTGATGTTCAGTCGGAAGTTTCTTTTGAACTTGCTTATGCTAGTCATGTCTTAGTCTCCCTCAAAAATTTTAATTCTGCCCCCTCCCCCATCCCCGCCCCCCAAAAAAAGAAACATACTTATTATCTCAGAACGTGTCCTGGCAACCGATCCCTGCTTTTGCTTCACAAATTCTGTTTTACCGCCGGCCACTGTGGCCGAGCGGTTCTAGGCGCTACAGTCTGGAACCGCGCGATCGCTACGGTCGCAGGTTCGAATCCTGCCACGGGCATGGATGTGTGTGATGTCCTTAGGTTAGATAGGTTTAAGTAGTTCTAAGTTCTAGGGAACTGATGACCTCAGAAGTTAAGTCCCATAGTGCTCAGAGCCATTTGAACCTTTTTTTCTGTTTTTCCCAATTCGATTATGCTTTCCGGTCTCCCTATTTATATCTTCTACATTCTTTTGCAGTGCCACATTCCAAAAGCTGCTATTCCCTTCTTGCCTGAAATGCTTACCACCTACTCAAGCTTTGGAAACTACAATATACGAGGGATAGTTATATTGACGAAAAAAAAGTCACAACATCAAAAAAATGGTTCAAATGGCTCTGAGCACTATGGGACTCAACTGATGTGGTCATCAGTCCCCTAGAACTTAGAACTACTTAAACCTAACTAACCTAAGGACATCACACACATCCATGCCCGAGGCAGGATTCGAACCGGCGACCGTAGCAGTCGCACGGTTCCGGACTGCGCGCCTAGAACCGCGAGACCACCGCGGCCCGCTCGCAACATCAAAAAAGTAATTGATCGAGCGTAATGAAATTCTGAAGAAACGTTTGTCTAGGAAACACATTCAAGTGATTAACATTACAAGATAACAGGTTAGTGTAATCGTGAGATATGCCACTGCAAATGTGAAATGGTGTTACATTAATAACGGTGTAACAGCCAGAAAATTGAATGCAAGGATGCAAATGTGGATCCATTGTGTTCTACACGTGCCGGATATCAGCTTGTGGGATGGAGGTCCATGCCTGTTGCGCTTGTTGGTCACTGCATGGACGGTTAATGCACTTTGTTGCCGGCCCGAGTGGCCGAGCTGTTCTAGGTGCTTCAGTCTGGAACCGCGCGACCGCTACGGTTGCAGGTTCGAAACCTGCCTCGGGCATGGATGTGTGTGATGTCCTTAGGTCACTTAGGTTTGAGTAGTTCTAAGTTCTAGTGGACTGATGACCTAAGATGTTAAGTCCCATAGTGCTCAGAGCCATTTGAACCATTTTTTTTTTTTTTTTTTTGTTGGTGACGCTGGAGTGCTGTCCGATGATTTACCATGACTGTTAGATTGTACACAGATCTCGTGATCGAGCAGGCCAAGACAACATGTCGACACTCCGTATAACATTTTGGGTTGCAACAGTGGTATGTGAGCGAGGGTTATCCTGCTGGAAAACTGTTCATGGAATGCTGTTCATAAATGGCAGCGCAACAGGTCTAATCACCTGACAGACGTATAGATCTGCAGTCAGAGAGCGTGGGATAATCACAAGAATGATCCTGCTGTCATACGAAATCGCATCCTACACCATAACTCCAGGTGAAGGTCCAGTGCAGTCACTGGCACCGAGACAGAACCAGGTTTCATCAGAAGACACAACAGACCTCCACCTTGCCCTCCAATGGGTTCTCCCTTGACACCACTGAAGTCGCAAATGGCGTGGTTCGGGCTTAGTGGAATGTACGCAACAGGTTGTCTGGCTTCGAGCTGTGCTTGAAGTAACCGATTTGTAGCGGTTCGTTGTCCTAATGTGGTGCCAACTGCTGCTCATATTGCTGTTTCAGATCAGTACGATACGATAGCACCATACGCCAAACACGATGGTCTTCCCTTCCGGTAGTGCCACGTGGTCGTCCAGACCATACATTCTCGTGACCACCGCTGCTAACAATAATGTATAGTGGCTATATTCCTGGCAAGTATCGCAGAGGGAACATCAAGCTCAATTATACGACCTCGTTCAAACTCAGTGAAGTGGTGAGAATGGCGTCTTTGTCGCCTTAAAGTCATTCTTGACTGACATCAACTTACCACGTCGAATCTCAAAGGTAACTATCGCTGACGACTGTTACAACGCGTATTTAATAAAAACCTGATGTGCGTGGTCATAGTGGCGCTATTAGCACCATTCTTACGTGCCTAGTGTGAAATTTGAATAAACAGCATCTTTTAGATGTAGAAACACAACCACTAACTTTCAACTTTCATTTATGTCGCACAATTCCTTCTTTGTGTATAACAAACGAGGGTAGTTTTAAGTACCCCTAATCTCAAAAAAAGTTATGTAACTTTTCTTCCACCTGCAGTCCTGATATAGATTGAAATCCCTGCGACATAGTACCGTAGTACATCGGTAGAAGGCCATCAGCATCATGACACAGCCAACCGATGAAGTGGAGCATCGAGCGGTAATATGTCTTTGCTGCATTTGAAGAGTTACAACGGTGCAACAGTCCATGCTAAGCTGGTGGAAGAGTACGGCGACAATGCACCTTCACACAACACAGTGGTTAGACAGTGTAGACTTTTACAGTGTGGTAAACGATTCCGAATGTCGTAGAGCGAAGTGGCGATACTTGGAAAAAGTGGAAAACAATCATGGATCAGTTTTCACATCTGACACGACACTTGAACAAGACAAAGGTCGCCATCCAGTGGGTTTTCCAATCATTCTCACCTATTCAAAAAGCCTGCCAGGCCGACACAGCAGCGGCAGTTTGCAGCTGTGTCAGGCCAGACGTATTTAATTTCCACGAACGAGGTCTGGGCTTGTCGCTATGAGCCCGAGGCAAAAGCGCAAAGCAGATAGTATAAATACGTGGCTTCATCGCCTCTAAAAAGGCAAAGAACCATCAGTGAGTGAGATGACGCTGAATATTTTGTGACACTACCTTAGTGTGGTCAGTACGGAGCAAAGGCAATTCTGACACAGACAATTTATGATCTGACATCCTTATCTGGGACATCTACATGGTTACTATGCAATGCACTGTTAAGTGTCTGGCAGAGGGTTCATTTCTCTACCGAACAACTCTCGAACAGCGCGTAATAAAAACGAACACTTAAATCTTTCTCTGCCAGCTCGGATTCCTCTTATGTTATTATAATGATAATTCCCCCTTTGCAGATAGGCCTCAACAAAATGTTTCCACACGCTGAGGAGAAATTCTGTGACTGAAATCTCATGAGAAGATCCTGCCTCAACGAAAAAGGTCTTTGTTGTAATGACTGCCACACCATTTCACATACCATAACCGTGGCTATATCGCTCCTATTTTGTGACAGTACTTATCACTGCTTTAGGATGCCCTGCCCTCACCCGGAGTAAGGTTCTAACGTAAAATATATATTTTTTGTGAAACCACTTTCCATGAAGGAAAGCTATAAACTGCGATTTGAAAGAAACTGGCCATTGGCGATATGCAAACAAAGCTTACAAATTACTTTAAACACACTATTGGTATATGGATAAAATTGGATATGGATGACGAATACAAGATGTCTTCAGTTACTGCAAATACTAACAGAGACTGATCATATGTTCGTGTACTTATCAAAAATGATGGGTTGGAGGGCTTTTACTACATCAGACGATGTGCGAAATAAATCTCTTTGTAAACCGCATTTCCCATTTGTTTACACAATGCGGTAATAAAATGGAAAACTAAAATCCCCAAACGCAGTCTCTTTATGGTACGGCGTACAAAATGGTTCAAATGGCTCTGAGCACTATGGGACTCAACTTCTGAGGTCATTAGTCCCCTAGAACTCAGAACTAGTTAAACCTAACTAACCTAAGGACATCACACACATCCATGCCCGAGACAGGATTCGAACCTGCGACCGTAGCGGTCTCGCGGTTCCAGACTGCAGCGCCTAGAACCGCACGGCCACTTCGGCCGGCGTGCGACGTACAGTCAGCGCCGTGGCGCAGTGGTTAGCACACTGGACTCGCATTCGGGAGGACGACGGTTCAATCCCGCGTCCAGCCATCCTGATTGAGGTTTTCCGTTATTTCCCTAAATCGCTCCAGGCAAATGCCGGGATGGTTCCTTTGAAAGGACACGGCCGACTTCCTTCCCTAATCCGATGAGACCAATGACCTCACTGTCTGGTCCCCTTCCCCCAAACAACCTAGCTACAGTCAGCGCCGGCACACCAGTCGGGAACGACACAGAAGAGTCGGCTGTGAGAAGAAGTCAGCCGATCGCACGCTGATCGGACCTCCCTTCCAGGACGACAACGCGACAACAGCGGCCGCGACATGAAGAGGACATAAGCGCCGCGCCAGACTGGTGACGGCCCACGTCAATAGCAGCTTCAAGATTAGCCACTTCGATAGCAGCTTAAATGTTAGGCACCAAAGACTTTATTTCGTATGTCGCCCTTTGCTTGCGACACATCTATGTAGTTTGCCAAAGTTAAATATTGTATTTGCTGAATTGTAATAAAACTCATTAATACGAGTTTTTTGATTGTTTGTCTGGCGAACCGAGTGGGCAGGCTTCCTAGGCACCACACTTTTATAGATTCGTTACACCTTCTAAGCGTTCTTGTAATAAGGCACGATATTACTGTGATATCAAGTAATACAAATTAGTTTACATGATACTTCAGACACGAGAGACAAGAAGATAAGTAGACATTTTGGATATTCTGCGTAGTGTACATTACGTTAGAGATACACAATCACAAATTCTACAGTAGAGATAGCAATAATGGATTTAGATGTTTCATTAAAGTGAAACGCCATACATCTGCCTTCCATACAAAGATAGATAAGGCCTAGGTAAGTCAGTTCTTAATATGACATCTATGATTACATCGTAACAGTAATACATCATTCGACTCTGCAGAATACTATCGCTTGTCAATTAGACCATCTTCCATGACGTTAAATGTGTCGTTAAATTCTCTGTAGAGTGCTATTGTTAAGACGCTTAGGCCTGTACTACCCAGTTGCGTATCATCTGTTAACAAATGCTTTGCAATGTGAGAGCAGTACAACATTCAGAATCCAATTAAAGTTCATTGTGAAGACCCTAGGTGTAAACTTCAGCCGGCCGAAGTGGCCGTGCGGTTAAAGGCGCTGCAGCCTGGAACCGCGAGACCGCTACGGTCGCAGGTTCGAATCCTGCCTCGGGCATGGATGTTTGTGATGTCCTTAGGTTAGTTAGGTTTAACTAGTTCTAAGTTCTAGGGGACTAATGACCTCAGCAGTTGAGTCCCATAGTGCTCAGAGCCATTTGAACCATTTTTTTTTTTTTTTTTTTTTTTTGTAAACTTCATTAATAACTCAAGGCAGCAGTAGTATCTTGCGTGTTGAGCAGTCAGACTGGGGAATTAATTGAAGGATTGAGGGCTAAATTTTTCAAAATTTTACTTTGTTACGTTTGGGTGCCTAGAACTATTGCTTATGATGAAGCAGTAGCTGCGGCTCGGCTATGACAGTCCCAGTTCACGTGGGTAGCATTACCACAGCGGGTACAGCTGATAGGGAACGCTATTCCAGAGGCGTTGCTGACTAAGGGACACACAAAGTACCCCTGGACCAGCCAATGGAAGAAATGATAATTAAATCAAGATCTTAAGCTGCTGACAGGGGTTGATAAACATTAACGGCGACAGTTGAAAATGTGTGCCCCGACCAGGACTCGAACCCGGGATCTCCTGCTTACATGGTAAACGCTCTGTCCATCTGAGCCATCGAGGGCACAGAGGATAGTGCGACTGCAGGGGTTTATCCCTTGCACGCTACGTGTGAGACCCACATGCCCAACTTAATGTCCACACACTACATTCGTAGTGCCCCTGCCTATTACACTCATGCAGCAGACAATCTTACCGAGTCGCGTTAGAGTTCGGGCAATGCGTGTGCATCCGCACAGAAGAATGTCAATAGCCGGTTAGCCTTAACGTTATGAAGATGGTATCTGTTCTTTCCATAAGATTGTACTCGTATTTTCAAGAGGCAAACTGTCACAGGAACATATTACTAAAATCTCCTACTGAGGTTTCGGGAGACTATCAAAACGAACACATCGCAGGAAGTTGTCGAAAACTGTGTTTCTATTCCATGACAGTGACCTAGCTTGCTCTGCAATAAACATGCTCATGATGTTCCTTCTTTAATTATAAAATTTTGCCTCAACCTTATATTTTCCTAATGATTTCGTTACTTCTTCTTCTTTCCTCCGATGAAAAAACTATTAGGTGGCAGAATCATAAAGATGTAATTTCAAAGACGGAATTTTTTATCAACAGCCAAAATGCAGTCTTCTGCGACGAAGATCTCCATGAAGACATGCAGGGTTGGGAAATGTGTGTCTCATTGAAAGACAAATGGGTAGAGAAAGAGTAATACTAAGTTTAACGGTCGTAGCTTCATTTTTGCGAGATAAGTAAAACGTAATGACGAAAAAATTCGCTTTATCTTACAGAAGACAGTATTAGTCAAAACTAAAAAACAGAATTCGTGTAAACATATACCTAGAACAAAGATCTTTATGAGATATTTGCAGTTCTGCTGCTTGTTACCCACTGGTCTGCTGATTTTACACATGGTCTTCCGTGTGGCTGTCATTCTTCTTACACGTTCTAAGTCTTTCTTCTCAGAGAATCATTAACTCGCGTGAGCCCACTTAAGTGCCTTTGGATTTTATCACATCTATAGAACACACACTCCGATGACAACGGCACCTTGTCAACGGATGTGTCATGCACCAATGGTTTTAAATGCACCATAATTAGAAACTTAAAGTAGTGACGTTTGACGAACAAGAAAGCTGCGTTACTTGATGTTCCCGACTAATCTATCACTAATTAAATGTTTTGGTTAGCTACTGTCTACGAAGTGTAGAGAATAACATATGCTCAGTCATGCATAAGCCGCATCGGTTGTCTTCGGGCAAGGCTAACGTTCTCCAGTAGCGCAGCAGATTATTAGTCGTAAAGCAATTAGTGATAAATACCTTCTGTTAACGTTCATGGTGAAACATTTAGCCTTACGAGTCTGTCAATCAGAATATCTGCCCACCCATTGATAACAAACCTCGTCTAATTATTATGTCATTGATTTCTCGAGGAGTTGCATGGTTATTGAAGCAACTGATCCATGTGCCATGTGTTAATCCTAGCGCATGTGCAGGTACAATGCAGGCTATTAACACTGGATGTCAAGCACACAGTACCTACACACAGAACCGATGGCGTAGCATAAGACTGCAATTATTATGACAACAGTAATTCTACCGAGCACAGAGATAAATACAGTCAATACGAAATGAGTAATATTTCAACAACAAGACCGCCTGCACCACTGAAGATTCACGACGCAAGCATCAAGCTATTACTTTTTAGGACCCTTCTTATCCAATTTTGACCAATACTCGTTTCCACTTATCAGTCTGGTTTGTTGCCGCCAGCCGAGCTTGACAAATACCTTTTTTTCGCCATGCCGCATATTCCTCTCTTATACCAATTTTTTAGTCTCAGAGTATCGCCTCCAGCTTATGTCATGAGTTATTTGTTGGTTGTATTCCAGTCTGTCTCTCTCTATAGTGTTTACCTTCTGCGGCCATGTCCCATTATCCTATCCCTTCTTCTTGTCAGTGTTTTCCCTATGGTGTATTCTTCACTGATTCTGCGGAGAACCTCCTCATTTCTTATCAGTCCAGGTAGTAATTTTCAATAACCATTTACAGCTTCACATTTCAAACTCTTAGAGTCTCCTGTTTTCCCACAGTCCATGACTCACTACCACACAGTACATTGCTCCAGACGAACATTCACAAATTTCCTTCTTCAAATTAAGGCCAATGTTTGGTACTAGTAGACTAGTGGGCTGCTTCTGTCGTGAATGCCTCTCTGCCTGTTATAGTTTGTCTTTTATGTCCTATTTGCTTCATCTGTCGGCCTGAATGCAAAACCACTAATAATTATAATAATGGTCCCCTACCTTCTGCAAGTCTTTATGTCACATTTAAATTATTTAATACAATAGTTTCTGTTGCCTTCTGCATCCTCGTGCAGGTAGTCATGGCTGATCCTGTCGCTTTTTAGCGACAGTTTCAAAAGGGCAAGAGGTTGCACTTAAACTGTGTCTAGTCCTCCATCCTCTTTGGCAAGACCGTTGACAGTATGACGGTGACTTCTTATACCAGAAGTCATTCACCGTCATTGTTCATGATTCATATCAAATTTAAACTGTTGTTTGAATCGAGCCCGGGACCCAGGCCTAGTCGCAGACGCTACCGTTAGCCCACAGGTCTGCCCCTGCCAACAACACTACGTCAAGTAATAAAATACGACACTTTTTCAAACGTCCAGTAGTTCATCTTCCTCCTGCTTTTTATTACTAGTTTACAACGGAGACCGTGATTTTTAATGAAAAAAATATTAATTTTTGGCCTTACTGTGTAGGTCTAGGGTTAAAACCGATTTCACACATGAGTTTGTCTTTATACTTAAGCAAACATTTATTATGGGAATACATTTCATCTTACGAAGTCCTCTAACGCATTTCTGATGAAGGCTTCTTCAATATCTTTAGCCCCCAATGTGACGAAATATGGCTACAGGATCATATCCAATCGTTGAATAACCTACTGCGAAATTTTCTATTGTGATGGCATTACGTTAACTCACGAACGAACTAAATTTTGTGGATAGTAAATTTATAAATCATCCTGATGCCGACCGAGGCGTTTCATTTAACAGGAAGTTTAACTAGAAATTAAACAGTTTTAGTCAAAAGTAACGTGTTCTCTAGCGATTCCCTTGCACGTAAATCCAGTAGATTATTGTTAGATGGAATAAGACATTATCCATAGTTCCGACGCGCCTTTCCTTCTAGTATCAGTACCACTTTCTCGGTAGGTACTACATACCTTTACACCCCCTCTTGTTATGTGCTTCCTGTGAAATGCTCTACATTTAGAATTCAGGTAGTCAACGAGAAACGAAATATTCAGATTCAGCTGGTTCTCATCGCCCTCCTTTAAGGTGAGGTGGGAGGAGACCTCTTTCGTAATTTCGTCTGCACGACGAAGATTAATTATTCACTGCCTACGCTTAATAAACTAAGCGGGATAAGCTAACTGCCAACTCTATCACCAGCTCTTGTCTCTGTTCGCGAGAGATTGAATCCGCTTTTTGTTAGGCCTGTGCCTCTGTCCCTCACTAATTTATAGAATTTATCTGTTTTGATTTACAAGAACAGTAGAGCTGCTACCACTCGTCCTGTCATTGCTCGATACATTTACTTTCGAGACTTTTGCGTCCTCTAACAAACCAAAAGGAAGTAAGGACATTTAAAATAATCTACCTCTCAATCTATTACTTTTCTAAAATTGCGCGAATTCTGTCGATGTTTGATATTTCTGTAAAACTTTGTCGTGATAGTTTGGAGGTGTGTTAGCTTTCTGAAAGATTCATGTCATACATCAATATAGGTTTTCAGCGTACTAGGCTGAGTAACTAACATACACTGTGAAATCTCCCCTTAGAAAAATTTATGAATTACTGTGCTGGTAAACCCCTTACGTTATTTGATTTTCAAACAGCTGAGCAAAACTGAACGTACTCAGACATTTCTCTCTTTACTTATTCTGATCATCACTAAGCTGACACACAATATTTTTAGCGCAACGCAATCTGACTTTCAACAATCCCTACAAAAGAATGGCCCTGACTCACAAAAATCTTCGTTACTCTAACTACTGCAATACAGCGAGCGCCAATACTGGCAGCTAAATAAAAGATTTTAACTACTGAAGGCACTAACTACTGATCGGCATAGTTAGCAAATGAAAGATTTTGATAGAGAACAAACAACGTATTTACCTTAATAATGTTAAAAAGTCATCTCTCATATATATATATATATATATATATATATATATATATATATATATAAAAGTTCATGATATACAATATTACAAATTTACTCTTTCTGATGGACACACGTCCAGATTGTCCGCTCTCAAAATTCTGTCATCTCTCTCCCCACATCCACCACTGCTGGCGGCTCACCTCCAACTGCGCGACGCTACAATAGCGAATATTCCAACAATGCCAACCAGCCACAGACTGCACAAAGCACAGCCACTGATTTTCATACAGAGCGCTACGTGACGTTACCAACATAAAAACCTAAACAGCCTGCTTACAACTGCCAGAAAAAAAACTGGTACACCTGTAGAGATGACGTCAATTTTGATGCGATGCCACCTGCGGGATAGCAGATGTACTGACAATGGTCTCAACGTCATCCTCCAATAGATAGCATAGTGGCATAGCTACCAGAACGCCATATGTGTCTATCCTTTAATAGAGAATGCTCACAGCCAGAAGGCTCAGTGTGGTGCAGACGTGTGAAGCAGGCAGGCAACACTGACACGGAGACGCACTAGTGCTTCCTACAGCGAACTGAGCGAAATTGAAAGGAGTCAAGTTGTAGCCTTCTGGGTGGTAGGAACATCCTTTCGGTGAACTGCCACACAAGTTGCACGTGCTGTGTCACTTGTGCAGCGACGCTGGTATCAGTGGCCACGTGAACATTCTCACACCTATAGGCGAGGTCCTGGACGTCCACCTAACACAGACGCCCTCCAGGAGAGTCGTATTGTGGCGGCAGCGGTGGCAGATCGTACAGCTACCACAGCACAGGTCAGATGGCTTTTGAGCCCAGACGTGTTAACACAAACTGTTGTTAACTCACGCCACAGCATCTACATTCACGGCTCGATTGGTGCAGTCAGAGGATCACTTGAGAGATGGAATGGCGCACCGTGGTCTTCAGCGTGAAAAGTGATCAGGTCACTGTGATTTTTGGATGTTATCGATGTGCACATCAGAGAGAGAGCAAGTTATGTTACTGTTAAACAATCTTTGGTCTCGTCGAGGCACGGTCTTTGCCTCTGCGTAGTCTGATACATTCTTGGAGCGGTTCCAGGCGCTTCAGTCCGGAACCGCGCTGCTGCTACAGTCGCAGGTTCGAATCCTGCCTCGGGCATGGATGTGTGTGATGTCCTTCGGTTAGTGAGGATTAAGTAGTTCTAAGTCTATGGGACTAATGACCTCATATGTTAAGTCACATAGTGCTTAGAGCCATTTGAACCATTTGATTTGAACCACGTACAATAGCTCGTCAGACAAAATTTTGGTTCTGAAAACTTCTTTTCATAATTTGCGGACTGATGAACATGCTCTGCTGCAGCTTTTTTTTTTCTACTTAGCGTTGCCGACAAAGACGTTTATTCACCCTTGTTGTGTACATAGTTCCGCGTAGTCAGCGCGGACACAACTTTCCCACTAGAGCGCGCCCCGCTAAGCACAACAGATCAGGCGCAGCGCTCGTCCGTCTCCACACTACGAGATGGCGCTGCCATAGAGACGGACCAAATTCTGCTTCCGCCAATCCGCGTATTAATATGTAACGCAACCAATGAGATTGCTGCTAATGCTGAACCTTTTCTCCTCGCGGATCACACTCGCGCAGTGATACATGAACGCGCGAGGTATTATAACGAGTGCACAGACCTCTGATTAGTCAGTCTGCAATTGTCTGCACCAGTCTGTACCAGTCTGCATTAGTCTGTACCAGTCTGTACGAGTTCTACATTTGTCTGTACCAGTCTATATACAAGTTTCAGTCTGCCCCTAATAAGATTACCATATTCCTGTACACAGCCATGAAGATAAATGTATAGGTACTTTTGTCAAGTATCAGATACACTCCTGGAAATTGAAATAAGAACACCGTGAATTCATTGTCCCAGGAAGGGGAAACTTTATTGACACATTCCTGGGGTCAGATACATCACATGATCACACTGACAGAACCACAGGCACATAGACACAGGCAACAGAGCATGCACAATGTCGGCACTAGTACAGTGTATATCCACCTTTCGCAGCAATGCAGGCTGCTATTCTCCCATGGAGACGATCGTAGAGATGCTGGATGTAGTCCTGTGGAACGGCTTGCCATGCCATTTCCACCTGGCGCCTCAGTTGGACCAGCGTTCGTGCTGGACGTGCAGACCGCGTGAGACGACGCTTCATCCAGTCCCAAACATGCTCAATGGGGGACAGATCCGGAGATCTTGCTGGCCAGGGTAGTTGACTTACACCTTCTAGAGCACGTTGGGTGGCACGGGATACATGCGGACGTGCATTGTCCTGTTGGAACAGCAAGTTCCCTTGCCGGTCTAGGAATGGTAGAACGATGGGTTCGATGACGGTTTGGATGTACCGTGCACTATTCAGTGTCCCCTCGACGATCACCAGTGGTGTACGGCCAGTGTAGGAGATCGCTCCCCACACCATGATGCCGGGTGTTGGCCCTCTGTGCCTCGGTCGTATGCAGTCCTGATTGTGGCGCTCACCTGCACGGCGCCAAACACGCATACGACCATCATTGGCACCAAGGCAGAAGCGACTCTCATCGCTGAAGACGACACGTCTCCATTCGTCCCTCCATTCACGCCTGTCGCGACACCACTGGAGGCGGGCTGCACGATGTTGGGGCGTGAGCGGAAGACGGCCTAACGGTGTGCGGGACCGTAGCCCAGCTTCATGGAGACGGTTGCGAATGGTCCTCGCCGATACCCCAGGAGCAACAGTGTCCCTAATTTGCTGGGAAGTGGCGGTGCGGTCCCCTACGGCACTGCGTAGGATCCTACGGTCTTGGCGTGCATCCGTGCGTCGCTGCAGTCCGGTCCCAGGTCGACGGGCACGTGCACCTTCCGCCGACCACTGGCGACAACATCGATGTACTGTGGAGACCTCACGCCCCACGTGTTGAGCAATTCGGCGGTACGTCCACCCGGCCTCCCGCATGCCCACTATACGCCCTCGCTCAAAGTCCGTCAACTGCACATACGGTTCACGTCCACGCTGTCGCGGCATGCTACCAGTGTTAAAGACTGCGATGGAGCTCCGTATGCCACGGCAAACTGGCTGACACTGACGGCGGCGGTGCACAAATGCTGCGCAGCTAGCGCCATTCGACGGCCAACACCGCGGTTCCTGGTGTGTCCGCTGTGCCGTACGTGTGATCATTGCTTGTACAGCCCTCTCGCAGTGTCCGGAGCAAGTATGGTGGGTCTGACACACCGGTGTCAATGTGTTCTTTTTTCCATTTCCAGGAGTGTATATATGTGAGAATAAGATTAACTTACCAATACCTAAGCAACTTCAGATTGTCAATTCTAAATAGCATCCAGACCCAAGTTAAGTAATTTTTATGCTTGTTATTATTTTAATAAATGCGTGTGAAAATTAATCAAGTTCTGTTTAAAGTTTGTCACTGTCAATCTGCTACTCTAAGCGTGCAAGTGGCATTTCTATCGTCTGACCTAACGGTAGAAGATAAACACACCACGATAAGACCACGAGACATATTGCTGACACTCGCCTACTTCGCCAGAGCGACTAGTCAAATAATCTGATGGTGTGTGTACTGAAGGTCTTATAGTACGCACACCACAACGCTTCTCTTGGAAGTTCAAATTGAGACTTTCCCACACGTAAACTTTATACAGGGTGTTACAAAAAGGTACGGCCAAACTTTCAGGAAACATTCATCACACACAAATAGAGAAAAGATGTTATGTGGACATGTGTCCGGAAACGCATAATTTCCATGTTAGAGCTCATTTTAGTTTCGTCAGTATGTTCTTCCACCTACGCTCAATGGAGCACGTTATCATGATTTCATACGGGATACTCTACCTGTGCTGCTAGAACATGTGCCTTTACAAGTACGACACAACATGTGGTTCATGCATGATGGAGCTCCTGCATGAAGTGTTCGTACGCTTCTCAACAACAGATTCGGTGACCGATGGATTGATAGAGGCGGACCAATTCCATGGCCTCCACTCTCTCCTGACCTCAACCCTCTTGACTTTCATTTATGGGGGCAATTGAAAAATCTTGTCTACGCAACCCCTGTACCAAATGTAGAGACTCTTCGTACTCGTATCGTGGACGGCTGTGATACAATACGCCATTCTCCAGGGCTGCATCAGCGCATCAGGGATTCCATGCGACGGAGGGTGGATGCATGTATCCTCGCTAACGGTGGACATTTTGAACATTTCCTGTAACAAAGTGTTTGAAGTCACGCTGGTACGTTCTGTTGCTGTGTGTTTCTATTCCATGATTAATGTAATTTAGCCGGCCGCGGTGGTCTCGCCGTTCTAGGCACTCAGTCCGGAACCGCGCGACTGCTACGGCCGCAGGTTTGAATCCTGCCTCGGGCATGGATGTGTGTGATGTCCTTAGGTTAGTTAGGTTTAAGTAGTTCTAAGTTCTAGGGGACTGATGACCACAGATGTTAAGTCCCATAGTGCTCAGAGCCATTTGAACCATTAATGTAATTTGAAGAGAAGTAATAAAATGAGCTCTAACATGGAAAGTAAGCGTTTCCGGACACATGTCCACATAACATATTTTCTTTCTTTGTGTGTGAGGAATGTTTCCTGAAAGTTTGGCCGTACCTTTTTGTGACACCCTATATACCATATGCCGACAGAAGAGGGCTCCTGTCCTTTACTGGTCTGAGGGCTGGCATATTTTTTTCGTTGGTATAAAAACGGGTCTGATATTATGCCTATGTAAAATCTTTCCCATTTGATCAGTTACTTTTTCAATAAAAGGTTTAATAAAAGGTAGAGAATATATGTTCCTCCATTATAAAGTCGTTCGGCCTACTGGTCGTACTATTATACTTAATTTTTTTCCTAAATTGCCGTGTTTCTTGAATGTCTGCTTCAGATATTTTAATTTGGCATTCAGTGTGCGGATTCTTTTTTCTCTGTCGACAATACTTTTTATGACACACCTACTTTGTTGTGGACGATGATTATAATTCGTAGATAAACATCTACCCGTATGTGAGACTTTCTGAAAAACTTTATGTTTCAACCTATTGATATTACCAGGTCCTTACTGCGTATAAATGAGTAATGCTACGAAGTAATATAGACTATTATAAGGAAATTAGAACAGCAAATAGTGAGAGAAACCGCACAGAACACAGGAGAAATAGGCTGGTGATATCGTGGCTGGTAACCTTCATTAATCAAAAGCAGAAACGCTCACCATGACATGTAGAAGAGGAGAAATTAGATTTCGGAGCTGACAGATGAACATCCATTGTTACGCTCTAGTGTTGACAGCAACTTGTCCTAACGAAAGGATGAGGGGGGGGGGGGGGGGGGGGTAGCTGCTCTGTTGGAAGCTGCCGTGTTACAAACGCTTTAAACCCGTCGCCCTTGAACGTTGACGTCACAGCGTCACCCTAGCACGGTTGTTGTTGTTGTTGTGGTCTTCAGTCCTGAGACTGGTTTGATGCAGCTCTCCATGCTACTCTATCCTGTGCAAGCTTCTTCATCTCCCAGTACCTACTGCAACCTACATCCTTCTGAATCTGCTTAGTGTATTCATCTCTTGGTCTCCCCCTACGATTTTTACCCTCCACGCTGCCCTCCAATACTAAATTGGTGATCCCTTGATGCCTCAGAACATGTCCTACCAACCGATCCCTTCTTCTGGTCAAGCTGTGCCACAACTCCTCTTCTCCCCAATCCTATTCAGTACCTCCTCATTAGTTATGTGATCTACCCATCTAATCTTCAGCATTCTTCTGTAGCACCACATTTCGAAAGCTTCTATTCTCTTCTTGTCCAAACTATTTACCGTCCATGTTTCACTTCCATACATGGCTACACTCCATACAAATACTTTCAGAAATGACTTCCTGACACTTAAATCTATACTCGATGTTAACAAATTTCTCTTCTTCAGAAACGCTTTCCTTACCATTGCCAGTCTACATTTTACATCCTCTCTACTTCGATCATCATCAGTTATTTTGCTCCCCAAATAGCAAAACTCCTTTACTACTTTAAGTGTCTCATTTCCTAATCTAATACCCTCAATATCACCCGACTTAATTCGACTACATTCCATTATCCTCGTTTTGCTTTTGTTGATGTTCATCTTATATCCTCCCTTCAAGACACCATTCATTCCGTTCAACTACTTTTCCAAGTCCTTTGCTGTCTCTGACAGAATTACAATGTCATCGGCGAACCTCAAAGTTTTTATTTCTTCTCCATGGATTTTAATACCTACTCCGAATTTTTCTTTTGTTTCCTTTACTGCTTGCTCAATATACAGATTGAATAACATCGGGGAGAGGCTACAACTCTGTCTTACTCCCTTCCCAACCACTGCTTATCTTTCATCTCCCTCGACTCTTATAACTGCCATCTGGTTTCTGTACAAATTGTAAATAGCCTTTCGCTCCCTGTATTTTACCCCTGCCACCTTTAGAATTTGAAAGAGAGTATTCCAGTCAACATTGTCAAAAGCTTTCTCTAAGTCTACAAATGCTAGAAATGTAGGCTTGCCTTTCCTTAATCTTTCTTGAAAGATAAGTCGTAAGGTCAGTATTGCCTCACGTGTTCCAGCCGTGTTCCAGCACGGCGCCGTTGTTATTTCGGACCGATGTTTACACGCCGACGACCTCACGCCCACAATTAGGACAGATCTGCGTGGAGAGCGGCGATCCTGGAGCATCTTCAGATGATGCCAGAAGTCGGCGAGATTCGTCTGAAACGGAAGGCGATGCCAGCTGGTGGTCATGGTTCTTATGCTACGTGTTCTGTTTCGAATGCTTCATCGTACTGAGAGATTACAAAGTTTCTATCGTTAGTACTTTTACTCGTGTACGAAACACTGACGCAATATTTTGAATCAGCGGATTCTCAACAGACGACGACGAACTAACGACTCTTGCTTGGCTTCTTCACGTAATCATTCATTCCTCTTTGAATACATCAAGTTATTATGAGATGTTGGAAGCAATACTTTCTGTGGATTAGTAGTGCCATAACACGCCTAATGTGAAGCCAACGTACGGGATTACTAAATTTCTATTTCCTATGGAGTATATCTATACACTGATGTGACGAAAGTCATGGGGTAGCGATATGCACAAATACACATGGCGTTAGTATCGTGTACACAAGGTATAAAAGGATAGTGCACTAGTGGGGCTGTCATTTAAACTCTTCTTTCCGACGTGATCATGGCTGCGCAACGGGAATTAATAGCCTTGGAACGTGGAATGGTAGTTGCAGCTGGAGCACTTCATTTCGGAAATACGAAGGTTGTTCGGAAAGTAAGGAGCGATAGGTCGTGAAATGGAAACCACAGTGAAAATCAAAACTATTTTATCTGCAACAGTTAGCTACAACTTCCAGTTACTTATCTCCTTAGTCGCCGATCCGACGTAGGCGTTTGTCGTAGCGCTGTATCAACTTTCCAATACCCTCGTTATAGAAGGCAGCCGCCAGTACTTTCCACCAATTCTCTACGCTGGCCTACAGCTCGTTGTCTGTGCCAGAATGTTGTCTTCATAGCTAGCGGTTCATGTAAGCAGAGATGAAACTCAGAGGGAGACAATTACGGGCCGTATTGTGGGTGATCAAACATTTCCAATTGAAAACGATGCAGGAGCATCTTCATTGCCCCTGCAGGTTCAAAAAATGGCTCTGAGCATTATCGGACTTAACATCTGAGGTCATCAGTCCCCTAGAACTTAGAACTACTTAAACCTAACTAATCTAAGGACATCACACACATCCATGTCCGAGGCAGGATTCGAACCTGCGACCGTATCGGTCGCGCAGTTCCAGACTGTAGCGCCTAGAACCGCTTGGCCACTTCGGCCGGCCATTGCCCCTGCAGAATGTGGCTGAGAATTATCTTGAAGAAGAAAACGCAC
Source organism: Schistocerca nitens (assembly GCF_023898315.1). Lineage (NCBI taxonomy): Eukaryota > Metazoa > Arthropoda > Insecta > Orthoptera > Acrididae > Schistocerca > Schistocerca nitens. The sequence continues at coordinate 816,835,143 of NC_064614.1, forward strand.
GACAGTTATGTAATGTTGGCTGCATAACTTCAAGAAATATTTCTGACCAGGCCCTCGTACTTGTCGGGAGACACTATTGCTCTATGTATTCTAATGTGCTCCCTGCGTGCTCAGAACTAAAAAGAACGATGTGATGCGATCGACGGGCGTACTAGAGACACTGCCCAACACACCTGTGTAAAACTTCATCGGATTTTCAATGTGGTTTCCAAATCGCGACCGATGGTTCCTTACTTTCCGAATAACCCTCTTAGTTTGAAATTTCGATATTCCGAGATCGACAGTGTCTAGAGTGTGCTGAGAATACCAAATTCCGCAGAAAACGCAGAGTCCGACAGCCATCACTTAACTAACGAGGGCAGCGGTATTTGGGTAGACTTGACAGTGCTAACAGACAAGCAACACTGAATGAAATAACGGCAGCAAACAATGTGGGACGTACGGCGAACATATCCGTTAGGACAGTGCAGCGAAATTTGTCTTTACTGGGCTATGGCAGCAGACGTCCGACGAGAGTGCCTTTGCTAACAAAAAGACATTGACTGCAGCGCATCTCCTGGACTCCTGGCCATACCATATCGGTTGGACCCTAGACGACTGGAAAACCGTGACCTGGTCATATGAGTCCAAACTTCAGTTGGTACGAGCCAATGGTATGGTTCGAGCGTAGCGCAGACTCCAAGAAGCCATGGACCCAGGTTGTCAACAAGGCATTGTGCAAGCTGCGGGTGGCTTCTTAATGGCATGGGATATGTTTACATGGAACTGAACCGATCATTGACTAGAAGTGGTTATGTTCGGTTACTTAAAAACCATTTGCAGCTATTCATGGAGTTCATGTTCCTAAACAATGACAGAATTTTTATGGATGACAATGTGCCATGTCACCGTCACAGTTGTTCGCGGTTGGTTTGAAGAACATTCTGGACAATTCGAGTGAATGATTTGGCCACCCGGATCGCCCGACATGAATCCCATCGAACATATTTGGGACGTAATCGAGCAGTCAGTTCGTACACAAAATCCGGCACCGGAAAAACTTTAGCAATCGTGAACGGGTATAGAGGTAGCATGGCTCAATATTTCTGCAGACGCCGTCCACCGACTTGATTAACCAGTACCACGTCAAGCTGCTGCATTACAGCTCCCAAAAGAAGGTCCGACAGCGTATTAAGATGTATCCCATGACTTTGGCACCTCAGTGTAATCAAAGCTTTTTTGTTAATAGACGCGTTTTATCTCTACAATGGAAAACATTTGCAACTGACGTAAATAATATATGGCTAGAAATATTCATTTCTATTACGAACTTATTATTCCTCAGATTCAATGACTCATTTCAATTAAACCTATTGCACCCTAATAATTCCCTCACGACTGCGGTAGACATCATGTGTGTTATTTCGCATTCTTCAGCATGTTCTCAAAAAAAAAAAAAAAATGTTCAAATGTGTGTGAAATCCTATGGGACTTAACTGCTAAGGTCATCAGTCCCTGAGCTTACACACTACTTAACCTAAATTATCCTAAGGACAGCCCCGCAATTATGGACTGTGCGGCTGGTCCCGGCGGAGGTTCGAGTCCTCCGCCGGGACCAGCCGCACAGTCCATGACTGCAGCGCCCTGGACTAGCATGTTCTCCTCAGAATCCTCTATAAGTTTCATTCAGTACACACGACTGCAAAATTATGAAAGTCTAGTGGACACTACAGGACAGAAAAGCTGTAGTTACCATGCCCAGTAATATGAAGTAAAAAATATATGAATTACGTGACTCGTGCGTTGGGTAGGGTTGAAAAACCATGGTTTACTGGTTGTGTTTGAGCTCACACGAAAAACCCTTGGAAATTTGAGATGTACGTACGAGATGATGTAAAATGTAGACTGTATAATATCAAATGGTTCAAATGGCTCTGAGCATTATGAGACTTAACATCTGAGGTCATCAGTCCCCTAGAACTTAGAACTACTTAAACCTAACCAACCTAAGGACATCACACACATCCATGTCCGAGGCAGCATTCGAACCTGCGACCGTACGGTCGCGCGGTTCCTGACTGAAGCGCCTATAACCGCTCGGCCACACCGGCCAGCTGTATAATATCTCTAAGTTTCAGCAAAGGATGGAAAATGTTTTCAAACACGTCTTAGACCTCATAGAACACAAAAGAAATTCTTGTTTACACGAAATAGATAAAACTTCCCTCCTCTTCCTTCCTTCCTTCCTTCCTTCCTTGCTCAGTTTGACTATTCGTTGGCAATAGGAACTACAGCTGACACCTTTTTTAACGTGATATATGTACTTCAGCCTTGGTCCTCCTCTAATTCTTTTTCCATTGAGGTACCTAACTATTATTGTTTTTATGAGCCTCTCGCCTGTTCGTAGATGAATAATGATCTAAACTATTATTTTTGCAAAAGCGCTCATGACCTCGTCTTACCTCTCACTATTTTAAGAACGTTCTCATTCTCAATCTCATCATTCTACTTTATTTTATTTCCAGGATGCATCTCTAACTCCATATCTCAAAAGAACTTACACATTTACTTTTCTCGGTCTGAACAGTTCAAGTAATATAGGCATACAATGCCATACTCCTAGCAGGTGCTTATATAAATATTTTCTGGATTGTTGGTACTTTTTGTTGGTACTTTTGAGGATAATATGTTCTTAGTTTTATTGACGGCACACTTGTATGTGCAACGCTTACTTGTTCTTGTTTTTCTTATCTCTAGGGATCTTATATCCTAAATGAATGACTCAACTTGTAACAGTGGCTTGTCACGATCAGATATTTGGGCTTGCCCATCTTTGTCACAAACCAACAGCTTTGTTTTAAACTTGTTTACTTTAATGCTACAGGCCAATGGTGACAAAATAAGCTTTCAACATTGATAACACAAGAGACATTTTCTTCAAGCTGCAATTCTGGCCGCAGTAAACAACGTTTGGCCTCCTCTTTAGGAAGTCATAGCCATCTTAAAATGTCATAGATGTTTTGAGGGTCATAGGGAAAGTAATGAGAAACGATTTTTAATATTTATAATCTTTATTTCTGAAGTAAACAGAGAACACCATCTCAATTTATATACATTGCCAGCACCCGTGTGGACATCTCGACAGGCACCTTCAAGACTGAGATGAATTTCAGCAACACATTTTCCCTCTTTTACTAGGAATTCAATGACAGTACGCTGTCGAAACGAAGCATTGACGTCGGCCATTTTGGAAGTAGTGCTTGCGGTCACGTTATAGATGCTTATCACGTCACAATATTGTGGTAACATGTGAGTTAAAGTCTGCAGATAACGATCCTGCAGTCTTTTTTGTTACATTTCAGGAATTGGAATTTTAACAATGAGCTGCTCTCGGCTTTCAATATGACACTGCAAATTCAAAAACTGGTGCTCGAGGGTGATCCGCGTTAACTTGCGACCGATGTCATTACGAGTGAGTCTACGGGCAAGAATAGATTCATGACGGCTGCAGTTTCGTGAATATGTCCGATGAGTATAGTTCAGACTCTACCAGAGGACTGGCTAGATCAACCATACTCTATGTAATTCCTACGTACTCTCCTCAAATGAGAAATTCGTATAACTGGTAGTAGCGCACAGAGAAATGTTTAATACGCATAGATGTCGATTTCTTTGGACGGAAAGCAGTTAATGAACTTCGTGTACAGCCCTCGCAGGCAAGGCATATAACATAACTGCATCACAAATACTACTAACAGTATATGTTAGTAAAGAAAGCAGTACATGAATTTTACTTCTTGAAAGGGCATATATGCGCATCGTAACATCCACATGAACATGCAGTACCTCACTACAAATGACAGGATTATTTTATTACCAAAGACATATGATTTATAAGGCAGAGGAAAGCTGCAAATAAATATTCTTAACACCTACCTCAGTAGCCGACACAAGATTACCACACCGCGAGATTTCTCCTTCACTCACACTAATTTGTAGGTTCACTTACCTGTAAGAAAGAAAAGTAAATGTGAGTAAGCCATAACCACATCCCTCTGTTTTCTTTCAATATCTACTGAACAGAAACGTTTGAATGACATAACACATTTACAAAAACATAAATATATGCGTTTAAAATAAGTTAAAAATTCGCTTTACACGTTCCTAGGAGACAGTGCCCATTCCTTCCAGACTAGCTACGTAAGCGGCGACCAGATGTGATTTGACTTCAAGGTAACAGTATTGACGCCAAAGCTGAGAGCTTGATGCCAAGTAAATTACTTTGAGGCGTAACAGATCCCCCAGGACGCTATTGCAGAATCAACTAAAAAGAATACCACATTTAAAAGAACGCAAAATCTCTTAGACTGGCGATTATTTAGAGAAGCTAGAACTTTGGAGCAGACTTCGAGGCCAAAAGGATTTAATAGTTTTCACAAAGAAACTCTGTCTCGAAATCCGGGAGAAAATCCCAAGAAATTTCGACGTATCGCAAATCAGGTACTCAATACATTGTCCAACCATATTAAGACATGCCTCTGTCCGATGTCTTATGGAATCATTCACTCTCTGGAAAACTCCAGGTTTGTCACGGATATGCTGACACATTCCTGTATCGTTTATGCCTCGGAAATGGAAGTTTGCGTACACCAAAGATTTCAGGTGTTCCCACATCCAAAAATTCAAGCGATTAAGATCACGAGAACGAGTTGATTAACGCACTGGACCCCTGCCCCCCGCCCCCCACTCCCACCCCTCCCCCGGCCACTCGACCGGACCGTTGCCCAATGAATGTCTGTATGAGGTGTTCTCGGACATTTCGGAGATAAAGGAGGGACGATGAACAAATGTACATACCTCTTAAGGTATGCATTGTAGAGCACATGTTTATTGGACATTTTTGTCTTGTTTTGGTCCATAGTACCTCTCTGAATATGGAACACTCTCGTTTAATAGCCTGTACTCATCAATTTTTCTCGAATTGTATTTTATACCTAAGTTTCGTGTTGAGATTGTCTTATTGCCAGAACCATTATGGAGTAGTTTTGCAAGTAATTGTGAATGAAGTAGAGAATCTGATAAATGTGCTCGACATCTGTAGTATCGATATAATCATACTTTCTGTAAGTCTGTGTTTGACAGCAAAGATGTTAGATCAAGTCAGAGAGTAGCAGTGTGAAGTGTCTTTAGACAGTTTGGCAACGTACTTTGTTTGAAAAGGATGGAAGCTGGTTTGCCATCTTGTGGAAGCAGCATTATTTACACTACTGGCCATTAAAATTGCTACACCACGAAGATGACGTGCTACAGACGCGAAATTTAACCGACAGGAAGAAGATGCTGTGATATGCAAATGATTAGCTTTTCAGAGCATTCACACAAGGTTGGCGTAGGTGGCGTCACCTACAACGTACTGACATGAGGAACGTTTCCAGCCGATTTCTCATACACAGACAGCAGTTGACCGGCGTTGCCTGGTGAAACGTTGTTGTGATGCCTCACGTAAGGAGGAGAAATGCGTACCATCACGTTTCCAACTTTGATAAAGGTCGGATTGTAGCCTATCGCGATTGCGGTTTATCGTATCGCGACATTGCTGCTCGCGTTGGTCGAGATCCAATGACTGTTAGCAGAATATGGAATCTATGGGTTCAGGAGGGTAATACGGAACGCCGTGCTGGATCCCAACGGCCTCGTATCACTAGCAGTCGAGACGACAGGCATCTTATTCGCATGGCTGTAACGGATCGTGCAGCCACGACTCGACCCCGGAGTCAACAGATGGGGACGTTTGCAAGACAACAACCATCTGCACGAACAGTTCGACGACGTTTGCAGCAGCATGGACTATCAGCTCGGAGACCATGGCTGCGGTTACCCTTGAGGCTGCATCACAGACAGGAGCGCCTGCGATGGTGTACTCAACGACGAACCTGGGTTCCCGAATGGCAAAACGTCATTTTTTTCGGATGCATCCAGGTTCTTTTTACACCATCGTGATGGTTGCATCCGTGTTTGGCGACATCGCGGTGAACGCACATTCGAAGCGTGTATTCGTCATCGCCATACTGGCGTAACACCCGGCGTGATGGAATGGGGTGCCATTGGTTACACGTCTCGGTCACCCCTTGTTCGCATTGACGGCACTTTGAACAGTGGACGCTACATTTCAGATGTGTTACGACCTGGGGCTCTACCCTTCATTCGATCCCTGCGAAACCCTACATTTCAGCAGGATAATTCACGAGCGTATGTTGCAGGTCCTGTACGGGCATTTCTGGATACAGAAAATGTTCAACTGCTGCCATGGCCAGCACATTCTCCAGATCTCTCACCAATTGAAAACGTCTGGTCAATCGTGGCCGAGCAACTGGCTCGTCACAATACGCCCGTCACTACTCTTGATGAACTGTGGTATCGTGTTGAAGCTGCATGGGCAGCTGTACCTGTACACGCCATCCAAGCTCTGTTTGACTCAATGCCCAGGCGTATCAAGGCCGTTATTACGGCCAGAGGTGGTTGTTCTGGGTACTGACTTCTCAGGATCTATGCACCCAAATTGCTTGAAAATATAATCACATGTCAGTTCTAGTGTAATATATTTGTCCAATGAATACCCGTTTATGATCTGCATTTCTTCTTGGTGTAGCAATTTTAATGGCCAGTAGTGTATGAAGGATTTTGTGTTAATATGTTTTGAGGAAAGAAAACGAGATCACATCAATAGAAGAATGTCAAAAGGGCAATTTTTAAGGTAATACAGTTTTTTTATATTTTTGAAACAGTATAGCTTCTTATTGCGTATGGCTGAAGTTTGCAGTAGAAATTTTATAATCCAGCATATGGTTTTGTTCTGTAGTTGAAACAAGTGTCAAGGAAAGTAGTCCGCATCTCGTGATCGTGCGGTAGCGTTCTCGCTTCCCACGCCCGGGTTCCCGGGTTCGATTCCCGGCGGGGTCAGGGATTTTCTCTGCCTCGTGATGACTGGGTGTTGTGTGATGTCCTTAGGTTAGTTAGGTTTAAGTAGTTCTAAGTTCTAGGGGACTGATGACCATAGCTGTTAAGTCCCATAGTGCTCAGAGCCATTTGAACCATTTGAACCAAGGAAAGTAACTGTACACAGGAAAATTATTAAGAAATATATTGCTAACTTGCCTATGTGTGTGAACTTTATGAATATGTGTACTGTTGTCACGGCTTAACGGAGAATAGTTATACTTGGAGTATTTGTTCTCATTTATCAGTCGTTGAGTTTAGACCCTCATTTTTCTTTCTTTACGTTCATGATTCTGTTTGTATACTGGCATTGCACACCGCGAGTTCTGTACCAAGGAGCACTGTTTGTAAAAATTGGTAAGATATCGTCTTGCATTGCACATCGCAAGTACGGCAAATTAAATTTAGTTTAGGGCATTCAGATCAATCTTCCTAATATTGACAAGTTCCAGAGCAGAAGAGCGTTCCGTGCGCACAGGTATGCCAAAAAATTTAATTACCTTCAAACTTAATGTCCATTGGAAGGCAGTGATTGTCAGAGTGTTACTTCTGAAAATAATATATCACCCGAGAGGCTTAACACCAGTAGAAGAGCTGAGTAAAGTGTTATCTAGTGAATTTTCAAGCAGTTTTATCAGAGTCAGATGCGTTAATTTTTATCTTTATTTGCTGTCTAATTGCAATAACAGTTCTGGTATGGTGATTGTTTACAAGGCTAAGATAAAAATAAGCTATATTCAGCGCCAACATTTTAATCTGAGTCATTTGTTTTGCAGTCGGATAGTACACGTAATTTTCTTTGAAAACGGACTGCTTTCTCGGAGGCGATTGTTTGAAGTACCGGATGGTCTGGATTTAGCATCTCATAGCGTCATCTTCACATACTTCCGTTCAATTCTTAACTTAGTCCCATCAACCCGTTCGAAGGTTTACATATTTTGATATCAAAATAAGTTTTGCAAAATTTTTAGACACCAGCTTGACACTTACAAACACGAGCTTCAGTATTAACATGAAACTTTCAATCATTTCCATCCTCTCTTATCCTCCTGAGATACTGATCCTTCAATATGGCTATACTGTAGCTACTTTTTATTTTTTTGTTCATTTTGTACGATCATTAAGACATACATCATGTCGTTGCCGTTATTTTTAGGTGGTTTCCATATCATGCTCTTCATTTGGTTTCCCTTATTTAAAAAGAGCAGGAATAGGTGTGGGGTAGTGTCTGCAATGACGTAGACTACACGGCGTGTATCAATTGAAGTTCGCAACGCAAATATTGTGGGAATTGAAAGAGCTATTTATTTGTAGTTTTCACAGAATGGAATGGTAGTCAGGGGCACGTATTGTTAGTCAATCAAAAGATTGTAGTAATACTTACGAAGTGTATTTTTTGCAGACACATACCTTTTTAAATGGAACAATGCCTGACAATGTCTGACATTAACAAACTAGAAGTATGGCAAATCGGAAGGTCAGTTGTTTCTATTGCAGAATTCTACTGCCAGTCGTCATTTACCAGCTACTGTGTTTTCAAAAGTGCCCACACAGCCCTTGCACACTATTCGTGGTAGCGCACACTAAAGAACAGCGCAAGTGAATGCACTACTTATACTACTTATGTGGATTCTGACCAGTAACGAGGCAATTTACCATCACAGGCTGTGTTCAAAATGACCACCGGCAGCGGCAGTGCACGCCTCCGGTCTGGCATGGAACAAATGCTGCACATGTTCTAGCATTTTAGCAGAGATGTCCGAGTAGGTTGCTGTAATACATTGTTGCATATCATCGGGTGTAGTCTTTGTAGATAGCGCCTTTCAAATTTTCCCTCACAAACAAGTCTACAAGTGTCACATTTTTGGGTATGGGCCGCCCAAGGTACGCCGCCCCCCCCCCCCCCCCCCCCCCCGCGTCCAATCCCACGATCTGGAAACAAATCGTAAAGACAGACTGTAGCACTTCGTGAACTATGGGTTGGAGAGCCATCATGTTAGTACCACAGGCTCCTCCCAGTCTTCAGAGGAACGCCTTCTAGCATCCGTGGAAGATGATCTGTTAAGAAGCTGTTATACCTGTGCACGTTCAGTGTTCCATCTATGAAGTACAGGCGTTTGTGATGGTGGTTCACTATCTCACACCACTCGTTTACACTCCATGACACTGACGTTACACCGGACGAAGCCAGCTAACATTGTCAACAGACCAGTAATGCATGTTTCGGGGCTTGTTTGGCCAAAATTCGTAAATGTGGCTCCATTACTAACCAAGATAGATGGTAGCCTGGAGTAAATTGTCTTAATGTCCATCGACAGAAGTTAATACGATTCTCATAATCGTTTTCATGCAGCTATTGATGGAGAGAGATGTGGCAGGGATAGAACATAAGTAGAACATAAAGCCGCTACGGGTGCATCTGCACTGCAGCCAAATTTCCTCCCCCTCTCCCAGCCTACTACAGGGTTGTAGTGGTAGACATGGCAATGTCGCAGTTTAATTATGCAATTTAATCAGATTAATTACGCAAATTAGCTCTCCCCAACCGCTCCCCCAAGAATGCCCTCCCATCCCCTCTCCCTCCCCCATCTGCGCCAATGGAGGGATTTTCAAATTACGGTGGGAAATTCAAAAATGGTGGGAATTTCGAAAATGGCGAGAACTACTTCGTCCTAAGGCTATGCAGACGTCCCACTGCACCCTTCGTAGCGCATTCAAAAAGGCAAGGTCAGGGATTTTCTCCATCCTCGAGATGACTGGGTGTTTGTGTTGTCCTCATCATTTCATCATCATTCATGAATTTAGCGAGATTGGGCTGAGCGAAGGTTAGGAATTTGTACGGGCGCTGATAACCGCGCAGTTGAGCACCGCGCAATCCAAACATCATAATCATCATCAAAATGGCAAATGCCCTTTCCAGGATTCAAAGCCCAGTCCTTCTGGGCGGAAAGCAGTAATCCACCGCCCTACACAGGGACATGGCCAGTCTCTGCCCAGGTACAGCAGGAAAGGTTAGGTTAGTGTACTTTATTTATTTTGGGTGGTAAACTGAAACAAAGATGGGTCCTAATTACATAATTAATCCAAAATATCAGACATAATTACAAATTTTTATGAATAGCTCTTTAAAAAATGAGCGCCTAAAATCGCAATAGATCTCAGAAACTGACGATGTCATACAACTGGCGTTATCCTACAGGGAAAAAAATTTTACACCACCATTCGACGTACTAAAAACAAATAGTACGTTTACATAGGATGATCCCTTTCCCTGCAAGTCGAAATAAATCTCTCTGCTCCACTTGTGAACTGGTGGGAGGAAGGCTGGAGTGGAAGGCATTATCTATATTTTTGGTGGAAAATGTGCTCAACTGATAAGATGTTGGCATTGGACAGAGAGGAATTTAATAAGTGGATTACATATAAGCACACAGATGAGTACCGTGTCTATAGCCTCCTACATGAAGGATGTGATAATGCACGAGCATAGTGGGAATACAATGCAGAAAATAATTGTAATGCAGCAGGACGGACGGAAGGGGCATTTCACGGCTCATAGAGGCTATTGCCTGTACTGGAGCTGTTCATGTTTCATGGTCAATCCACAGTGCAGGAGACGACTTCGCACACCCACAGCAATCGCTTTTTTCCGACCCTGTGTGTGTTTCTCACTGTTTCATATCGGAATTCACAACGGATGCCTCCCACTACATTGCTAGACGAACACACCTAAACACTTGTGCTCGAACTTCAAATAAATGGTCCTCTTTTCATTTCTCAACAACTTCATCCTATTCCACTGCCCCCAAGAGATCACCGTGGTATAGCTGCTGTGTAACTTGTTCACTGATACATAGTAAGAAGGGAAGGACAGCAAACCATCACTGAAGTGTAAGGAAGCCCAGTACACAATAGCACACCTAATGGAAAATGCCCCGCCGCTCTCCTCTTTCGCTTCCTCTCAATTCTTGACATGTTCCGGGGCTCTGAAGTGGTTTACACCGACGGATCAATGGCTAATGGTCACGTAGGCTTCCCATATGTTCATGGAGGACATATTGAACAGCACTCCTTGCCGGTTGTCTGCAGTGTTTTCACTGCTGATCTGGCGGGAATATCTCGTGCTCTTGAGTACATCCGCCCTGGCGAGTCATTTCTGCTGTGTACTGACTCATTGAGCAGCCAACAAACTATCGACCAGTGCTAACCTCGCCACCCTCTAGTAGCGTCCATTCAGGAGTCCATCTATGCCCTGGAAATTCCCGCCGTTCCGTGGTGTTTGTGTGGACCCCAGGACACGGTGGAATCCCCGGCAACGAACTTGCCGACAATCTGGCCAAACAGGCGAAGCGGTAACCGCTTCTGGAGAGGGGCATCTCCGAAGCTGACCTGCGTTCTTTCTTACACCGCAAGGTTTTCCGGCTTTTGGAGACGGAATGGCATAACAGCACGCACAGCAAACTGCGTGTCATTAAGGAGACTATGAATATGCGGAAGTCTTCCATGCAGGCCTCTCGCAGGGAATCAGTTGTCCTCTGCCGGCTCCGCAATGGCCATACGTGGCTGACGCATGGTTACCTACTCCGTCGCGAGGACCCACCTCAGTGTCGCTGTGGCTCCCAAATGACAGTCGTCCACCTCTTGCTGGACTGCCCACTTTTCCGCTCTGCGACAGACTTTCAACTTTCCCAGCACCGTGTTGGGCGACAATGCCCCCACAGAAGTTTTAGTTTCACGTTTTATCCGTGAGAGTGGGTTTTATACTTCTATGAAGGTTTTAGCGCATGTCCTTTGTCCCTCTGTGTCCTCCACCCTAGTGCTTTTAGGGTGGAGGTTTTAATGTGTTGCAGAGTGGCTGGCTTTCCCTTTTTATTCTCGTGGTTGGCCAGCCACTGTAATCTGCTTTCATGTTTTACTCTCTTCTGTTTCTAGCGTCTCTCTGTTATTTTCTTGTCCTCTTTTGTTCCTTTCGGTGTTCATTGCCTTCCCTTCGTTCTTGTGGCTTTTCCTTTCTTTCCGTTTTGTGTAATATGTTTCGTCCTTTTCATTCTCACACTTGTGGCATTGCTCGTGAATAGCCTAGCGGTCTAAGGCGCTACAGTCATGGACTGTGCGGCTGGTCCCGGCGGAGGTTGGAGTCCTCCCTCGGACATGGGTGTGTGTGTTTGTCCTTTTTCCTTAGGATAATTTAGGTTAAGTAGTGTGTGAGCTTAGGGACTGATGACCTTAGCAGTTAAGTCCCATAATATTTCACACACATTTGAACATTTATTATTATTTTTTTGAACTTTTGGCATTGTTTTATTTGGAACAAGGAGCCGATGACCTCGTAGTTTGGTCCCTTCTCCCGCCATTAAACCAACCAACCAATGGACAATGCTCCATTGTTCGAATTACATTTCGAACTTGTCGGGGATAAACCAGCTCTCGCTAACCACGGGTCATAGTGCAACACATGAATTGGGAAAAAAAGTCATTGTAAAAACACTACTACTGCAAAAAGCGATCCCACCAGGAGAGAGAGGCGGCAGATGCACGTGTGTTCGACTTGATGTGCGGTCATGAACTAACCAGCTTAGAACCACTTTTACCTCCCATCCTACTACCGCTCATCCCTCTCTCTCCTCACCGTAAGTACAGATACAGGTCTATCCTTTCGCTCATAATCCACAAAGAGATCCATCTGGTCTGCAGGTATCAGTCCCAGATGGACAAAGACTCAAGAACAGGAACCTTCCTGTCAGCTATTAAACGTATTTCTCATAAAGACTGGACCACCTGGAACAACAACGACATTCCAGAGAACTCTCCAGAACGCTCTTTCTAAGGTTGGCTGTCACCCGCCACCGCCATCCACCACCCACCGCCAAGTGCCATAGCAGAGAACACAGTCTTCAGCCAGCCACAGCCAGAGGGATTGTCTCCGACCGAGCACGTGGCTGGGGGCGGTCAGCACTATCAGAGCCGACAAAAGCTACACAAACACAATAGGCTGTCACTCCTGTGGGCCACATAACAAAAGCTACACAAACACAATAGGCTGTCACTCCTGTGGGCCACATAACAAAGTGAGATAAATTATGGCTATCGTGACTAGGGGTTGTTTTGCAGAATGTCCTCGTTATTTCGAACCTGTCACTGGAGTAAGGGAAAATTGAGACATTAAACTCCGAAGAAAAATTACAGTCTAATGAAACATCTATATCAGTTTGATGGACAAAATTATATGGTTAGAGAGTGTCCCTGGTGTTCAAATTAGTGTCGGTAGATAAACTGTCATCCACATGTGTGTTACCAGAGTTTCAGACACGTGATGTAACAATACAGAACACAGTCTTTCAAGCTATCTGTTCACATGTCGGAAACACCACAGTCATTTTACGTTTTGCATCAACAAGGTAAAATTCAAGAGGACATTGTTGTTTTATACACTATGGCAGGCCCGTGTTACCAATGAAATGGTGTATCATGCTTGCGTTTACGATAGGTAAAAAACAAATCGTGACAGCGTGCCTTGTAACAGAACCTCCTAGCGTTAGCTGATAGAGAATCCTGTTAGATTCCACCGACACATCGTAAATAAATCCTGTCTGCGTGCTAACATCTGACATTTTCACTCCATAATTCACCTCTACCGATCAGTGTGTAAAGTATGTCTCCAGTATTTGTAGTAGAAGACCACACCCAGCGGACCATCATTCGCTGTTGTTGTGTTGTGTTGTTTTTGGGGAAGGGGACCAGACAGTGAGATTATCGGTCTCATCGGATTAGGGAAGGAAGTCGGCCGTGCCCTTTCAAAGGAACGATCCCGGCATTTGCCTGGAGCGATTTAGGGAAATCACGGAAAACCTAAATCAGGATGGCCGGACGCGGGATTGAACCATCGTCCTCCCGAATGCGAGTCCAGTGTGCTAACCACTGCCACCTCGTTCGGTCCATCATTCGCAAAAGCAGCAGATTCTTATGTTGTAGCTTTGTAAGCAATTTGAGCATCGCAGAACAGCCCGTTTCACGCAATCTACTCACATGTCGGGAAAAACTCATTTCTAGGTTCCACAACGAGCTATAATTGAAGTAGTGGCTGCTTTATCATTATGGATTATAAAGAATGAAACAACACATGACTTGCGGTAATACATAGTTTTAAACATACAATCGTGAGAATAATAATGAAAACAGTCATGATGCCATGGAAATAGATACAGTTGATTTCTATTAGTTTTGTGAGCAAAATCGGTGTAATTTGAGAGCATTAAATGTGTTCAAATTACAAATTAGCATGCACTTGGGCATTAGATTTATTTCAGACGTATGAAATACCGATACAGATCAGCATCTATACAGACATTTATTACTTTCGAGAGCATTTATCTTTCTTATTTTGCAACATCCAGAGTAGATAAAAAATTATGAACTTTCTGCATTTAAACTTTAAACTGCTATATCTCTCCTTGCAACAGAATCTACTAACATCACCCTACAACATTTTACCGCATGTCTCTCCTGATATATCGAAAAGCAATACCGCCAGCATGCTGCCATCAGCCATAACTTCTCCATAACTCGCTTCCAAGGACGTCTGTGTGTAAAGATTTGTCACCTGTGCAGCCTATCATTGGCAATAGATGATTCTTGTGTTACAGCGACACGTAACAGATATCCAGGTGTTCCGTCTGAAAAAGGCCAAGAGCTCTACATGCTTACATTATACATGTACATGATCAACGTCCCAGTGTTGGCCATTCCCGGAAGTTGCTGCTCAACAACATGCATGGGGTAGTAGAAATAAAAAGAGATACTGGTATCTTATTGGTAAAAAAATGTGGTGAGCATCACAGCATATGAAAAAAGGACAAGTCTGCAGCATTGAGGAATTTTTCCAAACAGCTGTCTGAAGGTGACCTCTACATTTAATCCCATGTTCCGCACTGACTGGTAACAAATATCCAGTGTTCCACCAAGTTTCTCTCCGTCTCACACAAGTAGTGTCAGTCAGTCATCACGCCGTGATCAACAGCGTACCAGTGCAAAGTTCGGATGGAAAAGACACCGTTGACATGGGACGATGTACCGTAATACACACCACAGTTGATGGCGTGATAAATTTTAGCAATTTTTCCTGCTTTTCCACAATTTCAACGCCAGCCAATGATACAGCTGCATGCTTTCCAATTTCTGTATCATTGCTAAACCACGCGTCCACTTCTTTCTGAGTACCATATACCAGACTGTGAAAGCAGATAGATGACTGCGCTACGTCTATGTACACCACAGGAAACAAGACAGCGTCCTATACTGATGCAGTTAGATTAACTACATATTTGTAGCAGATCGGTCACACTGCGGAATTTACGATTACGACTGACCGCCTTTCCCAATGTTGATGGGAATCATAGAGTATTCTCGCATTCGTAGGATAAAGGTTGGTTGGTTGGTTGGTTGCTTGGGGAAGGAGACCAGACAGCGTGGTCATCGGTCTCATCGGATTAGGGAAGGATGGGGAAGGAAGTCGGCCGTGCCCTTTCAGAGGAACCATCCCGGCATTTGCCTGGAGTGATTAAGGGAAATCACGGAAAACCTAAATCAGGATGGCCGGACGCGGGATTGAACCGTCGTCCTCCCGAATGCGAGTCCAGTGTCTAACCACTGCGCCACCTCGCTCGGTCGTGGGATAAAGAAGGAGATTGAAAGATGCCCCAGCATTGTCCTTGACCAACCCCCACTGCAACACTGTCACCTATTTAATTTGTAACTGAACAGAAGTAGGGTGGTACTATAGCCTCTTCATTCCACGTCTTGTGAATTGACAAAGAGTGCATAACTGCTGTTTAGCCAGGACTGTTCTGCACCAATCTTACTCACGGCGCACTTCCAAGTGCACAATATCTCTCCTGATGCGTGCATGTCGAGGAGTTAGCATTCCTTAATGGTGTATAGTAGACATGAGAGTGTTGTGGTGATATAGCATATGGTTATGAAGAATCGCGTAGTTTATGCATGATAGAGTTGCAGACGGACGGAGCTTGAAACATTTTATGTAAATCAACTGCGCTATCATTTCTGGAGTGTTATTCCAGTATCTGGAGTCAGTACCAAGAAGTTACCAGCACGCAGAGCATAAACACACACACTGCTAAAGCTACGCAGTTCGGCACTTAAAAACTCTATAATGTTAAAGTCATACGGTTTCTGAAGTATTAGATGTGAGGAATGCAATGCTCTTAATGCTGTAATACCGGATAATCAACCATCCTGCCATCCCACATATGCTCAATAATGTTAATGTCTGGGGAGTTTGGTGGCCAGCGGAGGTGTTTAAACTTAGAAGAGTGGTCCTGGAGCCACTCTGTAGCTTTTCTGGACGTGTGTCGCATTGTCCTGCTGGAACTGCCTAAATCCGTCGGAATCCACAATGCACAGTGGACATGAATGCATGCAGGCGATCGGACTATCTACACGTATCAGGGGTCCCATATCACTTCAACTATACACGCCCCACACCATTACAGAGCCTCCACCAGCTTGAACAGTCCCCTGCTGACATGCAGGGTCCATCGATTCTTGAGGTTGTCTCCATACTTGTACATGTCCAGCCATACAATGCAATTTGAAATGAGACTCTTCCGACAAGACAAATTGTTTCCAGTCATCAGTAGTTCAATGTCGGTGTTGACGGGCATAGGCGAGGCGTAAGGCTTTGTGTCCTAAAGTCATCAAGGTACACGAGTGGCCCTTCGGCTCCGAAAGCACATATAAAAGATGTTTCGTTGAATGGTTCGTACGCTGACACTTGTTGATGGTCTAGCACTGAAATCTGCAGCAATTTTCCGTAAGGTTGCACTTCTGTCACGTTGAACGATTCTCTTCAGTCGTCGTTGGTCCCGTTCTTGCAGGATCTTTTTCTGTCCGCAGCGATATCTGAGATTTGATGTTTTACCGGATTCCTGATAATTACGGTACACCGTGAAATGGTGGTGCGGACCAATCCCCACTTCATCGCTACCTCGGAGATGTTGTGTCCCATCGCTCGTGCGCCGACTGTAACACCACGTTCAAACTCACTTAAATCTTTTTGACCTGCCATTGTATCAGCAGTAACCTATCTAACAACTGCTGCAGACACTTCTTATCATACACTCCTGGAAATTGAAATAAGAACACCGTGAATTCATTGTCCCAGGAAGGGGAAACTTTATTGACACATTCCTGGGGTCAGATACATCACATGATCACACTGACAGAACCACAGGCACATAGACACAGGCAACAGAGCATGCACAATGTCGGCACTAGTACAGTGTATATCCACATTTCGCAGCAATGCAGGCTGCTATTCTCCCATGGAGACGATCGTAGAGATGCTGGATGTAGTCCTGTGGAACGGCTTGCCATGCCATTTCCACCTGGCGCCTCAGTTGGACCAGCGTTCGTGCTGGACGTGCAGACCGCGTGAGACGACGCTTCATCCAGTCCCAAACATGCTCAATGGGGGACAGATCCGGAGATCTTGCTGGCCAGGGTAGTTGACTTACACCTTCTAGAGCACGTTGGGTGGCACGGGATACATGCGGACGTGCATTGTCCTGTTGGAACAGCAAGTTCCCTTGCCGGTCTAGGAATGGTAGAACGATGGGTTCGATGACGCTTTGGAAGTACCGTGCACTATTCAGTGTCCCCTCGACGATCACCAGTGGTGTACGGCCAGTGTAGGAGATCGCTCCCCACACCATGATGCCGGGTGTTGGCCCTGTGTGCCTCTGTCGTATGCAGCCCTGATTGTGGCGCTCACCCGCACGGCGCCAAACACGCATACGACCATCATTGGCACCAAGGCAGAAGCGACTCTCATCGCTGAAGACGACACGTCTCCATTCGTCCCTCCATTCACGCCTGTCGCGACACCACTGGAGGCGGGCTGCACGATGTTGGGGCGTGAGCGGAAGACGGCCTAACGGTGTGCGGGACCGTAGCCCAGCTTCATGGAGACGGTTGCGAATGGTCCTCGCCGATACCCCAGGAGCAACAGTGTCCCTAATTTGCTGGGAAGTGGCGGTGCGGTCCCCTACGGCACTGCGTAGGATCCTACGGTCTTGGCGTGCATCCGTGCGTCGCTGCGGTCCGGTCCCAGGTCGACGGGCACGTGCACCTTCCGCCGACCACTGGCGACAACATCGATGTACTGTGGAGACCTCACGCCCCACGTGTTGAGCAATTCGGCGGTACGTCCACCCGGCCTCCCGCATGCCCACTATACGCCCTCGCTCAAAGTCCGTCAACTGCACATACGGTTCACGTCCACGCTGTCGCGGCATGCTACCAGTGTTAAAGACTGCGATGGAGCTCCGTATGCCACGGCAAACTGGCTGACACTGACGGCGGCGGTGCACAAATGCTGCGCAGCTAGCGCCATTCGACGGCCAACACCGCGGTTCCTGGTGTGTCCGCTGTGCCGTGCGTGTGATCATTGCTTGTACAGCCCTCTCGCAGTGTCCGGAGCAAGTATGGTGGGTCTGACACACCGGTGTCAATGTGTTCTTTTTTCCGTTTCCAGGAGTGTATATAGGCGTTGCCGACGGCAGCGCCGTATTCTGCCTGTTTACGTATTTCTGTATTTGAATACACATGCCTGTACCAGTTTTTCAAAAATGGCTCTGAGCACTATGGGACTCAACTGCTGAGGTCATTAGTCCCCTAGAACTTAGAACTAGTTAAACCTAACTAACCTAAGGACATCACAAACATCCATGCCCGAGGCAGGATTCGAACCTGCGACCGTAGCGGTCTTGCGGTTCCAGACTGCAGCGCCTTTAACCGCACGGCCACTTCGGCCGGCTGTACCAGTTTCTCTGACCCCGCAGTGTACTTCCTTCTACATTATTCTGGTGCCCAAGGAAGTGACTGAGCTGCTCTTCACTACTAAGGTATCTCTGGTGTACACGTAACCGCCGGTGAATCTCCTTATAAACCGACTAGAATGTCTTCGGGAGTCTGCTGTTCTGTCTCTTAGGAAATTGACGGACTTTGTACGTCTTTATAAGCCAGAAGTGTAACTACCCTCAATCTCATTTCCTGTGTCAGTGGTGCTTATTAGTAGTAGTAGTAGTAGTAGTAGTAGTAGTAGTAGTAGTAGCGGTTTTTGACGGATTCGGCCATGCCTCACTAGGAAATAGCGAGAGGAAAGAAGAAAAGACGACACTGCTGCAGAATGAGTCACACGAAGAAAGTGCGACTTCTTGCAAGGGAGTAAACACCACGATTAGTACCCATAGCAGACGTAACTGTCTTATTGCTGTTTACAGTAGCATCGCCATGGCCCTGGAAGCCTTCCTCTTGCACACAGAAGTCATGTCTGGTGTCAGGTTGTTTTGCTAATGTGTTGGATAATATAGCAATTTTACCGTAACACGTTTCTATTGTTCCCCGTTCTCACACTATTAAGGCAGATATATGTGGCATCAGTCCTCTCTCTCTCAGAACACGCTAGGCAATAGCTTAAGTCTGTTAAATACACTGATTTTTCTCCTTAATACTTAAGGAATAACATTGCTTGTGAGAAACAACTGTAATTCTGTAAAACCCATATTCGACTGCAGGTATGAGAGCACCTTCCTGGATTGGGATACATATGTTTTGCCTGCTTTAATATAGCGCTTTTGTGTAACACTCACATCGCCTTTGTTGAAGTATGTGTTACGAAAACCCATTTAGTTTATAGGGGGAGGAAGCGGCTAAAAAAGTGAATGCAAAAAGCGTATAACTTAAGATTTTCTTGGTCTACAGTATCCGGGTACCTCCAAGCCATCTCATTTCCCCGCATTTATGGTATTCTTTCTCTAATTTTATGTACTCTCAATCAATTTGCAAGGTTTTCACGGTTTTACATATTTCGTCGTATTTCCCACAATTTCACCTATTAGCCATCAATTTGTCGTAATTATACCAGGTTTTTTTCCCTCGATTTTTACCGATTTTAAGTCATTTTTCATACTTTGCTTATTAGTAATAGTAGTGGTTTTGACGGATGCGTGCTTATTGTTATTATTATTATTATTATTATTAGTAGTAGTAGTAGTAGTAGTAGTAGTAGTAGTAGCGGTTTTTGACGGAATCGACCATGTCTCACTAGGAATTGCGGGTACTACTACTACTACTACTACTACTACTAATAATAATAATAATAATAATAATAATAATAATAGTAATAATAATAATAATAATAAGCACGCATCCGTCAAAACCACTACTATTACTAATAAACACTACTGACGCAGGAAATGTGACTGGGGTACGTACGTTTCCCACTTAAAGAGACGTATAAAATCCCTCACTTTCCTAAGAGACGGAACAGCAGACTCCCAACTACATTCTAGTTGGTTTATAAGCAGTTTTTGGTACGGATATACACCGACGATACCTTCGTAGTGAGGAACAGCTCAGTCACATCCTAGGACACCAGAATAGTGTAGAAGAAAGTAGACTACTCATCTTAACCTTCGTCACCGTACTGACTGAGGTAGAAAACTTGCAGGGTGGTTGTATATCGGATGTTGTACATATATGTCCTGCATTAGAGTACTGAGAGTACTGCATTCCGCATTTCTAATACTTCGGAAACCATATGGCTTTAACATTGTAGGAACGCTTATGAAAGGTTGTTATGTGTTCATATTTATCACGATTCATTTCATTTACTTTGTGACTTCACTGTCAGGATCTTCCTAATTAAAGAGGATTTTCCAACGTCTCCAACTACACACTTGAACCCAATGTGTATGGTCATTCTGTAATAAAAAGATTTTGTACAGGTAACAGTTTTTTGTGTGTTCTAGAGTAGACGCTACCCCTTCCTCACTGAAATATTTTACTGCATGTATGACGGCTGTTATTCTAATGTTTATCATGACTTCATCTGGGATCTCCTTACCTAGCAGGGCCTGGGTTCACAGGCACTTTAGTTCTGTCAGATATGTCCGTGTGTGGCAAGTGGTAAGGACGGGTCATAACGACCGAGAGAGAATATTGGACAGTTTATCAGGATTTAAGTGAGTTTAAACGTGGTGTTACAGTCAGCGCAGGAGAGCTGGGACACAGCATTCCGATGTAGGATAGAAGTGGGGATTTTCCCGTACAACCATTTCACAAATGTACCGCGATTATCAGGAATCCTGTAAAAAATCAAATCTCCGATATCGCTGCAGCAGGAAGAAGATCCTGCAGGAATGGGACCAACGACGACTGAATAGAATCGTTCAATGTGACAGAAGTGCAACCCTTGAGCAAATTACTGCTGATTTCAATGTTGGGCCATCACCAAGTGTCAGCATGTGAAGCATTCAATGACATATCATCGATAGGGGCTATTAGAGCCGAAGGCTACCCTTGCTGATAGCATGCCACAAAGCTTTAACCTCGACTGGGCCCGTAAACATCGACATTGGACTGTTGAGGACTGGAAACACGTTGCCTGGTCGGACAAGTATCGTTTCAAATTGTATTGCGCAGATGGACGTGTACGGGTATGGAGACAACCTCATGAACCCATGGATCCTGCATGCCAGCAGAGGACTGTTCAAGCCGGAGGAGGCTCTGTAAGGGTGTAGGGCGTGTGCAGTTGAAGTGATATGGGACCCCTGATATGTCTAGATACGATTCTGACAGGTGACACATATGTAATCATTCTGTCTGATCAACTGCATCCATTCACGTCCATTGCACATTCCGACGGACATGGGCAATTCCAGCAGGACAATGCGACACCCTACACGTCCATAATTGCCACAGAGTGGCTCCAGGAACACCCTTCTGAGTTTAAACGCTTCCGCTGGCCACCAAACTCCCCAAACATTAACATTATTGACCGTATCTAGGATGCCTTGCAACGTGCTGTCCAGAAGAGACCTCGAACCTCTCGTTCACACGAATTTGTGGACAGCCTTGCAGGATTGATGGTGTCAACTCCCTCCAGCACTAGTTCAGACAGTAGTCGACTCCATGCCACATCGTGTGCGGTACTTCTGCATGCTCGTGGAGGTCCTTCATGATATTAGGCAGGTGTACCAGTTTCTTTGGCTCTTCAATGTAGATGTATAATTAGAGCATATCTTTATGATTAATTACGTAGTTTGTACTGACCTTTTCTTCAGGCTCCCACCCAAAATAAATAAAGTACACTAACCTAATCTTCCCCTCCCGCAGTTTGACGAGTCCGACAGTTTCCCTGTGTAGGGGGCAGGGGGGGGGGCCGTTGGTATGCCGGGGGGGGGGGGGGGGTGCACGTCGGCTATCTGCCCAGAAGGACTGGGGCTCGATCCTGGAAAGGGCACTTACCATTTTGAAGTTCGCGCAGAGTGCCGGGTGAGGGTGGGGTCGGACGTCGGTAAAGGCTTGGCACAGAGAAATTCCCGATATTTTTGACATTCCCAGCAATTTTGAATTTCCCGCCATAATTCGAAATTCCCGCCAGTAGGACAGGTGGGAGAGGGAGAGTGGAGATGGGAGGGGGGAGGGGGAGTGGGAAGGAGAGGGCCAGTTTGCAGAAATAAATCGACTAATTTGCGTAATTAAGTTTGCATCATTGCCACATTTACCATTACAACCAGGCTGTGGGAGGAAATTTGGCAACAACGCATACTGCACACTTAGCAGCTTTACCCTCCTACTAACGTATGTCGATGAAGAATGCGTAGGACACTTGTCTGACTCATGCCACTTTCTCGTGCAGTTGCGCAGGAGGCAATGTGTGGGTGAACTGCTTCAGCAGCAAGAATATTAATTTCCCCATCTTCTGTGTCACTTTCTTCCTTCTGTTATGTTGTCTAGGTGTTATACTATAACATTCACCCAGCTCGTTGAAGAAGTCGATAAATAATTGTCATATGGTTGAAATCTATTGGGATATTTGCTGGATATACCACACAATAACGAAATGTATTCCTTCAACACTCTCCATAGTGCATGAGCATGTCGGCTTTTTATGCACTGATAAATCCCATCGACCACTCATGACCTACTGCTTGAACTGTCACACACTAACTGACTACCAAGAAAACGATAAAAATAAATTAATTAAAAATTCAAGAACAGTGACATCCAGCTGCCAGCTAATATCAACAGTGATCAGTAGTTCTATGTTTGTAGCGTTTGAATCTTTCACTCTGAGGCTGAGTCCACGTATTCATCACTCTGTTCCTGAAACAACTGTCATTAATATCTCAGGTCCTTATCTTGAATTCCATTGAACAATTCTTTTATTTTTAGCCCCCCTTTTTTTTGTATTCTATCTGACTGTCTTATTGCTGATTTATCCCAGTCATGAAAATATAGGAAAAGAAATGACACCTTCTAAAGCGTAACACCAAATTTACTTTACCTACATGTTTTATGTAGCACATAAATTGAAGTTAACATGTTTTACAAAGTAATTGTATACAATATTTTAGTAATCACTCAAGATGCTAGAGTAAATCAGTTCTTCGGTGAACCAGCTTTTGAGTAAGCAAAATAAAATAGCATTGGAGATGCCTAAAGATCTCTCATTATTTTAAATATGCTTAATAGATCGTCCCTTTGATTTAGTTATTGCGATAGAGAACGTATGTAGAGTAGCGAAGCCGAAAATAATGGATTTGAGACCTTATTTATTCCACATACGAAGTCACATACCAACTTTGGTTGGAATTGCTCATAGTTTTCTATATTCATGGTTTTTATGTCATCCCCAGTCTCTAAACGCAAATAGGATTGTAATAATTAGCCCAGCAACCCCATGAATTCGACTGTAGCGTAGAGCGTTTTCTGTTATCTTACACACGATCCAATTCCCCGCTCCCCACCTCTCCCCATTAGTGCTATGAGTGTCTTACCCCGAAATTACTTTATCGTAGATATTAAGTCACGTACGATACAATCTGGTTAAAATTTTTCCAAGTGTTCAAGATTTACACATACGTAAGCCGATTTTCACACCCACTCACTCGAATAGGGATACCACAGGCGTATTATCACAGTGGTAATTGTCACATGCACACGCACAACAATGTTTATACTCACTGAGGTGACAGAAGTCATGGGATAACGATATACATATATAGCGTTGCGTACCAAGTAACAAGTTACAAAACAGCAGTGCCTTAGCTGTCACTTGTACTCCGTTGAACCATGTGAAGAGTTTTCCGAAATTATTAGGGCCGCATGACGGCAACTAACAGACTTTAAACGCTGAATCGTAGTAGGACATTCCATTCCAGAAATCGTTAGGGAATTCAATATTCCGATATCCACAGCGTCAAGACTGTGTAGAGCATACAAGTTTCATGTATGACCTCTCACCACGGACAATACGATGACTGACGGCATTTACTTAACGACTTAGAGCAGCGGCGTTTGCGTAGTGTTGTCAGTACCAAGAGCCAAGCAACACTGCATGAAATAACCGTAGGAACCAATGTGGGAAGTACGGCGAAGGTGTCCGTTAGTACAGTGCGATGAAATGTGGTGTTAATGGGCTATGGCAGCGGACGACCGCTGCGAGTGCCTTTGCTGACAGCACGACATCGACTGTTCCACCTCTCCTGAGCTCGTGACGATATCGGTTGGACCCTAGGCAGTCTTGCTTGGCTCGTTAAGTAAAGGCCGTCAGTCATCGCATTGTCCGTGGTGAGTGGTCATACATGAAACGTATATATGCTCTACACAGTCTTGACGCTGTGGATCTCGGAATATTGAATTCCCTAACGATTTCTGGAATGGAATGTCCTACTACCATTCAGCGTTTAAAGTCTGTTAGTTGCCGTCGTGCGGCCCTAATAATTTCGGAAAACTCTTCACATGGTTCAACGGAGTACAAGTGACAGCTAAGGCACTGCACTTTTATAACTTGTTACGCGACGCTATATATATATATACAGGATGGTCAGAAAATGTGTGAAATGCTTGTAGGGGTGTTACAGGGCAGGTTGTACTGAGACATAAATGTTAAGAAAGAAATTCGATACGTTGCTCCGTTTCCGAGTTATTTAGCGTAGAATTTAGCCAATCGGGGCGTCGCGCGCTCACACTCAAGCGGCCTGACAGGGCCGGGTTGCCCAACGAGTACTTTGTCTCGTTAGCTGAAACTTGAATTTACGCGCGGGACGATCTGATTGGCTAACTTCAATGCTAAATAACTCGCAAACGGTGCAACGTATCGAATATTTTTCTTCACATTTATGTCTCAGTAGAACCTGCCCTGTAACATCCCTACAAGCATTTCACAAATTTTATGACCACCCTGTATATATATATATATATATATATATATATATATATATATATATATATATATATATATATATATATATATATATATATATATCCCATTACTTCTGTCACCTCGGTGAGTATAAACACCGTGGAATGATCAGATGTGTCCCCATTTCAGTTGGTATGAGCTGATGGTAGGGTTCCTGTGTGGCGCAGACTCCACGAGGCCACGGACCCAAGTCGTCAACAAGGCAGTGTGCAATTGGTGGTGGCTCCATAACAGAGTGATCTGTGTTTACGCGGAATGGTCCAGCAGACCCGATCTTTGGCTGTAAATGTTCTTGTTCAGCTACTTGGAGACCATTTGCAGCCATTCATCGAGTTCATGTTTCCAAACAACAATGACATTTTTATGGATAGCAGTGTGCCATGTCACTAGGCCACAGTTATTCGTGATTGATCTGAAGAACATTCTGGACAATTTGAGCTAATGATTTGGCCACGTAGATCTCCCGACATGAATCCCATCGACCATTTATGGGACATAATCGAGAGTCAGTTCGTGCAAAAAATCTTGCATCAGCAACACTTCCGCAACTGAGGACGGCTATGTAGGTAGCATGGATCAATATTCCTGCAGGAGACTGCCAAAGACTAGTTGAGTCCACGCCATGTCTAGATGCAGCACTGCGCCCGGCAAGGGGTTGTTTGGGGGAGGAGACCAGACAGCGAGGTCATCGGTCTCATCGGGATATGAAAGGATGTCTGCCGTGCCCTTTCAAAGGAGCCATCCCGGCACTTGCCTGGAGCGATTTAGGGAAATCACGGAAAACCTAAATCAGGATGGACAGACGCGGGATTGAACCATCGTCCTCCCGAATGCGAGTCCAGTGTGCTAACCACTGCGCAACCTCGCTCGGTGCGCCCGGCAAAATGACGTCTGACATTATTTTAAGAGGTATCTCAGGATTTTTGTCACCTTAGTGTATGTATACGATTGGATTTACAGACTAGATATTCCTCAAGACAGTGGCTCCCCTTCTTCCACTGCGCAGGACCTGTTTATATTTGTTGTTTTTTTGTAGTCTCTGTCTTGATTCAGTTTGCATTTGCAGACATACATTTTTGCATTGGAATAAAGAAGGGTTGTCCATTCCAAATATGTGTAAACAGACTGAAATCCGCCAGAAAGCAGACGGATCATTGAGTGCCTACAACACAATTTTGAGCAGAACACTAAGTTTCCTGAGGTGTAAATGCACCGAGGGGACGCAGATACGACCTGGTCCACTAGAGTGTCGCTAACACCAATTTGCAGCTAAGCTCTGCAAACAGGTTTATCTCGGAGCACTATCGGGAGAGAACTAGCAACCCCCTGGAATCGCCTGCCGACAGGTGGTTGTGTCTGGAGCTCATTGGCAGCCCCACCACCACGCACCCCGCCCCCCTGACGTCCGCTGTGACAGCTTCCCAGGAGCCAGGGGCTCAGCGTGATAGCCTGCCGCCGCTTTGATGTCTGCGTCGCTGTTAATTAGCACGTCAGTGGCGTCACGGCATCCCGTCAGCCCGCCGTCTTTGTGTTTATCCTGTTAGCCCGCGTCAGCTGGCTGCGTCGTAGACGTAGATGATAAGTGCAGGAACGCTTGAACTAAGCGAGCAGGCACTGTCAAAGCACGGGGGCGTGTCCGTTCCGCTCCAGTACCACGCCTCTTCTTTGTTGTAGTAGTCGTGCTACAAGCAAGCATTGACTGGAGGACGCTCTTTATCTCACTCCGTGCAGTGTTCTCCTTCCTTTCCAGGCTCCCTCACTGACGTCAACAAGTATTCTTGTTGGCTTCAAGCGCGCTCGAACAGAAAAGGCATCTCTACGTAAAATGAGCGAGAGGGTTCAGAGTTTAGTTGCTGCAGAGGTGCTCTATGCACCTTTAACTTTGACGGCGTTAGACAATAATGGATGCAGACAGTACGTACGTCACCGACTGTCCAGGTTCAACTTTTGCGCAGAATACATCCACGACTGTCTTTATCTTCAAGTGATATGGTGACTGATGAGCCAAAGCATTATGACCACTGAACACCGTGACGTTAAATGCCTGCTCCTGATGGTTCAGGCACATGACGCCCTAAGGAAAGTATACAGAATGACCCAGGAGGATTGGTCATTATTCACGAATATGCAGGTACGATCTTCCGAAGAAATAACGGCTAGTAAAAATGAGCTCTAAAGTGCATACCTTTAAGCTATGAGAACTTTTTCGTTTCCGCAAGTATTTTATTTTCGGTATTGAACAAAAATGACGTACGCTCTGTTTTCATTGCATGTGTCATATTTCATATGTATACACTGATTATTTTTCAAACAGTCGTTTTCGATAGTCGACATGTACGTCACACAGGTTCTGAGTACAAGCAATGTGAGCTTTGGTTGCTAGTAATATTGTAGTTGCAGCAAGCATTCTAAGAGCAGCGAGTAAGGGAGTCAGATGTTGGCTATGCTTCTGAGCAGATGGAAACAGCATGAGAGCGCAGAAAGAAAATCATTGGGGATGATGAATTGTGAAATATGACTTGGTAAAATTTAACAAGTGAAGATTTCCAGGAACAGTTGTTGATGCATTGACCGCTCGCGTGTAATTTAAGATGTGTCTGCGTCGCAGAAGGTCTTCGTGGAATTTTTTATCATTCGTTTGGATTAGTCTGTTTAGTTATTCAGACGTGATAATAGATTTATCATTCCATTCCCAATTCACCAACTAATTTCATGACAGAGAAATATTTGTTGTACGAGTAAAAATAACTTTTTGTAAAGATAACTGTAACAGTCAGGCAGTGAGTTTCAGTTTTTCTTATACAGTCTTTTGAAGGTCAATTTTCCTTTGAGCAACTAGCAAGTTCAAATGCCACCACCGTAAAGTCACAAAAGAATTTTATGTTCTCTGATTGTGTGTGTCGCCAGACTGCACTCTGCCGAACACAGTAGCTAAAACTGAGACATGATCTCTCTAGAACAGTTGCACGTCCTCGCACTGCATTTCCACAAAGCTTTGCTGTTACTCAGCTTGCTTGCTGCTGCGTTGCATATTTTATGTTGACCACTTCGAGCATTAGCAAGTCCCCGTTGCCACAGGTAAGCTATATGAAATTTGTTAGGGCCAATTTTACAGTAGAGTCAGATTAAAGTGAGATCATTCACAGTCAGCTTTGTTCTTCAGAATTCATTATCAGATACGGTTTAGGTAAAGATCGCTTCAGATTTCACTTCACATGCAGACCGTCTTACATATGCGTGTGGAGTATTCAATATTTGAAAATTTGTTTAGTCAGTTTTGAGTAGGTAAATTTGAGGGTATTTTTGTAGAAACAGTTTGGTTATTGATTCTTTCAAAAATTCGACTGGTAACTTATGTAGCATTTTTATTCTACTACCTTGTGTGCTGGAATTGTAAGTGGAATTGTAGCACTTGACAGTCCTAGTCAATAGAATTTTACAGAACAGCTTATTTAGTATACACTTACGTCTTCTAATCACTTCGTTAAAGCTAATTAAAAATACAGCTGTAGAGTTTCAGACAGTTTCGGTGACTCATTTTATCAGATAGCGTTTCCGTAATTTCAGCACTTGCATTGTTCAGGATTACAACACAGATATAGGAGTATTAAACAAAGCAGTCCAGTCCTGTTCAGTCCAGGTTCAGTTTACCAGATTTTTTAAACAGAGAAAATTTACACTGTGGAACACATTTCTTCTACTAAACATGTGACATACCTCTTACGGTACGCATTTTAGAGACCATATTTACTTGATTTTTTTATATTGTTTTGGTCCATACTACCGCCTCACAAAACATGGAAAGCCGAGAGCTTGCTGTAGAAAAGATTCGACAGTATCGAACATGAAGAAGTGATAATAGATGTTGAAGCATGCATTTTAGACTCCACGTTTACTAGACGCTTTTGCTTAGAGTGGTCGTTCCTGCCGTATCTCTGAATATTAAGCGTTGTTCTTGGAATACCCTGTGTAAGTGGAGCAGAAACGAGTGGAGATTTATTCTAGCCACGATAAAGCCCACCTATGGAGAAATTAACTGTCGTAAACGACTTTGACAAAGGATAGGCTGTTGTGAGCGGACGTCTGGGAACGAGCGTCTGGGAAACGGCCAAGCTGGTGGGCTGTTCGCCTGCTAGTGTCGTGAGTGTCGTGGCCAGACGAAACTCCTGTGGATTCTTTGATTGCTCTGTAACAAGGCCCACAAACTTGAACACATGAAATATTAATTGACTTTATTATGTAAATTAATAAAAGATTTACTTGACTGTGACACTCTTCTTTGCCATAAGAGAACTGTACAGCTCAGAACTGTTATTGACTAGCACAGTGTCACTTGAGGCAATAATTAACGAACACTTCTCTTGCAGTACGAAATGCAAAAGTTCATCAGCCTTTAATGACTTGTTGGTTCTACACTATGACGTTGACTCCTCCAGATGAGCACGCCTTTACCACGCTCGGCTTCATATTGCCTCCTGTGCGAGCGTGCTGCAGTGCTGAGGTGGCAGGCGCGGTCTCCAGCAGCGCCTCCCATAAGTCGCTGTTGATTGCAGAGAGCCCTCGCTAACATTTGTAGACTCGATATGCGTTGGCGACTTTGACGTGGCTACCGTAGTGAGCATCTAAGGAAAGTACACTACTGGCCATTAAAACTGGTACACCACGACGATGACGTCCTACAGACGCGAAATTTAACCGACAGGAAGAAGATGCTGTAATATGCAAATGATTAGCTTTTCAGAGCATTCACACAAGGTTGGCGCCGGTGGCGACACCTACAACGTGCTGACATGAGGAATGTTTCCAACCGATATCTCATACACAAACAGCAGTTGACCGGCGTTGCCTGATGAAACGTTGTTGTGATGACTTGTGTAAGGAGGAGAAATGCGTAGCATTACGTTTCCGACTTTGCCTATCACTATTGCGGTTTATCGTATCGCGAGATTGCTGCTCGCGTTGGTCGAGATCTAATGACTGTTAGCAGAATATGGAATCGGTGGGTTCAGGAGGGTAATACGGAACGCCGTGCTGCATCCCAACGGCCTCGTATCACTAGCAGTCGAGATGACAGGCATCTATCCGCATGGCTGTAACGGATGGTGCAGCCACGACTCGATCCCTGAGTCAACATATGGGGACGTCTGCAAGACAACAACCATCTGCACGAACAGTTCGACGACGTTTGGAGCTGCATTTACTGTCAGCTCGGCGACCATGGCTGCGGTTACCCTTGACGCTGCATCACAGACAGGAGCGCCTGTGATGGTGTACTCAACGACGAACCTGGGTGCACGAATGGCAAAACGTCATTTTTTCACATCAATCCAGGTTCTATTTACAGCATCATGATGTTCTCATCCGTGTTTGGTGACGTCGCGGTGAACGCACATTGGATGCGTCTATTCGTCATCACCATATTGGCGTATCACCCGGCGTGATGGTATAGGGTGCCATTGGTTACACGTCTCGGTCACCTCTTGTTCGCATTGACGGCACTTTGAACAGTGGACGTTACATTTCAGATGTGTTAAGATCCGTGGCTCTACCCTTCATTCGATCCCTGCGAAACCCTACATTTCAGCAGGATAATGCACGACCGCATGTTGCAGGTTCTGTACGGGCCTTTCTAGGTACAGAAAATATTCGACTACTGCCCTGGCCAACACATTCTCCGGATCTCTCACCAATTGAAAACGTCTGGTCAATGGTGGCCGAGCAACTGGCTCGTCACAATACGCCAGTTGCTACTCTTGATGAACTGTGGTATCGTGTTGAAGCTGCATGGGCAGCTGTACCTGTACACGCCATCCAAGCTCTGTGTGACTCAACGGCCAGGCCTATCAAGGCCGTTATTACGGCCAGAGGCGGTTGTTCTGGGTACTGATTTCTCAGGATCTATGCACCCAAATTGCGTGAAAATGTAATCACATGTCAGTACCAGTATAATATATTTGTCCGATGAATACCCGTTCATCATCTGCATTTCTTCTTGGTGTAGCAATTTTAATGGCCAGTAGTGTAGTTGACGGGCACCGAAACCACGAGATGACAACAACCTGTTAGAATATCAACGCCTCATCACTGAATGTGGAGACTGGCTGATTCCGCGTTCTGTAAAAGAGGATACAACGGTCCATGAGAATTTGGACAACAGATCATACTGATGGAGCAGGCACTAGAGTTTCGGAATTCCGCGCACATTGCTGGTAATAGAACTCTGTAGCAGACGACTCCCCTGTGTTCGCATGTTGACCCAACAAAACAATCAATTACGATTGCAGTTGTTACAGGATCACCGAAACTGAACGTAGATCAATAGGAATGTGTGAGCTGGTCGGATGAATCACGTACCTTGCTGCACCAGGACGCTGGTCGTGTCCAGATACACTGTCATGGAGGCTAATGACTGCTCGGAACGTGCACTGCGCCGTGGACACAAGCCGGTGCAGGCAGTTTTATGATAGAGGAGACATTCCTTTGGGATTCAATTGGATCTGTGGGAATAACAAAGTTTATCATAACAGCTGAAAATTACCTGAACGCTATTGCGAACCACCTGCATTCCTTCATACTTGACGTCTTCCCGATGGTTGTACTATGTTCCACTACAATAACTGTCCGTGTCGTAAGGTCAGATTCGTGTTACTGTGGTTGAGGAGCATGAAAGTGAACTCACTTTGACGTCGTGGTCACCGAATTCTACTGATCTGAACCCACTGTAACACATCTCGGATACTATGGGGCGTCATGTTCGTGCCCACTACCTACCGTGCGTACATTACCAGAATTGCGCGACCTGTGCTTTGACGCCTTTACTACCGCATCCCTCCGGAAACCAACCCAGTACTTATAGAATGCATGCCACGCAGATTCGCTGATGTATTACATTCGAAAGATGATGATGATGATTGGTTTTTGTGGCGCTCAACTGCGCGGTCATCAGCGCCCTTAGAAGTCACAATTGTTACACAGTCCAATTTTTTGCGCAGCCCAATCTGGCCACTGTCACGAATGACGATGATGATGATGATGCTGATGAAGTGATGAAGACAACACAAACACCCATTCCCTGGGCAGAGAAAATCCCCAACCCGGCCGGGAATCGAATCTGGGACCCCGTGATCCACAGGCAGCAACGCTAACCACTGAAACACGAGCTGCGGACGTTGGAAAGGTGGATCAACGCGCTATCCACCTCGTGGTCAAAATTTTTTGACTCATCGGTGTAAAACCGCTAGCTGCGTAGACACCTATCAGACTGCAGGGATTATCGTTTTCCCCTATTCGTTGAATTCCTATCGCCTGTAAGGATCTTTCGTTCATGTGAAGTGGCAGGGTAATTGGGGTCGCATTTTGCAGTGTATCTTTTCCTAGCTTGCGGGAATAGTTTGTCGGAGGACTAAATATTCAATCTGGACTCGGAATCAGACACTGATTTAATACGCGTTACTTGTGACGCTAGGGACTGCCGCAGTCACTGAGACAAGTGTATGTGTTTGATGTAATTTTAGGGGACATTTTGAACCACGCAAGACTTTGAATTTTCTTTCTTGAAAGTTCGGGAGAGATGAAGTGGGTTTTCCTCAAATATAAGCGCAGTTGGTTCACAGAGAAGCTTTCAATAAACAGCAAATGCTATGCTGAATTCCAGAGCTACCTCTTGACTTCAACAACGGTCAGTCAAAAGAACTGTTATTGTCTTTCGTTCGCAACAATAGTTTAAAGAATTATTGTTCTAGGAGAGAGTATCCAATAGGTAATTGGTTGTAGACGCACAAAGGGTTGAAATAATAAGACAAACTTTTGCTGAGAAACAGGCAAATATTCTTGTGGTACAAATCTCATTGGCTAAGAACTTTCAAGTTTTTCTGTGAAATCGAAAAAGAAGAGCCGCGCGGGTTTAGCCGAGCGGTCTGGGCGCTGCAGTCATGGACTGTGCCGCTGATCCCGGCGGAGGTTCGAGTGCTCCCTCGGGCATGGGTGTGTGTGTGTGTGTGTGTGTGTGTGTGTGTGTGTGTGTGTGTGTGTGTGTGTGTGTGTGTGTTCTTAGGATAATTTAGCTTAAGTAGTGTGTAAGCTTAGGGACTGATGACCTTAGCAGTTAAGTCCCATAAGATTTCACACACATCTGAACATATTTTGAAAAAGAAGAAGGTAAGGCCGTTGAGACTACCCGATTTAATGCTGCTGACAGATCTGAATTTGACTGACGAACGTTTGTGTTTTTATGCAGGACCATGACAATTTAAAACAGCAGCATTGGTACAGTGAGCTGATGGTCAGTTGCTACTTTTGCAGTCGAATGTATGGCGACGCGGCTCAAGGGTGACTGACTATTCAGCGCGAACGCTGTGGTTTTGGTGCGATTTTCTGATCCTCACATCACTGATCTTTCATCCCAAGATATTCTTTGTTGAGTTTTCAGATGACATGTCAAGGAAATAGTTGGATGCTAAACGGTTGGTGTCGTACGTTTCCCGTCCAGTGGTTAATCTTCAAATTTAGATAGTGATCAACAGTGTCTTATTTGAGATTCTTCATGTTATATCGCAGGTCAGACCAAAGATTTCAGACCTCATCAAAACACGTTCGCCTGATACAGCAGTGCTGAGAGTCTGACCAGGTCCTCAGATTATCAGTTGCTTCAACGCCGTGGCACAGCTGCGTAGCGTTGTGGTAGCGCATGCCCCGCAAAAGGGCTGTTTTGTGGCACACGTGTGCTTTCGTGCATTTAAGGAGAGAAAACTGGGAATTTAAAATATATTCTTTGTTGCCGTTTCAAGCTAATTCTATGGTCCTTCAGCCCCTTCCATATCTCAAGATACTGGTGTTGCTGCGCAGTAATTAATACGGAGTACGACTTTCGGCACCCTCTACAGTATTCCACGCAAATTTGTTTTCCTGTCACGTTTTTGAAACATTTTTGATCTATCTAAACCTCGTACCATGCTCTTCAATTGGATCTTCTATCCCTCTTTAATAGATATTCCAACACTTTATATCAATTGGTTCTGTAATTACACTGTCGCGGAAATACTGACGATCCATCACAAAACTGATTTGTCGTTGTACAATTTCATAATCATATTCGACGCGGTGTTCAGGGACAGCTGATTTATTTGCCTGTTCCGGTCGGGTCTCTCGCTGATGTTTCTCGCAGACTTCCTTGAATGTTCTGCATGGCTGTCCTATACACGAATTGTAGTTTTTGCACGGAAAGCGATATACGGCCTATTTGCGGAGATGCACATCGTTTTTAATATTGCATTACATAATCTCAGAGGCCTCGGAAATATTTCTACTGTGCGATAAGGAATGGTTGAATCAAGATATGTGTACTGGAAAGCTCAATGGTTACAAGAGACACCTGTATCATTATTCAGCACATTTCTATCCCCTTTCACATGATATTTCAGTGCTGTAATTTTGGGTTCATTCTGAAGAAAAAAAATGTATATAAATGTAAAAGGTATGTCCAATAAATGTCTAGACTGATTTTCTGGCCAGTGGGAAGGGTTATTTGCTAGAAAATAACCCACGTTGTGAATGTTTGTCATATAGAATACCGAAGAGTTACGTACGAATCGCCTTCAAATTATAGTATGAATTAGCATCCATACTATACGAGTAATACAAGTAAATAAGGAGGAGAGAAAGAAAGAAGTAGTTTAAGAAATAAAATGTGTTAACCCATGAGATCACCATGTTACACGTTCATTATGGAGTTAACATCTTTTCATGAGTTCATTTTATTTGTCCATTTTATGTGAAATTGTGGACATCATATGAAGTCTTTTGGTAAGATGACTCCATTCGTTCACGTGGAAGAACGAGCGCCGCGTCATTGTGGAACATTTGCGTATATCACACACCCAGAGTACCTCGTAAGTCTTACAGCAGTGTGGTGCCAGCACCTAAAACTCAGTCCTCGTCGGTCTCATCAGGAGATACCTCCCCTCAAATATCCTCACGAGTCTCATAGTGGTGCGATGCTATCATCTAGCAACCAACACTGCACTCTCAATGGACTCATCACGAGACATTTGCCCTCAAATATCCTCGTAAGTCTCACAATGGCGCGATGCCAGTATCCAACATCACACCTTTAATCGGACTCAGTAGGGGACATTTGCCCTGAGGCATCCTAAGAAGCCTCACAGTAGTCCGTTGACAGCATCCAACATCGAATCCTCAGTGGACTCAACGCAAGAAATTTTTCTCGAATATGTCATAAACCTCAAGTGGTGCGGAAACATGAAGCATCATCGCACGGTCACCAGACTTACCAACAGAAATTTCTACAGGAATGCCATTGTAGATAGTGACAACGGACGCAAGAACTTCTTCCCCTATTCAATGAGACTCGCCAAATGCACCTTCTGTTCGCAGTTATTCCCCCTCCTCCCCCCGTGGACGCCTGGCCAACGATATCGTTTGGAAGGCTAGAAGAATCATCCATCGGATTCTGCCCGCCAGACTTCCACCGAAACGATGGTGCTGGTATTCCTCCTCTGGCTCGCTGTGAAGTCGAGAAACCTCGCTCACGCGTAAAAAAATCAGGCAAAACACGCGTCCACGCGTTCCATTGTGAATAACTGGTCGTGACAGGGTTAAAAAAAAGAGCAGGGAGGGGGCGGAGGAGGGCGAATGTGTGTCTCGTCTCGCCACTGCCGCGAGGACCATCACCGACGCATTGTCGTCCGCGGTTGTTACGCTACGCTCTGAGCCGAAGGCCCACCAGGTTCGCACTCGACGGGAGTTATCGGGGTAGGCGGCGAAGTCCGACCGGCGATCGGGACGCGGGGCTAACAGAATTTATGACAGGTTATAGCAGCCGGATTTACGGCCGCGAGCGGCCGGAAAAGCGAACGCCGGGCAGACGGCGTGACGTACGGCGGGCGCTAGGGGTGGCAAGTGCGGGGGCGGCAAGTGCGGGGGCGGCGAGTGCGGGGGCGGCACCCCCGGCACGGCGTCACGGCGCCCATCAGGTTCCCGGGCGCTGATTGCCCACGCGGCCAATCAGATGCCGCGACTGCCTCTCCCGTGCACCGGAATGTAATTACCAATCTACAAATTGCCGAGTGGCGGCCGCGCTGCCCGAAACACTGTGCTCACCGTGCTGCCGGCCGGCTGTTGCTGCCGCCAGCTGCCGCCTCCCATCTTCGTCGCGGCCCACCTCCACTGCACGCTTTCCTCGTTCCATTCGCTTACTAAATCGATGCAACCCCCCTCCCCCCCCCCTCCACCTCACTCCCATCACCAGTCCCTCCATTCACCCACTCGCTCTTTACTGCCGTTTTTAATGGAGATCTCCATTAAAATGTGCTCCCGAAATCACCTACATATTTTATGTAGCTTTTAAATGCCGCTTTTATTTTTTCTGAAAGTTGTCCCTTAATGGAATCTATTAATGGTCATAAAGCGGCGATAAAAAAAAAGGAAGAGCGAAGCTGGCTGGCGTTTCGAGCCGGAGCCGGCCGACCTGGCAAAACGCGGGCAGCGATTTATTTTCTCTGATACAGAGAAATGTGTGCACATTGCCGCAGGAAAACTGACGCGCTCCTACCGACGTCCAGTGAATGGAAAGCCGTCGGTTAGGCACTTGGTGCAGGGAGTCGCAACTGACCCTTAACGTAGACTAGACAAATGTAACGTATTGCGAATACATAGAAAGAAGGATCGTTTATTGTATGATTATATGATAGCGGAACAAACACTGGTAGCAGTTACTTCTCTAAAATATCTGGCAGTATGCTTACGGAACGATTTGAATTGGGATGATCACATAAAATTAATTGTTGGTAAGACGGGTGCCAGGCTGAGATTCATTGGGAGAGTCCTTAGAAAATGTAGTCCATCAACAAAAGAGGTGGCTTACAAAACACTCGTTCGACCTATACTTGAGTATTGCTCATCAGTGTGGGATCCGTACCAGGTCGGGTTGACAGAGGAGATAGAGAAGATCCAAAGAAGAGCGGCGCGTTTCGTCACAGGGTTATTTGGTAACCGTGATAGCGTTACGGAGATGTTTACCAAACTCAAGTGGCAGACTCTGCAAGAGAGGCGCTCAGAATCGCGGTGTAGCTTGCTAGCCAGGTCTCGAGAGGGTGCGTTTCTGGATGAGGTATCGAATATATTGCTTCCCCCCTACTTATACCTCCCGAGATCAGGAATGTAAAATTAGAGAGATTCGAGCGCGCACGGAAGCTTTCCGGCAGTCATTCTTCCCGCGAACCGTACGCGACTAGAACAGGAAAGGGAGGTAATGACAGTGGCACGTAAAGTGCCCTCCGCCACACACCGTTGGGTGGCTTGCGGAGTATAAATGTAGATGTAGACGTACAGGCAGCGGTCGTGTGATGCGTTAAACTTGCGTACTGTACAGCCCGACGAAACATGGTACGTGTCTAATTTCTTGTTTATATCTGCAATTAGTATCTTAGTTCGCAGTATTAGCGCCTATACTCCTTCTGATACATCTAACCAGGCGTCTTTATGCAAAGTGGTTACTTTAATAACTGCAGCGTGCAAAGAGCACGAAATCTACACCTTCGTACATACTATGCAAGCCACCGTACGATGCGGGGCGGAGAGTGCTCTGTACCGCTAGTAGTCATTTCCTTTGCTTTTCCACTCGCAAACAGAACGAGGGAAAAACGGCTATCTATATGCCTCCGTATGAGTTCTGACTTCTCTTACCTTGTCTTCTCCGTCCTTACGCGAAATGTACTTTGGTTTCAGTAGAATCATTCTTCAGTCAGCTGTATATTGTCGGTTTCCTAAATTTCAATAGTATTTCGCAAAAAGAACATCATCATCCCTTCATGGATTCTCATTTCAGTTAACGGTGTATCTCCGTAATACCAGAGTGCTAATCGAAGCTACCGATAACAAATCTAGCAGTACTTCTCTGAATTGCTTCGATGTCTACCGTCAGTTCGACTTGGTGGACATACCAAACAATTGAACATCAATGAAGTATGGTTCGTTCTATGTTCTAAAGGTGATATCCTATACAGATAAACCGGCGTAGACCATTCGTTTCCCCTACTACCGTCCATTTTAAACCGCGTTGCAAGGTTACGCCTAGGTATTTTATCAACGAGATTGTGTCAAGCCACACACCTCATATTGTGTTCCAACATTACATGATAGTTATTCCTATTCATTCGCATTATCTTACATTTGTCTGCATTTAAAGTAAGCAGACATTCTTCGCAAGAAATATAAATTCTGTCTAAGTCATCATAAGTCTCTCCATAGTCATTCAACGCTAATAATTTCCCGCACAATACAGCCGTCATCAGCAAACAGCCGCAGATTGCTGCTCCTTCGTCCGTCAGATCGTTTACGTAATACGGAGAACAAGAGTAGTCCTATCACACTTCACTGTAGCACCCCTGACGATACCCTGGTCTCTGATGAACACCGAGGTAGCAATAATCTTGGAATACTGACTCAAACACAACAAGAAATTTGATTGCCCACCTGTCACACAGTGCAGAAAAGAGGCGGCTCCCAACTTTGAAAACTGTTCGCTGAAAACAACTGGCTCTACCAGTGAAGATCGTCAATGCTGTCCTTTGAATACAACAATCGAAGAATGGAATCAGCTTACCTACACCAGAGCAGCAGTACTAACAGAAGAACTGCGGTTTGTGCAATCACAGCCTGCCAAAAACTCGAGTCAAAATGAAAGCGATAAGTTCGGCTCGAATGAAAATAAAAATCATTATAGTTAATGGTTGCAAGCTGAAGAACATCGAAGTGTGTAAAACGAATTACCATACGAGCAAAAACGAGCAAAAAGTACGTAATAAAAAGTACTGGCCGAATACGAGAAAGATGGGGACGCTTTGAAAATTGAAGCAACAAATAACTCCAGTAACCAGGAAAGTCGAAAGATCAGAATCATCCAGTACGGGTGAAATAAAACTTTCCAAACCTGTCAAAGGCAGACCTACCAGGACCCTAGCCAGTAAGCAGACAGCCGGCCGGAGTGGCCGAGCGGTTCTAGGCGCTACAGTCTGGAACCGCGCAACCGCTACGGTCGCAGGTTCGAATCCTGCCTCGGGCATGTATGTGTGTGATGTCCTTAGGTTAGTTAGGTTTAAGTAGTTCTAAGTTCTAGGGGACTGATGACCTCAGAAGTTAAGTCCCATAGTGCTCAGAGCCATTTTAGCCAGTAAGCAGACATAGATGCTGAAAAACCAGAGAGATATGCAACAGCTCATTTTTTAAAGCTTCTGTGAAACTGAGAAATACTATGGTGGGTAAATCAATTTGAGAGGAAACTTGCTATGAACAGAATGCAACAGACTGAGGGAACACCATAAATGGTCTAAAGGAAAGGTTACTCTTACGTATATCAGTGAATCTGGTCCCCAGTGATTTTCAGAAAATTGGAAGCACTACCAAAAGATCTTCGGGAGCATCTGGAAATCATTTGCATCGATAAAATAACCATCCACCTATTAGAGGAAGCTACTTATCTGTGATCTGCAAGAATTATCAATGGGATACGCAGGCACCACGCAGTCCTAGACACTTGGGAAACTTTCGACTAGTGATAATATTGATGTCTAGCATAGTGGTCTCATTTGCTGTGTTTATTGTTATAATAATAATAATCTACTAAAATCGCCACGCGGTCTAGAAGTCTTGTCACGGTTTGCGCTGCTCTCACCGTCGGAGGTTCGAATCCTCCCTCAGGCATGGGGGTGTGTGTTTTGTCCTTATCGTAAGTTAGTTTAAGTTAGGTTAAATAGTGTGAAGGCTTAGGGACCAATGAGCTCAGCAGTTTGGTCCCATAAGATCTTACCACAAATTGCCTACTAACATCGTAAGAGTACATTTCTTATGATATAAAGCTTCCGTCGAATGAGAAATTCGCTGGCCATCGGGGTTCATTTCGAAGGAGGACTCATCACTGAGGACAATTCTACTGTAGTCAATGAGATTCCAGCCCAAAGATGTGTGTGGAGACGCCCCGGACAGTGGTGGGATACCAACCTGAAGGTCGTCCACCATAAGTCGGCAGCCAGGAGTGGTCGTCTGGGGTGCCATTTCTTTTCATAGAAGGACCTCTTCGGTTGTCATCCGCGACACTCTTACAGCACAGCGGTACGTCGACGATATTCTACTCCCCCTTTTGTTGTCGTTCATGGTAAGCCATCCTGGACTTATATTTCAGCAAGATAATGCCTACCCGCTTACCGAAGTTTACCTAAGCCTGCAACGTCACCGAAGCTCTTGCCAGTTGAGAATGTGTGGAGCATTCAGGCCAGGGCCCTCCAACCGGCTCGGGAGTTTGACGATCTAACGCTCCAATTCGGCAGAATTTTTGCACGATATTCTTCAGGAGGACACCCAACAACTTTATCAATATATTCCAAGCAGAACAACTGCTCGCATAAGGGTTGGAGGTGGAACAGTGCGTTATTGACTAGCTAAATTTGTGAAGCTCTTTGTCTTGAAAAAAACATCCAATTTTTCTGAAATTGTAATAATTTGCTCGCCTGTACATGTACGTTTCATCTGCCGGTTTCCGTCCTATTCAGATAATTACTTCGTGGTGCGTCATTTTTTGCCTTCAGAGTGTATTTTCAAGGGTGCTGAGTGAATGGATAAGAGAGTGCGTTCAAATTATTCTCGGAGAATACCAATGTGGTTTCTGACCAAATACAGCCACTACTGTTCAATTGTTTGTAATTAGATAAATAACAGAAAAAATTTATGAATATGACATAGATCTCCACTTCCTATTTGCTGGCCGGCCGGGGTGGCCGAGCGGTTCTAGGCGCTACAGTCTGGAACCGCGCAACCGCTACGGTCGCAGGTTCGAATCCTGCCTCGGGCATGGATGTATGTGATGTCCTTAGGTTAGTTACGTTAAAGTAGTTCTAAGTTCTAGGGGACTGTTGACCTCAGAAGCTAAGTCCCATAGTGCTCAGTGCCATTTGAACCATTTTGAACCTATTTGCTGGTTTTAAACAATGTTTTGATTGAGTTAAACGGCCAGTATAAAGCACTAAAACATTGAACATCTGTAACAAGTAAGATTAGATGAGTTAACAATGAAGAAACACAAGGGGAAAAGGGAACAGCAAAATGATTAAGAGCCTTAGCTGTATAAAATGGTTCAAATGGCTCTGAGCACTATGGGACTCAACTGCTGTGGTCATTAGTCCCCTAGAACTTAGAACTACTTAAACCTAACTAACCTAAGGACATCACACACACCCATGCCCGAGGCAGGATTCGAACCTGCGACCGTAGCAGCAGCGCGGCTCCGGACTGGAGCGCCTAGAACCGCACGGCCACCGCGGCCGGCAGCTGTATAAATCAAACGGAACAGGGTGATGGTTTCTCTGCAGT
This sequence comes from Schistocerca nitens, assembly GCF_023898315.1. Lineage (NCBI taxonomy): Eukaryota > Metazoa > Arthropoda > Insecta > Orthoptera > Acrididae > Schistocerca > Schistocerca nitens. The sequence goes on from NC_064614.1 coordinate 816,876,787, forward strand.
CCTGTTCAGCTTAGCACTACATAGTGTGATGCCAAAAACAAGCAGGACAGTAACAACAATGATTAAATCCCGTCGCATAAGTGTATATGCAGATGGTATTGAAATCATTGCGAGAGATTTAAATGTAGTCGAAGAAATGTGTGAAACAACAGAACCAGGAGGAAAAATTGTATATACCGTAAATGAAAAGAAGAGAAAACACTTGTCAATAGGCAGTTCTAAAGCGAGAAGAACACCACATGACCTGAGGATCTCTAAAGCCTTGAAGGTTGCTTGGTGAACCCTCTACCAGACAATTACGAACTGCAGAGTAATCACGTAGATGTAGATGAATAAATGTCAAGGGGAGCCGGAACGATGAAAATGACAAAATTAACGTTTTTTGGTTTTTTCATCATAAAATTATTTGGAGTTTTCTGAATAAAGCAAATCAAGTTTCACCCTTCTAAGTGAATTCTAAGTGTGTTTTTACCGCTGCAAAGTTGACGCGCCGCGTAAACTGTTGTAACGACTTGGTGTGTCACCTCTGACGGCGCCACTCGCTGACTGCAAGCAGGGTACCTTTGCGGAATCAGACAGTGTTTTGTTTTCCAACGTTGTATGGGTTTATCTCTGTGACAAGTGACTGTTCATATCGGTAAACACAAACGCTATACCGTCTGTGTTGACTTGTGGAGTTTGCTTTGTGTTGTTTAGCTGTCCAATTTTGCGTATTTGACGAATTTTGCTCGTACCTGTTTTATGTATTTGGTTTGTGGATATCAATATGCCCTGTTTCAGCAATCGAGTGTTTAAGAAAAGGCACAATGAGTGGAAGAAGAAATCTTTTGTTGTTTCGAAGGGAGATGCTGCTCAGACTGCTTCACCAACTACTCCAAATGAATGTGATAGAACTTCTTCCAGCAAGAAACTTCCTGACAGCAAAGAAAAATTTGAAAACTATGAAAGTGACAGTAATGATGTCAATGAAATAATTAACATTTCCTTGTTCTCTAATGTTTTGAAACATATAGTATTATGCCCAGTTTGCAAAGAAAGAGGACTGGAATGGAAAATAACTTCACACATTGGCTTGGCGTGTAAAATGTTATTGAAGTGTAACAAATGTGCTGCAGAAGTATCGTTTTCTAATTCTAACAGTATTTCTCGTAGTGGTAATAGTGGAAAGAAGGTGTATGGTATAAATGTTAGGCTAGTGTATGGCTTGCGTTGCACTGGCAAGAGCAGTGCTGCAGAGACAATGTTATGTGTAATTATCAACTTGCCAGAACCACCAACCAAGTTTGAATTTTTAATGAATTGTTGGGATCTTCTGCTGAAGATATTGCTCAAGCAACAATGAAGAAAGCAGTCGAAGAAGCTGTGACAGGTAATGGGAATGTAGAGATTTAACTGTTGCTTTAGATGGATCATGGCAACGTAGAGGTCATAAATCTCTAAATGGAGTTGTGACAGCTACCAGAGGAGACAGTTTCAAAGTAATTGATGTTGCTACTCTCTCAAAACATTGTAGATGTAAGAGCAATACCAAGGACGAACACAGTGAAAGTTGTGAAGCAAATTTTCACGGCACGAGTGGAGCGATAGAAGTAGAGGGAGTGAAAGCAATTTTTTCAAGATCACAGAAGTGGTATAATGTACGATACACTATCTAGGAGATGGTGATTCTAAGGGATATAAAGCTGTAGAGGAACTCAAACCTTGTAGCAATGAAATTCACATTGGACACTGGGGGCTCGCTTGCGCAAACTAAAGCACACATTGGGATGCCAGAAGCTTAGTGATGGTAAGACTCTTGGAGGAATAGGAAGATTGACAGATGAAGCAATTGATAGATTGCACACGTATTATGGGTGTGCAATTAGGCAAAATACAAGAAGCATTGAGCATATGACGACAGCAGTATGGTCATAATGTTTTCATACTATATCAACAAATGAGCACCCACAATCAAGTACCAATCAGGAAAGGAATATGCCCATAAAAACAGTTTGCCAAATGCTGTAATTGATGTAATTAAGCCCATATTCAGAGATTTATCACAGTCAAGTTTATTGGAAAAGTGTTTACATGGGAAAACACAAAATCCAAATGGAAGCGTAAATAATTTATTTTGGATTAGGATTCCCAAAAGAGTGTTTGTACAGATAAAAACATTGCATTTTGGAGTGTATGGTGCAGTGGCAACGTACAATGAAGGAAACATTATCAAATGTGATGTGCTGAAGCGTTTAGGTTTCCAACCAGGACACAACACCATTTCCACAATGCGCCTAATTGATGAAGAAAGACTAAGAGGTGCAGGAAGAAGAGACAAAAGCCTACAACATGCAGCAAAAGGGAAGAAAAGTCCAATGAAAAGGAAACTAACACTGTAAAAAGAAGAGGATGCTAATAATCCATCATATGGGGCAGGAATGTATTAAAAAACTTTGGAAGTCATTTCCCGCAACTGTGAAATATTCATCTTTGAGGAACATTTTCTCAAAAACTGCTAACAGTATATCAATGAAATTTATACACAATATTGTTAACTTCTTTTCCTTCATTTTTATAACAAATTGTAAAAAAATATTGTATACTTCAAGAGTGCAAAATTTTAGAGAAAAAAATATGCATCTGTTTAAAAAAATTGTAAAACAAAAACCAATAAATATTTCTTAACATGGCATTATAACTTTGTAGAGAATATTCACTCAACATGTAGTCCAAAGTTCAGAGAAATATGTTTAATGGTTTTAGAAAAAATGTTCCTTCTATTTGTTAAAATTAACACGGAGGAGATGGATCGTTCCGGCTCCCCTTAAAGCTGCCAGCTTCTTCCACTATATAGTTTTCCTGAATGAGATTTTCACTCTGCAGCGGAGTGTGCGCTGATATGAAACTTCCTGGCAGATTAAAACTGTGTGCCCGACCAAGACTCGAACTCGGGACCTTTGCACCGGGCGTGAGTCGTGCTTCGGTAGCTCAGATGGTAGAGCACTACTTGCCCGCGAAGGCAAAGGTCCCGAGTTCGAGTTTCGGTCGGGCACACAGTTTTAATCTGCCAGGAAGTTTCATATAGTTTTCCTGTTAACCAGCGATAATAATATGAGGTAATGTATTGGATAAAGGATACAACAGGGTAAACAGAGCCTATTACGTGAACTCACAGGTACTGTACAGGTACTCACGAGGACATCCGAGTACTACGCTACTGTATGACCAATTGTTACTGTGATACCTCATTTCTGCACCACTCCAAGGGCATCAAAGTTGGCAACGGAATTGCAAGTATCCGTCAAACGCTGACAGCCGTCGTGCGGGATCTGGCGGATCCGAGGTACACGCCCACTGTGCCATGCCTCCGGTAGCTCTGTACAACAAGCGATTCTGCCGCCGTGAAACAGGACGGCCGGCGGCAGCCATGATATCCCCCTCGCACTCGGAGTCACTTCGCTTCGTGACTCTGCGCAGACGCCGCCTAGTCGAGGCCCCGACACCATTGTTCGTGCTTCAGTTCACAGAGCCTCTTCATTGCTGACATTGTTTACTGTGTTAAATTGTTCGCTGATCATTTCTGCTCCTGTCCCGCTTTCCTACGATCACAGTTGCCACACTACTCGCTAGCCCACCTCTCCTTACAAAGTCGCACACGATTGTTACATGTGTGTTGGAAATGTGGAGATGGCAGAAGCGGATGTCAACACCCTCAACGCACTTGAAAACGAAATTCTGCGAAAAATTTTCCCCTCAAAAAATACGCTGGTTCGGATACAGGGAGTGGATGACAGATAATAGCATGCCCAAACGAATAACGAAAGGCAGGCTGTTTTCCACCAGAAGAAAGGGCCGACCAGGAGATAGATGCTTGGAGAATGTGTTGGCTGGCCTTATCAAGACGGAGATCCTAGAATGGAAGAGGAAAGCAGAGAACAGAGAAGTGTGGAGGCAGACTGATGAAGCGGCCAGGGCCGGCCGTTGTGGCCGAGCGGTTCTAGGCGCTACAGTCTGGAACCGCGCGACCGCTACGGTCGCAGGTTCGAATCCTGCCTCGGGCATGGATGTGTGTGATGTCCTTAGGTTAGTTAGGTTTAAGTAGTTCTAAGTTCTAGGGGACTGATGACCTCAGCAGTCAAGTCCCATAGTGCTCAGTTTTTTTTTTTTTTTTTTTTTTTTTTGAAGCGGGCAGGACTTAAGAAGGGCTCTTAGCGCAAAGAAAGAATACATGTTGCAACTGTGCCAGTCTGATCCAGACGGATCCTTTAGGCTTCTGGCTTGGGCTAACGCCGCTGCAACACTTACTCTGCTAACGTACGACACTGCACTTTCAAAGAAGTTGCGCCATCTTGTCTTGGCTCTTCTCGCGACGAATTACGGTACTGTGGCTCGAAGATATCAGCTTTTGTCAGAACTGCAGAAAAGTAGTTTCACTGCTTAAGGTTTCGGGGAAAATTAATCGTTAGCAGTTTTGAACTGAAAATAGTAGTACTCTTTTTGATCATGTGAGAGCTCTGAAAATTATAGACCAGTAACATAGAATTATACTTTTTTCGTATGTTTGAAAAATACTTACTCCGTAGTTACATAATATAATTCTATTACGTTTTACAAGAGCTGATCACTAAAGACCGATACTGACTTTTTCCTGTAGCTTACGTAATAATTTCCTATTTGTACAATGAATATTTAAAAGAGCAGGTTTTTATGTATAATGTACATAGGCGGTTGCACTCCCGTATCGGTAGGTCTGTATCAATGATCTATTTTTGTAGACGCTCTTTGCATTTCACATACCAAACAACGGAGGTGACGCGAGAGGAGCAGTACCGTGCAATAAAATTCTGTGTTCGTTCAAACCATAAAGCCGCTGAAACTTACGAAAATCTGCAGCAGGAGTATGGTGAAGATGAACTACCTCATGTGGCAGTGTTTAGTTGGTTCAGAGACTTTCAAAGGCCAACTTACGTCTTAAGCAAGGTGGGCCTGGTTTTTCGGCTTCTGCTGTGACTAGAGTCAACATCAACACACTTACTGTGATTGAGCGTGATGATCAGGGGATATCATTACGTAACCTCACTGAATTGTTGAGAATTTCTTATGGCAGTGTATTCATGATGTGCGTCATCATTTCCTTATGACCCGTTTTTATGCCCGTTGGCTGCCACGCCTGGTGACTCCCGAGCAAAAGGATGTGTGGATGGAGCCAAGCCTTCATCTGACGCGTCTCTTTGCTGATGGAGGGGATGCATTTCTGGAATCGATTATCACCAGTGATCAGTCATGGCTGCATCATTATAGCCTTGATGGAAAACGAGCCTGCACAGTCTGGAAAGCGCCTGGTTCTTCTACACCAAAAAAGGCGAAATTTTTTTCATTTGCAGGGAAAGTGATGATGATCACATTTTTTAACTGTCATGGAATGACTTAAGAACATGCATAGCCCCCTCACACAACCGTTACAGCAGCATACTACACGCCAGTATTTTCTGAACGGAGGAACCACGTTGCAGGGAAACGACCAGAATTATCTCTGACTGGGTGGCAAGTTCATCATGACAATGCACGGCCTTACATCTGTGAGGTAACGGGGGAGTTGTGGCTCCCTGAAAATATTCTAAGTTCGGAGTTGCCGTGGCCGCACTGCCCGCTCGGCAAGCCGGGCTCGTCAGCGACCGCGTGGTGCCGAACTTTAGCCGGAGCAAGAGGGGCAGCCTTAGTGCGTGGTCCAGGCCGACCATGTGGCTGGACATTCCATTTTAACGCTGTGTCGCGGAATGGGATTTGTGTCGATGAAGGAGATTTGTATGCTGTGGAGTGTCAAAGATGGCAGACTTTGTGACACCACAATGGCAGACATTACACAGCTCATGTAGAAATTAATAACAGCGAGAGGAATCATGATGTTGTTGTTGTGGTCTTCAGTCCTGAGACTGGTTTGATGCAGCTCTCCATGCTACTCTATCCTGTGCAAGCTTCTTCATCTCCCAGTACTTACTGCAACCTACATTCTTCTGAATCTGCTTAGTGTATTCATCTCTTGGTCTCCCTCTACGATTTTTACCCTCCACGCTGCCCTCCAATGCTAAATTTGTGATCCCTTGATGCCTCAGAACATGTCCTACCAACCGGTCCCTTCTTCTTGTCAAGTTGTGCCACAAACTCCTCTTCTCCCCTATTCTGTTCAATACCTCCTCATTAGTTACGTGATCTACCCATCTAATCTTCAGCTTTCTTCTGTAGCACCACATTTCGAAAGCTTCTATTCTCTTCTTGTCCAAACTATTTATCGTCCATGTTTCACTTCCATATATGGCTACACTCCATACAAATACTTTCAAAAACGACTTCATGACACTTAAATCTATACTCATTTCAACAAATTTCTCTTCTTCAGAAACGCTTTCCTTGCCATTTCATATCCTCTCTACTTCGACCATCATCAGTTATTTTGCTCCCCAAATAGCAAAACTCCTTTACTACTTTAAGTGTCTCATTTCCTAATTTAATTCCCTCAGCATCACCTTACTTAAAAATAAACATGTACGTTACCATTATTTGCACGTCGATTCTGGTGGTGTAATCAGACTTTCAATATCTTTATTAGTTTAAAGTTTACTATCTGACTGTGAAGTATACAAGTAACACCCAGCAACGATTTTCCAAGATCTAAACGGTTCATCCGATTTTTTCGATCGACGTGTCTTTAGAAAGCTATTAGAGTAAACCTAAATTGGTATGAATTACAGGCATGTAACTTGAATAGCAGATGAGTTATTGGAGATCAATGTGGCCGATTACTATTAATTGCATCAGGCCACAAGGTGCTCCACAGTTACACGAAAAAACGGTAGTGCATGCTTATCAATATATTTACTCATCTGTGACTTTGTTTATATCCGATATGTACTATTCATGAAGAAATTGGTCAAATATTTAAAGTGTTTTAGAAAGCACAGAGACATTAGGCTACTGGCCTACTTTTGCTTCTATTCCTTTGATATACGTTTATTTAATTTGTTTGTGTATTTAACAATGTGTGTTAGAGCGTGTTTATGGTCCAGCCGTAGGAATATTTATTTAATTTCAAGTTATTTAAATGTAAATCCAGTACTTCGTATGTGTTTCAATATGTTTGTGAGAGTGCATTGGCTTGAAGTTATGGCGGGAGTGCTCTAGCCAATCACAGTGCTGTTAATGGGGAGACTGTATGGAAGTGGGCGAGTACGGAACGGTCGCGGGAAAGTCTGGACGTGGAGCAGCAACGTGGGGTCGCGGAAAAGACGGAGAGTGGAGCAGTTAGCGACTGGTCGCGGGAGATAGAAATACTTCGTAGTGCCGACTTGTGCACTTGGGAGGTTTCCGTGGCTTCTGCGATGAAGACGGCCCTGAAATAGCGCCGCCAGAGACCAGGAGGGCAGTTCTGTTGTGAGGTCGTATCCTTCACACTTCCGTGGAGCTCCTGTCGTAGGAACTTAGTTGTACTGCCTATTCGCCGTGACACAGCCCGCGTCAACCGTCGGGGAGTGAAAATACTTCTGTGAACTGTGCCTACTCGCCGACGCTATTACAACTGTGTCAACAAGTGTCTACGAACTTGGGACTTCTAATGACTATAGTGAAGTCACAGTACGGTTCTCCTGAATCCGCCACTCAATAATCATGGCTCATTTAGTGCGTTCTGAAGTGCAAGTATGCGTGTGCAGTTTCATAGCTACAGCCGAACCTGGCTTACAAAGATAAGTTTTGTTGTAACTAATAAAGTATTACTTATCCAGAGTACTCTAATTAACTGCATTATAAATAGTCACATCAGTATATAAGAAGTCGGACACAACAACTTGTGTACCGCATCCAATCTATAGCCCCGATCTTGTACCATGTGATGTTTTTTATTCCCATCACTAAAGGCAAAGCTTCGAGAAATTCAATCTGACAACTCTGATGCAATAAATTGAGGCTATTCTCAAGGGCCTGATAAAGAATGGCCTGCACATTGTATTCGAGGACTTGGCAGAGAAGTATAGCTGTGCAGAGAGAGGGAGAAGAAGGTTATTGGAGACTGCGCACGACCAAAATATACAGGAGGTGGAGCGGTCAGGACTTGTGAGTGGGCATCCAGGGCTGCCGTTAACTGACAGAACTCGAAATTACGTAAAATAAAGAGAGTATGTTTCAGTGTATGGTATACAAAGGGCGCGCGTAGAGTCGGAAGTTACCTGGTTTATGCCAGTCTAGGAGGTCGAACAACTAAATAAGTGGGCAACGGATGGGGAGGCGGTTCATCTTAATTGATGTTGGTGGCCGGTCATGGAACGTTCTGCTCGAGATCACAAGAGAGAGGAGCAGCTGTGTTCCTCCAGAGTCACGCAGGTCACCTGTAATTCACCCACGCTATTGGCTAAAACCGATGGCGTCAAATTGCCAGCAGTTTCAGCAGAGGGCTTAAGGCGACTCTTGTCAGCAGCTTTAACTGGACACAGCTGCCTCGATTCTGACAGGCAGGCAACTTGTGTCACGTAGGCGCAGCGGAAGTTGGTCTGGGAGAAAACTTGTAAGGATTTGACTGGAACCTTTGAAATAAATTTCTTTAAACCAATTGTATTAGTTGAAAACAGTCTTGGTTGCAATTTTAGTTCTTTTTTTATTTATCAACTACGCGTTTCACCTTATTTAGGCATCTTCAGGATGATCTGCATAGAAAACAGAGAACAAATACATCAATTTAAGGATCGCGATCGCGTTGTACAGACTTGGATAACCTAAACCATGCATAAACAGATGAACTACTGAAAGAGCAAATACCATAATTTGGTATTTTTTCGGACGATCCTTTGGAAAGTGTAACTAAAGGGCATCCTCGAGTACATCAGGCCAACATCGCCTTCGTTAACCTCAGTAAATACTATAAATATGAAATAGTAAAAACGGATAAGAGAACTGACCAATGATCGGACACTCAGAAATGCAATCATACTGCCGAGGCCTTCTGATAAGGCCTTACCTTTCTATATGGACGTGAGTGACTCCAAGACTTGCATAACGCGTACACGTTCACAGGAGCAAATAATAGAATAAGATGGGGCTTAAGTAGTTAGCATAATGCACCACAACGCCTAATACACAATAACCTCATTAGAGGCGCTGCCACGCAGCTGCTGGTAAAAATGAGAGATCGCAAACCGGATATACATTGCCACTAAAACTTTATAAATATAATGCACATAAAACATTAATAAGATAGAATTACTAGAAGCAACACCTGTGCATTACTTTAACCAAAAATTATAATGGACTAAATAATTAAATGATAATTAAATAGACACCCTAGCTGCAAACAGGCGTTGATGTACTTCATTGGGGACATGTTGAAAATGTGTGCCCCAACCGGGACTCGAACCCGGGATCTCCTGCTTACATGGCAGACGCTCTATCCATCTGAGCCACCGCGGGCACAGAGGATAGTGCGTCTGCAGGGACTTATCCCTTGCACGCTCCCCGTGAGGTCCACATTCCCAACATGTCCACACCACTACATCCGCCTAATAGATGTTTGCCCATCATACTCATTACTCGTGGCAGATTAATCTACCAAGTCCCGTACGAGTTCGGGCATATCGTGTGCGTTCGCACAAGAAGGTCAGGGGCCGGGAAGCCATATTTTAACTATATATGACGGTAGTATCTGTTCCCGAAAGAACAGTTACCGTGGATGACCATGCAGCTTTGCTAGAAATGAAATGATAAATAAATAGACACCCTAGCTGCAAACAGGCGTTGATGTATTTCATTGGGGACATGTTGAAAATGTGTGCCCCAACCGGGACTCGAACCCGGGATCTCCTGCTTACATGGCAGACGCTCTATCCATCTGAGCCACCGCGGGCACAGAGGATAGTGCGTCTGCAGGGACTTATCCCTTGCACGCTCCTCGTGAGGATGCACCGGTCGGGGCACACATTTTCAACATGTCCCCAATGAAATACATCAACGCCTGTTTGCAGCTAGGGTGTCTATTTAATTATCTTTTCATTTCTAGCATAGCTGCTTGGTCATCCACGGTAACTGTTCTTTCGGGAACAGATACTACCGTCATATATGATTAAATAATTATTGGTTCAATATCCCTAGATGTGCAGAACTGAACGTGGTGTGTCTTCCTAAAATAGAGAGTGAGACTATTCGCGAAGACCAGTCAATAATACCATTAAAAATATAATTCAACATTTCTTCTGTTGCTGTATGTATGGTTAGTTCGATTACAAATGTTTGGTCTGCAAAAGTAACTAATTCTGCTTCTTGTATGTCAAATGGACGATTGTTTACTTAGATGAGTAACAATAGCGGAGCTAATACTGAGCTTGGGGACCCCAGACGTGTTCCCTCCGCAGTCATAATAATGTCCCCGGACAACATTTGTTTTATTGCTACTACAACTTTTTCCGTTCTTTTGGTTACGTATGACGTTATCCACCAGTCTCGTAAAACCTGAGTTTTTCTAGGAGAATATTGTGATTCACACAGTCATATGCCTTATATAGATCACAGAAAATACCAATCGGAGAAATTTTGTTATTTAATGCTCGTAAAATCTGTCGCATTAACATGTTGTGGGATTCTCGGCAGAGCAACTCTTCTGAAATCCAAATTGTGATTTATGAGGACATAGTTGTTGCTTAGGTGAGACGCTATTCTAGAATACATCACACTCTGAGAAGTATTGGAAAACGATCTCAGTAATGAAATACGTTTTTAGTTAATTGAAAAAAAAATGGCTCTGAGCACTATGGGACTTAACTTCTGAGGTCATCAGTCCCCTAGAACTTAGAACTACTTAAACCTAACTAACCTAAGGACATCACACACATCCATGCCCGAGGCAGGATTCGAACCTGCGACCGTAGCGGTTGCGAGGCTCCAGACTGTAGCGCCTAGAACCGCTCGGCCACTCCGGCCGGCAGTTAATTGACATCTCTCCTTTTATTTTTCTTAGAGAGGTGTTTAGCAGCAGCATATTTTAGGCTCTCCGGAAAATGCCTTCAGTTACTGATACATTCCACATTTCAGATAAGACGGGACTTACTACATAGGAACAAATCTTTAGTAATCTATTGAGAACACTATCAAATCCAGTTGAGCTGTTGTTTTCTAGAGACTCTATAATTTTCTTAATTTCAGAAGGAGACGTTGGTGACACATTCATATGACTGAATTTTATTACAGTTGATTTTTCCAACATACTGCTGTGATTTTTTTGTCTTGAACTGTTTCCTGCTACATTTAAGAAATGACTGTTAAATATATTTGATACCTGTGACTCATCATTTGTAGCCCTTCCATTCAGTTCAATAGTTACGTTATCCGGATCAGTGGCTGGTTGTCCTGGCTTTCGTTTCACTATATTGCATATAACACTCAGTCTGTTTCCAACTGCCTCGCGGGGTAACAGCGTTGTCAGGGGCGTCTTGCCACGGTTCGCGCGGCTCCACCCGTCGGAGGTTCAAGTCCTCCCTCGGGCGTGTGTGTGTGTGTGTGTGTGTGTGTGTGTGTGTGTGTGTGTGTGTGTGTGTGTTTTGTCCTTAGTGTAAGCTAGTTTAAGTTAGATTAAGTAGTGTGTAAGGCTAGGGTCTGATGACCTCAGCAGGAACCTATAGGAACTTCCCACCACCATACATCTGTTTCCAATTAATAACGTGCACAGCCAATCAGTTGCCGGAATTTATTTACTTTTAGGCTTGGCCAAGGTTTCGATACCGCTAAGGGTACCTTCTTCAGAAGAAGGAGGAGTTACTTGGATTACATTACGTAAAGCATGGTATAGCCATTACGAGCCGAGGTTCCATAGTCGTATACAGACAATGTGAATAAAACATTGATTAAACTAACTTCGTTTGACGTTTGTCCGTTCGACAGAAATATCTGTTTTAATGTTATAGTTTAATTGGATATTTTACTCACATTGTCTATAAATGATTTGAGCGCCTAAGCTCGTGATGGATTTAACATGCTTTATGTGATGTAACTTCACGTTCTTCTGAATAAGATACCCTTAGCGGTATCGAAACCTGGGTGATATCTTGAAATGAATAGATTCCGGCATCTGATTGGTTGTGTATTTCATAACTGGAAACTCAGTGCCTGGTAATATGCATGTCCCAGACTGCGTCCGTTGTCGGAATTAGTGATTTCTGACGTTATATGCATGTTCTTTAATTTTTAATAACTGTTCTAAGTAATTGTGAGTAGTTTTTGTTGTGTGCAACTGCTGTAGGATCTCTACTTGTTCTTGCCAAAAGACACATTTCGCTTTTTCTTTCACAAGCTAACTTCATCGTTCTAGTAAGCCCCGGTTTTTTACATAGTTATTCAACGTCTTTTATAATAAGATTATGCGGAAAGCTGTTTTCAAGTTATGATGTGACTTTCTCATAGAACACGGTAAATCTTATGTCAGCATTTAGTTCATTATTGAAAAATTTAAGTTAATGCGGATGAGTAGGAAAAACAAACCCGTTCAGATACAGCATTAGTAGTATCCTACTTGACACAGTCGCGTCGTTTAAATATCTGGGCATAAGTTTGCAAAATGATATGAAATGGAACGAGCACGTGAGAATTGTAGTAGGAAAGGCGAATGGTCGACTTCGGTTAATTGGGGGAGTACATTAGTGTTTAACATCCCGTCGATAACGAGGTCATCAGAGACGGAACAAAAGCTCGGATTATGGAAGGAATTGGGAAGGAAATCGGCCGTGCCCTTTCAAAGGAACCATCCCGGCAGTTGCCTGAAATAACTTAGGGAAATCACGGGAAATCTAAATCAGTATGGCAGAGACGGGTTTGAACCGTCGTCCTCCCGAATGTGAGTGGGAGAATTCTAGAAAAGTATGGTTCATCGGTAAAGGAGATCGCGGGTAGTACGCTATTACGACCTATTATTGAGTACTGCTCGGGTGGTCGGGATCCGCACCAGGTCGATTAAAGGAAGACATCGAAGCAATTCGGGTTGCTAGATTTGTTACTGGTAGGTTCGACCCAGACATAAGTGTTACGGAAATGCTTGGTGAACTCAAATGGAAATCCCTGGAGGGAAGTCGACGTTCTTTTGGAACACTGCTGAGAAACTTTAGAGAACCGGCATCTGAAGCTGACTGGAGAACGGTTCTACTGCCCCCAACATATATTGCGGGTGAGGACTACGGACTATTCTTAAAAGCTTTTGTTCTGGACTCGTTAATTATTGTAACTGATCTCCACTGAGAAGTATCTGTATTGTAAGGTACTACCTCAATAATGTTAAGTAACTGTGCACCATCATCAAAGAGAGAGCATTTCTTACTGGGTAAACAGTTATTTTATAGTTGTGAGCGTCATCAAAGTAAGCATCAATTATGATCCTATTCTCTGTACCCACTCGTGCTGGAAAGTTAATTACTGAGATCGAATTATAGGATCCAAAGAAGGCTTCTGGGCTGTGTTTACTATTATAATCCTTCAGAAAACCTAAACTGATGTCACCTGCTTGCTGCTTCCTGACAGATAGTATTATAAGGAACCCAAATTTTATCATTAACAGTTCAAAATTTCCCAGTGGGGGCGTTTTTACAGTTATAATTACAATAAAGCTATTTTTCAGTATTAATTCACAAGCACACACTGCTTAATCCCTTCCTCTTTCTTTCAACCAATCGATTCTTCGCAAAGCCTCATATACACATTTCCCTCGAAACTGAATATCTCTTAAACTTATACACTGTAAGAATTATCGAGTAGACTGACTGGAATGTAATTGTAAATGATGATAGCGCAGGCTTCAGCAAGATTTCTGAAATCAAGTGACATGCACAAGCATCTCACGTGTAGCGTGAAAAGAGCTGCAAATATTAATCATGTATGTTAACCACCGAATGCATCAAAACCGGACACGACACTTCGTTACTGATACACTTAAGAAGTTCTGTTGGTGTGCTCTAGACGCTCAGCTTTATGGTCGTATGTTTCCTTTATGGCGCCGCTGCTTTCTGAACAGCAGCGCAAGAGCCAGGCGGCCTGGCCTCTCCGCGTGAGCTCCTGAGTGGGATATATGCCGAGTTCCTTGTCTCCACGATATTGCGTTACAGCTACTCGCGATAAACCTGCTTATTCTCTTTGAAGACGTCCCCTGGTGCCTCATCTTTCCCCTCCATCTCCCTAACGCACCTACCTGTTGCATCTGCGCGTCGAGGCAGGAAGTACCATAAGGCGGAGCATGGAATTTTCAAGCTCGGTCTGCCCACCGGTAAGATATGGGATACTTCCAAATGCGTCTCGTGTACTTTCTGAGCTGAGAATTAAATTGCGCTCTACATGTGTTTCAAGAGGTGACCTTTCTCTTTCGCTTTTGGTTTCAGCTTTACAGAAGACGTTTCCTTCCATTAGCCTTCCTACTGGCTTCAAGCACGGTTTTTTCCCCTCCTGAGACTGCCCGTCTATTACTACATACAGCGGATGGATCCGAGATCCTTAGATCTCCGTCTTTATCTACATAAGCTTACATACTGTGCAAGACAAAATACTGTGCAGGGTGGTGCCTATCTTGTACTACTGACTTATTTCCCTTCCATGTTCAGAGCCAGAGAAAAACGACTGTACAAGTCCTAATGTCATTACCTTGTTAACTTCTCATGCAGTTGGAGTTCACAGTCATGTAAAATCGTTTAAAGGACATCACATTCACCGTCGGCTGTAGAAATTATTTATTCCACTTATGTAATTTTGGCCTTTTGGACCATTTTCAAGTGCAAAACATTTTGCTTCAGCGCATGTCAGACTTCAAAATCCTCCGACAAGTCCATTTTCAATGGCCCAAAGGCCGAAAGTGCAATATTGAAATATATAATTTCTACAGTCAGTGGCGAATATTTAACAAATTCATTTTCGTACTCCTTAAGCGAGATTTACCTCGCCAGCATTAGAATTGTTCTGCAGTCAGCTGCAAATGCCTGTCCTCTAAGTTTTCTCAATATCATTTCGCGAGAAGAAGGTCTCCTTCCCTCCGTGGATTTCCATTTGAGTTCACGAAGTATCACAGTAATACTCACGTGTTGATCGAACGTACCGGTAACAAACCTACTGGCTCGCCCGTGATTTACTTCAATGTCTTCCTACAATTCGGCTTGCTGGGGATCCCTAACACTCGAGCAGTACTCAAAAATGAATCGCATTAGTGTTCTGTACAGATGGGCTTCCCTGTTCTATAATTCTCTCTACAATCCATTCACCTTCCCTACAAGCGACCGTATATGCTCGTTCCATTTCAGGTCTTTTTGCAGCGGTATGTCAAAATATTTAATCGACATGACTGCGCCAAGCAGCACACCACTAGTACTTTATACGAATATTACAAGATTAGTTTTCCTACTCATCTGCATTAAATCAAATTTTCCACATTTAGAAGAAACTGACAATTATCACACCAAATAGACATTCTATCCAAGACATTCTGTACCTACCGGCAGTTAGTTTTCACGGTTTCCCATCCCATTTGTTTTGTTTCAGTACACCTCTTGATGTACGCTGTCTTTGACGAAAGCTGGTAAATTCTAAAAGATCAAACACGGTTTTACTGTCACTACCTTTTTATGTCAATTTTACACGTATATCTATGCAGCTGCTTCCAGTGGTTCTTTTTAAACAATGTTTACTTACCAGTGATACCGAGGTCCGTAGAGAGGAGCACCCGTCCTGTTTAGCAAAGTTAGCCGAAATAGCTCCCTTTCACTCTTCCAAAATGTGAGAACACACATTAGATCGAAATGAACAAGTTCAGTCTTTTGCTGGAACCTTCTTTACGCAGAAAATTTTTGTAGTGCAATATTACTGTGCAAAATATAACACATTTGTCACCAAAACGCCTTCAGAAATCTCATCTTGTAACAGTTGAATTTAGAAGTAAAATAACCAACAGAATATTACTACCTCTGCCATACCAAATGTTACTTCTGGCGTCGTTTTCCCGATTGTATACCTTGTTATAAGGGACATTAAAAGCATTTAGTATTTGTTTCACACATTAATTAACCCAAATACGAAAATACACTTATTCACAGTACTCTGAAAAATAAAGAAAAAACATTCAAGAATGCATTTTTTATAGCGACTATATTGATAACTGCAATTGTCCTGGCCGAGGTGAACCGCACTATGGCGCTCATAACCAAACAATAACAACAAACGGTTCAAATGGCTCTAAGCACTATGGGACTCAACATCTGAGGTCATCAGTCCCCAATGCTTAGAACTACTTATACCTAACTTAATCTAAGGACATCACACACATCCATGCCCGAGGCAGAATTCGAACCTGCGACCGTAGCAGCAGCGCCTTTCCGGATTGAAGCTCCTAGAACCGCTCTGCCACAGCGGCCGGCCAATAACAACATATCAACTGCCCTAAACCCTGTGGCTGCAAGCACCTGAAGAGCGTACTTCATCCAAGAGCCTGTTGAATCCAATCTTAACTCAATGCAGTTTTCTTCGTGACTTCATATCCCATACTTTACTTCCGCAGAGGATATCACCAGAATTAATTACCGTCATTTAGTGTAGCACTGTAGCACGATTGTGGATAACGGCACGTAAAGATATCGTAGTGAATCCCGGATCGTTATTCCAATTTATTGCAGCGTTTAAGAGCACCACATAACACATAGTACTACGGTAAAATCATAAAATCTTCTTAAAATTGTGCGGCACAGCTTTCAGAAAGGACAAATTCTTGTAAAATAACCACATCAGGCTGCTACAAATTTTTGTTTTATTATTCTGCAACTACTTCCGACTTAACTGCTCATCTTCTGACAGACTCTGGATACTATAGACAAACAAGAGATAAGACATAATGTACTATAACAACCAGTAAAATAGTTAATCACTTACTTTTAAAATTTTTGTTGCTAATATAACACGTCTGTAATTTTGAAAAATAATTTGTGATTAATCTATGGATGTCCATCTTATTGCATGGACGAGGGAATAAATGTGTGA
Source organism: Schistocerca nitens (assembly GCF_023898315.1). Classification (NCBI taxonomy): domain Eukaryota; kingdom Metazoa; phylum Arthropoda; class Insecta; order Orthoptera; family Acrididae; genus Schistocerca; species Schistocerca nitens. The sequence goes on from NC_064614.1 coordinate 816,893,791, forward strand.
AGCAAATACCAAATGCTTGTGATATCTCTTACAACAAAACCAGTCCTGAAGTATCATTTGGTATTAGCTTTAACTGCAGAGTTAATAATATTCCGTTGGTTATTCTATTTCTAAATTCAACTGTTACAAGGTACCGAGACTGCTGAAGGCATTCTGGTGACAAACGTGCTGTTTTACACAGTAATATCGCACTACAAAAACTTTTTGCAGAAAGAAGGTTCCAGCAGCAGATTGAACTTGTTCATTTCGATCCACTGTGTATTCTCACATTCTGGAAGAGTGACAGGGAGCCATTCAGGCTAATTTTGCTCAATAGCACGGCTCCTCGCTATAGAGCTCGCTATCAGTGGTAATAAAACACCGTTACACTAGTCGTGTGACAGAATAGACATTCTCAAGATACAGATGTGCAACATGCAAAAGGCGTTTTTCTTTTGAACCACTGAAATTTAAAACATATTATGCATACTGCAACAACGACATATACATTGTCATAATATACCTTGCATATAAAATTATACTGCCGAGTCAGGAACTGAATTAGGGCTCTACATTCACCATATTTATGGGCTACACAAGGTATCTCGAACTGTCAGTATATATGGTAAGTAGTATTACTGTCTGTACTTTAGGTACTTTCTCTTCATATATTACAATTTACGTGTATATTCTCAAGTGGTCCTCTTCAGGACCTGCTAGATTCTGACGATGGTCTTCGCCACCTACTAGAGACTGCCCAATACTTCAATCGCTCTCAATAGAACTACTGCATAGAAGGTCCAAATGTCGGTTTTATAATTGGTGTAGTACTTGGTAACGACACGGCCTGACAGCTGAAAAGATTTTATTCTCACTGACACTGGCTGTGGAAGACTATCAAAGTACCAAAATGGCAAATATTATAGAAACTTCAGTAGCTATTACTCGCGAAATATACATCGCTACCACCCAAGCTCGACTTTACTGTGGTCTGGACGCTGACAAATTATATTTCATCGCTAATTTTTATATTAGTTACGGCTGCAGTCAGTTTCCCGCTGTCGGTCATTTTTATTAGTATGTCAGATAGTCTTTCACACACAAAATATTGTAACGAATTCGTGAAACGAATGCCACCTCCCTTAGAGATTTCGCAGGATTCTTCACATGGGGCTGTTAGCATTCTATGAAGAAATTTTAAATCTGCTATGTCTTTTAATACATCACATTAACCCAACCAATACTTATACCAAGACGATAACATACTGCTATAACAGTAAGGGCAGCTACATAGTACAAACGGAAAGGAATCTTCAAACTCGATACAAGGAATACATATAAAAAAATATTTAAGAAGTATATCCGCCTTTGTTGCTCACCTCATGCAAGGTAGTCACACGGTGCATATTATCGAGAATAGCCTCGTAATTCTTCGTAAATGATGAAGGAATGCTTTATGGACAAATATTACAGAGGGCTTGGTGGTAGGTCCCTATGGTAGGTGGTGGAACAGGGTAGTTGGAGGTCAGTATGCCGATTGACCACTACCTTAGACGAGGTAGCAGTGGAGCCCTGAGTGGATGCCCAGTAATCGACCGGCGTATAGTCGTAGAACTTTCATTGTTAAGAAATTGATTTATTGCTCATCAACTCAACAGCTGTACCTGGCTGGCGTTGTAAAAATACACTCATGCTCATAAATTAAGGATAACTGCAGGATATGGTGCCACATAACGTGTGACTACACAAAACTGTCGTTAATAGCATAGGCACATAGGGAACATACACGACACAGAGCTGTAAGTCCACGATATTGGTGATAAGTTGAGAAAACCGTCCTGAAATATATGTGCTACAAAACGTCACTGTTCCCTGCGCGTGTACCCCGACATCAATATGGGATATGATCACCCAGCACACGTACAGAGGCCGCACAACGGGTTGGCATACTCTCGATCAGGTGGTCGAGCAGCTGCTGGGGTATAGCCTCCCATTCTTGCACCAGTGCCTGTCGGAGTTCCTGAAGTGTCGTAGGGGCTTGAAGACGTGCAGCGAGCCGCGCGGGATTAGCCGAGCGGTCTAGGCGCTGCAGCCTTGGACTGTGCGGCTGATCCCGGCGGAGGTTCGAGTCCTCCCTCGGGCATGGGTGTGTGTGTTTGTCCTTAGGATACTTCAGGTTAAGTAGTGTGTAAGCTTAGGGACTGATGGCCTTAGCAGTTAAGTCCCATAAGATTTCACACACATTTGAACACACGTGCAGCAGAGAGCATCCCAGACGTGCTCGATGGGGTTTAGGTCTGGAGAACAGACCGGCCACTCCATCCCCCTGGTATCTTCTGTTTCAAGGTACTCCTCCACGATGGCAGCTCGGTGGGGCCGTGCGTCATCATCCATCACAAGGAAGATGGAACCCACTGCACCGCTGAAAAGGCGGACATACTGGCGCAAAATGACGTCCTGATACGCCTGACCTGGTACAGTTCCTCTGTCAAAGACATGTAGTGGTGTACGTGTACCAATCATAATCCCATCAAACCACGACCTCCATACAGGTCCCTTTCAAGGACATTAAGGGGTTGGTATCTGGTTCCTGGCTCACGCCAGATGAAAACCCGGCGACAATCACTGTTCAGACGATACCTGGACTCGTCTGTGAACATAATCTGCTACCACTGTTCCTATGACCATGTACTGTGTTCTTGACACCAGGCCTTGCGGGCTCTCCTGTGACCAGGGGTCAGTGGAATGCACCCTGCAGGTCTCCGGGCGAATAAACCATGTCTGTTCAGTCGTCTGTAGACTGTGTGTCTGGAGACAACTGTTCCAGTGGCTGCGGTAAGGTCCCGTGCAAGGCTACCTCCAGTAATCCGTGGCCGTCTGCGGGCACTGATGGTGAGATATCGGTCTTCTTGTGGTGCTGTACACTGTGGACGTCTCGTACTGTAGCGCCTGGATACGTTTCCTGTCTGCTGGAATCGCTGCCATAACCTTGAGATCGCACATTGTGGCACACGGAGGGCCCGTGCTACGACCTGCTGTGTTTGACCAGCCTCCAGTCGCCCTACTTTTCTACCCCTCATAACGTCACCGATATGTGTTCTTTGAGCCATTTTCAAAACACAATCACCATCAGCACGTCTGAAAACGTCTACACACTTACTCGCTGCATCTTTCTCTGACATGCACCAACACACCTCTGCGTATGTGGGCTGCTGCCAGCGCCACTGTGCGACGACCGCAGGGCAAATGCACCGCATGGCCATACCCCGAGATGATTTAAACCCGCACGCCGCCCATCATTTATCAGCATTATCCCTAATTTATGAGCGTGAGTGTAGTTCCTGGTGTATCAGTAAACAGCCTCCGATCTAGTAACTAGGGCTCGGATTCAAAGATTTGCACCAGCAATGGAGGGTATGTACAATGTGTTGGTGGGACGCAGAGTACAGTGCAGTCCTTGTCGTAATGCGGAAACGGAGCGACTTATCTGAAGTCCCAAAGGGCATGAACATTGGCTTTTGGGCCAAGGGTGGAGGCATTTCCGAAACGGATACGTTTGTAAACTGTTCAAGTGCAGCCGTGGCTAAAGTACACGTGCGTAGCAAAATTGTGACTTTCGAAACGTCGTCGAGATAACTGTTGTCCACCACGGACCATTGATGACAAGGGTCAATGACGGCTGCTGAGACGTGTACGGACGAATAGACGTTAAATGCTGAGCAGCTGACCGCCCAGATGACCGCCCAGATGAAGCAGGTGGCTACCAACAGTGTTCTACGAGCGTTGCTGCGTATGGGCCTCTGCAGCAGACGCCTGGTTCATGCGCACATACTGACTGCTGTTCATCCGACGACGAAGGCTGAAATTTGGACAGCAGTAACACAACTTGACGTCCTCTGAGTGGCGGAATGTGGCCTCTTCAGATGAACCACGTTTTATATTCTATCGGATAGATGCCGTTGGTGTGTACAGCGTGAAACGTCCGAAAGCAAGCGAGGAGGGAGCGTTTGGTTTGGGGTGTGTTTTGCGGCATTCTGGAAGGCACAATTATGCATCTATCCTTTGGGACCATGTCCACCCCTACACGTAGTTTGTTTTCCCTCGGCACGACGGCACCTACCAGTAGGACAATGCAAAGTGCCACCCAGCACTGGAGTCGACTTGGCTCCATGTTCCTCTCTCGGCACCTTCCAGAACTTCATTGTCTCTAGTCCTGCACGTCTCGCAGAGGTACACGTTGCAAAATGTGGTTATTCGGGCTTTTGAAAGGTTGGTACATCAATGTGACAGGCCTGTACATTTCCTGAATAAATACTAAGGATTATCAATAACGTGAATTTGCAAGTTTTAAGAAAAGACATAATAAACAAATTTATACACTGCACTGAAATCGAGAACGTCTTTAGTGCAGTGTCACCTGTGTGCAGAAGTCGATATCGTGTCAGCATGCTGCTGCATCGGTGACAGAAAAGTCGACTTATGTTTATAGTTCGGAAGGTATAAGAAAAGTAGCCCTCACTCAATCGACACTGGCTATGACGCATTTCCGCCGCGCTGTCGCTTTGAGAACATAACCATACCCAGCCGCGTTGAGACAAACACAGTTAGCTTTTACGTAGGTATTGTCTGACAATAGAGAGGTATATTAAAGCAACAAAGCACTGACGCTTGAATATGTGTATATTTGTAGTTAAGAAGTAAAGCTGTGTGGTGTGCTGACACATACTGAGAAGTGCACTTTTAGTGTAATTTTGCCACGCTTAAACAGAAATAGGCCGGCCGCGGTGGTCTAGCGGTTCTAGGCGCTCAGTCAGGAACCGCGCGACTGCTACGGTCGCAGGTTCGAATCCTGCCTCGGGCATGGATGTGTGTAATGTCCTTAGGTTAGTTAGGTTTAAGTAGTTCTAAGTTCTAGGGGACTTATGAGCACAGATGTTGAGTCCCATAGTGCTCAGAGCCATTTGAACCATTTTTTAAACAGAAATACTCCAATTTCACAGCTGACGGCCGGCTAATTTCTTAGCAGACCCTGTCAAAAACAAGTAAGCAAACACAGATTATTTCTATCATTCATTTAATCAACCAGTCTTCTTACCTACTCTTTCTTCTTCGGATTTTCAAGCAGAAGTTTAAAATTAGGTTATTGACATGTGTAAGCGATTCAACTGAAGTTCACATTTTACATTATCACGTTCTCATTTTTTTAGTTACTGCCCTCTCCTTAGTGTTAGTTCGTTTTTATTTTGTGTATTCCATGATAAAAAGCCACGTTTCCTTCAACAAAAAGGTTCCGCAGCTCACATCACGAGTGTCACTAGCAAGAAGAACAAACAGCAGATTCAGCCGTAATTTACTCTACGACAAACAGCGAAGTGCACAGTTAATTTAGACATGTGTGCGGCTTTAGTGACAGACAAAATGCCACGGCACGTACTAAAGAATCGCACTTTTAAGGGATTCCTGGAGAGCTGCATTATGCCAGGTGAATCGACAGCGCGAATAAGTTATCTGAAACAGTGTGCAATATCAGTAGCTATGAAAACAGACACTGGTGACCACTGTATTTGGCTTTTAGTCGACGAGACCATTGGCAGTTGTGGCAGATTGGTAGCTAATGTCGTGGTAGGCAAATTAGATTGCACGGCACCAGCGAAACCCTACTTACTCCTGCTTAAAGACCTGGAGAAGATAAAGCACAGTACTGTAGCTCGCACTGTCAGTGATGCCCTACCATCCTATGGCCAGAAGGTGGGGATGAAAAATTTACGCTGTTGGTAGGCAGACGGTGGGGCCTATATGGTAAAAGCGAGAGCAATACTGAAAGAATTCTATCCCAGTTGTAAGTAGCCTGTTTGTATTTTGTCAGCGCTACAGACTGTGTTAATATCGCTGACAGCGCTCTGCACCCTCGGCAAGAGATTCTGTGGTTGGACGGACCAGCAGTTAGCGAGTGGATAGGGAAGTGTATGGACATAATTTTCTTAGTGGAGACTCTGTGTTGGTAGGACATGCACTGTACAATAAGGGTGGTTGTTGTTGATTGTATGTGAATAGTGGAACTATTGACAACTAAATAATTTTTAGAACTGGTTGTCACATGAATAACGTAAAATTTTCTAAATACATTGTTTGCTCTTCAACAAAATCTTTATTTTGCTAACCATACGCCTCCTAATAGTTAGAGTCGATAGTAGTTAGAATCTTTTTATTTAGCTGGCTGTAGTTGCTGCTTGCTGTAACTGCTGTAGTTCCTGTTATGAAGATTTTCTGTGAGGTTGGTTGCATAAAAAAATGAGGTTCGTGACTGAAATGAGTTTAGACAATTAACAGTTTTGGTGGTAGTCTCATATTTGTTTAATTTCATATTTTTTGGAATTTTGTTATTGTTAAGATTTCTTGCAATTCATGGCCATTCTTTTGTGTTAATTATTGGAAGTCATGCTGTCACTGTATAGCAGTCAGATTGCGTCGGGCTTGTATATTGTGGGTAATAAATGAATAGGGTACGGTTAAGTTGACTTTGTCAGAGAAAATTATGTAGGTCAGTGTTTAAATGATAAAAATAATTAAAGATCAGTTTCACAGTTTGATTCACTGCACTTCCCTTGCCCATGGTCCACACCGTCTAGCAGAGGAAGTCAGAAATAATGTTCCTGGAGTTAACAGTGTCATCCCTGTGTTAAAACAGTATCTGTCAAAGGTTCTACGCGCCTCCAGTTCTTTAAGGAAACGGCTCCAAATATTCCACTCTCACCTGCACCCGTACTTACACGTTAGTACACCTCACTCTTGGCAACTTTATGTTGTGCCCAACATTACCGGAAAGTAAATGAGGTGCCAGAAATATTCTGTTCTAGGAAACCAGCTTTTATTGAAACAGCCAAGACACCCCTGAAGAATATCTTAAATGTTGCATCCTTGGGAGGACAAATGTAAGGATGTAGAGGCCTATCTCACTAGGGGTAAGATAGATACTGCCTACAGGAAAATTAAAGAGACCTTTGGAGATAAGAGAATGACTTGTACGAATATCAAGAGCTCAGATGGAAACCCAGTTCTAAGCAAAGAAGGGAAAGCAGAAAGGTGGAAGGAGTATATAGAGGGTCTATACAAGGGCGATGTACTTGAGGGCAATATTATGGAAATGGAAGAGGATGTAGATGAAGATGAAATGGGAGATATGATACTGCGTGAAGAGTTTGACAGAGCACTGAAAGACCTGAGTCGAAACAAAGCCCCCGGAGTAGACAACATTCCATTAGAACTACTGACGGCCTTGGGAGAGCCATTCCTGACAAAACTCTACCATCTGGTGAGCAAGATGTATGAAACAGGCGAAATATCCTCAGACTTCAAGAATAATATAATAATTCCAATCCCAAAGAAAGCTGGTGTTGACAGATGTGAAAATTACCGAACTATCAGTTTAATAAGTCACAGCTGCAAAATACTAACACGAATTTTTTACAGACGAATGGAAAAACTAGTAGAAGCCAACTTCGGGGAAGATCAGTTTGGATTCCGTAGAAATATTGGAACACGTGAGGCAATACTGACCTTACGACTTATCTTAGAAGAAAGATTAAGGAAAGGCAAACCTACGTTTCTAGCATTTGTAGGCTTCCAGAAAGCTTTTGACAATGTTGATTGGAATACTCTCTTTCAAATTCTAAAGGTGGCAGGGGTAAAATACAGGGAGCGAAAGGCTATTTACAATTTGTACAGAAACCAGATGGCAGTTATAAGAGTCGAGGGACATGAAAGGGAAGCAGTGGTTGGGAAGGGAGTAAGACAGGGTTGTAGCCTCTCCCCGATGTTGTTCAATCTGTATATTGAGCAAGCAGTAAAGGAGACAAAAGAAAAATTCGGAGTAGGTATTAAAATTCATGGAGAAGAAATAAAAACTTTGAGGTTCGCCGATGACATTGTAATTCTGTCAGAGACAGCAAAGGACTTGGAAGAGCAGTTGAATGGAATCGACAGTGTGTTGAAAGGAGGATATAAGATGAACATCAACAAAAGCAAAACAAGGATAATGGAATGTAGTCTAATGAAGTAGGGTGATGCTTAGGGAATTAGATTAGGAAATGAGGCATTAAAGTAGTAAAGGAGTTTTGCTATTTGGGGAGCAAAATAACTGATGATGGTCGAAGTAGAGAGGATATAAAATGTAGACTGGCAATGGCAAGGAAAGCGTTTCTGAAGAAGAGAAATTTGTTAACATCGAGTATAGATTTAAGTGTCAGGAAGTCATTTCTGAAAGTATTTGTATGGAGTGTAGCCATGTATGGAAGTGAAACATGGACGATAAATAGTTTGGACAAGAAGAGAATAGAAGCTTTCGAAATGTGGTGCTACAGAAGAATGCTGAAGATTAGATGGGTAGATCACATAACTAATGAGGAAGTATTGAATAGGATTGGGGAGAAGTTTGTGGCACAACTTGACCAGAAGAAGGGATCGGTTGGTAGGACACGTTCTGAGGCATCAAGGGATCACCAATTTAGTATTGGAGGGCAGCGTGGAGGGTAAAAATCGTAGAGGAAGACCAAGAGATGAATACACTAAGCAGATTCAGAAGGATGTAGGTTGCAGTAGGTACTGGGAGATGAAGAGGCTTGCACAGGATAGAGTAGCATGGAGAGCTGCATCAAACCAGTCTCAGGACTGAAGACCACAACAACAACAACCTTGGCATTTTTAATAGTTCACTTCCCACATCTACCTGTTGCAATTCGACATCTAGAATCCGCATCTCTACCACTGAAAGATACTGCTAGACATGTTCTCCGAGGCGTAGATTTATCTAGAGGAAGTGCCTGGTTTAGTGGGTACAGCATGCGTCACTAAATTAAGTAATATTCTTCTGAGGAATCGCGGATATGAATGTGTAAAGAAAGAGACCGTCATTATTTAGGGAGAGAAGTTGGACGATGAATTCTATGGGGAGGTGGGGGGGGCACAAGCAATTGGGTCGATGAACTTTGTATCAATGACCTCTCATGTTGTAGAGAGATCTTTCTCAGCTTACAAAAGTACATTGAGAGACAAGAAAAAGTTAAGCTTTGCAAAACTTATAAAAATGGTTATCAGTGTATAGCAACAATGAAATTTAATACAAAAATTCTTGTTAGTTGTAGCGTATGGGCTTGGTCTGTTGTCTTATGTAAGTGCACATCTGAAGTCTGTGTTTTTCATACGAATGGCACGCGAATGGAATTTTTCTGTATAATACTTTTCATTACAGTGTTACAAACAGATAAAGTAATTGTAGCAAGTGTAAATATCTCAATTGTTTACGAATTTTCTTGACTGCCACTGTAAGGAATAGTTATTTATTTGCTTTCCACAAACAACTAGAATAACGGTCCCGAAATTATTACAAAATTTCTACCTAAATGTAAGAGATCATCATTTTTTATTAAAAGACCCCAAAAAGGCTAAAAGAGTTTATTTAAACCTGAAAAGTGCTATTCCAAGAAAATAAAGGGCTAAAATACACTTTATAAAAATCTAAAAATCCGATCCGTAGTAATAACGCTCGATCATCTCTGGTGTGACCCGCTTCTGTGACCACTTGCATTGGCTGTGGAAGGTGTCTTAATCTTACTCAGCTGTGCGTAGTCAATTATTTGCGGCATAAGAATACGAAGAAACAGAAATACGTGCCCACTTTGGAAGAAATCCACGGAAAAGGCACTCAACGGGCAGGGCATACAAAGAAACATCAGTTTGTTGGACATTTGTCGTCCAGTTACTGATAGCTTCTCTTAAAGGCTTTCCGCAAAATCGGGGCTGCATTTCAATGTAAGTAAGCAATTTTATCTATCAAGCAGTCCACGTTCCGTCGAAGATATGTTGGCGGCCCCTACAGTTCCCAGTGGTCTTAACTTTGCTTCTTCACGTTAATGACGAAACTTTAAGCATGACTTGAGGCCACAGACCACTTCAACTATTTTAGAATTTTTATTAAATCTAAATTACAGCCTTTTGCTTTTCAGTGGTAAAGCATGCAATTTAAAGTTTTGAAAATATTAGAACAGAATTTCTTTTAATTCTAAGGCATACTAATGCTTTTAACGCATGAAAATCAAAAGTTTTTGTAATTATAACACGCCCATTTTTCCTACGTTGTTATTGAGCACATCACTTTTTTATCGATCCGGCTTTTACTTGCATAAACATCTGGCATTGTTTCACCACAGCTCGATATAAGCTATATTTTTCTCCTTTTTGTTTTCTGTTTATGTACGTATCCTATACATTAAGCTTTTCCTGTCTTTTATGCAATTTTTTAAGTGTCCATTGTATCATACATTTACAATGTGAATTTTAGATCCACTAAAAATGGCTCAACATAAAGCCGGAATCAGCCGTAGACTGAAATAAAGAATTTTTAGTGGTTATTCATTAACTCTAAACACGAAGAAACTAATAATTGTTATTATTACGGGTTTGGCGTTAAACCTTCGTACAATCTTTTACTGTATGAGAGGTGGTGGAAGCTAGTCTGGCAAGCGCCCTCAACAGATTGAATGCCTCCAGTCCTACAGTTTACGACAACTTGCAAGCCTTGCGAAATGCCATCTTTCGCAATGGGTAAAATCTCAAAGCACGCAATACACAGACTGAATTAACTGCTGTCCGCTGTGTACGCACTGAAAATGAAAGTGAAATGGACCGATGTGATAGGAGGAACCGCAAGTTGTTGCGAAAAGACAGGCATCTACTAGCAGGAAATTATACATCTTACCTCGTGAAAGTTCCTATTGCCGATCGACAGCGGCAGCACTACCCTGTTGAAGCTATCTGCTTTAAACGGACATTAATTTCTAGGTGAAACATGAATCTGTATCGTACAAATAACAAAAAACGAGTGAGTTTGTTACCCTTAACGTATATTGATCCTGATTTACGTATACTCACGCCCTGACACGGTATGCTGTGTAAGCAGAATGTATAGAGCTGCAACTTACGATATAATACCTCGTGTATCACTGAGGCGCATAAATTCACAGTCTCCACTTCCGATACTAATTCTGCTTATCCTCCATAAACGTGTATCCATCAGCAGCAGCTCTAATGAAGTAATGAATGCCATCGTTGTCGGGGCAATTTGCTCTTATTTGAAAAGAAAAATAAGATCTCCATGTTTTTTCTTGGCCTTTACGGGGTCGGCATGTTATTTTGGACTTTGCAGTGTTTCTGGTAGAGGATGGCCGGATTCGGATGTTCTTCCTTCTCCCGGCCCCCTTCCACGCCCGGACGGAATCTGTGTACTCCATCCGTCTGCGTACAGTGTTATTCCATGTAAAAGAGTGAGAACATTTACGAAATACTTGCAAATTGTGAAAGAGAGGCGGCGCTTTGGTACCAGCCCGGTATTCACCTATTCGGCTACGGGAAACAGCCTAAAAATTCCATCTAGGTCGGCCGATCGGCAGACCGGCTGTCACTATTCATCCAGTGGGAGGATTCGGTACGGGTCCGATGCGTCCCTCCGAATAGTGGAAGCGGCGTGCTACAACGCGAGGCTATATGAACGGGTCAAGAAAGCTCTAACTCCAATTTAATGAGAGACGTTTAAATCCTTGGTTTGGGTTGTTTGGGGAAGGAGAACAGACAGCGAGGTCATCGGTCTCATCGGATTAGGGAAGGACGGGGAAGGAAGTCGGCCGTGCCCTTTGAAAGGAACCATCCTGGCATTTGCCAGGAGCTATTTAGGGAAATCACGGAAAACCTAAATCAGGATGACCAGATGCGGGATTGAACCGTCTTCCTCCCGAATGCGAGTCCAGTGTCTAACCACTGCGCCACCTCGCTCGTTTTTAAATCCTTGTATCAGAAGTGTTTTTGTATTTGTAGATGTTAACATCAGATACAAAGAAAACCTTCCTAGTTCAAGTCGTTAAAATGGCATCACATCTTTTACCCAAATAAAGTTGTTACCAATCCCAGTCTGTTTTTCCTATTTATAGACTTCGATCTTTTTGCCCGAAGCAGAACAAATTTTTCGCAAGTGAATCTGTTTTCGACGAGTCCCGAAATTGTGTTGACAGCCAAGTGCATTATTAATCTTTATTACGTTTACGTCTGATTTATTTGGAGTCAAACGTTCTCATGATAGTGAACAATATAAATGGCGTACTACATTTCTGGATGATAAATCCCGTATGCGTTCAGACAGCAGAGTGGAACCTAGTGCAGTGTTTGCAAAGTAGATGATGAACGGCGAAAGGTCCAGTCTTCAGGAACCTTCCGCTTCTCTCTCTCTCTCTCTCTCCCTCTCTCTCTCTCTCCCCTCCTTGGCAGCCAACCACTGGCATTGGGGATTTTGCACGCACTGGGATTAGAACTGGCTACCCTATGTCGAGAGGTCGGATGAAGTGGCGCACTAGACAGACATTGAACTCACAATCGGAACGGCAGCAGTTTGGATCCCCGTCTGGCCACACCGTTTCAGGTTTTCCGACATTTCCCTAAATCGCTTAAAGCGAATATCAAGGTGGTTCCTTTCCATGACTAAACCCAATTTTCTTTCCCATCCTTCCTCAGTCTGAACTTGCGCTCCCTCTGTAATGACGTTGTTGTCGACAGGATGTTAAACACTACCTTCCTTTTTTCCCCAAGTCGAGAGCCATCGGACAAGAGTGCTCTTGCACAGAAGAAGAGTAATTAACTATGGAAATAAAACTTTGTTAGAACTGGATGGGACAATGCTAAGTGGAACACGTCTGTCGGGTATGGAGCAGTATCATAACCGGTGTCACCGAGCAGAAGAACTGAAGTACAAACATATAGGGAGCTTATTGTCTCATAGTGTGAGAGAGGACGCCAGGAACCAGTGATTCAGCACTTGGACAACAGTGCAGATCAGACAGAACATTCTTCTATAACGAAGTCACATGTAGTAACTCCGCCTAGTAATGACACAAGAAAGCCTTTCAGGCTGCAAACTTTGTATAAAGGAACGCTCTGAAGCCCTGCAGTTCAACATCGGGCCAACCAAGAGCGCTGACAGGCTTAGAAAACGGGAGCACATTCGGTCACCTGTACGGGAGAATCAGGTCACTGATTGCCACAAAACCCTCGCCTTCCTTCCATACACTCTCTGAGTCAGGCCAATCCCTCTGCAACACAGAAACCAATGGATGATCGGTTCTAATAATTTCAGGATGCCATAGTGAATACAATGGAGTGTGTATAGGCACCGCCATATTGGAGTCCACTGCACGAGTCTGCTGCTGACTGCCTGTGAAAGAAACTTTGACTCTACCAGCTACACTCCTCGAGGTCACAATGGTGACTGACGGAAGATGAGAGGTAGGCCAATCTTCCGTGGATGAATAATCGACCTACCCATCTGCGAGCTGTCCAACGTCAGAGCAGGGCACCTGTGCCGCCACTCCTGAGCGGTACAAGTATCACCTTACCCGCTGTATGCTGGGACCAACTGTCGAGCTGTCTTACATATCACTGCAGGTTCTTCCGCCTACAGGTCATCTCAGAAACCGACAACAGAGGCATGCAAATATCTGGGACTGAGATTCAGCGCAGCTTCTCTAGGCAGCTCCAGGAAGGAGACAGAGTGAATTAAAAATTATTGCTGTTAAATTATTGTTAGTTGAAGGATGTCTCATTAGCGCTCCGGCGTTCCACCACTGCACCTCCACTCGTCTATCCTACATTCACTGTAGGGCTCCTACAGTGCTTTTGGGTCGCAGCTCCGAAGGAATGTGGAGTAATGGTTACGTCTACATCTGTCTTTTTATATTTGTATCGATTATTTAATCATAAAGCCATCTCCAATACACACTGATGAGCCAGAACGTTATAACCACCTCCTTCACATCGTACTTACCCACTTGTTGTACGCAATATAGCAACGACTGTGCGTGGTACGGATTCGGCAAGTTCTTGGTAGGTTAGAGGTGGTATGTGGGGCCAGATGTCCACGCGAAGGTCACGCAATTCCCATAAGTTGCGGGTCTCTAGTATGTGAGTGTAGAGCTGAAGTCCGATAAAGTCACAGATGTGCTCCATCGTATTCAGATCTGGTGCATTTGAGGGCCAAAATGTCAACGTGAGATCACTACTATGCCCCTCAAACCACTATATCATGACAAATTTTGATGGTGTGATTCATCCTCAGACGGCTTACACGCTTTCTTTATAACATTTGGTATGTTTTCATAGATTAATTGTCCTAAAATATAAATAAAACAATTATAAACACGCCACACACAGATGGTTGCGTTACAGATTTTCGTTGCATGTGACTTACGTAAAACGTCGGTTTCGAGTGTTTCTTTTCATACCATTCGTCCAACCGATGTAAATGCATTCCCACTGCATCCTCGTTGTTGCACACGTAAATAGTTCTCACTGTACACTTTATATTTGTCGCTGAGATCATTTCAACCACGCACCACATGTTTTGATACATACAAAGAGCTTACAAAAATATGAGTATCACAGATGCTATGATATATCGTAACATTTGACGATGATGTCCTATGTTTGGAAAGGATCATATATTCATTTACAAAACTGTAATGCCTTTTGCCGACCGGTGTGGCCGTGCAGTTCTAGGCGCTTCAGTCTGGAACCGCGTGACCGCTACGGTCGCAGGTTCGAATCCTGCCTCGGGCATGGATGTGTGTGATGTCCTTAGGTTAGTTAGGTTTAAGTAGTTCTAAGTTCTAGGGGACTGATGACCACAGATGTTAAGTCCCATAGTGCTCAGAGCCATTTTTGTAATGCCTTTTACATTAGTACAGAGACATTGTATTTTTGAGTTGATATTGCTAAATGAATTATAAAGTTTTTTATATATATTTAGAACTGTATAGGTAAAATAGTATATTATTTTTTTACATTTGGCATCATGAGAATTATAGTAAAATATAAATTTGCTACTTCATCTGCAGATGGGTGTATTAATATTATTTGCTTTGGAGGCTGAAAAGTAATTTTTGGAAATTTTTCAGAAAAGGGGTGTTAGCTAACTCTGTTTGTTCGTTAAGGATATAGTCTGGGGTGCTGTTTTTGTGTGTGTGTATTTCTAATCCTTCTAATATATTCATAGTGGCTCCTTTTTCTGCTAGATGCAAAATTTTTAATTTGTCCTCAGTGTTTCCCACTGAATGGTTTTCTTCAGCAATATGGGCTGCAAATGCTGATTTGTTCAAGTTACCAAGTCTTAGAGCATCAATATGTTCTTTGTATCTAACTTACAAACTTCTGCCTGTCTGTCCAATGTAGAATTTTGGGCATGTGTCACCTTTGAGTTTGTATATTCCTGATTTACGGTAGGGACTCTTGGAGGTATTTACATCATGGATTACGTTTTGTTGTAATTTATTATTTGTGGAAAAGCTGATTGTGATATTTTTCTTCTTTTTAAATAAGTTTGCTATTTGGTATGAAAGTGGGCCTATGGATGGGAGAGTAGCATATTTAGGTTTGGCTTCAGTGGCACACTGATTTGGCTTGAAGTGACTGCTGTGAAGTGGATCTGTGGTTTTTGTCTGCATTTTGTTGTGGAGTTTTTCTATTATTGTGGGTTTATATCCATTATTATGAGCAAAACGCAACCATCTGTGTGTGGCGTGTTTATAATTATGTTTTATTTATATTTTGGGACAATTGATGTATAAAAACACACCAAATGTCATAAAGAAAGCGTGTAAACCGTCTGAGGATGAATCACAACGATTCGAAACCGGTAACGGTTTCCTTTGAATAAATAAAGGAACTGAAAGTAAATTTGTGGCTGGTTGCTGTCCTAACACCATCAACATTTGTCTTCAAACAACAGCCACGGTCTGCATCATGTCATCATATGAGAAAATTGCACTATATCATGATTCTGTCTTTTTAACAGGGACGGTTAAGCTGCTGGAAGATGCCATCGCCGTCGGGGAAGAGACGCAGGTGATCCGCAATAACGTTCAGAAGAACACAGCTGTCAAGGTGCATTCGATTACTACGGTATCACGGAATCGAAGATGAAAGTCTCCCACAGCATAATACTGCCCCCACCGGCCTGCGTCCATGGCACGGTGCAAGTGTCTATTCTACTGGCCAGATAATACGCTTTTTTCTGATCCACCGACCAATATGGATCAATCCGTGCCCACTGCAATTGTAACTGACAGTGTCGTTGGGTCAACGTCGAAATACACACCTGCATTGTGCTACAAAATCCCATGCACAACAATGTGCGCGGAACGGTGTGCTCCGAAACTGCTGTGCCCGAAGGAGCAATGTGCTTGTCATCATATCCGCTGCAGATAGCCGCCTATCCAGCTTTACGCAGATGATAATCCACCGGCCTCCACGTTCTATGCCACCTTGACGCCAGTTTGTACTTTCACTGTTTTCCGACCAATTTTCATAGATGACTACGACAGAAGCATGCGAACAGCCATCTAGGTTCGCCGTTTCCGAGATGCTCGTTTCGAGAGGCCCGGTCGTAACAATCTGCCCTTTACAAAAGTTCCTCATACAAGTGGATCTCCACATTTGTGGCCGGTATCGTCGCTCTAACCACGTGAAATGGCCGCAAACCCAACAAATGGCACCCAATCTCGCAGTGGGCAGTAGTTATAGCGTTACGCCTCTTCTGTTTATTACGAAACTGTTTATTCACACACTCACAGACGACTTATTGAAGTCACGTGCACCATTCTAAATAAAATCCGCATGATTAGTTGACCATGACGTACTCGAACAACAATATTTAAGTTTAAGATGTCTCGTAAACAAACGATAACACATACCGAAACATAAAAATATACAATATCGTTTACATAAAATGGTACTTCAATAAACTAAAATCTATTGAAGATCTTGCCCATCTACTGTGGAAAAGGTAGCCACTATCAGTTGTTATTTTAACATTTAATTCTTCGAGAATATCTTTTTTGTCTTCGTCGGGAAAAATAAAAAAAAATTCTCTCCTGATGACGACGAAGAATATTTGCGAACATTGGATGATCCAAACCATTTAATGCGGTTAGAATATCTGCGGTACAGCTTACATTAGAATGTAACAAGTTTGTGGTAAGGGAAGATGGATACGAGTTTGATGTCCCGTTGACAGCGATGCAATTAGAGACCGAGTACAAGCTGGGTTTGGACAAGGATGGAGTGGCGTTGTATAGCGAAATCACGGAAAACCATAATATGGATGGCCGAATTTGTGATTTGAGCCCCAGTACTATGAAGTATTAGTCCAGCTTTTTCATCCCTGCGCCTCGCTTGGTAAGTTGGCTGTTTTTGTTTACTTATGGATTGGCTACTTTGCTGAAAAGGTCTGTATGGCCGCGTGGTACCAGTCTGCTGATCGACATCGATGCTAAAGTCTTGCTGCATCAATAACCAGTCCTTCATCCAAGTAGTGCTTGCTGCGGAGTGCATCCTTCATTGGGCCAAACGGATGGAAATCGGAAGGTGTGAGGATCCGGGCTGTAGGGTGGATGAGACCACACTGGGAATAGGGCAAATTGCGACATAAACTGGACCCAACGAGGTATTTAGGCAATAAATGGTAGGAGTTCGAGAGTGAGAGGCATATCAAATTTTGGAAATTTTTGTAAGTTCCTGTGGGACCAAACGGCTGAGATCATCGGTCCCTAGGCTTACGCACTACTTAATCTACTTAAACTAATTTAAGCTAAGGACGACACACACACCCATGCCCGAGGGAGGACTCGAACCTCCGACGGGGGTAGCCGCGCGAACCGTGGCAAGGCGCCCAGACCGCACGCCAACCCGCTCAGCGAAGAACAGGCCAATGAAGTTTTGTGAGCTCGTCTCGGGTGCGCAGACTTGTGTGAGGCCTTGCGTTGCCATGGAGAAGTTTGTATGCAATTTTGTGGCGATGAACACGCTAAAGTATTTACTTCAATTTTCTGAAGGTAGCACAGCAGTTTGCGGCCTACAGGCACGTGAGGAATGGTACAGGTTTGTATGACCTCGTTGCGAAAATGACAAATGCCTCGCTCAACGACTCACCATGCTTTTGTTCTCTGCCAGGAGTCCGTAGACACTCTGCAAGCGCCTGTGAATACATGCGATGCTCTGGTTTTCCACCAAAAGAAACTCAATGACAGCTTTCTGCTTGAAACAGCACCTGTGCTACAGATGCCGTTTTGAAGGCTACATGTAACGCTGCCACCTATCGAAAGTTCGTGAAACTAAGTTGCTGAAGCGGGAACGTTCTAATTGGTCCCACAACAAATTCTGCATTTTTTCAACCGAAACTGGACAAGGAAAGAAGTCAAAATATCCACGGGTGTGCTGCCGGTCTATAGTGTCCAACGGGCACAATATTTTGGCGATCATACATGTCGCCATCATCAGGTGAACTGACGGACTGAGCTCCTGTGAACGTGCCGGCACGGAGATACGTACGCTATGGCTGCTCAGAGGGAACTGGGTTCGGTCGCGGCGGCGGCCGATTTAAATACCCTCCGCCCGCGGCGCGCTCCCTCCACTGTCCGCGCCCCGCGCCGCAGTCGCGCGGTGGAACAGATTGCGACGGCGTCTGAGATGACGTCGGTGTGATGGCTCTGTCCGCCGTGGTCGTCACAACTATACGTTTGCTCGGTTTACTCTTGATTAACCCAATCGCTGGTTCCCAAGCCTTGCTAAGATTATAGCCACAGTCACGGTTTATGAGGTCGTCATTGGTGCGAATTTCAATGGCCTCTCTAACAACGCTGTCCCAGTACCTCGACGTCTGTACCAGAATCCTCGTGCGGTCATACTCCATAGCGTGATCTTCCGACAAACAATGTTCAGCGACCGCCGACTTGCTCGGATGCATCAGTCGAGTGTGCCTCTGGTGTTCACGGCATCGATCCTCGACGGTACGCATCGTCTGACCAATATACGACTTGCCACATTGACACGGAATCTGGTACACACCGGCCTTCCTCAAACCTAGGACATCTTTGGCGCTCCCCACCAGTGCATGGGTTTTATTCGGAGGACAAAACACAGTTCCGACCCGGTGTTTCTTCAGAATGCTGGCGATTTTCCCCGAGAGTGCGCCTGTGTATGGAATAAATTCCGTGGATTTTGTTAAACGCCTTGATAGCTTCAGGTTGGATGAGTCAGATATCATGGTGAGTTTTGACGTCGGTTCCTTGTTTACGAGGGTACCCCTGCGAGAGTCACTAGAATTGATTAGTCAGAAGTTTGACGAGAAGACCACTGAACTTTTTAGGCATGTCTTGACTTCCACGTATTTTCTTTTTAATGGAGAATACTACGAACAAACGGAGGGAGTCGCCATGGGTAGCCCACTCTCACCGGTGGTAGCGAATTTGTACATGGAGAACTTCGAGGAGGAAGCCCTATCGTCATCCGTATAGGAAACCTACTTGCTTTTTCCGTTACGTGGACGACACGTTCGTCATCTGGCCACATGGTATGGATAAACTCCTTGACTTCCTTACACATCTAAACTCCATACAACCCAACATCAAATTCACTATGGAGACTGAAACGGAGGGTAAATTATCTTTCCTTGACGTCTTGGTCAAGAGAAGGGCTGACGGCACCCTAGGTCATGGGGTGTATCGGAAGACAACGCACACTGATCTGTATTTGCACGCAGACAGCTGCCACCACCCTTCACAGAGGAATGGGGTACTTAAAACTCTAATACATAGGGCGCGCACTATCTCTGACGCAGAGAGTCTACCCCAGGAATTGGAACATCTGAGAACTGTATTTCGAAAAAATGGGTACTCAGAGTGGCAGATTCAACGCGCTCTCCGCCCAACCACTGCAGCACAACCTGTTGAGATGGATAAAGTCACGAGGGAGGAGGTAGGCACTGCATTTATTCCATACACAGGCGCACTCTCGGGGAAAATCGCCCGCATTCTGAAGAAACACCGGGTCGGAACTGTGTTTTGTCCTCCGAATAAAACCCGTGTACTGGTGGGGAGCGCCAAAGATGTCCTAGGTTTGAGGAAGGCCGGTGTGTACCAGATTCCGTGTCAATGTGGCAAGTCGTATATTGGTCAGACGATGCGTACCGTCGAGGATCGATGCCGTGAACACCAGAGGCACACTCGACTGATGCATCCGAGCAAGTCGGCGGTCGCTGAACATTGTTTGTCGGAAAATCACGCTATGGAGTATGACCGCACGAGGATTCTGGTACAGACGTCGAGGTACTGGGACAGCGTTGTTAGAGAGGCCATTGAAATTCGCACCAATGACGACCTCATAAACCGTGACTGTGGCTATAATCTTAGCAAGGCTTGGGAACCAGCGATTGGGTTAATCAAGAGTAAATCGAGCAAACGTATAGTTGTGACGACCACGGCGGACAGAGCCATCACACCGACGTCATCTCAGACGCCGTCGCAATCTGTTCCACCGCGCGACTGCGGCGCGGGGCGCGGACAGTGGAGGGAGCGCGCCGCGGGCGGAGGGTATTTAAATCGGCCGCCGCCGCGACCGAACCCAGTTCCCTCTGAGCAGCCATAGCGTACGTATCTCCGTGCCGGCACGTTCACAGGAGCTCAGTCCGTCAGTTCACCTGATGATGGCGACATGTATGATCGCCAAAATATTGTGCCCGTTGGACACTATAGACCGACAGCACACCCGTGGATACTTTGATTATCAAATACGCCGGGAGAAACTCAAGAATCATAAGGAAAGAAGTGTTACATTACTTACTGAATGCTCCTCGTTATACGAATCGGTGGTACGGAATTAAAGTTTGAAAACTGATTCCGTTTGATTCGAAACCTAAAAGTCAGCAGCTCGCGGCCTTGCGTTGCTAATCTCGATCTCTAGACCCCGGGTTCGATTCTCGACCAGGTAGAGAATTTTCTCCGCTTGGGACTCGGTGTGTGTTTGTTGTCCTCATTATCATTTCATCATCATCATCATCATCACTGTCATCAGCAACGCACAAGTCGCCGAAGTGGCATCAAATAAAATGACTTGGACCATGCGATTGAACACCCCAGATGGGAACTGTCGGCCAAAAATGCCGTAAGCACATTTTATTTCATACAACCTCAACTACAGCATTTTATGTGTGAAAATTTTATGTGCTGTCCTCATACATCAATAGAAATAGAACTACCGTCGGCCGGCGCAAGCTGCAACGGATGCAGCTACTTAAGAATTACAGTCTGTGCGAGCCTCTGCTCATTTCACGCATGAGATCCGCTCCCTCCTTCCGCAGGAAGGGAGAACGTTTCTGGTAGGCGCTGTACCATGCGGCTGAGAGATGATCTACCCAGGAAGTTCGAGTTTCTAATTACTGTAATTTAATCGGTCGAGCCTTCCTCTGAGAGACGAACCACAGCGAAACAGAAGACTACTTAATTTGCCTGCGAAATGCGATATCGCAAGAATGCTCAGGCAACCGGTAATTTTGTGTTTCTAAATTCAGCCTGCCGCAACAGTACGAAATAACTAACTGCGAGGTACTGGCATTTTCCTTTTGGTTTTTCGTAACATCATATCAAAACGCGGCGAATCGGGAAACTCTATCGCACCGCTGCAGATGTTCTCGGTTTCCGCCAATATTATAAGGCGGCACTCCGTCAATGAGACGTCAAATCGTTTATAAATAACATTTCAGTGCAACAACGAAAGCGGAGAACAGACACTTCTAATGAAACTGTTCTCATGTTTCGTACGGTATGGCGAGAAGTAAATAGCGTACACTGTATTTGCAAAAATTGGAAACCTATCTTCGTAGCGCACCAGTTATTTTTCAACTCGTGTCTTGTATTTCTGCATAGATTAGGACCAAAAGCGCGAATACGAGCCTTTTAACTCGAATACTAGTTTGCTTTCAAACAGTGAAGTAATCCGTTAGTTGTTATCACTATATTCACGTTCAAAAACAAGTACCCAATCGCTGTATCGCACAGTTCTGCCCTCATGCTGTGGTTGCGGATACTTAAACAAGATTGTCTATATGTGACATCTGTGAGTGCACAGTATAAATCTTTGTTTACGAGTGACTGTTGGACTCCAAGGAACAAATACATCAGCAGTGGCCAGTATTTTGTAGTCTTTGTTCATCGCCAGTAAGTAATCATGAAACATACAATAAAAATGAAAACAGATGTCTACCTCCGGCACTCCTGGAAAGTGCATGCTGTTGCTACAGTAGCGCACACATAGGAGACCTGCTCTTGCTTGGCATAGAACAGAAAAACTCCAATGAATATGCAACGCTGGTGCCTGGAGAGAAATCGCCTTGTTTTCACGTTAGTAACAATGTAATGGTGCGTAAAGCGCTATTAGAGGGTTTCAGTTCCAGTTTGTAGCTGATTCGAGGCAGGTGTTTACCCTCTGCTAATGTATAAAACTATGGTCGAAAATGTTTCACTTGCACCCTTTTCTTTAATTCTGATCTAAGTAAAGTGAAAACGCCTTTCGTAGGTCAAAAAAAAAATAATAATTCATGTTTACTGAGCACAGATTCTTTTTTCATAAGTAGTGAGAGGTCTTCGGAAAGATGGTTGCTGCACGTTAACTGCGACGTAATTCTCGTCATGATTATTAACACGGGTTCGATTCCGGGCGGGGTCAGGGATTTTCTCTGCCTCGTGATGACTGGGTGTTGTGTGCTGTCCTTAGGTTAGTTAGGTTTAAATAGTTCTAAGTTCTATGGGACTGATGACCATAGATGTTAAGTCCCATAGTGCTCAGAGCCATTTGATTATTAACATTAGTATTGTTAATGAACAAAAACGAGCTTAATCATTTGATATTGTTGAATTATTACACAAGAATCACCAAGCAACAGCTGCGGGGTTCAAAGGTTCAAATGGCTCTGAGCACTATGGGACTTAACTTCTGAGGTCATAAGTCCCCTAGAACTTAGAACTACTTAAACCTAACTAACCTAAGGACATCACACACATCCATGCCCGAGGCAGGATTCGAACCTGCGACCGTAGCGGTCTCGCTGTTCCAGACTGTAGCGCCTAGAAACGCACGGCCACTCCAGCCGGCCAGCTGCGGGGGCAAGGTAATTGTAATCTACATCTACACTCTGCAAATCACAGTGACGAGTATGGCAGATCGCGCGTCGCTGTACAAGTTATTAGGGTCTTTTCTCGTTCCATTCAAGTATGGAACGCGGAAAGATTGATTGTTTAAATACCACCAGTATATGCCGTAGATAATCCAATCTTGTCATATCTCTATTGGAGCGATACGTAGAGGGTTGTATTGTATTCCTAGAGCCATCATTTAAACAAGATTCTCGAAACTTTGTATGTAATTTGGCTTCACACATTGCATCGGCGTCGTGGACGACGGGAATGCATTGTTTGAACAGTGAAATTAGTAAGTCTGTAGTTGAAGATTGCTCAGTCGGTAGATATCGGCCTTTCAGTAAGCATGTTCAAGGTTATGACGAAAGACAAGCTTTAAATCCGATACAACAGATGGCTCCACACGCAACACCCAGCAGCAAAAATAATGGAGTTAGTGTGCTTTTGTTGGAAAATGAGATGCAGGTAGATTGGGAACCGTTAGCCACAGATTCAAGTGTAGCAACACATAAAAACTGAGATGACCAAGGTCATGGAATACCTCCTAATATCGTGTTGAACCTGCCTTTTCCCGGCTTACTGCAGCAACTTGACGTCGCAAGGGCTCAACAAGTCTTTGGAAGTCCCCTGCAGAAATACCGAGCCATGCTGTCTCTATACCGCTCGAGATTCTCGAAGGAGTCGCAGGTGCAAAATTTTCTGTACGTACGATCTCTCGACTATGTCCCATCAATGTTCGGTAGGGCTCATGTCGGACGATCTGGTTGGCTAAATCGTTCGCCCGACCTGTCCAGAATGTTCTTCAAACCAATGCCGAACCAATGTGGCCCCGTTACACGGCTCATTGTCATTAACAAAAATCCCATCGTCGTTTGGGAACACGAACTTCGTTATCGGCTTCAAATGGTCTCGCTGTACCCGAACATCAACATCTCCAGTCAATGATCGGTTCCATTACATGTAAACACAGCCCACACCATTATGGAGCAACGACCAACTTGCACAGTGCCTTATTGACAATATGGTTCTATGGTTTTGTGATGTCTGCGCCACACTCGATCCCTATCATCACCTCTTGCCAACTAAAATTGGGGCTCATCTGACCAGGTCAGGGTTTTACAGTCGTTTGGAGTCCAGCTGATGTTGTCACGAGCCCAGAAGAAGTGCTACAGGCGATGTCTTGGTGTTAGCAAAGACACTTACGTCGGTCGTCTGCCGCCATAGGGCCGGCCGTGGTGGCCGAGCGGTTCTAGGCGCTTCATTCCGGAACCGCGCGACTGCTACGGTCGCAGGTCCGAATCCTACCTCGGGCATGGATGTGTGTGATGTCTTTAGGTTCGTTAGGTTTAAGTAGTTCTACGTTCTAGGGGACTGATGACTAAGATGTTAAGTCCCATAGTGCTCAGAGCCATTTGAATTTTGTCGCCATAGGCCTTTAACGCCATATTTCGCCACACTGTCCTAATGGATATGTTTTCGTACTTCCCACATTCATTTCTGCGGTTATTTCAAGCGCTGTTGATTGTCTGTCAGTATTGATAACTCTACACAAACGCCGCTGCTCTCGGTCGTTAACTGAAGGCCGTCGGCCACCGTGTAGTCCATGGTGAAAGGTAATGCCTGAAATTTGGTACTCTTAGCACACTCTTGACACCGTGGATCTCAGTATGTTGTATTCTCTAACAGTTTCCGTAGTTATTTGTTCCATGCACCTAGTTCCGACTACTATTCCGCGTTCGAAGTCTATTAATTACCGTAGTACCGCCATAATCGTTTCGTAAACCTTTCCACATGAATCACGTGAGTACAAATGACAGCTCCGTTAATGCACTGTTCTTTTGTACCTTGTGTATGGGATACTCCTCCCCCCATGAACGATGGACCTTGCCGTTGGTGGGGAGGCTTGTGTGCCTCAACGATACAGATAGCCGTACCGTAGGTGCAACCACAACGGAGGGGTATCTGTTGAGAGGCCAGACAAACGTGTGGTTCCTGAAGAGGGGCAGCAGCCTTTTCAGTAGTTGCAGGGGTAACAGTCTGGATGATTGACTGATCTGGCCTTGTAACACTAACCAAAATGGCCTTGCTGTTCTGGTACTGCGAACGGCTGAAAGCAAGGAGAAACTACAGCCGTAATTTTTCCCGAGGGCATGCAGCTTTACTGTATGATTAAATGACGATGGCGTCCTCTTGGGTAAAATATTCCGGAGGTAAAATAGCCCCCATTCGCATCTCCACGCGGGGACTACTCAAGAGGACGTCGTTATCAGGAGAAAGAAAACTGGCGTTCTACAGATCGGAGCGTGGAATGTAAGATCCCTTAATCGGGCAGGTGAGTTAGAAAATTTAAAAAGGGAAATGGATAGGTTAAAGTTAGATATAGTGGGAATTAGTGAAGTTCGGTGGCAGGAGGAACATGACTTTTGGTCAGGTGAATACAGGGTTATAAATACAAAATCAAATAGGGGTAATGCAGGAGTACGTTTTATAATGAATAAAAAATAGGAGTACGGGTAAGCTACTACAAACAGCATAGTGAACGCATTATTGTGGCCAAGATAGACACGAAGCCCACGCCTACAACAGTAGTACAAGTTTATATGCCAACTAGCTCTGCAGATGACGAAGGAAATTATTCAGGTAGTGGAGGGAGACGAAAATTTAATAGTCATGGGTGACTGGAATTCGGTAGTAGGAAAAGGAAGAGAAGGAAACGTAGTAGGTGAATATGGATTGGGGCTAAGAAATGAAAGAGGAAGCCGCCTGGTAGAATTTTGCGAAGAGCATAACTTAATTATAGCTAACAGTTGGTTCAAGAATCATGAAAGAAGGTTGTATACATGGAAGAACCCTGCAGATACTAAAAGGTATCAGAAAGATTATATAATGGTAAGACAGAGATTTAGGAACCAGGTTTTAAATTGTAAGACATTTCCAGAGGCAGATGTGGACTCTGACCACAATCTATTGGTCATGAACTGTACATTAAAACTGAAGAAACTGCAAAAAGGTGGGAATTCAAGGGGATGGGACCTGGATAAACTGAAAGAACCAGAGGTTGTACAGAGTTTAAGGGAGAGCATAAGGGAACAATTGACAGGAATGGGGGAAAGAAATACAGTAGAAGAAGAATGGGTAGCTTTGAGGGATGAAATAGTGAAGGCAGCAGAGGATCAAATAGGTAAAAAGACGAGGGCTAGTAGAAACCCTTGGGTAACAGAAGAAGTATTGAATTTAATTGATGAAAGGAGAAAATATAAAAATGCAGTAAATGAAGCAGGCAGAAAGGAGTACAAACGTCTCAAAAATGAGATCGACAGGAAGTGCAAAATGGCTAAGCAGGGATGGCTAGAGGACAAATGTAAGGATGTAGAGACTTATCTCATTAGGGGTAAGATAGATACCGCCTACAGGAAAGTTAAAGAGACCTTTGGAGAGAAGAGAGCCACTTGCATGAATATCAAGAGCTCCGATGAAAACCCCAAAGAAGGGAAAGCAGAAAGGTGGAAGGAGTATATAGAGGGTCTATACAAGGGCGATGTACTTGAGGACAATATTATGGAAATGGAAGAGAACGGAGATGAAGATGAAATGGGAGATACGATAGTGCGTGAAGAGTTTGACAGATCACTGAAAGACCTGAGTCAAAACAAGGCCCCGGGAGTAGACAACATTCCATTAGAACTACTGACGGCCTTGGGAGAGCCAGTCCTGACAAAACTCTACCATCTGGTGAGCAAGTTGTATGAGACAGGCGAAATACCCTCAGACTTCAAGAAGAATATAATAATTCCAATCCCAAAGAAAGCTGGTGTTGACAGATGTGAAAATTACCGAACTATCAGTTTAATAAGTCACAGCTGCAAAATACTAACGCGAATTCTTTACAGACGAATGGAAAAACTAGTAGAAGGCGACCTCAGGTAAGATCAGTTTGGATTCCGTAGAAATGTTGGAACACGTGAGGCAATACTGACCCTACGACTTATCTTAGAAGAAAGATTAAGGAAAGGCAAACCTACGTTTCTAGCATTTGTAGACTTAGAGAAAGCTTTTGACAATGTTGATTGGAATACTCTCTTTCAAATTCTGAAGGTGGTAGGGGTAAAATACAGGGAGCGAAAGGCTATTTACAATTTGTATCGAAACCGAATGGCAGTTTTAAGAGTTGAGGGGCATGAAAGGGAAGCAGTGGTTGGGAAGGGAGTGAGACAGGGTTGTAGCCTATCCCCGATGTTATTCAATCTGTATATGGAGCAAGCAGTAAAGGAAACAAAAGAAAAGTTCGGAGTAGGTATTAAAATCCATGGAGAAGAAATAAAAAATTTTAGGTTCGCCGATGACATTGTAATTCTGTCAGAGACAGCAAAGGACTTGGAAGAGCAGTTGAACGGAATGGACAGTGTCCTGAAAGGAGGATATAAGATGAACAACAACAAAAGCAAAACGAGGATAATGGAATGTAGTCGAATTAAGTCAGGTGATGCTTAGGGAATTAGATTAGGAAATGAGACACTTAAAGTAGTAAAGGAGTTTTGCTATTTGGGGAGCAAAATAACTGATGATGGACAAAGTATAGAGGATATAAAATGTAGACTGGCAATGGCAAGGAAAGCGTTTCTGAAGAAGAAAAATTTATTAACATCGAGTATAGATTGAAATGTCAGGAAGTGGTTTCTGAAAGTATTTGTATGGAGTGTAGCCATGTATGGAAGTGAAACGTGGACGATAAATAGTTTAGACAAAAAGAGAATAGAAGCTTTCGAAATGTGGTGCTACAGAAGAATGCTGAAGATTAAATGGGTAGATCACATAACTAATGAGGAGGTATTGAATAGAATTGGGGAGAAGAGGAGCTTGTGGCACAACGTGACTAGAAGAAGGGATCGGTTGGTAGGACATGTTCTGAGACATCGAGGGATCACCAATTTAGTATTGGAAGGGCAGCGTGGAGGGTAGAAATCGTAGAGGGAGACCAAGAGATGAATACACTAAGCAGATTCAGAAGGATGTAGGTTGCAGTAAGTACTGGGAGATGAAGAATCTTGCACAGGATAGAGTAGCATGGAGAGTTGCATCAAACCAGTCTCAGGACTGAAGACCACAACAACAACATGGGATACTAACGCCGACTGCA
Organism: Schistocerca nitens; assembly: GCF_023898315.1. NCBI lineage: Eukaryota > Metazoa > Arthropoda > Insecta > Orthoptera > Acrididae > Schistocerca > Schistocerca nitens. The sequence continues at coordinate 816,921,967 of NC_064614.1, forward strand.
TATCTGCGTATCGCTATCCCACGACATTTGTCACTAAGTGTATTCCAAACCATACGACGTTGAAACAAGCAGTAATTTGAGGCGTCTATACAGAACTTTCTGAAGCAGACATCATTGAATCAACAATATCCAATATCCAATGTTCGTTTCATCGAAATTATGCGACAGATGAAATGTGTCAGGCAAAATGACGTATGCCATGTTACAAATTTGCAGACCTGTATCCCCACTGTTGACACTCAAGTCCTTTCGCAGCATGTTCATATTCAGAGAAATCTGTCAGCTCCCCCTCATATCTTTTTGCTTTTGTAAACTGTCCATTGACTTTTGGACACTTACTAAATATTTGCGAATACAACCAGTCTCTCGGAAAGAAGTGTGCCATTGTTTACTTTAGGTTTACTTGTTTCTTAAACGATAATCTGTGTCACATTCCTCACTTCCTTCCAAATCCAACTAATGTGAAAATCCCGTCTGACGACGGACGACAAAGAGAAAGATTAATGAAAGGAACACAGGAAGCTGTTGGAGTTTGGTCCATTACTTGCACTCACCGAGACATCCACCTGATGTGATTCAAAGTTAGTTAAAACTAGTTCCTACAGTAAGAGAGTGAACAGAGTATAAACAATTTCAGCTACCCTCATAATTAGCTCCTTTTAATGAAATTTAGACATACAATTTGATACTCCTCTTAACAGGTCGAGGAACATGCAAGTCATATCATATTGAAACAGCAGTTCTTCTTTCGTATGGAGTAATGTTCGGACGCCTGAATTTCACACGCAAGTTGGGTGCCCCTTCCAGTAAGACGGAGCCCGTCGTCCCTTGTGGACAATAAAGACTCCAGTAAAGTATTCAGCAGAACCGCTGGCTGGTGGCGTCCCTCTTCACACCAGTCAGGGCTTCGTCAACGTTCGTTCCCGGCGGATGTTCCACAGATGTCACTTCACTGACAAACGGTGCAGACACGCCTCTGGCAGACTCACTGGCTCCAGCCCCTAGAGACAGCTCAGAAACAATGACTGTTTTACTTCTCCAGGAGACACACGGGCGTCTGTCGAAGGCTGACAGCTTGCTAATTAAGTAGGAGGTTACGCCCCAGGCAGACATACTGATGCCAAAGTTGATGTTTACCAAAATCGGGGGAAGAGTTAAGACGCTTTCGAAAAATAGTCAGGACGGTAGGGGAGAAACAAGTATTTGCTCATGTCTCACAGGATAAGGTCAAGACTAGAGCCCTCACTGACCATTAACATGTGGCGTGGATCTCTCTGAGGTTCATAAAATGAGAGAAGGAGAGTCGTGTGGAATATTTTTCCTCTTCTGATAGACGAAGCAAATAAGCACAAGCCGTGGTTGGCTGACGCGAAATTTTTGCGGAATTATTTTTGTTGAGCTGCCAGAGTTACAGAAGCGGAAAAGGACAGGGGATATTCGATTTCGGAGAGCAGCGCAGAGAACATTCTCTCGCGGAGGGCACTATAGAAAAGACATTCTGTTCCGGAGTGCGATGGAGTGAAGACTCGATGTCGGAGATTGATGGAGACTAGTTGGTCGTCGTTCGAGATCCGAGACCGCAATGAGAATGGTGAATATTCTCGCTGCAGTGCTAAGATCTAACTGAGAACGGTATCACGTGAGGTTCAGAAATCTTCCGATCTAGTCAGAGTCGTTTCACAGTCGAAGCCATGATTCTTAAGTTTTTATTTAAATTCTTTTGCAATTTGAGTCTCAACGTTTGATACAGTGAATCTTGAGTCAGCACTGATTTCTTCATTGATTCACCAGATGCACGTATTAATTCTCCGGAACACTATGGATAATTAATTATCATTTAAATGCAAGACAGTTTCGCTCTCTGGAAGTAACACCTCTTTTACACATTGTTTCCCCATACCTCGTGGACCCATCATATGTGCATTACTTGTAACTGAGGCCGATTATTACTTCATGTATTTCTTGTGATTTCGCCATGTTCAAATGGTTCAAATGGCTTGAGCACTATGGGCCTTAACATCTGAGGTCATTAGTCCCCTAGAACTTAGAACTACTTAAACCTAACTAACCTAAGGACGTCACACACATCCATGCCCGAGGCAGGATTCGAACCTGTGACCGGAGCGGTCGCGCGGTTCCGGACTGAAGCGCCTAGAACCGCTCAGCCACCGTCGCCTTGTTCAATTTTTTATGGATGCAAATCATGAAAAAATAAGCGTGCAAGTAATGAAATTCCTCTCGATATCATTTTGACAATTTGTGAAACCCCATGTCACTTGAATATGGATTAACCAAGACCAACAGCCACACTTATATTTGAGGCACATTGTTTCTCCTGACATCTCCGTGGAGGAAGTTTTCATTTAAATCAGATAGCTTCCACCCTCCCGGGATGTCCAGATTTCCCCCGCCCTCCCCCCTCCCACACACACATAGGCCCCCCATAGCTATAGGTAGATTACAATATTCATAGCAAGCCCTTTCACTTCTGATACTTCTTATGTACCAGCAGTGAAACAATATTTCCAGTGTTTACATTACGAGCGTATAACCAGACAATATCGCAGTTAATATCGTTGGTGTTGATGTGGCAGGCAACATACCAGGGACCATTGCCACAAGGCCAGCATATCATGCATACATTGCGGTGATGGGCTAGGACTGACGGGTAAAAATGTAGAGTGTTTCTGTTTAGGAAGGAATTTAATGAAACAACATCTCAAAACAGCTGGGGCTTTAAAGAGACTGACAATTATCTATGAAATGCAACATATTCTCAGGCTGTTCAGTCTTCCCTTGTGTCTGCAAATACTAACCGTACCTCAGATTCAACCATATGGACATACAGAAACGAAAACAGAATTGGATCTCCCCCCCCCCCCCGCCTCCAAATTCATCCAACAAGAGTTTCATCAGAAACAAAAAGGATTGTTGAGGCTCCCAGAGTCAGACAGTGTAATACTTGTGACGTACATCAACAAACTGCATATTACTCACTCACAGAGCAGCATTACAGGCAGGGAACACACTTCGCCCAAAGAAAGAAAGGTATTAAAGGAATAACTCACATCAATTGTTAATAGACCATACAGAAAGTTTTGGAAATGCGACCCAAGTACCAAACGCTCTTCGGTATTAGAACCACAGACTGAACTTCTCAGGATTTCAGTGATATTCTGCCTGGAAAAATGTGCAATTTGCTACATAGTTCGATAGAACAACTACGAAGTGAAGGAAACATACAGTCGTCTTTAATAAAATTGTCGATTGATACCATCTAATACCAAGTTACGGAGGTTAACATTTTTAGCGCAACACCCGCTCCGGTATCTCAAATAATGAACGTTTAGTGTTGCGTGACGGCTGTAGCAATATCGGGAACATGGTTCCCACCAAATAAACAATGTTTACTTAATTTTATTCATTGTTTGCAGTGTTCCTTCCATGACTGTGCTACTTTTGTAATAATAAAGAACAACCACCTTTAGCTACAACTCGTTATTTTTTTTAAATGCACGATACATTTCGAGCCCTGGGAGCTCATATTCAGCTGCTTTGACTATCTACATCAAGTTTACATTTCGTTTAATTCAGAGCTAGTTCTAGTATAAGCGTATCGTTCTGGAGAATGTTTGTTTAGAAACACATGCTTTCAAGCAGCATATTTGCAGAAAAAATTTTGACACAGCGCATTTTCGAACATAATTCAAATCTTGTTTTGTGTGTATTTGTACATAAGCATTCCCCAGAAACGCATCGTGCATTTCAATAAAATCACGATTTGTAGCTGAAGGCGGTTGTTCTTGATTATTACAAAACAATTTTTAGTCAAAGACTATGCTACATGCAGGGCTGACAGAGACGATAGAAGTGGAGGAGTAGTGTATGTGGAATATTTTGGCAATTTCAATCTTGAACATCAGAAGAGATCTTTAAAAAAACTATATTTATCGTTAGTGCATATCCAGACAGTTTGAAACAAAGCCTAAGTGACCAAATAGTGCAATTTTATGAACTGCTCAGACTAGACGTGACTTCTCCTATTGACAGCAAAATGCACGAGCCACTGAAATTGCTGTTTTATAAACTTTTAACGGAAAATTCATTAGAGTAGTGTTTCCCCAATGTACAGGTAGTCTTACGCAATTACTTGTCTTTAATTATCATCATTTGCAGTAGAGAACGTTCTTTTTCAACACTGAAGCGCATTAAAAATGATTTAAGGAGTACCAAAGGACAGGAATGTTTAAAATACCTCACCTTACTGGACATAGAATTTGATTTGTTTAGAGACATGGTGCGACCAGTGTTATCTCTAAATTTGTAGAAATTAAATCGAGAAAAGTTGTTCTGTAAAGAGAAGTCATATTTCTCATCGTCAACTTTGATGCTTAAAGCAAACCAAGGGCTTCTTCTTAACAATCGCTGAAGTTCCCGCTTGGGCTTAATCCGGCAAAGCTCATATTAGTTGGAGCTGCACATATAAGGACAGAGTCAGCGCATATCGCCCTCACGTTGTTGGATACTATATCGCTGTTATGCATCACCGCTCCCCAACAACAGTTACTGTTTCTGGGAGAGAAAAATCTGCATTAGACGTAAAACTATGCTTCCCATGTTTTTCCAAGTACGGCAGGATGCTCTAAAGTCGGATCATTGTCCTACGCGTTTGAAAAGCGGGTGTGAATGTAGTCGTTATCAGTATACAAACCATACTGCAAAATGGAATGTTAGAAAAGCAAACGGGCAACGTTATCACGAAATTATAACACGAGAAATAAAAGAAATTTTTGTTATTCCCAAGCGAACTGATGTGTGTGGGTAGTTGGACGCACTACTCGAACGAGCAGCCAGTATCCCTCCGCTAATAAAAACCAATACAAACTGCTGGCACCCACCCGGATAGCCATGCGTGTTAAGAGCTGGTTCCCGGACGGGGAGGTTCTCCGACCCTGGATCTAATCTGTCCGGAGGATTAACGATTAGGGTCGATGTGCCGAACAGCCAGTGAGGCGGCGTCCTTCCAGACCTTACCTCATACATTATCTTGCTTCGCATATGCGATTAGCGAACCAAAATTTTATTTCTTCATTCTTGCTTTCCGAATCGTTCTCTGTTTATCATGTACTACTCGCAGATTTACCGATGTACCTCACTAGTGGTTAGGACGTGATAGATAGTAATATATATGATCACATTGGATTTTGTTATCTTGGCTCGGCGCCGGGGTTTCTTCTGAGGCACGGCAACCTCCTCAAGCTCTGAAAACACGTCAGTTAAGTCCCGTTTTCCCTGGTGTCTGGGTTCCCGAGAAGGCGGCACTGTGGCGGGGGGGCGGCTCGCAGGTTATCCACTGGCTGCCTGCTTAGTGGGTGACAAACCCGAAGGCACTCAGGAGGGCTTTCGGTACAACAGCCACCGGTACGTCATGGGTGAACGGGCTGAGCCCTTGCCCCCCTATGGAGCATCGATGGGCTTGACCGTCCACAATGAAACGTCCTGCTATGTATGCTCTTGTGGTGCTGTCTTGCAAAGCCAGAATAATTGCTATACGTGCACTCAGGAGACTACTCAGCGCTCCTTCCTTGGTAACCTTCCTAAAATTTTCAGAATATCGCATCGTGGAGAACCTGCCATCGGATTCCTCGCCCAATCCCTGCCAACTAGAGAACCTATGGTTTTAATTGGCCGACTGCATGTTAAGTTATATGATGCGAGACACAGAACCAGTTTCTAGGTGTATGAGGATAGTAACTGTTCTCGAAAGAACAGATACCATTGATGACCGTGCAGCTTCTCTAGAATAAATGATAATTAACTGAAACTCTCAGCTGCCAACAAGTGTTGTTGACATACCTCGATGGGGACAGCTGAAAATGTGTGCCCCGACCGGGACTCGAACCCGGGATCTCCTGCTTACGTGGCAGACGCTCTATCCATCTGAGCCACCGAGAACACAGATGAATAGTGCGACTGCAGGGACTTATCCCTTGCACGCTTCCCGTGAGACCCACATCCCTATCAACAACACCTGTCGGCAGGTGAGGGTTTCAATTAACTATCAGTTTCTAGGTGTTTCACTGGCGATTCACTTGGCACTTTTTTGCTGATTGATCTGAGTTTTTTGCAAGTGCTGTCCCGAGTTAAGGAGGAAGTCTCGCAGACCGGAGAGGGCAATTGGTTGCTGGGCGGTTCTGAAAAGGCTGCGAGTGATGAGAGGGTACACTCTGGCCGCCTGCATAGTCATTCCAGAGTTATATTTCAGCTTGTTCGCGACTTAGAGATCATTCAACCGCATCGATATCGGCAAGATTATGTTTTCAGCTTCACGCAGTCAACGAGCAAAAACCAGCGGTAGACTCTGTTAGCAACTCTCACGTCTCAGCAGTCGGTGCCACACCCTTCGGCTACTATTACTGCGGCCACGCTAAGACTGCAAATTGCGACGCGTGCTTCCAATTTCTGGTTAAATGGCAGACTGAAGAAAGAGAACCTTAACCTTGCTTTCCAACTCAGCTAGTGTATCTGAGGCAAACTTGAGTTAATTAAAGTCATGCGTCCGTTTTTCTAGAAGGCTAATTTTCTATTCTTGGGTATTTTCAGTTGTTAACCATTCAAGAATTAATTATTTGATGCTGTTGTCAGATATAGGTCTCTCGACTATTCTAATGATTTTCAAACTCTTTAATTGCAAATTCCATTGCAGTTATGTACTCTGTTGATGTCATGCTAATTTGACTCTTTTTCTACCACGTTTGACAATATTATTTGTGCGTCCGTAAATTGTTTTGTTGCCACTATTTCAATCGACTTGTCCAGTGTCAAAGCTGGTGGCGACCCTTGGTAATTAATTATTCAATATACATCCTGTTAAATAAAGCCATATTTCAGTACCTCGTGTGTTACCTTCAAGAAGTTTTCTGCTGTACCTAATTTCCTCTTCAATAAAACCTGATCCAACTCGAAGTTATTATACACTGAAGAGCCAAAGAAACTGGTGCACCTGCCTGATATCGTGTAGGGTCCCCGTGAGCACGCAGAAGTGCCGCTACACCAAGTGGCATGGACTCGATTAATGTCTGAATTAGTGCTGGAGGGAACTGACAACATGAATCCTGCACGGTTATCCATAACCGTTTCACACATCAATTTTTTTCTGGAGGAAATAAAAATTTTCCTTTAAGTGGTAATTCTCTTAGGTACTTTTTTAATGATTTTAGATGCAAGATTTAATCAAAAGTACGTACCAGTTTTCGAAACATACCTGGCTTCGTTTTATGAACTAAAGTAACTAATTAAGAAATGTTCTCTGTTGTAATAAATAGTAAAATGATCATTCAATATTTACGAAGCAAAATAACAATATTAAATTATACAGTGGGATATAGCGGACCAACTACATCCGCGTACTTTTGGTGGTCACGAGCTGCTGCACCCTGCTACACTGACGTGCTGATATTTTCATACAGATGCCCAACAGTTGGCAGCACTTGCGCACGACGAAAATGTTGAAGACTCACAAATGTGTACCCCAGGTTTCCATTTTCGAAAAAAAAAGAAAAATAAATATGTTGTAGCTAAGACACAGTAAGAGGTAATCTACAGAGCTGTAGCCAGAGGGTCTGAAAGGGATAAATCGGTAAGAGTACGAGAGCGTGGAGACTTCTTCTGAACAGCACGTTGCACGGCATCCCAGATATGCCCAATAATGTTCATGTCTGTGGAGTTTGTTGGCCAGCAGAAGCGTTTAAACTCAGAAGAGTGTTCCTCGAGCCACTCTGTAACAATTCTGGACGTGAGGACTGTCGCATTGTCCTCCCGGAATTTTCCAAGTCTGTCGGAAGGCACAGTGGACATGAATGGATGGAGGTGATCAGACAGGATGCTTATGTACGTGTTACATTTCAGAGTAGTATCTAGACGTATCAGGAGTCCCGTATCACTCCAAATACAAACGACTCACACCATTACAGAGCCTCCCCAGCTTGAACAGTCCCCAGGTCCATGGATTCATAAAGTTGTCTCCATACCCGTACACGTCCATCCGCTCGATATAAATTGAAACGAGACTCGTCCGACCAGGCAACATGTTTCCAGTCAGCAACAGTGCAATTTCAGTGTTGACGGTCCCAGGCGAGGCGTAAAGCTTTGTGTTGTGCAGACATCAAGGGTACACGAGTAGGCCTTCGGCTTCGAAAGCCCATATCTATGATGTTTCGTTGAATCGTTCGCACGCTGACGCTTGTTCATAGCATATCATTGAAATCTGCAGTAATTTTCGGAAGGGTTGCGCTTCTGTCACGTTGAACGAATCTCTTCAGGCGTCGTTGGTCCCATTCTTGCAGCGATGTCGGAGATTTGATATTTTACCGGATTCCTCATACTCACGGTACACTCGTGAAATGTTCGTAGGGGAAAACCCCACTTCATCGCTACCTCAAAGATGCTTGCCATATGAGGCACTTTCTATATTACGAGGGTTTTACAATGAAATATGGATTTGTGGCACAGTACCTGAAAAATGGGAGACGCACATTTTAATTCCTATTCTTACCAAAAACAGAGATATTCTAAACCCGTCGTCTTACAGACCGATAGCACTGTCTCCATTTTTATCAAAGACGCTTGAACGGATGGTTCAAAACAGAACAGAATGGTTTATGGATAAGTTATGATGTTCTTTCCAAGAACCAGTTTTCATTTCGGAAGGGAATTGTTCCCTTGACAACATAGGGCTTTTGACAACTGACATTCAACGGATCTTCATGAATAAATGTTTCTTTTTCTCGCTGTTCTGTGAAATATCTCGAGCCTATGATAAAGTGAGAATCACAGTACTGGGAAGAAACGTGTTTTAACCGATATTAATCTGCCGAATTAAATTTTTTCTCTCAGAAAAAACAATCTATGTAAGGTACAACAGAAATCCCGTCGGTTCTCGGACAGTCGACAAAGGTCTGCCCCAGGGATCCGAACTGAGACCTCTCCTGTATTCACTGTATGCGGGATATCTTGAAAAATGTTTCTCGTCAAGAGTATCTAACTCACCACTCGCTGATGATCTTTGCCTGTGTTCGACCATTTATTTATTTCCAGCACCAAAGAACGAATGGATCATGCTTTATCAAACCCTAGAGTTTGGCTAAAGGAGATTAGTTTCGAAGTAACAATGGAAAAATCATGAATAGTTATCTTTACGCAACGAAGAGTTCCACATTGAACAGTATGAGGTGTGGTGAAATAAATATCGAATCAGGAGTCAAGTTAAGTTTGTTACTGTGATAACAGACCCATTCTTACGAAGAGATCTGTCTCAATCACATGATATTCTTCGAAGACTGAAACAAAGACGAATGCATTGAGGTGTGTGGCCGACACGCGATGGGAATATCACCCGAAAATTCTGCTCAACTTGTATAGGACTCTTGTGAGATCAGTCTTTGAGTATGGATACATGTTTTATCGTGATGGGGCAAGTTGTGTGACTGGATGCGTGATTTCCTGTCAGTTAAATTCTCAGTTAGTAACAAATGCCGAAAGTCATCGAGTAAAACAGAAGTAATCTGACGTTTCCCAAGGAAGTGTTACTGGCCGTCTGCTGTTTCTTATCTACATAAAAAGATTTAGGAGACAATCTGAGCAGCTCTCTTAGACTGTTTGCAGATGATGCTGTCAATTACCGTCATGTAATCTCATCAGGTGATCAAAACGAATTGCAAAATGATTTAGATAAGATATCTGCATGGTGAACAAGTGACAATTAACTCCAAATCATGGAAAGTGTGAAGTCATCCACATGAACACTAAAAATAATCCGCTAAATTTCTGTCACACGAAAACACACACATATCTAACTATTGTCAAGTGAACTAAATACTTGCGAATTACAGTTACAATTAACTTAAGTTGGAACAATCACGTAGGTAAGGTAGTGGGAAAGCAGACCAAAAACTGCCATTTCTTGGCAGAACACTTAGAAAATGTAACAGATTTACTGAAGAGACTGCCTACACTACCCTCGTCCGCGCTCTTCTGGCATATTGCTGTGCGGTGTGGAACCCGCATCAGACAGGGTTGACCGAAGGCATCGAAAAAGATCAAAGAACTTTTTTGTGTTATCGCGAAATAGAAGAAAGAGTGCCACGGATATGATACACGAAATGGGGCGGCAGTCATTAAAACAGAAGCGTTTTTCGCCGCAGCAGGACCTTCTCATAAAATTTCAATCACCAAATTTCTGCTCAGAGTGTGAAAATATTTTGTTGGTGCCTGTCTATATAGGGAGAAACTATCAACGAACAGGAGAAATCAGAACTAGCACGGAAAGATGTAAGTTTTTCGTTTTTACTGTGCGCTGTTCGAAAGTGGAACGGTAGAGAACTAGTCTAAAGGTGATCCGATTAATCCTACGCCAGACACAAACTTGCGAAATACACAATAATTAAGCACATGTAGGTGTATAAATTCGATATCGAAGCCGGACAACTTAAATATCGCTGTATTCGAAAATGCACTTCCGACATACGAATGTTCTCCTTGCCAAACCAGGATACCACCAATGACTAGCCGGCCGAAGTGGCCGTGCGGTTAAAGGCGCTGTAGTCTGGAACCGCAAGACCGCTACGGTCGCAGGTTCGAATCCTGCCTCGGGCATGGATGTTTGTAATGTCCTTAGGTTAGTTAGGTTTAACTAGTTCTAAGTTCTAGGGGACTAATGACCTCAGCAGTTGAGTCCCATAGTGCTCAGAGCCATTTGAACCAACCAATGACTATCACAAGGGAAAACTTGCGAGTAAACTAATTTTGAAGCGCATCTCCCTTCCTTATCAAGATACGCTGAGGTTAAATAACGTAACGGCGAGAAACGACTGGCAGATGGAGGGAGATCCGACCAAGATTTCAAAAGGAATACGGTACTTTAATGCCACCTGCACCCCAAACTAGCATTATCTTCTTATGTTACTGATTGAAAGAGAAACAGAGAGTTCGTAACAACGATTACGCGCACATGCTTAATTAATGGGAAATTCCCAAAACACCTGTTGCGGCTAGGACTGAAAGAATATCTATTATGTGATGCATGCAGTGAAGGACCACACGTGAATAATCTACTATTCTCTGTACCAGTTACAACAAACATCAAAAATCCTTTATCACCGCATTGATTAATACAAAGATTCCTCATCCAACATCGGCAGCAGTATTGCGATGCTCAACCACTTAAACATGTGTGGTCTAACTATCTTCTCGTAGACATACTGTGCATTTCCCATACGGATTTTTAATTATTTTGGTTTAATCACATTATGATTTGTTTCTAGTGGCACCATTTATCAGTCAATTATTCATATCCAAATTCTTTGTAAACAGTAATTAACGAAGTGCATATTAAATACCACTGTGTTGTGGTCTTCAGTCCAGAGACTGGTTTCATTCATCTCTCCATGCTACTCTATGCTGTGCTAGCTTCTTCATCTCCCAGTACTTACTGCAACCTACATCCTTCTGAATCTGTTTAGTATATTCATCTCTTGGTTTCAAGCTACGATTTTTACCCTCCACGCTGCCCTCCAATACTAAATTAGTGATCCGTTGATACATCACAACATGCCCTACCAACCGATCCCTTCTTCTAGTCAAGTTGTGCCACAAATTCCTCTTCTCCCTAGTTCTGTTTAGTACCTCCTCATTAGTTACGTGATCTAACCATCTAATCTTCAGCATTCTTCTGTAGCTCCACATTTTGAAAGCTTCTATTCTCTTCTTGTCTAAAATATTTATCGTCTACATTTCACTTCCATACATGGCTACACTCCATACAAATACTTTCAGAAAAGACTTCCTGACACTTAAATCTGTACTCTATCTTAACAAATTTCTCTTCTTCAGAAACGCTTTCCTTGCCATTGCCAGTCTACATTTTATATCCTCTCTACTTCGACCATCATGTCATTTTTCTTCCAAAATAGCAAAACTCATTTACTACTTTAAGAGTCTCATTTCCTAATCCAATTCCCTCAGCATCACCCGATTTAATTTGACTACATTCCATTATCCTCGTTTTGCTTTTGTTGATGTTCAATATCCTCCTTTCCAGACATTGTCCATTGCGTTCAACTGCTCTTCCAGGTCCTTTACTGTGTCTGACAGAATTACAACGTAATCGGAAAACTTCAAAGTTTTTATTTCTTCTCCACGAATTTTAATTCCTATACTATATTTTTCTTTTGATCCCTTTACTGCTTGCTCAATATACAGATTGAATAACATCGGAGACAGTCTACAACTATGTGTCACTCCCTTCTGAAACACTGCTTCTATTTCGTGCCCCTTGACTCTTGTAACAGCCACCAGGTTTCTGTACAAATTGTAAAAAGCCTTTCGCTCCCTGTATTTTACCCCTGCCACCTTCGGAATGTGAAAGACAGTATTCCAGTCAACATTGGCCAAGGTTTCTCTAAGTCTACAAATGCTAGAAACGTAGGTTTTCCTTTTCTTAATCTGCCGGCCGGTGTGGCCGAGCGGTTCTAGGCCCTTCAGTCTCGAACCGCGCGACCGCTGCGGTCGCAGGTTCGGATCCTCCCTCTTGCATGGATGTGTGTGATGTCCTTAGATTAGTTACGTTTAAGTAGTTCTAAGCTCTAGGGGACTGATGACCTCAGATGTTAAGTCCCATAGTGCTCAGAGCCATTAGAACCATTTCAACCTTTCCTTAATCTATCTTCTAAGATAATTTGTAGAGTCAGTACTGCCTCACATGTTCTAACATTTCTAGGAAATCCCAACTGATCTTCGCCGAGGTCGGCTTCTGTACGTTTTTCCATTCGTCTGTAAGGAATTGGCGTTAGTATTTTGTAGCAGTGACTTATTAAACCGATGGTTAGGTCATTTTCAAACCTGTCAACTCCTGCTTCCTTTGGGATTGGAATTGCCACATTCTTCTTGAAGTCTGAGGGTATTTCACCTATCTCATAGACCTTTCTCGCCAGATGGTACAGTCTTGTCAGGGTGGCTCTCCCAAAGCTATCAGTAGTTCTAATGGAATGTTGTCTACTCCTGGGACATTGTTTCGACAAAGGTCTTTCAGTGCTCTGTCAAATTCTTCACGCAGTATCATATCTCCCACTTCATCTTCATCTACGTCCTCTTCCATTTCCATAATAATGCCCTCAAGTACATCGCCCTTGTATAGACCCTCAATATACTCCTTCCATCTTTCTGTTATCCCTTCTTTGCTTAGAATTGATTTCCCTTCCGAGCTCTTGATATTAGTACAAATGGTGCTCTTTTCTCCAAAGGTCTCTTTAATTTTCCTGTAGTCAGTAGCTATCTTACCCCTAGTGATATATGCCTCTACATTGAAAGGTGGCTACACTGAGCCACAGCGCCAGAGATCGCTAGAGAGCATTGTTCCGCCGCCTCCACGGGCTGTCATTATTGAGATGTGCTAGAAGTCAGTGCTTGGGGAGAGCTCGTAGTAGTCAGTTCGTGTTGAGATGTGCTTGCTGTGATGTGATACTGAAAAATTCTTGTTGAGATGTTGTAATAGCGAATCGGTGTGGAGATATATTGTAATTATGAGAGTGATTTTGGTCAATATATGAAGGTAACGAAACTTGATTTATTTTTCATTATTTCCATGTTTTAAATAATGTGTCATAACAGGTTCAGTCAACAAAGCATCTGGCTTGTGTTCTTGGATTAGAGTGTAATTGTGGTTCTCTTGAGTAATTATGGTATTCGTATTTTCTTTAATTAATTCAGTATAAATGGTATTTGAAATTCTTGTCTTTTGAAGAAGAACCGTGCCAGATGTGTACGTTGAGTCATACTTCCACACACAGAACAGTTACATTTGTGCTTTGTTGTTGCGTTGGTTTTATAGTTGCTGGGGACTTAATTAATTAATTGTGTTAATGAAAATTTCCATTTCATTCCTTGTTGTTGTTCTAAGCAGTCAGATAGCGTAATAATAACAGTCAGGGCCAACCGTTTACGAGACTTCGTAACCGGACAGACAGCTGCTAAAGCAAGAAATCAAAATCATTTTCATTACATTTAATTAAGCCCCCATGCACGAGGCGACCGCTGCTTCGGATCGTCCCTTGGAATCTTCTGATTGTAAAAATAGTAGACAGTAGCATTGTTGTAGTAATTTGTAGTTTAGTAATTGTAGTCTATTTTGCATGTGTAGATTTGGTAATTGTCATTCTTCTAATGGTATTTTTTTTTCAGAATTTAATTTTGTTGTCTTGTATACGCGTTTGACAATTTAGTGCAATTATTTCAATTGTTCGATTAATCGTGTTTGAGGGAAACATTTCGTGTGAATGGTATTGTTGGAGATAAAGTGTCATTGTGTGTAATTTTCATATAGTGACGAGTTTTGTATGTTTTGTAAATGATTACGCGATCGATGAAAAAGGCAAAAATGATGGATAGTGAGAATGACGAAATTGTTAACATGGCGAACTCGCCAACAGAGGAAAACAGTATCATGAATAATGAAGTGGAAAACAATTTAATAAGTCGGGAAAATAGTCCGGAACCATTTCAAAATTTTTCTCAATCAGAAAATTCACATAATACGAGATTAACGATAGAAGATTCTGAAATAGTATCGAACACAGATAGCTTTACAGCCATGACGAAAGAGGTTGGTTTTGCGGGAAATGTTAGGGGCGAAAAGAATTTCGAACCGGCTATTATGGAGCAGTTGATGAGTGCGATATTAAATTTACGATCTGAATTAAAAACAGATAGGGGAACAATGGAGCAGTTTCGATCTGAATTAAAAACAGATAGGGGAACAATGGAGCAGTTTCGATCTGAATTAAAAACAGAAATAGGAACAATTACAACTGGTATGGGAACAATGGAAACACGGTTAGACTCACTGGGATCACAAATAGGAACAATCAAAACCGAGATGGGAACTTTGGGATCTGAATTAAAAACTGATATGGGAACAATGGAAACACAGTTCAGATCTGAATTAAAAACACAGATGGGGACAATGGAAACACGGTTAGACTCACGAATAGGGACATGTTTCAAAAATATGAAAGATGAATTAAAGAAAGAAATCAGAGAAGAAGTACAACCGATTTTGAATTCTCACAATAATAGATTAATTGCAGTAGAGATTAGACAAAGGGAACAGGATAGAGAACAGGAGGAGAGAGATCGCGTGATAGTACAGAAATTTTCAGAGTTAAATTTACAATGTGCACACGATAAGGAAGAAATATATGAGAGAATCGCGGAATCCGTACCAAATGACAGAATAAATAACTTAACGCAACAGTGTGAACAGTTAACTACTAAATGTGACAATACCGAAACCCGAGTCGCGACACTTACGGAAGACGTAAATAAACAGAAAGAGCAATTAGGTGACTTATCGGAAAGAGTTGAGGAGATTTCAGATAAATTGACAAGTCTTAGTTTAAATGGGGATAGAGATTCAGATGATACAGCTCCATTACCATTTGCAGAAACCGAAGAGTACCAGAACATAAATAAGCATGTTGAAAATCCGGCAAAATTTAATGAACGCGTTAAAAAGGAATTTGAGGCATTACGAATGCAAGTCAAACAAATCGAAGGCGAAATTGTAGGAAAGGACAGTAGAAGAAATTTGGAATCACAGATAGCAGAGGGCTTTGAAGAAGATAATTTGTTTCATTTACGGGATGCAGCAAGAGAGCGCCAGGCGCGGGAACTTGGCAATAATCGACATTCAAACTGGGACAGACGCGGTAGGTCTTTGTCGCCACGAGGCGAAAACTTTGACTATAAACACTTTTTGACTGTTCGGAAATTTAAGATCTTCCGTAATTCTAAGAATGAGATACATCCATGTGCATGGTTAGATCAATTTACGTACGTACTTCCGCCAAATTTGCCACTGGGTCACAGACTGAAAATTATGTGCAGCTATTAAGGTCCTCAGGGGATTCACTACACTAAGTGAATATGTGCAGTAGCGATCACAGGGCCCCGAGCTGTAGTGGTGCTATTTCCCTTTTAGTTTTCTGCACCGCTGCCTACTCTTTCACTATTCTTTGCATCTATAAAAACAACTCTTCTACTATCAATCTATCTAGACAGTAGGTAAAGAATAACCAGATTTGACTGTTTTACCCGAAAGTGACTTTGGAAATTACCGTTTGGACTTACTATATTTTCTGCAGCATTCATTCGTAGTTTAAACAAAATTTTACCTGTTTATCTTCGTGACAATATTACTTCATATGTTGACGACATTCTTATTGCTAAACGTTCTTGGAGTGAGCATAACAAAATTTTGGATTCATTATTACGTATCTTTGCAAGAGTTGGCATTACTGTAAAGTTAGAAAAATCTGAAATTGGTCGTTCACAGGTGAAATTTCTCGGTCACATTATTTCTACAGAAGGTATTCTTCCTGATCCAGAAAAGCTAGACGCAATTCGTAATTATGCTGTTCCTTCCACAAAACGTGATGTTCGTAGTTTCCTTGGTGTCTGTAATTTTCTTAGACGCTTTGTTAAATTGGATGATTTGGCCACACCTCGTTTACACATTTCAGTTATGCACATTTTGGTCCCAGAAAATGCTTTCATAAATTGCGAGGAAATTGCTACTTCAGTAATATGGAAAAACGTATTCGATCTGTTCTTGCCAAATGCAAATTATGTCAAAAGGCTAAGCCGCCAACAGTTTCTCACAGAGCACCGTTGTTTCCTATCATTCCAGCGAAATTAAAGGAGATGGCTGCAGTCGATTTGTTCGGTCCAGTGGTTCGTTCTACTAATGGTTTTGCGTATATTTTCGTAGCAGTGGAATTAACATCAAAATATGTGTGTTTTACACCTTTACGAAAAGCAACAGCTCGTTCAGTATCTAATGCTTTCATCAAACATTTTCTTAAAGAAGTTGGTCATGTTGATAAGGTTATATCAGATAATGGATCACAGTTTCGCTCCAAAATTTGGCTTCGTACTCTACGGCGTCGGAAGATTAAACCAATTTTCATTTCACTTTTTCACCCTCAATCTAATGCTTCAGAGAGATGGATGAAGGAAATCAATAAATTGTGTCGTCTTTATTGTCATCAGAATCACAGAACGTGGGATCAGTATCTTCATATTTTTCAAAATATTCTGAATGAACTTCCAAATGACTCAACTTCTTTACCGCCTACACTGATATTAAAAAATAAAGCACCGACAAATCGCATTTCTGAAATCGTTCCTTTTCCGCCTTCACGAAAACCGCGGCATTCTGAACTTGTGAACCTGGCCCTACGAAATATTGCGTCTGCGGCTGCAAGAAGAGAGAAATCAGCTAAACGTCCTGGTCGTTTAAAAACTTTGTCAGTTGGTCAGAAGGTATTAATTAAGTCTCATCGTTTGTCTCACAAAGGAAAGGGATTGTGTCGCAAATTTTTTCTGCTTTATAACGGTCCATTTAGAGTTCGCAAAATTATTCATGATAACACTGTTGAAGTAGAAACTCTTAAATCACGACGCTCTAAAGGAATACATCATATATCAAACGTAAAAATTTTTGTGGAATGACCTACTTGTGAGAAACCAACAGTTTACGTAAACATGGAGAGAGTACAAGGATACCGCGCTGTGTTTTGGCGGCGGCACATACTCAAAGCAACAGTCAGTCTGCGCGCCGCACAAGGCAGTCGTTAACCGCAAACAATCACTTTCTACGTCACGCGCCTACAGCTGATCGAGCGCTCAGTGCGAATGCACTGACAGACGTAAATAAATACACAGTTTAATTTCTCCGAATAAATTCTGTATAAAGCTATAAGGACTTCATAAATTATGTTATTAACGTTCAGTATTTTTCAGGATACGGTTGTGTAAAATATTTAAGACCTTCAGGTAAATTCGGTGCGTGTCCGACGTTAAGACGACTTGCTATCGAGAAAATTTCAGGAAGAATGGAATTTCGAAAAAAAAAAGTAATAAATTAAAAAGGTAATGATTAATTGAGTTTATTTTTCAGGTAACATATTTCCACTTAGGTACGTACTTTAGACGTAATTTGCTGCTTGCGATTACGTGATTCATACTTTGTGCTAATTTCATGTTCTATGAATTTACTTGTGAAGCGACGTGCTTGCGCACATTAACTGATTTTGACAATGATTGATTAATGAACAGGGTTGTTATTTGTATATATTATGCATCGCTTGGCTGCACTGCTTTTTCACTGATGTCATATTTTTTTATTATGTGCCTGTTGTGCTTATTTATTTAAATTATAATTGTCACCTGATTAGTTGTGCTGTTATGTATGTAAGTTATACTTTGTGATTTATCTGCTTGCGCCTTCATGTTTACTTATTAAGATTACATATGAACATTTATTTGCTTATGTCGATGTGATTCTAATGACCTGTTTATTGTGTAAGGCATGTTTGCTGCTGTGCGTATGGATTGCATATTTACACATTTCTGTTTTGTTGTCATAACTACTCTTCAATCTAGTATATAGAAATGCTGATATACTGTGTACAAATATAGAGTTTAGGTTACACTGTGGTATTAATTATAGATTGTTCACTTGGCAGAGCCTCGTTGTAGGGATTGTGCTGCATCCACTTGTTGACATTCTGTTCTCTGCTGGTATATTTACTCGCTGTTGCATGTTTTGCTTACGCTCAGTGCCTTATATTTTTAAGATAAGAAAATGAACTGCTATAATTCGACGAACGACATTAGTACGAGAAACTTCATAGAAGTCACATGAGCTGAGGTTTTATGGAAGCTGTATAAATTTATGCTAATAGGAAGGAAGCTAACGACATGACAGACCAAAACTAGGTTTAGACCATTGACAGTATTACACTGCATTTTTCGTGAGCAATTGAAATAGGAAGTGACACTTGACACAAGGAATACTCCACATGATTGCTTCTGCCATGATTCTTGAAGTGGTGTACACACTGTGAAATATTATGATTATTCACACTCCGTAATCGTACTTAATTACTGAGAGTTATTCGAACTAAGTCTGTTAGAGGTCATGTATGCATTTCTTTTATTTAATGATGGACAAGGAACCAAAATGTATCTTATAATTTATAATGAGTAGAAAATTTGGGTCAGATGGAATACACAGAGGTTGTGTGTGGACAATGTGTCTTCGGATTGCATGGGATGCTGAATTGAAGTTGCACTAGGATTTTATCTGTACTTGTTCGAGGAGACTGACTAGAGGAAAGAGTTGTTATGGAAGTGAAATGATATTGGTGCTGAGGTTTATATGTATCGACGTATTATTGAAGTATTAAGATTAAGTGATGATTATTGGAGTTTGGTGGATAAGAGGTAAAGTAAGTGAGGAGCATATTTTTTTTTTGTTGGTCTATATGGAACAAGGAGGATAAAGATGGCAGACTAGAACACTCAAGTAGAAGGAAGATTGTCTACACACACACTTTGTCAAATCACTAAGCAGTATATACTTTTTTTTGAGAGAGGAAGTATTTGCATATCTTGGCTCACTGACAGTTGTTCAGCAACAGTACAATTTGATCTGGCTTGGCAAACATTGGTCTTGACATGATGACTATGACGTTGACTAACTATTATTGACTGTTATACATTGCTGCCACTACTACTTGGTACACATGATGAACATCAAATCTTGGACAGAGTTACATTTACACAGTTAACACTATTCAATTACACAGTAGCACTTAATGAGGATGAAAGATGAGTGGATGTGTTTTGTGTGTTTTCCTTTCCTAATCCTACCCACCTATCTCCTAAATATTATTTTATTTGTTGGTAGTGGCTTGCACTGACACCCATAAATATTATAGGTTAACTGTTATTGTGTACTGTAATAGTTAATGTGACAATTACCTGATATCATTTGTGTGTTTATTATGATTTGTATGTTTAGTGTAAGAGCATTGATAATAATTTGTTAAAGAAATTGTATGAGCATTCAAACTATTGTTCATGACTGAACTGTCTCAGTAGTTATGGTGAATAGTATGGACTGTTACTTGTACCTTTTCTACATGATTGGTGCCACTAGGACATGTTTAATTTCTGCTTATAAACTCTGATGAACAGTGTGATCAGTGATACTAGATTTTATGGAACTGCTTCTGCTGAGAAATGTGACTTGTTGCTGTGTGTACCTGCTCAACATTGCTGGGTGCCACTGATGGACTGTTTCTACTGAAAAGATGTCACCTGTTGCTGTGTGTACCTGCTCAACATTGCTGGGTACCACTGATGGACTGTTTCTACTGAAAAGATGTCACCTGTTGCTGTGTGTACCTACTCAACATTGCTGGGTACCACTGATGGACTGTTTCTACTGAAAAGATGTCACCTGTTGCTGTGTGTACCTGCTCAACATTGCTGGGTGCCACTGATGGACTGCTTCTACTGAAAAGATGTCACCTGTTGGTGTCTGCACCTACTCAACATTGCTGGGTGCCACTGATGGATTGCTTCTACTGAAATGAAGTCACCTGTTGCTGTGTGCACCTGATCAACATTTCTGGTGCCACTAATGGACTGCTTCTACTGAAATGGTGTTACTTGTTGCTGTCTGCACCTGCTCAACATTGCTGGGTGCCACTGATGGATTGCTTCCACTGAAATGAAGTCACCTGTTGCTGTGTGCACCTGATCAACATTGCTGGTGCCACTGATGGACTGCTTCTATTGAAAAAATGTTACTTATTGGTATTTGCACCTGTTGACCATTGCTGGGTGCTACTGCTGGAACTGTCAACTGCTTATTCTTGGGCTATGGAAAGCGTTTATGTGAATATTTGTATAAACTGATTTATTGTGTATTACTGTTTGTGGAAAGTTATGAGACTCTTACCTGCACATATTCGTCATTGCTGACGCTATTGATTGAACTGTTTAAACACATAATACTTGTATAAACTGTTATGTAAAGTCACATGTATGAAAGAATTTGTATTGCTTACTGTATTCTATATAATAGGTTATTGAAAGGTCAGTGCAAAGCCAAAATTTTATCTAGTTATATGATATTTACGTATTAATATTATCTTTTATTTCTGTCTGTATTTTTTTGACGAATTTGGTGGTATTTTCACCACCAATGCTGGCAAAAATACCATCAAATTCTAGCCGTGGAGGAAGGGCATATGAAAGGTGGCTACACTGAGCCACAGCGCCAGAGATCGCTAGAGAGCATTGTTCCGCCGCCTCCACGGGCTGTCATTATTGAGATGTGCTAGAAGTCAGTGCTTGGGGAGAGCTCGTAGTAGTCAGTTCGTGTTGAGATGTGCTTGCTGTGATGTGATACTGAAAAATTCTTGTTGAGATGTTGTAATAGCGAATCGGTGTGGAGATATATTGTAATTATGAGAGTGATTTTGGTCAATATATGAAGGTAACGAAACTTGATTTATTTTTCATTATTTCCATGTTTTAAATAATGTGTCATAACAGGTTCAGTCAACAAAGCATCTGGCTTGTGTTCTTGGATTAGAGTGTAATTGTGGTTCTCTTGAGTAATTATGGTATTCGTATTTTCTTTAATTAATTCAGTATAAATGGTATTTGAAATTCTTGTCTTTTGAAGAAGAACCGTGCCAGATGTGTACGTTGAGTCATACTTCCACACCCAGAACAGTTACATTTGTGCTTTGTTGTTGCGTTGGTTTTATAGTTGCTGGGGACTTAATTAATTAATTGTGTTAATGAAAATTTCCATTTCATTCCTTGTTGTTGTTCTAAGCAGTCAGATAGCGTAATAATAACAGTCAGGGCCAACCGTTTACGAGACTTCGTAACCGGACAGACAGCTGCTAAAGCAAGAAATCAAAATCATTTTCATTACATTTAATTAAGCCCCCATGCAACATCCTTACATTTGTCCTCTAGCCATCCCTGCTTAGCCATTTTGCACTTCCTGTCGATCTCATCTTTGAAACGTTTGTATTCCTTTTTGCCTGCTTCATTTACTGCATTTTTATATTTTCTCCTTTCATCAATTAAATTCAATATTTCTTCTGTTACCCAAGGATTTCTACTAGCCCTCGTCTTTTTACTTACTTGATCCTCTGCTGCCTTCACTACTTCATCCCTCAAAGCTACCCATTCTTCTTCTACTGTATTTCTTTCCCCCATTCCTGTCAATTGTTCCCTTATGCTCTCCCTGAAACTCTGTACAACCTCTGGTTCTTTCAGTTTATCCAGGTCCCATCTCCTTAAATTCCCACCTTTTTGCAGTTTCTTCAGTTTTGATCTACAGTTCATAACCAATAGATTGTGGTAAGAGTCCACATCTGCCCCTGGAAATGTCTTACAATTTAAAACCTGGTTCCTAAATCTCTGTCTTACCATTATATAATCTACCTGAAACCTTCCAGTGTCTCCAGGCCTCTTTCACGTATACAACCTTCTTTCATGACTGTTAAACCAAGTGTTAGCTATGATTAAGTTATGCCCAGTGCAAATTCTACCAGGTGGCTTCCTTTGTCATTCCTTACCCCTCATTCCATATTCACTTACTACGTTTCCTTCTCTTCCTTTTCCTACTATCGAATTTCAGTCCCCCATGACTATTAAATTTTTGTCTCCCTTCACTATCTGAATAATTTCTTTTATCTCATCGTTCATTTCTTCAATCTCTTCGTCATCTGCGGAGCTAGTTGGCATATTAACTTGCACTGCTGTGGTAGGTGTGGCCTTCGTGTCTATCTTGGCTACAATAATGCGTTCACTATGCTGTTTGTAGTATCTTACCCGTACTCCTATTTGTTTATTCATTATGAAACCTACTCCTACTTTAGCCCTATTTGATTCCGGAATTATAACCCTGTATTCACCTGACCAGAAATCTTGTTCCTCCTGCCACCGAACTTCAGTAATTCCCACTATATCTAATTTTAACCTACCCGTTTTCCTTTTCAAATTTTCTAACTCACCTGCCCGATTAAGGGATCCGACATTCCACGCCCAGATCCGTAGAACGCCAGTTTTCTTTCTCCTGATAACGACGTCGTCCTGAGTAGTCCCCGCCCGGAGATCCGAATGGGGGACTATTTTACTTCCGGAATATTTTACCCAAGAGGACGCCATCATCATTTAATCATACAGTAAAGCTGCATGCCCTCGGAAAAAATTACGGCTGTACTTTCCCCTTGCTTTCAGCCGTTCGCAGTACCAGAACAGCAAGGCCGTTTTGGTTAATGTTACAAGGCAGATCAGCCAAACATCCAGACTGTTACCCCTGCAACTACTGAAAAGGCTGCTGCCCTTCTTCAGGAACCACACGTTTGTCTGGCCTGTCAACAGACACCCCTCCGTTGTGGTTGCACCTACAGTACGACTATGTTTCGCTGAGGCACGCAAGCCTCCCCACCAACGGCAAGGTCCATGGGTCATGGTGGAGAGAATACCATTAAGAAAGATATTTTGTAAATGTGATGGATGGCTGTATGGCGATGGTCAAATGATAGTAAAGGGAAAAGAAAACGTTGAAAGCCAGAACCAATGCAAAAACTATATCATCAGTGGATGCATTTACCAGCCGCAACGAGTTATGTATTTTATTTAAAATAGTGCTATAGTACTATAATACTCTTGCATTAAATATATTCACAGTTGCGAATATAGACAACCATCAGCTGTATAGTGAAATGACGGCAGTGAAAATCTGTCGGATCGGGACTCAAACCCGGATTTCCCGCTTATCGCGGGCGGTCGCCTTACCTTCTTTTTTTTTTTTTTTTGTTCGTTATTGTTCGTTGCATTTGATCTGAGCGGACGTCACATGGCGCCCTTTCAAGTTCATCGTTGATTCATTAATTCAGGTTTTTTTTTTTATTACAGAGAGGAGTCAACCCTCTGATCGAACACTCTGAGCTACCGTGCCTGTTACCGTTAGGCCATCCTAACACGACTCACGGCCAGACCCAACGTGTCGTATGTCGTCAGTCATGTGTCTATAACCTGTACTCATACATCCATTGTGTGTATCCTCGTACAAGCGACACATTTTACTTGAACGTCGCTTGCCCGTTGTCGGACAGTGCCTGTGTTTTTCATGCATGTCCGAACGAACGTTTCATTGTACTCCTGAACAACACAGTCACTGCAATATCCTATAGTAGTCGAAAGCGCAGCACAACGCTAAGAGCGTATTTTTTCAGAAAGCATCTAAATTTTACAAGCACAATCAGCGCGACTGCGTTCCTAGTATTTCTGTAGTTGTGCTTTCCCAGATATAAAGAGCAGTTGTTTTATTTGCAACTAATAGTCTGTACGTCAGCGTTTGTTTTTGCAAAAGCCTTATAGATCCCAAAAATATTTGAAAAAATAAAAATAAAATTGTCAAGTTACACAGTAAGCAAACTTTTGGGTATTTTCTTATGTGATTCACCCTCTGTTTTTGATATAACGGTGAAGCAATAGTGCCTATTTGAGATGGAACGATATAATTCTCAACAGAATTCAGGGAGACTGAGAAGTCGAGTACGATGATGATCGTTATCATCACGATCTACATCTACATCGATACTCTGCAAATCACTTTTAAGTGCCTGGCACAGGGTTCATCGAGGCACCTTCACAATTCTCTATTATTCCAATGTCGTATAGCGCGCGGAAAGAACGAACACCTATACCTTTGCGTACGAGCTCTGATTTCCTTTATTTTATCGTGGTGATAGTTTCCCCCTATGTAGGTCGGCGTAAACAAAATATTTTCGCATTCGGAGGAGAAAGTTGGTGGTTGGAATTTCGTGAGAAGATTCCGTCGCAGCGCAAAACGCCTTTCTTTTAATTATGTCCAGCCCAAATCCTGTATCATTTCAGTGACACTCTCTCCCATATTTCAAGATAATACAAGACGTGCTGCCCTTCTTTGAACTTTCTCGATGCACTCCGTCAGTCCTACCTGGTAAGGATCCCACACCGTGCAACAGTATTGTAAAAGAGGACGGACAAGCGTAGTGTAGGCAGCATCTTTAGTAGATCTGTTACATTTTCTAAGTGTCTTGCCAATAAAAAGCAGTCTTTGGTTAGCCTTCCCAACAACATTTTCTCTGTGTTCTTTCCAATTTAAGTTGTTCGTTATTGTAATTGCTAGGTATTTAGTTGAATTTATGGCCTTTAGATTTGACTGATTTATCGCGTAACTGAAGTTTAATGAATTCCTTTTAGCACTCATGTGGATGACCTCACACTTTTCGTTATTTAGGGTCAACTGCCAATTTTCGTACCATTCAGATATCTTTTCTAAATCGTTTTTTCAATTTGTTTTGATCTTCTGATGACTTAATTAGTCGATAAACGACAGCGTCATCTGCAAACAATCTAAGACGGCTGCTCAGCTTGTCTCCCAAATCATTTCTATAGGTAAGGAACAACAAAGGGCCTGGAACACTACCTTGGGGAAAGCCAGAAATCACTTATGTTTTGCTCGATGACTTTCCGTCAGTTACTACGAACTGTGACCTCTCTGACAGGAAATCACAAATCCAGTAACATAACTGACACGCAGTTTCACACTACGAGCTCCTTCTGTGGCACGACGACGACGACAGTGATACTGCTTATGGCATCATGGCCAACAGCGTCCTGGTGGAATCTACACTCAGGCATTCAGTAAAACGGACGAAGTCTTTCCTCACGAGCAGTCTTATTCCGACGATGTTGAGTACACTGATGTAGCCCATGTTACCATTTGCAGTTCGGCTTTTCACAAATGCTTTTACAGTTATCTCCATTTGTATTTTCATATTCTTAAATGCATTTTGAGTTGGCAGAATTGTTTGTTATGAGAATTTTTGAGATACTGATACAATTTCTTCGATTTTACATTGATCGGGCATGCAATATTTAATTTTATGGAGAATATTTGGCGACAGTCGATACAATTTTGGTTGGTACACAAATATAAATCCAGTATAATAAATGAAAAGCATCAGTTTGCTTTTGTTCTACAATATTACTTTTATTGTGTTAACCGGTTTTCAGCTTACAAGGCCATCTTCAGACATTTACTGCGTATAGTCACCAAAGAAGTTACAATGTTTGCATACAGCATTGTAAGAGAACTAATATGTCTAGCCTGAAGCAGAAACATACAGTAAGTAACATCTTTGACATTGTGGTGGTATTGCGATTAAGAAGTAGAAATTGAACAGTAAATAAATAAAAATGGAGTAGACAGGAAAAACTTTAACACAAAATAGGAACAGCATGCCTACATAACAGTTTCTGTTAATAAACAAAACTAATAAAATAAAATTAGAAAAACTGCAACTACAGACACAATAATACCTTCTTGCTCACAACACCACATAGCTCACAAACATGCAGCTTTCCACTCAATGGTACTCTGTCTCATATCTATCCCCATGTCCAGAGATGATTTTAAAGTAGAGTTAGATACAATAAAATTTATTGCCACACCCAATGGCTACAGTCCAGTTCGTATGGACCACATATTGCACAGGAAACAAAAACGGAAAATTATACCCCTTCTCTATGCCCCACCTGCTTCCCCATCCACTGTCTGCAATAAATGGTGTACACTACAATATCTAGGTGAGGTATTACAGATTGTAGACGAAGCACTGAAAGCCTGCAAGTATAGGCTTTCCTGCTATGTTAAGAACACGACAGCCCAGGGTATTTTTAATAGCAAAGATAAGATCCAGTTATTAACCAACAGTGGGGTATGCAAAATGACCTGTTTTGATTCTGACAATTTCACATCGGTGAGTCAGGCAGAGAAATAGCATCTACGCTGGCTGAACATGAATCCAGCTGGATGTTGCAGAATTCTGACTCCGCATTTGCTGAGCATGTACTGAGTGAGGGTCACAACTACCAGCCAGTGTCCCATGTACTTCACTTAGCAAATAAAGGCCAGAAACTCAACCTGCTGCAATCCCTGGAAATTAACAAACATCTTGCTCACAGTCCAGATCGAATCCTAAATGACCATACACAGCTCAACACCTCCGACTCCTAAACTTCATATAATCATTTCTGTTGTTGATTATTTCGCACATTATCTGTTCCTACATATTTCCATTTTCCTGTATTCATTAAGTTCTTTTGTTTAATTAAGTTGTCTATGTATTCCATATTGACTGTAGTTTCAATTGTTAAGGTTTTCTTTTAACTGGTACTTGTATTACTGTCCATGTTTAACACCTCCTGTAGTTGTCTCATCAAATATTGTTTTTATTTTACTAGGTTCATATATTTAATGAAAAATGTTACATAGCCACAGTTTTCAATATAATATTAATGTTTAAGTGCAGTACCACCACACTCTCAAAGATTG
The DNA here is from genome assembly GCF_023898315.1 of Schistocerca nitens. NCBI lineage: Eukaryota > Metazoa > Arthropoda > Insecta > Orthoptera > Acrididae > Schistocerca > Schistocerca nitens. The sequence goes on from NC_064614.1 coordinate 816,949,289, forward strand.
CATTTTCTGTATGTTCCCTCAAACGCCTACATTTTCCTGCATTTATTTATTTCCGTTTATCTTATTGATATTACTTAAGTTACTTATGTATTCTGTAGTTACATGAATAATTGTTTCTTCTTTTAATTGGTTTGTGTATCACTCTCCATGTTTTATACCTCCTGATGTAACCTTGTCAAGTACTAATTTTATTTTATTTTATTAGTTTTGTTTATTAACAGAAACTTATGTAGGCATGCTGTTCCTATTTTGTGTTAACGTTTTTCCTGTCTACTCCATTTTTATATATTTACTGTTCAATTTCTACTTCTTCATTGCATTACCACCACACTGTCAAAGATGTTACTTACTGTATGTTTCTGCTTCAGTCTAGAAGTGTTACTTCTCTTACAATGCTGTTTGCAAACATTGTAACTTCTTTGGTGACAATACTCAGTAAATGTTTGAAGATGGCCGTGTAAGCTGAAAACCGGTTAACACAATAAAAGTAATATTGTAGAATAAAAGCAAACTGGTGCTTTTCATTTATTATAATGTTGGTCTACAAAGAACAGACGGAAGATTCTGTTAACATAAATCCAGTATATTTGGTAGGTCTAATTTGTATCAAAATTTACAGTTTGTGGTTTCTCATAATTTGAGGTAAGGGATAAAATTGCTAAAGGGGTAGGGAGCTGGTTGGGGAGTGGTAAGGTGTAGGACAAATTAAATTATATTTCCATAAACAACGGTTTATTATCTCTTCAACGAAGCATTCTCTTAATAGCGAAAGATAACAATGAAGGTGTAAGAGTCGATTACCTGTAAGTAGAAAATTAACACAAAAATAAGTAAGTACAATTTTCAAAATTTTTAACTCACAGAACAATATTGTAAATACGATAGCGCCTAAAATAAATTACAAAAACAAGTCGAGACAGCCTTACCAATTTGTGTCCAAGAGTTTCAGATCAAGTGATATCAACAACAATAATGATAATAATAATAATCTCTAACATCTAAATAGGCGGCCTAGGTCCAATTACGTCGTTAAAGAGTAATTCACCCAAATACAAGGTGGCCCACAGAAATATGTCCTGAATACGCCGTTGCCAGCGAACAGGCTACATGTTTCTTTTTTAACACAATTCCCGGCCCACGACCAGTCATATGTCTGTAACAAGTGAAACCTCTCAGACCGGTAGACATACGTAGGGTGTTGAACTTGGGTGCAGGTGATGCTCTCTGTGTACGCGAAAATGATTGTAGATTTTAAAACACTCTGCCGTCAACAGATGCAGAATATACCGACTTACACATTTCAATAGCACAATCACAGAATAAATACACTACTGGCCATTAAAACTGCTACACCACGAAGGTGACGTGCTGCAGACGCGAAATTTAACCGACAGGAAGAAAGATGCTGTGATATGCAAATGATTAGCTTTTCAGAGCATTCACACAAGGCTGGCGCCGGTGGCGACACCTACAACGTGCTGATATGAGGAAAGATTCGAACCGATTTCTCATACACAAACAGTAGTTTACCGGCGTTGCCTGGTGAAACGTTGTTGTGATGCTTCGTGTAAGGAGGAGAAATGCGTACCATCACGTTTCCGACTTTGCTAAAGGCCGGATTGTAGCCTATCGCAGATTGCGGTTTATCGTATCGCGACATTGCTGCTCGCGTTGGTCGAGATCCAATGACTGTTAGCAGAATATGGAATCGGTGGGTTCAGGAGGGTAATACGGAACGCCGTGCTGGATCCCAACGGCCTCGTATCACTAGCAGTCGAGATGACAGGCATCTTATCCGCATGGCTGTAACGGATCGTGCAGCCACGTCTCGATCCCTGAGTCAACAGATGGGGACGTTTGCAAGACAACAACCATCTGCACGAACAGTTCGACGACGTTTGCAGCAGCATGGACTATCAGCTCGGAGACAATGGCTGCGGTTACCCTTGACGCTGCATCATAGACAAGAGCGCCTGCGATGGTGTACTCAACGACGAAACCTGGGTGCACGAATGGCAAAACGTCATTTTTTCAGATGAATCCAGGTTCTTTTTACAGCATCATGATTTTCGCATCCGTGTTTGGTGACATCGCGGTGAACGCACATTGGAAGCGTGTATTCGTCATCACCATATTGGCGTATCACCCGGCGTGATGGTATAGTGTGCCATTGGTTACACGTCTGGGGCACCTCTTGTTCGCATTGACGGCACTTTGAACAGTGGACGTTACATTTCAGATGTGTTACGACCTGTGGCTGTACCCTTCATGCAATCCCTACATTTCAGCAGGATAATGCACGATCGCATGTTGCAGGTCCTGTACGGGCCTTTCTGGATACAGAAAATGTTCGACTGCCGCCCTGGCCAGCACATTCTCCAGATCTCTCACGAATTGAAAACGTCTGGTCAGTAGTGGCCGAGCATCTGGCTCGTCACAATACGCCAGTCACTACTCTTGACGAACTGTGGTATCGTGTTGAAGCCGCATGGGCAGCTGTACCTGTACACGCCATCCAAGCTCTGTTTGACTCAATGCCCAGGCGTATCAAGGCCGTCATTACGGCCAGAGGTGGTTGTTCTGGGTACTTATTTCTCAGGATCTATGCACCCAAATTGCGTGAAAATGTAATCACATGTCAGTTCTAGTATAATACATCTATCCATTGAATACCCGTTTATCATCTGCATTTCTTCTTGGTGTAGCATTTTTAATGGCCAGTAGTGTAGCTTTAGCAGGAAGATTTGAAATCATCGGCCGTAAATAATTAAGCTTAGTGCAAGTCGTTCAGATTATTAACTACGTTATAAAATGAACTGTGAGCCCTAGTAGATATTGTAGCGAAAGGTCACTTGCCAACGCGGCAGTGAAATTTAAGCAGAACCGCCTTAAGGCAACTAAATCGCGTTAAATGTTCATTTAGAGGAATTAACAGTAAATACAGTTAATGGCTGTACACAACCAACAATACGGACACTACATACATCAGCTTATCCCACTGGGGCTGCAGAGGGAAACAAACACGCAGCGCATTAGCAACACGAGAGGCGGGAACACTCATATGCAGTATAACAGTAAACAACTTGTAGCCAAGTGCGTAGATGAAATAATGTAGCCAGTGGCTTCACAAAGCAGTAAGATTCCTCTATCCAATGGTGCATAAAGGATTAAACGTAACCCCGAGGTGCCTCTTGTTCCGGTTTTTTTTTTTTTTTTTTTAATTAGTCCGCAGCTCGTGGTCGTGCGGTAGCGTTCTCGCTTTCCACGCCCGGGTTCCCGGGTTCGATTCCCGGCGAGGTCGGGGATTTTCTCTGCCTCGTGATGACCTTAGGTTAGTTAGGTTTAAGTAGTCCTAAGTTCTAGGGGACTGATGACCATAGATCTTAAGTCCCATAGTGCTCAGAGCCATTTGAACCATTTTTTTTTTTTTTTTTTGCTTTTTAATTAGCTGTGAACTTCGTTCAACTCGGAGGCACACAGGACAATACAGCAAGTCCCGCTTCCGTGTCCTCTCTTGCATTCAACACAGTAATAATTCTGAAGTGACTATTAGTTCCCCTGAAACATACAAACTGCATTAATCCTAGTATTCCTAAAACAAGAAAACATATGCACCAACGAGCAGCTCCAAGATTTGCGAGCACAAGATATACAAACGCCAAGAAAATATTAGAGGAATTACCCGAGCACGCAGATTCCTAGACAATATGGAAACGCGGGGCTCGTACAGTCACTAACAAGCCACACCACTCAGCAGAATGAGAACATATTGTCGGTGGTAAATTTAAGGGTTAGCCCTAGTTCACCACAAGTCGCGGAAAGTGCTCAAAACGGCTGGAGACAGCCCAGTACAGAAACAAACAACAGAAATTTCGTTTTGAATATTCTATCATATCCTCGTTTTGATAATAAAACAAATACAAACATGTAAAGACTAAGTGCCCCCATTGTGTATTTAACTAGTTGTTCGCATAGAGGGGCACCGATGAGTATCTGCAATAACACTGACGTACTGTTGCCTAAGATGGTTCTGTTTGAATAAGCCTGTACTTCAGTTGTCTGTGCAGCAATCAGTTCGGATTGGTTTAGAGTACATTGCGTCCATACAACAATGTGTTTGTATACGTGATCAGGGTCGTGCCATGTTACCTCTTAGTGAGACGGAAGCAGGACATCGGAACTCAAAAACATGCTGTAGTTGTAGCTGTGGATCATGAAGGCTATTTGAGTAGGACAACAGCAAAAAAGACTGGCGTAGGTCAATCAACAGTGGTACATACACTGCAGTGGTTCAGGCAAACATCCACATCTGCATGTATACTCTGCAAACCACCGTGAGGTGCAGGGCAGAGGTACATTCCGTTGCATCAGTTATCAGGGTTTCTTCCTGTTCCAATCACGTATAGAGCGCGGGAAGAATGATTGTTAGAATGCCACTGCGTGTGTGGCAGTTACTCTAATCTTATCCTCACGACCCCTGTGTGAGTGACACGTCGGGGGTTGCAGCAGTCATTTAAAGCTGTTTCTTGAAACTTTGTTAACAGACTTTCTCAGGATGGTTTACGTCTGCCTTCAAGAGTCTGTCAGTTCACTTCCTTCAGTATCTCTGTGATACTCTCCCACGGATTAAACAAACCTGTGACCATTCGTGCTGCCCTTCGCCGTACACGTTCAATATCCCCTGTTAGTCCTACCTGGCACGGGACCCACACACTTGAGCAGTATTCTAGGATCTCTTTTGTAGACATTCTGCACTTCCCCAATATTCTACCAACAGACCGAAGTCTACCACCTCCTTTGCCCACGACTGAATCTATGTTACAATACGAGACTGGAATAGAAGGGAGAACCGATAGAGGTACTCAAGGTGCCCTCTGCCACACACCGTCAAGTAGCTTGCGGAGTATGGATGTAGATGTAGATATGTGATCATTCCATTTCATATTCCTACAAAGTGGTACACCCAGGTATTTGTATGAGTTGTCCGATTGCAACAATGACTCATCGCAATTATAGTCAAAGGGTACTATGTTTTTCCGTTTTGTGAAATGCGAAATTTTACATTTCTGAACATTTAGAGCAAGTTGCCAATCTCTGCACCATGTTGAAATCTTATCACGATCTGACTGAATATTTATGCAGCTTTTCTCAGATAAATGCATCACCTGCAAAAAGCCTTCTTTTACTCAAACTGTTGCTACTCGTAATTCAAGTGCTTCGCGATATGGAAGACCCCAGATAACATCATACAATGAAGACCAGTTCATATGTGTACAGAGTAAACATAAGAGTGCTCGTATTGCACCTGAAATTCGCAAGGAATTAAACAGTATTGGAGGAGCTCCAGTCTTTGTCCCAACACTGCAACGCCGTCTTCGTGAACGATGTTTGTATGTGTGCATAGCGGCCAAAAAGCCGCATTATGCTAGCAAATTAGGGTCAAAAGACTGCAATTGGTACAGCAACATAAAAACTGGAGCTTTCAACAATCGTGCAAGGTGTGTTTCACGGAAGAATCTAAGTCTGAAATATTTTGAGGCCATCGTCGACTATGTGTTCCTCGACTTCATGGAGAACATATGATGAGTCTGTATGTGATAGCAACGATGGAGCGTGGTTGAGGGTCGCTCATGATGTGGGGATGTTTTTCGGATGATAAACTTAGTGATCTAGTGAGTATTGGTGAAACATTAAAGAAGGAACGATTTCACAGGATACTGACCACAAATACCGATCCGTCTGGCAAGGTGAATACTTTGAAGAGGCTAAAATCTAAACTATGTTGTACTGTACTTAATGATAGAGAGAGGAAATATTTATTTTATCTATCTATTGAGTTTATATAATGTGTTCGTACATTGACATAAAATATATATAGTTTCTATCAAAGGTGATCGAAAACTTTTGGCCGGCCGCGGTGGTCTAGCGGTTCTAGGCGCTCAGTCCGGAACCGCGCGACTGCTACGGTTGCAGGTTCGAATCCTGCCTCGGCCATGGATGTGTGTGATGTCCTTAGGTTAGTTAGGTTTAAGTAGTTCTAAGTTCTAGGGGACTGATGACCTCAGATGTTAAGTCCCATAGTGCTCAGAGCCATTTGAACCATTTTTTTGAAAACTTTTGACCGGTAGTGTACATGCCCCACAGTACATCAGGCCAGCCACAGAAAAATCACTTGCAAACTAGAAAGATAACCGGGATACCAGGGTTCTCAACACTTGTTTATCAAATTCAAAATTGCTGCCTGTCACTCGAAGTGCGTACTCCCTACAAAATCAACAGTCCTGAGGTGAGATCGAATCCCATGCAAGTTTGCTTCCTCCAAATGGTTTAGTGGCTGACAGTTTGAATTCCAGTCGGCGTCTCGGCGCCAACAACACACATTCCAAGCCACACTACCGATTTCACGAGATGTTCAGCCCACAGGGACGTCAACACGTCCGCAGCAACAGCAGACCCCAAACTATCCGCAGTTTCGCCTACAGGACACGATTTACGAGTATGTCATGCATGTCCATATCCATACCTTGCTGCCCCCCTACCCCCTGGCCGGCCGGGGTGGCCGAGTGGTTCTAGGTGCTACAGTCTGGAACCGCGCGACCGCTACGGTCGCAGGTTCGAATCCTGCCTGGGGCATGGATGTGTGTGATGTCCTTAGGTTAGTTAGCTTTAAGTAGTTCTAAGTTCTGGGGGACTGATGACCTTAGAAGTGCTCAGAGCCATTCGAACCTATCCCCTGGCAGGAAGGCGCACTTTGGTTACTCAGGAAGTGGTCGGTCAGAAATTCACTGTGAATGGCTACTATCGACGTAAGTGAGTTGCCCTGATATGGAACGCACACCGTTCAATTGTGTTCCACTGAAGTGTAAACTACAGCAAGGTCGTACCACATACTGTGAGGGAAAACACTACCACCAAGAGAACTCCTGTACAATGGAAGATATTTACAACTAAAATTTTCTCGAGAGTAAGTTACAATAATACAACCTCTCGCATTTGTCACATTTCTTAAAAATTACGATATTCTGAAACCGTATCCGAAGTTTTGCAATTTTACAGTATACCAATAAGAACGTTCTGCTTCCTTACACAAATGTTTATGATGTATACTCTGTTAATTTTATCATCACATTAAAACTTTGATATTTTGATCTGTATAGAAATAAAATCATTGTTTCAAATGAGAAACGGATCGAACATAAATAGCCTTCTGTGAAGATAAACATACTTTTTTGCGGCTTGCATGCAGATGATGAATTTAATCCAGAAACCTGCATTAGATTATATTGGATACCCATATGGGGAAAGGCTCTCAGCACTAAGCCCCTAAAACGAATGAGGCTCAGCATTACAGTCATGCACAGCAAGGGAACAGAGTTCGAAAATCGGCAGCTATTTCCAAACATGCAATGACTAATAACCCAAAGAACGAATGATACTTTCTTGTACTTTGGTGGGCCTGAAATTTTATGGAAAACTCAAGCATATTTATTTCATTAAATAGAATTGTCTATGAACGATAGTGCACAGGGCAACTTCCGAAAAAAAACACGTGAATGCTTCTTCCAGAAAATTAAAATTTACCTAAAAAAAGCTTATTCAGGATTCTTTGGGAGCTATCTTCAAGTGGTTTCAAGCATTACAGAATCACGAAAACTCACAGTGCAGTACAATGAATTTTTTTTTTATTTTATACTCACAGTTTCTTTTCGAGAATGTAATATATTTACCTCGTTTCCCATACACATCCCAAAAATTCACATTCACCGCCATTTTTACAGTGTCTCATTTGTTTGTCGTTTGTTTGAAAGATGGTCGTACACTTCCAGCTGTTTCGTGCGACTAATATCAAAAATAATTTCAGAGTTAGACATTGTACATGCTACCCATTCGATAAGTAAAATACGACTGGAGTGGAGCGGGTTGGGCCATAAGAAGGAACTGCTTGGTTCTCCCTTCCCTCTCTCCATCTGTCACATGTGAAAACTTCTGACCAATGTGATTTATGAATCAAGAATGCATTCAGTTAAGGAGCACTAATATTTGTAGGGCTGGTGGTTTTATTTTTTCTTTATGTTCTGATTTTGAGTGCTTAGGTTATAACCTCCCCCTCACTTATCGACCTTAATGACAGTGAAAAATTAAACCGCGTGCACCTAATGGAAATTTGGGAAAAGCAATCGTCACTGAAGTTAATTTGTCGGTAAAGAGGGAGGAAAGGGTTACATCTAAATGAAAGGGAAAATGCAAATGAAATTGGTGGAAATTAATTTTGAGAAAAGGGTAAAATTAATAAAGAAAGTAAATGTGCGGTCTTTACGTTAACAATTAATTGGCGTTAATTAGATATTTGAGATTTGGGGAAAATTACGGTCGCCAGTCTTATGGACAACTATTATAATAACTGAAAATGAAAGATTAATGCACATATAATTAGCACTAAAAGCGTGGCAACTGAAGGTTGACACGTGTAGTGTGAAAACTGAAAGTTTGTCAGAAGTAATAAATTTCTCTACGCTCTGACTTAATTTAGCAAAAGAATTAATAAAACCAGAAAATTGAAAGTTAATTTAGTGACTGAAATTAATAGTGAACTTTGTTTCTGAAGCACTACGAAATTCAATAAAATAAGGTTAGTCTTGGGCTACCTCAACAATCATTTCAAAAGCTACTTGAATCTACGCAATTTAGAAATAATAGATTTGACTTTGAACTTGAATTAAATGATTCTGAATAATTAACAATAGTAAAATTTAGTACGTACCAAGCTGAGCTACAGTTACAGGCAAGCTAAAATATGGTAACATAACTCGCACTCTTAGTTTCTGCTTGTGTAATCTAAATATTGTAGCCAGCTATGAATACTTTAACTGAACTTTGAAATTAAAGCAGTGAAATGGAATGACATTACTTTAATGCTGGCGTATGAATTCCAACGACACTCCGGTTCATTCCAGAAAAGGAAGGGACCCTGCTTGCTAATGCAATTGGGACAACGAGCAACAAAGGTTCATGCTAAGTTGCTGTATTTTTGTGATGCAACAGTTTGAAAAGCTGAGGTCTGCCATAAGTTCTAAAACTTTACGTGCTTATAGTCTTCCGTGTTGGTTGATTGAAGGTTTGCAGTCGTCGATCGGGGAGGTGGCGACAGTCACCCTTTGTCGGCCGTCGCTGTTGCAGAAGCTGGATGTGGGCGCGCCTTCTTCTCGACACGGTCACCAGGCGAAACGGGCTCTTGGTGTGCGCCAGCTAATGCTTCCCGTCCGCGACACCGTGTCAGAAACTATCATAGCAAGTCGAGCGCAATTACATGATGCCAAACCCCGAAAGCGCGGCAACTCGCGGGAGCGCACACAACACACCTGCTCCACCGCCCTACTCCTGCCAAACTCTCTCTGCCCGCGCTCCATGCGACAGAGCTAACACTACCAAAGATCCTAAACACTTTGGTTCTCCACACGACCTATCGATGTAGCATAGTTTTCCCTTGGCCAGACTCAGAGTAAAAATACAACTAATATTTACAAAACAAACCAATTATACATCGACATAGTAGAACAATTACAATATATAAAGACACAGAAATGTCATATCTTCAGGTAACAAAATAAGGAAAAAAAATTATAGTACAATAGATGGAAATAGGGGGGATATGCATTTCCGGCGTTACAAGGTGTACCCTTCTTCCTAATCCTACTACGTTTGCCGTCTGCACTAAGTCCGTCACGGGACTTGGTGTCACAGCCCTGCCGACCTGCTGTATGTGCCAGCCGCCATCAACGCCGAGATCCTAGTGGGACTCTGCGCCACAGTGCCACAGTGCCATCACTGACCGTCTTCTGTCTGAGGGCAGCAGGTTGTACCTTTCACACAGCAGTCTACACATGGCGCTGCCAGGGCGCGTTCGAATCCAAGAGGCAATCTCCTGATTGGGACGCCATTGTAGCACAACACGAGGCGTCACTGACGTCAACAGCCGTGGCCTACATAGGCTGCCGGTTTCAGTAGCGCGGGGACCGGCACAGCAGCACCAGGCAGAAGCCACCGCCAATTCATCAAAACCGGTCAGAGTCAACGAGAAGATGTGCACCTGCCTCATTAAGCGTTCTTTGTAACTGTTAACATTGTTTCCCTGGGCCCCACGCCCTGTCACCACCATTCATCATCCGACACTCTGAAATACTGCAAGTCCATGAACGAGTCCAAGTCCATAACACTGCTATGAGAAATCTAGCTAGAGTAAAACTCCAAACACAGATCGAATGTAGGTCGTCAAGAAGCAGGCAGTATGTACAATGTGTGTACATTGTAAGCATTTAGACTGAATACGACATCGGCTTGTTATCACTCTACGAGCAGCCTCATCCCGCTCTGGAGACCAGGGTATCAGGGCACACGATTTGATGGGGGCTGTCATGCTTCTGGCCTGTTGCAGTGTGTGTGCTGCCTGCTGCACGTATATGGCACCACCGGCTGTAGGATAGAGTAAATGGTTTCGTTGACTGAGATGCTGACTACAGCAATTCACACTTGAATTTCTGGTGACTTATTTTCCTCTCGAAAAAAACACATGCTCAGAAAGAATGAGGTCCATTTCAATATTTTGGTCCTTACAACGCGGCAAGGACAGCATGTACGAATATTGGTCCACAGGTACCGTGAAACAAGTATTTTTTTAGTAAACAGACAAATGAAAAGTTCACAATTCTGATGTGTTGAGGAAATAAGATCCACTTCTGGTAGAACGATAACGCCTCCTTGTTGTCCACTTTGGCGTCCTTGGTCAATGTCTGGTAAGAGTCCAGTTGATGTCCAGTTTGGTTTGTGTCCAGTTGGTGTCCTAGACAGTGCCCTGGATAATTGTCCAGATTGGTGTCCAGCTCAGTCAGGTACAGGCTAATAGGTGTCTTAGTTAGAGTCCTGGGCAAGATTGGGACGACATGTGGGCGATGATATAGGCACTGTTGGCTAGCAATGATCAGCACGCAGCGCTTAAGTGATCTGGAAGAATTATTTCCGTAAGGTGGCATGTGAAATGCAGAGACGTATCTCATGGTGCGTCCACGAAATGTAGTGCCATGTTCGCAGTGTCATTATCAGCTGCAGGCACTGATAGTGGGTGATGCAAGTACTCCTTATAGAGCCCACTGGAGTCTGGTGTATACACAGAGAAATATGTTGCTGTTGACGTCTACCATGCATTGTAAGCACGGAGTGTGTACGATAGTGTGTGTGTGGTTCAAATGACTCTGAGCACTATGGGACTTAACATCTGAGGTCATCAGTCCCCTAGAACTTAGAACTACTTAAAACCTAACTAACCTAAGGACATCACACACATCCATGCCCGAGGCAGGATTCGAACCTGCGACCATTGCAGTCTCGCGGTTCCGGACTGAAGCACCTAGAACCATACGGCCACCGCTGCCGGTAGTGTGTGTGTGGCTTCAGCGGAAGACGCCTAGGGGTACAGCAACACAGAAGCCATGGATGTGTTCCATGAAATACTTGTGGTGGTGAGCAGGCAGATTGTTGAAGCCAATGGGTACAGATGGCTGGAGGACACTTGACACACAGGAGGACAGAGAAAGGGAACTGGGTACACGAAGCACTGCAGGCACTGAAAAAAGTGAAGAGTGGGTGTAAGGACATAAGGATCCCAAAAGGCAGAGAAGGGGTCTGTAGCATATGACTTCAGAGAGGAGCAGCCAATGAAGACTGTGGTGTCAGTGACACTTGAGGATGGAATGGAGTGGCGAATGTGAAAAAAAGGAACTGAAGGAAGAGGTAAACCTATGCATAAAGGAAGAATAAAGGATAACACATGCATCAATGAGACATGAAAAGGAAACAGAAGACCCATCTAGAAAGCTGGTGTTGGAGTGGGTAAAAGATGCTGATCAATGCCAAGAGATGTAGGCCTAGTGCCAGATGTGGAGGCAGATGCAGGTGATGGCTCAGCAGGCGATCAGCATGGTTCCATGACAAGGGCATGGCAGGCGCCTGGTGAAGTACAGTGTGAAGAGGGCTGGCCTGTGGGAGGCCAGAGGCAATGGGAAAGACATCATCACAGTGTGTGTGTGTGTGTGTGTGGAGTGCAGAAAGGGCTGGCCATATGGGACATATGGGTGGCTAGCGATGGTGGAAAGAAGGCACCTCAATGTTACTCGATATAGTGAGTCACTCTCAGAAGGGTGGCAGGCCACGGCTGCATCCTTGTGTCAGAGGGATAGAAGGATAGAAGCAGCATCAGGCTCACAGCCAGAGGGAGCAGCAACTGAGCAGTGGGCAAGGCCAAGTGCAGTGAAGAGTGCCTGACAAACACTGACAGACATCTGACATGGCAAAGATCTGAGCATGGAGTCACCCTTGAGGAGGTGGCCTGTCCATAGCTGCATCATCTGGGTGAAGCACCAGGGCAGTCAGTGGAAGTCAGGAAGGCAGCCACAATGTAGATCAGAGGAGAAGATGAAGCAAAAAGTAGACCTGGATGGGAGGAAGCAAGCAGAGTTGTCAGGAAAGGGTAACCAGGTCGCTAAAGTGGGTAACATGAGGCACCGCTAGGCCTTGTGGCGAAACTTCTAAGACTGTAGAACAAAAAATACTGAGTATGGAGGTGGCCCAGTAAGGAAAGGAAAGCACTGGAGGCAGGCATGAAAGTTCAGTGGCAGGCAGAATGATGGACAACATGCCTAGATCAGCAACACATGGAAGAGAGCAGAACAATGCTACTACTGGACGAAGAAGAGAGGGTTCATATAGAGGGCAGGCACTGAAGGCACACGAAGCAAAGGACAGGATCCAATGGAGAGGGGAACACTGAGTGGGCCAGTGGCGAGGGCACCAGAATGGTAGGTACCAGAGTGGGAGGCACCAGAGCAGGAGATGCCACAGTGGTAGGCACTTGAGCAGGAGGGGCCAGAACCAGTGGAGTCCTCAATGCAAAAAGTGACAGGGCTCCTGGTGCAGGAACTGGCAGGGCTCATGGTGCAGGAGCCAGTTTGGAGGCGGCTTCCAAGCTGTGGAGTGGCAGAGCATAATGAGGCACGGAAGTCAGAGAGGGTGGTGACGTCAAATGAAGTGTCAGAACTAGAGGGCAGTGGAGCCTGAGGATGTGTTACAGCATGAGAGGTTATTGGAGTCTGAGGATGCATTTGAGCAGGGCAGAGCACCAGAAACAGCGCTGCAGGTAGTGATACCATAGGTAGAGGAGCTGGAGGCAGCCAGGAAGGAAACAACAGGAGGTATAGAAATGTGGAGAATGTGATGCAGCCGTGCAAGGAATGTGGGCTACAGCTCCCAAGCATTCTCAAACTCTGGAGGAAGTGGAGGCAGTAACATGGATTCCTCAGCAGGCAGTAGAAGGAGGGAGGGAGGGATAAGGTTGAGACAGATGAGGTGCTGTCAAAGAAGCTCAGTAGCGTGCAGAAAGTGCCATGTGTGATGCAGAATCGGTCCTATTCCATCCATAATATGTTGAAATATTATCGCCAAAAAGTGCTGAGTCAGGCGAGTAGTGTACTGGGCCAAACAGTGGTTTGGTTTGGTTGTTTGGGGGGGGAATAGACCAAACAGCGAGGTCATCGGTCTCATCGGATTAGGGAAGGATGGGAAAGGAAGTCGGCCGTGCCCTTTCAAAGGAACCATCCCGGCATTTGACTGGAGCGATTTAGGGAAGTCACGGAAAACCTAAATCAGGATGGCCGGACGCGGGATTGAACCGTCGTCCTCCCGAATGCGAGTCCACTGTGCTAACCACTGCGCCACCTCGCTTGGTCGCCTCCCTGTAACTGGTAAAGTTGCAAGAGTGGGAGTCGTAGTGGAGAGATGTGTTCACTGTGGGGCCAAACAAAACCTTATTGCCATTCTTGTATCTTGAACATTATGAGGTGGCAACGACAACATATAATAATGTTGGTCCACTGGTGCAACGAAAGGAGAACTTTACTAGTAAACATAGAAACCAACAGTTCACAGCTCAGCTATGAAACAAGAAACAAAATCCACTTCTGGTATAATGATAATGTCCCTTACTATTGTCCAGCTCGGTGCCCTTGGTCTGTGTCTGATAGGAGGCTGGTGTCTGGCTGGTGTTGTAGACGATGGTCGAGGTTGATAGTCAGCTTGGCAGGGTAGACGCTGGTCAGTATCTTGTTAGGAGTCCTGGGCTGTGCTGGTCGACGTCCGGCCGATGATGTGTGTAACAATGAAGACAGCTGTTGAAGACGCTACCGACAGATGAGTTGCAACTGAACAGCCTGCGGCAGCCCGGGAGGGTGAGTGCTTTCGGTTATCGGTCGTGCCGTGTTATAAGTGATCTGGTGGAAGAATTTCCGTAAGAAATCATGTGACATTGGAAGCACGTTATTTTTCTACTTGGGACCCTTACGGTGTCACAGCGATGGGTTTGCGGTCACGGTCCTAGCTAGTCTGCACACCTGTGCCCTACAGCTTTTATCCAATGCCCCATTGACATGCCTGAAGAAAGCGAACCCACTGTACGTTGGTTCATGGTAATTATGAAGCACAAATCCATGGCAGGCAACCCTGCAAGCTCTTAATCATCGCCTGGACGTCGGGCCGTGCAGAAGGAGACGGGCTGTTCCGCCTACGCTTAGTGCTGGTGTCCAGAGAAACGCGGCCACCTAGTCCGCTTTTACGGCGTCGTAAACAGACCGCTGCGCCGGCTGTACAGTGCCGTCGCGTGTTCCCACAGGGCACCACCCTGGCGCTCGTGATGTCACTGCTGCGATGTTGCGCGTTTATCAGCGCCCCTGCAGCCTCTCCGATACTTTTACGTTCTGCTACCTCCGGATACTATTGGCGCGCTGCATGACGTATCGTGCAAGTTGCACAGCCACTCCTGCACTCTAGGTTTCACTGTAGAAGTGTGTGAATTCGTGACTGCAAACCCCGTATCACTCGCCCTAGATTCCTTCTGCCACTACTATGCGCAACAGAGAAGAGGGCTACATACTGCACAATCTCATTATCTGTGTACATGATATATCAGCTACCTCTTACCATCGCAAACAACTTTTTGTCCAAAATCAGAATAAAAGGAGTTTCAAACAAATATTGTTTAGCTAGCAGGCGAATTCTAAATAGCATACTGACTTTCTTATAGCTTTGTTTGTTATGAACATATGGACACCAGTTCGTTAATGAACTATTTCGAGACCTGTTCAATAAACGTACCACAGAGCAAAACTGACTTCGACACTCCAGTACTAGCACAAAGTGCAGTTGCTACCCTTGGTAACATAACTCATCCACTTGCTGGAATTGACAGTAAACAAATGGAAACACAAGCAAACTGCGCATTGTTTATTCAGTCAGCTGTCATTAAGTTGGAGTTCTGAAAGTCCTACGTTTGTGTCACGATCGTTAATGGCTGTAATCCATTCTGTGTAATTCCAGTAGGCAATGTCCCGTGTCTGCCGACTTAACGGAATGGATTACGACCACACTAACGATCTGAAACAGTCATATAATTTCTACGAATATTCGACTAAGGGAAAAGCTGATCAATAATGATAGCGGCTACATCTCTATTAAGTCCTGGGTACCCGTTATCAGTACGATTAATAAGAGGACGGGATTACCCCACACAACGAACTGGGTTCAGAAGAGGTGGAGTGACAGCAGAGCTGCCGGCAGTAGGTGTACCTGGTCGCGAATCTAGGACGGAGCGATGTGTCAGTGAGAGAAGTCAAGGAGACGCGGACGGCGGATAGAACGGCAAATCGCTGGGAAGGGGGAGGGGAGGAAGCGGTCATCTCATCAGCACATATGATGATGGCAACGTGGTCGCTTGCCGAAACACTGTGCCCTTTAGACACTGACATTCGACTCCTTACCCGTCAATTATTTCGTTATAAAGTGCACCAGGAGAAGCTGAAGAATCTCATCACATACCGCTACGAGGAGGAGAGGCAACGCAGCATGAAGACTTCACAAGTTGCTTCACTGGAGGAGCCATTTGCTTAGTGCTTTTAGATTCCTTTTGAGATGCACTGAATAACGTGTGCTACCGAATTTCACCAAGGTAACACATCAGATATGCTCTGCGGCAGCCAGGAGAATCAAGAAACGTGGTAGCCCACCCATGATACGGGAAAGAGTACTCTTTACACTGTGGTGACTGGTCTCGACTAACAAAGAACTTCTCAAATTAAATCTACAGATGGCAAACCGGTTCAGTTCCTTGACGTGCAAATGGGCTGGTGATCTCACATGGACCACATGGGAATCCGCGACGACGTTAAACATCAAAATTCGCAGCCATATCAAAGAGACAATGTTATGACGCTCCATGCAAGACTATAATCAATCTCATGACCAAGCAGTTGGATGAGGAAGCAGCTAAAGTTCCTAAGAAAAGACTCAGTTTTGCACACACTCCTAAATCCGCAATTATCACGGACATCGTCAACGCAGCGGAACTGCCAGCTGCACGAATTCCGACTGAACCCGCTGAAGGACATCGAGAAACCTGTCGGGCTCTTTTTTGAGTAAGATCTATGAAACCAAACATCTATAACAGGGAGAGAGCAGTCATAAGGAAACTAAGAGAAGATTCAGATGTCGTGGTCCTACCAGTCAACAAAGGCAATGCAACTGTGGTCCTATCTCACCAATATTATTTGCAGGGCCTGTTAGAATACAATACATACCGGAAGACCGACACTGACCATACAAAGAGTGTAGAGAGGAAGACAGTAGTGCTTCTCAAATAATCCCTCCTTCAAGACTAAATTGTTAGGAAGCTATGACAGAGAGCATCATTTCCACCGAGACTTTGTGGAATGCTGAAAGATCACACAGATGGAATGCTTTTACGCCACATTGTTAACAACATCAGTGTCAGAGCGATGTGTGACTGGAATGAGTGGAGAGGAAAGGCTTGGCGCCGACGGCGAATGGAACGCCATACCGGCTGGAGGAGGAGGGCGGCGTAGATAAAAGCGCAGCACCGGCTCACAAGCGGTCAGTTCATCAGCGCACCTGGTAATAGCAAATACTGTGTTCGTTGGACGTAGGCGTTAGGATATTCACCGGTGAACTATTTCGTTACTCCAGTCAACACCGTCGAAAGCTTTTCCTAAATAATCGAATGCTGTATTAGCAGATTTGCCTCTCGTTAGTCTACCTTCTAGGATGAGTCGTAGGGTCAGTATTTCCTCGCTTCTTCGTACAAATTACTCAAATCAAAATAAGATCCGTGCATTCCTGTACACAGGGTGAAAATTATTTAAACTGACAAACTATGCCACGCGGGATTAGCCGAGCGGTCAAAGGCGCTGCAGTCATGGACTGTGCGGCTGGTCCCAGCGGACGCTGGAGTCCTCCCTCGGACATGGGTGTGTGTGATTGTCCTTAGGGACTGATGACCTTAGTAGTTAAGTCCCATAAGATTTCACACACATTTGAACATTTTGATAAACTATGGGAGGCTGCACGGGACACTGCAATATATATATATATATATATATATATATATATATATATATATATATATATATATATATATATTTCGTATTTTGCGTAAGGATTTTATAGGCGCGTTAAGGGATTATTCTCTGGATGAAAATTAAACTAACAATCTGTGAGATTGCATGGAACATATGGTTCAAATGGCTCTGAGCACCATGGGACTTAAAAACTGAGGTCATCAGTCCCCTAGACTTAGAACTACTGAAACCTAAGGACACCACACACATCCATGCCCGAGGCGGATTCGAACCTGCCGTAGCAGCAGCGCGGTTCCGGAATGAAGCGCCTAGAACCGCTCGATCACAACGTGCCGGCTTTGCATGGATCAATGAAAATACTTTTTCTAATATGTTTTTCTGCGAGTAACGCAAACAACTTTTATTTCTTTATTACAAGGGACAAAAACATTACCGGAACACAATTACTTCAGTTACTATAGAGTTCAAAAATGCCTCCATTGACCAGAGGTTACTCGGAGGTTCATTTTCTGTCTAACAACGCCAAAGGCTGTAGCAATGTCCATAATTCCTAGTGCAACCAAATCCTCTTCTGGTTCAACGGTGGTTTTGTAAGCAAGGTTGCCCATATATCGTCACACACAGGCCGTGGTACAGGACCACGACTGACAGTCGACTTTTCTGGAAACTGTAAAAGTTCAAAAATCGACGCACAGGAAGAATAAAATGTGCCGGCGCCCATTTATGCTCAACCACATGAATTGTGATGTAGGCAGTGGCACGTCATCCAGTAAATCTGCCAAGGCTCTGGCAAGGAAGTTTTAATAATGCCCGTCATTTAATGGCCCTGGTAGGAAATATGGCCCAAATACACTACTGGCCATTAAAATTGCTACACCAAGAAGAAATGCTGATTATAAACGGGTATCCATTGGACAAATATATTATACTAGAACTGACATGTGATTACATTATCACGCAATTTGGGTGCATAGATCCTGAGAAATCAGTACCCAGAACAACCACCTCTGGCCGTAATAAAGGCCTTGATACTCCTGGGCATTGAGTCAAACAGAGCTGGGATGGCGTGTACAGGTACAGCTGCCCATGCAGCTTCAACACGATACCACAATTCATCAAGAGTAGTGACTGGCGAATGGTGATGAGCTAGTCGCTCGGCCACCATTGACCAGACGTTTTCAGTTGGTGAGAGATCTGGAGAATGTACTGGCCAGGGCAGCAGTCGAACATTTTCTGTATCCAGGAAGGCCCGTACAGGACCTGCAACAGGCGGTCGTGCATTATCCTGCTGAAATGTAGGGTTTCGCAGGGATCGAATGTAGGGTCGGCCACGGGTCGTAACACATCTGAAATGTAAAGTTCACTATTCAAAGTGCCGTCAATGCGAACAACAGGTGACACCGTACTATCACGCCGGGTGATACGCCAGTATGCCGATGACGAATACACGCTTCCAATGTGCGTTCACCGCGATGTCCTGGATTCATCTCAAAAAATGACGTCTTGCCATTCGTGCACCCAGGTTCGTCGTTGAGTACACCATCGCAGGTGCTCCTGTCTGAGATGCAGCGTCAAGGGTAATCGCAGCCATGGTCTCCGAGCTGAAGTCCATGCTGCTGCAAACGTCGTCGAACTGTTCGTGGAGATGGTTGTTGTCTTGCAAACGTCCTCATCTGTTGATTCAGGGATCGAGACGTGGCTGCACGATCCGTTATAGCCATGCGGATAAGATGCCTGTCATCTCGTCTGCTAGTGATACGAGGCCGTTGGGATCCAGCACAGGGTTCCGAATTACCCTCCCGAACCCACCGATTCCATATTCTGCTAACAGTCATTGGATCTAAACCAACGCGAGCATCAATGTCGCGGTACGATAAACCGCAATCGCGATAGGCTACAATCCGACCTTTTTTCAAAGTCGGAAACGTGATGGTATGCATTTCTCCTCCTTACACGAGGTATCACAACAACGTTTCACCAGGCAACGCCGCTCAACTGCTGTTTGTGTATGAGAAATCGGTTGGAAACTTTCCTCATGTCAGCACGTTGTAGGTGTCGCCACCGGCGCCAACCTTGTGTGAATGCTCTGAAAAGCTAATCATTTGCATATCACAGCATCTTCTTCCTGTCGGTTAACTTTCGCGTCTGTAGCACGTTATCTTCTTGGTGTAGCAATTTTAATGGGCCGTAGTGTAGTCACCAACAGTATCTAGCCAGACATTCACGTAGAATCGCAATCGATGAGGGCGAGTAAATGTGGCATGTCGAATAATCTCACTCAAAAAATGGGAATTGTGGCTGTTGAAGACCCCATCACACCCGAACATTACTTCACTGTAAACAGTACAAAGGACGGATATGTAGGATGCATTTGACACTGTTCCAGGTACCACTTCGAGAAATGTGCTCCGAGTGAATAATCATCTGGTCCCATATTACGAACACACTAAGTGAAGTGAATAAACAACTGCTCTTGAAGCACGTTTCTTACATTCGTATAATTCATTCTCATGTTATGCGCAACTTCACGAGTGCTGAGAGCGATTGCTCTCTCTAGCGGATTAAAAAATGCTCGTAGGTAATAATGACATTAGAAAAAAATGTTCAAATGTGTGTGAAATCTTATGGGACTTAAGTGCTAAGGTCATCAGTGTCTAAGCTTACACACTACTTAACCTAAATTATCCTAAGGACAAGCACACACACCCATGCCCGAGGGAGGACTCGAACCTCCGCCGGGACCAGCCGCACAGTCCATGACTGCAGCGCCCCAGACTGCTCGGCTAATCCCGCGCGGCATGACATTAGAGGGAAAACTGTTTGTTTAGGTGTCCCATCTAAGCTCCCAGCATTTGTCGGTTTAAGTAATTTCACCCTGTATAATCATTACAAACTGACAATAAATTCTGCATTCAAGTGCATTAATTACCTTTTCTGATTACGACTTGCCGTACTTGAAAGAAAGCGGAAAGCGTAATAAGATAGCCAGTCCAAAGTGCACTTGAAGTACTCGACACGTAACATCTTGCAAATTTGAGGCCAACAAGTTGCTAATCGCAACATCACACCAAATTTCAGTCTACGTTACTACTGATACTACCGTAACATCTCCGATCACGCATGTGCTGAGCAGGTCCTTCAAAACTTTTCCACCGCCCACAGCAAGATAACCAGAAAAATAGGTATTAAATGTGAAAGCAGAAAGGGACAACAGTACCGGCAGTGGGCGCGGCACGTGTTGCTCGAGTTCGCTGCGATAACTTCGCCCTCTGCAGCAGTGCGCCGGCAACAATACCGTGCACTTTATCCGCACAGACCACGCCACGCGGCAGCGGCCAGCCGGACAGACTGCAAAAAGCGGGCTTTGCGGCGTGGCGGCGCGCCGCGACCGCACATGTGAGCGCGCATGCTAATGTCCCGCTTCTGCATGAGCTGGGCTGCGGCCACACCACACCACACCGCACCGATCACCCGGCACACTCGCGAACAGCCAGCACAGCGCGCGGCTAGGTCCCGCAACTGCGCTCCGCACTTTTCGTTGGCGGGTATAACACCACAAATTAAGAATTGGCTGCCTCACCCCAAAAGGTTGGTAAATGGCAGCAGAGACACCGAAAACTAGACTGTTACCGCACTAAGTCATCAGTGTGCAATTGTTGTTGTTGTCGTTGTTGTTGTGGTCTTCAGTCCTGAGACTGGTTTGATGCAGCTCTCCATGCTACTCTATCCTGCGCAAGCTTCTTCATCTGCCAGTACCTACTGCGACCTACATCCTTCTGAACCTGCCTAGTGTATTCATCTCTTGGTCTCCCTCTACGATTTTTACCCTCCACGCTGCCCTCCAATCCTAAATTTGTGTTCCCTTGATGCCTCAGAACATGTCCTACCAACCGGTCCCTTCTTCTAGTCAAGTTGTGCCACAAACTCCTCTTCTCACCAATTCTGTTCAATACCTCCTCATTAGTTATGTGATCTACCCATCTAATCTTCAGCACTCTTCTGTAGCACCACATTTCGAAAGCTTCTATTCTCTTCTTGTCCAAACTATTTATCGTCCATGTTTCACTTCCATACATGGCTACAATCCATACAAATACTTTCAGGAACGACTTCCTGACACTTAAATCTATACTCGATGTTAACAAATTTCTCTTCTTCAGAAACACTTTCCTTGCCATTGCAAGTCTACATTTTATATCCTCTCTACTTCGACCATCGTGAGTTATTTTGCTCCTCAAATAGCAAAACTCCTTTACTACTTTAAGCGTCTCATTTCCTAATCTAATTCCCGCAGCACCACCCGATTTAATTCTACTATATTCCGTTATACTCGTTTTGCTTTTGTTGATGTTCATCTTATATCCTCCTTTCAAGACACTGTCCATTCCGTTCAGCTGCTCTTCCAGGTCCTTTGCTGTCTCTGACAGAATTACAATGTCATCGGCGAACCTCAAAGTTTTTATTTCTTCTCCATGGATTTTAATACCTACTCCGAACTTTTCTTTTGTTTCCTTTACTGCTTGCTCAATATACAGATTGAATAACATAGGGGATAGGCTACAACCCTGTCTCACTCCCTTCCCAACCTCTGCTTCCCTTTCATGTTCCTCGACTCTTATAACTGCCATTTGGTTTCGATACAAATTGTAAATAGCCTTTCGCTCCCTGTATTTTACCCCTGCCACCTTCAAAATTTGAAAGAGAGTATTCCAGTTAACTTTGTCAAAAGCTTTCTCTAAGTCTACAAATGCTAGAAACGTAGGCTTGCCTTTCCTTAATCTTTCTTCTAAGATAAGTCGTAGGGTCAATATTGCCTCACGTGTTCCAACATTTCTACGGAATCCAAACTGATCTTCCCCGAGGTCGGCTTCTACCAGTTTTTCCATTCGTCAGTAAAGAATTCGTGTTAGTATTTTGCAGCTGTGCAATTATCCAATAATAATTCTTAACTCAGAGAGTCAGCGGCTGTATATGAAGCTCCGAGAGGCAACTCGTGGGCAATGCTACAGACATGTACATCTGTATCTACACCTGCATCATACTCCGTAAGCCACCTAATGGTGTGTGGCGGAGAGTACTTTCGGTACCACTATCTGATCCCCCCCAACCCTGTTCCACTCGCGAATAGTGTGTGGGAAGAATGATTGTCGGTAAGCATCCGTATTGGCTCTAATTTCTCGAATTTTCTCCTCGTGGTCAATAGGCGAGATGCATGTGGGTGAGAGTAATATGCTGTCTGATTCCTCGTGAAAAGTGTTGTCCCGAAATTTCAATAGAAAATCTCTCCGTGGTGCACAACGCCTCTCTTGTAACGTCTGCCAGTGGTCTTTGTTTAGCATCTCCGTAACGCTCTCTCGCCAGCTACACGATCCCGTGACGAAACGCGCCGCTCTTCGTTGGATCTTCTGTATCTCCTCTATCAGTCCTACCTTATAGGGATCCCAGTTAGATGAACAATACTCAAGAATCGAGCGAACAAGCGCCTTATAAGCCACTTAACATTTCCTTAAGATTCTTCCGATGAGTCTGGTGTCTGCTTTTCCTACTTTCTGTTTTATGTGGTCATTCCACTTAAGGTCGCTCTGGATAGTTACGCCTAGATATTTTGCGGCAGACGCTGTCTCCATCTCTCTGTCATCAATAGTTTATCTGTTCAGTAGTGGATTTCTTTTCCTATGTATGGGAAATATGTTACATTTACTTACCTCCAGTCACATTGACCACCTTTCAAAAGTCTTGATAACCACCTTTTGCAGCGCTGAAGTGTAGGAAGGGTCTCAATGAGGTTCTGGAGGATGTTGCTGTGGTCTTCAGGTGAAGATTAGTTGGACGCAGCTCTCCGTGCTATTCTATCCTGTGCGAGCCTCCATCTCCGAATAATTACTACAACCTGAATCTGCTTATTGTATTCATCTCTCCGTCTCCCTCTATCATTTTTACCCTCCAGCACTAAACTGGTGATCCCTTAATGACCCAGAATGTGTCCCACCAACCGATCCCTTGTTGTAGTCAACTTGTGCCACAAATTGCTTTGCTCGCCAATTCTGTTCAGAACCTCCTCATTAGTTACATGATTTGTCCATTTAATCCTCTGCATTCTTCTGTAGCACCACATTTCAAAAGCTTCTATTCTCGTTTTGCCTAAATTGTTTATCTTCCATGCTTCATTTCCATACATGGCTACACGCCTTACACATCCTTTCAAATAAGGGCTCCTGACACTTAAATCTATACTCGACGTTAACAAATTTCTCTCTCTTCAGGAACGCTTTTCTTGCCATCGCGAGTTTACATTTTATATTCTCTCTACTTCAGTCAAAGTCAGTCATTTAGCTGCCAAAATGGCAAAACTGATCTATTGCTCTAAGTTTCTCGCTTCCTAATCTAATTCCATTAGCATCACCAGATTTAATTCGACTGCATTCCATTCTCCTCGTTTTGCTTTTGTTGATGTTCTTTCTTTATGCTCCTTTCAAGACACTGTCCATTCCATTCAACTGCTCCTCCAATCCTTTGCTGTTCAAATGGTTCAAATAGCTCTGAGCACTATGGGACTTAACATCTGAGGTCATCAGTCTCGTAGAACTTAGAACTTCTTAAACCTAATTAACCTAAAGACATCACACACATCCACACCCGAGGCAGGATCCGAACCTGCGACCGTAGCGGTCACGCGGTTCCAGACTGAAGCGCCTAGAACCGCTCGGCCACTTCTGCCGGTTTCCTTTGCTGTCTCTGGCAGTATTACAATGTCATCTGAAAAACTCGAAATTTTTATTTCTTCTCCCCTAACTTTAATTCCTACTCTGAATTTTTCTTTTGCTTACTTTACTGCTTGCTCAATGTACAGACTGAAAAACATAGGGATATGGTGCAACCTTGACTCACTCCCTTCTCAACCACTGTTTCCTTTTCATGCTGGTTTCTGTACAAGTTGCAAATAGCCTTTCGCACCCTGTATTTTACCCCCGCTGCCCTCAGAATTTCAAAGAGAGTATTCCAGTCAACATTATCAAAAACTGTGAAACACGGTGAAACTGACGGTTTTGTCCACTTTCAAACTACCGATATACATATAGCGTATTCCTTTATTTTTATAAAAGATTATTCGATAGTGATTGCCAGTATATGAAGGATTTGCAGACGTTTTATTTCTTGGCAACTACATTTGGCTGGGCCGGCAAATTCACAGACAGACAGCAGATCAAAGCGGGTCGAAGCGCACCATTAACTTAACGCAGGTTGTAAAAGGTGACGCCGGCGCCAGGTGGAATAGCGTCCGCTGTTTTGTGTACTGGTCAGGGCGAGGGGACGCACAGCGCTAGCCTACACAGTGCAGACTTCAGGTAATGCCGTGGCTGTCCAGACGGCCGCAAAGTCGTTGGTATTCTGCAGAAATTACCGCTGCTTCCACGTTCCTAAAGCGTTTCTATGCGGTGATCACGTCGTAAAGAACAGTAAAGGTCCTGGCAGGCGGAAAACAATGAGCCTTGGGTGGAGGATGCAGAGAAGACCGCGCTAGTTGTAACACCACAGCTCTAATACTCTACCGATTTATTTTGCCTTTTGTTTTATTTAATGTTACATCGTTGAGCTTTTGTAAATGTGTTTGATTGAATCTATAACAGAAAGTTGTATACTCTTTTCTTTGTTAAAACTTTGATGTTATGATTTGATTCATGCAATGTAGTATATATGTCATTTAAATTCTTTGTCTCCATTGGAGGGAGACAAAACTTACTGTATACATTTGGAATTTAGTTGAATATTTTTTTGTAGAAAATGGAGACAAAACTTACTGTATACATTTGGAATTTAGTTGAATATTTTTTTGTAGAAATACTAATATGTGCAAATGTTCTGTGTTATTTAAAATGTTTGTTTGCTGTTATGTAAACTTCTGACCTTCACTTTCGATTCTTAGTTATGTGGTATGTAAGAGGTAGTGTGGTTCCCCTAGGGAACGGAACTTAGTATCGCGCGCAAATTGTGGTTGGCCTAGGTAGAAAAGGTGGACCCAAGAGTCAGTCGGGGAAGAGCTACCAAACTGTGCACTGCCCATGTGCTGGTTCCGAGAGGGGCTTATCCTGCCGCTTACCAATGCCTCGGATGGATGGATAAATACCTTGAACTATTCTGGAATTGGTATCTATCATCGCCACCAAGAAGGGACAGAGTGCAGCAATTCTGCCTGCAAATCCACCTACCAACATGCAGTTGCCACCACATTGCACAATCACTGTAACGGAATACTATAATGATGTACAGTGAAGGATCACTTATTGGATGTTTTAGTGTGCACAAATATAAGGTAACTTATAATTGAATTTATGTACCTACCTTGATTTGATCCCTATCACAACACCTCTCAGGTTCCTCTCCATTTGAACTATGATTACCGAGTGTCCTAGTTTGTGGAAAAAATGAAAGCCTCCAAGTGATGGAAACATTCCAATTTAAAGTATTTTTTGAGTGTCAAAGACACCTATTTAATCATTACATGAAAGTAGAAGACTGTGGTAATAAAGAAAATTTGCTGTTTCTTTTAAAAATTAAAAGTTCTTAAAACTGAGGCTGATAAAGTTTTGCTTAGTTAATGATCATAGTGCTGCCTGTAGTAAATTATAAAAGGTGAGTCGGTTTCTTGTAAATCTGTCAACATTGTGTCTCACTACAGCAAAAGTCGTGAATTGCATTTGTGGAAAGTTATATTTGTTTGCTAAGCACTTGTTTCTTTCGGGCATTGAAAGTGCATATTACTAGTGTAACAAGAACCACAGGTTATCCTTTACCACTATTTATGAAAACAATAATTTCTTTATTGAAAAGACAGTGAGAAGTAACCTGTTAGTGAATTTCATTAAACTTTCATTCTAAATAGAATTGTATTTACTTGAGAGATATTTAATCTGTGACCAGTTCATAATTTTGCAGTGAACTACATTCATAATTTTATGTCAGCTATGAAAATGTTTGAACAATAATACTGAACCTATGTCCAATTTATGAGTCTACGGTGAATATTAATAGTAATGTTATAAAGACCATTCAGTTTGAATAAGCACTGAAAGTAATAGTGTGTTTCATTATCTGTTATATTTATGCAAATAGTCTGTCCTGTTCTGTCAGCTTCCAATCTTAACCGTGCAAATATGCAGGTATCAGAGTTCATTGCACTCGCGTGTGGCAAAATATAGGTTGTATTTGTCCGTTAAAGTTACTCACACCTACTTTCTTAAACAAGAACGTTAATCTTTCTCTTGCCTAATTGGGCTGGCGACCGTTTTCCTTATTCTTTAAACAGTGTAGCTAGGTAAAACATTATTTGTTACTGTTTGAATAATTACGTAATTCTGATTTTCACTTCCGATAAGCCACCTCCGTTAGGTACAACACGGTCAACATAACAAAATTCCTCACAGAGGGTAACACTGCTCTGTTGCGTTATACCATAGTTGCTTTAATAAGATAGTTTTATTTTACAAACTGCCTCCAGCTTCGAGGTCATGGTATAGCAGTAGCAGACGGAAGTGTTATACAGTCTGTCGATAGGAGAGCAATATACCGGTGGATATTACGCAGACTGTGAAATCTACAGGTACTTACGGTTTATGCTCTCGGCGAAACACGCCAGGCGATGTGTCAGGATTGTATAAGTATGAAACTGCAACTTTCTCGTCCCAAAAATACCTGTAACTGGCCCCTTATATAGACAAAGCAGACAATAACCTTAGGAAGGTCGTAGGAAACAACATGCTAAAGCGCTGCTTTGAGGTACCGACAGGACGGAGCCAAAACACATTCCTTTCTTTACCTCTACGCCTCCGGGTGCGAAAATGCGGGAATTTCATTGGTCAGTCTGGTCTGACGTAGTAGTCTCGGAAGATTATTGAGAAGTGGGAGAATGCTCCAGGAGAATTAATACTTGTCACTGGATGACTGCTCGTGAGAGGCTAGGACTGGCTCTGGAAGACTAATGCGAGGGAAGAGAAGAGGAACTAAGGACACTCCGTTCGCGGCTACTCACAGAATTACTTCGAATTCTACTCGCAGTGAGAAGCAGTAATTTCGCGTTGCAGCTCCAACTGGAGCATGATGCAGAATTTGCATTAGGGTGCTTTTCGGGATTCACAGGCATCGTATCCAACAGAGTAGCCGACAACAGCAGCACGAGTGGATAACATAGTGACGCTATTTTAAAACAAAGGTAAGATTCGTAATCGGCTTTGGCATGTATAGATCGTAACGCACTCGGTAGCAATAGTGTGTTAATGAGTAGGAGCAAGACGTCCTTCTGGCATGAATAATTTTACGAACCTACCATTGGTTCTTTGCCTTGAATCTCCGCCAACCTTAGTTGATTGTAACTGTTTCATGTTCTTGTGATAATTTGTCAGTGAATGGGATGATATTAAACATGTTCCTGTTGTAATTCAACACAAATATTGCACTCGATTTGTATGAGGATTTATAACAAACAATAGAACTTACGGTAACTTTGGCTTTCATTATATACATATCTCACCTGTCACAAAATTAAATTACTGTGTCACTATTCTATCACCCTATTAAAGTCTGTAGCATCATAATTTAGCGTTAATAAAAAAATGCTTGCGTAACAAATGATAATTTACAGTCTTCATTGGGCATCTACATACCGATACAGGTTAATTAACTAATGGCTGTACAGTGAGGGCCGATACTGAATGGATTTATGAGTATAAAGCTTGATTTATATTTTTTCATTTTATGTTCGTCAGTGCCTTCTGGCTGGCGGTAAGCTGCAGCGTCTCAGTCACGTTGCCCAGAACCCTATAGAACCACCCTGAAACTCACGTGTTGAACCATCAGTAGCTATACTCACGTGTTGCTGACGAGGTAACGCTACCTAACTGCGCGTCTTACGACCTGGCTTGGAGGTGGTCAAGTGGGGGTTGAACCGCGGCCAGCTGCCGGGAGCGGACACACCGTTCGCTCTCTTCTGCTGGCAGCTTCCAAACCGATCAGACGCCCTCCTCACCTGCTCTCTTGGGCGGCTGCCCATTCAGTCTCGGTGGCTTCTCCGTCTTAGTATCTTGCAACCATGACTTATTAAACTGATAGTTCGACAATATTCACATCTGGTGGCGCCTGCTTTCTTTGGAATTTGAATTATTATATTATTCTTGAAGCCTGAGGGTATTTCACCTGCCTCATAAGTCTCGCTCACCAGATAGAAGAGTATTGTAATGGCTGGCTCTCTCGAGGCTGTCAGTAGTTCTAACGGAATGTTATCTACTCACAGGGCCTTGCTTCGACTTAGGTCTTGCAATGTTCTGTCAAATTGTTCTTGCAGTATCTATACCCTCTTCCATTTCTATAATACTTCCATCAAGTCCATCTCCCTTATATAGATCCTCCATATCCTCCTACCTTTCAGCTTTCCCTTCTTTGCTTAAGACTGGTTTACCAGTTGAACTCATGACGTTCATACAGCTACTTCTCTTTTCTCCGAAGGCCTCTTTAATTTTCCTGTAGGTGGAGCATATTTCACCCTCCGGGTGAAATATGCTTTTGAGATTTCTCCATAGCCATTTTGCACTTCTTGACAATCTTTTCTTTGATGTTTTCATTCCCTTTCGCCTGCTTTATTTACTGCATTTTTATATTTTCTCCTTTCATCAATAAAATTCTACATTTCTTTTGCTATCCGAGTATTTCTGCTAGCCTTCGACGTTTTACCTATTTGATCCTCTGCTGCTGTGGCTATTTCATGTCTCAAAGCTATCCATACTGTATTCCTTTCCCCTATTCTTGTCGATCGCTCCCTAATGCTCCCATTCTCAACAACCTCTGGTTCTTTCAGTTTACTCAGGTCCCATCTCCTTAATTTCCTACCTTTTTTGCAATTTCTTCAGTTTCAATCTATAGTTCATAACCAATAAATTGTGATCAGAGTCCACATCTACCTCTGGAAATGTCTTTCAATTTAAAATCTGTATCCGAAATCTCTGTGTGACATCAAACCTCCCGTTGTCTCCATCTCTCTTCTATATATACAACCTTCTTTCATGGTTCATAAACCAAGTATTAGCGACGATTAAATTATTCCTCGTGCAGAATTATACTAGGCAGCTTCCTCTCTCATTCCTCCCCCCCCCCCCCCACCCAGTTCACATTCAGCTACTATTTTAAGTACACTTCCTATTCCTACTATCGATTTGGTCTCCCTAACTATCTGAATAATATCTTTCATCTCATACATTTCTTAATGTTCTTCATCCTATGTCGAGCTAGGTGGCACATACACTCCTGGAAATGGAAAAAAGAACACATTGACACCGGTGTGTCAGACCCACCATACTTGCTCCGGACACTGCGAGACGGCTGTACAAGCAATGATCACACGCACGGCACAGCGGACACACCAGGAACCGCGGTGTTGGCCGTCGAATGGCGCTAGCTGCGCAGCATTTGTGCACCGCCGCCGTCAGTGTCAGCCAGTTTGCCGTGGCATACGGAGCTCCATCGCAGTCTTTAACACTGGTAGCATGCCGCGACAGTGTGGACGTGAACCGTATGTGCAGTTGACGGACTTTGAGCGAGGGCGTATAGTGGGCATGCGGGAGGCCGGGTGGACGTACCGCCGAATTGCTCAACACGTGGGGCGTGAGGTCTCCACAGTACATCGATGTTGTCGCCAGTGGTCGGCCGAAGGTGCACGTGCCCGTCGACCTGGGACCGGACCGCAGCGACGCACGGATGCACGCCAAGACCGTAGGATCCTACGCAGTGCCGTAGGGGACCGCACCGCCACTTCCCAGGGACACTGTTGCTCCTGGGGTATCGGCGAGGACCATTCGCAACCGTCTCCATGAAGCTGGGCTACGGTCCCGCACACCGTTAGGCCGTCTTCCGCTCACGCCCCAACATCGTGCAGCCCGCCTCCAGTGGTGTCGCGACAGGCGTGAATGGAGGGACGAATGGAGACGTGTCGTCTTCAGCGATGAGAGTCGCTTCTGCCTTGGTGCCAATTATGGTCGTATGCGTGTTTGGCGCCGTGCAGGTGAGCGCCACAATCAGGACTGCATACGATCGAGGCACACAGGGCCAACACCCAGCATCATGGTGTGGGGAGCGATCTCCTACACTGGCCGTACACCACTGGTGATCGTCGAGGGGACACTGAATAGTGCACGGTACATCCAAACCGTCATCGAACCCATCGTTCTACCATTCCTAGACCGGCAAGGGAACTTGCTGTTCCAACAGGACAATGCACGTCCGCATGTATCCCGTGCCACCCAACGTGCTCTAGAAGGTGTAAGTCAACTACCCTGGCCAGCAAGATCTCCGGATCTGTCCCCCATTGAGCATGTTTGGGACTGGATGAAGCGTCGTCTCACGCGGTCTGCACGTCCATCACGAACGCTGGTCCAACTGAGGCGCCAGGTGGAAATGGCATGGCAAGCCGTTCCACAGGACTACATCCAGCATCTCTACGATCGTCTCCATGGGAGAATAGCAGCCTGCATTGCTGCGAAAGGTGGATATACACTGTACTAGTGCCGACATTGTGCATGCTCTGTTGCCTGTGTCTATGTGCCTGTGGTTCTGTCAGTGTGATCATGTGATGTATCTGACCCCAGGAATGTGTCAATAAAGTTTCCCCTTCCTGGGACAATGAATTCACGGTGTTCTTATTTCAATTTCCAGGAGTGTAAAATTGTGCTACCGTGGTGAGCGTGAGCTTCGTGTCTGTCATGGCTACAATAATGCATTCACTATGATGTTCGTAGTAGCTTATCGGCGTTCCTATCTTTTTATTCATTATTAAACCTAATCCTGCATTATCCCTATTTGGTTTTGTATTTATAAACCCGTAATCACGTGACAAAAAGTTCTGTTCCTCCTGCCACCGAACTTCACTAACTCACAATACATCTAATTTTAACCTATCTATTTTCCTTTTAAAATTTCCTAAGCCAGCTGCCCGATTAAGGGATCTGACATTCCACGCTCCGATCCGTAGAACGCCAGTTTTGTTTCTCCTTGTAACGGCATTCTCCTAAGTAGTCCGCACCCGGAGATCCGAATGGGGGACTATTTTTTATCCGGAGTATTTTGCCCAAGAAGGTGCCATCATTTAACCATACAGTAGAGCTGCAAGCGCTCGGTAAAAGTTATGGTTGTAGTTTCCCCTTGCTTTCAGCCGCTCGCAGTGCCATCGCAGCAAGGCCGTTTTGGTAGTGTGACAAGGACAGATCGCTCAGTCATACATACTAATGCCGCTGGAACAACTGAAAAGGCTGCTGTCCCTCTTTAGCAACCATATTTTTGTCTGGCCCTCAACAGATACCCGTCTGCTGTGGTTGTGGGAAAAACGTAGAAAGCATAGTGGTAGATGGCTGGCACATCAAGGTACGTAAGAAATATAAATATTTGATAAGCATTGCGTTGGAAGACGGAACAAGTAACTGGGAAACAAAGTAAGGAGTAGCCCTTTAGAAAACAGCAATCCACAAGCTAAATCCTTGGTTGCGGTTTTCTAAACTGGAAAGTAAGGATGATGCTCTACAGAGATACTGTAGAGCCTATCGCGACCTACGGAAGCTAGTGCTGGAAGCTTACTGCAAAAATAAAAACAAACTAAGAGTTGTAGAAATGGACTATCTCAGAAGATCATGTAGGATCCTTCGGCGAAACTGTGCAAGAAATACCATGATCAGCGAAATGATCCAGATTCAAGAATGCATCGCAGGTAGAATAGAAGAAGAGCCTGTCATGAATGTCATGAACATACTGTGCGAACTGCAGACAACCAGAAAATACACTGCTGTGTCATTCTCAGTGAAGAAAATGAAGAGGATCACTGAAGGCAGCCTTATTAAATGGAGTAAAGGAGGCAATATGAAATGAGAGAGAGAGAGAGAGAGAGAGAGAGAGAGACAGGAGAAGAAGAAGAAGAAGAAGAAGAAGACAAGGAAGCATGGGAAGATAGAAACCAATGTTGACAGATATGCCCGACGCGACTACAGCTACAGGAAACCCACAGAAAGAAGAATAATCCCAGATGGACATATTCCGTGACCTTTGCACTTGCGTGTTTCCGACACATATATTTCCCTCCACCGTATACATATTCATCGTTATTCTGGTTTTGTCATAGTTCATTTTTAGATCAACTTCTGAGCAGCACAACCAAGTTGACTGAATGTATATGAACAGTCATGTACTGCTGAGTAAAAACCCCATCGAGAATTATCTACACATGGCGCTCTCCAGCTACATGCATCTTTGACGCTGCCGCATGTTCTCCGGCTGCCTATATGTTTTGCATCAGACCGTCGTCTCAGTTTTTTCGTATTTCTTGGGATCCAGCAGAGAAGTTCTTTGAGCCATCCACCATTCCCTAAGGCTGGTTACACATTCCACCCACCACATAAACCACCCAGCTCTATTTCATTTTCTTCGCTGGCATAATTACGTCTTCTGCGGAAGTATGATTGCCGACACATTTGTCTGTTTCTCCCTCTCTCCTAGCAACTCACAACATGCAACTCTCCTTCGCTCACTGAAAATCTGCTTTTCGACTTGCTGTCGAACTTAAAGGCCTACCATCTATATTACTAAGCGGCTAACCTGCGGTACGGTAACCCATCCCAAGTTGCAGAGTGCCAATCTAACGACATACAGGGGCAACGAATCCCTTCCTTACTCTCAATGTTTCATAGAATATTTCACCTAATTTCAAAATTTAAAAATCTACTAATTAAGAGGTATAATCTTATGTTACAGGTTTAACACAATAAAACAAGTATCACAGATAGAAACAGGGTGTGTGTGTGTGTGTGTGTGTGTGTGTGTGTGTGTGTTGAGGCTGCATATCTCAAGACGCGTAAATACACTCCTGGAAATGGAAAAAAGAACACATTGACACCGGTGTGTCAGACCCACCATACTTGCTCCGAACACTGCGAGAGGGCTGTACAAGCAATGATCACACGCACGGCACAGCAGACACACCAGGAACCGCGGTGTTGGCCGTCGAATGGCGCTAGCTGCGCAGCATTTGTGCACCGCCGCCGTCAGTGTCAGCCAGTTTGCCGTGGCATACGGAGCTCCATCGCAGTCTTTAACACTGGTAGCATGCCGCGACAGCGTGGACGTGAACCGTATGTGCAGTTGACGGACTTTGAGCGAGGGCGTATAGTGGGCATGCGGGAGGCCGGGTGGACGTACCGCCGAATTGCTCAACACGTGGGGCGTGAGGTCTCCACAGTACATCGATGTTGTCGCCAGTGGTCGGCGGAAGGTGCACGTGCCCGTACCATCATATTTTCAAGAACTGGCCAAGATACATAAATATTGTCTGACAGCGTTCATTAGTGTGTTTTTGAGTTGTACGTTTCCTACCGTGCTTCGTTTATTAGACATAACTTTTCTCTTGGAAAGGTTCATGTTCAGTTCCACTGACTGAGAATCCAAATCGATATGAGATACGAAGGTCTTCAGTTCTTCAAAATCATTTGCCAATAGTACAATGTCATCTGCAAATCACAAGTTGTTAAATTTCTTCCTGTTGATATCAAATTCCTTCATCTTTCCAGTGCGATTTTGACATTTCCATTTCCATGACGGCAAAGAACTGCTTGGGAAAGATGGAACCACTTTGTTACACTGTTGTGTGAATTGAAAGCTCTCGAGTTGATTCCCTGACACTAACAAAAGCCCTAGAAATCTCGTCTACACGGTACGGGATTTTAGTATAGGCCGCCTTCACTCAGAGCTCAGTTTTATTGCTTAGTTTGCTAATAAAGAGACTGTGTTGAAATTCTGAGCACTCTTTGATTTGCAGATGAAACAAAGTGGATGCAGAGTGGACAGTTTCAATCTTTCAGGGACACAATAATCATCGAAATGAACGTAAGCCGTCATACCCATACGCACTGAAGAAACACACAAAATAGTGTCGCTGTTCAATCCTTGATATTTGTACTCGATGAGTAAAAGAGAGAAATTTACTGTAGGGACACAACGTGTATTAAGTAACGATAACAGAAACGAGCCGTGAGCAGTACGCACGCCTGCTTGTGATTAGGCGGTAATAAATAATTCTTAAAGCGGGTTAGTCAGGAGAGCTTCTGTGAAGTTTAGAACGTAGGAGATGAGGCACTGATGGAAGTAAAGCTCTAAGGACGGGTCGTGAGTCGTGCTTGGGGAACACAGTCGGTAGAGCACTTGCTCGCAAAAGGC
This sequence comes from Schistocerca nitens, assembly GCF_023898315.1. NCBI lineage: Eukaryota > Metazoa > Arthropoda > Insecta > Orthoptera > Acrididae > Schistocerca > Schistocerca nitens. The sequence goes on from NC_064614.1 coordinate 816,983,995, forward strand.
AAAGGCCTCGACTTCGAGTCTCGGTCCAGCATACAGCGGCGGCCGCTGTGGCCGAGAGGTTCTAGGCGCTTCAGTCCGGAACCGCGCTGCTGCTCCGGTCGCAGGTTCGAATCCTGCCTCGGGCATGAATGTGTGTGATGTCCTAAAGTTGGTAAGATTTAAGTAGTTCTTAGTCTAGGGGACTGATGACCTCAGATGTTGAGACCCGTAGTGGTTAGAGCCACTTGAACCATTTGAACCAGCACACAGAATTAATCTGCCAGGAAATTTCGTATCAGCGCACACTCCGCTGCAGACTGAAAATTTCATTCTGAATTCATAGAGAAGATTGAGTGTGATTACTATATTAAACCATCAGAAATCATAAATAAAACGCCTCATTTAGAGAAGTCACGGGAAGCCTACACCACCGAATGTCTGTCGCCTCAATTGTGTTCACTTTCCCAACAGTTCCATCAAGTCACGCTCTTTCTTACTTTTATACGACTCAGGCATGCTTAGATTTTATTTGTGTTATTCATTCTTTAAGCTGCTTCTATAACATCCCGAAACTTTCAATTCATTCTTAAGTGCAAAGAAACTGAGAGTCAAAGGAAAAAAAACTAGGACAGAATTTTTTTGAGAGTGCCGTAATTAGTTTCCCACATAAATTATGCCGGTTTCGGCGTGATAATCGTTTCGGTAAGTCCACTGCCACGCAAAACACACAACTCTATCGGAGCTGTCAACGCTTTAAGCCACTACAGACCGTGGATACAACGCCCGGCCTGAATAAAGAGCGATCGAATTCCGCCGCGTGTAGTCTGTTGTTCCGCCGGCCGCGTTGTTAAATGTTCCTGCTGCGTTATTTTGCACTACGACAAAATTACAGTTTAAACCAAACCACTAAAACCATTAATGGGCCAGGCGTCATAAATTTTAAATTTGAGCTCTCTCTTACATAGCGGCGAGTTTAATCGAACGAAATGCGAGCGGCGAGCGCCATTAAATAAGTCGGTATGTAAATGTAAGAGAGTTAACGACCTCGCGTTCAATTTCCATTAGGCACGCTTAATCGACATTAACATATTTCCGGCATTAGCATATGACGCCGCAGTGTAAAATGCGGCGACAAAAGCAATATTGTTTGCGGATACCGCTGGCCTACCACTAGCAAGCGCCAACGAGTCATTCTCGCGCTCATATGGTATTACGTCGTATAGAAGGCTCCCTAATCTTTTGTCGACAGGGAAGACTTTGCGTTAAGAAGGAATTGTAAGCACAGCGTGTATCATAAATTAATAAAGCTATTTTCAGCTACTAAAATGGTGTTTCATAACTACTTTTTGCGAAGCCGTCGATGTCGCATTGAGAAATACCCTTTATTAATGCTGACATAATGTCCAGTATCAAACCATGGCCTTCATCGTAAGCATTGAAACGCCATACAACCAGTACATTCAGCACATTTGCAAATAACCATAATCGGCAATCGTAGGTAACATGTACAGATCGCCTACGAAATATGATCAATGTTTCTTGCCAACGTGGTCCTCATTGTGTTGACAAGAAGCACTCATCATCGAAATTCGGCAGGAAAAGTCTAAAAACAGCATCTTTAGTTTGTGAGATTGAAAAAACACGTGTGAAGCTTACGCCATATCGATGTAAGTTTTATAGAATTAATTCTTTAAGCGTAGTACCCTCAAGTACTGCATTTTTGAACTGTGTCACTGTCCTTGCCGCGTTGAAATATGTTATAGAAGATATTTCCAATTTCAACTCGATGGCTTCGCAAATAAAGTAGTTTTAATAAAAGAAACTAAATTGCTTATTCCTTTTTGCTGTATCATATAGGTTCATCAAGTGATGTTTTTGTTAGCATTCCAGGTTGCACAGCAACACAACACATATACTGTGTGAAATACGACGAAGTAGGGCACCAGCAGTGTTTGTTAACTTTCTCCAGGCTAAACGGGCAAACAGACAGAACTTACTGCTGTAATTGAATATAAGACAAAAATGCTGTCACTGACGAATGTTTTAAATCAACGAGAGGAGTTTTCTAAATTTTTATAGTAGCAAAGACAGATTTTAAATACCTACAGTAATTGTAAAGCCACTGCGGACACTGGCAACACAAAATCAGAAAGTACATTACCGTTTGTGATAGTTGCAACGCCAAGGACGAGACATGTGATAACAATGACATGTATTCCACAGAGTTGGGATATGACAATACACAAACGATTAGAACTGTAGAACCGTTCATGCACTCTGACCGTGGCAATGCAGTAATATGTGAAGCGGAAATTTACTACAATCACGACTCCATCGTCGTTGCACGCAGTTACATATGAGATATGCTGCTGGGGAACACGTTGCGACGCTGTTTGTAAATGCGTCACAAAGCTGTAACAGTGGTTGCAGGAGGACCAAAACGAACAAGTGGCTGATCGTCCACACCCACATATTTTCGCTAAGAAACTTGTTAGGCGACTGTGCAGGCCAATCAGTGGTGTCCGTCTTGTTCCGAAGAAGGCTTGCACATTGCTTGCCAGAAGTGGTCGGGCATTGTCCTCGTGAAATATGGCATTTGGATGTACAGACAGGTGCGGCAGTGCTTCGGTTTCTAAAACCTCTCTGATGTAGCGGTCGCTATTCAGATTGCACTTAATATACGAGGGGTCCAGAAAAATGTAGACACTCTCTGATAGTCCACATTGTAAAACGTAAACTCCGTCCAAGGGCCCTGGCGGACCCAAGAGTACCGACCGTCCGCCGTGTCATCCTCAGACCCTAGGCGTCACCAGATGCGGATATGCATATGGTCAGCACACCGCTCTCCCGGCCGTATGTCAGTTTCCGAGACCGGAGCCGCTACTTCTCAATCAAGTAGCTCCTCGGTTTGCCTCACAAGGGCTGACTGCACCCCGTTGGCCAACAGGGCTCGGTAGACCGGATGGTCACCCATCCAAGTGCTAGCCCGGCCCTACAGCGCTTAACTTCGGTGATCTGACGGGAACCGATGTTACCACTGCGGCAAGGCCGTTGGCCGATAATATCAATCGAACAAAATGGCATGCCGTTACAATTCTTGCACCGGGGGAGGGGGGGGGGGTGGGGCAAGGTTATTTTGTGTGTTCAGAATGACCCCCATTAGCAGCTAAACATCGTCAATGCCGCTGAACTGTTCACCAAACTACGGCCGTCAGTGTTGCCGGTGCGATCGCCACAGAGGACGTCTCGATGGTTTCTGGTAGCTCGTTCAGCGTAGGTGACTTCTGTTCATAAACCTCATTTCTCAAGGTCCCCCACAGAAGGGAAGGGAAGGCAAGAAGTGTAAGGTCTGGAGACGCTGATGGGTATTCAACAGTTCCTTTTCGACCTATCCATCGTCCAGATAGATTTTCATCCATGGAGGCTCTGACATCTCTGTGGTAGTAAAGAGGAGCGCCATCTTATTGTAGGTACAATCATTCATTTCCAAGCCGACCGTATTGGCCGTGCGGTTCTAGGCGCTACAGTCTGGAACTGGGCAACGGCTACGGTCGCAGGTTCGAATCCTGCCTCGGGCATGGATGTGTGTGATGTCCTTAGGTTAGTCAGGTTTAATTAGTTCTAAGTTCTAGGCGACTGATGACCTCAGAAGTTAAGTCGCATAGAGCTCAGAGCGATTTGAACCATTTTTTCATTTCCAAACATCTCTCGGATGGCAGGTAAAATCGATGTTTGCAGCATATGAAGATACATATCCCCAGCAACGGTACCTCCAAAGACGGATGGGCGAATCAAAGATCGCGATGACCGACCACACCATACATTGACACTCGGTAAATTAACATGTTTGTCCGCGTGAATGTGAGGATTGTCAGGAGTCCAGTAAACGTGGCGGTTTACAGTATCGTTCAGTTTGAATTGCACCTCGTCAAACCAGACAACCATCCCTACAAACCGTTCATCCTCGCGAAGCGTGCCTTCAAACCACTACCACTGCTTCATCCTTCGATCCAGGTCATCCTCGTTCATAGACTTCAGCAATATTGGACTGTCCACTTTGTAGCCCTCAGAATTCGTCGTACGCTTGATCAGGTTACACCTCTTTCAAGCACACCCTACTTCACAGATTTTTTAGGTGACTAGTAAAATGTTGTAACACAGAAACGTTGGAAACTGCACTTAATGTTTTTATTCGGCCAGACCTTTCGTTATGAACATCTTTAACAGTACCCTCAGTTTCAAGTTTATCCAGAATTCGATAACTTGTTGTACGTGTCGGTGGCTAAGTTCCATGCACGTTACGCCGTTGTATCGTAGTTGTACCTGTATCATGTTTCCGTACTTCCAGTAGTACTTCAACACGGCATTGCGTTGCTCAAACGAAAATCTTACTTTATTCATTGCTGCACTGTCATCTGCTGGAAGACGCTCGGCAAGATCTGTTGAGAGAACAATGGACTACGCTATAGCGCAAAATTATAACGATATGTCTTTTTTCCAAAGATATTAACTATCATAGAGTGTCTACATTTTTCTGGGTATCTCTGTATAGGAGACGAGATCGCGCGTTATAGCTAGTGGCCCACCGAACTTGGCTACACAGCTCAGCAGCGCAGTTTGCCCGACTGCGATCGCCACGGTAGCATCTAAAGCGTACACGGCCATCGCTGTAGGACGAGTCAAGGGGGGACTCGTCCTAAAGCACTACGTTTTGCAATTCAGCACTCCACTGGCAATGTTCACGAGGCTGTTGCATCTGAGGCTTTGGTAGTTTGCCAGCAGGAAAAGCCGACACAACAGCAAACATGCCCTCACTAAAGCCTTCAACAGACAGCGTCGAAACGTCGATATAGAGACGTTCACTGTCGTTGCAGTTCTCCAACGTCGAGCCAGTACTGTAGACGAATGTATTGTCATGCAGACAAGATGGCGGTCATCACGTGCTGTAATCACACGTGAGTCGTCCAGTACCCGTTCGTCGCTGTATGCGACATTTTTCTATCCACCGATTCCGCACATTCCTCACAGTCGTAGCAGCGTGTCATGTACGAGTCGAAATGTCACGGTACGACAAACCCGTTTCCGAAAGACCATTCTTCCCGTTTTGAACTCACCAACACGCCGCCATTGCGCCCTCTGGCGTTGCCGAGGCTTACCTGCGCTTGCTTCCACTCTTTCTTTTCGATTGATGGCTCTGGACCGAATGACCGTGGCGTAACACTGATCTGCCTGGACACACAAATGAGAGCGCTACTGGACCCACATCCACACTATCTCTCTTCAGTGTTACATTACTTATTACAGTTCCGCTGATCTACACACGATCCGACTTCGGACTGATCCAGATCACTCCTTCTGAATGTTTCGCAAAACAGTAGTGTACGGGTAATACGTCTGTAAAATTTAGCAGCCAATTTCTCACACCAAGACAAGAAAAATTATGCCCTCAACCATATATCGGAAATCTTGCAATGATAAGTAGTTTAGTAATTACACTACTGGCCATTAAAATTGCTACGCCAAGAAGAAATTCAGATGGTAAACGGGTATTCAATGGACAAATATACACTCCTGGAAATGGAAAAAAGAACACATTGACACCGGTGTGTCAGACCCACCATACTTGCTCCGGACACTGCGAGAGGGCTTTCCAAGCAATGATCACACGCATGGCACAGCGGACACACCAGGAACCGCGGTGTTGGCCGTCGAATGGCGCTAGCAGCGCAGCATTTGTACACCGCCGCCGTCAGTGTCAGCCAGTTTGGCGTGGCATACGGAGCTCCATCGCAGTCTTTAACACTGGTAGCATGCCGCGACAGCGTGGACGTGAACCGTATGTGCAGTTGACGGACTTTGAGCGAGGGCGTATAGTGGGCATGCGGGAGGCCGGGTGGACGTACCGCCGAATTGCTCAACACGTGGGGCGTGAGGTCTCCACAGTACATCGATGTTGTCGCCAGTGGTCGGCCGAAGGTGCACGTGCCCGTCGACCTGGGACCGGACCGCAGCGACGCACGGATGCACGCCAAGACCCTAGGATCCTACGCAGTGCCGTAGGGGACCGCACCGCCACTTCCCAGGGACACTGTTGCTCCTGGGGTATCGGCGAGGACCATTCGCAACCGTCTCCATGAAGCTGGGCTACGGTCCCGCACACCGTTAGGCCGTCTTCCGCTCACGCCCCAACATCGTGCAGCCCGCCTCCAGTGTCGCGACAGGCGTGAATGGAGGGACGAATGGAGACGTGTCGTCTTCAGCGATGAGAGTCGCTTCTGCCTTGGTGCCAATGATGGTCGTATGCGTGTTTGGCGCCGTGCAGGTGAGCGCCACAATCAGGACTGCATACGACCGAGGCACACAGGGCCAACACACGGCATCATGGTGTGGGGAGCGATCTCCTACACTGGCCGTACACCACTGGTGATCGTCGAGGGGACACTGAATAGTGCACGGTACATCCAAACCGTCATCGAACCCATCGTTCTACCATTCCTAGACCGGCAAGGGAACTTGCTGTTCCAACAGGACAATGCACGTCCGCATGTATGCCGTGCCACCCAACTTGCTCTAGAAGTTGTAAGTCAACTACCCTGGCCAGCAAGATCTCCGGATCTGTCCCCCATTGAGCATGTTTGGGACTGGATAAAGCGTCGTCTCACGCGGTCTGCACGTCCATCACGAACGCTGGTCCAACTGAGGCGCCAGGTGGAAATGGCATGGCAAGCCGTTCCACAGGACTACATCCAGCATCTCTACGATCGTCTCCATGGGAGAATAGCAGCCTGCATTGCTGCGAAAGGTGGATATACACTGTACTAGTGCCGACATTGTGCATGCTCTGTTGCCTGTGTCTATGTGCCTGTGGTTCTGTCAGTGTGATCATGTGATGTATCTGACCCCAGGAATGTGTCAATAAAGTTTCCCCTTCCTGGGACAATGAATTCACGGTGTTCTTATTTCAATTTCCAGGAGTGTATTACACTAAAACTGACATGTGATTACATTTTCACGCAATTTGAGTGCATAGATCCTCAGAAATCAGTACCCAGAACAACCACCTCTGGCCGTAATAACGGCCTTGATACGCCTGGGCATTGAGTCAAACAGAGCTTGGATGGCGTGTACAGGTACAGCTGCCCAAGCAGCTTCAACACGATACCACAGTTCATCAAGAGTAGTGGCTGGCATATTGTGATGAGCCAGTTGCTCGGCCACCATTGACCAGGCGTTTTCAGTTGGTGAGAGATCTGGAGAATGTACTGGCCAGGGCAGCAGTCGAACATTTTCTGTATCCAGGAAGGCCCGTACAGGACCTGCAACATGCGCTCGTGAATTATCCTGCTGAAATGTAGGGTTTGACAGGGATCGAATGAAGGGTAGAGCCACGGGTCGTAACACATCTGAAATGTAACGTCCACTGTTCAAAGTGGTGACCGAGATGTGTAACCAATGGCACCTCATACGATCGCGCCGGGTGATGCGCCAGTATGGCAATGACGAATTACACGCTTCCAATGTGCGTTCACCGCGATGTCGCCACACACGGATTCGACTATCATGATGCTGTAAACAGAACCTGGATTCATCCGAAAAAATGACGTTTTGCCATTCGTGCACCCAGGTTCGTCGTTGAGTACACCATCGCAGGCGCTCCTGTCTGTGATACAGCGTCAGGGGTAACCGCAGCCGTGGTCTCCGAGCTGATAGTCCATGCTGCTGCAAACGTCGTCGAACTGTTCGTGCAGATGGTTGTTGTCTAGCAAACGTCCCCATCTGTTGACTCAGGGATCGAGACGTGGCTGCATGATCCGTTACAGCCATGCGGATAACATGCCTGTCATCTCGACTGCTAGTGATACGAGGCCGTTGGGATCCAGCACGGCGTTCCGTATTACCCTCCTGAACCCACCGATTCCATATTCTGCTAACAGTCATTGGATCTCGACCAACACGAGCAACAATGTCGCGATACGATAAACTGCAATTGCGGTAAGCTACTATCCGACCTTCATCAAAGTCGGAAACGTGATGGTACGCATTTCTCCTACTTAGACGAGACATCACAAGAACGTTTCACCGGGCAACGCCGGTCAACTGCTGTTTGTGTATGAGAAATCGGTTGGAAACTTTCCTCATGTCAGCACGTTGTAGGTGTCGCCACCGGCGCCAACCTTGTGTGAATGCTCTGAAAAGCTAATCATTTGCTTATCACAGCATCTTATTCCTGTCGGTTAAATTTCGCGTCTGTAGCACGTCGTGTTCGTGGTGTAACAATTTTAATGGCCAGTAGTATAGTAATACTCTACGAGGGCGTCACGTCTCCTAATGTTTTATTCCATTTTTAATATCGGTTAATGTATTACGTATCATGCTTATTACTTGGTCGACTTTCAAACTTCGCTGATGCAAGTTGCAACCCTCTGCCGCTCGAGGGTTGGTTCAAACGACTCTGAGCACTATGGGGCTTAACATCTGAAGTCATCAGTCCCCTAGAACTTAGAACTACTTAAACGTAACTAATCTAAGGACATCACACACATCCATGCCCGAGACAGGATTCGAACCTGCGACAGTAGCGGTCGCGCGGTTCCAGACTGAAGCGCCTAGAACCGCTCAGCCACTCCAGCCGGCCCGCTCGAGGCCTCCGAATCGTAGTGTGCAAAGTGGCGCTGTGTGGCCGGGGTCTGAGAGATACTCAGAAAAGTGAAAGCACGCATTATAAGAGTCCGTCTGCACATGGAGCACCCTGTCCTTCAGTAAGGCAGCGGCACAGCACACTCGAGCGCTGCCACACTAGCAACAATCCGACGCCTCGGGCTCACTGTCACCGATCATCCTCCTTGGCCTATCCGATTTTCATCTGTTTCTAAAACTTAAAGAACGCCTTCGAGCACTTCAGTCTGATAGAGATGAAGAGGTGCAAGCAGATGTGAGGTTGCGGCACCGTCAACAAACGTTCTACGGTGACGGTGTCGACAAAATGGGCTCCCGCTGGCAGAAATCTGTTCGCCAGCAGGGTGACTACGTTGAAAAATAAATATGTAGACATTAAGAATAACGATATGGAATGCTGATGAACTTAGTTTTATTTAACGAGTTTGAAGACTTTCTACATAAAAAGATCGGAGCCATTACTTTTCAGTACTGCCTCGTACATAAAATTATTTCTCTCTTCCACCTTTAAATTCATTTCATCGTTCTAGCAAATACAAATTTTACTATCGCGCCGGCCGTTGTGGCCGAGCGGTTCTAGGCGCTTCAGTCCGGAACCGCGCTGCTGCTACGGTTGCAGGTTCGAATCCTGCCTCGGGCATGGATGTGTGTGATGTCCTTAGGTTAGGTTAAGTGGTTCTGAGTCTAGCGGACTGATGACCTCAGATGTTAAGTCCCATAGTGCTCAGAGCCATTTACCGTGCCCTTACATACTATACAACGTCTGTAACTTATCTAAAGTATGTGAAGCCGGACTACGTTTTTTATGTAAATGTTGAGCGTGTGTGCCGCCGTAAAACGTAGGAGAGCGCGTGTTCGAGCAGTTTCCCGAGAATTTTACTGCACCTACATGCTGCATGTGTCACAATGTAGAAACTTTAAAATTCTTGACACAAATACACGACGAATTAGGTACAGAAACGTACATCATGTAATTTCTCGTCACATTTCGTATTCTATTAATTTTAAAATTATTTCCTGTATGTTTCTGTAACAGCAAAAACGCAAAAACCATTTTCCGCAAGTCTGCGGAATCTTGAACGAAAGGCGTTTTGTACACCTTAGTGCATAATATGAAAACGTCTACAAAACGACACTCCAGCAGAAAATTAAGAAAATGTGTAACAGGCATCAAAAGACGGATTGATAGTAAATCCGGAACAGGTAATGGTTCGATTAAAACACATTTCTTACACAAAACTTACGGCTGGTTGATGCTTTAAATTGTAAACCTTACAAACACATTTACAGAAATTGTAGATTTATAGAAAACTTTTCACTCTGCTGACTGGAAAACACATTTTGTAATTTTTAAGGCAGTATGGACAAAATAAAGACAACAAAAAGTTACCTACAACTCGTACAGAATCCAGGCTGCAGTTATAGGAGTCACAGGACATGGAAGGGAAGCAGTACCTCAACATCGAACGAGACAGGGTTGTAGTATCTTCACAACATGCCAGTCTTGCTTGCGAGATTAAGGCGGAGCTCACCATCTGCAGCATCGTCCGCAGAACCGACTGCCGTCGTTTGGTGCAGAGCTGAGTAGAAGGTCTGAATCAGAGGCTCAGGCGTTTCTGTGAGCGTGCAGGCTGCAGATTCCTTGACTTGCGTCATGAGGTGGCGGGTTTCCGGGTCAGGTCAGGAGTCCACTACACGCAGGAAGCGGCTACACGGGTAGCGGGGGCTGTGTGGAAGGGACTGGGGGGCTTTTGGGTTAGAGGGTCTCAGGGAACCACAGAAAGGGCGTCCGTCTAAAAGGGTGCAGGTAAAATACAGAAAGATAGTTGTAGAAACAATCGGTATTGTAGTTGTAAATTGTCGTAGCTGTGTTGGGAAAGAACCAGAGCTCCAAGCCCTAATAGAAAGCACTGAAGTTCAAATAGTTATAGGTACAGAAAGCTGTCTAAGGTCGGAAATAACTTCAGCCGAAAATTTTTCAAACTATCTAACAGTGTTCAGAAAGGATAGATTAAATACAGTTGGTGATGGAGAATTTATTGCTGTCAGAAGTATTTTGCCTTATAGTGAAATTGAAGTAGATAGATCCTGCGAAATAGTATGGGTAGAGGTTATACCTGAAAATCGGACTAAACTATTAATTGGACCGTTTTACCGACCCCCCGACTCAGAAGATATAGTTGCTAAACAGTTCAAAGAAAACTTGAGTCTCATTTCAAATAGATACCCCACTCATACAATTATAGTCGGTGGCGACTTCAATCTGTCCTCGATATGATGCAATAATTATAAGTTTAAAGCCGGCGGTAGGCATGAAACGTAATCCGAAATTGTACTGAATGCTATCACAGAAAATTATTTTGAACAATTAGTTCATGAGCCCACTCGAAGTGTGAATGGTTGCGAAAGCATACTTGACCTCTTAGCAGCAAATAATCCTGGACAAATAGTGGGTATCGTGAGGAATACAGGGATTTGCGACCACAAGGCAGTAGCTGTCAGGCTAAATACCGTAACTCCTACAACCACCAAACAGAAACGCAAACTATATCCATTTAAAAAAGTTGATAAAAATGCTCTTAACGCCTTTTTTAGAGACAGCCTCCACTCCTTCCAATCTGATCATGTAAGCTTAGAAAAGATGTGGAATGATTTCAGAGAGATAGTATCGACAGTAATTGAGAGATGTATACCACATACTGATCCCCCAGGGTACAAAAAACGGGTCCGATCGCTGTTGCAGAAGCAGCGAAAAAAGCATGCCAAATTTAAAAGAACGCAAAATCCCCAAGACTGGCAAAGTTTTGTAGAAGTTCGAAATAAGGCGCATACTTCAGTGCAAGATGCTTTTGATAATTTTCACAACGAAACTCTGCCTCGAAATCTGACATAAAATCCTAAGAGATTCTGGTCATACATAAAGCACACCAGTAGCAAGACGCATTCTGAATTCCAATCAAGAACAACGGTCATGATGAGAAACATACAAGTAAAGATCTTCAGTGCAACAAAGCAGCTTAAATCACTTAATAAAGCCAAGGCTTCCCGTCAAGTCTGTACAGCAGTCAGGTTCCTCTCAGAGTATACTGATACAATAGCTCCATGTTTAGCAATTATATACCATCGCTCGCTCACAGAAAGATCCATACCTAAAGATTGGAAAATTGCTCAGGTCACAACGATACCCTAAAAGGGAAGTAGGAGTAATCCGTTGAATTACAGCTCCATATCACTAACGTCGATTTGCAGTATGAATTTGGAACATATACTGTATTCGATTATGAAGTACCTCGAAGAAAACGAGTTATTGATACATAGCACGGATTCAGAAAATATCGTTCTTGCTAAACACAACTAGCTCTTTATGCTCCTGAAATAATGAGAGCTATCGACAGGGGACGTCAAATAGATTCCAAATTTTTATATTTCCAGAAGGCTTTTGACACCGTTTCTCACAAGTGTCTTCTAACCAAACTGCGTGCCTATGGAATATCGCCTCAGTTTTGCGACTGGATTCGTGATTTCCCGTCAAAAAGGTGACAGTTCGTAGTAATAGACGTGGAACAACAATATCGATTAGAAATAGATTTATTCTATGAAACTACCATATGTGTCTGTGATTATGAAGTGCTTGTTCTTTGTTAGTTAAGGTCATTCATTTGTGATAGGAAAGTTAAAGTTTGTAATATATATATTGTAAAAGCTAAATGATGTTAAAAAATAATGAAATTTTATAATATATGTACGTTCATAAAGAAAAATTTGTATATTGGAAGCGGGTTCATGCTTAGGGAACTTGTATTGTGAAATATAAAAGCTGTAGGGAAGTACCTCCGCAACAGAAGTGGCTTGGCGTGAGGTAAAAGGTGGTTTTCTCGGTCGAACTGGGCGATTCCTTGGTGCTAACGGTACGCAGTCAGCGGCTAGCCGTTGCACGGTAAACATCGAGGGTGCCAAGGGAGGCTTTTGGAACCCGTTTTAATTGAAAATAGCCTCGGATGTGGATATGGCTGTTCCATAGTCCCCTCGCCAATACGGAATGGCTCTAACACGATAAAAATCCGTCGTCAAGAAGAAATTGTAAAGAGCATTCAACATCAAGTGGCGTGGGTACAATTAGCCGCCACGTCGCTTGCCACCACTACTTCGGCAGTGCTCAACCAACTTCAGGCACACATATGTATTATAGCATGGACCAGTAAACTTGTGCGAGTGTTTTCAATAAAAATCCAACTGCCATAAACCCGTGTTTTGAACCCTAACTTTATCCTAATCATGAACCGAAGCTGGATCCCCTCCTAAGTCTGCAGAACACCGAATATCCTGTTTCTAACTAACTAGTGATTTGTTTCTGTGTATTAAATGTGCAAATATTTAGTGCCAGAGAGAGAAATGTTAATGTTTAAAATATCTGCTTCACAGGTGATGAAAAAGGCACATAAATTAAACATATATGACATGTAATTAAACCTTGATTGCTATCATGAATGAATTTTTTGAGGTTAATCTAGCTCAGTGTTGAGTAATTTGCTTTAAAGGATGAAAACATAAATTAATCTAAGTGGGGTTAAACATTAATTTTGGTTGAATTGAATTATGCTTATGAAATAATCACAGAGTTGCCTATTGAGGCAGTATCAGTTTATGGTTCCCCACTATGTTCTTCTCTTATTGGAAAGATGACAGAATGTTGTCGCTACTAAATAAATCTGGTGCATTTCCATAAATGAGAATATAACCAGTGTAATCGTAGTATTATTTAATTTTATTTATGGTATTTACATGTCAAGTAAGTCAGAAATCTTTTCATGCCCAACTTCAGTTCAGTAGTTCAGTGTTTCGTGCAGTAACATCTCAGTTCTGAATCAAGTGATGATAGTAATTGTATGTGTTATTATTATGAGTGGGGTACAATCTTGCTTTCTATGATTACTGGTTTGTGCATTAATGGAAACTACTGCAACACACAACTTAGATCGCCCTGTATTCGTGTGTATCCAGTATGCTATTCAAAGGGAATCTTAATGAAAGTCACTACGAAAACTAATATTCAATTTCCTTAAACTTAATGTTTCAAATTAATATGCCTAATTAGACTGGGGACCATTTATTGTTTCATTCGTATGAACTTTTCTACTTTCATTATCCCCAAAATAAAGGCTGTTTATTTTGCTATTAATTATAATACATTCAAAATCACTGTCTGATACATTTTTATCCATTAGACAAACACACGGTCCAAACTAAAAATCCTCCCGGAGGGTAACACTAGTTTGTGTTATAGCAAACGAGTAGCTAGTGTTATAGCCGGAAAGTCTTTGAGTGAAACAGAATAACATCCGGCGTTCCCCAAGGAAGTGTTATAGGCACTCTGTTGTTCCTGATCTATATTAACGACATAGGAGACAATCTGAGTAGCCCTATTAGATTATTTGCAGATGCTGCTGTCAATTAGCGTCTTGTAAAGTCATCAGATGACCTAAATAATTGCAAAATGATTTAGATAAGATATCTGTATGGTGTGAAAAGTGTCAATTGATCCTGAATGAAGAAAAGTGTGAAGTTATTCACATGAGTACGAAAAGAAATCCACTAAATTTCGATTACACGGTAAGACACACAAATCTGAAGGCTTTAAATTCAACTAAATAGTTAGGAATTACAATTACAGATACCCTAAATTGGAACGATCACATAGATAATGTTGTGGGTGGGGCAAACCAAAGACTGCGATTCACTGGCAGAACATTTAGAATGTGAAACAGGTCTACTAAAGAGACTGCTTACACCACGCTTGTCCGCGCTATTCTGGAGTATTGCTGTGCGATGTGGGATCCGCATCAGGTGGGACTGACGTACAAGTACAAAGAAGGGCAGCTCGTTTTGTATTATGGCGAAATAGGGGAGACAGTGCCACATACATGATATGTGAATAGGAGTGGCAATCATTCAAACAAAGGCGTTTTCCGTTGCAACATGATATTCTCATGAAATTTCTATCAACAATTTTGTCCTCCGATTGCGAAAACATCTGTTGGCACCTACCTACGTAAAGAGAAATAATCATCACTATAAAATAAGAGAAAACAGGGCTCGCACAGAAAAATTTAAATGCTCATTTTTCCCGCGCGCTGTTAGTGAGTGTAACGGTAGAGAGGCAGCCTGAAGGTGGGTCACTGAACCCTCTGCCAGGGACTTTGTTGTGAATAACAGAGTAATCACGTAGATGTAGATGTAATCTGTACATTCAGCAATCATAAATGGAAAGCGAGGAAAAATTTGGGAAGCAAATTAAAATTCAGGGAGAAGAAATGAAATATTTGGCGTCTGCCGATGACACTGTGCTTCTGTCAGAGACAGCAAAATTCTTGGAAGAGCAGATGAACAGGTGGATAATGTCTTGAATAAAGGTTTTTAACATGAATATATAGAAACGTAAACCGAGTGTAACGACGTGTAATTGAATTATTTAAGGTGATACTGAGGAAATTGCCGGCCGAAGTGGCCGTGCGGTTAAAGGCGCTGCAGTCTGGAACCGCAAGACCGCTACGGTCGCAGGTTCGAATCCTGCCTCGGGCATGGATGTTTGTGATGTCCTTAGGTTAGTTAGGTTTAACTAGTTCTAAGTTCTAGGGGACTAATGACCTCAGAAGTTGAGTCCCATAGTGCTCAGAGCCATTTGAACCATTTTTTGAACTGAGGAAATTAGATTACGAAATAAGACACCAGAAGTAATCGACGAGTTTAGCTCTTTCGGGAGCAAAATAATTAACAGCGGATGAAGTACAGAAGATACGCTGTTTAGACAAGTATCAGCAAAAAAGCGCTTCAAAACTAGGTATTTCCTAACAGATAACATAAATTTAAATATTCAGAGCTACTTTACGAAAGTGCGGACTGGTCTGGGTTGTAGTCTTCTACAGTTGTGAAACGTAAACCATAAACAGCGTAGACAAGGCAACAAGAGAAGCTTTCGAAATGTGATGCTGTAGAAGAAAGCAGATGATTAGTCCGTAGAGCGAATAGCTAATGAGGATGTACTGAATCGAATTGGGATATAAAGAAATTGGTGGCCCAATTTCACTGGAACAGAGGATCGGTTGACAGAACTAGTCCTGAGGCGTCAGTGAATCGTCAATTTGTTAATGGACGGAAGTGTGTGGGAGAGGGAGAAGCCGAGGTGGGGTTAAATATTGCAGATGAAGACCACAGACTGACAACAGTGAGCAGGTTCACATGGATGTAAGTTGCAGTAGTTATTCACACGTGAAGATGGTTCCATAAGATATACTAGAATTAAGACAGCTATCAGATCAGTCCTCAGACTGAAGACAAAGACAACAGCATAACAAACACTGAAAAGTTGCGTGTTTTACACACACATCAAAAAAGTTTTGCATCACCCCGGTTCCCAGAACTCCTAAAGATAGACGTTGACTGTGGATATTGTGTCACAGACACAGTCCCTTTGACTATTTAGAGATGTCCCTAAACCCGCCCAAAGATGTAAACAACCATGCACGAGCAGCACTTATTAGACGGAGGGTGTCCGACAACCGATCAGTTCCAGTCATTCCACCAGGAAGGAGGTACATGGCTCGTGTTATCTGTAGTTCAACCATGCCTAGACGGTCAATACCGCTGTTCGATCGCGACCGCATTGTGCCAGGAAGGGCTCTCAACAAGAAGAGAAGGGTCCAGGCGTCTCGGAGTGAACCAAAGCGATGTTGTTCGGACATGGAGGAGATACAGAGAGACAGGACCTGTCGATGACATGCTTCGCTCAGGCCGCACAAGGGCTACTACTGCAATGGATGACCGCTACCTACGGATTATGGCTCAGAGCAACGCTGACAGCAACGCCACCATGTTGAATAATGCTTTTCGTGCAGCCACAGGACGTCCTGTTACGACTCAAACTGTGCGCAATAAACAGGATGATGCGCAACTTCACTCCCGACGTCCACGGCGAGGTCCATCTTTGGAACCACGACATCATGCAGCGCGGTACAGATGGGCCCAGCAACATGCCGAATGGACCGCTCAGGATTGGCATCACGTTCTCTTCACCAATGAGGGTAGCACATGCCTTCAACTAGACAATCGTCGGAGACATGTTTGGAAGCAACCCGGTCAGGCCGAACGCCTTAGACACACTGTCCAGCGAGTGCAGCAAGGTGGAGGTTCCCTGCTGTTTTGTGGGGCCGAGATACGCCGCTAGTGGTCACGGAAGGCGCCGTACGATACGTGAATGCCACCCTCCGAATGATAGTGCAACCATATCGGCAGCATACTGGCGAGGCATTTGTCTTCATGGGCGACTATTCGCGCCCCCATCGTGCACATCTTGTGAATGGCTTCTGTGGTTAGCGTACTGTAAGACCTTCGGTACACACACCATCAGATTAATTGACTTGTCGCTCTAACGAAGTAGGCGAGTGTCAGCAATATGTCTCGTGGTCTTATCGTGGCGTGTTTATCTTCTGCCGTTAGGTCAGACGATAAAAATGTCACTTGCACGCTTAGAGTAGCAGATTGACGGTGACCAACTTTAAACAGAACTTGATTAATTTTCACACACATTTATTAAAATAATAACAGGCATAAAAATTACTTAACTTGGGTCTGGATGCTATTTAGAATTGACAATCTGAAGTTCCTTTGGTATTGGTACGTTAATCTTACTCTCACATATCTCTGATACTTGACAAAAGTGTCTATACATTTATCTTCATGCCCATGTACAGGAATATGGTAATCTTATTAGGCGCAGACTAAAACTTGACTATAGACTGGTACAGACAAATGCAGACTGGCTAATCGGAGATCTGTACACTCGTTATAATACATCGCGCGTTCATGTATCACTGCGCGAGTGTGATCCGCGAGGAGAAAAGGTTCTACGTAAGCAGCAATCTCATTGGCTGCGTTACATATTAATACGCGGATCGGCGGAAGCAAAATTTGGTCCGTCTCTATGACAGCGCCATCTCGTAGTGCGGAGACGGACGAGCGCTGCGCCTGCGCTGTTGTGCTTAGCGGGGCGCACTCTAGTGGGAAAGTTGTGTACGCGCTGACTACGCGGAACTATGTACACAACAACTTCCTTCAGGATAACGAAATCACTCGGGCAGAGTGGCCAGCATGTTCTCCAGACATGAACCGTATCGAACATGCCTGGGATAGAATGAAAAGGACTGTTTATGGACGACATGACCCACCAACCAGTCTGAGGGATCTACGCCGAATCGCCGTTGAGGAGTGGGACGATCTGGACCAACAGTGCCTTGATGAACTTGTGGATAGCATGCCACGACGAATATAGGCATGCATCAGTGCAAGAGGACGTGCTACTGGGTATCAGAGGTACCGTTGTGTACAGCAATCTGGACCACCACCTCTGAGGGTCTCGCTGTATGGTGATACAACATGAAATGTGTGGTTTTCATGAACAATAAAAAGGGCGAAATGATGTTTATGTTGATCTCTATTCCAATTTTCTTTACAGGTTCCGGAACTCTCGGAACTGAGGTGATGCAAAAGTTTTTTTGATGTGTGTAAATTGTTCCAGGTTCAAGCATCGATGTCATCTAGGATCTAATTAATGTCGTCCCGTTATGCCTTCTATAGTAGTTAGAAGAGTACAGACATACAGTGAGGTGATAAAAGTTAAGGGGTACCTCTTAATATCGTGTCGGTCCTCCTATTGCCCAACGTAGTGCAGCTATTCGACGTGGCATGGGCTCAACAGGATGTTGGAAGCCTCCTGCGGAAATATTGAACCATGATGCCTCCATAGTCGTCGATAATTGCTAAAGTGTTGCTAGTGCAGGGTTTTGAGTACGAACTGACATTTCGATTAGGTCCCATATTTGTTTGATGGGACTCATGTCGACCATCTGAATGACCAAACATTCGCTAGTATTGTCGAAAAAGTTCCTCAAACCAGATACGAATAACTGTGGCCCGAGACATCTACACCTACATCTATATGATTACTCTGCAATTCACAATTAAGTGACTGGCAGAGATTTCATTCAACCGCCTTTAAGCTACTTCTCTACAGTTCCTCTTTCGATCAGCGGGCGGGAAAGATTAACACTTAAATCTTTCCGTGCGAGCTCTGATTTCTCTTATTTTATTATGATGATAATTTTTCCCTGTCTAGGAGGGGACCAACAAAATATTTTCACTCTCTGCGGCGAAAACTGGTGATTATTATTTCATGAAAAGTTTCTGCCGCAGCGAAAAGTGCCTTTGTTTTAGCGACTGTAATCCCAATACGCATATCATATCCATGGTCACTAATCCCTGTATCTATCATGATGCGTCTTATTTCGTTAATATTATTTTTTGCTAAGAGGTCAAGTATATTTTCGCAACCAGTTGCTCTTGCAGTAGGCTACTGAAGTAGTTGTTCAAAATAATTTTCTGAGAATGCATTCAGTGCAATTTCGGACGACATTTTATGCCCACCACCGGCTTTACACATGTATATTCGCCAACATAGCGAGGGTAGATTGAAGTCACCACCAACTATAACTGTATGAGTGGGGTACCTATTTGAAATGAAACTCAAGTTTCCTTTGAAATGTTCAGCAATTGTACCATCCGAGGGGATCGGTAAAAGGAACCAATAATTAATTTATTCCGGTAGTCAAGTATAACACTAATGCATTGTCATGCATAAAATCTTCATCTTTCTAGGCGCTTCAGTCTGGAACCGCGTGACCGCTACGGTCGCAGGTTCCAATCCTGCCTCCGGCATGGATGTTTGTGACATCCTTAGGTTAGTAAGGTTTAAGTAGTTCTAAGTTGTAGGGGACTGATGACCTCAGATGTTAAGTCCCATGTGCTCAGAGCCATTTGAACCATTTATTTTCTTCATCTTTGTTTGGGAGCATGAAGTCCAAAAATGGCTGCAGATGGTCTCCAAGTTACCGAACATAACCATTGCCAGTCAATGATCGGTTCAGTTGGACCAGAGGACCCCGTCCATTCCACGTGAACACAGCCTACACGATCATGGAGTCACCACCAACTTGCACAGTGCCTTGTGACAAATTGGGCCCATGGCTTAATGGGGTCTATTGCACACTGGAACCCTGTCGTTAACTGTTACCAACTGAAATCGGAACTCACTTGAACAGGCCACGGCTTTCGAGTCGTCTAGGGCCCAACCGATATGGTCACGAGACCACAGAGAGGCGATGCAGACAATGTCGTGCTGTTAGCAAAGACACTCGCGTCGGTCCTCTGCTGACACAGCCATTTAGTGCCAAATTTCACCGCACTGTCCTAAGTGATAAGTTCGTCGTACGTCCCACATTGATTTACGCGGTTATTTCACGCAGTGTTGCTTGTCTGATAGCACTGACCACTCTACGCAAACGACGCTGCTCTCGGTCGTTAAATGAAGTCCGTCGGCCGCTGCATTACCCGTGGTGAGAGGTAAAGCCTAAAATCTGATATTCTCGGGACACCCTTGACACTGTGGATGTAGAAAAATTAAATTCTCTGACGATTGTCGAAATGGAATGTCCCATGCGTCTCGCTCCAACTACAATTCCACGTTCGGAGTCTGTTAGTTCCCACCGTGCGGCCATAATCAAGTAGGAAGCATTTTCAAATGCATCACCTTAGCGAAAATAAAAGCTCCGCCAATGCACTGTCACTTGTATACGCTGTACTACCGCCATCTGTACATGCGCATATCGCTACCCTATGACTTTTGTCCCCTCAGCGTAGATGAGGTGGACGGAAAAGGGAGAAGCTGCAACAGTCTGCAATGTGTATCTCGTTACCTGTACGGGTTATATCTCAACAAGTGCGTCGCCATTACTTGGGCTGACTGTTAGCTGTGCTTGTAACAGAGGGTGCGGTACAAGCAGGAGACTGCGAAGACACGCACAGGAGCGAGTGGGGGCGCAATCTACGAGCGAGTAGCAAGTGTGTGGCGGGCTAATTTCCATGCTAAGCGTGCTGGCGCGGCAGCGTGTAATCCCAGGTGAGGCGCAGTCGTAATCCCGCGGCGCCCAGTCAGCTAGCGGCGCGGCGTAGCGGTGGGCGGCCGCCGCGTTTAGCGCTGTCAGTGCTTCACTGTGCACTAAAGTGGTCGCTTCACGACGCCCAGCACACGCTTCTTGTCGTGGTTCCTAAGTACGTCTATTTGGTTGCAGCTGAGGAGGACAGGGAGCAATCGATTATGCGAAGACTGTGGCGTTTATGCCAAAATGCGTGCCATGACCTGCTGTACGCATAGAAATGTATTCATTGGTGCGAACTGAAAAGAAAGAGATTTTCAGAAAACTGAAGAATATATCAAGGAGAACCGGAAAGTAACGCACAATAACTTTTATCTCCCTTGGTGCTGCAGCTGGAATGCCTAAATTTGCCAAAGGGCTAGTGAAACTCACAGGGACATGCTTGCATGTAGTGAGGACGATCTTTTTGGACCGTAGCAGTGTCTCCAGGTAGTGTGCGTTCTTCCAAGATGGCCGTGTAAACCTTAGTGATTCGCCACGCTGCGGGCGGGCGGTAGCAGCCGCAGCCCCGCAGAATGCCGGAGCCATTTTGAACGACCGGCGTGTGCAACAGCGGACCCTATCGCAGCAGTTCAACATTTCCTGTGGTGCGATGTACAATACTGTTCATGACACGACGAAATTCCGTGAAGTTAGTGCTCGTTGGGTACCTAAGACACTGAGAGACAACCATAAGGGGCAGTGAATGATCGCAAATTTTTATCACTTAGAGCGTTACGCCGCAGAAGGGCATGACTTTCTGAAAGGAATAGTATCTGGTGATGTGTCGTCGGTGTACCACTATACGCCTGAAACCAAACAAGTGTCTATGAAGTGGAAATATGCCGGTTCCCCAGTACGAAAAAAATTCAAAGTAACTCACTCTGCTAAAAAAGTGTTTCTGACAGTATTCTGGGATATGCATGGTGGACTCTTCTCAACACGGGACCACTATGAATGCTGCAGACTACATCAGAACCGTCACGACCTTCGTGACAAATGCCACAACATTAGTGTTGACGGTATCAAAGTTCTTCATTGTAGTGCTCGCCTTCACGTTGCTGCTCCTGTTCGTGAGAAAATAGCCAAATTTGGATGGCAGGTGCTCAAACATCTAACATACAGTCCTGTCCTTGCACCGTCGTACTTTATTCGTTTGGTTGCATGAAGAATTTTCTGGCCAGCCAACTCTTTACGACAGATGCATACCTGAAATCAGCATTTCGGAGATGGCTATTGGCTATACTCCAACCAAACGGACCTCTGCGAACAGGCCATATTGAAGCTGGTACCGCGATGGGAGAAATGTGTTGGGAACGATGGTGACTATGTAAAAAAGTAGGTGAAAGATGTAGGGTCAACTGTGATTCTTTTGTTTTGTTACTTATTAAACTTTTTGGTAATAAAATTATTGTGAGTAACTTTCCGATCTTCCTTCGTATTACGTAATAATTCAATCAACATGGACACTGTCAAAGAGGTGGAAACAGAAGAGATTACCCAGGCCTCAAAGCTGTCGAAGATAGGAAAGAGGGCTTCACGTGACAAGATCCTACCAGAATGTATCAGAAAGGGCGCACTCCCTCCCTAAGATACAGAAAGAAGAGAAAGTCATCGCGATGCTGAAATCCAGAAAGTCTGAAGGTAATCCAAATAATATCAGGCCAATATCCCTCTCACACATATTCGAGAGAATATTACTGACTAGGTTAACTCCAGACATCGAAGCCAATCTTCCTTCATACCAATTGGGTTTTCAAGCAGGTAGAAAATATTACGATCAGGTGCTGTCCCTCTCAGTCTATGCTGAGAAAGGCTTCCAAGATAGGAGAAAACCTTCCTGATTCACATACGGTAGTGGAAATCAGTAAAAATGCAGGGTTCCTACGAAAGTAATGGTACAATATCTGTAGCATACTGTATCTAATTTATTATGAAAGCAGTAGATATGTGTAAGACATAAACAATCATGACGGAATTACATATTTCCTTTCATAACAAGAGTAATGAAATAAGGCATTTGCGCTTCCTGGATGGAAACTGGTATAAAGGAACTCACTGTCCTGTTGTTTCATTGCCGACCTCTTTTCCTAAATACCTCACAAGCCGCACTGTGTAGCCGTGCGGTCTCAGGAGCCTTACCATTGTTCGCGCAGTTCCCCCGTCGCAGGTTTGAGTCCTCCCTTGGGCACAGATATGTGTGTTGTCCTTAGCGTAAGTTAGATTAAGTAGTGTGTAAGCCTAGGGACCGATGACCTCAGCAGTTTGGTCCTATAGAACTTATCACAAATTTACAATTTCCTAAATACCTAAAAAATTCTCTTCGGCATTGATTTCGTCAGTGTTTGTTGTTCTTGAAAGTGAAACTGTCGACCAGACCTCTCGTATCACTTTTTTCAGCTCACATCAGACCTCAAATTGCGTTCCATTGCGATAAACACACCTTGCAAATATTTCCCAAAAATTTTTCCGCGGGGTTCATGTCAGGGCTGCATGAAGGCCAGGGCATTCACCGATATCTTTACCTTCCAACCACACTGAGCAAGGAGGCGCAGTGGGTAGCACACTGGACTCACATTAGGGAGGATGATGGTTCCAATCCCGACTGGCCATCCTGATTTAGGTTTTCCATGATTTCCCTAAATCGCTTCAGGTAAATGCTGGGATGGTTCCTGTGAAAGGACTTGCCAGACTTTCTTCCCTAATCCAATGGGACCGAAGACCTCGCTGTTTGGTCTCCTCCTCATAATCAACCACCAACCACTGAAACATGCACAGATGCATTATCTTGTTGAATCAATAGACTTTCGTTGCCTAGGTCCTCATATGTTCCGATCTGTTCTGTCTCTAACTTCTCAGTGTACTTGTTAGAGGTCATTCTATAATTCAGGAAAGCAATGTGTGATTTACACTGAGTGCAAGAAGTTGCCCAAAACATAACAGTTCCACCATGAATTTTTTCCCCGTTCTTACTTGCTGCTCTGTTCTCAGATCATGCCAATAATATTAAAATACATCCGACCCATCTAAATTAAACTGCTTCTCATCACTGAAGATCACTTTATCCCATTCCGAAGTCCATGAGATACTGTTTCAGTGAACTCTAATCTAGCCTGTTTATGTTTGGGTGTTAGAGAGGGTTTCTGCAGTCGTTTCTTGAACGCAAGACGTTTGTCATTTGACAAGATTTATCGTACACACCTGGCAGTTACTGACAACTGTAAATCAGTAACAGGCTGAGAAGAGTAACGGTTTGCGGCCCTTGCAATGCGCAAAAGGAGCCGTTTAGATACCTCAAATCATTTTCTACCTGGCCCATACAATACGTCCTGTCCATATCGTGCATCCCAATCTAACGAAATAATCTACACTTAAGAGTCAAAGAAACTGGTACACGCCGGCCGCTGTGGCCGAGCGGTTCTAGGCGCTTCAGTCCGGAACCGCGCTGCTGCTACAGTCGCAGGTTCGAATCCTGCCTCGGGCATGGATTTGTGTGATGTCCTTAGGTTAGTTAAGTTTAAGTAGTTCTAAGTCTAGGGGACTGATGACCTCAGATGTTAAGTCCCATAGTGGTTCAAAATGGTTCAAATGGCTCTGAGCACTATGGGACTTAACATCTGAGGTCATCAGTCCCCTAGAACTTAGAACTAATTAAACCTAACTAACCTAAGGACATCACACACATCCAGCCCCAGGCAGGAATTGAACCTGCGACCGTAGCGGTCGAGCGGTTCAAGACTGTAGCGCCTAGAACAGCTCGGCCACTCCGGCCGGCTAAGTCCCATAGTGCTTAGAGCCATTTGAACCATTTGAACTGATACACTTGTCTAATATCGTATAGGGACTCTACGAGCACGCAAAAGTGCAACACGACGTGGCATGGACTCGACTAATGTTTGAAGTAGTGCTGGAGGGAACTGACACCATGAATCCTGCAGGGCTGTCTATAAATCCATAAGACTACGAGGGAGCGGAGCACAGCACGTTGCAAGGCATCCCAGATACGCTCAATAATGTTCATGTCTGTGGAGTTTGGTGACCAGCGGTACTGTTTAAACACACAAGAGTGTTCCTATAGCCACTCTGTAGCAGTACTGGACCTGTGGCGTGTCGCATTTTCATGCTGGAACTGCCCGAGTCCATCGGAATGCACAATGGACATGAATGGATGCAGATGATCACACAGGATGCTTACGTACGTGTCACCTGTCAAAATCGTATCTAGACGTATCAAGGGTCCCACATCACTCCAACTGCACGCACCCCACACCATTACAAAGCCTCTACCTGCTTGGACAGTCCCCTGCTGATATCCATAGTCCATGGATTCATGAGGTTGTCGCCATACCCGTACACGTCCATATGCTCGATACAATTTGAAACGAGACTCGTCCGTCCAGACAACATGTTTTAAGTTATCAACAGTCCACCGTGGCTGTTGACGGGCCCAGGAGAGGCGTAAAGCTTTGTGTCGTGCAGTTATCAAGGGTACACGAGTGGGCGTTCGGCTCCGAAAGCCCATATCGATGATGTTTCGTTGAATGGTTCGCACGCTGAGACTTACTGATGGCCCAGAAATGAAATCTGCAGCAATTTTGCTAAAGGGTTGCTCTTCTGTAAAGTTGAACGATTCTCTTCAATTGTGGTTGGTCCCGTTTTTGCAGTATCTTTTTCCGGCCACAACAATGTCGGAGATTTGATATTTTATTGGATTCCTGATATTCACGGTAGACTCGTGAATTTGTCGTACGGGAAAATACCCTCTTCATCGCTACCTCGGAGACGCTGTGACCCATCGCTAGTTTGCCGACTGTAACACCTCGTTCAAACTCACTTAAATCTTGATAACCTGCCACTGTAGCAGCAGTAGCCGATCTAACAACGGCGCCAGACGCTTGTAGCCTTATATAGGCGTTGCCGACCGCAGCGCCGTATTCTGCCTGTTTACTTATCTCTGTATTTGAATACGCATGCCTATACCAGTTTCTTTGGCGCTTTAGTGTATCACTGTACTGTATCACTATACTTCAACGATTCAAGTTCTTGGCAATTTTACCGCTTGGCATAGTCACAATCGTGGCTTATGTAACAACACGCACTGTCACTAATGGCATCTGTTTCCTATCCTATTTGCAGTAAAGGTACACACACACACACACACACACACACACACACACACACACACACACACACATACACACACACACACACACGCACGCACACACACGACATAGAGCCGACTACACTTGTACCGAGTTCCATCCTCTACCATCCGAATCGTTTATGTCTTTTTATATACTATACTACTGACATTAAATGTGATACTATTTGACTGCATTTGTCAGTTTACTCGATCTCATACTATTTCACATACACTGTTCACAACTATTTCAGCCAGGAGTGTTAATTTTGCTACAAATACGCATTACTTCATACTGGTTTCCACTACTAAAGGTCTTACATCAACTTATCATACAGTATGGGCAGAGAGGCTATTTCTTAAACAAACTAGAATCATCAAACGCAAACACACTTACTCCTTACTCAAAAACGCGTTACAAGGCCGGAAAATCAAGGTTCACTTTGTAACATGAACATCAAGAGCTCAAGTCGAATCCGCCGATATCATTTAACATCCATCCTACCTCTCTGACTTGGTTCGAGGTTCATTTACATGTCTGTGAGTGTTGGAGCAACATGGTTGAATACACGGTTCCACCGACATGACCCTTCTATATGGCGAAGGGTCACGGTAATGGAAGATTTGCTCGACGTCTTTATCAAAATCGTTATCCGTAACGTACGACTCCATCGCATGCCCTTCGCTACAATTAAGCCACGGCTTCGTCAGCAGGTGGGACTGTGATGCTCCGAGGAGACGCTGCACACGCGAATTGGACGAGACCGTATTGCACCACGTTGAAGACAGCCCGTCAAGGAGTCCCCAAGTAATTGCGCATGTTTCTTTGGTTATCAATGAGTGGCACTGTGAAACAAGTTATGTACTGGGTCACGCCTAATAAATTACCTGTAAAAGTGGTCGCGTTACTAACATGTTTTTAAACGGCTGCAGCAAGGAAACGGGGCGTTTCCGGACATGGATTCCAATTCAAAATATTCTCTACTCAATCCCACTACAGGTCCTAGAAGTTCGTAACGGGAATTCCCGAACACGCCGTACAATGCAATTGAGAAAACAGTGCTTCAAATAAGGTTTGCCTGTGTTTCGGCCCTTTCCAATATTTTATCCCAGACTAAAATCGGTTTCTCTGCCCTGAAATACAACGAGAATAATGAGACATAGTTGTTTCAATATCTAATGACTTGAAGTATTGAAAATGAATTCACATAATTACTGGCTCAAAATTACACCAAGAAGGTGCATTGCACTGCAGCTGAGAACTTGTACAGTGGAGTTACGATGTAATTTTTTGTCCTTAAATTGAGTTTATGTAAATGACATCCTAATTATTTATTATCAACGTAGTACAATTGCCAGGCACGAGTGTATGAGTGAAAGTGTGAGTATTTATCTGGACTTACTGCTGTGTTTTATTTGCTGCGATATTGCCGCATTCTGAGTGAATCGGATTTGAGGATCGTCGTTGCAAAGCTTTACGCTCATTTAAATTGCATTTTCATGAAAATAGTTTTAATTGACTTTGCTTTGTTTATATATATATATTCTTGTAGGCATTATTTTCGTGGGAATAATTTTATACGATTTTTGTGTCCTATTGTGTGATTACGTAATGATGAAAGCCAGTGTCACAACCAGCCCTGATAATAGCTTGATTGTGTTCAATGATTAACTTTTTGGATGAGAAATAGAATCAAATGCGTGTCACTGCAGTGCAGTAATTGGAATTTACGAGACACGAGTAGTGGCAATAGCTTACGGTATTTTTTTTAACGTAAAATGCCTGTTACGCAGTTTCTACTAGAAATTTCAAAATTAATTCTTATACTACTTTAGACTCCCCCTCGTGAACCATGGACCTTGCCGTTGGTGGGGAGGCTTGCGTGCCTCAGCGATAAAGATGGCCGTACCGTAGGTGCAACTACAACGGAGGGGAATCTGTTGAGAGGCCAGACAAACGTGTGGTTCCTGAAGAGGGGCAGCAGCCTTTTCAGTAGTTGCAGGGGCAACAGTCTGGATGATTGACTGATTTGGCCATGTAACATCAGCCAAAACGGCCTTGCTGTGCTGGTACTGCGAACGGCTGAAAGCAAGGGGACACTACAGCCGTAATTTTTCCCGAGGGCATGCAGCTTTACTGTATGGTTCAATGACGATGGCGTCCTCTTGGGTAAAATATTGCGGAGGTAAAATAGTCCCCCATTCGGATCTCCGGGCGGGGACTACTCAAGAGGATGTCATTATCAGGAGAAAGAAAATTGGCGTCCTACGGATCGGAGCGTGGAATGTCAGATCCCTTAATCGAGCAGATAGGTTAGAAAATTTAAAAATGGAAATGGATAGGTTAAAGTTAGATATAGTGGGAATTAGTGAAGTTCGGTGGCAGGAGGAACAAGACTTTTGG
This sequence comes from Schistocerca nitens, assembly GCF_023898315.1. Taxonomy (NCBI): domain Eukaryota; kingdom Metazoa; phylum Arthropoda; class Insecta; order Orthoptera; family Acrididae; genus Schistocerca; species Schistocerca nitens. The sequence continues at coordinate 817,012,217 of NC_064614.1, forward strand.
TCAGGCGAATACAGGATCATAAATACAAAATCAAATAGGGGTAATGCAGGGGTAGCTTTAATAATGAATAGAAAAATAGGAGTGCGGGTAAGCTACTACAAACAGCATAGTGAACGCATTATTGTGGCCAAGATAGACACGAAGCCCACGCCTACTACAGTAGTACAAGTTTATATGCCAACTAGCTCTGCAGATGACGAAGAAATTGAAGAAATGTATGATGAAATCAAAGAAATTATTCAGATAGTGAAGGGAGACGAAAATTTAATAGTGATGGGTACTGGAATTCGCCGGCCGCGGTGGTCTCGCGGTTCTAGGCGCGCAGTCCGGAACCGTGCGACTGCTACGGTCGCAGGTTCGAATCCTGCCTTGGGCATGGATGTGTGTGATGTCCTTAGGTTAGTTAGGTTTAAGTAGTTCTAAGTTCTAGGGGACTTATGACCACAGCAGTTCAGTCCCATAGTGCTCAGAGCCATTTGAACTGGAATTCGGTAGTACGAAAAGGGACAGAAGGAAACGTAGTAGGTCAATATGGATTGGGGCTAAGAAATGAAAGAGGAAGCCGCTTGGTAGAATTTTGTACAGAGCACAACTTCATCATAGCTAACACTTGGTTCAAGAATCATGAAAGAAGGTTGTATACACGGAAGAACCCTGGAGATACTGACAGGTTTAAGATAGATCATATAATGGTAAGACAGAGATTTAGGAACCAGGTTTTGAATTGTAAGACATTTCCAGGGGCAGATGTGGACTCTGACCACAATCTATTGGTTATGAACTGTAGATTAAAACTGAAGAAATTGCAAAAAGGTGGGAATTTAAGGAGATGGGACCTGGATAAACTGACTAAACCAGAGGTTATACAGAGTTTCACAGAGGGCACAAGGGAACAATTGACAGGAATTGGGGAAAGAAATACAGTAGAAGAAGAATGGGTAGCTTTGAGGGATGAAGTAGTGAAGGCAGCAGAGGATCAAGTAGGTAAAAAGACCAGGGCTAATAGAACTCCTTGGGTAACAAAAGAAATATTGAATTTAATTGATGAAAGGAGAAAATATAAAAATGCAGTAAATGAAGCAGGCAAAAATGAATACAAACGTCTCAAAAATGAGATTGACAGAAAGTGCAAAATGGCTAAGCAGGCATGGCTAGAGGACAAATGTAAGGATGTAGAGGCTTATCTCACTAGGGGTAACATAGATACAGCCTACAGGAAAATTAAAGAGACCTTTGGAGAAAAGAGAACCACTTGCATGAATATCAAGAGCTCAGATGGAAACCCAGTTCTAAGTAAAGAAGGGAAAGCAGAAAGGTGGAAGGAGTATATAGAGGGTCTATACAAGGGCGATGTACTTGAGGACAATGTTATGGAAATGGAAGAGGATGTAGATGAACATGAAATGGGAGATATAATACTGCGTGAAGAGTTTGACAGAGCACTGAAAGATCTGAGTCGAAACAAGGTCCCGGGAGTAGACAACATTCCATTAGAACTACTGACGGCCTTGGGAGAGCCAGTCCTTACGAAACTCTACCATCTGATGAGCAAGATGTATGAGACAGGCGAAATACCCTCAGACTTCAAGAAGAATATAATAATTCCAATCCCAAAGAAAGCAGGCGTGAAGAAAGATGTGAAAATTACCGAACAATCAGTTTAATAAGCCACAGCTGCAAAATACTAACGCGAATTCTTTACAGACGAATGGAAAAACTAGTAGAAACGACCTCGGGGAAGATCAGTTTGGATTCCGTAGAAATATTGGAACACGTGAGGCAATACTCACCCTACAGCTTATCTTAGAAGCTAGATTAAGGAAAGGCAAACCTACTTTTCTAGCATTTGTAGACTTAGACAAAGCGTTTGACAATGTTGACTGAAATACTCTCTTTCAAATTCTGAAGGTGGCAGCGGTAAAATACAGGCAGCGAAAGGCTATTTACAATTTGTACAGAAACCAGGTGGCAATTATAAGAGTCGAGGGACATGAAAGGGAAGCAGTGGTTGGGAAGGGAGTGAGACAGGGCTGTAGCCTATCCCCGATGTTATTCAATCTTTATATTAAGCAAGCAGTAAAGGAAACAAAAGAAAAATTCGGAGTAGGTATTAAAATTCATGGAGAAGAAGTAAAAACTTTGAGGTTCGCCGATGACATTATAATTCTGTCAGAGACAGCAAAGGACTTGGAAGAGCAGTTGAACGGAATGGATAGTGTCTTGAAAGGAGGATATAAGATGAACATCAACAGAAGCAAAACGAGGATAATGGAATGTAGTCGAATTAGGTCGGGTGATGCTGAGGGAATTAGATTAGGAAATGAGACACTTAAAGTAGTAAAGGAGTTTTGCTATTTGGGGAGCAAAATAACTGATGATGGTCGAAGTAGAGAGGATATAAAATGTCGACTGGCAATGGCAAGGAAAGAGTTTCTGAAGAAGAGAAATTTGTTAACATCGAGTATTGATTTAAGTGTCAGGAAGTCATTTCTGAAAGTATTTGTATGGAGTGCGGCCATGTATGGAAGTGAAACATGGACGATAAATAGTTTGGACAAGAAGAGAATAGAAGCTTTCGAAAAGTGGTGCTACAGAAGAATGCTGAAGATAAGATGTGTAAATCACATAACTAATGAGGAGGTATTGAATAGGACTGGGGAGAAGAGAAGTTTGTAGCACAACTTGACTAGAAGAAGGGATCGGTTGGTAGGACATGTTCTGAGGCATCAAGGGATCACCAATTTAGTATTGGAGGGCAGCGTGGAAGGTAAAATCGTAGAGGGAGACCAAGAGATGAATACACCAAGCAGATTCAGAAGGATGCAGGTTGCAGTAGGTACTGGGAGATGAAGAAGCTTGCACAGGATAGAGTAGCATGGAGAGCTGCATCAAACCAGTCTCAGGACTGAAGACCACAACAACAACTACTACTTTAGACGTTGTTTGAAAACTGTTCCAGTACATTGCGAGCACCAACAGTGTCTATCACGTCGTTAATATGCAACTGGATCAGTAAGGATCCCAACGAAGTACCTGCGCCGGCCGGGGTGGCCGAGCGGTTCTAGGCGCTACAGTCTGGAATCGCGTGACCGCTACGGTCGCAGGTTCGAATCCTGCCTGGGGCATGGATGTGTGTGATGTCCTTAGGTTAGTTAGGTTTAAGTAGTTCTAAGTTCTAGGGGACTGATGACCTCAGATGTGAAGTCCCATAGTGCTCAGAGCCATTTGAATCATTTTTGAACCACCTGCGTTTATTTTCTACATCAGTCGAGGGCTCTCCATCCCATATAACATGCTGCCTCATCCCCACCAAGAAATCCTCAATCTATACATTAATTTCCTTTGCTACCCAGTACGATCGCAGTTTCCTAAATAAGCGTTCACCTGAAGAACACTAGGTAAGTGTATTCATCCACGATTGAAGCCTCTTACAGAATTAGCGTCTCACCAGTTATCTGAGGAAGAGTAAGTTTTAACGTCCCGTCGACGGATCAGTCATCAACTCATACAGCACAAGGATGGGGGTAAGAAATCGACCATGTTCTTTCGGAGAAAACCACCCTGGAATTTCCTTATGCAGTTCAGTCACAATGGTATTTGCATTACGCGATTTAGTCTTAATTCACTGAGGTGACAAAAGGCAGGGGATACCTTCTACTATCGAGAAGGACCTCCTTTTGCCCGGTGTAGTGCAGCACTCGGCGTGTCTTGGAATCAACAGACCGTTGGAAGTCCGCTGCAGAATTATCGAGCCATCATTGCTCCATAGATGTCCATGATTGCGGAAGTGTTGCCAGTGCAGGATTTTGTGCACAAACTGACCTCTCGATTGTGATCTCGGTGACCAAATCATTCGCTCGAACTATCCAGAATGTTCTTCAAACAACTCGCGAACTGTTGTGACCCGGTGACATGGTGCGTTGTTGTCCATAAGAATTCCATCGTTGTTTGAGGATATGAAGTTCATGAATGACAGCAAATGGTCAACACGTAGCCGAACATAACCATTTCCAGTCAATGATCGGTTCAATTTGCCTTCGTGGGGCCTGCGCCACACTCGAACCCTACCATCAGCTTGTACCAACTAAAATCGGGACTCATCTGACCAGGCCACGGTTTTCCAGTCTCCAAGGATGCAGCCGATATGGTCGCGATCCCCAAGAGAGGCGCTGCAGACGATGTCGTGCAGTTAGCAAAGACACTCGCACCGGTCGTCTACTTCCATAACCCATTAACGCCAAATTTCGCAGTATCGTCCTAACGGATACGTTCGTCGTACGTCCCACATTGATTATGCGGTTATTTCATGCAGTATTGCTTGCCTGTTAGGACTGACAACACTACGCAAACACCGCTGCCTCGGTCTTTGAATGAAGGTATGAAATAAATTCGCAGTTGCGAATGTGGGCAACCATCAGCTGTGTAATGGGTTGACGTCAATGAAAATTTGTGCCATATTGGGACTCGAACTCAGATTTCCCACTTATCGCGAGCGGTTGCTTTACCCATTGGTTATCTGAGCACGATTCATGGCCAGATCCAAACTTCCATATGTCGTCAACCATGCGTCTGCAGCCTGTACTCGTACGCCCATTACGTATATTCCCTTACAGGGTAGACACTTTACTTGAAAGTCGCTTGCCCAGTGTCGGCGGATTACTACGATACTGCAATGCCTGTGTTATTCCTAATAACTATGCATTGTTCCTTCGGACATGCATGCATATCCGAAGGAAGATTGCATTGTCATCGCCATAACACAGGCACTCCAATATCGTATTAGGTGAAAGCCGTCGGCCACTGTGTTGTCCTTGATGAGAAGTAATGCCTGAAATTCGGTATTCTCGGCACACTCTTGACACTGTGGGTCTCGGAATATTGAATTCTCTAACGACTTTCGAAATGGAATGGACCATCATTCTAGCTTCAACTACTATCCTGTGTTCAAAGTCTGTCACTTTACGTCGTGCGGCCATAATCACGTCGGAAACCTTTTCACGTGAATCACCTGGAAACGAATGACAGCTCCGCCAATGCACTGCCCCTGTACATCTCGTGTTCGCGATACCACCGCCATCTGTATATGTGCACATCGTTATACCCTGACCTTTGTCACCTCAGTGTTCAGTATAGTAGGAATAAAGAAAGCCGCAAAAAAAAAAAAAAAAAAAAAAAAAAAGAAAGAAAGAAAGAACACCGTGCTGATTGTCCGTGTTGTTCCAGACGTCGCCATGCTATCCGTGGTGATGGAGTCCTGCTGCAACCATGCATATTTTGTGACGCAAGGTGCGTGACGTAGCTGTACCATCGTGCACGGCCAAGCGAACGACAAGTCTCTCCTCTGGCCGCTAATCAAATGGTTCAAATGGCTCTGAGCACTATGGGACTTAACAGCTATAGTCATCAGTCCCCTAGAACTTAGAACTACTTAAACCTAACTAACCTAAGGACATCACACAACACCCAGTCATTACGAGGCAGAGAAAATCCCTGACCCCGCCGGGAATCGAACCCGGGAACCCGGGCGTGGGAAGCGAGAACGCTACCGCACGACCACGAGCTGCGGACTGGCCGCTAATCACATGGGGTGATTGAAGTACCGGGAGACGTTGAGTACAGGCCTCCTACAACCATAGATTCCATATTCGTACGACAGTCGTGGGACCCGATCAGTGCGAGCAGCAAAATCTAGTGCTGCGACAGTTAGCAAAAGGCTCTAATAATCTATCGCAGTTGTCTCGTTGCGGATCGCTACAGACCAACAGAAGTGAGAGTACTCACATTTTCAATTTAATTTGTGTCGGAACGTGAACGCTGAAGCTCCCAGAATTTTCTGAATTATTAGAAAAATATACGCCAGGAAGCGATGTGATAAAGATGATACGGGAATACGTCATGTTTTGCAGTGTAAAGTATATAGGAATTTTTTGTAGAAAGCTTTTGTGTGAGATAATGGAACTAATTCAATTTCTTGCGTCCCTATTCTAAATAAAATCACTTGAAAATGAGAAGAAATAAGCAAAAGTATTTACCATTAGCACGCTGTTCGTGTGAAATTTAATTTGTCTTAAGAACGCAGTCGTCAGTGTTCTTGAGCTGGTTTGCAAATTCCAAAATTTTAGAGCTGCTCTTTAAGTTATTGTATGAAGCCTGTTGAGAATAACGAGGGCAGGAACGCAAGTAAAAGCGGACGAGAAGCGGAAGAGAGTGCGAATGTTATAGTGACACCTGAAATGAAGATGCATTACGCATTTAACCAGATGAATTTATGAAAAATTGACTGCGTAAATTCTTTGCTGGATTAATATTCGAATCAGTGACATGTGGAGAAGTCTGCAAAGGCCCGTTGTCTACTGTCGAATAAGAATCGGAAAACAATAGGACAGTGTCTATGACTCCGTAAGTGTATAGGCGCATCACATGTGCTTACACGCGACCAATAGAGAGTGACAGAGATAGAATAGACCTGCACAGAATTTCATCGCTCCTGTAAATAGCAGGCACTCACCACTGCATAAACAATCAATTCTGGCGCTGTCAATTTACATCAAAAATGAGCCAGTCAATAACACGATTCCCTCTGGTTCGCGCAAACATTCGGCCCTGCCTAACACGTTTGGACAGGAATAACGTCCTGGGGTACTGTTTGTCCAAAACAGATACTCGGAGGCGCATGCGACGTATGGTCCGTATACATAGTTTCTGCAAACTTTTTATTTCCTTTTACTTTTATGAGACAGCGCTGTGAGCATCTACAGAGTAAAACTCTACCGGGTAATAATAAACTGAACACGAACTCCGACGCTACATAACTTACAATGCGAACACTTCAGGTCGGGCTATATATATATCAACTGCTGTAAACAGTCACATTTATTATTCTTCCACTACGTGTTTTGGAGGACTGTACCTCCATCACATGAACTTATTTTAATTAATAAAATACAGACGATTTGTATGTACTACATGCATCCCCACATCGACAACTTTGTACACAAGGTTCTCTCATTTTTGTTTATATATACCGATGTGCAACACGAGCACGAGCGCCTGTGTAACAATTCACGGTTCTGTTATTGTCATATTCTCTCATTCATTCATTCGTTCATTCTCTCTCTCTCTCTCTCTCTCTCTCTCTCTCTCTCTCTCTCTCTCTCTCTCGCGAGGCAGTACCACAGGTTGCCCACAAACAGCCAAACACATAAATCGTCTGTGCTTTTTTAACTGAAAGTAATCCTCCTGAAGACAGAGATACAGTCCTGTAAAACTCACAATGGGAAGCACAGAAAATGTGGCAGGCCACAGTAGTTTGTATTGTCAGCTGATATTTTTATTATGTGGTTGGTCTTATACGGTGCATGCTTCACCGCAGCTGCGTTCCCACCTGTACCAGCCTGCAGTGCCGCTTATTGAACAGTCTCCAGGCCACCATAACATTAACGTGGAGTTAGAAAAGAATCAGCAGCTATCCTTTCTAGATGTGCTGGTTACGAGGGATGGTGAAAAACTGGCGCACACATGTAACGGTACCTGCACAAACTGTCAAATCACCAATCGAGCCAGAAAAGAATAGTTATTAATATGCTCGGAGCGCGCGCAACGCCAATATATGAACCGCAGCACCTCAGACGCCGAATGTAACATCTAGAAAGCGTTCTGAGTAGCAACGGGAGCTCCACCAATTACATTAGAAGTGTCACAGAGTCACACATTCGGCGAAGTGACACATCGGAAAAAGCGATACTGGGTACGGCCTTTCAGCCATACATTCCCAGAGTGATGGGCAGAATCGACCGTATACTGTGCAAACACGGCGTAAATACTATCTATAAACTGACGAAAGAGGTACATATAATCTGCTACCGCGAGCTCAAATCTAGTCCGCCACCACAATGATGTGTGAAGCTTTAACAATGCCAGCCGTCCGTGCTGGCGAAACGTCAGAAAAATCATCGCACGAACATCGGCCGAAGAACCCGAGGCAGAAGTCAATATAGCTTTATCTATCTAAAGGGAAAAACAAACAGCAATATGTCATAAATGTGTACAACATGGCTGTAATCTAATACGTGAACATACCTGCTAGTAGGGAGGAACAATTTACAGGTAGGATGCTGAAATAGGATGTTAAAAATGAGGTAGAGAAATCACACAACTGGGAAGTATTGTGGAATGCGATACAGTCCGTCAGCTTTGACCAATGACTCTATAATCTACTATTGTTACTATAACGTCATAGAATCACGTATATTACAATAGTATCGATTCACCTGTGAGAATGCAGGGATTTTGTGTAGGAATGTTATTGTTGTTCGCTGCTTCAGTCACATTAACATACCAGGCTAGACGTGGAAAACAGTGGTTTCCATCGGGGACATAAATTTAACTATAAAACCCAAAACCCGTATTTAAAGAGCCATGCAACGTAAGGTTCCTCCACCAAATTGCGACCAATGACCTTGTAACCTAACCTAGCCCTCGCACTATGCTACGAATCACTGTGACACACCGTTCATTAAGAAAAAAATGCTTTTCTGACAGGTTTGCTTATTTCGCCAGTTCAGTCAGACTGATCATCCGACTTAATCTAGACCATGAGCCGAATTATTGATCATTACGTCAACACAATTTAAAATAAAAAACCAACAATTGTTCATTTCACACATTAATTGACTTCACCAGTTCACAGCCACCATTGCCGTTATTGGCCGGGAGGCCCCTGGCGGGGCAGGTGCGGCCGCCTTGGTGCAGGTCTTATTACATTCGACGCCACATTGGGCGACCTGCGCGCCGGATGGGGATAAAATGATGATGAGGACAGCATAACACCCAGTCTCTGAGCGGAGAAAATCCCCGACCCAGCCGGGAATCGAACCCAGGCCCGTAGGAGGGCATTCCGTCACGCTGACGACTTTTTTTTTTTTTTTTTTTTTTTTTTTTTTGTTATCGTGACTCTTTTTCAGTTTAAAGCCCAAATGTTCCGTGGATACACTTTAGGTGCCTTTAATGCAGTGGTACCCATTGCCTTCTGCATTCTCATGCCGCTGACATCGCTGGCCCCTTCGCCTTTTAAGAGCAATTTCCTACGCTAAACGCGAGAGAGAGTCGTGAAGCTTCGTCCGCTCCTCCGCTCTCAACCGTAGGCAGAAAGAGGTGTCTTCTTATGCCGCAAATCTTCGACAACAATTGTTGATGACTTTTTATTGAAAATATAAAGATTGGCTGCTTTCGAACACAGGACCAACGACATTTCTGATCAGTAGTCAAAGACGTTTCCACTTTTTTTTCCTTTTTTTATTTTTTTCCGCGGGCAAGTGCTCTACCAACTTTTTTTTTGTGCAAGTGCTCTACCAACTTTTTTTTTTTTTTTAAAGAGTGTTCAGTTATGAGCAGGTGGAGACAAGGCGGGCAGGGGTCGAAACCCGAGGCCTGGCCGCGATGTCTTCCCCCCTCCCGTCCCTGAAGCACTCCCGCAAAGAAGCTTTTTTGATTTATTTTTGTTTTATTTTTATTTATAATTTTTTTTCACCAGGAAAAGGGTAAATGAAAAAAAGATCTGTATTGGTACAAACTTAAATACAACAGAAATGCCATCCTTCCGGCGAAAATAACACAAGACAATATACTCGTACAAGGCGAGGAATTTCTTTTTTATGAACAAGGTGGAGGGAAAAAAAGAATAATAATTCTGATGTAATCTAAGAGGTGTGAAGCAATATACAGTGGAGTGAGGGAAAGACCAGTGTTGTCTGGGGTAGTGCATTGAAGAAAGGAGGCGCGTGTCCATGCGCCTACTCCACTGTGGGTTACAAATGTAGAAAGTAGCGCGGGGAGTCTCACATGTCAGCAGGGGGGGCGGGAGTGCTGTCGGCGTGTGGCACCATCCAACTGAGCGGGGGTGAAGTAAAGATCGCATGTAGGTAGTTGGCGAAGAAGGCGCGGTAGCACGGTCGCTGTTCAACTTCACTGTGGGCGGTTTGTAAGTACTGCCAGAAATCAAGGCGTGATTTGTCGCCACCATTATACATGTAGGTGATCGTCCACCCCTTGACCCATACAATCGCATGATTTTTGGAGGCGGGGAAATAAGAATTCTCAGGATGGATAAAAGTCCGTGGGTCAATCGAGTCCGGCGGAACGCGGAGGTAACAGGCAACAAACTGTCGGGCAAGTTTCCAGACGTCACTGGTGGCAGCACAAGTCAGTTGGTGGACATCGTCATCCACGAGGTGGCAAATGGAACAAAGTGGAGAGTCCTGTAGTCCGATGGCGTGAAGGCGATGGTTTGTGGCGAATTTTTCATTTGCGACTTGGTACCATGTTGCCCGGACGTTGGAGGGAAGAAAAGGCTGGTGGATGTGACGCCAAACCGTTGGCCACCGCGTGGACGGATGTCTCAGTTCGATATTGTTGCTGGATATGGAACGAAGGAGTGGGGTGTAAAAATCTTTAGGTCGAGGAGAACGCGTGGTCGGTAAGTGCGTGTGAGCATAACTGAAGTCGACGATGAAATCAGAAATGTGGGTCAAATGGTGCTTGATGTGTCCGACTGGTACTGGTGGTGTTATGGTCGCGGGCACAAGAATTTCCAGCAAGCTGCGCGTAAGGGAGGTGCCCCCCTGCCACTGCTTGTGCATGGTGGACATGTACAAGGACGCCGCTCGGAGTCGCACATTGACAAGGCCGAGGCCTCCTGCTCGCGGGGGAAGGGTGAGCGTGTCGCAGCGGACCTTAAAGATCGTACCGGCCGTAAGGAAGTATCCGAGGGCAGCCTGGAGGCTGCGTCCAATAGTGGATGGCAGCGGGAGGACCTGTGCGATGTGGACCATTCTGGCCGCCACATGTTGATTGAGGTATTGGACACGTTGTAAAGAATCGAGTCGTCGGAGAAGATTTTGTCGCACCGTCGTGCGGATAGTTTGGAGTGCACGCCGAAAATTGATGGCAGCGGAGCGGCGCACGGTGGAGGTGAAAATGATACCAAGATATCGTAGTTGTTGTACACACGGGAGAGGTGCTAAGTCGTCGTGTGAGAGGCCGCGTCCAATGGGCATCGCCGCGGATTTAGCCACATTCATGTTACTGCCCGCTGCAGTGCCGTACGTTGATATCAAATCAAGTACCGTGTGTGTTTCACTCCGTGAGCGGACCATGAGGAGGAGGTCGTCCGCATACGCACGACATCGAAAACTGTGCTGTCGCAAAGTGAGACCAGAAAGGTGGCTCGTCAGACTCCCGATGAGTGGCTCCAGGCTTATGGCATACAGTAGGGTCGAAAGTGGGCAGCCTTGCCGTACGGAACGCCGGATCGCCACTGGTCCCGCCACACGGCCGTTAACCTGAATCAGAGATTCGGCGGTGCCGTACAGGCGCCGGCTCACGTCGATAAAGGTTGGTGGAAAACCAATGCGGTTCATCACTGAGAACAGAAAAAGATGCCGCAATTTGTCGAATGCGCTGTCAAAATCAATGGCAACCACTGCTGCGCGGAGTCTGCACGCCGCTGCCAGTGCAATTAAATCGCGACATTCTCCTGTGGCCGTTTGTATATTAACTGAGCCGCCCGGAGTTGTCTGTTCCGGGGATAGAATGCTAGGCAGGATCTTGCGGCATCGCGTTGCCAGTAGGCGTGTAAAAATTTTACAGTCTGCGTTAAGCAGAGTCAGGGGACGGTAATGTGCTGTCGTCACACCTGGTGTCGGTTTGTGGATGGGTATAATAATTCCCGTGACGAAGGACGGCGGTACGGCGTTCCCCATCGTCAGCAGTTCATTAAACATCGTTGTCCACCGTGACGCCATTAGTGTGAAGAAAGCGCGATAAAATTCTATCGGCAATCCGTCGACACCAGGTGACTTATTCAGAGCACCTTTTTTGATTGCATCGTGGATTTCGTCACGCATAATGGGCTCCATCAGCTCGTCCGCTTCGTCGCTGGTGAGGGTGCGAGTTACGTGTGGTAACACAGACTCCTCAGGGTGGTTGTTGGTAGTCTCCTCCTGGTACATTGTGCAGTAGTGGTCGACAAAGGCACTGACGATTTCGGCCTGGCAAGTGACGTGCTGGCCGCGACAGGTGGTGATCTCGGTGATGAGTTGTCGTCGTCGATGTTTCCTATCGGAGGCGATATGATGCATGGTCGGATGTTCTTGTTCCGCCGAATCTTGACGTCGGGTTCGCACCATAGCCCCCTGCAGTCTACGGCGTGTCAAAGTTACAATTTGCGCCTTAATCCTGCTGCGTTCCCTCTGGGTGTCGGGCGTGGGCGGTTGGGCGTCCAGGTCGCGGAGAACGGCGTAGAAATAGTCGGTAGTGTGCCGGCGCCACATAGCAACTTCCTTTCCATACTGAATCAAAGTACGTCGAATGGCGGGTTTGGCACATTCTAGCCACCAGGTCAAGGTCGTGCCGTATTTAGGTAAGCGACGTTCACAGGTGGCCCATGTCTCGGTAACACGTTGAAGACATTCGGGATCATGAAGATGGGAGGTGTTTAGCTTCCACGGTGCACGACTACGCCAGACCACTTGCTTGGGGAAGAGAATGTTGCAGATGTAGGCACAGTGGTCCGAAAAGGCCAGGGGCCAAAGTTCTGCACCTTGGATTGCAGGCGTGAGTTCCCGAGAGACGTAAATTCTATCAAGGCGGCTCGCGGAGTGACTCGTCTGGTAAGTATGTCCAGGCGCGTCGCCGTGCCGAACTTCCCAAGTGTCGCGGAGCAACAGATCTCGGACGACAAGACGCAGTTCTTGACAGGTGTTGTAGTGGGGCACTTGATCTTTAGGGTGCAAGACACAATTAAAATCACCCCCAAGCAAGTAATGGTCGCAGCGTCCAAGAAACAAAGGAGCGATGTCTTCTGAATAGAAGAGTGCCCTGTCGCGTCTGCGGGTGGAGCCTGACGGAGCGTAAATGTTGACGATACGGGTCCCCATGACGGTGACGGCCATGCCTCTGGCAGATGGAAGGTATGTGATATCGGCCACTGGAATGCCTTCTCTGGCGTAGATGGCTACGCCGCGTCCCAGGTGGTCACCAGGAGAAGGATAAGTGTTATATCCCGCGACGTCTGGAAGTGTGGCCAGGTGTACTTCCTGTAGTAGTGCGATATCGACGTCCGACGCCCATATCATCTCTCGCAGCAGTTGAAGTTTCACGGGTGAGCTAATGGTGTTAGTGTTGATCGTCGCTATTCGGTAGGTTTGGAGCCGTACCCCGCCGTGGAGGGGAACTCCACCGGCGGAGGATGAAGAGGGACGAGGCAACGGTGAGTCGTGCCGTACGCCACTCGACGGCGTTATCAGCGGCGTAACGATGCTTCCGTCTGGGGTAACTCTGTCCCCAGCGTGTGGTCCGGGTCCTCATCGACGTCCTCACTCCACACCATTGAAGGCGTTCTCGTTGTGATGGTCGTACGTTCCACTTCGGTCGGAGGGGCAGAGGACGTCTCGGCGGCAGTCGCATCTGTGGAGTCCATTGGTTCAGGAGCACCTGAGCGAGCCAGTAGAGTAGGCATCGACGTATCCACAGTCGGCGTCATGTTGTCGTCATTCGTATAGTCGTGTAGGTTCTCCGAGGCCACGTCGGGTCGGACGGCCTCTGGAGCATCGCGGGGTGGTGATCCGTCTCGTTCCGAGACCGTACGGCGCCTCCTCTTGCGCCTCTTAGGTGAACGTTGTTTGAGGGTTCGCCCCTCCGTGTCGGAAGACGGGAGGGAGTCGCGTCGCTCTGAGAGGAAGGCCGCCGCGGGAACGTCAAATGAAGGGGCGTCCATATGTTCAGGCGGGTGGGTGTCGGAAGTCGTCGCTGTTGGTAGTGGCGCCGGAGTAGCGTCAGGCTTTGAGCGCGACGCGTCGGCCCCAGCGGTATCCGTAGCAGCTGGAAGAGTCACCGGTACATGGTCCGATGGGCGGCGGCCGGTGGGAGGAGAAGAGAGCGCCGATGCGTAGGTGATCGGTAAAACCGTCGTCGGAGCCGGAGGTGCCACGGTAGCGGCTGGCAATTGGGTGATTCGTCGCTGAAGACACTCAGATCTGAGGTGGCCTTCTTTGCCGCACCCGGAACAGGTCTTGGGTTGGCCGTCGTATATGACAACCGCGCGGCACCCGCTAATTTGCAGGTAAGATGGCACGTGGCGATGGAGGTCGATGGTGATCTGCCGTACACCGTTAAGAACGGGGTACGTTTGGAATTGCGCCCAGCGTTCGGCAGTGTGGCCATGTACAGTGCCATAGGGGCGGAAAGCCGCGATAACGTCTTCCGCTGGAAGCTCGAACGGGAGTTCGAAAACTCGTATGGTGCGCATTCCTAAGCCGGCATGGTCGACAGTGACCGCTCCGACATTGCCGTCGGCGTGGCAAAAGCGTAATCCATGGTTGGTGTCACGAAGTATTCTTTCACATACCGCGTCATTGACGACTTTGACGTACACAGTACTGCTTAATACGGACAAATGGATGCCCAAGATGTCAGAAGCTGGGATCTTAGCAACGTCGCGTAGGAAGCGTTCCACTTCCAAGGCCTTCGGTCGTGCGTAGTCGTTGCAGAAGTTGAAACGTAAAGTTGATTTTCGAAAACGGTTGGCCATGATTCTAGTGCACGTAAGCGACACGTAAGTGACGGCCGCTGAAATGTAAACAACAGCGAGTGCGCGCGCTCCGCAGGCGGAAATAACAACACGTCCGCACTGCACGGCGGCGAAAGCCGGACTGTGGGCTACGGGGCGAATATTACGGAATAAACAGACAAACATTATCAATGCGAACTTCGCTGATCATAGCAGTATTGTGACCTATAAAACAAGCGCAAAATAACTACTGCATATTTCATCTCTTTCCTCAAGTATGTCTCTATATAACGATATCAGGACGTAACGAATCAAACCAGCAGTCAGGATTGGTTCAACCGACATATTCGGATCGTCGGGACAATACTACAGCAACAAAAGCAAGCATTATTGCAACCATCGGCAGTCATAATTCTTCGACTCCTTACTTATAGGTTACTCATGCGACACGACACTAGCGTATCATCATGCATTCAGTAGATGCCAAACTGTTCAACGTAACTCTGTCCTGATTGTGTTAATGATACGATCGCCCTGGTTGGTGTTAACAGACGCCTTAACCCTCTATGTGGAGAGAAAGAGAGGCGTGACATGTCTGAGAGAGTATGACTTTATGTAAGGGTCTATTGTGAGTACATGTGACGTCACACTTACAATGTCGAGTCTTCGATCTATTTCCTGTGCAACGCTGTTCTTTCTTCGTTGTGATAGTCACCGTGTTCATTAACAGCAGCTCACGTAATAATACTGTCTTCTTCTTGCACACGTTTGCGTTATCACACTTCCACACACATATGTTTTCACTACACAACGCCACTGCAAACTGATACGGATGGGGCATCAAAACAAAACTTCGACCTATCGATATTTCAATATCGACAACAATTGTTACGATCTAAGGACATTTGCACAAAGTGTCATTGTTTCTTTGAGGTTAGCAAGCTGACCGGTATGACATTTTTTCACATATTCAACTTACGACAAAATTACAAGGCTGTTTCTTTATACTGCGTAACAAAAGGCTTTCGCTTTAACTGCACTAAATTAAAATTAGTAATTAATTGCGTGCTGACGAGGACACTCGGATTGTGTTTCTTTTTTACAGTTCATTTCACGGTCTTGAATAAGGAGGGTATTTTAGAAAACTTGACCCATGTGCTAGCTGGAGATAATAAAGTTCAAAACCGGAAAAAATTTCTAGAAACATATGACCGGAAACAAATTCTTGTGACGTATGGGCAGCCGGCCGAAGTGGCCGTGCGGTTAAAGGCGCTGCAGTCTGGAACCGCAAGACCGCTACGGTCGCAGGTTCGAATCCTGCCTCGGGCATGGATGTTTGTGATGTCCTTAGGTTAGTTAGGTTTAACTAGTTCTAAGTTCTAGGGGACTAATGACCTCAGCAGTTGAGTCCCATAGTGCTCAGAGCCATTTGAACCATTTTGTGACGTATGGGTTATTTTATTTGCGTAGAGAAGGCGCAATCCTGGCTGGTGTAAGTTGTCTTCCTGTTGGCGTTCACAGCTCATTTCATATTGCTTGTCTCTGTCTCTGTACTTATTAGTCGACCACGGTGTAATTATTTCATCTGGGACTGAGGGCGATGTGGACCGCTTATCGTGAATCAGCGTGTATTCGGTGATGATGATGTTTGGTTTGTGGGGCGCTCAACTACGCGGTCATCAGGGCATCCCAAGTTTTACACAGTCCAGTTTTTAACTAAATCCAATTTAGCAGCTGTCACGAATGACGATAATGATGATGATGATGATGAAATGATGAGGACAACACAAACACCCAGTCCCTGGGCAGAGAAAAATCCCCAACCCGGCCGGGAATCGAACCCGGGACCCCGTGATCTACAGGCAGCATCGGTAGCCACTTTTTTTATTATTAAAATGTTTCACATGGCTCTGAGCACTATGCGACTTAACATCTGAGGTCATCAGTCCCCTAGGCTTAGAACTACTTAAACTTAACTAACCTAATGACATCACACACACCCATACCCGAGGCAGGATTCGAACCTGCGACCTTAGTAGCTGCGCGGTTCTGGACTGAAGCACCTAGAACAAATCGGTCACAGCGGATGGCTATTATTATTATTATTTTTCATTTTGTTCAGTATAGTTCGTTGCGTTTGGTCTCTGCGGATGTCACATGGCGCCCGTTCAAGTTGATCGTTGATTCCTTTACTCAGTTTTTTTTATTACAGAGAACAATCGGCCCTCTGACCGAACAAGCTGAGCTACCGTGCCGGCTCCACTAGATCACGAGCCGCGGACGCGCTTAATTGTAGTTGATAATATATCCATCAACAGCTAGCCTGATAGCATTGACAGTGCGACGCATTTTCCTTACCCACGATTGTACTTGTTAGCTGTAACGCCACCGTGTGTTTCCGATAAAGGTCAAGTGCAATAACTTTGTGATTGAGTAGTAGTGGTTTGCGATACTGTTGTCAGACATAGCACACAACTGTCGCCTACATCTACATCTACATCTACATTTATACTCCGCAAGCCACCCAACGGTGTGTGGCGGAGGGCACTTAACGTGCTACTGTCATTACCTCCCTTTCCTGTTCCAGTCGCGTATGGTTCGCGGGAAGAACGACTGCCGGAAAGCCTCCGTGCGCGCTCGAATCTCTCTAATTTTACATTCGTGATCTCCTCGGGAGGTATAAGTAGGGGGAAGCAATATATTCGATACCTCATCCAGAAACGCACCCTCGCGAAACCTGGCGAGCAAGCTACACCGCGATGCAGAGCGCCTCTCTTGCAGAGTCTGCCACTTGAGTTTGCTAAACATCTCCGTAACGCTATCACGCTTACCAAATAACCCTGTGACGAAACGCGCCTCTCTTCTTTGGATCTTCTCTATCTCCTCTGTCAACTCGACCTGGTACGGATCCCACACTGATGAGCAATACTCAAGTATAGGTCGAACAAGTGATTTGTAAGCCACCTCCTTTGTTAATGGACTACATTTTCTAAGGACTCTCCCAATGAATCTCAACCTGGCACCCGCCTTACCAACAATTAATTTTGTATGATCATTTCACTTCAATCGTTCCGTACGCATACTCCCAGATATTTTACAGAAGTAACTGTTACCAGTGTTTGTTCCGCTATCATATAATCATACAATAAAGGATCCTTCTTTCTATGTATTCGCAATACATTACATTTGTCTATGGTAAGGGTCAGTTGCCACTCCCTGCACCAAGTGCCTATCCGATGCAGATCTTCCTGCATTTCGCTGCAGTTTTCTAATGCTGCAACTTCTCTGTATAACTACAGCACCATCCGCGAAAAGCCGCATGGAACTTCCGACACTATCTACTAGGTCATTTATATATATTGTGAAAAGCAATGGTCCCATAACACTCCCCAGTGGCACGCCAGAGGTTACTTTAACCTCTGTAGGCGTCTCTCCATTGAGAACAACATGCTGTGTTCTGTTTGCTAAAAACTCTTCAATCCAGCCACACAGCTGGTCTGATATTCCGTAGGCTCTTACTTTGTTTATCAGGCGACAGTCTGCATCAGTCATGTCGTACTTACCGTTTTGAAGAGTCATTAAAGAAAGATTGGTGATTTGGAGGAGTGATGACGGCGTAAACAATTAAAAACAGTCCTATTATCTCACATGGGAAACGGCAGACATGAATTTGTGTTATGATTTAGTCAACGATACGTGTCCCTTACGCCGAATAACATTCCAAACGCCACATGTGATCTGAAAGAAAATGTTCATTGAAGTGTTCGAGCGACTTGCGGGCATTGAAGAAATGCTCGTGGTAGACTTGTCACAATTAACGCCGGATATGGTGGACCGAGTACTGCGACGTGTGGTAGGTGGTCCCGTTTAAACAAGTACTCGAAGAGATGGTTCTACTGAAAGCATAAATCACTCTGTAGTGTGGTCGATATCACCTACGGAGTGTTCAAGCTTCAGGCCACAGGACCACCATCTCAGTTACGACAGTGAATTCTACGCGATGCAGATTCGCAGTTCACAGTTTGCGTTTTATTTGCTGAAAGGCGAGATACACATAGGTAAGGATAATAAATTAGCACCACAACTACTCGTAGACACACGGATCGAGTGATTACGGAAACAAACCATCAGGTTCGCATTGCTGTCAATGAATAGGTGGAATTGTTGCTGTTTATACACTCATGGGATCATGCACTTTACTGACCAGTTTAACAGGTGCTATTTATCCACAGTTTCTGCACGACTAATTACACTTACATTAAGACAACGTGTATGGTTTTAGGCATGATGAAGCACCACTCAGTCTTCAACGCATCGTACGGCATTGCCTGACACAAACTTTTAGTGTGCTATGGATTGGTCGACGAGGTGTAGTAGCAACGTCTCCTCCTTCACCTGTCTTTAATCCCTTAGACTTCTGGCTTTGGCACCAGTTGTATACCACACCCATTAACACCGTGCATACATTACATCGTATGCGATGCATGCGATCAGATCTGAGGGCAGCCAATTGTATCTGAACGATTTCAAGATTATTTCAGCCAAAGGTATGATGGATGTGTAATAACGTATGGTAATTACAGAAGTATGTCCGTAACTCAGCAAGTGTGTACCACCGAACATACATTTACCAAAATGAAAAATGCTACATCACAGCACAAAAAAGACGAATATATCCTGACCAGAGTTAGGGATTTAAAATGAGATTTTCGACTTATCTAGCAGCTTCAAAGACATTTAAATCAAGGATATTGACGTACTCGAGCTTTTTTTTCACTTGTTAGCAATAGTAACCACCATATACAACATCATGCACCGTGTCAAGCAAAGTAATGATACATGATGTCATGTCGTATAACCTGGCACATGCCATTATGTCATCCAGCATCGCATTTGTTATTTTGTGCAGTATGACAAAGTGTCATTAAAGTTCAGGATGCATGCATTCCCACTCTGGGATACTTTCTATAATGGATGCACCCCCACTCTCGGATACTTCCTCTACTAGGTACATCCCACTCTCTAGAAGCATATAAATTTGAGTCTACTTGTTCTTCCACCCCTCACCACACGTGCAACATGGGGAGATTTTGGGGCTAAATAGCCCTCTCTGCGGAAAACTGACCCCCCAAACGGAAGTCAAAAAACTGTTTTAGCGTCACCCCAGGAACAAATCCGCATCCAGACATTTTATCCCGCCCAGAAAATCTTTTTTAGCTATTACACGTATGCTCTCCAGATATACTACTGTGTATTATGTATTTTTTACTATGGCTGGCGAATCTTCTGGATTTTGGACACAGGATCCGGAACTTTAGTCTAAAAATTGCAAGATCCAGGTGTGCCAACACCTTGCAGCTAAGAGAGCTCACTGCGCTGGGGAAGTACGGTTAACTCGTAAAAAAGCCCGCTTATGTCAAGATGATTTGATTTAAATGTATCTGAAGCTGACAGATAAGTCAAAAAGCTAATTATCTACATCTACCTATATGCCTCTGTACGAGCCCTATTCTCTCTTATCTTATCTTTGTGGTCTTTCCGCGAAATGTAAGTTGGCGGCAGTAAAATTGTACTGCAGTCAGCCTCAAATGCTGGTTCTCTAAATTTCCTCAGTAGCGATTCACGAAAAGAACGCCTCCTTTCCTCTAGAGACTCCCACCCGAGTTCCTGAAGCATCTCCGTAACACTCGTGTGATGATCAAACCTACCAGTAACAAATCTAGCAACCCACCTCTGAATTGCTTCTATGTCCTCCCTCAATCCGACCTGATAGGGATCCCAAACGCTCGAACAGTACTCAAGAATAGGTCGTATTAGTGTTTTATAAGCGGTCTCCTTTACAGATGAACCCCATATTCCCAAAATTCTACCAATGAACCGAAGACGACTATCCGCCTTCCCTACAACTACCATTACATGCTTGTCCCACTTGCAATGTTACGCCCAAATATTTAATTCTATTTAATTCTCTTCTTTTATATCCCTAAATCTGCTCAGGAAATATTCACCTTTTCTTGTGGTATAACAGGAGCGTTTTCTATTTTGGTTCCCAACTTTTATTCTACCATAATTTTGACATTGGACCACAATAGCTTGGCGACCGATGTAGATCTTCGTTGACTCAGGCGACGACTGATCCGGTAATGGTTTTCTTATTGTCTCTCGATCCACATTTCTTAAGTTCGTTAGTCTGGATCCTCTACGGTTACCTGCCTAGTATAGTTGAATTTGTCCAGTACAGCCTGCCCTAGATCACACAAGCCTCACCACAACGTCAAAGTAACATTCTCGCTGGAGGTTCTATGTTTTATTTTTTCATATTTTTCAATACTTTGTTATTTTATTTTACATTTTCAGTTTATTTAATTTTGTTTCATTTTTCATTGCTTTTAATATTTTTGTTTTATAGTTGCACACGATCTGTTCATATGCACATGAGACTGTACACGCAAACACATGAAAAATAACAATAAATACTTCATAAAATGCACAAAATAACAGCAAACATAAATACGATGCTGAACCAAATATTAAATACTGCGCGAATTTATGATAATAATGTGTGTAAATAGTATATATTACGTAAACTTACGGTACGACCATATTACATAGATAAACTTAGTTATAAGCTTATAAGCTACAGTATATCGCAAGCTGAACGATTCGCGCAACAAATAACAAACGATTGAAGAGCATACAACTTGTTATTATCGCTTCTCTTAAAATTCTTGTCATTGTTCATTTAAGAAATGCAATAAGAAAGATTTAAAGCTAAGCAAACGCCGCTAGAAAAACACACGTCAGTAATCTTGCCGCGTAATGTTGCAATAACCAATATACCATTTTGTCCAGGAATGGGCGTAATTCTGATTTGGTACATGCATTGTTTTGCACGTCCAAAGATTTGTCGATGACTTTAAGCCACTGGTGAATAATACCTTTAATATATAAACAATGAAACGATAATTAACTGTAATAACCAGTTTTTTAATTAGATTTAAATGCAGCACTTAAAATGCGAGGTATTTCTACGAAACACGGTTTCATTTGGAAAAGCTTGATTTTTACCACGTAAAACAAAACGATAAAACACTTTTTCAAACGCTTGTTATAATTACCGTCAGAACATGTTTTTCGTTAATAAAGTATTACTTTAAACTGTCTCAGCACGTGGGGTTCGCCTATAACAGGATTTTACGTGCATTTTATGCGCAACTTAGATCGCTGTATCGTCGTAACGGATAAAGCTTACACAAAACAAAAGGATGACCGATAATTAAATGTATTTATTTACCGTCTTACAAAATTCGAACCGATTCTCACAATACAGAAACACAGAAGGAACGCTCTTAAGAAAAATGAGTTTTTTTTGCAAGTAAAATCGGAATTAAGCTAGATTTTTGAAAGAGAGTTTTCAATTTTATCGTACGAATATTTTTTTTATTTGTCTGATTCACTTTAAACGGTTCTCGCACATTAATTTCACGTAAGAACGGCTTTTGCGTGCTACATTTAGCTCGTCTTCAAACCGTCGTATCTCGATAACGTATAAAGACTATTGGATGAAAATACTTCTTTTTGACTTTATCCATTTATCTACCTCCCGCAAAGCTGGGACCGATTCGTGCAAGTTCAGGGGATAGAAGTGGCAACCTCCCAGAAAAACGTGTTTTTTCATGTAAAATCAAAATACAGTAAGCTTTTTTCAAATGATTGAAAATTATCTTACATCCAGGATCAGATACACAGGTGGATCAAATCTGAACTATTAGACTCGCTCCAGACCGGAGTTATTTAACGGTAACAATCCAAATGGTGCACATACAAATGGTGCCATTAGCTGAACATTAATATCAGTCTAATTAACATCTTTTTCAAAAAGAATTAATCGGTTCGCACAATTTGTCTGGGTGTCAGCTCTGCTTCGTCGTTCAAACCTTGTTTAATGTACAATAACATGACTACAGTAACAGTTTTTGATGTTGCTGAGCAACAGTAATACAAAAATTTTTAAATGAAAACACCGCCATATGACTGTATTGTTGTTTATTTAATTACGACTCATCTTTTGTACACCGAAGGAAACCTGTTTCATTAAATATGAAGTGCTCTATTATTTATCGATCTTTTTACAAGATGATTAATTTACATCTGGCATTTCATGGGGACCGAATATTTTTCTTAATTTATGGCCAGTTTTGAGCTTGACGTCCTGCAATACCTGTTAATGACGTAAACTCAGTCACTTGAAACTGAAATAAAATTTCGGAACATGGGTCGTAATTAGATAAACAACAATACAGTCAAATGGCGGTGTATTCATTTAAAAAAATAGCTACAGTAAGACAGATGTTCGAATTGCTATCAAATGGCCGCTGCTAGGCGCTAAAACAGAAACATTTTACCCCATGTTCCTAGCTCAAATAGGAACCGAGCACAAAGACATCCCTCAAACTGCGATTCTGCGCACGATTTTTTCATATATATTTGTTACAGCGCTTCAGTGCTGTAACGATGGAAATTTCTCTAGTTTTGATGAATACTATCTCTTACAATCATTTGGAACAATTTTCTTAAACACCTTGCACATTGCCATCTACTTAATATTTTAATTTTTCAACTGTTATAGCGTATGTAACATGCAGTTTGTATCAAAAACAGATTAAAATTCTGTGCCGGATTGCTATCCGAATCTGGAACTTTGTCTTTCCGGTCGATGATCCTATCAAACTTCGTGAAAAAATTAGTCCCCTACAGCCAAAGAAGATTAATCTTCGCTTTGCTATTACTTTTGATATTTCCTCTATATTGTTGTATATCTTCTGATTATTTCTCATTTTCCAACCGTCTGTAGTTTGTATTGCAACTATTATTTTTCTAATAAACCATCTTTCAAGTACCTCTATCCTGTCCAGCTTATAGATCATCGACAAGCATTCACACGCATATAAACTTTCTGGTCTTACCACTGTGGTATAGCTTTTTATTTTTGGTTTTCTACATATGCACTTCTTGTGTAGGTATTTCTTGTCAAACCATATACTATTTTGATTTTATTGACTCCTACATCTGTCGCAAATTTTTCTAGTCCGTTTGAGACCAGAAAAATTCGCTTTTTTTCCAGAAGGTTTATTTGAGTAACTCCTTCCGTAAAATATTCTGAAATTATTGCAAAATGTTCTGAAAAATCGAGGATGTACATCTTAATTCCATTTGTCTTCCTTTATGTAATTATTGGTTCAATTTTGTGATTTTTTAGTTCAAAATTCCAGATCTTAGAATTTTTCTGAAAAGCAGTTACACTGAAAAGGTGATCAACTTCCCCCTTGTCTAAGATTAGTTTTTATTTCAATTTTTTTTTTTGTATTTTATACAGCCAGCCGGAGTGGCCGAGCGGTTCTAGGCGCTATAGTCTGGAACCGCGCGACCGCTACGGTCGCAGGTTCGAATCCTGCCTCGGGCATGGATGTGTGTGATGTCCTTAGGTTAGTTAGGTTTAAGTAGTTCTAAGTTCTAGGGGACTGATGACCTCAGAAGTTAAGTCCCATAGTGCTCAGAGCCATTTGAACCATTTTGTATGTTATAGCTTTATCTTTGTAGTTTTGATTATTTTATTCGGAGTTTCTTTCTTGATTTTCGTGTTAAAGAACTTTGCAGGAGCACAAGCGTGCACTTGGCCTGTATTTGTTATTTTGTACGATGAGAAACTAAAATATCACGAATGTAGTGTCACGGCTATATTGTCAATCATTTTATCCTACTGTTTGCTTTTAAGAAGGAAGATGGGAATCTGTACATGATCCTACTTCATTTTTATTGTTTTAGACTGTATAAACTACTGTTAAAAATGGTGCTGTCGTAAAAATTTATATTTATGCAGCACCTCCTAACGTTTTAGATAGTACAGAACACAAATATACAGTTCCTGTCAACACAGGTTGTAAGGAGTGAGTCAGAGCTCTCCATTACATTGAAAACAATATAGCCAACTTAACGCTATTCTTTGCAATGTGTAAGAGTGGAAATAAATAAGCACTCAGATATCAATAGTACCTATCTGAGGGTGAAATATGGGACCACGATTCTACGCATTGTTGTGAGGCGAGGTCTGTCTGCGAGAGTGGAACATGTAGTGTCGGTCGGACAGCTCGGAGACAGAAGATGTATCATGCCGCCCTCACGTCGGTGATGGCAGATCTTACCACACTCAAGGCCTGATTCATTTATATAGCCAGGAGAGAACTAGATGGCTTAAATACGCTTGAAGATGCAATTCAATGTAAAATTCGTAAGCATAGCGCAAAAGCAATTGTAGGGTTAGGCTCGTGATTGTTAGTCCGAGTTTGCAATAATCCCATGTTTTGCCTCAGTTACATAGGCCTCTCTATACTCCAAATAATAATAATTATTCTCCACATATAATTAATAAATAAGCTGTGATTATTAAATGTGAATGTAACTTTGAAATTGAAATAATTTGTTAATCTGGCACTCAGCCATTATTGGTACTTATGTACTTGTCAATGTCTATTATTGGTCATGATGATTTTTGAAGTTTTAAATAGACTTAATTTATGAAATCCCTTCTCACAAGTTATTTAGTAGCTAACAGGACCTAAACAAACTTCTTTTTTTATTGAAGTCATTCTTAGTAACAATAAACTTTAGCTGCTGCTGCTGCTGCATGCTCCTGCGAATTGCTGTAAACCACATGGAAAAAGGCAGTCATCTAAAGAAGTGAGAGCAAAAGTCAGGGCCAAAACAAAGACACTGACACACCACAACATGCCATGTACTCTAATCCACTAAATTCCGTTGCACAAGCCATATTTGTATCACTTGTAAATTCTTATTCAAAAACGCAGTCAGATAGTTTAGGTATTCATTGTTACAGGTACATTTGTTCCTAAAGTTTTTCATATTCAGATCGCAGTCAGATAGCTTGTCCAAATGTTAGTTTGAAGTCTTTCATGTAACGATCTGTTGAGGGCTTAAATGACAGTGAAACTGACACTCATACAACACGCACACAGTGTTACGCAGGTTATATTCCGATTACCGATAGCTCAGGTTGCTTATCGAGTCCATTTTCACTGACGAATATAGGCATATTTGCTGTAGCTAAGTTACATATGTAGTTGTAGGTACGTTGCAATGTTTATCTTTGACTAGCTCGTCACGAGGTGTTGCTGCACGCAATTCTGAGCTCTCTCGCGCTAGTATATGGCTTGGCTGTGTGCTGCTGATTGTATTGAAATGTATATCATGGTAACAGCTCTCAAGCCCGGTGTTATGATAAACCATTTAATTATTTGGCGTTTTTCAACTTTTACTTGCTTAAGTAGTTCTTAATTTTATTTCATTTTAATGTGCTCAGGCCAACTAGGCCCCACCAGTGAAATTATATGACTGTAACCGAAAGCATAAGTGCTTGACGTGTTACACGTTAGGAGTGTTCCTTTTATACTGTCTTTATACTGGTGGGAATAACCAATGTGACCTTTGTATTTTGTACTCTAATCAAGTTTTTGTGATATGTAACCAATTACCTGAAAATGTCCACTCAGCAGAAACGCCTTACTAAACAAAATTTTAAAAAATTTATCTAAAAAACGGTCAATGCAGGAAACTAATTAATTTCAAGACGTTCATCATCGCTGTAATCATATCGCAACTGCAAAATTATCTTGCCGATTCAGATATCGAGACACGAGTTTCGATTGTGTCAGTACCGATTCACGAAGCGCTATGGTGCAGTGGTGAAACTCTGGATTCGCATTCGGGAGAGCGGCGCTTCAGATTCCGCTAGGCCATCAAAACCCAGGTTTTACATGGTTTTCCTAAACTACTTAAGGCAATTGCCAGTTTCCGTCGGCAATATGATCTTGTGTCCCGTCGCGAATGACCTGAACGTCGTCACAAAAATTTAGTTCCCACTGCAGTTTTTAGTATGAAGCTTCGTCGTGATAAACAAAAAATTTTACCAGTGACAGTCATACAACCAATTACACCTTCCTTTCCCACCTTGTCTTGAAATCACAGGCTGTTTAGAAAATATGAGTGGTGTCCACCTCACCTTCTGTGTTTTTCAATTTAATTAGACTCAGTCGACGAACTCAGCGAAATTCAGAGGTATGAAATGATAAATGAAATCCGTTAAAAATACTGAATCTGCAATGTAATACACTGAAGTGCCAAAGAAACTGGTATCGGCATGCGTATTCAAATACAGAAATATGTAAACAGGCAGAGCACGGCGCTGCGATCGGAAACGCCTATATAAGACAACAAGTGTCTGTCGCAGTGTTTAGATCGGTTACTGCTGCTAGCGTGGCAGGCTATCGGGATTTAAGGTAGTTTGATCGTGGTTTTACAGTCGGCGTATTAGCGATGGGACACAGCGTCTCCGAGGTAGCGACGAAGGGCGGATTTTTCATTAGGACCATTTCACCAGTGTATCGTGAATATCAGGAGTCCGGCAAAACATCAAACGTCCGACATTGCTGCGGTGGGAAGAAGATCCTGCAGGAAGGGACCCAACGACGACTGAAGAGAATCGTTCAACGTGACAGAAGTGCAACGCTTCAGCAAATTGCTACAGATTTCAGTGCTGGGCCATCAATAAGACTCAGCGTGCGAAACATTCAACGAAATATCATCGATATTGGCTTTTGGAGCCGAAGGCCCACTCGTGTAGCCTTGATGACTGCACGACACAAAGCTTTACGCCTCGCCTGGGCCCGTAAACATCGCCTGGGCCTGTTGATGACTGGAAACATTTTGCCTTGTCGGACGAGTCTCGTTTCAAATTGTATCGAGTTGATGAAGTGTACGGGTATGGAGCCAATCTCATGAATCCATGGACCCTGCATGTCAGCAGGGGAGTGTCCAAGCTGGTGGAGGCTCAGTAATGGTGTGGGGCGTATGTAGCTATAGTGATATGGGATCCCTGACGCGTCTAAATACGACTCTGCGAAGTGACACGTATTTAAGCATGCTGTCTGATCACCTGCATCCATCCATGTCCATTGTGCATTCCGACGGACTTGGGCAATTCCAGCAGGACAATGTGACACTCTCCACGTTCAGAATTGTTACAGAGTGGCTCCAGGAACACTCTTCTGAGTTTAAACACTTCCGCTGGCCACCAAATTCCCCAGACATGAACATTATTGAGCACATTTGGGATGCATTGCAACGTGCTGTTCAGAAGAGATCGCCATCCCCTCGTACTCTTCCGGATTATGGACATCCCTGCAGGATTCATCGTATCAGTTCCTTCCAGCACTACTTCAGACATTAGTCGAGTCCATGCCACGTCGTGTTGCGGCACTTCTGCGTGATCGCGGGGGCCCTGCAAGATATTAGGCAGGTGTGCCAGCTTCTTTGGCGCTTCAGTGTATTTTGTGAGGAATGAAAAGTTATACAACACGGTTAGTTTGGTCTATGTCACGAGCAGATGGATTAATCGACACCGGGCGGCAGGGGTGACCGAGTGGTTCTGGGCGCTACAGTACGGAACCGCGCGACCGCTTTGGTCGCAGGTTCGAATCCTGCCTCGGGCATGGATGTGTGTGATGTCCTTAGGTTAGTTAGGTCTGATGACCTCAGAAGTTAAGTCGCATAGTTATTAAAAAGAAACTGAATGTTTTCGCCCATTGCCTTTATGACTGCTTGAACTCTGATGGCGACACTTTCAATGAGGCTTCTGAATGTCTGTGAAGAAATGAGGGTCCATTATTGCACAAGTGCCGAAACCAATAAAGGTAGTCATGTAGGACGCTGGGGTCTGGAGAGAAGTAGACTCTCGAATTCAACCAAAAGGAGTGCCAATCCATTTCAGGAACGCTATTGTCCACAGACCATTGCCTTACACACGCTTCTTTACGACATGGTGCACTGTCATGCTGACGTAAAGAGTCACCTCGAAACGGTTCCTATAAAGTACGCAGAACACAATAGCATCATATGTGTTCCTCCTGTCGTTCCGCATTTAGCGTTTTCTTAAGCGCGATAAGGGGATCACACCTTAATTACGAAAACCTCCCTTATATCTAACACCGCCGCCTGAGTACTTCAGTACAGGCGAAATACACGATGGAAAGTAACGTTCTCCAAGTATACGCAAAACCCAGACCTTTACATCAAGTTGGCACAAATTCATCACTCGAAATCGCTCGTTACCATTCCCCCACTGTCCACTGGCGTCGATCTTTACACCGTCTTAAGCGCCTTGTCACGGTCCGCGCGGCTCATCCCTTCGGAGGTTCGAGCCCTCCCTCGGGCGTGGGTGTGTGTGTGTGTGTTGTCCATAGCGTACGTTAGTTTAAGTTATATTAAGTAGTATGTAGTCTTAGGCACCGATGACCTCAGCAGTTTGGTCCCATTACACCTTACCACAATTTTTTCCCACAGCAAGGGGATATTAACGATGCTGTTTCCCTCATAAGCCAGAAGTGAACGGGAGGGTCGATGAGCGCTGTTGTCGAAACTTTCCGTCAGATGATTCGTTGCTGCATTCCGGTAACAGGCAGTTTCCACACATACGTCGACAAGTAGCTGACGCAAGCAGGGGCGATGGCAGACTGCCGGTGGCATCGACACGGGGGAACGAACACTCGTAATGTCCTGCCGACACGCGACGCTCTCCCAGAGGGCGGTGTGACTGTCGGCATGCAACACGACAAATGTGTCTCGGCAGACTCGGCCGTGACAGCGCACACGAAGCGTTTCGAGCGTGTTGCAATAAATGTTTATACTCAACAGCGCGCAGTTGCTCGCTGGGCACTCAGGGTGGATGTAGGTCTGCCGGTGTTTCGTTTCAGCATGAGGTGTATTTTCACTGTTGTCTGATCGCAGACGAACGAAATGAAATGTTCGATCCCCTTCTAGCAGTCGAGACTTGTGAATTCTAGGAACAAAATGTACGCCCCCCTGCGAACAAATCGTGCACTCCAAGAAACTTGCTTCAGCAGTAAGGTATTTTTCATTGATAATACATACAAAAGGCGCCCATGATCAGAAGGAGTGCTTTTTGAACAGGCAGAGCCTTCTGTAAGGTATTATTTTTTACTTTTTGATTCTATCACTTTTTTATGGTAGATTTGTAACGGTTTCGGCCTTCAAAGGCCATCTTCAGCTGCTTCAATAGAGAACAGAAAACTTCAGTATAGACTTGGAACAAGTACAATTATTTTCACTAGAGCTACTTGTGAGCTTAGTAACGTGCTATTACAACGTATATGGGCCATACCTATGAGCGGCATTTGATCAACAAGTGCTCATGCGTCGTCAACTAAATATAAAACCAGAAATAAGGAAATTATATACATACAAACAAGTGCACTTTTCTTTCCCTACTCTTCTCGCTACATAAGCGCGTCTTCTGTAAGACAAACTTCAGTAGTAAAAACTATACAATACGACGTTTATTACAACAATATTTCAGTCAGTTATGCATCAAATACGAAAGTAAATACAGGTTGTTAAAACAGTAAAATCTATTTAGAACAAAGTGAGGGCCTTACAGTACGAGAGAAACTGTAGCAGTCTTTGTGGTATATCTTTTGGGACCAGGTAGCGTTGCACTTCAGGCTGATAATACGCACAGGCTCAGGGAAGGCGACACGGAATGGACGTCCAGGGCAGTTCTTTGTTGCAGCTCGACAGCATTCTTCTGCCGGCTGCGAGATTTTTATGTAAAAAAGTGACTCAGTCAAAAATAAAAAATAATACCTTGCAATAAGTCAGTCACCGTCTCTTTTCCAAAAGTAATACGCTGTCAGAGAACTACCTGCAACAGATACTTCACTTATAGGATCTGATCACACACCGAATCTAATGGCAGCACATAGGCCTGATCCCTTTGAGGATATCCGCACCGAAAAAGATATCAGTGACCATGAGGCAGTTGCAGCAACGACGATTACTAAAATAGAAAAAACAACTTGAACAAGTAGAAGTGTTTATATGTTCAGCAAAGTAAATGAAGCGGTAATTGCGTCGTATTTCAGTAAGGAGCGCATGTCATTTAGCTCTAGAACGTAACATGTAAAAGAACTGTGGTTAAGATTTAGAATAGTTGATCTTGCGCTTGATAGGCTGTGCGACACGTATAAGTGCAGATATTTTTATTGGTGACTGAGGGCGGTGTACTGACAAATATTACATCAGTACTTATGTCTTTTCCAGATTAATAATTTTAGCTATTGCAAGTTGTATGCATTTAGGTTGATTAGTACCTCCACATACTTGTGACAATAGCAAGCCATTAATGCTTATTTTCCTCTGGGCAGCAGGTCAGATGTTGAAGTGTGGACAGTATGAATTCAAAACTGTTAGTCTATACTGAAAGGCGTAGTTCACTTATTGGTGCAGTTACGACTGTGCAGAAAACAAGTGCGTGAAGTGTTTGTGGGAAGACTGTTCGATGCAATGAAGAAACAACTAGCGCATTGATGTGTGTGCATATTAAGTTACCACATATAAAAATATCTGCACTTATATCAGTTACATCTAGTAAATAATATCTAGTAGAATAGTTCATGATAAGAGGAACGCTCCATGGTATACAGTGACTGTAAAGAAGCGTCTCAAGAAGCAGAGGCTACCTCATAGTAGCTGTGAAAGAAGTCATAGGACTAGAGACAGGGAGACGCTCGATGAAACGCATGTGGTTATCAAGAGGAAAGTACGTGAAGCCTTCAGTGACTGCTGTAGCAGAATATTATCGAAGTATATCTTACAAAACCCAAAGAAATTATTGATACGTATGAAATAACGTTTAAAAATATGAAATAAATCGCTCAGTAACTTTACGAGATTTTTCCTAACAACGTTTCGCCTTACGTGTTACACATAAATTCATGTACCATGTATATTAAAGGAACAGGTAACATTTATCCAACCAAAAGCGTATTAATGTATCATGTAAAAATTTGAACAAAATAGATCGAGAACTCTCGAAGTTTCTTCTTTTCATATTATATAGACATTAATATATCTTACATATTGAAAAATATGTAGCTTATGTCCTCAAAGCGTTTATAGAGTATTGTGTAAAAATTCGAAGAAAATCGGTCAAGTACTTTTCGAGATTTTTTGTAACAACCTCAATCAATGACTTGTCCTTATACACTAAGTAAGACAGGCATATTTTTAAAAATACACTCCTGGAAATTGAAATAAGAACACCGTGAATTCATTGTCCCAGGAAGAGGAAACTTTATTGACACATTCCTGGGTTCAGATACATCACATGATCACACTGACAGAACCACAGGCACATAGACACAGGCAACAGAGCATGCACAATGTCGGCACTAGTACAGTGTATATCCACCTTTCGCAGCAATGCAGGCTGCTATTCTCCCATGGAGACGATCGTAGAGATGCTGGATGTAGTCCTGTGGAACGGCTTGCCATGCCATTTCCACCTGGCGCCTCTTTGGACCAGCGTTCGTGCTGGACGTGCAGACCGCGTGAGACGACGCTTCATCCAGTCCCAAACATGCTCAATGGGGGACAGATCCGGAGATCTTGCTGGCCAGGGTAGTTGACTTACACCTTCTAGAGCACGTTGGGTGGCACGGGATACATGCGGACGTGCATTGTCCTGTTGGAACAGCAAGTTCCCTTGCCGGTCTAGGAATGGTAGAACGATGGGTTCGATGACGGTTTGGATGTACCGTGCACTATTCAGTGTCCCCTCGACGATCACCAGTGGTGTACGGCCAGTGTAGGAGATCGCTCCCCACACCATGATGCCGTGTGTTGGCCCTGTGTGCCTCGGTCGTATGCAGTCCTGATTGTGGCGCTCACCTGCACGGCGCCAAACACGCATACGACCATCATTGGCACCAAGGCAGAAGCGACTCTCATCGCTGAAGACGACACGTCTCCATTCGTCCCTCCATTCACGCCTGTCGCGACACCACTGGAGGCGGGCTGCACGATGTTGGGGCGTGAGCGGAAGACGGCCTAACGGTGTGCGGGACCGTAGCCCAGCTTCATGGAGACGGTTGCGAATGGTCCTCGCCGATACCCCAGGAGCAACAGTGTCCCTAATTTGCTGGGAAGTGGCGGTGCGGTCCCCTACGGCACTGCGTAGGATCCTACGGTCTTGGCGTGCATCCGTGCGTCGCTGCGGTCCGGTCCCAGGTCGACGGGCACGTGCACCTTCCGCCGACCACTGGCGACAACATCGATGTACTGTGGAGACCTCACGCCCCACAAGTTGAGCAATTCGGCGGTACGTCCACCCGGCCTCCCGCATGCCCACTATACGCCCTCGCTCAAAGTCCGTCAACTGCACATACGGTTCACGTCCACGCTGTCGCGGCATGCTACCAGTGTTAAAGACTGCGATGGAGCTCCGTATGTCACGGCAAACTGGCTGACACTGACGGCGGCGGTGCACAAATGCTGCGCAGCTAGCGCCATTCGACGGCCAACACCGCGGTTCCTGGTGTGTCCGCTGTGCCGTGCGTGTGATCATTGCTTGTACAGCCCTCTCGCAGTGTCCGGAGCAAGTATGGTGGGTCTGACACACCGGTGTCAATGTGTTCTTTTTTCCATTTCCAGGAGTGTATATAGTCTGTGTTCGTTCAAATTTTTATTAGATCATCGTGTAAAAGGTGGAGCAAATCGTTCGAGAATTCTTCAAGATTTTTGGCTATAACTTGAAACAACGACTTGTTTTTATATGGTAGTATAGGTGTATATACCATATGTAGTAAAAACTGTAGCGTACGTCCGTCTGAACGTTTATTAGAACATCCTGCAAGAATTTGAAGTAATTTGGTCACTAACTTTTCGTGATTTTTGGTAACAACGTTAAACTACGACTTATCTTGAAAGTATGCACCCTATGTCTGTCCGAATGTTTATTAGAGTATCATGTAAAAATTTGAAGCAAATCGGTCAAGAACTCTTCCGAGATATTTGCTAAAACCCTTTTCGTTTAATGTGCTACATGTATATTTATATACGAAGTATATTAGAAATGTGTAACCTTTGTCCGTCCGAATGTTTTGCTTAAAAATATGAAAAATGAGAAACAGCTGAACTCGCTAAAATTGAACGAAGTTCCATGGCCCGATAGAATCCCTAGCAGTTTGCATTAGCCCCTCTTTTAATCGTCATCTATCCTACAGCCCTCGAACAAAAAACCGTATTTTTAGCTGGATGAAAGCATAGGTCACTCCCGGCTATAAGGGCAACAAAGGTGAGAAAGAAAATTAACTTCTAATATCCTTGACATCTATTCCTTGCAGAATCTTAGAACATATTCCGAGACCAAATGTAATGAGGTATCTCAAACAGCGTGACCTCTTCCACACTAACCAGCATGGAATTCGTAAACATCGATCAAGTGAAACCCAACTCGATCTTTTCTCACATAACATCCTGAGTGCCATGGATCAAGACAGTATGGTAGACGTAGTAATTCTTGATTACTGAAAAGTATTTGACTCAGTACCACACATACGATTACTGTCGAAAGTACGTCCGTATGGCGAATCAAGCAAAATTTGTGACAGGATTGAGAATTTCTTGGTAGGAAGAATTCAGCATGTTATCTTGGATGAAGTGGCATGTAGAAATAACTTCAGGTTTGTCCCATGAAAGTGTGTTGGGATCTTTGCTGTTCATGAACTATTACAATGAACTTGCCAATAATGTTAATAGAAGCCCGCATCTCGTGGTCGTGCGGTAGCGTTCTCGCTTCCCACGCCCGGGTTCCCGGGTTCGATTCCCGGCGGGGTCAGGGATTTTCTCTGCCTCGTGATGGCTGGGTGTTGTGTGCTGTCCTTAGGTTAGTTAGGTTTAAGTAGTTCTAAGTTCTAGGGGACTTATGACCACAGCAGTTGAGTCCCATAGTGCTCAGAGCCATTTGAACCAATGTTAATAGAAGCATCAACTTTTCGCAGATGATGCAATCATCTGTAACGAAGTACTGTACAAAAGAAGCTGCCCGGTTATTCAGTCGGATGTTGATAAGGTTTGGAGGTGGTATTAAGAACGGCACTTTGTTCAAATGTTAAGAAATGTATCATTTTGAATGTCACAAAAAAAATCTTCCTTATGACTACAGTATCATCGAGTCACAAATGGTATCGGTCAAGTCATACAAACACTGGATGTAACATTGTGTAGGTGTATTATATGGAACGAATTCGTAGGATCAGCCGTAGGTAAGGAATGCGGTAGGCTTAGGTTTATTGGGAAATTCTATCAGTCAACGAAAGATATTCCTTAGAGAACCCTCGTGCGACCCAGCCTGTAATATTACAGAAGTATGCGGAACTGGTACTGGACGAATACAGAGTAGGGCAGCACGAATGATCACAGATTTGTTTGAACCGCAGGATAACGTCAGGGATGCAGATCAAGAAATCGATTGGCATATGCTTGGAGATAGATGTAAACTATCACCTGAAAGCCTACGCCATACTGTAAGTTTCCAGATCCACCTTTAATTGATGACTCTAGAACTACACTACAATGTCAATCACCTCGTATGGATCGTGAGAACAAGATTAGACTCATTACAGCGTGCATAGATGCGTTCAAACGTTCATTCTTCCCGCGATTCATACATTAATGGAACGGGAAGAAGAAGTTACAATTGTTACAACGGAGAGCACCATGTGGCATGCACTTTATAGTCATTTGCATAGTATGGGTGTAGGTGTAGATGGTTAGAATTATTACGATTTCTCCTACAGCATGAACTGTTAATATGAAGGAAAGTGAACAGTGGTGATTAATCAACGGTAATGAATTGATTTCTGTCATACTAAACAATTACCTCTTATTCCAATTAGTGACAGTAGCGGCATTGGACTTGAGTGGAAAGTAGCGGTGTTAATTTCCCCAACCGATCATCCAAATTTAGTTTTTCTACGGTTTCGCCATATAATGGTGAAATGGAATAAAAATAATCGAAGAGGTAATTAAATACGGAAGAAGGGAACAATAATAGAATCAGTGGTGGAACTGTTGATGAAACAATCGCCAATTTCGCCTGAAATGAGTTAGTAAAACCATGGAAACTTCAAAACTGACGAACACTGTGCTTAGTTCCACGACATTCCGCTCAATACACCATGCTACTCATCAACACGTAGTAGTGTGATAATGCGCTATTGAGAAAGAGCAGAGAGAGGAACACGTCTTTAACATAACTTTTTCAATTATCTGGCGTTTCTCGGTTGCCTATATACCCCTCACCATTTTTTCTTTCCTCCCGAATGCTCCAACCTCAATTCACACATGCTGGTGTTTGTGGTTATGATGTATGATGAAGATCAATGATTTCTCAGTAATAAAGGCATGAGAAAAATTCAGTGCTCGTTTAATTCCTTCATGATGATCATCAATGATTTCTCAGTAATAAAGGCATGAGAAAAAATTCAGTGGTCGTTTAATTCCTTCTGGAAATTTCGGTAGAAATCGAATTGCTTCTAAATATTTTCAGCAGTTTTCACAAAGTTCTATCCGTTTCATCCTTGGAGTTATTAGTCATAGGGACTGTCACCAGCTAGCGATCGCAAAGTCGCTAGTATTATGTATTTCCTGACTGTTTTTACACGACACCACCTTCCTAGCCTCACACCTGCACAGTGGCCGCTTTTGGGCGGACTGTATGTTTTTTCTATAGAGTCAGTCTTATGTAGGGCATTTACCAAGTTTGATTGTGATTGCTTCAAGTTTTCCGTAGTTAAGTTGAAACACACGCAAACACTCATCAATCCAGTCTAACACAATTCATAGCGTGTCGCAGAGCTCGCGTACGGCCTGACACTGCATGCTGAAGAAGACGGTGCTCAATGTGTGGACGAAATCGAGTTTGTAACTGAAGAGCTACAGCACGCTGTTTCTCAGGCTCCAACACCGTTACGCTATAGCCACCGGTTTGCAATAGATGTTCAGTCTGGAACCGCGCGACCGCTACGGTCGCAGATTCGAATCCTGCCTCGGGCATGGATGTGTGTGATGTCCTTAGGTTAGTTAGGTTTAAGTAGTTCTAAGTTTTAGGGGACTGCTGTCCTCAGCTGTTATGTCCCATAGTGCTCAGAGCCATTTGAACCATTTTTTTTTTTTTTTTTGCAATAGATGGTTGTAGCGGCAAGTGGTGATGCAAGTGTAAGGTCATAGGTGCCATTCAGTAAGCTTAGGCATACGTAAACATAACACCGTTAAAATATATATTAGTCGATTTCTCATTGCCTCATAAAGTTATTCTCGACTGAATACGTCATCTTATGGGCCCAGTTCCGTCATTTACGGGAGGTTTTAATTTTCTGCTTTAACTTGAAAAAATCTGAGGCTGAGGCTCATAAAATGCTGTGCAAGACGTAATGTATGTAAGTATATATAATGTTTTCAACTGGGTGGATGTGTTTCAAAGTAACTATGGAACACTTGGAGCAATCAAAATAAAACGTGATATAGGTCCTACATAAACTGACTATAGAAAAACATACGGTGGGCTCAAAAAACTTAGTGTCTCCCAAATCCCAAGAAATATTTCTCTCAGAAGCCAAGCGTGCTATAGACATGCTGAAAAAAGGAAGTGCTCCAGCGATGTGACCTCTCAGTCGCTATTTTAAAGCTGATGCATGAGAAATCAAGAAAGCATCTAGCTAAAATATCTTCAAATTTGGAAGGTAGGAGACGAGGTACTGGCGGAAGTAAATCTGCCGGGAAGGGTCGTGAGTCGTGCTTAGGTAGCTCAGTCGGACGCCTGCACGGTAGCTCAGCGTATTCGGTCAGAGGGTTAGCCGCCCTCTGTAATAAAAAAACTGAGTTAATGGAACGACGGTGAACTTGAACAAGTGTCATAGGACGTCAGCCCCCCCAACAAATATAGCAACAATCACAAACAACATGAGATAAAAAAAAAGAAAGTCGGTAGAGCACTTGACGCGAAAGGCAAAGGTCCCGAGTTCGAGTCTCGGTCCGGCACATGTTTGAATCTACCAGGAAGTTTCATATCTTCAACTTGTTTGCACACTGAAAAATTACCAAGAGATTGGAATAAAACCAAAATAATTCTCACACGTAAGAAAGATAGTACTAAAGATATAAAGAACTCTCGCCGTAAAAGCAGTCTGTCCATACTGTAGGAAGTTTTTATTAGAATTTTGACTACCATACTGAGCACTGCATTTGATCTGTCTCAGCCCACTGAGTAAGTGGGTTCTGAGCAGGCACAATTGATTATATCCTCGCCCTATGCGAAACAGTCAGTAGATCAAATAAATATCATCTACCACTTTGTTTTGCCTTTATAGATTCTGAAAATTCATTTGATTCGATCTGTTACCCAGATGAGGCTCTAACAGAACGAGGAATAGAACAGGCCTCTATAAAAACCTTATACAACGTACGCAAAACCTCCACAGCGTTTGTGAATGTTGTTGAAGAGACCATTCTATTTCCCATTGAAAAAGTTGTCAACCAAGTTGACCCTATATCTCCAAAATTATTCTGAGCAGTCCTAGAAAGAGGAATGTCTAATTTGAATGCGGAAAGAAAGGGAATCCAAATCTGGGGAAAGAGAAAATAACATGAGGTTTGTTGATGACATTTGTTCCATTTGCAAATAGAGTAGAAGATTTTGAAATATTGGTTAGTGGACTTGCGTTTTTGTGCTCTGAAGCTGATCTAAAAATGACCTATGATAAACCCAAGGTCATGTTGAATGAATGGACACTGAGAGGAAATATATCTGTAGGAAGTATGCATCTGCAATGGGTCACAGAACATGTCTGTATGAGTCAGCTTGTAAATACGAAAGGAGACCTAAAACTAAAAATATTTCGACGCATTAAACTAAGCTGGAAAGCTCACGAAAGATATTCTTCAGTTCTGAAATGTAAGATGTCGTCCGAGCTGAAGAAAACAGTTTTTAACCAACGTATACTAGCCAGCAATAACTTACGGCTGTGAGATGTGGACACTGAATGAATTCATTGTTAGAAAACTAATAGTGACCCAAAGAAGAATGGAAGGATCAGTGTTGAGCTACATAGCGAAGGATAGAAACAAAGCAGCTGACAACAAACAGACAACAAAGGAGAGTGACATAATGGAAAGAGTGAATACCTTGAAATGGCAGTGAACTGATCATATCGCTCGATGCAAAGATGGCAGATGGTCAAAACAAGTACTAGATTGGAGCCTGGTTTACCAAAAGAGGACAAGGGGAAGACCACCAGACAGATGGAAAAGAGACTTAAGAAAGACAGCCGGATTTATTTGGCAATGAGAAGCTCAAGATCGGCAGGAATGGAAGAGCCTACAGGGATCCTATGTTGCACGCCGACTCAGAGAGGCCACATCGCCTAGTGATCGAGTTAGCTGATGATAATGATGATGATAATGAATATTATGATATGCTGTTCAAACTGACAGATATTACAACGGAGCCAATATCAAATATATTTCGTTAAGTAACTAGGTGTCTGCAACGGATGTTGAGTGACCTCTAAGCAAGCATGAGTACGCGTGTTTATGTATACGGATAAGCTCGACTTACTGGGGAAAAAAAGTACAATTGTTATAACTCGCGTATATGAGGGGATGAGAACCTAATTACGAAACTTATACGAAATTATCAGAGACAATGTCTACGAAACATGTAGGTCGGTGTCGTGGGCAACTACTTGCTTCGACCATACGTGTTGCCCCCTCGCCTCAGGTAGGCAGTGTAAGGCTGTCCTTACGCCTTTGGGCGTTTTAGGAATGGCACCCCTGCGTATCAGAGGGAGGATATGGTTCCAGCCTGGTGGGGACCGACGCACTTTTAGAACCAGTATGTGCAGCATTAACCCTACTTTCATTAATCGGTGGATCAGCCGAGAAGACCTGTAGATTGATCTGCAAGATTCGCGAACCTCACCCCCTTAAATTTCTTTACCTGGAGCTACAAGTAAACCGAAGTGCTTTCTATTCCTGTGAACTCAGGAAGAAATTTTTGTAAGAATTATAATAGCGAACACACACATAAAGAAAAAGCCGCACATTTTCCATCGAACGTTGGACGTCATGTGCTTCGATATCCGTTGTGCACTGAAGTTAATGGTGCTCATTAACAGATACCGCAGCGCTTAACACGCTGATAACGGAGGATTAATAATACTCCATTTCCTTGTGGATAGAATTTCTTTAGCAACAGAGTTTAACAAGCGAGCAAAATTTCGAAGATTTGTAAGGAGCTCAATTTAGGCAAGGTGTCTAACATGCATAGATAACTGAGATTCATAAAAATTATACGAAGGTGTGATAGAAAGTAATGCCTTCCAATTTTTTTTCTATTCTGAATATTGGTTGAGACAAAAAGTATCCGGACACCTCCAAAGAAATACGTTTTTCATATTAGATGCATTGTGCTGCCACCTACTGCCAGGTACTCCATATCAGCGACCTCAGTAATTATTAGACATCGTGAGAGAGGAGAATGGGGCACTCCGCGGAACTCACGGACTTCGAGCGTGCTCAGGTGATTGGGTATCACTTGTGTCGTATGTCTCTAAGAGATTTCCACACTCTTAAACATCCCTACGTCCACTGTTTCCGGTGTGATAGTGAACTGGAAACGTGAAGGGACACGTACAGCACAAAAGCGTAGAGGTCGACCTCGTCTGTTGACTGACAGAGACCGCCGACAGTTGAAGAGGGTCGTAATGTGTAATAGACATCTACCCAGACCGTCACACAGGGATTCCAAACTGCATCAAGATCCCCTGCAAGCACTATGAAATTTAGGCGGGAGGTGAGAAAACTTGGATTTCATGGTCGAGCGGCTGCTCATAAGGAACACATCACGCCGGCAATTGCCAAACGACGCCTCCCTTGATGTAAGGAGAGTAAACATTGTACGATTGCACAGTGAAATATCGTTGTGTGGAGTGACGAACCACGGTACACAATGTGGCGATCCGATGGCAGGGTGTGGGTATGACGAATGCCCGCTGAACGTCATCTGCCAGCACGTGTAGTGCCAACAGCAAAATTCCTAGGCCGTGGTGAGATGGTGAGGTCGTGTTTTTCACAGAGGGAACTTGAACCCTTTGTTGTTTTGCGTGGCATTATCACAACACAGGCCTACATTGATGTTTTAAGCACCTTCTTGCTTCCCACTGTTGAAGAGCAATTCGGGGATGGCGATTGCATCTTTCAACACGATCGAGCACCTGTTCATAATACACGGCCTGTGGCGTAGTGGTTACACGACAGTAACATCCCTGTAGTAGACCTGCACAGAGTCCTGACCTGCATCCTGTAGAACACCTCTGGGATGTTTTGGAACTCCGATTTCGTGCCAGGCCTCACCGACCGAAATCGATACCACTCCTCAGTGCAGCACTCCGTGAAGAATGGGCGGGCTGCTATTCCCCAAGAAACCCCCCAGCACCTGATTGAACGTATGCCTGCGACAGTGGACGCTGTCATCGAGGCTAACGGTGGGCCAACACCATATTGAATTCCAGCATTATAGATGGGGAGCGCCACAGACTTTTAAGTCATTTTCAGCCAGGTGTCCGGATACTTTTGATCACATAGTCTATATCATGCATTATACTAGGTTCAAGTTCTCACTCCACTAGCTTAAGCTGCAACTCTCTGCCACTAGACAGCCCCGAATTGTTGTAAGTAACATGGCGGTGTGTAATGTAACTTCGTTGGTGTGTGAGAGACAGCATGCAGTAATAGAATTTCTAACAGAAGAGTTCGTCCACACACGGCGCACCCTCGTCATTGGCCTGATAATGCCAGACCACACTCGAGTGCTGCGACCTCTGCAACAGTCCGACGCCTTGGGTTCACTGTCATCGATCTTCCTCCGTGAAGTGGCGACTTGGCCTCATCCGATTTTCGACTTAAAGAACACCTTCCAGGGATTCCCTTCAATAGTCATGAAGCTGTACAAGCAGAAGTGAGGTTGTGGCTGCGTAAAAGAAATCAACCATTCCACTGTGACGGTTATCAGGAAACTAGTTTATCGCTGAGAGAAAAGTAGGCGTCGGCAGGGTGAGTATGTTGATAAATAAACATGTAGACATGAAGAATAAATATTTACATTGTTAATAATGTTTGTTTGGTTTTATTTGAAAATCTTTATGAGTTTTCAAATAAAAAATTCGTGTCCATTACTTTTCAGAGCCCTCGTATATGTAGGAGAGAGCCACGTAGTTGTGGTGGCGATGGAGGCACAGCGCACGACCCTGTAATTTTTATAGCACGTCACGTCGTGACATCTCTCTTGTAGCGTCTGCCACAGATGTTGT
Source organism: Schistocerca nitens (assembly GCF_023898315.1). Lineage (NCBI taxonomy): Eukaryota > Metazoa > Arthropoda > Insecta > Orthoptera > Acrididae > Schistocerca > Schistocerca nitens. The sequence goes on from NC_064614.1 coordinate 817,054,082, forward strand.
ATGATTATATCCGTGAGTCTTAAGAGTTTGCTAAGCAAACTCGTAACGAAACGCGTTGGTTCCTTTCGATTTTCTATTGCCTCTGACAATCCAACCTTGTAAGGATCGTAGACTGAGGGGCAACATTCAATAATTAGTATAATGATAGTTTATTATGATACACGCTTGTTGGGTGGACTACAACTGCTGAATATTTATCCAATGAATCTATTTAAAAAATACATTTACAATAATTTCACGAAAAACATACAACATTTAAGAAAGATTATGTATTTTATTTATAGTAATTCTAAAAATAAGAGTGTTATAAAATAAATCTATTAAATAATAATAACAGCTTAATTCTAAAAATAACGGTCTAAGATTATCTCATAATACTTATGAAAAATTCGTAAGATAATTATCAAGGAAAGTGTTCAGTGACCTTTTAGTTTCAGCGTAGCAACAGCAAATCACAAATTACAGGAAATAAAGACCACACGTATATTACATTAAGCAAAAACACACGTTAATTTCCTTTACCAGTTGGAGGACGGTTTGTTGATAAATGAGTGGGGAGAATGGTTGTAAACTGATATATAGGGTGAGTCACGTAAGACGTAACACACCTTTTATTTCGTAAAAGGTTATACATATCCGGCAAGCGTTAGGGGTACGTACTATTTTTTATGCTTGATGTTTTTTTAGTGCTGGTATCCACGGAGATTTTGAATCAAGTGCGTTTCGTAAAACTGAACCGCATACTTTTTATAACTGCGTTCGATAGCTCTTGAAAAGACAATTACAGCGTTTGTTAATGTTGGTGTTGAAACCTGTCGTAAGAAAAATCAAGAAATGTTCTTCAATGTGAGAGTACGGTGGCCGGAAACGGCATTTGCGGTGCAAACACAGCCAAGCAGGCGTCTCGTACCAGGCTGCGTAGTTGTATACCCAAAGGTAGGTCTGCGCTATGAGAATAAAGCTTCAACACCCCTTGAACCAACTTTCCAGCCTAGATGCAGGTTCACCTACGAATGTTGTAGACAGGAACACGACATAGGCTAGAATCTAGAGTATCTCAAAGAGCTTAGGAAAGCTACTTCACATTTGTGCATCCTCCCAGATTTACGTGAGGTGAAACAGACAAAGCAGAAAAATAAAGAGGTCTCATACGCTACAAAAAGCAGCTACTGTATTAAATGTCTAATCTCAGAAGGAAGATTTGATCTCCCTTTTCCTGTACGTGGCTATGTGCTTCTTAGAGATAAAAGACATGCTGCGGAACAACTGACTCTACCTATTCTGCTCTGAATTATGTCATATTGTATACATTCGTTGAACTAAACACTTTATTAAAAACACTTTGGTGACCACCAGTACACCGCAAAATCAAAATTCTTCTTAATGAAACGTCGTATCATGCTGGACGTAAGCGCGTAATGACATTGTTGCCATCTACGAGGAATATACACTGTCGACATATTTGACATTGAAATGCAGTTTCGTACATACGTAGATGAGATAAACAATTTACTAACAATGATTTGGTAATCATCTATATTACATAACATAAATTTTGTCTTCAAAAACAAAAATAACTTTATCCTTTATCAAAGCATGTGTTCACACTGCTGACCATGGACTGAGGGTTGTTGTAGAATTTTAGAACATGTTTTTTGTTCGAGTATCATGTCGTGTTTGGAAACCCAGAATCTACTCTGTAGGAATCAACATGGATTCCGTAAACAGCGATCGTGTGCGACCCAACTCGCTTTATTTGTTCACGAGACCCAGAAAATATTAGATACCGGCTCCCAGGTAGATGCTATTTTTCTTGACTTCCGGAAGGCGTTCGATACAGTTCCGCACTGTCGCCTGATAAACAAAGTAAGAGCCTACGGAATATCAGACCAGCTGTGTGGCTGGATTGAAGAGTTTTTAGCGAACAGAACACAGCATGTTGTTATCAATGGAGAGACGTCTACAGACGTTAAAGTAACCTCTGGCGTGCCACAGGGGAGTGTTATGGGACCATTGCTTTTCACAATGCGGCTTTTCGCGGATGATGCAGTAGTATACAGAGAAGTTGCAGCGTTAGAAAATTGTAGCGAAATGCAGGAAGATCTGCAGCGGATAGGCACTTGGTGCAGGGAGTGGCAACTGTCCATTAACATATACAAATGTAATGTATTGCGAATACATAGAAAGAAGGATCCTTTATTGTATGATTATATGATAGCGGAACAAACACTGGTAGCAGTTACTTCTGTAAAATATCTGGGAGTATGCGTGCGGAACGATTTGAAGTGGAATGATCATATAAAATTAATTGTTGGTAAGGCGGGTACCAGGTTGAGATTCATTGGGAGAGTGCTTAGAAAATGTAGTCCAGCAACAAAGGAGGTGGCTTACAAAACACTCGTTCGACCTATACTTGAGTATTGCTCATCAGTGTGGGATCCGTACCAGATCGGGTTGACGGAGGAGATAGAGAAGATCCAAAGAAGAGCGGCGCGTTTCGTCACAGGGTTATTTGGTAACCGTGATAGCGGTATGGAGATGTTTAATACACTCAAGTGGCAGACTCTGCAAGAGAGGCGCTCTGCATCGCGGTGTAGCTTGCTCGCCAGGTTTCGAGAGGGTGCGTTTCTGGATGAGGTATCGAATATATTGCTTCCCCCTACTTATACCTCCCGAGGAGATCACGAATGTAAAATTAAAGAGATTCGAGGGCGCACGGAGGCTTTCAGACAGTCGTTCTTCCCGCGAACCATACGCGACTGGAACAGGAAAGGGCGGTAATGACAGTGGCACGTGAAGTGCCCTCCGCCACACACTGTTGGGTGGCTTGCGGAGTATAAATGTAGATGTAGATGTAGGGCACATTTGCAATTACCATTCGAAAGAACGATAAAATGTAATTACACTGGATATATGGTAGATTATGCACTGGCGATTCGACGACACATATCGTCTAGCAGATTTGTGGCGTCTTCATAGACTGCATCTTTGAGTGTTCCTCGAAGAAAGAAATCAAGAGGAATCAAATCGGGGTACATCGCGTGCCATTTGACAACTGAATTTCGTCCTATCCAACGTCCAGCAAAGGTCTCTCATTCAGTATTTGATTTACAACACTGTGTGAGTGAGCTGTACAACCGCCGTGTTGCAGTCACATACACTGTCCATCATCCACTAGTACCTCTTCTCGAAGAACCGGCAGAATGTTCGTCACAAAGTGTGCGTACGAATGTCCATTTTGAACTCCTGAGCCGAAGTAAGGTCCCACAGTGTAATTTCCTATGATACCTCCCCCTACGTTTACGTTTCACGGCCGTTGATGTTGGGCCTGACGAAGCCAATGTGAATTTTCGGCTGCCCCAGTAGTGATTGTTATGCAAATTTACATAAGCGTCGCTAGTAAACGTTGCTTCATCGGTAAAGTGCACACTTTGGAAAAACATAGGGTCGTCTCCCAGCTACTGAAGCGCAAACAGACAAAATTCTGCATCTGTCTAGATGCGGAACCAGACATCCATCTCCAGTTGTCAAGAATTGAACCCAACTTTTCAAAATTGTGTCAGCAGAAGCACCCTCAACCATCACATTAGGATTCCATTATTATTCCTACACTCATCTATAGTAAAGAAGAAAGCATTTTTCTTCGTAGATGCTCAAGGCACGTACCTGAACTATAACTCTGTAGGAATTTTGTTTCTGTCTTCTGTCATTTACAAAATAATTATTGACTGAATTCTGTTGGCACTGATATTTTTGTTACGAAAATTAAAATGATCTCTAAAGCTAATTTCTTTTCTTTATAATATATTCCGTCCTCTCAGTTAAAAATATGGCTTACCTATACTTCGATTACAATTACTTGCTATTACTCTGACACTATATTTTGTGGCAACTGGCTGCGAGCATAAACAAATGAGGACTTTTCACGTGCCACCTTGTAAAAGGTAAACATCCTCTGCCAGAATTGTTTCCTTTGAGAAAAAAAAGTCTTACGTTCTGTGAAATGCTTTGTCTTCTTAAGTAGAAATAAGAGAGTCTGTTTGTTCGTTTTCCTGATTTGTTTACAGTCGAGGCTGAAAGCCACGATATAGTGTCCAAGTAGTAGTTGAAGTTGTCAACTGTGGCTAAACTGTTGCCACGCCGCGTGCCAGTTGCCAGCTACCAACTGACAGTACACTGTTGCAACGCTGCCTGCTAGCTGCTGGCTATGGACTGACAGCTGCCGTTCAGTAGGCACGCAAAGACGTAAAAATAACTAAACTTTCCAAGCTGTTTACATGGGCACGAAAATCGATTGTGGAACTGGAAAACGGCTTTATAAAAGCAGATTTCCAGAATCGATTTTGAAGTGTTTACCTGACCAACCAAAAGCGGAACTGGGACATCGGCTTACGAAATCCGATTTTGGAAACTCATGTAAACTGGGTGAATGTATTCCCACACATTGCACCACAGATGTCACAATAGTCCTTTAAAGGCAATTACTTGGCCTCTTTTCTTTCGTGATTTGTTTGTATCCCGAATTATGGGTCTGCCTCTTTTCTTCACAGCCATGTGGAATGGCCGCGCAGTCTCAGGCGCCATGATATGGTGGACTGCGCGGCCGCGGAGGTTCGAGTCCTCCCACAGGCATGTGTGTGTGTGTGTGTGTGTGTGTGTGTGTGTGTGTGTGTGTGTGTATGTTGTCCTTAGCGGAAGTTAAACTTAGGTTAATTGTGTGTAAGACTAGGGACTGACGACCTCAGCAGTTAAGTCCCATAGACATTACATACATTTGAACATTTTTCTTCTGATTTCACGAAGAACCTCACACACACACACACACGACTGTTACGAAATATGCATGATCCTTACACAACAGTAGCCAAACAGTGGAAGTGAACAGACCACAAGCGGCAGCTTGTCAACAGCGAACAGTTTGGACGTGACGTTGATTGCTCTTGGAGGAAGGCAGCTCCAACGTGTGAAATGTCAATTACAAAGTAATTTTAATCAGGCTATAGTGTGTTGAACAAATGGAGTAAATCCACTAGTAAGTGTCTGGATACAGTGGGAATTCAAATTGGACCGTTAATTTCAAGTTGTTTTCATTCATCTCTAAACCAAAGACTATTGATACTTCGGGGGGGGGGGGGGGGGGTGATGGGGGGGGGGTCATTGGGAACATGGCACTTGCATTAAGAAGCTTTCAGTTCCCATGGGTTTCGCTCTGAAATTTCAAGTTACTGTGCTGTTAACTGACTAGGGGTCCGCCATGGATTTTCGACTGAAGAAGGGGTCCGCCACCTGAAAAGGTTGGGAAGCTTTGTTCTAGGAAGTTGGAAAAATAAGGACCACGGTAACCCGTCTAGTTGAAACTATAATACGTGAAAAAGTCTCGAGGTGGGTTTAAGTGGATATCTTTTTCGGTGGCGACTAATGACAAATTCCGTCATCACTATAGACATTTATTTTTGTCCCAGCCTACAGATAACTGTCTGGCCGGTGCCAAAAGCGCTTACCTGTAGGTATTTGTGTCACTTCACTCGCAAATTAAAGATAAATTGTTACCTGCTGTCTCGTATTTCTGCCGAACAACCTCTTTGGTATCAGAGAGATGTCGGGCCAAGTTGACACGAGAGCAGAAAGTAGAAAGTTTATAACATTTATAATATTTGTCGTCGTCGTCACCGAATTCATTTGGTTGTACCGTTCACATAAATACGAAAAATGAAGGACAACCCATACATATTGCGATTGCATTCGGAAGGACGACGGTTGAATCCCGCGTCCGACCATCCTGATTTAGGCTTTCCGTGATTTCCCTAAATCGCTCCAGGCAAATGCCGGGATGGTTGCTTTGAAACGGCACTGCCGACTTCCTTCCCCGTCCTTCCCTAATCCGATGAGACCGATGACCTCGCTGTTTGGTCTCTTCCCCCAAACAACCCCAACCCCACATTGCGATTGTCACAAACGTCCGCACCCACTTTCATTTCCTGCTTCGCTCTCCCGACTACGTACTCTACTCCACTCCACTGTAATTGGGGAGGGGGTGTGGGGGTATATGAGGATATGAAGCATATTTGCAAGACTTTTCATACAGCAAACGGTGTGAAATCGTTGACGATAATGTTGATCATTTGTGCCGCCGAACATCGCGGGTCCCCAGCAGCGGCGGCGCAGTGGAGACAGTAGCCGGGTTAATCCCCCGCGGCCACTTGGCACCGGCTGTTCTACACGCGCAGCGAGCCGCGAATTTCGCTCACATTCATTAGGCGGCGCTACAAAAGTCACTTTGCTCCCGCGGGCGCAGCCCTGCCGGGCCGGGCGCACGGGCTCTGGGCAGGGGCTGCGCCATTGTTTCGCGCCGCACAATGCGTGGCGGTCACTCAGACGGGCAAACATTACCCGCAGCCAGTGTTAATTAATAACGTCACGGCTGTCTGTCAGCGCAGAGCCGAGCCAGCCAGGCAGGGCTCAGCTGCGTTGAGAGCGCGTGAGCGACGCCGTAAGCCACCAGGATGGAGCGCCTCTGGGCGGCGAACAAGAGGGGCCGCGCACCGAGCCGCGCCTAATGCAGCTCGCAGCGGATCCTTTCCAAAATACCTAGAGCTTCCAAATCTGCACTCCACTAGCAGCCTCGTGTGAGGCGGAGAACACTTTGTGAACCACTCTAACTCACCGCCCCTCTCCCCTTTCTTCCAAGTTGCAACGGCGAATGGTGAGCGGGAGGATCAGTTGCTAGTAAAGCCCATTCCACCCGAGCGACTTTCTAGTCGAACCCGACTATCTGAAGTGCGTGCACCTTTCGTGCCTGCGTTTAATTCAGCAACTATAGTTCAATTCTTTTATCTTGACGGCTCGCGCATGCCCGCCCAGACGCGGGGATTGCTGCGTTGCCAGTTGCACGCGCCAAGAGAAGCAGCGCCATATTATAGTTCGCAATCTTACGTTTGGGGGGGGGAGGGGGGAGGAGCGCGCAGTTTATGAAGTAAAGCCACCACGGCCGCATTAACCCTTTCGCTGCTGCAGACACGTGCTCCACGCATTCCGCGTAGTGCGCGATTTTGTCATCAGTGCACTGCTCGCCTGTGAACACACATGGTGTTCCGACTGCTTTGACACACTTATCATTTGATTTCACAAAAACTATTTGGCCCAAAAATTTTATTTTTACTCATCTCCTTGATTGATACCTTCCCCCCATAAATTACTTAATTTTGTTTCGATGTTCAACGCAGTTATTGTGCAGCATTAAATATAGTAAACCACTGCACGAAATTTTGAAGAGTTTGCAGAGGTAAAAGTCCACAGAGTATACTTTCCGTATGGTCGATTTTAGTTGTCACTAGAAATTTCAAAAAATTACATTCAATCGAATAAAATTCATGAAGTAAGACACTTCGATATTGATTTTAAATAAAGAAAATATAAAGCACCGAACAAGATTTGAAATCGGAGCCTTTCGCTTAGCAGCCAAACACCTTACCCATTACGCTAACGCATCTCACCATTTAGTAGAATTCCTGGAGTACTTCAATGAATCACGCTAAATACCGACAAACACTGTTGGTATGACTATGAATTATTCACGTTTCGTCGAAGTACAATAGGAGATAAGCAATTACCGCTCTTCTTTATTGCGAAAAAGCGGTTAGTGAGAATGAATTTCCTTGCTATCGCCTGATTTAGGAGGCTTATTGCTTGTTTGGTTTAATTAATTAATAGAATGTGAAGCAATTGGTATAAAGAATGCTTTTTCCAAACTTCCTATAAAAGAAAGTCTGCTATCAAGACATTGCTTTTGTTCAATTACTTTATTTATGACTGAACGTTTCTAAAATTGAATACACTCGTCCGTGCTCTGCACTGCAGTCGAGCTCTGGCAACGTCGTTCTCTGTTCATTGGCTGACTGTGTTTTGTGACGTCAGCTGGGCAGAACGAACCTAAACTTGGCCGCTTTCGTGCCTGCGTTTAATTCAGCAACTAATCGTGACGCGAGTGTTTCTATGATGTCAAAGAGATATAGATTGTGGCGAATGTGAATTTCCCAAATTTCCGAGTCTGCTACACAATTGAGTAAGTGCAGAAACAAGGGACTGTGAAGGCCTCTGCTAACAGAGGACGTTAATCCATTCTGGCCGACCTCACCCTTATTACACACCGTCTAGTCACATTAATGTGACCACCTGTCAAAAGCCTGAATCACCACCTTTTGTGGCGCGAACCGCTGCGATACGTGCAAGAAGAGGGTCAATGGGGTTCTATAGGAATGTTGAGCCACACCGACTCCAGTGCCGTGGCTGTGCAAGGCTTATCGGCTGAGGATCCATGGCGCAAACAGCCCGGTCGAGATGGTCCCAGAAATTTTCTGATGGCTTTAAATCTGGGGGTTTGTTGGCCAGGGAACTACGGTAGACTCATCCTGGTGCACTTCGTACCACGCATGTAAACTGCGCACTCTTTGACGTATTGGATTCTCCTGCTGGTAGATGCCACAGCGCCAAGGAAAAACACTCTGCATGTAAGGGTTGATATGGTTCCCGAGGATACAAGCATACTTGTGTCGAACCATTGTGCCTTCGAGACTGACAAGATCATCCAGGGAAAGCCACAAAAACATTCCCCACACCATAACGTTCCCTCCTCCTTCCTGGCCCCTTCCGACGATTGTTGCAGGGTGTTTGTTTGCAGTCTGATGGAGCATGAATATGATTCATGTGAAAAAGTCACCTGTTTCCACTCAGTGGATGTACAGGTGCTGTACTGAATTCCACCCTGCTTCGCCAATGAACAGCAGTCAGCATGGGTGCATGAACCATCCGCCTGCTGCTGACGCTCATACGCAGCTACACTCGCTGAACTGTCGTTGAGGAGACACGGTTGGTAGCCCTTTGGTTCGTCTGGGCGGGCAGTTACTCAACAGTTGCACGTCTATTTGCCCGTACACATCTCCACAGTCGTCGATCAGCCAAGTGGTGCACCACAGTTGCCTCGACGCCGGTTTTTTTTTTTAGCGCCTTTTGCCATTCGCGGTATACTTTAACCACGGCGGCTCGCGATCAGTTTACATACCCAACAGCCTCGGAAATGCTTTCACCCTTGGCCCGTAAGCCAATGATAATGCCCTTCTTACCGTCAGATAAATCGTCTCGTTTCCGCACTACGACGACTGCACTGTTACTCGCGTCCACCAGACACGCTTTCTATGTCCTCTACTCGTAGTGCTGCTACCTGCCGTCTGTGGGTGGTTATTATTGCACGACGACTTCGAGGATAGGCGGTGATCACATTAATGTGACTGAACCGTGTAGAACCGGATTTCGTGCTTTCGTGTCTTCTTAATCTGTATTGTATTGTTTGTTTTGTTTTCGTGTCCAAGGGCAAAGTCACACAAGGTCTTGGTATTTTTCCTACTGGCGTTCTCCTACAACAGAAACGAAATAGCTGAAAGCAAAAATGTATTTACATTTTGTAGAGAAAAAACCTGCAGTATGCTTTAATAAAAATTATTCCAACAGTGAAAAAGTCAGAATTATTAGAAGAGAGAAATAATTTGGCATATAGTAAGAAAACAAGATACAAAGGAAAAATCAAGAAGGCTCTAATTAGTTCATTCTGCATAATGTTTGATGTGTCTGCAAATATACAGGGTATTACGGGTATAAACAAAGCTTGTTCGTTGTTTTTTTCTGCCTCTAACGGTCTTCCCGCAAACACGTTACATAATTTACTACTTGAGATACGGTTGTACCTGCACTACAAAGTACTCTACGGGTGTCAGTATATAGACTAACCGTTTTGCGAAAACGCGTCTACACTTCAACACCTGACCGCTACCCAGGGGAAAACAAGCATTAATGGCTTACTCTTGCCACATCTACTTTGATATACTAACTAACCTATAACTATACTACTCCTAATAGCTACAGGTATCAGTCTGCAACTGAAGTAAATACTGATGCAGTGTTGTTCAGTGCACTGCCCTCACTCACCAATAAAAATATCTGCAGTTATACCCCCGACACACCGTATGTTGTCTCAAACAAATAAATGTATATGTTCTGAAGTGTTTGGAAACACTTTTCCTATTCTTTCAGTTCTCAGCAGTATTAAAAATTTACCACACGACCTTTGACAAGAACTATCACTACGAATTCTGCTTTGCTCCTTCCTACGCTACTAACGTATATTTCTATTTTTTCGTAAAAAAGTATAGTCCCTGTTAACCTCAGTGTCACCGCTCAGATGCCAAACTGTACAGCAGACAGCTCTCGCAACACACGCAGTTTTGGCGCTTGCATGTAAACGAAAACGATAGCTCGAAACAGACGAGACTCAGCACGGGAATAAAACGCTAGGGCGCTGTAGTAGTCTCACTTACCTCGAGCAGTCAATTGAGACAATAAAGTCGATCGTGTTAAAGGGACTTAAAACACCGTGTGCGTTTAATCGTCATCGGGACTAAGACCCTCACCTTTCTTCCATTACATCAAGAGTCCTGTCCTTTCTGTTCTCTTCATTTCTTGCACTTTCCTCTGCATCCATTAGATCTACACCTACATTCCGCAGGCCACGTTAAGATATGCGGTGGAGCGTACTTTCTGTACCACTGTAACTTGTCGCTGGTGTTTCCTGATCCATTTACATAAAATCGTAACTTAGGGGCTGGTAATCTAAAAAAAAAAATCGGCAGGACAAGGGCCTAGAAGTCCAAAAAAGGATACAAAGTTAGTTATCGGGTAAGTGTATTCTTATAATATAGTATGAAAAAAATTGATGCATTGGTACAATTGTACTCAAAAGCTGTGTTCTGTTCATGAAAAGTACTATTTTCAGGCAGGTAAAAAAATTATATTTTTCATAAAATAAATTCTGTTTTTTAGTTATAGTTTTCTTAATATCTACGATTCTGCAGCTCGTCAAGAAAAAAATTTAATAAAGAAACCTCATATTGAGGGGTTCAATGGAAAGTAACACACGCATAATAAAAAACTGTATACTTTGTGTTACCTACGAATTCTAAGGAAAGTTTAAATCTTAAACGGCTTTATGTTAAGGCTCGTTAGTCTAGTTACTTAATACATCTAACTAATAAGTAGATTCATTCAGATTCTTTGTATTTACTGTGTTTCAAAATAAATATTTACCGGGTGTCATTAAAGTCTCGCTATAATTTCAAAACATCATAACTCGGAAACTATTAAAGGTAGAGAACCGTAGTTTTCAGCTCTCAAAGTTATTTTCCTCTTTCTTTTGTTGCAGATTTGACTTGGAATGCATCAAAGTGATAACGAACCATTAGAAGGCGCAATGCGTCATCCGGTATGCAGAATTGAAATCTGTGACAACGATACTGTGGAGTTATCGACGCCATTACAGCAAGGTGCCACTGGCAAAAACAACCTTTAAAGAGACAGGAGGTGTCAAAGACCTTCCTGGAAGCGTACGTCCTCCTGTTGACAGTGTACTACCAGCATGTCATCCCAGCCTCCGGAAGTTAATCGGTCGTGGACCACGCTAACTGTGGGAAGCAAGATCAGCTGTCCGTAATGTGGATGGGTCATCATGGTTCCATCGGTTTGCCACCGCGTTCTCCTGATGTCACGCCGTTAGACTTCTTTTTGTGCAGCTACATCAAGGACTGCATGTAGACAACACTGGTCAATCATGCTGCTATACTTCGTGCGCAAATCAATGAAGAAATCAGAACCGCTAATGCTGCAACACGGACCCGTACAAGGGCAAAATAGAACATCGCCTTGGCGTCTTACGAGAGACGCCTGAGGATCACACTGAAATTCTGGCATAACAGAAATAAATTTTGAGAGCTGTTAAACGTTTTACAAAGAAACACGATGCTCAGCTCAGTCCCTAATTTATCATTTTTTAGGTGACAGTGGGAGTTTGTGGACACCCATAGCCTATAAATCACATACCAGATGTATATCCACTGACTGAACTGAGAACATCAATAGGTGTTGTGCAGGCATCTAAAAGTCATCAGTCTCCAAGGTCTTGTTTCTTACTACGAACTAATCAAGCAAGCAGGCAAATGCTGGGGGTCGCCAGTAGCATGGAACGTAAGTAGTAATTGGCGCACCAGGAATCCACGGCCATTCAGTGGGTAAGAGGGGGTAGAAGTTGAACTGGTGTTCAGAAAACAACGGCATGGCGGTAATATTACAACAATTAAAGCCACTCGACTGAGGGTTTTCGAAACATATAGTTCTGGCACGCATTGAGGCGTCCCTTTACTTCTGTAAATTTATCATACTCAGCGCGTCACCTAACGATGTGTGGCGGAGTGTACTTCTGGTACCATTAACTGATTCCCCCCTCCCCCTCCATGTTCCACTTGAGAATGACTTTTGAGAAGAATGATTATCGGTAAGCCTATGCATTTCCCGATGTGGTCATTTCGCGAGATTTATGTGGGATGAAGTAATATGTTGTCCGAATCTTCCCGAAAAGTGTGCTCTCGAAATTCCAATAGTAAACGCCTCCGTGATGTGCAACGCCTCTCTTGTAACGTCTACCACTGGAATTTGTTGAGCATCTCTATAATGCTCTCGTGCCGACTAAACAATCTCGTGACGAAACGCGTCACTCTTCAAAAATGGTTCAAATGGCTCTGCACACTATGGGACTTAACATCTGAGGTCATCAGTCCCCTAGAACTTAGAACTACTTAAACTTAACAAACCTAAGCACATCACACACATCCATGCTCGAAGCAGGATTCGAACCTGCGACTGTAGCAGTCACGCGGTTCCGGACTGAAGCGCCTAGAACCGCACGGCCACCGCGGCCGGCATTTTCTTACGTTAGCAGTGCCCAAAAGGCGGGATGGATTATGACAGTCCCTACAAATTGTGACATCCCGCGAACTTAAGGACATTTAACAACATTACTTGGCCCCCTCCCACCATCCCCCTTCTGTTACAGTCACGGATGGTGCGCGGGAAGAGCTACTGTCGATAAGGATCCGTCTGAGCTTGAGTCTCTTATTTTACTTGCTACCTCCTTCGCTGGTGGTTGCTCTATCCGACGATTCTTCTAATGAATATCATTCTCGCCACTGTCTTTCCTACGTTTAATTTTGTATGGTCCTTCTACCTTAAATCGCTCTGTACGCATTCTCTCATATATTTTATGGATATGACTACTTCTAAAATTTGTTAATTAATCGTGTAGTCTTGTAACAAGGGATCTTTCCGAGCATTTAAGAGCAATATGCTTCACTGGCTTGTATTAAGAGTCAGCTGACAACCCCACCACCAAGTGTCGTTCCTCTATAGGAATTTTCCTGCATTTCACTACAGTTTCCTAGCGTTGCGACTTCCCTGTATATAACAGCAACTTGTGGAGCTTCCGACTTTATACACTGTTTCATTTATATACACTGAGAAAATTAACAGTCCTATAACATTCCCTTGAGGTATATCCGAACTTACTTTTACTACTGAAGATTTCTCTCCGTTAAGAATGACATTCTGCGTTCTGTTCGCTAGAAATTCTTCAAAGCAATCACAAAAATGGTCTGGTATTCCGTACGCTCGTATTTTGTTCATTAAGCGACAGTGCGGAACTGTATCGAATGCTTTCCAGAAATCAAGGAACAAGAGAGGTGTTTTCCAAACAAATAGTGCCTAATCATATGTCTGCGCAGCCTTGAAAGGCAGATTAGCTCCCTGTAGTAGAGGTCTGTGGCGTGCCTTCTACGGAATACAGCTGTTACGGGCTTCTAAAAGGCTCACGTCGTTGAGCCTAAGAGAGTGATACCAACCTCCACAAGATTTTCACGTTCCGCTGCTTTCAAGGAAAAGACCGATCCCCCGCCCTCGAATACCTGTCCAACACAGAGACTGATCCTCCTTTCTCGAATCCCTGTCTTTATATCACTCCATTATCCTGTGATTCATAATTCATCGACGTTTAATACTGTTTTGGTCGTGTTAAAACACGTTTTTTGGTGCTGTAATTGGCAAATCTACCCTCTGTAGTCAGCCCTGGCTCTACGGCAAAAAACTCGCCGCCCCCCCCCCCCCCTCCCCTCTCGAGCGTTTGTGGTAGGATGTCAAAAAAATTTTTAAAAATCGATTTTTCAAATATATTCTCATTTTATAGCGCACATCGTTCTGAAGAGTTTGATATATATGAAACATATATGTTCGAGAAAATGTAAGACATGTTGTTTGGTCTTAAGTGTGCCCAAGTGCATTCTTCTGTCTCACGTCACTGTACTTCACTCTGTGGAATTACACGTGTGTATTTTGTAATGGAAGCCATCAAACCTATATTCAGGGCAGTGGAAATTAAATTGTCCTATGGTGCCTCCCCTACACCCAGTCAGCCGGTCTGACATCCTACCCCCGTTAAAAATAAAGTGGGTGGTATTATTTGCGACCGGGAAAATAAGAACTCTTCAGACATTTTGCACTCTTTCTTGCCTATTAGCCAAAAACATTCTCTTTTGTGCGATATAACATTAAATGTAGGAAGCAGAAAACCAGTAAAGACAAGAGACAAGTAAGACAGCACATGTTACTTCAGTCCTTAGGTCCCTACATTTTTTCTCTCTAATCTTGCTACAGCTTGCCACGGCGTGCTAGCATGCTTTCCTTTCTGCGAAAGAATCTATTACCTCATAAAAATTCGTCAAACGCTTTGCTACGTGAAAAATCAAAATGTCGTTGTCTAATACTAAAGAAGCCGTTAATATCAATAGTACCCAAGAGTGGTGTGGTTTCTCGATCTGATTTACGACTATTTTGTCTCTGTCTGCTAGATAAAACGAAATAGGCCTTTCTAATATTGCAGCAATTGTAACACACGCCAAATAAGCAAGACTTTTAGGCACAAATGGTCATTTTTATCTACTCCATTTACATAAATAACACGACAGAAAATAATTCACGAAGTACCAATATCAAATGCGTATTAGGCCTATAACAAGCAAAACGTTGTATGTTGGGAAATAGTTTCACATTTTATTCATATGCTCCAGTTTTTCAAGAATGATGTCGGAAAGTTGTAGTAGTACGAAATTCTCATACTAATTTGGAATCGTCATATTCTTCCACACAGTTTGCGTGATTTTCCCTTTCTTCTCCTTCCTCGTTCTACCAAACAGTCTCGTCATCACTAATCTGTAACTGTTCCTTTTATTGTCAAAACTGATTCTCCGGTTAACCTCACTAACCCTGGCAGAATCACTGATTTAGCTACCCCGCATATATAGGCATTATTACGTGTTCGTACAACGCGTTTTCCGCACTATTCCAAGAATAGAACTGAAGCGGCTGCTAACTGGGGACTGCACAATTTGCCATTAGTAGTGCAGCGATCCGGCAAAAATTTTCTGCTAAAATTTCATTTTCTTCGTTACACCGAGAAAATACTATGTAATCTTTCTTACCTATTATTCCTGTTAGTCGTTTATTTCCACTCTGGTAGTCTAAATCTATGGATTTCGCTAGTAATTATAATAGCGGTTATCATTCTCACACCCAATCACCACACAAATAGCGATTGGTATTCACCAGTTCGGGTTTATTGGGCTCAGCTCTTATTGCCCCGTCCCCTATCGTCTACGGGAAAGTTTTTTATTTCTTTTTGCGACAGGGATGCCCCTGGCAGAGACATCACGTACACTATGCACGCAGTCAAAAATCAACTTACGACTCGTCCAGAAATCAACTTAGAATGTGTTCAAAAACCATCAGGGATGCGTTTCAAACTCATGTTTTTCGATTTGTGAGAGGAGGTTTGTCTCTTCAAGAACATGAATGTGGCACGCCCTGCATTGCCACCCGGGGCAGATATCACGGCTTGTCCCTCCCCCCCTCCCACCTCCCCGCCCCCCTAGATCCGGGCCTGTCTATAGTAAAGCCATGCTACAGCCTTATATGTCTTAGAAGAGAGTTCTAGAATATAGCAATGTATCACACACCAATAAAGAATTTCGCGAACGAAATTAGGACGCGAAACACGTGTCGTTTCTTACAGATGCTAAAAATTGCTTGCTTGCTAACGGCATTTGCCTGATAAAGTGCGTTTTCTCCAGTTTCTTTCCGTTACTTGAAAAGCATTTCTAAAGTTTTGGTTCAAATGGCTCTAAGCACTATGAGACTTAACATCTGAGGTCATCAGTCCCCTAGAGTTAGAACTACTTCCCCTAGAGTTAGAACTACTTAAACCTAACTAACCTAAGGACATCGCGCACATCCAAGCCCGAGGCAGGATTCGAAACTGTGGCCGTAGCAGCAGCGCGGTTGCGGACTGAAGCGCCTAGAACCGTTCAGTCACGCCCAGCCGGCTTGAAAGCTTTCAGAATGTACAAAAACACATATTTTGAGACATACTCTAAGGGAACAAAAAATCCGTAGGACTCTTCCGTCACTCGAGAATTTTAATACGTTGGTAATGGACTTGTAGTCTTCCCTTAGCATTGAAACTACACTGTCTCTGATCATTGCACTACGACAAAGTGACGTACTGTATTGTTTGTGTGACATTATTTGTTCCTAGAACTGATGACATACCGAGCGACAAAGTCTATATGTCTAAAAATGCCAGTGACATTGGTCCGCAAGGGGAAAGCTATGCCCTCGTGCCCACGCCTGGATTGTCGGCGCAGCGCTCTGTGCGGCTCCTACAAGCCGGCAATTCGCAGCTCCGGTGTAGCATGTGCGCCGCTAAATTGGCCACTCGCGCTCCGTTCGGAAGCATATTGCGCTGTCCCGATTCATCATTCAGCCGGCCGCAAAATAAAAAAAAAAAGAGAAAGGAAACGGAAAGTAAAATAACTGCAGCTCCGCCGCGGGAGATGGAACAACTGCGCAGGCGCTGGCGCAGAACCCAAAGATGGTGTGGGCAATGCGTGGCTGCGGAGGGGGTGGGGGAAGAGAGGAGAGGGAGGGGCATGGAAGAGGAAGAGTGTGCGGCTGGGGGTCCCGGACCGGTGGGAAACCGCTTTGATTAATGATGCGCGCCAATTTTAATTAATTGTGACAACCACGAAGTGACCGGCACATATCGAATTACACCCCGACCACTACTGTTCAATTTCACGGTGGTGTGGGGGGGAGAGGGGCGGGTTGAAGGGGAAAAAGGGCCGAAAAAAAGAGGTTTCTGTTTATTTATTGTTTGGTTCAGGCAGAGGCAGAAACACGCCAGGGAAAACACGTAAATTATCCGACTTTTAACGAAATTAATGAACCGTTACTCCGGTCGCCACTGTCACTCAATTTTTGTTGCACAAAAAAATAAATAATAGTAGTAAAAAAGGGGGGTGACAGACCGCGTGGTGGGTAATTGGTGGGTACAGTCGGTCTTATGGGCATTGCAACATGGAACGGCCCGCTGGCGCCGCCCTGGGACGGTACGGCCGCTGGCCGAGTCAGTAATTACGCACCGGATTTCTCGCTCTATTAGCGCGGGCAGCGGCATTAGCCGGGAGTGCGCCGCGCACGCCCAGCTGCGGTCGGCCCGGCACAAGTGCTGCCGCGGGGCTCCCGCAGGGCGGCGCTCAAAAACTCCTCCCGGCCGCCGCTGCCCGCTCTGCTCCGCCTGCGCTGCCAAATGCTGGGCGCTTTGTTTCCATGCTGACCTGTGGACGCCTCTTCCAGTCCCCAGTAACCGGTTTTCGGTTGTATCGGTTTTTTCGCCATTTTAACCTGAATATTAAAACCGCTTAAAATAACCTGTTTCTGAAACAACCGATGTTCGTCTTGTTATTCCTAATATTTCCTGCAATAACCGTACAAATCGAACAAAGATTGAAAAATTTTGACTCAGTTTCAAGATACCCAAAATCATAACATTAAATTAAAAAGATTCCATCCACCGGTCGCTCCTTTTCTCGAAAAGCGGTAAGTGATTGAACAGTACAAAAAACTCACCAGTATTCGCATACTGATTATAATTTCTGAAACTTTGATCAAAAATCGTGCTGTAATCGGACATCGTACCACTCTTTGGGCATTACGAATAGTCAGTGCTAAAAGGTGAAAACTGGTTTTGAACAACTCTGTTTTTCGTGTTAAAATGTCCATTTTCAAGCGTTTACTAGCAGATAAAGGCATATTATGCAGACAGGAAGCAGATCAGCTACTTTCTATTTTTATTGTATCCTATGAGTGAATGGCTAAGTTTGTAATCTATTACTGTGACCATAATTTCCTTCGTCTTCTATTATTCAATAGATGTGACAGACAAATCATGGATTTCATAGCTAGGTCACTTTGTACAAAAAAAATCCAGACTACGGTTGATGCCATTCTGCAAAATAACGGACGTCAGGCGACGACAGCGAGAAATTGTTGTACAGACCAAGTGGAGGCAAGTTTTGCACACTGTACATACACGTGTCTCTTACGCTGCGACACACAGCAACAGGGACATTATTGTCACAGCAATGCTGCACTAGTTCTTATGCCACGTGTTTGCTGCTCATTGTTGTCGGCATTGATATTAAAATAGCACCGATCGCTTTCCCCGTTTCCTATAATAACACAATATTTTCAATCAATGCAAATTTTAAGAATAAAACTTACTACTCTTAAAAAAAGATTTGTTCAAAAACGAAAAATTTGGATCTGCTGTATGGCTAATTGATATTTCGGTTTTTTCGTCGGTTATTAGTAAAAAGTAAAAAACGCTTGTTATAACCAAGACTAAAGAAGTACGAAAAATACCGGTTATTCGGCACTAAATGTCGGTATCGCATTTAAACAGTCGGTTTTTCCCATTCATAGCCCCCAATAGGGATAGCAAAAACCAACCGCTCGGTTTTTCCCTACCCTGTTCGCAGTAGGGACTGGACAATGGAGCGGTTCAAACTGATACAGAATTTTAGTTCTCAGTAACCGGTATTTTTCGGTATTTGTTTGGACTCGGTTATAACAGGTGTTCCTTTTTATTTTTTATACATTATTGTTACCATCAAACATGTAATGTTTGATAATAAAGATTTACGAGTTCATATTTTATGTGATTTGGAGTCATTGTACATCAGCGTAGCTCCAAATGTTATATTTTTTAGGTCTGTAGATGATCATACCGAACATACATTAACAGAAGAAAAATGTCAACACCATGAAGGAGTTGTCCTACATAAACGAAAGTTGGACGGCGTGTTTCTACATCTGGAAGGTGAGGTCTATTCAAATTTTGCGCAAATCGCCTACAAATGGTGCTAGGAACACCACTATGTGGATGCAAATCAGTTTTTCTTTAAATAAACGCTGTAACGATAGTGAGCGTTACTTACCTTTGAAATTGGACATAGTGAGTTGATTTTAGTCGAGAATGCATTCTAGGCGACAAAGATACCATTATCAACGCCTCATTGAGTTCGAGCGAGATCGTGTAACAGGGCTACAAGAAGCTGGACATTCCTTCTGCGATATTGCAGAAAAGGTTGGCAGGAATGTAGCCACTGTACTGCTGGCAGCAATCGTCACGAGAATGTGTCGCAAGAAGGCCGGCCTCGGGACGGCCACGTGGCACTGCTGAGAAGGAAGGCCATCATGTTCGGCGTATGGCTTTAGTGCATCGTACTGCATCTGCATCAGCAATGTGAGTAGCAGTTGGCACCGCAGCGACACAACGAAGTGTTACGAATGGGTTACTTCAAGTACAACTCAGAGCCAGACGCCCTGTAGCGTGCATCCCACCGACCCCAAACCACTGCCATTTGTAACTTCTGTGGGGCCATGCAAGAGCTCATTAGAAGGCAGGGTTAAGGTCTGTTGCGTTTTCTAATGAAAACTGGTTCTGTATATGTGCCACTGATGACCGTGTGTTGATTACAATGAGGCCAGTTGAGGGCCTGCCTTGAACCTGTCTATGTGCTACAAACACTGACCCACACCTGTAACTATGGTCTAGGGTGCTATTTCGTACGACTGCAGGAGCACTCTCGTGGCTTTCCCATGCACTCTGTCTGCAAAAGTGTACGTCAGTCTGGCGATTCGACCTATTGTGCTGCCATTCATGAACAACATTCCAGGGTGTTTTTCCAACAGGATAACGCTCGCCCACATACCGCTGTCGTAACCCAACGTCCTCTACAGAGTGTCGACAAGTTGCTTCGCCTGCTTGATCACCAGATCTATGTTCACCAGAGCACATATGATGCATCATCCGACGAGGACTCCAGCGTCATCCACAAAGAGCCTTAACCGGCCCTGTGCGGACCGACCAAGTGCAACAGGCAAGGAAATCCATCCCACAAATTGACTTCTGGCATCCATACAACACAACTCACGCCCGTCTGCGCGCTTGCATTCAACATTCCGGCAGTTGCACCAGTTATTAATGTAGCAGCATTTCACATTTGCAATGGCTTATCTCGCGCTTACATTAACCTGTGATCTTACAGTGTTAATCATTTAAAAATGTTACCTAGATAAATGTATTCGAGAAATATCGTTACCCTACAACATATATATATATATATATATATATATATATATATATATATATATATATATTTGATGTTGCGATATTTATTTCCATCAGTATAGTTAC
This sequence comes from Schistocerca nitens, assembly GCF_023898315.1. Taxonomy (NCBI): domain Eukaryota; kingdom Metazoa; phylum Arthropoda; class Insecta; order Orthoptera; family Acrididae; genus Schistocerca; species Schistocerca nitens. The sequence goes on from NC_064614.1 coordinate 817,074,603, forward strand.
CTGGTTAATAAAATTTTTGTGATCCATGACTGGATTTGTAACAAAACAAATATTTCCTGGATCCCTGTTGAACTTCTTTCGAATATGTCGCAGCTCGTGGAACTATCAATTAGCCATAGAACCAGTGCAAAAACTATTCGTTTTTAAATAAATCTTGTTTAAAGAAAGAAGAAACTCATAGAATTTGCATTGGTTTGAAATATCGTGTTATTGTAGAAAATGGGATAAGCGATCAGTGCTTTTTTAATAACAACGACGGCAGAAACGACAACAAACACCTGGCATAAAAATTGGTACAGCACTGCTGAAACAATAAAATCTTTCTTTCACGTGTCGTGGCTTAAGGTATCGTAGACGAGGATGCGTAATGTGCAAGATTTGTCCCGACCTGGTCTGTATGATGGTTTCTCGCTTTCGCTACCGGATATCCGTTGTATTGCAGAATGGCACGAACTCTAATCTGGAAATATTTTTACGAAGTGATGTAGCAATGAAACACAATGGTTCACTTGCTTTAAAAGATTAAAGATTTATATCCCTTTTGTATGAAATAATAAGAGAAAGGAAATTATGGTTACAGTAATAAATGAAAAACTTAACAGCAGTTCATTCATGGTATACAATTAAAATAGAAAATAGGTGGTCTGGTGCCTGTGTCTATACAGTACGTCTTTATCTGCTTGTAGCCCTTGAAAACGGACAAATTAACAAGAAAAACACAGTTATTTAACATCAGTTTTCACTCTTTAGCAGTAATATTCGTAATGCACAAATACGAGTAGTGGTTTGATCTCCGATTATAACATGATTTATGAGCAGAGTTTCAAAAAATCTTTTTGAAATGATTTTTTTTTATATTCAACGACTTATGACTTTTCAAGAAAAACAGAAAACGGTGAACGGACTAAGCTTCCTTTTATTTGCCTACTTAATTTAATATTTTGATTCTATGTATCTTAAAACAAAGAGGGTCAAAACTTTTCCATCTTTATTCGATTCTACGTTTATTACACGAAATTATAGGAACAAAGAATGAAAATCAGTTATTTGAGAAAAAGGTTACCTTGAGCAATTTAACAGGCAGGTTAAAAGGGCGCGGAAAAAATCCGATTTAATCGAAAACCGGTTGCTTCAGCGATAACCGCCATCCTTCGTCCCCAGCAGTCCACAGCCGGAGAGCCTTACCGAGGCAATCAAACCTGCATCCGTCCCCCTCCCCTCCCTCCCCCAGAAATTCGTAAACCGAACTTTCTACAGTTTCTTTCCACACAAGTATAGAAAATCTTGTAATTTTGCAAGTAGGTTTTATAAAAACAAAGACTGGGAAAGTCTGGCTCTGTGAGCCACCGTATTCACTCTCAAGCCTTACTTCGTAACTAAGAAGGTACACTGTGTGATCAACAGTATCCGTACACCTGGCTGAAAATGATTTACAAGTGTTGTGCATAGGATTAACTTACTTTTTGATGTTGGCGAGATGCGTTATTCATTGCACTGTTTTTATGTCGTCGAGTTGAAAACTGTGTAAAAGTTGTAATTTTTGTGCTAAAATTTGTGACATTAAACTTGTTCTCAATCCTAGAATAAGTAACCATCTTACAACCAGGCTGAAAATGACTTACAAGTTCATGGCGCCCTCCATCGGTAGTGCTGGAGTTCAGTGTGGTGTTGGCTTGATGACAGCTTCCACTCTCGCAGCCATACGTTCAATCAGGCGCTGCAAGGTTTCTTGGGGAATGGCTCCACATTCTTCACGAAGTCCTGCACTGAGGAGAAGTATCGATGTCGATCGGTGAGGCCCGGCATGAGGTCGGCATTCCAAAACATCCCAAAGATGTTCTATAGGATACAGGTCAGGACTCTGTGGAGGCCATTCCATTACAGGAATGTTATTGTCGTGTAACCACTCCACCACAGGCCGTGCATTATGAACAGGTGCTCGATCGTGTTTAAAGACCCAATCGCCATCCCCGAATTGCTCTTCCACAGTGAGAAGCAAGAAGGTGCTTAAAACATCAATGTAGGCCCGTGCTGTGATAGTGCCACGCAAAACAACAACGGGTGAAAGCCCACTCCGTGAAAAACACGACCACACCATAACACCACCGCCTCCGAATTTCACTGTTGGCACTACACACGCTGGCAGATGACGTTCACCGGGCATTCGCCGTACCCACATCCTGCCATCGGATCGCCACATTGTGTGCCGTGATTCGTCACTCCACACAACGTTTTTCCACTGTTAAATCGTCCAATGTTTACACTGCTTACACCAAGCGAGGCGTCGTTTGGCATTTACCAGCGTAATATGTGCCTTATGAGCAGTCGCTTGACCATGAAATCCAAGTTGTCTCACCTCCCGCCCAACTGTCACAGTACTTTCAGTGGACCGTGATGCAGTTTGGAATTCCTGTGTGATAGTCTGCATAGATGTCTGCCTATTACACATTACGACCCTCTTCAACCGTCGGCGGTCTTTGCCAGTCAACAGAGGAGGTCGGCCTGTACGCTTTTGTGCTGTACGTGTCCCTTCACGGTTCCTTTTCACTAACACATCGGAAACAGTGGACCTAGGGATGATTAGGAATGTGGAAATCTCTCGTACAGACGTATGACAAGTGACACCCGATCACCTGACCACGCTCGAAGTCCGCGCCCCATTCTGCTCTCTCACGGTGTCTAATGAGTGCTGAGGTCACTGATATGTAGTACCTGGCAGTAGGTGGCAGCACAATGCACCCAATATGAAAAACATTTGTTTTTCGGGATGTCCGGATACTTTTGATTAGATAGTGTAAATGTTAGCTGAGCTATGGCGTAAGAGCGGTGTAAGGAGAAAACGGTCTTTCTTTCATTAACGTTTCTTATACATGGTCCAGCCACATTAATTTGAACACCGCCTATGTGCGACGTCGGCGTGCAAGAACCATTCGCAGACGGCAGGTGGTCGCACTAGTAATGGATGGTATCTAAATCGTGTCTGTGTGACGCGGAGAACAATGCAGTCGTTGTCGTAAAGAGGTAATGGAGCGAATCATCTGACGTCCAAAAGGACATGATAATTGCCTTGCGGGTCAGGGTGGAAGCCTTTCCGAGACATCTGTTTACGTGCCGCCGTGGTTAAATTATACCGTGCATGCTACAAATGCTGCAATCCAAAACCCGCGTCGAGGGATCTGTGATGCAGCACGGTTCGTTGGTGACAGGGAGGGGGGGGGGGGGGGGGGGTAATCGACGGCACACCCAGGTGAACCATAGGCTCTCCTCAATGAACATTCAGCGAACGTTGCTGCATATTGGCCTACGCAGCAGGCGAGTGGTTCGTGCACCCAGACTGACTGCTGTTCATCGACGACGAAGACTCGAATTTGTAAATGAACGTCCAGTGAGCTGCGACAGGTGGCCTTTTCAGATGAATCACTTTTTATGCTCTATTGGACAGGTCGCCATTGGCGTGTATGGCGTGAAATGTCTAAAAGCAAACATCCTGTGACAATCGTCGGTAGCGTCCAGGGTGGAGGAGTGCGCTTTATCGTCTGGAGAATGTTTTCGTGCCATTCCGTGGATGATCTCGTCATTCTGGGAGGCAAGCATGCATCTATCCTCGGGGACCATGTGCAACCCTACATGCTGAGTGTTTTTCCTCGACACTATGGCATCTACCAGCAGGACAATGCAACGCGTGACACAGCACGCAGTGAGTTTACCGTACTTCCCTGACTACCAAACTCCCCGAATTTTAACCCAATCGAGGATCTGTGTGAACACTTCCATCAGGCTGTTTGCGCCATGGATGCTTAGCCGCGAAATATCGACTCGGCTTGGCTCCACATCCCTGTTGGTACCTTTCAGAAGCTCATCGAATCTCTTTCTGGAAGTCTCGCAGCGGTCCGCACTCGGAAAATGGTTATTCAGGTTTTTGACTGGTGGTCATATTACTGTGACTGGGAAGTGTGTTAATGAGTCTTCTTTTTATTGACTGTCGTATCTACGATTCTCTCAGTAGTAAGGCGTCATACACAATACTCAGATTTTTTTCATTACGAGTTTTCTTTTAATAACGCTAGTACCTATGGTAAGGCGAACGAAGCACTTCGTGAGCGTACGGCGCGCCATCAAGGCACACAGGCTGAAGTGTTTAGGGCTGACGAGTTCACTTTTTAGGTAACAGCGTGTTGGTTTAGTACGTTTTAATAGAGCGCCTGTACGGCGCAGGTGATATTTTAATGTATAACGTCTCTCTGAACAATTCAGAGTAGTATGTGTAAAAAGAAAGTTCGTTTTCGTATGTGCGTAAATTATTGTAACCAAGGATAGACATTTTACATATTTAAATATCATTACTTGTAAAGTATCGCTTGTTGCCAGTCTATGGGTATGTCTGTATATGATTCGTGTGTTCATTAAAAAGGCCGCTGGCGTATCTGATTGAAATTTGACTGCTTATTTCGCAGCACTGAGGGCCTTAGCCCACTCACTACACTAATGGTTTCCAAACTATCTGACATCATTATCCCTGACTGTAATGAGATATTAGCTAGATCCCCGACCCTCCACCCCCACTGCGCCCCCCCCCCCCCCGCCCACCCTCCACACACACATACATCATCATCTACAGTAGGCCTAGCTAAAGTTTAGAATGAAAAAGAATTTTATTTGAAAACTTCCATTTTTGAAATAACGAAAGATAAATTATGTTTAGCATTTTTGGGTATTTTATAAGCCACGAGCTACTGAGTCAATGAGACGATTGGTACCGTTTATTTTTAACAACATTTTTTATGGAATGATGAAACAGTTCTCAGTGCATAAAAAGTGCTATCTACACTTCCTTCCCAGAAAGGAAACTAACTATCCACATTGAGAGTTTAAAATCAGCCAAGTTAAAATTTCTGTGCTGTATTTGTTGTTTGTAAATCATTTGATTGCTCGACTCCTTACTTCAGAACTGGCGGAAATTGGAAGACTTTCACGTTGCCAACACTTTTTGTCTGACCACTACCACTAACAACAACAACAACAACAATAATAATAATAATAATAATAATAATAATAATAAAAATGTTGATGATAATGAGAAGGGCCTACATCATTGTGTTGCCATTACACACAAATTGCTGTACTGTGCTGTCAATTATTTCATTTATATGTCGCGAAATGAATAATGAAGGAATTTGCGGTCCACTGCAGAAACTACCTAAAACTTGAAGAAAGCCTGTTCATGAGATGTTTAAGCGTATATGATACATATGTATACGTAGTATTATTAGTTTTCCTGTCATAGGTCCATGGCACAAACTACGGAGTATGTGTACATTGGGAGACTACGTGAGGAAAATGTTTTTCATGTATTCATTTCACAAGCTATAACCTCCAGCACATTGTGTTACAGATTAACACAAGTATTTGAAAGAAATTTGATTATTAGTAGCACATATAATCAGTTTATAGTTTTATGAAATAATGGTAATAGCAATGATATTTTAAAAGTAATTTAGCTCCGTGACCAAAACACATTCGAAAGCCCTTGGTTTCTACCCCTCACAAAATTTCATTTTACCTCTCATGAAGTGATTACAACCAGGTTAGGACCACTGCTATAAACAGTCCCTTAGAATCTCACATAAAGAAACACAGATCTTTGACCTGCATTAGCTGCTTCTGCCAATTACATCTGTAGAAAACACTTTGGCATTGAACAGTCTTAGAAACTGTGTGTTCTGTTCTGATGTGGTAGAGTACAACTAGGCTTCTGGCACTCTCTGCATTCACGCTCTACATGTGGACAGGCATATGTCATCTGTAGAGATACAGAGGAGAGAACACAAAGAACGCTTGCTGCATTGAACATTGACTCTTGTTTTCATTAGGTTGCAAAAGTTAATTAGTTTCAAAACATTAGCGCTCCCTGTCGTATTGTTCCATCATAAACCTTGTTGAAAAATATTACTTTAATACACAACACAAAGGTTAAATAGCCTCCAGCTCTGGGTAGGATGACAGACTGCCACACAGGGTAGCCGTATGTTTTACTAAACATATTAATACATATATTAATTAATCTGTTATATTCATTTGAACCTTCACAGTGCACTTGTACGCAGGGTCACTCATCTGATAAGCCCAGGTTTGGGTTCTGTATCATTCGTAACGTAAGGAGCTATAATGACCATTCTGTATTTTTTTTAGGCTATACATAATATGAATTAAGATATAGCACTGGCTTCTGTACTATCCTGTTTCAAAGTCTATACGAAATCTGCATAGGGATTAAATGATTTTACGGTACACGGCAGTGGTGTGCAACCAATTCTCCATAAGCAGCCGTGTCTATAGACTACATAATGAGAATTAAGGTCTGCCTATTAAATAAACAACTGTTGTTCATAAAAGCCCAAACAAGTTTTAGTTGCTTTGTGCAATCGTCAGTGAGTACCATTCAGTTCTATGAAATGCAAACGTGTTTTAAGTATTAACCACTCTGATGAAATTTGTAAACCCACAGCTTGTCATCTGCACATGAACTACTGAAAAGTATTCTGCGTTAAACATAGCTTGTCTATTTCTAGAAATCCTTGCCATTTTTAAGACACTTTACTTTCATTCTAATTTTTTCCCGAAAGTTCAAAAACGGTTCAAATGGTTCTAAGCACTATGAGACTTAACATCTGAGGTCATCAGTCCCCTAGACTTAGAACTACTTAAACCTGACTAACCTATATCACACACATCCATGCCCGAGGCAGGATTCGAATCTGCAACCGTAGCAGCAGCGCGGTTCCGGACTGAAGCGCCCAGAAACGCTCGGCCACAGGGGCCGGCCTTCCCGAAAGTCAGCAGAGAAATTTGGAAATGGAGATGACAGACTACCAGTGTATACTGTATGTTGTTGTTGTTGTTGTTGTTGTTGTCTTCAGTCCTGAGACTGGTTTGATGCAGCTGTCCATGCTACTCTATCCTGTGCAAGCTTCTTCATCTCCCAGTACCTACTGTAGCCTACATCCTTCCGAATCTGCTTAGTGTATCCATCTCTTGGTCTCCCTCAACGATTGTTACCCTCCACGCTGCCCTCCAGTACTAAATTGGTGATCGCTTGATGCCTCAGAACATGTCCTACCAACCGATACCTTCTTCTAGTTAGGTTGTGCCACAAACTCCTCTTCTCCCCAATTCTACTCAATACCTCCTCAGTATACTGTATACAATGAAGATGGACCTGCAGGCCCTAACAATGTGGAAAATAAGATAATAACCAAATAAGACAAACTGTTTTAGGCCAAATTTCGTTGGAATAATCAGTACTTAAAACATGTTTGCGTTTTACAGATCTTATAGTGGTACAGAGACTCTGAAACATGTTTGGACATTTATTAAAAACAGTTTTTTGCGTAACAGATAGACCTGAATTCCCATAATAGAGACACGCTGTAAATGCCGTACGTAAACAAAACGAAGATGGTTCATATATGTTTCATTATACTTAATTATAATTTCGTTTCTCCTCTAGGACTACTAACAATAGATTCAGTGACTTTGAATGCATCGACGTCGCCCGTTTTTCAGTTCTTTATCTATGAATGTGCTGATGAAGTTTAACTGAAGCTGTAGCTCTAGCGTATATATTATTCCTGTGAACCACTCCCCTTACACACCATTCCGCCTGGCCCTCGTTACAATTCCTGAAATTAAAAAAATATGTCAAAAATGTTTTCTTTCACAAGGATTGATGAACGTTTCGATGAGTTTCTTCGCCAGTAGATGATGGGTACGAAATTCATCGAAACGTTGCGACAAGACGACGCCACCACTCGGCTGATAACCCGAGAAGTCTTCAGTGGAATACGCCGAGAAAGACTGCGATGGCATATTTCACAAGAATTGTTTAAAAAATTATATTACATTAATTTAATGAACGTAAATTTAAAATCTGTAGAATGAGGTATTCCCTACGCGAATATAAACACGTAAGAACAGACAATGAAATGAATTCATTCCGCCTGAGCCTCGATCTCTATCTATTCTTGACATCCGTATAGCTGTCAACTGAATGGTAACTGCTAACACCATGTGCCTTTAGGTATGATTTTAATCGTTTTTCGCTACTTGGACACTTACTTGTAAGATTTTATAATGATTATTTGTACCATGTTTTTATCTACCGACAGTACGGAGATTTCCACTGGCTGATCGAAACATATTACAGCATTCTGAGTTGTTCATGTGATTTTGTCATTAAAATGTAGAAGTAAAAGGCTTTATACACTATCTGATCAAAAGTATCTGGGCATCCCTCTGCTATACTTACTTGACCACTAGGTGTCCCACAAGAGGTACACTATGTGATCAAATGTATACGGACATCCCCAAAAACATACGTTTTTCATATTAGGTGCATTGTGCTGCTACCTACTGCCAGGTACTCCATATCAGCGACCTCAGTAGTCATTAGACATCGTGAAAAAGCAGAATGGGGCTCTCCGCGGAACTCATGAACTTCAAGCGTGGTCAGCTGATTGGGTGTTACTTGTGTCATACATCTGTACGCGAGATTGCCACACCCCTAAACATCCCGAGGTCCACTGTTTCCGATGTGATAGTGAAGAGGAAACGTGAAGGGACCAGTTCAGCACAAAAGCGTCAGTCCGACCTCGTCTGTTGACTGACAGAGACAACCGACGGTGGAAGAGGGTCGAATGTGTAACAGAGAGATATCTATCCAGACCATCACACAGGAATTCAAAACTCCATCAGGATCCACTGCACGTACTATGACAGTTAGTCAGGAGGTGAGATAACTTGGCTCTCACGGTCGAGCGACTGCTCATAAGCCACATCTCACGCCGGTAAATGCCAAACGATGCCTCTCTTGGTGTAAGGAGCGTAAACATCGGACGATTGAACAGTGGAAAAACGTTGTGTGGAATGACGAACCACGGTACACAGTGTGGCGATCCGATGGCAGGATATGCGTATGCCAAATGCTCGGTGGACGTCATCTGCCTTGTTGTGTAATGCCAAGAGTGAAATTCGGAGGCGGTGGTGTTATGGTTCGGTTGTGTTTTTCACAGAGGGGAGTTGCACCCCTTGTTGTTTTGCGTGGCATTATTACAGCACAGGCCTACATTGATGTTTTAAGCACCTTCTTGCTTCCCACTGTTGAAGAGCAATTCGGGGATGGCGATTGCATCTTTCAACACGGCCTGTGGCGGAGTGGTTATATGACAATAACATATCTGTAATGGACTGGCCTACACAGAGTCCTGACCTGAATCCAATAGAACACGTCTGGGATGTTTTTGAACGCCGACTTCGTACCAGGCCTCACCGATCACGTCGATATCTCTCCTCAGTGCAACACCCCGTGAAGAATGGGTTCCCATTCCCCAAGAAACCTTGCAGCACCTGACTGAACGTATGCCTGCGAGAGTGGAAGCTGTCATCAAGGCTAAGGATGGGCTAACACCATACTGAATTCCAGAACTACCGATGGAGGGCGCCATGAACTTGTAAGTCATTTTCAGTCAGGCCTTCGGATACTTTTGATCACACAGTGTATATCTGCCAGTGTGAACAAAGGCGTCGTCAGTAGAAAAGGAGTAAGAGGAGACTAGGTCAGTCAGGGCAGCTCAGTAACTTTGACCATGGGCTAGTCACTGGATGTCACCTCAGTAACAGGTCGATCAGTGACACTTCTATCCATCGAAAACTGTCCAAGTTGACTATTAGTGATGTGATTATGTAGTGGGAACACCAATAAACAGCCACAGCAAATCACATCGACGCAGACCTCATTTACTAGACAGACAGATAGAGACCGCCAAGATTTTGAGACGGTGGTTGTAAATAATCGCATGAATTCAGCTGAAGGAATCACTTGTGAATTCCAAAGTGCTGCCAACAGTCCATCTAGCCCTATTACTCTATGCAGGGAGTAAAGATGAATGGGGTTCAGTGGTGGAGCAGCAACACATTTCCATAGTCAGTGGTGTATGATGATTGTGGTGATGTAAATAACGATGCTACTGGACAGTGGATGACTGGGAACGAGTGATTTCGAATAATGTACCACGTTATACCTTGTGACAATACGATAGGAGGGTTTGAGTTGGGCGAATGCCTGTAGAACGCTACCTGCCATCACGTGTAGTACCAACAGCGAAGTACGGAGGTGATGGTGTTACGATCTCAGGGTGTTTTCCGTGGTTAAGTCGTGGTTCCCTTATTGAGCTTGAAAAATTTTTAAATGTACAAGAATAGGAACACATTTTACATTATTGTGTACTGCGTACAGTAGAAGAGCAGTTGAGGGACGGTGATTGTATTAGCATGACAATGCACCTGTCATAACGCACCATCTGTGAGGTTACGGTTTGTGGACATTAGCGTTCCTGAAATGGACAGGCCTGCCCAGAGTCCTAACCTGAACCCAATGCTACACCATTAGAACTTTGACTTCGCTCGGAGACCAGCGTCCAACATTACTGTCTTCTCTGCGTTCGCCTCCTGACGAAGAGTGGCCTGCTATTCCTCAACAGACACTTAGACACCTCATTGAAAGCGTTCCCAGAAGATTTCAAGCTGTTAAGAAAGTGAAGAGCTTGCACACACCACATTAATATCCACTAATAGCTGTCCGGATGATTTTGTTCAGATAGTGTGTTTTTAAGGCCTCACAACATGTATTTTCTTTGGCTGTAGAACTACACTCTGTTACGTGATGTTTCCATCATCATGATACAAACTTTAAGGGATGACGGAAAAGTGCAAAAATAACAGTTTGACAAATGGTAACCCGGGCTGCAAACGAGTGAATCAAAACCTGCGAAGCTAATCTGTTGGAGAATACGAAGGCATTTTCTGTTTTATTTGCTTTTCTCCTAAACAAAAGTCATAATACATACGAAAAACTTTTTTTCTGGTCTGAAAAATATGAAGCCTGGGTGGTTACCGAAAACTGCACTGCCAGACTTCGAAATGGATACTATCGTATCTATGAAAACAGCATTCACCAAAACATCCTTTCTCGGTTGCAATTTTTGCTTTACCAACGTTTGTGAAAGAAAATACAAAAACTAGGATAAACAGAGGAATACAGGTATAGAGACGAAATCCGACTGTTTCGTAGAACGTGTACTGTAGAGGCACGCCTTCCATTCAGCAGTGTTGATGACGTGTGGGTGGTAATAATGGAAGAAATGCCCAGCGGAGAAAACGTCATGAAATTCGTAGGCTGTAATGGATGGGTGGAAAATCCTAGTATGCCAACTGAAATGTGGGAATTTTTTAACCAGCGGCAGAGGATCACGAATGCTGTTGAAGGTTGATGTAGGAAACTAAACTCAATAAATCAAGTACACCCTAGCGTACATTCTTATAAGAAAACTTAAGGAGGAAGCAGTAAACAATGTATCTGAAATTAAAAAAGATTACAACGGCCAAACTCTTCAAAAAAAGAAAAAAATACACACAGATCTTGACAAAAGCGTAAAATGTGTTAAAATAATATATAACGACTTGGGGGATTTAAGAACATGTTTAAAATCTCTGGCCTTCTTACAAATAATTTAGAGAGAAATTAATATTCATAACATAATAAAAGACTTTTAATCATTCGCTGCAGTTTTGTTGTACAAATCAAAAAGTTTAAAAAGTAAATAAATAAAAATGAAAAGGTAAAAATTAAAATAAACAACATCTGAAAATGTCTATGTACTATGTACATAGCCAGTGCAAAGCCAGAATAAAATGTGAAGGATGTTCTTATTACAAAAACTTCGCAGAGCCTTGTTGCGGCTTCCTTTGACGGTCGTAAAATCCGCAGCTAAAATATTTGTTGTTGAAACGCCACTTTGACGTCACCGGTCACCAAGCCCACGGTCGGAAAGACCACATCAGCCCCTGGAAGGGCGCCTTTACTAGGCTCGAATGTTCTTCGCAGGCAGTAAGATGCAAGCCCGCCCACGTGGGCTAGAAGCTGAGAGGTATCCTGTTTGTAGCTGTCTAGAATTCCCTGTAATTTTTGGGATTCGTAGCTTTCATTCTACTTCATTCTCTGAAAGTTAGGTGAGAAATGTGTAAATTGATACATGTAAAGATGTGACCCACCTGGACAGCCGCGGGGAGTGGGGGGGAGGCGCCGGCCCACGATCAACGAGAACCCATGTGCTGACCAGCCTGGTTTTTTGGCAGTTTCCCATAGCTCTCTAGGTGAATACTGGACTGGTACCCACGTCCCAACACGTGTTTACGGTTCGCAAACATTTAGAAAACGTTCGAATAATTCCACGTGGGATATCACTAGGCGCAGACAGTTGGGAACAGATTCTGTCTCATGGAAGAGGAGAATGAGGGGAGGGGATGGTTACGGTGATAGGAATGGCCACCACCCTGTACCGTCAACATTCCCAAGTCCGAACATTAAGGCCAGGAAAAGAAAACAGATACTTGTAAACATTTAAACAGTCTACTAAATTTTTTACTGTAAGGGCAAGGGGGGTGGAGAGGGCATGATTTGGGGAAAGGCTGTCACAATCCCTAGGATCCGCGACTGTCAACAATCTCAAGTTCTGGGAAGAGTGTCTGTCTACTTTCGGTAACGTATATTCGCATTGTGCTACTAGTTTGAGATCGGTTATTGTTAATAACAGAATGTCAAACCAGCGCGAAATATTCAGAACTTCTCAGTTTCGTTTAGCAGAAGAAGTTCAATTTGTGACGGAGTAAGCCAGACCACAGGCTCGACACGGCATTTCTGGCTGGCGGAAAAGGTCAGGAGCATATGGCTAGGCCACAAGAAGGCCTGACCTTAAGTGCAAAGCCATGGGACGCTGCTCTCCCAGTGTGCTGTATTCGCGTCCAGAAAGACTTCACATGCGTGAATCGAGCTGCACTACAGAGGATGGCATCGTGACAATAGAAGAGAGCGTTACAACGCCAGTCACAGAGACATTACCGTCATTTCGTAGCTTACGGTTACTTTTCGGTAAAATTCCCCATCTCCAAAAATTTTTTAAAGTCAATTATGAGGCTCAGAATGGCTCTGAGCACTATGGGACTTAACAGCTGAGGTCATCAGTCCCCTAAACTTAGAACTACCTAAACCTAACTAACCTAAGGACATCACACACATCCATGCCCGAGGTAGAATTCGAACTGCGTCCGTAGCAGTCGCCCGGTTCTGGACTGAAGCGCCTAGAACCGCTCGGCCACCGCGGAAGGCAATTTTGAGGAATGATGTGATGAGCTGAAATGTAAAGTGTTAGTGTGACAAAAAATTGTAGGAAAGAGAACAAAAGACGTCAAAAGAGGTCTTGTAACAGTAGTTCACGTCCCAAAAAATGCGTCACTCCTACATGAACCACATTTACAGGACAACAGGCAAGCCAGAGTACAATATTTGGTGACAATAATATGCTAAGTTCCAGGCTGACTTATTTGATCTGACAGTGCGACACGAAGAGTATAACAGAGTTTATCAGAGTCGTACGTTTTCCACAGGACTCTACAGTTGCCAAACCAGATACACGGAAACTGATTACATCAGCTCGACGATATGTCGCACAAACGGTGGTGGAGCGTCACGGAAATACTCGTACGTGACATACTTTGCACAGCAGTATGTAACCGCTTCACGTATCTGAAATACATCGTTTGCTTAGCGGTCTTGGGTATAATGGTTCTGACTGCGAGTTGTGTGCACTTGGCACATAACACTCTAGTCGTAGGGAGTCAGAACAGCACTGTGAACGCATTTGAATACTATTACACGCTGTCAAACAATTTATTAGTAACAGCTCAGCCAAGGTCAACGCAAGATGAGCTAGGAGCTGAACGTCGCTCACACCATGGTTTCATGACAGTGGAGACGATTGCAGAAAAGAGGAAATATTCAACGACAGTGCACGCTACAACCCAGATCCACGATCCCTATCTCTCATTAAGTGCCCAAAGACATAAAAACCAGGACGGAAGCTCGTCTAGCAAGCGACCTCAAGGCAGCTCCTATTCGTATACACTATGTGATCAAAAGTATCCAGGTACCTGGCTGAAAATGACTTACAAGTTCGTGGCGTCTTCCGTCGGTATTGCTGGAATTCAATATGGTGCTGCGCACCCTTAGCCTTGACGACAGCTTCCACTCTCGCAGGCATACGTTTAGTTAGGTGCTGCAAGGTTTCTTGGGGAATGGCAGCCCATTCTTCACGGGCTGTTGCACTGAGGAGAGGTATCGATGTCGGTCGGTGAGGCCTGGCACGAAGTTGGCGTTGTAAAACATGCCAAAGGTGGTCTACAGGATACAGGTCAGGATCCTGTGCAGGCCAGTCTATTGCAGAGATGTTATTGTCTTGTAACCACTCTACCACAGGCCGTGTATTATTATCAGGTGCTCGAACGTGTTGAAAGATGCAATCGCCATCCCCAGATTGCTCTTCCACAGTGGGAAGCAAGAACGTGCTTAAAACGTCAATGTATGCCTGTGCTGTGATAGTGCCACGCAAAGCAACAAGGAGTGAAAGCGCCCTCCTTGAAAAGCACGACCACACCATAACACCACTGCCTCCGAATTTCACTGTTGGCACTACACACGCTGGCAGACGACGTCCACTGGGCAATCGCCATACCCACACCCTGCCATCGGATCGCCACATTGTGTAACGAGTTTCGTCACTCTGCACAACGTTTTTCCACTGTTCAATTGTCCAATGTTTACGCTCCTTACACCAAGCGAGGCGTCGTTTGGCATTTACTGGCGTGATGTGTAGCTTATGAGCAGCCGCTCGACCATGAAATCCAAGTTTTCTCACCTCCTGACTAACTGTCATAGAACTTGCAATAGATCCTGGTGCAGTTTGGAATTCCTATGTAGTGGTCTGGAGAGATGTCTTCCTATTACACATTACGACCCTCCAACTGTCGGTTGTCTCTGTCAGTCAACAGACGAGGTCGGTCTGTACACTTTTTTGCTGCACGTGTCCCTTTACGTTTTCACCTCACTATCACATCGGAAACAATGGATCTAGGGATGTTTAGGAGTGTGGAAATCTCGTGTACAGGCGTGTGACACAAGTGACACCCAATCACCTAACCACTGTCAAAGTTCGTGACTTCCGCGGAGCGCTCCATTCCGCTCTATCAAGATTTCTAATGACTACTGAGGTCGCTGATATGGGGTACCTGGCAGTAGGTGGCAGCGCAATGCACCTAATATGAAAAACGTATGTCTTTGGGGGTGTCCGCATACTTTTGATCCCATAGTGTGCTTTCCGTCTGAAAGCGCCGATATCAAGAGGTTACCGGTGGCCAGCCTGATACACGCGCTATTAACTAAGACACAATCTGGCTGAGCAAGTAGTGTTCAGTATTCACCGAGAGTATGTCCAGGATTAGTGGCGTAGTGCCCTGCTCAAGTACACATCGGTATTTAGCGACGAGACTGATCCTCGCCGTCTGTACGTTGGGTACTCCCCTAGTATACGACAGACTCTTGCCAATATTGTGAAAAAGGACAATTATAATTGGAAACCGTGAAGGTGGTATGTGACTAACGTCAAATTGACATGAAGTGTAATACATGCTTGGTTATGTAAATGATCAGCATTTCAGCGCAGCCGCACAAATAACGTAGCAGTAATACCGCCTACATTCGGCATAAATGCGCAAATTTCTCGTTCAGATATTGCATTTGAAAGTTTGTTGTAGTTGGGAACATTATGTTTCGCCTCGCGTAGAAAGGAGAACCGTCTACCAGTGGGTGTCAGCATTCGACAGTGACAGGATTCTGGTTTATAAAGACAAAGACTAATCGTTCCGCGATATTATTGCTCGCGTTGGTCAATTTACGACTGTCATGCGATTATGGAATCAATGGGTTCAGGAAGGCCATTTACGATCTAAACAGCTCCACGCGACCAGCGCCAGAGAGCTGAGGCATACTGATCGCTTGACCATGCAGACTGGAACAGCAAAGTTACGTATCGTGAGTCAGAAAATGGAGTTTTGCAGCAATACAAGCATCTACACAGACAGTTCGGCGACATCGGACTGTCATTATGGCGACTACTGATGCGGCTAGCCTACAAGCGGCAGGAGAGAGAGCAGCGTGTCCAGAGAGACGGGCCCAACGATAAAACTGGACACTATGTCATCTCCATTTTGTAAACAGCATCAAAATTGATGTATTCCTGCGTGGAGGCTCCGAGGCCACCCGATGTTGTCATTTTGCATTTGTCATCGTGATACGGGCCCAACAACTGGTGTGGTGGTGGTATGGAGTGTTCATTGGGTACGCAACACGATAATGTCTGGTTTGCGAAGCCGGTAATATGGACAACAGCTGTTACACTTCTGACATGTTAAGGCCGGTAGCTGTGCCCAAACTCGGAGGTGTCCATGACGTTATCTTCCAACAAGATGATGCAAGACTGCGTATTTCCCGTGCTGTCCTGACGTGGCCCAGCAAGTTTGACTGTCATCCAGACGTGCACTCTCTCCAGCCCTCCACCCACTGAAAAACAAAACATCAGGCCACGGGCGGTTGAGAGAGTGGGACATTATCACTCGCTAGCGACTTACGTTGACAAACTTTGACTTTACTTCGACTGGATACCCAGCCGGATGAGGGCCGTTGTTGATGCCGGAAGTGCTACCTCTACCCACTGAATTTCGCACCCTGTATACCTCCAAATCACCAACAAATTTAGTCGTGTATTCTTCCTGCTACACCGCATAAATCAGTGAATAAATTGGCACCAACCCGCAGGTTGTTTTGAACACCACAGTGCTTTAGTAGGAGTGTTCCTACTGGAGGTTGTGTGTCGTTGCCTTCCTCCGACCTTTGAACTGGTCTAACCTGTCAGTTCCTTGAGCACCAACTGTTTAATGTGGAATTCGAAACATGCTGTAACTCGGCATTTTCCACATTAACATACGCTGTCACACGTGAAAGAAGTGAAACGTAAGACATAACATTCCTAGAATTATTTAAGCAAAGTAACTGAAATTTATATTTTTTTCTGATGTTTCCTGATGTAGTTTTAATGGCAGTCAGCATACACAGCGATTTTAATCCAGTTGAACGTTGATGTAACGCTCGAGGACGATGGTCTGTTTCCATAACATTGTCAACAGTAGCCGTTGTTGGCCTCCAAAGCGCTCAAGGCTTGCTGAGCGCTCTGGTAAACAGCAACAGTGCACTTTGTTGTGCAAAACTTAAGGAGGAGCGAAGTAAATAGCTCCACGAGACTTGGAACATACTTAGAAAGAATTGGAACAGTATAAAACAGAAGGTAATTGAAAAAAATACGCAATGAGAGGAACAGAAGCGACACTTTTATTCAAAGACAATATTTACAATGAATTTATATCAATTTATTATGGTCCCCTGGACATTACAAAAGGCGGGACGTGGTGCTTAATAGTGTGTGTGATCACCACGGATGGCGATGCATGCTCTGCAACGTGTTCCCACACTGACCACAAGGATGGTAATGAGTTTCTATGTTAGCGCTTTTCATTCCACCACTGACGCGACTGACACATGCCGGCCGCGGTGGCCGAGCGGTTCTAGGAGCTTCAGTCTGTAACCGGGCGACTGCTACGGACGCGGGTTCGAATCCTGCCTCGGGCATGGATGTGTGTGATGTCCTTAGGTTAGTTAGGTTTAAGTAGTTCTAAGTTCTAGGGTACTGGTGACCTCAGTGTTAAGTCCCATAGTGCTCAGAGCCATTTGAGCCATTTGACTGACGGCCACTGGATGATGGTTTGTCCATGTCGACGTGCTTATAGACGTCTCCCCAACGCATCCGACACGTGTTCAGTGGGATTTAAGTTGCGGGAACGGTGGGGCAGTCCATTCGCCGATAATCATCTCGTTTCAAGAGCTCCTTCATCTGCACAGTCCGTAGCGGTCGCGCATTGTCATCCATAAAAAAGAAAGTCAGGACAGAGTGCACCTCCGAACAGACGCACATAGGGAAAAAGCCACAGACGCAATAACGCTGACCAGTGGGTGCACCGTCTTAAGAAATTTGGAGAAGGGAACACATAATTCACCCAGGAGCATTGTCGAACATATTCGTTCTGGTGGTGCACGTGCTGTGATGTGAGGCATAGGCGTACTGCCCTCCTAATCTTTGAACACGGTACACTCAACGATCAACAAAAAAATGGCTCTGAGCACTATGCGACTTAACTTCTGAGGTCATCAGTCGCCTAGAACTTAGAACTAATTAAACCTAACTAACCTAAGGACATCACACACATCCATGCCCGAGGCAGGATTCGAACCTGCGACCGTAGCGGTCGCTCGGTTCCAGACAGTAGCGCCTAGAACCGCACGGCCCCTCTCGCCGGCCAACGATCAACACTATTGCGACTATCTACTCCTTCCCAATATGCGTCTCTTCAAGGATGCATTTGCTCCTGACTTCATTTTTACGAATGAAAATGCTCTACCGCGTAGAACAGGGCACGTGAAGCAGCTCTTGAAATTAGAGGATATGTGGCTAATGGACTGGTCTGTCCGTTTCCACAACTAAAATTCCCTCGCGCAATTTTGGGATGCGTCTACATACATCAATTGTCAATCGCGCAGATGGAGAAATGGAACGCCCTACCACAAGAATCCCTCAGCAACCTTGTGGACAGCATGGGAGCATGTCGTAGAGCATGCATTGTCGGCTGTGGTGATCGCACATCCTATCAAGAACCACGTTCCGTCTTTTGTGGTGTCCAGGGTACCATCGTAAATCGCTGTGAAAGCGTAATTATTGTCTTTTAATAAATGTGGCATTTCTCTTCGTCTCATGAGGTTTTCTTTTTCTTCAGTGATCTTCTGCACTGTACTGCAGCAGTTATTTCTAGGTACGGTTCAAATTTCATGGAGCTTTATTTTGCAGTGACACAGCAAGCGAAAGATACTTTCGTCCTTACCTTTTGCACACCACTGTAGGAGAGACCAAGTATGGTAGTCACTTTTTTTATTTCAATTTTTTTACGCGGCCACCAACATAAATATTTGCACTTTTATTTAGCTAACTTGTACTCTATATTTCTAACGGCTTTTTCTGCTATGCGATGTTTGTGACTACAGTCACCGCGACTGGGATAGTTGTCACAGAGCTGAGGGGTTGCTTGTCACGTGTTAACATTGCGTGAAAAATACAGTTATTTGTAGAAACTAAATCCTTCCTGTATTCATACAAATTACTTCAAGCCAAAGGAGCTTTCAAGATTAAAGCATAACTATCTTGTTTAACAATAATAACATAAAGAAAAACAAAATAATTCTGATGATTGTATACAAACAGTTACGCAATACACCCATACATGAGGAAAAAATGACTTAAAAGCTAATATCACAGGCCTACAACAATAGACTACAATGAAAATTGTCCATTAACAACAGCCCTACAATAAAAATTGTTAGGACTCTACAAAATTTATCTGAAAAATCAGTCTGGCAATTTTGACAAACAAAATGGGCACCTCCTGACATGCATTTCTCATGTGCCAATTTCTTGCAGTCTATACACTGTATCCACATTGCCATTGAACTGCTATTGGAAAATCAATAAAAAACAGTTATCGTCTTCACTCTCACTGCTCTGAGATTTCTTTTGTTGTTTCTGCTTTTTGGTTTTATTTTTTTCAGCTGGAAAAAGGCTCTTCTTGACATCCATGGGGTGTCCGTGAGGACAATCGAGCATCTCTTTCGGTTGTTGTTGTTCCTTCGTTGTTTTCTTTCTCCAGTTTTAGGAAAAATTCTTATGTCTTTTGGAGAAACAATAATGGGTCTCGACTGAACGTTCTCTAACCCACCGCAATAAAACTGGGACTCAGCCAGTTTTCCTGTCATTAATTTGGTTCATGGAGATCTCCAATGTGTGAAATTGTTTATCTCCTTCTACCGTGTCAGCACTTAGAGCAGTAGGCCTATCAGGATTTGGTCTATACGTTACGAAACCAGGAGCAAATTCACTGTCGCAAAAACGTCTCTATCGAGGGACAATTGCCGTAAGTCTTGAATTCTGCTTGGATATTTGATGGCGTAAACGCAAGAGGAGATACAGAAGTCACTATTCATGGAATGCCATATATTGTCATCGTGGAACCCGGATGATTCGACATCCGCGAATCACTAGCAGTATTCACGTACTTCTTCAATGGTGCGTACATTATCCGACTTAATGGTTACAGTTGATGAGAACAGTGAGGAAGAAATGAGAATAAAACAATTCCGTTATCTTTCGCATTGTTGAGCCGTTTAAACGACAGATGAAAACTGTGATTATCAAGGAGAAGACACGAACTATGTTTAGAGCACTTTGCGTCAGCAACGGAGTGTTTCAAAAATTCTCAGAAATGTTCTTCAATCATCCATCCCGAATGGTTACTCTCTCCACAGCAACCCACTAGCCCACCACGAATCAAATGTTCTTTGAAGTGCACCCGGGGAAGAATGGAGCATAGTGGAATAGAGTTGTCAGTAGCAGCTAAAGTAACTAGGCTACTCGTTCTGCAGATTTGATCGACTCCATTTGCTTGAAACCTTTTCGTGATACAATGCAATTTGGCTTTTCGACGTTGTAATGCCAGTCTTGTCCATCTTTCAAATATCTTTCGGTTCAAAGTTGGAGTGTTCCATTACAGTAACCAGGTTATCGAAGAAGACGTCAATGTTTGTTTTATTGTAGCTAGAAACGCGAGCTAAGATGGCAGCTTCAAGAGCCCTAATTGACAAATCTTTGTGTCTCTTCATGAGCCCAGAAAACCAGTCAGCCCCCACCTTGTCGAGTTTCAGTCCATTTTGCAGTTGCTTGTAGCCCATTAGAAATAATTAACTCAAAACACAATTTTCGCCCTTCTTTTGGACACAGCTCTCTGTCAACTCATTTTCAAGAGCAACTGTCAGAATAAGTCTATTAGGATTGTAGCCTACGTGCAATGAAGGGTAGGTCACGTCACTTTCTTATATCCTCATCAGAAAACGTTTGACAGGAACGAGCCAAAATCCGGTAATTTAAATTGTATCTTTGGCAACACTGTGTATGCGGTCGCAGGTTCGAATCCTGCCTCGGGCATGGATGTGTGTGATGTCCATATGTAAGTTAGGTTTAAGTAGTTCTTCGCTCAGTCCAAACTCGCCACTTTCATGTATGTTGATGAAATGATGAGGACAACACAAACACCCAGTCATCTCGAGGCAGGGAGAATTCCTGACCCCGCCGGGAATCGAACCGGGACCCCGTGCTCGAGTTCACATGGCGCAATACAAGTTGGGAGAGAAAAGTCTGATTGGTTCTATGATGGCGTCCTGTGTGGGGTGTCTATGGAGTGAGTGGGATGAATTTCGGTGGTAGATCGATTAAGGGTGTGTGAAAGGAAGTTGTGTTAGTTGGGAGGTCATTAACAGATGGAAGTTAGGCCACGTTTAAACTAAGCGTCGACAACGCAGCTGCGAGAATGAGACTGACAAGAAGAATCCTCAGGAACTGTTGTCCACTCATGAAGGAGGTAGCTTACAAAACCATAAATCGACCAATAATTAACTACTGCTTATCAATCTGAGACCAGAATCAGATGGTGTTGAGAGAGTAAATAGAGAAGATATAAAGAAGGACGCCGCGTTTCGTCACAGATTCGTTCAGTAAGAGCAAAAGCATCGCGGTGTAAGGTAACCAAATCTTCGGAATCCCTCGATGTCACCTCATATTTTTTAACTGAAAAGTAATTAATACTTTTGTAACGGTAAATGAGTAGTTAAATTCACCCTGAACTCAAACCCAGTTTTATGTAGAAGCACCGGTGGGAAAAGGAAATTGTTTGGAAAAATAATGGAATCATCGTCAAATCATGTGAAGCCATGTGGTGCAATCGATGAAAAGAATAGCGTACATCGCAGGGACATTCAACCGCTGGCAAGGGCTCCTCGCAGTACCACAACACAAAAATGGTTCAAATGGCTCTGAGCACTATGGGACTTAACTTCTGAGGTCATCAGTTCCCTAGAACTTAGAACTACTTAAACCTAACTAACCTACGGACATCACACACAGCCATGCCCGAGGCAGGACTCTACCCTGCGACCGTAGCGGTCGCGCGGTTCCAGACTGTAGCGCCTAGACCCGCTCGGCCACTCCAGCCGGCACCACAACACAACGCGAAGAGAGAGTGCTCTCCGTTGTCAAGTGTGGTGGATGTAAGAATGAACGACGGCGGAAGATATGAGAGTGCTGTAGAATTATTGAGGTAACTAACAGTTTTTGACAGAGTACTGACGGCACGGGATCGGCATGACTGTTGAATTTCTTTTTTTTTTTTATTTATTTACTTTATTTTAACGAAGTAGTGAGTATAGTGAAATAATGTGGTGCAATCAATGATAATGACGTATGACAACAGTTGGTGCCGAAAAACAAGGAGGAAAGATGAAGTTATAACTAAGGAGTAACTGTAGGTGTACTATTTCATTTAATCATTTGTCCTACGAATCAACGTCAAGAAAAATCGACACCGTGAAACGGAACTCACAACAATCTTGAAGGTAACACAGGGAAGATTATACGCAAGTGTAGCAGAACGATTCTGCAGATCAGAAAATACGTCAATACACAGTTTCAAGATGAAGACTCGGAAATTTTCAGTGATCAAAATTAAAGTTTGCATGTCGCATATTCTCTCACTGACATTTAATTGCAGTCAGATTACGTAATATGAACAGATATAAAAATTCTTTGCAAGGATAAAATTTAAAAATTAACACTTTAAAATTCAAAGACAGTAAAAACACAAGAGCAACCACGTAATACTTGGCGTCCCAGACGAGATTTTAACAAGCAGAAATACTCGTAGTATAAAAAAATCGTAAAAAAGACAAAAATTGATGGAGATGTTCAGCTAGTTCCAGTGTCAGACGCTACAAGTTACTGTTGCTGCCTCTAGACTGCGAGGTCCCGGATTTGATTCCCGGCTGTGTCAGAGAGTTTCTTCGCTCACGACTAGGTGTAAGTGTTGTCCTAATCATTCATCTCATTTTAGTCGGACATGCAACTCATCGAAGTGGCGTCCAATTTCACTCGGCAGCCGAACAACACCAAACCGGGACTGCCCGCCATCAATGTCGCATAATCATTTAATTTCCTTTACTGTTAAAATTCAGAGAGTGTACGCTCGAAGAACAGACAACCATTATATTGCTCCCCCCTATGCACACCGTCAATGTAAAATTAAAGAGATTTAAACTCACCCAGAGGCTAACAAATTATTGGTTTTTCTCGAGTACCATTTGCGACTGGAAACGTGGGGGGAGGGGGCTTGCGGCAAGCGACAGTGGTACATACAGTACCCTCTGCCACACACCATAAGGTGGCTTATGGAGTATAGATACAGATGTAATAGATAAAAAAGAAAGGAAGGGAAATGAAAGAAACAGAGAGCAAAGTACCACTGATGTAAAGGACAGATGGATGCAGTTATACATCCTGTTGACGTCTTAATCACTGAAAGCGAGGCCCAAGCTCGAAATGGACAAGGGTGATTAAAGCAATCGAGTGTGTCTTTTTGAAACAAACCATTGTGAAATTTATCTAAATCTGTTTCGGAAAATCTAAATGTGAATGGCTTTGCATTTCGTACACGTGAGCCCAGTGTGTTAACTGCGGTATCATCTCGCTCGGTGCCCTGATATACAGTGATAGTGAGGTGCGAATACCTGCTTCATTGCCCGCCCGGCTAGCCGACGGTCTAACATACTGCTTCCCAAGCAAGAAGGCGTGGCGGTCCCCGGCACGAATCCGGTCCCGTGTGCCGGCCAGCCTGTGGACGGTTTATAAGGCGGTTTTCCATCTGCCTCGGCGAATGCGGGCTGGTTCCCCTCATTCCACGTCAGTTACAATATGTCGGCGATTGCTGCGCAAACACTGTCTCCACATACGCGTACACCATAATTACTCTACCACCCAAATATTGGGGTTACACTCGTCTGGAATGAGACGTTCCTCGAAGGGGGTGGGGGGTAGAGGGTGGTGGGGGGGCACCGGGGGCCGAATCGCACAATAACACACTGAGTTCGGTATGGAGCAACGGTGGAGTAAGTGGACCGCTGTAGTCTGTTCTGGAGTTGTGTACCACTGAGGCGGGGACGAAGCCTCTGCGTCGTTTCTAGGTCCCCACTACAATACCAACATACATACCTGCCTCATTGGGCGCTGGTCCATATTTCTAACGCAGTACAGCAGAGAGTTTGGGTGCCGACAAGTCCTTGGTAGATATTCGGAAGTATGATGCACCAGATTTCTGCACACAGCTCATAAAATACCAATAAACTACGGGCCAGCTGGCGGGCAATGGCGTCCAAGGAGTATTCCATCGAGTTCAGATTAGGCGCGTTTCGTGGCCGAGACATCAACATCTCTCCACTATCATGCTCCTCACACCACTGCAGCACTATTCGGGCCGTGTGACAAACAGTTAAGGTGCTGAAATATGCCATCGCCGTCGGGAGAAGACATCAAGCATGAAGGCATGCAAAAGGTCCATAATAATATTCACAGCTGTTATGGTCTGTTCTATTACTATCACAGGTTCCAAGTGAATGTCACTCATAGCGCAATACTGCTTCCACAGGCCTGCTTCCGTTAGGGAATGCACGTTCCGAGCTGCCGTGACTGCATGTGCGGACAAGATCGACAATCAGGAGTAACAAGGAAAGTGATTCATCCAAGCAGGCTACACGTTTCCATTGATCCACAGTTCAGTCTCTATGACCCCGAGGCCGCTGAATCGTAATTGACGATGTCGTTGCATCAGCATGTGAACAAATACGGGTCATCTGCTGCGGAACCACAGTTCGGCAATGTGTCATAAACTGTATGCTCCGAAACACTTGTGACTGCACCAGCATTGTACTCCGACGTCAGATCTGTCATAGGTCGTGAACGTCGAGGACATTTGTAACCTACTCGTGGTTTCGCCATCCTTCAACCATTTTCCATAGACGCTCACGACAGTAGCATGCGAAAAGGTGAACAGTTTCGCCTCTTCTGAAATGCCCATTGGTAGGTTCCAGGTCTTAGCGATCTGCCCTTTGTCAGAGTCACTCTTGGGGCAGTGGATTTCCGCATTTGCGACCCGTATCGTCGCTAGAATGATTCCCCATTCTTCTCTGCTCTGCTTATACACTTTCCTTACCGCGCCAGTGTGCGCAACGCCACCAGGCAGCATTAAACTTCGCAATAACTTCGCGGTGGCCAGAGCTGATAATGATTTGTACATAGCGGCAGTGTACCAGGGATGGAAGGTAGGATGGCACGATTGGAGATAAGCTTGTGGGACCAGTGGTAACGACAGAATATATGCTAAAAGAAAGCGAGGCGTAGCAATAGGGGAAGTGCTGTTGGGGGGGGGGGGGGGGGACCGCGAACGCAAACTGGCTCTTCCTCTCAGCCGGCGGGCGAGAAAGCCTTCTGTCTCTTTCAGATAGAGGTCTCCGTCCCAGTTGGTTTAATTATCAGACAAAGTTTGTCGCGGCTGCATCGAATAACCGTCGTCACTCGGCATATTATACGTTAATATCGCCATCTGCGTATTCAGAGTACGCCGCTGCGAATTAACGGCC
This sequence comes from Schistocerca nitens, assembly GCF_023898315.1. NCBI lineage: Eukaryota > Metazoa > Arthropoda > Insecta > Orthoptera > Acrididae > Schistocerca > Schistocerca nitens. The sequence continues at coordinate 817,100,218 of NC_064614.1, forward strand.
TCATTAAGATAAGGCGGCCTCGCCCGCTCTGTTTATTTTGCCGTTCTTTCCTCCTACTTGCCCCCCGAGGCGCAGTCGTCAGAAGAATTTCTCCTGCGGGACTGTGGTTCCGTAATGCTTTGCGCAATACTGGAAGTGCATGGATTACAAGGGAGTTGGGTTGGTTTATTATGCTGCACATTCCGATTCGCTTTTGTTCTTCTTGCTTATTTTGTGTTGCTCTACGTGGCCCGAATACACATACGAGGGATAAAGCTTTAATTTTGTAATGTGTTCTCTGTGCAAAGCGCAATGTCTTCCAATCACAGAGACCTATTTCACAATAACTGCTGAATCGTTGCTTTATTACGAAACGAGAAACTTAGCACCACCTACAGACTCTATGGAATGATATATTATCCATCGATCTTCCTTAAAAGACTGCTAGACGTTGGAGAATTTTGTTTTGTGAACATTAGGTAGCAGTCCAAGGAATATTTCTGCACGTAACTTTTCATCTCCTGATGCTGGAAATATCGTCATAAGATATAAAGACTCAAGACAGCAGTTTCAAACGTAAAAAGGCTCAGCAAGCCCAACTGTTTATACGTATCCAAGCAACCGTTTGGTCCTGACGTCTTCAGACAGCAACTTAAAACCACGGACTCGCGCCGACGTGTACAGATCATGCAATATAATCTTGGAATTACCAAATTCATGTCTCCAGTACTACAGTTATATCAGTATCGAATCATTACTGTGACAGGATGTACAGAGAGGCCATACAAACACAAAAGCATACAAACAGCTTAAACAGAAAAGAAGAAGGTCCGAGATTAGACAAGTTGCGGGGCTTAGTGCTACTTGAGGCAAACAGCGCCAACTCTTCCCCATTACAAGCTCAATAATACAGGTCGGCACGAATCGGCAATCTTAGTCTGATGACGTAATGACCCGACCGTTACGTGGATTGATGCAAACAGTTCGGCTTGCTGAGCTTGTTTATGTTTGAAATTACTATCTCAGTCTTTTTAGCCTCTTACGAAGTCTCCAGGCACAGAAATATGTCTTAAACCGAGGTCTAACGCCCATAAAACAAGGACGCAAATACAGGTCGTTAAAAGCCCGGCTTCCACTAGACTTTGTCAATTCTTGTTGGCTAACTGGCTACATACCATAAGATTAGGATGAAACATTTATTATACCATCATTAAAGAAAAAGGATATTGAAGTTGTGTGAGAATCACGAAGGTTCAAATGATTCAAATGGCTCTGAGCACTATGGGACTTAACTTCTGAGGTCACCAGTCCCCTAGAACTTAGGACTACTTAAACCTAACTAACCTAAGGATATCACACACATCTATGCCCGAAGCAGGATTCGAACCTGCGACCATAGCGGTCGTGCGGCCCCAGACTGTAGCGCCTAGAACCGCTCGGCCACTCCGGCCGGCAATTAAGAAGGTATCACTTCTTTAACTGAGACACAAAATCTGCACCAAAATATAAAGAAGAAGTGTGTCATAACCAGAGACCGGATTACATGCATTTGCACGTTGCATATGCATTTGCATATTTGGTTCCTTTTCACTGGTTATTGCATATTTAACTAATAAAATACGGTGATGCATATTTTCACTCTACGTTAACAATATTTAAAAAATTTAGACGGGCGATCTCTAGCTCGATCTAGTTTTGATGTCTCACAGATTGATCGCGGCCTAGAACTGCGTGCAATCCCTAACCGAGAGGCCGCTGCTAACGAAATCATTACAGAAGAGGAACAGGAACAGGCAGACATCGTCAATGCTCCTGTGCCCGGGCCCCCGGTTAATCCCCTCCCAGGTCATACCATACGAGTCGGCAACAATTAAATTAAACTACGCAAGCTTACAGACGCACGTCCATTGTTTCAGTTTAGCTTTCTATTTACTTGCACGCAGTTGAACGTGTTTACGACGTATACTGTGTAACGTATTGTGCGCCATGCCGCCCGACAAAAGAAACGTTGTTTCGCTGGTAGCTGACCATCCTGGAAAATTTACATATGACGGGATTGTTTTATCGCAGGAATATCGCAGGAATGCAGAAGAAAGGACCACGACAACTTCTGACAACAGCAAGTTGCAGTAGCACGGATTTGTCCAAAGGTAACCAAAAAAGTCGGTTTAACATGAAGCACTCATTGCAAGCAATACTCCTCTGCACAAACTTACAAGCCCTATCCTCATAGGCTTCCTGCGCAAATATTGCTTAAATCAAAATATACCAGATGAATCAACATCGCATAAAAATTACATACCAACAACTTACGCAAATGTTCTGGAAGAAACACGCAATGAACTCAAGGAGAGCTTTATCTGGATTTTAGTTGACGAAACTAGACACTTGTGGCCGTTCCATTGCAAATTTAATTGTTGGTGATTTAAAAGAAGAGCCTTATTCTTCCTGTTAAGCGACCTGCAAAGAACTTGAAAATCATCCTACGATAACCAGATTTGTGAATGAGGGTATTAGAAAAATATTTCCAGCATCTGAAATGAAAGAAAAAGAAAATGTGAACTCGCGAAAATCTGCTATGCTGGCACACAGGAATGAGATATTCTTATTAATCCTTCTCCTCATTAACTGAACTTAGTTAGGGTCTAGGCTGCTAAGAGGTCGCTGCCTTATCTTTTTCCTTAGGAATCACTCAGTGGCAGTAGTCGAAAGCCACATGGTGTGTAAGTAGACTGTTTAGTTTTTTTTTTATTGGTAACGCCACGTAGCGCTCTGTATGAAAATCACTGGCTGTGTTGTGTGCAGTCTGTGGCTGGTTTCCATTGTTGTTGGCTATTGTAGTGTTGGGCAGCTGGACGTGAACAGTGCGTAGCGTTGCGCAGTTGGAGGTGAGCCGCCAGCAGTGGTGGATGTGGGGAGAGAAATGGCGGAGTTTTGAAATTTGTGAGACTGGATGTCATGAACTGCTATATATATTATGACTTTTGAACACTATTAAGGTAAATACATTGTTTGTTCTCTATCAAAATCTTTCATTTGCTAACTATGCCTATCAGTAGTTAGTGCCTTTAGTAGTTAGAATCTTTTATTTAGCTGGCAGTAGTGGCGCTCGCTGTATTGCAGTAGCTTGAGTAACGAAGATTTTTGTGAGGTAAGTGATTTGTGAAAGGTATAGGTTAATGTTAGTCAGGGCCATTCTTTTGTAGGGATTATTGAAAGCCGGCCGCTGGTGGCCGAGCGGTTCTGGCGCTACAGTCTGGAACCGCGCGACCGCTACGGTCGCAGGTTCGAATCCTGCCTCGGGCATGGATGTGTGTGTTGTCCTTAGGTTAGTTAGGTTTAAGTAGTTCTAAGTTCTAGGGGACTTATGACCTCAGCAGTTGAGTCCCATAGTGCTCAGAGCCATTTGATTATTGAAAGTCAGATTCCGTTGCGCTAAAAATATTGGCTGTCAGTTTAGTGTTGATCAGAATAGGTAAAGAGCGAAATGTCTGAGTACGTTCAGTTCTGCTCAGCTGTGTGAAAATCAAGTAGTGTAAGAGGTTTTATCAGCACAGTAATTCATTAATTTTTCCAAGGGGACGTTACAGGTGGAGTATACAACACTCCCAGCCGATAATGTCGTCTTTCGAAAACGACCCACTGCATCTCTTTCCGACAGCCCGTTAGTTGTACTTGAAAGGTATTCATAGGCCCTGTTCCTGCCCTGAGCAGTTCTTTGCCCTAATGAGGATGAAATCAGGGTTTTAAACGCAGCAGCCAGATCCCCTGACTGCGTATTTACGGAGGAGGATCTTCTATCCTTTGTCCTCAGCAATTTTATACCAAATACAAGCAGAGACAATACATTCGCAGACCACCCACTGTTCTTCTGTTTAAGATGCAGGCCTTGAGCCCGCTTTCTCAGTTTTCTCTTTCTTTCTACAACGCTTAATAAAAGAAATTCATGCGCTGTTAAGATGCAACGCAAAGCTGGCAAGCAAGCAAGACGAAACTGAAATACAGCTTTCTGCCTCGCACTCCAGGCTGTGTCGAGCCGCGCTAGCGCTGCCATATTTTTCAGCTTAATAGCTTAATCCGCTGCGCTAAAGCTCATAAACGTCCTTCCGAAAGGTCGTAGAGTGAAAAATTTTCCATTCTTCCCTTTCGTAGCTCGGTGGTCTTAGCCGTTGTGGGACATGCACAAAACCCAGGAAGGAGGTGCCAGTAACGAAATCCGGTCGTGAGTGTCTCTTACGTAAAACTTTTGACGCCCCATCTACTTTTTATTTCCGCTACCATTGCCCCGAAGTGCCGACATGCTCGTGCAAATACCGCTCTAAGGATGTCGTTCAGATGCTCCACTGCGCGCGACTTGAAGGAGGTAAGTTTTCTGGTCACAGGAGACTGAACGTTAGCTATGTTGGGTTCGGTTGTAAAGAACATCGGCCGATGACCCTCTTGCAAGAATCTTCTTACCATTGGTCTAAAATTGTGCGGGGAAGCCATGGAAAAAGTAAATCAATAAAAACTAAAAATGATTAGAACCTCTCTTCTCAACACGAATGCGTGGAGCACTGAACCACCGTCTGGAACCGCACGACCGCTACGGCCGCAGGTTCGAATCCTGCCTCGGGCATAGATGTGTGTGATGTCGTTAGGTTAGTTAGGTTTAAGTAGTTCTAAGTTCTAGGGGACTGATGACCACAGCAGTTAACTCCCATAGTTCTCAGTGCCCTTTGAACCATTTGATCTGAACCACCGCCAGCCGCGGTGGCCGTGCGGTTCTGGCGCTGCAGTCCGGAACCGCGGGACTGCTACGGTCGCAGGTTCGAATCCTGCCTCGGGCATGGGTGTGTGTGATGTCCATAGGTTAGTTAGGTTTAAGTAGTTCTAAGTTCTAGGGGACTTATGATCTAAGATGTTGAGTCCCATAGTGCTCAGAGCCATTTGAACCATTTTTTGAACTGAACCACCTTGCTCCCTCAGGTAGGGGAGGGGGGGGGGATGTTTATCGTGCAAAATCCCGCCGAGGAAGGAAACAGGAGAATACGGTTTACCTGTTGTGCAAGAATATGTCAGTAGAAGCAGAGTCCACGTTAGGGCAGTACCAGGATCAAGAATGGAAGGGGTCGCATACTCTTTAAATGAATTACGGCATTAATGGAAACCACAGAAAACTCGAAACTGGATGATCGAACAGGGATTTCCACCTGACTCCTCCATAATGTCCAGGCCTTAACCAATGCGTTACGTAAAACGGTTCAAGATCATTATAGATGGAAGACTGACTCGTGGGGTAAGGTAGGTGAGAAATATCGTCTTATTACGGTAACTGTAAGTATTTAGGTGTAGCTGCACTGTCTTCGACCGAGCAGAGTTACAGTTTCCGGTTCTGGAACATTTCTAAGAAATTCTGTATTACTCCCACATTGAATTTCGCTTATGTATCTCCCGAGATCGACATCTACAGAACATAACGTATTACATAATTTTCGATCCAAAAATACTCTTAAAAATTATAGAACTTTCTAGAATATTCTATCTTAATGACACATCTGACTTTGGCTTTTATACCTCTCAGCATCTAAATTTGTAGAACACAGCGTCTAGAACTTTCGATTCGAGAAAGAAGTACTAGAACATTCTGTCGTACTCGCACATCGTCTATTTCTGTCCCGCTCGAATGTCTCCGTTACTCAATGGCGCGCTCCGCTACTCAGAACATTCCTATACGAAAATAAATGTTAAAAAGAGATAGATTCCACTTCGCCACACGTTTCTGTCACCCGCCCACAGCCACCACTACTACACTTTCTTGTTATCAAGGGAGACCAGCAGTTGTCTATTCACTGAAACCTTAAGTGGGGGGGAGTGGATGGTTATAGAGACATTCATAAAGTTCAAAAGACATTTATAAACATGAAATTGCATTGTTACATTGCACGCACGTAGCTACTAGAACTGTTTGTCTTTGATAGAGCCATGTAGCCCAACAGTGACCATTTCAATAGTGTACATTACGAGTACTGTTCGTATTAAGTGTATGGTAATGATAATACCTATACTACTTTGTCCTGCATCTGCGTTTCATTGCACCAGCGTTGTCTTCGTTTTTGTGGAGGTTAATTAATTGATATTGTTTGCTACTTTAGTTGAGTTCTCTGACGACCATAGTTAAATATAAAGGTGACCTATTTGTGCTTGCAGACCTCATCTGCGTTATTGGGATTGCCACGCTATTAACAGATTAGGCGTACCAGTACATTAGGGTGAAGACTGATACGTATGTCTCGTGTTCCATTTCCTAATAGAGATATTTTGTGACAAGGGTTTCCCTACTAAACTGGGCACACTGCGACATGCCTACACGGTGAAAAGGTCGTATTCGTCATCGTTTCTATTGGGTTAATGATTTAAGCAGTCTCTTCACGCCAAATGCTCTGTGAGCTAGCAACTATGGTTTCTCGTTGCGCATACGACGGAAAACGGACACGACAAATATCTGCAACCAAATCCAGAACTATCGCCAAGACAAGTAAGAAAAAAATGAAATTAGTCCATGTCATTTTTCCCTCAATCGCCCTAGTAGGGAATGAACAGAGATCTCATGATAAGCACGCAAAACGTTGCTGGCGGAAGTCGTGCCTACGAATGCCCACAGTGCTTACATGAATTATTAAGGCATTTTTCGTGTTGGTTTCTCTGTATCGCTGTCCGCCCCCATAGCTGAATGGTCAGCGTGACGGATTGTAATCCTCTGGGCCCGGGTTCTATTCCCGACTAGGTCGGGGAATTTTCTCCGCCCAGGGACTGGGTGTTGTGCTGCCCTCATCATCATCCTCATCGACTGCAGGTCGCCGAAGTGGCGTCAAATTGAAAGACCGGCACCCGGCGAACGGCCTGCCCGACGGGAGGCCCTAGCCATACAATTAAATAAATAAATCTGTATCGCTTCACAAATTATCTGCGGCAGTCACGACATTCTTGCGAGTTATTCGTAGCGAGTGCCTGTTGCATCCATTGCTCGCCAGTTAGAAAGCTGCATCTGCAAGTGCCTCGAGTCCCTACCGTGTCTGAAGTGTTGTCGCAGCTCCGGGACAGCCGGAAGAACTGAAATAAAAGTTTCGAGTGCTGGGTCCTCCTGCTGCCCGTTTGTCAATAGCAAGGCTGCTGCGGGCAGAACGCGCTGGGGGGTAGGAGAGAAAGGACTGCTTGCTGTAAGAAAGAAAGCAAACCGTCCCAAGTCCCGTCTGCCTGACAAGAGGAAGAGCTGAGCGAGCTGACGCAGCGGAAATCGCAGCGCATGGGCAGCGACAGAAGGGAAACAACCAGCAACAGGCACCATGGCGTACCCCTGCAACGCGCCAGTACGAATGACGAGATACGAATCAGACTACTTGGGCTTATTTCAGTTTACAATTACACAGTTTTCTCCTTTTGTTCAAAATGTACCATTCTGTAGAGTGAGATCGTCTGAAAGTAACTCAGTCAGTTTGAAGCAAACTGTGACGGGCAGTTGAGTAATGACATAGTCTTGGAATTAACCGGTTTTTAAGTGTAAATTATGCTGTATAAAATAGCATATACAAAGAGTAAGTGAGGCAGTCTACAGAAATCAGGTTACAGTTATCAGAGTCCGAGAATGTGAAAGGGAAGCACTACTCAAGAAGGGAGCGAGATAGGGCTGTAGCCAGTCCACGATGTTATTCAGTCCGTTCATTGAGCAAGCAAGGAAGGGAACGAAAGAGAAATTTGGAAAGGGAATTAAGGTTCAGGGAGAAGAATAAGATTAAGCTTATCCATTACGGATGTTTTAGAACCAATGACCGTTAATTGAATGTAAAACCTGTCACTTTTTTGAATACTTATTTATTATTCCATGAGCCGGTTTTCGAACCTTTTTCAGGTTCATCTTCAGATGATTTTCTGGAAGTTACGTCACTATTTCTATGATACTGCTGGATGCTGGCGCTGTGACAAGCATATGGAACGTGCTTTAATGTATCGTCATCAGTATAGTTTATCTGTCGATGTGGACGCAAATTTTTTTCGATTTCTACTTACTGCGACAGTATGGGCGGCTTTTTCCGTTAGTGTCCATCTGTCTGCTTCCAGTTGGACAACCGCTTGGAGTTGCCGTGCGGTTAGAGGCGCCATGTCACGGACCCGTCGGAGGTTCGAGTCCTCCCTCGGGCATGTGTGTGTGTGTGGGTGTGTGTGTGTTGTTCTTAGCATAACTTAGCTTAAGCTAGTTTAAGTGATGTGTAAGTCTATGGACCGATGACGTCATCAGTTTGGTCCCTTAGGAATTCACACACATTTGAACATATTGAACCAGTTCGACGGACGGTTGCTGCCTCACTTCACACATTTTATACTATCTGTATGCGTTTACACTGCGATAGCGAAACTTTTCCAGCATCCAGTATGTGCTATACATCTGTTGCTTGTTAATAAAGATCCAGCATGTGCTATACAGCTGTTGCTTATTAACAAAAATCTTTGTAACAAGCAACAGTTGTATAGCATATATGTACGCTGGCAAAGTTTCGCTATCGCAGTGTAAATGCATACAGAATGTGTAAAAGCTTGTGAAGTTATGCACCAAGTGGCCATCCAAACGGAAGCAGACAGATGGACACTAACGGAAAAAAGCCGCCCATACTGTCGCAGTAAGTACAAAACTAAAAAATTTTGCATCCATATTGACAGATAAACAATACTCACGACGATACAGTAAAGCATGTTACATCTTCTTGTCACAGAGCCAGCACTCACCATTATGCTAGAAATAACGATGTAACTTCCAGAAAACCTCTGAAGAGGAACGTGAAAAGGTTCGAAAATCGGTTCGTGGTATAATAAATGACTATTCAAAAAAGGGACTGGTTGCAGTTGTCTGTATTTACATACACAAGAATAAGAACTTCGAAGGTTTTCTGATGACACGATAATTCTGTCAGAGAGATCACAGGGATTGGAAGAACAGCTGAACGGAATCAATATCACCTCAATAAGAGGTAATAAGGTGAACGTCAACAAAATCAAGACATGGGAAATAAATGTAGTAGTCGAGTTAAATCATGCGATGGTGAGGGTATTACATTAGCAAACGAGGTGCTAAATGTACATTAGTTTTGTTATTTGGGCAGTATATAAAATGCAGACTGGCAATAGTAAGTAAAGCATTTCTGAAAAAGAGAAATTTGTTAACATCTAATACAAATTAAAAATTTTTGTGATGAATAAATCCGCCCATCTGTACTTGACAACTCCTTTGTTTGGATGAAATAGTACACATGACCCGGTTTTCAGGATGTGAATCTCATCTTCAGGCGCTACAAAAACCGGGGGAAACTAAGAGGCGTACTAAAATATTAATTAACATTACAAGTGTCCATACAAATGAGAACAATATGTCTTACCTTGAAAGGGCTCGGAAAATCGTACTGGTCATGTAAAAAATCGAGCAAATTTATCAAGTAGCATGCGAGATCCCGTACAGGTGAGGCATGAAAAGATCCTTCTCGTCAACCAGGACCACACTGGGTAAGCGCGCCTAACCGAGAAAACGACGAATGAATCGACAAACAAACGCTCAATGCCGTATTAACGTAACCAACGAACCAACTGCGTCCGGTCAGACATTTGGCATAAGTTTAAGAAAGTAAAATGAAGGTATCAGTGCTGTAGAATACCAGTATGTCAATCTCAAAAAGAGCTCTCCATGTAAGTGCCCAGCCCGCCTTAGTACAATTGAACGGGTTTGTTCGTCATGAAAAAATTTAGCAACAGTTGTGGGTGTGCCACAAAGATTACAGATGTCCCACAAAGAGTACATTAAAAAATTACATGTTATAAAGTATTTTCTGAAGGAATTTGTCTGAACAGTAGCCTTGTATGGAAGTGAAACAGTTCAGACAAGAAGAAAATAGAAGCTTTAGAAATGTTTTCCTACAGAAGAATGCTAAGGGTTAGTTACATGGGTAGATCTCATAACTAATGGTAAATGTAAAGTTCTGCGTTCTGGCTCTAAAGAAGAAAATCGGACCCGACCGGCAACCGTGTCATCCTCTGCCAATGTCGTCATTGGATGCGGCATCGAGCAGCACACCGCTCTCCCTGTAATTGACGACTTTCTTGACCTTGGAAACGCTGCTAATCGGTCAAGTAGATCCTCAGTTGGCCTCACGAAGATGAGTGCCCCCCTTACTAGTCCTCCCACCCAGCAAAAATCCACGGCAGTACCGGGAATCGAACCCGAATCCTCTGCTTGCAAGTCAGCCGCGCTGATCACTCACCTACGGAGTCAGAATAACTAACTAGGATGTACTAAATCGGATTGGGGGAAAGAAATACAACCTGTCCAAAAGGAAGGTTGTGATAGGGAAGGCGAATGGTCAACTTCGGTTTATTGGGAGAATTTTAAAAAAGTGTGGTTCATCAGTAAATGAGGCCGCAGCTTATAGGGAGTTAGTGCGACCTACTCTTGAACACTGCTCGAGTGCTTGGGATCCACACCAAGTCGGACTAAAAGAATACATCGAAGAAACTCAGAGGCGAGCTGCTAGGTTTGTTACCGGTAGGTTCGATCAGCGTGCAAGTGTTACAGATAAGCTTCTGGAGCTCAAGTGGGAATTCCTGGAGGCAAGAAGACATTCATTTCGAAAAACACTATTGAGACAGTTTAGAGAACCGGCATTTGAAGATAGTCGTTTTTCCCTCGCTCTATCTGCGAGTGGAAAAGAAAAGAAACGTTTAGTTCTACTGGGCACCCCTCCGCCATGCACTGTGCAGTGGCTTGCGGAGTATGTATGTAGATATATATGTAGAAACAAAATGGATCGCTTGATAGGACACATGCTGAGGCGTCAGGGAATCGTCAATTTAGTAATGGAGGGAAGAGTAGAGGGTAATAATTGTGAAACGAGACCGAGACTTGCAGGCAGTAAGCAGTTTCACATGGATGCGGACTACAATAGTTACCCAGAGATGAAGAGACTTGCATAGGATAGATTACCGTGGAGATCTACATCAAACCAGCCTTCGGAATAAAGACCACAATAGATAACAGAAAATTTATATGAGCCAGTCGTAAATTTCACGAAATAAATACTTCTTTCTTTTTTTTTTTTTTTTTTCATCAACCATCTGATTGGTTTCATGCGACCCGCCACTATTTCCCCTCCTGCGCCAACCTCATCATCTCAAAGTACCAGTTACACCCCACGTCCTCAGTTATTTGTTGGATATATTCCAATCTCTTATCATCCCCTGCAGTTTTTCCTGTCTACGGGGTATTAAAAATATCATAAGGTTCACACACTGTGTGGAAAGCACGACCTCATTAACAAAGCTCCACACATCCTCGCTATAGCTGTTGGCATCTTTAAGAACATTTTTCGACTGCGACAGCAGTTGCTAAGAAAAGTTTCTGGACTTGAGCCGCTTCAAATGTTGCTGAGGTTCCCACAGTAAGTGTCAGGTCGAGGATTTTGTAAAACCTGCTGGCAGGTTAACCGAGACTTGAACCTGGAACCCTTAGCTTTTGCGGGAAATACTCTTACCGACTGACCTATCCATGCGTGACGCCCTTTTATAGCTCAGTCGGTAAGATCATTGCAGGCGACAAGGCAAGCGTTGTACTTCACGGAGAGGCTGACATAATTCCGAGAGAGTAAGTTCCAACAAGAGTCTGACAACATACACTATGTGATCAAAGGTATCCAGACACCCCCAAAGACATACGTGTTATATATTAGGTGCATTGTGCTGCCACCTACTACCAGGTACTCCATATCAGCGACCTCAGTAGTCATTAGACAGAATGGGGCGTTCCGCGGAAATCATGGACTTCGAACGTGGTCAGCTTACTGGGTGTCACTTGTGTCATACGTTTGCACGCGTGATTTCCACACTCCTAAACATCCCTAGGTCCACTGTTTCCGATGTGATAGTGAAGTGGAAACGTGAAGGGACCAGTACAGCACAAAAGCGTACAGGCCGACCTCGTCTGTTGACTGACAGAGACCGCCGACAGTTGAAGAGGGTCGTAATGGGTAATAGGCAGACATATATCCAGACCATCACACAGGAATTACAAACTGCATCAGGATCCACTGCAAGTACTGTGACACTTAGGCGGGAGGTGAGAAAACGGTCGAGCCGCTGCTCACAAGCCACACATCACGCCGGTAAATGCCAAACGAAGCCTTGCTTGGCGTAAGGAAGGTAAACATTGGACGATTGAACAGTGGAAAAGCGCTGTGTGGAGTGACGAATCACGGTACACAATGTGGCGATCCGATGGCAGGGTGTGGGTATGGCGAATGTCCGGTGAACGTCATCTGCCAGTGTGTGTAGTGCCAACAGTCAAATTTGGAGGCGGTGACTTTATGGTGTGGTCGTGTTTTTCATGGAGGGGCTTGAACCCCTTGTTGTTTTACGTGACACTATCACAGCACAGACCTACATTGATGTTTTAAGCACCTTCTTGCTTTCCACTGTTGAAGAGCAATTCGGGGATGGCCATTGCATCTTTCAACACAGTCGAGCACCTGTTCACAATGCACGGCCTGTATCTGAGTGGTTACGCGACAATAACATCCCTGTAATGGACTAGTATGGCCTGAATCCTATAGAACACCTTTGGGATGTTTTGGAACGCTGACTTCGTGCCACGCCTCACCGACCGACATGGATACCTCTCCTCAGTGCAGCACTCCGTGAAGAATTGGTTGCCATTCCCCAATAGACCTTGCAGCACCTGATTGAGCGTATGCCTGCGAGAGTGGAAGCTGTTATCAAGGCTAAGGGTGGGCTAACACCATATTGAATTTCATCATTACCGATGGAGGGAGCCACGAACTTGTAAGTCATTCTCAGCCAGGTCTCCGGGTACTTTTTGATCACATAGCGTATTATTTCTTCCCACATACTTCTCGCGAAATCATTACGGTGATGACATCACAGAAATTTGTGGTCATTTTGAGGTTTATCGACAGCGTACCGTTGGTGACTGTAATAGGAAAAATGTTAATCATTTCAGTACGAGGAATACCCTCTCCGTGCCGTAAGATTGCTTGCGATGTATAAAATCAGATGAAAATGTAGGTGCATCAATACTTTACCAAGTGAAGAGCGTTACGCATTATTCCGTCTCGTCTTTATCGAACGAGGTCACTTTGTGACGTGTATTCAAGATGCGTGTAAGCATCGTTAAAATTAAAAGTGTATTATACACAACCGCTCGCTCGACGAAAGCTACGTACCTGAAGACTGCAAAGTTGCAGAGATCACACCAGTAGAAGTAGTCCACTATATTACAGGCCTATATCATTAATGTCGATATGCAGCAGGACTCTGGAACATATATTGTGTTCGAACATTATGAATTACTTTGAAGAGAAATATCTATTCACGCATAGTCAACACGGATTTAGAAAACATCGTTCTTGTGAAATACACTAACTATCGAATCACACGAAGTACCGACAAGGGATTTCAAAAATAGTTCAAATGGCTCTGAGCACTATGGGACTCAACTGCTGTGGTCATCAGTCCCCTAGAACTTAGAACTACCTAAACCTAACTAACCTAAGGACATCACACACATCCAAGCCCGAGGCAGGATTCGAACCTGCGACCGTAGCAGTCGCACGGTTCCGAACTGCGCGCCTAGAACCGCGAGACCACCGCGGCCGGCCAAGGGATTTCAAATTGGCTCCGCATTTCCAAATTTTCCGTAGGCTTTTGAGACCCTACCTCACAAGGGGATTCTAATGAAATTGCTTTCTTATGGAATATCGTCTCAGTTATGCGACTAGGTTCGTGATTCACTGTCAGAGAGGTCACAGTTCGTAGTAACAGACTGAAAGTGATCGAGTAAAAGAGAAATGATTTCTGGCGTTCCCCAACGTAGTGTTATAAGCCCTCTGCTGTTCCTCGTCTATATAAATGATTTAGGAGGCAATCTGAGCAGCCATCTTAGATTGTTTGCAGATGATACTGTCGTTTATCGTCTATTAAAGGAATCAGAAGATCAAAACCAATTGCAATACGATTTAGATAAGATATCTCTATCTTGCAACAATTTGCAATTGACCTTAATAATGAAAAGTGTGAGGTCATCCACGTAAGTGCTAAAAGGAATCCGTTTAACTCCGGTTACACGATAAAACAGTCAAACCTAAAAGCTGGAAATTTAACTAAATACCTAGGAATTACTGTTATGAACAACTTAAATTGGAAGTAGAGAGGAAATATGGGGAAGTCTAACCAGGGACTGTGTTTTCATGCCAGAACACTTAGAAAATGCAACAGATCTTCTAGAGACACTACCCACACTACGCTTGTTCGTCCTCTTTTGGAGTACTGCTCCACGGTGTGGGATGCTTACCCGATAGAATTAACGGAGTACATAGAGAAAGTTTAAAGAAGAACAGCACGTTTTGAATTACCGAGAAATAGGGAAGAGAGTGCCACGGACATGATACAGGATGTGGGGTCGGCAGCATTGAAGCAAAAGCGTATCTCGTTGCGGAGGGATCTTCTCATGCAATTACAATGGCTAACTTTCTCCTCGAATGCGTAAATGTGTTGAAGACGCCGACCTACATAGGGAGAAACGATCATCATATCAAAATAAGGGAAATCAGAGTTCGCACGGGAAGCTACAGGTGTTCGTTATTTTCCGCGCGGTGTTCGAGAGGGTAATTATAGAGAATAAGTGTGAAGGTGGTTCGATGAAGTCTCTGCCAGGCACTTAAATATGATATTCAGAGTAGACATGTAGATGTAGATGTAGAATATAGATTAGGATGTAGATGGCGTCTAAAATTGTGTTTCAGAAACAGACTGAAGAAGAGAAAATTAAGCAAGAGAAAAATACAATTTCTGCTGCTATGGACGTAATATATGATCGTTGGGATATTTGAAGTGTGGAAATGTCAAACGTTCTAAGTCTCAAATGTCGCACTTGTCAGGCGAATCAAGAATCAAAAAACTATGTATTTTTATGTAACATATTTGTATTCCTAATATTAAGAAGGTTTTCTGATGCCACAGCATTATACTGCTTAACTCATCACTGCAAAAATTTGTAATAATACAAGTAAAGAAATACATGAGTAATATTGTAATTTCTCATTTCATTCCATTTTTTAAAAGGGAACAATAAAGTTAAATTCATGAAAAAGTCTCTCAGCATTGATTTCTATTTCTCACGCAAAGTTTACTGCAAAACTCTCTGTGAAGTTGAAGAAGTGCCATCATAGTCAATAGGTCTCCTGTTTTGCAAGTGAGAAACATGGCTGATCTTTCACATGAAGTGTAGCTTGCGCACATCAGCCATGGTCTTTTCTCTCGCTGGAATACATTGATGTTTTCGTCTGTTACAGAGGAAGAATTTTTAATGGCTATTAGAGATGGATGAGTATAAGACATTTTGATCATACTGCATTTGGAGATTTTACACGCCTGTATTGACAACAATGTTGCAGCGGCATTTTTAAAAGCAAAGAAGTCAGTTGTACACATTTGGAATTACATGGAATCTATTCGTAGCGTTAGCTGACTCAACAATATTGTGTGAATTTTGTGGAGCAAAGGCCTTGCTTATCTTTTTTCATTTCTCTTTAGTTACAAAATGTCTTTTGCAGCTCGAAAAGCTATGCCCGCTGACTAAAAGGTTTGGATGCTATCTTTTTAAATCATCCCAGGCTTACGAGAAACGTCATCATGACCGCATGGCACTTCTCGGCACAAAGACTATGCGTTATCTCGAAACGAATGTTCAAAACATTTTCTCCACGATTTGGCACTTGGAACAAGTCTAGGGACATACAACAGAGGACAATGAACACAAAAGCACTGAAAATGCATTTTGTGAAAAAATGGCACTTTAGACGTTTGACATTTCCAATCTTCATGTTTCTGCTGCTTATTGAAATTTAAAGTCCTGTAATGATGAAACCTCAGTCTCTCTTAATGTTTGGTCTAGTAGTATACTGAGGAACCACTGTTAGATAGGTAGTAGCATTGTTTCGCTTTAACATCCAATATGGAAGTCTATAAAAAGAATTAAGTAAGTTTTCCATCCATGCAATATACGTTGTAGCTATCAGTCCGCTCACACAGAAATTTATATGTTGATAAATATCCCTTACTGAAATAAAACTGCAATAAATCTTTGTCGTTCTGCAACACGATAGGAGTCGGCATTTTTACTTTCTCTTCACAGTGAAAAAGGAAGGACGGAAGATTAGAGTTTACCGTCCCGTCGGTAACAAAATCATTAGAGACGTAGTGCAAACTGGAAATTGGAAAACATAAGGAAGGAAATAGGCCAAGCTCTTTCATAGGAACCATCCCGGTGTAGGGAAACCATGGTGAAGCTAAATGTGGATGGTCTGATGGGATTTAAACGGTCGTCCTTCTGCACGCTAGCCCAACGACTTATCACTGCACCATCTCGATGTGATTATTTTTTTATTTTTTTTTTCAGAGTAAAGAAAGAATAAATAGATCACAGTGAAATTTACTGTAACCGCATTTTTGCAGCTGTGATTCCACCAATAGAAAAATTTGTTACGTTAATGATTATTAGATATTAGAATGAGACAAGGCCCCTTATTTTCTGTGTTTTTACAAATGTTCCTTCTTCTGTCTCACGAACGCTGTTCAGCGACCTATGTTAATACCTAAAGCGACTGACTCGAAACCGTGGTCGACGAATTGATTACTAATGACATTTGCCTCCGCCATTAATCAAAAGGTTGACTGGTCCCATTTGGCTGATAACCTGACCACCATCAAAGCCAATGCACAGCCGAATGGCTCCACGTGCACACACTCGTCCCCGAACAGCGGCCTAGCGTCGTCCATTCAGTGTCCTGCTACACCAACCGCCCAAGAAGTTCCGAGGCTAATTTCGCTACCGGCGTATAAGCGGCGTTAATGCAGTGACTACGGTGGCAGGTTCAACTAACAACTGTAAACAACAGACGTGCCTTCTACCAGTCTGTTGCTGAGCGAGCACAGTTAAGTGGTAGACGTGCTGCCGTAGTGTGTCAACATTGCTGTGTCACAAATGGCAGTGGAACAACTTCTCTAAATCAAGTGTTTAATGCACTCTCCAGACTGTTTTGAACTGTTTTGAAGAAAAGAAGAGTGTCTTCAAAGTTTGTCTTGCACATCTTGACACCCCCCCCCCCCCCCCTACAAAATTCACGACTCGTGGATGCCTCCAGCGACTTGACAGAAATACAAAACACAAGCAGTTCTTTCCTGGAAAAAAATCTTCGGGTGTGGCGAGACTTGGTTTTATCTGTACGAATCCTCCACATAACGACAAAATGCAAAAGTGCACATAAAGGATCATCGCTTTGACGCTTAATCGACATTCTAACTAATGGCAAATGCGAGTTGAACAACATCCGAAAGAAGGATTCTTCTGACAGTTTCACATGGTTGTGAGAACGTTTTGTTTGTTGTACGCAAGTGGGGGAGACTTATGAAGAACAAAAAAAAATGGCTCTGAGCACTATGTGACTTAACTTCTGAGGTCATCAGTCCCCTAGAACTTAGAACTACTTAAACCTAACTAACCTAAGGGCATCACACACATCCATTCCCAAGGCAGGATTCGAACCTGTGGCCGTAGCGGTCGCGCGGTTCCAGACTGTAGAACCTAGAACCACTCGGCCACACAGGCCGGCTATGTACAACACCTGAAGCATTAAAACCACCATCTTAACTTCTCTCTATTTTTTCGTAATCCAGTCTAGAAACTTTTGCACTGACATGGTATACGCGCTGGATACTATATAGGTGAACGGTCACATTTGCCAGCTGAACACGTGCTTCAGATGCATTAAATTCAATTCATCGAAGCTATTAGAATTAGGTTTATTAATTTTTAACAGGCGGTTAAGGCCAAATGGTCGTCTCTTTCTGTGAAAATGAAGTAAAATTTGAATTCAATGTCCGACATTGTCAACTCAACCCTGTACAGACAATGCACCAACTCAGACGGAGTATGTCAGTGAGAGATGGCTGTCGCGATTAAGAATTTATATTAGCAGTCGCGTTAGATATTTAAGAAAATTTTGAAAAATGTGCACCACGACAGCAGGAGGCGGATTTGAACCCGCTACTCCCAAATATGAACTCAGCATTTGAATCGACTAAAGTAAGAACTGGTCTTGGAAATGTCGTCCTTCTGAAAGCATGCAAAGTACAAAAAAAAAAAAAAACCTAGTTTTACTAAGATTGCGGTGAGTAAATTAAATAATTTTCCATTCAAATTCGTTATAAGCTGAAGAATAATAAAGAATCGCTATTTCTAGTCGTCTTCCATCAGTAGTGTTGGTAATCCCTGAAAAACTTAGAACCTGTCGAGTCCATTGGAACCAGGGCCGGCCTTTTACGAGGCACACAAATTATTTTCGGAATGCACTACGTTTTTCTTCGACCAGGAAGATCAACGTTCAGGGATGTACCTGCGCACAAAACCTTCAGTGTGACTCGGTAGAGTTTCTGTTGGCATGCTCAGCGCTCCGACGTTGGGGTAGTCCTCATGTTATAAGGTCTGTCAATTAGCTTCAGTTCACTTATCTCGTCCCAGCGCTTCCATGCACACGTCACCCACCCCCTCCCCCACCCACGACCCACGAAGCCCCCCCCCCATCTCCCCCCTCCCTCCACCAGTGCCCCATCCCCTCAGATATTAACAGAGTTTCCTTTGTTTCTGACCATCTCGTGGCAGTCTGCCTGTCAGAGTAACAAAATGACAGACAGCTAGTTGTTTACAGGACAGCTGTCATACCAGCAACTAATGAGCGCACCTGTTTGGTCGCACCTTCTGTTCCGTCGTCCACTGTCAAATCGCTCTGCTATCGCAGTTACGAATGACAGTTGTGGCGTTTAACGGGAATTATAGTGATCTATTCTGAAATGCTTTGTTTCTCTGTTTGGTATGTCTTTTTCACGGATTGCGTGATGCTACTGGCGAAAAGGTATAGCGAAGTGATAAGACTCTCAAGAGCTTGTAAACCGAACTCGGTAGGGCACGTATGAACGCACCAGAAGAGGAGTGCACAGTTGTTGCTACCGGAACCATAGAGCGTTTGTGGGCAGCGGTGAACCGACAAGGTCCCCTCTTTCCATGCTCCAAAGTCAAGCACTTTGTTTTTCTGATCGAGGGATACCTTGGAGTATATCTACGTAGTACTATTCAATCTGTAGTTCAACGTGTTGAACTGAACCTAAATTCTTTTTGTGAGTAGAACAGTTTAGCTTTGTATGTTATTACTTGATTCGGGCTTATATATGGAGACAGCTGTGTCCATTTCTCTCAAAATGATGGAATGAACAGTTCCGAAACGAAATAGGCCAATAGGTCTCATTCCTGAAGTTGACCATGATGATAATTTTACTCAAAATGCATTGCCTTTATTGTCTGAGGATAGAAAAAAATGGTTCAAATGGCTCTGAGCACTATGGGACTCAACTGCTGAGGTCATTAGTCCCCTAGAACTTAGAACTAGTTAAACCTAACTAACCTAAGGACATCACAAACATCCATGCCCGAGGCAGGATTCGAACCTGCGACCGTAGCGGTCTCGCGGTTCCAGACTGCAGCGCCTTTAACCGCACGGCCACTTCGGCCGGCTCTGAGGATAGAAATCTTGTTCTTTGCGTAGTTTGTGAGTCATCTAATTTTCGTTTCGATATATCCGAACAAAAATTTCTATCTCGTTATTCCAGTTTGCCTGCAAGTAGGATACGACGTCGACTGTTGACATTGAACAAACTGTTAGTAACGGTCACTAATGGGAGAGTCGATGCCATTCGCATTGTGCTAACGAGTGATATTAGGTTGCATCCAGAGACAAGCGCCATTGCATCACAGAGATCGATTAAGGAGAAAAACTGAAATAGCGACAAAGATTCTTGACAACTCCATGTGCAGTAAGTATCTGTTGTTAAGTTTTACCTATGATTGGAATGAGTGGAGGGCTTCGTCAATTAACTTCAAATAATAATTAATAACGAAAAATAAATTTTGTTTTTGATATGCCTGTACTGACGGATAATACAACAAAAAAGTTCGTATAATCTTATGGCGACTAGTGCTTGTTTCTCAACACCAATAACATTGTTAACCTCACATATGCGTCAGTTTTTGTTGCAGACTGATATTTTAATGATCCTAGTCAACTACAGGACATGGCGAAAAAGTTTTTACATGACATCAGTATCGATGAAATTTGTTACTTGTAGGCCAGTAACGTAAGTCAACTACCAACACGATACGGAATAGTTCGTTTATAACTTCTTTTATTGGTGGTGCTGTGTGCCTCTCAACAAATCGATAAACTTGCCTTCTTGTAATTCATTGTGTTGGTTGGTTTACTCCGAACGGCAATGTGTTCAAAGTTTATGATATAACAAACCTCTTCCTACCTATCCTGTCAACTCCTCAGTATGGAAACGCCGGTGATTAGGGTGACTGCGAAATTTATTTAATCCTGGGGTCAATATGATTCCATATTCACATTGGAAACACTTATCTCCCTTTTTTTTCAAAATATCAGACTTTTTTCTCTCTGACTCAGCTGTATTCAATAATGTTTTGTTAATTGTTATATTTACAATACATTAAAATTTGTTCATGGTTTTTGCACTGATTACTACTGGGATCAATATGACACCAGTTTAAATTGTTTGTTTCTTGAATTAACATTTTTGAAAATAGAATAATGACGTAAGTTTGAACAGCTGTCATATGGAACACCTGCAACAATCAAAATATTACTTCCCTCTCATTTTTGTACTCACGGTACCTTGCCTCAGCTGTTCTGTTCTTCCAAGTACAATGAGGGCCAATACGACGCAACAAGCACATTGGAAATATACATCACCCTCGTATTCGAAGGTATTATTTTCAAAATAGATTACTTTCTCCCTTTGAGTCAGATGTATTCATTCTGTTTTGTTCGGATTTGTACTTACGACGCATTAAAATGTATTGATGGTTTTTTGTACTGAGTACTACAATCTGTACTTCATTTTTATTTCTTGAATGTAACATTTATGAAAATACAGTGATGACTGTTGTGATTAACAGCACTAATGTACGTTTTATGTTAGTTCGTAAAAATACTTCCAATGTATACCGTATAAATTATTTGGGGTTTTTATGACCCCAGTGTGGCTCAGTGAAACAAAAAAATTCATAGCAGTAGAAGGGTTAATTTTGTTTTCGACTAAAAACTACCTGAGTGAGCAGGAGTGAGGTGGTAGTAAAGTCAACTCTTTTGATCAACACAGTGGAGTCCGTTTCTTGTGCTCCGCCTAGCGCTGTCTTTTTAGCACTTCTTCCCGCACTCCACACGCCTCTGGTGTGGGAAGATACTCTAATAGGTGTTAAAACTGAAAGTTCTCTCCGCCACGCACTTCGCAGTTGGGTAGCGAGAATTCTCGTCAAGTTGACGCTTCCTGTGTCACTGGAACAACAGTTTCCGTCGGCCGCACGTAACGCGAGAGTACGGCCAGTGCAATTCCGGCCAAGTAGCCGACGATTCAAGTTGCTGCCAGGAACAGTAAAGGGGAGCGATCGGGCGGGGCAGGCGCCGTGAAAGTAAGGGATGGGGGAGGGGGGGGGGGGTGAGAGGAGGCGACGGAGCGCGCGCGGCCACGGACGCTCGAGGGCAGCGGCGGCGGCGTCACACTGACGGCTCCCCTCGACAGGCGACCCTGGTCGATCCGGTCGATACGGCCAGCCCACCGTCTCCACCGTGCCCCACCCACGACTCGGCCGAACAGGTCTCTTCCCCGTCTCCCGTGGCAATGGCCTGCCCGCGAACGCACATAGTATGGTGACCACTTCAAGCAGCTTAGCGCAACACCCCCGGGAACTCCTCTCGATGACTCACTGCCACCTCCCTCCATCTGATTTATTCCCCAGCACTCTCGCATCCTCGAAATCATCGCCTTGCGATGTTGTCCAAATGTCTAGAGAGTTTTTGACTGCAGATACCCCATCTAGTCAAAAGTATCTGGAAGACTTATTAGTGGTCATTAATTTGATGTGGGTCCAGACTTGGCCTTTGTCTGTTTGAACTCTGCTAGGGACATTTTCAGTAATGCGTCTGAATGTCATCATCAAGAGTCGAAACCAGAGAAGGCAGAGATGTTGGACTGTGAGGTCTGGAGTGATATCAATATTCTGACCCATCCCAAAAGTGTTCCACGGGGTTCAGGTCGGAACTCTGGGCGAGCCAGTCGGTTTCACGAATGTTATTGTCCACAAACCATTGTGTCACAGGAACTTTTATATGACAACGTGCATTGTCACGCTGATATAAGCAATCATTTTCTCTTAATTATACCTGTATTGTACGCAGCAGAGAATGCTCGACAAACTTGTCAATGTGTCACTGTGGTGCATACTGAAAATAGAAGTAACATGACTATTGTTATCTGGTAATTAAGAGGCTCTAATATTGAGGTACAGAGGCGCATAGTAACAGACAGAAACCACGGCTGGCAGCTGGACATGGGAGGCGCCGGCCTGAGCGACCAACTCAATTATTATGGCCAAGCTCCAGGGATAAAGATCTTGCCCGAAAGTTCCACAAATTTAAATAAAATTTCGTAAACACAGGACTGAATCCCAGCACCAGATAAAGATCTCAGGTCCAGAAGCTGACAGTACACGTATTTGGTGACATCTGTAGATAGTACATTTAGGTGTGACCACCAGTGTAAAGGAGGGCCAAAGTAATGATCAAGAGAGTTCTCGACCAGTATCCAAATTGAAATCGTTGTAGAGTGGAGTCCTCACCAGAAGCCTTGGGTAAGATTATTATGTACATCTCTTGTTAGGGGCAACGGCCTTGCCGCAGTGGATACACCGGTTCCCGTGAGCTCACCGAAGTTAAGCGCTGTCGGGCGTGGCCAGCACTTGGATGGGTGACCATCCAGCCGCCATGCGCTGTTGCCATTTTTCGGGGTGCACTCAGCCTCGTGATGCCAAATGAGGAGCTACTCGACCGAATAGTAGCAGCTCTGGTCAAAGAAAACCATCATAACGACCGGGAGAGCGGTGTGCTGACCACACGCCCCTCCTATCCGCATCCTCAACTGAGGATGACACGGCGGTCGATTGTCCCGATGGACCACTTGTGGCCAGAAGACGGAGTGCTCTTGTTAGGCCCGTTGTAACACTTGGGAACCTTGTAGCATATGTATCTGCTGCTACTTGTAATTCAGTAACACATTTATATCTTCAGATTCGGTGATCTTTAAGAGTTGGACCTTCGGTTTTTTCTCAATTGGTTTACGGTCGTAAGACGACTGTTAGATTGCCGATTCAACACTCATCAGATCTCAGATTCATTTTATTGAGTAATAATTTTAGTTTTGGCCTGACTAAGTAGAACTTGGAGTCCAATGTAAGTTCTTTCGGTTGTTATATTAAACTATAACACAAACCTCGATTTTATCACTTGGTCTGCACCCGTGGAATCTTTTTCTGCTCCAAATCAGTTCCAATTAAGATCAAATTTTAATTATAATGTGAGTTTTTAGCTGTCAGCTCGACGAGCTCAACTCCTCCATCAAAATTCTGTAGCCACTCGCAGAATTACAGAGGTAAGTCATTATGTCGGGTGTAAACTTACTACAGCGATGCGACAACCGTAACACTACCTCCTGAGTGGTTAACACGATGGCAGGTGGCGTTCACCAAACCCAAGACCTTCCATCGCACTGCCACATGGTATAGCGTGATTCATCACTCCAAATCACACTTTTCCGGTCATCTACTGTCCAGTGACGCTCTTTACACGACCTCAAGCGTCGCTTAACATTGAGCACAGAAATGTGTGGCCTGTGAGGAGCTGCTCGACCACTTTAACCCATTCTTGCTAACACCCTAAGCACAGAGATAATGCTGATGGCCTACTAGTAGCACTTTAGAATTCGTCCGCTGAATTCATGCGATTTTTTACAACCACCCTCTGCAATGCTCAGCTGTCTCTTTCCGTCAGTATATAGCGCCTGGCTGCTTTTGGTTCAGCTGTGGCTGTTTCTTTGCATTTTCACGTCACAATCACGTTACCAATAGTCGACTTGGGCAGCTTTAGACACATTGATATGTCCCTCACAAATGTTTTACTCAGGTAAATTGTCCTCAGGCTGCTACGGAGAAAATTGTTTTCGCAGCAGGTCCAGCCAATGTATTGTCGACCTGCGGCAGTATTGTTGGCGGCTCATTTCTACGACGAGCCAACTTCAGGACTGACTCGGGTTCTAGTAGAAGGACCGAGCAGTGGATTCTGTCTCGCAGCAGGGATGCCCGTCTCTTCATGCAGCAGACAAACTGAATACAGACTAGGAAACTGCAAAGCGAGTTTCAGAGCTCGGTTGTGCACCCTCTACAGCGGCCTTTTCCCACACTACGCCGTTCGCTGTGATCGAGCGGTTCTAGGTGCTTCAATCCGGAACCGCGCTGCTGCTACGGTCGCAGGCTCGAATCCTGCGTCGGGCATGGATGTGTGTGATGTCCTTAGGTTAGTTAGGTTTAAGTAGTTCCAAGTTCTAGGGCACTGATGACCTCAGATGTTAAGTCCCATAGTGCTCAGAGCCATTTGAACCGTTTTTTGAGAAGCCGTCCACTGCTTGTAAAAGCGGAAGCCTAACCGGTCCACGACAGTCAGTTTTACCCCTGACGAAGATGACGGAGGTAGTCATCGAAAGCTTGGGATTTTATCCAAATTTGACGCGTCAGGTAAACCGAGAACATTTTATGCTTTATCTTATGTTACCCGATACAATTAACAGTAGACTCACGTCTGTTAAAGATGGTGTTCCACGTGTTGTCCTCGCATCTGGATGCAATACTACGGGAGAATGCTGTACTTTCCACTTCTGAAATGACCCCAGACAGAAGAAGGGCTGAGGTCAAGTGATCTTGTATACCATGGCAAATGCCCTCAACGAGGTATCCATCTTGGAGCTTAATGGCGCAATAAATGCCGTTTGACAGCAGCAGCAAAATATGCCGACGCCCCTCCAAGCAATTACGAAGTCCCTCAACCATGGAGCTTGAGTGAAATTTGAATCCAGTTCGACGGTGATTAAATCGAAAAGTTTACGTTTCAAATACAGTTGCACTAATTAGGCAATTATTTCATAGGGACATCAGAAGCGGCTCGTAACAACACATTCGGCTCATTTTCTGGCCAATGTTTACAGGAACGTTTTTGCCGTGGTAGGGTGGCTTGCGTATCTCACCGACACAGGTAGCCGTACCGTAGGTACAGACACAACAGAGGAGTATTTGTGGAGAGGCCAGGTCAACCCGTGCTTCCTGGAGTGTGACAGCAGCCTTTTCAGTAGTTGCAAGGGCAACGGTCTGCGAGACTTGCTGATAAGGCCTTCCAAAACTAGCCAACATGGCTTTGCTACATTGATACTGTGAAGGGAAAACTGAAGCCGTTATTTTTCTCGAGGATGGGCAACTCTACTGTATGGCTTAATGATGACGGCGTCCTCCTGGGTGAACGTTCTGTAGGTAAAATAGATTAAAAAATTCGGGTCTCTGGGCGGGGACTACTCAGGAGGTTGTTTTCATCGGGAAAAAATTGTCACTCTACGTGTCGGGGCAAGAATATTAGATCCATTAATCGGGTAGATAGGTTAGAGAATTCGAAAAGGGAAATGAACAGGTTGAAGTTAGATAGAGTGAGAACTAGTAAAGTGCGGTGGCAGGAAGATTAGGACTTCTGATTAAGTCAGTACAGGGTTATCAACACGAAATCACAGGGCCAATACTGTAGGCCAAATAATGAATAAAAAATAGGAACGCAACAAAGCTACTGTGAACAGCATAGTGAGTGCATTATCGTATTAGGTCTACAGCTTCTCTTCCGAAGTTTTTACTTGAAGTGCGTGGCTTTGTTGTGAACAACTTACAAAAATGTGCTATTCAAAGTGTTGGCCATCACTGGCTACTACTTTCTCCCATCTTTCGGACAGCATACGAATCCCGTGGCAGAAGAGGTGGGTGTCTTTTGAGGAGATCTATGAATCGATACAATTTTGTACTTGTTCATATGACCAGAAGTGCTGGTAAGCTGGGCCCTGTGCCATTGGTGGAAAAAGATGGTAGTCAGAGGGAGCGATGTCTGGACAATACGATACGGCGGGTGGGCTAGGATTTCTCATTTCGAGGTTTCCATGTATGTTTTGACGGGTTTTCGGACATGTGTTCGAGCATTGTCATGCTGCAGAATCACGTTTTCATGTACTGTGGCCGTTTGCCTTTCAATGCTCGGTTCAAATTGATCAATTTCTTTCGGTAACGATCTCTTGTGGTTCTTTCCGTCGATTTCAGTAGTTTAGAAAACCTTCTCTCTTCCGACGCCACGCCGGTCTTTGACGTCAAAATCAGCGTTCTTGAAGCGTTGAAGCCATTCGCTGTAAGTTCGTTCACCAATAGGTACCTCACCAAAGGTCTAAACCAGCATTGTAAGAGCCTCACCAGCAGATTTCTTCATGTTAAGGCAGAAAATTAAAACTTCCCGCGAACAACGAGAATTGGGCTCGTCAGTTTACATAATCAACCGAGATTAGTTTTATAATCCAATCACAAATCGATAATATTTTGATGGCGTTGTGTTTAGAAGTGCCTTGGCTTATTGTATAACATTTAGGACCTACCACCTGCACTACGAATTACCGCTACTGTCATCTACAGCAAAACTGCTTAAGCAAAGATGGAGACGAAGCCAGTAACCACCACTGTAGTTCGACTTTATACGACAACTAGCTACGCAAATTACGAAGACACTGAAAGAATGTATGAAGAGATAAAAGAAATTATTTATATAGTTAAAGGAGATGAACATTTAA
Source organism: Schistocerca nitens (assembly GCF_023898315.1). Taxonomy (NCBI): domain Eukaryota; kingdom Metazoa; phylum Arthropoda; class Insecta; order Orthoptera; family Acrididae; genus Schistocerca; species Schistocerca nitens. The sequence goes on from NC_064614.1 coordinate 817,127,101, forward strand.
TTCTGATGGGTGGCTGAAAATCGATAGTAGCGAATGGAAGATAAGAAAATCTAGTAGAAGAACGTGTACTGGAAGAAAAGAATGAAAGAGGAAGCCGCCTGGAACAATTTTTCACAGAGGATAATTTAACCACCGCTAACCCTTGGTTTACGTACCATGAAAGAAGATCGTACACGTGGAAGAGACTTGGAGACTTTAGACGGTTTCAGATTGATTATATAATAAGACAGAAACTTCGAAACCATATTTTAAACTGGAATACATTTTGAGGTCACGTGTAAACTCTGACCATAATTTACTGGTTATGAATTTCAGGCTGAAACTGAAGAAATTGCAAAAGGCTGGAAATTTAAGAGGTGGACTCTGGATACATTGAAGTTTCAGAGGAAGTATTAGGCAATGTTGGACTGAAACGGGGGAACGGAATACAATGGCAGATGAACGGGTAACTTTCAGAGATGAAATTGGGAAGGCAGCAGAGAATCACTTAGATGAAAGGAGAAGGGCTTCTAGAAATTCCTGGGCAATATAGAAAATACTGAATTTAATTGACGGAATGAGAAAATACAATAATGCAAAAAATGAACTAGATGAAAGGGAATAGAGACGTCTAAGAACAAGATTAAAAGAAAGAGCGAAACGGCTTAGCAAGAATTGCTAGCGAACAAGTGCATAGCTAGAGAAAAAACAAATGCTGCTGATAGGAAAATTAAAGAAGCCAGTGGAGATAAGAGATGCAACTGAATAAATATCAAGTACATCTACATCTACATCTACATTTATACTCCGCAAGCCACCCAACGGTGTGTGGCGAAGGGCACTTTACGTGCCACTGTCATTACCTCCATTTTCTGTTCCAGTCGCGTATGGTTCGCGGGAAGAACGACTGTCTGAAAGCCTCCGTGCGCGCTCGAATCTCTCTGATTTTACATTCGTGATCTCCTCGGGAGGTATAAGTAGGGGGAAGCAATATATTCGATACCTCATCCAGAAACACACCCTCTCGAAACCTGGCGAGCAAGCTACACCGCGATGCAGAGCGCCTCTCTTGCAGAGTCTGCCACTTGAGTTTGCTAAACATCTCCGTAACGCTATCACGGTTACCAAATAACCCTGTGACGAAACGCGCCGCTCTTCTTTGGATCTTCTCTATCTCCTCCGTCAACCCGATCTGGTACGGATCCCACACCGTTGAGCAATACTCAAGTATAGGTCGAACGAGTGTTTTGTAAGCCACCTCCTTTGTTGATGGACTACATTCTCTAAGAACTCTCCCAATGAATCTCAACCTGGTACCCGCCTTACCAACAATTAATTTTATATGATCATTTCACTTCAAATCGTTCCGCACGCATACTCCCAGATATTTTACGGAAGTAACTGCTACCAGTGTTTGTTCCTTCTTTCTATGTATTCGCAATACATTACATTTGTCTATATTAAGGGTCAGTTGCCACTCCCTGCACCAAGTGCCTATCCGCTGCAGATCTTCCTGCATTTCGCTACAATTTTCTAATGCTGCAACTTCTCTGTATACTACAGCATCATCCGCGGAAAGGCGCATGGAACTTCCGACACTATCTACTAGGTCATTTATATATATTGTGAAAAGCAATGGTCCCATAACACTCCCCTGTGGCACGCCAGAGGTTACTTTAACGTCTGTAGACGTCTCTCCATTGATAACAACATGCTGTGTTCTGTTTGCTAAAAACTCTTCAATCCAGCCACACAGCTGGTCTGATATTCCGTAGGCTCTTACTTTGTTTATCAGGCGACAGTGCGGAACTGTATCGAACGCCTTCCGGAAGTCAAGGGAAATAGCATCTACCTGGGAGCCTGTATCTAATATTTTCTGGGTCTCATGAACAAATAAAGCGAGTTGGGTCTCACACGATCGCTGTTTCCGAAATCCATGTTGATTCCTACAGAGTAGATTCTGGGTTTCCAAAAACGACATGATACTCGAGCAAAAAACATGTTCTAAAATTCTACAACAGACCGACGTCAGAGATATAGGTCTATAGTTTTGCGCATCTGCTCGACGACCCTTCTTGAAGACTGGGACTACATGTGCTCTTTTCCAATCATTTGGAACCTTCCGTTCCTCTAGAGACTTGCGGTACACGGCTGTCAGAAGGGGGGCAAGTTCTTTCGCATACTGTGTGTAGAAACGAATTGGTATCCCGTCAGGTCCAGTGGACTTTCCTCTGTTGAGTGATTCCAGTTGCTTTTCTATTCCTTGGACACTTATTTCGATGTCAGCCATTTTTTCGTTTGTGCGAGGATTTAGAGAAGGAACTGCAGTGCGGTCTTCCTCTGTGAAACAGCTTTGGAAAAAGGTGTTTAGTATTTCAGCTTTACGCGTGTCATCGTCTGTTTCAATGCCATCATCATCCCGGAGTGTCTGGATATGCTGTTTCGAGCCACTTACTGATTTAATGTAAGACCAGAACTTCCTAGGATTTTCTGTTAAGTCGGTACATAGAATTATACTTTCGAATTCACTGAACGCTTCAAGCATAGCCCTCCTTACGCTAACTTTGACATCGTTTAGGTTCTGTTTGTCTGAGAGGTTTTGGCTGCGTTTAAACTTGGAGTGAAGCTCTCTTTGCTTTCGCAGTAGCTTCCTAACTTTGTTGTTGTACCACGGTGGGTTTTTCCCGTCCCTCACAGTTTTACTCGGCACGTACCTGTCTAAAACGCATTTTACAATTACCTTAAACTTTTTCCATAAACACGCAACATTGTCAGTGTCGGAACAGAAATTTTCGTTTTGATCTGTTAGGTAGTCTGAAATCTGCCTTCTATTACTCTTGCTAAACAGATAAACCTTCCAACCTTCCTCCCTTTTTTCATATTCCTATTAACTTCCATATTCATGGATGCTGCAACGGCCTTATGATCACTGATTCCCTGTTCTGCACTTACAGAGTCGAAAAGTTCGGGTCTGTTATCAGTAGGTCCAAGATGTTATCTCCACGAGTCGGTTCTCTGTTTAGTTGCTCGAGGTAATTTTCGGATAGTGCACTCAGTATAATGTCACTCGATGCTCTGTCCCTACCACCCGTCCTAAACATCTGAGTGTCCCAGTCTATATCTGGTAAATTGAAATCTCCACCTAAGACTATAATATGCTAAGAAAATTTATGTGCAATGTATTCCAAATTTTCTCTCAGTTGTTCTGCAACTAATGCTGCTGAGTCGGGAGGTCGGTAAAAGGAGCCAATTATTAACCTATCTCGGTTGTTCAGTGTAACCTCCACCCATAATATTTCACAGGAACTATCCACTTCTACTACACTACAGGATAAACTACTACTAACAGCGACAAACACGCCACCACCGGTTGCATGCAATCTATTCTTTCTAAACATCGTCTGTGCCTTTGTAAAAATTTCGGCTGAATTTATCTCTGGCTTCAGCCAGCTTTCTGTACCTATAACGATTTCAGCTTCGGTGCTTTCTATCAGCGCTTGAAGTTCCGGTACTTTACCAATGCAGCTTCGACAGTTTACAATTACAATACCGATTGCTGCTTGGTCCCCGCATGTCCTGACTTTGCCCCGCACCCTTTGAGGCTGTTGCCCTTTCTGTACTTGCCCGAGGCCATCTAACCTAAGAAACCGCCCAGTCCACGCCACACAACCCCTGCTACCCGTGTAGCCGCTTGCTGCGTGTAGTGGACTCCTGACCTATCCAGCGGAACCCGAAACCCGACCACCCAATGGTAAGACAGTACTAAGCAAAGATGGGAAAGTTGACAGGTAGAAGGAGTATACAGAGAGTTTATATAAGATGAAATAACTTGATGTCAATATTATATAAAGAGAAGAGGAAGTAGGTGATGATGAGATAGGAGATATGATACTGGGAGAAGAACTTGACAGAGCACTGAAAGGCCTGAATGGGAAAAGGTCACTTCAGTCGACCTCAATCTCTCAGAATTATTGATAATCGTGGGAGAGCCAACCATGACAAAACTATTCCACCTGACGTGCACGATATATGAGCCAGGCAAATACCATCAGTCTTCAGGAAAAATATAATAATTCAAATTCCAAAGAAGAAAGATGCTGACAGGAGTGAATACTACCGAACCCACGATTTAATAATTTGTGGTTTCACAATATTGACACGAATTATTTATAGAAGAATGTAAGTCTGATCGAAGCTAACTTCGGTAAAGAGCTCTTTGGGTTCTGGAGAAATATATGACACCGCGGTGCAATATTTACCCTATGACATATCTTCCACATTGTTTGAACAGAGGCAAACCTACATTTACAGCACTTGTAGATTTCGAGAAAGCTTTTGAAGATGTGGACTGGACTACATACTTTGAAATTTTGAAAATAGCTGAGATAAAATTTACATAGAAAGATAGGTTATTTACAACTTGTACAAAAACCAAACTGCAGTTATAAGTGTTGAAGAACACGAAAGATAAGCTATGGTTGAGAGGGGATTGAGGCACGGTTGTAGCCTATCCCTAACGTTATTTTATCTGTACACTGAGTAAGCAGAAAGGAACCCAGAAATAGCAAGCTGAAAGGAAATCAAGGAGCAATTTGAAAAAGGAGTTAATGCTTAGAAAGTAGAAATAAAAACTTTGCGGGATACCAACGTAAATGTAACTTTTTTCCGAGATGACTAACGATTTAGATAAGGAGTTTAACGGGATGGATAGTGTTTTAGTAAGAGGTTTTGAGATGAACATCATTAAAACAAGGGTAATGGAATGTACTCGAATAAATCAGGCTGATACCGAGGGAAATAGATCAGGAAAAGAGACGTTAAAAGTAGGAGATGAGGTTTGCCAGCTGGGTACCTAAATAACTTATGACAGCCGAGGTAGAGAAGCCACAAAATGCAAACTGGAAATAGCAAGAAAACCTTCTCTGATAAAGAGTAGTTTCTTAATACGTAATGTAAATTTAAATGTTAAGAAGCATTTTCCGAAAGTATTTGTCTGGAGTGCATCCTTATATGGAAGTGAAACATGGACGACAGCCAAGAGAATAGAAGCTTTTGAAATGTGGTGCTATAGAAGAGTGCTGATGATAAGGTGGGTAGATCGAATAACAAATGTGAAGATACTGAATCGAATGGGGGAAAAAAGAAATTTCCTGCTTATTTTGATTAAAAGAAGTTATCGAGTGATAGGACACATCCTCTGATATCAAGGAACTGTCAAGTTGGTAATGGGAGGAAGTGGGAAGGGAGAGCAAAAATAGTTACGAGAGGCCAAGGCTTCAATGTAGTAAGCAGATTGAAAGGGATGCAGGTTGCGGTAGTTATGTAGAAATCAAGAAAGAAGGAAGAAAGATTTTGGTTTAACGTCGCGTCGACATAGAGAGATGAAGAGGTTTGCACACATTAGACTAGCATAGAGAGCTCCATCAAATAAGTCTTCAGAATGAAGATAACCACAACACCGGGTACAAAATGGTTCAAATGGCTCTGAGCACTATGGGACTTAACATCTGTGGTCATCAGTCCCCTAGAACTTAGAACTACTTAAACCTAACTAACCTAAGGACATCACACACATCCATGCCCGAGGCAGGATTCGAACCTGCGACCATAGCAGTCGCGCGGATCCGGACTGCGCGCCTAGAACCGCTAGACCACCGCGGCCGGCACACCGGGTACATTCATCTGTTTTAGTTTTCCCTATTATTTATGAACATCCTGTTCTTCTCCATCTTCAGTCATCCGCGATTAGCCAGTCGCATGACTGTGAAATACAACCACCAAATGAAACAGGACAGCTTATCTCGACATTAATAGAATTTCGTATTGTCTTCTTGATTTGTATTGTATTTTATTGTATGTTAACCGTGGGCCTAGAAACAACGGAGAGGGTCCATCCCCGCCACAGCCGCAGTGGTCTACAACCCCACGACGACTACCGCAGTCCACTTTACCCCTCCGCTGCCGCACACCGAACCACTCTTTCAGGGTTATTGTGTGGTTCGCCCCCCGGTGGACCCCCCCCCCCCCCCCAGGGAACGTCTCACACCAGCCGAGTGTAACCCCTATGTTTGCATGGTACAGCCCGCATCTCGTGGTCGTGCGGTAGCGTTCTCGCTTCCCACGCCCGGGTTCCCGGGTTCGATTCCCGGCGGGGTCAGGGATTTTCTCTGCCTCGTGATGGCTGGGTGTTGTGTGCTGTCCTTAGGTTAGTTAGGTTTAAGTAGTTCTAAGTTCTAGGGGACTTATGACCACAGCAGTTGAGTCCCATAGTGCTCAGAGCCATTTGAACCATTTTGCATGGTAGAGTAATGGTGGTGTGCGCGTACGTGCAGGACTGACTTCTTGATTTACATGCTTCGTAACACAATCAGTTTTTTCCGGTAGAAGTGCAGTACATATCTCAACATCACTATATCTGGTGCCTTATTACTTACATGACCATGAAATTGGCTTGCACGTTGTATTTTCTACATTTGTGCTCGTTGGTTGCTCTTTGTACCTCATAGTCGACTGACTCGACAGCCATAGGTAAGGCTGAAGTTCGAGTTACAGGGCTCTGAAATCAATTACATGTTCTACCTACAAACATCACGATAAACACAGTTGACTGGACTACGTCACACGTGAATATATTATTAATAAAGATGCCTGAACGCCCAAGAATACCATTTGACAAAATGGATGCTTACAAATTCTTTATTGCATTTTCTGTATGGTAAGTATGAAATCCGCGTGAGTTCAACATGAAACACAGTCAAGAAAGATGCACGTAGCATATATCTCCAGCAAAGAACTGAAACTACGCCAGTACAGATCATAAATTTTATAAAATAGTAGCACTCCAAGGATAGCCCGAAATTATTCTTCCAGGCCACGTGCTCGTTCTACCTGAAGAATTAAGTGCCAAAGGCAAAATATAACTCCCTACCTGGCGTGAGACGCCTGTTGTAGTTCAACATTAATAATCAGATATGGACAGAAATCGGTAGTAGGAAAAGGAAGAGAAGGAAACGTAGTAGGTGAATATGGAATGGGGGTAAGGAATGAAAGAGGAAACCGCCTGGTAGAATTTTGTACAGAGCATAACTTAATCATAGCTAACACTTGGTTCAAGAATCATGAAAGAAGGTTGTACACATGGAAGAGGCCTGGAGATACTAGAAGATTTGAGATACATTATATAATGGTAAGACACAGATTAAGGAACCAGGTTTTAAATTGTAAGACATTTCCAGGGGCAGGAGTGGACTCTGACCACAATCTATTCGTCATGAACTGTAGATTAAAACTGAAGAAACTGCAAAAAGGTGGGAATTTAAGGAGATGGAACCTGGATAAACTGACAGAACCAGAGGCTGCAGAGAGTTCCAGAGAGAGCATTAGGGAACAATTGACAAGAATGGGGGCAAGAAATACAGTAGAACAAGAATGGGTAGCTTTGAGGGATGAAGTAGTGAAGGCAGCAGAGGATCAAGTAGGTAAAAAGACCAGGGCTAGTAGAAATCCTTGAGTAACACAAGATATACTGAATTTAATTGATGAAACGAGAAAATATAAAAATGTAGTAAATGAAGCAGACAAAAAGGAATACAAACGTCTCAAAAATGAGATCGACAGGAAGTGCAAAATGGCTAAGCAGGGATGGCTAGAGGACAAATGTAAGGATGTAGAGGCATATCTCACTAGGGGTAAGATAGATACTGCCTACAGGAAAATTAAAGAGACCTTTGGAGAAAAGAGAACCACTTGTATGAATATCAAGAGCTCAGATGGAAACCCAGTTCTTACCAAAGAAGGGAAAGCAGAAAGGTGGAAGGAGTATATAGAGGGTCTATAAAAGGGCGATGTACTTGAGGACAATATTATGGAAATGGAAGAGAATGTAGATGAAGATGAAATGGGATATATGATGCTGCGTGAAGAGTTTGACAGAGCACTGAAAGACCTAAGTCGAAACAAGGTCCCGGGAGTAGACAACATTCCATTAAGACTACTGACAGCCTTGGGAGAGCCAGCCCTGACAAAACTCTACCATCTGGTGAGCAAGATGTATGAGACAGGCGAAATACCCTCAGATTTCAAGAAGAATATAATAATTCCAATCCCAAAGAAAGCAGCTGTTGACAACTGTGAAAATTACCGAACCATCAGTATAATAAGTCACGGCTGCAAAATACTAACACGAATTCTTTACAGACGAATGGAAAAACTGGTAGAAGCCGACCTCGGGGAAGATCAGTATGGATTCCGTAGAAATGTTGGGACACGTGAGGTAATACTGACCCTACGACTTATATTAGAAGATAGACAAAGGAAAGGCAAACCTACGTTTCTAGCATTTGTAGATTTAGAGAAAGCTTTTGACAATGTTAACTGGAATACGCTCTTTCAAATTCTGAAGGTGGTAGGGGTCAAGTACAGGGAGCGAAAGGCTATTTACAATTTGTACAGAAACCAGATGGCAGTTATAAGAGTCGAGGGGCATGAAAGGGAAGCAGTGGTTGGGAATGGAGTGAGACAGGGTTGTAGCCTCTCCCCGATGTTATTCAATCTGTATATTGAGCAAGCAGTAAAGGAAACAAAAGAAAAATTCGGAGTAGGAATTGAAATCCATGGTGAAGAAATAAAAACTTTGAGGTTCGCCGATGGCATTGTAATTCTGTCAGAGACAGCAAAGGACCTGGAAGAGTAGTTGAATGAATTGGACAGTGTCTTGAAAGGAAGATATAAGATGTACACCAACAAAGCAAGACGAGGATAATGGAATGTAGTCGAGTTAACTCGGGCGATGCTGAGGGAATTAGATTAGGAAATGAGACACTTAAAGTAGTAAAGGAGTTTTGCTATTTGGGGAGCAAAATAACTGATGATGGTCGAAGTAGAGAGGATATCAAATGTAGACTGGCAATGGCAAGGAAAGCGTTTCTGAAGAAGAGAAATTTGTTAACATCGAGTATAGATTTAAGTGTCAGGAAGTCATTTCTGAAAGTATTTGTATGGAGTGTAGCCATGCATGGAAGTAAAACATGTACGATAAATAGTTTGGACAAGAAGAGAATAGAAGCTTTCGAAATGTGGTGTTACAGAAGAACGCTGAAGATTAGATGGGTAGATCACATAACTAATGAGGAGGTATTGAAGAGAATTGGGGAGAAGAGAAATTTGTTGCAAAACTTGACTAGAAGAAGGGATTGGTTGGTAGGAGATGATCTGGGGCATCAAGAAATCACCAATTTAGTATTGGATGGCAGCGTGGAGGGTAAAAATCGTAGAGGGAGACCAAGAGATGAATACACTAAGCAGATTCAGAAGGATGTAGGTTGCAGTAGGTACTGGGAAATGAAGAAGCTTGCACAGGATAGAGCAGCATGAAGAGCTACATCAAACCAGTCTCTGTACTGAAGACCATAACAATATAACATGGACAGATTAGTCCTCAGGCAAAGAACGCTTCGATACGCAGGGAATTGTAACTCCCTTACAGTCCCTGGCCCTGATCATTCCCAACTCAATATTCATGTAATGCTTGGCAGTTTGATCTAACAAATTTTGGAAAATTCGACTCTTCGAAGATTATGAGGAGCTGTTCGACCATTGTATCCCAGGATTTTTAACTCCCTAAGCACAGTCATTCAGCAAAACTTTAGAACTCATGAGTTATACCTTTCATTGATTTCATGCAATTTTTACAGCCTGCTTCCGCAGTGGTCAACCGTCATTGTATGTCTGTACATGAAGTTTGTCTGGTCTTGGTTTAGCTTTGATTGTGCCTTCGTGTTTTCACTTCTCAGTCACATCACCAACAGTTGACTTTGGCAGCTTATATTGTATTGTATTGAACTGGGCACCTAGAAACGACGGAGAGGCTTCGTCCCCGCCGTAGCCCGCAGTGGTTCAGTGGTTCACAACCCCACAAGAGGCTAAGCAGTCCACTCACCCCACCGCCGCCCCCCACCGAACCCAGGGTTATTGTGCGATTCGGCCCCTCGTGCCCCCCCCCCCCCCCCTCCAGGAACGTCCCACACCAGACGAGTGTAACCCCAAATGTTTGCGTGGTAGACTAATTATGATGTACGCGTACGCAGAGACAGTGTTTGCGCAGCAATCGACGACATAGTGCAACTGAGGCGGAGTAAGTTGGACCAGCCCGCATTCGCCGAGGCAGATGGAAAACCATCCACAGGTTACAGATGAGGGCATAGCAGCCTCCGCCGAAGAAGATCTCACGACCGACGCGCTGTCTTGTGCACTGGTAAAAGACGACAGGTTGGTGGAAAGAACAGTTAGGGTCTCTTATTCAATATTTCCAGCTTCCAGATCTAACATCCAAAGGACACGCATAATTTATAACATTCTGACAAAGACATTCCAGTTCCCTAACCTCACTGCCGTTAAGGAGACCGCGAGGCTTAAAGAAATCATTGCGACCATGAAATAATTACGAAGATAGTTTCCTAAACGTTTTTGCCCGCATCTCGTGGTCGTGCGGTAGCGTTCTCGCTTCCCACGCCCGGGTTCCCGGGTTCGATTCCCGGCGGGGTCAGGGATTTTCTCTGCCTCGTGATGGCTGGGTGTTGTGTGCTGTCCTTAGGTTAGTTAGGTTTAAGTAGTTCTAAGTTCTAGGGGACTTATGACCACAGCAGTTGAGTCCCATAGTGCTCAGAGCCATTTGAACCATTTTGAACCTAAACGTTTTGAGGACACTCTGAATCTTACATCTGTTTTCCATAGAGTTTGCCGCTTTACTTGAAAGCGAATTTTGCATAGGAAAATGTAACCAATTGGCCTCCAAAGTAATTCCTGTTTTAATGACAAATCTGTTTACGGTAAAACTTTTCCAGGCGTTTACATTGCTGCCCTCAGGAAAAGTTTCCACGTCTCCGTGGTGAGGTAGGAAAAGTTCTACAATACTTCTATCGACATATTTGGTGAAAGAAGTCACAATTACGTGGCAACTTAATTGCGATAATCTGCGAAACTGCCTGCCTCAGTCCGTATGCTGACTGTTTGTACCAGATAAAAATTATATTATGTCTTCAGCGCACCGAAAATAATTAAACAATTCTGAAAATTTGCTTTGTTTGTGACCTATGTTGTTGAGAAATTTAAATATAAAACCAAGTTGTATGAAGCGCTACTGCAATGCCATTTAAATGCGATGCGTTCGCAGTTTCCCCCTTTCCCCCTCGTCGCACTCAGACAGCGGGTCGTAGCGTGGGGGAGGGGGGGTGGGGGGGAATACGTAGCAAGGGCGAGCGCTATGGGATTTATGCCAGGGCACAGCCTGTGAGTCGAAATCTTGGCCGACCATGTTCTAAACCAACTTTTTCCCTACCGTATCATTACAAACTGGAAAAATTAGTTGTACTATATGGAACCAGACGAAAAACGAAAGATACAAGGTCTGACTACATCCCAGTTATAATATACCCCAGTTATCAGTACGTAACTGATCGATCTATTCTAACTAACGTAGCGACAGGAACGTTCTCTTTCCAACACGGCAACTCTCTCTCTCTCTCTGATTTCATTGTTTATTAAACATTTTCACCTCGAGTAGTCAAAATGCTGTAATGCTCTTATGTGCAGCTGCTGATTATGTGTAGAGAAATACTGAAAAAGTGCTAACATTTGAAGAAGTGACAGATGCCCGAGACATGTCAGCTACCTATAACACAGTTGCTCAACTCTATAAATCGTTATTGGTATTATTATTGCTGTTGTTGTAATTTTCCTTAATTTTCACAACAGTGATTACGTTCGTGGGTATAGACGAGTCTAAACCAGGCTCTTTTTCAGCTTCCTGAGGATTAGGGCTGTTGACTGATTTTACAATACTTTACTCAAGATACGTGTAGCTCCAAACAGTACTATATATTGTATTTCACTGACTTTCACTACATTCTGTTATACTAGACAGTGATTTCTTCAAGTTACGTAATGCTGATCCCAGAGTACCAACGACGAGAGGATGACGTCACTCCGTACACTCCACATTCGAGTGACCTCGATGCTCGTCACATCCTCATATGTCAGTTGTTTCTGAGCCGCCTTATCATTAATGTTTCCATCACAGGAAAATGAAATTCAGTTAAGAGGCATGACCTTTTTATCTGGCTGAGGTGCTTCAAAGTCAGACATATTAGGAGCTTCCGTTCGGTTGGTATATACTTGTTAATCGTACAGGGCTGCGTTACGACGAGCTGTCGTAACCGCTTTATGTGTGGGGTCGTGTCATACATTGGAAGATGTGATGCTCTTGGAGCTCTGCATGTTTGCCAGTTGGTTGTGCCCTTTCAGATGTTCATTCTTCACCAAGACAGGGTAACCTAATATTACCTGGTTCGTTGTCTCAGAGTGCGGTCCACAAATCCGACATCTATCCCATTAAGTGGTTTTTGTAATTACTTTTCCAAAGTTGTAACTCTTCATCTATTAGACTGTGCCCTCATGTTTCCACATGTAAGCCACAGATGCGTCTGATCTCAGTAAATGTTAAAGCAATACAGAAGGTTTCGACACTGACCACGCAGAGATTGTTGTCTGCAGGTTTGTTTTAGCTTCTTCTGAGATTCGGCCTCATTGTTAAGTTGCAAAATCGCGTCAGCATCAGTACTTTTTGAATTCTCTGGGAGGTTTCTTGCAACCATCTTAGTCTGGGCGGTAATTTCACTGTTTCCATTTGCCATCTCAGGCGGTATTATTTGACTCACTAGCGGTTCATTTACGTGCCGGGTCATATACCTGCCACATTCAACTACAACATTATACTCGTAATACGCACCACTATTTGTCTCAGACCTCGTCCTCCTTCCTTATGTGTCACGTGTAGTCTGTCGATGTCGTCACTGGAACCTGTTATTATTATTATTATTATTATTATTATTTGTTCTTTGCGAACGCGTAGATTATAAGCTAGCTAATCTACAGTTCAGCCACCGTCACATAAAGCATTTTGCGACTGAACTTTAGGATGCGGCAGAATTTCAAAAGAGTCATTTTGATGTTTCGTATCACTTGAGTTGCACCTGTTCTTAAATACATACTATATTGAACTTCGGAAGAACGATGTATCCTACTGGTATAGTGGGATACAGAGCTGAATTTCGGAAGACGAGGACGTTTGTAGCCATGCCAGTATGTGGACCGAAAAGCAAGCACATGAATGTGGGGAAAGGACAAGTGGATTCGTTGTGAGGATGTCACGCATGGCTGGAGCCATACGGAGAGCCACTGCCGGCGGCTGGCGATGCGCCAGCATGCTCCAGAAAGTGCACAGCCAAGGGTCAGTATTACTGAAGTAAAAGTGAAGCTAAAGTTTTGCCTCATCACAACAACCTAATGGACAGCATAACTTGGATCAAATACGAGGGACGTTCCATATTGATTTACTTTTCTTTTTTTTTTTTTTTTCATCGTTCATGAGACATCATTTGACTCATCAGTACAACTGTATATAATTATCACTTAGTCTAACGGTAAGAGGCAGGATAATCACTAGAAGTGTAATCCCTGCACAGTACAACCAGGTTTCTCAACTGCTGCCTACGTGAGAGTACAATATGGAGCGTGATATCAACAACAGCGTTAGACCGCGTGGTTCCTGCGGAAGGAGGGTGTAAATACTGCGGATATTCATAGACAATTGGCGGCAGTGTGTGGAGCGTGAGCACCGTCAAGGCAAGTGCTCTTGCAACACGACGACGTCATACGAGTTGGAAAACCATCGCTCCTGTCGCTAAGATTGGTCTCCGTGTACTACTACACGCATCGCATTCTCTTGACCTGGCCCCCTTAAACTTCTGCAGGCCCTCCTAGAACCATTTTTCTGTCGCACCCAATGCAGGGCAGCTGCTCGCAGTTCCTGGAAATCTGCGAAATAACGTCCGCGCAAAGGTTTCTTCACATCCTTGCATTGAGTAATCAGTAAATAAAACCAAAGAGAAATTTTTAAAGGGAACAAAGATTCCGGAAGAATGAAAAAAAGCTTTGAGGCTTTGCTGATTATATGGTAATTCTGTCAGAGGTCGGTTGACATAATTAGAAGGGGCCACATCAGGAGAACACGGCGGGTGTAGCATTACCTGGAATCCCACTTCAATTATGGTAGCCGTGGTTTTCCGACTCCTATGGAAATTAACGTCGTGTTGCAAGAGCATTTCTCGTGATTTTGCATACTCTCCACACACTGTCACCAATCGATTGCGAATATCTGCAGCTTTTAGACCCTCTTTCCACAAAATTACGTCATCCAACACTGTCATTAATGTCACACTCCATGTTGTCCGCACACGTAATGGCAGCAGCTGGAAAAATTGAATGCACTGTGCAGGTATTACACTTCTAGTACTCGTAATTGTTCTGTCACCTACGATTAGACCAAAGTACTACGTACTTGCAACTGTCATTACAGTTGCAAGTACGTAGTACTTTGGTCTAATCGTAGGTGACAGTCAAATGGTGCATCGTAATTGACATAAAAAAATAAAGTGTAAATCTGTAATTCAATATTTCGTATAACTTTTCTCAGTCGAAGGACGTGAGAGGTAGGCACTAATTAAGAAGGCAGTGAGATAGGGTTTTAGCCTGCACCCCATGTTATTCAAAAAAATGGTTCCAAAGGCTCTAAGCACTATGGGACGTAACATCTGAGGTCATCAGTCCCCTAGAACTTAGAACTACTTAAACCTAACTAACCTAAGGACATCACACACATCCATGCCCAAGGCAGGATTCGAAACTGCGACCGCAGCAGCAGAGCGGTTCCGGACTGAAGCGCCTATAACCGCTCGGCCACAGCGGCCGGCCCATATTATTCAATCCTTGCATTGAGTAATCAGTAAATAAAACCAAAGAGAAATTTTTAAAGGGAACAAAGATTCCGGAAGAATGAAAAAAAGCTTTGAGGCTTTGCTGATTATATGGTAATTCTGTCAGAGGTCGGTTGAATGGATGTTACATGACGAACATCAACAAACATAGTACGTGTAGAAAGGTAATGGAGTGTAGCTGAATTAAATCAAGTAATGCTGAGGCAATTAGACTACGAAATGAGACACTGGAAGTGGCAGATGACTTTTGCTGTCTCGCCAGAAAATTATTGACAATGGCGGAAGTAAAGAGAATATAAATTACAAACTTGCAATAATAAGAAAAACTTTTCTCAAAAAGAGAAACATTTCAAGAAATAATAAAATACTGACTGTATTACGAACTATTGTCTATTAGTACTTCTTGTAGTACAGCCTCATTGGACGTCAAACGTGGGCGATAAACACCTCTTGATACTCGTACTGCAGAAAATCCCAAGGATTAGATAGATACCGAACGAATGGGGAAAGAGGAAAGTTACGGTACAACTTGATTAATGTAAGTGATTCGTTGATAGAACACAGACTGAGACATCAAGTGATCACTAAATTGGCAATGGAGGAAAATGGTAAGAGGCAAAATTCGTGGAGTTTTTTTTTTCTTTATTGTTATTTCATTCCCTTGCTCCATGTGGGCAGACGTGGGCTGGCAGCGGTAGAATTCGCCGCTATTCAGCCAAGAGACAACATAAAATATCACAGGAGAAAAATACATACATAAAATATGGGGATAAAATATGAAGTTTACACATGAGAAGGGGAAACAAGTGAAGTTAAAATATACAAAAAAGGGTAGTTTCAGGAGGCATAAAATCCATAACTAAAATGGCACTCGATGAAGATGTAGCACATAAACACTGGTGGCACGAGGAGCTCAATTATATACGGCGTTCACAGTATGGCAGCCACACGGGGCAATGACAATGAACACACTCACTGCACCTACGTAACATACACGGCGAGCACCTATGCATGAGAGACAGTAACTGGATTAAAACTGGAAAGACCTGCCAAGGGAGGGGAGGTTAGAGAGGAGGGAGAGAGGAAAGAGAGAAGGGGGTGTCAGTGAAGGAGAGAGGGCAGGAAGGGGCGGAAAGGGGGCAGTTGGCAGTACACCAGGGGACAGGAGATGGGGTGGGTGGGGAGGGAGCTGCCCAGGAAGGAGTGTAAGTACTGAGAAATGAGAAGTGAGAAGGATAGGGGGTAGAAGGGTGAAACAGCAGAGGGGGAGGGGAAAGAGAGGGAGCCCTGTTGAGGAGGGGAGAGGAAGAGAAGGGTCAGAGTTGGAAGGAAGGATAAATACTGGGGTGAAGCACATTATCTGGAATGGAGAGATGGTGGAAATTTCTTTGGGAGAGGAGATGGAGGATATGGAGGTGGAGAAATGGTGGGACATATCAGTAGAGGCGCAGCAGTGGTAGAGGAAAGGAGACACCGGAAGGTGAGGGGGATCAAGGCAGCAGTTGGTGTAGAGGCTGGAGATGTGTTCAAGGAAAAGGAGGACATGTGGGTAAGGGATGAGGTCGTGGATGATCCTCATGGGGGATGGGAGATGTATACAGAAAGTGAGGTAGAGCACATGGCATTCAACGATTATGAGGGCTTTACAGAGTTTAGGATGGACAGAGATCCAGGTGACAGTGTAGTAACAAAGAATGGGATGGACCAAGGATTTGTAGGTATGATGGATGGTAGAAGGATGCAGTCCCCGTGTCCAGCCAGACAGGAGTTTCAGGAGGTGGGGTCTATTGTGGACTTTGCATTGGATGGTTTGGAAATGGGGAGTCCAGGTGAGGTGACAGACAAGGGTGAGGTCAAGGTATTTCGAGATGGGAGTAAGTTGGATAGGAGGGTCGTAGATGATAAGGTAGAATTCTTGGAGCCAGAAGGAGGGGGTGGTACATTCTATAACAATTGCCTGGGTTTTGAAAGGTTACACCAAGCAATAAACTGGTTTAGGTGGGTTTGGAGGGAGCTCTCGGACCACTGAAGGGCAAGATAGAGGGCAAGTAAGGCAGTGTCCTCAGCGTATTGAAGGAAATGAATTGGTGCGCGTGGTTTGGGCATAGCAGCGGCGTACAGGAGGTATAGGAGAGGAGAAAGAACAGAGCCCTGGGACACACCTGCAGTAGGGTAGAAGATACGGTAATTGATATTATCAGTGGTGACATAGGAAGGATGGAGGGAGAGGAAGGAGGCAATGAGAGTAATGAAGTTGACAGGAAAGGCACAGGTCTGGAGATTGAAAAGGAGCCCAGAATGCCATATGGTCAAGGGAAATAAAAATAGCACAACAACGAAGTTAAGTTGGAGGGAGAGGAGATGGGTAAGGTTAAGGAGATGGTCGTCGGTGGAGAAGGAGGGCTGGAAACCACGCTGGGTAAGAGGATGATGGACACGGCGGGAGGGGATGGACTCGAAGACCTTACTGAACACAGAGGTGAGGCGTAAGGGGCGATTGGAGGAGATGTCAGAAGGGGGTCTGTTGGGTTTAAGGAACAACAGGATGTGGGAGATCTTCCACAGGTCAGGATATAAGCCAGTGGAGAGGATGGTGTTGTACAGGTTGTCAATAGCGGCGAGAAAGGAGAGAGGGCATTCCTTGAGGTGGCAGTAGGTGATGCAATCGCGACCAGTGGCAGGGTTAGTTTTGGAGTGAAGGATGAGTTCAATTCTGAGGGCAGCAATTGGTCAAAGTACTGGAAGCTGGGAGCAAGTGGTGGGACAGTGGTATCGGTGCGGTCAAGGACATCAGGAAAGAGAAAGTAATCAAAGTGAGGGTCATAGAGTATGGAGAAGACTTCGGAGAGGTGGAAAGCAAAATGGTTAGCTTTACTGAGGTTGTCAGGGAAGGGGTGAGTGCATGGAGGGGTGGATAATGCGGGGCGGGATGGCTACCAGTAAGGTGGTGGATGGTGGACCATTACTTGGAGGAGTTGACAGTGATGTTGGCGTTAAGTCGTGTGCATGTATGGCGACAGTTTCGGCGTTTCTTTGCTGTCAGAAGATTTCGAAGTTATCTTTGTAACTGCCAGTGGCAGAGGAATGTGTCTCGGTCACAAATGCAGAGGAAGGAATGGTGGAGCCGGCAGGATTCACGGAGGAGTACGGTCTATGGAAGAAGGGTAGGATGGTGGAGGTGGATAGGTTTGATGAGAACGTGAGCCGCCACAGCATCAGAGATTGTATTCTAGAAGAAGGCGTGAGCGATGTCATCAGGATGGTGGAAGGGAAGGGTAAATTTGTGGAGGGGGACAAAGGCTCGAATACAGTAAGCAGATTCAAGTGGATGTCGGTTGCAGCAGCTATACAGATATAAAGCGGCTTATACACGATAGACTAGCGCGGAGAGCTGCTAAAGAACAGTCTTCAGACTGAAGAACATAACAACAATAATTTATTATAAAAAGTAAGTTGACTTTTCTTCCCTGGGATATATTATCTTTTTGATTTATTTAGAGACTAGAGACCCACCCGAGCCTTGCACAGTTATCACTAAGCGTCTACGATCACACGTATTGTCTGGCATAGCAGTAATTTTGTTTAGAGAGTTGTGGGAAGAGCTACGCGTAGAGTTATGATTACAAATTCAGAGAACGAAGTCAGGTAACTGAACATCATAGTTTGCTTAGAATTTAAACAGGTTAAGCAGCGCACACAAGGACAGTTCTCAGCAGGCACGAACGTTATCTGTTCCATATTTAATTAGCGTTTGGAGTGCCAACTTGGTCACTGAGGGGAGCCGCGAGCTGCCATGGCCCTCAGTCAGCATAGCTGCATCGCCAGTTGCACACATACTATGGACATTTGCCGGCCGCCTAACTGCAGCGTCAGTATGGTACGGTGCGCCTGATCGTAGTGGAGTTTGCCATGAGCTATGCCACTTGTCGGCTGCTCAACTCCAACGCAGTCCGGCACGAGATAAATTTTCTGTGTTACGTTTTCTCGCAGTTCCCAATGTAAACCACTGCAAAGAACCCTCTGCAATGCAAAATTGGTAGGATGTATTCTCTGCCACAGAACATTGATATGAAGCACCCTCTGTCATGCAACATCAGTATGAAACATGCTCTGCCGTGCTGCATAGGTGCGAAGTACCTTCTACCACACTCATTCAGGAGACAGTACCATTCGTTTCACAACATGGTCCGAAGCACACTCTGCCACACGACATCGATAGCAAGCATCCCTCTGCCACGCAATATTGGTAAAAAGCACTCTCTGCCATATAACGTCGGTATGGAGCACCCTCTACCATGTAACTTTGGTACACAGTACCCTCTGCCACACAACGTTGGTACAAAGCATCCTCTGCGCTGTAATATTTGTAAAAAGCACTCTTCACCATGCAGCATTAGTACGAAGCACCCTTCATCGCACAACGTTGCTACAAAGCACCCGCTGCCATGTAACACCAGCAAAATGCACCCTCTGTTGCACGAGGTTGGTATGACTTACCTTTTGCCACTAAACATAAGTAATAAGCACTCTCAGCCACATAACATCGGTACAGAGCACGCTTTGACCTGCGAAATCGGTACAAGTATCCTCCACCACACCCCACTGTACGAAACACCCTTGCCAAGTGGTAATAGAGATAGAAGGCATATGCTATTCAGTGCAAAAAATTTCTGAAAAACACCAGTGTACCACACATTTCAGAAATTGTTAACAATTTATACCTGTATTACGAGGCAAATATGCAAAATAAAAGTATTTGAGAAGAATAAGGTGTGAGACGGATGAGCTACGAAGGTGGATCATAGAAAACTGGGCAAATACTGTTACTCACATAGACAATTGATAAGATTTCATCCATCTTCAGCAACGGTATTTCTATTTATTTTTGACACTTGCAAATAATGCGATAATTATAAACTTCTGAAGAAGGGCACTAGGTGCCTAAAACCGGTGAAAGAAAGAAATTTTCCTTTGTGCAACTGGTTGCTGATTATTTAAAGAACTGATAATGTTTTCAAGAACCATTTTCTAAAGGCACAAATGTCGGGGGTTCTCATATCTCTCTCTCTTTTAACACCCAATATTTCCGAAATGTTGCATAAAGTATTTTCTTGAGAGATTGTCTGAAATTACTTTCCAGTCAAGTAGGATTTGGGAGGAAAGGAGCATGTAGACAACAGTGAGGATGGGAGTAGGGGAGCGAGGTGCTCTTTGGATAAAATATGACCCTGACCTCTCCTTCCACCATCCTCTTCACTTTCTTCCGCTCCCTCTACCAGTCCCCACCCTTCTCCACATCCCCTCTGCTCTCCCACTTCCATTCCTAAGCCACATCCCTTCCCTCCCTTCCTCTTTCCTAATCCATATATATTTATACTAGCTTTTGCCCCACAGCTTTACTCACATACTTGTTTGACACATATATTGCAGAGATCTCCACCAACTCGCTCTCTGTGTTCAGCTCTTCCCCCCTCCCATCTCTCTGCCCACCTCATCCTCCCATATGTATATCAAAATTATTGGCTCACTGCAGTGCTCATTCTCACGAACTAGTTAACACATTGAACAGCGCAAGTAAGAGACAAACTGAAGTTCATACTTTTAAGGTATTCTGAGTCAACCAAACGCAGGAAATAAATGCCAATAGGTCATTTTAGGAGGTATTTACTCCCTCCTCATCCCCATCCCCTTCCCTAGGGGTAATAGGGGTATCTCACTGCCACAGTACTTTTCTCCAAAAGTGAGACATGTATAAACCAAATTTGGTTGAAATTATTCTGTTTGTTCCCGAGTTACACTTCCATGTCACACCTATTCACCTCCACCCTCAGCGATAGAGTTGCTAGGTGGTCAAACTGTCACAGTAATTTTTTTCCACTTTGGAAGTGATAGTAGTGCCCAGTTTGGCAGAAATGCCTTCAGACATTACAGAGACTGGTCGATATACCACTGTCTTTGTGCCTCTCACCCCATACTAGTGTTCAGTTTGGCGTAAATGCCTTCAGACATTACAGAGACTCTCCAATACGTCACTGTCTTTGCACACACATACAAATGCACCCATCCACTCCCACTTGCCCTTTCTCACTCACTCATTCAGCCCAACGTATCTCTTTCAATACCACGACCACTGCTTACTATCTTCCAATATTTATTATTTTTCGGTCTCTTTCCCTCTGCCAGTGTGTCCTTCTCATTAAATATAAAACAGACCGAATATGTTCTCATGCCAAAATTTTTGGGAAAATTTTTAAAGGTGCTGGGGAATATAGAATGAGGCAGCTGATACTCCCCCTTTTCAGTCATAGTATTTTAAGCAGGAGCATGTTCAGCTTTTTATGCTCCTACAGGAACAGCATATCCGATATCAGAGTGACATGTAGTTGTATGCTATCCTTCAGATCAGGAAGAGTCCGGATATATCTCTGATAGATCCCACAACAGGAGTAACATGGATTTATGCTGGGGGTTCTGGAAGGCTACACATCTTGAAACTGTGGTCGTTACCGTAGTTTTCTCGAAGCAAATTTTTCACCTAACAGGCGATGTGGTGTCCCATCCTGCTCGAACTTAGTGGTGTGGACAAAGTTGCGTTATTGTGTTACACAAGGAGGTCCTCATAATGTGAAGATGTCACTGTGTGACATTACACGTATTTATGCGAGCTAATCAGCTGCCCATTATTGGTAAGAGATGAATTTGTTGGACGTCTGAAAGCTAGCGGGCCCACATCTCAGTGAGCGCCGCGGCAGTTCCAGCTTCCGGCTGAGTGACCGATAGGAGCGTGTCCATGTGCAGCAATAGTGCCGCTAGGAATTTGGACGGCTGATGCTCGCATTGCCTTTGTGCAGGAGATGCTCCAAGAAATGGCAGTGCGTCAGACAATATTAAAGATGGTTAAATTACAGCTCTTTGAGATTCGAAAATAACTCATAATAAATATTAATGCAAATCTGAATACATTTGCAATCTTAGAAGAATGAGGCTTATGCAATAATACAACAATATTTAAAACGACAGAAGTTGATACTTCACAGTGAATAAACATTTACACAATGAACCTCTGAATTAACAATTTCAACAAACAATATCTCAGATGATATCATTGAACTATACATACCACCTTGGAAAGCTACGTATCTGTATCTACATTATTTATTGATTTACGACGCCTTTTATATCTTTTTCAATATACAAATGTTTGTAAGAACATGCTATCCGCCACAAACAAGCAGCAAATGGATACAGAATGAGTACCTCACATTTTGTCATACTTTTGTATTTATTGTGTGTGTGTGTGTGTGTGTGTGTGTGTGTGCGTGTGTGTGTGTGAGTTCCTAAGGGACCAAACTGCTGAGGTAATCGGTCCCTAGACTTACACACTACTTAAACTAACTTATCCTAAGACCAACACATACACACCCATGCCCGATGGAGGACTCGAACCTCTGGCAGTAGGAGCCGCAGAGTCCGTGACATGGCGCCTCAAACAACGCGGCCATTCCGCGCGGCTGTTTATTGAACGGTTTACCATTCTGCCATAACTTTATTTAAATGTTGATTGCGAGTGCTATTAAAATGTGCTAATTTAAAAGTGGCCAGTCGCAAGTGTGAACGGACACCACAACTGAAAAGAGAACCAAAAGACGCCTCTGTCAAAAAGGCATAAATAATTGTTTAAATAATATATAACAACAATCTGTTATCATTTATCGTGAGCACACCTGCACAGAATACTGGCTTATTTATTTATGGACAAACCTTTATTTACAATTATTGTTAATTATCTGAGTGCGACATAATGTTTATAATATTTCTTTATTTAAATATTGTTGTTATACACTAGTTTAGTTCGGGAAGTGGTCAGCTTGAATCAAATCATATCTATAGAAAAGCGGAACACGACGGGAGTCAGTTGAAGATTGGGACTTCTCCAGTGAAGAGCCCATAGCCGGCTGGAGTGGCCGTGCGGTTCTAGGCGCAACAGTCTGGAGCCGAGCGACCGCTACGGTCGCAGGTTCAAATCCTGTCTCGGGAATGGAGGTGTGTGATGTCCTTAGGTTAGTTAGGTTTAATTAGTTCTAAGTTCTAGGCGACTGATGACCTTAGAAGTTAAGTCGCATAGTGCTCAGAGCCATTTTGAAGAGCCCATGGGAGCGAGTCTGGACACTTTACGTCGAGTTCTTGAAGAAGGCAGACCTACCGAAGATAACAGGTGATTGATTCTGGGCGGTGAACCGCCGCTACCATACCTTAGCTTCTGAAGGGACTTTATATTTTGAGAGGCCCGAACGTGTTCCAGAATAGGACTCTAATTTTTTCCGCTTGTATTATGGAACTGAGGGCAGACAGAGTATAGGCTACTATTCTTCATACCGGTTGTGTTAATTTGTGAATCATCATGTTGAACTCTGAACTGTTTTGAGCTGGAGAATGTTTGGCGTATTGTGGTCACGAAATGGACGTAGTTTTCGTGAGTCTTTAATGACTATTTAGTTTGGGGATTTTGCTACCGTTCTCGTAACTCTCTCAACGTAACATTACTGTATTTAATAATTGTATTTTCTGTCTGCATTTTAACTGAACATCGTAGGACCACTTCCAGTTTATTTGAGATGTCCTTTCTTGAATGAAAATTATTCAATATAAATCTCTGTCGTCTTGATCAGTTACAGGCGTTTGAATAGAACCTTTTTATTAAGTTATTCGTTTATCTTTTATTTTGTATTTCTGTGCATTTTATTAACTCACAATCTAGCCAATGTAAAGACTATTTGACCGCAGGATCACAGCTACAGTTTATTATTTGCAGCAAATTGGCTGCGCCGCATGAAAGCAGACGTGCGCGACTCAATCTTTGGACTAGATGGAGCTATTCTTTTTAAACAGAAGCGTGCATAGCCCCAGTATCTAAATTGCGAGTAACAGAGGTAAAGACGCAACTGATTCGCTCGTTTGGACTGCTGTTTGGAAGAGCAACTACTATCAGCAGTAACCATTAGGCACCGCCGCCATTGCACACCTAACAGGCCTGCGAGATGTCATCTCCTCGAAGAAAAACGGATCGAGAATGAAGGAGCTTGTGAAAGCGCACTATACAGTGTATGTTCCGGCACAACATGTTGCGGAGAAGAGCCCTATCCCCGGACACATGTCATCCATTTCCAGGCACGCCAAAAACCGAAGGGAAAAGTCACGGCGTTGAGCCTTTCTTGTGGCTTCATCTGGTGCACATTCTGCATATTGTAGGGATATCGGTGTAAACTGCGCCGCTAAATCTTTTAAAATCTTGACCAGGGGAGGGACAAGTCCCACGACATAGCTCGAGCACTGGCTAAACTTGAGGCGTGTGCTGCACGGTCGGCTAAAGCTACAGCAACTTCATCAACAACTGCCATGGAAATGAACCACCTCCCTCTCCCTGCTGCACCACCTAATTCATCTGTTTCTTCATACTTCTTGATATGTTCTTTATCCCCTTTATTGACATGGAGCCCCTTCGCAGCTGTTTCTGTCGGATATATTCCCGCGATACAGCGCCGCTACTGTTGCCGTTCTGATGAAACAATTTTACTAGCAGTCCAAGGTATTTCTTCTCAATATCCATTGCGTTTCGTAGGAAAAACTCCAACCTTCTTAACCCTTTAAACCAATAATCACTTCAGAAAAGAAATCAACACCCGTCGCCAAGCAACAAACATCATTCTGACTGCTTACAGCGCAATATTTTGACCTGGTTGCAGAAAGTGAAACTATTAGTTTTTCAGCATACTCCGCGAGTGAAACAGCTATGATGTTTCAGCGTCCTGTGACGTTTACAGTCCACATTGCAGCGCTCGGAACTCCGTCAGTTTAATTATAACCACTCGCCATATTAACGACCTTCCAGACAATGATACCAGTAATATCAGACTATTCGTAGATGGTGGAGTTATGTAAATGAAGTAGCCTCAAAAAACAACTTCGCAAATATTCAATCAGATTGTGATCAGATTTCATAGTAATCCAGAGACTGGCAGTTTTTTTTAAATATTTAGAAAATTAAAACCATGTACCTCACGAAATCAAAAAATCTCACATCGTAACATGAGAATATGAATGAGTCACAACCGGAATCGGTCAGCTAGTATAAATAAATGAGTGTAACAAAATGGTTCAAATGGCTCTGAGCACTATGTGACTCAACATCTGTGGTCATAAGTCCCCTATAACTTAGAACTGCTTAAACCTAACTAACCTAAGGACATCACACACATCCATGCCCGATGCAGGATTCGAACCTGCGACCGTAGCGGTCGCGCGGTTCCGGACTGAGTGTAACAAGTAGTAGGCTTTTGTACTCATACAAATGTGTCATATAATTACAAACTATGTAGGAAAGTTAATCCAACAGTGATAGAGAGTTCTTTAAATCTCGTCAAGGAAAAAAGAGTGGCAGGGTGTTTATAGTGGCGATAACATAGATGATAAATATAATGCTTTCCTTAACACATTTCTCTTTGATAGTTGCTTTCCATTAGAACGTTCTAAACTCGGTACTAGCAGTAATAAGCAACACGGGTAGCTGGATAGTGGGATAAGGACATCCAAGCGGTAATTATATGAAAATGTTAGAAGTAGTCACAATCAAGCTACAGTAGCCCATTACCAAGAGTGTTGTTTTATTAGGGAGGCAAAGAGTATGTGGTATGCAAATAGAATAGGTAATTCACAGTATAAAATTAAAACCATATGGTCAGTTGTGAAGGAATTTCTGGTCAGCAGCACAAGGGTGACGATATAAAGTCAGTTTGTCGTAAAAATATTTCTGTTACTGATAAATCAGATAGATGTACAGTATTTAATAATCATTAACTGAGCATTGCTGGTGAATTAAATAAAAAATTTAGTTTCTACAGAGAATATACAGGGTGTTACAAAAAGGTACGGCCAAACTTTCAGGAAACATTTCTCACACACAAAGAAAAAAATATGTTATGTGGGCATGTGTCCGGAAACGCTTACTTTCCATGTTAGAGCTCATTTTATTACTTCTCTTCAAATCACATTAATCATGGAATGGAAACACACAGCAACAGAACGTACCAGCGTGACTTCAAACACGTTGTTACAGGAAATGTTCAAAATGTCCTCCGTTAGCGAGGATACATGCATCCACCCTCCGTCGCATGGAATCCCTGATGCGCTGATGCAGCTCTGGAGAATGGCATATTGTATCACAGCCGCCCACAATACGAGCACCAACAGTCTCTACATTTGGTACCGGGGTTGTGTAGAAAAGAGCTTTCAAATGCCCCCATAAGTGAAAGTCAAGATGGTTGAGGTCAGGAGAGCGTGGAGGCCGTGGAATTGGTCCGCCTGTACCAATCCATCGGTCACCGAATCTGTTGTTGAGAAGCGTACGAACACTTCGACTGAAATGTGCAGGAGCTCCATCGTGCATGAACCACATGTTGTGTCGTACTTGTAAAGGCACATGTTCTAGCAGCACAGGTGGCGTCTTGATGAAGTGATTGCACAATTGCGTGCGGTTTCTCGTCAGCCCACACATGTTGATTGTGAAAATTTACAATTTGATCACGTTGGAATGAAGCCTCATCCGTAAAGAGAACATTTGCACTGAAATGAAGATTGACACATTGTTGGATGAACCATTCGCAGAAGTGTACCCGTGGAGGCCAATCAGCGGCTGATAGTGCCTGCACACGCTGTACATGGTACGGAAACAACTGGTTCTCCCGTAGCACTCCCCATACAGTGACGTGGTCAACGTTACCTTGTACAGCAGCAACTTCTCTGACGCTGACATTAGGGTTATCGTCAACTGCACGAAGAATTGCCTCGTCCATTGCAGGTGTCCTCGTCGTTCTACGTCTTCCCCAGTCGCGAGTCATAGGCTGGAATATTCCGTGCTCCCTAAGACGCCGATCAATTGCTTCCAACGTCTTCCTGTCGGGACACCTTCGTTCTGGAAATCTGTCTCGATACAAACGTACCGCGCCACGGCTATTGCCCCGTGCTAATCCATACATCAAATGGGCATCTGCCAACTCCGCAATTGTAAACTTGCACTGACTGCAAAACCACGTTCGTGATGAACACTAACCTGTTGATGCTACGTACTGACGTGCTTGATGCTAGTACTGTAGAGCAATGAGTCGCATATCAACACAAGCACCGAAGTCAACATTACCTTCCTTCAATTGGGCCAACTGGCGGTGAATCGAGGAAGTACAGTACATACTGACGAAACTAAAATGAGCTCTAACATGGAAATTAAGCGTTTCCGGACACATGTCCACATAACATCTTTTCTTTATTTGTGTGTGAGGAATGTTTTCTAAAAGTTTGGCCGTACCTTTTTGTAACACCCTGTATAACTTTCTTGGCAAATACCTTTCCAAGATTGATGTCTGAAATACTGCTCTGTGATACAAACAATGGGGAGACTGAGTCAATAATTAAATCACTGAAGACTAAGGATTCTCATGGATATGATGGAGTGCCTGGCAGAATATTAAAGGACTGTGCTGCACATGTTAGCTCTGTATTTGGCCATATTTGTAATTATTCCTTTAGGAGTGGTCAGTTTCCCGAACGATTAAAGTACTCAGTAGTAAAGCCGCTTTATAAAAAGGGAGAAAGGAATAATGTAGACCATTTTAGAACTATTTCTATGCCATTAGTGTTTGCTAAAGTTATTGAAAAGGCTGTGTATGTAAGGATAATTGATAATTTATATCACATGATTTGGTATCAAATGTACAGCTCGGCTTTAGAAGTCGTTTAACAACTGAAAATGCTATACTCTCTTTTCTCTGTGAGGTACTGGATGGGTTAAACGAAATGTTTCGAACGCTGGGCATATTTTTTGATTTACGTAAGGCGTTTGATTATGTTGATCACAAAATATTGCTCTATAAGTTGGACCATTACGGAGTACAGGGAGTAGCTCACAATTGGTTCACCTCTTACTTTAGCAACAGACAGCAAAAGGTCATTATTCACAATGTTGAGAATGGCTCTGATGTGGGGTCTGAGTGGGGCCACGTGGGGGTGCGCCAGGGATCAGTGTGGGGGCCACTCCTGTTCCTTATTTATATAAATGATATGCCCTCTAGTATTACGGGTAACTCTAAAACATTTATTTTTGCTGATGACACTAGCTTGGTAGTAAAGGAGTTTGTGCGCAACATTGGCTCGGTTTCAAATAGTGCATTTCATGATCTAAGGTCGTGGCTTGTATAAAATAAACTAATGCTAAATCACAGTAAAACTCAGTTTTTACAGTTTATAACACACAGTTCAACAAAACCTGACGTTTTAATTTTACAGAATGGGCATATGATTAGTGAAACTGGACAGTTCAAATTTATAGGTGTACAGATAGATAATAAACTGTCGTGGAAAGCCCATGTCAGGATCTTGTCCGAAGACTTAATGCTGCCATTTTTACTATTCGAACGGTATCTTAAGTGGGTGATCGTTCGACACGAAAATTAGTCTACTTTGCTTATTTTCATTCGCTTATGTCGTATGGTATTATATTTTGAGGTAACTCTTCCCAGTCTAAAAGGATATTTTTGGTTCAGAAACGGGCGATTCTGGCAATAAGTGGTGTAAGTTCACGAACCTCTTGTCGACCCTTGTTCACGAGTCTGGGTATTTTGGCATTGGCCTCTCAATATATATATATATATATATATATTTCTTACTGTCACTTCTTGTTAACAGTATTAGCTTATTCCCACGAATAAGCAGCTTTCGCTCAGTTAATAGTCGGCAGGAATCAAATCTGCATTTGGATCGCACTTCCTTTACTCTTGTGCAGAAATGTGTGCAGTATACTGCTGCATACATTTTAAATAAGATACTGCTCGAATTCAAACATCTTAGCAGTAATCCACGCGCTTTCAAATATAAACTGAAGAGATTCCTCATGGGTCACCCCTTCTATTCTATCGAGGAGTTCCTTGAAAAATTAAGCTGATTCTTGTTGTATTGTTGATCGCGTTTACTTAAACTTATGGATTTACTTTCTCGGGTTCATTTTTATGTTGGAGATTTGCTCCTCAATTTGGTCCTACGGAACTTGGCGTGTAAATAAAAAATAAAAAATGAAATGGAACGGACGCATAGACTGATCCATAGGTAAACCAAGCGGCAGATTTCGGTTGGTTGGTAGCATAACGTAGAAATACAGTCGGTTCACAAACGATTTTACTTGCAAAATATTTCTTGCGGACCATCCCCGTACATTATTCAGGTGTGTGGGACCTGTGCCAAATACGACAAAAAAGGATACTTTGCTGTCTCATGCGACGAAACCGCCGAAGAATAGGTCACGATATGATGTTAATTTTGTGATAAAAGCTACTCAGTGATGTGCATTCACATGAGTACATCACGTAAAGTTAACGGTGGTTCACGAAATGTATAACACTGAATAGAACTGAGATAAATACGAGTTAATTCCCGCGTGCATCTCCCACGACAGGTGAATGGATAGGTTGAATTACTCACATTACCACGAACGATGCCTTGATGGATTGCAGCGAATGGATGTGAATGTGATCTCAAGAAATATTGTGATCTAGTATGCAAACAGTACAGCTCTGTAAAGTGCACAAGGCAATAATATTACTAAGTTCTGTCGGACTCCGTCTTACGTGAAGCGCTAGTGTAACATCTCCTTTATTCCCCCTGCAGTTATGCGTTATCGCAGTAATATTTCAGCTTCATTGCAGTTCAGTACTCCGGAGGAGGACGTGAACGAGAACTCTACAATACAGACAAGTGGGACAAGCACATGGTCATTAAATATACCGGCCGGCCGCGGTGGTCTAGCGGTTCTAGGCGCTCAGTCAGGAACCGTGCGACTGCTACGGTCGCAGGTTCGAATCCTGCCTCGGGCATGGATGTGTGTGATGTCTTTAGGTTAGTTAGGTTTAAGTAGTTCTAAGTTCTAGGGGACTGATGATCTCAGATGTTAAGTCCCATAGTGCTCAGAGCCATTAAATATACATCTTTCTCCACCCATGACAACCAAATTAGTTCGCTTACAAAAGGGCAGCACGAATGGTGAACGGTTCGTTGCGCTCATGAGAGAGTGTCGCGAAGACACTGGAAATACTGGAGGGACAGACAGTTCAAGAGAGACACGAACTGTCCCATGAAAGCCTACTTAGGTCATTTCAAGAACTAGTTTTAAATGATGTACGTAGGAATTTACTACAACATCTTATGCATCGCTCCCGTAGGGACCGCAGAGACAACATTAGTCCAACTGAGGCGCCGTAAGAGGAGTTTCAGCAATCACTCATCCATCTCACACATATGAAAAAAAAAAAAAAAAAAAAAAAAAAAAAAACTTTAATAACTGGTATAGTGAAAATTAGCGTTCCCTTTACCCTTCACCGTGTCTGGCAAAGCATAAATGTAGATTTGTACGTAATACAGAGGTCGACGTAAATAAAATTTTGAACGTAATGTAGCTTGATATTCTGTTTAAGTAGAGAAAGCTATAGAGTTAGACTTGTACAGCGGGTGGACAAACGTATAGAAACACCAAAGGCCAATACATTATGATGCCTAATAGGCGTAGAAAAACCGTTGGCATTCAAAACGGCGTCCAGTCTTCTCGAAATGGATAGATGAGTGTCCTGTGAGATCTTAAAGGGAATTTTATACCATTCTTCCTGCAAAATAGTGGCACATTCAGGTAACAATGACGGAGTTGGACAGGGATCGCGCATCCTTTTGTTCAAACCAGACCACAAAGGCTCAATAATACTGAGATTTGGTGACTACGGTTGCCATGGTAAATGCAACAGTTTATCCTCGTGCTCACAAAAGCAGACTTTGACGATGCGAGTGTGTGAACAGGGGCCCTGCCGTCTCGGAACACCATGAAACGGACCTGATCAGCCGAAATGGGCACATAATCCTTGTCAGTAAAACGATCTCCCAGAGTAAACGTGGGGCGCCTGGAATATCACGATATAGCTACCCAGATCATCACCAAACCCTGCCATATTTCTCTGGCGGGACGTAAACTCGGCCAGAAGTTAGAAACAATGCGAAACAAGACTCATGTACCAAACCACATTCTTACATTGCTCCATAGTCCAAGTTTTATGGCTTCAGTACCGCGATTTCCCGTTACCGGCATTTGCATCACAGATTCCAGCTCGCTCTTCAGTTCCTTGCCTTTGGAGCTCCCTTTGGTTTTTAGTGCTGAGAAGGTTCTGCAGTGTCTTTTGCAACTGCCGTCCTCTTAATTGTCTTCACAATCCTCTTCAATTACCGTCAGCCACGATCACTCAACACACACTTTCGTCCGCATTGAGACTTAACGGATGAGGATTTCGCACATTCCCTGTGTGCGGTACAAATCTTCGATACGGTGCCTCTTGAAATACAATGCACTTCGGATACCTTGGATATCGAATCACCCACCATACGAGTACTAACAACTTCCCCACACTCGAACGCGCTTAACTGCGACCCGCCCTTGAAACCTATTGAGGACGTTGCACAAGTGTCATTCGTAGTCGAATACAACAGCGAAAACTGCAAGCTTTCCATATTTTCGTAAAACCTCTACTTACAATGGAAAATGCCGCATAGGATAATGGTAGCAACTGTATCTCTAGCTCGAATTAGCCGGGTGGTGCGTTTGTCGGAAACGCGTGACCGCAGCTGCAGCTACGGTAAGCAGGCTAACGATCTGGGGGACACGTGGGCCGTCTGCTTTAAGCGTGCCACGCCGGCTGTCCCACTTGCCGGGCCGGGGCGTGTCCGGTTTCAGCGCATCGAGAGCCGCCCGTCACCCAAGAGGCGATGCTTCACGTCGAACCTTCAGGAAACGCCACGAGCGCCACGCGAACTGACCACTGTACCGGTACCGCTGGAAAACATCAGCGTGATCCACAAACATTTCTTCACTGGCATCGTAAAGTCTAAACTAGCAACAAAACACTTAACATCCGTAGGAAACAAACATCGATAGTATCTGTATGTGCGATCAGTTTGGTTCCGTCGGATGATCTGTGAGGCATTTCGTGGACTTTGCTGTTGTCTACAGAAAAACTGCAACCCCAGACGACTTCAGCCAAACACATGAAGACCTACAGAAGTTTGGCGATATTTACAGGGACTGGCAGTTGAACCTGCAGGGAAATACATCTACATGGTTACTCTGTAAATCACACTTCAGTGCCTGGCAGAGGGATCATCGAACCACCTTCACAATAATTCTCTATTATTCCACTCTCGAACGGCGCGTGAAATAAACTAACACCTTAATCTTTCCGTGCGAGATCTGATTTCCCTTATTTTCTCCCAATGTAGGTCGGCGTAATCAAAATATTTTCGCATTCGGAGAAGAAAATTGGTAATTGAAATTTCGTGAGAGGAGCCCGCCGCAACGAGAAACGCCTTTGTTTTAATTATGTCCACCCCAAATCAGGTATCATATCCGTGACAGTCTCTCCCTTATTTCTCAATAACACAAAACGTGCTGCATTTCCTTGAACTTTGCCGATGTACTCCGTTAGCCCTATCTGGTGAGCATCCCACACCATGCAGCAGTAGTCCAAAAGAGGACGAACAAACCTAATGTAGGCGGCCTCTTTAGTAGATTTGTTGCAACTTCTATGTGTTCTACCAATAAAACGCAGTCTTCGGTTCACCTTCCCCACATTTTCTATGCGTTCTTTCCCATCTAAGTTGTTCGTAATTTTCATACCACACAGATATCTCATTTAAATCGTTTTGCAAATAGGTTTTGTTTTGATCTTCTGATGTATTTACAAAACGATAAACGACAGCATCATCTGCAAACAACCCAAGACGGCTGCTCGGTTTGTTTCCTAAATCGTTTACGTAGATAAGGAACAACAGAGGGTCTATAACACTACCTTGGGGAACGCCAGAAATCACTTCTGTTTTACTCGATAACTTTCCGTCAATTACTACGAACTGTGGCCTCTCTGACAGTCACATAACTGAGACGATATTCCATAGGCAGGCAGTTTGGTTAGAAGACGCTTGTGAGCTACGGCGTCAACAGACTTCTGGAAACCTAGAAATACGCATCAATCTGGGATCCCTTGTCGGTAGCAGTCAACACTTCGTTGAGTAAAGGTATATTTCACTTGAACGATGTTTTCTAAATCCGTGTTGACTGTGTGTCAATAGACCGTTCTCTTCGAGGCAATTCATAATTTTTCGAACACAATATATGTTCCCAAATCCTGCTCCATACCGACGTGAATGATATGAGTCTGTAATTTAGGGGATTACCGCTGTTGCCTATCTTGAATATTGGTGTGACCGGTGCAACTGCAGTCTTTTGGTACGAATATTTCGGCGAGCGAGCGGTTTATATGACGTTAGGTAAGGAGCTATTGCATCAGCACACTCTCAAAAGAACCTAGCTGATATACAGTCTGGACCGGAAGACTTGCTTTTATTAAGTGATTTAAGTTGCGTTACTAGTCCGAGGATATTTGCTTCTAAGTTACTTGTTACTTGTGTGGACAACTATTCCTGACTCGAATTCTGGAATATTTCCTTCAGCTTCTTTGGTGAAGAAATTTCGGAAGGCTACCTTTAATAACTGCTTTAGCAACACTATCAACATAGTACTTCCATTGCTATCGCGCAGAGAAGGCATTGATTGTCTCTTGGATTTTCTGTCAGGTTTCGAAACAAAGTTTCATAGTGGAAACTATTATAACTATGTCGAACTGAATCCAGGGCTAAATTTCAGCTTCTGTATAAAAATCCGCCAATAATGGGGATTCTGCGTTCGTTTAAATTTGACATGCTTGTTTCGTTGTTTCTGCAACAGTGTTCCGACCTGTTTTGTGTATCATGGGGAATCAGCTCCCTCGTTTGGTAATTTACTTAGCATAAATCTCTCAATTCCTGTCGATACTACTTCTTTGGTCTCAAGCCATATGTGGTCAGTTCTTCTTCATTGTTACTGTGGAATGAGTGGAGATTGCCTCTCAGGAAAGCGTGAAGCGAGTTTTTATCTGTTTTCTTGAATAGATACATGTTCCATTTATTTTTGGAGGATTTGGGAGTTACGGTATTCAGTCTCGCTACGATAACCCTGTGTTCACTAATCCCTGTATTCGTTTTGAAGCTCCTTGTTAGCTCCGGATTGTTTGTTGCTAAGAGATGAAATGTGTTTCCAAAACCGTTTACTATTCGAGTGGGCTCATGAACTAACTGCTCGAAATAATTTTCAGAAAATTGGTTTAGCACAGTTTCGGATGTTGTTTTATGCGTACCTTCGGATTTAAACATGCATTTTTCCCAACAGATTGAGGGTAAATTAAAGTCACCACCGGCTATAATTGTATGAGTAGGGTAAATATTTAAAAGTAGACTCAATTTTTGTTTAAACTTTTCAACAGTTGTATCATCTGATTTGGGAGGTCGGTAAAAGGACCCAATTATTATTTTATCCCGGTTGCCAAGAGTGACCTCTATCCATACTAACTTGCAGCAGCTATCTACTTCAGTGTCGGTACAAGATAAACTGCTTCCAACAGCAACAAACACGCCACCGCCAACTGTATTTAAGCCTACTTTCTAAACACCGTTAGGTCCTTCGCAAAAATTGCGGCTGAACTTATCTCCCTCTTTAGCCAGCATTCAGTGTCTATAACGATTTGAGCACCAGTGCTTTCTATTAGCGCTTGAAGCTCTGGTACTTTCCGAACATAGCTACGACAATTTACAACTGTTACACCGATGGTTCCTACATCTACGTTCTTCCTGTGTTCGATCTGCACCCTTCGAGACTGAAACCCTTTTTTTGTTCCCCCGAGACCCTCTAAGCTACAACACCGCACAGTCCACGCCACACAGCCCCTGCTACCCGTGTAGCCGCCTCCTGCCTGTAATGGACTCCTGGCCTATTTAGCAAAACCCGAAACCCATCACCGTATGGCACAAGTCGAGGAATCTGCAGCCTACCCGTTCGCAGAGCATGCTGAGCCTCTGATTCAGATCTACAGCCGTGACCTGAAGTCAGAGTCAATGGGTCCCAACACCGTGACGTCCAGAGTGGCAGCGCTGTTCCTCTCCAAAACGATGGAAGAATAAGATCTCTCCACTCGTCATGGTCATACTAGCCGACGATGGTCTTCCGGTGTAGTGCAGAACTACAATTCTTCGCTAAACACTATGCGAAGCCATTTATCAACAGTCCATGCTTCCCAATCATGGCACATTCTAAATGCAGAGTTTGGTTATGGGAAGATGCTTATGAGTGTAATAAAAATAATCATAATAATTCACTCCCAACAGACCTCGGAAGGGGCAGTGGGACCAACCAACTAAAGTGTTATCCTCAGCCGACAGGCGTCAGTGGATGCGGATATGGAAGGGCATGTGGTCAGCACACCACTCTTGTCAGCTTTCGTGATCGGAGCCGTTCCTTCTGAGCCAAGTAGCTCCTCAACTGGCCTCACAAGTGATGAGTGCATCCCGCTTGCCAACAGCGCTCGGCAGACCCAGACGATCACTCACCCATGTGCTAGTTCGACAATTTCGATGTTCTGATGGGAACCGGTCTTACCACTGTGATAGGCTGTTTGCCAACAATAATGATAACAAAAATTAAATATACAGGGTGATTCAAAAAGAATACCACAACTTTAGGAATTTAAAACTCTGCAACGACAAAAGGCAGAGCTAAGCACTATCTGTCGGCGAATTAAGGGAGCTATAAAGTTTCATTTAGTTGTACATTTGTTCGCTTGAGGCGCTGTTGACTAGGCGTCAGCGTCAGTTGATGCTAAGATGGCGACCGCTCAACAGAAAGCTTTTTGTGTTATTGAGTACGGCAGAAGTGAATCGACGACAGTTGTTCAGCGTGCATTTCGAACGAAGTATGGTGTTAAACCTCCTGATAGGTGGTGTATTAAACGTTGGTATAAACAGTTTACATAGAATGGTTTTCTGTGCCATTTCAGCCAATAAAGTTTTTGGTCCCTCTTTCTTTGAAGGTGCTACTGTAACTGGACTACAGTATCTGGAGATGTTAGAGAATTGGCTGTTCCCTCAGCTCGAACAAGAAGCACAACAATTCATATTTCAGCAGGATGGAGCGCCACCACATTGGCACTTATCTGTCCGTAACTATCTGAACGTCAACTACCCGAGGCGATGGATCGGCCGCCAGGCAGCCCGTGACAGAGCACCTCATCACTGGCCTCCAAGAAGCCCTGATCTTACCCCCTGCGATTTTTTCTTATGGGGGTATGTTAAGGATATGGTGTTTCGGCCACCTCTCCCAGCCACCATTGATGATTTGAAACGAGAAATAACAGCAGCTATCCAAACTGTTACGCCTGATATGCTACAGAGAGTGTGGAACGAGTTGGAGTATCGGGTTGATATTGCTCGTGTGTCTGGAGGGGGCCATAT
Organism: Schistocerca nitens; assembly: GCF_023898315.1. NCBI lineage: Eukaryota > Metazoa > Arthropoda > Insecta > Orthoptera > Acrididae > Schistocerca > Schistocerca nitens. The sequence continues at coordinate 817,163,361 of NC_064614.1, forward strand.
TGAACATCTCTGAACTTGTTTTTGAGTGAAAAAAAACCTTTTTAAATACTCTTTGTAATGATGTATAACAGAAGGTTATATTATGTTTCTTTCATTAAATACACATTTTTAAAGTTGTGGTATTCTTTTTGAATCGCCCTGTATAAAACAGAAGAAAAGTAAGTAAGAAAAGAAGATAAGAAGAAGGAATGTAAAAACATCATAACTGGGAGAAAAAGAGGATAATCTAAGAACCGACTGGCTAGATTTTGCCGATGATTTTGCCATTTAGGTGAATCTACAGTTCATGCAACAATACAGATAAATACGCTGCAAGAGACATCTTCAAAAGTAGGCCTATGTATATCTCTTGAAAAAATAATGTATGTGACACATGTGCAAACTGAGTACGGATAAATAAGAAAGGCTAAAAATTTTAAATATCTAGGTGAAATAATACAACTGAATGCTTTGGCACAGAAGTTAACTTAGAAAGCGCAAGGAAAGTGGAAGTTGCTTTTCAGTTAACAGAAAACTTGTATAAACAAAAATCCTTTTCCATAAATGAAAATTTCTAGCATTTTAACACTGTCTTTAGGCCGGACTGCCTCCGTGCTTCGGAATGCCTTTCGGTAAATACAACCGAACATTTAGGAGCAATAGAAAAAAGGGAAAGAAAATGGGCAGGAAAATATTGGGACCAAAATATGAAAATGGAAATTAAGGTACAATAAAGAAGTATATGAAAGAACAGAATAAATATTGGATACAATGAGGAAGAGAACAGTTGTATTCTATGGCCACTTAAAAAGACCAGATGATAAAAAAATAGCGTTTTTAACAGAAACCCAAAAACACCAATGAGGTGGCTCAAAGGCCTTAAAAGAGACCTGAGGGAAATGAAAATAATGGAGGAAGAAATGAAAAAAAGAGAAAAGATTAGAGTAAAAGCCAAAACTTTCAAGGGCTTTCAGCAGAAACCAAAGAAAAAGGCAAGTGGAATATGGACCGACGAAAGGAGAGCACAAAACGGAGAAAGCATGAAAAACTACTGGAAAGGAAAAAAGGAGACAAGAAAGAAGACACAAGTTACTTCATACGGTCCTCAGCAGACCATACATGTACAAAACACGTTTAAAAAATTTATATAATAAGAACAGTAACTTCTTTAGATCAGTGGTTAATATTTTACTTTAGCAGAGTGTCCACGAAGCTCCAATTCAGAGAAATACAGCACTGCAGAATCAAACGTCCGCAAATTTGGTGTACATGCATCATTCAGTTAATTTAAAAACTATAAAACAAACACTCTCACAACTTTGACAACGTCGTCAGTTATACAATATAAATCAACATTTCAATAAGCACTACGACTGTACACACAGGCCTGCAGACTGTGGCTATGGGAATGTGTAAATGTGAAGAGCATTGTTTCTTTCAGTAATTTGTGCCTACATTCCAGACCCACCCGGATAGCCGCGCGCGTTGACACGTTTCGGAGATTCGGGGAGGGCGTGCCGCCTCGGAATCGAATCCGCCCGGGGAGGTTAACGACGAGTGTCAGTGTGCCGCGCTGCCTGGATGCGGTATCTAGGCGGTTTCCCACACATGACTAAGCGAATACAGGGCTGGTACCCACGTACTGCCTCATTTACAGATTGGTAAACATTTCGAAAACGTCTCCCGCTTTCGCATTGTTAACACTAGACGCAGATAGATGTGGTACAAAAACTCCGTGATAGAGGGGAATGGGTGGCGAGTGGAAGTTCATCCGGTCACATTGCACCACTAACATTGCCAAATCCAAATTAACAAAAAAATGGTTCAAATGGCTCTGAGCACTACGGGACTTCACTTCTGAGGTCATCAGTCCCCTAGAACTGACTAACCTAGGGACATCACACATATCCATGCCCGAGGCAGGATTCGAACCTGTGACCGTAGCAGTCGCGCGGTTCCAGACTGTAGCGCCTAGAACCGCTCGGCCACTCCGGCCGGCCCAAACTAACATGCTGAGCCTCGAAAGACAGGGTATAAGGCCAGGAAAAAGACGTTTTCCGCCTACGTTCAGATAGATTGTCTTTTTTAAATGGCTCGGCCTACGGCTTCTGTCCTATGTTATTCAGCTTCCTGTGGTTTGTCGATTCTAACAGTGGACTCAAGAACCCCGTCGGATTTGTTGCTGACAGCAGGTATGACCAGGCCAAAAATATGAGCCTTTGCCAGGCTAGAATATAACCGGCCTGCCACAAATCTGTCCATGGGAATAGGACATCAACTGAAACGGATGGGCACCGACTGCTCGCGTCAATGTTTACTGTTTGTCCTACTGCGCGAGAGCGGGTTCAGCATTACCTCAGTAAATAGGTCGACTGCGCGCTATGAAGTATGTTAGAAACGTTCGACTGTGCGTGAGTGCTTTATTTGCTGTTTGGTAATTTTTCACTGAGCTGTTGGTAGTACTGCTATCATTAGTCACTTTCTCTGAGTTCTGTGTTTTGTCTGCCAGTTCCTACTTCTCGTGTGTGACTAGTAAGTTACGAATTGATTATAACGTTCCTGTAGAGCATATGATAAGAGAAAGAGGCCATACGTTGGTCTTTGTTGGAAGAAATTTGGCAACGAACTTCACAAACTCAGAATGACGGCTTCCGTCCCAAATTTGGGCTTCCAAGTTCTGAAAGAACAACCAGTGCTTGTGACGCATTTCACAGTACACAACCACGTTTGTATGATATTGTTGACGGTATCGTTCAAACTCAGATAAACTACCCACATTGAAATGTACGTATGACACATATAGTCCCCATAGATATAACAACGAACTTAAAAACCTGTGCATTGTATACAGGAACTGGTTTTAAAGTACAGAAATGGAACTATGAGTTTTTGATAAAGCGATTCCTATTATTAACAAGCCGGCCGAAGTGGCCGTGCGGTTAAAGGCGCTGCAGTCTGGAACCGCAAGACCGCTACGGTCGCAGGTTCGAATCCTGCCTCGGGCATGGATGTTTGTGATGTCCTTAGGTTAGTTAGGTTTAACTAGTTCTAAGTTCTAGGCGACTAATGACCTCAGCAGCTGAGTCCCATAGTGCTCAGAGCCATTTGAACCATTTTTTTATTATTAACAGAAGGAATGAAAATAATTTCCGTGCCTCTTTAAATATCTCGTGGATGCCACATTATGGGCATGAGTGTTTTGCCAAGCATTTTTAACCACACCTTTGGTTGATCTAGCTTAGCAGTCATAGACAGTCCTAAGTCTCTGGAAATGCGAATGAAAATGCTGTAGTGTCAAATTAACCTATATTTTCCTCCACGCACAGTTGATTTGATTCAAATATTGACTACTAAGAGCAGCTGATCTATTTAAAAAAAGGGACCTCGTGCGCCGTTGACCACATCATGAGCAGGCAAATTCTGGGTCTGTGCGCAGCCTGAATCACCTGACTGAAAAGTACCGTGTGTTAACAGCAGGTCGTAATACACTACTGGCCATTAAAATTGCTACACCACGAAGATGACGTGTTACAGACGCGAAATTTAACCGACAGGAAGAACATGCTGTGATATGCAAATGATTAGCTTTTCAGAGCATTCACACAAGGTTGGCACCGGTGGCGACAAATACAACGTGCTGACATGAGGAAAGTTTCCAACCGATTTCACATACACAAACAGCATTTGCTGGCGTTGCCTGGTGAAACGTTGTTGTGATGCCTCGTGTAAGGAGGAGAAATGCGTGCCATCACATTTCCGACTTTGATAAAGGTCGGGTTGTAGACTATCGCGATTGCGGTTTATCGTGTCGCGACATTGCTGCTCGCGTTGGTCCAGATCCAATGACTGTTAGCAGAATATGGAATCGGTGGGTTCAGGAGGGTAATACGTAACGCCGTGCTGGATCCCAACGGCCTCGTATCACTAGCAGTCGAGATGACAGGCATCATCTCCGCATGGCTGTAACGGATCGTGCAGCCACATCTCGATCCATGAGTAAACGGACGTTTGCAAGACAACAACCATCTGCAAGAACAGTTCGACGACGTTTGCAGCGGCATGGACTATCAGCTCGGAGACCACGGCTGCGGTTACCCTTGACGCTGCATCACAGACAGGAGCGCCTGCGATGATGTACTCAACGACGAACCTGGGTGCACGAATGGCAAAACGTCATTTTTTCGGATGAATCCAGGTTCTGATTACAGCATCATGATGGTAGAACCCGTGTTTGGCGACATCGCGGTGAACACACATTGGAAGCGTGTATCACCCGACGTGATGGTAAGGGGTGCCATTGGTTACACGTCTCGGTCACCTCTTGTTCGCACTGACGGCACTTTGAATAGCGGACGTTACATTTCATATGTGTTACGACCCGTGGCTCTACCCTTCATTCGATCCCTGCGAGACCCTACATTTCTGCAAGATAATGCACGACCGCATGTTTCAGGTCCTGTACGGGCCTTTCTGGATACAGAAAATGTTCGACTGCTGCCCTGGCCAGCACATTCTCCAGATCTCTCACCAACTGAAAACGTCTGGTCAATGGTGGTTGAGCAACTGGTAGTCACAATAGGCCAGTCACTACTCTTGATAAACTGTGGTATCGTGTTGAAGCTGCATGGGCAGCTGTACCTGTACGCGCCATCCAAGCTCTGTTTGACTCAATGTCCAGGCGTATCGAGGCCATTATTACGGCCAGAGGTGGTTGTTCTGGGTACTGATTTCTCAGGATCTATGCACCCAAATTGCGTGAAAATGTAATGACATGTCAGTTCTAGTATAATATATTTGTGCAATGAATACCCGTTCTTCAACTGCATTTCTTCTTGGTGTAGCAATTTTAATGGCCAGTAGTGTAGTGGCCCGGTTAACAGCGCCTGTTAACTTGTCCATTTCCGCGACGGGGAGGTACGGTCAGTTACGGATCGAAGCCCCTGGCGGATCAGCGACGAGACTTCGCTGTGCCGGCCAACCTGGATGTTGCTTTTAGGCGGTTTCACACAAAACACTGATGACTGCCGGGCTTGTTCTCGTGTTCCGCCTCGGATTACACTCTACGCAAACGTTGAAAACACTTTCCCGCTCTTGCACACAGAATTTACTCTATATGTAGACAGAACAGGTATACTCTTTCCGTACTGTGTGGTGAACAGCAGACTGATGACCTTCCCTGTTTGGTCTTCTTAAACAATGAACCATGCATACGCAGATTGTAATTTCTAGAATTCCTTGTCATGTTCAACGCTCTCAGTTTTCATGCCTCCTTATTCTCCTAGAGTAAGCTATGAAATTTGGAAATTGATACACGTAAAGATATTAACACTTCCACATAAACGTTTTTACTGAGGGAAAGGAGCGGGAGGAGGGGCGGGGAATGTTCATAATCCCCACCACCGTGTCTCCCAGTCCACTCGCATCGGTGTCTGTTGCTCGGTTACCTTTGACAATGTCAAGCTTCTGGATGTCAATCTAAAGGCTGATGACCCGAGAACTGAAGAGGAGACACTCAGCAGGGGCGTAGGGTCGGGCGGCGAAGCGCAAAGTGAAGCCTATTGGCGCGTGGGCTTCCTGCAGCAGAGAACAGTGACCTGCCGGCGCTCCCTTATCTGACAGCGCAGGGCGCCGTGCTGCACTGCTGGGCTAGCAGCAGACATCCGCTCCCGGGGGACGCGCAGCTAAACCGCCCACCTGCCACGCGCCACGTCAACCGCATCCGGACAGGCCGGACCACCCTGCACAGATCCCTCCGCTGTCTCCTAGCAACACTGCTCCGTCTCATCACCGCTAGCGATCTGGTCAGGCTCATTTCGGTGCCGACAATCTAGGCACCTCCTGAGCCGTAGTTAATAAGTTGAAAGCAGCAGCGCTCTCCCCAGATTATGGACGATCGAACCTTTGTTACAGAAACCACGTTTATCAACGTAAATGCGGATTGCGGAGCAAAAGGAGGCTACGGGACAGATGAGTGTCCAGCACAAGAGTGCAGTTTGGTATACTGTTGACAACAACATCGAAATCACCAGGGAAGAGGCACCAAATCAGTTGCAGTTATTCAAGAAGCAGTTCCCTCATTTTCCTAAAATGACGAGAAGCAGGCAATAATCAGCCTAAACAATACGACAAGTGCCGAGAGTGAAATTATACGCCGCATGGAGATGTTCAAAATGGCTCTGGGCTCTATGGGACTTAACATCTGAGGTCATCAGTCCCCTAGAACTTAGAACTATTTAAACCTAACTAGTCTAAGGACATCACACACATCCATGCCCGAGGCAGGATTCGAACCTGCGACCGTAGCGGTCACGCTGTTCCAGACTGAAGCGCCTAGAACCGCACGGCGACGCCGGCCGGCATGGAGATGTTGCACGGACGTGACGCACCAAGCGAAATACAAAAAGTGGGCAAAAACGTGGAAAAGCCAAAAACACAACACATTACTGTATGGTTTGGGTGCACTGTTGGCATTCAAAACAGCTTCCAGTCGTCTCATAATGGATAAATACAGAGCCTGTATCGTTTTCAAGGGATTCGTATACCATTTTTCCTGCAAAATAGTGACAAATTGAGGTAACGATGAGGGAGCTGGGCGTTGATCACGCACACGCACCCTTCCCGGCAAAATAGCCACAATGGCTCAGTAATATTGAGACTTGGTGACGGTGCTGCCCAGGGGAGATGCGACAGTTCATCCTCGTGCTTACAAAATCAGTAGTGGAGAATGAGCGTTGTGTGAACACGAGCTCTGTCGTCTTGGAAGAAAGCAACATCATTGGAGAACAAGCATTGTAGCATGGGGTGGATCTGATCAGCGAGAATAGTCGGATACTCCGTGGCACTGATGCAACGTAGGAGTAACCACTCAGCCTATGGACTGTCACGTTATGGCTGCCTAAATCATCACCGAATCCACTCTGTGTTTCACTCTTGGGACGTAAACTGGACCTGAAGTTGGGAACAGTGTGAAACAAGACTCATCCGACCAAATTCCATTGCTCCACAGCCCAGGGTTTACGGCTTTGTCACCATGATCTCGTGTTACGGGCATTTGTGTCACTCATGATTGCTTTTGGAATTCTACCTCGCTCTGCAAATCCCCTCTTATGGAGGTACCTTCGTGTTTCTCTGTTGTTGACAGGGTTCGCGAGTACAACATTCAGCTCTGCAGTGACTTTTGCTGCTGTCGTTCCTTATTTTTAGACACAATCCTCTTGGTTCAAATGACTCTAAGTACTATGAGACTTAATATATGAGGTCATCAGTCCCCTAGACTTAGAACTACTTAAACCGAACTTACCTAAGGACATGACACACACCCATGCCCGAGGCAGGATTCGAACCTGCGACAGTAGCAGCCACGTGGTTCCGGACTGAAGCCCCTAAAACCGCTCGACCACAGCGGCCGGCTCCACTTTCCCTTTAAGTGATACAAATCTTCTTGGAAAACTAAACACTTCGGCTGCCTTGTGGTTACGGAAGCAGGCGTCATGCGAGCAGCATCAGTTTACCTTCGTTCGAATTCACTTATCTCCGCATAAGGCATTCACAACTACGCTGAACACTGTTCTGACCACGACCGACACTTGGGCAACGTATTGAGGACATTGCACAGGCGCCATTCGTGGTCAGATACAACAACGCAACCTGCAGGCTTGGCCAACGCAACCTGAAGGCTTGGCTATCAACAGCATTCGCGTTCAAGCAAGCATTCTTCGCGGTGTTTACGTCTTCTTGTCCTACCTCTGTATACTATAAGGAGAGCAGACCCGAATGCGGAATCATTCTAGCAAATATACGAGCCACAAGTGAAGAAATGTACTGGTATAAGGGAGTCTGATAAAGGGCAGATCGTTGTGGCCCGGAGCCTGAGAACGAGCGCCTAGGGAACAGCGAAGTTGGTCTGCTGTTCGTGTGCTGTTGTCGTGATCGTCTATGAAAAGTGGCTGAAGGACGGAGACATCTCGAATAGGTGAGAAGGTGTTGGACGTCCACCCCTCATCTCAGAATGTGGAGGTTAGAGGTTTGCCCTCCCTATAAAGCAGGATAGGCGTGATGGGTGGCACATCTGACAATAAAGTGCAATGCTGGTTTAAGCGCAAGTGTTTCGGAACACACAATTCAGCTTACATTGTTAAACAAGGGAGTCCGCATCAGACGACCCCTAGGTGGAGCGCTTAGCAGCTTAGCAACAGCACGCAAGTGGCTAGGAGCTCATAGCGTCGACCCCAGACGTAGGCGGCCTCCACTCTGGTGTCCGTCGATGCCAAATTCTCGTGACACGACGAACTTAACAGAAATTCAGACTCCAAGGTAATGGAGAACAGAGCGTGTTGTTATCTCGCATGGCACCAACTGCTCTGTCAGGGTTCACGTTAGCAAAGAACGAGTAAGCCACGATAAACGAACGAGGCTCGTACGAACGAGGCACGATCGAGCAACGAATGAGGCTGAGCAACCCGTCTCCAGCCGCTTACAATGCGAGTATTGCGACTGCGTGGTTAAAAACGTGATACGAATTGCCATTCCTAAAGGGTAGCTGCACTTAATTATACATGTTACGTCTTTACATGGGAAGCAAGTACTTTTTCAGTTCTAGGGTTGTCCTCTCAACATGCTAACACCGCGATGAAAAGTAACAAACCATCTCCTTCCGCGACCGTACGGACTACGAACAAGTTTTGAACGCAAACAGCTCTTCCTAATTGTCAACAGCATTTGGCGATTTTTAGTAAAAATGATTTATGGTAATTACATAATTATTTTGGCATCACTATATGATTGTCCTATTCTTCCACAAAACTTCTGCACTTTCAGAATTAAATGCATTATTAATTTATCGGGAGATATCTGCATTTTAAGTTAATGCACTTGCTTATTATACACGTAATCGACCAGTGATCGCTGTAATTCGATTCGTCATGTCATCAGTTCTCAGAATCTGTTAACGGAATTCAGTTGCTCTGTTTCGTAACATGCTGATCCTTTGTGTGGATTGGATGTAATGGTTAACTTGACTTCGTAAACGTGAGCATGACTCGCTCTGGAAAAGTCTATGACCTACAACCGGATAAAGATATTATACAAAATGGTGCAAGAGACGAGTAAAATTGGCTGTAGGACTATCGGAAAGCTCCTCTGAGACAGTAGGAGTACATCAGGAACCCCATTTTTTTCTTTGACTGTTTATTCTTTTCGTGGACTCTATCACACATGACCTACAGGAAGTCCCATTGCTTTACCGGTAAGCTTACGTCGACGTGCTTGCTACCGCTTCGAGGAACAACATGCGACAATTAACTGAAAATTGCATCTTCGATCTGCAGAACATGGTTTGTGCACACAGGCCAACACGTCCAGATACTTGTAAGTCATACAAACCCCTGGTTCCATTACATAAAGTTGTATCGCACAAGAAAGGGTTGAAAGTTTTCGTCACTTGGGCTACTGAGCAGCACAAATGACGATCCACGGGCCAAAGTCAACGCAACTTGAATTCAGATATGTAAAATGACTGGAGATCTGGGTGACACAAAAGCTCCTCCCCAAAATAAAGTCCAGTGTATCGAACGGTCTTACTCCTGCCGCTGTGTATGCCTGAGAACGTCGGCCAACGCCGAAAACTGCAGAGTAGTCCTTCCATGTTATGGATACGCTGATGACTGTAGGGTAAGAGGAGCACCTCTGTCAGACCACATACGGTATATAATTTATTCAATGAATATCTAACAGATAGAACCCAGTACATTATAGTGGATGGCGAATGTTCAACAAAAAGGAAAGTGACATGAGGTGTGCAGCTAAGAACAGTAATAGGACATCTAACATTACATAAATGAGTTATCAAACAGAATGAACAACACTATCAGGTTTACTGCTAACAGTGCTGCTGTGTGTGGTTGGGAAGAGAAGCAGGAAGACTTGGACAAAATTTTTAGCTCCCTTCAAATGTGGATAAATGGAAGATAATAGCGATCACAAAGAGAAATAAACTGACAGTCTTCAATTAGAAGATTAGTAGTGAAGATCTTGAGCATGGCACATCATACAACAGAGATGACAAAAAGAGGGTCAAGGCATATAGCGATACACACATAAACAGATGACGGTAGTATCGCGTACACAAGATATAAAAAGGCAGTTCATGGGCAAAGTTTTCATTTGTACTCAGGTAATTCTTGTGAAGAGGTTCCCGAAGTGATTGTGGCCACACTCGTGAATTAACTAACTTTGAAAGCGAAATGGTATATGGAGCTAGAGGTATGGGACATTCCATTTCACAAATCGTTCGAGAATTGAATATTCCGAGGCCCACAGTGTAAAGCCTGTGCCGGGAATACCAAATTTGAGGCATTACCTAACACCGCGAACAGCCCAGTGGCCGACGTCTACACTTAACGACTGAGAGCAGCGGCGTTTGTGTAGAGTCGTCAGTGCTAACAGACAAGCAACACTGTATGCAATAATCGCTAAATCAATGAGGGGCACACCACGAACGTATCCGTTAGGACAGCGCTGGGAAAATTGGCGTTAATGGGCTGTTGCGGTAGATGACCGACGCGAGTGCCATTGCTAACAGCTCGACTTCGGCAGCGGTGCCTCTCCTGGGTTGGTGACCATATGGGCTGTACCCTAAACGACTGGAAAACCCTGGCCTGGTCACGTGAGTCCCGATTTCAATTGGCAAGAGCTAATGGTAGGGTTCAAGCGTGACGCGGATCCCACGAAGCCATGGACCCAGTTTATCAACAAGGCACTGTGCAAGCTGGTGGTGACTCCATAATGATGTGGGCTGTCTTTACATGGAATGGACAGGGTTCTCTGGTTACGTTCGGCTACTTGGAGATCATTTGCAGCCATTCATGGACTTCATGTTCCTAAACAAAAATGCAATTTTTATCGATGATATTACTCCTTGTTACCAGGGCACAATTGTTCGCGATTGGTTTGAAGAACATTCTGGACAATTGGAGCGAATGATTTAGCCACCCAAATCGCCCAACATGAACCCCGTCGAACATTTATGGGACATAACAGAGAGGTCCGTTATTGCACAAAATCCTGCACCGGCGACACTTTCGCACTTATGGGGGGCTGTTGAGGCAGCATAGCTCAGTGTACCTGCAGTGGACTTTCCAACTACTTGCTGAGTCCATGCCACGACGAGTTTCTACACTAAGACGGGCAAAAGGAGGTTCGACACGATATTAGCAAGAATCCCACGACTTTTGTCTTCAGGGGTGTCGCGTACTATGGCTACTCCTGCCCGACAGACATCCCTCCTATCACCTATGTGTTGCAGGTTGCGTCCCCCGTAGGTGAGACCACCACTAGCACAAGCCTCGGCAGCTTTCACCAAGCTCACCTACAGCGACAGACTAGTTTGCCACGCCTATTACTAACACCAACCAGACACTACAACAACAACATGCTGCCAGGAGAGCCAATGGGCGAACAGCTCATTATCTCCAACAGTGTCAGCCGCTCGCATGATTCGGAAGCAGTGATCCGCATGGTGTTACAGCCCGCGGCCCAGGGGCTGCAGAGGCAGTGCAGTTCTATTCCGGATCGAGCTGTAGTCGCAGTTACGAAGTTACCATAATCTACCGTAGACTGTTGATAGATGCCTCACTGGGATATACCATTTAATAAACAGCCACAGCGCAGCATCTCAGATACAAACTTAGTCTCTAGAGGATCTTTACACTAGTAGTGATAACTTGTCACAGACTAAGTTTTCGTCTGTACTAAATACTTATGTACTAGAGTTCATTCAGGGTAGTTTGCGAGTTGTGATAAATAAGAGTTATTGTATCTGGACTGATTTATTTGTGTAGTAGTTTCAGAAAAGCTACACTTGCGGAATTATTTATATGAATCACGCAGTACAACAGTAGCTAGATCAACAGTGGCACACTGAGTAAAAGTTACTATATAATAGTTATGTCTCAACTGTAGGAGAGTCCGCTTTAAAACAAGAAGCTATTTGATTTGGGACGATCTAATAAAACCAGCATTAGCGACGACGAATGAAAGATTTGTTGGAAGAGTTCTGGAAAAGTGTAGTGTATTCTATAGAGAATTTTTACCAGACTTTGGAGACACTATAAAGCAGGGGTAACGGGAGACATCGAACGAAATCAGAGACGCTCTGCTATATTCGCAGCACGTCGGTACAGCACACATAAAAGTATAAGAGGAAAGGCGTTGCAGTTGTCTTGAAACCCTGTTGCGTCAATTTAGAGAAATCGTAATCGAGGATGACTGTGGGTCCAGTATGCTCATACCAATGTATATCTCGAGAAGTTGTGATGAGACTAAGACAAAAGGAGATTATTGGGTGCACAGAGGGATGAAGTCAGTTATATTTTCGTCGCTCAATAACTAAATATAATGGAGCCGAAAATAGCCACTACTGGTACGAAGTACCCTACGTCATCCATTGTACAACGGCTTGCGGAGTATACAGAGTGTTAAAAAAAGAACAGGGGGTCACGTATTCCTGCAGGAGGTAGTACTGGCGAGAATTAGAAGAAAAGTCGCTGTGGTGATACGTCCGGATACCAATAACTGTTGAGATATGGGCCAACCTGTCCTCTGTTTCACGTCTGTTACGTAGAAGATGACATTATAGGCAGTGCTGCATGCGGTTACCACGCGTCTTGACACATCCTTCAGTCCTTCTTCGCAGTAAATCACGCTCTCTTTCAAGTACCCGTACACCTGCCGCCATTCGGTTTGCGTTAGGTGCATTTGTCACACCCTCCAGTAAGGTCTGCACATTGCCAATGGATTGGGCATACGCCAATGGCCTTAAATGTCCCCATATCCGGAAAACCAATGGATTCAGGTTCGCTGAACGGGGAGGCCATGCCACCGGACCTCGAATCATGTATGAATCATCCATGAAAAGTTGCATTGAGGTACTGCCTCACAATATGTAGAAAATGGGGTGGTGCCCTGTCGTGCATGGATCACAGTCGTTGACTTTCTACAAGAGTAACGTCGTCCAGTAGCCCTGATAATTCATCGGGCAGAGATCGGTGATACACAGTACTTGTTAATCCGTTCGGTAAACTGTGTGACCCTGTGAGTCTGTCACCGAGAATTCCTGCCCACTTTTTTAAAAATGTTTTATACGAAGCTATAGATAAATAGCAGCACTGATAACAAAGCGGCGCGAAGTCAATAGCCTAGAAAATGCCGTTTTAGTTGCAACAGGCACTACTAGAGAACAATTCAGGTCGCAGTAACCAGGTCAGCTTATCAGCTCAGTGTAGACGCACGAAGACGACGTGGAAGAAAAATGAAAGAACGGTCCTATACACAATAAAATTCTGTATATTACCACCCATATCAAAAGGACACCTTGGACTGACCAGATTATGGAGATCCACAAGCGAGAACACCAGAAGGAAGAGGAAGAAGAAGATGATGCCACTGATAGTTCACCAAGTAGCCAGCATTTCAGAAAATTCGCATTTTTTATTATAAGACGGTTCAACATCTACAGAAGACGGCAAGTGAGTAGTTCCTCACTGACATTCACCGTAATCAAACTGTGTTGCATTGGGAAGACAGATGCGTCTGAACATAACTTCCTCTGTAGGCTACGACATGGAATATGGTCCCCCCCACCCCCCGCTTTACCTCGACGTGCGTTCCTGTACTATCAGACTACTTGATATAGAGGGTACATAAAGTATTTCTGAACCTCCCAATTCCTTAAATTCAATACTCGTCCACACCAATTAACCACAATTAGATTTCCAAAACATGCGAGAGCGTCATACACCCTATATACTGAAAGATAGCCTATTACAGGTAAGACGAATAGAATCGTAAACCGTCATTACCATACGATATTCCAGTGCCGATACTGAGTGTGGATCGCAAGACTGGGCAACCGGACGCCGACGCGGCAGATTCCGGCATTCGCCTGTCGCTGACCCACGCACGCTGCGCGGCACCATCGCCGAATTCAGCACAAGGCCGGTTGTGAACTTTCAATATAATAAAGTCAACGATACACTTCCTGTGTTTCTCTGCAAGCTTCGGCGTGAGTCATCCCTTTCTCCCAAACCATACCTCCCGGTCCTTCTGTCATACTACAACCCCTGAGCTCAGGTGGTTGTAACAGTATCTCCGCTGCAGAGGGGTCAGCGCTTCGATCCCGGCGTGAGGCTTCTAATATTTTAATCTTATCGGCAGATAAAGACAATGCAGCTCTTATCCTCTCCAAACATATGTACTTAAACAAGACGAACCAGTTACTGGACGACTCTGCATATCACCTTCTAAACAAGGACCTCATGACCAAAATACAACGGAGAACTTTAGAACTTCTCAAGAAGAGCACGACCTTGGAGGTTGTGGCCAAGAGACTGCGTATACAAGCACTTATTCGCCCCACGCTGTAGGGATTGCCTAAGATTCGCAAGGATCCTGTGCCCCTCCCACCATTAGTTAGCAATACTGGGGCGCCAACATACAACCTGGCTAAACATCTAGCAACGCAATTGAGCCGTTTAGTGGGAAAATATGAGCACCACATTCGTAACTCCACATTCGGCTTAAGAACCTGCGACTTGCAACATCAGATATTTCGTTAATTTCAATTTGGTCTCACTTTTCACTGAAGTGCCATTACAGGAATCACTGTTGTTCATTGACGAGACGCTGGAAGGAGAACTTATTGATTTCTTTAATAATGTGCTCATCTCGACTCACTTTTTATTCAGTGACAAATACTTTGAACAGACTGATGGTATCGCAATCGTTAGTCCCTTGTCACCTATTGTGGCGAATCTTTTTAGAAGATTTCGAGAAGATGGAGAGAAACGGTGAACTACCGTTTCTGGACATGCTGGTGCAGAGAAAAGAAGATGGCACTTTAGGTCCCACTGTGTACTGTAAACCTACACACACGGACTTGATCTTACAGGCCACCAGCTGTTACCATCCTGCACAACGAAGTGGCGTGCTTAGGACGTTCGTCCACAGAGCATGGGCCACATCGGACTCTCACAGCTTGACTGATGAGCTACACCACCTCCGTACCATGTTTTTAGAAAATGGATATTCTGAACGGGAGATTCACCGTGCCTTACGTCCAGCGCGTCCTAGAGAAAGTGAGGAACTAGAAGAAAGTAATGAAGAAAGAGGAATGGTCGTTTTGTTATACGACGGCTGTGTTTCTTCGAAAATAGGGAGATTAGTGGAGAAACATATAGTTAAATGTGTCTTTCGTCCGCCAACGAAACTCAAAGCTGTTTTAGGTTCAGTAAAAGATGATGTTTTAAGAAGGCCTGATATCTATAAGATTCGCTGTAGCTGCGAGATGTCATATATTGGACAAACCTGTCGCACCATGGGGGATAGATGTGTCGAACATCGACGACACACGTGTCTGGATCAGTCAGAGTAATATGTAGTGGCCGAGCATTGCCTCAGTACAGGACATTGCATGAAAAACAAAAACAATGAAATTCTGTAGTCGACGTCTTCGTACTGGGACAGTGCTACTAAAGAAGCAGTGGAAATTCGCAGCTCGAGTAATTTGCTTAACAGTGGCACAGGATACCAGCATAGCATGGCGTGGGATCCAGCGTCGGCCATGTTAAAATAACAGCGAACCCAAAAAAAGAAAAAGAAACTGTTCGTCGCACGAGGGATGACGCTTCTGTGGGGACATACATATTTGGTTGACAAAGGCGGGGACGGGCACACGCCAGCGCGGAAACGTGTTCCGGCAGGTGGTTCCCGGAAGAGCGCGCTGGGGCGGCCGACGTCAGCGCGCAGAATGATTGACAGCCTCTGTGCGTGCGTTCATCGTCCGACAACTGACGTTGCTGTCTCTCTCGCTACAGATCTGCACATCTGCGCTATTGGTCGCCGAAATTTCGCCGTTCACGCTGTGTAGTTTCTTCTCTGAGTGCCATAAATAGGACGCTTCTGTCACAGCCTGAGCAGTGTGTTCGTCGCATCTGAAGATGTCATTCGAGTGGGCGGACGAAATATTGTGGAATTTTCAAAACGACCTCCCACGTCTCACCCCTGAATCATATTTATAACTAGCCCGTCAGAAAACCTTCAAGTCTGAAAGCAACACCACCCCCGACGTCATACTATCATCTCCCAATCTCCTTGGACGCCTCACTACAGAAGTCCTCGATCATATTGGCAGTGACCACCTACCTGTACTCCTCACCATCTCCTTCACACAACTTCATGCCCGTGCACCCCATCCGAATCTCCAACCAAGAGTTACCCCAGACTACTCCCACACTACCTGGAATGCCTACTAGGAATCCACAGAAACCCGATTCATAGCCACTCTCTGGGAACCTACTCCATACGCTCGTAACTTTGTTAACAGCCTTCAGTAAGGCATCGTGTCAAGACGTTTCCGGAAATCTATAAATATGTAAACAGATTGTTGCCCTTCATCCATGGTTCGCAGTATATCATTTGACAAAAGGTCAAGCTGAGTTTCCCAAGAGCGATGCTTTCTAAAACTGTGCTGATTCGTGGACATAAGCTTCTCGGTCTCAAGAAGATTTATTGTGTTCAGACTGAGAACATGTTCAAGGATTCTGTAGCAAACCTATGTTAGAGATATTGGTCTGTAATTTTGCGGCTTTGTTCTTTTGCCCTTCTTATATTCAGGAGTCACCTCCCCTTTTTTTCAATCACTTGAGACTTTGCGGTGAGCGAGAGATTCGTTATAAACGCAAGGTAAGTAAAGGGCGATTGCCGTAGAGTCCTCTTAGTAAAACCGATTTGGGATTCCATCCGCACCTGGCGACTTGTCTGTGTTCATTCTTTCAGTTGTTTCTCTACACCTGGCAAGCTTATGACACAGCAGCGTACCGGAAGTAAGTGTCAAGAGTGACCAGAGATGGCATAGGTAATGCTTTCTCGTAAGTGACACTCGATGAAGAAATTAATGCCGAATGAGGTACGAGGGGTAAGAGCACGAATGGCCAAGGGCGTTAACGCGTCGCTTCGGGTACGCGGGGAAGCGAGCTTGTCCTGGATAGAATCTGTCTGGTGTGTTAATCTGTATCTCGTACTCCACAAACCACTGTATGGCACCCGGCGGAAGGTACCTTATACCACTACTAGTCATTTCCTTTCCCGTTCCACTGCCAAATACAGCGAGGGGAAAACTATTGTCTATATGCCTCCATACGGGCTCTAATTTCTCATATATTTGAGGTCCTTACGCTAAATGTACGTTGGCTGCAGTAGGACCGTTTTATCTCCGCTTAAAACAGCAGTTCTCAAAATTTTCTTTGCAGTATTCCTCGAAAAGCAAGTGCCAAGTTCCTGCTCACCCTGTCGGTCAGCTCATTTATGTATACACAGAAAATAAGAGCAGTACGATCAGGCTTTCCTGGGGCACATCGGACAATACCCTTGTCTTTGATTAACACCCGCCAACAAGGGCAACACACTGCGTACTATTACTTAAGAAGACTTCTATCCACTTACATATCAGGGAGTCTAATCCGTGTACTCGAACCTTCGTTATCAGTCTGCAGCCGGGCACCGTGTCAAACGCTTTTCGGAAATTTAGGACTACGTAATCTGCCTGTTGTACTTCAACTATGATTCGCTGAGTATGATACAAGATAAGGGCAAGATGAGCTTCGCACGAGCTGATTTCAGAACAGAACCTCTTCCGCCTCATGGAAATTTATTATATTCGAAGAGGGAATATGTTCAAGAATTCTGCAACATGTAAACGTTATTGATCTTTGATTTTGAGGGTCCGTTCTTTTATCTTTGTTATGCACAGGATTCGCTTGCGCTTTTTTTCCCCATCGCTTGGCACTTTGCGGTGGGCGAGAGATTCGCGATAAACTCAAGCTAAGTCGAATGCCGTAGAGTACTCTATGTAAAACCGGATTGGGATTCCGTCCGTTCTTGGTGGCTTATTTATTTTCATCTCTTTCCATTGCTCCTCTTCGTCAGCTATTACGCTCACAAAAGAGTCTGTACGGTCGTCAAAAGACGGTACATTTGTACGATCGTCCTGCATGATTGATTTCACGCGAAATTTAGAACTTTGACATTCCTTTTGCTGCGATCTGTTGCCGCACCGGACAGGTCAACGAGTAAGTGAATGGATAGAAGCCTTTGACGCGTTTAGCGATTTAATATAGGACCAGAATTTCCTTGTGTTATCGGCAAGATCTTTTGCTAAGGTATGACGGTGGTAGTTATTGTATGTTTCGCAAGTCGATCTTTTTACTGACGCACGAATCTCTATTAATGATAGCAGATAAGCCGCCCAGGCTGTATGTGGTTTTTAGGCGGTTTCCCGTCTCTAGCTAGTGGTATATCGGGCTGGTTCCCCTTTCCGCCTCAAATACAAACAACAGAAACATTCACTCACTTAGAAAACATTATCACACTTGAGCATGGGATTTACTCTAAACACCGATGGAGTACACAGATTTCGTCCCGGAGGAATGGTGGCTTCAGAAACAGCATCCGTCCATTAAGTGTCACTGAAACTGCCACAACCCATATAACAATGCCGACCCCATAGGGAAACGGTAAAGGGCAAGGAAGAAGAAGAAAGTTGTCGAGTATAACGGAAGCGATATCCGGCATTCCCCCAAGAAAGTGTTATAGGCCCTCTGCTGTTCCTCATCTTTATAAACGATTTAGGAGATAATATGAGCATCCCACTCAGAGCGTGCACCCCATCCGAATCTCCAACCAAGAGTTACCCCAGACTACTCCCACACTAACTGGAATGCCTACTAGGAATCCACAGAAACCCGATTCTAAGCCACTCTCTGCTCTTTCAGCAACCTGGCGATATCCCTCATGCTGCGTCCTTCCTGCAGCAGACCTTGTCAGATTCTATATCTGCTCACTTTCCTATCAAGACCATGTATCCCCACCGCCCTTCTCCCCCCCCCCCCCCCACAACCTCACAAGCCCTACTCCTCCTTCGAGAATCTGTTGTATGTACTTTTTGCAGACTCGTGACCGTGATACCCTCACACGTCACCGGCAAATACAAGGACATATCAGGAATTTATTAAATGCAGAAATACGCCGGTACTGGCGCCAGACATGCGTCATAGTCAACGCTACACTCCCCATTGATTCATACAAGCACTGGAAAGTATTCCATCGACTCAATCGCTCTAACCCATTACCATACCAACCGCGTCTCGACGATAACCATCCCTTACCTCACAATCTGAGCACACCTAACCACTTCGCATCCTATCTGTCTGACATTTTCTCCATCCCTGATGACCAACATTTTGATTGTTCTCTTTTCCCTACCGTCCATGACCGTAAATATACTGATCTCCCACCCCTGGCTCCCAGCTCACAGTGCTTGGACAACATACCACACACAGAAATAAATACACCAATTACGCAGGCGACGTAAAACGCAACAATTCCTCCAGTCATGACTGCATTGTCTATCGACGTCTCAAAGAATGCCCTCTCTCCTTTCTCATCACTCTTGCAACCCTTTACACTACCATCCTCTCTACACGTCACAATCCTCAACAATGGAAAACATCTAAAATCCTACTTTTCTTCAAACGGCAAAAATTCTCCTGTTTATGCCTCCCCCTACTTTCCCATCTGCCTCACCTCATTGTTTAGCAAGGTCTTCGAATCCATCCTCTCCCTGCGCATCCATCAACACTAGAACCAACACCACCTTCCTCCCATTAATAAATGTAGCTTCCGTCCCAATTTCTCCTTTCATGACCAGCTGCTGCACCTCACTCTTCTCCTATCCCAACAACTCAACTCCCATAAATCCGTTATTTTTGTCTCCCTCGGCCTAGAAAAATCCTATGATCGTGTATGGCATTCCGGTCTTCTTTTCAGTCTCCAGACATACACACTTCCAATTATCTATGTGTGCCTTATTGCATCCTTCCTGTTTAATTTCCCATCCTTTGACACTATTAACAATGCCGATTTTCGTACCTTCCACCCCACTGCAGGAGTTCCCAAGGTTCTGCTCTCTCTCCTCTCCTTTGTCTCCTCTACACATGGTTGTGCCGTCTCTCCTCTCCTCTATCTGCTCGACACTGCTGATATGCCCAAGCCACTCCATCAGTCCACCTCCTTCAGTATGCTGATGACACTGCTTTCCTTGCCCTCTAGCAACACTCCAGAAATCCTAACGATCGCTCCAAATTCACATCAATCAGTTTACCTACTGGTGTAACGAATGGCTTCTGAAGATCAGCCCCTCTAATACCCAGCTAATAATTATAAGAATTACAACTGTCCTATCCAGCTAACTAACACATTAAAATGCCTTGGACTAACCTTTGACCGGCAACTAACATAGAACCCCACTTACTTAATCATCAAACAGAAAGCCCACAATAGACTAGAACTATTAAAACTACAGGCCGACATGGGAATTACACTCCTCCACTATTCTCCCCACCCACGAAACTCTGATCTGACCCATCGTTTGTTACGCAAGGCTTGCGTGGATCTCCACCCCACAAAAGTTGTTTAAATCCCTCCAAATCCTCGAACACCATGCACCCCGTCTAGCTGAATCCTCTACCATCTCATCAAAGTCCCACCCATCCTCACCAGCATTGAACACCTATGCTTCCTATACTGACCGCAAACTAAGCTCAAATAACTCCTTTTTCTCCCCTCTGATTTCCAACCCTGGTCTGCTGCCGTGCCTTCACTAACACATCTCTCCGTCCCTATGTGCCCACACACACTGTATCCTATCCCAACGTAACATCAACCAACTCCTTTTCCCAGACAATGAGATCCGCTGTGACATTTATCCCTCCTACCAACTTTAATCCTTCCCCACCTATCCCACTCCACATCAGGGCTCCTCTCTCCTTTTCCCTCTACACCCACCTCTCCTTTTCTTCCTGTGCCATTACTCTCCTCACACGCTATTACTCTTCCTTCCCTCCCCCCCTTCCCCCCTCCCCCCCCTGCCCCCCCCCTCCCCCCCCCCCCCCCCCGTCCTTCCCAGTGTCTGTATTCTAAGTATCTGCTTCGCCAATTCCGCCTAACAGACCCTTGTCTCCTTACCCCCCCGCCCCTGCCTGAACCTCTATGGATGATGATGGCTTTTGGAGCGCCCAACTGCTCAGTCTTCAGCGCCCGTACAAAGTCCAAATTTTTACGCAGTCCATTTCCTTACACAGTCCAATCAAGCCACTGTCACGAATGATGATGATGATGACGAAATGATGAGGACAACACAAATACCCAGTCCCTGGGAAGAGAAAGAATCTCTATGGAACATATTCTCTCTGCCCTGAATACTTTTTCATCCTGTGCAGGTCCTTCAGATGTTAAGTGAAAGTGCAGTGCTGCAGTGTTTTTTCTTTGAAGAATTTCACCTCATCGCAACTACGTTTTTAAATTATATATATTCTTCGACCTTTTAGCTGTTTGTCATTAATCTTTTAACTTAAAATGTAATCAGTCCTCATATTTTTATTTTTCTATGACTGTTGTTCTCTTTTTATGAGCACTCTTGAAAGAGCGGAGTATTGTACCGATGACAGCCCACCCCCCGCCCATATGGGGCGTGGGGGGATGAAATAATAATAAAGAAAAAAAAGAGCCTCAATCAAGGCATCTTCTAAGTTCACGTTTGTAAGTTCACTAATCACGAGGGCGTAGAGTTACTCCACAGTTGTTGTTCCACAGTGAAGGCACTACGATCAACTGACGGGTTAAAGCAAGGTGAGTGCTGACTTGTGACAAAGCTGTCCGAGCCTATGGTGATATCGATCTCTACATACAGGATGCAATTAAAATGTATGTCCAAAACTTACAGAAAACATACCTCACGCACAGAGGAATACATTCTGTTATATAAACATGGGTCCAGAAACGCTTTATTTCTACGTTAGCAATTGATGTGTCCTCGTCCTTCTAGACCTTCCCCAGTCCAAAGTAGTAGTCTTAAACATCCCACGCTTCCTAAGACGACGATTAATTGCTTCAGATGTCCTCCTGTTGGGGCACTGTCGTTTCTGAAACCTCTCCCGAGACAAACGTTGAACGCCACGGCCATTACTCTCTGTTAATCCAAACAGCAAATGGGCACCTACCTACTACACATTTACATATACTTGAAATGCACTGTAAGGGAACCAATTCCGTGATGAACGCTAAACAGTTGATGCTACGTGTTTGTAGATAGTAAAGCAACGAAGTAAGTCATCCGGCCATTCGAACAGCAAACACTGGCGATGAAACTAAGAATTATGAATAACTGAAGTTCTAACCAAATCTAACTGAGAGGATTTTCTGAACATTTCATGTAAGAGAACGTTTCATATAATGCTGGTGCATTCTGTTTGTGTGTGTTTCCCATGATTAATGTGATTATGAAGAAAAGCAAAAAATGAGCTCTAGCACGGAAACAAACCGTTTCCGGACTCATACCCTTGCGACATATTTTCTTCCTGAAAGTTTCGTCATACATTTTTGTTGCATCCTGTACTTCTAGTCGACGTTTGTGACTAATGACAGCGACTGAACGTTGTTCTTTTAGTTAAATGATATCGAGCGTTTCCGCCAATCAGCGCGCACTACATCACATTTATTTATGTAGTGTGCCACATGTTAGTCTTTGTACCAGTCACCGACGATTCTCCAGTGTTGCAGTATTTCGTGATAATTTTCATTTTTCGTGCAAACCAATATTTACATAGCTGTATCTCACAAATAACTGCTCGGAAGAGCATGAAACTAATTCTTGCCTAGAAGATCACATTGTAGAGATTTCACAGAGCTGCTTCATCTAAACAAAGCACGTTGGTCGCACAATACACGAAAAGTTTCAGTGGGGAACCATGCAAGAGAGAGCAAACCATACTGTCTTCACGCTTGGCTGGTAGCGCAAATTGGCAACTGTTATCGAGCAAATATGGCACACTTTCCGTTGCACATATTCTCCAAATATTGTCATCAGAAAACTGTGTGGGTGCTTCTTCCAACACCTGCGGACTGCCTATTTATGGAAAAAGTTTAAGCAGATTGTAAATCTTGGTCTGGAGAGTTATGTGCCTAGTAAGTGAATTAAGGATAGAAAAGACCCACATTGGTTTAATAAGGAAATTCGGAGGATGTTGAGGAAGCAGAGGCTGTTGCACCTTCGGTTCAAAAGGGAACGCACAAATGACGGCAAGCAAAGATTAATACAGATCCGTGCGTTTGTAAAAATTCCTACGCGCAAAGCATACAGCTACCATCGGCACATCTTAGCAAAAGATTTGGCACAGAACCCGAGAAAATTTTGGTCTTTCGAGAAAATTTTGGTCAGTACCTTGTTGACCAGTCTGCTGTGGCAATTGAAGATAACGAAACGAAAGCCGAAGTGTAAGTTTCACGTTCTAGAAATCGTTCACACAGGAGAATGGAAAAATCATACCGTCATTTGACCATCGGATAGGCTCCCGTATGGACGACACAGTAATAAAGAATGGAACGAGCAGGCGAGAACTGTGGTAGGGAAACCGAATGGCAGTCTTCGGTTATTGGGAGAATTTTAGGAAAGAGTAGTTCACCCGTAAAGGGGACAGCATATAGGACTCTGGTGCGACCTATTTTTGAGTACTGCTCGAGTGCTTGGTATCCGTACCAACTCTGATTGAAGGAAAACATCGAATCAATTCAAAGACTCTCTGCTAGATTTGTTACCGATAGGTTCGAAAAACCCTTAAGTGTTACGGAGATTCTTCGCGAACTCAAGTGAGAATCCCTGGAGGGAAGGCTATGTTCTTTTCGAGAAACACTACTGAGAAAATGTAGAGAAACGGCATTTGAAGCTGACTGCCGAACGATTCTACTGCCTTACATTGCGCGTAAGGACCACGAAGATAAGATACGAGAAATTACGGTTCATACAGAGGCATACAGACAATCGTTTTTGTATTGCTCTATTTGCGAGTGGAAAAGGAAAGAAAAGGAATTGACAAGTAGTGGTATAGGCTACCCTCCGCCACCCACCGTACGTTGGCTTGTAGAGTTGTAGATGTAGATCTGACGGCATTCGACGAGCAATTTTTGGTGTTGGCGATCCAGAATACTTTCACTGACACAGTTGAGCATTAGTTTCGATGTCACATACCTAGGCTTCATCACCTGTTGTGACACGTTTCAGTAATTTTGCATCGTTGTTGACTGCATCTAGCGACTCCTGAGCAACGTGCATTCTCCGCTGTTTTTAAACACAATTTGCTCTCGCACGTTCCATACGCAGAACATCCGAAAAAGTCATGGAATGAACCAGTCGATATGCCAACATCAAAAGCAGTCCCTCTGATTTTTACGCGGGAATTGTTTATAACTATTTTTTTCACTTTTTCCACAATTGCGTGGGATGGTGCGTCCAGGGTGCTAGTCATCTTCAACATTGTCAAGGCCTTCTAGGAAACGATTGTACCATTCGTGAACCCTTGTTTTTCTCATAGCAGACTCGCCAAGTGCAATATTTAACTTTTCTAAAACTTTGCTTTTCTCTCATTCATTTTTATACAAAATAAATTCTCGCTTATAATACGAAATTATATGTAACTTTTTGACAGCTGAAAACAGGCTAAGTATCCTATGTGGCTAACACTGTACATATGTTATACTTTTCAGATATGTTTACCAACACAACAACGATAAAAATATAGGATGTGATGAGTAGCGCATCAGGTGGAAGCGGACTATTTGTATCGAACCTCTTCAAATACTAGTTTATTTCTGTACTCCGTTATTGCTGTATCTTTCTTTTTGCACACTGTATGAGGACCTGAATTATCAATAGCAAATAAAGAGACCGAAAAAGAAACGGCTATATTTCTGCTAACCAGTTCGTAGATCCTTCGATCACACCCATCAGCAGAATAAGTTACTGTTACTCTCTCCTGCGACAAACAATTCACAGTTCTATTCTTTTTTTTAAAAAAAACGCAATGTCTGTGTGGTTGCACAGACAATCACGATAGTTTTTTTATCAAAGAATTCCTGTGCTTTATATGCTCTGGAGCTCTTACACTGAAAATTTAAACATTGTTTTGTCGTTGTTTTGTTGTTGTGCCATAAAAGACACACAAAAATTTAGGATTCTCCTTCCCTCAGGCGTTCAGACAACCCTCCAAATTCGCGCCTTTAGCTGTTCCATTATGTATGGAGTAGTGGGTACATAGTACGAGTGCCTAGAGGGGTAAAATGAGCAAGCCTGAACAAGTGAGACACGTAAATATAAGAGCTGTTTATTCCTATTTCAAAGCTTCTCTCTACACCGACAGTCTTTTGTTTTCCTACAAGGCATACTATGTCATCAATTCAGTCATCAACTTTCACGGAATTAGTCAATATGCAGCAGAATTCTTTCATTTCTTCAACAGTGACTATCGTAGTATGCTAGCAGTGTTGAATACGCTACTAATTTCATGGTATGATGCTTGTAATAACTTTTTTTACGTGTAATTGTGATCATTCCCTTAAGCTTTATTTAGTAAGAGTGCATTACGATATGCGAAATTACAAATTACTATTTCTTCCCCATGTACTGAATTATTGCTTCATCCTTCCTTTCACTTCATTCACTATTATCTGAAGAAATAGCTCTTTAGAGAAATTCTAAAGGAGCTTTACGACTTCGTGAAATGTACTCCCCTCCTCTCTCCTTCTCTCTCTCTCTCTCTTCTCTTCTCTGCTCTTCTCTTCTCTTCCTTCCTCTCCCTCCCTCTCCCTCTCTCTCTCTCTCTCTCTCTCCCTGTGGCAAATTATCATCAGTCTATGTAGCTTCCTTCCTATCTGCCGAAATGTAAGCCTGTATCTATCCGACCTTCTACTGCTGAGAACTATTGAATACGTACACCTCGAATCTGACAAAGACATAGAACTGAAAAACAAATTCGTCTCTCTCTGTCCGAACATTCATCCCGGTGATAACCTGAAGGTAATCAGGTAAATCACCTAAGATGAGACGTAGGAGCCCCAAAGACTTTTTCCTTTGTTGCTTGGCTGCGATTGCTTCCATTGCGATGTTAGGAAATGCACAGCATGCGTAAAAAGTGTGTGACAAATGTTAGAAAAATAGGAAGGCATGAGGATGCATTAATGAGGAACTTGGAGTTGCATTTATATTACCGTATCTTTTTTTCTCTTATTCTAACTTAGCAACTATAAATTTTTTTCGGAAATCCATAGATCGAAAATTAATTGACAAATATCTCAGAAGACAGAATATGGTTTCAAATTAACGACGTAATTATCATTAAAAGAAATAGCACGTTATGACGCTGGCGTTGTGTAAGGCGAGAGTATAAAAGGCATGTCGCCAGCTGCAATAAAATGAATTATCTTCCTACTACCCATTTTAAGATTTAATACCTCCTTTTTATGCATAGGATGATGAAGTATTAAATTGCGAAAATGATTCAGATGTCATTAGAAATTAAACTGTGACTAGGTAGGGTGTTTCTTTACACATATAAAACAGATCGGCCATCTACTTTCCCTTCTCAAAATACATATCGATAGCAGTCCAACTCCATCACTTTGTAACAAGAACTTTTCAGTCTGCAAAGATGCCACGAGGATAATTTCTAATAGCTAATTTAATATCTCCACGCAGTCGAGGAACAGATCCCATGCATTCAGAATAACGAAAAATAAAAAAATAAAAAAGACTCCTCTTGCTCGTCCGAGTTTTGAATGGAAACGACCTCCGTAGCAAATTAGCATCCTCCCTTAATATTCATGAATAGGCTGCCCGGAGCGACCGGCCCATTGCTTAATGGCACTTCAAAAAAGCTCACCTTTATCCAGGAGACAGGAAGGGTTGGGACGAGGCCCCGCGCAGCGGTGTCTGACAAAAGGGGGTTTTCAAATATGCATCCAGATAAGGTCCTTTATACAGTGCCCGGACGCATGATTTCGACCCCATTGTGCGTGACAGAAATCTGTTCCGATTACCGGGAACAGCTGAATGGGGGCCTAACGACACAGTATCGGCGCCCAGATCAGGTACCATCAATCATTAGCTCTCTATTTTAATACTACACCGGTGCGCCACAATGCGCTGAGCCGCCACTTTTTTCAGTACTTCCCGCGTCACCCAGGACCAAGTAATTAACTACGAGTACGGGGCAGTCACTTCCGCGATGTGTGTGTGTGTGTATATATATATATATATATATATGTGAGTGCATGTGCATCTGCATGTGTACGTGTGTTGCCTGCGCCGATGTCACTGCATTACATTGCCTTTTTTTCGCAGCCAGTTCGTTAATCCCCCCGAAATACGTCCCAATTTAGGGAGCGGGAAATTAATTCGTTCGCAACGACTTTGTGCGGTCCGAGTGCTGCGGCGTTAATTTATTGCAGCTCTGCGCAGAGCGCGGGGGCGGGGTGTGTTTCTGGGCCGTCGCTCTTCTTGCTAGACAATCCGTGGCTTTCAGCTCGAATTATTAAGAGGCGGTGAGAGCGGGCTACCACTGCCTAATTACTGCACTTGACGCCCCGAGGCGAGTGCACCATAATCTGTACTGACGTTTGCAGAAATCGCAACGTCCAGAAAGAATAGTTCGAATAAGGCCAAATTCTGGAGATGAGTGCATCTATATCTACACTACTAGCCATTAAAACTGCTACACCACGAAGATGACGTGCTACAGACGCGAAATTTAACCGACAGGAAGAAGATGCTGTGATATGCAAATCATTGGCTTTTCAGAGCATTCACACAACGTTGGCGCGGTGGCGACACCTACAAAGTGCTGACATGAGGAAAGTTTCCAACCGATTTCTCATACGCAAACAGCAGTTGACCGGCGTTGCCTGGTGAAACGTTGTTGTGATGCCTCGTGTAAGGAGGAGAAATGCGTACCATCACGTTTCCGACTTTGATAAATGTCGGATTGTAGCCTATCGCGATTGCGGTTTATCGTATCGCGATATTGCTGCTCGCGTTTGTCGAGATCCAATGACTGTTAGCAGAGTATGGAAGCGGTGGTTTTCGGGAGGGTAATACGGAACGCCGTGCTGGATCCCAAGGGCCTCGTATCACTAGCAGTCAAGATGACAGGCATCTTATCCGCATGGCTGTAACGGATCGCCGGCCGATGTGGCCGAGCGGTTCTAGGCGCTTCAGTCCGGAACCACGATGCTGCTACGGTCGCAGGTTCGAACCCTGCCTCGGGCATGGATGTGTGTGCTGTCCTTAGGTTAAGTTAGGTTTAAGTAGTTCTAAGTTCTAGGGGACTGATGACCTCAGATGTTAAGTTCCCTAGTGCTCAGAGCCATTTGAACCATTTGTAACGGATCGTGCAGCCACGTCTCGATCCCTGAGTCAACAGATGGGGACGTTTGCAAGACAACAACCATCTGCACGATCAGTTCGTCGACGTTTGCAGCAGCATGGACTATCAGCTCGAGACCATGGCTGCGGTTACCCTTGACGCTGCATCACAGACAGGAGCGCCTGCGATGGTGTACTCAACGACGAACCTGGGTGCACGAATGGCAAAACGTCCTTTTTGCGGATGAATCCAGGTTCTTTTTACAGCATCATGATGGTCGCATCCGTGTTTGGCGACATCGCGGTGAACGCACATTGGAAGTGTGTATTCGTCATCGCCATACTGGGGTATCATCCGGCGTGATGGTATGGGTTGCCATTGGTTACACGTCTCGGTCACCTCTTGTTCGCATTGACTGCACTTTGAACAATGGACGTTACAATCGGATGTGTTACGACCCGTGGCTCTACCCTTCATTCGATCCCTGCGAAACCCTACATTTCACCAAGATAATTCACGACCGCATGTTGCAGGTCCTGTACGGGCCTTTTTGGATACAGAAAATGTTCGACTGCTGCCCTGGCCAGCACATTCTCCAGATCTCTCACCAACTGAAAACGTCTGGTCAATGGTGGCCGAACAACTGGCTTGTCACAATACGCCAGTCACTACTCTTGATGAATTGTGGTATCGTGTTGAAGCTGCATGGGCAGCTGTACCTGTACATGCCATCCAAGCTCTGTTTGACTCAATGCCCAGGCGTATCAAGGTCGTTATTACGGCCAGAGGTGGTTGTTCTGGGTACTGATTTCTCAGGATCTATGAACCCCAATTGCGTGAAAATGTAATCACATGTTAGTTCTAGTATAATATATTTATCATCTGCATTTCTTCTTGGTGTAGCAATTTTAATGGCCAGTAGTGTACATACATATTCCCGCAAGCTACTGTACGGTGCGTGGCAGAGGATGCTCTGTACGACTGCTTTTCATTTTCTTTCGTGTTCCACTCGCAAACAGCGAAAGGGAGTAACGACTATCTACAAGCGTCCGTAAGAGCAGCAGTTTCTCGTATCTTATCTTCTTTATCCTTAAGCAAAACGTACATTGGCAGTCAACTTCAAGCGCCAATTCTCTAAATTTTCTCTATAGCTCTCCTCGAAAATAACATCGCCTCCTCTGCAGGGATTCCCATTTGAGTTCCCGAAACATCCCCGTAATGCTTGCGCGTTGTTCGAACCTACAGGTAACAATTCTAACAGCCTACCTCTGTACTGCTTCGATATCTTCATGTATTCCAATCTGGCAAAGATGCCAAACACCAGAGAGGCACTCAAGAATAGGTCGTACCTGCGTTCTATATGCGGTCTCCTTAACAGATGAACGACACTTTCCCGAAATTCTCCCAATAAACCCGGCTTCCCTACCGCAGTCCTCACCGGCTCGTTCCATTTCATATCGTTTTTCAACGTTAAGCTCAGATATATAACCACGTGACTGTATCAAGCAGGACACTGCTAATACTGTATCCGAACATTACAGGTTTGTCTTTCCTACTCATCCGCATTAGCTTACAGTTTTCTACATTGAGAACAACCTGCCCCTCATCACATTGACTAGACATTTTGTCTACGTTATCAAGTATGCTCCTGCAGTGACTCAAGTTCGTCACCTTGTCGTAGTTTATCAGAGCACCATCAGCAAACAACCGCAGATAGTTGCTCACATTTATACATATACAAGGTGTTTGGTGAGAAAAGGTCAATATTTTACACAGTAATAGCGTAAGTAATTCTGAACAAAAAACGTTATGTGAACATAGGTCCGCAAATGCCTCGTTAGAGAGGTATGGGTATTGAAAGGAACTTTAATTCTGCAAAACTGATGTGCACAGCGTGAACGTATACGCAATACAACTGAAACGTTAAGTGATTTTCTTGAAAACAATGTCAGATAAAAGTACAGTTATGTTACACATTTTACATAATGTATATTTACTTTGCATTTAAAACATAATGCATTACAACAAGCATGTTACATGTATTCAGTTGAAAAAGACGTACCACTTCTTTTACAAACGGCTTTAACACTTATCGTACAGATGTTGTACAGGTGACAGAACAACTTCGAATATCCCACCAGGAACGTCAATGCACTTTTGCGCTCTAGCGATAAAACGTTGTGTTGCTTGTTCAGTTGCCTGTGGTTGGTTCCTAATCAATTCAGCAGCGTCCATGATGCGACGAAGCAGTTCATGTCCTGTATTTACCTTTACTTTGTGCACCTCTGATTTCGTCCAACCCCATAAACAGAAATCTAAAGGTGTAAGGTGAGGCGTTCTTGGAGGCCACTTAATAGCACCACCACGGCCAATCCAGCGATTAGGGTAGGTGCGGTTGAGATGGTCCCTCACACGTAAAGTAGTATGAGGAGGGGCACCGTCATGTTGAAAGTGCATTCCAGTTCACTTGGCTAAAGGAACGTCTTCCAATAGTTCCACAAACGAATTTTCCAAAAAATGCAGGTACCTCTCTCCCGTCAATCGCTGACTGATAATAAATGGATCTATCAAAAGGTCACCGTGATGCCGCACCAAACATTAATGGCAAAACGAACTTGGAAATTGCTATTTGAAGCGCGTGTATTTTCCTGTGACCATCGATGATCCCCCCATGAACCATGGACCTTGCCCTTGGTGGGCAGGCTGGTGTGACTCAGCGATACAGATAGCCGTACCGTAGGTGCAACCACAACGGAGGGGTATCTGTTGAGAGGCCAGACAAACGCGTGGTTCCTGAAGAGGGGTAGCAGCCTTCTCAGTAGTTGCAGGGGCAACAGTCTGGATGATTGACTGATCTGGCCTTGTAACACTAACCAAAACGGCATTGCTGTGCTGGTACTGCGAAAGGCTGAAAGCAAGGGGAAACTACGGCCGTAATTTTTCCCAAGGGCATCCAGCTTTACTGTATGGTTAAATTATGTTGGCGTCCTCTTGGGTAAAACATTCCGGAGGTAAAATAGTCCCCCATTCGGATCTCCGGGCGGGAACTACTCAAAAGGATGTCGTTATCAGGAGAAAGAAAACTGGCGTTCTACGGATCGGAGCGTGGAATGTCAGATCCCTTAATCGGGCAGGTAGGTTAGAAAATTTAAAAAGGGAAATGGATAGGTTAAAGTTAGATATAGTGGGAATTAGTGAGGTTCGGTGGCAGGAGGAACAAGACTTCTGGTCAGGTGACTACAGGGTTATAAACACAAAATCAAATAGGGGTAATGCAGGAGTAAGTTTAATAATGAATAGGAAAATAGGAATGCGGGTAAGCTACTACCATTATTGTGGCCAAGATAGGTACGAAGCCCACGCCTACCACAGTAGTACAAGTTTATATGCCTACTAGCTCTGCAGATGACGAAGAAATTGAAGAAATGATGAAATAAAAGAAATTATTCAGATAGTGAAAGGAGACAAAAATTTAATAGTCATGGGTCCCTGGAATTCGGTAGTAGGAAAAGGGAGAGAAGGAAACGTAGTGGGTGAATATGGATTTGGGGTAAGAAACGAAAGAGGAAGCCGCCTGGTAGAATTTTGCACAGAGCACAACTTAATCATAGCTAACACTTGGTTCAAGAATCATAAAAGAAGATTGTATACATGGAAGAAGCCTAGAGATACTGACAGGTTTGAGATAGATTATATAATGGTAAGACAGAGATTTAGGAACCAGGATTTAAATTGTAAGACATTTCCAGGGGCAGATGTGGACTCTGACCACAATCTATTGGTTATGAACTGTAGATTAAAACTGAAGAAACTGCAAAAAGGTGGGAATTTAAGGAGATGGGGCCTGTATAAACTGACTAAACCAGAGGTTGTACAGAGTTTCAGGGAGAGCATAAGGGAACAATTGACAAGAATGGGGAAAAGAAATATAGTAGAAGAAGAATGGGTAGCTTTGAGGAATGAAGTAGTGAAGGCAGCAGAGGATCAAGTAGGTAAAAAGACGAGGGCTAGTAGAAATACTTGAGTAACAAAAGAAAATATTGAATTTAATTGATGAAAGGAGAAAATATAAACATGCAGTAAATAAAGCAGGCAAAAAGGAATACAAACGTCTCAAAAATGAGATCGACAGGAAGTGCAAAATGGCTAAGCAGGAATGGCTAGAGGACAAATGTAAGGATGTAGAGGCTTATCTCACTAGGGGTAAGATAGATACTGCCTACAGGAAAATTAAAGACACCTTTGGAGAAAAGAGAACCACTTGTATGAATATCAAGAGCTCAGATAGAAACCCAGTTCTAAGCAAAGAAGGGAAAGCAGAAAGGTGGAAGGAGTATATAGAGGGTCTATACAAGGGCGATGTACTTGAGGACAATATTATGGAAATGGAAGAGGATGTAGATGACGATGAAATGGGAGATACGATACTGCGCGAAGAGTTTGACAGAGCACTGAAAGACCTGAGTCGAAACAAGGCCCCCGGAGTAGACAACATTCCATTACAACTACTGACATCCTTGGGAGAGCCAGTCCTGACAAAACTTTACCATCTGGTGAGCAAGATGTATGAGACAGACGAAATACACTCAGACTTCAAGAAGAATATAATAATTCCAATCCCAAAGAAAGCAGGTGTTGACAGATGTGAAAATTACCGAACTATCAGTTTAATAAGTCATGGCTGCAAAATACTAAAGCGAATTCTTTACAGATGAATGGAAAAACTAGTAGAAGCCGACCTCTGGGAAGATCAGTTTGGATTCCGTAGAAATATCGGAACACGAGAGGCAATACTGACCCTACGACTTATCTTAGAAGCTAGATTAAGGAAAGGCAAACCTACTTTTCTAGCATTTGTAGACTTAGAGAAAGCTTTTGACAATGTTGGTTGGAATACTCTCTTTCAAATTCTGAAGGTGGTAGGGGTCAAGTACAGGGAGCGAAAGGCTATTTACAATTTGTACAGAAACCAGATGGCAGTTATAAGAGTCGAGGGGCATGAAAGGGAAGCAGTGGTTGGGAAGTTAGTGAGACAGGGTTGTAGCCTCTCCCCGATGTTATTCAATCTCTATATTGAGCAATCAGTGAAGGAAACAGAAGAAAAATTCGGAGTAGGTATTAAAATCCATGGAGAAGAAATAAAAACTTTGAGGTTCGCCGATGACATTGTAATTCTGTCAGAGACAGCAAAGGACTTGGAAGAGAAGTTGAACGGAATGTATAGTGTCTTGAAAGGAGGATATAAGATGAACATCAACAAAAGCAAAACGAGGATAATGGAATGTAGTCGCAGTAAGTCGGGTGATGCTGAGGGAATTAGATTAGGAAATTAGACACTTAAAGTAGTAAAGGAGTTTTGCTATTTGGGGAGCAAAATAACTGATGATGGTCGAAGTAGAGAGGATATAAAATGTAGACTGGCAATGGCAAAGAAAGCATTTCTGAAGAAGAGAAATTTGTTAACATCGAGTATAGGCTTAAGTGTCAGGAAGTCGTTTCTGAAAGTATTTGTATGGAGTGTAGCCATGTATGGAAGTGAAACATGGACGATAAAAAGTTTGGACAAGAACAGAATAGAAGCTTTCGAAATGTGGTGCTACAGAAGAATGCTGAAGATTAGATGGGTAGATCACTTAACTAATGAGGAAGTATTGAACTGGATTGGGGAGAAGAGAAGTTTGTGGCACAACTTGACTAGAAGAAGGGATCGGTTGGTAGGACATGTTCTGAGGCATCAAGGGATCACCAGTTTAGTATTGGAGGGCAGCGTGGAGGGTAAAAATCGTAGAGGGAGACCAAGAGATGAATACACTAAGCAGATTCAGAAGGATGTAGGTTGCAGTAGGTACTGGGAGATGAAGAATCTTGCACAGGATAAAGTAGCGTGGAGAGCTGCATCAAACCAGTCTCAGGACTGAAGACCACAACAACAACAACATCGATGATTATTGCGTGTATTGTTTAGTCCATGTCTTAAAAACTGGACTTCGTCAGTGAGTAGTATGTATGGAAGCAAACGACTATTCTCAATTGCCCAGTGACGGAATTGAAGTCGTTGGGCATTGTCGCAACGTGGAGATTTTGGACACGCTGTATGTGAAATGGATGCAAGTTTTCCCCATGTAATGTTTCCTATGCACGTGTCTGTGCGACATTCATGAGCAGGGACATTCTTCGTATGGTCGTACCGGAACTTCGCTCAACACTTGCGACAATCTCTTCCTGTTCTTGCAAAGTTTGTTGACGTGCACGCTTGGATGAAAAATGTCTACTTGGAAGAGGGCCTGTTGCACGCAAAGTGATACACACTTCGATAAACACCCTGATACCAGGGAATCGTCGAGTCGGAAAGCGCTTGGTTTATTCTCCTCTTGCAGCGGTAGCACTACCGTCGCAGAAGCCATAAACGTACACCATATCTACGTATTCCTCATTACTGTACACATGTCGCATTGTTAGCAGCGCTTGTACGAACACAGAACACCATACACTACAGAGCTAACCGATCCGTCGCCGGCACGCTACACAATGCGGCTTACAGGGCACAACTGCGCAAACAATGGGTGATTGTACTGCGTACATCACATGACTATAATACGTGGTAGGTTGCATAGCGTAAACATGGCATGTACCCATACATTGTTTGCAAGAAAATCACATTACGGTCCAGTTGTATTGCGTATAAGTTCACGTTCTGCACATCAATTTTGCAGAATTAAAGTTCCTTTCAATGTCCATACCTCCCTAATGAAACATTTGCGTACCTATGTTCATATAACATTTTTTGTTCAGTATTACTTATACTATCACTGTTTAAAATATAGACCTTTCCTCCTCAAACACCCTGTATAGAAAATAATAGAGGTCCTATTACACTTTCCTGCGGTACTCCTGACGATATCCGGTACTCTGATGAACGCTCGACGTCGAGGACAATACACTGGCTTCTGTTACTTAAGAAGCCTTCGAGTCACTCACGTATCTGGGAACCTATTCCATACGCTCGTACCTTCGTTAACAGCCTTCAGTGAGGCATCGTGTCAAGACGTTTCCGGAAATATAGAAATATGTAAACGGCCTGTTGCCCTCCATCCAGGGTTCGCAGTATATCATTTGATAAAAGGTCAAGCTGAGTTTCACACGAGCGGTGCTTTCTAAAACTGTGCTGATTCCTAGACCTAAGCTTCTCGGTCTCAAGAAGATTTATTGTATTCGGACTGAGAATGTGTTCAAGGATTCTGTAGCAAACTGATGTTAGAGATTTTGATCTGTAATTTTGCCACTTCGTTCTTTTGCCCTTCTTATATTCAGGAGTCACCTGCCGTTCTTTTTTTTTTCCCAAGCGCTTGAGACTTTGCGCTGAGCGAGAGATTCGTTATAAATGCAAGGTAAGTAAAGGGCCAAAGCAGTAGTGTACTGCTAGTAAAACCGATTTGAGATTCCATCCGGACCTGGCGAATAGTCTGTTTTAATTCTTTCAGTTGTTTCTCTACACCAGGGAAGCTTATTACACAACAACGTACCGACAATAAGTGTCAAGAGTGGCCAGAGATGGTATAGGTAATGCTTTCTCGTAAGTGACACTCGATGAAGAAATTAATGCCGAATGAGGTACGAGGGGTAAGAACACGAATGGCCTAGGGCGTTAACGCGTCGCTTCGCGTACGCGGGGAAGCGAGCTTGTCCTGGATAGAATCTGTCTAGCGTGTTAATCAGTATCTCGTGCTCCACAAACCACTGCATGGCGCCTGGCGGAAGGTACCTTATACCACTACTAGTCATTTCCTTTCCCGTTCCACTACCAAATACAGCGAGGGGAAAACTATTGTCTATATGCCTCCATACGGGCTCTAATTTCTCATATCTTTGAGGTCCTTACGCTAAATGTACATTGGCTGCAGTAGGACCGTTTTATCTCCGCTTAAAACAGCAGTTCTCAAAATTTTCTTATTAATATTCCTCGAAAAGCAAGTGCCAAGTCCCTGCTCACCCTGTCGGTCAGCTCATTTATATATACACAGAAAATAAGAGCAGTACGATCAGGCTTTCCTGGGGCACATCGGACAATACCCTTGTCTTTGATGAACACCCGCCAACAAGGACAACACACTGCGTTCTATTGCTTAAGAAGTCTTCCATCCGCTCACATATCTGGGAACCAAATCCGTGTGCTCCTACCTTCGTTAACAGTCTGCAGCCGGGCACCGTGTCAAACGCTTTTCGGAAATTTAGGACTACGCAATCTGCCTGCTGTACTTCAACTATGATTCGCTGGGTACGATACAAGATAAGGGCAAGCTGAGCTTCGCACGAGCTGATTTGAGAACAGAACCTCTTCCTGCTCATGGAAATTTATTATATTCGAACTGGGAATATGTTCAAGAATACTGCAGCGTGTAAACGATATTGGTCTGTAATTTTCCGGGTTCGTTCTTTTATCTTTGTTATGCACAGGATTCGCTTTTTTTCCCCATCGCTTGGCACTTTGGGCTGAGCGAGAGATTCGCGATAAACTCAAGCTAAGTCGAATGCCGTAGAGAACTCAATATAAAACCGATTTGGGATTCCGTCCGATCCTGGTGGCTTATTTATTTTCATCTCTTTCCAATGCTCCTCTACGGGAGCTATTATGCTCACAAAAGTGTCTGTACGACCGTCAAAAGACGGTACATTTGTACGATCGTCCTGCATGATGAATTTCACTCGAGATTTAAAACTTGGACTTTCCTTTTGCTGCTTTCTATTGCCGCACCGGACATGTCAACGAGTAAGTGAGTGGATAATGATGTTTTGCTAAGGTATGGCGGTGGTAGTTGTATGCTTCGCACGTCGCTCTTTGTACTGACGCACGAATCTCTATTTATGATAGCAGATAAGCCACCCAGCCTGTATGTGGTTTTAGGCGGTTTCCCATCTCTAGCTAGTGGTATATCGGGCTGGTTCCCCCGTTCCGCCTCAGATACAAGCAAAAGAAACATTCACTCACTTAGAAAACATTCCCACACTTGAGCATGGGATTTACTCTAAACACAGATGGGGTACACAGATTTCGTCCCTGGAGGAATGGTGGCTTCAGAAACAGCATCTGTCCATTAAGTGTCACTGAAGCTGCCACAACCCATATAACAATGTTGACCCCCTAGGGAAACGGGAAAGGGCAAGGATGAAGAAGAAATTTTTTCGAGTATAACGGAAGCGATACCCAGCGTTCACTGAGGAAGTGTTATAGGTCCTCTGCTGTTCCTCATCTATATAAACGATTTAGGAGACAATATGAGCATTCCTCTTAGAGCGTTTGCAGATGATGCTGTCGTTTACTGTCTAGCAGAGTAACCAGAAGAGTAAAACCAATTGCAAAATGATGTAGACAAGATATCTGTATGTTGCGAAAAGCGGACTATGACTCTAAACAACAAAAAGTGTGAGGTCATCTAAGTGAGTGCTAAAAGAATTCCGTTAAATTTGAGTTGCACGATAAATCGCAGAAATGTAAGGGCTGTCAATACAGCTAATTACCTAGGTACCACCGCTACGAACAACTTAAACTGGAACGATCAGATGGATAATGTTGTGGGAAAGCACACCAACGACTGCGTTTTATTTGGAGATCACTCACAAGATACACCAGACTGCCTGCACTAGGCTTGTCCGACCTCTTGTGGAGTGCTGCTGCGCGGTTTGGGAGCGGTATCAGATAGAATTGACGGTGGACATTGAAAAAGTTCAAAGAAGGGCAGCTCGTTTTGTATTATCGCGAAATATGGGAGAAAGTCTCACAGATATGATAAGCGTTATAGTGTGGCAACCTTTAAAATAAAGGCTTTTTTGTTGTGGTGAAATCTCTCCACGACATTTCAGTCACCAACTTTCTCCTCTTTACCATTTCTTGTTGTGTTCCCAGTAGGATTTTTATGTCATACTACCTCTGTGTATCCTGTGTTACATTTTCGCCTTGTATACTCGTTTCAGTAAACTCTGGATCTAAAACTTGTTTTATGGCGGGATCTGTCCTTTGTTAAGCCTGTGTAACTTCGTGCCAGGATACGACTTAAACTACGTATCCTTTGAACTATCAAGCCGGCCGCGGTGGCCGTGCGGTTCTAGGCGCTCCAGTCCGGAGCCGCGCTGCTGCTGCGGTCGCAGGTTCGAATCCTGCCTCGGGCATGGGTGTGTGTGATGTCCTTAGGTTAGTTAGGTTTAAGTAGATCTAAGTTCTAGGGGACTAATGACCACAGCAGTTGAGTCCCATAGTGCTCAGAGCCATTTGAACCATTTTTTTGAACTATCAAGACAAGCTGTTGTATAACATTTCCATTGTTGAGCTGACTGTAAGGTCACATTCCGAAAGCCAATAAATTTAAAAACAAAAAACGAAAAATACAAACTTTTCCTTCCGAATGTCAAAACCTTTTGTTGACTCTCACCTACACAGAGAGAAATGACTATCGCAATAAAATAAGAGAAATCAGAGTTCGCACGGCAAGATTTATGTGTTCAGTTTTTCAGAGTGCTATTCGAGCGAGGGACGGTCGACAACTACTATGAACCCTCTGCCAAATATTTGTCATTTGCGGAGCTATCATGTGGCTGTAGATGGAGGCATCATACAGACAGATTACACAGACCGTTGGTTTTACTACAAGAACCGCATAACTAGTCGTGACAATGTGGACTCAGGGTAACAGTGAGGCAGAAAGCGCAAGGCACAGGTTCTTGCAGAAGGACTTCACCACGTGAAGATGGTAGGATTGTTCGATGGACTCTGATAAATAGACGGATGACAACAGCTGCAATCTGGACAGTGATTACATGCAATGTGTAGCAACAGAACGCAATACAGGAAGCTGAGTTGAGATCTCGAGTTGCCATACACTGTTTTTCGGTGTCGCCACACCGCAGACAACATAGACTTGCAGGCTGCAGAGCCGGGATCAACTGGGAAATTGAGCGGCATTCTGTGGCGCTCGGCGAAGAGTTTCGCTTCAGTTCACGGTTATTAGATCGATGCCGACGTGTCCACAGACGATCAGGCGAAAGATCACAGGAAGCAACAACTCTAGAGGCCTATAGCTCTCCAGCTCCTGGAATCATGATGCAAGGAGCCGTTGAATCTGACAACGGACTGATTTGGTAACTGTTGAAGGAAGGCTAAATACCAGTATGTGGCAAGAAAGCTAAATCCGGTCACTATTTTATCAATAATGGTTTGAAATGGATGTTTTATTTTTGGTGGATGTTTACTTTCGCCGTAACTAGTTTCGGACAAGAGCTCACCGTCAGGTGACAGTGAAAATTTCTTGTACAAATTTCAAATTGCTATGATCCTATAATATAGCAGAATATCCATGATGTCCTCGCTTTAAAATGCTTGCACATTACATACAAGGTCTTTACATTTTGCTTGGTTGAAGAAAGGTTTTCCTTATAGACTCCACCATAGAGGCCAGCATAAATTTTATGGAGCTTTTTGAAAACGAGTTTGAATAAAGGCAAAATGGCGAACACGTGCATTTACATCTGACGTAACGTCAACTAGTGATTTGGTTGGTTGTGCCAAAGAACAAAATGGTGCAGTAGTGCCATACTTTCTACAGCTATGAAGTATACGAGTATTGCAAAGAGTCTTAGCCTAGATTGCGATGAACGCTACACATTTAACTATTTTAAAATAGTGGCAATGTAAACTGAAAGTATTTCATATTAAATTTTTATACAATCTATGCTAGCATACATAATATTCCCTCTTATTCACCAAATGCAATATATATAAATTTTAGATTATGTTAATGCTTCTGTCAAAACAGAACATCACAACATCTCACGAAAACAAAAGAAAAAATCATAAGCCTAATTTAAAACATGAAGTAATGTAATAATCCACCATCTGTAAAACAATTTTTCTTTGATAGAGAGATAAATTCAATATTTCTTTATTTCATTGCCGCTGGATTAAGTTTGTTGAACAAGGGCCTAAAACATAACATTGAAGGTAAGCTAGAAAAAAATAATATTAAATAAGCAATTGTTAAAACCACAGTTCTATGCCATTTGGCTAAACTAAATAATGTGTAAGAAAATGTAGTAAATGATAAAATAGTTCAGAAACATGCAGACAGAAATATGGCAAAAGACAAAGTTTGAGTCAGTTGTGCTCACAAAAATAAACGAGAAACTTGAAGACAATAGAACATTGTATTTAAAACTGTCGAAGGAAACTCTGCAGTAATTATGTAAGAAGATGATTACCTTAATAAGGAACTAGGTTTTTCAAAAATAACAACGTAAGACAAATTCATTCTGATCCAACCATTAAATTACAGGCAAAACTTAAAACACTGCTGAAAGAGTAGCTTTCTCTTATCCTCAAATTAAAAATCTGAATGCACGCTGATGAACTCCTCCAAACCAAAACTATAGCCGCAACCTAACATTCATAAATCAAACTGTTAATTCACAGAAGAAGTCTTTCTATATTAGTAAATAACGTAATGAAATTCTCTCTAAAGCGTATACATTTGAAGGTAATTTTATATAAATTGCTATTAACTCACAGAACGCATTTCCCTTCCAAATACTGCTCGATTCGCATCTTTCGATATAGTTAACTTGCACACAGATATACTGGTAAACAAAATTAATTTAAAGTAATCTGCTTAAATGTAAAAAAACTCAGCTTGACAGACATCCATGAACTTCTGGAAGTATTAACATTGGTGCTATCGCAAAACTACTTTCATATTTAATGAACCATTTTATATACAAGAAGATGGGTTAGCAAGCTGCCTAGCTAGTCTACTGGCCAGCATCTACATCAACCATTTAGAAACATCTTTCTTCAAAGCTAGGAAAAAAAAGAAAAAAATTAAATATTGTAAATAATGTCCAGATAATGCACTTATCCCATATCATGGAACAGAAGAGGAATTAGATTATTTTGCAAAAGAACTTTATAAACAACACCATAATGTAAAATTCACAGTAGAAAATGAATTTGATAGTGCCTTAAACTTCCTTGATTCAAATATTAGCGACAATAGTGGCAAACATAAATTTCAAATATACGGAAAAATCACTACAACTTACGTCACAATTAATAGCACTTCATGTCATCCCAAGCAACATAAACTGGCTTACCATAGGGCAACACTCACTGGCTTGGAAAAAATTCTAGTCGATGCTAAAGATATACAACAAAACTTAGCAGAATAAAGTTGACAGCTCACAATAGTGGTTATAAATCTACCACCACCAATAAGCTTCAAAGCAACATTCAAACGAATACAATAAGAAAAATAACTCAACACCTACGACAAATAGCACTTAAGTACAGCCACCCTTCCACAGCTCTATGAGTTGTGACTGCATACCATTCACTGTAAAAGTGTCGCATCAAATAGCAAAATCGTTCCATGTTAAAAAAAACTCCAGGTTAGTTTCTCCACAAATAATAAAATAATAGATAAACTAATTCATAAATTTGATCTAAAAAATTAATCATACAACAAAGCTAGTATTTATAAACTGAATTGCTCTGTGTGCCCTAAATTTTGTATTGGCCATGATGATAGGACTTTCAACAGAGAAAACATTGATGCACTCTGGCTAAAAGCTTAAATAAGTCAATATATTAAACATAGCTGCACAGCAGCAAATTTATTCTTGGCTTATAAGTTTCATACTTTTCTAATGTAAGCTATGATGTTCATTGCCCTTAGGTTACCTTCTGAAGAAGACAAATTTATATTTCTCGAAACCTAGGTAAAGAATTTCTTTATCCATTGCAACTGGTCGGCTGTTTATAATTTTATTAAATAAGTCAACTTTTTCTGTTCATATGGGCCGACATAGCACCGTAGAAATTCAAGAAAACTAATAAATGCTAAACTTTACTGAGAAAGGTGTACAGGTGAATTCGTTCAAGGAATTACAAATATTCAGCCTCATTCAAAGCAAACCTAATTGTATCTTGAATGACCAAATGTATCGACAAAATTTTGTCCAGCTTCTGTAACGCCACGCTGATGGAGGGATTACCATGCCATGGTTGGCTTGGTAGTATAAAAAACTATCAGTCTGAATTGCTGCTATTTTTAAGTAGTTAAATGTGTAGCGTCTATAATACTGTAGGCTAAGAAACTTCGCAATAATATACACATGGCTGTAGTAGTATGCCATGATTGCACAATATTCTTCTTTGGTACAACCAATCAGGTTACTAGCTGTTGTGGCAACAGAATGA
The DNA here is from genome assembly GCF_023898315.1 of Schistocerca nitens. Classification (NCBI taxonomy): domain Eukaryota; kingdom Metazoa; phylum Arthropoda; class Insecta; order Orthoptera; family Acrididae; genus Schistocerca; species Schistocerca nitens. The sequence goes on from NC_064614.1 coordinate 817,205,880, forward strand.
AACACATGATTCCGTCATCTTGTCTTTAGTGAAACTCAGGTTCAGCATCCCTGGTAAAATTAATGCACACTGTGTTGCAATGAATACAGGAAAACCCTGCCTCAAGTAAGTAAAGACATTGTATGTGGAAGATAAACTTTTGTAAATAGAAAACTGTGAATATTATTTTATATAATAGGACTAAAATAATGTGAAATTTGTATAAGAAATCACTGTTGCCATCTGACAATGAGCTCTGGCCCAGACATAGTCATGGAAAAATAAATTATCAATCAAAACGCTGGTTGTAGTATGGACGTAGCCAGAGGAAGGGGGGAGGGGGGGGGGTTCAAACACACACCCCTCCCACCGAAATGTGGACAAAGCTAAGAAAAGAAAAGGGAGAAGTGACCTTAAAATCGATTGCGCTGAAATCTTTTCTTTAAAATTACAGCGTTTTGAAACCGCGGCTATTGCCAGCAGGGCATAGTACGCGAGGGGTTACCGGTAGCAATCAGCCAGCATTGTCAGCAATATTGACATCAGTCTGTGCACTAAGCCTCAAAGGAGTGTGGTTTGTCTGGAGTCCTGGTAAGTCCAGGTAGCGCATTCCCCCTTGAGGGCTACCCTACTGGCACAGTTGATGAGGCTGGGCGCAGTGAGAAGATATTCCGTTCACACGGCAGCAACTTAGAAATAACGCCATCAGCGAGCTTCCTGGGAACTGCGGAAACTGTCACTATCGTGACGAATATTTTTTAAATGTTTATTTTAAGTAACGTTACGGGGAAGAGAGGAACGGCTAGTGTGTGCAGTACGATAATCTTTCTGATTCCTACGTTTACTTTTCTGCATTACATGATTCATGAAATATATGAGAATTGATCAGATTGACGCAAATTAAGTCACAGAAAAGTTATGGAGCATCAAGCTGGATTTTCAAAAAGTCTAAGAAAGTGATGGAAAACCTACCTGGTAAGTAAATATTGCCATTTATCAATTTAATAGAAATCGTGTGAATCAAGATAATAGGTTTAGAAACAAAAAAATTAACAGAGTAACATCGAATAAAGGACAAAAAGTTTGTTTACTACTGGTTATGTTCTTTTAATAGTGTTATCAGTATGGTCGCCCACAATGTTGTACACAAACTGGATAAAAGAATTGCCTTGAGGCAAATTGTTGTTTCTTGCCATGCTGGATACTTCAAACTGACTGTCAGCATTGAAGGGTTAATGCAAAAGGTGATAGCACATCCACAAACTCTCTTGATTCATATTTTTACATACTATTTTCTCAAGACCTAGTTTTGTATTAGAAACGAAGGATCTCGATTTCCAGCTGAAATAACAGACTGTGAAAGTCGATAGATTGTCGTCTTTACCTTTGAGCGGTCTCCTTTCTTTCTTGGAAGTAAGAAGCAATCTAAAAAATTAGAAGATGGAAAATTGTTGACCGGACAGGGTGGATTAACTAAAACTGAAATAGAAAACTTGCAGGTATACCGTGGGCAGGCAATTAGCAGAAATAAAGAAAATCTGGAGGCAATGAAGAGAGATGTTTGGGGCATATACTTCCATAAGTCCTCTACGGATGATAAGTCCTGTCATGAATTGTGTCCATCAGGAGAAAATTCGTGGTGCAAATACAATTGGGCTCAGGCAACTGGAGAATCTTATTCTCACCAGTATTCTCTTCCTGCTGCTGTTATTACAGCAACTAAACCTACCTTCAGAGACTTGGCTCACCTTTACCTTCTAAGGAAATGTCTACATGGGCAGACACAGAACCCAAATGAATGTTTCAACATCATAATTTGGAACTGCCTTCCTAAAACTGTATTTGTAGGCATGCATACAATGAAACTAGGAGTTCGTGATGCTGTTATTACATTCAATTATGGTAATATTGGAAAGTGTTGGGTACTGAAAAAGCTAGGAATTAATCCTGGTGAAAATATGATCACTGGGCTGCAACACTGCGATAAAATGAGGATAGCCGATGCAGACAGGTCTGCATCCAATATGGCCAAGAAAGCAAGACAAACAAACATCAAGCCGCGCGGGATTAGCCGAGCGGTCTAGGGCGCTGCAGCCTTCGACTGTGCTGGTGATCCCGGCGGAGGTTCGAGTCCTCCCTTGGGCATGGGTGTGTGTGTTTGTCCTGAGGATAATTTAGGTTAAGTAGTGTGTAAGCTTAGGGACTGATGACCTTAGCAGTTAAGTCGCATAAGATTTCACACACAACAGCAACAAACATACAGGAAGGTGAAAAAGAAGCTGGAAGACCTGCTAGAGGCCAAAGAATGGCCATCATATGCAGCAGGACAGTTTTAATTAACTGTAAGTAACAAATTTCAAAAGGTTTTTCTTTAAAGTCAGTTTCCCGCGAACTAAAATTTTCAGTACATATGCCCCATTATATCAGAAACTATCATAGATAAATGAATGAAATTTTCAGAGACTCTACATGACATAAAAAGCCACCTCTGGTATTACATTAATTAATATTACCCCATTAGGAAGCTCACAAAAAAACTATTTTCTGTCAAAAAAAACTTAATATTTTTTGTTAATAAATTTAAAAAAGTAGTTCTTAAAAACTATAAAATAGATAAAGTAGATTTTAGTACAGTTGACTCTGTTAGCATTATGTAATCTACAGTAAAAATATTAAGGTGCTGCATCAAATAGTTTTATTCAGAAATGGGTCAAATACTTCCTAAATTAACATGGGTTAGATAGGCAGGGTGTGGTCCACCTAAAGTAAAATTCTTGACCTCATGATCGGTAAATGTGAGACTCATTTTCCACGGTAGTCGTTCTACCATAATAATCCTACTAATAAGATTTCCTGAACTCTTCGTTAACAATAACGGCGGCATAGTTCATCAAAACAACGATCTTTGCTTACTCCACTCAATAAACGATTGTACGTCTTTTTCCTTCACTATGTCAGATCTACACCGCCTGTTAACACTTTCGCCACAAATGACACATTCAGACGACACGCTAAGTTCCACTGACGAATGTACCTAAACAATGGGCAGTCGACGACGGATGCCTCCTCCACTGCCAGATCTAGATCTCCTACTTTCCAAACGTTAAAGAAGCTCTCCTGCGAACCTTGCAGTACTAGCACTCCTCAAAGAAAGACCCAGCACAACGCACGTCTTTTTCGACAGAGGATCAGCAAAATCCAGAGAATAATTGTACTGCTACTGGAAAACAAACCATTGAATGAAAAGTCAGAAGTTGACGCTCATTAACCACGCGATTTACATAAAACTGATAAATAGCGATATTTACAAATGAATTAGGTTCTCGACACTTTGACTGACTTTTTGAAAACCCATTTTAATGTTCTACAGCTTTTCTCCCAGAAATTTTCCGTCACATTGGCCAGTTCACAGATACTGCACGATTTATGGCGACGAAACAAGTGTTTATCTAGAATGAGATTTCACTCTGCAGCGGAGTGTGCACTGATATGAAACTTCCTGGCAGATTAAAACTGTGTGCCCGACCGAGACTCGAACTCGGGACCTTTGCCTTTCGCGGGCAAGTGCTCTACCAACTGAGCTACCGAAGCACGACTCACGCCTGGTACCCACAGCTTTACTTCTGCCAGTATCTCGTCTTCTACCTTCCAAACTTTACAGAAGCTCTCCTGCGAACCTTGCAGAACTAGCACTCCTGAAAGAAAGGATATAGTGGAGACATGGCTTAGCCACAGCCTGGGGGATGTTTCCAGAATGAGATTTCCACTCTGCAGCGGAGTGTGCGCTGATATGAAACTTCCTGGCAGAATAAAACTGTGTGCCCGACCGAGACTCGAACTCGGGATCTTTGCCTTTCGCGGGCAAGTGCTCTACCAACTGAGCTACCGAAGCACGACTCACGCCCGGTACCCACAGCTTTACTTCTGCCAGTATCTAGTCTCCTACCTTCCAAACTTTACAGAAGCTCTCCTGCGAACCTTGCAGAACTAGCACTCCTGAAAGAAAGGATATAGTGGAGACATGGCTTAGCCAAAGCCTGGGGGATGTTTCCAGAATGAGATTTTCACTCTGCAGCGGAGTGTGCGCTGATATGAAACTTCCTGGCAGATTAAAACTGTGTGCCCGACCGAGACTCGAACTCGGGATCTTTGCCTTTCGCGGGCAAGTGCTCTACCAACTGAGCTACCGAAGCACGACTCACGCCCAGTACCCACAGCTATACTTCTGCCAGTACCTCGTCTCCTACCTTCCAAATTTTAGAGAAGCTCTCCTGCGACCCTTGCAGAACTAGCACTCCTGAAAGAAAGGATATAGTGGAGACATGGCTTAGCCAAAGCCTGGGGGATGTTTCCAGAATGAGATTTTCACTCTGCAGCGGAGTGTGCGCTGATATGAAACTTCCTGGCAGATTAAAACTGTGTGCCCGACCGAGACTCGAACTCGGGATCTTTGCCTTTCGCGGGCAAGTGCTCTACCAACTGAGCTACCGAAGCACGACTCACGCCCGGTACCCACAGCCTTACTTCTGCCAGTATCTCGTCTCCTACCTTCCAAACTTTACAGAAGCTCTCCTGCGAACCTTGCAGAACTAGCACTCCTGAAAGAAGCCATGTCTCCACTATATCCTTTCTTTCAGGTGTGCTAGTTCTGCAAGGTTCGCAGGAGAGCTTCTGTAAAGTTTGGAAGGTATGAGACTAGATACTGGCAGAAGTAAAGCTGTGGGTACCGGGCGTGAGTCGTGCTTCGGTAGCTCAGTTGGCAGTCTGCCGCCGGCAGTGCTGCGAGGCGGTCACGCGCCAGAGCGCTGCGGGCGAGGCGCGCACGGTGTGTTTGTGTTTACTTCGGCCGCTGTAAGTGCCGTTTTCCTTCTCGACCACCATGGCGCACAACTATCGGAAGAAGACATTACGTTTCAACTTTTGTTCCGACTTCGCCCGACCCAAGGCCCTGGAGGTAGAACGATTTATACGCGATGAAGTTAAAATACCACCAACGGATCTAATTGGTATCCACTTGTCCATAGTTAGCAGTACCGTCTACGTCAAAATGATCAACGATGCGGCGTGCGACAAGGTGCTTCAAGAGGCAAAACGTGGACTGCGCTTCTGTCATTCCGACGGCAACGTCGGACCCGTTACCGTCGATCACGCAGGTCTCGGCACACGGACGATAAGGATCTTCGAACTGCCGTTCGAACTACCTGCAGACCTCGTCATCGAGGCGCTCCGTCCCTATGGCAACGTTCTGGAACATGTTGCCGAACGATGGGTCCAATTTCAGACCTATCCAGTTTTAAACGGTGTTAGACAGGTCCGTATCGAGTTGCAGAAACACGTGCCTTCCTATCTACGTATCGGAGGCTGCCGTGCCATTATAATGTACGACGGCCAACCTCGGACCTGTTCCGGTTGCGGGAAAGAAGGTCACCTACGGTCTGAATGCATTCAACGACGTGTCGCGCAGCTCCCGTTGTCGGAAGCGTCCGTCACACCCACGATGACCGCCCTACCGGTCTCTTACGCAGCGGCTCTTGCCACGTCTACAGTTTCGTCCAGTCCGTCGCCCGGTCCTTCCGATCGGCACGTCCCACCGTCCCAGTCACCAACGGACGGTGCAGACGTCCCACCTGACAACCTTGCCGCCGAACAGGCTCCCGCACCGGACGCTGAGGAGACCAGTACATCTTCACAACACCTGTTTGACAATTTCATTGTACCCACCGACGCCTTCGAACCAGGTCGACGCTCCTCCTTGCCGTCGTCCGACACTGAGGAACACGTGTGCAAACAACGTTCGCCACGTAGGCGCAAGCGCCGTCGCCGTTCACCCACGGGCTCTCAGAGCGTTGCCACCCGCGACGACGAAGACGACACCCAAGCAGCCGACATTTCCACGCAGAGGTCGGCGGACAACTTTCATGATGAACAAGACGTTTCCCAGGACGGGACCACTATGGAGGTCGCCACGCACAATGTAACGATCGGTGCGCCGGTTGAGACGTCTGTCTCCCCGCCGACAACTCCAGATCTCTCTCACCACGACGCAATTCCCATGGACATTGGACAGACCCACGGCACAGGAGCATGGGCCGACGACATTGAGGAAGGTACGCCCCCTCCTCCGGATGAGTTGCCTCCGCCGGACGAGGCTGCCTGTTAACATCAAAAGCGAGGCATTGCAGCTGATGGGACGGGACTTCCTGTCGGTGCCCTCCTCTTACTTCCCTTGGTGATGGTAGATGCGCGTCCACCACCACTGAAACAAACATACCGGTTTGCCACACTGAACATCAACATGATCGGCACTGCACCCAAGCTGCAACTCCTATGTGACATGCTTCGGGCCTCTGACGTCGACGTCGCCCTTCTTCAGGACGTACGCGTTGCCACACTACCACCAGTCTACGGCTACGACTCCTACACGTCCACATGTGATCAATCAGGGCGTGGAGTGGCTTTCTACATACGCGAAGGAATCCCACTCACGGACACAACAATCCTTCCCTGTGGAAGAGGCATGGCTGTTACCATCTTCGACACGCGCGTCATCAATATCTACGCTCCGTCTGGCTCCACGAACCGTCGGCAGCGGTCCACTTTCTTCGGACATGACGTGGCGCCCCTGTTTTCTGGACGCTATGATCGCCTTATCATGGGAGGCGATTTCAACTGTGTCCTCCATCCGCAGGACCAAGTGCCTGGTTATTCGCCATGCCCGGCGCTGCTCACCTTAATCGAAGATTTTCATCTAGTGGACGTTTGGGAGAAAATTCATGGCAATACCCCCGGTTTTACCCATTATACAGCACATTCTGCGAGCAGACTGGACCGGTTTTATGTCTCTGCTCACCTCGGCAATGAAGTCGCCCAAGCTGAACGATGGCCCCTTGCATTTTCGGACCATTGCGCCGTCATTTGCTCCCTGGCTCTGCCACTTTAGTCAGTGTGGCGCAGCAGAGGTTACTGGAAGCTTAATACCTCCCTCCTTAATGATCCACACTGCCGACAATGTATTGCCACTACATGGGCGTCTTGCGAAAGACGCCTTCCGCAGTACACATCCACGCTCCATTGGTGGCTCAAATGTGCCAAACCTGCGATCAGAAAGGCCTTCATACAATGTGGCAAGGAAGCAGCAGCATGGCATCGAGACACCACAAATTTTCACTACGCCGTCCTCCGTGAGTTCGATGCGCTCCCTCCATCACCTGACACCCACAGGGAACGACAACGTACTAAAGCTCGTCTCCTCTCTCTTCAACGTGCACGACTGCATGGTGTCGTGGTGCGTTCCCGACGACAAGACCTCCTCCACGACGAAACCCCATCCACAATCCATGCCGCATCCGACCATAGTCGTCGACGTCGGCTTTTCGTCCCCAACATCACGACCTCCGATGGTGTTCACCACACAACACAGGCGGCAGTCGTGTCCGTCTTTGCTGAACATTATCGCCAATTTTACGATGATGAACCGATGGCGACGCTCATTCCTGATGATCTCCGTCCTTCTCCTGATCGGACCCTCACCGTAGCGGAGTCAACGTCCATGATGTCTGCAATCACCGCAGAAGAGGTGGTAGATGCGATCAACAAAGGGGCCAAGAACAAATCACCCGGACCAGATGGTCTCCCAGTGGAGTTTTACCGGGCGTTCACCACGTTAATGCTTCCTCGCTGGACGGAAATGATTCAGGAACTCTTTACTCCGTCCTTCCCAATTCCACCTGCATTCGTCACTGGCATTCTTCTACCTGTGCCTAAACCGAAGGGAGGGTCTCATGTGTCTGCATATCGCCCCCTTACACTACTGAATGCAGACTATAAAATCTATGCACGCCTCTTAGCAGCGCGCATACGCACCGTCTTACCTACGGTCCTTTCACCTGAGCAGACTGCACGTGGTTGTGGGGCCACCTTACAAACAGCCCTAGGAGAATGCCGTGACCTCATTGCACTGGCGTCGGTTTGTCGCCTTCGTGCAGCACTGGTATCCGTCGATTTCACGAGTGCCTTTGATCGCGTTCGACACCCATTCCTCCTCATGGTGGCGACACGTATGGGGTTCCCATTGCTTTTTGTCGATGCCGTTCGCCGGTTACTACTTCCCGCGGTCTCGATGGTACAAGTCAATGGGAGGCTTGTAGGACCGATTCCTATACGCCGCTCTGTGCGTCAAGGATGCCCTATGTCTACTTTACTATATGCCATTGCACTTGAGCCCCTCATCACTGGACTTACCTCTAGACTGCAGGGCCTCACTTTGCGTGACCACACCTTTCACTGTAGGGCTTATGCGGACGACCTCCTCTTTCTCACCTGCTCCTCCACAGAACTCAATGACGCCATCCAATGGATCCACCAGTATGGACGTCTTTCTGGTGGCATTCTTAATGTCCGTAAATCGACTATGATGCACATTGGGCGCGGCCTCCCGGCTATGGTGCCGACCCCACTCCCAGTCAGTGCCACCCTTCGTTACTTGGGTATCGACTTTACGAGCTCCACACACCGCACAGTGGCCCTGGCTTACCGGCGGCTTTTGCAGTCGATTCGGCACCATGTCCGCGGTCAAGTGCACCGTAACTTAAACCAACTCCAACGTGTGTCCTATGTCAACATCTATGTCGCCCCTCAACTGGTACACGTCGCCCAGATCCTCCCAATGCCGTTACTCCTTGGCCGCCGCATCCAATCAGCCTTTGGATATTTCGTGTCAGCAGGGGCACTTTTCAAAGTCCGCTACAACACTCTAACTCTGCCTCCTGCAAAAGGTGGCCTCGGACTCATCAACGTGCGGGCACGCTCTTCTGCACTCTTTGTCCACACTCTGTTGCGGCACTGGCAGGGGCCGGTCCCGTCCATAACACGCAGTCTCTTAGATATCCTCCGACCAGCTTCTCTCGATCCACCGATCAATGTGGCACCTATTTCTCCATTATTGTACTACGTCGCCAATTGTTTCATAGAACTCAGCTACGTTCGGGCCGATCTTCCAGTCACCCGTCCTCCCCGTACAAAAGATTATTATCGTTTGTTTATGCTGTCCAACCCTTGCGACCCCATGGTGCTACAGCATCCTGACATTAACTGGCGCACGGTTTGGGGGTGTGTGCATGCACCCTTTTTACCGTCGTCTGTGTCTGCACTCTGGTATGTTTTAGTCTATGGAAAATTCCCGACTAATAGTCGACTTTATCGCATAGGACTGGCCACCTCCCCACTCTGCCCTGACTGTCAGCTCGAAGACACCGACGAGCACCGTCTTACGTGTCCCCTGAAACAAAACGTATGGCTCCTCATCCAACGAATCGTGGGCTTTTACCTCCGTGCCCCGCCAACGACGGTAACCCCGGATTTCCTGTTGTTGCCCCAGACATTTCACTACCCTCTTGCTAAGCACCATACCCTAATCTGGTTTCGAGGACAGGCTTTAGAATATCTCTTTCAGAGTCGTCCGCATACAGTCCTTGACTTCTGGTACAAAGTTGTGACCGCGCACAGCACCCTCACCCGAAAACCATCTTACCGACAAACTTTTGCCGGTTATCTCCGCAGCGTCTTCCTGGACCCCCCTCGAAGTTGGGGTGTACCGTGCCTACCTGTCACATGATGCAACACCCTTATCCACGTTCTCATGCATCGACCAAAAACAAACACATTTTTTTTTAAGGAAGAAGACAGAATATGTTATATTTTATTGCATTTAATGTTTTTCTTTTTTGATATTTTTTTGTTTAACTAGCAGTCAATTGTATATTTTTAAATGGTACCTTGAAGAACTCTTGCATAGTGAATATATATGTACTTTTAGTTTGTTCAATACAAATTTTTAAACAAAAAAAAAAAAAAGTTGGTAGAGCACTTGCCCGCGAAAGGCAAAGGTCCCGAGTTCGAGTCTCGGTCGGGCACACAGTTTTAATCTGTCAGGAAGTTTCATATCAGCGCACACTCCGCTGCAGAGTGAAAATCTCATTCTGGAAACATCCCCCAGGCTGTGGCTAAGCCATGTCTCCACTATATCCTTTCTTTCAGGAGTGCTAGTTCTGCAAGGTTCGCAGCAGAGCTTCTGTAAAGTTTGGAAGGTAGGAGACGAGATACTGGCAGAAGTAAAGCTGTGCGTACCGGGCGTGAGTCGTGCTTCGGTAGCTCAGTTGGTAGAGCACTTGCCCGCAAAAGGCAAAGGTCCCGAGTTAGAGTCTCGGTCGGGCACACAGTTTTAATCTGCCAGGAAGTTTCATATCAGCGCACACTCCGCTGCAGAGTGAAAATCTCATTCTGGAAACATCCTCCAGGCTGTGGCTAAGCCATGTCTCCACTATATCCTTTCTTTCAGGAGTGCTAGTTCTGCAAGGTTCGCAGGAGAGCTTCTGTAAAGTTTGGAAGGTAGGAGACTAGATACTGGCAGAAGTAAAGCTGTGGGTACCGGGCGTGAGTCGTGCTTCGGTAGCTCAGTTGGTAGAGCACTTGCCCGCGAAAGGCAAAGATCCCGAGTTCGAGTCTCGGTCGGGCACACAGTTTTATTCTGCCAGGAAGTTTCATATCAGCGCACACTCCGCTGCAGAGTGGAAATCTCATTCTGGAAACATCCCCCAGGCTGTGGCTAAGCCATGTCTCCACTATATCCTTTCTTTCAGGAGTGCTAGTTCTGCAAGGTTCGCAGGAGAGCTTCTGTAAAGTTTGGAAGGTAGAAGACGAGATACTGGCAGAAGTAAAGCTGTGGGTACCAGGCGTGAGTCGTGCTTCGGTAGCTCAGTTGGTAGAGCACTTGCCCGCGAAAGGCAAAGGTCCCGAGTTCGAGTCTCGGTCGGGCACACAGTTTTAATCTGCCAGGAAGTTTCATATCAGCGCACACTCCGCTGCGGAGTGAAAATCTCATTCTGGAAACATCCCCCAGGCTGTGGCTAAGCCATATCTCCACTATATCCTTTCTTTCAGGAGTGCTAGTTCTGCAAGGGTCGCAGGAGAGCTTCTCTAAAATTTGGAAGGTAGGAGACGAGGTACTGGCAGAAGTATAGCTGTGGGTACTGGGCGTGAGTCGTGCTTCGGTAGCTCAGTTGGTAGAGCACTTGCCCGCGAAAGGCAAAGGTCCCGAGTTCGAGTCTCGGTCGGGCACACAGCTTTAATCTGCCAGGAAGTTTCATGTGTTTATCTAATGGTGAAAACCTAGAGTTTTCTAGTGTAGCGTGGAAAACGTGAAAGTAACAGTGTTTCGTAAAAGCTCATTATACATATGTTCAATGCCAAAATTTGGTGTTTATTTGTGGTAATGAGGATCACATTAATTAATACTGTTCTAATAAATCATTCAGTTTATTGCTAACGGACCTCAAACAGAACACAAACGGCACGAAGACTTCCGACTTCTACCGATAAGTATAGATCACAAATAGGAGGCTAAATTGCCAAGAAAACTTTTGCTAACTGTAATACAAATCACTAGGACTATGTGTTGGCGTAATTTGGTAAACTTTGTGCAGGATCCGGTCATTGACAACGTTAGTGATGTGACAATGTTACAACATGCTTAATTTAATTTCATTTTTATTACTATTAATAAGTCCTGTATTTGAATATAAACATTCATATTCTGCCCTTTCGTAAAACCTTGTAAGTTTAATCTGTCATTTCTAGCATAGCACTGAGCGAATACGTGGAGCGCCTAATGCATTAGTCTCGCATTCAGGCGTGGGTTCAACCCCAGAACGGACGATCTAAATCAGGGTTGTCCGTGGTTTGCCAGTTCACTCTAGGCGAATTCCGGCACGAATCTTTGAAAAGATCATATTCTTCCTTCCCTCCAACATTAAAAAGTGCTAGTAATGTTCTGTCTCTGATGATCTTAGCCGTCAACGACACATAAAAACACTAAACTTACTTCCTTACTTCTACCAAAGCAAACGATTCATGGGCCTACCAAGTGAAAGACTTGCGTGTACTCGTATTGTCATCAGCACTGAGCAAGACGAAAATTTCTTTACCATGTACCACCACTCCTTTCGTCGTGGTCATTTTGCCGCTCACTAATTCATTATTGTTTGAAACTATACTACTTGTTAAAAAGACATGGATTGTCGGCACGCATGCGAAAATGTTCACTGCCATTTCTAAACAACGTTTACTGCCATACAGAAATGGTATGGAGATACGATCGCAAAAGAATTTTAGCGACTGATTTCTATTTGATGATGAATTTTTTGATTTATTACCTAAATGACACACCATAATTTAAACTGCATATCCGCCAAGTGCAAAGAGTATTCATCTTCATCTTTTCTTTAGGTATTAGGCAGGAATTGCCTGTTACGCTACCCGTCTCTGTCGCGGTCTTCCTCTGTCTCTTCTCCCATGGCACTTATAATTTCTTGCCTTTAAAAGATGTCTCTCGCTCTCCATTCTTTGCAGATGTTCGTTCCATTTGCTTCTGTAATGTCGAATTTTATCATTGAGGCTAAATATTTGCAGGTCTTCTCTAGTATCTTGATTTCTTAGCCTGTCTTCTCTTGTGCAACCTTTAACACCTCTAAGGAATTTCATTTCTTGTGCCTGAATCCGGCTTTCTTGCTTATAGATAATCACCCAGGTCTCATTTCAATAGAGCAGCGTGGGAAATGCAGTAGATTTGTAAAATTTAATTTCAGTGTCTTCCCTGGTTTTGTTTTTTAGCTTCCTGTTGATTGTTCCACATACCCAACTGCATTTACTAAGCTTAATTTCAATATCTCTGCTGTAGGCATATGTCATTTCACATCCGAGGTAACTGAAATGCTCTAAAATCTTCTGATCTATGTCTATTCTGGTTCTGATTGGTTCTTTCCCCATTAAGGCCATTGTCTTTTCTTTTGAAATTTCCTGTTAAATTTTGCACTTATTTGTTTTAGCAAGTAGATTCCTTTTTGAAGGTCATCTTCCTTATCTGCTTCTGAAGGTCACCTTCCTTGTCTGCTAGGATCACTGCATCATCAGCATATAGTAAATTATTTAAAATAATGATCCTGTCTAGGTATATGCCTTTCTGAAATTCTGATTTCCATGTATGTTTTATGTATTATTTCATTAACGTAGAAATTGAACAAAGCTGGAGGGATGCAGCAACCTTGTCGTACCACTTTGTTACTTGGTATTTAATTAGTTGTTTTTACCATTGAGATCTAGAGTGATATTTGTGTCTTGATATCAACTTTTTGTCGCATTTACTAGATGCTTTGGATATCCGCGATTCGTCATTATTTCCCAAAGTTCCTGTCTATTGACATTGTCAAAAGCTTTTTTAAAGTCAATAAAATTAATGTGTGTTTCTTTAATATACTCTCTCCGTTTTTCTATTATTTGCTGTATAATAAAAACTGCATCTATTGTGGAGCGTCCTTTCCTAAAACCCGCTTGTTTCTCATGCAGTACTGCTTCTGCTATGTTTTTAAATCATGTTTTGAAAATATTAGCATACATCTGTAATCACTGCATAGGCTTTTATCTCCTTTTTTAAAAATTGATATCACTCTAGCTGTTTTCCAGTCTTTGGGAACACTCTTCTTCTTCCAACATGCGTTTTGATGCCCTTTTTTGTCGTTTTGCACAGCATGCCATTTGCAAAGCATTTATGAAGAAAATTCTTTGTGAGTTTCTGAAGTACTATTTCGTCGGTAGCGGTTATGTACGTTACTATACTTCGATTTCCGTCCCGTTGCGTAACTCTGTTGGATACCTCCATCTATTGCTACTGAGTACACTGTTTCCAAACTGTTATTTATAAAATTTCGCTCATAACTTTGCTTCACACGTATTTTATACAAAACGTGATTTTAGCACTCACTTCCGTCTCCATAGTTATTGAGACGTGGCTATGGTGTTCTACGTCATACAAGATGCAAACGTTATAATTTTTAGGGTCACAATAGATGAATGATTGTAACTTTATATTATACACTATAGAAATAAAATTTGATTCGCAGAAGATCATGCATAGGCGTCGAAACGTGCATGGGTGAATAGAAAGAAGTAAATAGTATTTGAATAAAGCGGATTTTTGAAACAACGCAAACTTTAAATCACAAATGTGGAAAAACCATATATATAAAAGCCCCTCTTGAGGTTTATATATACGGTAACTTATATATAGGTGTAGTACCAACTGCATTAGATTCGCATTCGGGAGACAAGGGCTCAAACCCAGACCCAGTATATTGCCAGTCAAGGACATGAACATTTCTCAAGGCGTTTGTGGTGTGATTTGGCGTGTGGGGTCTTCTGTTATCCTTCAGCAATATGTCATTTGGTGCCCCGATCACAAAGGATAGGAAAACAAGGTTTACATCACTGATGGAAACCATAGGCGTAGCCAGGATTTGATTTCGGGGTGTATATATAAGTAGCGCCGTTTTGTGTTCAATTTCAAGTCCACTTTGTTTCGATGTCTATTTGTTGACAACCCCAATACCCCAGAAATCAAGTCCTAGCTACGACTGTGGGTTACAGCGTTTTCCTTCACCGATGCAAATCCTGTTATTCTGCTCTTTATGACCACGGTACTAAACGCCATATTCCAACAGGATAACACAAGACCCCATGCTGCAGATCACACCACAAACGCCTTGAGAAATGTACAGATCCTTGAACGGAGCGTACATTACCCCGATCTCTCATTCACAGAGCGTGTCCAGGATATGATGCTATGACCTATACTTTCACAGCAGCCTTTATCCAACAATCTTCATCAACTTAAGACACCATGTGTTTCAGACATGGGAAGAAATTCCTCAAGATGGCTTTCACAGACTGTTTTGTTCCATGTCACAAAGAATACCAGACAGTATTCGTGTCTGTATTCATTACACTTTACATTTATATTGATGATGGACATCAAGCCATAATGGAATGTAAGTTTAATAATATCATACCTGTTATTTGAAAAACATCCCTACAAAGTTTGCTACACATCGGACTGCAGCATCGTGGTATAGCACTTTCCATTTCTGTCAGAGCAATACATGTGCAATTTGCACAAATGTCTCTTCAAGAACGAAAGAGATCAGTCATAATTTTCGTGTATGTTCCGTACATGTACTGCCTCTAGCTGATGGTTACTGTTCCGACAACCATTATGCCAGGCTTTGGTTTTGAACATAAATTATCGTTGGAGATGGAATAACTGAATCTAATGGAAGAAAGTAATGTCAACACTTATTGTACAGGAAAAAGTAGAGGCACCTGCAAAAGCTCGTGGAGCGAGATTGCATATTTGAGAAATATACTCAGTATTCTTTCGGTGGACGTCAAATATCACAAAAAATTGTATTTGGGATTTTCTATGAAATATTAAGTCCGTCACCTTCTCAATTTGTGCTTCAGATCTAGAAGCAGGAAATTAATAACTGAATATGGCCATTTGTGTGCAGAATCGCTCTGATACTCATTAATCTACATAATGGTCTTATTATTTAGTAAATATCCCATTCTACAAGCTGTAATTATTGAAAGAGACAATTATTTCAGTTTCCTTAAAACAGTCTTACCAAATCGTTCAATAATTTTGTGGGAAATATCATAAATATTTTCAACAGAGAAATTTTATACTTGTTCGTACAGTCGTTAAGAAAGTAAGTATTTCATCAGGTTACCTTCCATTCGGAAAGCGGTTGCCCTCAGCGACTGTTGTATAGACCTGTAAATTATAGATTGCAGCAGTCAGTCGTCCTTTTTAAATTTTAATATGAAGATCAAGATTTCGGCTAGAAGCTAGCCATTCTCAATGCACTATTATTTTCGCTCAGTGCGTGTAAGTTCCTGTTGATCGGGCTTCACCCACAGTTCATTGAATAGTACTGTGGGTGAAGCCCGATCAATAGGGACTTACATGCACTGAGCGAAAATAATAGTGCATTGAGAATGGCTAGCTTCTAGCCGAAATCTGGATCTGCATATTAAAATTTAAAAAGGACGACTGATTGCTGCAATCTATAATTTACAGGTAAGTATTTAGAACAGGCTGCGTCGATTTTCGTACCATCTTATTGCTCATATCAGCTGTTAACATCTGTCATATTTTAGAGGCAATGCCTTGAGGACAAAAACAGAGAGAGGTGGCTCTTTCGGGAGGACGGGGGTTCAAAGACCTGTTCTTCCTGAAATATTTAGATTTTTCGTTGCTGCTCTAAATAGCTTAAGGAAAATAAGGGAATCTTTCCTTTGAAAGAACACAGACAAATACCCTCTCCATCCTTCCACAATCTGAGACTGATCTCATCTCTGATAACCTCGTCGTTGGGACGTTACACCCCAATCCCTTCCGGCTAGAGTCTAGATAAGTGACAGCGGCAGTCACGGTGGCGCCTATCTACCGCTCGTAGGTTGGTAACGCGTCAGTTTTGTGTAGCTAGTGGGATGATACGTTAACGTAACCAAGAGAAGAGCAGAAAGGCAGGGTATTTCTAGCACCGAAATTGAAATCATTCTCTGACAGCATTCCTGCACAAAACTTGTAAGTACGCCACTGGCCCTGTTTTAGACTGTTACGCCGGCCGGAGTGGCCGTGCGGTTCTAGGCGCTTCAGTCTGGACCGCGCGACCGCTACGGTCGCAGGTTCGAATCCTGCCTCGGGCATGGACGTGTGTGTTGTCCTTAGGTTAGTTAGGTTTAAGTAGTTCTAAGTTCTAGGGGACTGATGACCTCAGATGATAAGTCCAATAGTGCTCAGTGCCATTTGAACCATTTTTAGACTGTTACCTTTCCTTCTCTTCCCCCATGAACCATGGACCTTGCCGTTGGTGGGGAGGCTTGCGTGCCTCAGCGATACAGATGGCCGTACCGTAGGTGCAACCACAACGGAGGGGTATCTGTTGAGAGGCCAGACAAACATGTGGTTCCTGAAGAGGGGCAGCAGCCTTTTCAGTAGTTGCAGGGGCAACAGTCTGGATGATTGACTGATCTGGCCTTGTAACATTAACCAAAACGGCCTTGCTGTGCTGGTACTGCGAACGGCTGAAAGCAAGGGGAAACTACAGCCGTAATTTTTCCCGAGGACATGCAGCTTTACTGTATGATTAAATGATGATGGCGTCCTCTTGGGTAAAATATTCCGGAGGTAAAATAGTCCCCCATTCGGATCTCCGGGCGGGGACTACTCAAGAGGATGTCGTTATCAGGAGAAAGAAAACTGGCATTCTACGGATCGGAGCGTGGAATGTCAGATCCCTTAATCGGGCAGGTAGGTTAGAAAATTTAAAAAGGGAAATGGATAGGTTAAAGTTAGATATAGTGGGAATTAGTGAAGTTCGGTGGCAGGAGGAACAAGACTTTTGGTCAGATGATTACAGGGTTATAAATACAAAATCAAATAGGGGTAATGCAGGAGTAGGTTTAATAATGAATAAAAAAAATAGGAGTGCGGGTTAGCTACTACAAACAGCATAGTGAACGCATTATTGTGGCCAAGATAGACACAAAGCCCATGCCTACCACAGTAGTACAAGTTTATATGCCAACTAGCTCTGCAGATGATGAAGAAATTGATGAAATGTATGACGAGATAAAAGAAATTATTCAGGTAGTGAAGGGAGACGAAAATTTAATAGTCATGGGTGACTGGAATTCGTCAGTAGGAAAAGGGAGAGAAGGAAACATAGTAGGTGAATATGGATTGGGGGGAAGAAATGAAAGAGGAAGCCGCCTTGTAGAATTTTGCACAGAGCATAACTTAATCATAGCTAACACTTGGTTCAAGAATCATAAAAGAAGGTTGTATACCTGGAAAAATCCTGGAGATACTAATAGGTATCAGATAGATTATATAATGGTAAGACAGAGATTTAGGAACCAGGTTATAAATTGTAAGACATTTCCAGGGGCAGATGTGGATTCTGACCACAATATATTGGTTATGAACTGCAGATTGAAACTGAAGAAACTGCAAAAAGGTGGGAATTTAAGGAGATGGGACCTGGATAAACTGAAAGAACCAGAGATTGTAGAGAGTTTCAGGGAGAGCATAAGGGAACAATTGACAGGAATGGGGGAAAGAAATACAGTATAAGAAGAATGGGTACATCTGAGGGATGAAGTAGTGAAAGCAGCAGAGGATCAAGTAGGTAAAAAGACGAGGGCTAATAGAAATCCTTGGGTAACAGAAGAAATATTGAATTTAATTGATGAAAGGAGAAAATATAAACATGCAGTAAATGAAGCAGGCAAAAAGGAATACAAACGTCTCAAAAATGAGATCGACAGGAAGTGCAAAATGGCTAAGCAGGGATGGCTAGAGGACAAATGTAAGGATGTAGAGGCTTGTCTCACTAGGGGTAAGATAGATACTGCCTACAGGAAAATTAAAGAGACCTTTGGAGAGAAGAGAACCACTTGTATGAATATCAAGAGCTCAGATGGCAACCCAGTTCTAAGCAAAGAAGGGAAGGCAGAAAGGTGGAAGGAGTATATAGAGGGTCCATACAAGGGCGATGTACTTGAGGACAGTATAATGGAAATAGAAGAGGATGTAGATGAAGATGAAATGGGAGATAAGATACTGCGTGAAGAGTTTGACAAAGCACTGAAAGACCTGAGTCGAAACAAGGCCCCGGGAGTAGACAACATTCCATTAGAACTACTGATGGCCTTGGGACAGCCAGTCATGACAAAACTCTACCATCTGGTGAGCAAGATGTATGAGACAGGCGAAATACCCACAGACTTCAAGAAGAATATAATAATTCCAATCCCAAAGAAAGCAGGTGTTGACAGATGTGAAAATTACCGAACTATCAGTTTAATAAGTCACAGCTGCAAAATACTAACACGAATTCTTTACAGACGAATGGAAAAACTGGTAGAAGCGGACCTCGGGGAAGATCAGTTTGGATTCCGTAGAAATGTCGGAACACGTGAGGCAATACTAACCTTACGACTTATCTTAGAAGAAAGATTAAGAAAAGGCAAACCTACGTTTCTAGCGTTTGTAGACTTGGAGAAAGCTTTTGACAACGTTAACTGGAATACTCTCTTCCAAATTCTGAAGGTGGCAGGGGTAAAATACAGGGAGCGAAAGGCTATTTACAATTTGTACAGAAACCAGATGGCAGTTATAAGAGTCGAGGGGCATGAAAGGGAAGCAGTGGTTGGGAAAGGAGTGAGACAGGGTTGTAGCCTCTCCCCGATGTTATTCAATCTGTATATTGAGCAAGCAGTAAAGGAAACAAAAGAAAAATTCGGAGTAGGTATTAAAATTCATGGAGAAGAAGTAAAAACTTTGAGGTTCGCCGATGACATTGTAATTCTGTCAGAGACAGCAAATGACTTGGAAGAGCAGTTGAACGGAATGGACAGTATCTTGAAAGGAGGATATAAGATGAACATCAACAAAAGCAAAACGAGGATAATGGAATGTAGTCAAATTAAATCGGGTGATGCTGAGGGGATTAGATTAGGAAATGAGACACTTAAAGTAGTAAAGGAGTTTTGCTATTTAGGGAGTAAAATAACTGATGATGGTCGAAGTAGAGAGGATATAAAATGTAGACTGGCAATGGCAAGGAAATCGTTTCTGAAGAAGAGAAATTTGTTAACATCGAGTATAGATTTAAGTGTCAGGAAGTCATTTCTGAAAGTATTTGTATGGAGTGTAGCCATGTATGGAAGTGAAACATGGACGATAACCAGTTTGGACAAGAAGAGAATAGAAGCTTTCGAAATGTGGTGCTACAGAAGAATGCTGAAGATAAGGTGGGTAGATCACGTAACTAATGAGGAGGTATTGAATAGGATTGGGGAGAAGAGAAGTTTGTAGCACAACTTGACTAGAAGAAGGGATCGGTTGGTAGGACATGTTTTGAGGCATCAAGGGATCACAAATTTAGCATTGGAGGGCAGCGTGGAGGGTAAAAATCGTAGAGGGAGACCAAGAGATCAATACACTAAGCAGATTCAGGAGGATGTAGGTTGCAGTAGGTACTGGGAGATGAAGAAGCTTGCACAGGATAGAGTAGCATGGAGAGCTGCATCAAACCAGTCTCAGGACTGAAGACCACAACAACAACAACAACCTTTCCTTCTTTCAAGAAGAAGAAGAATTCCTTTTGTTACTCGCCATTTCTTTCCCTGCCTGATTGACTGTGCATAAATATATCCGTACATTCGATGATCGAACAAAAAGAAAAGAAAATTATTCAAAAATCAGTTTGCAGGGTGTTCACATATTTCAAAACAATACAAGGACTGAAATAAATTCTGCTCAAATTTTGGCAAATTTCGTGACTAGAAGCGCGTTTGCATAAAATTCATGACACTGGCTTCGTTTTCAGAATTAGAGCGAAGTAACAACCTCAAAAACATAACGAGGCAAACATTTAAAATTTACAGCCATGAAGTTGACCGAAATCAAAGTAATTCTGGCTCATCATTTTATTTTAGGTGTCGTGTTCTATCTGTAAAACTTTAGTTCCGTATTCATTTGCTTCGATCATCATAGGGAATGTGTAAACAGTGAGAAGGTGGGAAATTAAAACGCACTGGGGCAAAAAGAATCATCAAATATTGCAAACAACTCGCTTACGGTCTGGCCATAGAAATATGATCTTGGACATACTCTTACCCTTCGAATTGACAGTTACATAGCCACATTACCAACCTCCATCTAACGATGAACTGTATCGCATTCCGCAGGCCACACGTAACTTTACAACTGGATGTACCGGAAGTACAGAAACGTCGACGAATAATAATCAATGGTTTCCGAAGGTACGCTGCGACACTCATCGTTACTCTCTTCATAACCATGTTGCAGTAACAGTACAAATTTCAGCGCAACGTAAATATTCGAAATAATTGATACTGGAGATAGAAACATTAGGAAACAGGGAAAAGGTGCACCGAGATTCGATCTGAAAGTAAATCGAGATTGTATCATATTGGTCTTCCAACGCTAAGTTTCAGCTAAATTCCTTGAACTCTTAGAAGTTTTTGTATAAAACAACAATTGTAACACTTCATATCTAATTCATTATCTAATTCATTAACTGAACATTTCTAACTGATTCCAGAGTCAACTTGTCTTTTTTTCATGCTTTCTTTGATCTGCCTTCTCTGATATCTGTAAATACGTTCTGTCAAAGGTGTGATTTTCATTTGTTCCATAAGTTGCCTCTACTTTCGATGACAGTTCATGATTTTGTCTTTTGGAATGTATACATTGTTTGACGGCTTCCATTCAACTTGTGACTTTCCTATTTATGGCCAATAATTCTACTCCAGTCATACATTGTTTAGTTGTTTAGTGGAGTTAGATGTCAGTCCTTTGTTTCCCATTGTACGTAGAATTATTCTTACTGTGCTACAGATTTTGTTAATTTTTAAAATTTCAGCTTAATGTTAGATTTTCAAAAGTTGAAAATTTGTAACAAATTTAAGTGAGACGTCTTATTCGATAGTCTTGGTTGCTGAAGCCTTGGTAATCTTTTCAGCTGTTTGGAGAATCTATTAAGACAATGGCACTTTTTATTCAAGTCTTGTTTGCTAAAAAACAGCTACTTTATTTTCTGTATTTATACCGTATTCAGCCTTATAGGACAGTAATGGGAAATACGAGGTGTGGTCAAAAAGTAACGGGAATTTTTGTTTTTCTTAAGGAAACTTTATTTATTTATCAGCATCACTTTTCAAAGTAATCCACCATGTGCCAGCATTTTTTCCAGTCTTGGAAGCACTTCTGGAACTCAGTTTTCATTACGATGTTCAGATCTTTGGGCGATTCTGCTTTTATCTCATCGTTGGTAGCAAAGCGCCGTTCTTTCATTATTGCCGTAAGCCTCAGGAATAGAAAGAAGTCGCAGGGGGCCATGTCAGGCGAATACGGTGGCTGAGGCAAAATAACAGTTTTTTTTACCAAAGATTCGTGAACAAGCATTGAAGTGTGAGCGGGGCCAATGGTTCACGCAAATGGCGTATAACTTTCAGGTACTATTTCTTATTGACCGGTAAACCAGGAACTCATGAAGCACCGTCCCAGTGTAATCGAAAAAAACACTGAGAAGAACCTTCACATTTAATCGAACTTGTCTAATTGTTTTCGGTCTTTGCTCTTCAGGCAGTTTCCACTGGGCGATTAGGCCTTGGTTTCGACAAATTATACCCATATTTCGTCAGTTGTTATAACCTTCTTTAGAAGTTCTGGATCGTTTTCGACTTAAATCAGCAATTTCTGTGCAATGTCTACACGACCCGTTCTTGGTTGAAATTCGACAAATTCGAAACAAACTTTGTTGCTACACGTGTCATGTCCAAAACATCCGAAAAAATTGCTTGGTATGAGCTAAAGAATACGCCGACATCATCAGCAACCTCTCTGATGACGATTCGGTGATTTTCCGGAACTATTTCCTTTCCTCCTTCAACATTCTCATCATCAATTGATGTGCTAAGGCGTCCAGGACAGTTGTCGTCCTCAGCGTCTTCTCACTTTCTTTGAAACTTTTATACCACTGGTATACTCTTGTCTTACTCGTAGAGGATTCGTACAAAGCCACAGTCAACATTTCAAATGTAGTGCTGCACTTCATTCCGCTCATCAAGCAATATTTAATGCAAATCTTTGATCCATCGTTTTCGAAAGAAAAAAATCGCCGAGCACTCGAAACACTTATAACCGTTAGGACTGTCAACAGTAACCTAAATATTCAAAACACCTGAAAATGGAAACATACATCAGGAACAAGTGTACCAATAAGATAAAAAATTTAAAATCGGACTTATAAAGTCTGCGAAATTAAAAAGTTCCCGTTACTTTTTGATCACCCCTCGTAAGTGCCTGCCAAAAAGAGTGAAGCACCCAGAAGACACTGTCTGCTGTTAGTGTAACGCCGTAGACATACACACCGACAGCGGGTATGTGAATTATTAGAGTTGCAACTGTCTGCGACAGGTGGAAATGACACCAGATTTCGAGAGTGTTGTTCGTGCTTAGTGTTGTTATCAGGCCTCCTAGGGTACTAAGGGTCGTGAACAGCATCAGAAACTGAGTGATCACTGTGAAACACAAGTGAGGCCTCGTACTCTTGTGAGGCAGGACCTGTTTATACAGGATGCTCGGAAACAGTCTTAAAAGCTTGTAAGGGTGCTACAAGGTAGGTTGAGCTGAGAAATAATTGTCAAGAAAATATTCGATGTGCTGCGCAGTTTCCGAGTTAATTAGTATTGAAGACAGCTAACCAAACCATTGGGGGCGCAACTTCAAGATGACCCTGAGAGACGGAGTCGCCAAACGAGCGCTTCGCTTAGTCTCCTAAAACCGAACAAGAGAGCGATACAAAAATTTGACAGGGGACGGTTTTAAGGATAGAACCCGAGCCGAAGGTTGAGCAGTCATCTGCGCTGTCATCTACGCTACGGCAACGGAAGTGCCACTAATCGTATCTGGTGGGCCGCCTGAATTTGCGCGCGCAACGGTCTTATTGGCTAACAATAATGCTAGTTAAGACGGAAACGGTACAACATTTCGAGGTTGCTTTTTTTTAGCGATTATTTCTCGGCACAACCTACCCAACGCCCCCAAAAGCCTTTCAGACCGTTTCTGACCACACTGTATACGTGTTGAACGGGATCAACTGTGGGATATAAATCTATAATCTAGCATCGGTAACTCTCATTTCTATTTGTGTATCATATTTCCGTTTATGTCTTCCTAAACGTATACAGCCCTACTACAGGGTACTAAGAAGCAAGTTCTCAATTCAGCTAGTCAAGGGTCACAACCGACAAACGACGCAGTGTGAAGCTTGGGATTTGGTAGTCCAGATACACGACACGTATTTCTTTTTAGTAATGCGGCACAACTGTCACCCACAGCGTAAATGTTACTTTACGCTATGTTACATGCTGTAATTGCAAGTCTGACTGACCTGCGCGCACTAGGTTGTTTCATTTTATTGGCCTCTTGGTACACCAATACGGTCAATCCAAACATGCAGACATCAGTCTATCTTTTCTAAAGTTTCTGAGGAATTTAAAATACAAATTTCACTGACGCGGATAACAGCACAAATGATAAATACAGTAGCCTCATAAGAAATCAGTAGGCAAGAGAAAAATTCTTGATTCATTTGGGCCAGTTGTGTAAGCATCAAGTGTGATTATCTTCTATATCCAGAGCAGCCAATGTATAATTTTCTGAAGTCCCTGATCTGCCGTCAGTAGAAGTATGGAGATGATATGACGTGAATTTTATAAAAGTGTTGACGGTAGCAGCTGCGGCGGAATTTCGACCTGGTACTTGCGAAAAGCCTCTTGTTCCCTAATCCACTTCAGTTACACTTCATATTCCGCTTTTCAACGTATCATTGGGCCTTGTTAAATATTGGTGGATTTGTTTGTACAAAGTGCCCTCGTGCAAATCTTCAGTCTCCTACGCCTTACCCCAATCGTTTTTGGCTATGCCTCGGACTACTTCTATTAGCTCACCCGTAGCAATACATCGCTCTTGTATCCCATTCTTTGCCAACCACTTTCCTCGTTCCTCATAATCCCAGTTATCAGCTTGGTGCATACAAATGGTACCTCCACACCGTTTCTTCACAGCTCTGATATAGCAGCAGCTGTTGGTACGGTAAATAGCAATCCCATTATCTTTACGAATTAGTATAAGTTTTTACGCCGTGGGGAGCGAGTCCCTTATTTTTACGATGGACCCTTATGGTTAGCTGTGGTGGTAATACTATATCTTAGTGCCTTTTCGATAGCTAGGACTTCAACTGTGTAAACTGACGCCTCTTTCTGTAGTTTAAGTAGTCCACTCTTTTTGTTTTTGATATCTACGTAACCACAGCCGACGGAGCCATAGTTTTTAGACCAGTTGGTGTACACACACACAGCACTTGGCTGCTGTTGGAGAAGGGTTTCTAAACTGCTGTTACTAATTACTGGGCTTTCCGAGTAGTCTGTATTAATATGAACGTCAGCAGTCTTGCTCAGCCTTCGACAGTTAGCTCGTGCATTAGTAGTGGGAGCCTCACACTACAAAATGCTTTAGTTTGCTTCTTGTAATAATTGAACTTTATAGCTGTTTTTTCTTTTGTAAAGTTTCTGAGCTACCAGTTCAGTTAAACTTCCGTTTACTGAATTTATGTGTTCGCTAATCATTTCTGTTCCTGTCCAGCTTCTGCCCACAACTCCGTAGCCCACTTCTCCTTACCATTTTGCAGAAGCAGTACACAACACTGACTACTGCCAAACCTCTGGAAGTTTCTGTGAATGGGTGCGTCGAGATAGTTCCCGAGAGTTGTGTATCAGGGATGCCAAAGGTTCCTCTCTTGTGGATACTACCCACTCTACAGGAAATATTGGATCTATCACTTCTCGCCAAGCGTATCACAGTTGCAGATCAAAAAGAACTCTTGGTACTGCACCGATTCCTGTCTTCCACTGAAACTGAAACTGAGACATTGAGATTCGCTTCACCTTATGGAAAACTTCCTGTGACCTATGTCAGGCAGAACCAAACGCAAAAGGGTAGGAGTCAACTAATCGTTGGCAGCTCAAATGTATGGAGGATAATGATACCTCTTTGGGAAATGGCAGCAATGGATGGGAAGGAAAACCAGGTGCACTTAGTGTGTATAGCTGAGGGCCTTATTCAATATGTTGAAGAGACTTTTCCAACCAACACGGTGCAACCAACTGCCAGATCTGGCGTTCGCTGGAAAACACGTTGCCACTACTCTAGGCCTGCAGTCATACTTGGATCTTTCCAGAGACTGGCAGAGAAGATTAAGAACGCCAGCCTTGCACACAGAGTTTCAACGAAGCTCACAGTTCACAACACTCTCCCCGGAACTCGCCGTGGCCTCCTAGTTCTGAGTCGAGTGGAAGGACTGAACTAGGGACTTCCAAGGTTTCGTGACAAGCTGGGCTGCGACTTCCAGGATATACGCCATAAGGTTGAGAGCTGTAGGGCCCCACTAAATGAGCCAGATGTGGACTATACTTCAGAGGCTGCTACCCAGGTAGCTGGCTGAGTGTGGGGTGTACACAAGAGCTTTTACATTAAACGACTCTCCATCCAGTCCAGATAACGACACCTGTAGAGGACATGGAAGTGTCAGTAAAAGTCTGAAGAAATGTCCCCTACAGGCGAGAGTATTAAAATCCTAGTAATTAACTGCCGAAGCATTAGGGACAGAATTTGAAGTGCTCTTAAAAAGACGTGGAACTCACATTAGACTAGGTAGAGAAAGTTGATTAAGGCCCAAAATTGATACCAGAGGGATATTTGGCGGAGATATAAGTGTGTATCAAAAGGGGAGGGAAACGGTAAATGGGGTTAGTGTATTTGTCGCAGTGGGTAAGAAACACAAATTCATCCAAAACTCAATTCAAGAATTCAGAGTTAGTAAGCGGGTACGTAACAAGATGTCCAGCGAAACCTTACTAAATGTTTCTCTTAGAACTGGCTAGAACAGATTGTTTGGTAGCCCACTCTCGAAAGAAGATTATTGGATTTAAGGGCACCAAATGGACCTAACATATTTGAGGACGTCCAGATAGAAATTGGCATCATGACCAAGACACAGTACTCACCAAAGTACTACAGGCAAATAAAAAAAGTAGAAGGATTTGTATTTTCCGCAAACTACAACGCCAGACGAAGAAAGCGAAGTTGAAGCAGCAGAAGGCAAGGAGAAAACGAAATGAAACTTCATGAGTTTAGACCTTGTAACTGCAAACAGAAATGACCTTATCGACAGTGTCAGTATAGAGACATAGATTAATGATCATAATGTCATCACACCGATAGTGCTTACTAATGTCAATCAATCAATCAAGAAGTCAAGGAGAGTCGTATGCAGGAAAGAGCAGATAAGCAGTTGTTAGCATCCTACTCAGACTGCGAATAAGCATCATTTAGTTCCACTATGATCGACGTAGAGGAATTATTGGCAAAGTTTAAACTGACTGTAAATCGCGCTATGGAGAAGTATGTGCCGAGTAAGTGGGTTTACGATGGAAATGACCCACCGTGGTTTAATAACACAGTTCGGAAAACGCTGAGAAAGCAAAGACTGCATCACCCTCCGGTCAAAAAAGAACTTGGAAATGTCGACAGGCAAAAATTAGTAGAAATTCGCTCATGTGTAAAGACATAGATTCGCGAAGCACACAACCGCGAGCTTCCACCGTCATACCTTATGCAGGATCTTGCTGAGAACCGGAGAAAACTCATTCATGCGAAACATCACTTAGCGGACCGCAGATTTCTACCCAGTCACTCGTCGACAAGTCTGGTGGGACAACATGAGACACAAAAAGAAAAGATGTTTTAAATTTTGCGTTTGAAAAATCGTTCACCCATGAAAATCGTGCAGACATGTCACCGTTCGACCATCGCACAGACTCCCTTATGGAGGACGTATAAGTAGGCGCCCCTGGCGTTGAGAAGCAGCTGAAAGAGTTGAAGACAAATAAGTCGCCAGGTCGGTACGGAATCCCAATTCGGTGTTACAGAGAGTACTCTACAGCAATGGCCGTTTACTTGCATTTATACCGAATCTCTCACCCAGTGCACAGCCCCAAGCGGCTGGAAAAAAGGGCAGGTGATTGATGTATACAAGGAGGATAAAATGACAGACCCGCATAATCACAGATCCATATACTTAGCGTCGGTATGGTGCGGAATTCGTGAAAATATCTCAAATATGATAAATTTCCTTGAGACAGTGCCCTTTTCTTGCAAGATACGTTGCGGAAAATGGATGAAGATTTCCAGAAGGCGTTTGACACTCTGTCCCACTTCAGGCTGTTAACGAAGGTCCTAACATACGGAATAGGTTCCCACATACGTGAATGGCACAAAGACTTGTTAAGTAATACTACCCAGGAGGTTGTTCTCGACGACAGGTGTTCATCAGAGACAAGCGTATCTACAGGAGTGTCCCAAGAGAGTGCTATAGGATCGCTCTTATTCTCCGTACACATGAAGGCTCTGACAGATAGGGTGAACAGCACTCTGTGACTGATACTGTAGTATACGCGAAATTTTCGTCGTTGAGTGACTATACAAGGGAACAGGATGGCTTACACAGAATTTCTATTTGCCTTAATGAATGGCAGCTTGAACTAAACGCAGAAAAATGTAAGCTAATGCAAATGAGTAGTAAAAAAAATTCTGTAATGTCCGAATGCAGCCTCGGTGGCGTGCTGAGTGACGTCGATTAAAGACCTAGGCGTAATGTTGCAAAGCCATATGAAATCGAACGAGCACATAAGTGTGGTAAGTACGAAAGTGATGGTTGACTTCAGTTTGTTGTGAGCGTTTCAGGAAAGTGTAGCTCATTTACAAAGGACATCGTGTATTTGACACTTGTGCGATCCATTCTTGAGTATTATTCGATTGTTCGGATTCCCACCACGTTGGATTAAAGAAAGATATGGACACAAGTCAGAAGCGTGCTGCTAGATTTGTTTCGGTTACGTTCGTGAGCACGAATAGGAATCTCTGGAAGGTTGACGACGTTCTTTTTGGAAAACACTGTTGGTCGATTGGTTGGTTGACTGGGGTGAGGGGACAAAACAGCGAGGTCATCGGTCCCATCGGATTAGGGAAGGCTGGGGAAGGAAGTCGACCGTGCCCTTTCAAAGGATCCATCCCGGTATTTGCATGAAGCGGTTTAGAGAAATGACGGAAAACCTAAATTAGTATGGCCGGACGCGTGTCTGAACCGTCGTCCTCCCGAATGCAAGTCCACTGTCCTGACTACTGCGCCACCTTTCTCGATGGGAAACACTTTTCAAGAAGTTCAGACAACAGGCATTTTCAGATGACTGCAGAACGATTCCGTTGTCGCCATGTACATTTCGCATGAGGTTTACGAATACAGGATAACAGAAAGTACAACTCATACAGAGGCTTACAGAGAGTCGTTTTTCCATTACTCCAATTGCGAAAGCAACAGGAAAGAAAATGAGTAGTAATAGTAAATGGCACCCTTCACCCTTCACCGTATGGTGGCTTGCGGTGTAGGCATGTAGATGTAGAAGAGTGGGTATGTGGTATTATTTCAGTGATTACAAAATCGAGTAAAATTTATGAAGAACTTGACAGTGTGAACTCATTTATCAGTATGATGTTGCTCCCCTCTGGCCTGGATGCATGCGCAGATTTGGTTGGGAAAGGTGTCATAAAGCAGTTGTCTCCTCTGCTGAGGTAAGCTGACCCACAACTGTTGTAATTGGTCGCTGATAAATCGAATTCTGTAACTGATGTGGAGTTGACGTGCGAGACGGTCCTACGCTTGTTCTATCTGGGACATATCTGAGGATATTGTTGGCCACAGGAGTGCCTCAACATCACGCAGACAGTTCATAGGGACGACATGTGTCGTGTGTGGGATAAATTCTAGTGTCCGATACCACCCGTCGGCTTTGACCAATGACGTCATATGTAAGGCAAAGATGCTGCAATGGACAATCTATGAATGGAACGGATTATACTCGTGAACAAACGAATGTAGCATGCCATAAAATAATACGTTTAACGCGACTATTATTTACGCACGAATTTCATTTAATCGAGTTGAAGATGACTGAAATAAATCAGAACACGAGAGCAATTACGAGTGTATATATTATATTATATTTCGCACACGTACTGCAAAAACGATGTAAATAATGAACCGTCGAATAGTTGGATTCGGTAACTATAAGCGACCTGTGTAGGAGGTCATTTCTAGTTACCGATTCCAATATTACTGTTTGTTGCGCAAAAATCTTATAACATATCAGAAACGTGCTTAAAAAATGATCTTGTTAGTGAACTACAGAATACGACTACAGTTTCAAAAACTGAAAACCTTTACACACATTACTGCACACGCAAAGAAATAAAACGCAAAAAAGACCAAACCTTGCAACCGATAATTATAACACACGAAAGTCACACTATCTACAGTAGCTCCAAATAACACTCAGTAAAATCGATATACCAAGAGTGACAGTAAAAATAAGACAAGTGTAGCAGAAACATGGAAAAG
The DNA here is from genome assembly GCF_023898315.1 of Schistocerca nitens. Lineage (NCBI taxonomy): Eukaryota > Metazoa > Arthropoda > Insecta > Orthoptera > Acrididae > Schistocerca > Schistocerca nitens. The sequence goes on from NC_064614.1 coordinate 817,235,861, forward strand.
GGAAACATAAAAGTGGCTAGATAAAAAGAAACTTACCGCATATGAACTTCCAAAGGAGTCAAAGATCGAGACTGCCAAGAGCGAAATAAGGGCATACCAAGCAATAATAATGCTTGAACGTCAAACTGTAACGAAAGAGGCAAAATCCAGAATAACTAATGAAAAAAATAATAAGAACCACAAACTGCCAGGCACGAATGAGGTACCATTCAAATCAGTTCTTCCCTACCACCCGCCCTAAATCGGACGCAAAATTTTAAAATAATAAAAAAGATATGAAATCACGAGTCAATCACATAAACCCTCCGGCAAAGAGACAGCAATACCCCTTGGCCCACCATTGTAACCAGAAAATATTAAAAATGACAGAGAAACCTATCTCCAGAGAAACCACTTGTGCACTCGCACAATACAGTAACATAAAAATACGCTACGTAAAACAAGAAAAAAGTTTCAGACCCACCAACACCTAACTAACAAAACGAGGCTTGTACATTTTGCTGACTACTTTCATAAATGCAAGAAATAAATAATAACCTTTAGGAATACTCTTCCTCCAACAGTATTCATCTAAATGGCATTCCCCTCCATAGTATTAGTACATGCCACATCTTATAATCTTTAAACTGAATATTGTGATTCACGACCAAATGATGATAACCCCTTTCACCCAACCCCTTGTACGAAGCAAAGCCATCCGACATGACTACAGAACATTCCTCCAAATAATCTATTAAAGATGTCAAGACTTCCTTTGTCCAATTTCGTACAACCCTAAATACATCAGCACAATCTCCTCCAGAAACTACTACTCCAAAAACCCAAAGTCCAACAACCTCGTGCCCCCTTTCGTACTTGCTTTTTTCAAAATGTGACTCATCTACTTCAACTATAACCCCCCCCCCCTTGCCCGCAGCCCGTGGTCGTGCGGTAGCGTTCTCGCTTCCCACGCCAGGGTTCCCGGGTTCGATTCCCGGAGGGGTCAGGGATTTTCTCTGCCTCGTGATGGCTGGGTGTTGTGTGATGTCCTTAGGTTAGTTAGGTTTAAGTAGTTCTAAGTTCTAGGGGACTGATGACCATATATGTTAAGTCCCATAGTGCTCAGAGCCATTATTTTTTGCCCCCCCAATGACCCCCTATACTTTATAAATTCCCCGCAGACTTCTCAGTCGACTACAGTGCCACACAAAACCCCTGCTTCATGCATAACAGATTTGCAAGAATAATTATAGGAAAAACAGTAGGTTAGCATGACAATTTCTTCTAAATTCAACCCCCTATCTTTCGAACCACGTCCCCCTGCGTATGGATCTCCATATATTATTTTTTCTGCACCTCCACATGTATTCGTCGGAAGTTCGTGATAATGCAACCTTCGTCAAAACCATATAATTTCCACAGACACTGCACTTGAAAAATTCAGCAATGATGCGCAATGACTGCAAAAATTTTGTAGTTGATTTACTGTCACTCATTTTCTGAAGCAGAATTTTCGCAGTAAAAGCAACTGACTCATCCATAACGAACAGCGTGAGAAATCAAGACCTTATAAATCACGACTACTTTCATTAACAAAACATGTCGAAAACAAATTACGAGATGAAAACAAAACATTGTACATCGAATTTTTAATATACGCGCGTAACGAGGAAATCCAGAGAAATCATTTAACGTACATCGACAGCAATCTGCGGCACAAACAAAATAACATCACACATTACGTCATTGGTCAAAGCCGACGGGTGGTATCGGACACTAGAATTGACCCCGTGTGTGGACTAGCATCGTCCAGTTTAAAAATGGCACCACGATACTGTCACATGAGTAGTTAACACATGATGTTGCAGGAAGTCCCTAACGTACTATTGTACCATCAGAGTTCCCTCAATCACCACCAGAATCGACCAGAAGTCATACCCTATGGTTCGCCACACCATGTAGCCAGGAGTAACACACCTGTGCCTCTCCAAAACATTGTACGATTGTGATCCCTCGTCAGGTCGCCGCCATACTCGCCGAAAATGGTCATCAGGGATAGTGAAGAACCACGTTTCATCGCAGAACACTGAGTTCAGATGTGGCAGTGGCCCGATGTTCGACTGATTAGAAATGTGAGGTGAGGGTATTCGTCGTTAAGGTTCAGGTCAACCACATCTGTCCACCACGTGGGAGGACCACCGTACTGTGCACCAAGCACATCGTAACCACATCTGCACCTGCCATCCAAGAACAAATAATGCCCTCCCTGCAACATTCTGTGTCTTCGTACACGATTGGTCAGTGACCAGCAGCAGCTGGACAAGGGACCCAAAGTTCCATGCGTAGGCTGCCATTAAAACCACAACATAAACGGCTGCATCAGTATTCCATGTTTCCTGGTCACGCAACCACTCTAAATGTAGCCACTTGTGTTGTGGTGTCAATGGCAGCCGATGCATGGAACTTTGGGTCTCTTGTCCAGCTGCTGCTGGTCACCGACCAGTGGTGTAGGAAGACATGGAATGTTGCAAGGATGGCATTACTTGTTCTCGGATGGCAGGTGCAGATGTGGTTACGATGTGCTTGGTGCGCAATACGGCGATCCTCCCACGCCGTGGACAGATGTGCATCTGAATGCAACACAAAAATTGGTCATTCCATTGAAAATCATCAGATTTTAGCCGAAGTGGGTTGCATCATGGCTACAGATTTCAATGAAATTTGGTACAGTTAACACCCGCACTAAATTAAGTTCATATCTCAGGTACTGAAATGTGAACCCCTTGAGGGGCCGAGCTAGGCCATCCCAAAGTTACAATTTTGGTCGTTTTTTCAAGAAAAACATGCTACCATGTGTGACATCCTAGCTCCTGTACTAAATCAGATACAGCCAAAAGGGTGGTCTCATTTGGAAGGCAACACCTCTCCTTTGTAGGAGAAAGCAATGATTCATGGTTCTGAAGTAATTCATAGACAAACAGCTACACAAGTTATCACATTTTTGCAAGTTTCCAATATTTTTTATCAAATTTGTGAATGATTTTACTGAAACAATATTTGATGTGTATAGAGAAGTGGTAAGGCTGAAATCATAAAGCGAATTTGGTTATGTTACGTGCATGCACACAATGACTTTCTGGATTTTGAAAATTCCGAAATTGTCGGAATCAATATTTGGGACCTCCCCAAATGCAATGTGTGCAAGGTCACAAAATGCTGCAAATTGTTTCATTATGTAGCTCGTATCTAATTCTGATTACCCCCAAAATATCTTTGTGTTACTCCAATGCATAACTTTTTTATTGTACTCTTTTAACAGCGTGTACGTGTTGATGAGGACAATATTGTAAGTGCCACAGAATTTGACACAAGAGACCCATTATTCTGCAACATATTCAGCCTGAATGAGCAGAAATAATACGTTTCACACATTCTGAACACACCAATCATTATCTAAACAGAACGTACATAGGAAACATGCTTTGAAGAGCGGTTAAAAAGGTTCAAATGGCTCTGAGCACTATGGGACTTAACATCTGAGGTCATCAGTCCCCTAGAACTTAGAACTACTTAAACCTAACTAACCTAAGGACATCACACACATCCATTCCCGAGGCAGGATTCGAACCTGCGACCGTAGCGGCCGCGAGTTTCCAGACTGAAGCGCCTAGAAGCGCTCGGCCACTGCGGCCGGCTGAAGATCGGTGCCTTTCCTCACTTGGGCTGCGGAAAGTTGTTAAACAACTGGAGTATTTCAATTTCAGTTGCTTTGTCCAGTGCACACTGTCTGCCTGTTACAGCGTATGGCACAATATTTGGTTTTAGAATGAGGCCGAGTTTCACCCAGCTGACTTCATTGGTTAAAAAGTAAGCTTTAGCTGGTCCAGGTGGATGCAGAAACTTCACCAAAACATCTTGGTTGGTTCTCTTCAGAACAGTCCGCAACAAAGGCAAGGTATCACTTAGAATCGCAGACACAAATAATGTAAGAAGACGGCCTAATATCGTGCAATGATACTGCTTGGTATTGCACTGGAGACTGTTGTGCCTCTGCATTGTGTGTGAGACAACCCATATCGTATCACACGGAGCATAAAGTTCGATACATCTTAACAATATCCTTTCCAGCATGTATAAAGTGGTTGTACTGTCTTGTGTTTGGAATTGTCCTGCACTGATCAAATCTTTCATTCAGCAGCATTGCACTGTTATTTTCAATGTCTTCTGAGGACACAACTGTCCCCCCAACTCCATCAAAGGCACTCTTCCCGTGGCCAGTGGCAAAGAAATGCCACTCAGCATCAGTTCCGAAGTCCTCAGAACGCAGTGTCAGATTTCTTAAATTTTTCCGGTTTTTACAATGAGATGGCGCTCCATCTAAGTAGTGAATTTTTCCTAAGTGTGGCATTGCGTCTTTTATATGGGGAATATTGGTTTTCTGGTGATAATGTACTGCAGCTGCTGAATGAATGATAGTCATTTATAATGCACATTGTCTTAACAGTTGATGATGCTCACCCTGATTTCTGTAGGTAAACTACAAAAGGATGCACTGTGGCCTGGGATTGCTGCCAGTGAAATCTTTGTGCTGCGTCTTGTACAATAAACGAGTAATTCTCAGAAAAATCTCAATTCACAATACACTCTGTTGGGCCGCGCGCTTCTTTCAATGAAGCTAAAACTTGATTGCTGTTTTGTCATAAAATAATGACTTTTCAGCAGTTCCAGTTTGTTGCTAAAATTGTGTATGACATCATTAGTTGTTTTCACCACTGATATCAATGAACACCGATCTGTTGTGATCCACTGCATATGCTGGACATCTTCAGCCAAACACAGTGCTTCTGATTCTGCAAGAGGAGCTGAAATGCATTGCACTCCAGGGCACTTATCACACTTACATAACTTACTGTCCTCGCTTTCTGTAGAGAAGACAATCTTCTCAAGTACGTCTGTAGTTGTCTTACTAAGCTTGGCGACATCTGTCATCAGCTTCACGTTCGGTCCCATGAGCACCCGCGAGTACACACCATTTGGGACGCAACCGTGCAAATTCCGAGAAACCAATTTTGTAAGTGGCAAACTTCTCTTTGAAGGCTGCATACAGCTCCTTCAAATTCAGTAAAACAAGGTGTTTCTGCTTGTGTTCTTTAACACCACATTCCGATCGGACAGATACAAAGCCTTTCATCCCTGGACACAAACGACTGTACTCATTATCCTCATAAAATGTACAAACAGCATATTGTACATTATCACATAAAGACCTACGTCCACGATGCGTAACATCAGGCAAGATTCCTCGTTTTTGCTTCAACGCCATGGCCTTCCGAACCAAATATTCTGACACCCCAAATTCCCTAGCACAAAACACAATTGTCCACTTCGGAGGAAGGAGGCTGATAATCTTGATTTTTTATTCCATAGGTAGCCCTTTTACATTTTTCTTTCAGCTGGGTGGAAGTTGAAGGGATAAGATACTCATCATTAGGTATTTCCAAGTGCTTAAGAACAGCAGAGCATATTTTCTTGTACTTCGTTTTGTCATGTGAGACTTTTTTACTACTACTCAGACGCCGTTTCTTAAGTGGTGACACACTGAGAGCACTACAGGCCGTATTCACTGCAGCTACAAATTCTTCAGCAGGCCGAAAACTGTCACTTGTATCTATTGAACATTCATTCTCGTGGTTGCCTCTTATACTGGTGTTAATCATGCAGTAACACTTTGAGCATAGAGATTTCCCAGTTGTAAGATTAACATTATCAGAAAGCTGCCTACACATCTCTACGGAAGAAAGTCTCAGAAATTTTTTGACCACAGCCTTGTGACGATAGAATGGGTCACAACATACATGACCCAAAATTTGTGTGTAAAATTGTCCAAGTATACCTTCTCATGATGGTAACACAAAGTTCCTCGTCAGCAATTTGTAATCCTGTACGAATAGCCAATAGGTGTTTTTCTTGATGCAATAATTTACCAACAGCCGTATGTATTCAAAAATTTATTTTATGAACTTCTTATGTGCAACCAGTTTCGGCATTACATTGATGCCATCTTCAGGCCGCACACGTCATAGTCGTAAAATCGCTATACACGGAAGGAGCCATTTAACTGGATCCGTGAATCAAATCGCTATGCAACAGTTCTTTGTGGCCAGGGGACACAGACTAGGGCGGTAAAAAAAACCAATTGGTAAACAATTGCATCAAGAAATACATGCCAGCCGTTGTCCCACAGTCCATAATGGATCAACAAAGATTAAGAATAGGTGTTTCGTCTCATTACTGTAGTCACACACATGTTTGAGTCCTGATTGTCTACAGTAGGATAGTTTATGACACTCCTGTCCTAATGCTGTACCAAGAAAACATTTCTCCATGTCGTCCACATACTGACTATGCACTTCACGAATCACTTCCATACTGAGCTGTAGTGTCATGCACACTCCTCATAAGATGATACAATACTGTGCACAATGACATCACAGCTGTGATTGAATGGTGGTGGTGGACCAACTAGGATTCTTGGGCTGACAGAACTGTATTACAGGTGGTGTGTTAGGCTACTATCTGTATGTAAAACCAACACATTATTATTACATGTATCAGGCTTTCCACAAGTGATGGATGGGACATTTGGAGATAGAGAAATCAAAATAAAATGTTTAATTTAAATCCTTGATTTCTTTAGCTGGAATTCAAACATTTGTTGTTTGATAGACAAGATTAATGGGCAATTTCAGTAATTCACCATTATTTTTGTCTGCAGTTTTGACCAATAGTTCTGGATTAACACCATAAAAATAAAACAGAGAGAAAAATTAAAAATTTAATGTTGAATTTAACTTAATGCACTTTGGACACTTCAGCAAACATCCCAGAAAGATAGCAATGTCATGGTTTGATGCTTTAGTGCATAGGTTTTAACTTAATTATTTCATATAAATTGTCCCATCCATGACAAGTAGCATGTGCCATCCATCACAGTGTCTATCCATCTCAGTCTTTATGTATGAAAAAACAATTTGAATTAAAATATAACTTACAGAATCGAGTAGATCCTGAGCATGACTCAATGAAATGAGAGTTTCCTTTACTATGAAAAAGTAATGCATGATTTTAGTGACATATGGGAAAGCTTTCATTGTAAAAAAAGAAATTAATGCAAAAGAACTTGGCCATGCCTACTAGTTTCCAGATTTTCTATCTTTGCTACTGAAAACAAGCTTAATAATGAACTGTTTGTCAATAAGGTGGGCAATCATTGCTAACTTGACAACCTACTATTTACCACTACCACCGCAAGTGTAAAGTCTCTAACACAATGGTAATAAACGAAAGGTAAAAAAGGTGCAGAATGTTTCTATTCTCTACATGTAATTTCAGTGCCTTTGGATTTCATTGAAACTATTCACAGTCATGAGTTTCACCTTTTTAACTTCCACTCGTAGGTTCATTCACTCATAGAATGTCTGGTATAGTATGCGGTGTATCAGTATTGGAACATTGTTAAATGACCTAAAATAAATGGGAGTAACACAAAGATATTTTGGGGGTAACTGGACTTAGATACAAGTTACATAACGAAGCAGTATGCAGCACTCTGTGACCTTGCACATATTGCATTTGGAGACGTCCCAAATGGTAATTTTCGACAATTTCGGAATTTTCAAAATCCAAAAAGTCAGTGTGTGCATGCAAATAACACAACCAAATTTGTTTTATGAATTCAGCCTTATCACTTCTCCATACACTTCAAATATTGTTTCAGTATAATAATTCACAAATTAGATAAAAATACTGGAAACTTGCAAAAATGTGATAACTTGTGTAGCTGTTTGTCTATGTATTACTTTCGAACCTTGAACCATTGCTTTCTCCTACAAGGGAGAGGTGTTACCCTCCAAATGAGTCCAAACTTTTGTATGTATCTGACTTGGTACAGGAGCTAGGACGACACACATGGTAGCATGTTTTTTAAAAAAACGACCAAAATTGTAACTTTGGGAGGGCCTATCTCGGCCCCCCAAGGGTTTCACATTTCAATACCTTAGATATGAACTTAATTTAGTGTAGGTATTAACTGTACAAAATTTCATTGAAATCTGTAACAATGATGCACCCCCCCCCCCCCACCCCCCCACCCCACCCTATCTGACGATTTCCACTGGAATGACCCAAATGTATATTGGACGATACGAAAAGCCGAGCAAAACGAGGCCCACAACGAGGCACCATCTAAACTTTGTCGGGTGATGATAACGCTGTCTCAGAAAAGTATGCAGTATCTTCGTGTCCTTCACAGTGATCACTCAAGACGCGGCGCTGTTCACGTCCCTTGTAAACCTGGTATCAACACTCAACACAAACAACATGAATGCACACTTATGGCCGTTCTACCTGTCACACAGAATTCCAACTCTAATCATTTGTATGTGTACGAAGTACATTACCCTCTATAACTGTATTTTGGGTGTTAAACCATTTTTTGTCGCGCATTGTAGGTAAACAGACAGTAGTGCTTTATCTCAATACGGGACTCGAAACATAATAGCTCTGGAGAGGAGCATGTACAAGAGCTATGGCTCAGGTTTAGAAAAATAGTTGACCATGCTCTTGATAGATATATAAGCAGTAAAACAGCTCATGATGACAGAGATCCTCCACGGTATACAGTCCCTATAAATACACTTCAGAGGATACAGAGACTACTGCGTAATAGGTGTAAAAGAAAGCATAGGGCTATAGAGAGGGAGAAGCCCTCAGTTACTACCGAAGCAGGATATTATCGAAGGATATCTCACGAAACTCAAAGAAATTCTGGTTGTGTGTAAAGGCTCTTAGCGGTACCAAAGTTGGTGTGCAGACATAACTGGACGAGGCAGGAATTGAAACTGAGGGTAGCAAAGCAACGAAACGCTGAATTTCGTTTTCAAATGAACCATGGAATGATTTTAAACTGAAAAATATTTCCAGGCGCAGATGTGGCCTCTGGCCACGATTTATCGGTTTATTGCGGGTTAAATTTAAGCAACTGGAGGAAGGTAGGAATTTAAGGAGATGGGACCTAGATAAATTGAAAGAACCAGAATATATTGAGAGTTTTGCAAATATTGACTAAAACAGGGAAAAGAAATACAACAGATGACGTCTGGGTAGTTTTAAGGGATGTAATAGTGTAGGCAACAGATGATCAAATAGCTACAAAGACAATTCCTTGGATGACGACGGTACGTTGAATTTAATTGGCGATAGAAGAAAACATAAAAATGCAGCACAAGCTGGTAAAAGGGAATACAGAGATCTAAAAATGAGACTGACAGAAAGCGCAATACAGCTAAGCAGGTAGAGGACAAATGCAAGGCTGTCGAAGTGTGCATAACTATGGGAAAGACAGATGCTCCCAACAGGAAAATTAAAGAGGTCTTGATAGAAAAGGGAAGCAACTGTATGAATGTCGATAGCTCTGATGGCAAGCCAATACTAAGCAAAGCTGTGAAAGCTGAAGTATGTGAGAAATATAATAGGTGTTTCTGGAGGATGTGATAATGTAAACTAATTGGTGTAAAACATTCCAAATCACATGGGCCCTGTTTATATTTCGTACAGAGGTACAACTATTTATAGAAATACGTTTTCATTTTGTGTGTTGGTAGTTCAGCTGCTATGGGTTTATTTATCAATTATAATTCTTGCTTTGAAGTTGAAGTTGTGACGCTGCACTTGAGTTACACAGCTGAACACACTCCAAGACAAAAAACGATTGACCACGATGGAATTATCCAAATGGGACGGAAATCGGTAGATGTGATGTACGTCAGTTAAGAAAAATTGGATGATTTATTCAAGAGAAAGAGTTTCGCAAACTGAGCAAATAAGTAACGCGTTAGTCCACTTTTGGCCCTCATGCAAGCAGTTATGCGGCTTGGTATCGATTAACAGAATTGTTGGATATTCTGAGAAATATTGTGCCAAGTTCTGTCCAATTGGCGCTACACGTCGTCAAAATCCCAAGATGGTTGGAGGGCCCTGTCCATAATGCTCCAAACATTCTCAGCTGGGGAGAGATCCGGCGACCTTGCTAGCCAAGGCAGGGTTTGGCAAACACGAAGACAAGCAGAGAAACTCTCGCTCCATGTGGGGGTATTATCTTGCTGAAATGTAAGTCCAGGGTAGCTCGCCTTGTTGTGCAACAAAACAGGGCACAGAGTGTCGTCGACCTACCGCTGTGTTGTAAGAGAGCCGCGGATGACGACCAAAGGGGTCCTGCTGTGAAGAGAAGTAGCACCCCAGACCATCATTCCTAGTTGTCGGGCCGTATGGCGGGCGACAGTCAGTTTCGTATTCCACTGCTGTCTGCAGCGTCCCCATGCACATCTCTGCTGGTCATCGGGGCTCATTTCAAAGCGGAACTGATCACTGAAGACAATTCTACTCTAGTCAATGAGGATCCAGTTCGAAGACATGTCTGGAGATGGCCTGAACAATGGTGGGATACCAACCTTACTGCCGCTCACCATACAGCCCAAAAACCTGGAGTGATGATGGTCTGTGGTGCCATTTCTTTTCATAGTAGGATCCCTTTGTTTGTCACCCCGACACCTTTACAATACAGCGGTACATCGAAGATATTCTACACCCCGTTTTGTTGCCCTTCATGGCAAGCCATCCGAGGCTTACATTTCAGCAAAAAATGCACACCCGTAACCACTGAGAGTTTCTGTTACTCGTTTTCGTGCTTGCCAAATCCTACCTTGACCAGCAAGGTCATCAGATTAAGAACATATGGAGCATTACGTGCAGGGCCTTCTAACCAGCTCCGGATTTTGACAATGTAACGCAACAGAATTTGGCACGATACTGTGCACAAGCATATCGTACCTCCTTCACATCTGCACCTGCCATTCGAGAATAAGTAATGCTTCCCTGAAATATTCAGTTCCATCCTGCACCATTGGTCACCAGTCAGACTAGGGAATTAACGTCCCTTGCATAGGCTGCGTTTACCACCAAAACTCAAGCGGCTGTGTTTGAAATAATGGCATGAACGGGAAGCATGAATTTCTGACAAATGGCGTCGCAGGGCGTTCAGCAATGTATCGCAATTCTGCATTACCCAGGGTAATCATCGTCGGCGAGTATGGCGGCGATATGGAGAGAGCTCCCATTCTTTCAATGTTTTGGAGAGACAGTGATGTTACTGCTTGCATTCTCTTGTGAGAAGCCATCGGCTATGATTTCAGGCCACGGTTGGTAGTGATTGACGGAACACTGATGGCACAACTGTACATCATGGCGCCCTGCGTCCTCAGGTGGCATTTTTCATGTGACAGTATCAGCATCCCATTTTTCAACAGTACAACGCTCGTCCACACCTGACACGCATCCCTGTGACGTGACTGCGTCGTACTGAGGTACTCCCGTGCCCAGCAAGAACCTCATATCTGTCTCTGACAAAACATGTGTGGAACCAGATCCAATGTCAACTCCATTCCAGTAACAGCGTCCTGGATGTCAAGGATTACCTACAACAGTTGTGTGCCAGCTTGCCTCAAGAGAGGACATAATGACTTTATGACACCCTTCACAACCAAATCAGTGTATGCTTCCAGCTGAGAGGTCGAGCTACATATACTGACGAATGGGCTTCACACTGCCAAGTTCTTAGCAAACTTGCCTCGATATTGCACTCACTCAAGTAACATCGTATGTCCTCTAAATCCAATAAGTTTCATTTCCTTTCCTGTTTCCCTTCCAGGTACTCTGCCTTTTCCCCAGTCTATGTATCACCATCATCAGCATCATCATCATCATCAGCCATTTCGATCACTTGGTGATTCCCTGTTTACAAGTTGACCCCACATAGGCATATTCTATGTCGGCATGCAGCAGAGGGCCCCTACAGGTTCTTCCATTTTTGCTTCTTGAGCTTCCTGTTGCTAATTCAACCCAGCTGCCTTTCTTGTCTCTGTCCCATCTGTCTGGTAGTCGTCTCCTTTGCCTTTATTGGTAAACTGGGCTACACTCTAGCATTTGTTTTGACCATCTGCCATCTTTTCTTATTATTACTGGCAGTATACGTTGGTCAAAAACTGTTTTCTTCAGTCCACCCGACATCTTAGACTTCAAAGAGTGTCTTCCATAAGCTTGCCAGCCTAATTTAATACGTCGAAAAATTCAGGTTTTAGGTCTCCTTTCCTGTTTTCAAGTTGACCCCGCATAGACATATTCTATGACCCTTTGCAGATGCGTACTTCCAACAGATATACGAGTATTTCCCTTCAGCGTCCATTCATTCACCATGATCTTATTTTCCTCATGGTTCATTTTTATACCAACTTCAGAGCAGACTAATGCAAGTTCGCTAAACAGTATTTGAAGTTCTTTCACACTACTACCAAGTAGAGCAATATCTACGATATTACATGCATGTCCGAAGGAACAGGCACCGTTGCGGCTCCTGCTGTTATGGAGTACATGAAATGCATTTGCAGTTGCGAATATGGACAACCATCAGCTGTATTATGGAACGACGACAATGAAAATTTGTGACAACGAAGTCTTTCGCGACGGCACTGTTGTATAAAACGTTCTCAGACGTCTTGCCGCGTCAATTACCCTAAACTGACGTGTCAAGAAGTCCGAGAATGTTTTGTACAATGAAAATTTGTGCTAGACCGGGACTCGAACCCGTACTTCCCTCCTATCTGCGTTATGTTCCCACTCCAGCACAAATTTTCACTGTCGTGTTTCCATTATACAGCTGACTGCTGTCCATACTCGCAATTGCGAATACACTTCATGTATTTCATAGCGGCTGTAGTCGCCGCAGTGCCTGTTGGCTCGGACATGCATGCGTGTCCAAAAGACAGAAGGGAGAACCGATAGAGGTACTCAAAGTACCCTCCGCCACACACCGTCAGGTGGCTTGCGGAGTATGGATGTAGATGTAGATGAACATTGCATCCCACTTCTGAACAATGCAGGCACATCGGGCAAGCGACTGTCAATTAAAATGCCTCCCCTGTACGGGAATATACTTACTGGATGTACGAGTGCAGGTTGTAAAAACATGATAGACGCCACATGGAAGTTTGGGGCTGGCAGTGAAGGGTGCACCGGTAGCGTAATGGTGAGGCGACCGCTTGCGATAAGCGGACCCACACAAAATTTTACTGTCGTCATTCCATTATACAACTGATAGTTGTTCAAATTCGCATCTGCGGATGCATTTCATGTAGAACAATAACATTAGTAAACTTTAGGTTATTTAACATTTTCCCCAGAATTTGGTATATTGAAATCAAAACAACAAGCTCCCAACAGATTACATCACATGATCAGATTCACTGGCATGAGGTCTCAGATGCGCTAGATTTCACCTTATTAAAGTTTCAACAGCTGTTACTAACACAAGTGAATTTTTGCTCTGATTTTATGGCAGTTATTACTCAATTGAGCAGGCCTCTGCCGGCCGCTGTGGCCGATCGGGTCTAGGTGCTTCAGTAAGGAACCGCGCTGCTGCTACGGTCGCAGGTTCGAATTCTGCCTCGGGTATGGATGTGTGTGATGTCCTTAGGTTAGTTGCCCGCTGGAGTGGCCGAGCGGTTCTAGGCGCTTCAGTCTGGAACCGCGCGACCGCTACGGTCGCAGGTTCGAATCCTGCCTCGGGCATGGATGTGTGTGATGTCCTTAGGTTAGTTAGGTTTAAGTAGTTCTAAGCTCTAGGGGACTGATGACCTCAGCAGTTAAGTCCCATAGTGCTCAGAGCCATTTTTAGGTTAGTTAGGTTTAAGTAGTTCTAAGTCTATGGGACTGGTGGTCAAATGTATTCTGTCTCCGTGTGCAGGGAGACAGTGAATACTTTGAGGCACCACCAGTGTACATTCACTTTACACTCTTGAACTGTTCTCTACCATGACAATAGGCAGCACTGTGGCATGCTTGACATGGTGAGAAAGTTCTGGTGAGCAATTAATTTCAAAGTTTTTATACAGGGTGTTTCACAACTCATGTTCCAGATTTCTAAAGCTTGTAGAGGAGACTTGGTAGACCAAGATTTACACAGAAACCAATGACCGCAAATGTCATCCAACGCCGCTACAGAGCTTCAGAGTTACAGGAGCTGGCACCTGCACTCCTACATGTATATATTTACAGGGTGACTCTGCGATGATGTTACCAACTTTCAAGGATGTGGAGATGGATAATCAACTTGAGATAATGGTGAGCGACTCGAAAGTTACCAGCGAAAATCGCTCTGATACCTCTGACAGTAAAATACTTGTACCGGCACTTTGTTGCTAAGAATGTAGGTTACACTACTTTCAGAGGTGGCAGAATGGACCAAGACAAGATGTCTAGTAAACATGGGTTCTAAAATGCACACCAGAGGAGGTGAGAGTAGTTCGATAGTGAGAAACACTTCTCCTCTATTGAAGTCTGTGCAGGATAAGGTGGCTAATGCGCAGTGGCCAATTTTCGTCCAAAGCGCTGGGTGGGTTCATTCATTTGCGCAGAAGGGGAGGCCGACATTGTTTGCAGCCTTTTGGCCGGTCGGCGATGACAGAATCGCGGCGCATGCCCTGCAATCTGTCTCAGACAATTTTCGAGACGCTATTCGGTAAAAAGAATCATTTTTGCGTTAGTTATAGCTTTGTATGTGAGGTTCATTACGGTGTGCCCATCATTTCCTTGATGGTCATAGTTACTGTGATATTTACATGGAAGTAACACATTGCATGAAATTCGAAAAAGTTTGCAATGCAAAATGGGGGTCGCTATGATTTTGCTTTTGGTGCAAATTACTTAATATGTCGCTCCATTTGAAATTTAGCTATCAAATTGAATTTTTATTTAGACTTGAGTGAAGATCTCTATCTGTCACCAGTCTTGAGAAAATTGATCTCATATAGCACATTCATTTGTAATGGTGTCACACCAGCAATAAAACCAGAATGAAATATCCACAGCACTCCACAAATTCCGTAAACGGTTTGAGATACCGAAATGAGATTCTGGCAAATGATGGCACACAAAGAGGAGAGTATCTTATCACATCGTTATTATGCAGAACTTCATTATCTACCATGTTATTCTACTAATTACAGACTTTTGCATTAAAAATGTAATTGTTCGGGGCCGCCGATAGCTGGTGAAATGAGAAATGCTATGGTTTTTGGAGCAACATCAGTGAAGCCATTACACGGTTGTTTTGTACCGAGGAGGTGGTTTTTAATAAGCTACTGACCTTACTTTTCCTCAGTTCCTCACTCAAAAAACTTAATAAACCACTGTTTCAGAATTCTCTCACAGTTTCGTCTGCAAAACATGTTAGAGAGGTGACGCTGTGTAAACTCCGCTGTTTTGGAAAAAGGAGCAAATTTCAACATGGAAACAAGAGAAATGTGTAGGTTTTGCTCAAAATTCGCAATCATGACGCTTCTCTGAAAGTTACAAATGGTTAACAAGTCAAGCGAAAATAAATCGCTGCATTTTCAGCGGAATTCTTTTTAGATACTAATCAAAACAGGTGACAGATCTTTCGGAATGGCCGCCATGCAAGAGTGGAAGTGGAGGGGCTCCACTTAATATTCACAAAAAATGTGAGCGTGGGCTTCAGTTTAGAGTGGCACTTCCCCTCCAGTGCTTGACATTTCCCCTACAGCGCCTGCCCGCAACCCCTACCACGACCACTCCCGCCGCGAGTGCCCTGCTGACTGCCTATCTGCCGGCCATGGTATTCCGTGTAGACTCTAGGCCAGGGCTTCACAACATACGTGCTCGCGGAGCAAGCTGTGAGCAGCAAGGCGCGAGCACGGAGCAACGCGAGCACGCTACCCCCACTACCGGACCAGAGCGGAGAGTGGGGAAAGTCACGTGGGGCACACAACAGCTGCCGCCAGTCAATGTAAATCCGCGGCCACCTGCAGGGATATCACTCACGAATTATTAGTGCGACAAATGAAACAAATAAAGGAGAATGTACACATGCCACATAATTTTATTAGCTTAGTGTATGCCTCTACATTCGCATTAATTTGTGAACTGTTACACAATAAAAGGTGTCACTGAAGTGTGAGATTCTCGGTTACCTTGTACTTTTTGCCCTTTACAATTGCGTCTATGTTCCGAGTAATTGTTCTTGTGCATTTTAGGTGCAGCGTGCAGTTTAAATTTAGATCAGACTGCGTTTCCCAGGTGCGTCTTGTTACATTTCATTGCAGAGAACAGTTGTTCACAAACATATGTGGAACCGAACATTGATATTATTGTAGCCGCCAGTTTGTGCAAACGAGGAAATCTATCCTGAGGGAAGTGTCTGTAGAATTCCAAAATGTTTTTCTTGTTCTGAAATTTGTCTCTGTATTCTTTGTCACACTGCAGGTCAATAATTTCTTGCTGCAGCTCAGGACGAATCTCTTCAATATTCGGTGAATATAGAGAGGAGAACAGATCAAAATCACTGTCTAGTGGTGTCAGATCTTGAAAGCGCTGATCAACTAAACTACGTGAATAGCGTCCACAGTCTTTGTGAACATCTTGCATGGATGATAATTTAGGAAAATGAGCTAGGTTTCCTGTTTCCAGCTGACTCACCCAAAGTGTCAATTTCATTTTAAAAGCTCGTATTCGATCTATGAAATGAGTAATCAGCAGATCTTTACCTTGTAGTGAAATGTTCAAAGCATTCAGATGGCTAGTTAAATGTGCTAAGAACGCGAGATGACATTCAAACGTGCGCGCGCATTTCCCCTCCCTCCCTACTCCGCGACCTTGCAGCTGCTCGCGAGCATGTGCCTGAGCAGACGCGAGTACTCGCGCTCAAAACCGGCCAGTTGTTAAGCCCTGCTCTAGGCCTTTTAGAGCCCATGTTTACTAGACATTTTTTCTTGTCTTGGTCCATACTACAACCTCTGAAAGTTGCAGAGTTTTTGCTTATAGCTTTCTACTCATTCGTTTCTGGTACAGTTACCCTTCCTCAAATTGATACTTCTATCTTACGCCATCATTCTTGAAAGTATGTAACAGCATTACAGAATCACCCTATACCATTTACAGGAGCCGGCATCTATAACTTTGGCACTCTGTGGCGTCATTGGGTGACGTTTCTGGATGTGGTTCCTATGTAAAACTTGATCTATCAAGTCCCCTCTACAATTTCTAGAGGTGTGTAACATGAATTGTGAAACACCATGTAGGAATAACATCCAGAAACCAAACATTCTACAATTCCTCTTATGATGGATGCACGCAAGAATATGACTCTGTACCATCACGAACTAATGTAGATGCATGGTGTATCCTTCGCAACGTTGCAGTAGCTTTTGCTGTTTTTCTCCCATACACCAGGTTTTTCAAGTGGTCCCGCAAAGAGCAAGCAAGTGCGACTAGATCTGGAGACTGTGGAAGCAAATCAAGGGATTTAACTCTACCAATTATTGCCAAAAATAGAGCTAAAGTTGTGCCTCACTTCTCCGCTAATATGAGCAGAAGAGTCCTCTGTTTGTATCACACATTCAGTCTTGAAGCCAACTGCACGTCTATCAATAATTCTGGAAGTTTCTCCTGTAGGAATCTTAGATAGTCTGCACATGACAACCGAGAACAGGTCCTACTGATTTCTTAACAACAATGCAGCACCAGACCTACACTCCCGAATATGGTACCTGATTCTTTCATCCAGCTATGGCACCAGTGTTTTCTGTATACCAGATGTGGTGTTATGTATAGTGAATATACCATCACTTGTCGAACTTCTTGTATTAATGAAAAGGGCATTTTCCTGGACTTAGCAATCATCAATATAAGCTCATCTTATGTATATCTATGCTGTCCTCTGCAAAACACTGTAAAGTGCATTCGAAGAGGGTACTTCCTGCTGTACCGGTCATTAGAGCTTCTGCCTGATCCGTTCCCGAATAGACTGAGGGAAGAATGATTCTTTAAATTTCTCTGTGCATGCTGTAACTAATCTAAAGTTGTCTTCGTGATACCCAAGAGAGGGATATACCGGGAGTTGTACATTCCTGAACTCCTCTCTTAAAGGTGATTCTTTGTATTAGACTTTCACGAGACAATTTTCGTCTATCTGCAAGTGTCTGCCAGACTAGTTTTTCTAGCATCTGTGACGCTGTCCCTTGGGTCAGGCAAACCTGTGACCATTTATACTCCCCTACTTTGTGTATATTCAGTATTCAATGCTAGTCCTATTTCGTATGAGTACCACAAGCTTGAGCAGTACTGTAGGGTGGACCATACAATTGCTTTATAAGCTGTAGTTTTTGTAGGCGGATGGCATTTTTTAAGTAGCCTACCAATGTTCCGAAGTCTGCTACCTGCTTTACCTACAACCGAGCCTGTGAAATCATTCCAGTTCACGTTCCTGCAGTTTGTTATATCCATGTGTTTTATGAGTTGCCTGATTTCAGTTCTGACTTACAGACTTCTAGTCATATGACGCAAAGTTTCTGCTTTTTGTAAAGTGTAGAGCTTTACGTTTCTGGCCACTTAAAGCAAGTCAACAGTCTTTACACCACTTCGAAATCTGATCATGAGCTGACTGTCACTTGCACACCTTTTCCCAGTAAGTGCTTCATTTGAGATCAATGAATCATCTGCAAAAAGTCTGACATTAGTAATAATGTTGACTGCAAGGTCATTAATACACAGCATTAACACCAAGAGTCCCAGCATATTTCCCCAGAGCACAAGCACGGATCCAAGTTCAGTGTGCAGAGGAGGGGGAGACGGAGAGCTCATAGGAATCGTGAATCCCCCAGCCCTCTACCTTAAAAAAAAAGTCTCTAAAATTCCAGGGATACTACAAAATTAGGAGCTATGTTTAACAAAGGGCACTACCCAGTTGCTTGCTAAGTTCCTGCTCGCATGGATAGGATTGCTGCCTGACCAGCTGTAGAGAACATTCTCACCAGGTACAGGCGCACATACAGGGTGTTTCAAAAATGACCGGTATATTTGAAACGGCAATAAAAACTAAACGAGCAGCGATAGAAATACACCGTTTGTTGCAATATGCTTGGGACAACAGTACATTTTCAGGCGGACAAACTTTCGAAATTACAGTAGTTACAATTTTCAACAACAGATGGCGCTGCAAGTGATGTGAAAGATATAGAAGACAACGCAGTCTGTGGGTGCGCCATTCTGTACGTCGTCTTTCTGCTGTAAGCGTGTGCTGTTCACAACGTGCAAGTGTGCTGTGGACAACATGGTTTATTCCTTAGAACAGAGGATTTTTCTGGTGTTGGAATTCCACCGCCTAGAACACAGTGTTGTTGCAACAAGACGAAGTTTTCAACGGAGGTTTAATGTAACCAAAGGACCGAAAAGCGATACAATAAAGGATCTGTTTGAAAAATTTCAACGGACTGGGAACGTGACGGATGAACGTGCTGGAAAGGTAGGGCGACCGCGTACGGCAACCACAGAGGGCAACGCGCAGCTAGTGCAGCAGGTGATCCAACAGCGGCCTCGGATTTCCGTTCGCCGTGTTGCAGCTGCGGTCCAAATGACGCCAACGTCCACGTATCGTCTCATGCGCCAGAGTTTACACCTCTATCCATACAAAATTCAAACGCGGCAACCCCTCAGCGCCGCTACCATTGCTGCACGAGAGACATTCGCTAACGATATAGTGCACAGGATTGATGACGGCGATATGCATGTGGGCAGCATTTGGTTTACTGACGAAGCTTATTTTTACCTGGACGGCTTCGTCAATAAACAGAACTGGCGCATATGGGGAACCGAAAAGCCCCATGTTGCAGTCCCATCGTCCCTGCATCCTCAAAAAGTACTGGTCTGGGCCGCGATTTCTTCCAAAGGAATCATTGGCCCATTTTTCAGATCCGAAACGATTACTGCATCTCGCTATCTGGACATTCTTCGTGAATTTGTGGCGGTACAAACTGCCTTAGACGACACTGCGAACACCTCGTGGTTTATGCAAGATGGTGCCTGGCCACATCGCACGGCCGACGTCTTTAATTTCCTGAATGAATATTTCGATGATCATGTGATTGCTTTGGGCTATCCGAAACATACAGAAGGCGGCGTGGATTGGCCTCCCTATTCGCCAGACATGAACCCCTGTGACTTCTTTCTGTGGGGACACGTGAAAGACCAGGTGTACCGCCAGAATCCAGAAACAATTGAACAGCTGAAGCAGTACATCTCATCTGCATGTGAAGCCATTCCGCCAGACACGTTGTCAAAGGTTTCGGGTAATTTCATTCAGAGACTACGCCATATTATTGCTACGCATGGTGGATATGTGGAAAATATCGTACTATAGAGTTTCCCAGACCGCAGCGCCATCTGTTGTTGACAATTGTAACTACTGTAATTTCGAAAGTTTGTCTGCCTGTAAATGTACTGTTGTCCCAAGCATATTGCAACAAACGGTGTATTTCTATCGCTGCTCGTTTAGTTTGTATTGCCGTTTCAAATATACCGGTCATTTTTGAAACACCCTGTACATGGGTTGATTATACCTCCTGCCTACAGCAAACTCAACATGCTTTGTCACTCCACAAGTCGAACCAGCAACTAGCAGGAAACTGAGTAAGGCAAGACAATAAAGGACCACTTACACAGGCGAACCAGACCACCAAATTGTTCGCCGAGCAGGTTTGTCCAGACCCATTCACCTGTGTGTGGGTGATAGTTTCACAATCGGATATGTGATCCTTGTCCATTGGTTTGACCGGCGGACCTCTACTTGCTGTCCCCAACAGCTACCTCCCACGCCACACTCCATTAGTACAGACAGGTAGGAGCCACCAAGCAGTAACTAGTTTCCACACACAGGCAGATGCATCAGCTAGTGAATCAGCAGACAGGTCGGTGAACGGACTGGTGGACCAGTCAGACTGTGAATGGGAGCCTCAAGGGAAAGAACCAAAACAGCCCAACTGGCAAGCCAACATGTTTACTGACCCGTCCAATTTTGTGCGAATACCAGCGACTGCTTAGTGGGGCCTACCTGTTGGCACTGACTGAAGGGGGGCTGGCGCTAGCAAGTGGAGGTTCGCTGGTCCAACACACAGACTTGGACCATGGAACCAACCGCAAGCCGGCGACCCATACAAAGGCGAATGGATTGGACAGACCCACTCGGCAGACAAGTTGGCGGACTGATCCGCCTGTGTACGCGTACAAGGAAAAAAATTACGATGACTAACTTTGTCAGATGTGGATGGAAGCGACTATTCTTTAACAGCACTTCTCTCATTTACACACTTGCACAGTCATGACCACAGACCTGTGCTAAAATATAGTGAAATACTGAAAGCGATGAACACACACTTCGATTTTATATCTTAAAAATTAGGACATTCTCAAAGTTTTGGGAATTTGTTGATATTATAGTTCTTAAATCAATAGTATTACAGATCTATATTTCAATTTTTGGACGAATACTTTTCAAATTATGTATCTTTCTGAACTGCAGTTTCTTGGAATTTATTTTAAAGCAGTGTGCTAAGCATTTGCCTAAATGCATTATTAATATCTTAATATATTATTAATAGCTTAATATATTATTACAACCACATTAAAAGAGGAGACGAGGGCAATTTTTATTGGGGAGTGAGGGGGGGGTGGGTGGGGGGGGGGGGGGAAAGACAGGAGTAATTAGGCTGTGGCAACCGGGACATTATCCTTGTGCCCACGGAGAAAAAGAATTCCTGGAGCCCTAAAGAAAGAAACGAAAAACAACCGAGCAAAAATTAGTAAACTACATCAGTCAAGTATTTCTGACCTAAGGAATGTGAATCCTTTAGTCAGCTTCAGTCAGCTTATGGTACTGTGTTCAGTGCATGAGTCTACTTTAAAGAAAACCATTTGTGACACATTTAGTTAAACATCACAGAAACGTTACCGGTATTGAAATAGTTGAATATGAAGTGATTTAAATTTGTTTGATATGTTCAGTGAAAATACTGTCTGCACACAGTAATGAAAGCTGAGAATGGTAGCGACTAGAAACAAATTAATATCAATCCGAAGTCATAAACGGTCTCCCGAGTTCTATCGAAACAGCAACTTCAGTCTGCTCCAAGATTCAACTATTGATACGTGATGGCGTAAGAGTTCATGTGCTAATCTGTTACAGACTATTTGTTAGCAAAATGAAACACAGCATTAAACAAAGACGACTATACTGTAGTGTCAGGTCTCTTACACACACTATCATCTGATCGTCGAAGTAGATAGCAACAAGAATCAACATATTAAAAACTTTAATTCAAGCTGCCTCTACCTATTTAGTGCTAGAGAGTCGAAAAGCCAAATAAATATGGGCTCACTATACAGAAACTGAAGATACAAGATGAAGTGGCACCAAGACGAAGGCTGAACCACCTTATTCAATTACATGTAAGCGGAAACGACAATTTCAAATCCCATTTCATCCATTTACTAGACATCTATACTTAAAAAATTAATTACTTTTCTGAAACAAATATTGACTAATTTTTGAAATTCGTCTATAATCTTCAGATATTATTATAAAATGTATTACCTTATAATACGTACATGGAAAACGAGTTTTTCAAAACACCACGGCGATACACTCGACTTGCTGAACAATGTATATACGAGCAAACACAGGGATCACTTAACACGGAAACTTCGTTGGAGAATGTACAATCTATAGTATTCCTATCTTCGTATAAGTACAAGATTTATAAATTTCATGCTCTTCCAACACAAACTAACTCAGATAAACACTGGGGACCAGTCTGGATGATAGATTTGCAACATCAAATTACCCTGAATTTAACTGCAGAGTCAAAGATCTCCACGTTTATTAAATACGTATTTCTGTGAGAATGTTACGTTGATCGTCCGTAGAAAGGCGCAGTTGTTTTGGCGCCTGCGTTTTGGATGTCACCGACTGACAGAACTCAGGTGTTTCTTGATGACTTACCTTCTGACTGCTATCTTTGCTGCGTGTTCTTACGGCGTTTCACGGTTCTCTTTAGATTTTGCTCAATAGGGACAGAAACATTCATGTTGCTCGCCAATTGCCCCATCTTCAACTGGTGCTAAGCAACGGCGCGGGCCGCTTCAGAGGGCCCTCTATTGTTGAGAACGTCGCGATGTGTTTGTTTACTCTGAGAGAGTTTGCGGAAAATAATCACTGCTCGGTTAAGGAAAGTATCTATCAATAATGGCAGGGACTAATGGGGCAATACCTTCGAAGATAAGGTGCCTCTGGAATTCAAAAAGAAAAAAAAAACGAGGGAAAATGGAAATCGGAGAAAGGACAGTGGAAAATTTAGTAAATTTGATCAGTCAAGACAGATCACAAAAACTAACTACCAACGACTGGGATACCGGTGTGCTGACCCCCCCCCCCCCCCCAACACACACCGTACCCCATTCTTCAATGGCCCCACTGACTGGTAGAGGATGACACGGCGGTCGGTCGGTACCGATCGGACCGAAAGGGCCTGTGGATGGATTTTACACTTACGACCAGTCAAGAGAAGTCTTTTGCTAAGTTAAAATAATGAAACATTGTTCTGGAAATCATACAGACGTAAAGACATGCATATCGTTTACCTCCTTCACCAATGCCAAAGCTCATTCTGCATTAGAATACGAAAATCAGTTACCTGAGTGTACAGGATGTTCGCAGATACCCGTTACAAACTTCCAGGACTTGTAGATGGGAGAGTCCTCTTCGAAAATTTAAAAAAATCGATATTTTTGTTTTGGCTTAAAATGTTCTTTGGGATATCTACGTGCCTCTGAAAACCATTCACAGCGGGAAAAACACAGTCGACAAAGCGGCCGGCGTAATTTCAACGACGACCCAACAGACATGGAACTTATTAGCGTACTAGAACTCGAGATCGTTCCAGCCTATTCCAACTTCTCCACAAAAGCGGACGCAAAGCGTATCGAGCGACCGGAGCAGCGGGTGACAGAAGCAGGAAAAGAGGTCCACAGGACCACCATGGCCACGAAGATGGAGCAGGACCTCCTTTTGAATCTGAGATTCCAGTATGGTCCAAAGATCGCTGTCTAGAGGTCTGTTTAACTACAAAAAATGTAGCCCAAAACTTAAAATGCGTTTTTCTGGAAAACGTATTTTCCATATTGGCGGGAAACATGACTTACGAACGGTATACACGATTTTGATCGAAATTAGATGCTGACATTCTAAATTAAGTTCTCTATCAGCGTACATAGCTATTTTGATACTTTGTATGCTGTCACAAAATATTGTGAAAATAAACAATAAAAAATTATTTGTTATAGGTCCAATCGGGGGGCTTTGGGAATTCCCGCCGATGTTTCGGCTGCAGAGGGTCCTCCCACCTGGTGCAGCGATTACAGGGAGTGTCCGATGTGGGGACAAAAATTATTTCCTAAAGACAAATGTGTATGAAATAAAACTATTTCATTTTTATTTCACTTGAAAAAGACATCATGAAAATCACCTATTTTTCATGGGATCGAAGAGAGCTACCCCGTTAAGAAATGGTTTGGTGTCGTACTTTATTAACAGTTAACTTTGGTAGTGTGCATTATTTATCATGTGCAGTGATGCAGAAAAGAACAACTCTTTCATGTATAGATGGAGGAAAATCTTTTAAGAACATATTGCACTTGATCAAAATACTTAAAACAGAGTGGCCTTTTTTAAGTTTTTCTCATTTATATCACTCTTTGACTTAAGTGGGAGGAGAGTGGCCGAGATAATGGTGTAATTTAGCGTGTATGTGGTTAGGTAAAAAGGGAGTAGGGGTTGGTTATGAAAGACAATGTGTGGGCGACGTTTTGTTGAGTTGTTAATGTGGTGAAGATGCGGTAGACACGTAGGAGGTGTACGGTGCCCTATTTTACATACTTGCTCCAGCACCCTCATGACTGCATTTAACGCCCGTGGTGGGGGAACTAATAACAAAATAAGATTCCCATGAATTGGACCCAGGATCTGTGCCTGCCTGGGGTATACCTTACTTCTACATCTGTTGACGACTCTCCATCAAGGATGGCATTCTGCGTCCACCTCACCAAGAAATCCTCAACGTTCTTATAAATGTCGCTCAATACCCCATTCGAGTATACTTTCAATAATAAGCATAGATTTAGTACTGAATCAAGTGTTTTTTTGAGAGTGCATACACTCTTCACAGTTTGCTGACAACATTTTTAAAAATGTAGCTTATACTTCCCAGAATGAATTCCAGTCTGCAGCGGAAAGTTTACTGATTCGAAACTTCCTGGCACATTAATATTTCATGCACGGCTAGAACTTGAACCGGAGACCTTTGCGTTTCGCAGAAAAGTGTTCTATCTACTGAGCTATCCAGTCGCAACTCATGACCTGCCCTCACAGCTGCAGTCAGTGAATGTTGGAAGGTAGCCGGCAGGTACTGCCGGAAGTGAAACTGTGAGGGTGGGTTGTGAGTCGTGGTGAGATAGCACAGTCTTAGACAACTTGCCACAGAAGGCGAAGGTCCCCACATCAAGTTCCTGTCCAGCATGCAGTTTTAATTTACCACAAAGTTTCAGATACTTTGTTTATCTAAGACTGTGCCAAATAAAGTTGCAACTTAGCTATGACATCTTCTCGAGCTTGTCTGTGGTCCTTCCGCTATCACACATACACATGCTCTGCTTTTAGAAATCATTATTTATTTATTTTTATGACGCATTAGTTCAGTGTCACTGTCTGCTAGGCAATAAACGTGGTGTATTTCTAGTATGCTACTCACTTGAAAATTCCTACATAAGCCTCACAGAAAAGAAAAATTCTTGCAGTGCTGGGTACACTATCTGCTGATACAACAGCACTTCTGAAACTCACGTATGACAGAAAGTATGTGGCATTCACTCACTGACATTCACCAAGTAGTGCTGCCAGCCAAATAAGGAAGCCAGCTGTGTATGGAGTTACTACCCTCTTTCGCTGACAGGTTTCTATCATTTTGTGATCAATGCACTTTGTCTGGATGAGGCAGCTCCATGAAATCTTTAAGTGAACATATTACATATGAATTTATTATTTTTATTTCTGTTGACTTGTCAATCATGAGCTACAGATAAAGAGCAAAGTTTATTATTATTAGTTTACATGAGAAATAGTAGATAACTCTGTTCACCACACCGACCAAAAGGTGCAAACCACAGGCAGATGAAACAGTAATATTACTGGACATTGTCTCGTGTTGTACACTGTCTCTTCCTCCTTCAACTCACCCAATTATTTGCCTCATTATATGAACGGCACTTTATATCAGGTCATCAAATATAGCATGCCAAGAGTAAGCAAATTTAATGAAGATCTCTGCAATGTAATGGTGGGCTGGCACTCACATGATAATTTGTGGCTGCAGAAATGAGTGTAGTGATGGGATCAATTCATTTCTTCACTGTTACAGTATGTATTACACTAAGCTACACTGCTACATTAATATTAATGACAGCTTTAATGTTCATCATCTACAGTCTAGGCTATGGTTTTACAAAAGTGTGATTTCTTTTTTTCTTATTCTGCCTTCATATTTCATTCAGTGCTACAATATAGTATACTTCAGTCGATGAGAATCAACTCTCTAATAAAGTGTCATCTTCTCTAAATTTGACTTTCAACATTATAAATTTCCAACAACCACCCTTGACCCATTGCCAAAACCAGTTATGAACTAGCATTAGAATAAACACCTTCCAGATTGCTCATTGTTCAGCAGTTGTTGCCTTCAGACCAGTGCAGCTCTCAAATATGAGAAATGACTGAATCATGAACATTTCTTCAACTGTAGAACATCACAATCACAAAGATGGTTACCAATAACACACAACGAATGCCTGACTAGCTGACATACTTACATTGTGAAGATTTTCTAAAATATATCTACATCATATGATATTACCAACTTAACATTAAATTCATGTGACCCAGTAGTAGTAATGCAGTTGTAAAGCTGTTTTTGTTTTGCTGTTGCTGTAAGATTTTGGACATGATGTTTTTGTGGAAAACTTTGTGATCTGCAAACCAATTTATTAAGTCTAGAATCTTTGTGTTCTTTTGACTTACCTCATTAAGTCACACCTCAGTTGCAACATTTGTCCTGCTATACCAATCTAGATGAAAGGTATATTACTTTGAGGATGATGAACCAAGATTCTCCTTATGAAAGATACATTAGGTAATCATTTGATCACATTTATAGAACTATGCAGATGTTCTGTTACTTCTCAAAATATTCATTTTCAAATTTTCGGAATGAGAATACACTTTTATGGGTTTAGAGCAAATGCTGTAGAAAAAGCAGTATAAAGTAACTGACACAATAGTTCTCACATAATTTTGCTATAGGCCATTCCAACCTGCTTCCAAGAGATTAAAATATTCAGGCCCTTGTTAAATTTGACAGAGAGGTTCATATATAACCTTAGTTGCTCACTCTTTCATAGGTAACCCAACTACAATACTCTAAAATACACACAATTTAACTACCATACTCTAAAAACAATTCAATTGTCATGCACTCAGCCTAATGTCCCACTGATGTTATACAAAAGGTTTACGTGTTCATACAACTAATTGTCAGCAAATGCAGCAAGATGTTCTTTACGAAGTGATCCATTTTTCCTTAGAACATCTATAATTATGTAGTAAAAACTGACAATCAGCAAATCCTATCTTGTAAATGAGGATGTATAGTGCTTGTTTACAAGTACAGAAGAAATGGTCATATATATAGGAAGGCAAACTAAATGTTACAGCAAAGAAACTGTTTTAATACATTACTAACAGTCAGTGCTTTTACTGAAGTATAACAAAATGGAAGTGGTGGAAGTAGCAGAATTGGTACCACTGACTAAATACCGAAAAACAGAGCTATGAGTTAACCAAAGTGCTTAATTATGAACCACTATAGAATAGTTGTGATGTAAACAGAGTAAACAAGATAAAGAACCAAATAGATAACACACAAAAATGACAGTTTATGCATGTAAGACTCAATTACTCCCTGCAGGTAAATGCGTCTCTTACAACTGAAGGATCAGCCACTGTGTTTCAGTTACTGCTACCTCTACGCTCCACAGTATGGCATAAAGCCCTCCACATATGTCAGACATAGAGACAGAAGTTCAAAGATAGGCATATCAGGCTGTGTGTAATGTCAGTACTTTCATTTCACAAGAGGCATTTGAGAGTTCAGCACTTCTCCAATTGCACATTGTCTGCTTGCAACAGAAACCAAAGTACTACTGTCTCCCCTTCTGTCAAACCATCATTTGTGTACACACATGCCAAGTTACACTGAACACATGCTATCTGGAATTTTCACCCACATAAACAGTCTTTTTGAATACAAAAGTATTCCTTTAGTACTCTTTGACACACCTAACTTTATTTATAATTTTATTATGCAATGGTTCTAACCCCAATCTCCAACCAGTCTTCTAATTTAGTTCAGATTAATTTTGTTCATGCCACATTTATACTCATAATTTTCTACATACCCCTTGTTTGTTATAACACTATCATTCCATTTCATTATTTCATTTGTGCAGAATTACATTTTCTTCCCCCCTTTGGAGGACATGCTTCATTTAACACAATGACTAAAATTTCCTCTTTCATTTCACTTCCATCACATTTCTTTCCTCCCTCTCAAGGTTCTTTCAGTAACTGTTATTTCTGTTTCAGCTGGTTAGTACTCCTGTTACCACATCACTCAAATGACCCTTCTTGACACACTGACTGCCAGAAGGCTACCAGCAGCTACAGCAAAGCCTTATACTGTGCACCCACTGACAAATACAGAAGAACCTTATTCCTGATGCTGTGTCCCCGCTTGGCAGTGAAATATGTATCACTCTGTGTGTAACAGTTAATGCATTGACTGAATCCCTACTCCTCATGATTGCAATGTCTGCAAATTTATCACCCTCCACAAGAATACAGTTTTTAAAACTTTTCATTTCATCACTCCTTTACAACAGAAGTTTGAATTTTATAGTTATCATATTTCAATAGCAAAAGTTTTTCAAGGACTCCAAGGGATACTGAATATTGTTTAAATCACATTCTGCTATGGAGTGCACAGAAATGAATGTCTGCATTACACATTACAATTCAGTAAAAGCCTTACTGCAATGTTTTGCATATGCACCTGAGGAGAATCTTGCAGTACTACCTTTTCACTTCACACTGAACACCTACCGGCAAACAATCATCCAATGACTGATAACAGATTAAATATGTTAGTGTACCTTCTCTATTCTCCATCACGTTCATGCTCAATAGCTGCTGAGGTGTGGTGAGACAATTAATTCACAGAAATTATTGATTTGCCCACACAGCTAAGAGAATGATAGTGGATATTGACAAAAAAATGAGTTCAAACAAGTATTTTAGTAGGTAAATAAATGTCCCTCGAAGTTCTCAGTCACAAAGCTCCCAAAACAAATCAACAAGGATCTCTATAAGTTACTCCTCAGAAATGCATGTCTGCAGTCTTTCAACTTCGTCTGCTTTTCAGAACATTGATTATGCTAAATACAACTGCATCTGTCCTCAAAGTGTGCATCTAACTGTCACTCAGTCCTAACTAATACTTGAAAGAAGATTCTCTGCCAATTACTTCATACACTAATGAGCCAAAATATTACCACCACTGACTGCCCATCATGAGATTGAATCAGCTTGGTGGCATTGCATAGGCAAGTGTCACAGTAAGTAACTGCAAGCAGCATGCAGTCTAACGAATGGCTTTCCATAGTGGGAAGCAGCGCCTGGTCCCCGGCACGAAACCACCCGGCGGACTTGTGTCGAGGTCTGGTGAGCCTGCCAGTCTGTGGGGATGGTTTTTAGGCGGTTTTCCATCTGCCTAGGCAAAAGCGGGCTGGTTCCCCTGATTCTGCCTCGATGATTGCTGCGCGAACAAGTTCTCCACATACGCATACACCACCATTACTCTACCACACAAACATAGGGGTTACACTCGTCTGGCGTGAGATGTTCCCTGGGTCGGGAGAGGGGTGGGGTGGGGGCCATACTGCACAATAACCCTGAAAGAGTGGTTTGGTGTGGGGCAGCAGAGGGGTGAAGTGGACTGCAGTAGTCGTAGTGGGGTTGTGGACCACTGCGGATGTGGCGTGGATAGACCCTCTCCGTCGTTTCTAGGCCCCCGGTTATCATACAATACAACTGTAAGCAGAGAAAAGGTGTCTCGGGACTCATTCTAACAACAATATGGGTTGGAAATATGGAAATCCATTGACATAAGCGACTTTGACACAGGACAGATTGTTACAGCCCAGCTCATGGAAAGATGGTCGGCTGTACAAACGCTATAGTCATTACTACCTATGGAAAGTGGCTGAAAGAGTGAAAAATGAGCTGGTGATAAGGTGTCCAGTGTCAATGCCTCTTCACAGAACGTGGCAGTAGGAAGCTTGTTTGGTCTGTCGAGCAGGATACGTGACAATCCGTGGCAGATCTGATGACACAGTAATGCTGGTGCAGGAACAAGTGTTTTGAAGCACACCATTCAGCACACATTGTCAAACATAGCACTCCCAAGCTGACCCAATGGTGTTTCACTTACATTAGACCATAGATAAATGGAAACATGTCACCTGGTTAGTTGAATTAAATTTCTTATTACACTGGATTCATGGCTGTGTCCTACATGCCTGCTGCTCAGAGACATGCTTCGCATCTTGTATGCGGGCTGGTGGGGGTGGTATGCTACAGGGAACATTTATCTGGGCTTCCATGGGAGTTGGGACAGGAACTAAATGCATCGTGACACCCGACGGAACACATCTGGGTGACTACTAATCACCAATTCCACACCCACAAACCACTGGCCGGTAATTTATACGAAATGTTAGACTTATTGAATCCATGCCACATACAATTGTAAAAATGTTGCATTCTGGAGGCACCAACACACTATTAGATAGGTAGTCATAATTAAAGTTAAAGCAGTTACAGCCCTTGGTCACAAAATTTAAGTCTTTTGACCAGGTTTCAACACTTCTATGAGTGCCTTCATCAGAAATTAAATATTCAAATTGGCCTGTAACATAAGCACAAATTTATGGGAAAAAAATTTTATATAGAAGTGTAAGTACTGACTAACAGTACAAGAAAGAAACAATACTTACACGTCAGGTATAAGATAATTATCAAGTGAGAAAGGCTTTAGTCACAAAAATTTAAACAGAATTCATGGAAGGCGAGCCACTATGGGTTGCTCATACCTATAAAGCCACAGGTAGCAACAGACTGAGGTGCCCGCATTAGCAAGTGCAGGCAGATGAACATTACATGTAGAGTGCCATCTAGTAGCTGTAAATATAAGTAGCCTACTTAACATTTAAAATATAGACAGCTGAATATTAAGATGAACAGTATTTAGTACATGAACTAATAGACGAAGTTTTATTTGACAACAGCAGAGATGCAAACTTTTTGTTTACAAAAAAGTTTAGAAATACAGTTTGAAGACTGAAAACTGACTAACAGTACAAAAAGAAGCAGTACTTACACGTCACTTGTAAAATAAATATTAAGCGAAAAAGCTTTAGTCACTTTTTTTTCACGATTGTGACTAAAAGCTTTTTCGCTTAATATTTATTTTATACGTGAGTTGTATATGCTGCATCTTTTTGTACTGTTAATCAGTTTTCAGTCTTTAAATTATTTCTAAGCTTTTACATAAACAAAAAGTTACCATGTCTGCTGTTGCCAAATAAAACTGTGCCCCTTAGTTCATGTACTAAATACTGTTCATCTTAATATTCAGCTGTCTATATTTTAAATGTTAAGTAGCCTTCTTATGTTTACGGCTACTAGATGGCACTCTTGGTGTAATGTTCAGTTGTTGATACCTGTGGCTTTATAGGTATGAGCAGCCCATAGTGGCTTGCCTTCCAAGTATTCTTTTTAAATTTTTGTACTAAAGCCTTTCTCACTTGATATTTATCTTATACATGACATGTAAGTACTGTTTCTTTCTTATACTGTTAGTCAGTACTAATACTTTTATATTTAAAAAAAAATTAAAAAATCCCGTAATTTGTACTTATGTTATAGGCCAATTTGAATATTTAATTTCTGATGAAGGCACTCATAGAAGTGTTGAAACCTGGTCAAAAGACTTAAATTTTGTGACCAAGGACTCTAATTGCTTTAATTTGTAAACAGTCACTGAACTGAGCAGCCATGTTTAAATCTTTACGGCAGTCATAATGTTGTGGGTGATCAGTCTATTTGTGATGGTTTGAAACTGTGAGCAAAGTTGAGACTTCTTTCCTCTATGTGTCAAGTTCTCACTGCCCAAGCTACCTAATTACACCCTGCAGCTCAACTCCAAGCAGCAAATAACCTGAACTTCTCCCCTACACTCCAAATACTATGAAATAGAGCCCCTGCAGCTCATACCCAGAATAATCTTACAGGATTGATTGGATACACATTAAATATATATTGCATAACTGCAATCACTTTCACATTTATTCAACAATGAGACTGCCGATTCCGAAAGCATGGTCACTTTACTGTTGACAAAAACATGCAGACTTAAAAAAAATGCACTGACAGTATCAAAATGTAAGTAATGAGTCAACAGACATGAAAAAACTATTTTCTTTCGCTATTGCATCGTAAATCATTTGAGCTCAGTAAAGAAACTTCAGAATAAATACTGAAGCAATATATGTATGAATGACCACTTGTAACCCTTAGCACATAACTAACTGTAGGGCTCAAATTTTTCAGGTTTATCACAGTGTAATAGGCAGATGACTTCCTGGACACAGTATCCGGAGAGTAACTACCATTAACCAATAAATAAAATGCTGTAGTAGCTACAGTGAATTTATTACAAGAATCTTAATATTTCACTTCTGTATTACCCCTCTGCATAATCACCACTGAAATGTAAGAATTCATTTTATGTCTTAATGATGTGCCAAATTCTCTCCGCTTGAAATTCTGCCACTTGAGATTTCAGCCAGCTAGTTCCATTATCTTTAAGTTATTTGTCGGAATAACAGTGTTTAGAGCCATGCCACTTTTTATTGTGCCTGAAGAGGTGGATCACTCTGAACCACATTTGGGCTGTGGCAGATGTTCCTTTAATGCCTCCCAGTATGCTTTAAAATGTTTTTTCCCTTACATGTTCCCAAATTTTTCATACTAGATCTCATCAGCATTTAAAAACCAGTAGCCATAACCTTTCTGGCTGACCAAATTTTTTTTAACAAGGCAGTTTGCCCTTCAATCTATTGCCCATTTTTTAGTCTCTATGTGAGCATGGGAACTTTATAACAAGTAACCAGTCATGATTCTGTTCAGTAGGCCTTTTAATTTCACATTGTAACAGTTAAGTCCAGAGATGCAGTCATCTGTTGAGTTTTGTGGTCCTCAGAAATGAGTCCTGGAATCCACTGACCACAAATTACTCCCAAAAATGTCTGGGAGATTGTAAAACAGCTGAGAGGTCATGAAATGCACCTTTTCACTGATTTTTCTGCTATTTTTGCTCCATTTTGTTACTGACTATAGATGGTCAATACTTTTAGCATGAATATTCATATGAATGTGCAACACCTTCACTAATTTCATATGGTCCATATGCAGCACATACTACACAATTAATGTCACAGCTTTACTTTCCAGATAGCTCTCAAATAAGTACAATTAATTGTATGTTTAAGAGGATGGTTCTGGGAAATTATTTCTCTGCCCTACAAATGTATAATACGGAAAAAAACAATGATCAATTTAGGGGACATATGGAGGCACACAACCCATTATTTCGTACACAGTACATGTGAATGTGCCCAGGTAAGTTACCTGGACAATACAGCATACAGGTATTTGTGCAGCAGTAGTAGTAGTAGTAGTAGTAAAGAGGATATACTACACATATTTTTAAGCCCACACTGTCAGCTCCAAGAATAATCGCAGGTCATGAAATGAAAAACGACCCATTTTCTAGTAGTTATCGCAAGCCTATCAATCTTCTTAATCTAACTTACCATTATCATACCTTGCTATGGAAATGTTAATGATGAACAGCTTGTCTCCATTATTTATACAGTGTTTTTTTTTTTAAATTAAAATTGTGCAGATGTTACAAACCCAGTGCACAGCACTTCACTTCATAAAATGTGAATTGCACTGATGACATAGGTAAATAAGACAAGTCATCCCAGTTGTAGCAAGGGATGAAACTTTTGAACTAAGAGTGCCAATGTTTCTGAAACAGCTATGTTAGTGAGATGTTTACTTGTCTCTGTATTAACAGTCTCTTTATCAGACTAATAACACCATCATGAATAACTGTTTGAATCAAGAAGCTCCCACTAATTTGTGTATATGATGAGTACTGCTAATGGCACTTTGTGAAGGCCACCTGGTTTACATCACAGCAACTCACCACCAAAATAAAATAGACTTGCATACTGTAACAGATCAAAACTCTGCTGAATGTGAAGTTCCACAAAAGGCAGGCAGAATGAAGGGGACTGCTCAAACCATTATTACAATGTTCATTATCACCTTGCCGCCGCCACCACCACCACCACCACCACCACCAGCACCACCACCACCACCCACAAACAATTTTTTGCTGACTGAAGTAAAGCAGACCTGTCAATTTTACTTTGTGGCATTTAAGAGAAACGAATAAGAACTTCTTCCATACACAAAAAATGACTATCATTCCCTTAACTACTCAACTTGACATAATTCCAATACGTCATCACAACAATCACTGAGTTTTTGGATTCACTTTACGTGTAAAAACTACAAGGAAGAATGTAACAGTACTTCACCTCTCACTATGAACAATTACTTGGTTAATATGATCATAAAATGCCAAATTGGGCTACCATGTTTCTGGATGGGTCAAATCAATAATTATTTACAGTCAAAATTGTGTAATGAGTAGAGTTGCAAAGCAATGATAACTCAAAAAAGTTTATTATCATGTTATAAGCTAGTAACCAATACTGAACTTATAAAAGCAATGATGTTACAATATTAATACATACAAAATTAATATATTTATTGTGTGAATATTGTACAGTAAAACACTATACAATTATTTGAGTTCTGCTTGTAACACATTATCTTGTAAGCAAAAAAACAGCTAAATATTGTTCACTGATAGCACCAAATCAGCAATGTAACAGCATAAATACATGTATTAAAAATAACTGCAAAAGTAAAGTATCAAAATGCTAAAAAATAAAGCACTACAAGCTCATTTATTAGGTATTCCTTATACTTTGTAATACAGCATGTGGCAGTGAATGTATTTAACATGCTTAATGTATATTAGGAATTTGACTTCAATAGCATGCATACAACTGCTACCAACACTAACAGTTCAAAGCTCGGCACTATGTTATACGGAACCAGGATGACAAACACCTGGTAGGGGAAGTCACGCAAATTACTGTT
Organism: Schistocerca nitens; assembly: GCF_023898315.1. Lineage (NCBI taxonomy): Eukaryota > Metazoa > Arthropoda > Insecta > Orthoptera > Acrididae > Schistocerca > Schistocerca nitens. Next base: position 817,271,325 of record NC_064614.1, read on the forward strand.
TTTATGCCATTGGCTTACAAGATATTCTTTTCACTTCCTTTATCAAATTTATTATGCCAAGATTTCACATGACCATCGACTCAAATGCACGTTCATTTCACTATTCCAATTTATTTACAATGTAAACTGAGAAACATTTCTGGTAGCTAGTTTTCCATTAAATTTGCATGCTTATACAACCTAAGGACTTCATACTATCAAAATACTTGCAAACCTTTATCCTACTGTTCCCAAATAAAAAAAAATGTTCAAGAACAGTGCAACATTCATACAGATTTTTATACAAGTTATTTTCATAGAGGAAATTTGTTTCCAACGTACACTTACATAAAGATCTATCCAACAAGGTGTGACCAAACAGTATCAAGGCTGCATAATTTAAAGAAATATTCGCCTGCAAAAAAAGCTTATAAAGAAGTACTTAGAAGCTCCTGCAGTATTGACAGAGGGTTCTCATGTTGCTCACAGGCACAGACAACAGCTGTGTTGGCACATTTCCTTTTAATTTATGCATCTTTTGAGTTTCAGAACAAGTCATAACACTTATCAATGCAAATATGATCATCTACATTCAAAGTCATCTTGCACAGGACAAGTGAAAATTCTACAAAATCTTGTGGCATACTTTAATGCTACCTTTCATAAGGCTCATGGTAATACTACCAGGAAGACAGGCCATTCACAATCAGCCAAGCAGGGCAATCTCCAAGTAGGACTGTGCATTAACTAAAAATAACTCTTCAAAACATCAGTGATAAAATGTTGGCTGTGTGTAATGTTACCATATGGTTGAAATAAATACAACAGCTGAAATCAAGTTGCACAACTTGCCTACAGATAATAGCAGTAACTGTTGCCAGACCTTTAAACAAAGTGCAAAAAGCCGATTCTGAACAACTGCACAAAGTAATTTTCTATTGCAACAGCATTATTTATATTCTATCAGTTTATCTTCAAGAATCTACCCATCAATTTGTTTTATCACCCGTGCCTTGAATTGAAATGATTGATACTAAAAGCATTAAGACTCTCGAAAGATGGTCGTCACTCGTGTCCAAATAATATGTGCATAAATTCATTAACCCAACATTTTCTCAGCAATTCCCAAGAGATCTACAACAACCATCCTCATAAACAACATGTAACAATTACACAATGCAGTTTTCTAAAATGAGACTGCTTCATCAATCAGCAACACTGAAGCAGCTATTATCTAACAAACATTTTCACTGCCTCAGTACATTAGTTATTAGCACAATGCCACTACCTGGAACAACTTCAAGTATCAAAATTTATCATGAACCATGATATGTTATGATCACACCTCATATTTCTTACTAAAACTAATAAATAAGTGATAAAATCTCTTGTCAGTGACATGTAAAACATATCTTGTTCTTTCTTTAGCAAAGTGCAAGTAGACGTCTTGACAGGATGAGCAATGATGATTCTCGTTTTCACGATTAGCGGCATGGGCTGCACCATACCATTCTACTTGGTGTCACCATTCAACAGCTTTTCCACTCTTTTCCACTTGCGCAATGGACCTATTGGAATCTTGCAAATGGAAAGTTCAGAGAAAAACACTGATCACTAAAGATTATCTCTTTTACATAATATTATAGAAGAATTATAACCATGTTAACATGACTTATCTAAAACATGAAATGACAGTATAAGAAGACCAATGAATAAAGAGTGAAAGAGACGGCGGTTAAGTCAGAAAAAGAAAAGTTAAACAGAAGACTCCGAAGAAGAAGAAGAAGAAGAAGAAAAAGAAGAGGAAGAATAAGTCACATGTAAATAGTAATGTACATGGAAAGACAATGCAACAAACACACTGCACAGCTACCTACTATTAAATGAAATGGACACACACACCAGTGCAGGATACAAAATCAGCTGATCCACTAAGTAACACCCGAGATTTCCTTCCCATCCTATCACATAAAAAATTAAAGATGCATATACTGTGTTGGTTCAGCTGTAAGTTTCAAGCCTGCATAACACTTGTCTACAAAATGAACCACTGACTGATTATATTAGCAATAATTAAAATAAATACAGCAAAGACAATAGGACAGAAGAAAGGCCACATCAGCTTCAAGGATCAAAGCAAGACAGTAACAGAACTGAAATGTGAGCATGAAACTTCAAGCATAACAGTATAAAAACTTACACAGGCAGAAGGTAGTTTCCATGTACTCACATTAACAATATGACATTTATTATCAAGCTATAAGTATCTATTTGGAGTGACATAATTAGTAAGGTATGCATAACACGAGTTATAACATAGGCAAATAATAAGAATTATTCTTAGAGATTGAAAGAGCAAATATCTACCAAAAAAACCAACTGCAGTAAAAGAAACATCAGAAATACAAAAAAAGATGTCCACCAATCCAATGAACACAATTCTAGTCACTGAGATTACTACTGACACTAGTAAATAGCATCTAGCTCAAATGTTACCAACATAAAACTTAACTCATTAGAAAGTTTCCATCATGAAAACATTTTTATTAACTTTCATACTAGTACGTCACTCACTAATATTAACTATGTGCACACATGACCTACATCAACAGAGTGTAGAAACAGTGGAAGTTGTGCTTTGCAGTGAATGCACTTCAGTAATCTGCTATAGTAAACAGATCTACCTTGTAGGCCATTGATCTTTTCACACAACTGAGTCATCACCATACACCCTAAATTAACATCTCTTACATGAGGTCATGAATAAATACTCCCCTCTGAAAAATTTGGTCTTTAGAAATGATGACAACTATCACACAGATACCTGCTTTCTGGAAAGATATTCAGCAGATGACATCAACAAAAATCAAATGCAAACAGCTATAGCAATAAATTATTTTGTTACAGCTTAGATGCACTAATGATTGCAAATCCCACCACAAATAGGTCCCTGGAAGTTGTTCATGTTTGTAATGAACAAACTGCAATAGATTTTCCCCCTACACCAATATCTGCATCTCCACAAACAAATTATTCTACTATCAAATCATATAATAGCATGAAGTTTTTAAAGACAAAGAAACAGACCCCCAATAATTATACAAAACTAACAGAAAAGATTAACAGAAACCAAATTTTGTTACTGTACACAATGGAAAGTATAACAGGATGCTGACAACAGATTTAATAACAATTTCAATGCCACATCAGACTGTATTTTGTATGTCCATTTACAGCTGCCTTGGCAGTATAGAGTTGATTTAATTTCCATTTCTTCCAAGTGAGGGAGTATTTGATCAATCAATAAACTATGGTTTTATGGACATCTAACAGGAGCAAATAATCCAACACCTGTACCACTTAGCAAACCAATGACAATGTCAAGTTTTTCATTTGTGCACGTAAGCAGAGTGAGAAGACCTTACATCTGCTCAATAGTTTGTACTGGAGAATAAATCATGAAAACTGTCTTTAACAAATTTTAAGTGGCAGAATATTCAGAAAACCGTAAATATAATCATGTATTTATTCAAACAATAAGTCATTATCAAACAATATTCTTTGAAATAGACATGGAAAGTTCAATACAAGTTCCCCTATTTTCTGGAATTCCGATTCTTTGGATCACCTACACAATAGAATCACATTCTTAGAAGCTATGTAATGTACACAGAAGAGAAACAACATGCGTTTGGAATTTGCGAAGCATATGCACAGAACATGCTCTCTACACCAGTTGCTGAGACCAGTACATGAAGTTAACTTATTTCACTTAAAAGATTTAGAATGATAAATAACTCAGTCTCTATTTTGTGACACTATATGGGAAAAAAATCCCATTCAAAATTTCCCCATAAAAACCCTGTAGCTCCTAAACACTATTCCCAAATAAGAAATTCCTTATAGCGGCTAATAGCAGATAGACAAATGTTTGATATACAGAGCTCCAATTTACTTTAATGAAATCGAATTAATGAACTTCATGTACAGCTCTGTCATTCATACCATACAACTACATTACAAACACTATTAACAGTAAAATTACTAAAGAAAGCAGTATGTGCACTTCACTTGTTAAAACAGCAAATACATGCACGTAAACATCAATATTAACCTTCCAAGTTCATCGTTACATATGAAAGGATAATTTCATTATTAATGGCATTATACAAAACACCACAGCAGAAGAAAGCTGCATATATATATTCTTCACACATACCTCAGTGGCCCACACAAAAGCACCACAGCAACAGATTTCGCCTTCTGTCACACTAATTTGTGGATTGACTTACCTGCAAGAAAAAAAAAGGAATTGTGAAAGGACAGTCGCCACATTCCTGTGCTCTCCCTCAGTATGCACTGAATAAACACATTTTAATGACTTAACACATGTCAACACTGATCACACTCAAAATCATGACCCGATGCCAATATTAACCCATTCCTTTCATCACCCCAATGTAACTTTTATTCTCCCTCGGTTATTAACAGGCACCAAACATTTACAAGCACCACGTATTATTCAATGGCCAATGGCAAAAGTTTACAAATAGTACTCCACGTCAACAAGTCCTACTCCCGCAAACGATGCTACACACGTTAATCAGAAAATTCTGAATGTAAAATGACACTTCACCTAGATGAAAACATTTTTGTGTAGTAGATACCGAATAAATATTTTCTTCTCCTCACTTGGCACGTTAATTTCGGAATGTTAGCTGCTGTCAAAAGCAAGTAACATATATGTTAATAAAAATAAATAAATAAAAAGTTTACGCTGTTAGACGATCGTAAACAACGTCAGACACCGTCTTTTGAATGTCATGGTTGACATGCACTTTAGCAGTAGTCTTATTACGCACAACGTTACGTCATTACACCAAAACCGTAAAATTATGCAGACAAAACATCACGGCAAAACTTAAAATGACAGTACACCTTAAACCTTGTCAATTTTCCCAGTTGAAACATAACCTTAACTACGACAGCTGATACATAAAATCATGCATGCCTAAGTCGACTTTCTCTGTTTCACCAATATCAAAAATTGCTTTTGCGAAGAAGAATCTTTCGCCTCTCGACTTCTTGTGAGAACCTCTGGTAACATATTGTCAGGAGGGATTTACTGAAATTTTAAAAACTACTTAATCGAGAAAAAAAATTCTGGAGCGCTGTTGAAAGCCTTTTCGGCGTCGAAATTCCTACTGCTTGAGGAAAGCCGTGCTAATTACCCGTTCATGGTGAAGATATAGAACAATACTTGGTGCCCCGCCTCACGGTTTATTTCGTACAAGTAACGCGCTGTCACTGACGATACAACAAGTGGTCTGGCGACAATCCAATATGGCCAACTCTTAATTATGACAGTACTTCAGAAATAAATTTCGTCATTATAAGGAACGAGAAGGATACAGTTATTTCCTGCATTATATACTGTAACGAAAAGTTACGCATTTATCAAACAGCTTTAACATGTTACATAACAATATCAAATATATTATCCAACTTCAGTGCTAGTCCCATACGAACAATGTTATCTGTGGATCGCAAACAGAGCTGTATTTTTAAGTGTAAAATATTGAAAACTATACGAGTTTTAAAAAATTAGAACTCGTCATAGTATTTACCATATACTTTTAATGTTAAAGCTACCAAATGCTTAAGGAAAATACGCATCAATGACAAACTCGGATAGAGTAATGAAGCGCAGTGCGATGATGAACCAGTATTTCGAGAAATGTAAATATATGCCCGGAGAAATAAATAAAATGCCGAAGAAGTGCTAATGTTTGGTGAAACACGTGATAATTTTATACTTATCTACATTGTGCTGTATTTGTACATCACTAAAGACAACTGCAATTACGGGTACCTACATGAACATTGTACTGAGCAAACCACCGTGAGGTGCATGGCAGCGGGTACGTCCCAATGTACCAGTTATTAGGTTTTCTTCCTGTTCCATTCACGTATGGAGCACGGGAAGAATGGGTGTTTGAATGCGTCTGTGCGTTCTCTAATTTTCTAATCATATCCTCAAGTGAGCGGTACGTAGATGGTCGTATTTTCCTAGTTATCATTTAAAGCCTGTTCTTGAAACTTTGTTAATCGACTTTCTCGGTATAGTTTACGCCTGTCTTCAAGAGTCTTCCAGTTCAGTTCCTTCAGTATCTCTGTGACATTCTCCCACAGATTAAACAAACCTGTGACCAATCGTGCTGCCCTCCTCTGTATCCATTCAGTATCCCCTTTTACTCCTACCTGCTACGGGTACCACACACTTGAGCAACATTCTAGGAAAGGTCGCACGAGTGATGCGTAAGCAATCTCTTTTACAGACTGATTGCACTTTCCCAGCATTATACCAAGAAACCAAAGTCTACAACTCACTATACCCACAAATGAACCTATGTAATCATTCCATTTCATATCCCTATAAAGTGCTACGCCCAAGTATTTGTACGAATTGGCCGATTCCAACAGGACTCATTGATATTATAGTCATGGGATACTATGTTTTTTTTTTCGTTTTGTAAAGTGTGGAGCAAGTTGCCAACCTCTGCTGCATGTTGAAATCTGATCAAGATCTGATTGAATATGTATGCAGCTTCACACATATAGTATTCATTATAGATAACTGCATCATCTGCAAAAACCCCGATTTTACTATTGTCATTGTCTGCAAGGTCATTAATATACAACATGAACAAGGGTACCAACACACTTCCCTGGGACATGTTCGCAGCTACTTGCGCATCTGATGATGACTCTCCATTTAAGATAACATGGTGTGTTCTTCCTACCAAAAAGTCCTCAATCCAGTCACAAATTTCACTTAATACTGCATATGATCAAATTTTTGACAATAGGTATAGAAGCAGTACTGAGTCAAATGCTTTTCGCTAATCAAGAAATACTGTATCTGCCTGGTTGCCTCGGTCCAAAAAAAAGCCTTCAGTATGTTATGTGAGAAAAGTGTGATTTGGGTTCACGTGATCGATGTTTTTGAAATCCATGATAATTGGCACTGAGAAGGTCATTCTGTTCAAGATACCTCATAGTGTTTGAGCTCAGAATATGTTCTACGATTGTACAACAAATCAATGTCAAAGATACTGGGGAATAGTTTTGTGGATCACTTCTACTATCCTTCTAGTAGACAGATGTGACCTGTGCCTTTCAAGAACTGGACGCAGTTTTTTGTTTGAGGGAGCTGCGATAGATTATAGTTAAAAGATGGGGCTAACTCAGCCGAAAATTCAGTACAGAATCTGATGAGGATCCCATGTGGGCCTGGAGTTTTGTTCAGTTTTAATGGTTTCAGCTGTTTCTCAACAGCACTGACACTAATACTTATTCCATTCATCTTTACAGTGCTAAGAGGATTAAACTGGTGCAATTCTCATTGCTTTTTCCTTTGTAAAGGAGCATTTGGAAATGGAGTTAAGCATTTCAATTTTTAATTTGCTACCCTCAATTTCAGTTCCTGTCTCATTCACTAGGGACTGGACACTAACTTTGTGCCACTAACAACCTTTACATACAACCATTTTTTTTTTTTTTTTTTTAATATCATTTGACAATATTCTGCTATGGTAGTCATTGAAGGTATTATGCCTTGCTCTCATGACAGCCAAATGTGTAATTCAGCATCTATCTATAGACCTATACTTTATTTTACAACTATTATGCAGTAACCTCTGTGTACTTAGAAGTTTCTTTACAGTGACTGTATACCATGGAGGATCCCTCCCATTATGAAATGTTCTACTGGGCATGTATCTGTCCAGTGTGTGGTCAACTATTCTTTTAAACTTCAGCAGGTTTTCCTTTACATACACCTGACCTGTACTGAAAGTTTCAAGTTCCTCACTGAGGTATGACACTACAGATTTTTAATCTAGTTTACTGAACACACATCTTTCTGCTTGTTTTAGTTGTCCTTTGTACTTTGGTAATCATTGTTGGCACAACCGCATCATGGTCACTGATACCCGTTTTGATGTGGACATTCTGAAAGACAGCTGGTGTATTTGTTGCCATTAGATCCAATATATTTCTGTCATGAGCTAGGCTCCTAACTATCTATTCTAGGTAGTTTTTAGAGAAGGCATTTAGTAAAGTTTCAAAGGATGTCTTATCATGCCCACCAATAACAAAACTGCAATTTTCCCAATTTATTGTTGAACGATTAAAGTCTCCAGCAATGATTACAGTATGATTGGGGAACTTATGTACAAGTGAACTGAGGTTTTCTCTGAAGTTCTCGGTTACATCAGGAGATGAGTTTGGTGGGTGATAGAAGTATCCGATTATCACTTTATGCCCACCCCTGATACTGAATCTTGCCCAAACCATCCTATATAGAACCTCAATTTCTGTTTCTATCTACAAGTAAAAAACTCCATGTATCAACCTTGGAAGCTTAGACAGTACTGGTAGGGTGACTGACTTTTATCCATCTTTGACCTGTCCAATATCCATTGTACAATTTGTGCTATATGATACAACTGGACCAATAAAAAATCAAATCAAATCGGTGAAATTCAGATGCTCATCCAACTATTCTATTTTTAGTTCTACATGAGGTCCATGACTCAATTCATTTTTGTTCAACATGGCCACTTCAGTGCCCAAGCATTTTCCAGTCGGTGCTAGTGCTCTGTCTGTAATGATCTGAACATAGACAGTTGCATGACATGTTTAGTAAAAGCAGCAATTGTACAATTTAAGAAATGAAGATTTAGTGGTATTAATCATTACCTTTATCACTGTCGATTAACTTTCTGAGTCTCTGTGTTCTGTGAAAACTGTACATCAATTGCAGAACCCAGACAAACTATAAAATAAATTATCGCTGTTCTAGTTAACCTATTATTTTTGTCAAAGTACTTCTATTGGTTCCATAGTTTCATAGAATTCCAAACTGTTTTTTAAGAGGCTTTCTATTCAAGTCTGGAAATGTAGTGTCATCCTTATTGTACATTTCACAGCCACTGGAAAGTCTGCTAGTAACTGTGTACCCACAACTAATTACTCAATCCAATGTTGTTGTTGTTGTTGTTGTGGTCTTCAGTCCTGAAACTGGTTTGATGCAGCTCTCCATGCTACTCTATCCTGTGCAAGCTTCTTCATCTCCCAGTAACTACTGCAGCCTACATCCTTCTGAATCTGCTTAGTTTATTCATCTCTTGGTCTCCCTCTACGATTTTTACCCTCCACGCTGCCCTCCAATGCTAAATTGGTGATCCCTCGATGTCTCAGAACATGTCCTACCAAACGATCCCTTCTTCTAGTCAAGTTGTGCCACAAACTCCTCTTCTCCCCAATTCTATTCAATACCTCCTCATTAGTTATGTGATCTACTCATCTAATCGTCAGCATCCTTCTGTAGCACCACATTTCGAAAGCTTCTATTCTCTTCTTGTCCAAACTATTTATTGTCCATGTTTCACTTCCATACATGGCTACACTCCATACAAATACTTTCAGAAAGGACTTCCTGATACTTAAATCTATACTCGATGTTAACAAATTTCTCTTCTTCAGAAACACTTTCCTTGCCATTGCCAGCCTACATTTTATATCCTCTGTACTTTGACCATCATCAGTTATTTTGCTGCCCAAATAGCAAAACCCCTTTACTACTTTAAGTGTCTCATTTCCTAATCTAATTCCCTCAGCATCACCCGACTTAATTCGACTACATTCCATTATCCTCGTTTTGCTTTTTGTTGATGTTCATCTTATATCCTCCTTTCAAGACACTGTCCATTCCGTTCAACTGCTCTTCCAAGTCCTTTGCTGTCTCTGACAGAATTACAATGTCATTGGTGAACCCCAACATTTTTATTTCTTCTCCATGGACTTTAATACCTACTCCGAATTTTTCTTTTGTTTCCTTTACTGCTTGCTCAATATACAGATTGAATAACATCGGGTAGAGGCTACAACCCTGTCTCACTCCCTTCCCAACCACTGCTTCCCTTTCATGTCCCTCGACTCTTATAATTGCCATCTGCTTTCTGTACAAATTGTAAATAGCCTTTCGCTCCCTGTGTTTTACCCCTGCCACCTTCAGAATTTGAAAGAGTATTCCAATCAACATTGTCAAAAGCTTTCTCTAAGTCTACAAATGCTAGAAACGTAGGTTTGCCTTTCCTTAATCTTCCTTCTAAGGTAAGTCGTAGGCTCAGTATTGCCTCACGTGTTCCAACATTTCTACGGAATCCAAACTGATCTTCCCCGAGGTCGGCTTCTATCAGTTTTTCCATTCGTCTGTAAAGAATTTGCGTTCATATTTTGCAGCTGTCACTTATTAAACTGATAGTTCGGTAATTTTCACATCTGTCAACACCTGCTTTCTTTGGGATTGGAATTATTATATTCTTCTTGAAGTCTGAGGGTATTTCGCCTGTCTCATACATCTTGCTTACTAGATGGTAGAGTTTTGTCAGGATTGGCTCTCCGAAGGCTGTCAGTAGTTCTAATGGAATGTTGTCTACTCCGGGGTCCTTGTTTCGACTCAGGTCTTTCAGTGCTCTGTCAAACTCTTCGCGCAGTATCGTATCTTCCATTTCATCGTCATCTACATCCTCTTCCATTTCCATAATATTGTCCTCGAGTACCTCACCCTTGTATAGACCCTCTATATACTCCTTCCACCTTTCTGCTTTCCCTTCTTTGCTTAGAACTGGGTTTCCATCTGAGCTCTTGATATTCATACAAGTGGTTCTCTTTTCTCCAAAGGTCTCTCTAATTTTCCTGTAGGCAGTATCTATCTTACCCCTAGTGAGATAAGCCTCTACATCCTTACATTTGTCCTCTAGGAATCCAAGGAAAACTGGAAACGGTATATAATGAAGTATGTCACATTGTTTAGAACTGTTGTCTATTCTATTTTACATGACTAAATCATGAAACGTAACTAAGAACGTATACAATACTTATATTCTTTTCGTGTTGTAGTGACCCCTTCATAAAATGTGAATAAAACTTGTATTAATGTTTCAATTTCATATTACTGTTTACCAAAATTCTGAAGCTATTTGGAATTTGTTAAAAAAAAATGAACTACTCATGCTAGATTCCTATTTTCATATTTAGAAGCAGTTTTAATGATCAAACAATTCAAATGCTATTTAAACACCTTCTTGTTTTAAACTAAACCTCAACATGGGCAAGTTGAACAACAAAGAAACTCAGATTGTTCATTTGTGTTAACCTTATTACAAAACAAAATAATCATTTTACATTAGTACTTCTGCAGCTAATACAGGAAAATCAAAGAAAAGTCCAATACATTTTGAGAAATTTCTCAGCACTGATAGGACTTATGTAGGTACAGGTAATACTTTTTTGTATTTGAATATGTCACAGAAGAATCTCAGCTCTCCATAAATTTAGTATATTTTCAAGAATTCCCAAGAAGTTTCCTTCACCCAGTTTCGCATATTAAGCTTCAAATTTTCTACCACAAGGGTGCAATTTGATTACACTTTCTTCACAGTCCACCTGTAATGGGATTTTTCTGAGACCATACTTAACTGTCACTGATCAGATCCAAGGCACTCTTTTATCACATTGTCTACATAGTGCAACTCCAGCACACAATAATGTATCTTTCAGGCAGTCATGCCCATGTAGTTAAACCTCAAAGAAAACAAATAATTTTAGGACATTACCTTATTTATAATATTTTAGAGTATTTATTCATAACTCATTCCCTTTACAATCAAAATATGCTGGAGGAAAGAAAAGAAATAGAAAAAATATATTGGATGTTGTTATTTCATGATGAAGTATGTCCTGACCACTTTATGTATAGGTTGTATCATTAATATATGGAAATTTCTTAGAAATTTTGTTGGATAACTCTGATCACTTTGGAATGTGTTCATGTGGAAACAGAGTTATATTTCTTCAAACTGGTTTATCTTATGGCTCCTTAGCAATGTGTAATACTTGTAGATTGTGTGCTATGTCTGTCACTGGATGTCCGTCTTCAGCAACATATAAGCAAATAGCACCCATGAGTTCAGAGAATAGTATATTGAAATTTCTTCCTATTTGTGATATGTGAATCTTTAAACATTAATAGCAGTTGAGCTTGTACGTCTCTTATCAATTGTATGCTCTGTTGGCCTCTTATTTAAGAGTATTAGTAATTTCAAATTGATTTACCAGCACTCACAAATGTTTCATTTTAATGACATTTTGAATTGCTGTTATGATTACATTTACTGATACAAATCTTAACTGGATTATTTTTAGCTGTACAGTAAACTTCAAATACTGAGATAGCATTTAGAAGTGTAGATGGATGTGTTTCTATTATTTTGCTGTAGGTGGAATCACGGTTAGGTAGTATTAAAACTACAACATTTTTTCTTTCATATCAATTATTTATTTCATGACCTTAACACACACAGTTCTATGAACTACGTTTTTGGTCTTGCCTTCTTTTCCAAGGACTTAAGGAATTTATGGGTTAGACACATGCAAGAATTCCACATAGAGTTGTCCATGAGAAAAACATGGTTTCTCTAAAAGCACACTAGCAACTTTGAGTGTCTGACCTTCAGTAATTTTTAGTGTGAACTGCAGTCTTTTAACCTGAAAGGCAAACCCATCAATATAATTTGAATTTATGGAATGTCAAAACTTTCTCTTGCAGCTTGCCACTAATTATAATAGCCTTAACAATATTTTGCCGTGGTTGTCCAATTTATAAGCATGTACCATTATATAATCTTATCATTCCAAGACTATGCATTAAGAGAACTGTGCAGTAAGAGAACTGCAGAGCCAACCTATAACCTCAGATTATGAGAAGGCACTCCTGATAAGTCCAGAGAGTTTAAGAAACTCTATACATTATGAGGTGACTTATTCAGTGTCTGTAAAACTGTTATTATCAGCAGATAGATATCCTACAATATCTCCTTCTATTGTGACAACTTTTTCATTTATCCATCCTACAAGTTCAATAGTTGGCACCAAAATGCCCTTTCACATCATCATTATTTATTTCTCATATTCATTTGCAGTTCAGGATAAGCTTTGCCAGATGCCGCAACAATTTTTTTTGAAATTTGAGAAACTGCATGCATGAATGAACTTTGGATCTGCACTGCCACAGAATACTTTTTAAGCACTCCAAGTCTCTGACCTTTGCTCAAGTGTTGTCTGTATCACTATTTCACCTTTACATGGGTCGATCCCCAAAAGTGGCCTATATGTTCTTCCTTAGGGTTCAACGCTATTTCCATACCGATTACATCAAAAACGACTCAGCACTACAGTCGTGAAAACATAGCAGATGAAGTTACTATCACATTTGTTATATTCGTACAGGTGTTCTACCTTGAGGTCAAATATCATTTTGAGGGGCAACAATAATTACAAACCTTTTATCAGTATTTCCTTATTAGTAACAGATTTAGTTCAATAATGCCACCCTGAATCATTTTATCACTTTCCATTTTGTTATTTGTTATTACAGCTATGGCTGCAATCGATTTATTCTTCTTACATCATACATGATCAAATAACACATTAGGACTTAACAGAAATACTAAAGAGACTTTCATTTCACCCTTAGTTTAAATTTAAGGATTGAATCATATGTATGTTACAAATATCGTTATGTATAATTAATCTTTACGTAGATACAGATAATTTCGTACCAGCATATTCTCTTGTCAATCTAGTGCATATTCAACCAGAATAATAAATACTCCTTATTTGCCAATGCAATTTTATGGTCAATTCTAAAAACGCTAGGAGCAGTTATTGTTTAATTTTTATTAATTATGACTTTGCCATTTTATAATAAAACACAATTTTGACATCTTCAATTTTATCCCAGTAGCCGAATTTTATTCTCAATTGTGCTAATTGTTGTTTTGTTAAGACAAATTGTTAAGCGATTACTGGAAGAGAACCTCATGTTATAATAAGAAAAATTTTAACTATCATTTACTTTTCCTGTTTTCTACTTAATGTTCATGCAGCAAATGCATGATGTAAGTTAATTAAAGACTACATTTAAATAACAATTAATTGCCTTATGAAAAGCACATGCTTTGAAAATATAAAATTTAACTCCTCTATTAAATATTTCATTCTCAAAAATTTCGCTAAATAAATGAAATCAATAACATCTTTAAACCAATAAAGAAAGTGAATGGAAGGTAAAAAAACTTTTCAAGCTAAATATATAGGATTATCTTAACAGAAACATTGTAAAATCTCATGAATCCAAATAAACCCTAAGGATATAATAGCAAGGTTACTAAAAAATGTAAAAGAGAACAGTGAAACCAACAGCAGCAAACTCAGTGTTCAGCTCTAAAACTAATTAAGATTTTTCTTCAGCAAAGTTGAAAATATTTCGATTTGGCTCAACTAAATGTGAAGCATAAGCTGAAGATAAAGGGAAAAAAAAACATCAAATCAACAGTGAAGTTGGCAGTTTATAATTATACCTACCAACTAAAATAATAAAGGACAATAAAATTAAAACCCTATGAAATAGTTCAAACAACAGGACACAGACAGCCTAATAAGAAATAATTGAAATTAGAGGATCAACAAATAATTATTACAGCATAAACACCTAATTTAGTACATAAAAAATGAGGGGACATATAGAGGCCAAATAAGGAAAAATGACTCAAAGAGCTAAATACATCATTAAAATACGAGAAAAATAATAAAGTACTGTACATTATTTGACAAAATAAGAATTAGCTGTTCTTTACAAACTAATATAATTGCACCAATAAAAGGTTGAGGAACAGCAGTGAACCTTTACAATGAAATACGCATTAAATGAGCCTCGTTACAGACAACCATGCCATAGGTGCATCTACAATGGAGTGGTATCTGTGGAGAGTCAGGACTAACATATGGTACCTAAAGAGAGGCTACAGCCTTTTTCATAGTTGCAGGGGCATAAGTCTGGATCTATCCTTATAACAGAAGCCCATATGGCATTGTTATCTTGGTACTGCAAATGGCAGAAACCAAGTAGACATTACTGTTATCCTATTTCCCTAGTGCATGCAGCTCTATGTTACGGCTTAACATTGATGGCATTGTCTTAGGTAAAATATATTGGAGCTTAAATAGCCCCAGTTCCAGATTTCCAGATGTTAACTAATCAAAAGGATACCATCATCTGTGAAAACAAAAATGGTGTTTATAGGACATATCATGGAACTATAGGTCTCTTAATTGTGTAGGACCACAAATATAAAAGAAATTTGGGCTCATGTGGAGGGGTGTGGGTAAGTCCTTTTTCCCTCAGTCTATTTGCAAGTGGAATAGGAAAGGAAATGGCTAGTAGTGGTACCCAGTACTCTCCACCATGCACCATGCCATGGCTTGAGTATTTACGTAGATGTACATAGGTTATGGAATTTAAAAATAGATTGGATATTTTAAGGTCAGATGTCAAATAGGACTAGTGCAGTAGCTGGTCTGATGATGAACAACATAGGAATGCGGGTCAGCTACTACGAACAGTATT
This sequence comes from Schistocerca nitens, assembly GCF_023898315.1. NCBI lineage: Eukaryota > Metazoa > Arthropoda > Insecta > Orthoptera > Acrididae > Schistocerca > Schistocerca nitens. Next base: position 817,286,839 of record NC_064614.1, read on the forward strand.
GTGAACACATTATCGTAGCAAAGACAGAGATGAAGACCAACACCCAGCACAGTAGCACAAGTCTGTATGCCAACAACTAGCTCATCAGATGAAGAGACTCAAAGGATCTAAGGCAAGATAAAAGAAATTCTATTATGAGAAGGAAAGTTGCTACTCACCATTTAGCGGAAACGCCGAGTCACAGATCACACAAACAACTGCAGTCTCAGGCAACTGAAACCACACTGCCAGTTGCCCGAGACTGCAGTCGTGTGTGTGAGTTGGGTTTGCGTGAGTGTTTTTGTGCACATGTGTGAGCGTTTCAGAGGCAGCATTAGGGAACAGTTACTTGAAAAAGGAGAAAGGAATTCAATAAAAAAAGAACAGTTAGTTCTGAGAAATGAAAGAGTGACGATAGCAGAGGATCACATAGGAAAAATCCAAGAACCAGTAAAAATCCTTCAATGGCAAAAGATATTTCACAAATAGAAATTACTAAAACACAGCAAACAAAGTAGACAAATGGAAATACAAACATCTGAAAAACGAGACAAAGTTATTTCAAAGTAGTAAAGCAGGAATGACAAGTGGAGTAATGCAAAGCTGTAGAAGCATGATTGGCTGTGGAATGGTATCTGCCACCAATAGGAAAATAAAAACACCATTGGGGAAAAATTGGAAAAGCTGCTGTATGAACATAAAGAGCTCAGATGGCAAGCCAGTACTACGCAAAGAAGGGAAGTCTGAATGGCAGAAGGAACAGATAGAAGGGAAGCAAAACTGGTGAAAGTGTAAAGAAAGGGAAATGGAAGTAGATGAATAGGAGATAAGACACACGATATTGCAAGAGTAATTTGACAGAGCACTGAAGCACCTATGGTGAAACAAGGCACCTGGAATTGATGACATTCCCTCAGAATTATTGATATTCTTGAAATGAGGTAGAATGACAACACTATTTGCTTGCAAGACAAGTGAGACAGGTGAAATAACACATCAGACTATAATAAAAACATAATAATTTCAGTCCAAAGGGGGATTGGTGTGAATGCTAGCAAACCATATATTTAATAAGACAGTGTTGTAAAATACTCAAATGAATTACTTGTGAAGTAATGGAAAAACTGGTAGAAGCTGACTTTGGGGGAAGATAGGTTTCGTTTCCGCAGAAGTGCAGGAACATGCGAAGAGATACTGACCCTAAGACTTAGCTTAGAACAGACACCAAAGAAAAGCAAACTTATGTTTACAGCATTTGTAGATGTGGAGAAAGTAGTTCGTGATATTGACTGGAATACAATCTTAAAAATTCTGGAAATGGGGGGGGGTTATAAAATACAGAGAGTGAAAGTTTATCTACAACTTGTATAGAAACCAGACTGCAACTGTAAGAGTCAAAGGACATGAAAAGGAAGCAGTAACAGAGGAGGGTATGGGACAGGTTTGTAGTCTACTCCCGATTTTATCCAATCTGTCCATTGAGCAAAGAAACCAAGGAGAAATTTGGAAAGGGAATCAAAGATCAGGAAGAAGAAATAAAAATTTTGTGGTTTGCTGATGACTGTCAGAGTGGCAAAGGGCTTAAAAGAGCAGTGGAATGGAATGTATAGTATTTTGAAGAGAGATTACGGGATGAATACAAAAAAAAGTAAAACAAGGGTAATGGAATACAGCCAAATTAAATCAAGCACTGTTGAAGGAATTGATATCAGGAAATGAGACAAAGTAGCAGAAGAGTGCTGCTATTATGACAAAAAATTAACTGTCTGTGGCAGAAGCAGAGGGGATATAAAATGCAGACTGGAAATTGTAAGAAAAACAGTTTCTGGAAAAGAGGATTTTGTCAACATAGAATATAAATGTGTGTGTTAACAATTCTGTTCTAAAAGTATTTGTCTTAAGCAAGTTTACAACCTTTTAGCTTACCTGGGCCATACTGGAAGAAAAGTATTTTTGGGCTGCACAAAGGCTAATTACCTAACACTAAAAACAACCACTGAGTGGAGTAGAAAAAAGTGGAATGGACCAATGCGAGATAAGCATCGTATAGCAGGATTTTCATATTGAAAATGCTCAATTTGTCATAACTTTACATCATCAAAGTTTTTTGGATTGTTTTTTTACGAATCCTATGATAGATGCTCACTTCTTGGGTCACTTTGATACACGCTTTGGGTTACATGCAGCCCTCAGGTCGTGGTTTGGACGTGCCTGGTCTGGTGTGTAGTCTTCTATAGAAGTGGAGTTTTTGCGTGATAAATAGTTCAGAGAAGAGAATAAAAGATTTGAAACGTGTTGCTATAGAAGACTGCTGAAGAAGAGATGGGTAGATTGCATAACTCATAGATGGTACTATATCAAAATGGAGAAACAAATTACAGCACAACATGCTTAAAAAAAGGGCTCAGTTGATAAGGTTGTATCATGAGGGATCAAGGAATTGTCAGTTTGGTAGTGGAGAAAGTGTGGGGAGTAAAAACTGTAGAGGGAGACTAAGGGATGAGTACTATTAAGGAGATTTGACTGGATGTAGATTGCAGTAGTTATGGAGGGATTAGGAGGCAGCTTGCCCAGAACATAATAGTGGGAGAGCTGCATCAAACCAGTCTTCGGACTGAAGACCACAACCCACATTGGGCTCAGTTCAAAGTGCTAGACAGTACCACATTCAAATGGCTGTGCATAAAGACAAATGCAGCTAATAAGGACTGAGAAATACATTTCAACAGGAATATAGTATATGCCATTGATTACTGAGCATTCATGAAAAGTAAAATGGCTCTTACCATAACATATATTTGCAGGATTTCTTTTTCTAGTTTTGACCAATATCTTAAATACCCTGCATATCATTCAACATTGCACAGACACTCATTCACCTGCTAACAAATAGTGATTTGTACAGCATACTGATAGACCAAACTACTGCATTAATCTTACCATTGCCTTCCTCCCCCCCCCCCACACACACCCCCCACCCCACCCCACACACAAGCATTTACAACTAGCTTATGTTAACATTGTGACTGCTGCATGCAAGGTGCCATACCGTCAGGCATGAGGCTGTGCTGTGGCTGCCAGTGGACACTTGGCATCAGGCACAAGAATCTGCTGTGGCTCCTGACAGTTTTGTGGCAGTCAGAGTATTAACTATGCTTGTGTGTTGTTCACAATTCTTGGAAAATGAGTGGTTGCATGTTACTTTTTCTGACGAATCATTCTGTGTGTATACATCTCTAAGAAAAATGGCATCAAGATGAAACTATTTTCAATATAGACTGAAAACAACTTCTCCTTACAGTCACATGTAATCAAAATTTCATTATTTTCTGTAAACAGGTTCCTTCATCTAGTAAAAGATACAAAAGGTTTACAGAAATAATAATTCTCAAAAATTACTTACAAGGGAACATCCCCATCGCACCCCCCTCAGATTTAGTTATAAGTTGGCACAGTGGATAGGCCTTGAAAAACTGAACACAGATCAATCGAGAAAACAGGAAGTAGTTGTGTGGAACTATGAAAAAATAAGCAAAATATACAAACTGGGTCGTCCATGCGTAAGATAGGCAACATTAAGGGCAATATGAGGCGAGCAGCGCCGTGGTCCCGTGGTTAGCGTGAACAGCTGCGGAATGAGAGGTCCTTGGTTCAAATCTGCCCTCGACTGAAAATTTTGCTTTCTTTATTTTCGCAAAGTTATGATCTGTCCGTTCGTTCATTGACGTCTCTGTTCACTGTAATAAGTTTAGTGTCTGTGTTTTGCGACCGCACCGCAAAACCGTGTGATTAGTTGACGAAAGGACGTGCCTCTCCAATGGGAACCGAAAACATTTGATCGCAAGGTCATAGGTCAACCGATTCCTCCACAGGAAAACACGTCTGATATTTTGTATACGACACTGGTGACAGCATGTGCGTCACATGACAGGAATATGTTGTCGACCCACCTAACTAGTACACTTGGTGAATGGGTGAAAAGATTCTTCTACCTTGCCCGATTTAGGTTTTCTTGTGGATGTAATAATCACTCCAAAAAAAGTGATGAAAACATAAGAGTTTTTCACATAAACTGAAAACAAAAAGTTAAAATTTTCGGTCGAGGGAAGATTTGAACTGAAGACCTCTCGTTCTGCAGCTGTTCCACTAAACACGGGACCACGGCGCTCCTCGTCTCATACTGCCCTTAATGTTGCCTATAGTATTACACATGGACGACCCAGTTTGTATATTTTGCTTATTTTTTCATAGTTCCACACAACTTCTTCCTGTTTTCTCGATCGATCTGTGTTCAGTTTTTCAAGGCCTATCCACTGTGCCAACTTATAACTAAATCTGAGGGGGGTGCGATGGGGATGTTCCCTTGTTAGGAATATCATACAAGACCTTAAGTTTTGGTAATATTCAGCAGGTAAGATTTACTTCTCTCCTTTCTCTACTGTCACGTGAGGGTGTCCTTTCATGTCTCATTTACGCACAGAAATAAGACAAAATCACATGGCGCATCAGGCAAGCAAGGGGTGCATGTGTGGGGAAGAGGGCGGTTGTCGGGGGGGGATGCAGTTTTTGGCTACATCTTGGCATAGTGAGATGGCTACATGGGCAAAAGTTTATCATCGTGCAAAAAGCAGTCCACCATAAATCAGGTATTTTTATGCAGACGCTTGATTCTCCAAATAAAGAACTTGATTAATGTCTGACATGGTACAACAAACTCTGAAAACACATGACCATCACATCATAAAGACAAAAGAGCATTGCCTTGCTGTTTTCCTTCACTTGATACTTTTTGGCAAGGCAACAATATCTTACATTGACTTGATTGTTGCTTGGTTTTGGAGTTGTAAACATGAAACTATGATTAATCATCAGCAATAGGGTGAAAGAGAAAACAATTCTTGCAATTGAGCTGTCCTCCATAGTGGTATCTTGGTTAGCTGTTTTGAACATTTTTTGACTATTTCTCAACCAAGATGCAAAGTCTAGGAGCTTCACATTGTCCATTTACACACACTAATGGAAAAATGATGAGGCACCAAACAAAAATTGACTACGGCCAGACACTGTAAAGAGTTGCTTAACACACCCTCAGTGACAGCAATATGTAATATGCAAGCCCTGTCCATGGCACTACTATTCCAGAAGTTTCTGGAACATCCCTGGCATAATACTTCCTTATAAATGCTGAAGTATAGGGACAGTCTGTAAAGTTCTTGTCCTGGTAGTGAAAACGATGATCTATGCTTGTGAATATTTTTTTTTAACATAATGTCCTTTAATATCAATACGTTTCATCCAGCATTTCCCCAGAAGTACCCATTCACAGCCACTATGGCTTCTCTATTGGACAGAAAGTGCTGAACAGCAAGGAATTTCTTCAGTTTTTCGAACAGATGGAAGTCCAAGGAGGCTGACTCTGGGAAAACAGTGGATGTTCCAGCACTTCATAGTGCCAATTCCTCAACTTCCCCATCCACAAGACACTTGTGGGCAGGGCGTTGTCATGATAGATGTTTTTGTTTTCCTTGTTTATGCCAGGTTTGTTTTCACAAATGCTCACATTCAGTTTTGTTAGAAGTTGAGAGTAGTATTCTCCAATTATGGTTTTACCTTTTTCAAGATAATCAATGAAATTCCTTTTGCATCTCAAAACACTGACACCATGATCTTTCCTGTCAGTGGCACAGTCCTTGCCTTCTTTGGAGCTGAAGAATCTGCTTCTATCTTCTGCATAGACTGCTATTTGGATTCAGGTGTGTAATGGTAAACCCATGTTTCATCCATTGACATGTATCAATGCAGAAAGTCTTATTTTTCTTAAAATGCACCAAGCACTTTCTGGGAAGTGTTGTACGAATGCATATGTAATCCATAGGGAGTAGACATGACACCCATCTTGCACAAAGCTTTCTCATGTTCAGTTCCTGGTGCAAGATGTGACTAGCACGTTCCTTTCACATTCTTGGAGAATTCGCAATTTCACGCACCTTTATACGCCAATCTTCCAAAATCATATCATAGATTTTGTCAATGATTTCTGCTATGCTTAAACTTGTGAACGTTCTTTTCATGGATCATCTTTGATGCTTTTACTGCCATGTTTTAAACTCGGCTGCCATTTCTTCACGGCAGAAACTGAAGGTGAAGAGCTGACATACATATTGACAAATCACAAATGGATTTAATTCAGTATTAAACCTCCTTTTACAGTGAATCTGATCACTGCAAGGTACTCAATTTTTTTTTTTTTTTTTTCCATTTTCAACACCATGCGCACCACAACTGATTCAAATAACTGCCTACAGTCAACTACTACCTGGAATGTCTTGCAATTTTATGTGGCATCGACTAGGTAATATGTGTACCAACGTAAGGGGGGGGGGGGGGAAATCACACGTGTAGTGCTGCGATTTCTGGAAATGGCCGAGAACTTTTCAATCATCCTTATATAGTGAAGCTCTTGTATGAATCTAGTTGTCTTGATGGAATTTGGAAACACTGCATTTTGTGCTTGTATTGGGAAATCTGTTTTGTAAGGCAGCACTTAGGAGTTATTGGAAAGACATACAAATGATTACTGTACTTTTTATTTGAAAAGTTATGCCACTGATTATAATTGTACAAGACTAGAAATGGAATAATTGAGATGGCTTATAAACCAGGCGCAGACACCACAGAATCATTTATGACTGACCTGTAAGGGGGTCACACAAAAGAGAACCAACAAAGTGTTACTCAAGCTGTTGCTTAAATAACAATGTATCCATTCACAGAAGTGACAGAACATAGTAATTAACAGCATTTATGATTCAGAGAATACACTTGCATGTTATATTTAACTGTAACCACAGTCATTTTCTTACAATACCACAATTTAATTTCATTTGCCAGAAACAACATTAAACTCTATATAAACTTAAAAATTCAGGTGTTGCAAAATTTTAACATGAAAACAAACATGTTTATTTTGAATGAAATACAAACTTTATCACCTACATGAATAAAGTCATTGTAATTCTTTGATAAACATTAATCTCTCTCTCTCTCTCTCTCTCTCTCTCTCTCTCTCTCTCTCTCGTGACATACATTCAATCATACAAACACCTAGTTTATAGTATGTATTTTGCTAAAGTCCTTTTTGTCTCCTTTTCAGTTATCTTATTAGTTAACTGAGCCCTAAGAGTCATGGAGATTCTCATTGCAATATGTTCGTAACATTATGCAGTTCTGTTCAGTTATTTTAGCTGTGTTATCATAATCCAGTTAGAACAATTTATTTTAAACAATGAGAACAGCATCAAGTGGGTCCAGTAGAATAAATAATGTTGATAAAAAACCATCATTTTATATAAAATTGTCAACTAATGAATTTACTGTAAAAAGATCCATTGCTACATTAAAGAATAAATCAGAAAAATGTGTGACCCATAACTGCAAAATATTAATCCACAACGAATACTGTTTGTGTCTGCCAGTGGCAAAATACCTATGACGCCAGTTGAGTGCTGTTCAAACACACAAAACTGACTAACAGTTAGTAAGTACAAGTGTACAGACAGTTTATACTAAATCACTGAACGCTCTTTAACTAACATCAGTTTCCAACTTTGGACGCCCCTTCAGTGACAGTTTCTTCACTGCTATACATCCATCGCCAGTACGCCACCCTCATACGATCCCAGATGTTCTCCCACGAGTCCATTGCAGGACGGACATCAAGGAGAGCAAATGTATAATCCTTTGGATTGACAGACCCACCATCATAATAATCTATAACATATCGGACTTCTTTTCCACAGCGATCAACAATCCAGTCATGTCGGTCAAAAGGAAGCTCATACCTAAAACAAAGAGAGCACAAGGAATAAATAAACTGAAAAGGGAATGCAATGAAATAAAAATAAATGAAGTCTATAATGGGCTGTGTGGACTCATTATTCATATTTAAACTATTTTCTTCAGTGGGGTGTCAAATTGTAATGGCCAAAGAATAAAGGGTCATTCTTTAACATTGCTAGGCGGCTTTTTTCTGTTTTAATGGCTCTGTCATACCTCTATGAAAATTTAACAAGCAGCCCTTCACACCAAATGCAGTTGTATTTGTTCCGTTTCTAATGGAAGCCTAGTAACATCCTATTTTGGGAGCATCAGTCACAAGGCTTCACACTGATCTATCATGCTACAAAATAATAGTTTGCACTGTAAAAATGAGTATATTTGTTTTTTTTTTTCAGCTTAAAAGTAATTTGGATGTCTTTGTAATACCATAGTGTAGTAAAAAAGAGTTTAATTTGTTATGTTTCACAAAAAGTAATTGAGGAAAAATGGCACACAGCAGAAGCACAAGAGCGCATATATGACAGCAGGTGGACCAGGACAATCAAAGCGGCATCTGGTACACACTGACTACATTTGAGCATAGCACAAGCATCACAAAGGAGCCAACACATCACTGGAAAATAGAAAGGAACTGGCAACATTACGTCAAGAAGAATTTACTGACACTACTGCATGAAAAACCATCCTCATTTCTTTCACTAGTCTGTCTTGAGTCCAGTAAGTTCACATGTTTGACAAGAAATGTAGCCTAGTGTTTTTGCCGCAGAAGCAGCTGGCTTCTGTAATAGCAATGTAATAGAAACAAGAACTGTAATCTATCAGATAGGCACAGAGTATTTCAATGAGCCTGGGGATGTACTAGTTTTGAAAAGCAGCCATTTGATAGCAGTACATGTTTTATCTATGTAAACATATTTTGTTTGGTAGTGAAAGTGGTAGACATAAATAGAATTTATCTTCTATTCTTTCCAAAATATAGGTCAGTATTGTAATTCATATTAAGAATGTAACTAGATAGATCGCTAATATGAGTGCTCTGTTATAATCGATAAACATATGTCTAGGGAAACATAAAAGTGATTTTTAAATTCTTATCATTTAGTGGTGTTCTGACCTAATCTACGAAGTCCTTTCCAATTAAAATTGATTTTTGTAAATTTATTTGAGCATTCTATTGCACTGAATTCTGTGACATGCCAAAGTGGCATGGCTGCTGTCATGAGGAAATATGTCATACAACATTAGTTACAGTGCAACAGCAAGTGGCTAATCTCTATATATAATAGGCAATGTCCTGACTAACTGACACTCACTCACTCACTCACTCACTGACTCACCATCATTCAGCCCAAACCACTAAGGATAGGAACTTGAAATTTGCAGATGACATTGATCTTATGCCGTAGCCATCATTTAAGGAGAGATTTTTGGAAATTCACCCTCAAGGGGTTGAAACAGGGGCTGAAGATATTTTGAAAATTAATGCTATTTAGGTAATTTTGAAGCTGTACCTACGAAAAGTGGTATTTGGTTTCTTGGTCAGAAATAGAGACAAGTGTTTCAGCATTTTTGAACATTTAGCCCCTATGGGGATGAAACAGTGGGTGAAAATTATTCTGAAAGTAAATGAATAATAAAGAACCACTGAAGTATCACATCTATGAAAGCTGGTATTTGACTTCTCAGTTACTAGTAAAAAAAAAAAAAAAAAAAAAAAAATACATGTTTCAATATTTTTCAACATTTAACCCTAAGGAGGTTGAAATGCTTCATGAAATATTTCATTATGAACATTTTACAGCGAAATCTATGACAATTGGTATTTCACTTCTTGGATAAATATAAAGAAATACGTGTTAGAGAATGAAAGATTCTATGGAAATATCACCATAAGAATGCAAAACGCACGATTAAAGAAAACCTACAACTCTAGCGACCAGAATCACTTCTCAGTCAGACATACATTCGGGAAAGACCATGGCCTTAATTAGCATGAAAAGTTTAGGAGTTGTAATTTGTGAATAACATAAAAATCTGATTTAAAATAAAGAGTTGTGCAGACAGTACAAGCTGCACCAGTGAAACAGCAGACACAATGCTAGCTATACACAACATGATCATTTATTTATCTGTACGACTTCTGTATAAAATGTGTTGTAGACATATATAAAATGTGTTGTAAACATACAATAAAGGAGGGAGAAGCTGTAAGATGCTGATGGTAGCTAGCGGTGTGAACGCTCCGTGGCTGTGAAGGAACTACTGCAGCATAGCAGCAGGCCACTGCATGATTCTGTAAAGGCCATTTGCAACAATATTATTATTAAAAAATATGAATAACGCTGTCTGTCAGTCTTCAATGGTTCCTAAGTTTTTAGTATGAGATTATTGACACTAGTGTCCGCCCCCGGTAGCTGAATGGTCAGCGTGACTGCACGGCTTACTGCACGGCTTGTCACTCCACTGGGCCCGGGTTCGATTCACGGTTGGATCGGGGAATTTTCTCCACCCAGGGACTGGGTGTTGTGCTGTCATCATCATCATCATCATCATCATCATCATCCTATCATCCTCATCGACGGCAGGTCGCCGAAGTGGCATCAAATTGAAAGACTGGCACCTGGCGAACGGCCAGCCCGACAGGAGCCCTAGCCATATCATTAAATAAATAAATTGGCACTAGTGTAGAGAATTTGGCCCAGAGCCCAGACCTGGTGAATGAATCAACTTTAGAGTGTTTCTAAAAACACTAGTAGAGGAGTTCATGCCAGGTCAAGGAAGTACACGAGACAAAAAATTTAACGCTGTACCATTAATTGGAATATTCAGCTAATTTATAGAGTTGTAAATAAACTTACATGCAGTTAGGGAAATTAGATTGAGGAAACCTCTAGTGGTCATGAAACGGTTATTTAAGTTTGACCAACTCAACCTGAATCAATAGTAGTGTACAGAGAACAGATTTTTGATCAGCAGGATCTCCGATTAGATTACCAGTATGAACTAGTTTCGCCTGCGCAGAGGTGAGAGGTGTCAGAGATTAATTGTGAGAAAGGATTTTGTGTAGCTGCAGTGACTGCTTGCGATAAGACTCAATAGCATATCTACAATATTATGAAATGGAGAGATTGCTAGTTACCATAAAGATGACATGCTGAATTGCACACAGGCACAAAAAAGTGACTGTTACTCATTGAGGTTTCAGCTGAAGCCTTCTTCAGTGCTTGCTTCTGTGAATGTGTGTTTTCCTTTCTGAAAGAGACTCTGGCTGACAGCTCAATGTATAATAGTCTTTTTGTTTTACCTGCCTGCAACTCAATGTGTCATCTTTATTGTGAGTAGCCACCGAATCTATCCTTTTCATAACGTTGTTGATACTCCTACCTGGACTTTCCACTGTCCAAGAGCATATCTATTATTGCAACAAGGGCTACTGATGAGTCACCTGATAACTGCTGACGGGCTATCTTATCCCTTAAACATTAAATACTCTTAGTTGAATTCTCTACGTCTATGAATGGTCTCAGCTGGAACATTAAAACTCAAAGTACACAGTTATTAGTCACTTTTCTCATGATGAGCTGGATCAAGTTTCCGCTCTTCTTTGTAACCTACAATTCGGAGAAGTAGCAGGTTAACAATCTGCCTTACAGCATTGACAAATGAAAGTTCTAATCTTTTTATCTCAAAGTTTGATCTGTCAATAAAGTAGAATGACTCTGAAAACTGAAACCATCTATTAGAGATAACAGTAACATCACTTTAATGAGCACCAAAAAAATAATAGCTTTTTCTCAGATAAAATCCAATAGCTTTATGAGAGTTTAAATTTAATAAAGAAAGTATATGCAGTCAGATTTGCATTTCAGACATGATTACCAAAAGGAAAGAATATATTTTAAAGAACACCTTGTCAAAAATTGTATATATATCATGATATAGGAATATTGTAACAAACTGGCCATTCTTTTGTCACTAGTAACTCTGACTAGAGACTCGTTACACATCTGTTGTTATCCCACATGTGGCAACAAAAGAACAGAATGGCGAAGAGTTCTCGGGCTTCCAGCCGGGTGGCGGTGTCTTCAAACTGCGACGTTGCAGTTTGAAGACACCGCCACCCGGCTGGAAGCCCGAGAGCTCTTCGCCAGCTGTATACGCCGGGAAAGCATACATTCACATGAAATAACAGAATATTACAAAAAAACTATGTAAAGTTACTTTAAATTACAAAAGGGAAGAGTTACTCACCAATACATTGCTGCATGGCATTTAATACAGCTTTAAATTGGGTAAGGCTAAGGTGTGCCACCACCACCACGGAACGACTGCTTATACAACAAGAGCAACTGAATACTCTGTCACAAAGCAAAAATTAAATAGGGAGCAACAGGGCATACTTTCATGCAGTACAAGCTGTATTTCTCAGTTGGCTGTTTATTTGTGGCAAAGCAAAAATGAAGTGATTGTCTATAGTCATGTAGCAAGAGGCATGCAAAATAATTTATTCCTTCACACAGCCAGATTTCTCTAATAAAGAACAGGGGAAAAGTAACTCTGGTCATATTAAGTCAGATGCCATAATGTATTTTACAAACAAACTGTTTCTGTCGCTTGTGCTGCATCCAGCAGGAACAGTAAATAAATTCAAGATATGTATAAGAAACCAGCATAATGTATTGAGGAAATAAATCCAATACATACAATGAAGTTTATGTATTCACATACAGTGTATGTGGTTATTTATATAGATTAGAAATGTGATATCTGACTGTGGGAGGAATTAAAACAATTCCCCTGAAATATTGTTGGCTTCTAGAGCAATAAATACACATTCAAATTAAGCATCTTTGGTTGCTCAATAGTGCATTAGTTGTTGTACACATTTGAAAAACACATGTATCACATAATTATCAAATTATTGCTAGGGCTATTAATTGAAGAGGGTGGGATGTTACAATTTACACATACTGAAACAAGAAGCATGAAATAAATTTGAATTTGCAACTTAAAATCTACACAGATTACACTTATTTTTTTATAATAAATACTGTACAATATTACTGCAGTACTTGCTAAAATCCAGTAGTGACCCCAAACAACATTGTATTTCTTCTTGTAAATGAGCTATACCCTTCTTGGTATACATAGAATGTCCTCTTTCAGTCTTATTTGTAAGGCTCCAGACAGGTGAGTAATATTATAGGATGGGTTGCAAGAGGATTTTGTAAGTCATCTCCTTTGTAGACTGACTACATTACTCTGTACCAACGAACCCAAGCCTGTCACCTGATTTATCTACAACCGAGCCTATGAGATCATTCAATTTCATACCCCTACAAATTGTTACACCGAGGTATTTGTACACGTTGATCGATTTCGATTGTGACTCGAGATTGTAGTCTTACATGCATCATTTTTTTAGTTTTGTGAAGTGCACTATTTTACATTTTTGAACATCTCAAGCAAGTTGTCCATCTTTGCATCACTTTGAAATTAAGACCTGACTGAAAACTTGTGCAGTCTTTTTCAGACAGTACTTCATTACAAATGACATCACCTGGAGAAAGTCCAAGGTTACTATTAACATTGTCTTCAAGGTCATTACTTTATGACATGAACAGTAAGGGTTCCAAAACACTTCCCTTGCGTGCACCTGAAGTTACTTCTACATAAGCTGATGACCCTCCATCCCATAATGCATGCTGCATCCTCCTTACCAAGAAATCTCCAAACCAGTCACAAATTTTGCTTGATGCCCTATACAATTGTACTTTCAATAGTAAATGTAAGTGTGGGTCAAATTCTTTTTGGAATTCAAGAAATACTGCATCTAACTGGCTGCTCTATGGGATCAATGGCTTTCAGGATGTTCTGAGAAAGGTGAAAATTGGCTGATCGGTGTTTTCTAAATTCATGCTATTGCATGAAGGACATCACTGTCTTCAAGAGACCTCACTACATTTGCGATCAGAATATGTTATGAAATTCTGCAAGAAAATGGATGTTGAGGAACTTTGATGGTAATTTTGTGGAGCACTTCTACAACTCTTCACTTAGTCAGTTGTGACCGTTTTTTGTTCAGTGGATCTGCAGTATATTATAGTTAGAACAGGAAGTGACAGCCACAAATACGGTACAGAATCTGGTAGGAATTCGATTGGGTCCTGGAGCTTTGTTCAAATTTTGGCAACATCTCAATACCCACTATTTTGAACCAGTCTAAATATTGCACATTTTTATTGATGAGTCTATAGAGAACTACAGCAATATTGTGCAATGTTTTCCTACAGTAATATTGACCATCTACATTGTGCTTATTATTAATTATGTACACAGTTAACATAAGACATGTTTAAAAAAATTATTACCCAAGCCAGCTTCGTATACGAGCACGTGGAGAGTAATCTTTGGCTCGCCCACCAAAGCTCTTTAACTTTGGTTTACCACATTCATGAGCATGCAGAGCTTCCCACTTCAAAACTTCCAGCCAAGCATGTTCATTATTGGCATTGTGGATACGAATAATATCATTCATATCTTTCTCCGAGATATCCTCTTCTCTCCATCGCCATCCTTTGCGCAGCATAGCATTCCAAAACATCTGTAAAGCAAGGTACATTCCTCCATTAACATATAAGACACAAATTCAACCAGAATAATAGTTTTGCCAACAGTATTCAATTATTCATACCTAGTTAAAACTTCAAAGCCAGCTACAAACAGTTAGATTAAAGCAACAACTGATTGATGCTGGAGTGCGTATAAAATTCATATTTTAAAAAATGAAGAAAGTATGTCTGCAGCTTAGTGATGGCAGCACTCTGAGACAAATGGATATCTTTCAACTAGTGCTCATTTGCTCCATTTCAGGTAACACCAGTAATATCAAGTTACCATGGACAAGTTGTAACAACAGGCCCTCGCACTGGAGAAGGAATCTATAGGTACATCATGATATGGAGCTGTGAGTTTTAGTGGCCACATAGTAATTAGCTGCACCACCATATATTCTTCCTCCCTCTGTTACAGGACATCTTATTCACTAGTGGGTTAGGTGAAACAGCATATCTTGTTACAATATTCAAAAATTATGAAAATGATACATTACTTCTCACTATAAATACATTGCTTTTCACTATAAAGATGACACATTCAGTTGCTGACAGGCACAACAAAAAGACTGTTTCACACAAAATCTCCAGCCATAGCTTATTTGAAAAAGAAAGGAATTCACACAAGCTGACACACACACACACACACACACACACACACACACACACACACACACAATCACTGGCCACACTGGGCAGACTGTAAGTGTTGAAAGAGAGCAGCAGTCTGGGGTGGTGCAGGGAAGGGGAGGGATAGCAGAGTAAGTGTTGTCTGATGGAATATGCAAGAACTAGAAAGTGGCATGACAAACCAGCCAGGCACAGTATCGAGAGGCTGTGGGGAGGACCAGAATGGGGAATGGGAAAGGAGAGAAGGAGGAGCAGAGAGAGCTCCGCACAATAAGTGTGATGAGACGTGAATCGGAATGAGGTGATAGAATGAAGCAGGCAGAAACTGTTGAGTATGGGGACAGTAGGTTATCGCAGGTTGAGGCCAAGATTTTCATGAGCACAGAATCTGTTGTACAGATAACTCATATCTGTGTAGTTCAGAAAAGCTGGTGGTGGGGGTTAATCGTGGCTTTGATAATCTATCATCATGTGCTGAAATGAGACATATTACCCAAGATTCTCCTCTCCCCCCCCCCCTCCCCAAAAGCAGTACTCCATCACCGACCCAACATCCCTGTGGAAGACCCAGGGGCAAGACCTGTCCAGTCCACCCAGCAAGCACTTCCTATACCAGTCGTCACAAGCTTATCCTAGCCCTTCCGGGCCGGGCCTCATGTGAAAGCAGACATGTCATATACCAGCTCGGCTGCAATCATTGCACAGCCTTTTATAAAACTATCACTACCAAACAAATGTTCACATGGAAGAATGGCCATCGTCAAACTGTAGCCAAGAGCAAAGTGGACAAGCCTTGTGGCACAACATGCAGTTGAACATACCATGCTAGGCTACAATGGCTGCTTCATAACCTGGACTATCAGTATCCTCCCTTCCACCATCAGCTTTTCTAAACTTTGGAGATGAGGCTCATCCTGACAACACATTCTCCAGTCCTGAAATTATCCTGGACTAAACTTACGATAATCTTCTGTCCCCATACCCTCCACTCAACAGCTTCTCCATCCTCTCTTCTACTATATCCTCCCAATCCACGTCCACTCACCCTCATTGAGCACTGCTCTCTGTGAACATACCACCCTCTCTGCTCCTCTTCCTCTCTTTTTCCACTCCGCATTTGCCTCCTCCCCCCACAACCTTCCGATACTACATCTGGCAGCTTTGTCCTGCCTAAGAGACAGCTGGGTGGCATGTAAATCCAATGCCTTTGCATGCAGAGAAGGGAGTCCTGCATACTTTGCTGCATGCAGGCATCCAATAGCTTGAAATGCAATTAGTAAGTCAAAATAGAGGAGGAACTTTGTCATATGATCGCATCTCATCTGCTACAGTGCCCTGAATATCAGCATTAACTGCAGTAAATTCACTCAATAAGATTCTTCGGTGTATTTGTCTTGCGGGTTCATGCAGTAATGTTGTTTAGTTTTCAAAGCTGAGGATGAGATACTTCAAAATATTCAATGAGTTCTGAAATTCACAGCATAAATTAAATTCAATAATCACATATCTGTAGTAGAACAAAAGGAAACTGTAGCTACCTGGTCACTGTACTAACAAAAGCATAACCAGCAACTCTGCACAACTCTGGTCTGTAAGTTACAATCAAATATGTGATGGGGAAGAACATAGTAATTCCTTCAGATCTAGTGCATTTTTGCCCTATGTGGGTGCTCTTTCCTCGAAGATAGGTCGTATTCTTGAGAAACACTGTGTTAAGGTGATCTTCCGGTCCCCCACGAAGATTACAGCTTTACTCGGCTCTGTAAAGGATGATTCACAGCTTCGTAAAGTGGGTGTGTAACAGATTCCTTGTGGAAATTGTCATACATAGGTCAAACTACACGCACCGCTCATGAGAGGTGTGTGGAGCATCTAAGATACACACGCTTATTACAGCCAGACAAGTCAGCTGTGGCTGAACATTGTATTGATACAGGGCATTCCATTGATTACAGTGATGTGAAGATTTTAACATCCACCCCTTCCTTTTGGGATTGTCTTCAAGGAAGCTATAGAAATTAGATTAGCTGACAATCTAATAAATAGAGATAATGATTTTAATTTGGACAAAGCATGGATTCCGGCTCTTGGAGTAATTAAACTGCAGAGAAGTCGTCGTCATGTCACCGCCGATGATCATACATCGATAAGAGAATCAAATGTCTGTACGCCTTCGCCACAGGCGGCGCATGTTTAAGCGTATGTCTCTGCCGCCGACCAGCAGCTGTGACCCGCATGCGTAGTACCACCACAGTGGAGCATATAAGGCCGTGCTTGGCATCTTCTCATCAGTCTTGTGACTCACTCTGAGGATGGCCGGACGATACGCAGCCGAAATATCAGTGGAGGAAATTTTATTTGCACAGCTGCATGCCCGAAATTTAATGGATTATTCATGACGCCGCGAGAAGCTGAAAATGCACAATCTACATGAAGACCTAAAATCACTTACCTTGGTCCGAAAAGGGGTCCAATATTCAGTAACACACAATTTCAATAAATTGCTAGCAACCATTAAAAACTAGGTTTCAGATTAAGCACAGTGCAAACAGAGTTTGAAAGACTTTTTGATAGGCAACTCCTTCTACTCTACAGATGAATATCTTAACAGAGATTGTTAAGCCAACTTAAGTAAAAATGTCTGTTAGATTTCAGTTTTGACAACACTTTGTCACTACGGTCAACATTAGATATTTTGTGTATGATAAATTTATTAATAGTACATAACAATGTTTGATTCTGACAGCGTGTTAATTCTGTAAATATTAGCTGTTCCAGTTTACCGCATTGTGTTCACCTATTTCGACAATCTCCTGACAAATGATCAGGGTATTAAGTATTATATCCAAATGTTTTAATGTTATATACCACCTGATATGTTCCACACCCACGAGAATCATCTCTTTTTTTTTGGGGTGGGGGGTGGGGGTGGGGGTGGTAGTCTATGGAACAAAAACTGAATCAAATCAATCTAATCTCTTTCCACTCCCCTCACTCTCATTCCCAGCCCAACCATTCCCCACACTCCAACTTCTACATGTTTCCTGAAGGATGCTTTATTGTGGCTGTTTACTGGGTGACCATTGAGAGAATCTCTGCTGACATGGATAAACGCCTTCAGCCTATTACCCATAGCCTACCCTTCTGTATAAGACACCAACAGTTTCCTTCAACAACTTTCCACAGTTGTTCTTCCTTTACTACCTGGCACTCTGCTTGTCACTGTTAATGCTACCTCGCACATTCCGAATGTCCATGGCCTTGCCACTACTGAACTTTACCTTTATCAACACCGAACTGACTCCAAACCTACCACCTTCCTCGTCACCATGACCAACTATATCCTCACGCACAATTATTTCTCCTTTTGAAGGCATCACCTACAAACAAATCCGTGGAACACCAATGGGCAACCACATGGTACTTTCCTATACCAACCTATTCATGCACATCTACAGGAATCCTGCCTAGCCATGTACAATCCCATCCCCTGATACAGTTTCAATAATGACATCTTCATGACCTGGACTGAGTGTGAGGACATCCTATCCACATTCCTCCAGACCCTCAACACCTTTACACCTTCTCTCCCATTCATTTCATATGGTCCTCCTCAGGCCAACAAGCCACCTCCAATGTTGACCCCCATCACCTCAAGGAAAGCTACCTCCTTCCATATCACACCTACAATCACCAACAATACCTCCACCTCAATAGCTTCCATTCATTCCATACTAACGAATCCCTTCCACATAGCCTAGGCATGTGTACTCATCTGACCTGCAATGATGAGTAGTACCTCTCCAAATGTACTAGGAGTCTCAACGAGGCCTTCACAGACCGAAATTACCCCCTCAACCTTTTCCAGAAAAAAGATCTCCCTTGCCTTGTCTCTCCAGCTACCTACCAAATAATCACTGTCCAGCAACAAAGGAGAATGCCTCTGGTGACTCAGTACCACCTATGACTGGAGCAACTGAATCACATTCTCTGCCAGGATTTTTATACCTCTTGCCGAACACTGAAAGGAATATCCTACCCACTACTGTCCCCACACATCTTATCAGCTACTCCATTCCTGTCAAAGACATCTCCTATCCTATCAAAGGTAGGGCTATCTGTGAAAGCTGTCATGTGATCTACAAAGTAAGCTGCAACCACAGTGCTGCTTTCTATGTGAGTATGACGTTTAACAAGCTGTTTGTCTGCATGAATGGCCACAGCTAGACCTCCCAGTTGCTAAACATAATGCACAACATGATGTGCTTCACTTCAATGACTGCTTCATAGTCTGTGCCATCTGGATCCTTCTTGAAAGCACTGACTTTCCGGAATTGCACTGATGGGAACTTAGCCTACAACATTCTTTTTTTTCTCATAGTCTCCCTGGCCTCAAACTTCGCTAGCCCCTGTCCTCTCCCTACCTATTCCGTTCCCTGCTTCCTTTCTAGCATTAAATAGTCCACCAACAAACCTACATCCCCCCCCCCTTACATGTCTCCCTTCACTCATCCCCCTTCCCTTCCATAAACAGCCTCCCTCTACTCTGCATCTGGCAGCCCACTCTTCTCCACGGTGTCCCTGCAGGCTCCCACAAGCAGTACATCATCTCCCACTCCTTATCTGCTACCTCTCCCATTACTCATCCCAAGCCTTCACCTTGCCCCACCATCCATCCCAGATTGTTACATATCTCAGTAGTCACAGGCATGGTTCACTGTCAGCTCCCAGCGGCCAGAGACAGTAGCCGTGTGTGTGTGTGTGTGTGTGTGTGTGTGTGTGTGTGTGTGGCTTTACATGGCAATTTAAATGTGGAAATCCACTGAGTCCACACTAAGCTACAGTCTAGTTTCCAATGCATGAGAGCTCGTGGAAAATAACATTTACATCACCTAAGAAGTTCTAATTTACATTCTGGCTAAACCCCTATTTAAGGGGAAAATTTTTTGATCCTCAGAGATTTGTTAAAAGGGGGTTTCACTGTAATTATATAGAGTACCTTAAGAGAAATAGAGAGCAAATACCTGGGCTGATGGATAGACCCAATATTCATTTTCAGAGCCTGCTTTAGGTATAGATGAAGTCTGTCTCTGTGTTGAAAGCAGGAATGGCTGATCTGGTGCTGGATGCTGATTTGGTGCGGGCATCTGAAAATATTAAAAAGCCAGGTGGACAGCATTATTTAACTGTTTTAACAATTTATATATGCTGTAAACAAACACACACTAATGTGCTTAGACATTCAGTAATATTCTACTGTGTGTTTAGCCTCAATATGTTGACCCACATTGCATTTCTCAACTTTTTATAAAATACAACATTTTTTATTCACTAATACAAAGAATAACATGGGAACCTAAATCTATACAGCATGTTTCCCTTCTGAACAGATTTATAAGTAAGAGACTTTCTGATGGGACAAGCAACTAATAATTTATTAAAGACTATCCTAGAAAGATTTTTTAAATGGGAGTTAAGATCTCAAAAAACAACAAACAGTCCAAAATATCTCTATTAAAATTTACAAACAGAATTCACTAAGATGAGAACAAGAAGCACTAACAAGCAGATAGATGTCTGTCACATACTGAATACATAATCTATAATGTTAACTCTTTGTCTTTCCCCATACCAGTGCTTGTATTCTGCAGCACATGTCAAAAGAAGTCAAATACCTTTATTTGTTTCACATTCCTGAAGGTTCTCCTTTTACATGGGATCGAGAAAACATGATGAATGAATAAACGTATTATATCCAACAAGACTAATATCAAATTTTGAAAGGGACGGCGCACACAATGAAAAGTCTCTAGCTTTGTTCCCTTCCACTTTGAACCAAAATTGAATTTGGTATTATATGAAACATTGATGTCTTATTATGTGTAACTGCACAAATATCACATGTCCCTTATTCTCATAACTACCTCTTATCTCAAGTAGAACATGAGATGCCATAAACTTAAGCATCATATCTATGTAGTTACAGGGTGTCAAAGTTTTTGTTTCTCCAAGAAAAACCTGTATAGAACATGCACAGTGGGATATCAAAAACACTTGGACAGAAGTGTTCTTCCAACAGCACTGGCAAAAACTGAGTGTCTCATTTCAAGACTGATGAGTTTTGAGGACCTGCAAATAACCACCAAAAGGAAGATGACATACTAGATACCTCCTGGGAGCATACTAGTTTCACTATTACCAATGGTCTAGACATTAGAAAGCTTTCTGTAAAGCAGATGCCAAAATGTTTGAACAGCGAACCAAATAAGCCACAACCTGTGACACTCAGAGATATTTGGGAGCATTTCAATGTTACAAAGGATTTTTTTGCTAGGTTAGTGACAGAGGGTGAATTCTGACTCCACATTTTGATGAAAAAGCTGATGATCAGTCAAAGGAATGGCACTATAGTTGGTCCCACAACCAAAGAAGTTCTGTAACTATGAACAGGACGAAACATTCAGAATGTCCACTTTCTAGGAAGAAGACCATATCAAAAAGCAGACCACCTACCTCAGGAATGCGGTATAACTAGACAACACTACACTAGCCACCTCAGCCAGCAATTAAGATGAAAAACAATGGTAAGTTGACCAAATGATCCTGTAATTGTAAGACAATGCACCTTCACACACATCCCCAGTTGTGTTTGCCCTGAATTTCCAATTTGACACACTTATCCCCCTATTCACTAGACCTGACCCTTCTCAACTACCAGCTCTTTCTGATCCCGGAGTGGCTGAATGGTCCTTAATTTGACATCATTAACGACATTCTTTGATGATCTACCACAAGATTTCAAATAAATTTGCAAAGTTCAATCTCTAACTATCTAACTATTCTTTCTATGGAAATGGTTTACTGCTTTACAAAATGGAAGAGAAAATTTCTGTGCAAAACTGCCTTCACTACAGTTGTTTTGAAAAAACTTTCTCACAGTAACAAATGTGCTTATGACACTGGCACTGACTCAGAAAATTGAATTGATTGATGGTAGTTTGAAGAAATTCAATAGCACGGGGGGCAGGGGGAGTTTACTATGTATATTTAATACCCACACATATTTAGCAATTGTGAAGCATTGCCAGGTTTGCTAGTTTCAAATCAAAATCATAAAAGTCATGTACACATTAACTACAGAAATACCCAGAAGGAATCTTTATACAGATACACATACTGTTCCATTTATCAGCTGAGCACATGCACGGCACAGTAGATGGTGGGCAACGAGCACTCCATTGACTAACGGATCAGATGCCATGTCCCACAGCTTCAGAGTTGACAGTTTTGAGGATTAACATACCTATGAAAACAGAACCAAGCATCTTCTGAAAATAGAATGAGGATCCAGTTCACCATCATGCACTTCTCAAAACTCAATAGCAAACATAACCCTGCATGCACTATCACTAGGCGTAAGTTCTTGCTCCACTGTTACTTTGTAAGGCCTTAGCCCAATTAACTTAGCACACTTTGTAGAGAGGTGCAAGAAATTTGCATTCACTGTGAAAGATGTCTGAGACATTTTACAAGAATTTTCCATGTATGGTGCAATGTCTCTGAAATGAGCTTCTGTGAGCACTGTATGTCCTCATTTATGCTTTTTGTCATGTACACTTACTGTTCCACAAAATTTGTTCACTAATTTGGGGAAAGCATCATGACTAAACACCTGGAAACTTCTGCTTGAACAATCTCTGGACAATATGAGTGGACTCTGCAAGCACATACGAAACATAGACATTTGTTCTGGAATGGAGTAACTTGGTCTTGCCATTGTTGCATTCGCAGACTGTTATACTCATGATGTCTGTTTCACCATTGGAATAACACTGGCCAAAAAGGCACGTAGTGCTGCCTCATTAGGAAGACATGGGACCCATTTTACTTGCCTGTGTGGCTCCAGTGGACGGCAAACATAGCCTCTGGCATGCAGTCATGAAATAAATTGAACATCCTGCATATCAGAAATGGTAATATGTGGCCAAAGCAGTAGGTAACGAAATAATGTGAGTAGCTCGCCTTGTACAGCTCATCATTGGCTACTACATATTATCCTGTAACTGAGTGCCACCAGCCTGACAAGCAAAGGCATTTCCAACATCCGCTCCATATGCAAACAAGCAGTGCACGGACAGCCCATAGTGAAGTTTAGCCAGTAGTGCACTGTTGATTTTTCATTTAGGTGATAAATGATGTTGATAATGTGACTGGCTGAGTACTTCATAAAAATGGCTGAGACAATTACTGTGTAAAACATTAAAATCTCCAAATAGTTAAAGGAGGTCAAACTGATCTTCTTTCTCTGTATTACATGGTAGTGTGTATTGGTCTACGCAAACAAAGAATTTTTTTTTTGTAAATTCAGTTTGAGTGTACTCTAGCACGTAGTATGTTAAGGCTGTTCTGTTGAGACATTTGACTAAGGAGGATTGTCAATTTGACCAGCAAAATCTGGTGGAGTCTCTGAAAATTAACCTTACTTATAAGGTCTCCTTTCTTTCTGGATCATCAGATGATGCAAAAACACATTCTGGCAAAACAGCAGTATTGTAAAAATAAAACAACTGCAAAATTTTTTGGGAAGAAACATATGCCTGGAGAAGATGCCATGATATATGCAAAAGTTGCATTTGTTTATAATTGTAAAACATGGTTTGTTACAAGTCATTGCACTGCCAAATGAAATTGTGTCATGCCTAATTTCCAGAGAATAGTAGTGCATCTAAAATTTCATGTGAAATAACTAAGGCAATGGATAAATGTACTTGGACTTTACAGTCAAGATGTAGTCATACGAGGTCTTCGGATGCTAGGAACTGGGAAAATACAAATTTTTTTCCTTATTCAGAGACTGCCATGTTTCTATGAAGACTCCAAAAAACCGACAAAGACATTTTGCATGCAATAAAGAATGTTACAGTATCTAAAGGCTTTCACCTGAATCCAGTAAGTGCATACAGTGCTGACAATGTTCCAATGAAATACAGGAAAAACAATTTGGTTCTTGTCTAACTGAAAAATTAAAATCTATCCATTTTGAGAGCAAACTGCAACTGTCATAATACTGCAACACATGGTCATAAAAATTTCATTCTAGTGCAGAGGCAACAGTTCTCAAAATCTACAAGGAATCTGGTTTCTCTGCATCAAATGTTCAGTCACAGAATTTTCACAGTTTGTAGAGATACAATTTAAGGAAACAGTACGGCGTGTCCTTGCAATATGGCACTCGCTTCTTCCTGCAGTTGACAGAATTGTTTACTGCTGGCATGCTATAAAGCCATATTTTATTCAAAGGGTGAGGAAGATTGTTCAAGATTGATTTGGCAGTTTGTGACATCATATGGGGAGCATGATGCTGAAGATACTGAACATTCACTTCCTGAAAGCTACCCAAGTTTTCTGCAGCACATTTTGCCCCTACCTGAAACATGAATCAGAAAACAACTCAGTTACTTCTGTTGAGCTGGACAGAATAATAATGGACCATAAGAGCAAACTACAGAGAAGGAAACAAAGTAAATTCTTGGAAACGGAAGTTTACGAAATTCTGGAAGAACTATCAAAATCACAGAGGCCGAGTTTTGAAAATGATGCACAATCTTTCTTGTCACACTGCATTGATTAATTTTCCCGAAGTTACTCTTCTGAGAACAATATGTTGAATCTGCATACACGTTTTTCACTTAAAGAACAAGATTTTCATCTGTAATGGCATTATGTTTTCCAGGTTACCAACAAACTGAATCTCAGCCTGGAGGAGTATCAGTTATACAATGGACTCTGTCATTTTCGGAATGAATATGCTGGACTTGTTAAAAGTAGAGCAGGAGGCCAGATTAGGGTAGATTTCTCGAAGCAGCAAACCACAATTGGCGTCTCCCACTCCCAACTGATTAGTCTTATATCACAGGTATTTTCATTTCTTATCAATAACTCATATCCTCAGTATGACGGGTATCATGGCCTTAGCAAAAATAAAACTTCAAGTAAAAGAACTTTTCTGAAAGTCGTGGCAAATTCTTGAATTTCCTGAAAGGAAGAGGGACAGTGATGGACCGCTGAAAGCAGCAAAGAGCAACATCAAATATGCACTGAAAAATACAGTGATGATGTTACTGTTGGTCATTTTCTTCGAGATTTTTTTATCTCACTCTTTTATCTGAACTTTGAATTTAACTTATTATATTGCTTGTAAATGTTTTATATTGCTTGTAAATGTTCACTTAGAAATTAATTTTGTGTTTAAATGGCAAATTCACACATTACAAATAAGAATGAAAAAAAGACAACTTTATTTTTTATTCTTGTGTTCACGCAGCATTACAAATAAATTTTGACATGTTTAGAAATTATAGGTACAACAAAGTCATTATATTATTATATTTGCAGTAAGCTATCAGCATTTTCTCCATTCCCTATCATCATCAAGAAGTTGAAGTCTAGCCCAGGGTTTCTTGATAGTTGGCATCCCTAATCAACAGTGGAAAAAAAAGATCTCAATTTCAGATCACAAATGTTGCACATTTACCACACAATAATGGCATCATACTGTATTTAAAATAGTCTTCTTTTTTTTCCTCAGACAGTATGATATGGTGTCAGAAAACATTAGCAGTAAAACTTCTAACACTGCAAGTCTGACTTAAAGATCTGTGTAGCTCCTTTTTGGCACGGGGTCAGAATATTAAAACCAACTGATAATTCATATAATTGCATAGGCTTCCGCGGCCAGAGTCAGTCGACATAAGAGTTTTCTGGGTATGGTACCGCATCATAACGTATAAAACTACTGCTGCTGGAGAAAAACAAACAATGTTTCAGCCACAGTTGAAGCGGTCTTCTTCTGGGCAGTAGCTTCATATATTATGACATGGTACCATACACGGCAAAGTTTTATGTCGACTGATAATAATTCCCTCACAATACTAACAAGTCTAACAAAGCATAGTATTGAGAACTCACACTAATAAGTTTGTATTCTGAGCATTAAATCAGTCATTAATTTCCTTTAGCTTCAAGGCCTCTTATATTAAAAATACGAGGGTGAGTCAAACAAAAACAAATTTGTAATAACAAATCGAAACATCGTGCCTTTATCCTGTTAAGTTGGTAAGCGTGCTACAAACAGCATGCAGAATGGCCTGTATGTGGCAGCATAGTGCAGATGCACACATACTGTCACAATATCAGTATAAAGATGGCCGCCCCATTTGCGACTTGCACCAGGGAAGAACAGCATTCTGTTATTCGTTTTTTGCATAATGAAGGTGTAAAACCTATTGAAATTCATTGACGAATGAAGGTTCAGTACGGTGATGAATGTTTGTCACAGCAGCAAGTTTACGAATGGAGTAGGAAGTTCGCAAATGGTGTGACTTTAGTGGAAGATGCTCCTCGTCCATGTCAGGCACAATGAGTTGTGACTCCACAGAACATTGCAGGAAAACTGCTGAGTGACACTGAACGACATTGGAGCATGTTTACAGATTAATCATGGGTCAGCACACGCCATTGTGCATGATGTGCTCCAGTTTCACAAAGTGTCTGCAAGATGGGTGCCACGGCAGCTGACTCCCAAAATGAGAGAACGACGTGTTGATGCTTGTGAAGAACTTCTCCAGCGCTTTGAACGAGAAGGTGATGGCTTCCTTGCAAGAATCGTTACTGGGGACGAAATCTGGGTTCACTTCCACCAACCAGAAACGAAGATAGCGAGCAAGGAATGGCGCCATTCCACATCACCAAAACCAAAGAAGTTTCGAACAGAATCATCAGCAGGGAAGGTTATGCTGACTCTCTTTCAGGACAAAAAAAGGCGTCATTTTGGAGTATTACATGCCTCGAGGGACCACTGTCACCAGTGGATCATACACAGATCTCCTAAAAAATAATATGCAGCCTGCAATCAAATCAAAGCAATGTGGTTTGCTGTCAGTAGGTGTCCTTTTGCAACATGACAATGCAAGGCCCCACACTGCCCGTACAACAGTTGCAAAAATCACAGACCCACATTTTGAGTGCCTTCCTCATCCACTATACTCACCAGACCTTGCCCCAAGTGATTTCCATATGTTTGGACCACTCAAAGATGCAATGGGAGGAAAGAAGTTCCGTTCTGATGAAGACGTATGCCATGCAGCGCACGAGTGGCTGCGCAGACTACCAAAAAAAAATTTTTTTCTAAAGGAATTTATGCACTTTGTAAGTGCTGGAGGACTTGCATTGAGCCTGGGGGAGATTATGTTGAAAAGTGATACAGCTTTGTACCACTTCTGCACAATAAATAATATTTTTAAAAAAAATTTAAGATTTTCATCTGAGTCACCCTCGTAGTAACACCCGAACAGGAATGGGTTGACTGAATCTACCAACACCAGATGTCAGCTTCATCTCTCTCAATCCAATGATGTAATTTGTGACTTCATACGAGGTGCATTCAAGTTCTAAGGCCTCCGATTTTTTTTTCTCCGGACTGGAAAGACATAGAAACATGCGCATTGTTTTAAAATGAGGCCACGTTCATTGTCAATACGTCCCAGAGATGGCAACACCGTCCGGCAGATGGAATTTTACCGCCAGCGGCGAGAATGAGAACTGTTTTTAATACTTAAAATGGCGACGTTTTCCTTACTTGAACAGCGTGCAATCATTCGTTTTCTGAATTTGCGTGGTGTGAAACCAATTGAAATTCATCGACAGTTGAAGGAGACATGTGGTGATGGATGTGTCGAAAGTGCGTTCGTGGGTGCGACAGTTTAATGAAGGCAGAACATCGTGTGACAACAAACCGAAACAACCTTGGGCTCGCACAAGCCAGTCTGACGACATGATCGAGAAAGTGGAGAGAATTGTTTTGCGGGATCACTGAATGACTGTTGAACAGATCGCCTCCAGAGTTGGCATTTCTGTGCACACAATCCTGCATGACGACCTGAAAATGCGAAAAGTGTAATCCAGGTGGGTGCCACAAATGCTGAAGGACGACCACATGGCTGCCTGTGTGGCATGTTGCCAAGCAATGTTGACGCACAACAACAGCATGAATGGGAGTTTCTTTTCGTCGGTTGTGACAATGGATGAGACGTGGATGCCATTTTTCAATCCAGAAACAAAGCGCCAGTCAGCTCAATGGAAGCACACAGATTCACCGCCACCAAAAAAATATCAGGTAACCGCCAGTGCTGAAAAAATGATGGTGTCCATGTTCTGGGACAGCGAGGGCGTAATCCTTACCCATTGCGTTCCAAAGGGCACTACGGTAACAGGTGCATCCTACGAAAATGTTTTGAAGAACAAATTCCTTCCTGCACTGCAACAAAAACGTCCGGGAAGGGCTGCGCGTGTGCTGTTTCACCAAGAAAATGCACCCGCACATCGAGCTAATGTTACGCAACAGTTTCTTTGTGATAACAACTCTGAAGTGATTCCTCATGCCCCCTACTCACCTGACCTGGCTCCTAGTGACTTTTGGCTTTTTCCAACAATGAAAGACACTCTCCGTGGCCGCACATTCACCAGCCGTGCTGCTATTGCCTCAGCGATTTTCCAGTGGTCAAAACAGACTCCTAAAGAAGCCTTCGCCGCTGCCATGGAATCATGGTGTCAGCGCTGTGAAAAATGTGTACGTCTGCAGGGCGATTACGTCGAGAAGTAACACCAGTTTCATCGATCTCAGGTGAGTAGTTAATTAGAAAAAAAATCGGAGGCCTTAGACCTTTAATGCACCTCTTAGTGCGCAAACAGAAAGATAACAGAACACTGACAACTATTGGTTATTTTTAAATGCAAGTTGTTGTGACAGACTTAATTGTAAAATAGCCTGATGTCTAGGTGAAGTTGGAAGGTGACAGTCTTATTGTGAATACTTGAGTTAGTCCCCTAAAGCTGCATCTTCCCCTCTCCTCATATTGGATGATTTTCTTTACCATATATAATTGCATCAAATACTTCATTATTAAAGTGAAAGTATTATATTCCAAACACAATTATTTAGTGACTGACAGGTTGCAGAGAAAGCGATGAGGGGCAGTGTTGCAAGCGTGCAGCCAGCCAAGCTTCACATGGCAATGCACATATCTATGAAACAGACAACACAATAAGCATCATGGATGGTGGATGGCCCATTGCACTCAACTCACTGAAATGTCAATCACAAAGTAATTTTAATTATAATATAACCAGCTTTGACTGCACAGCCCTGAGGTTACATGAGGTGTTTGCCAACTACAATAGCCTAGATAAGTTATCTTTGAGTGTGAAGTATAATACAGACGTTACTGAATATGCTATAAGCAACACGCAAACAGAAGCTGCGGCCCCGGTAGCTGAGTGGTCAGCGTGACGGAATGTTAATCCTAATGTCCCGGGTTCGATTCCCGGCTGGGTCGGAGATTTTCTCCGCTCAGGGACTGGGTGTTGTGTTGTCCTAATCATCATCATTTCATCCCCATCGACGCGCAGGTCGCCTAAGTGGCGTCAATTCGAAAGACCTGCACCAGGCGACCGGTCTACCCGACGGGAGGCCCTAGCCACACGACATTTCATTTCATCTTTAAGTGTGAAGTACAATACAGACGTTACTGAATATGCTATAAACAACACGCAAACAGGAGCTGCTGGAACACTACAATGGTGGTAAAACTGACATGTGTATGATACTCCACAGTACTTTAAGTAACAAGAAATGAATTCTACTACGTTCCTTCAGAGGAGTTTATCATTTGGTAGACTAGCGGGGATACAAAATTAATTACAAGCACAAAAATGAAATTAAGAGTATGATAAACAAGAAATTGAGTTTTATCCCCAGATGTAAATTCATAGCATACTCATGTACTACGCACATAATGCCACTTGGAACTTGATGGATGTGGGAGTGTAAGCATGTGACTGCCATCTAGCACGTAGGCTGCTGCTAGCAAAGGAAAGATGTGGGGGAAAAACGACTCGCATCATATTTACAGGGTAGGCAGAGCCGTGGAGCCAATGCAGCAATCACAATTCATACCTTGCTACAGCATGCTGTATTGCTTCCTACCCAAATAAGAGCAAGAAACACGAAGAAACCGAACCGGTCCAAGGTCATCCTACTTCCACCATATCCTACATTCCAAGCAAGTAGACCACAGGTGGTACCATTACAGAATTAAATGAACTGGACAATGAGTAAATTACCAGGAAGAGGAGAGCGAGCAAGCACAAATAACTACAACAGATCAACACGAACAATGTAAATACCAATTACTGTGTATGTCACGACAAAGCAAACTTATTCTTCCACAATGCACACTGACTGGCGCAACAGATAATAAACGGTATATCACACATAATATTTGGAACGTAAAGTATAATACAAGGACTAGTGGTTAAATGACGTAATGAAAAAAAAAAAAAAAAAAAAAAAAAAAAAAAAAAAAAAAAAAAAAGGAAAGGCAGGAACAAATCTGAAACACATTCCTTGTGAAACCTGTAGCGCATAGAATATCAAATTGAGACGTACTTAATGATCTAGGTGGGGATGGTAATGTTGCATGCCACAACCCTCACTATCCTTTTTGTGTACTCACCATGTTCAGTGGGTTGACAGTGTTATCGAAATCGCCATGATTCACGGGGCACTCAGATATAGTTGCCTGAAACACACATACGACATTTCAGTGACAGCTTTAAATTACCTGATAATGAACGCAGGGTAGCATGGCAGTACTACATACCTTTGCTTCTTCTTCCTTGTGCATGGGGCAGCCTGCCGGCGGATTGCCATACATCCTTGCAGATTTATTGAAACCATCTGACTGTACTGAACCCTTTGTGTCGTATGGACCAGTTATTTGGGAAGCCGCCACCTGGGCGGCTGTTACAGTGTTTCCCATTCCCAAATTAACAGGCTAAAGAGTGTAACATTCAATAAGATAAGTGAAACTGGTACAACATGAAGCAAACTATCTAAGCAATATTACGTAAAATATCTTAAACACGTTTTTTTGGGATTATAATGCATACCTGAAGGTTACAACAAACTCATTAAGAAACAAATCAACAACAATGCGAAGCGAAACACTTACGACCGCTGCAGACGACCAAGGAAACTTTACTTCAGCGCAAAGATATTGCTCTACCATACCCAGAGACATACAATAATAGTTTCGCCGTAGCTAGGAGGTGTCTCGCGCCAGTAAAACGCATGGCTGAGTTTTTGCAGTACAGTTCTGGCTGACACGAGAGATGAACGCTTGACATGGAACTCTATGCTCAAGTGAATGTTACTGTATATTCATAACCGTAAAATTCGTGTAAGTACTTATCCTTAGTTTCATCTATCAGTTACCTACATGCACAAAAGAAACTGCGAGTATAACTGCTGTTAAGGTGAAAAATATGGAACCAGTTACATTTCGGTTGTGCTTAATAGCTTTCGCCTGACAGAAAGAAAGCATACCATTGCTGTTTTTGTAACACATGTGTGTGATCCCGATGTAGATGTAGACTCGTGATTAAACACTAGTTAACGTTTGTTGTTACGCAGTTACATCAACTATGATCGTGTATTAAATATTCAGACACATATTACGATACTAAAGCTTTTCGGGCAAAATAAATAAAGCAAGACCATACATACACTACTGACACTCTTGGGATTACTGTAACTACATTTATACATGTACTTTAAATTTATTTATTACTCAATGCCCTTAAATTACTTTAATGTTGTATAATTGATTGTCCAAGCCAAGCAAAAAAAGCCTTCAAATTTCACAAACGCTTTTCTGTTATTGCTTGGTGTACCATGTCAACCTCTCTTTTTTTTCTAGGTGTATCTACTACAGGTAAAAGTAGTTCATTGACATCCCTAGCGAGGTTAAAACTATTAACATATATTTCGCCTAAAAGCATAATCTAGATTATTACCATACACAGGGTCTTTCTTGTGTGCATCACAACTTCATTATAATGACTCACCCTACTTTTGTTTACTTTTGTAATAAGGCATTTTTTAGCATGTGGTGGTAGTAGAATTAATTTTGTAAATCACTGAGAAGGATGGTATATATGACTCAGTTATGTATGGTATTAAACACTTCTTTGATAGTTCTGTTTTCTTTTTCTCCACATCAGTACTGTTTGTGTACAGTATCGTTTCCACAGAAACATCAGAGAGAACAAGATGTTAACAGAAGAAAGTGTAGCACATAAGCAACTATTTTTCATTGCAAGCAACTGTTTTTCTCTTACAATGACTTCTAATTTGTGAAGGATGGATCACTTTCAATACCTTGCTATATACCTAGTGAGTCTGTGCTTACCATACCAATTTGAAATCTAAGTGTGTCACTAGTCATATGGCTGACAGCACACTTATTAACTCTGTCAATGAGTTTGTGATGGAAGGTTGTAAATATCATCAGCTTCAGTGTTTTTTCAAATGTGAATGACATGTAAAAAAAACAATTGAGTGTATCTATTATGCCTTATTCTACCTATATTATGTAATGACATTACAGAGACTCTCATTTTTTTTAAAACTAACGTAATAGGCAATGCTTAGCAGGCTATTTAAACAGTGACAGTCATCGCGTTAACAATGTTGTTGTTATTGTCATCTTCAGACTGAAGTTTGATTTGATGCAGCACTCCACGCCACTATATCCTGCGCAGGTCTCTTCATCTCTGAATAACTACTGCATCTTATATCCTTCATCTCTTCAACAGCATAACCTATATAAGACATAAGAAAATTCGAGCAACAAATATGAATCAACAGGAAGAAAAACAAGAAATTGACCAGGTGTAAGTAGGGCTCGTGCACTGAGGGTCCTGTACAAAATTACATACAAAGACACCTCATGCATCTTGGAAATCGAGACTCTCGAGTATTTTTGGTCATTAGTAACATTGATACTAGCAAGATATCAGCTCCAGGGATTTCAAGACATTGAAGTCTGACAATTCAGACAGACAACTGAATAACAAATGACTAAAATATTTTTGTATGATATAATTGCAAATTAACAATTTAGGATTTTTCCTTTTCCTTGCACTGTGAAAGCTGCTTCTTGCCAAATTCCAGGAAGTAACCTATAGGTTTTGATGAGTGAGTAAGCGAATATCAAAATATCTGACCTAAGTGGCCGCATGTTTTGGTTACATCGACTTAGAACCTTCAATTTTTACCGCCAAAGCTCTGTAGGCTTTAGTATTTAGTATTAAAACTTGATATGTCTGCTGGTTCCTGAGAAAAAGGAAATACAGACAGGCAGACGTACACCAATGTAATCCTATAGGGGTTCTATTTTTACCGACTGAGGTATGGAACCCTAAAGATAATAAACAAACTAAGCGCAACGAGAATAAGGAAGTGATACAGGAGTATGCAACTGCAGTGGGTGGGGTCATGCGACATCAATTTCTGGTCTAAAATGTCAGGGCAGCCAGGCGTTTTACTGGCACAAGACACTCCTGTTGTAACTAGTGATTTCATGTCGGTAAGGGACGTTCATGAAGGTATAATAGTAGAAAAACAACTGATTGTACTTGTCAGCTGCATGCTCTCACGTGAAACAGTTGTTAATATTTTGTATAATTTGAATTTCCCCCCATGAACCATGGACCTTGCCGTTGGTGGGGAGGCTTGCGCGCCTCAGCGATACAGATAGCCGTTCCATAGGTGCAACCACAACGGAGGGGTATCTGTTGAGAGGCCAGACAAACGAGTGGTTCCTGAAGATGGGCAGCAGGCTTTTCAGTAGTTGCAGGGACAACAGTCTGGATGATTGACTGATCTGGCCTTGCAACACTAACCAAAACGGCCTTCCTGTGCTGGTACTGCGAATGACTGAAAGCAAGGGGAAACTACAGCCGTAATTTTTCTCGAGGGCATGCAGCTTTACTGTATGGTTAAATGATGATGACGTCCTCTTAGGTAAAATATTTCGGAGGTAAAATAGTCCCCCATTTGGATCTCCGAGTGGGGACTACTCAGGAGGATGTCATTATCAGGAGAAAGAAAACTGGCGTTCTACAGATCGGAGCGTGGAATGTCAGACCTCTTAATCGGGCCGGTAGGTTAGAAAATTTAAAAAGGGAAATGGATAGGTTAAAGTTAGATATAGTGGGAATTAGTGAAGTTCGGTGGCAGGAGGAACAAGACTTTTGGTCAGGTGAATACAGGGTTATAAATACAAAATCAAATAGGAGTTATGCAGGAGTAGGTTTAATAATGAATAGGAAAATAGGAATGCGGGTAAGCTACTACAAATAGCATAGTGAACGCATTGTTGTGGCCAAGATAGACACGAAGTCCATGCCTACCACAGTAGTACAAGTTTATATGCCAAATAGCTCCGCAGATGACGAAGAGATTGATGAAATGTATGATGAAATAAAAGAAATTGTACAGATAGTGAAGGGAGACGAAAATTTAATAGTCTTGGGTGACTGGAACTCGATAGTAGGAAAAGGAAGAGAAGGAAACGTAGTAGGTGAATGTGGAATGGGATTAAGGAATGATAGAGGAAGCCACCTGGTAGAATTTTGCCCAGAGCATAACTTAATCATAGCTAACACTTGGTTCAAAAATCATAAAGGAAGGTTGTATACATGGAAGAAGCCTGGAGATACTGGAAGGTCTCAGATAGATTATATAATGGTAAGACAGAGATTCAGGAACCAGGTTTTAAATTGTAAGACATTTCCAGGGGCAGATGTGAACTCTTATCACAATCTATTGGTTATGAACTGTAGATTAAAACTGAAGAAACTGCAAACAGGTGGAAATTTGAGGAGATGGGATCTGGATAAACTGAAAGAACCAGAGGTTGTAGAGAGCTTCAGAGAAAGTATTAGGAAACGATTGACAAGAATGGGGAAAAGAAATACAGTAGAAGAAGAATGAGTAGCTTTGAGAGATGAAATAGTGAAGGTGGCAGAGGATCAAGTAGGTAAAAAGATGAGGGCTAATAGAAATCCTTGGGTAACGGAAGAGATATTGAATTTAATCGATGAAAGGATAAAATATAAAAATGCAGTAAATGAAGCAGGCAAAAAGGAATAAAAATGTCTCAAAAATGAGATCGACAGGGAGTGTAAAATGGCTAAGCAGGAATGGCTAGTGGACAAATGTAAGGACGTAGAGGCTCATATCACTAGGAGTAAGATAGATACTGCCTATAGGAAAATTAAAGAGACCTTTGGAGAAAAGAGAAGCACTTGCATGAATATCAAGAGCTCAGATGGAAACCCAGTTCTAAGCAAGGAAGGGAAAGCAGAAATTTGGAAGGAATATATAGAGGGTCTATACAAGGCCGATGTTCTTGAGGACAATATTACAGAAATGGAAGAGGATCTAGATGAAGATGAAATGGGAAATACGATACTGCGTGAAGAGTTTGACAGAGCACTGAAAGACCTGAGTCGAAACAAGGCCCCAGGAATAGACAACATTCCATTAGAACTACTGACAGCCTTGGGAGAGCCATCCAGACAAAACTCTACCATCTGGTGAGCAAGATGCATGAGACAGGCAAAATATCCTCAGACTTCAAGAAGAATATAATGATTCCAATCCCAAGGAAAGCAGGAGTTGAAAGTTGTGAAAATTACCTAAGTATCAGTTTAATAAGCCACAGCTGCAAAATACTAACACAAATTCCTTACAGACGAATGGAAAAACTGGTAGAAGCCGACCTCGGGGAAGATCAGTTTGGATTCCGTAGAAATGTTGGAACACATGAGGCAATACTGACCCTACGAATTGTCTTAGAAAATAGATTCAGGAAAGGCAAACCTACGTTTCTAGCATTTTTAGACTTAGAGAAAGCTTTTGACAATGTTGATTGGAATACTCTCTTTCAAATTCTGAAGGTGGCAAGGGTAAAATACCGGGAACGAAAGGATATTTACAATTTGTACAGAAAAAGATGGCAGTTATACGAGTCGAGGGGCACGAAAGGGAAGCAGCGTTTGGGAAGGGAATGAGACAGGGTTGTAGCCTATGCCCGATGTTATTCAATCTGTATATTGAGAAATCAGTGAAGGAAACAAAAGAAAAATTCAGAGTAGGAATTAAAATCCATGGAGAAGAAATAAAAACTTTGAGGTTCGCCGATGACATTGTAATTCTGTCAGAGACAGCAGAGGACCTGGAAGAGCAGCTGAACGGAATGGACAGTGTCTTGAAAGGAAGATATAAGATGAACATCAACAAAAGCAAAACGAGGATAATGGAATGAAGTCGAATTAAATCTGGTGCTGCGGGGATTAGATTAGGATATGAGATGCTTAAAGCAGTAGATGGGTTTTGCTATTTGGGGAGCAAAATAACTGATGATAATCGAAGTAGAGAGGATATAAAATGTAGACTGGCAATGGCAAGGAAAGCGTTTTTGAAGAAAAGAAATTTGTTAACATCAAGGTTAGATTTAAGTGTCAGGAAGTCGTTTCTGAAAGTATTTGTATGGAGTGTAGCCTTTTATGGGAGTGAAACGTGGACGATAAATAGTTTAGAATAGAAGAGAATAGAAGCTTTCAAAATGTGGTGTTACAGAAGAATGCTGAAGATTGGATGGGTAGATCACATAACTAATGAGGCGGTATTGAATAGAATTGGAGAGGAGTTGGGGCACAACTTGACTAGAAGAAGGGATCGGTTGGTAGGGCATATTCTGAGACATCAAGGGATCACCAATTTAGTATTGGAGGGAAGTGTGGAGGGTAAAAATCATAGAGGGAGACCAGGAGATGAATACACTAAACAGATTCAGAAGGATGTAGGTTGCAGTAGGTACTGGGAGATGAAGAAGCTTGCACAGGATAGAGTAGCATGGAAAGCTCCATCAAACCAGTCTCTGGACTGAAGACCACAACAACAACAACAACAATTTGAATTTTTATATATAATTGTATCGCCTATACAACAGTAACCACCAGAATTAGGCAGGGCAGTTGTCAAGACATGACTTCAAATTCGAGAGAACAGAATTTGCTCCATCCTGATCATGTTTTCCATGGATTTCTTAAATCATTTTAGGCAACTGGTGGCACACTTCTTGGATCAAGGCCTCAGCTGACCAGACTCGTGTCCTCAAAAACATGTTTGTGTATTTATATACTCAGCTATGTATTTTCATGGTATTATAATGACAAATCCTGTATCGTTGTGAGTTGATCTCTGGGTGAATAAAAACACAAATAAATTGCATTATGGGGCTTCACTGAAGGGATAAAAGCGAAGACTGAGGCAACTCGTGCTGAATCTGAAACTTATTTAAATATTTTCCAAACTCAGAGATACGAAATCATGCAAACAACGAAAATTAGACATTGCATTCACCTTTTAGTATCTGCCGGTTTTCTTACAGCCAGCAAAAGTTATCTGAATTGTTGTTACATTTATAATCAGCATAGATCCACAAGAGTAACACATCAAAGTACAAGAAAAGCTAACTGGCAAATAGCTTGAGTAACAGGATCTTCGAGTATTAAACGCAGAACATATCTTGTGCTTTTCAGATTGTGCAGAGGCCTAAACGTTTGCCTGTTTGTAGTCATTTTTTAACACAGTCACACAGTACGACTACTACTGTATTTATCATCGAATTTATAACTGTTTCCCATGTAACTCTTACAACCTAAAAACAAAAAAACCACAATACTGTGAATTTATAGGACATAAAATTAATAGAAAGAAACTTTTTTCATCAATAAACAAAAATCATGCTAACTGTTATAGCATCAAAATGATCTGTAGTTAAATTCCGTCAAGAAATTGCAGGTTGCATGTAAGGTGCACATATCAATATACATCACATAACAAATCCATCCAAATCTCTTCCCTGACACTACATCAAAATGCAAGTGTATACATATATATAATAACTTCATTTATCTCCATAATTGGCACAAGGAATTACATCCACAATAAGACTTAAAATTGTCGTCCCCAGTCACAAAGAAGGACACACAGGGTTTTGTCATACTCATTCAAATTCGATCACTGCCATAGTCAGTGTCTTCAGTCTCGAAAGGTGTTCCATAAACAGGGTTTTCAACATAATTCTGCAAGTAGAAATGAAGTAGAGTTAAATCAGGCAAACAAGCTGACCACATTACAACATTCCTCTTTCTTCTCACCTTTCTCACACAGATGTTCATAAACAAGATTTATTGCATTAAAAGTTTTTCCTTTCCTACAGTTTCTGCTGATTTTGTTGGTGACAAGTGGACAAGACGTTCAACAACCAGCATTGTGACAATCTACTATGTTGGAACAAATCGATGGAATGAACCAGTTGGATGATCTTCTGAAGAAGCCACTTGAAAGATTTTATTTAATTCACTACGTGCAGGAAGTGAAACAGTAATTATTCATTTGTTCATTTGGTTGATTTTTTTTTTTTTGGAGGAAGTGTAGCAATAAAAGGAAAAACTTTTAAAGGTTCACTGTAAACTGACGTTTATAAAAACTCTTTGTAATACGTTTTGTTGCTGAGTAGTTCATATCTTGTGAATAAATGGTAGAATAGAATATGGAATAAACCGTTCTTACACCAAACTGTGTTAGTCGAACTTAATAACTGTGCAACGAAGTTAAGATCTGAGCTAGCAGAAAGTCTTTTTCCAGTAGAAGTACCCTGACATTAAAATCATTAAACATATGTACAGAGATGTTATTTTAAATTAACATTTGGTGTGCCAAGGTTGGATTTACATTCCTGTAACATCAATTTTCTATGTAGATGGCTAGTGCAGATTTTGCTGAAGGAATTATAAAAGCTGAAATGGAAAGTGCAGTTCACCATGCTAATGCTGAAGCAGCATATGAACCATATGTTGCTGATACTGCAAGAAGCTTAACAATGCATAATATTGTGACTTTTTGTACTGATCCTCATAAACTACTCTTCTGTAACACTGTCGCATGATTCTGCCACACTTTGTCAACTGCAGTGACCTTTTTACAACCTGAAAATGTGTAATACTGATAGCAACTCTACTTTCAGGTGTTTCTGACCAAAAACTGCCAGAAGAGGCTTAGTGGTGATATTTTCATACTTTCTGAAGTAAGGTCTCATATATTTCAATCCGCTCAGTGACGGTGAGGTTCAGAATATGGTAATCTGTACTGACAGCAATACTTGGCAGAACTACACGTGGTGGATGGTTTTCTTTCCATAAGTTGGTCATCTGTAAATATTTCATTGTTTTAGACCAGAAATTCTTCTTTATAGGGCGTAGTTTCCTAGAGTGTGATATGGTCTTTGTGCTTACAATGAGAGACAGAAATCCCTGCCTATACATCACTCATGACTGGATTCCAGTCACTGCCAATGCTGGGGGCAACGGATTCCCTTTTATCGAAGATGGAAACAGAGGATCTTAGTTATCATAGTGCTTTAGACCAATGGTTGCACAGACGTTCATTCACAATAAGTGAATACATCTGGCTGAAAATTGATCTGACAGTCCTACAACACAAAGGGAAGAAATTTCATAATATCTTGCAGCTGTGTGTTTTTCAAAGCATTGCAAAGAAGCTGGGAGGTACTGGGAAAAGATATTTGCAGGAATTTCAGTTTTCTCTGTCTTGATTTATTTATTTTTGTATTTATTTATCCGAAATGGTAGAGCTAGTGATACTGGCACAGCTCTGTGCCGTCGTAATCCAAGATGTTGATTCAAGATGGCAGACATTTAAATACTAATATAGCCTGCATGATCGTCATATCTTCCCCAAACCCTATGACATCAGAATACAAGATGGTGGACTTACTGGCACAGCTTTCATGGCTGTCAGATCACTTCTGCCAAGTATTGAAACCAGTACTGTGATTTGTTGGATACTGGTACAGCCTGCTTGGTTGTCAGATTCTTTGTGCTAAGTATAAAAGCCAAGATAGTGACTTGTTGGATACTAGCACAGTCTACATGATTATCACAACAATTAAAGCTAGTGGATCTGCATGGATGTCAGATTTCCCAGGTCAATGCACACCTAGCAAGGTTGCTGTGTCAATTGTCCTAAGTACAGAATCCAGTCCTAAATTTAGAATGGTGGGAAATTACAAAAAAAAAACATTAGTTTTCCTCCATCTGCACACACCACTACTAGCTGGATAGCTGTACTGGGTCAGCGATGGCCCACCTGCACACACCATCACCAGTAAGTTTACACATGAGTGCAAGATGATGCCACAACCGGCAGCCACACCAAATCCACCACCTCAGCTGCCCCTGCAGACCACAAACACCGAATCCTAAGTTTAGAACCCAAGACCACACTTATGCTAAACGTAAATTGGCGGGAAATTCCCTCTCTGTACCACTGTCAACACCAACTCTGTCTCTAGACAAATGACAAATCCTCAAGTTTAGAATCCAAAAGGCAATATGTCCTATGTTTAAAATTGCTGAAAATTTAAAATAACCAATACCCTACACAGACGTTCTGTAGGGAAATTCAAAAATTCAGGCACATTAGCCCTCTCAGATAAATTGACATATGGCTCAGGAGCCAATAAAAATACAGTCAGGTATTACACATGGAAAATTCGCCACAAAAAATTAATAAGAAAGATTGGTAACAGCTATGTCACTAGCCATTCCTCGCAGATGTGAAGCTATACACGTCAGACATGTATTAGGCACATCAAGAACAAAATACGTTTCTCTGAAGTGACAAGTCGATAGATGACATCAAACCTATATAAATATAGACCTCTCAAAGAATAACAATTACACAAGAATAGAGCTCGGTTACAATGTGCTGCTAGACACTTCGTGACATGAAGTCAGCTACCATCAGCTGGTGAAGAGATGTTTAACATACTGTTTCACAGTAGGCTGCAGTACATCTGTAAACAGATTTCTGATACACGACTCATGCATATCAACTGTTGGGTTAGCTCCAGGTATCTGCCAGAGGTGCTCTACGGTACAGGTATGCTCTCTGCCAACTTGTCTCATGCAGTGCCGCCGCAATCCAGCTAGGTACAGAGTAACGATACTTCTACAGCCCATAATCTAGAGTGGTTAAACCTTATAAACGCTTAAAAAATCTCATACATACTCCAAAAAATATTCTATGGTGCTTACAGTGATATAATGGATTGTTAATGTTTTGAAATGAACCTTACTGAAAATAAAAGACAGGAAAACACAAAATGGGACAATCCAGACTATATCTTCAACTGCTGTAGTCCTGTCTTCCGAGTTGCGAGTAATATTTCGGCATATTGCTAATTTTTACTTCTTTATCGTCTAACTACTACTGAATGAAACACAATTTTCGCACCAAATTGTCACAAACATAACCAAGAAATGTAGTTTAGTTTTTACATCGTTTAGTGAAATGCTTTGTTTGAATAGATGGTAAAGAGTCCAACTTTGTGTTGGAGTTAGGCGACATTACAGGCATCTGAGGGATCAAATATTCCAGCTGATTAACATGCAGTCAAGATGGTCAAGATGAAAGTGGACACTTCATGAGCATTAATTGGGAGCAGCCAAAACACTATACCCACTGGCTTAATGACATTTTCATATACATTTTACATACTGTACAGTGAC
This sequence comes from Schistocerca nitens, assembly GCF_023898315.1. NCBI lineage: Eukaryota > Metazoa > Arthropoda > Insecta > Orthoptera > Acrididae > Schistocerca > Schistocerca nitens. The sequence continues at coordinate 817,328,469 of NC_064614.1, forward strand.
AATTCAGCATGACACAAGCCCATAATAGATTTCTGGAGATACACTCCTGGAAATGGAAAAAAGAACACATTGACACCGGTGTGTCAGACCCACCATACTTGCTCCGGACACTGCGAGAGGGCTGTACAAGCAATGATCACACACACGGCACAGCGGACACACCAGGAACCGCGGTGTTGGCCGTCGAATGGCGCTAGCTGTGCAGCATTTGTGCACCGCCGCCGTCAGTGTCAGCCAGTTTGCCGTGGCATACGGAGCTCCATCGCAGTCGTTAACACTGGTAGCATGCCGCGACAGCGTGGACGTGAACCGTATGTGCAGTTGACGGACTTTGAGCGAGGGCGTATAGTGGGCATGCGGGAGGCCGGGTGGACGTACCGCCGAATTGCTCAACACGTGGGGCGTGAGGTCTCCACAGTACATCGATGTTGTCGCCAGTGGTCGGCGGAAGGTTCACGTGCCCGTCGACCTGGGACCGGACCGCAGCGACGCACGGATGCACGCCAAGACCGTAGGATCCTACGCAGTGCCGTAGGGGACCGCACCGCCACTTCCCAGCAAATTAGGGACACTGTTGCTCCTGGGGTATCGGCGAGGACCATTCGCAACCGTCTCCATGAAGCTGGGCTACGGTCCCGCACACCGTTAGGCCGTCTTCCGCTCACACCCCAACATCGTGCAGCCCGCCTCCAGTGGTGTCGCGACAGGCGTGAATGGAGGGACGAATGGAGACGTGTCGTCTTCAGCGATGAGAGTCGCTTCTGCCTTGGTGCCAATGATGGTCGTATGCGTGTTTGGCGCCGTGCAGGTGAGCGCCACAATCAGGACTGCATACGACCGAGGCACACAGGGCCAACACCCGGCATCATGGTGTGGGGAGCGATCTCCTACACTGGCCGTACACCACTGGTGATCGTCGAGGGGACACTGAATAGTGCACGGTACATCCAAACCGTCATCGAACCCATCGTTCTACCATTCCTAGACCAGCAAGGGAACTTGCTGTTCCAACAGGACAATGCACGTCCGCATGTATCCCGTGCCACCCAACGTGCTCTAGAAGGTGTAAGTCAACTACCCTGGCCAGCAAGATCTCCGGATCTGTCCCCCATTGAGCATGTTTGGGACTGGATGAAGCGTCGTCTCACGCGGTCTGCACGTCCAGCACGAACGCTGGTCCAACTGAGGCGCCAGGTGGAAATGGCATGGCAAGCCGTTCCACAGGACTACATCCAGCATCTCTACGATCGTCTCCATGGGAGAATAGCAGCCTGCATTGCTGCGAAAGGTGGATATACACTGTACTAGTGCCGACATTGTGCATGCTCTGTTGCCTGTGTCTATGTGCCTGTGGTTCTGTCAGTGTGATCATGTGATGTATCTGACCCCAGGAATGTGTCAATAAAGTTTCCCCTTCCTGGGACAATGAATTCACGGTGTTCTTATTTCAATTTCCAAGAGTGTATGTGGCAAGTTTATGATGACCTCATTACATTTTGTTTCGGTAATTATGATTTTAAATCATTCAGTCAAATGCATAGTATCCTTGAAAAGTTTGGGATAGATGTCAGTGAAATGTTTTTCTTCGAGAGCAGCACATATAGTAGAAAAGGAAGTAATTTGATGGTGTAGTTCTGACAAGTGGCAGTACTACCCATTGTGTTAACACTCGAGAGGACATGCCTGTGTATAAAGTGCGCCAATCACAAATAATGTTTTTAGACAATTCCATTGTTGTTTTACAATTGTGTGGCACTACCTGTTCCTTAATTTTTGCCTCAGTTAAGACAGTAACAAGTTGTGTTGTCATACATCCAACTGAGCAGCAGTAATACAAAATAAACAGCAAGTTAGGTAAGAAAAAATTTACGACCCATGCAAAAAATCACCCTGATTCCGAGCTAGCAGCACAACCCCCCAGTGAGTCAGCTGTCTATGAGATAATCTGTAGCGAAACAAGCGATTGATATTGATTTGATGCAACTGTGCCATTTAATGCTTCAAGTTGGTCATTACTGTGAGGTAACATTTGTGTGTGGCAACAGAGTGATACAACGAAAGGTTTATTTTTTTGTTTGGTTAAACTGTGATTTAGCTCAAACAAAGTCAGTTTATTTTATTGTCGTTTAATTAAACTAAAATTAAACTGTAACTTTGTTCATACATGTGTACTTTGGTAACAAAGTCCGCTACTCTTTACATGTGTACAAAACATGTCATGCATTTGCTCGTGTTATGAAAAATGGCGCACATACTTGAGGATTAAGGATGTCCCTGTTTCTATCACAGACTCAAAATCCTCACCATTAGGAAGCTGAAAGTTACGTACACATTTCTGATGAGTACTGGTGTTAGATGCTTTGATCTGGTGGATACACATCTGTAAGTACAATATAAACATCACGTTTCTTCACGATTTCTAAACAATTTCCAATGAATGCAGGTATGCATCCTTCAACAAGGTAAGACTATGGCTGGCGAAGGGTGTGGATGGTCATGATGAAGAAGTCTGTTATTGTGACTTACACTGGATTCCACATGCAGGGGTACAATTGTCAGCAGATGAAGTAGCGCTACAGCTTAATCTCTTAGGTTTCCAGAGGTATCTAACATTACATATTTACACAAATCCCTTGAACTTCACGTGGGGACTAATATCCAACAGAGGAATTCAGATCAGACGAATCTGATAGCTAAGACATCATAGTGAGTTCTCTATAAGCGACTGTAGCACATTTTATGACTTACACTAGAGTTAATTATAAGGGTGGTTGTGCAGGAAGGTAGCAAGGCAGATTCAGTAAGCTAGCGCAAATAGATTTAGACTATATATTCAGATAGATTTCTAACTATATGTATTTTCAGTGGCAGTGGTAGTAGTAGTAGTCATAGTAGCAGTAGTAGAAAGAGTAAGAGATCTAAACCATAGATTCTTAGCCACATGCGCCACTATCACAACACATTGGTTTGAGAGCTGGAAGTATTATTTTTTAATGAACACTGATTCTCGCTATTTTTCGGCCCTAATGTGACAAATATTGATGTACACTCCTGGAAATGGAAAAAAGAACACATTGACACCGGTGTGTCAGACCCACCATACTTGCTCCGGACACTGCGAGAGGGCTGTACAAGCAATGATCACACGCACGGCACAGCGGACACACCAGGACCCGCGGTGTTGGCCGTCGAATGGCGTTAGCTGCGCAGCATTTGTGCACCACCGCCGTCAGTGTCAGCCAGTTTGCCGTGGCATACGGAGCTCCATCGCAGTCTTTAACACTGGTAGCATGCCGCGACAGCGTGGACGTGAACCGTATGTGCAGTTGACGGACTTTGAGCGAGGGCGTATAGTGGGCATGCGGGAGGCCGGGTGGACGTACTGCCGAATTGCTCAACACGTGGGGCGTGAGGTCTCCACAGTACATCGATGTTGTCGCCAGTGGTCGGCGGAAGGTGCACGTGCCCGTCGACCTGGGACCGGACCGCAGCGACGCACGGATGCACGCCAAGACCGTAGGATCCTACGCAGTGCCGTAGGGGACCGCACCGCCACTTCCCAGCAAATTAGGGACACTGTTGCTCCTGGGGTATCGGCGAGGACCATTCGCAACCGTCTCCATGAAGCTGGGCTACGGTCCCACACACCGTTAGGCCGTCTTCCGCTCACGCCCCAACATCGTGCAGCCCGCCTCCAGTGGTGTCGCGACAGGCGTGAATGGAGGGACGAATGGAGACGTGTCGTCTTCAGCGATGAGAGTCGCTTCTGCCTTGGTGCCAATGATGGTCGTATGCGTGTTTGGCGCCGTGCAGGTGAGCGCCACAATCAGGACTGCATACGACCGAGGCACACAGGGCCAACACCCGGCATCATGGTGTGGGGAGCGATCTCCTACACTGGCCGTACACCACTGGTGATCGTCGAGGGGACACTGAATAGTGCACGGTACATCCAAACCGTCATCGAACCCATCGTTCTACCATTCCTAGACCGGCAAGGGAACTTGCTGTTCCAACAGGACAATGCACGTCCGCATGTATCCCGTGCCACCCAACGTGCTCTAGAAGGTGTAAGTCAACTACCCTGGCCAGCAAGATCTCCAGATCTGTCCCCCATTGAGCATGTTTGGGACTGGATGAAGCGTCGTCTCACGCGGTCTGCACGTCCAGCACGAACGCTGGTCCAACTGAGGCGCCAGGTGGAAATGGCATGGCAAGCCGTTCCACAGGACTACATCCAGCATCTCTACGATCGTCTCCATGGGAGAATAGCAGCCTGCATTGCTGTGAAAGGTGGATATACACTGTACTAGTGCCGACATTGTGCATGCTCTGTTGCCTGTGTCTATGTGCCTGTGGTTCTGTCAGTGTGATCATGTGATGTATCTGACCCCAGGAATGTGTCAATAAAGTTTCCCTTCCTGGGACAATGAATTCACGGTGTTCTTATTTCAATTTCCAGGAGTGTAGATGATATGTTAAAATCCAATCTTCCTCCCTATAAATGGGACAATTGAGACCTCCAAGCAGGACACAAAATTGTTTTGAGACTTAAAAAGTCTCCCTATCAGCAACATTTGCACTATTCATTGAGCTGCTAGCATGGCACAGTGCATCTCAGAAAGTGGTGTTACTCACTGCAACATACAAGATGAATGCAACTAGCAGTAAATATGTTGTTGTTGGCTTGGCATCAGACCATATGTTCAACATAGTTGTACTTTTTGAAAATCCATGATTTAGTAACGTTAAACTAGTGCTTTCAGATTGTGAATTGCATCAGGTATGTTAGAAATCTACAGAGATAACTGCAATGTCCAATGCTCAAACACCTGCAGTGTTACTGGACTGCCATACAATACCTGTTGGAGACTACTCAAGAAAAGAGAAAATTTACAGCAATGAGAATACTATACAGTCTACTCACCTTCAGGAATCTACATCCAGTAACTTGACATATGCTAGCTGAGCCATCCCGTGGGGACTGTATGGGTGTCCTTGGTGGTGGCTCTTGTGAATGGTCTCCATGGAAATTGTCTTGCATGGACTTAGAAGGCTTACCCATCAAAAAACTTGAGAAGAAATCTTTGCTACGGTTTTTGATGCATGATTTGCTTCAACACACAATACTTACTGATGTGTCGGCAGCTGGGCCAACACCTTGTAGATAGATGTGGCTTAAAAGGCACGCTAGACTAACGCAGACGGGCGTGAAGTACTGGAACAGGATACGTAATTAATGCTATGAAGAAAAGTACGTAGCTGGTATAATACTTATCTTTAATCAATCATTGTGGTACATCGCACAAAGGAGACTTTAATTACAATCACTGTAAGGCTAATGGCGCCTTGCTAGTTCGTAGCCATTAACTTAGCTGAAGGCTATTCTGTCTCTCGGCTAATGAGAGAGAAAGGCTTCGTACGTCTAGTCGCTAGCTCTGTCGTCCGTACAACTGGGGCTGAGTTCGAGTCAGTCTCTCGAGACCTGCCTTGTGGTGGCGCTAGGTTTGCGATCACACAGTGGCGACAAGCGGGTCCGACATGTACTACAGGACCGCGGCCGATTTAAGCTACCACCTAGTACGTGTGGTGTCTGGCTGTGACACCACACTTACAATGCATCAGCATCACTATATCACTATTTGGTATCTTAAGGAGAAATGTAAACATTTATCTGTGGCCAGGAGCATGTAAAAGAACTGTCAGTTGTCCATGCACAGCATACATACACATCTAGTGGAACAGTTGTTGTGTCAAAGGAACTTAGCTCATTTTTACCAAACATGTAACTTAAGACTTCAGCTATTTCATTGTCAGAGAATGAAAGGGCCATAACAGTTGTAACAAAACATCTCATTACAGCAAAAAACTGTAAAAGTACATAGCAATAAGTGGACTGTAAGGTCATGCTCTCTCACATGAAGAACTGTTCTAGTAAGTACATATGTCTCCTATGCATGGACAGTTATTCGTTTAAACTTGAGCTACAATTCTTCTACATGCTCCTGCCCATATGTAAACATTTCGAGTTCTTCCTTGAGACATGTCTGGACTGCCTCTTCATCTAGATTGCTGATCATGTAAATCATTCTAGTTGCCATTTGTATATTAGTAATCTTAACTGCACATTTCAGTCAACATGTATGAGGTCATTTGGTGAAATGAAACACAGTTGAGATAAATAAATAATCATTTCTTTTCACTTTTTTAAGTTTGGGATAACCTAGTGAGATATACAAATAAATGCAAATATTCACATAAATCTTCACCAATATCAGGTAGTGATGCTGATGTGCTACACATACTGTGTACTGAAGCACAACACCCATCGAAATTTGTAGCAGTCTGACATTTCAATAAAATCCATACACATAAGGCTACCACCAAAGGGGATCATACACCATACACTGGGTAACTGAGCTAGTATACAGACATCAAGGGTCTGAATATAAATTCATGAAATGAGTGCACTGCGTGGCATTCTCACTGTTGAAAATTTTCATTGTTTCTAAGTAGCCCCCAACACATACTGTATAGAAATCCAATAACACTGCTGGAATATGGACATTGAACATTGCTGTTATCTGTATTGAATTCAGACGTAATTGATACCATTTTTAGTCTGAAAGCGCAACTTTCATATCATTAAATCATGGACATTCAGTAATTACGACCACACTAAATTCAGGATCTGATGCTAAGCCTACAACAACACATTTACTGTCACTCTCATTCACCTTGTATGTTGCTGCGAATAACACCACAGTCTTACATGCTCTATCTACCGCTCATAGTGCTGATGTTAGTGATAGAGCAAACTCAAAGTCTGGCAACAATTCTGGATGCTGACTTCATTTTTGCTTTGCTCCAGTGTGTCAGCTGTACTGTGTGATTCTATTAACTCGATGATTGGTGCATATGTTGGGTATAAAGGAAACTCGAATTCTGGTAATAATTCTGTATCTTGCTGTGATAAATCAGGGAGTTGGTCAGCATGTTGAGTTGATTTCTGCTGCTGCTCAAATGTATCACACTGCACTGTCAGGGAGCAGTCATGCTCAAAATGAAATAATAAACAAAAACCATAAAAACACATACACATATCTATATACACATATTGAATAAAGATAATAATAATAACAGTAATAATAATAATAATAATAAAACGCTGAAAGGTATTAATACCTACATTCACCTATATGAACTTGTTTTTTATTCAGCTTGAGGGTTTTGGATCTCTGACAAATGGTTGTCTGCCTTTCACTAGGGTGTATTGAACACACTCATTGAGTCCGCATTAGGGTTAGTAAGCCTAGACACTGTATACGAGTGATAGGGGGTATACAACTACAGTAACAGGGAAACTGGAACAAATATTTTGGGCTGGTAACATTACAGACTTTCCCCAGGTCAGCCATCCTGATCATCATATTGCACTGTGATCTCATAGGTCTGTCATCATGGATTGTAATCTTGGATTTATGGACGTGACAATTTCCACTTGGCAGCATAGAAGAACCAAGTAGAATACAATTATGTAGGAACTATAGAGGTCTTTGGTGATAGCACAAGTCACTTGTGAAACTATGACATTGTCTCTATTAATAGCTTCATGTCAGTATAATTAATATGTGGGTACCACAGATCTTGCACCGATCTGTTGTGCTGGCTCTGTGCTAAAGCTCTCATGGAAATCCACAGTTCGCAGGTATTTGGTGAATTTTACTGTAACATAGTGGTGCCTTGGGTTATTTGTTATAATTTTTGCTGTAACATGCGCAATTTGTTACAATTTTTACTTTAAAGGAGTATTTTATTACAGTTTTTGATAAAATATGGAGTAGTTCGTTACAATTTCACTGTAAGATAGAGCCATTTGTTACAATTTTACTGTAGCTTTGGGCATTTTGTTACAATTTTACAATAACATGACTCAGATTGTTACAACTCAGCACTAACATGAGGGGTTTTCTTACGATTTTTGTTGTGATAGAAGGTTTTTGTTACAATTCACTTTGGCGTCAGGAATTTTGTTACAATTCAGCTGTAACATCAGGTGTTTCGCTACAATTATTTCTGTAAAATGGGGAGTTTTGTAAAAGATCACGTGTTAAGTGGTTCCTTTGATCAACAGGTACATTGGTGAATTTCCCCCACAATCCTGACTCATGTAACATATCCAAAGCCTGAAATTCAAGTGAAATATTTCACAGCAGCCTTCTTAAAATCAGGCTCCCCACAAGCTGTAATAGTTCTAAGTTCTATGAGTGTTAAAAATATTTTATCACAGTAGAACATATTTCGATATCCCTCAAAACAGCCAAAATTCCAACACTTTTTCATGCTCTGTCACTTCACCATTCATCTCCAGACACTCGTAAACTTGACAGGCAGAAGACTTCAAGCATATTGACCCTTGTTGAAGGAATGATATTAACATTAATCAGAAAAAAGATTTAGAAATCCTATGCAAGCTTGTACATCATAAAAAGAAGTCTCATTATCCCACCAATCGACAATCATTAGAACCAATCATGTGGCATTCACACTTTGAGGTTCTTCCACTGTCATCATTTAGTAATCTGCAGGATTTGTTAATGTTTTATGATAAAGTAAAACACTTGCAAAGAATGATGTGTATAAGTGAATTTTACTGAATCGAAATTGTTCGTAATACAGGCACACCAGTGAGACCCAATGCTGGGATTAATATATGCAGTGAAATGATTACCTCTATGAAATATTGTGGCCCTAGCAGGGACTCGTAATGTTGGGAATTTGCATTTTATCATTTAAAAACATTAAATGTGGTAAGAAACTCAAGATTTAAATGAACTCTGTGTTTGAATCACAAAGCATCCAAAGCAATCATTAAATTACTAAATTTACAATCACAGAATTAATCACGACAACAACAAAACTGGAATTAATGGTTGGCAAAATTGCTTGATGGCATTGGAAATGTTTAGTAATATTATATCTGACTTTGTGAAATGTATCTCAACTTGACTACATAGAAACAAGGATGCATTTATGAACATGGGACAGTGAACTCTATCGGAATCTGAACTTCAAACTCTTGACTGACCTAAAATGCTAGAGCTGGGAGCTACGCTCAGCATAATTTTGGCTGTAAAATAAGCAGAGTGGAGACATTGTATCTTGCTGCCATGAAGTTCGACATGAGCATCACTCAGCCAAAGCCTCGAACATTGGACCCCTGTTGGCTCCTCCAGCTGAGAGCGCAGTCTGTGGACTAGCGATGTGTTCAGCGCCAAGACCAGAGACGAAGTCCTTCTTTCTAGTTCAGTAAATAACTAATTGCTCTCATCTTCCCATAAAAATACTCGACCACCAATCCTGTCTAAAGTTACATTGGTCCACCAATTGAGTAATTGTTTCTTGAACATAATATCCAACGAAGCAGAGGCAAGCTGTGAAAAGACCAATGATCTCAGTTTCCTCCCCTCTTTACTAAACAACTTCCCACTATGTGTTACATCCTCCTAACGCCACTTCTATTTCACCAATCAGTGCACCCTCAGCCATCACTTAGCCTCACATTACTAGCCTTGAGGAGAGTTAAAAAGCTGTGCTCGACGCTAGCCACCAACTCTGCAGCATCTTCTGAACCTGTAGTACATGTGTTTTGGAAAGCTGGGAAATATTCATCTGCTGAAAGCATTGTCCTTAACAAGGTCTGAGCATGTACTTCCTGCTAGTATAGTTTTGTCATCTGGAACGAATGCTTTCAGTTTGGCCATCCAAAGTGGATAAATTGCAAATCAGGCTAGCACTAGCTTGATGCTGGCTGAGGCAACTTCCCTCAAGACAATACTAGAGCATCTACACCTGGCAATCCCCTGTCCACATACCTTGATTCATTTAGCTGAGTCTCTCTACACATCGCCCGCTCCATAACTATCTCGCTCCTCTCTTCCACAACCCACCCAGAAAACCAATTAATATGGTGCACGCAAAATGCCGTGGCCGCTAGATGCGCAGTCGGGTGGGGAAGCATGGGGAGAGTGGCAGTGGTAGCGGGTCGCTCAGAGTGCTGGAGGGGAAGTGCCATTCTAAACTTGAAGCGTATGCTTATATTTTTTGTAAGTATATGCATGGTGACCAAAAAGATCTACTATCACCTCTGCTTTCGTTAGTATCTAAAAAGAATTCCTCCAAAAACGCACCAATTTATTTTTGCCTGGCTTGTTAACCATTTGTAGCTTTCAGAGAAGCGCCATGAGAGGCGAATTTTGAGTAAAACTTACACATTTCTCTGGCTGACATGTCAAATTTACTTCTTTTGCCAAAAAACAGCGGAGTTTACACTGTCTTAGTTCACTAACATGTTGTGCAGACACAGCTGCGAGAGAATTCTGAAAATATGGTTTATGCCTAATGTTTCACGTAAATCGATGGTCCTTAAAAATTACATACTTTCACTGGAAAAGTCTGTAGTTATTAGAATAACATGGTAGATAATGAAGTTTTAAACAATTATGTCATGGTAAAATACTCTCCTTTTTGCATGCTACCATTTGCCAAAATCACATTTCGATATCTGAAACCGTTTGTGAGACATAAGGCTTTATCGCTTATGCGGCGCGATCGCAAATGAGTTTGTTAGTTCAGATTAATTTTCTCGAGATAGGTGACAGATTGATACCTCTGCCCAAGTTCAAAGCAAAATTCTATATGTTAGCTAAATTTCATACTCAACAATATATTATGCACCAAATGGAAAAGCACAACAGCCTCTATTTTTCATTGCACATTTTTTCAAATTTCGCACAGTATTTACTTTTATGTAAGTATTACAATAACTATGACCATTAAAGGAATGATGGGCAGGTCATCTTGAACCTAACACGTTAAACTATCAGTAAAGGAAAAATGAAATTTTTTACCGAATAGTTTCTGTAAAATCGTTTGAAAAGGACTGCAGGGTGCAGCCGCGATTCTGTCATTGCTGACTGCCAAAAGGTGGAAAACACTTATTGGTCTCCCCTTCTGAACAAACGAATGAACCCACCCAGCGCTTTGGACGCAAACCAGTCACTTCGCATTGGCCACTGTATGACCTATATATTCAGTACTGTATTAGAGTAATGAATTTAGAAAGAGGAAATTAAAACAGTGCACACAGTTACTGTAATCTCATTAATCCATCTAAACTAGCTCAACTCTCTTCCAGTCACTCTACTAACCATAAATAAATGAAAAGAGATGAGCCACATGCTTACTACTTTTCAGCATATCTTACTTGCACAAAAATTTTGTGCAGGCAGTGTCCATCTAAGGAAAGGTAATAAGCTTCAAACGCAAATTTTAGATGAGCTGTACCCTGTGAGGTCGGGAAGTTTGTATAGATGACAACCATTATCATTGGCTGAACAATGGGCAAATCAAGTAGGTATCTTTGCTAACAACTACATGGAAATAAAGGTTCTATAAATCTAAAGAAAACACATTCATCCACAGGAAAACCATAGAAAAATAGAACTTTATTATTTCTGATATTACGTCTCAGAATAAAAGTGTAGAGATCGTAAAAGATCTATTAGCTGAATATTTAAGTAATCATAATCAGGATGAAACTGAAAAGATGTTCTATACAAATACTGTTTGTCATACATAACTTAACTCAAAACACATAAACCCGTCACTTTGACACTTGTATAAAAATTCTTCAGTTGTATGCTTATAGCTAACCATATTTTCAGCTCTCTAGAAATAATAAACACAATACCTCAAAACTAATGAAACACATAAATCTAATAAGAGGTATCTGAAACCACTGAATGTGTAAATTAATCTGCTTTGATAATGACAGCAAAAGATAACCAGCATTAAACATATTGTGTTATTACTTGCAAACGTTGTGCAATATTCCTAGGATAAACTAACATTCTATACTGTGATATTAAGTGTAAGCATAAAACAAAAGAAACAAAACTATGCTCTCATTCTTATCTTTGCAGTTCCATAGCTCTGAGTCCAAACTTAGTGCATATATTTGATATCGTAATGACAATAGTTGAGTATAAGCCATAAATCATTGCTACCACAGAAAGAGAAACTTAAGTACACACATCATGTAAAATATGACAAATTAGTGATAGAAAAATGAAATTCTGCTGGAGCAAAATACAAACGATACTGAACATGAATCTGGGCTGAGAATGAAGATTCTACATCGTCACATGACGCATTCACTTTGTAACACAAGAGGGGAGGGGAGCTTTCAAATTGTCACCAAACGTTCTGGAGAAAGGCGTGGATCACTGCTCCAAGTATTCAAATGATGACAGGTCTGTTGGTTCTCTTCTCTTAGGTATAGGTTTGAAGGTAACATATGCTTATGGTCAAAATGGAGTGTTTGTAGCTCCACCCAGAGGTCAGTGTACTACTAATGGATGTTTGTCATTCTGTGGTTGTCAAATCGATTGTACGATAACAGGGAGGTCCTAATGGCTCCATCGAGAGCTGAATAGATTTTAATTGTGGTATAGCAGGAACGTCTATATACTGCTGTCCATGGGTTTAGACCAATGTGGATATGTTGATCAATACCAACTGCTATGGACGATAGCATCTGGGTGTTCTTCCTTCGAGAAGAAATTATAAATGAACAGTGGATATGTAGCACAGTACTGCAAAGTGGTACAGACTGGCTGTGTTGTAAATCTCTCATGAGGAGGAAAAGTGTATCAGTTCATCAAATTTTAACGTAGTCCCTTTGTGTAAGAAGGGCTCTAGAGAAACTATATTTTCTAGTGTCCAGAAAGTGGACATGACAAGTAACCTTGTCACTCTTAGCACAAGAGATTTCTCGTTTAAGCATCAACACCTGCAGCATCTCAACTTATGGTATAACTGTGCTTTGATGGAAAAGCAAGCCCTGAGCTGTGCAGTTCCTTAACTCCAGAACCCTGGGACAATCCACCAGATGAGCCAGTGTCCCGCTGTTCCACCTTTCATTCTTCAGTTGGCAGCAAAAGTGGATGAACCACTGTAACTAATTGCCATCTGCCGACCTTCTGCCCCACTGTCAGTATGTTGGCGGCCATTGCCAACACGTGGGTCCATCTCTCCTCACTCCCTGGCCAAGTCTCCATCTCATCCTAGCTCCATGCTCGTGACTGCACAATTTTCGCAATCAGATCGACAACAAAATTGTCCTAATACAACAATTATTATAACAAATTTTAAAATTTCCATTAGTTTCTTTACAAATACAAACTTCAGAAATGAATTAAACATCCTTTTGCTCTATTTGCAGTAATGCAATTGAAGCATTAAAGGAAATTAAGTCACACAGCCCTGCATAATGCTAATTTCTCTATAAATTTTAAAAGCAGGTAAACATCCCTCAGCTTGTTTCCAGTGATAACAATTATAAAGTTGGTAAAGTTATTTTGTGGGCAGTATTCATGACACATTCTTTCCATTATGGCATATTGCTCTTCTTCTGTTACTAAAAAACAATATCGACAAACTTCGAGTTGTAGAGGATGACTTGAGGAACAAATTGAGTTTAGGAACCTGTGCTTGGAAACGCCATTCAGTGACACTGTTACGTAGAAAGGCCTTGTCTCCTGTGAATTCAACGCTCTGTTGCCTTGATGGGTGATGGTTTCTGACGCTGGTTTCCAACCACAGTTTATTTTTCTCCTTATTACGAAAAACATTGCAGATTTTGGAGGGTTCCAGGGGAAAAATAAACTGTGGATGGAAATCTATGTCCCATACCGTCATCCAACAGGACAGCAGAGCATCAAGTTCATAGCAGACAAGGCCAGTTCATGCAGCAGCTAGCTGCACCATCTCACTGCGAGACTTACTGCCTACAGTCCGTCAGCATACAAAGTCACGTTTGCTGCCGAAGGGGTGGTCTAATTCCAGGGGCTGGCGCCTCTGAATTCAAAGCTCTGTAGCGGTTGGAATTGTATATTTGTAACTAATGCTTGTATGTTTTCTTTTTCATGAATCAACTTCATTTTTGGAGTATAATGAAAATTCATGGCTGCTACGAGAAAACTAATGGAACTATAGTACAATAATTGATGTGATTGGCGAGAAAGCTGACACGAAGCTGAAAAACGGAAATAAGATCCGGTTAACACCATGATATCTATCGCTTTTGCTTATGTAGTCTGCAAGACATTGATTGAAAAATTCATGATCAAACTTAACTTTTGCCATATATTATGTAGTTTGCAAACCTGTAGTTGCAATAGTCATTTTTGCTAAAAGCTGTAATGAGATGGCTAGTTTTAAGCTATGTCTGCACAAGATGGAAACAAGTGATAGTGTATCGGTACTGTTTTAGTTTTGAGCATCTATCTCGTCATCTCGCTACTCCAACAATTGATCTCTGCATAACTTATGTAGTGTTGGCAGAAGAGCCAACACCGTGTTGCTAGAGGAGGCCGAAATGCACGCGTTTAAATACACGCAGACTGGCGTGAGGTCTGGAACAGGACAATGTCTTGAGAATTGCAATAAAGTACGAAAATCTTGTAATACTTAACTTTAATCCACAATCGGTGTACATCTCTCTTGACTGTACATGCTTCATTAGATAAATATCAATTGAATACGGCGCCTTGCTAGGTCGTAGCAAATGACGTAGCTGAAGGCTATGCTAACTATCGTCTCGGCAAATGAGAGCGTAATTTGTCAGTGAACCATTGCTATGAACGTCGGCTGTACAACTGGGCGAGTGCTAGTACGTCTCTCTAGACCTGCCGTGTGGCGGCGCTCGGTCTGCAATCACTGACAGTGGCGACACGCGGGTCCGACGTATACTAGCGGACCGCGGCCGATTTAAAAGCTACCACCTAGCAAATGTGGTGTCTGGCGGTGACACCACAACTTACGTAAATTATTTATTGTGTGTTGGCGCGTGTTTTATGCCTAAACATAGTTACAACATTTGTTATGACGAAAATAGGAAAATTTGACAATATGCATTCCACAGATGGTAATAATGTAGAGACAAATGTAGACGGCTGTAATAATGTCACCTATCGGACTAACTCAGAATCAGTAGATACAATTTTGGAGGCAGAAGCTAATATTCAAGGACATGCAGAGGAACAAATTCCTCCAACAACAATAGATCTCTTTGCGGTAGTGCTGATATGACGAATGCACACGATGAAGCCCTTGCTGCTCTTATAAAAAATACCTTAGCCACAAAATGAAATACTTGTCTATTTAGAGGAGCCTCATAAATTACTAATTTGAAAGAGGCATATAAAGGTCTACCAGAAGTTGTTTCACAATTAGCTAAATATATTAAAACTTCACAAACTGCACAAAAGACGATGGAAAACACTGTGACGCAACTAACTCAACGTGCTGAAAATTCGTCCCTAGGACCAGAGACAGTGTTGCAAAACCGGCTAGATGAGCGTGGTGAGAGACTAAACAATGAAATTACTAAGTGGTTACAGCAAAAGGACGAAGTGCTCAAAGGCAAAATTAATTTAGAATGTAAAGGAGCTATTCAACGCGCAGGGAGTGAAGCAGTTGCCGAACTCGGCACAGCAAAGCAAACCCTCCGTTCTGAAACAGACAGCATAAAACATATGCTACAACACGATCTTCCCGAATGGCGATACAAAGTTTTGACACAAGTCATGAAAGGGTGTCGTGCCTCTGAAAGAATACATCAGCTGCAACGCAACACTCCTACATTAGATACACAAAATGCAGTACACAAAGTTCTGGACCATATTACGGAGCCTATCAACCAGCTAGTCCCAAAGAGCCACACACACATGAGGCGATGGGAGCAGCTCCACCTTTAACAGGAATTTTTCTCGAACGAAGTCTGCTAAACCACCTCAGTTTCAGGTTTTCATACTGGACAAGAAACATGTCCACCCGGTGGTATTTGTCCGTTCATTCCGGAATGTACTGCATAGATCTTGGAATGAGAGGCACAGGATCCAATTTGTGGCTTCTCACATACAAGGAGATGTGCCTTATGGGCAGTCGAGGTAGAAAATTGCGTAACCTATGACCAATCTGAGAAAGTCTTTGTGGCAAACTATTGGTCAGTTGATGTACAAGAGTGCATACGAAAAGGCGTTCAGCCCAGAGGTCTAGAACCCGAAACAGAGTAGACTGAGAAAACACTTCGAAAAATATATTAACAAGGTACAGGGATGAACCTGAGACTCAAAAAGAAGTGCTGCATATCTTAAAGACGAAACTGCCTGTAAACACACGAGGAAAGCTGATCACTGTACCGGATATAATCTTGAATATTTCCTCTCAGTGCTAGACACAAATGATTTCATTCAGGAAGACGCAAAAAGCAGTGCTGGCAACAATGCGCCACAGTTCGCACAATAGTAGCGCCACAACGGCTGGTCGCGGAACAACAGAGTCACGCCGTAAGCTGGCCAAATTAATGAAAACAATAATGGAAATATGCAAGGCGAACAACCATTTTTTTCTATGTTAGCGCTTCAATAACAATAATCGGTATCATCTCAGATATCAAAGCAATGGGAACAGGAACCAGCACCAAAATAACAGGAACCACAGACATTAAGGTCACAATGACCAGTGGCCGAAGAATGTCCAAGGTCAAGGTCCACCCACAAATCATGAAAGAAACACTGGATCACGAAATAATGATACACCACCACATGACTGGAATAGAAGTAACAGTCACGACATACGGATAGTCGAGGTGGCTGAAGTGCAACAATTGCTGAGTTCCGGGGCGTCAGCCTAGACGCGACTTCATCGAGCTCCCTGATGACAGTCCTGGGGCAGAATGGGGGCAATATTTGTAGCGAGCAAATGCATATGCTTAGGTACAATGATGATACTGACAACGGTCAGGAGCTGCTTAATGAGGTAGCCAATGATACAGCAAATCCCTCAGAATACGTACAGGCTGCTGTTCATTCAGTTGCGGGTGGTATACATGCCACTCTGTTTCTAGACACAGGATTACTGGGATAAATTATGTACCACCCCACTCTGCATTGTTGCCAGATGTATCCAAGATGGTGGCGATGACGTCATCCAAAATGCCTGCGTGTAGACTTGGCAACAGCGTATGACGTCATCCAAGACGGCTGCAATGACGTCATTCAAGATGGTGGATTTTGGCGGGAAGTTTGAATTTTGGCAAAAGTGCCACGCCACCCTCCCCCACAAAAATGGCGGGAAGTTCAAATTCCAACAGGATAATGCGTCACACCATGGTTATATCTACTAACCAAAGAAAATTGCAGGAAGATAGGCCACTTGGGGTACATCCACTAACCTAAGTCACCTGACTGCCACTTCCTCCAATGAACTGGCACAAGTTTGAATCTTGGCGGTAAACAAAGGTCAATTTGCGTATCTCTACTAAGCTAAGAAAATAGCGTGAAATAAAGGACACTTGTGCTAACCTCAGTCGCCCGACCACCATCTCGACCCAGAAAAATGGCGGGAAGTTTAAATTCCAACAGGATTGTTATGACTTCTGCACCACTTGTTAGCAGCAGACACAGTGGCTGAGCCAAAGACTGAGACGGCGTGGAGTTTAACAATTATTTATTGAACTTTCTTTACAATTTCTCCCTCGTCGTTGCTGCCCAGCCCTGTGGATCCCTCCGCCTGGTTGCTGCTGTGTAGCTACTCCTACATGCGCTCTTCGCGCGCTGCTAATTGCACTAGGGAGCCTCAGGCCACCAGTGCTCCGCTGAAGCCAGGATGCCCTGTGGTTGAGATGAACTCGTCGCCGCACGGAGCCCCATTACGGGCACGCCCATGGAGCCGAGTCGCCGTTAGGTCAGCTGCCGACGCCTGCTGCACTGGCAGCTGGGAAGCCGTCAGTCGCAATGTCCGCAAGGTCCCGTCATGGACGGACCACGCGCCATGGGGCCAGGTTGACGTGAAGTCCGGGCGTCAGCCCCGGCGGTGCCTGTGACCAAGACCGCGCTGCGGCCGGTCCTGCTGGAAGTTCTCGCTGTAGTTAGTCAGCCATGGTGCTGACCAAACTCGGGCCGACCTCCAGAGCTGAAGTTGACATCTGCGGCGAACGGATGACTCCTGTGAGCTGGAACAGACTTCTGGAATCGTCACCTATGACGATTGAACATTCGGACACGGACCATGTCCGTCCTCAGATCCAAACTGCTTCCTAATGGCTTCTGTCCGTTGCTGCCTGCGCTCCACTATTTATATCCGGCAGGATATGCCACCCTCGGTGGCAGCTTTTGTTATTACTCCCGCAGTATACTGCAGCGTAACTTAGCGTGCTGGCCTCACCTCCCCTTACTCAGCACTCTCCAGGCTTCGCTCGGCGCTCGGTCTGTGTGCGTCCTTGCGTCAGTCTGTTGGTTGACTGCTGCTGTCAGCAAGGCTGTCTGTGCCTGCCTACTTCGCAATGCCTCGGTTGCCAGCGTGCCTCTGTTTTGCCATTCTCCACTGCGTGAAGCAACGCTTACTACATGTGGCCGCAACACTGTCTCCTCCTAAAAATTGAATTCGTCCCCGAATTTACCCTATACGTTAACTCTAGTTCTATCGTATATTCTACTTCTTCCCTATATACATCCACGTTGCCCTGACTCGTGCCCTACTGGTAATCCATTCTACAGGAATCTCATGGAGCGGTCTTGCATTAACACACTGAATCCTCCGTTTTAATAAGACATATACCACACCAATAAATACAATCAACTCGGTAATAGTACTGGTTGAAATACCAATGGTCACTATGCTACGTTTCCGCCTGGTATCGTACTCCTCCACATGCCTTAATAATTGCTGCATTGAAATTTGACCTTTCTCCGAATCTACGAGTTTATCTGTCGTTTGCAATAGTGTAGTATCCAAGGTGTTGTTAATATACGTCAAATTTTCTCCTGGAGCGATGCTGAATGACGCATCTGGCCAGTACAACGTCAGACGAGTATCTGTAACCTTGGTGACTCCCGTGACTGTCGCTGGTAAGCTGAAACGATCCCCTACTATTTCACAATTTGTCCCGTTGATTAGCAAACCATTGTCCTGTAGTTCCATCTCCATGGTTGCTGTGCAGTTCCCATTGTCATCACACTTGGCTGATATCCTCTCCGTAGCAAATACTGAATACAACCAATGCCTCCCAACTTGCTGAAAATGTGGCGTAGGCTTCACTATTATTCTCCGACACTCTGAAGCTTCTGCTTCTGCCCTAAATAACTGGATCTCACACGACCCCTTGCCCGTGAAAACAACCTGTGATGGACAAATGGAAACTGGCTCCGTTAGACATCTACTCAACTCTAAACTCGACATAGTAGCATGAGTATCCCCCTCCTTAGAAATTAATAAAACCTCCTGTGTCCTGAACTGTACGCCCTTCCCCATGAGCTCCCATCTGACCGTATAAGGATGCACTGTGAAACAGTGATACTGTCTCCCCACACTAGTTACTAGAAATCCAATCTCTATATACATCTTAACTAGATCCATTGTTACCTTAATCCTAGACATATGATAAAAAAGTGACACACTCGCTTCAATTATCGGCTCTACGTGCTCTACCCCCTCTGGAAACTCTCCCTCTGCCTGCTTCAGACTGCGTCTGAATTTTTCTGGTGACATCAACGTCACACTCACCTGCCCGTGCAATGCGTGATGTACTGCCTCTTGCAATTCATCCATCCTCACTCGTGCATCACCAATGATGTTAACCAGTTCCCCCAGCAATTTAGTCATTTCCAGCTTCCTTTCCTCTATATCCAAACGCGCTTGTACCTGTTCCAGATCCATATTCAATAATTTCTGTGTTTTTTCTATATATGCTCGTAACCCTGTAGCTATCCCATGCACCACGTGTGTCACATTCAACAGCTCTGTACCTAATCCCCGTATCTCTGTTGTGTGTATATCCACTAACTTCCCTATGCTTTCCTCCCTGTCGCGAATAACTGTTAAAGAATTATTCAAACCCTCAATATCGTCTCTATCCGCTGTTCCAAAAACTTTTTTCAGCGACTTCCCACCTGCATTCAACCAACCTCTCTTTACTCTCTTTCTCCTCCCTGGAGTCATGCTCACGACTTGGCGAAGTTGTTCCCTTATTTCCTTACATGACCTATCTAAAGCCTCGTACTCTTCTTGCATGTCCCGTAATATTCCGTTCTCAGATGCAACCGTTTCCACACTCGATACCACCTCCTGTAGCTGCCGCTTCTCGTTCCTTACCTGCAGGATACTGAGTGCCAACCGAAGCGTCCACTCGTGACTCTTGAGGACCACATCCGGTTGTTTCCCGAACTACACCCCACTTCGCAACGGCATATTCTGTACCTGGCCAGCTTGTGTCAGCTGCTAGAGGACTACGCTCCATACTATCCACTTGTACCCCATCCTGCGTCACCTACAGAATGGAGATAGAAGGAAGAAACTCCCATCACTACCCATTAATACCAATAAAATAACCCTAGTCCATGCCCAAAAGTAATACACACATGATAATTACTGCTAACTACACATCCCTCGAACGCAACTTATACTTAATATACAGTTTACTGTCTGCTTCTGGCGCTTCTTTTCGCTTTCTGTCAGAAGGAGAAGTGCATATATGCGGATCTACTACCCCCTGGAACGGCTTAACTCTACTAACGTGAACCACCGTTGTCTTGGTAGGCAATTGTAATTTTACATTGACAGGTGACGTCATTTCCACTACCTGGTACAGTCCCTGGAACTTGTTTGTGAACTTCTTGGTTCTCCATTTTGGAACATACGGACTAGCTAGTAGCACCCATTGGCCTACGCTGTACTGTGGCAACTTCCTCGTTGTACCTCCCATCCGTTCTTGTCGTTTCAACGCTTTCGTGTTAGCTCGTCTAACTCTCTGCCATACTTCCTTAATGCTTTTCGCAAATTGCCTTACATGCTCGCCCTACACTCCCAGCCTTGGACGTAGCATGTCAAAAGGTGACGGCATCTTCCGCCCATACACCACTTTGTACGGCGACAATCCTGTCGACGTATGTTCCTTACTATATGCACTGGTTACGAATTGCAAGTACACATCCCAGTCGGTGTGTTGACTATTTACATATTGACTCAACATCTTAGCGATCGTGCGATGCACTCTCTCCGTTCTTCCGTTTGCTTGCGGATGGAATGGACTAGTCCGTAATTTCTTTACCTTCAGTAACTTGCACAGTTGCTTCATCAGATCAGACGTGAAATTAGTACCTTGACCCGAGATTAAGGACTGAGGTATCCCATACCTGAGTAATCAATTATTATCTAAAGCTTGTGCCACCGAACTTGCTTTCTGATCTGGTAATGCGACCATGACTAAATACCTAGAAAAGTGGTCAATCACTGTTAACACATACTTATTCCCTGCTGCACTCCTATTACATGGGCCTAATACATCAATTCCGATTTGTTGGAAAGGTCTGTCTGCCTCTGGTAATCTTTGAAGCTGAATCTTTTGATGGCTCAAGTCCGCACGCTGTGCGCATGGCACACAATTCCTGAAGTACTCGTTCATGTCTTGACGTCGTGTCCCCCAGCAAAACTTCTCCGCTATCCGCCTATCCGCAGCTCTTCTCCCGCCATGTCCTGAAAGAAAATTGTCATGCGCCTGTTGCAAAACTTCAGATCTTAACGCTGCTGGTACGACGACGCGCGGGCCGCATTTCGTCGACCTGCAAAGTAACCCGTCCTGTACTAGGAACTGCGGTTGCTTTCGGAACAACTGGCAATCACTATCCACGGCTTGTGCCCTTTTCCACTCATCTTCAGTCACCCCTGTTACTTGTAATACTGCCACTTTCCAGCTCAATGCGTCAGCGTTGGCATGTTTCACACCTGGCTTGTGTATTACCTCATAATCGAACTCACTGAGTTTCAGCGCCCATCTCAGTAGCCAACTCGCTGGGTCTTTCAGACCTAATAACCATTTCAGAGCTGAATGATCCGTCACAACCTTAAAACCTTCTACCGTACAGATAACATCGAAAGTACGAAATCCCGTATATTACCGCTAACAATTCCTTCTCCGTCGTGCATAATTTTGTTCCGCCTTGTTACGTTGACGAGACGCGAACGCAATCGGATGTTCTTTGCCATCAATTTCTTGCCCAAGTTCAACCCCAAGGGCGTGATTAGACGCGTCACATTGTAGTATAAATGCCTTCGAAAAGTCTGGAAACTTCAAAACTGGATCTGATGCCAGTATCCGTTTCAACTCTCGAAATGCTTTCTCGCACTCTGAAGTCCACTGGAAGGTAACACCTTTTCTTAGCAACTTAGTAAGTGGCCTCGCTATTTCTGCGAACCCCTGTACGAATTTTCGATAATAGCTCGCAAGACCAATATACGATTATAGTTGTTTAACCGTTTGCGGAACCGGAAAATCTCGTACTGCAGACGTGAGACGACGATCTGTCCGTACCCCGTCCTGACTGATAACATACCCGAGATAATTTACTTGTGCTTGCGCAAAATGGCATTTATCCAAACTTAATGTTAGCCGTGCTGCCTCTAATCTTCTAAACACCTCCTCTAACCGTTCCACATGCTGCTCTTTATCTCTTGAAAAAAACTATAATGTCATCCAGATACACCATGCATTTTTCGAGTTTCAACCCGCGAAGGACTACGTCCAAAACCTCTGAAATGTTGCTGGAGCGTTTTTTAGTCCAAACGGCATTCTTTTATACTCGAAGTGGCCACAATGCGTCGTAAATGCTGCTTTTGGCCTGTCCTCCGGACATACTTCAATCTGGCGATAACCGCTTCGCAGATCCATAGTGGAGAAAAATTTACACTGCCCTATGTTGTCTAACTTTTCTGTGATACTAGGAATCGGATATACGTCCGCCACTGTCCGTTCATTCAAATGTCTGTAATCGCAACAAAAGCGAAATTTTTTCGACCCGTCCGGTGTCTTTTTCGGAACTAGGACCACGCTACTAGACCAAGGACTATTACTGTACTGGATTATCCCACCTTCCAGTTTTTGCTCTATTAATTGCGCTACTACTAGTAGTAATTGTTTCGGCAGTCTGTATGGCTCACAATACACAGGAGCGTGATTCCCTGTCGGAATACGATGCTGTGTTATTGGTGTAGCAGGTAACGTACCCTGTGCTTCAAACAATGCTTTATACTTTAGTAACAATACTTCCATATCCGAACGATCATTCCCTCTCGAATGATTTACCTTGTCACGAAGTGCAGACATGCTGACGGTTTGCTTTACATCATAGTCTAGCCTCGAACTATCGATGTCCTCTTCATCCATTAATTCTACTGTGGCTATTACTAATCCTTTCGGCAGATCGACATCATCACGCCCGAAGTTATCTAAACTCACCGGAACCATAAACTGGCCGTTTATGTCCGTTACCTGTGATGCACTCCTACGAATAAAGCAATGCTTTTCGTCTAAAACCTCATTACTCGGTAGTGGCTCTACCAAGAATAATCCCTGCTGTGGCACATAGACATCCACCGGTACCCAGATCAACTTCCCTATGCCTGTTCGTACTTTGTCACACGAAATCACCTTAAATCACTTGTACGCAGTTTAGTTGGTATCACCTTAGCTATCGGTGCACCTTGCGACGCTGAAACATTTGCAACAGCTGTACCAATTGAGAACAAGTTCCCATCGAGTTCCAGCGTATCCCCCCCCCCCCCCCCCCCCCAAGAACCATGCACATTGCCATTGGTGGGGAGGCTTGCGTGCCTCAGCGATACAGATAGACATACCGTAGGTGCAACCACAACGGAGGGGTATCTGTTGAGAGGCCAGACAAACGTGTGGTTCCTGAAGAGGGGCAGCAGCCTTTTCAGTAGTTGCTGGGACAACAGTCTGGATGATTGACTGATCTGGCCTTGTAACACTAACCAAAACGGCCTTGCTGTGCTGGTACTGCGAACGGCTGAAAGCAAGGGGAAACTACAGCCGTAATTTTTCTCGAGGGCATGCAGCTTTACTGTATGGTTAAATGATGATGGCGTCCTCTTGGGTAAAATATTCCGGAGGTAAAATAGTCCCCCATTCGGATCTCCAGGCGGGGACTACTCAGGAGGACGTCGTTATCAGTAGAAAGAAAACTGGCGTTCTATGGATCGGAGTGTGGAATTTCAGATCCCTTAATAGAGCAGGTAGGTTAGAAAATTTAAAAAGGGAAATGGATAGGTTAAAGTTAGATATAGTGGGAATTAGACTTTTGGTCAGGCGAATACAAGGTTATAAATACAAAATCAAGTAGGGGTAATGTAGGAGTCGGTTTAATAATGAATAAAAAAATAGGAGTGCGCGTAAGCTACTACAAACAGCATAGTGAACGCCTTATTGTGGCCAAGATAGACACGAAGCCCAGCCCCAGCCCCAAGTTTATATGCCAACTAGCTCTGCAGATGACGAAGAAATTGAGGAAATGTGTGAGGAAATAAAAGAAATTATTCAGATAGTGAAGGGAGACGAAAATTTAATAGTCTTGGGTGACTGGAATTCGGTAGTAGGAAAAGGGAGAGAAGGAAACGTAGTAGGTGAATATGCATTGGGGCTAAGAAATGGAAGAGGAAGCCGCCTGGTAGAGTTTTGCTCAGAGTACAACTTAATCATAGCTAACACTTGGTTCAAGAACCACAAAAGAACGTTGTATACATGGAAGAAGCCTGGAGATACTGACAGGTTTCAGATAGATTATATAATGGTAAGACAGAGATTTAGGAACCAGGTTTTAAATTGTAAGACATTTCCAGCGGCAGATGTGGACTCTGACCACAATCTATTGGTTATGAACTGTAAATTAAAACTGAAGAAACTGCAAAAAGGTGGGATGGGATCTGGACAAACTGAAAGAACCAGAGGTTGTACAGAGTTTCAGGGAGAGCATAAGGGAACAATTGACAGGAATGGGGGAAGGAAATACAGTAGAAGAAGAATGGGTAGCTTTGAGAGATGAAGTAGTGAAGGCAGTAGAGGATCAAGTAGGTAAAAAGACGAGGATTAGTAGAAATCCCTGAGTAACAGAAGAAATATTGGTTCAAATGGTTCAAATGGCTCTGAGCACTATGGCACTTAACATCTATGGTCATCAGTCCCCTAGAACTTAGAACTACTTAAACCTAACTAACTTAAGGACACCACACACATCCATGCCCGAGGCAGGATTCGAACCTGCGACCGTAGCAGTCGCGCGGTTCCGGACTGAGCGCCTAGAACCGCGAGACCACCGCGGCCGGCAGAAATATTGAATTTAATTGATGAAAGGATAAAATATAAAAATGCAGTAAATGAAGCAGGCAAAAATTAATACAAACGTCTGAAAAATGAAATCGACAGGAAGTGCAAAATGGCTAAGCAGGGATGGCCAGAGGACAAATGTAAGGATGTAGAGGCTTATTTCACTAGGGGTAAGATAGATACTGCCTACAGGAAAATTAAAGAGACCTTTGGAGAAAAGAGAGCCACTTGTATGAATATCAAGATCTCAGATGGAAACCCAGTTCTAAGCAAAGAAGGGAAAGCAGAAAGGTGGAAGGAGTATATAGAGGGTCTATACAAGGGCGATGTTCTTGAGGACAATATTATGGAAATGGAAGATAATGTAGATGAAGATGAAATGGGAGATATGATGCTGCGTGAAGAGTTTGACAGAGCACTGAAAGACCTGAGTCGAAACAAGGCCCCGGGAGTAGACAACATTCCATTAGAACTACTGACGGCCTTGGGAGAGCCAGTCCTGACAAAACTCTACCATCTGGTCAGCAAGATGTATGAGACAGGCGAAATACCCTCAGACTTCAAGAAGAATATAATAATTCCAATCCCAAAGAAAGCAGGTGTTGACAGATGTGAAAATTACCGAACTATGAGTTTAATAAGTCACAGCTGCAAAATACTAACGCGAATTCTTTACAGACGAATGGAAAAACTGGTAGAAGCCGACCTCGGGGGAGCCGGCCGTTGTGGCTGTTCGATTCTAGGCGCTTCAGTCTGGAACCGCGTGACCGCTACGGTCGCAGGTTCGAATCCTGCCTCGGGCATGGATGTGTGTGATGTCCTTAGGTTAGTTAGGTTTAAGTAGTTCTAAGTTCTAGGGGACTGATGACCACAGTTGTTAAGTCCCATAGTGCTCAAAGCCATTTGAACCATTTTGACCTTGGGGGAGATTAGTTTGGATTCCATAGAAATATTGGAACGCGTGAGGCAATACTGGCCCTACAACTTATCTTAGAAGCTAGATTAAGGAAAGGCAAACCTACTTTTCTAGCATTTGTAGACTTAGAGAAATCTTTTGACAATGTTGATTGGAATACTCTCTTTCAAATTCTGAAGGTGGCAGGGGTAAAATACAGGGAGCGAAGGGCTGTTTACAATTTGTAAGTGCCAGATGGCAGTTATAAGAGTCGAGGGACATGAAAGGGAAGCAGTGGTTGGGAAGGGAGTGAGACAGGGTTGTAGCCTTTCCCCAATGTTATTCAATCTGTATATTGAGCAAGCAGTGAAGGAAACAAAAAAAAATCGGAGCAGGTATTAAAATCCATGGGGAAGAAATAAAAACTTTGAGGTTTGCCGATGACATTGTAATTCTGTCAGAGAACGCAAAGGACTTGGAAGAGCAGTTGAACGGAATGGACTGTGTCTTGATAGGAGGATATAAGATGAACATCAACAAAAGCAAAACGAGGATAATGGAATGTAGTCGAATTAAGTCGGGTGATACTGAGGGAATTAGATTAGGAAATGAGATGCTTAAAGTAGTAAAGGAGTTTTGCTATTTGGGGAGCAAAATAACTGATGATAATCGAAGTAGAGAGGATATAAAATGTAGACTGGCAATGGCAAGGAAAGCGTTTCTGAAGAAGAGAAATTTGTTAACATCGAGTATAGATTTAAGTGTCAGGAAGTCGTTTCTGAAAGTATTTGTATGGAGTGTAGCCATGTATGGAAGTGAAACATGGGCGGTAACTAGTTTGGACAAGATGAGAATAGATGCTTTCGAAATGTGGTGCTACAGAAGAATGCTGAAGATTAGATGGGTAGATCATATAACCAATGAGTAGGTACTGAATAGGATTGGGGAGAAGAGAGGTTTGTGGCACAACTTGACCAGAAGAAGGGATATGTTGGTAGGACATGTTCAGAGGCATCAAGGGATCATCAATTTAGAATTGGAGGGCAGCGTGGAGGGTAAAAATCGCAGAGGGAGACCAAGAGATGAATACACTAAACAGATACAGAAGGATGTAGGTTGCAGTAGGTACCGGGAGATGAAGAAACTTGCACAGGATAGAGTAGCAGAGAGAGTTGCATCAAACCAGTCTCAGGACTGAAGACCACAACAACAACCTGCTGTATCATTAACTCATTTCTTGGCTTTACACTGCCGTGCCTTATGCCCTATTTTCTGACAATTGAAACACTGCGGTCCCCGACATTGTCCCTTAATATGACCTTGCTTCCCACAACAGTAACACTCTTTGGAAGACGAAAAAATTTTCTTGTCATTGCGACTTCTAGTGGCGCTATCCACTTCCTGCAAATGTGTAGCTACGCGCATTGCTGCTGCTAAGTTGCTTGGATTTTCCATTCGTATCCGGCGTGAAAAATCCGGCGAGACCCTTCGCAAAAATGCGTCTAAAGCTCTATTCTCTTCTTCTTTCAATAGAACTTCATTTGCACTCGCATCTTGCGTTAACTCATATGTATGTGCATTCGTTCTCCTAATTCTGTCTGAAAATTTGCATCATCCTCCCCAATTTTTCTCTAAAACATCTGGCACTGTTTTGTTTCCTAATCCTTTGCAATAATCCCTCGGCCAACTCTGTGAACGTAATAGCATCCTTTAACCCATTGTGGTATGCCTCATAAGTCTTTGCGTCAGTCTGTTGGTAGACTGCTGCTGTCAGCAAGGCTATTTGTTCTTGCCTACTTTGCAACGCCTCGGTCGCCAGCGTGCCTCTGATTTGCCATTCTCCACAGTGTGAAGCAACGCCTACTACATGTGGCCGCAACAGGATAATGCATCACACTGCGGTTATCTCTACTAAGCTAAGAAAATCGCGAGACGATAGCTCACTTGGCCTACCTCCACTAATGTAAGTAACCTGACCGCCTCTTCTTCCTATGAACTGGTGCCAAGTTCGAATTTTGACACTAAACAAAGGTCAATTCGCATATCTCCACTAAGCTAAGAAAATGGCGCGAAATAAAGGACACTTGTCCTAACCTCAGTCACCCGACTGCCACCTCCTCCTAAGGAATCGTGGGAAGCAGACATGGACGTAAGTCTTTATTTAATCATTTTCATGCGGTACGGCCATCCAGTGTATTCACCACGAGTTCAGGACTCCAACTGACTTAGTACACATCGCCACCACCAGAGGGCGCTCTCATCTGTGAAGTAATCCAATATGGTGGCAAAGATTGTGTTCACCATGAGGTCCAGACCTAGTACCCAGTACTGGCACCAGGGGGCGCTGTCGTGACGTGGCAGATAAGACTATATTTGTGACGTTATTTCACATCTCTAAAATGTTTGTAATACACATACGCATGACAGTTTCTTTACAGACACTGATCTGAATGTGAGGCATGTTCTCAAGCCATATAATTTCGTCCATCAAAATCAAGGAAATCACTCCGATTGGCTGGATGTCGCAAAGTGCCGGAAGGCGGGGGGGGGGGGGGGGGGGGTAGAGAGAGATGCGAATTTTATCCTCGAGTAGAAGGTAAAAGAAAACGGACTGCGCCTATTTTTGTGGATAGAGGACATTAAGTATCGCCGCAATTGTGTTTTATTTATTTTTTCTTTGTAATAGATGCTAGCTTATAGGAGGTGTGTTGACGTTAAATAAAAGTATTCTCTGTAGCTAAATGGCATTCGGCTTGGGCGGGAGACGGGTCCAGTGCATGCATCTATTGAGGTAATAGTGATACATGCAAGTCGAACGCTGTCTTTGATGCTTTCCTGGAAAAGCAAACCATCTGCCTGTAAGGTGATTTGCATCTGCGTTAACGGATGATAGAAAGTGGATGGAAAAATCGGTTGAGATTGGGTTGTAACAAGACAGGATGTTATGGTAGACCGTTGATGGACTGTAGAGGGAGGGTAAAGTTCTCCTGGTCTTTTATTGCGCATTTAACCATTCTTTTCTTTTGTTCTCTCAGGGCGTATCGATTTGTGGTATAACGTACATTTGACTCTTATACAACTGCGTGTTCTGTGTGTGACTTAGAGCACTATCTGGATATTTGGAAATTTGTGGTAAGGACTATGGGACCAAACTACTGAGGTCATCGGTCCCTAGGCTTACGCACTATTTAATCTAACTTAAACGAACTCATGCTAAGGACAACACACACCCATGCCCGGGAGAGGACTCGAACCTCCGACAGGTGGAGTCGCGCGAAGCGTGACAAGACGCCTAAGACCGCACGGCTACCACGCGCGGCAGCACTATCTGCCTGTGATAGTTAGCAGCAAACCTCCACTTACCGCAGCAGCAGAGAACTTCCAATGCATGTGTGATGAAATATGCCCATTAATAGAAAACCTGTTTCGGCACGCTCCTTTAGACAAACGAAGATTTATGCGATGTATTTCAATTCCCTGCAGCACGCCGGCCGGGTTGGCCGAGCGGTTCTAGGCGCTACCGTCTGGAACCGCGCGACCGCTACGGTCGCAGCTTCGAATCCTGCCTCGGGTATGGATGTGTGTGATGTCCTTATGTTAGTTAGGTTTAAGTAGTTCTAAGTTCTATGGGACTTATGACCAGTCCCATAGTGCTCCGAGCCATTTGAACCATGCTACTTCGCGCCAAATGTAACTGACGCTACCCTCTCCACCTCTGTCCGATGCAGCTTGATTCGGGTGCTTTTTAAAATCACTCGATATTATGCATCACCCTATATAACCAGTCGAGAGAAATATAACAAAATATTGGTGCCTTTCTCTTTCACACATATTCCTATTGCGTGATAAGTCCATATGTCATTCGCACTTACTAGGGCAGTAATACAGTCGACAATGGAGTCTCCAGTTGGTTATAGTTGTGATATAATTTCATTTGCTGCATCTGGTATTTGCATGTTAATATTACATCACATAGGTCAGCTTCTTCTTCACTATATGACTGCACGTTGGCGAAACGGTAACTTTGATTTTATAAACATGACTGGGGCAACATCCGTGTCCTAATAGTATTCTTGTTATGGGGTTCTGGTGCTGATTACTCACTTTCACATCATTAAATTACGATTTCCTCAGCAGTTCCAACTAAATACAGGCATAAATCTTTCTTTGTTCCTTTGGGTAATCGTCCACTTTCTCCTTTTTTCTTCCTCTGCTTGGAGGGGGAATGTGCCTTGAGTTGTACTTTCTTCGCCATATCTGTCGGCTGTTTTGTTTCCAACTCCCTTTGATCTGCAAGTCATTTACACCAACATCAACTTTTTTTGCAGTATGAATCAGACTCAGTATACACTGACGGAAAAAAATCGAATACAAAAAAATTTGTATAGATAACATATTTATGTGATTAATATTGCAAGATCACAGGTTAATGCACTACAAAAGTGAAATGCTGGTACATCAGTGTAACCGCCAGAATGTTGAATGAAAGCATGCAAACGTGCATGAATTGTGTTGTACAGGTGCCAGATGTCAGTTTGTGGGATGGAGTCTCATGCCTGTTGCAGTTGTTTGGACAGTACAGGGATGGTTAATGCTATTAGTGGATGAGGCTGGAATTGTTGTCCGATGGTATCCCATATATGCTCGACTGAAGACAGATCTGATAATCAAGCAGACTAAGGGACATGTCGACTCTCCATAGAGCACGTTGGATTACAACAGCAGTATGAAGGAGAGCTTTATCCTGTTGGTTAACACCCTGTAGAATGCTGTTCATGAATGACAGCACAAGAAGTCGAATCACCAGACTGACATAAAAATTAGCAGTCAGGGTGCGTGGGATAATCACAGGGGTATTCCTGTTGTCATACGAAATCGCACCCATGACTACAAACCCGGGTGCAGGCCGTCACTGACACCGAGACAGAATCAGATTTCCTTAAAAATCACAACAAACCTCCACACTGCCCTCCACTGAGCCCTGGCTTGTCACCACGCAAATGGCGCTGGTTTGGAGTCAGTGGAATGGACGCCACAGGACATTGGACTAAGAGCTGTCCTTGAAGTAACCGATATGCAATAGTTTGTTGTGTCGCTGTGATACCAACTGCAGCTCAAATTGCTGCTGCAGATGCAGTACCGTGTGCCAGAGCCATATGCCGAAGACGGTCATCCTTCTCGGTAGTACTACATGGCCATCTGGAACCAATCTTCTTGCGACCTACATTCTCGCGAAAACCGCTGCCAGCCGTCATGTACAGCAGCCACATTCCTGCCAAGTCGTTATGCAACGTTGCGGAAGAAACATAGCTTCTCGTAGCCCTATTACACGACCTAGGTCAAAGTCAGTGAGGTGCCGATAACGGCGTCTTTGTCGGTTTGACTAACATCAGCTCACCACATCCAACCTCACGACCGTTACAGTGTGTATTTAAAGTAAACCTGATTTGCATGATCGAAGTGGCGCTACGAGCGCCACTCTTACGTGACTGGCACTAAATTTGTATGTACACCAACTGTCAGATTTATAAACACGCCCACTAGCTTTTCGTTTATATCGCTCAATTCCTTCTTGAGGTTGAGATTTTTTCCCATCTGTGTATCTTGTACGTAAACAGGAGTAATTGCGTTCTGATATGAAGTTTCCATCCTCAAGAGAGTACTTTTAGAGTCTGCTCAAATAAAAACTTTTTGAAATTCATTCCTTATTGAGTAGGTGGCTGCCTCACGAATTGCTAGTTTTTCTTCAGTATAGATGAATGTTTCGTTAGATATATCATAATTCCCCATTAAGGATTTAATGCCTGGAGCTGACTATAGCGTGGTGTACGAAAATTTGTTCTGTGATTATGTTTTCTATCTTCATGTCACGTGATTTGATATATCCATTATATTTTCCTGAAGCCATTGGTAGATAGTTTTGTACCAGAAATGTATGTTCAATGTCAAGTTTAGGATACTGAGATTATCCATGGCGTTCCTTGTTTTCCGAAAACCATATTGTGTTTGTGGTATCAGGGTGTTTTTCTAACCACCATTCCAAAGACTGATAATCCATTCAGACGTCTTACAGATGTGCGACAGCAAGGAAATCGGCGATAAGGAGAGGCCATAGTGGAATAGTAAACGGTTGTGAAAACACACTTGACCTGTTAGCAACAAATAATCCTGAGTTAATAACGAGCACCAAAACCGATTCAGGGATTAGTGAACACAGGGTTGTCGTAGCGAGACTGAATATTGTAATCCCCAAATCCTCGAAAAATAAGCGATAAATATACTAATTCAAAAAAGCAGATAAAAATTCACCTGACACCTTCCTGAGAGACAATCTCCATTCATTCCAAATTAATAATATAAATGTAGACCAGATGTGGCTTAAATTCAAAGAAATAGTATCGGCAGCAATTGAGAGATTTATACCAAACAAATTAACAAACGACGGAGCTTATCCTACTTGGTACACAAAACGGGCTAGAACACTGTTGCAGAAACAACGAAACTAACATGTCAAATTTAAACAGACGCAAAATCCCCAAGATTGGCGGTCTTTTACAGAAGCTCGAAATTGAGCGCGGACTTCAATGCGAGATGCTTATAACAGTTTCCACAACGAAACTTTGTCTCGAAACCTGGCAGAAAATCCAAAGGGATACTGGTCGTATGTGAAGTATGTTAGCGGCAAGAAACAATCAATGCTTTCTCTGCGCTATAGCAATGGAGATCCTATAGAAGACAGTGCTGCCAAAGCAGAAATACTAAACACAGCCTTCCGAAATGCCTTCACAAAAGAAGACGAAGTAAATATTCCAGAATTCGAATCGAAAACAGCTGCCAACATGAGTAACTTAGTAGTAAATACCCTCGGACTACTGAAGCAACTCAAATCACTTAATAACAGCAAGTCTTCTGGTCCAGACTGTATACCAATAAGGTTCTCTTCGAAGTATACTGATGCATTAGCGCCATACTTAACAATCATATACAACCGTTCTCGCGACGAAAGATCCGTACCCAAAGACTGGAAAGTTGCTCACTTCACACCAATATTCAGGAAAGGTAGTAGGAGTAATCCACTAAATTACAGGCCCATATCATTAACGTCGATATGCAGCAGGATTCTGGGACATATATTGTGTTCGAACATTATGAATTACCTCGAAGGATACGGTCTATTGACACACAATCAACATGGGCTTAGAAACCATCGTTCTCGTGAAACACAACTAGCTCTTTACTCACATGAAGTGCTGACTGCTATTGATAAGGGATTTCAGATCGAGTCCGTATTTCTGCATTTCTTGAAGGCTTTTGACACGGTAGCACACAAGCGGCTCGTAGTGAAATTGCATGCTTATGGAATATCGTCTCAGTTATGTGTCTGGATTTGTGATATCCTGTCGTAGTAATTGACGGAAAGTCATCGAGTAAAACAGAAGTGATTTCTGGCGTTCCCCAAGGTAGTGTTATAGGCCCTTTGCTGTTCCTTATCTATATAAATAATTTGGGAGACAATCTGATTAGCCGTCTTCGGTTGTTTGCAAATGACGCTGTCGATTATCGACTAATAAAGTCAAAACAAACTGCAAAACGATTTAGGAAAGACATCTGAATGGTGCAAAAAGTGGCAGTTGACCCTAAATAACGAAGAGTGTGAGGCCATCCAAATGAGTGTTAAAAGGAACTCGTTAAACGTCGGTTACACGATAAATCAGTCTAATCTAAAAACCGTAAATTCATGTAAATACCTAGGTATTACAATTACGAACAACTTAAATTGGAAGGAACACACAGAAAACGTTGTGCGGAAGGCTAACCAAAGACTGCGTTTTATTGGCAGGACACTTAGAAAATGTAACAGACCTACTGAGGAGACTGCCTACACTACGCTTGTCCGTCCTCTTTTAGAATACTGGTGTGCGGTGTGGGATCCTTACCAGATAGGACTAACGGAATACATCAAAAAGATCAAAGAAAGGCAGCACGTTTTGTATTATCGCGAAATATGGGAGAGAGTGTCACAGAAATGATACAAGTTTTGGGCTGCACATCATTAAAAAAACGGCGTTTTTCGTTGCAACGGAATCTTCTCACGAAATTCCAATCACCTCACTTTCTCCTCCGAATGCGAAAATATTTTGTTGACACCGACCTACATAGGTAGGAACAATCACCAAGATAAAATAAGGGAAATCAGAGCTCGTACGGAAAGATACAGGTCTTCATTCTTTCCGCGTGCTATGCGAAATTGGAATAATAGAAAATTGTGAAGGTGGTTCGATGAACCCTCTGCCAGGCACTTAAATGTGATTTGCAGAGTATCCATGTAGATGTAGATGTAGATCCTTTCCCAGTTTCATGATAAGGGTGATTCACGAAGATATGCAAATGTTTTAATATGGTATTCCACGAGTAAAAATACAGAAAAAAGTTCATATAAACATAGGTCCGCAAATGTTTAGTTACGGAGTTACCGCTAATAGAAGATTTTGCCTGAAATTTAGCAATATCGCTAATATGAAGCCATCGTAAAACTGTACAAGATTAAAGTAATGAACGTTGTTGTTGTTGGTCTGGTGAATCTAATAAAACATGTTCCAGACATGTATATGCAGTAGTTTTCCAGAGCATCCAGAGAAGCAAAGGTTATTATACAAGTAAATTCGTTTACTTTCCCAGAGCATCCAGAGAAGCAAAGGTTATTATACAAGTAAATTCGTTTACCTTCCATTAAGAATGTAGAAACGTTTATGTCATTGTTGGCAACCATTAGAGAGTTATTTCAGCCGTTTCCTAACGTTGAAACGAGTTAGTTTTCTGTATTGTTCAGTGAAAGAACATAATAACAACACTGTATTTAAGCGGAACCACGTAGTAACTGTTATAGTTGGTAGATTATTTATGAAATAGGGATGCCTTTCAAATTTATGACAGTGCAATACGCCGATATAGTGTTTATTTATGGCAAATGTGATGGTAATGCTACGGCTGCATTTAAGTGGCATAAAAAACAAATTAGACGAAAAACAAAATAAATTAAAAATTTTACGAAATTACTTCTTTGCTGCTATGGATGTTCTGAAAAACTACCGCAAATACATGTCTGTGACATGTTTTATTAGATTCACCCGATCAATAACAACAAAACAAATGAAATTCATGCTATACTTTAACCTTGTACAGTTTTGTGGTGGCTTCATATTAGCGAAGTTGCTAAATGTCAGGCAAAATATTTTACTAGGCATAACTCAGTAACTAAACATTTTTGGACCTATGTTTGTACTAACTTCCATCTTGAGTTTTATTTCTAGAAGAACATATTAAAATATTTGTATAGCTTTGCGAATCAACCTCTATGTGTGATCTCTTCTGACGGAAAAGTAGTGGTACTCCACAGCACATTGGAGATCTCAATGAGCAGGTTTTTAGTAGACCTCAAACGTCTAAGTATCACTGAGTAGTTTAGATGATCCATTCTTGGTGCAGTATGCGCCCTTGACTTCAGTCCTTGTTCCAACTCTGCTATAGCAAAAGGGTTTTTCTAATATTTGTGCTGGTTGTCTATGTGTTGATAGCTCAGATGCAGCATCCTATAGGTGACAATTGCTGGTGTGAGTCTGTCTGTGGATTACCCAATGAAATATATCAATGAACTACGTTTATTTGGTGCTGTCTTCATATATTTGACCATACATCAGATAAAGGAGTGTCTTTATTGATTCACTGACAGAATCACGCCAACTATTTCGCTTTAGTTACTTAATTGTGCGTTTTGCTAGTATAGCTGCTTGTTTGTATGTAATAAAGATTTCACACATAGAAATTTGTCTGAATGTTTTATGGGCTTCATTCCACTTTCTAACAACGAAGTCTCAGTATGTGGCCTGGATTGGTTGTGGGACCCGATACGGTCACTGCAAGTTTATGTCAACTTTCCATATGTAAGAACGAAATGATTAGCGTATTAATCTGGTCTCTAGTATTCCATGGTATTTCCCCAGGTCTACTTTCGCTGACGTCCCAGTTTCTTGGAGTGTTAGTGGATGTTGATTTCTGTACAGTACTGGCCTGATCCCATGGGATAGTCGATGATATTACACTGGAGATCTGTAGCGAAGTTTGGTCAATCCAAAGTTACGTCAACTGCAGACAGTCGTTTATCCAGCTTCGATATCAATGTTGGCAGTTCATCATGCAAGCCATCCACAACTTCGAGTACAGATGCTGCACAACTGTCTTGATAGTCACATCCCCAACCATGTCTATGGTGTAATATATTAAATTGTATTGATTTTTAAGTAATGTAATGAAAAAGGTTGTACATGATTGGAATCAGAATGCTATAGGCAATGGAATATTTTCGGTCTTGTTTTGTATAAAACGAGGGAGGCGGACTAAGAGCCTATCTTGCAGTTCACTTGATTTCTTCTCCTGACGCTGTTTGGATGTATATAAGAAAGAGAAATATTGTTACAAGATAAAAATTCGTAACAATATTGTTCATTAATTGTTAGATGAGATGGGGAGTTTCAGCAAATATCTTGCACACATCATCCATTGCGCTGGTCATCTCAGCAGCCTAGTATTTTGCCCCATTGTGACTAAACAGCTACCACTCGAACTTGATCAATGTCCAGTTGAACCACACTACGCTGTTAATAACTGGGGCAATCCGATCAACACCAAATCATTGGCTTCCTCCGCTGAGCAATATCTACCCACCCGCAATCCGCAGAAGCGGGATCTACCCACACTGGAAGACATATGAAGTCAACAACGAAATAGACTCTGTTCAAAAACCCACCATTATGACAAGCAGATGCCAGTAATACTGGGAGAGAGCTGTGGGACGAGAGCTGTCAACTTACTGAAAATCCTGAAGAGTATGAGTGGTTCCGAAAGTATAACTGTGATACTGCTGTCACAGAACTCGACAGAAAACTATGGGTCAAATTGAACTTAGCTCGAACTGGGCATTGTCGATGCGCAGATTCTCTTTACAAGTGGGGTGCTACAGAGACTCTGGTTTATGACTGTGGGGCTCCAGACTAGACAAAAAAGCACGTTAGAGATGAATACTCCTTGCATTCCTACCCTGGGAGTTGGAGTGACGTTATGAAAGCTGATGATATGGCTCTTATATGGTTTAAGAACCTAGATATTGACAGTTATTTAGTGTTATATGTAGTTTTATATTTTCATATTCCTGTTATATGTAGTATTACCAATGTCATATATCTGTAAGTTTAAACCACATGTGAGGCTTATGAATAAATAAATAAATAAATAAGGAAGAGAAGTTTGCAATTATAACTTAATTGAGAATAATAAAAATTCTGATGTGTGTGAGAGGAGGCTGGCCATTCTCGCCAGGGATCTCTCAATTTTACCTTTTGTTCGTGGGATTGTCAGAGAGGCTAACTTTAATTTAATATTCTGTTTTGTTCGATATATCACTTTGAATGACAATGGTGAATGTACTAGGAATTTAGATTAAAGACTTCTTTTTTCTCACTGTACGATCAAACTTACGACAGTCATTACCTTCATATTATGCACACATTAACTGTACTTTTGGGAATAAAATACGAGATGAGGTTCTGCAGACAAGCCTGTTGGTTAGTCCCGTGCACCCACGACTATCCTTTGTGGAGATCAACAATAATCCTCTTACAATGTTCTGCTGGCTCAAAGACCACCAGAGTATCGTATTGGTCATCCCATCAGGCAAGAACTCTTTTTGCTGGCCTGAGAAATAGGTGTCTGGAAATGGGACAACATCTTTCAAAACGTTCTTGGAAACTACAGCCCAAATTTTCCATTTACTTCTTATTCTCTTGTTTGGCAAGTTCAGGACAATCGTTAGCGTGTCAGAACAATGTTTCATGGCTCTTTCCATTCGTGCTAGACCATAGATAGGCCAACCCAAATTTTGCAAACTATAGTTATATGAAATCTAGGAAGCCTACTTACTAGGTTCGCTAGACAAACATCCAAACAAATCGTACTAATGAGTTTTATTACCAAATGAAAATAACTATACTTAAATTTAGCAATTACACAGATGTGTCGCAAGCAAAGGGTGACATAAGAAATAATCAAAATTCTTGAATATGAACAATTCCAAGTCTTTGCGATATACAGACTACAAGCGAAGTAAATAGAGTTGACGCTGCTATACAAGTTCCTAATACTGAAGCTGCTACTGAACTGGGCCGTCACCAGTCTGTCTTGGCGCTTATGTCCTCTTCACATAGGGGCCACTACTGTCACGTTGTCGTACTGGAGAAGGGTCGGTTAGAGTGTGATTGGCTGATGTCTTCTCACAGCCATCTCTTCTCTGTCGTTCCCGACTGGCGTGCCAGCACTTGACTTTTCACCATAACAAATTCTATTATTGCAAAGGCGTTAGGACCCTGCCCTACAGTTGGCCGAAGCAGCAGGGGGGGGGGGGGGGAGTTTCTCAACAAAGTTCAGGAGGGAAGTGAAGGGAAATTCGAAAGGCCTCTCTTTGTGCAGACTTTTTTCAGTCAACACACTGTTATTCTACACCTGATCTGGAGCTGGCACCGTATTTTCCCTGGATTCAGAGTTCTGTGACTTAGCCGGATTTCACTGATGAGCCGCAGACGCATGGGGAGCATTAGGTGTGCTGCCACAAACAGCTGCCCAGCGTCTCGTACAAATGGCTTATCCCTGCCGTGATTTTGTCGTTTCTAGGTCATTCGAAACGTAGGATCTTGTGAGAATCATTGGAGGACTTTTTCTTTATCATTAATTTGTGGCCAATTTTATTTTTATCTCAATGTTAGTTAAAACCGAGACCACTGTTTGAACCTAAGTTTTATGGGATATGTTAAAATATTTTATTTTTGCGTAGTACAATAAGTTGCTTGCGCTTTTCCTAACCCATGTGTTTAGTTTCAGCTTCTAGGTCTGGTCCACTTTGTTATCACATTGTGCATTGTGTACAAAAGGACGTGAGATTTGCCATAGCTGAGACGTTGAAGAAATTTGCAGAGTTCAGGGGTGACATAGTACATTTTGCGCGAATGTTGACTAGGAGCCATAGTCGAAATAACGCAGAATTGTATAACGATCCTCAAGCATGTAGAGGCAGACCTAATCAGAGACAAATGGTGAAAACTGAAAGATGCAGATAGCGATGGCATTCAGTAAGCTATGGGAAATGTCGAAAGGAGAGGAACAAATGTGAAGGGATTGATTATTGAAATCCCATATACACTCCTGGAAATGGAAAAAAGAACACATTGACACTGGCGTGTCAGACCCACCATACTTGCTCCGGACACTGCGAGAGGGCTGTACAAGCAATGATCACACGCACGGCACAGCGGACACACCAGGAACCGCGGTGTTGGCCGTCGAATAGCGCTAGCTGCGCAGCATTTGTGCACCGCCGCCGTCAGTGTCAGCCAGTTTGCCGTGACATACGGAGCTCCATCGCAGTCTTTAACACTGGTAGCATGCCGCGACAGCGTGGACGTGAACCGTATGTGCAGTTGACGGACTATGAGCGAGGACGTATAGTGGGCATGCGGGAGGCCGGGTGGACGTACCGCCGAATTGCTCAACACGTGGGGCGTGAGGTCTCCACAGTACATCGATGTTGTCGCCAGTGGTCGGCGGAAGGTGCACGTGCCCGTCGACCTGGGACCGGACCGCAGCGACGCACGGATGCACGCCAAGACCGTAGGATCCTACGCAGTGCCGTAGGGGACCGCACCGCCACTTCCCAGCAAATTAGGGACACTGTTGCTCCTGGGGTATCGGCGAGGACCATTCACAACCGTCTCCATGAAGCTGGGCTACGGTCCCGCACACCGTTAGGCCGTCTTCCGCTCACGCCCCAACATCGTGCAGCCCGCCTCCAGTGGTGTCGCGACAGGCGTGAATGGAGGGACGAATGGAGACGTGTCGTCTTCAGCGATGAGAGTCGCTTCTGCCTTGGTGCCAATGATGGTCGTATGCGTGTTTGGCGCCGTGCAGGTGAGCGCCACAATACGGACTGCATACGACCGAGGCACACAGGGCCAACACCCGGCATCATGGTGTGGGGAGCGATCTCCTACACTGGCCGTACACCACTGGTGATCGTCGAGGGGACACTGAATAGTGCACGGTACATCCAAACCGTCATCGAACCCATCGTTCTACCATTCCTAGACCGGCAAGGGAACTTGCTGTTCCAACAGGACAATGCACGTCCGCATGTATCCCGTGCCACCCAACGTGCTCTAGAAGGTGTAAGTCAACTACCCTGGCCAGCAAGATCTCCGGATCTGTCCCCCATTGAGCATGTTTGGGACTGGATGAAGCGTCGTCTCACGCGGTCTGCACGTCCAGCACGAACGCTGGTCCAACTGAGGCGCCAGGTGGAAATGGCATGGCAAGCCGTTCCACAGGACTACATCCAGCATCTCTACGATCGTCTCCATGGGAGAATAGCAGCCTGCATTGCTGCGAAAGGTGGATATACACTGTACTAGTGCCGACATTGTGCATGCTCTGTTGCCTGTGTCTATGTGCCTGTGGTTCTGTCAGTGTGATCATGTGATGTATCTGACCCCAGGAATGTGCCAATAAAGTTTCTCCTTCCTGGGACAATGAATTCACGGTGTTCTTATTTCAATTTCCAGGAGTGTATATGTGTTCTTGGTTGCTTAAAATTTCGTGGGGGCCATAAAATTTTAGCTTTTTTTTTAACTTCAGTGGGGAAATAATAATAATAATAAAATGATGAAGACCGCAGTAGATTTAAAAGGGATCAGAGGCAATGAATTACTGCTGTCCTATTAAACTGGGCCACAAGCATCACCACACAGGACTAAATCTTTCTAATTTTTAAATACTTTATTTGCAAGCTTTGTGTATGCAGTGTCAAATGCCTTCTCCTGAAGGAAGTTAACCACCTTGTTGTGCCTGGTGCTTACAGCTCATGTGAAAGGATGCTCAGTGCATGAGAGCTGAAAGGGGTCCAATCATTAGTCACAGCCTTGGTAATGAGACACACGAGACAATCAACACGCAGATGAGCTAGCAGGTCATAATGTGAATGAGAGTAATGGTGGAGACGAGGCAGTAATTGAAGTGCAGTGAAAACTGATAGATTCAGTATTGAAAAGAATGGATTAGGCAGAGGGAATTGTGGACCAAATTCTGGATTGATACAGAATTAGTAATTCAGGAAAGAACAACATCTGCAGTAATGGCATCAGAGACCCACGACGTACAGTAACTGGTACAACTTAAGGAGAATCAAGGATTAGTCAATAGGCAGAAAAAGCAAAGAGAAGATGAAATTGATTCGAAACTGAGCCTCGTTAAAGCGAGAGGAGCAGGAGCCTTAAGAGGTGAAAATAAAATTTCTGAAGTTGAATGTTACTGTAGGATCAGCCAGGCTCATTCTGTGGGTGACCAGTGGCTCTATTATGTGTCTTTCCACCATATTTGCCGATCGGTTCGGTACGTGAGAGCGCGGAACCGTCTTGTTATCGAAGGAGAGCCCCAACATTAGTCTTAAGCATTTCGGAAGCAATGCCGTACGGTCCTAGCGAGCCGAAACGCTGTTGTCAGTTCTCCTTGCGCCACCCAATCAAAAGCAGTCTGCCTCAGATTCATGCATGCGCCACAGAGACTGAATAGGAAGCGGCTAGCAGCCGACACAGGCATGCCATTCTTCACAGCACCGAAAAGTGTGATTAGAGTATGTAATACTGTTCAAATTTTGCTGACCACAGTCTTCCATGAATGCATGATAACGAAGGATGCTGGCTGTGTTCGGAAACTGTCATAAATGTCTCATTATGTCATTTTATTCTCATTCACATCGGCGTCTTGTTTTGATTTTACTTTTCGGGATTTGAGCTAGGAATGGATTGTAGCACCACATTGTACAAATGCGTCTATAGAAACACCCAAAAAATTAGTCATTTTTTCTGTTTTTTGGTGTTCCTTAGTTGCTTCAAAATTCATGGAGGTACGTTCCGTCAACATAAGTTATTGAAGGCACTTTGTTTTTTGCCATATGCGTTTCGCTTCTTTTTTTCGTGAAGATGCTTCACAAATAAAACACATCTCCATGAACACGAAAATTTGTTTAAGAGAGTGTTAAAGAATAAGAACATGAATAGAATGTGGTTTTAACTCGCTACTAGAGATCCAAATGATGAAGTAGCCTCCTTCCCTATATGATACATCAACGATTTCGAGAGCGTGAGGTGAGGGCAGCTATAGAAGTTCGTTGTAGTTTATAACATACATCTGATGAATCAAAATGTTTCATATATGGTGGTATAGTCTAAAAATATTGAAGCAGGAATTTTTCTTCTCTGTCTACTGTCGTTAAGGATTTTTCGCAGATAAATATTTGTGACAAGCTAAAGTGTAAAGGCGATTGTTGCTAGTTTCATTCGTAGTAATTTTAGTTGTGCTCTTAGATTCGTGTCTGAACAAATACTCGGAAATCGCTACGTATTCAGAAAAAAATGGTGAATTATTTGTGACAAGAAAACTATAAATGTCACTGTCAGTTGTTTCACGCACAGCAATTTCATCTTTCACTTCTTAAACGAATGGAAGTCACGAAATCAAATTTACTCACTCCTGAGAGAGCGCGCTCTTACGAATACAAAATAAAAATGCTTAACTTGGACGATTAACGAAGTCTCAGAATGTGTTACAAACACGAAGAGGAGAAAAAATATATTGGTACCCAGTATTTACTTTTTTATTCGACAAAAACAGTAGCAAAAATTGCTAGCTTTCAATGATATAACATAAAAAGGTGACAGATAATTGCAGTCATAAATTACAGCATTCATAGAATGAGGAATGATATTCAGTCTTTAGCAGTAGCACACATTTAGCATCTTCACTGTCACCTTCAGCTGGCGGCAGTTCAGCGTTCACATTTTCTTCTTCTGCAGCCTGAGGTTCCTCATCCTCATTTCCCAGATCCGAATTAACCATGAAGTAAATCCTTGATGTGTGTTCCTTCCAGGGCAAATTACGTTGACAGAAGAACAGTCCCAAACATCGACATTGCAAATTCCGTCACTGACTTGTTATTTTTTGTCAGTTTCAGCCTTCTAAATGCATCCTTAGGCAGTTCAAGATCTTCCTTTATAACAGACACCAGATGTTTGCTGTCATATCCTTGTGATTTATTTTTCATGTGTTTCTTGCAGGTGAGGTCACTGTTGGGAATGCGCCGCAGAAGCAGTGGGGCCTCTCCGTGGCACAGCTAGTGCTTTGTGGCCCTACCCATCCGCTCTCCATGAGGAATCCACGTGATCCTAGCCTATATTAGATATATATATTCCCAGTCATACTCTTCTCTGCATATTTTCAGCAGCAGGTTTCTCCATTCATTCTTCTCTTTTTCGATTTACTTATGAAATCAGCTGGAGTAAACTGAGGATGATTGTTTACCACCAGTTCAAGGAATTCCAAGTTCTCAACATATTTGGTTTGATGATTGTGTGCATATGTTCTAATGAATCTACTGAACATGCTAAACACATGTTTCCATGGATTTCCTTCTGGATGAAAAATTGAGACTGATATCAGTTTGATACCTTGTTAATGCAAAAATGTTTTCCAGGTTTGACAAGTAAAGTTAGATGCATTATCAGATAGCAGTGTGACAAGTTTGCCAACTGTTGGGATGTAATGGTTTACTATTCTCATTATGATTGGAGCTGCTGCTGTCTAGTATGTAGCTTATAACTTAAGATACTTGCTGAATATATCATATAAGGCTACAATGTATTTAACTCCAACCTTTACAGAGGGGAGAGGACCTGTAATGTCCGAACAGACCATTTGAGGTGGTTGCTTTGATATGTTAGGGTGTAAGTCTGTGTGACATGGTTT
Source organism: Schistocerca nitens (assembly GCF_023898315.1). Taxonomy (NCBI): domain Eukaryota; kingdom Metazoa; phylum Arthropoda; class Insecta; order Orthoptera; family Acrididae; genus Schistocerca; species Schistocerca nitens. The sequence continues at coordinate 817,372,502 of NC_064614.1, forward strand.
ATTGGTGGGTTTGAATTTTTGACAAAGGGAGAATGTTTTTAATAGTTGTGTTCGTTTTCTCTTGTCTAGAAAGTAACAGTATAAGTTAATTTTCTGTACACGCTTAGATGCACTAAAATGACACCAAGCATTATAGACATACCATATTTGCTAGGAATGCAAACACATCAAGTATCAGATTTAGGATTTCGTCTAGAGAACAGGACATAATACTGTATCATGTAGTGCTGGATCAGTTTCTTTAATGGATTTTGTGAAAATCATATTTTTGTCTTCTGCCACCAACTATCTGCATTTTGTAAATCAGCCATGTTCCTACATATGTTGGACAAGTTGAGTCCACGACATTTGGATCACAGATTTACCTTCTCGCATAGCCCTCCTTACGCTAACTTTGACATCGCTTAGCTTCTGTTTGTCTGAGAGGTTTTGGCTGCGTTTAAACTTGGAGTGAAGCTCTCTTTGCTTTCGCAGTAGTTTCCTAACTTCGTTGTTGTACCACGGTGGGTTTTTCCCGTCCCTCACAGTTTTACTCGGCACGTGCCTGTCTAAAACGCATTTTACGATTGCCTTGAACTTTTTCCATAAACACTCAACATTGTCAGTGTCCGAACAGAAATTTTCGTTTTGATCTGTTAGGTAGTCTGAAATCTGCCTTCTATTACTCTTGCTAAACAGATAAACCTTCCTCCCTTTTTTTATATTCCTGTTAACTTCCATATTCAGGGATGCTGCAACGGCCTTATGATCACTGATTCCCTGTTCTGCACTTACAGAGTCGAAAAGTTCGGGTCTGTTTGTTATCAGTAGGTCCAAGATGTTATCTCCACGAGTCGGTTCTCTGTTTAATTGCTCGAGGTAATTTTCGGATAGTGCACTCAGTATAATGTCACTCGATGCTCTGTCCCTACTACCCGTCCTAAACATCTGAGTGTCCCAGTCTATATCTGGTAAATTGAAATCTCCACCTATGACTATAACATGCTGAGGAAATTTATGTGAAATGTATTCCAAATTTTCTCTCAGTTGTTCTGCCACTAACGCTGCTGAGTCGGGAGGTCGGTAAAAGGAGCCAATTATTAACCTAGCTCGGTTGTTGAGTGTAACCTCCACCCATAATAATTCACAGGAACTATCCACTTCTACTTCACTACAGGATAAACTACTACTAACAGCGACGAACACTCCACCACCGGTTGCATGCAATCTATCCTTCCTAAACACCGTCTGTAACTTTGTAAAAATTTCGGCAGAATTTATCTCTGCCTAAGCCAGCTTTCTGTACCTATAACGATTTCAGCTTCGGTGCTTTCTATCAGCGCTTGAAGTTCCGGTACTTTACCAACGCAGCTTCCACAGTTGACAATTACAATACCGATTGCTGCTTGGTCCCCGCATGCCCTGACTTTGCCCCGCACCCGTTGAGGCTGTTGCCCTTTCTGTACTTGCCCAAGGCCATCTAACCTAAAAAACCACCCAGCCCACGCCACACAACCCCTGCTACCCGTGTAGCCGTGTAACCACAGGTACTTTACTTATGAAAGTAGTTAACATTATACTTACCATAGACCCTATATCAACCACAACATCAGTTGCTATATCTCCTACCACCACTTGTATGGTAACCTGTACAATCTCTTTGCTTTGCTCACTATTTTTAAACTGATTTGTAGCTAATTCTTCCGTCATATCTTTATCATAATTATAACATAGCATCTTTATTGTATTTTCCATGTCATCCTCAAACCATTCCATTGTTATCATCAGTGATCACAGTCAGTTCAGTGCTTGATGTCTGTACTATGTGTGTTATTTCTGAATCAACATTTATTTTGTGATTCATTAGCAGTTCATTGGATGTTACTTTTCACTTTGGAATCCCATCACTCACACAATTCATCACTTTGTTTATCCCAGAAGTCATTTCCCTTATGTTAGATGCCATTTTATTATGCATAGCATACATTTTTCTAATGTTGGCAGATATTTTGCCATATGCAATAAAATTTATTAATGTTAGTAAATATTTCCCTATCTTTAGTTTACAGTCTTTTTTTGGTTTAGTTGGTTTCCCAGATGACAAATTAGACGACAACTGATTTGACATTTTAACTTTTGTGGGTAACACATTTTGCCAACAAATTAGTTGAAATAGATGGCATTTCATTGCATTTGGCTAGAAATTCATTACCTATTTCAGTTCAAATTTTATCTCTCGTTTTAGGTGTTAACTGATCTGATATCTTACTATGTTTTGTGGGAATTTCACCCAATAATTTTGCAAACCATTTGTCACATGTAGTTGATATATCAGCAGGCAGTTTAGTAGAAATTTCAGTAGACATTTCATTACATCAATTGGTCATTTCATTTTAATACACATTTCATTACCTAAGCAGGATGTATTACAATGACTAGTAGATAATTCAAATGTCAATTGTTTCAAGATATTCACTAAACCAGAAAGCTGAACAGTACTTGTATCTTGTACAGGATTAATTATAGAATTTACTGTAGGATTAACTACTTCACTTTCAGCTCTCAAATCAATTTCTGATGACTGTAGTAAGTATGAATGGATAATGAGAAAGAAAAATAAGAAGTTTTTAATCTAAATTCCCAGTACATTCATTCTGAGGTCTTTCAAGTTGACATATCAGACGAAATAGAAAATTAAATGCGAATTTACCTGTCTGACAAACTCTTGGAGAAAAGGTAAAAATGGGGGATGGTTGTCACCTCTCATCGCATCCCATTCAGAAACGAAATTATTGTCGGATAAGATTGCACTATGAAACACACCATGATGTTTTCCAGTCAATTTCCAAAGTTGAAGATAAGTAAAAGGTCAAACAAGTAGAAGAAAGAAAGATTTGGTCTGTTTCTAGTATAGTTAAACATCAATACTAAGTATTTGAAAATAAATGAAATTTGCTGACTAATATGTCTGCAAAGCTTAAACTTAAAATCAAATGAAAATTATTAACATTACAGATGGCAATATATGCATTAATGGAACTTGAAATAAAATGAGTAAACACGATTTTGTTTTTCAGATGAACTAATAAAAGTTTGAAATGAAAATATTAAAGAGTTTACAAACATTTCACTGGCTGCATCATATGAAAAAGTTCCATGCATGACAATAAAAGTCAACTGGATAAAGAACGACCAATATACAATGATACATTTGGAAAGGCAATTGATGTAAAAATAAATCACTGTTCTCAAACTTCCTGGCAGATTAAAACTGTGTGCTGGACCGAGACTCGATCTTTCAGATCTTGTTGCGGAGAGTTGAAGGTTTCCTCGCTGTCAGAACGCCTGTCCACAAGTGCCGGCTGGAAGTTTGAAGGTAGCTTCATGCAGCAGTATCTTATCAGCTCTGCGTCGCTGAATGGTGCGACTATGAACAGATTTTTCTGAGACATAAACTTGAAGATTTTCGACCCAAGTTTCCACGAAGTTCGACCAAACAACAACTCATCTTTTATGCATACTTGTGTCCCCACTGACCAATGTATTGTTAAAAACATCTCTCTAAATACCGTAAACAACGAACATCAATTAATAGTAGGGTGGAGGCTGTTTTATGCTTCTGCTTTGAGGTAGCTGCATGCAAAATCCAACCTATTTTGTGCTGACTGTATGGGTGGAAAGCTATGGTTGAATTGTTGGATGAGAACCATGGGATGTAAAGAACTGTTATCTTCCCTACAGTCTTGGAATTTACAGACCTTCAAAAACAGTTTATGGTCACAGGCACTGTCCTCCAACACTGGGCTCATTTTGCTGAGCACCGGCCAGGGGCCCTATTCTGCATCGTTCGTACCAATCGGTGCAGTAGGTTAACCTTGGTAGTGACGTTACTTTGGGTTCTTTATCCGAAGTTCCTATTCAGTAAGTTTCTGAGACCTGTTACCGATCGATCCTCCTACCGATTTTTCGACAACTGTACCGAGAGGTTTTGGATTTCGGTATGGCCCTCTCGTTCGATTCGCTGTGGTGCATTTACACCTAGAATTTTTTATTTCAAACATATCGAGTAGTTTTTAGCTTCGGATTTAGTGATTGTGTTACTGAACAATCACCAGGACTCATCTGGGTGGAAATAGAGTTCGTAATAGACTATTTTCCTTTGTTAGAAATGTGGTTTGTATTATTCTTACTGTGAATGATTATAACATAAAAAAGTTTGGGTCAATATTCTCACAAAATACCTGTTATTCTAACGAAAATAAGAGTTTAAAAATCATTAAATTTCAAAACGTTGGCTCTGCTTACGTATATCACATGAGTGTTAGCTGAAATTACTAGTGACTTCGCGTACTGTTTTCCGCAAATGGTTTACTTATTAATTTTCGAAACGCTTTTAAAGCTTTTAAGTAACAATGCTAAGGAATTTTGTGAAGCCTGATGGAGGAAGCCTTCCAAAATTTCATGCATTTATGGCTTACGCCCGTATCATTCAGCAGTGGTCACCTTCATCTCTCTCTAATGTAATTATGTGTGCTTAAAGGGCTGAAGTCAGGCGTGTCATAGTAGCGAAGTTGGTAAGGTAACTCATTGCTGTGTCAAAGGTCTAAGTCCGCATACCACTAGTTGCAAACACATTTTCTTTCTCTTTGTGCTTGTAACACATTCTGAGACTTCGTTAATCAGCCAAGTTAGGCATTTTTCTGAAATATTCGTTGTTATTTACATGTAAGAGCGCGCTTTCTCAGTAACGAGTATCGTCGATTTCGCGACTTTCATATGAAGGGCTTATTTCAATAGTGGTACAAGTCCACTTTTGTTCATTCTGAGATATAGAGTCCTAAAGTTAAATGAACGCTGAAAAATCTGCAGTTGAGACACCAGAAATATTCAAGCATAAGGCTTCTTGCTAGAAATGAACCTTTCTTTCTGTTTGTTTGGACCATTAATGTCAGAAGCATTATAGACAGAAAAGTGGAGGTAATGGACTTGTACCACTATTGAAATAAGCCCTTCAGATGTATAAGAAATAAAGGATGAAATGGGTGTGTGTGAACAACTGGCAATGACACTTCTACTTTTTCTTGTCAGAAATAATTCGCCATTTTTCTTTGAGTACGTAGCGATTTCCGAGTGTGTGGTCAGACACGAATATAAGAGCACAACTTAAATTACTGCAAATGACACTAGCAGCAATTGTCTTTATACTTTAGCTTATCACAAGTATTTATCTGCGATCGAATCCTTAACAACACTAGACAGAAATGAAAGATTGCTGCCACAATATTTTTAGACTGTATAGACCATACACGAAATATTTTGATTCATTAGATGCAGGTTATGAACTACAACAAACTTCTGTAGCTGCACTCACCTCACGCTCTCGAAAAGGCGTTTTTTTTAAAATTTTGTTTTTATGAACTAAATCGTTGACGTATCATATAGGGAAGTAGGCTAAGTCTTCATCATTTGGATCTCTAGGAGCGAATTACAAACACATTCTATGCATCTTCTTATTCTTTAACACTCTCTTAAACAATTTTTCAGGTTTGTGGAGATGTGTTCTGTCTATGCAACTAATTGAAGGCACTTTGTTTATTGTCATACGCGTTTCGCATCGTTTATTCGTAAACAAAACGCTTATGGCAATCTTCATGAAAAAAGAAAATGGTTCAGATGGCTCTGAGCGCTGTGGGACTTAACATCTGAGGTCATCAATCCCCTATAACTTAGGACTACTTAAACATAATTAACCTAAAAACATCACACACATCCATGTCCGAGGCAGGATTTTAACCTGCGACAGTAGCAGTCGCGCAGTTCTCGACTGAAGCACCTAGAACCGTTCGGACACCAAGGCCGGCTGAATAAAAGAAGCGAAACGCATATGGCAATGAACAAACTGCCTTCAATTACTTGCATACATGGAACGTACCTCCATGAATTCTGAAGCAACTAAGGAACGACGGAAAACAGGAAATGACTAATTTTTCGAATGTTTCTATAGATGCATTTGTACAATGTGGTACTACAATCCATTCCTAACTCATATTCCGAAACGTAAAATTCAAAACAAGACGTCGATGTGAATGAGAATAAAATGGCATAATGTGACATTTATGACAGTTTCCGAACACAGTCAATAGTCTATCGTTATCATGCATTCATGGAAGACCGTGGCCAGCGGAATTTGAACAGTATTACGTACTCTAACCACACTTTTCGGTACTGTGAAGAACAGCGTGCCTGTGTCGGCTGCTAGCCGCTTCGGGTTCAGTCTCTGTGGCGCATGTGTGAATCTTAGGCAGATTGATTTTGATTGGATGGCGCAAGGAGAACTGACCACAACGTTTCGGTTCGCTAGGACCGTACGGCATCGCTTCCGAAATGCTTACAGAGTAATGTTGGGGCTCTCCTTCTATGACAAGACCGTTAGGTGCGTTCGCGTAACGAACCGATCGACAGAAATGGCGGAAAGACTCAGAACAGGGCCCATGGCCACCCACAGAATGAGCCTGTCCGATCCTATAGTGACATTCATCTTCCGCAATCTTACTTTCTCATCTCTTAAGGCTCCTGACACTCTAGCTTTAATGAGGCCCAATTTTGTATAAATTTCATCTACTCTTTGCTTTTTCTGTCTATTGACTCATTCTTGATTCTCCTTAAGTCGTACCAGTTACTGTATTTCGTGGGTCTCTGACACCATTACTGCAGATGTTGTTCTTTCCTGAATAACTAATACTGAATTGTGCCGCAAATTCTGCTTGTTGCCTTTCCACATTATCCAGAATTTGGTTCACGATTCCCTCTACCTAATCCATTCTTTTCATTACTGAATCTAAGAGTTTTCACTGCACTTCAGTTACTGCCTCGTCACTGCCATCACTCTCATTCACATTATAACCCGCTAGCTAACCTCGTTGTCGATTTACTGTCTCATGTATCTCATTACCAAGGCTGTGACAAATAATTAGACCCCTTTCAGCTTTCAAGCATTGAACATCCTTTACACCTGACCTGTAAGTACCAGGCAAAACAAGGTGGTTAACTTCCTTCAGGAGATGGCATTGGACACTGCATACAGAAAGCTTGTAAATAAGGTATTTAAAAATTAGAAAGACTTAGTCCTGCACAGTGATGCCCGTGCCCCAGTTCAGTAGGACAGGAGCTATTCATTGCCTCTGAACCCTTTTAAAGTTACTGTGAACCTCATCATTTTATTATTGTTTCCCCACTGATGTTCAAAAAACAAGGAAAAAAGTTTATGGCCTCCACGAAATATTAAGCAACCAAAAACACATATATATGAGATTTTAATATTTAATACCTCCACATTTGTTCCTCTCCTTTTGACATTCCCTGTAGCTTACTCAGTGGCATCGCTATCTGCATCTAACACCTTTCCTCTACAATCAGTTCCTCCACACTAGCGACTGCCTCTGCGTGCTTGAGCATTGTTATATGATTCTGCCATACTTCGACTATGGCTCCCAGTCAACATTCACACAAAATCTACTACGTCACCACTGAACCCTGCAAGTTCCTTCAACGTCTCAGCTATGAAAACTCTCACGCCCCTGTGTACACAATGCAGAATGCGACAACAAAGTGGACCAGATCCACGAGCTGAAACTAAACACATGGGTTAGGAAAAGTGCAAGCAAATTATTGTAATATGCAAAAATAAAATATTTTAGCATATCCCCAAAAACTTAGATTCAAACAGTGGTCTCGGTTTTAAATAATTTTTAGAAGTGACAATAAAATTACCCACAAATTTATGATACTAATAGAAGATAAATCCTCGAATGTTTCTCCCAAGATCCTATGTTTCGAATGAAACAGAAACGACCAAATCCTGGCAGGGACATGCCATTTATACGAGACGCTGGGCAGCTGTTTCTGGCAGCAGACCTAATGCACCCCATGTATCTCATCAGTGAAATTCGGCGAAGTCACAGAACTCCAAATCCAGGGCAAATGTGACGCTGGCTCCAGACTAAGCATAGTATAACAGTGTGTTAACGGAACAAAGTCTGAACAAAGAGAGTCCTTTCGAATTTCCCTTAACTTCCCTCCTGAACTTTGTTGAGGAGCTCTCTCCCTGCCACTACAGCCAATTGTAGGGCAGGGCCTAAACGCCCCTGCAATAATAGACTTTGTTATGGTGTAAAGTCAAGTGCTGGCACGCCAGTCGGGAACGATAGAGAAGAGATGGCAGTGAGAAGACATCAGCCAATCACACACTGACCGACCCTTCTCCAGTATGACAACACAGCAGCAGCGGCTCCTATGTGAGGAGGACATAAGCGCCGTGATCAACTGGTGATGGACCAGTTCAATAGCAGCTTCTGTATTAGGCATTTGTATAGCAAGTCAACTCTGTTCACTTTACTTGTGTCCGTGGCTTGTGGTCTTGCGGTAGCATTCTTGATTCCCGCTCACAGGGTCCCAGGTTCGATTCCCGGCGGGTCAGGGATTTTCTCTGCCTTGAAATGACTGGGTGTTGTGTGTCTTTCATCATCATTTCATCCTCATTCACTCGCAAGTCGCCGTAGCGGCGTTAAAGATCTTGTGGAGCAGCGGCCGAACCGCCCCCCGAGGGGTCTCCCAGCCACTAATGCCATACGCTCATTATTATTACTTCACCGAGCGAGGTGGCGCAGTGGTTAGCACACTGGACTCGCATTCGGGAGGACGACGGTTCAATCCCGTCTCCGGCCACCCTGATTTAGGTTTTCCGTGATTTCCCTAAATCGGTTCAGGCAAATTCTGGGATGGTTCCTTTGAAAGGGCACGGCCGATTTCCTTCCCAATCCTTCCCTAACCCGAGCTTGCACTCCGTCTCTAATGACCTCGTTGTCGACGGGACGTTAAACACTAACCACCACCACCACCATTATTATTACTTCGCTTGTACTCTGCTTCTAGCACAGACTTGGATTTGTTCATATTGAAGATTTTTGAATATTTCGTATATCGCCCTTTGCTTGCGACACATCAGTGTAATTGCTAAAGTTAAGTACAGTCATTTTCATTTTATAAGAAAACTCGTTAATACGATTTGTTTGAATGTTTGTATAGTGATCCTTGTAAGCAGGCTTCCTAGATACCACATAATTATAGTTTGCAAAATATGGATTGGCCAACGTACAGTCTAGAATGCATGGAAAGAGCCGTGAAACTTTGTTGTGACATGCTAAGGAATGTCCTGAGCTTGCAAAACAAGAGAGTAAGAAGTAAATGGAAGACTTTTGCTGTATTTCCCAAGAATGTTTTGAAAGATGTTGTCCCATTTTCCAGACACAAATTTTCCAGGCAGCAGTTCCTGCCTAATGGGATGTCCAATATGGTACTCTGGTGGTCCTTGACTCAGCAGACCATTGGCCAACGTACAGTCTAGAATGCATGGAAAGAGCCGTGAAACTTTGTTGTGACATGCTAAGGAATGTCCTGAGCTTGCAAAACAAGAGAGTAAGAAGTAAATGGAAGACTTTTGCTGTATTTCCCAAGAATGTTTTGAAAGATGTTGTCCCATTTTCCAGACACAAATTTTCCAGGCAGCAGTTCCTGCCTAATGGGATGTCCAATATGGTACTCTGGTGGTCCTTGACTCAGCAGACCATTGTAAGAAGATTGGTGCTGATCACCACAAAGGGTAGCTTCCTTTATCGGTATAGCAGTGGGTGCTCGGGACTCATCAAGACACCTGTCTGCAGAACCTCTTCACATATTTGACTCCCAAAAATACAGTTAGTGTGTGAATAATATAAAGGTAATGACTGTAGTAAGTTTGATTGTATAATGAGAAAAAAATAAGAAGTCTTTAATCTAATTTCCTAGTACATTCATCGTAGTCATTCAAATTGATATATCGAACAAAACAGAATATTAAATAAAGTTAACCCGTCTGACAATCCCATGAACAAAAAGTAAAAATGAGAGATCCCTGGCCAGAATGGCCTGCCTCCTCTCACATGCATCAGAATATTAATTATTTTCAATTAATTTAAAATTACAAGTATCTCTTCCTTAATTACTTATTCACATGGCTCACATGCAGTGTAAAGTTGCAGATATATGACACTAGTAATACTCTGAATATGAATATGAAAATGAAAATTTAAAACTATATATAAAACAAACTAAATGTCGATATCTAGGTTTCTAATCCATATAAGAGCCATATCATCAGCTTTCATGATATCGCTCCAACTCCCTGTTGCTAGATTGTCTAGTTTGGAGCCCAACAGTCATAAACCAGAGACTCTGTAGAACCCCATTTGCAAAGAGAGTCTTCGCATCGGCAATGCCCAGTGCGAGCTCTGTTCAATTTGTCCCATAGATTGCTGTCAAGTTCTGTGACAGCAGTATCACAGTTATACTTTCGGAACCACTCATGCTCTTCAGGATTTCTAGTAAGTTGACAGCTCTGGTCCCACAGGGCTCTCACCCAGTATTACTGGCATCTGCTTGTCATAATGGTGGGTTTTTGAACAGAGTCTATTTCGTCATAAACTTGGTAAGTCTTCCTGTATGGATAATTCCAGGTTCTCGTGTAGCTTGCGCTATTCCTTAAGCAACACCTCTCTTCTGTAGATTGTGGGTGGGTAGATGTTGCTCAGCAGAGGAGGGCAGTATTACTGGCATCTGCTTCTCATAATGGTGGGTTTTTGAACAGAGTCTATTTCGTTGTTAACTTCATATGTCTTCCAGTGTGGGTAGATCTCGCTTCTGTGGATTGCGGGTGGGTAAATATTGCTCAGCTGAGGAAGCCAATGATTTGGTGTTGGTTGGATTGCCCCAGTTGTTAACAGCATAGTGTGGTTCAACTGAACATTGATCAAGTTCATGTGGCAGCTGTTTAGCCACACTAGGGCAAAATACTCGGCTTCTGAGAAGACCAGCGCAATGGATGATGTGTGCAAGGCATTTGCTGAAGCTCACCATCTCATCCAACAATTAATGAACAATATTGTTACGAATTTTTATCTTGTAACAATATTTCTCTTTCTTATATACATCTAGACAGCGTCAGGAGAAGAAATCAAGTGAACTGCAAGAAAGGCTCTTAGTCTGCCTCCCTCGTTTTATACAAAACAAGACCGAAAATATTCCATCGCCTATAGCATTCTGATTCCAATCATGTACAACCTTTTTCATTACATTACTTAAAAATCAATACAATTTAATATATTACACCATAGACATGGTTGGGGATGTGACTATCAAGACAGTTGTGCAGCATCTGTACTCGAAGTTGTGGATGGCTTGCATGATGAACTGCCAACATTGATTTCAAAGCTGGATAAACGACTGTCTGCAGTTGACGTAACTTTGGATTGACCAAACTTTGCTACAGATCTCCAGTGTAATATCATCGACTATCCCATGGGATCAGGCCAGTACTGTACAGAAATCAACATCCTCTAACACTCCAAGAAACTGGGACATCAGCGAAAGTAGACCTGGGGAAATACCATGGAATACTAGAGACCAGATTAATACGCTAATCATTTCGTTCTTACATATGGAAAGTTGACATAAATTTGCAGTGACCGTATCGAGTTCTACAACCAATCCAGCCTAGGTACTGAGAGGAACATCGTTACCCTCATGGAATAAAGATTGCGACATCGTTATTAGAAAGTGGAATGAAGCCTTTAAAACATTCAAACAAAATTTCTGTGTGGGAAAACTTTATTACATACAAACAAGCAGCTATACTAGCGAAATGCTAAATTAAGTAACTAAAGCGAAATAGTTGGCGTGATTTTGTCAGAAAATTAATAAAGACACTTCTTTATCTGATGTATGGTCAAATGCGTGAAGACAACACCTAATAAACATAGTTCGTTGACATATTTCATTGGGTGATTCACAGACAAACTCGCACCCGTAATTATCACCTATAGGATGCTGCATTTTAGCCGTCAACCCATAGACAACCAGCACAAATATTAGAAAAACCCTTTTGCTATAGCAGAGTTGGAACAAGGACTGAAGTCAAGGGCTCATACTGCAACAAAAATCGATCATCTAAACTACTCAGTGATACTTAGACAGTTGAGGTCTACTAAAAACCTACTCATCGAGATCTCTAATGTGCTGTGGAGTACCACTACTTTTCCGTCGGAGGAGATCACGCATAGAGGGTGATTCGCAAAGCTATACAAATATTTTAATATGTTCTTCTAGAAATAAAACTCAAGATGGAAGTTAGTACAAACATAGGTCCAAAAATGTTTAGTTACTGAGTTATGGCTAGTAACAGATTTTGCCTGAAATTTAGCAACTTTGCTAATATGTAGCCACCGCAAAACTGTACAAGGTTGAAGTAAAGCATGATTTCCTTTTATTTTGTTGTTATTGTTGTGGTTAATGTAATAAAACATGTCACAGACCTGTATCTGCGGTAATTTTTCAGAACATCGAGGGAATCAAAGAAGTATTTTAGGAAAATTTTTACTTTATTAACTACTTGCCACTATCTGTTTTTTTAATGCCACTTAAATACAGCCATAGTATTACCATCACATTTGCCATAAATAAACACCATATCGGCGTATTCCTCTGTAGTAAATTTGAAAGGCATCCCTATTTCATAAATAATCTACAAACTACAACAGTTACTATGTGGTTTCACTTAAATGCAGTGTTGTTATTATGTTCTTTCACTGAACAATACGGAAAACTAACTTGTTCCAAGTTTAGGAAACGACTGAAATAACTTAGTAACGGTTTCCAACAATGAAATAAACTTTTCTACATTCTTAATGGAAAGTAAACGAATTTACTTGTATAATAACCTTTGCTTGTCTGGATGTTTGGAAAACTACTGCAGATACATGTCTTTGACATGTTTTATTAGATTCACCAGACCAACAATAACAAAAGGAACGGATATCGTGCTCTACTTTAACCTTGTACAGTTTTGCAGTGGCTTCATATTAGCGATGTTGCTAAATTTCAGTCAAAATCTTTTGTTATTGGTAACTCCGTAGCTAAACAATTGCGGACCTGTATTTATATGAACGTTTGTCTTTAGTTTTACTTGTGGAGTAACATATTAAAACATTTGCATATCTTCGTAAATCAACCTGTATAGTCACCCTTATCCTGAAACTGGTAAAGGGTCCACTATTGCCTCTCCCTATCGCCGATTTCCTTGCTGTCACACCTGTGTAAGACGTCTGAATGGATTATCAGTATTTGGAATGGTGGTTAGAAAAACACCCAGATACCACAAGCAGAATATGGTTTTCGGAAAAAGAGAAACGCTATGGATAATCTCAGTGTCCTGAACTAGACATTGAACATACATTTCTGGTACAAAAAGATTTACCGATAGCTTTCCTCGATGTAAGCGGAACATTTGACAGTGTGGAGATTCCAGTTCTTATGCAAAAACTCCAAATTACATGCCAGTCAAAAATATGTTCCATAGTATCTATGTCATACTGTAGAAATGGATACAGTATGTATGACAGCAGGATTACACACTATTTGGTCCTCGCAGTTGTATTGAAGGACAATTTCAGAAGTGGCATTCTTAGCCCTATATTGTTTATGTTGGATATAGCTGGCCCCAAATATATATTTTCTTCTAATACAAAAGTATTCCCCCACGTATATGGTACCTGCATTTGTGAACTCATCATATTTAAGGGACAATTATTTGAGACTTAATGATGCAATAAGAGCATTACACAAACAGTCACCAAATGATGGGCTCATGCTCTCAGCAGGGAAATCACAAGGAAAATGCTGATATCAACACCAGATAATATGCTTTTGTGTCTGCATATTTTTCCCAATAAACTATCAGTCAGGTTCTTAGGGCTATATCTAGACAGCAGATTATATTGACATAGAAGTAGGGCCTATGTAATGTCAAAAATTAATCCAAGACTGGACATGCTCTGATCTGTCACACACATGTGGTTGGGAGCTGGGAAAAAGACTCTTGTGATTCCCCACAGGTTGTTAATACTTTCTGTACTAGATTATGGATGTGTTTCCTATGGGAATACTCCAAAATAAGAATTAAAGGAATTGGACAAACTACAATACTGATCAGCAAGAATGTGTTTAAGGGATTTGTTATCACCAACCAGACAGTCCTTGTAAAAGGGGAGGTAATTGCACTCTACATTCGATGACAGTTACCAGCAGAGAAATACTCACTAAAGCGACACAAAATCCAGTAAGATGACGATCAGGAAAAAATAATGGTTATATCAAATCATGTGACACAAAGATACGGAACATAATCACAGAACAAATTTTCGTACACCACGCTATAGTCAGCTCCAGGCATTAAACCCTTAATGAGGAAGTATGATATATCTAATGAAACATTCATCTATATTGTGGAAATACTAGCAATTCGTGAGGCAGCCACCTACTCGATAAGGAATTTCAAAAAGTTTTTATTTGAACAGACTCTAAAAGTGCTCTCTTGAGGATTCAAACTTCATATCAGAACGCAACTACTCCTGGTTATGTACAAGATACACAGATGGGAAAAAAATCTCAACTCCAAGAAGGAATTGTGTGATATAAACGAAAAGTTAGTGGGCATATTTAGACTTCTTAAAGTTGATGTCTATTCATATTTAGTGCCAGTCACGTAAGAGTGGCGCTCGTAGCGCCACCACTATGATAATGCAAATCAGGTTTACTTTAAAGACACACTGTAATGGTCGTGATGTTGGATGTGGTGAGCTGATGTTCGTCAAGACGACAAAGAGCCATTATCAGCACCTCACTGAGTTTGACCTAGGTCGTGTAATAGGGCTACGAGAAGCTATATGTTTCCTCAACGTTGCATAAAGGCATGGTAGGAATGTGGCTGCTATACATGACAGCTGACAGCGGTGTTCACGAGAATGTCGGTCGGAAGAAGACTGGTTCCACACAGCCATGTAGCACATCCGAGAAGGATGGCCATCGTGTTTGGCATATGGCTCTGGCACACTGTACTGCATCTGCAGCAGCAATTTGAGCAGCAGTTGGCATCACAGTGACACAACAAACTGTTGCATATCGGTTACTTCAAGGACAGCTCTTAGTCCAATGTCCTGTGGCGTCCATTCCACTGACCCCAAACCAGCGCCATTTGCAACTTCAGTGGTGACAAGCCAGAGCTCAGTGGAGGGCAGTGTGGAGGTGTGTTGTGATTTTTAAAATGAAATCTGATTCTGTCTCGGTGTCAGTGACGGCCTGCACCCGGGTTTGTAGTCATGGGTGCGATTTCGTATGGCAACAGGAGTACTCCTGTGATTATCCCACGCACCCTGACTACTAATTTTTATGTCAGTCTGGTGATTCGACTTGTTGTGCTGTCATTCATGAACAGCATTCTATGGGGTGTTTGCCAACAGGCTAACGTTCTCCTTCATACCGCTATTGTAACCCAACATGCTCTACAGAGTGTCGACATGTCCCTTGGTCTGCCTGATCATCAGATCTGTCTTCAGTCGAGCTCATATTGGATATTATCGGTCAACAGTTCCAGCATCATACACTAATAGCATTAACCATCCCTGTACTGTCCAAACAACTGCAACAGGCATGAGACTCCATCCCACAAACTGACATCTGGCACCCATACAACACAATTCATGCATGTTTGCATGCTTTCATTCAACATTCTGGCGGTTACACTGATGTACCAGCATTTCACTTTTGTAATGCATTAACCTGTGATCTTGCAATATTAATCACACAAATATGTTACCTAGATAAATGTATTACCGAAATTTCATTACTCTGCATTAATAATTTTTTTGTATTCGATTTTTTTTTCTGTCAGTGTGTACTGAGTATGATTCATACTGCAAGAAAAATTGATGTTGATGTAAACGTCTTGCAGATCAAATGACGTTGGAAACAAAACATCAGACAGATATAGCAAAGAAAGTACAACTCAAGGCACATTCCACCTCCAAGCAGAGGAAGAAAAAAGGAGAAAGTGGACGATTACCCAAAGGAACAAAGAAAGATTTTATGCCTGTATTTGGTTGGAACTGCTGAGGGAACCGTAGTTTAATGAAATCAGAGTGAGTAAACAGCACCAGAACTCCATAACAGGAATACGATTAGAACATGGCTGGTACCCCAGTCCGGTTCACTAACGAGCAGTCATAGAGTGAAGAAAAAGCTGACGTATATCATGCAATATTAACATGCAAATACCAGATGCAGCAAATGAAATTATATCACAACTAGAACCACCTGAAGACTCCATTGTCGACTGTATTACTGTCCTAGTAATGTGAAAGAGAAAGGCATCAATATTTTCTTAGATTTCTCTCGAGTGGTTATATAGGGTGATGCATAATATCGAGCGATTTTAAAAAGCGCGTGAATCAATCTGCATCGGAGAGAGGTGGAGAGGATAGCGTCAGTTACGTTTGGCGCGAAATAGCGTGTACTTATAATGGAGCGCTGGACCCCACAGCATCGTACGTATGCTGTCAAAACATTTTATCAAAACTATAGTTCGTACCAGCTAGCACATCGTGCATTCCGCAACCACTTCAACATTAAACGGAATCGGCCGGTGCCGTCTGCCTGTGCGATTAAAAAGTGGGTTGAGAACTTTGAGGAGATGGCATCAATGGCGAAGAAGGAAACTGGGAGACCCAAAACTGTGCACATACCTGAAAACATCGAATGTGTAAGAGTTGCCATTGAGAGAAACCACCGTCGCTCATCTCGTCGGCAGAGCGCTACTCTTGTGATTTCAAACAGAAAGGTAAGGAGAATTTTACTCCAAGATTTGCACTTTCAGCTCTACAAAATCCAAATGGTTAACAGGCACCAATACAAAGGATAAAATTTTAACAGAAGAAAGTGTAGCATGTAAGCAACACTCTTTCTCTTAAAATGGTTCCTAATTTGTGAAGGATGAAACCACTTTTAATAGTCTCCTATAGACCTGCTAAGTGTGTGCCTATGATTTCAGTTTGAGATCTAGGTATATGACTAGCCGTCTGACTGAACATATTTATTAATTCTGTCACTGAGTTTGTGATGGGAAATGTAAACAGCATCAGCTTCAGTGTTATTTAAAATACGGATATCATGTGGATAAACAAATAAGAATTTCTATTATGCTTATTCTGTTTCCCACCTCAAATGTGGGGTCATTCGCTGGGGTGATTTAGCAGCAGCTAAACAAGTTTTCAGAATACGGAAAAAGATCATAAAGAGCACAAACTTAGAAATTCATGTAATCGCCTATTTAAGGGTTTAGGTATTCTACATTCATTGTGTGTTACATTATGAAGACTTCCTTTTTTAAAAACTGACGTTATAGGCAATGGATAGCGGACTATTTAAACAGTGAGAATTATGGCCCTAACAAGCGTTGTTGCGATCTTCAGTTCGAAGGCTGGTTTGATGCATCTGTCCACACTATTCAGTACAAGCCTCTTCAGCTCCGAAGACTGATGACCATAGCAGTTAAGTCCCATAGTGCTCAGAGCCATTTCAGCTCCGAATAACTACTGCGACCTACATGATTGTGAACCTGCCTATTGTATTTATCTCTTTGATGTTGTAAACTGTGCAAAAATTTGTTAATTAAAATAGCAAATATGAAACAACTAGCAAAAAAAGAAAGAAAACAAGAGAAACCAGAATAAGCAGGTGGTATGACATTAGGCAAGAGTAGCATACGTTTTAGCGGCTACGTTCAGAATGGTAGAACACGCGCAGCCTTGTGTTCTCTGTAGCGGGTTGGGTACAAGCACGTGATGTCTATTTCCAGTCCGAAACGTCAGTTCAACCTCGCGTTTTACTGCGTGATACAGTCCCCCTCTATTTAGCCTGTACATAGCCGCCTGGTGTGGGCTATGTGCAACATTGGCGATAGTCGCCGATGTTTTAATATTTTTGGTTTAGACTCCGCTGTCCATAGACAGTTCTTTAGAGTTCAAAATATAAGTAATTGTCTCTTTTCTAGCTTCTAAATTACAGGCGTACCTTGAGTTTATCGATTGCTAACCAAAGATGAAGTTCTGTATTGTCTGGCGCAAACATAGTATGTACATCTTTCATGTTGATGATCTCAGTAATGCGTGTGTTTTGATGTGGCGGGAAAAGGCAGTGAAAGCAAAATGTCTCAAAAATCAATAACGTAAGTACTTTGCATAAATAAATATTTATTACACTTTTCAGTGGTGTTTTTCACATTTGTGACATTGTAGATTAGTTTTGTTGATGCTTAGCTTGATTAGTGTTTGATATTTCATTGTGCCAGTGAGCCCGTTTTGTGCAATTGTTTTCTTGACATACGATATATGTCCCGATATAGAAGAATGTCTTATGCTTTGACTAGTGACGTAGGAAGCATGTGACAAGCTCCGTAAACAAGACACGGACAGTAACGTGTTGTTAATGACGATTTTTTAAAAAGGGGTTAAGGTGCATACCACCACAAGTAGGTTTTTTATAGTATCATTTTCGTTCACTTCGGCAACTCTCAACCAAACTGTTACCTTCCATTCTAACCGGGACCTCCGGCAAAGTTACAGATCAGTCTGTCAAGACAACCAGTTATTTTAACCTAAGTTTTTCGTTGAGAGTAGAGTGTGTTTTCCAGTGCAGAGGTTTGCATACTGTTTGGGGTGTCATGATTATGTATGTGTGATACGTTCAAGTATTCACTTCTTCGTAGTGTAATACAATCATTCGTATGGCCAATGATATATATTGCTGAAACTTCGTTTGCGGGTTTCGGATGTTCAACAGCGTGTGTGTTAGCTCCTTTGTTGATTGAACTCAGCCTTGTACTTGTGTATATAAGATACTGGGTGCGTTTGTATTTAGGGAGATACAGTCAGTCCTTAATTATGTCAGTTATAAACCATTTTCGTTAATTGTGCCATAGCTTCACTACATTTTTCTGACGTTTCGCACATGTTTTTTGGTTGGAAATTGGTAGGCACAGTATCAAGATTAAAATACTGTAGTTTTCACCTACCATTGCGTTACTACTTCATTGTTTTGAGCCTATACGCAACAGAGGCTTCATTGATATTTGTAGTGGAAATACGGAAGCGTCCGATCCCGCCCGTCTGCTTTGACCCCATGACGTCACAAATATGGCGGAAACAAAAACAAACACACACACTTTCCACAAGAAGCCTAATGACACTAACGGGACAAGCGCGGGAAATGGGGTGTTTTGGGTGGGGGGCAAACTAAATATAAACAATTTAGACGCCTTGCGTAGCTACAACGTGTAAGTGAAGACAGCCATGCATGAATACCCACCCACTTCCCCAGGGGTCGTAACCCCTGCAACCCATAGAAGATAGAGATGCTTCAGTAGCTGATTAGTGTTTTTTGTCTTTTTAAAAAAAATCTCACGGGATAGAACGAACTGATCCGAAAGATAAATATAATAAACTAAAACAGAAATTGGAGGAAACAGATAATTAAAATAAGTAATAAGTGTTTTTAAATTTAAAATATATATATATATATATATATATATATATATCACGAGATAGAACGAACAGATCAGAAAAGTAAATAAAGTAAGATAAAACAGAACTGGAAACAGCCACACTCAAACGAAACTCCGCGCCGTCATGACGTCACACACGACAACACCCTTACGTCACGGGTCAAAGCCGACGCGTGGGATCGGACGCTTCTGTCGACCCTTTGTGGTCTTTCATTATTGAAAATTCCAACAAAGAAGTCTGTTGACATACTATTTACCATCAGTGTTCAAAAGCCATGTAACAAGCTGGATTCCAAGGTCAGTCAGTATCTCGGATTAGCATTCACCTCAGTGAAACTTCCTGGCAGATTAAAACTGTGTGCCCGACCGAGACTCGAACTGGGGACATTTGCCTTTCACGGGCAAGTGCTCTACCATCGGAGCAACCGAAGCACGACTCACGCCCGGCCTCACAGTTTTACTTCTGCCAATACCTCGTCTCCTACCTTCGAAACTTTACAGAAGCTCTCCTGCGAACCTTGCAGAACTAGCACTCCCGAAAGAAAGGATACTGCGGAGACATGGCTTAGCCACAGCCTGGGGGATGTTTCCAGAATGAGATTTTCACTCTGCAGCGGAGTGTGCGCTGATATGAAACTTCCTGGCAGATTAAAACTGTGTGCCCGACCGAGATACTGGCAGAAGTAAAGCTGTGAGGCCGGGCGTGAGTCGTGCTTCGGTAGCTCAGATGGTAGAGCACTTGCCCGCGAAAGGCAAAGGTCCCGAGTTCGAGTCTCGGTCGGGCACACAGTTTTAATCTGCCAGGAAGTTTCATATCAGCGCACACCCCGCTGCAGAGTGAAAATCTCATTCTGGATTCACCTCAGTGTTGAAGATAACAAGATCAACACTTCAACAGAGGCCAAGGTGCTCGATGGCAACGTGAAAACCTTGTTTATAGAAATAATTTGCAAGCATGCACGCACTAACTAATTCACCCCTTATTAACTGTAAATTGATGCTGGTAATTAGTGTCTGCAGGTTCTGACGGCTTTTGAGCAAGTAAGAAAGCAAGAAATTTCCCACTGACTACTTCTGCACCAACCCTGTGTTAGCTATGAAGATAACATAAGCAAGAGTATGCCAATATTTAAAAATTGGTTATCACAACCACAACTTTGTGAAACATCTGCAGCTTTGAAACTGATGTATGTACAGAGGAACTGTCATGTGACTTCAGCTTCCAGTCCTGCCTCCTTGGTTCACCACCGTAGTGGAGATAAAAGGGTAAATCTGACTACACTGGCATGTATGATATTCACTTTAGTGAAAAATGAAGGACTGATGAGAAAGAAAGTGAAGATCCTCAAACAGGCAGCGTATCTCTCTGCAGGTTTCATAATTTAAGCCTTCAGGCACGCTTGTTCCAACTCTTTGTGATCCCACATGTATGACAACTTCAGTGGAGAAATGATTGAAGGTAGCAGCATTTTTATTTGGTTTTGAACATCTCATCTGTTATTGAAATGTGCAAAGTTACATAGTTAGCTCAAAGATTTGTGTGTTATTGAATGATTGAACATAATGTATAATTGCTTGCGATGATCTTTCTGGAGACTGAAAAACTCCCCAGTAGAAATGAAAATGCCTTTTTGTGTTGAATGTAGTGTACTCTGTTTATGGTATGCAAAATTTTGTAGCAGAGCACATACTGAAACAGTGTGTCTTCATCTCTATTGCTGAGGGGTCAACGGAAGCGTCCGATTCCACCCGTCTGCTTTGCCCCACGACGTAAGGGTGTTGTGTGTGACGTCATTACGGCGGGGAGTTTATGAGTTGGTTGTGTTTGATGGCACCCTGTGTGTGTGTGTGTGTGTGTGTGTGCGCACGAATTTGTTGGTGGTAATTTTTTTTTGGGACTCTTTTACTCGGGTTGTAATGTTTTGTGTATTTATTGTGTATTGAAAGTGTTTTAATTTACGCAGGGATGTTTGACTTTTGAATTTTTGAGGTGTTGTGGTTTTGGTTCTGTTTTTTGTAGTTGTAGGTACTGGTTTCTTCATATCAATAGCTATGGTTGACCTATATAGGTCAATGGAAGGGAAATGAACGATTACAGTTTTCATAGTTTTATGTGTAAGTATTGGCGTTTTGGTATCATCAGCTGTGGCCAAGGGAAATGTCTGATTCAGATTTGCATGGTTTTTCCTGCAGCCGTTGGTGTTTGGGTAACGTCAGCTGTGGTTGACCTATATAGGTCAAGGGAAGAGTGTGATTCCTGTAGATTTTCTAATAATTTTTTTTTTTTTGTTCGTCATTTTGTGTGTTTTGGTTTGATTGTATTTTTGGAGGGAGATGTTATTGTCTTATTTGTACGTATTATCGTGTTTTTTGCTGTGTGTATGTAGTGACATCATAGGCGCCATATTAGAGGCGCTTGGAATAGCTATTTCCACCATATTCATGACGTCGTGGGTCAAAGCAGACGGGTGGAATCGGACACTTCCATAATCTCCTGCTGAGCAGGTCCACACTATTGCCTAGTAAACATGAGGGCAGGTCTGTGCTTGCAGGCACATAAGTGTGAGCTGCAAAGTAGTCATATAGATGTAAATTCATTGAAGACTGACTGACAAATATAATTGAGTAATTTGGAAGTGAATGTAGCATCTGATGTACTTCAAAGTAGCAGATAGGACCCTTCTGTGAGGTCAGTGGATGCATCAATGGCAGTGTTTGTAGTTCAGGGTGTAAGGTTTGCAAGTTTCTTCAGTGAGTTATGAATTAAATTTTTTTATTGTTTACATGTTAGGCATTTTTGTTAGGTGTTAGTTTGGCGTCTTTGTTAGGTGTTAGTGGAGGGAGGGATGTTGATTCCAGGCAGATTTATTTAAAGAGTTTTATGGAATTGTATCGTTCCAATGAATGAGAGAAAAAGTGAAAACAACCAGCCTTGCTTCTGGTGTTCCGGCGAAGCTGTGAAGTCTGTAGTAGTGTGGCCGTGGACTTCTGGTTTGGGGGTAACTGTTATGGCCAAATGAGAGTTTGATGACTTGATAAAATTGTGCCACAGCATTGAGCAATTGTGTGGTATTCACAAAATTTTTTTGGGAACAAGTGATATTATGTCCAGATAGAATAAACTTTTCTGCTGAGACTTCCGAAATTCTCATATCACACTTTGAGAAATCCCCTTCTCCCGCAAATGAGAATATTGAGAGATTATTGATAACTTGTGGCATTTAGAAAAAAGTGCCAGAGCTTGCAGCACAATCGAACAACTATGGAACTCATGTAATATGCTTTACCAAGATTTAATCCAAAATCAGACATTGTTGGGAATGTGACCTTTCGGGCAAAGCTACTTGTACACATAAGATAGTCTCCATTGGATAGCAGTTGTGGGAATTACTGGAGGCTTGGATTCCACCCATTTGCTTTGAGCAATGATGTCATCACCATTCAAGTGTGTCCAACTTGCTCACCAAAACATCAATCATAACACCTGCAGAAATACAAATACCAACTGAACCAGTACACTGACTTACCCATTAAAATTAGCAGGGCAACTGCGGAGCAAAGGGGGTTTGGGTGTAGACAAACTAATAATTCAATAATAAAAACAAGAACACACATAAGACACAGCACTCAGGAAGGGGCACACTCAAAAGCACCAAAAAATAAAATCCAACAAAACGCTAAATAAGATCATGGTATCAAAATCTCCAGTTAACGTACACTGAAGTGCCAAAGAAACTGGTATGGGCATGCACATTCAAATACAGACATATGTAAACAGGCAGAATACTGTGCTGGGCCCAGCAACACCTACATAGGACAAGTGTCTGATGCAGTTGTTAGATCGGTTACTGCTGCTACAGGGCAGGTTATCAAGAATAAAGTGAGTTTGAATGTGGTGTTACAGTCAGCACACGGGCGGTGGGACACACCGTCTCCAAGGTATCAATGAACTGGGGATTTTCCCATACGACTGTTTCACAAATGTACTGTGAATATCAGGAGTCAGGTAAAAACTCAAATTTCCGATATCACTGCGGCTACAAGAATGGGACCAACAATGACTGAAGAGAATCATTCAGTGTGACAGAAGTGCAACCCTTCCACAAATTGCTGCAGATTTCATTGCTGGGCCATCCACAACTGTCATGGTGTGAACCATTCAATGAAACATCATCGTTGTAAGCTTTTGGAGCCGAAGGTCCACTCATGTGCCCTTGATGACTGTATGACATAAAGCTTTACGCCTCACCTGTGCCCGTCAGCACCGATGTTGGACTTTTGTTGTTGTTGTTGTTGTTGTTGTTGTCTTCAGTCCTGAGACTGGTTTGATGCAGCTCTCTATGCTACTCTATCTTGTGCAAGCTTCTTCATCTCCCAGTCCTTACAGCAGCCTACATCCTTCTGAATCTGCTTAGTGTATTCACCTCTTGGTCTCCCTCTACGATTTTTACCCTCCACGCTGCCCTCCAATGCGAAATTTGAGATCCCTTGATGCCTCAGAACATGCCCTACCAACCGGTCCCTTCTTCTTGTCAAGTTGTGCCACAAACTCCTCTTCTCCCCAATTCTATTCAATACCTCCTCATTAGTTATGTGGTCTACCCATCTAATCGTCAGCATCCTTCTGTAGCACCACATTTCTAAAGCTTCTATTCTCTTCTTGTCCAAACTATTTATTGTCCATGTTTCACTTCCATACATGGCTACACTCCATACAAATACTTTCAGAAAGGACTTCCTGATACTTCAATCTATACTCGATGTTAACAAATTTCTCTTCTTCAGAAACACTTTCCTTGCCATTGCCAGCCTACATTTTATATCCTCTGTACTTTGACCATAATCAGTTATTTTGCTCCCCGAATAGCAAAACTCCTTTACTACTTTAAGTGTCTCATTTCCTAATCTAATTCCCTCAGCATCACCCGACTTAATTCGACTACATTCCATTATCCTCGTTTTGCTTTTTGTTGATGTTCATCTTATATCCTCCTTTCAAGACACTGTCCATTCCGTTCAACTGCTCTTCCAAGTCCTTTGCTGTCTCTGACAGAATTACAATGTCGTTGGTGAACCTCAACATTTTTATTTCTTCTCCATGGACTTTAATACCTACTCCGAATTTTTCTTTTGTTTCCTTTACTGCTTGCTCAATATACAGATTGAATAACATCGGGGAGAGGCTACAACCCTGTCTCACTCCCTTCCCAACCAGTGCTTCCCTTTCATGCCCCTCAACTCTTATAACTGCCATCTGGTTTCTGTACAAATTGTAAATAGCCTTTCGCTCCCTGTATTTTACCGCTGCCACCTTCAGAATTTGAAAAAGAGTATTTCAGTCAACATTGTCAAACGCTTTGTCTAAGTCTACAAATGCTAGAAACGTAGGTTTGCCTTTCCTTAATCTATTTTCTAAGATAAGTCTTAGGGTCAGTATTGTCTCACGTGTTTCAACATTTCTGCGGAATCCAAATTGATCTTCGCCGAGGTCGGCTTCTACCAGTTTTCATTCGTCTGTAAAGAATTCACGTTAGTATTTTGCAGCTGTGACTTATTAAACTGATAGTTCGGTAATTTTCACATCTGTCAACACCTGCTTTCTTTGGGATTGGAATTATTATATTCTTCTTGAAGTCTGAGGGTATTTCGCCCGTCTCATACATCTTGCTCACCAGATGGTAGAGTTTTGTCAGGACTGGCTCTCCCGAGGCTGTCAGTAGTTCTGATGGAATGTTGTCTACTCCCGGGGCCTTGTTTCGACTCAGGTCTTTCAGTGTTCTGTCAAACTCTTCACGCAGTATCGTATCTCCCATTTCATCTTCATGTGCATTCTCTTCCATTTCAGTAATATCTTCCTCAAGAACATCGCCCTTGTATAGACTCTCTATATACTCCTTCCACCTTTCTGCTTTCCCTTCTTTGCTTAGAACTGGGTTTCCATCTGAGCTCATGATATTCATACAAGTGGCTCTCTTTTCTCCAAAGGTCTCTTTAATTTTCCTGTAGGCAGTATCTATCTTACCCCTAGTGAGATAAGCCTCTACATCCTTACATTTGTCCTCTAGCCATCCCTGCTTAGCCATTTTGCACTTCCTGTCGATCTCATTTTTGAGACGTTTGTATTCCCTTTTGCCTGCTTCATTTACTGCGTTTTTATAATTTCTCCTTTTATTAATTAAATTCATTATTTCTTCTGTTACCCAAGGATTTCTACTAGCCCTCGTCTTTTTACCTACTTGATCCTCTGCTGCCTTCACTACTTCATCCCTCAGAGCTACCCATTCTTCTTCTACTGTATTTCTTTCCCCCATTCCTGTCAATTGTTCCCTTATGCTCTCCCCGAAACTCTGTACAACCTCTGGTTTAGTCAGTTTATCCAGGTCCCATCTCCTTAAATTCCCACCTTTTTGCAGTTTCTTCAGTTTTAATCTACAGTTCATAACCAATAGATTGTGGTCAGAGTCCACATCTGCCCCTGGAAATGTCTTACAATTTAAAATCTGCTTCCTAAATCTCTGTCTTACCATAATATAATCTATCTGATACCTTCTAGTATCTCCAGGATTCTTCCATGTATACAACCTTCTTTTATGATTCTTGAACCAAGTGTTAGCTATGGTTAAATTATGCTCTGTGCAAAATTCTACCAGACGGCTTCCTCTTTCATTTCTCTCCCCCAATCCATATTCACCCAGTATGTTTCCTTCTCTCCCTTTTCCTATTTTCGAATTCCAGGCACCCATGATTATTAAATTTTCATCTCCCTTCACTACCTGAATAATTTTCTTTTATCTCATCATACATTTCATCAATTTCTTCATCATTTGCAGAGCTAGTTGGCATATAAACTTGTACTACTGTAGTAGGCATGGGCTTCTTGTCTATCTTGGTCACAATAATGCGCTCACTATGCTGTTGGTAGTAGCTTACCCGCACTCCTGTTTTTTTTATTCATTATTAAACCTACTCCTGCATTACCCCTATTTGATTTTGTATGTTCCTCCTGCCACCGAACTTCACTAATTCCCACTATATCTAACTTCAACCTATCCATTTCCCTTTTTAAATTTTCTAAACTACCTGCCCGGTTAAGGGATCTGACATTCCACGCTCTTATCTGTAGAACGCCAGTTTCCTTTCTCCTGATAACGACGTCCTCCTGAGTAGTCCCCGCCCGGAGATCTGAATGGGGGACTATTTTACCCAAGAGGACGCCATCATCATTTAACCATACAGTAAAGCTGCATGCCCTCGGGAAAAATTACGGCTGTAGTCTCCCCTTGCTTTCAGCCATTCGCAGTACCAGCACAGCAAGGCCGTTTTGGTTAGTGTTGCAAGGCCAGATCAGTCAATCATCCAGACTGTTGCTCCTGCAACTACTGAAAAGGCTGCTGCCCCTCTTCAGGAACCACACGTTTGTCTGGCCTCTCAACAGATACCCCTCCGTTGTGGTTGCACCTACGGTACGGCCATCTGTATCGCTGAGGCACGCAAGCCTCCACACCAATGGCAAGGTCCATGGTTCATGGGGGCAGGTTGGACTGTTATTGAGTGGAAACATGTTGCCTGCTGGATGAGTCTCATTTCAGATTGTGTCGAACGGATGGACGTGTACGGGTATGGAGACAACACACAAATCCGTGGACCCTGCATATCAGCATGGGCTGTTCAAGCTACTGGAGTCTCCGCAGTGGTGTTGGGTGTTTGCAGTTGGAGTGACATGGGACCCCACGTACATCTAGATACGACTCTGACAGGGGGCACGTACTTAAGATCGTGTCTGGTCACCTGCATCCATTCATATCCATTGTGCATTCCAATGAATTTGGGCAATTCCAACCAGACAATTTGACACCCCCACACGTCCAGAATTGCTACAGAGTGGCTCCTCGTACACTCTTCTGCGTTTAAACACTTCGCTGGCTACCAAACTCCGCAGACATGAACATTATTGAGCATATCTGGTCTGCCTTGCAACGTGCTGTTCAGAAGAGATCTCCACCCCCTCGTACTCTTACGGATTTATGGTCAGCTTTGCAGGATTCATGGTGTCAGTTCCCTCCAGTACTACTTCAGACATTAGTTGAGTCCATGCCAAGTCGTGTTGTGGCACATCTGCGTGCTCGCAGGGGCCCTATACAATATTAGGTGGGTGTATCAGTTTCTCTGGCTCTTCAGTGTATATAACTCAACCCTAGACCACGGTACTAGTAACCGCAATCACAACTACTAGAGCACAACATATCATACCTCAATCCTAGATCAGGATACCAATTTGTGGTGTCAGAGGCTTTTGTGTTGCTTGCTGCAGTTGTTTGTGTATTTGCGATGAATGATGGGGAGTGAACATGACAAATGAGGAGTAGGTTAGGATGAGCCGGGATCCCATGAGAAAATAGTTTTTGATAACTGTCGTAAGTGGACCAGTGTTTTTTAATTAAATTGTGGAAGAAGGTAGATCATAAGTGTTAGACGTTTGATATATTAATAAACATTGACCCATCTACCTTCTCCCATGATTTAATTAAAAATAGTGATCCACTACACAGCGGTTATGCAGGCACCTAAGAGTGCAGGTTAAGTTTTTCAACATAATCTGTTTTATATGACAACTGTCTGTACAAAATATTCCATTGCGACAACACATACTTTGGTACACTCCGCCACATGACGACTGTAGTGTATTAAATGAAACACAATAATATACCTCATGAACACACTGCCATCACATGATTAGACTGCTAGAGCAAGTCACCTCTTGATACCCTGTGCCCTCTGCAAAAACATTTCACTTCGACTCCAAAACAAATACACTGTGTCTCGATGGTGACACACAGCACATCGAGGCATAGTGCAACTGCGTCACAAGTTAAAGCAGACCCGTGGTATCTTACAACCAGTAATTGTAGTAATGGACAGGAATCTTAAATCAGCTGAGGTAGAAAATGTTGTAATTGTGTCCTTCTGTTGGCCATCACAATTAACCACTGCAGTAACTGATAACTTCCAAGTAAATCCTCATTCCATAGTTTGTATGTTTCCAATCGTGCTGCAATCCTTGGATGCTTTAATCAATCTGCATTTGATTGGAAAATTACAACGTCATAAGTGATGGATGAGAGACAAGTTTCTGTGACACGGGTATAAAAGCTTACTCTGATATAACCTACAACAGATGATTTAGAATTCTTAATCATGGCAGAAATATATTAGTGTTTGGCATCAAAAGTACATGACCAATTTGAGGATGTTCACATAGAGACTGAGACCATTTATCGTGATTCAGCTGTAACGACAATGGACGCAAAGATAAAAGGGCAAGAATGGTAAACAGAAAAGTCAACATATTCACAAAATTGATAAGGTAGGGTTATATCATTTTCTAAAGGGAATATCGAATCATTTGTTTTGGATAGAAAACTTGTGGATGTATGACTCAAATTCAAATGAATAGTTGACATATGTGCTCCATGGGAAGGTAATGTGACCATTGTTTTTCATGTTACATATACTAATAAATCAGTCACTATTTCAGATTTTTAACTGATGAAATTCTGCTAAGTAACTGTAGTAGCCCATTAGATCATGAAAACATCAACATAGTTGAAGACTGGCAACTAGCTGTTAATGTAGAGAAGTGCAAATTGTCAAATTCACAAAATGCAATAGTATGGCTTTCTGTGATTACAGGATTAATGAGTCGTAACTAGAGACCCCACTACAGCTCATCGGACAATGTTTAGCCAATGCAATTCCCCCCACTCCTCTCAAAACAGTGCCTCGCTGCTCCAGAGTAAACTGTGGCTTTCTTGTGTGGTCAGTGATCCTTCTTATGGTGACGATGAATCATGCTCCCATTCTAGTCATTTTGTCATGTCCTTATGATCACTGTGACACTCAAATGGGGATGTCTCCATGGTGGCATTGCTATTGACAGGCTGATCTTCATGTTCCCTCTTATCATTAATGTGCACCTAATATAAGGGTGATGATATCTCTGTGCTTGTGTGTCCTTGTTGTAGGATCATTCTCAACTTCATAAGTGATGCTTGATGAGCGACATATAATTTTGTGAGGACTTGAAATATTTTTCTGATTGTTTTACCTTTTAGGGGGGCTTAAAAATCTTCTGGGTTGTAGCTCATAGGTTAGTCTTTGGCTTTATAACATTCATTTCCTTATCCTGCCATTGCAGTTGTAGTGATGAGATGTTTGATGCATTAATACTCAGCATCATTAATTTTGAACAATTGTTCTTTCAGCTTCTCGCCCATAGTTTGCGAAGTGTGGCATGAAACCTGTAGTGACTTCTTTGCTGTGTTGTATATGAATGCATGATGGGTAGTACCTTGCCCTGTATATTTTGATATCATAACATTAAGAACATATATATCAAACTACCTGGCAGATTAAAACTGCGTGCCCGACCGAGACTCGAACTCGGGACCTTTGCCTTTCGCGGGCAAGTGCTCTACCAACTGAGCTACCGAAGCACGACTCACGCCCGGTACTCACAGCTTTACTTCTGCCAGTACCTCGTCTCCTACCTTCCAAACTTTACCGGGCGTGAGTCGTGCTTCGGTAGCTCAGTTGGTAGAGCACTTGCCCGCGAAAGGCAAAGGTCCCGAGTTCGAGTCTCGGTCGGGCACGCAGTTTTAATCTGCCAGGAAGTTTCATATCAGCGCACACTCCGCTGCAGAGTGAAAATCTCATTCTGGAAACATATATATCATTTTATTAAAATGTTCCATGTGGCTACTTGCCTTTTGGTGGTTGACTGTTGTCATTCTGTGGATGATGTTGCACCGTGAAGCTATTTATGACACCAATTTTGAGAGAAACACTTTTGTATGTTCGGATATACAGTTTCTTGTGTTCAGCAGTCGGTACAGCCTTGATGATGATAGTGTACCAAGTGAGGCAGTTGGTGAACACAATGCGCCTTCTATTCCCATGATTATATCTAGGCTGTTCCCAAATCCTGGATGGTTTGATTTTGGAGAATTATGAAAATACGACAGTGTGGCTGGTTGTAAAGGAACTGTTGTGATGAGCAGCCATTTCCATCACATTCAGTAATAATCCAATGTATACGATGTTCCATATATTAGTCGGAATTCAGATTTGACTGCTTCTTCATTTTAAGGCACCTGTGGGCTTCAGTTATGCCGGACCTTCCTTTGTTCGGCTGTAGCAGTTGTTGCCGAGTAGGATATCACCTGTGCTGTAAGTTTTGTCCAGTGAATCAGGC
Source organism: Schistocerca nitens (assembly GCF_023898315.1). Lineage (NCBI taxonomy): Eukaryota > Metazoa > Arthropoda > Insecta > Orthoptera > Acrididae > Schistocerca > Schistocerca nitens. The sequence continues at coordinate 817,403,215 of NC_064614.1, forward strand.
AGTTGACATCCTAGTGTTTGTTTTCCTTTTATTGTACTACTATGGCTTCATGCTCCTGAAGCTTCAAAGTTCATGTTGCCAGTCATCCCGATGATGTTAACCATCATAAAGAACTGTGGTCAGTTACAACAGTGAATGGGCTGCTATATAAATAGGGTTGAAACTTACTCATTGCCAACTGCAATGTCAGTTGTAGAGTAACTCTTTGTGGACTAGCAGAGCAGACTGGATGCTTAAACACTGAATCACTCTTTTTTAACCAAAACTGAGTACCCGAGTAGATGATGACACGTTTACCATGATGAAACCATTATTTTTTTGTGGAGCAGGTTGAAGATAAATGTAAGTTGAATCATAGGTGAAAAAAATGCACAATGGATTGCTGCTGAGTAATCCCACCTCCACTGTACAGTCTACAGTTCTTCAGACATGTGAGTGTCTGGGTAACATACCAGTGACCATTGCTTGACATAAAACTTGTGTTATGGTCGAAGGAGTCATCTTTCACAGAGACATTACACTCCAGACAGACGAGGAGCTACAAGCTAATCTCCAATGGTGAGGTGTATATTTTGTCTGGTGTATACAAAAAGATCCCACAGGTGATGAAACAGATACAGGCACTTTCTTAAAAGTTAAAGCCATGGTGTACAGGTGTGACGTGAAACCTTACGTCCCACGACCCATAAGGCGTTTCCAATGTTTATGCTTTGGTCATACATCCTCCTGTTGCGCCATGGATCGTAAGTGTGGGGACTGTGGACCATCACTCCTTACACACAACCACCTTAGGTGTCAGTTGAAAGGAACACCACCATTCACATGCACCAGTTTGCATAGTCTTAAAGAAAAAAGGAAGGTACAGGAATATGAATCTATTGAATACATGTCATATATTGACATGCGAAAAAAATATATGAATGCTTTCACCCTGTTGACATGACACTCAATTATGCAGAAGTCACCGCCATTATCCCCCCACCTCAGTTTTTTCCAAACCAGGTTTCCCATTGCCCTCCTGTTTGATGATCCCTGCAGCATCGTCTTTGGGAACCAATTCCTACACCCTACCATAGATCAGCTACCTCCTCTGACATCTACCAGTGACAGGGCTCCATCTTGGGATATGTCACTGGAAACCAACAGATCAGAGGCCATACACCAGCTAATCGCTTAAGGAGCTACTGCCTTTAGGTCCAGAGCTGCACAGTCTTCTTCCATCCCCATGCCCACTGCAGAAAGGCCCTTGAAAGAATCTTGGCCACCAATATTGCAAAGAAGGGAGATGAGGAAGATGAAAACAACATCAAATGGGACACAGCTACTCGTGTGACCTTGGAGGTACCAGATTCCCCCAATACAGTCGGATTTTGAACCAATGTTCATTGATGTGGTACCATCCCCACTGGTGACAGGCAGTGATCCTGAGGCCTGACCAGTCCTGCTCATCCCTTCACCCCTAACCTGGACACCCACAACATGATCATTCAATGAAACTTTAACATATATTACTGCCACATTCTGGAACAACACATTATTTCCTTTTAACTGTAATTTGCTTTGCTCTGCAAGACATGTACTTCACTGATGACTATCCCCCAATGCTCCATGGTTATTATGCATCTGTTGGAACTGTGCTGACCCCAAGATTGCACCTGGAAGGGTCTGTACATTCGTTCAAACATATGTCATCAGTGAGTGGATTCCCATGTCTACCAAGTTTGAACACCCCCAGGGGGGCACACGGTCCTTTCGTGAATATGTGTGTTGTGAGCACGGGCCCCTGAGGTATTGTAGCCTTCCGTCTTTCCCAGGCTGTGTTTCCTTTCCCTTCCGTCCCCTCATTTGCTGTCCTTGCTCCTTACCCTCTGCCCTCTCCTCTCCCTCTCTTGGTGTCCTTGTTTATGTTGACCTTGCTATCCTCCTGGTTATGTTGGCTTTGCGATTTGGTTTTGTTGAGTAATTACCTAATCCTTTTGGCATCCTCTGGCCCCCTCTGGGGTTTGAACCCCATTACTAAATTTCTATTCCATAGTTTGAGCCATTTGGACAGTAGCACCTTATCTAGTGTCTCCGGTGTGTGCCATCCTAGTTCCTTCCATCTTTTCTTTCAAGTCGTTGTCTGATGCTAGGGTACATAGCCAGCATGGTAGCAAGCTCATGTGGTTGGGTCACTATGTACCCTTTTGTTTGAGGCCCCTGAACACACAGGGATCACACTTCTGATACCTGAGCTGTGACCTACTAGGAGTGGTTGCTTGTCATCCTGGAGCATCGGAACTCCCGGCAATGGCCGCCGTGGCAGATGGCTCTTGCTGTGGCTCGGTGGTGCCCGTGGGGAGAGCCCGTGATCGGAGTGGGTTGTATCGAGGCGGACGCCATGCAAATGGAATGCATACGGGTCCAGAACTCTGGCCGTTCTTCTACGGCCATCTCTTTGAATGGAACTGATTCTTTTAGTGCTGCTTCTCCTGCTCCTTCAGCCTTCCCTCCCCCTGAGAGGAGGGTCAGGCTCATCCGCTAGGGGTGAAACCTTTCCCCCGCTATCTGGTTTCCACCAGGACTGATGGGGATACATTCACCAATACCAAGCCTTTAATTTTTGTGGAACACATTGAAGGCAAGTTTCGCGAAGTGAACTCTCTGACCAAGATGTGGTCGGGTTCGTCGTTGATCAAAACTGCTTCAGCTGCCCAGTCTGTGGCCCTTCGTGCCTGTGACCATCTTGGCACAATTCCTGTGTCCATTACACCCACCAGTCTTTGAATGTGGTTCAAGGTGTAAATTTTCACAGGGACCTCATCCTTCAAACTGATGAGTAACTTACGGACAATCTAGGATGGCGGGGTGTTCACTTTGTTCGGTGTGTTCGGAAGGGCCCGAAGGACACATTGATACTGGTGCCTTTATCCTGGCCTTTGAAGGGGATACTCTCCCTGAGAAGGTCAAGATTATGGTTATTGATGTGACCCGAAGCCTACATCCCACCACCTAAGAGATGTTTTAAGTGTTTGCGTTTTGGACACACGTCTTCCCACTGTTTGCAGACCCCTCTCTGTGGTGACTGTGGGTGTCCACTTAATGAGGGGAGTTCCTGTGTTCCCCCTCCTGTGTGTTTTAATTGTCATGGCAATCATTCTCCATGTTCACCGGATTGCCTAGCCTATAAGACAGGAAAGAAGATACAGGAGTATAAGTCCCTTGATCGTCTAACCTACACTGTGGCTCGTAAGGAGCATGCCCGTCTTCATCCTCTGTCAATGACGTCTAGCTATGCTTTAGTTACATCTTCACCCCTCCCTCCCCTTCCTTACCCCAGTCCTGAACCCCTCTCCTTGCCCCCTCTCCTGCGGTTCCAGGCCGAAGGTCTGCTGCCACACAACGACCACGAGAACCACGGTCTGTGGGCCCCCGGGTTGCTCATTCTCTTTCTGATCCAGATCTTGCTGCAGCTGGCTCCGTTTTGCAGTTCAGCCCTCCTCGATCTCAAACAGAAAAGAAGAAATAAAAGTCCTGGGACAAGGAGCCTCTGGTGTTGCCAGAGTTCCTGTCCCCACCTTCGCAACCTTACTCTGACCTGTTGTTCACGGATGTCAGGCCCTCCTTGTCGGTGACGGATGGTGACCTGGTGGCATGACTGGCTTTAGCATGTTCACTTCCCATGTGAATCATCATTCTGTTCTTATCCAATGGAATTGTAATGGATATTACCGTCACCTTCCGGAGTTGAAGTCCCTTATTTTGTTTTACTCTGCATCTTGTGTGGTTCTGCAGGAATCTCATTTTACTGATCCGACCCTCAGTGGGTTCTGTGCTTTCTTCCGAAATCGGGTCGGCCCCCTGCGGCTGGCGTTTGTATGTTGGTCTGTATGGACATTGCTAGCACATGGATTCCTCTTCAAACAACACTGGACGTGGTTACTGTTAGGCTCCATCTGGACTCTGGGGTCACAGTTTGCAATCTTTATCTCCCTCCTGACAGGACTCTTACACCTGCTGCCTTAACTGCCTTTCTTCAGCAACTTCCTCCTCCCCTGCTCCTCCTTGGGGATTTTAATGCTCATCACCCCTTGTGGAGCAGTGCATTTCCATGTAGTCGGGGTCTTATCATAGTCCAGTTTCTTGCAGACCATGACTTGTGCCTTCTTAAGGATGGCTCCCCTACCCATTTCACTGCCGGTCATGGTACCTTTTCTGCCATTGATCTTTCTCTTTCTTCTCCCTCCCTCCTCCCTTCATTACACTGGTCGCCACACGACGACCTTTGCGATAGTGACCATTTCCCATTGATTCTCTCGCTACCTTCCCGCTCCCCGATGGACAGGTTACCTCGTTCGACTTTCGAACGCGCCGATTGGCCTCTATATACTGCAGAGGTCATTTTTTCTCTCTCTTGGTCAGGTTGTATTGATGATGTCCTATGTGAGATGTCTGCTGCGATTGTCGCGCTGCTAGCCTTGCTATCCCACACTCATCTGGACCATTTCGCCGCCGGCAAGTCCTGTGGTGGAGTGCAGCCATTGCCATTGCAATCCGTGATCGCCGTCGAGCTTTGCGACACCTTAAGAGGCACCTTTCTGCTGTCAATCATATTACCTTTAAATGCCTTCGCTCCAAAGCTTGTTACTTAATCACATGGAGCAAACGGGTGTGTTGGGAATGCTTTGTCCCTCTGTCACAGGTATGGGCTACACTTTGCTCTCTCTCCAAGGTTGCCATCGGCAGTTTATTACCCTCCCGGGCCTTGTCCTCCTGGATGGGCTTTGCATGGACCCGTTGATTCTCGCGAAACATCTTGCGACCCATTTTGCAACAGCATCAGCATCAACCTCCTATCCGGCTGCTTTCCTTCACTAGAAACAGCAGGCCGAAGCTTCCACCTTATGTTTCACCCCTTGTCAGCGAGAATCTTACAACGAACCTTTTACTGAATGGGAACTTCTTTCTGCACTTTCTTCTTATCATGATACGGCCCCTGGCCCAGACTCCATTCATAACCAATTGCTTCAACATCTCAGTGCTCCACAACGACAACATTTTCTCTGGGTGCTTAACCGTATTTGGCTCCAGTGTGACTTCCTTTCCCAATGGAGGGATAGCATTGTGGTTCCCGCACTGAAGCTTGGTAAGAACCCCGTTTGTCAAAAGCTATTGGCCAATTAGTCTGACAATTGTTGGTTGCAAGTTACTTGAACGGATGGTTGCCCGTCGGCTCTATTGTCCCCTTACCAGTGTGGCTTCCGAGAGGGACAGCCTCCGATGGATCATTTACTTCGCTTGGAATCCGCAGTTCAGCAGGCTTTTTCCTAGCGCCGCCATTTGGTTGCAGTATTTTTCGACCTTCGCAAGGCGTGTGACACGGCTTGGCGCCCTCGTATCTTTCGTACACTTCATGAGTGGGGTCTACGGGGCCCACTCCTGATTTTTATCTGCTAGTTCCTGTTTCACCTGTTGTCCAATGTTGGGGTTGGTACTGTTTTTAGTTCTCCACGGCCCCAGGATAATGGCATCCCACAAGGTTCCGTACTGAGTGTATTTCTTTTCCTCATTGCTATAGCTGGACTTGTGGCCTCTGTTGGTCCTTTGGTCACCCCTGCTCTGTATGTGGATGATTTCTGCATTTGGGTTAGTTTCTCTTCGATGGCCTCTGCAGAGTGGCAGCTCCAGGGTGCTTTATGGCGTGCCTCTGCATGGACCCTCTCACACGGGTTTCAATTCTCTCCTTTCAAATTGCGGGTGGTCCACTTCTGTCGCCGTACAACAGTCCACCCCGATCCAGAGCTCTATTTCAATGCACAATGATTAGCTGTGGTACCACAGTTTCGTTTCATGTGTCTTTTTTTCAGCAACAAGCTCACTTGGCTGCCTCATATCAGACTTCTGAAGATAGGATCTTTCCGTAACTCAGTGTCCTTTGCTTCCTTGCCCACACCTCTTAGGGTGTGGATCGTTCCACTCTTCTCCGCTTTTTTGGGGTTTAGTGCTGTCTCACGTGGATTATGGTTGTCAGGTTTATGGTTTGGCTGCTCCTTCCACACTGCGCCTCCTGGATCCGATACACCATCGTGGTATCCGTTTGGTCACCGGTGCCTTCCCTACTAGCCCTGTTGATAGTCTCCTGGTTGAAGTTGGGATCCCTCCCCCCCTTTCTATTTGGCGGTCCCAGCTTCTGGTTTCTTATGCAATCGCTGTCCGTTCCTCTCTCACTCGTACTTCCTATTCTATCCTGTTCCCAGACCAAGGATGTCGCCCACCTGATTCCCGCCCTCGGGCGGGTTTACCTGTTGGTCTCCGCCTTGTGTCTCTTCGCCGTGATTTTCAGCCTCCTTTGTCCTGTCTCCCATGTCGTCCCCCCCCCCCCCCCCATTAGGCCTAAATATTTAATCAACATGACAGTGTCAAGCAGCACACCATTAATACCGTATTCAAACATTACAGGATTGTTTTTTCCTACTCATATTTGTTGAATCCGCAGCTTGTGGTCGCGTTCTCACTTCCGGAGCACGGGGTCCCGGGTTCGATTCCCGGCAGGGTCAGGGATTTCCACCTCCCTCGAGATGACTGGGTCCTGTCCTCATCATTTCATCGTCATTCATGAAAGTGGTGAGACTGGACTGAGCAAAGGTTGGGAATTTGTACAGGCGCTGATAACCACGCAGTTGAGTGTCCCACAAACCAAACGTCGTCGTCATCATCATCATCATCATATTCGTTGACTTGTGTTTGCACAGTTAAGGGATACTGCCATTCATTGCATCAAATAGAAATGCTTGTCAGCCCTGTAATGTAATGGTTATTTGGCTTGTGGTGTCAGAGCACTGACAATATTTCTGTTACGTGTATATTAGTTTTTGAAATGTAGGCTGCTGTGACAGACTGATCTGCAGCATCGCTTGAGGTCTGTATTTCATTCGACTGTCTTTCATTAGAAGGTTGCAGGTTGGTTAAGAGTTGGCGAAGTCAGTAAATGTCAATATGAGATTTTATATATGACAGACTTACTGATCTGTAATGAAGTTGAAGGTAGGTTGAAGGTGACAGTTTGGTTGTGATTTGATGCAGCAGTATCGAATGCTCCAGTTAATCCTTAAACTCCCTTCTGATTCCTTCATTTCATACACTTTAACAGTAGCAGTTTTGAAATTGCAGTATATTATAAATGAAAATTTGTTGTTAAGTGGAGTTTGTTTTTGAAAGCATTTGGAATGTTCAGATAGTTGTCATTGTATGTAACGCTGATGATCATACCGAGTACTTGAATATGAAGCCATCATTGCTAGTCCTGCCTTGATGTCACACATGGACGACATTGTCAGAACTGTGTGCATAAAAGTAATCGATGTATTTTGTTGCCAAATCATTTTTGTGTACTTCCTCATTTTCTCATACTTCCATGTCGTATGTACAAATTGATTTTAGTGAAATAAAACATCACATTGGATTGTTATGTGACTGCATACTGCAAATTGATGTGAATAGTATTTATATTCAGTTTTATTCTTGGTGTGTAGATAAAATCTATTCTGAAAATTATTTATTTGATAGAGGGAGCTGAGAAGTGGAAGGATTTTGGTTTTCTTTTTAATTTTTTTCGTTGGCACATTGAATTTCCTGAGCAAGTGGTTCAATATTGTTTTGTGTCATGTGTAATGATAATCATACTTTTTTGCACTCTCATGTTAAATTTCTAATTATAAAATATAATTTTTAAAACATATTTTTAATGTGTAATTTCTTTCAGAAATTAATGTCTATTAATACTGTAAACAACTTTTTACAGATCATTTTTCAAGGTCAAACCTCAACAGGTAGACAGTGAAAAACATGAAGAGGTACCAGATGAAAAGAACTGGTATGTAATGGTATACACATTGTGGTATTAATAAACACATATGCAGTAAAGATGCAAAATTGTTTGAAATATGGAAGGAGAGTATACCAGCTACAACATATCTGTTGTGGGCAACACAGATTACTCTCAGCCTCCATTAAGCCATCCTGCAAATTTAATTTTAATTACAGTTTTGTAAACTGGAAATGTAGTTTGCAACATGTTGAAACAAAAATAATTTTTAATAATACAAATCGATATCTATGCATCTTCTTGCCCAGTGTCGAAGAAAAACCTGGAGACAATATTGACTCACCAGTAAAGGCAACAAGAACAAAGAAAAGATGTAGAATTGAGAGTGATAGTGAAGGTAGTGGAGGAGAAACTGAACGGTAAGTGTTTCTGTTATTTATGGTCTCTTTCATTTATACTGAACTCATTTAAACTTATGTTTCCATAGACACTATTATTTTGTACTGTGAGATTTAGAAAATGGCATACAAAATTATTGTAGTTGTGGTTACACCAAATGTTGAAAGTTTCTCTATGGGAGCATATAACTCTCCTATTCATATCATTGGTGTATTTATTCAGTCTGCAGATTTACACTGTTACAGGAGTTGGCATGCAAAGTGTTGTATGTTTGTAACTGTGGATAGTTTTGCCTTACAAGAGTGCTTCATAATTCGCACTAGATACTCTGATATGTCAGTATAATAAGTGGCCAGCTTTCAGGTTATAATTCGACTACTTAACTTGTTGATCAACAATCTTGATTTAGGTCTGTACATTTCCTCCACCTGCAATAACATCTGGGTCCAATTTCTGTATGTCAAGCAATTTTTGTTGAGTTAATGAAATAAATAATGTAGCTGAAACTGTCGAAATACTCTTAAAATAAGTTTATTGCCTCACAAAACTCATAAAAGTGACACAAGTTTTGCGCCTAAAACATGATTTAGAACTCATGTTCCATGGTTACTGTCTTTACTCCTCACATAAATACCATCAATTGCAAAGTTACATTGTACATTGTTTCAGTCAAAAGTTATTTGAATTTACATTAACATTTCAATGCTTTTACAAATGTGGTTATGAAATTTGGTTTTACAGTTCATTGCAATGAGTCTGAAACAGTTAGCATGTCGAAATTCTACAGTTCTCATATCAGAATTATGTGAAATGTATATCCATAACAATGTCTTAATTATTTTTGTTGACTGGCTTACAATACAGTTTGATTTTAGTTAATAATATTAATTATGTGTCTTTGTAGTTGGTTGTATTGTTATTACTATCACTTTTCTGCATATTAATTTTACAAGAGATAACTTTGAATTTTGTTTAAATTATTTTTGGCATTTTTTTAGTTTGTAGTTCAATATCATTATAAAGTAATTGCAGTTGATCTTAGTTGATCACAGTTGGCTCTTGTCTTTACTTAACATTTTGTTTCAGTTTACTTGCTGCAGTTTTTTCTCCGAAATACCAAGCATCATTGCTAACATCTGAATTTTAACACCACATTGCACTACTATTGTACTGTTATGACTAGCTTTGAATCTGTTGTGAACCTCTAAAGTAGATTAATCATCTTATTTGAAAATCACTCTATGTAAACACCATGTAACTTCTCCGTTCTTTTCCAAACTTTCTGCTTATAGCCATCTTCCTAGTATTACTTCCCACAACTTGATCTCTTCTCATATTGATGCATAGTGATATTATTTTCATATTTCCTTCTTTTTAACCACAGTTTGCAATGAATAATTTGTTCATTCTTTTTCACATTGCTATCATCTCACTGTGTAATGTTATTAAATGTTTCCTTGTATGAAATTTCGTTAGTATTTCTGTGCCCTTGTTAAGACCGGTTGGTGGGGAAAATTAAGCACGCATTTATAGTACGTACAAAGTTTGGACTGGGGAGGAGTGTTGTGGAAAATGACAAATGAGGAAACACAATAATACGAGTATCTTTCACACATGGATCCTCTATCCCAGCATAAGGAAAGTGCCTATCCAGCATATCAATAGTTTTGACATTCACCCTGGCTTAGATCTCATCCAGTTTCCTTTCCACTTTCTTGCCCTTAATACTACATTTTCTTTCTGTCTTTCTCTACATTACTCTTCCCATGCCCACAAAAGGTACTTGCCTTTCGCCATTACTCATTATGCCATTAGATCCAGTGGGTTCTGTAAAAGAATATTATTAGTGACACAGTAAAACATTTAACACACATGAATAAAGATTTCTCTAACAATATTTGTTAGCGAAGGTGATGTGATTAGTAAATGTGTAAGTAGCTGTAAAAATTTGAACAGTTATTTTTCATGTAACAATGATTACAGATATTCTAGAAAGAGAAAAGAAGCAGTTATTAGCAACCTACTTAGATACTACATTTTCACGAATTAGTTTCAGTATGATGGACATAGAGGGAAGAAATATGGATAAAGTTTAAACAGATTGTAAATCTTGCTCTGGAGAAGTATGTGCTGAGGAAGTTGATTAAGGATGGAAAAGACCCACCAGGGTTTAACAGTCAAATCAAAATGCTGAGAAAGCAAAGGCTGTTGCCCTCTTGGTTCAAAAGAGATTTTGGAAATGATGACACACTAATGTTATCAGAGATTTGTGCATCTGTAAAAAGATCAATGCATGAATCATACAATTACCACCATCATACCCTAGCAAAAGATCTTTCGGAGAACGCGAGAAAATTCTGGCCCTACTTAAAATTGCTAAGCAATTCTAAGGCTTCTATGCAGTCACTTGTTGAACAGTGTGGTGTGACAATAGAAAGTAGCAAAAGGAAAGCCAAAGTTATAAATTTTGCTTTTTAAAAATCGTTGACATAGGAGAATTGTACAGGCATATGGTCATTTCACCATCGCACAGAACCCCGTATGGAGGACATAGGAACAGGTATCCGTGACATAGAGGAACAACTGAAAGGGCTGAAATCAAATTAGTCACCTGGTGTGGGTGGATCCCACTTCAGTTTTACAAAGAGTACTCAGTGGCATTGGCCCCTTACATAGTTTGCAGTTATTGTTAATCTCTCGCCCAGCACAAAGTCCCAAGTGTCTGGAGAAAGCACAGGTGACTTCTTTTATATAGGAGGGGTAAAAGAATGGACTTGCAAAATTACACACCAGTATCCTTGACATCGGTTTGCTGCAGAATAGTTGAACATGTTCTCAGTTAGAATATAATAAATGTGTGAGAGATAGAAGAGCTTCTGTCCACGAATCAGTGTGGTTTCAGAAAACATCGCTCATGCGAAACTCAGCTTGCCCTTTTCTCACACGATATCCTGTGAACTGAGGATGAAGGGCAACAAGCATACTCCATATTTCTAGATTTGTGAAAAGCATTTGATACTATGCCTCATTGCAGACTGTTAATGAAGGTATAATTATATGGAGTAGGTTCACAGAGATTTGAATGGCTTGAAGGCTTTGTAAGAAGCAGAACCCAGTACATAATCCTTAACAGTGAGTGTTCGTTAGAGACAATGGTATTGTTGGGAGTGCCCCAAGGAAGTGTGATAGGACTGCTGTTATTTTCTATATACCTAAATGGTCCGATGAACGGAGTGAGCAGCAATCTGCAGATGTTTGCTGATAAAGTTGTGGTGTACGGGAGAGTGTCATGGTTGAATGACTGTAGTAGGATATAAGACAACTTAGACAAAATTTGTAGTTCGTGTGATGAGTGGAAGCCAGATCTAAACATAGAAAAATATAAGTTAATGGAGATGAGTTGGAAAAACAACCCATAATTAAAAAATAGGAATATTAATGTGGTGCATGATAACCACATAGCTTAAGTATCTAGGAGTGACATTTTGTAGCAATATGAAACGGAACAAGCATGTAATGATTGTAGGCGAAGAATATTGCTCGAGTGTATGGGATCTGCGCCGGGTCAGCTTAAAGAGGCTAGATTTGTTACAAATAAGTGTGAACAAAGCTCAGGTATTGCAAAGATGCTTATGGAACTTAAAACGGAATCTGTGGAGATAAGGTGATGTTATTTTCCAGGAACACTGCCGAGAAAATTTAGAAAGCTGGCATTTCAAGCTGATGGCAGAATAATTGTACTGCTGCCAACGTACATTTTGCTTGAGGACCATGAATATAAGATAAGAGAAATTAGGCTTGTATGGAGGCCTGTAGACAGCCATTTTTCCCTCACTATTTGGAAGTGCAACAGGAAAGGAAATAACTAGTAGTGGTACAGGGTACCTGTCGCCATGCACCGTACAGTGGCTTGCACATTATGAATGTGGATGTAGATGTACTATTATCATTTTGACTCCTTGATACAGTATTTTATTTGTGATTTAAACCGGGTGAGGTGGCTCATTGGTTAGCACGCTGGATTCGCATTTGGAAGGACGATGGCTCAAACTCACGTCCGGCTATCCTGAGTTAGGTTTTCCGTGATTTCCCTAAATCGCTTCTGGCAAATGCCGGGATGGTTCCTTTGAAAGGCGCGTCTGACTTCCTTCACCATCCTTCCTAATCCGGTGGGTACGATGATTTCACTGTTTGGTCCACTCCCCCGAATCAACCAATCATCTATGGTTTAGATTTACCACGTTTCAAATATTAATTTCTTAGTATTCAGAGTCAGCTGAATCATCTAGACATGAGGTATCAAGTTATTAAGTCTCAAGTTATTAAGTCTTACTTTTAGTGGGGTTTCAGTCTTTCTGAATTTTTTTTCTTTATTCCTCTCTCCCAACTAGAATGGTTGTGTGGTTATTATAGGTAATACGTGTTAATTGTATAAAAGAAACTAATTTTCTTAAACTAACTATAAAATTATGAGATAAAATTGCTAACCAGTACTAATCTTCAAGAGGTGCTGACAGATACAAATAAAAGTACAGAGTTTATATGCTACAGGATGATCAGGAATTTTTTTCATCTGTGAAAAATCTGGATAAACCCCAGGAACTTTTTAGAATTCTGGGAATTTTTCATCATTTACTGTATGTAATTTTGACAGGTGTGAACTGATTTTTACCTTAGTCTGCTACTCCAGAATAATTCTGCAACAATAAAAGGTAAATGAGACAATAACAGAGAGAGAATAACACTGAAATAAAACTTCAGTTGCAAAGAAAATTTGCAATTTACAACGACAAAACACTCCACACACACAAGTGTTTGCCGACAGCCAAATGTGTCAAAGGCTTCAGTACAAAAAAGAAAAAAATGGAAATGAGCATATAACATCATTGGGCGGGAGGCCCCATCCGATGAAATTCGGCCACCAAGTGCAAGTCTTATTTCATTCGACGCCACATTGGGCGACTTGTGTGCTGGTGATGGGGGTGAAATGATGATTAGGACAACACAGTACCCAGTCCCCGAGCGGAGAAAATCACCAAGCTAGCCGGGAATCGAACCCGGGCCCACCTGCATGGGTTAGGACAAATACTGTGCAATACTTTGTAACAATAAACTGCCATCGATGAGTGCGGCATCACAACTGTTCATGTTTCTAATTGGTTGCCAGTAAATAGTGCGTATGGTGGTTTGAGAAGTGTTACTTTCAAAGCAGATTTCCATTTATGCAAGATGAATTATGTTAGGTTTGAGAATGTGCGTTGAATTTCTTAAATCATGGAGTTTTTTACTCTTAGTCAAGACTTAACAGTTTGAGGACCAGCCGCATAGAAAAATTTTGGGCACAGAAGACTAGCCGTTTATGCCATTATTTACAATTTTACTGGTACATTTGTGTTTGATATATTTTTAAGGGTAACTCGTGTTAAAAAAGACCAAGCATCAAGGAAGGTGTTTTTCATATTTTGTTTAGTTCTTTCATAGATTACAAATTATACAATAATGTTGGCAAAAAGTGTAATTATCTTTTGAAAATAAGTGTGATGTGAATTCTGGAGCAATTACACATGTAACTGGCTTACCATGAAAAAAATGAAGTGCTCGGTGGAACATACATTTAGCCAGGTTACCCATGTAATGTTTGGTGAAATTAATAATTGTGCTTGTCAGAAAAATTCAGCTGCAGCAATTTTAGGTGTGCTGTAAGGATACTGCCTAACCGCACCCTCAGAAAAAAATTGCGAACCATTTTTGATGACCAGCATTATATGTGAAAGCTTAGCTTTTTGTCAAGCTATACTGTTTGTATATTAATTTAAACCATGAACTTTTTGTATTTTTGTGTTTGCGCTACTTAACACTGATGTTGCTGTCAGCTGAGTACATCACATTTCCTATGCCCTGAATACCTGATGTTATTGGCTGGTGAGATTACTTGACATGAGCTACGATTGGCTGACAAAAGGGCTTCACATAAAGCGATCTCCATTTCAGTACTTTGGAAGCTGCCTTGCTATATTTGGTGAAATCCGTATTTATGCTTTTGTGATATGAAAATATTCAATACACATGCTACCACGTGTCAAAGATATCTTCTAAAAGCTTTGGATTTTTGCTAGGTTTCGTGACATAAAGTGTCAGGAAGTTCTAAGCCAATGTACAAAATCTTTACTATTCAAAAGATAAGAAAGTTTTACAGCTTTGAGGGACAGTATGTTGTCACTTAACGTGGAAAAAATATACTTCCACATGGGGTGTAGTGTATATTCATCTGGAAAAAGTGTATTTTTAACCTGGAAGCTCAGGAATTTTTTTTCCACCCTGAAGTACAAACACCATCATAGCTTTTGGAACTAATAGTTCCTTCTTTGCGGAGAAATGAGGGTCAGTTTTGGGAGGTCACTTAGATGCCAGGGTGAGAGAGACCCACCTGTTGTGGAACAAGGAGAGAGAAAGATGAGGAAGGACGGTGTAGTGTCAGAGAGAGTAGGACGTAACATTAACTTTCATCTACTGCTCTCTCTCTCTCTGTGCTAACCCCTTCCCCTCGTCGTCTCCGTTCATCCTCATAACAGACAAGCCCTTCTCATCCTGGTGCCTTTTTTTATAATATGTTAAAGAATATCACATACTTCCATTGTTTTCTACCTACCTGAGATGCAGTACGACTTTTCGTCAGCATGATCGAAATTGCCGTTTCTCTTGAAAAATTGTTTGTTGTATTTAAAAATGTGTTGTTGTCTCCTTCTCCTATTTTCCTGTAGTTTGTTCCTTCAGATTTAATAACAACTTTGGTTAGATTGTTCAGTTAACTCTTTTAATTATTTTCATAATCAAGGTCACCCCCAACCACAAAGAAGGCAGCTTTAAGTGACAAATCAGATCAGATTCTCAACGGTGAAAAAACAGCCACCAAAGGTAATAAAGGTGTGTCAGTTGATAAGAAAAATGAAAAACAGAAACCTATTGAGAATGGTGGTGCTGAAACAGCAAAGAGAGATGCCAGTACTGATGATGGTGAGTATTGCATAAAATATTTTGCACTGGAAGGAAAATAAAATAAATACATACATAATCACTTGGTTATACTTTGGGTAAAGTCACAAAGTAATTATTTCCTATCATAGAAGACATATAAGGCGTATTATATTGAATTGACCAACATTATTTCGATGTTGGGTGTTTCTCATCACTGACAGGTCTGCCAGTCAACCACATTAGGGGGAAAAAAAACTAATATTTTTCATGTTCTGATTTCTTTCTATTTGTGTAGTGTTGCATCTTTGGTTCAGCCTACACATTGCGACTGGGGTGCAAGCATACTGTGTTTGATTGTTTCCTTTTGGGAGCAGTGGCTCTTTGACACTTGTTTTCAGTGCAATCCCTTATTATCCATTTTGAAGTTATCAAAATTAAATCTTCCAATTCAACTGAGTGAGGTGGTGCTTTAATACACTGGATTTGGTTGAGAAGCAGCAGAGAACAAATCTCTGTCTGGCCATCTAGATTTAAATTTTCCATTGTATCCATAAATTCTAGAAGACAATTGCTTGGTTGAATCCTTATCTAGTTGAAGCATTAGATCAGTTTCTAATGCCCTCTATCATCAGTTTTAATCTTCCTAGCTTCTTACTTCACATTCCCTCAGTTGTAATAGTTTATTAGAAATTTGTGAAGTTTTGCTTTATGTGATTTGTAAGTCCATCTTATGACAATGTCTTAACAACTGGAAGCTTGAAAAACTAACTTTAATGTTCACATACTTCATTGTTGTTGTTTTCAATGTGAAAAGTCAGACAAATTTATGTTGATTATTAACTTTTTTGTATAAACAATCAACAAAGGTTTTCTGCACTTCCTTAACAAGTGTACTTACCAGATAATCACATTTTACTTTAGATACAAATACATCACTTAATGATGACAAAAATAGTAAAAATGTTGCGTCATCTCAAACTGTGTAACCTATTGGCAAATCTCTTCAAATCATATGAATTTCAAGTTAATTTTGTGCTAACTAAATAATGTATAATTAGATCATCTGTAATATGCATCCTTCCTAAAGAAAGCTCATAAATACATCCAGTATTTACAGATTAAATGTGAATTGTCCCCCACCCCTTCTTCCTCCCCTTAGCCCACTAGAGCAGGGCTTCTCAAGGTGTTTGCACCAGTGCATCACGCCGTGCAGAGTACAAAAGATGGCTTCACTACGTTGATGATGGCGCAAACCACCATTCCTTCACTCTGTGCAATAGCACTACCCCTCTCTTTTTCCTACGCTTGTCTTGCTCACTCTGCCTGTCTTGACCTTTTCCAAGATTTACCTCTGTTTTCTTCATCATTGCCAAATATTTATGTGCACTTGGTGGAGAACTTAATTTGATGGAACAAGATGACCGGTGCAAGAGAGATTTAAATAATAATATTAATAATAATTTTAAATTTGACTAAATTATGCTACTAAGATCTGGAGCAAGGACTCTGCTGACAGCAATTCTTAGAGCTTTTTTTTTTAATTACATTCGAAAATACTTGCATTGCAGTTTAGTTTTTGTATAAGACAAAGCAGAAAATAACCTTTCACATACATGTATCGAACCACACATAGAAATAATCTTTGCTGCTTCTCTGTGCAGCTTAGAAAATTCTTGCATTGACAAATTCTGGTAGAATTTGAGCGAATTTTTGGTATTGTAAAATAAATCCTTTCAGTGATCATCCAGTTGCAAATTGATTTGTTCAAAATGTAAATCATGAGACACAATGTCAATTGCCATTGAAAAGGGACTTACAAATACATCAGGTATTGGCTGTACGTTAGTAATTTCCTGTAACAAAAACATAACCAAATGTTAATAGATGAAAGTAATGTATAAAGTTGCATCGAAGAATTAAAAGGTGATATGTTTTAATATGCAGGTCTGCAGACTATTGTTTTTAATGTAACATCCCATGTACTTTTAACAAAGTCAACTTTATTTTGCTGTCAGTCATACACTGGTACAGCACCTGGAATCGGTCACTAAAGTCGTTTCAATTTGTTTTCAAAGGATTATAATACACTGACTTCTTTTTCAAAGTGTATTACTTCCCACACAGATGCTGTCAAGCAAAACCTTAGAATCATTTTGAATAAATCACTTTTAAAAATCCAGTTGCCGTATTAACGTAAAATTTATATATCGCTTACCATGTCATTGATGAGATTATTTTATTTTTGGAGGTTGAGACTTAAATTATTTAGGAGAGCCATAATGACTGCTAAAAACCATAAATCAGCTACCCATTCAGGTTCATGCAAAAGTCCTCCAAAAACAGAACCACAGTGTCGCACAATCTAAAAACTCGAGAAGTCACTTTTCCTTTGCTCAACCAGCATACCTCAGCAGGGTAGGAGATATCTCAATAATCCTCTACAAATGAAATAAAAAATTCTGTGAACTGACAATGAATGAGCCTGTGGGGATGAGTATAGTTCATGAATTGCACCACTAAGTTAATCACATCTTGATAATCGATAACTTTTGCATAAAGAGGCTCTTGTTGGTCAAAACAATGAGTGAAAGGTAAATTCAACATGTTAAACATTTTCTGAAGTAGGTCAATAAACACTTTTACTCTACTGCATCATGCTGGTCTTTGGTTACGTAAAACAGCTTTTCCCAAGTGAGTCCTATTCAATTGCTATTTCAACTGATTCTAAAATATCCACACCAACAGCAGTGCCCTTCATCGAAATCGTATCCAGGAGATCTTCCATTATATGTAGATCTTCTTCCATGCCACACAAAAAAAGGGTAATTGACCTGTGTCACTAATATTTGTGGACTCATAATACGTCATGCATACACTAGGAGGTTTGTAGTTTTGGTTGCCAATTGTTCATGCAAATTCCTGTCAGTATTGCTGAGTCGCTGAAATAGTGTCATACTGGAAACAGATATTCTGGGCCATTCCACTTCAAAGGGGCAATATTAAAAAGTGTCCCCACTCGACCATCTCCAAATCTAATAATTTGGTGCGAAGGTTCTATATGCTCTTTGATGGTTATATATCAAATTTCAGACCAGTATCTTCAGTGGTTCAATTTTTAGGGGCTCTTAAACATAGCATCACATATGAAGGTACAACTGTGCCAAGTTTGCTCGGTTCTAGCAGTCATTTCTTCATTTGCTTAAATCTACATAGACAGTGTTTTATGATGAATCATACCACGACAAAAATTAGGTATTTAGTCACGCCTAAATATAGATACAAGCCTCTGAAGTGGTAAAGAATTAGTCAAACTATTCTGAGAGCCAAGGCTACCAAAATTTTCTGCTTGTAAATTTTAGGGTATTTTTGAGGGGCAGTATCTCAACTGTGTCTTGTTCAATCCCTTTTTTTTTCCCCCGTTGCCAAAAGTTTGAAATAGCATGCCTAAAGCTTCAAAACTATCTTGTTTAATTTCTTGATCTTGTGTACTGATTAGTAAGGCTACCTATCAAAACTAAGGAAAATGGATTATTGATAAATACAAAAAATTAATACAATTTGAAGTTGTAAGTCAAATGTATAATTGTAGTGTCTTTTAGTAGTATAAGATTTGCCTTTGGTTTAGGGAATGCAACTATGCTAATAAGAAGTATTTTTACATTATTTTACAGTATACAAATAAATATAATAAAACTTTAGAAAATACTCTTAAGATTATAAAATCTAGAAGATCATAATGGAACGCATGTTGCTTTAGAATGTTTTACAATGTGTGGTGTGCATGTATGCATTGTCACTTAGTTTCCATCGCCATTATAAAGCAGCAATAGGTTTTTAAGGCTCTGTCCTCGCAGCAGTGCTACATTGCTGAATCACCATTTTGAATTGTTGCCTTCAGTATTGCCAGTTTCATAATGTCAGTCTTCTGTGCGATGTAATCTTTGGTGTTGACATTGTACAATCTTAGTGTTTAGTACTGAGTGTTTGAATAATCAATAATCATTGTTGTAGCTGAAGGTAAGCACTAAAACAGTATGTTTTGATATGCTAATTTGTATATTTAATATACAAACAAGTCTGAATCTGCTATACTCCAAACCAAGATATTCATGAGCTTTCAAAATTGTGTGTTATAGATTAATAAACTATTGTATAAAATCAACCAAGAGACCCTTGCAAAGCTACTTTGATGGATCAGTCGGAGCTGATTGTCATAAGTCATAACCTTTCTGTTATGGGCAAAGTCAACTGCAGTCACTTAAGGAAATGTTCTCATTGGACAAGGAGCTTCTATGACATAGGTTTGGGCTTGATTTTACTGAAGATGGCCAAATATGTCCATACCATAATGCCTTGTTGATGACAAAATCTCAATTTCTGCAAGTGAATTGCTGCAGCCCATTTTGTAAAGAAAAACATGTAATGAAGAATGCTTTAACATCAGTAACCATTGCAATGTCTTGACAGTTTGAAGTTACTGACTAATGAAGTTTTCAAACCTGGTCGGAAAATTTGTACCAAATGTAGACATGAAGTGGCCCAAAAAGAAATATCCCATCAGGATAAGCAAGAATCACCGTCAAGTGAAGACATGGATGTTGCTGATGCTTGCTTTACTGCTAATACTTCATTATGATCAATTGGAGTGTCACCATTAAAGCTTCAACGGATCAGCAAAAGGGATTATATGGCATATATAAAGAGGAAAGTTCTGAAAGCCCAAGGCAACATTGCTAAAGTAGCTGCCACAGCTGCTAGTGTGAACCAAGTAGATGTTGCTCATATGCAAACGGAAGACTGCCAAAAATTTAAAGACATGGTCATCTTAATTGAAGAACTTAAGATTAAGCTTCAGACTTCAGGTAGTTGTAGTAAAGTTCAAATTTTAACACTGGCCCCAAATGGCTGGCCTATTGAAAAAAGGCTAAAGAATTTGCTGTTTCAACTAAAATGGTGATGAAGGCTAGGAAACTAAAGATGGAAGATGGGATTTTGGCAACACCTGCAAACTGAAAAGTGAAAAGGTCAATCTTGAAGTAAAACAAAATGTCCTCACCTTTTTGAAGATGAGTTTTCTCATTTATGTTCAGGCAAAAAGGATTGTGTTGCAGTAAGAATAAATGGGGAAAAGATTCCCAAGCAGAAATTCCTGCTCCTTTGTAACCTGAAAGAAATGCTTATTGTAAGCAATATGGGAATCAACTGAGATCCTCGAAATTTTGTGAGCTTCGGCCGAAATGTTGTACTGCAGTTGGTATTTGTGGATCACATTCTGTATGTGTATGTGCAATTCATCAATGTCAAATTAATGTTGGCTTCAGCAACATCCATCCAAGATGACTACAAGAATTTGATGAAAAAAGCTGTATGAAGTTTGGAATCAAAAGATTGTTTGTTGCAACATTATGAGGAATATCCAGGATGAATGCAACTAGAGGCTTTTTCTTGAAGATGCTTTTAAAAAATATGACTCTGAAGAAACAATGGAATACAAGCAGTGCTCCATACTGACAGTAACACTTTAGAGACATGTCAGAGAACTGTTGAAGATTTTATGGAGGCACTGATTTTGAAAATTACCTGTTAAAGGCACCATCACTTTTTGTGAAAACACCAAAGTTTGTACTTTAAGCAGCTAAAAAGAACTCTTGCAGAAAATGAATTAATTATATTGATTGAGTTTGCTGAGAATTATTTATGTGTTGTTCAAGGATTTTATTGGGAGAGTAGGCAGGGCACAATACATCTGTTTGTTGTCTATTTTGGTGGCAAAGAATGTCAGAGTATTAGCATTTGCATGATCACTAATTGTCTCCGTCATGGTACTATTGCTGTTCGTGCCTTCCAAATAAAGTTAATAGCGTATTTAAAGACAAATATTAAAAATATTAAGAACATTTATTACTTTAGTGATGGTTCAGCTGCTCAGTATAAGAATTTAAAATAATTCATCAATTTATGTCGGCATGAAAAGGATTTTGGCATCACAGCTGAATTGAATTTTTTTGGAACAAGCCACGGTAAGTCGCCTTGTGATGGCATTGGAGAAATGGTAAAAATACTAGCGGCCTGTTTTAGTCTGCAGAGCCCCTTAGGCAAATATTGACTCCATACGATTTGTTCAAATTCTGTGATGATAATATTCCAGGCATAAAGTTTTTTATGTACCAAAAGAAAATATTGGAAAAAAAAACAGCCTGGTCAAGAAACAAGGTTGCCATGGGATGTACAATATCTGTAACAAGAGAGAATCGTCAGTTTAAGAAAATTAATTGTAATCAGTTCAGAGCAAACACAGTTTCCAATGATGCATTCAAGTTCATGTCTTCGAAATTAATTCCAACAATCTCAATTGCAAGTTTACAACCAGGACAATATGTTGCATGTATGTATGATAAATCTGGTGGGTTGGAAGTGTGTGGAAAGTTTCAAATGAACAAGATGATGGCCTAATCAGCTTTATGCACCCACATGGTTCTGCTCGTTCCCTTCACTGGCCAACTGCTAAAGGCACCTGCTGGATTCCTGAGCAACATATTTTCATGACTTTTGAAGCATGATCATCATTATCGTCAGGAAGACAATACAGGTATTCACAATCTGACCTTGACAAAATTGTAGAACTTTTTAACCAAGACTGGAATTGACTTGTTACTATTTTGTTTTGCAAATTTGGTGTGTTGTGTATTACATTTGTTTTTATGGCATCTGTTAAATTAATGTTTGAAACTGATTTATATAGCAGGATAAAAAAAGTTCATTATGAGACTTAATGAGCAAAATATTTCACTTTTCTATCTTCTTGAAATGCTAAAATAATAATTTATGAAATGTATTCTTACTCATCAATATACAAGATCCAGAAATTAATATAGCTCTGAAAGGTTAAAGCATGCTGTTTCAGGCCATGGCAAGAAAAAAAGGATGGGACAAGACACATTGAATAATAATTTGCACATGGAAAATTTTGACCAACTTTGCAGATGCATATCTTTTCATTTAGTCACCCAATGTTAATTAAATGTGATCCATGTATAGACATCACAGATAAGAATAACTCCTTGAAGTTTTGGTGTGATTGGTTCATTCATATTAAAAGTAGTAATGTTTGATCAAACCTTGGGTCTCAGAATAGCGTGACAAACTTTTTAGCCACTTTAGAGGCTTGTATACATTTTGAGGTGTGACTAAATCCCTAATTTTTTCCATGGTGTGATCCAGCATAAAAAGGTGTCCATGGGTATTAAAGCAAATGACCAAATGTTTCCTAGAACTTCTAAAAAAGACAGGCAAAATTAGCACATTTTCAACTTCGTATGTGATGTGAAGATGAGTAGCCTCTCTTTAAAAGCCCCTAAAAATTCAACCACTGAAGATAGTGGACTGAAATTTGGTATACGACCATCAAACACCATATAGAACGCCAAATTTCATTAGATTTGGAGATGGTCGAGTGGGGGATCCCTGGTCACCCTTGATGTGGAGTGACCCATTATTTAAAATTTGTACATGCTGTTGCCATCGCCTAAACAAGTTTTAAAGACTTAATTACACAGAATCCGGCCTGCAGCAGAAGGTTACAGCAGTAAAGCTACCTTTTAAGTGCATTTTGTTGTATTGGGTCAATCACAAGGAGGGTGCATTTAATGTTGCCACATACTTACTGCTGCCAGATGTGGGAACTTTATTAAACGATGGATTTGCCATGGAAGTCAGTGTATAGTGCACACAGTGGAAATATGCGGACCAACAAGCTTATCAAATAGTACATCTTGTCTAGCAAAGGTGATGTAAACTACAAGAATGTTTCAAAGGAATCTGCTGCAGGGAGAGGTATTGTCACTCAGCTGCAGTAAAAATTAAATGGGAAAAAATTGACTTTTGTGTGAGGCACAGGAGATTGCGAAGGGTGAAACTTGTCTCAAGCAAGTGGTAGGTCTTTTGTTTGTCTTGGTTGGTTTTCTTGTTTGTTGAGTGCTTCTCAGTGCTCCCAATTATTATGTGAAGTGGTTCCTCAAAACTTTCTTGTGACATACAATAATGCTATAAAAGAGCTATTTTCATGTGATACACAAGGCTGTAAATGTATTTGATTTTTTACTTAATATTGACTTCATGGACCAGACATTATCTTTCTTTGTAGAGTGTTGCAGCCTTAATATGAGCTGCTCATTTCTCTACGAAATTTGTATCCTGTAACAGAAAATGAAATAACTGTCACAACCTATTTTCCAGAAGAAATCAAGCAGACAGAATCACTCACATAAAGATACCATCTCCTATGTCTTATTGCAAAATCATCTGCTGTCACGAAAATTCCACAAATGACACAACTATCGACACTTGTTGAAGCCACCCACTCTCATAATGGCCTCCTCTACCACCAAATGCCTCAGTCTATGCAGGCCATGTTCTGTATGGCCAAGCCATAATATGCATATCACATTCACAGCCCTTTTACTTGCGACATTTGTTCAGGTTGCTAATTATGCTACACAGTTGATGGCTAGTAGTAGGTATACATTGTTGCATGTTACAGCAATTTCAGCATGAATGTTTATTCATTAAAAAGAAATTAGGGTTTTAAAGAAATGAGGAAAAATGAAAGTGACTAGTTATGATGACTGCAATAACACACAAAAATATTGTATTCACTACATGTATCCATCTCTTGAAAGTGAGAGATATGAGCAATGAACTAATTGCAAAACAGTAAAAGGTAGATGATATTGTCATGAAATTGATGGCTTTTTATGTTTTTAATAAACTTTTCCATAAAATTAAAGCAAAATACTGTTGTTTTCAGATGCAGAGTCTGTTGGAAGTACTGCCAAGAACAGTGCTACTGAGGCATCTATTAAAGCATCTACCCCAGAAGCAAATGTAAGGACAGAGTCACGAGACTGTTCTATAAAGTTTGACAGTTCAGTAAATATTATCACTAAATCTTGCAACTGAAGCTCTAATTTTAGAGATCACAAAAATGTCATTGTTTTCTTTCTGTAGCAAGAAATGGAAACCACAGTGAAAATCAGAAACTTTTTATTTGCAACAGCTACGTACACCTTCCACCTACTTCTCTATGTACT
Organism: Schistocerca nitens; assembly: GCF_023898315.1. Lineage (NCBI taxonomy): Eukaryota > Metazoa > Arthropoda > Insecta > Orthoptera > Acrididae > Schistocerca > Schistocerca nitens. The sequence goes on from NC_064614.1 coordinate 817,427,482, forward strand.
CGCTGCTCCAACTTCAAGTTTTGTCATAGTGTTTTATCTACTTTCCAATGTCCTCATCATAGAAAGCAGCAGCCTGTGCTTTTGGCCAGTTATCTGGACTGGTCTGCAGCTCGTCTGTGGAAAAATTTTGTTTTCATAGCCTGTGGTTCTTGTGAGCAGAGATGAGACTCGGGGGGAGCCAGTTACGGACTGTATTGTGGGTGATCAAACACTTCTCATCGGAAGCACTGCAGGAGCGTCTTTATTGCCCCTGCAATGTGCGGCCGAGAATTGGCATGAAGAAGGAACTGCTCGACAGTTGTGTTATGTGGGCTGCATGACATAGGCAAAATCTTTAACCAGGCCCTCATACTCGGTGGGAGACGCTATTCCCTACGCATCTTTATGTGCTCACTGTTCACTCAAAACTGAAAAGAGCAACATGACACGATTGGTGAGCATACTAGACACACTGCCCAACACATCTGTGCAAACCCTTACTGGATTTTCCCAGTGGTTTTCATTTCGCGACCGATCGGAACTTACTTTCTGGACAACCCTCATATATTGTTTTCGCATACCAGATTCTTTTCCCAGAGAACTGTAATTTGAAACCCATTCTTTTCCTACTGATAAATGTTTGCAAGGTTCTCGTAATTGCATAATCCTGGGACCAGTGCTCTATTGAGAATGTTCTGTTTCTTGTACCACAGTTGTGTCTTTCATAACAGATGATGCTCATAAATTAACCTACTGTATGGGGAAATGAAACATTTGTAATGACGAAAGTAATGTAGACACAAGGTAATTTCTATTGCCTTATTCATTTTTTTATTTTTCTCCACTCCATCACTGTTACAGATTGCAGATGTGAAATGAATAAGAGGAATTTGACTGTAAATTGAGGATGTGTAGAGAAAATTGTGTGGAGAATTAAAGGTAACAGTTCATGTAATGGAACTGATAAGTTACACGTAAGTTGTTACATGTTATTTGACTGTGAGAGAATTACTTCATAATCGAACCACATATAAGGGGGTATAGTTTGTGTTGTTGCCCCAGATGATGATTACATGAATATTTTGTCAGAATTTGTAAGTGGTGGGTCCTTGAGGTATGGCAGTACGCGAACACAAGAAGTAAGTTTAAACAGTTTTATTAACAAAGGCGGACTATAAAACATGGGCGCTACGCGCACCCATCATCACTGTGTCTGGCATCTTAACACCGGCTAATTACGGTTGTAACGAAAGGCTCCATGGTGAGCTAAGAAAAGATACATGCTCGAGGCCGTGTTAGTTAATACGGCGCGCTGTGGACGGCGGCCAGTCGCGTACTCCCCGTCACAGTGCGGCTGGACGCGCATCTACTGACCAAGCGAATCGTCAGCATTCCAGACAGGTCAGCTGGTGAGTGCATGTTAACGTATTGTACAGCTGCACACAACCCGTTGACCCTTACATCACTCTCCCCTGAGAAAAAGAACAACCATAGGTGGCTCAAAATGACCTCCTGGGCGTTATGAATCTATTTGGCCATTTGTGGCATCAGAAGGCATTGCAACATGTATTTCATTTGCAGACCCAGTAACGTTCGGTACAGAGAAGCGTGCCTTCAAGATGACAATTTCATACATGACAAATGCTGTTGACAAAAGACAAATTATTAAAAGCAATAAAAACACAATAAAAACACAATATTGACAATCAAGTATGCATTAACATTACTGGAGGAATCGAAGGACTTAATTCTATTTGCTCCTTCAATGAAATTTAACTCATTATTGGAAGAGATTAAATTTTCATGGCTGTCCTTAATTAAATTATTGTCTTCAGAAAAACTTGATAAGGAATGTTTTCCATATGTTAGTAGATATGAATCATTGTAATAAACAGATAACATTCTAGTTAATGTCAAATGTCCAGTTGCATGAAATGTAGTTGGCAACACACTAGGCATATCAAATAGTTCACATGATAAATCACAATGTGTGGCAGTCAAGATTAATCCACTATTGTTCAATTTTAGTATAAAGGGTAGCTCTGGTGTATCATAGTTTTTACATGTAAATGTGACATCAAGGGTGGAGTTAAATGAGAAAATTATACCTTCAGAACATCGTTTAAGAAATGGATGATAAAGATGCGTTAAAATTCTAGGGCAATCATCTCTTGGGGGATGATTCATAAATAATTCTTTCTCACAGCTGTACACTCTTCTGTCTAAGAATACTGCTGATTCAGCGCAAATTAACTTACGACTACATTTACACATATGCAAGTCATTTTCATTTAGGGACACAAAATATCTTCGATCCATGCTGATCGGTAGATAATCATTTAGTACATACTTTACATGAATACCTGCCTGTCTCCATTTCACAGGGTAAGTATAAATCTGATACATTTCAAAATTATGCTTTGATCTAGCAATGGTAATAGAAACAGTAACAGTTAATTAATCTTTAATCATCAAAGAGTGTGTGGTGTTAACTTGTAATAAGCATATAAATTGTAAGAGTTAACATGGTAAATCATAGCATATGATGCATCTAGCTTTCGTTCAGTTGGTAGTAGGATTTGTAAAAATTGTTCTGGATGTGTAGTAGTACACTGCTCAATCAATCATTTGAACTACTTTTTAAGGCTGTTCTTAAGTTAATGGCATCAATTCTAGCATTTGATAAACGTAAGTAATCCTTTTACAAAAGAGTGTTTAAATCTAAGTGTTCACTCACAGCATTTAATCCTTGGAATAGTTATTGGATATTTGCGTTTGTTTCATTACAAAGTACGTGGAAATGTGAGATAAATTGCTTTACTATCTGTTCAATGAAAACTGTGTGGTTATTAATGGTTCTTTGCATATTCTTTAATACAATAATTTCATGAGAGAGGTTAGTTGAATCTGTACTGGACTGATGTTCAAGAGCTAATATTTTGCCTTTAACTTCCAGTAGATCTCGACTAGTTAAAGTACCAAATACAATACGAAGGATACTCCTTCCAAAATCAAACCAGTTACGTGTGGCAAAAGCTTTAAAATACAGTAAATCTCTTGCTCATAATTAGCAAATGTAGACTACCTGCACTTTGGCTGTGATCCAGTTATTATACCAAGATGTACCCATTTCCAAAATTTTATCATTACCCTTAATAGAACAAATTAGGCCACTTTGCTTCTTTACAGAATTGAACTGTTGCTGGATTTCACTCAGATTGTACTTCAGGACAAGTTTTGCATTAGTTGTTGAAACGACCATGTCTGATCGTGGTTCAAACAAAAGACCTGTATTCTGTGGTACTATTACTACAGCATTAGTAGAATACGCTATCATAGCAAGCATTAGAATAAAAATTAGTTCTAAATACTAGAGTTAACAATGAACAAAAAATAAATGAGTTTCTTGTGGTAACCTGTGGAATAAAAGGTTTAGTTTCACTTGTGCATTCGTGCAGTAGCTTCAATACTAAATTTTCACAACACATTCACATAAGCACATGGCTGAAATAAACACACACTTAGCACTCTCACACACTAGTGGTGTCTGGAACAAGATCGCTCGGAACGTGGCGATGCCTCGAAGTCTGGACTGCAACCTCGCGATTCTTGCTTCCTGGGTTTGAGACCAGCAGGTCTGCCTCTTGGTCGGTCCTCGTCGTCTTGCGATACTACTGGAAATCTACCCAGAAATGGCTTTACATGATTGACATGAACGATAATCGAACAAGAAGGCGGTTTGAGCTTAAGAGTGACTGGCGACAACACCTCCAAGATTGTATATGGTCCTTTCCAAAACTTCTTAAACTTTTTGACTTGCCTCTTCTTTAACACCACATTGCTCAGATATACAAGATCTCAGACTCGATACTGTGGCACTGCTGCTTGGCGGTCGTGTTGTCTTGCTTGCTGAAGAAAGGATTGATGATTCCGCTGTTTCACTCCCCTCCGTGCTTCCTTTAGCTTGCGTGCTTGATCCCTTACGTGTTCCTTGCTGATTCCAGCAGTCGATCATGCAAAGTCCAAGGGCGAATGCATTCTTCTTCCGTAGGCGATCTCATATGGACTTAGCCGGCCGCGGTGGTCTCGCGGTTCTAGGCGCGCAGTCCGGAACCGTGCGACTGCTACGGTCGCAGGTTCGAATCCTGCCTCGGGCATGGATGTGTGTGATGTCCTTAGCTTAGTTAGGTTTAAGTAGTTCTAAGTTCTATGGGACTGATGACCACAGCAGTTGAGTCCGATAGTGCTCAGAGCCATTTTGAACCATATGGACTTAGGCCAGTTGAGCTGTGCATTTTGACATTGTAACAACTTACCAAGTACAGTAAACAGACATCCCAATTGTCGTGTTTGCTGCTCACATAATGGCTAACCATTTTAATAATTGTTCTGTGGACTTGCTCGACTCTTCCATTTCCTTTAGGGTGTGTTGGTGTAGTCCTTAACTGTGTTACTTGCTTGAGCTTACAAGTCTGTTTATAAGTAATTCACTCATAAAATTCGTTCCTTGATCACTAATTATACTTAATGGTGATCCAAGCTTAAGAATCCATTCTTTTTTAAAAGCTTTAGCTATAGTCTCAGCACTCTGATCAGGTATTGGTATCATGAGAAGGTATCTAGAGAAATGATCTAAAATTGTCAATATGTATTTGTTTCCATCTTTAGTCTTAGACAACTGTCCTACGACACCTAGTCCTACTCGTTCAAATGGTTCACTTGTTTCTGGCAGTTCTTGCAATGGTGTTCTACTTTTTCCTACATTATTCAGTCTGTTACAGGAATCACATTGTGAAACAAACTTGAAAATGTCAGCTTTGCGGCTCGGCCACCAAAACATTTGAGCTATTTTAATGTTTGTTGCTTTTTTACCACAATGTCCTGATAATAAAGAATTCTGTTGTTCTCTCATGATTTGCTGTTTCATGCTTTCTGGAATAACTAGGCGGTTTCCTTTACAAGTGATTTTGTACAATAATCCATCTATTTGGAAAAAACATTGATTATTTATCCATAAATTGCATTGTGGATCTTGTTCCTGAACTGCCTTTAACTCTTCTTCTCGACTTATTATAACACAAACATTGACTTTTCGGCTCATTGCATCAGCATTCACATGTTGTTTACCAAGTCAGTGAATAACCTTAAATTGATACTCACTCAGTCTTAATGCCCATCTTGTTAATATGGAACTTGGATCCTTTGAGCTCAATAACCATTTAAGTGAGGCATGATCTGTAATAACTGTAAAATCTCTTCCTGTTAAGAAACATCTGTTATGTGTTATACCAAAAACCAAAGCACAAGGCTCCTTCTCAATGGTAATATATAATTACATTCTGCTTTGTTTAATTGTCTGGAAGCAAATGAGATTGGATGTTCATGACCATCAACTTCTTGAGACAATATTGCACCTATGGCAAAATTGGATGCATCTGTTGAAAGAATAAAAGGTTTACTGAAATCTGGATAGGCAAACACTGAGGCTGTGGTTAGAGCAGTTGTAAGTTCTTCCATTGCCTTATTGCATTCTGTTGACCAATTAAATGTGGCTCCTTTCTTCAGTAGCTGTGTCATTGGACGTGCTATATTCCCATAACCAGCTATAAATCGCCTCTAGAAATTTGACAATCCCAAGAATGATTGTAGTTCTTTCAAATTCTGTGGGTCAGGAAAATTCTTTACGTCTTCAATTAATTTTGGATCAGGTTGAACACCTTCACTTGTTATAACATGACCAAGATAGTTAACTTTACTTTGTGCTAAATGACATTTATCTATTGATAAAGACAGGTTTGTGCTTCTTATACACTCAAAAACAGCTTTAGTATCTCAGTATGCTGCTTCATGTTTTCACCAAAAATTATTACATCATCAAGGTAAACAAGAGCTTGTGTTGGGGTGAGCCCTCATAAAACTGAATCCATCAGGTGTTGAAATGTAGCTGGAGAAAGTCCAAATGACACACGAAGATATTTGTATGCTCCTGTTGCTGTTACAAATGAAGTTTTTGCTTGATCATCTGGATGCACTGTTAACTGGTGATAACCACTTGTTGAATCACATACTGAAAAAATTCGACATCTGCCCAAGTAATCTAAGGTTTCCACTAAATTTGGTAAGGGGTAAACTTCGGGTGTGGTCATAGCATTCAAAGATCGGTAATCAACACAAAAATGGAAATGTGGTTCTCCAGAAATTGATTTCTTCTTTACAATTACAACAGGCAAACACCACGGTGGGTCTGAAGGATCTCTTGGTTTTATAATTCCAGCTTCTAATTGTTCTTTGACCATGTCTTCTACCGACTCTCTCGACTGAATGGTATTTGGTAAGGTTTCTGTGTGATTGGGGCTGCATTCCCTGTATGAATACGATGCTGAACTAGATGAGTGACAGGTAAATTTGCACGTTTTCAGAATAAATCTACATGCTCCAACGAAACAGGCGCTAAAATCTTCTGTTCATCAGCTGTCAAATTTTCTATCTTGCACTTCAGTTCATTATTACCATCGTCTCCTCATTGTAATTTTGCGGTACTGTTACAGAAATCTGTGTTTATAACTGCAGTATTTGTTATCTCATCTGGAAGCTGTATTATCTCACTTTTACTTACGTTCGACACTTAAGCAAATTTCATTCCTCGTGGCAAAACAACATCCTCATTGCTCATATTCGTTATTGTAACCGGGACTTTTGTGACATTCTCTCTCACCATTGTAGTGACACCTACACTTCTAGCAACATAACAATGCATTGTATCCAATAACTCACTTTTCTCGGATCGCTCAATTAATAACAGAGTTCCTTCCTTGCTTCGGGGTGTCTTAACTTCAACGTAGATTGTCTTTCCTGCTCCCTTGGGATCAATTTGAACGTCGACTCGGACGCTTTGAACCGATGCATCGTTTGGACGGTCCATTCCCATAATGTCAGTGTTGCTGCTCCTTTGAGTATGATCTGAAGAACGGTTTCCTAGGTTGTAGTTACTACGGCCTAGTCTGATCTTTCTTTCTGCGACAAATATCTTTGCCTCGTTTGCGGACAAGAAATCAAATCCAAGTACACCGTCATAACACGTTCCGTTATTTGAAACTACTTGCACCCTTGTTGTGTATTTATCTTTATCTTTATTTTCACCTTCATCTTGTCTTTGGCCAAGAACTAATTCTATGTCAATTTCTCCATAGTTACGTAGCTTTCCTCCATTTAACCCCCGCAGTTTTAATAGCGGCGCTTTCAATTTATCCCGTTTATCTATGCAACACTACATTAATGAGGTCTGTGCTCCTGTGCCAATAAGTAGTTTGATGTTTCTCTGACGATATACAGCACCTATCACGAAGTCATTTTCGGTCTGATTTTCCCTAGAACTAACAGGAATCACTGTCTCTGTCAAGGGGTGGACGGAGCGGTGGCCCGTACATCCCCACACTCGTTTAAAGATCTGGCAGATTGTCTGTTGTTCGCTTTACCTCTGCTTGTTGCAACAGTTTTATTAACAAAGGCGGATTATAAAACACGCACGCTATGTGCACCCATCATCACTGCGTCTAACACCGGCTAATTACGGTCGTATCGAAAGGCTCCATGGTGAGCTAAGAAAAAAGACATATTCACACCTGAGGCTACGCTAGTTAATACAGCGCGCTGTGGACGGTGGCCAGTTGCATACTCCCCATCACAGTGTGGCCGGATGCACATCTACTGGCCAAGCAAATCGTCAGCATTCCAGACAGATCGGCTGGCAAGCGCGTGTTAACGTACTGTACAGCTGCGCGCAAGCAGTTGACCCTTACACGCAGTTGATTTTTGTTGTAGCACACCTTCTTTAGTTTCACACTTACTAGGTAACTGATGTCATTTCTCTCACTGCTGAAATTATTTATTGAAGGTGATATGGGAAAAAATCCAGCTAGTACTCCTGAACTGTGTCCTGACGGCTGTCTGGATTTCTGCATTGGCATCATTGTGGTGTTCACAAATCCATCATTTAGTTTAGGAAAACGAAGAAAAAGACTGTCATGCTTTAGCTGAAAACTGATACAGAAAGTTACAGAGTTTTTCCTTTATTGACCGCAGTTGTTGAAGTGGGTGTCCTAGTCTTGCAATGTAGCAACAGATTTTCTCTAGCAGTTTTAATTCTCATTGAATGGCATTTTGAAACCTTTACTCTCCCACAAGTGTCCATTTTAGTGTCCTTAGTTTTCCTTGCATATGTCAGTGACTTTCATCTGTAACATTACCAGATGCCAAGTTTATTCTGTTTTCAAATGATACAAACATTGCATTAAGTAGTATTAGAAAAATTGTCGTGGACGTTATTGAATGGTTATTAGCCCATTCTTACCCACTAAACTATGAAAACACACACTACATGTAATCTAGAACTTGCAATAGGTTTCCCAGCAATATATCCTAAAATATGACTACAAACGGATAGAATTAACTTACAGTGTTATGTCTTGGGATTAATACGAGTAGTAAGTTCAATTAGAGTATACCACAAAACTGCTGAAGTGCGTGAACAAATGCTTATTTGCAGTGCAAACGTTGTCAGGCATATATGATTTAAAAGTAAAACAAGCTAGCCAAGCTAAAGTTTTGTGGGTCCAAAAACATAATACAAATTATTCATGGCGTGAACTCAAGAATGTCCAGATACTAGCTACTGCTCCTGAATAAATTTAGTGTGTCATAAAAATGTAGCATATTTACCTGGGTATAAGACAACCCTGGATATAAGGTGATCCCTTTTTTAAAGAGGCTCCTTGAGAAAGTTTATTTTTTAACATAATTTGATAATTTGACTAATCAAAATTACAAACTTTTATTGGTGTAGGGTATCTGCCTAAAAAGTTACCATGACACGTATTGTAAACTTATGTTATTTATTAGTTGTCTCCATTTTGATAGTAAAAGGAATATTAAAATAAACGAAAATAATTTGTTTGCATTAATTTTTATCATGTTGCAACTTTTTATCATGTAGCGGATTTTGCTTCCATACTGATGTGAGAATGTTATATCTTTTGCTACAAAAACATATTGTCTGCCCACTGCTCTCTCATTGGCTGTATAGAACAAGCTGCTCCAATCCCAGTCAGTTGCATCATGCCACACAGTGAGCATCAACAACATTGCTGCACAAAACAGGTAAGCAAGCCACTGCCCCCATTCTAGACTCTTGCATCTCTTGCAGAATCACATGCCATTGTTGAGTATTTGTCCCATTTTAAAGTCAGTTCAATTCCAAGTACAAATTCATAAACATGGCAGACATTCATAAAAAGCCAAAGTACACAGTATAGAGTCCTATGGTTGGCGGAAAGATGAAATTTGCTGCCAGCTCCCCCCCCCCCCCTCCCTCCCCCCCTCCCAAATGCATATAATTCCCAGGTAAGCTCGTGTCACTGTTCGCCACTAAGCCTTCCATAGTGTTGTGCTTGTGCAACAGTGAAACATGGACAGCGCTGTCTTCTAGGGTGCAGGTCATATGTAACAATAGCAAATAATACGTAAGTAAAAGATTGCAATAATGACTGAGTCTAATTCTCAAACTTTCGTTCGTACCACGATCTAATATCACCTGTTCATGCTACCCCTACCACGAGTCTTTCCGCTTTAACCTATTCTTGCAATAACAATTGCAGTCGGTTTAATGTGATTTGTTGTATTTGTTAGACATTTAATTCTAGATTAATTTTCTTTCTCATTTCTTCTGAATATCACTGTCTTGTTCTAAAGCCGATTAAAAGGTAGTAACATTTTCCCATGGTATTGGAACATGTGAACAGCTACCGAATTTTCAATTGCAATGCAGTTCATAAATCATCAGTTTCTCATGACCAAATAAAATACTGATTTGGGTTCAGAATAATGTAATGTTTTTTGAAGGACAAAATTTTCAACTTTGAATGTTACCTTTACTTAAAAAACAGCATAAGTGTGTATACACCAGCATAACTGGTGTATGATATGTGTGATATTCATACATGTATGATAACTTCTATTGCAGACGTATTCAAATACAACAAAAGCTTGTGAATTGATAGAATTTAAAGCTATTTCATGCTATTTCCTCCTGTGTTTCACAAAATTTTCAGTTTTTTAAGTGGAGCATTAGACTGTCATAGTGCCCAATTCATAGTTTCTCATGTATCCAGTCACACTAGTGCTGCAAGTCAAATGTAACGTGATTGATAGAGCAAGATCGATACTGTGTTGAGTGCTACTGCGTGTTGGGAAAACTCTAGCCTATTTGGATGAAAGTACTGTTTTCTAAGCTCTACCCTTCAGAACTCTTCAAAATAAGAAACTTCCTGGCAGATTAAAACTGTGTGCCGGATCGAGACTCAAACTCAAGACCTTTGCCCTTCTCGGTCCAGCAAACAGTCCTGGCAGATTAAAACTGTGTGCCGGATCGAGACTCGAACTCAGGACCTTTGCCTTTCTCGGTCCGGCACACAGTTTTAATCTGCCAGGAAGTATCATATCAGCGCACACTCTGCTGTAGAGTGAAAATTTCATTCTAGAAACATCCCCCAGGCTGTGGCTAAGCCATGTCTCCGCAATATCCTTTCTTTCAGGAGTGCTAGTTCTGCAAGGTTTGCAGGAGAGCTTCCGTAAAGTTTGGAAAGTAGGAGATGAGGTACTGGCAGAAGTAAAGCTGTGAGGCGCGGGTGTGAGTTTGTCCTTGGGTAGCTCAGTTGGTAGAGCACTTGCCCGCGAAAGGCAAAGGTCCCGAGTTCGAGTCTCGGTCCGGCACACAGTTTTAATCTGCCAAGAAGTTTCATATCAGCGCACTCTCCGCTGTAGAGTGAAAATTTCATTCTAGACTCTTCAAAATAAATTTGTATGAAACCTCAATAGCCAAAGCTTCATCTGTAACTGTAAGATGACCCCAAGATTAATCTGTTAAGCACTGTAAAAACATTTATCTCAGCAAATATAAGATTGTCTTGCATCGTTTGAATGACAAATTTGAGAATAAGGCTCATCTTATAATCGGGTAAATACAGTAGTTATTTTTAGAACCAACAGCTTAGTTCATGGAATTAATACTAAAAATAGGAATAAACTTCACAGAGATCTAAAGTCACTTAACTTTGGTCCAGAAAGGAGTCAGTTACTCAGGAACACACATTTTCTTTAACTAGCCAGCAGTCATAACCAAGAGGAGCTGTAAGGATTTATTATTTGGCACCCCCTGCTCCAGTGATAAACTTCTTAGTAGAACTGACTGACAGTATATGCTACTAATAATATCAAGTAATGTGAGTATTTGTACAATCTGGCCTCCGTACAAATTCAGTGCTGTAATGTGATCATTGAAAATAAGTGTTGTAAATTGATTTTTCTATTTGATGATGCGTGATGACTACAATAGCTTAAGAATTATCCTAGGTAACTCAGTGTATTGAACATTTACATGTTTTGTGGTAAATTATTTATTACCTTTTAAATGAAAATATGTTTAAGATGTATTTATGTTCATGAGGACCATTTCACTTGTTGTCTTTGGAAGGTAAATTAGCGTACTAGTTTTTCTTTGTAAATTTTTGTCATCATCTCATTTTTCTGACATGCTGGATGTGAAACGAAAATTACATGTAACCTATCATTTACTTCAAACAGTGATTTTAGACAAGGCTTCAAATAATATGTTCAAACTACGCTCATTTTAGTGCTGCCACTATTTGTGTGTTGTGCTGTTCGATTTCCTTGTAATGTCTCATTTTTCTAAAGTGAAACGTCGCATTGTTATGAATAACTTTATCTTTCCTCTTAACACGTGCTTTTTACCTATATTTTTGGCTGGGGAAAATTTTGTTACCATGAAGTATATGGGTCAGCAGCTGCCACAGTAAATCAGATTGTTTGATTCCATCTGTGAGAGATGTATTCTTATATATGACATGTAAAGGAAGCTTGGGTTATTTATGTTGTTATATGCTTTTCCTTTCTCAGCAGAGAGACAAAAGTGAAAAGAGTATTCCATCCAGAAAGAGTAAAGAACAAAAGGGGAAAAAGAAGAGGCAAGATACCAACAAGGAAAACAAAAGCTCAAAAGAATCCATGACTGCAAAATCTTTAGCAAAGGATAGCGACAGTGGAAAGGAAGAAGAAGATGGCGCAAAGTCCCCGACAAAAAGTTCACCAACAAAAAGCTCTCCAGCAAAGGATTCTCCAACAAAGGATTCCCCATCAAAGAAAATACACAGTTTTTTCGGTAAGTTAAGTTTTTGATTGTGAGTTATGTATCTTCCTTCACGCCATATCTTACATAATAGGAGGATTATCATTCACATTGTAGAAGAAATTGAAGGAAAGCACAAATTAATCACTGACAGCAACACGCATGGTTTATGGTTGATTGAAATGTAACTTGAGTTATAAAGAAGAAAAAAGGAAATCAAAGTTTTCCACTGCATATGTTGCTGATGAAACATTAACAGCAACATAATACTTAACATACATGCTTGAAGTTTTTGTTCAATGTTGATTCAAATAGAACAGTGATGTGCAGTAATGTTAAAAATAAATCTGTGTTCTATAAATATTTAAGTAAAATACAAAAGTAGATAAATAAACACATCAATGATAAGTGGTTGGGAGAGGAGGCTGAAATTAAAGTTATTACATTAGGAACAAAAGGCCCATTGGAGGGTGGAGGGGGGGGGGGGGGTAATTGCATATTTTCAACCACAAGCTATTTCATAGTAAAGTGTAAGTTATTTTTATTGTGTCTAAAAGGTGGGGATGAATTTCAGCTGGAAAATGATAAATCAATTTTCATCTTGATTATTTATTTGAACATCTCTCATGGTCATATTGGAGGTAATATAACATTTAATTTTTAAACACTCTTGCACAGAATGATATTGTGCACAGTGTTGTATAATGAACTATTTTAATTTTTAATATACAAGTAAAATTCTACAAGTCATTATTATTTATTTGAAAAGTTTTGCTCATCAGACGTGAGCATCCTTTAGATATTCATGTTAGCTGTTTGAAGTACTGCTTATCATCATCATCATCATCATCATCATCATCAATGCTGAATCAATCAAATCAGGTAATACCCAATCTATGGCAGTTTATCTGTACATTAATTACTGTGTCCCCAGCAGGCGATGCCTGTGTTTAATAAATGTATTTCTTTTTCCAAACAACTGATTTGATTAACATTGAGGCATTTAAAATGAAACGTACACTGCTTCAGCTACTATCACAAATGGTTCAAATGGCTCTGAGCACTATGGGACTTAACTTCTAAGGTCATCAGTCCCCTAGAACTTAGAACTACTTAAACCTAACTAACCTAAGGACATCACACACATCCATGCCCGAGGCAGGATTCGAACCTGCGACCGTAGCGGTCGCGCGGTTCCAGACTGTAGCGCCTTTAACCGCTTGGCCACCACGGTCGGCAGCTACTATCACAGTCACTGCATTTGATTGCTAGAGTGTGAGAGGAATCTGAATTACAAAAGTATGGAATTGCGCTTTCATTTGTCTTTTGCATATGAAATTGGGCACATTAACAGTCATCTTTTTAGTTTACAGGAAAATTAAAATCTGCTTCTATTATCTATTGTAAAATGTTACCAAATATGAATAATGAAATTAAAAGAAAGGCTAACTTTTATTACTTCTCAATTTTCATTAATAAGTTGTTAAAATGCAATTAGGTTCAGATTTACTTGGACACGAGTTCCTTGTTGCATTTAAGAATTACTAGTAGTGTCTGGGGTTCAAGTCACACTGGCTTTCACTATGCATCTGCATCAAAATCCGTACTTTTATCGATATGGTTTCCCCTCCTTCTCGCTGTTTCCACCTTGAGTGACTGGTTGAAGAGGGTATTTTTCAGGAATTTAAGAGAGCCGGGAGATAAAGTCCTTGTGTTTTGCAACAGCAATCTTTCTGCCACCTGGACATAAGTACTCACACAGCTTGTAAGTGTGAATAAGCTGTGATGGGGATGAAATCTGTTAATGTTCTGTGTTAACAAGGTCATCCACTGCTTTTGTGAAAAACCTTATCTTCCTCCCAAAAAGCCAATGGAGAGTCATTTTCTTTAAATTCAATAATGCTAGGTTTCCTGGCTTTTTTCTTCATGGCCCAAATTTTTCGGATTTCCACCTTCTGCTCAGATGTGCGTGGCTGTTTCTTAGTTAGATTTGAAGTTGCTGCTTAAAAATTTTATAAATCTTTGTCATCCTGTGCACAAGGAAGTGGTTCTTCACTTGGGGCTTCTCTTCCACACTGTAATAGTCCTCCGGTTTTAAAGACATAGCCCTTTTTTTTTTTTTTTTTTTTTTTCCTTAAATATATCTTTCTCAATTACAACAGAGTCACTGTCGGAAGACCAAAGGTGTGTCCTGGAACTGAGTAATAACGTTCTGCGAAATCAAAAGTCCAGCCAGTGCAAGAATGCAGTGCATCAGATACAATGTGATATTCTTGTTCACAAAAGAAACACAAATTTCTTTTTTTCAGTGTGTTTTGTGGGACACTTAGGTGTCTATACAAACAAAGTGTGAATTCTGTAACACCACTAGAAACCATATTTCCAGAACACATATAAAATCACCATTATTATTGTTACCTATGTGGATTTCAAAGTTGTGCACCCAAGGTCTTGTTATATAGAGCACAACTTTATTATCTTAGATGTTGGAAAAACTTTCTGAAAATCAATAATTAGTAGCCTGATTTTTATTTGTGGCATTTGCCTCAATACTATTTCACAAGACTAAAAGCAGTTTTGTCCTGAGTTGGATGTAGGCAAATATCTAGAGGTATTATAACCTATTGTTTGAATATCCACCCATCACTCAACTTACATGCATAAAGCATCTCTAAACCTGTACTAGATTTTTGTGTGAATATCATTTGTGTGTTTGTATCAGACATTCTGAAAACCATTCCTTTCATTTTAATTTTTGTAAAGTCGATACATTTCAGATACAAATTACACAAAATTGCCATGTGGATCCCTTCCTATTATAATGACTTTTGTACAAAGGAATTCGTTTCATATGATCAGTACAAACATGTTCCGGGAAAATCAGGAATACAGAAATACAAGTCGCTGAGGAATGAAATAAATAGGAAGTGCAGGGAAGCTAAGACGAAATGGCTGCAGGAAAAATGTGAAGACATCGAAAAAGATATGATTGTCGGAAGGACAGACTCAGCATACAGGAAAGTCAAAACAACCTTTGGTGACATTAAAAGCAACGTGGTAACATTAAGAGTGCAACGGGAATTCCACTGTTAAATGCAGAGCAGAGAGCAGATAGGTGGAAAGAATACATTGAAAGCCTCTATGAGGGTGAAGATTTGTCTGATGTGATAGAAGAAGAAACAGGAGCCGATTTAGAAGAGATAGGGGATCCAGTATTAGAATCGGAATTTAAAAGAGCTTTGGAGGACTTACGGTCAAATAAGGCAGAAGGGATAGATAACATTCCATCAGAATTTCTAAAATCATTGGGGGAAGTGGCAACAAAACGACTATTCACGTTGGTGTGTAGAATATATGAGTCTGGCGACATACCATCTGACTTTCGGAAAAGCATCATCCACACAATTCCGAAGACGGCAAGAGCTGACAAGTGCGAGAATTATCGCACAATCAGCTTAACAGCTCATGCATCGAAGCTGCTTACAAGAATAATATACGGAAGAATGGAAAAGAAAATTGAGAATGCGCTAGGTGACGATCAGTTTGGCTTTAGGAAAAGTAAAGGGACGAGAGAGGCAATTCTGACGTATTCTAATAATGGAAGCAAGGCTAAAGAAAAATCAAGACACTTTCATAGGATTTGTCGACCTGGAAAAAGCGTTCGGCAATATAAAATGGTGCAAGCTGTTCGAGATTCTGAAAAAAGTAGGGGTAAGCTATAGGGAGAGACGGGTCATATACAATATGTACAACAACCAAGAGGGAATAATAAGAGTGGACGATCAGGAACGAAGTGCTCGTATTAAGAAGGGTGTAAGACAAGGCTGTAGCCTTTCGCCCCTACTCTTCAATCTGTACATCGAGGAAGCAATGATGGAAATAAAAGAAAGGTTCAGGAGTGGAATTAAAATACAAGGTGAAAGGATATCAATGATACGATTCGCTGATGACATTGCTATCCTGAGTGAAAGTGAAGAAGAATTAAAGGATCTGCTGAACGGAATGAACAGTCTAATGAGTACACAGTATGGTTTGAGAGTAAATCGGAGAAAGACGAAGGTAATGAGAAGTAGTAGAAATGAGAACAGCGAGAAACTTAACATCAGGATTGGTGGTCACGAAGTCAATGATGTTAAAAGGAATTCTGCTACCTAGGCAGTAAAATAACCAATGACGGACGGAGCAAGGAGGACATCAAAAGCAGACTTGCTATGGCAAAAAAGGCATTTCTGGCCAAGAGAAGTCCACTAATATCAAATATCGGCCTTAATGTGAGGAAGAAATTTCTGAGGATGTACGTCTGGAGTACAGCATTGTATGGTAGTGATACATGGACTGTGGGAAAACCAGAACAGAAGAGAATCGAAGCATTTGAGATGTGGTGCTATAGACGAATGTTGAAAATTAGGTAGACTGATAAGGTAAGGAATGAGGAGGTTCTACGCAGAATCGGAGAGGAAAGTAATATGTGGAAAACACTGATAAGGAGAAGGGACAGGATGATAGGACATCTGCTAAGACATGAGGGAATGACTTCCATGGTACTAGAGGGAGCTGTAGAGGGCAAAAACTGTAGAGGAAGACAAGAGATTGGAATACGTCAAGCAAATAATTGAGGACGTAGGTTGCAAGTGCTACTCTGAGATGAAGAGGTTAGCACAGGAAAGGAATTCGTGGCGGGCCGCATCAAACCAGTCAGTAGACTGATAAAAAAAAAAAAAAAAAGATCAGTTACCCCATTTTATAAATTGATAAATTTTAACTTTTGACTGCCGGATTTTCCTTTCTTGTCAACACGAGGAAAAGATTTACAGGCTTCATTTTCTAACATTTCTATCTCATGAGACGCGTCACCAAAATCATCGTTAGAATTAGAGGTTCGCTGGAGAGCTTTTTAAAGTTTGGAAGGTAGGAGACGAGGTACTGGCAGAAGTAAAGCTGTGAGGACGGGGCGTGAGTCGTGCTTGGGTAGCTCAGTTGGTAGAGCACTTGCCCGCGAAAGGCAAAGGTCCCGAGTTCGAGTCTCGGTCCGGCACACAGTTTTAATCTGCCAGGAAGTTTCAAAATCATCATTGTTGTTAATAGTTCCATTATGAATGGCAGATATTCATGTGCTTTGATAACTTCTGATGGTAGATAAATAGTTTATAGGTGCCATAAAAGCCTTTGACACACACTTTTATTTAAACTCCTTTCATATTCAGTATGTGTGTGATAACTTCATTTTATTTCCATTGTTAGAATCAACACTGCATGTCACATGCTGTTGCATGCTTTATCATAAACAAGATAACACAATAAATGATTTTGCAGATTATAGTTTCTTATCTTATAAAGTAGAAGACAAATGCATAGCATCGAGAGATGAAATAGGGAAGGCTGCGAAAAATCACATAGGTAAAAAGGCAAGGCGTCATAGAAATCCCTGAATAACTCAGGAGATACTGACTTGAATTAACGAAAGGAGAAAACATAAAAAGGCAGCAGGTGAAAGAGAATTTAGATATCTAAAAAATGAGATCGACAGAAAGTTCAAATTGGGCAAGCAAGAGTGGCCACAGCACAGTGCAAGGCAGAAGGAGTGTGCATAACTAGGGGAAATATAGGTGTTGCTTATATGAAAATTTGAGAGAGCTTTGGAAGAAAGAGAAGCAACTAAATCAAGAGCTCAGAAGGCAAGTCATTACTAAACAAAGAAGAGAAAGATAGATTTTTATAGAAGGTCTGTATAGTAGAACAAACTTGAGAACAATGTTACAGAAAGAGAAGAGGTAGTAGGTGATGGTGACATTGGACATATTATAGCGCAAAAAGAATTTGACAGAGCACGGAAAAACATAAGTGGAAACAAGGTCCCTCAGAATTGTTGACATCCTTGGTAGGACCAGTCATGACAGAATTATTCCACCTAGTGCAAGATACATGATACAGACGAAATAATCTCACACTTCAGGAAGAATGTAACACAGTGGAATCTTGTTAGCACATTTTTGAGAGGATTGCAGATTTAGAATGTCATAAAAAGGATTTTTTTCTTGGTGAAGATACATAATTGCGGTACCATATTTGGGTTAATATGTGATCTCATAACACCACTGTTCCTGGCATGATATCTCAATAAATGGTTATTCAGAATGTGTCTTTTCGTGAACGCGTTTGGAATATCTCACCCAGAAACACTCCCAATTATGTATTGGAAAACAAGAAGCAAAAATGTGTTACATAATAGTAACATTGCTCAAAATCCAATATATCGAACATGTACATTTCTACCATCAACCAACTGGAATGCAGGAGAGCCATAAAAACATGTTAATAGTTGACTGCTTTTTTGCCCATTTTAATATTGTATTGCTCATCTTAATTAACGCATTCATCACTTCTTCATCGACATCAGAACTTGAAACATAACACGTAACTGTGTCCATTGTTTCAGTAGCTCTTGACACTGTAGGAAGCAACAAAAGTTCTGGTTCATTCTTATGTTCACTTTCTCCTTGTTTCTGTGCCATCTGTTAATGCAAGACTTCACCAGTTACCAATAGGACTGAGAATGGTAGCACCTTTGCCACATTCAACGTATTTGTTGAAGCTAAGATAGCATATTCTTCTTACTCCGTTATTTGCTGCTGTTATTCAGTTGCTATTCCTTCGTTTTCTGGCGTGATGGCTTCTGTAAGCACCTGATCAAAGCCAGCCAGCTTTGAAGCACTTCAGGAAGAATATAACACAGTGGAATCTTGTTAGCACATTTATGAGAGGATGGTGCTTTCTTACATGGAAAGGAACTTCTTACAGAATGCATGACATCTAAGATTGTAACCTTGCTTGTCATAGTGTCAAGACATTCCAGCCTCTTCCGTGTTAGAATCATCTTGTATTTTTGTTTCGGGCATTTTGTAGTGCCTTGGTCAAGTGGGTGAAGATGGCTTGTACAATTAGGAGGAAGAAACAATACATTTATTTTTTGTGGACATGACATCTTTGGGACTGCATTGCACACTGGACAATAAATAGGAGGACTTTCATGTTTCTAACACCCAACCTTGCATCCCAGGCACACAAGAATTGTTCGAGTATGGTAATTTTTACCCATGTGTTTGCATCAGCTGTATATTTGAATGGAAATGTCCTCACATTTATATAGCATTGTGGACTCTTCGCTTTTCCAGTTATTAATGTCACCAACTTTTATGTTCCACTTTCATTACACTATAATAAAGCAGTTAGCCTCTCTTTACTAAATTATCCGCCGTGGTGTTTTTCTCCTCCTCCTCCTCCGTGGCAAATTCATATTCTTGAGGAGAAAAACCTTGTTTCACAAAGCGCTTAGTATCCAGCGCATGTTGGTCTGTTGATTATTCATATGATTTTGAAGCTCATCCCTGTTGGTTTTTGAACATACTGTAAGTTTATTTCTGAATGAATTGTAAGTGTTTTGAATGCGTGCATAGTGTGCGTCATGTCTCTGTGTATCCAAGAAAATGAAATTTTGACAGAAAATTTTTGGCCAGACCGCTACAATAGTAAGGGCCTGTTTTACAGTCCCCAGTATCAACCGTAGCAGCCGTCTATTCTGGGAGTAGCACAGAAAATGCATTGTATGAACACATGATAACTCCTGACTGGAGAATAAGTTTTGACACTGGCAGGAACAGTTACAGAATTAGTGATGACGATGTTTGTTAGAACGGGGAAGGAGAAGAAATGGGGTCATCACACAAATTATGGAAGAATATGACGATTCCAAATTTGTATAAAAATTTCATACTACTACTTTTCGATTTCATGCTTGAGAAGCTAGAGTGTATGAATGAAATGTGAAACTGTTTCCTAACAGGAAGCTTTTTGCTTGTTGTAGGTCTAATACACATTTGTTGTTACTTCATGAGTTATATTCTGTCATGGTATAAAAATGACCATTTGTGCTAAAGCAGTCTCATTTATTTGGTGTGTGTTATGACTGATGCAGTTTTAGATGGGCCTATTTTGTTTTATCTAGCAGACAGTGACAAAATACACGTAATCAGATGGAGAAATCCTTACCAGTTTTGGGGAACTATTTGTATTAACAGCTTTTTCGGTATTAGACAAACACATTTTGATTTTTCATGTAGCAAAACGTTTGACAAACTTTGATGAGGTAATAGATCCTTTCCCAGAAAGGAAAGCATACCATGTAAAGCTGTAGCAAGATGAGAGAAAAAAATGCTAGGACTTAAGGATTGAAGAGATGTGTACTGTTTTGCTTGTCTCTTGTCTTTACTTGGTTTGAGTATCCTATATTTAATTTTATGTCACACAAAGAACAAGTTATAGCTAATAGGCAATAAAGAGTGCAAATTTTCTGAAGAGTTCGTGTTCTCCCAGTGGCAAATAATCCCATCCAATATTAATTGCAAGTTTTTTTTTAAAAAAAGAGGAGAAGTTGGATGTCAAACTGGCCGAGCAGGAGAGGAAGCACAGGACATTTTTATTTCCACTGTCCTGTCCCTTACAAAATATTACACATTTGAGTTCCACATAGCGAAATATAGTGACGTGCGATAGAAGAATGCTGTGTGAAGAGGTGTGGCACTGCACTTTGGCACACTGAAATCCAAATAACATGTCTGACATTTCCTTGAACACATATGTTTTATATATCAGACTCTTCAGAAAGATGTGTGCTGCAAAGTGAACATATTTTTGAAAAGTCAATTTTTTGAATTTTTGGTGTCCTACATCAAATGCTCGGGGAGGGGGGGAGCACCACTGTCTAGTACTGCCGTGGTTCAGGAATATTGTTGATCCTTGGCTGATAACACTGAGCAGTCTGAGTTGCTGTGGAGATGTGGTTAGTCTCCACGTGTCCCGTGTTTGCGTTTAGTGATTTTGCTGTTTCCTCTTCGTTTATTGCTCTCATGTCAAATGAAAACTGATTTCTGTAGCCAGGAGCTATCAAGTGAATTAAAATACATTCACATAATTACGGAAGCCTAAAATATGTCATTAGCTTAAGATTTTATTTTATTTCCACCTTTCTGACAATCAAGCATTAATCGCCTTGCAGTACAGTGAAGTTATTTTTGTTGGTTTGCTTAAGAAATTTGGCTTTTATTGATCTTTTCCACTGAGGCAGTCAATTTATTTGAAACGAAGTATTTAATTCTACGCTGTTGGCTAGTTTCAACTATTCGCTACATTTCAAAAGTGCATGTTTTCATCATCCAGCATGCATGGCATTATGCCATAATAAAGAACCAAACATGAGATGATACAGTACTGGTACTCCAAGAAAATTTACATCCGTATCAGGACATATGAATGTGCACTTAAAGCTGAATTATGCATTTTAGTATGGTTCACAAAATTCTGATGCTCTTCGAGTATCCTGAGATGTCTTGTTTCTTTTATGCCATAATGTATGATCTTTTAATGTTTTACACGTATGAACATGTGGGCTTCTTGCGTCATCGTAGCTCTGCAAGCACGGTGACGCTGGGAAGTTGTATACCTATACTGTCATTTGACATGGAAAAATTGTATTTTCACTCGGGAAAAAAGGTGTACTTTCGCACTGAAAAAGTTTGTTTTTAATTGGGAAGTCCAGTAATTAATTTTCCTTGTCTGTGTATACACCCTGAATAAATTTGGTATCACACTACAGGCAATCACCTAGTGAAAATGTTGTCATTCACAAATCTAGCCATTTTCCTAAATTTACTGTTTTTACATTTTATGAACTAGAGTGCCTTGCACTCTTTTCCAGTAATATTGAGCTGTTTATTATGCAAGAGATTTATTTCATAAACATGAGCAATAATAGAGGCTCCCTCAGGGGCTCAGCATTTGTTTGCTGGGTACGGGCATGGCGATCCTGGGGGTTCCTGAGCAAGGGATTGTTAAGTATCACCATTCCTTTGTCACCGCAAGCTCTGGCCATACTTGAGTGACTACTGTGCGTTGCGGCAGTGGAATGTTGTGTGCCACAGAGGATTGGTATCTTCACTTGACTGCCCAGATTGTGAGGATGATAAAAACTTCTATAAAAAAAAAATCAATCTTAAGATGCTCTGCACACTGATGAAATGCGTGGCTGTTAGAGTGAAACAGTCATTAGCGGGCAACCTGTGGGGAACCTGCTGCACCACAGTTGTGCAAGGCTTACCTAGGCACATGACACTCTATCTATTTATTTTCATAGCTGCTTGTGGGATTGAGATGAATCCTTTGAAAATTTCTCTTCCTGCTCCCAGCAGAAAGGGTGGACTACTGGTATGTACCAACGCCCATTCTAATAAGAGGGTACATGTAACCAGTCCTCCAGACTCATGACTTCCATAGAGTTCTTCTAGCAATAGTAACGGAATGCATGCTACTGATAAGAATGTGTTTTTGATTGTGAAACTTAAGGACGCCAGCTTTGAAAGTGTTTCATCTTTTTATTTTAAAAATGGTTTACAGGGCATCGCAGGAACATTAAAACCTGTCAAGGATTATGTAGTGGAACACTGTTAGTTGAAACTGCTAGTTTCCAGCAAGTGACAAACGTCCAGAAAGCTAAATGCTTCAGGGAATATGCCATAGAAATGGAACTTCACAACATCTTGAATGACAGCAAAGGTGTTGTGCTGTGCAGAGATCTAGTCAACGTTACCGAGGAGGAAGTGTGAAAGATGAATGGGCTCAAGAAGAGATCGTTGATGTGTAACATATATTAAAAATGATGGAAAGCACTTTGGACTCCACCTATGTATGTGAGAATGAAGCCACTTGCGGCAAATATGAGAAGGTTGCATGTAACGGAGTTGGGACTGCAGTGTCTTCCTTTGAATGAAACACATCCTGTACTTGTATGGTGAGACCAAGAAGCTCTAAAAGAGCATGCAACCTCCCCCAGTCACTAAATCTTTTACTCCAGCCCTTAAAAAGTCAATTTTGGCAGCCAACACTTCTACACAAACAGAAGTTCCTAGTGTCAGCACTAGTACCTGTGTTTGTCAGTGCACTTGTCAAGTGGCAGTTGTTTCAGAGCCCATAGCCCTCCTGACAACATCAGATAAAGCCACAGTTGCCACCACTGCGGAGCACCCGGTATATCCCAAGGCAGTGCCTGCTAAAAAAAGGTAGCACTGCCTTGACTGTACCTGTGGTAGCTCCTACAGAGCCCTCCCAGACCAAAAAAAGCAAATGGGAAGCTTCCATGATGGATGAAAACAGGTGGTAAACCATCGGACCATGTTGACATCATTCTACTGCTTCTGCTTCACAGCCAATGGACTGCTAAGTTCTTTTTTAGGTGTCAAGTTGGTGACGTGCTGATGCATTGTTTTGAGCAGGAGAATGGTGTTCCTCAGGGCAGTGTTTTAAGTGTTTCCCGTATTTGCCATAACCATAAACAGTATCATGCCTATGGTAAGGAGTTCTGTACAGTGCTCCTTATCTGTGGATGACTTTGCTGTTTTTTGTTTCTCCTCCAGCGTTGAAACAGTGATCTGTCAGTTGCAACTGACAGTGCAGAGGTTACAGGAGTGGGCTGCAAAGATGGGTTTTCCGTTTTCTGCAGAAAAAGTGTGTGCGTCCATTTTAATCATCCTCGTCGTATTTCTAATGTAACTGACTTGCATATGAGGGACACCATTTTAATTTGAAACAATCAGTAAGTTTTACAAGTCATTTTTTACTCCAAATTGTCGTTGTTACCACAGCTGAGAAACCTGATAGCCAGAACCCAGAAGGCACTGAATGTCATAAACTGCCTCAGCCACAGATTTTGGGGAGCTGTCAGGGCACATGTGCTCAGTTTTATAGTGCTTTTGTGCATTCATGGCTGGACAGTGGATGCACAGTGTATGGGGCAGTGAGGCCTTCTTACTTTAAGATTACTGATGTTGTCCGCCATGAGGGGATCCTGCTGGCCACAGGTGCTTACAGGACAAGCAGTGTACACAGTCTCTGTGCTGAGGCTGGGGAACTGCCACTCAACATTGAGTGACTGCTGCTCATGGTGTGCCAGGCATGCAAGTTCCACGCAGCTCTGAATTCATCTGCATACCATGCTGCTGTTCATCCACCTTCGAAACTGTTCATCCACCTTCGAAACGCCTTTTCTCCAATTGTCCATGAACAAAAATGCCGCTTGGGATCTGCTTGCAATGGGTGCTGGAGTTACTCGGTGTGGAATACATACAACCCCAATTCTAGTGTTTTAACAGTGTGCCACCATGCTTACTGCATAGGCCCATTGTTGCATGTTTTTAATACTTTATTTTTAGTACTTTATTTTTCTGTGTTTTTAACTGGAAACCACAACCCTACAGCTGTCCTTTTGGATGGGGTGAAATGGGGGGACTATTGGTTGCTCTGTTGTTTCCCTAATCACTACCTCAAGGTTCAACTGCCTCGTGACTTTACTGCCTCTGATGCAGAACTGGACGTGATCTTGTGGGCACTGGAGCAGGTGAAGCGTGCTTTGAGTGCTAAATTCTGTGTTTGTTCTGATTCTCTGAGTGCCCTTCGCCTTCTGCAATGCTTGTACCCAGCAGATAAAGTAATTCAGGTATCCAGGACACTCTCCTTCAACTACAATGGCTGTGGAAGGAGGTGTCTTTCTGCTGATGGGTACCAGGACACATGGGTATTGCAGGGAATGAGAGGTGGATGTAGCAGCCAAGAAGGCATGTAGTGATCATCAGTTATTTCATTGTGTTATCCCCCTACATGCAATCATTTCACTGATGAAGTACAGAGTCATATGTCGATCAGAAGACAAGTGGCCGGAAGTGACAGATAATAGGCTGTGTCTAGTAAAGCCCATTACATGGCTGTGGCATACCTCCTTTCAGCCTTTAAGATGGGGTGAGATCCTGCTTATTTGTCTTCGTGAAGGCCACAGTCCTTGGTCACATGGCTTCTTGCTCCAGCAAGAGGATTCTCCCATGTGTGGTGCTTGTGGCATACAGAGCAGTGTTACCACATTTTACTAGACTGTGTTTTATTTTTGAACCAAAGGGCAGCGGCAGATTTTCCAGCAATCTACCCTGTATTTTAAGTGAATTTGAAACGAATGTGGTTAGAGTTTTAAGATTTTTTAATTTGTCCAACTTGTTTCCAAAAAATTTAGGAAGATGTACTTAATGTGTTAACAGGGTGACTGGATCACCCATGTTCTTTGTAAGTGGTCAGCCAGTCGCAACTCCTTGTGCTATTCTTTCAGCTCTTCTATGATTTTACTTCTTTTTTTATCCCAGAAATAGCACCTTTCACTCTTCTCCGTTGTATTGAGGCATGTGAGGTAGTGAGATTTGTGGATCAATGCAAGTGGGGTGGGAGTGAGCGAATGAGGTGGGTGTGAGTGAATGAGTGTCATAGGTATCCTCCTCATTGTGTGACAACAATTTTGGTATTTTATCCACGTTCATTTCTTTTAGTGCGTTTAAGGGAGCTGATAACTTCGGCGTAGAGCATCTATAAGTTTGAGAGAGGGGCCAGTTCCTCAACATATTCAATGTCAAAATCTAATTGTAATTCTGTCAGGGTATGATGGCTTGCTCATTGTGTTCTTTACTGTTTTTCAAAATGATGACTTTGTTCGCAGTGATACCGTAGTAGGGAGTGAAAGAATATTTAAATGCAGAATTTAATATTTTGGATTTCTTTCTTGAAGAAAAGATATATTTAAATTTTTAAACCAAAGCTTATAATTATTTATTGGCTGGCTAGTTTCAGGCATGGCCACTTTCACAAGCCACCTGTTATAAGAGACCCCAGATTTTATGTGAATGTGTGTGTGCACGTCGAATGGGATATAAGGGTATCAGTAATAATATGGCCCACATGGTAACTACTTAAGTATTTTGTATTTGCAATACAGTTCTATGTACGCCATTATACTTCAAATGTAGCTCAGATCTGTGTTAAAGTGTGTCACAGTTGTAGTTACACTTTACTGTAGTATGTCAGTATATGAGCATAATATGTTGTTCTTTCCCATGTGGTGCCTTTGTTATCCAGCAAGATATGATCCATGTGACAGCAATATTTCATATAATTGAGAATTTGCTTTCGATGGAGTTTATTGTGTGTGAAGCCGACTTTTTCGTAGGTGTAATTTTGACAGATGTTGATGCTGAAGTGCGAATCACTCAACAGGAAATCAGGTGATGGTGACCAGCGGCTCTCCAGATATCAGTCCTTGACTGTTCGTGACAGAACTCACTATGAAGCTGCTGTTTCTGGTAGACATGGGTGCTGATGTGTCAGTTTATATGCAGAAAGTTAGTTTATCCACCTGCCTGTCTGTTGTGCTGCAAATGTAATGACTGGCACCTTTTTGCAAGCTTTGGTTTCACAATCTCAAAATATGGTTGAGTCACATTAACATTAAAATTACGTCTGCGATGCAAATTTTACTGGCAATTCATCATAGCGGACATATCACACCACATACACGGAACTGACTTCCTTTCGTTGTAGGGACTCCTGCCTGACCTGTCATCGGTGCCCATCATCAGTACCTGCTTGATCCACTGCCAAACTGTTAAGCCAAAGGTGAGTGTGTCATGTTGATGACACTGCTGGCCCTATATTAACTGGTCACTCTTCACTTGTAGAGCTCTTCAAGCATTTCCCAGATATTACACACCAGCCACCCACAATAGCACCTGTGCAGCATTTGACTAAACACTATGTATTAACTACATCAGAACCTCTACATTGTGCTCGATCGTGCCGCCTGACCGGGAGAAACTGAAGGTAGCGAAGCAGGAATTCTCATTAATGTTTGCACAGGGAATGTGCCATCTATCGAGCAGTAGTTGGTCGCCTCCACTGCGTGTGGTCCCAAATAAGAACAACGGATGGCGCCCATGTGGAGATTAGACAACTCGACATCAGAATTATTCCCGACCGGTCCAACACCACATATTGTAAAGATTTTGCTTTCGAAATTCAAGGTAACCCAATTTTTACTACACTGGATTTAGTGTAAGTGTTGTACCAAATATCTCTTGACACCAGACAACATTGTTAAGACCACACCATGCAGACAGTTGAGTTCACTAGAATGCCTTTCGGACTTTGTGATGCGGTCCAAATGTTGCAGCGATTCATGGATGAAGATACACTCGACCTAGACTTTTGCTATGTGTATAATCAGGGTGTATACGACTCGGGAGATCCGGGAAAAACCCGGGAATTTTTTCATCCGGGAGAAAACCGGGAAAAACCCGGGGATTTTTTAGAATTCCAGGAATTTTTCATTGTTTTAGTTTTTGGTTACATTTTTGTAAATTTGACTAGTAAGAACCAATACTATAACAAAGAATATTACTGTATCTCGCTACTGCAGAATAATACTGCAGCAATAAAACACGAACGAGAGAAAAAACGAAAATAAAACCTAAGTTGCACAGGAAATGCGCCATATACAGGAACAAAACATTGTGTCAAGTCTTTAGGAAGACTATGCAATGTTTTATAACAACAAATTGCCTCTGATGAGCGTGACGTCACAACTGTTTACATTAGATTCGTTTGAGCGGTTGCGGGTGAGTTTATGCGCACGTGCAGTTGAGTCACGTATGAGTAGTACCTTCTCCCGCTTCTGGCTACAGAAGTGTGGCAGTTAGCTGTATAAGCAATAGCAGCAAGCAGCCAGATGCTACCCGGAAAAATTTTACTGGTGCACCTAAGCTGGCAGATTCACGTATGCGCAACAGGCCCGAAACTAGGGAGCAGGGGCAAACAGGGGTAACTATCTGTCCCGGGCGGCAGTTTGGGGGGGGGGGGGGGCACAAAATTCTTATTATTGAGTAAAAAGACCTTGTTTCACAAAGCGCCTAGCATCCAGCGCACGTTGGTATATCGATTACTCATATGATTTTGAACGCATCCCTGTTGGTTTTTGAACTTTTTTGATCAAATTCTAGGTTGATTTCTGAATGAATCGTAAATTGATTTTTGAATGCGTGCATAGTGTACGTGATGTCTCTGCCAGGGGAATCCCCGTCGCATCTAGAAAAATGCTTTCCTGCAGACAAAAGGGGACGGGTCTATACGAGCTGAGCGAATAAAGCCGAAAGGGTGAATGACAGTCGCTGTAAACTGTTCCTGGTTGACTTGGTTTGCATATCATCAGCGTTGTTATAATTACTAGCGAATTCCATCGATTCAGGCTACTAGAGTGGAACTAAATGACTAACAGGAATAACAGGCAACTAAGGTTACGTGTTGTCTTCCCCGTGTATCCAAGAAAATGAAGTTTTGACAGAAAATTTTTTGCCAGAAAATTTTTTGCCAGACCGGTACACTACAGTCCCCGGCTAGCAGCCGCTGAAGTTATATTCTTGGAGTAGCGCAGAAAACGCGTTGTACGAGCTCTTAATAACGCGTAACCGGAGAACAAATGCGGGATAACTAAACCGGTGATTGTGGCAGGGTTAGTGAAGTTAACCAGAGAAAAATTTTGACACTGGCAGGAATAGTTACAGAATTAGTGATGACAAGATTGTTTGTTAGAACGAGGAAGGAGAACAAACGGAGACTGTCACAAATTACGGAAGTATATGACGATTCCAAATTTATATAAAAATTACATACTACTACTTTTCGATCTCATGCTTCTGAAGCTAGAGAGTATGAATGAAATGTGAAATTATTTCCTAACATAAAACTTTTTGCTTGTAGTAGGTCTAATGGGCTTTTGATATTGGTGCTTCCTGAATTATATTCTGTCGTGTTATAAAAATGACCATTTGTGCCAAAACAGTCTCGTTTATTTGGTGTGTGTAACAACTGCTGCAATATTAGGCAGGCCTATTTCGTTTTATCTAGCAGACAGTGACAAAATACACGTAATCAGATTGAGAAACCACACCAGTCTTGGGTACTATTTGTATTAACAGCTTTTCTGATATTAGACGACGACATTTCGTTTTTTCATGTAGCAAAACGTTGACGAACTTTGATGGCGTAATAGATTCTTTCCCAGAAAGGAAAGTACGCCATATAAAGCTGCGGCAAGATTAGAGAGGAAGAAAAAGCTAGGACTAAGGATTGAAGAAATGTGTACTGTCTTGCTTGTCTCTTGTCTTTACTCGTTTTATGTATCCTGTATATGATTTTATGTCACACAGAACAGCAAGTTATTAGCTAATAGGCAGTTAAGACTGCAAATTTTCTGAAGAGTTCTTGTTCTGCCGGTCACAAATAATCCCACCCAGTATTAACTTTTTTTTAAAAAAAAGAGAGGTAAGATGTCAAATCGGTCGACTGGGATCAGGAGAGGCACCACAGGGCATTTTAATTTCCACTGTCCTCAATACAGGTTTGATGACATCCATTACAAAATATTACAAGTTGAATTCCACAGAGCGAAATACAGTGACGTGCCGTAGAATAATGCTGTATGAAGAGGCGTGGGACTGCACTTCGACATGCTTAAGACCAAATAACATGTCACGTTGCCTCGATCGTACATGTTTTATGTATCAGATACTTCAGAAAGACGTGCGCTACAATATGAAGATATTTTTGAAAAGTCGATTTTTTTAAATTTTTGGCATCCTACCTCAAACGCTCGAGGGATGGGGAGCGCCACTATCTAATATTGTCCCGGTTCGGAAATATCGTAGATCCGGACCTGGTGCACAGAGCAGTCTAAGTTGTAGTGGGGAGGTGGTAACCTCCACGTGACCCGTGTTTACGTTAAGTAATTTTGCTGTTTCCTCTTCGTTTATTGCTCTTACGTCAAATGAAGACAAAACGGATTTCTGTGGTCGGGAGTTTCATATCAGTGCACACTCCTCTGCAGAGTGAAAATCTCATTCAAGAAGTTGCCTCCTTACATGACCTGTCACAGCTTGGAGTATGGGGCGCTAAGAACACGGTGAAGCGAGCTTTTGTGTGGCCAAACGTGGACAATGATTGTAAGTAATAAGAGTGCCAGTGTAATGGCCTGCAAAAAGTTAGCTGGTATGTTGGGGCACCTCTTGGCACATTTGTTCCACTGAACCAAAGTAATGAACATGTGCATCTGATCATCGGACTGCTCCTGGCATTGGAACAGTACACCAACTGTCTTACAGCCATTGACCATTCCACATGCTGGCTGGAGGTGTTCTCTGTGTTTGATATTACTACCAAAATCGTCGTGACCACATTCTTCCGAGGATAGATCACCCTTTCGGTATACCACCACAAGTTACAACAGGTCAAGGAAAGCAGTTCGAGTCATAACTTGTTCAACGCACTCACGATCGTACTGGGTATGAAGTGCATAAGAACCACAGCTTACCACCCGGCAGTGAATGGCTTAGTTGAGCAAATGCACTGCCAACTGAAAGTGCCACAAATCATAGCGGTGTACAGAGACGTTCCTCTTTGTCCTATGGGTCTCTGTGCATCAGTGAAAGAAAATCTGAAAGCCATGACTGCAGAACTTGTATATGGCTAGCCAATACAACCTCCTGGCGAGTTCTTTGACATGTCAGACGACCACATTTTACCATCAAGACTTTGTGCATAATCTATGTACACAAATCCGGCAGCTATGTCCATTTGCTCTGAGTGAGCAACAGACCTGTTGCCCCTTTATTTTCAACGAGCTACAGAGATGTGATTATGTTTTTTGTATGGCATGATGCAGAGCATAAGCCACTGTAGTCACCTTACGACAGACCGTACCACTTTATCAGCAGGGGGGAAAAGACCATCAAGATCGGCATGGTGGGCACCCAGTGATCCCCACCATTGACAAGCCCAAACGAGATTTCAGCACACTCTTCACTGGTATGGTCTCATCCACAGACACACCCACCACTTACTCAAACATACCAGCCGTTCCAGTGCCCGATACAGATAAACCACGACGAATGATGATGTGTTGAGTGGTACTTAAGTAAATAAATTAGTGAAATCAAAGTGAAATAGAAATTAGAATATAAATGAAAAACTTGGTTTAGTTTAGAGTGTTACATACTCGTAAACAGCGGGCCGAACAGCAGAACAGAAGAGACAATGACCGTGAAGTCAGCAAGTTCCACATAAGCGGGCGCTGTCGATTCAGCTGTCAGGGCATCGCCCGACCGGCTCACGTGTTTCTCAATTGTCGTATGTGAGCAAAGGCCCTCGCCTACATCCCAAGAGCCAATGACCGACGTAAAGAAGATTCTTCGAGAAGCTATTCAATGTGACAGAAGAGGCAATGACCGGCTCACGTGTTTCTCAGTCGTCACATGGGATCAAAAGCCCTCGCCTACATTCCAAGAGCCAATGACCGACGTTAAGAAGATTCTTCGAGGAGCTTCTCAACGTGACAGAAGAGGCAATGACCGTGTGAAGTCGTTCACCTCCAGTAAACTGAAGTGAATAAATACGCGAGACGCAGTGGGCCAGACGGAGGGCGACTGAGACGGAGGCGAAGAAGACGAATAAGTAGCAGTAGTTTTCAGTCAGT
Source organism: Schistocerca nitens (assembly GCF_023898315.1). Lineage (NCBI taxonomy): Eukaryota > Metazoa > Arthropoda > Insecta > Orthoptera > Acrididae > Schistocerca > Schistocerca nitens. Next base: position 817,459,098 of record NC_064614.1, read on the forward strand.
TTCGGTGCTGAAGACCGTCATGCAAGAAGAGTCTACATCATGCACAGACGCACCAAGTCCGCTGCTGTAATGGAATAGCAAGCAGCAGCCGCGGCGCCAGAAGAGAGAAGTTAAAAGGTATTTGAAGTCTGATCTTTACGTACTCGGGTGACTCGTGAGGACGGGAAGGAGACGGCCTCACATCAGCAGTCACCTGTGAGCTGGGATGAAGATCTGACAGCCGAAGACTGGCAAGCGGGAGTCCGTGGTTCGAGTCCGGGACACTGGCCTTCCCCCGCCACGCCGCTCCGCTGGTCGACGCACAACACACGCGGCCGCTTGGAGAAGAGAAACACTGGGACGCCACATCCAAGGTATCACCATCCGATGCACGACTTCGCTCGCAATAATTAAACAGGCCACCTCGCGCTGCGCGTCTCCAGTCAACTGGGCGAGACGGCGACACGAGATACACACCGCTATGCGTAATCAGACGCCACCGCCGCCGCCGCTGCCGCAGCAGAAGACTTCACAAACGACACAGCTGCCGCTCTCCGAACCAGAACATCCCGTAAGATACAGTTGTACAAATCTTCAATAAAAGTTATCTTATGTAAAAATGATGTTTCATTCGACCTCATACCCGAGCCAAGGAAGAACCCACCCTGCCCACATGTTGTTAAGAGAGAAAAGTTAATTTATTTAATATTTTCACCCTAACAGAATGCCTTAGAATGCTCATCCTGACAATTGACTTGCATCAAAAGAGAAAACCCAGTTACATTTAGTGACAGAAGTGTCACATTTAGTATCACAACTGTTACAGATGGTTGGCTGCAGCTTGCCCAAGACCTGTTGTGACCTAGTCTGGACTGCATGTCTGATTCAACAAGAAATATCGTTGATACTAAAGGCGGAGTGGTGAATTGCAGCATTAAAGGCAGTGCAGTGCTGCACATGTTAATGATTACTCCATGCATTGATTTATTAAACCCGCAACAACACACAGAATTTCATTATGTGGTCTTAATACAATCTCTGAAATATCCAATGTACTATGCGACCACATTAATGTCACCGACTATATTCAGTGTCAGAACAGTGTTTTACTACATTACAGTTGTACAACAGATTTCAATTACTATGAATTGTTTATAGTCACGTATTTGGTGATCATTGTAAGATCAAGTGCATTTCATATGTTAATAAAGCGGCTACTGAAATCTTCTGTGATTTTTGTTGTTGTACAAGCCTGGTTGTTTCTTTAACATTTGTTTTGAATGTGTAGTGGTTTGAATGTAGATTTTCGTTTCTTCCAAAATGTCCATTAGTTGGCCACTGGAAGCATAATGTGAAATAGTTTCTCTTTATGTTTTCAATGGAGTGTTTATTTTCTCTGAGGGTCAGCCAAAAGCTGAAAGATTATTTTCACAAACATTTATGTACTCTCTATGATTTGTTTGTTTGATATAAACTTTATGACATTCACTGCATTCAACTTTGTAAACACCAGAATGATTATATCATTGTGCTTTGTCTGTTTTATGAATGATGTTAGCTCCTAACGTGTTGCTGCTACAGAACCCTGTTATCAGGAGAAAGAAACCTGGCGTTCTACGGATCGGAGCGTGGAATGTCAGATCCCTTAATCGGGCAGGTAGGTTAGAAAATTTGAATAGGGAAATGGATAGATTAAAGTTAGATATAGTGGGAATTAGTGAAGTTCGGTGGCAGGAGGAACAAGACTTCTGGTCAGGTGACTACAGGGTTATAAACACAAAGTCAAATAGGGGTAATGCAGGAGTAGGCTTAATAATGAATAGGAAAATAGGGACACGGGTAAGCTACTACAAACAGCATAGTGAACGCATTATTGTGGCCAAGATAGATACGAAGCCCACATCTACTACAGTAGTACAAGTGTATATGCCAACTAGCTCTGCAGATGACGAAGAAATTGAAGAAATGTATGATGAAATAAAAGAAATTATTCAGATAGTGAAGGGGGACGAAAATTTAATAGTCATGGGTGACTGGAATTCGAGTGTAGGAAAAGGGAGAGAAGGAAACGTAGTAGGTGAATATGGATTGGGGCTAAGAAATGAAAGAGGAAGCCGCCTGGTAGAATTTTGCACAGAGCACAAATTAATCATAGCTAACACTTGGTTTAAGAATCATGAAAGAAGGTTGTATACATGGAAGAACCCTGGAGATACTAAAAGGTATCAGATAGATTATATTATGGTAAGACAGAGATTTAGGAACCAGGTTCTAAATTGTAAGACATTTCCAGGGGCAGATGTGGACTCTGACCACAATCTATTGGTTATGACCTGTAGATTAAAACTGAAGAAACTGCAAAAAGGTGGGAATTTAAGGAGATGGGACCTGGATAAACTGAAAGAACCAGAGGTTGTACAGGGTTTCAGGGAGAGCATAAGGGAACAATTGACAGGAATGGGGGAAAGAAATACAGTAGAAGAAGAATGGGTAGTTTTGAGGGATGAAGTAGTGAAGGCAGCAGAGGATCAAGTAGGTAAAAAGACGAGGGCTAGTAGAAATCCTTGGGTAACAGAAGAAATATTGAATTTAATTGATGAAAGGAGAAAATATAAAAATGCAGTAAATGAAGCAGGCAAAAAGGAATACAAACGTCTCAAAAATGAGATCGACAGGAAGTGCAAAATGGCTAAGCAGGGATGGCTAGAGGAGAAATGTAAGGATGTAGAGGCTTATCTCACTAGGGGTAAGATAGATACTGCCTACAGGAAAATTAAAGAGACCTTTGGAGATAAGAGAACCACTTGTATGAACATCAAGAGCTCAGATGGAAACCCAGTTCTAAGCAAAGAAGGGAAAGCAGAAAGGTGGAAGGAGTATATAGAGGGTCTATACAAGGGCGATGTACTTGAGGACAATATTATGGAAATGGAAGAGGATGTAGATGAAGATGAAATGGGAGATACGATACTGCGTGAAGAGTTTGACAGAGCACTGAAAGACCTGAGTCGAAACAAGGCCCCCGGAGTAGACAACATTCCATTGGAACTACTGACGGCCTTGGGAGAGCCAGTCCTGACAAAACTCTACCATTTGGTGAGCAAGATGTATGAAACAGGCGAAATACCCTCAGACTTCAAGAAGAATATAATAATTCCAATCCCAAAGAAAGCAGGTGTTGACAGATGTGAGAATTACCGAACAATCAGTTTAATAAGCCACAGCTGCAAAATACTAACACGAATTCTTTACAGACGAATGGAAAAACTAGTAGAAGCCGACCTCGGGGAAGATCAGTTTGGATTCTGTAGAAATACCGGAACACGTGAGGCAATACTGACCTTACGACTTATCTTAGAAGGAAGATTAAGGAAAGGCAAACCTACATTTCTAGCATTTGTAGACTTAGAGAAAGCTTTTGACAATGTTGACTGGAATACTCTCTTTCAAATTCTGAAGGTGGCAGGGGTAAAATACAGGGAGCGAAAGGCTATTTACAATTTGTACAGAAACCAGATGGCAGTTATAAGAGTCGAGGGACATGAAAGGGAAGCAATGGTTGGGAAGGGAGTAAGACAGGGTTGTAGCCTCTCCCCGATGTTATTCAATCTGTATATTGAGCAAGCAGTAAAGGAAACAAAAGAAAAAATCGGAGTAGGTATTAAAATCCATGGAGAAGAAATAAAAACTTTGAGGTTCGCCGATGACATTGTAATTCTGTCAGAGACAGCAAAGGACTTGGAAGAGCAGTTGAACGGAATGGATGGTGTCTTGAAGGGAGGATATAAGATGAACATCAACAAAAGCAAAACGAAGATAATGGAATGTAGTCGAATTAAGTCGGGTGATGCTGAGGGTATTAGATTAGGAAATGAGACACTTAAAGTAGTAAAGGAGTTTTGCTATTTGGGGAGCAAAATAACTGATGATGGTCGAAGTAGAGAGGATATAAAATGTAGACTGGCAATGGCAAGGAAAGCGTTTCTGAAGAAAAGAAATTTGTTAACATCGAGTATAGATTTAAATCTCAGGAAGTCATTTCTGAAAGTATTTGTATGGGGTGTAGCCATGTATGGAAGTGAAACATGGACGGTAAATAGTTTGGACAAGAAGAGAATAGAAGCTTTCGAAATGTGGTGCTACAGAAGAATGCTGAAGATTAGATGGGTAGATCACATAACTAATGAGGAGGTACTGAATAGGATTGGGGAGAAGAGGAGTTTGTGGTACAACTTGACAAGAAGAAGGGATCGGTTGGTAGGACATGTTCTGAGGCATCAAGGGATCACCAATTTAGTATTGGAGGGCAGCGTGGAGGGTAAAAATCGTAGGGGGAGACCAAGAGATGAATACACTAAGCAGATTCAGAAGGATGTAGGTTGCAGTAGGTACTGGGAGATGAAGAAGCTTGCACAGGATAGAGTAGCATGGAGAGCTGCATCAAACCAGTCTCAGGACTGAAGACCACAACAACAACAACATGATAAAAGTCTCCAGTATGGAAGTAGTACAAATTTATCGTTGTTGCTTGTTTTAATCTTTATCAGCATGACTCCATTTTGTATTTAATTTCTTTTTATGTGGTTTGTTGACTAGCTCTGGGTTACAGCCATTACTGATTGCCAGTCGTGAGCATATTTAGTTCTGGTTTAATATTTGTGTAGCTGAGAGGGTATTTGCTGCTTTGATCTTCCGCTGATCAGAAGTATGGTTCACAGGTGACGTGGACGATTTGGAAGAGAGAGAAATTTACATTTGCACGACCAAGTTCACAGAACAAATATTAAACAAACAAACAGTTGTGCAACAAGAAATTCATAGAAAATTTCAGTAACAGCTTAATGACTCCATTCTTCATTAATCACCAAATACTAGATTCAAAGCAATTCATAGAAATAAAAATTTATTGTACAACTGTAATGTAAGATAACACAGTCTCTCACACTAAATATAGTCAGTGATGTTAATGCAGGTTACATATGCTATGGGACAACTGGGAAATCTGGGAAAAACCCTGAAATTTTTTAATCTTGGAGAAAACCGGGAAACACCCGGGAATTTTTCAGAAGTCTAGGAATTTTTTGTTGTTTTAGTCTTCAGTAAAATGTGTCAAAGGCTTTAGTACAAAGACTGTGGAAACTTCGTAACAATAAACTCCTGCCGTTGAGCATGACATTACAACTGTTTACATTAAGTTCGTTTGAGCAATTGTCCGTGCGCTCAAGCGCATGCGCAGTTGAGTTGTGGCTACTTGGAAGTGTGGCTGTTAGTTGTACTAGCAATAGCAACAAGCATCCGGGTGCTACTCAGAAAAAATTTTCTGGCATGCCCAAGCTGCCATATTCGCACATGGGCATAGCAGTCTGGATTGTAGTGGGGAGGGTGTTAGTCTCCTTGTAAGCCATGTATACGTTAAGTGATTTTGCTGTTTCCTCTTTGTGTACACTTCTCACATCAAATGAAAACAAAACTAATTTCTGTGGTTGGGAGCTATCAAGTGAATTAAAATACATTCACATAAGTACGAAAGACTAACCTATGTTATTAGTTTCAGTTTTCTGGTTTCATTTTGTTTCCTTGTTTTTGGCAATCGCCTTGCAGAACAATGAAGTTATTTTTGTCAGTTTGCTCAGTAAATGTGGCTTTTATTAATCTTTTCCCCAGAGGCAGTCAGTTTATTAGAAACGAAGTTTTCGTTCCACACTATTGGCTAGATTCAACTGTTCACTGAATTTCAAGTGCATGGTGTCATCTTCTGGCACATATGGCATTACTCCATTATAAAGAACCAAATATGAGGTAATACAGTACTGGCACTTCAAGGAAATTTGCATCCATACTGAAAAGCTTAATATTAGGTTGGGACCTATTTCAATTTGAATTTGGTCATATGAATGTGCACTTCAAGCCAAATCATGCGTTTTGTGTGTGTTACAAAATTTCAATGCTCTTGGGAGTATCCCTTTTTTTTATGTAAGATCTCATAATTCTATACATGTAGGAACATATGGGCTTCCTACATCATCGTAGCTGCCCATGCACAGTAACACCTGTTTTCTGGTGCTCGCTGGCAACTGCTGAAATGAAGCGATTTCTAAGATTGCAGGAAAATATTGTGAATGGTGCTTTGAAAACCATGAATTTCAAAGTAAATTTCCTTTTACACAAGATGTATGTTATGTGTGCGAATGTGCAATGAATTTCTTAAATCACAGAGCGTTTGACTTTCATTTAAAACTTAACAAATTGAGGACTAGCCACTTAGAAGAATTTTGAGCCCAGAAGACCAGACGTTAATATCGTCATTTAAAACTTTACTGGCATATTTGTGTAATGTATTTTAAAGTGTAACACACGCAAAAAAGACCAACATTATATGTAAAAGCTTAACTTTCCTTGTAGCTACACTACATACGTTAATTTAAACAATTATTTTTCCTATTTGTGTGTTCACACTACTTAACAGTGATGTTGCTATCGGCTGACTGCATCACGTGTCCTATGCTCTGAATATCTGCTGTCATTGGCTGGTGGAGATCACGTGATACGAGCTGTGATTCACTTACAAAAGCACATTTCAATCTTGATATCAATGCTTCGGAAACTAACATGCTATCTCGAATCTATATTTTTGTAATACAAATACAAAAATATGCAGCATGTCGTAATATGAAAATATGTAGCATGAATTTTGCTACACATCACAGACCTCTCCAAAACTTTTTTCCACACTGGTGTATAAAACCTTTACCATTCAAAGGATTGATATTTTTACACCCCTGAGGGAAAGTATACTGCCACTTATCATGGTAAAAGTATATTTTTCACCGTGGAAGAAGTGTGTTTTCAAGTGGGGAAAAGTGCATCTTTAACTGGGAAATCCAGGGAAAATTGAAGATTTCTTTTTTTCCTTGTTCATTCGTGTATACACCCTGTAATACAATCACAGAGTAAATTGAATATATCAGTGATTACACAAGACAATATAATAAAAGTTTTTGCATAAGCAGCTGTCAAAATTATGACAACACGAAAATAAGTCACTATGACACACAGTGGACTCCCAACAAGAACAAATTCTCCATTATGTATGAAATATCATTGTCACATGGATCACATCTTGCTGGATATTGAAAGTGCCACTATTAAAACAAATATACGTTATACTCGTACAGTGACATACTACAGCTACAATTGTGACATACTTTAACACAGAACGATACAAAATACATAAGTAATTACCATCTCAATCATGTTATTACTGATACCTTTAGTCTCCACAATCGATGCATCCATTCGTAAAAAACTTCGTTCTTCGTAATAGGTGGCTTATGAAAATGGACAAGGCCTGTATCTTGTCAGCTAATACATAATTAGTACCTTTGGTGCAAACAATTAAAATGTCTATTCCTCAATATTTGAGAGCTGCAATGAGGGCATGGTAAAAGCCTTTATACACAGAAGAGCGAAAGAAATTGTTACACCTGCCTAATATCATGTACGGTCCCCACGAGCATGCTGAAGGATCTGCAGCATGACTTTGCATGGACTCTGTCAATGTCTGAAGTAGTGCTGGAGGGAATTGACATCATGAATCCTGCAGTGCTGTCCATAAATCCGTAAGAGTATGATGGAGTGGAGATCTTCTCTGAATAGCACGTTGCAAGGCATCCCAGATATGCCCAATAATGTCTGGGGAGTTTGGTGGCCAGGGGGTGTGTTTAAACTCGGAAGAGTGTTCCTGGATGTGTGGGGTGTCACATTGTCCTACTGGAATTTCCAGAGTCCGTCGGAATGCTCAGTGGACATGAGTGGATGAAGGTGATCAGACAGGATGCTTACATACATTTCACTCACCTGTCAGTGTCGTATCGAGACAAATCAGGGTCCCATATCACTCCAACTGCACACGCCCTACATCATTACAGAGTTGCCACAAGCTTGAACAGTCTCCTGCTGACATACAGTGCCCATGGACTCATGAGGTTGTCTCCACACCCATACATGTCCATCCACTTGATACAAATTGAAACTAGACTTGTCTGACCAGGCAACATGTTTCCAGTCATCAACATTCCAGTGTGGGTGTTGGTTTGCCCAGGCGAGGCATAAAGCTTTGTGTCGTTTTGAACGATTCTCTTCAGTCATCGTTGGTCCCATTCTTGCAGGATCTTTTTCCGGCCGCAGAGATGTTGGAGATTTGATGATGGTTGTACAGGAAAATTTCCACTTCATCCCTACCTCGGAGATGCTGTGTCCCATCGCTCGTGTGTTGACAGCAACACCACATTAACACTCCCTTAAATCTTGATAACCTGTCATTGTAGCAGCAATAACCAATCTAACAACTGCGCCAGACACTTGTTGTCTTATATAGGCGTTGCGACCACAGCTCCGTATTCTACCTGTTTACATCTCTCTGTATTTCAGTATGCATGCCTATACCAGTTTCTTTGGCGCTGCAGTGTATTTTTGTCTGTTGCCATTGGTGACCAAATTCATTTAATACAGTCTGAATGGAAGGTTTAAAATCTTTCATTGACTTTGTTCATAGGACCAGAACTTCCCAACATTTTCTGATATATTGTTTGCAAGGAGCTGACTGGAAGTGATCTTAGACTTAACACTGAACTGTTTGTTCGTGGCATATTTTTCTGTTGAGTTTTCTTAGACGTTATCCACAGATTTTCTTTCTTGGCAAGACTACATCAGTCTAGAAATTAGTCTTGTGTTCCGCAGTCAGTTATTCTAGAAGTCTTTCAACAGTTCAGTGTTGTCCATTGGATGTAAGAGAGAGCCGTGGCCATAAAACGATGCTGGACTTACATTGTAGTATATAATAAAAATGAGAATGTGGACAAGCGAAGTGAAAAAAATGAGTAATAGCTCCTCACAAATAACCTGCTCTCCTCCCATTTCTAAACGGATGATGTTGATGCTTCTCTTGAGTGTGCGGAAGAGTTTTTGGTGTTTGTTGGAGAAACTGAAAATTCCATACAGACATTCCTCTCTTAGAACACATGACAAATTCACTTTTTTAAAATTTTGTAACATTATTAACCAAAGTATGACTGCACTAACTTGATGTTCATAGACCATTGACTGTTCTGAGATCTTAGGATAAAGACAAAGAGAATTTGTCCTTAATATAGCATCAGTAATAAGTACTCCTGTAATTTTTTCCCAGTGAAATCTTGAAGTAAATTTAGCTATTTGAGCTAAACTGTGGGTGTCTATTTGGCTGTCAGTGTAGAGAAGTTTGACTGTTGTCAGTCAAGACATAGGAAACATCACAAGTCTGAATCTTGCTTCTATGTTTGTGGCTGATTTTAGAAGGACTTTAAATTCCTTCCAACTGCTGGACCCTCTTGGTTTGGTATGGTATTCATGCTATGCAGCATTTTTGTGATTTTTCCTTTGGATGAATCAAACAGTGGAAAGTCTAGGTTGGAATATCAACAATATCATAAAATGAATAGATTGGTACTCACCATAAAGATGACACTCTTGAGTTGCAGACAGGCAAATCGAAAAGACTGTTACACGTTGAGCTGTTGGCCAAAGCCTTCTTTTAAAAAATCACACACACATTCACACAAGCAGTCACATATAACCGCTATCTCCAGCTGTTGTGACCAGAATGAAAGCAGCAATCCAGAGTAGGGGAGGGATAGCAGGATACAGTTGGGGGAGGGGGGGGGGTGTATCCAGGGACTAGATGGGACCAGGACGACCGTGCCAGGCACAGTGTTGGGGGGAGGAGGTGGAATGGGCAGTGGAACAGGAGAGGAGCAGAGAAGGGGTGCATTGCCAGAGAGCAGCACACAATGAGGGTGAGGGAACATGAATTGGGAGGAGGTGATGGGGTAGATCGGGCGGAAACTATTGGCTGGAAGTTGGGGGATAGTAGGTTACCATAGGCTGAGGTCAGTGTAATTTCAAGAGTGCAGAATGTGTTGTACAGATAAGTCCCATCTATTGAGCTCAGAAAAGCTGGTGGCAGGCGAGAGGATTCATGTGGCTTGGGCTGTGAAGCAGCCATTGAAATCAAGCACTTTGTGTTTAGCTGTATGTTTTGCTGAGACAGGGTGGATTACTTTGCTTTTGGTCAGTTTGTCAGTGGCCATTCATCCTGGTGATCACCTAGTTGGTGGTCAAACCAACAGAAAAAGCTGTGCAATGATTGCAGCTGAGATATTACACAACATGACCCAGCCTTTGATTGGATAGGATAAACCTGTGACAGGACTGGAACAGAAAGTTCTGGTGGATGGATTGGTAGGTCTTGCACCTGGGTCTTCCAAAGGAATATAATCCCTGTGGCAAGGGGTTGGGATTGGGACTACTATATGGATGGACTAGGATGTTACGGAGATTGGATGGGCGACAGAACACCACTTCAGGAGGGGTAGGAGAAATCTTGGGTAGTATGCCTCTCATTTCAGGGCAGGATGATAGATGATCAAAGCCCTGACAAGGGATATTCAGTTATTTCAGTCAGAGTGGTCTTGTGTGTTCAAGGGGTCACTCCTTCGTAGCTGGTTCTTGGGGATGGTGGGAGGATTAGGGGTGTTTGGCGATATGGTGCAAGTAATCTGTTTGTAGACTACGTCTGGGAGATACTACCAATTTCAGACCTCATTGACCAACACTTCCAAGCCGTTGCTCAAAGTCTAGCCTTCCACGTCAAAGACACCAACCACTTCCTTTCCTTTGCCTCCTGGATCCCTACATGTCACTGTTGATGCCACTTCCCTGTACATCAACATCCCTCAGCCCATGGCTCACTGCTGTGGAACACTACCTCTCCCAGCGTCTTTGGACTTCAAACACACTGCCTCATTTATCTTACTAATGTATCATAACACCCAACTACTGGTATAGAAACAAATCCGCAGCATATCCGTGGTCACCTTCATGGCAACCTTCTATGCAAACCTGTTTATGGGCCATCTAGAGGAAACCTTCCTAGCTTTACAAAAACTCCAAATCCTTGCTCTGGTTCAGGTTCATTGATGATATCTTTATTATCTGGACTCAGGGCCAAGACAGCCTAGCCTTATTCCTTCACAACTTCAACACTTTCTCTTCTGTCCACTTCACATGGCCCTCCTCAACCCAGTGTACCACCTTCCTAGACAATGACCACCTCTATGGTGGCTCCATCCACACCTCTGTCCACATTAAAACCACCAGCAGTACCTTCCACAACAAAAAATCCCTCCCACAGCGTAGGCACCCAGGGGTGACTACCTGCAATGATAAGAACTCCCATGTCCAGTATGCTGAGGGTCTGACAAAGGCCTTATATACAGGCACCTAGTCTGCAAACAGATTTCCTGTGCCACATCGCCAAACACCCGCAATCCTCCTACCACCCCCAAGAACCACCTTTGAAGGAGTGCCCCCTTCATCACCCAGTACCACCCCAGACTGGAGCAACTGAACCACATCCTTCTTCAGGGCATTGGTTATTTATCATCATGTCCTGGTCTGAGGGACATACTACCCAAGGTCGTTCCCACTCCTTCTAAAATGGTGTTCCGTCGCCCACCCAAACTCCACAACATCCCAGGCCATCTCTATGGCACTTCCAATCCCAATCCCTTGCCACAGGGATATGATCCCTGTAAATGACCCAGGTGCAAGACCTGCCCAATCCACCCACCCAGCACTTCATAATCCGGTCATGTCACAGGCATTCCTACGCCATCAGAGGCTGGACCACTTGTGAAGGCAGCTTTTTACATTGGTTTGACCTCCAACCAGCTGTTCACCAGAATGAATGGCCACTTACAAACTGTGGCCAAGAACAAATTAGACCACCCTGTGGCACAACATGCAGCTGAGCATAGCATGCTTGATTTCATTGGCTGCCATCTGGATCCCCCCCCGCCTCCCCTCCACCATTACTTTTCTGAACTGCACAGACAGGAGTTATCCTTACAACTCACTCTCCACTATAGAAATTTTCCTGGTCTCACCCTTCTGTAAACTACTGTCTCAACACCCTCCAGCCAACAGTTTCCACCCCTATGCCCTATCACTTCCTCCCTATTCACATCCCCTCAACCTTATTGCTCTTCCACTAGCACATCCATTGACCTTTTCTCCTTCCCTATTTTTTCCTTTTCGTGTCCGTTCCTCCCTCCCCTGTAGCTCCCCCCATGGCCCCTTAATATTGAGCCTGGTGGCCTTGTCCTGCTGCCATGTAGTCCCTGCTGCAACACTCTGCCTGACACTGCCCCCCCCCCCCCCCCCCCCTCTCTCTCTCTCTCTCTCTCTCTCTCTCTCTCTCTCTCTCTCTCTCTAACAACACACACACACACACACACACACACACACACACACACCTGTACCCTGCTATCCCTTCTCCGCCTCACTGTGGATTGCTGCTTTTGTCCAACGCAACAGTTTCATTCTGGTTGTAGCAACCACAGATAGTGGTCATGTGAGTGAGGTGTGTCTACTTGTGTGAATGACTGTGTTTGTTTCCTTTTCTGGAGAAGGCTTAAACCAAAAGCTTAATGTTGTTTGTGTTGCACTCACATTACTCATATATGCCAACAGATTTTCAGGTCCCCACATGTTTGTATGACTATTGTGCAGTCCATACTGGGCTGCTTGTAGATGACTGTACAGCAAACTTATTACAAATACGAAAGAAGAGTGAAAATAAGATGAGCTGAGAATGGTGTCTGGGTGCCCTGTAATACTGTTTGCTGCCTCTGATTTCTCATTCCAGTCTTATATGATAAAAATATGCACATAAAATTGTGTAAACTATTTTAAAACAGTTTTTCTTGTGTTTACTATTCTCTCTTTTCTTTTGAAGTGTTCTGGAACAACTTTGTCATATTTATTTCTGTGATCAATGGCATTTGTGACTCACATGTAATGTTTTCTATAGCTCCCACAAAAGCGAAAGCAAAAACTGATGAAACAAAACAGAACAGTCCAGTTACAGAAGAAAAAAATGAAGCTGGAAGCAAAAAAGGTACTCCTATGATGGGATTAAAATCTGAGTCTGTGTCAGATTATGAACCCACAAAAAATGATTATCACCCTATTGAAGATGCATTCTGGAAACAAGGAGAAAAGTGAGTATATTGAAAATGGAAAAACTTCCCTTCTCATCCTGTCCAGTAAGTCTCCCCTCACCCAGGGTTCTGGGTGACTTTCCCAAACTCTAATCTTTTTCCTAAACCTCTCGCGTCCTTTTCCTTCACTCCTCTTCCTTCCCCTTCAACCCTTCTGCTGGAGGAAGCAACCACTGTCTCAGAAGGCTTGCATGCATAAAACTTTGTTGCCGTTGCTTGGTGAGAAGATTTTTTTATCTATCCAGTTTCATTATATTTTATTGTAGGAAATGAAGACCAATGAACAATTTTATCTGAAATTGTGTAACTAACGATGTATGTCATACTTGTGTAGCTAATATGAATATAGACTGAGGATTGTGAAGTTAGTGCCTAAAGTTCATTCACTAAACTTCTTTTGATATTCGTTGCGAAGGCTTTTGTCTTCACTAAGAGTGGAAATTGCATCAGCAGCAATCAAATTGTCACTTCCCTCGAATTATTTCCTTTACAAAGGCACAAAATGAAGTCAATACATTTTGCATTGTAATTTCTCATCATGTTAGCCAGATATCAATAAACAGTCTTGATAAATACTGGTGTAAAATGAAAAATTCATTTGAAAAAATTATGAAAATTTCAAGAAGACGATAGAAATGCCAGTATGTCAGGAGATTCAACTCCTAGTATTGCCAACAGAATTATCAGCAGAAATTAATACTCCTGGCTTTCGAAAATATACTTTCGTCATTCTGGGAGGAAAGAGAATTTCATTGGGGCAAGTTTTTGCTGTCAGTAGTTGGGTCCTTCTCAGTTCAAGGTCTGACTGACACGACCCCCACTCACCTACACGCGCGCACACACACACACACACACACACACACACACACACACACACCAGCAGCAACAACAACAACACAACCGCCCCACCATCTTTAACATTTCCCGTGCCTCTTTCCTTCCTGAAGAAGGAACATACAGTTCCAGAAGCTTGGCGTATTATTTTCTATGTTTAAGTGTTTCTATCAAGAAATAATGATAAGTTTCGTTTGTCACTCATATTCAGTGAATTTGTCACATAACTGATTAATAGGATATGAGTTGATAGTTAAAATCTTTTGCTGGAAAGATGTGAGGTATTGCTCAATGAAAATGTTTGTAACCATGGAATTTCTGGATTTTGAGAGTTAACGGAAGGTTAAAATTCATTCAAGAAGAGGTGGTTTCTTGATGCAGTGTTATGATGTGAGTTACTATGTTATATTTGTTTCCACCTTTCCGCAACTGATAACTAGATGCTCCTCTTCTGTGTGAAACAGTATAAGCTAATGAATGACATTTTTCCCATTTCCAGGGTGCCATACCTTGCACTTGCAAAAACTTTTGAATCAATTGAGAACATTTCAGCAAGGCTTAAAATTATTGAGATCCTTGCTAACTATTTTCGGTCTGTAATAGTTCTGAGTCCAGACGATCTACTTCCAAGTATTTATCTGTGTTTGAACAAGCTGGCTCCAGCATATGAAGGTATGTTCATTTAACTGTACACAGCTGGTCGATTCCATGTCAAGTCTAATTTCAGGAAAAGTTCCTACATGACCTCCACAGATTTCGCTGAAATTTTGTGTGAACATCCATACATGTTCCCAGTAAACATTGGTAAAGTTTCAGGACCACTAATTCCATACTTGTGGGGATGAAGTCATTTATTTGACCCCATTGTGCAGCTATCAACAGTGTACCTGTCAGTTTTTGGCAGCTTTGAGACATAATACCTCTGTTAGTATTTTCTTCAAAGAAACAAAACTAGGCCATCTTGCACAACTTTTTGCTCTCTTGTAAGTGAAAGAATAATAATAATAATAATAATAATAATAAAAGGTTTCCTGATCAATTTCCATATGTTTAATATGAAACAAAGTTGACCAAAAAAATAGATGCTCAGAAAAAAATTTAAAGTTAAGCTTTTAATATCTCCGGAAATAATTGTGGGATGAACCTGAAACCTTGCACTTAATAAATTAGCAATACAAGGACTTACATCATAAAATTTCATTCTCCTATCGATTTACTATAGCTTACAAGTTGAAGTTAAAGCTGACAACTTCTTCGAAAAGTGCCAAAAATGGCTATTTTGGTCCACTTAAAAAGTTGTATGCAAACTCTTTTAAACTGTTTTCACTAGAAAGACCGTGTCCTAAACCATGTAAAAACTAGATTTGGTTTTGGATGCGAGTATATAAGGCCCTAAAAAACGACGACATGATGGAGGTGCATTGAGAATGGGCCCATATTCCACTTATACTCAAATTAAATCTGACATATGTTCTACAATTCTTTAGTACTCTCTGTGGAAGGTAACATCCTCTCTGTGGAAGGTAACATCAAAAGTCTTATGACTAGGAGATGAACTTCAGTCAGAAGAACTGCAAATAAGTGGTTTTTTAGACATCTCTACAGCATTTAACTCCACAAAATTCTTTTTTTATAAAAAATGAAAAGGAAAAAGGGTCCCTTAAAAACAATAGTTTTTTTTCTTTTTCTGGCTGTAATAATTTGAGGCAGTCACAATTGATAAATTTAATTGTTTAGATTCTGTCTTATCAAAAATTCTTCTCAAACTATTCCATCAGTGACACATCTGGCTGGTATTAGTTTTTTCCTCATGACATTCTACAGCAAATTAATGAAACCTGTAAAAATTTTAAGTGGCCTGAAGTAAACATAAGCTTAGGATCCTAAAAGAGATCGCTTCTAACTTTAGCCTCTGGGCTTGAGATCCTGTGTAGAAAAACCATTATCAGGCTTTGGAACGTGTAGTAAACTAACCCACGCACAGCTGCTGTTGCACAACTGTCGAGCATGGACCCGAGAGCAAATGGAGTGCTCGTTTTCTCACTTAAAAGGGCACTAGCAATGGTTAAGCTACCGTAGCAACACATTGCTATTATTTCCATCAGTACACTAATAATCCACATAAAACTGCATACTGTCCTTACACAAAGTACACTGTACCTTAAACTGGAATTCAGCTAGCACTTCAGTAGCATTGCACAATAAACGGACATACTAATAATCCTCTCTAAAGTGAATCCATTCCAAAAAAATGTCCGGAAGACTGCTGTGAACTTTACCATAATTTCACATTGTGACAGTGATGTAAAACATGAAGACTATTTATACAGTGTGTGCTGCAGAAGTTGTCAGTTGTGCAACAATTTTGCTGCAGTGTTTTCCTCCACTGCTTTGGTAATTCTTAGTTAACCTGTGAAATTTATAAGCTGTTTAATTTTGTAATGATAGTAGAAAAACTGACTGAAATATATCGCGATGATTCATGACGAGACCCCTCTTTTATGAAGGTTTTCTATTTATTTGGACTTTATCGCACTTCCTGACCCTTAAGGCTTCCGATATCGCCTTTCGTAGAGAGTAATAAAAAATTGTAGAATACAATAAAATATGTCAGCTGTGAGTACCATTTGAATATGGGCCCATTTTCAATGCATCTCCAGCTTGATGTTTTTTAGGGCTGTATATGCTCACATTGCAAAACCAAATCTAGTTTTCAGATGGTTTAAGATGTGGTCTTTCTAATGAAAATGATTTTAAAAAGTTTGCAGAAGACTTTTTTAAAGTGGACCATAGATAGCCATTTTTGCCATTTTTAGAAGAAATCTTTAATTTTAACCTCAACTTGTAAACTATTGAAAAACTCTCTCTCTCTCTTCTCAGCGATCACAGGCCCTGTACTCCACGCACTGCATCAACGATCTGCTTCCACCTCCTTCTATCTCTCGCAGCCTCTCTCCACCCTGCGGAAATTCCTAATCCTGTGATGTCCTTATCTGTGTCACTTTCCACCTTGTACGAGGTCGCCCAATGGTCTTGTTGCTTGGAGAGTTCCTTCAAATGCTTTCTTGGTGATTTTGTTGTTTTCCATTCTGGCCACATGTCCAGCCCATTGCAGTCTCCTACTTTTTAATTTCTGGATGATAGTGGGTTGCTTCATTAACTGATAAATTTCATTGTTCTTTCGAATTCTCCATATGCCATTCTCCAACACAGGTCCCCAGATTTTTCTCATTACTTTTCTTTCAAAAACATTCAGTTTTTCTCTTCCATTCTTTGTAATTGTCCAGCTTTCTGAACCGTACAGTACTATGGGGCAGATAATAGTGCTGTATATCTTCATCTTTGTGGTGATTGACAAAGCTTTAATTTTGAGTAGGTTGATTAGTGAGTACAGACATCTTGACCCTGAGGCTATTCATTCATTTATATCCATTGTTATGATATTTTTACTGTTGAAATGTGATCCAAGGTATTTAAACTGGAGAACTTTCCTGAATTTAGAATGTTGGTCAATTTCAAAGTAAGGATTTGGGTTTATGACTCGGCCTGTTTCCATATATTCGGTTTTCTCTTGGTTAATCAAGAGCCCGATTTTGCTGGCACTTTGCTTGAGAGATCTGTACATGTCTTTCAGTTCTTCTTTAGTTTCACTTAGCAACACTATATCTTCTTCATAAGCCAGGAGTTTTACTTCACTGTGTTCGAATCGGAGACCATTGTATAGATGTAAATTACTCTCCCGAACCACTTTCTCTAGGAGAATGAAATTTTATATTGTAATACCTCGTATTTGTAAGTTAAGACGTGCAATGTTTTAGATTTATCCCACAATTACTTCCTGAGATATAAAAAGCTAAATGTTACCTTATTTTGTAGCGTCAATTTTTGCTGCAAATTATCCATATGAAAATTGCTCATGAAGCCTTTTTTACCATTTTGCTTAAGAAAATACAAAAAATTGCACAATTTGGCCTAATTTTGTTTCTTATGTGAAAATATTGCTGGAGATATCACATCTCAAAGTGGCTGAAAACTCATAGGAGCACTGTTGATAGCTACACTGTGGAGTCAAAAAAGTGACTATACCTCCAGAAGTATGTTTATTGGGAACACGTGTGAATGTTCATATGAAACATAACCAAAATCCATGATGGTCATGGAAGAACCCTTTAACTGCTTTTCTGTAGTAGTCTTAAAACTATTGTGGAATTACCAGAAGATATATGGTTAACATTGAATGCCATTACTCTTTTTTTCCTTTCAAGACATGTGGATTGTATGTCAACTAATGTCATAACTAGAGACTGGATTACATGCACCATAAAAACCTTAAAATATGCACACAGACATGCATGAAAAATGCTTAAAAATGCATGAAAACTGAAAACTGTCAAAATATGCAAGATCAAATAATAATAATAATAATAATAATAATAAAACATGGTAGTTACTGTGTGCATTATGTCTCAAAAGTTGAACCTGTACATATCAATTACGAGGAAGAGGGCCAGCCACGCGAAAGATCGATTCATTTAGAACGATGATACCTTTTTCTGAGTACTTTCTGGTAGAGGTTAGGAAGGGGGCCATTCTAGGATTATTTTTTAAAAACTTGCGAAATGGGGGCGCATACCATGTTCCAAGAATTGGACGTTCTTTGCTGTTGTCGGTAACAAGCGGATGCGATGCGAGGGAGTCACAGCAAAACATTTGATATGTACAGGACCAACTTCGAGATATATTGCACGCAGAGGGGCACTCTCAAAAACTCATTAATATTTTATTTAAAAAACAACATACAGTCGTGAACTTTTTTGAACAGCATTAACTTTTAATTAATACTATTGGACCAAAGCACCATTTAAAATTTATTTTACATTTCTCTACTATTTTAAACATAAATGACCAAGTACTGTTCCAAATGTTTGGTAATAAGATTTTGTCTTCGATCACTCAAAGCACTTTTGTAATTAGAAAAGGACTGTTCTACACCAACTGAGGTAATTGGGCAGTATTTGAATTTGGGTGCTATATTGGCAGTTATTTCCAGAATGAGATTTTCACTCTCCAGTGGAGTGCACGCTGATATGAAACAACGTGGTAGATGAAAACTGTGTGCCGGACCGAGACACGAACTCAAGACCTTTGCCTTTCGCGGACAAGTGCTGTACCATCTGATCTACCCAAGCACGACTCACGACCTGTCCTCACAGCTTCAGTTCTGCCAGTACCTCGTCTCGTACCTTCCAAACTTCATAGAAACTTTTCTGCAAACCTTGCAGAACTAGCACTCCTGGAAGAAAGGATATTGCGGAGACATGGCTTAGACACACCTGGGATTCGCAGGAGAGCTTCTCTGAAGTTTGTAAGGTAGGAGACGAGGTACTGGCAGAATTGAAGCTGTGAGGATGGGTCATGAGTCGTGCTTGGGTAGCTCAGATGGTAGAGCTCTTGCCCGCGAAAGGCAAAGGTCCCAAGTTCGAGTCTCGGTCCAGCACACCGTTTTAATCTGCCAGGAAGTTTGGCAGTTATTGTTTCTGGTAAAAGGTCTCCCATCCCATTAATAAAAATATCAATTTGGGTCAAGGGTTCAAAGCCTGGATTGTAATGTTTTCATACTTTCCGTTAAGTTTTCTTGGGAATACCTGTGACAGTGAGGAGTTCACTAGAATAATTTTATTCATTAACTGAGTCGATTCATTCAACACTAAACCTTCAGTTTCAGACTTTTTAATACTTGCAAGTATGTGGGGAAAAATGAGTGCTAATCACAGCAGTGTCTTTTTTTAATACTGAGATCATAAAATGCTTCCTTTCACTGGCAAACCCTCTGCACTATTGAAGTCACTCATTGCTCCTCTAGTGGCCTGGAAATGTTCATCGTAAAACAACACAGCTTCGACCCACGGATCCGAACGAGTTACCACTGGTTCATTTGGCACATTTGGTAGTTATTTCTTTGTAAGTTTTGATGCGAGCTGGAGCCTTTAGAAACACTTTCTTGGTGGATGAAATCAGTTTATTTACATTCACAAATGTGGAATGTACTTCTGCAGCATGGTGATGTACCCCATGAGCAAAGCACGTCACATGAATCACATTGGGATAAAATACTCGGAGGGCTTTTTCTGCTTTGATCGTATAGGGAGCAGCATCTGAAATAAACACAAATGTCCTTTCATCTGTAGAAGGTACTGGAAATATTTTTCTAGTACTCTCATTCACAAATCTGGCAGTCGTAGAATGATTTACTTTTTAAACTTCTTTGCAGGCCTCTAAATAGGAAGAAGAAAGCTCTTCTTTTAAAGCACCAGCAATTAAATCTGCAGTGTAATGACCACAAGTGCCAGTAGTTTTGTCAACTAAAATCCAGATAATGCTGTCTTTGAGTTCATTGTGTATTTCTTTCAGAACATTTACGTAAATTGTCAGTATGTAATTTTTATGCAATGTTAATTCATCGGGTATGTTTTGATTTAAACAATATTTGTGCAAGAAGCCTTTGAGGATTGGATTTGTAAGTTCATGAAGAGGAATATTGCTTGCAATGAATGCTTCACATAGATTCATGTTAAACTGACTTTTTGGTTACCTTTGGACACATCCATGCTACTGCAACTTGCTGTTGTCGTGGTCCTTTCTTCTGCATTCCTGCGAAATGAAGACTTGTTTTTCTCGCAAACTTGACAATATAAAACAATTCCGTCACACGTAAATGTTCCAGGATGGTCAGCTATCCACGAAACAATGTTTATTTTTTCGGGTGGCATTATGCACAACACGTTACACACTACACGTTGTAAACAAGTTCAACTGTGTACAAGTAAATAGAAAGCTAAACTGAAACAATGTATGTGCGTCTAAAAGCTTGCGTAGTTTAATTTAATTATTGCCGACGCATACGGTATGACAGTGGAGGGGATTAACCAGGGGGCGCAGGTGCAGTAGCATTGACTCTGTCTGCCTGTTCCTGTTCCTCTTCTTTAATGATTTTGCCAGGCAGTGGCATCTTGGTTAGCGATTGCACACAGTTTTAGGTTGCGGTCAATCTGTGGGACATCAAAACTAGATCGAGCTAGAGACCACCCTCCTAAATATGCGTCATCACTAGGTTTTTTTTTTTGTGCAAAAAATACTTTGAGAACAGTGGAAGAACCCATTTCTTGGTCATAATAATTAAGTTACCTCCTCACCAACACACAACTGGTTTCAAAATAATGGAGAATTTCAGCTGTCGGGTAAATCAGGGAAATTTAAGAAAAATGGTAAATTCTCATTTTTGTCTCAGTATATGAAATTGTCTGTCTATTGAGGTGAGATGTCATTTATCGTAGCTGGCTGGGCGCAGCTGAGTTCGTGCACCGCTTCCCTACTTCCTCATTCTTAGTGCTTCTCCTCTTCCTACCATTTCCTTCAGCTTGCAGTTAGTGCTGCCACCATTTTTACCACTAGCCTAGCAGCTGCTGACAAGAGGCAGGGAGGCGTGAGGAGTGGTTTATTTGGATCTGATTCTCAGAGATTGTTAACATAGTGGCCGGAGATGGCAGTCATGTGTGCACGAGGTATGTCTGAGTGACTGTGAATGTGCAAATGCTCTTGTTTTCTGACAAAGGCTGTGGCCGAAAATATAGTTGAGAGAGGGTGATTGTCTTTTCTGTGTGCCTGTCTGCAGCTCAGTGATCATCTTTACGGTCAGTTGCTACCTATCTTCATTAGTATTGATTCACAGAGTATTTGTGCAAGTTATCTCTTGCATGGATTGATTTCTGTGGTGTGATTTTTTCAACATGGTTATGTGACATGTTAATAGCCAGCCACACGAGGGGACTGCCATGATGGGCCAAAACAACAGGCCATTTCTGTAGGTACCTCTAACAGATAGGGCCTGCCGATCTGAAGCTCATTGTTTCCCACTAATGTGCAAGCCCTGCCCATCGGATCCACTCTCACTGATCTGCTGTAGGTCGGGTCTGTTTGTGTGTGGCATAATGCGGTGGATTTTTGTGGTTTATCCAAGGACCCAGAACTGCGGCACTCCTCAACAGGCCGGAGGCCCCGAGCAATGGATTTAATGGATTGTGACTGTCACACTGCAAGGACATTGTACAGTGCAGCATTTTATAGACATTTTATTTATTCTGGTACATATTGCCGCTTCAAAAATAATTTATGTATTAGAAAATATTAACAATAAGAAAAAGACTGTGGCAGGTTGTACGCTATATACTCATATATTTCTTGAAACAAAAATAACACAGTACCTGTAAAATAACACAATACGTGTATAATAATGGACATAACTCAGTGAATAATAACTGACAATAATGAACGCAGTAGAACCAACATTTTATTGGTGGTCACCTATAGTGTTGGTTTACACAACTCTTCCCTATCTTATACACTTCTTTCAAGAGGCCTACCTTTTTCTGGCATTATATCTGGGATCTGTGAAGGTATTTTAAATCTGTCTTGTGACTCCAAGGAAATGCATATTTTGTCACAAAATGTGTTTGTTTTATTGAAATAAAATAACAGTAGTGATCTTAAAGTAACACACATACCATTGGGCTTGCTTTCTCCATCTAAAAACAGTTCATTACAAAAATGTTGATGTTAGTAATTAAGATTTGTGCTCACACGAGGGAGAAATACGGGTGTCCTTCTTTTGTCAACACATGTCTTTACTTACCCTTGAGATCTCAAAATTTGTCAGAGAAAAATGCTAAAACATGTCTGGAAATAGGGAAATAGCAGGGAATTTCACCTTTGGAAACTTGTGGCTACCTTGATGATGCCTTTGCCATATTGGCCCTGATTCTTTGCTCTTAAATATTAATCATTCTTCTGCTGGCAGGCTTTTTTTTTTTTTAGTTTTTTACTCATATTTTCAGCACAGTGATTTGTAACCAACATCCAATTGTAATGGGCTGTATTGTGTCCTGTGTATCTGCAGTAAACTGTTTATTCACTTCACAAATTTAAATACCTGAGAAGCATTCATCTCAACAAACTTATTAGCAAACACTTCGTTTGGATTTATTTATTTACTGTATTTACTCGAATCTAAACCGCACTCGAATCTAAGCCGCACCTGAAAAATGAGGCTCGAAATGAAGGAAAAAAAAAAAAAATTCCCGAATCTAAGCCGCACCTGAAATTTGAGACTCTAAATTCAAGGGGAGAGAAACGTTTTAGGCCGCACCTTCAAATCGAAACAAAGTTCGTCCATTGTAATATAAGACACAATTTAGGTCGAATGAATGACGACGCAGCTACAGTAGTTTGGTTCGAGTCGTAAGCTTAGCAGTTAAGCTTTACCAGGTAGCCATTGCTATGCGTCAGGCGCTCCGTCCGTATTTATACAGGTACCCTTCCTTTTTCACGTGCTTCGTCTGGTTTGAATCGATTGCTTATTTTGCTTTGATCTGATAAGTGCTGTTTTCTTTGTTATAGGTGTTTACGTCACTATAAGCTGAAAATGCATTACTGTACTGTGCCATGCATTGTTTGTCGCATTCTGATAGTGCGGGTTTACGGCCTGTCACCGCTCGCGGCATGGCTTGCTTTTGCGCGCGCTACCGCCGCTTTAAAAAAAAAAAAAAAAGGAATCGATTCATAGCAAAACAATGGCAAGAGACTGCTATTTGTTGTTACTTACACTGCTGCTTTCTTTGATAATGATCAACAAGAACCAAATAATAGACTGCCTATGATAGAACATGTTCTGAACGAGAGTTAGGCGAAAATTTTTCTTCATTTGAAAATCTGTGAGGCCGCTTCTTTAGTACATCAAATTCTGCACAGAAATTAGAGTCATCTTAGATTTAAAAATCTAGTCAGTTGCCTTGCTTCATTTCTGACTATCACTATTAGGCATAAGAATAATACGAATATAAACATGACACATTACGTATATTCTTCCGCGTTTGCTGTTGTCTCACTCTAGTTTCGTAGTTTATTAGGCAGACAGGATTTAAATGAGATAGCAGCAAACATGAAAGAATGCATGGCAAAATGTTTATATTAGTATTATTCTTATGGTGGAGAGAATACTGCATGTGATTCACATTTCATCAGGTTCCTATTAGCAACCATCTCTTCCCACAGGTAGGAAAAAATTCAGAAAGTAGATTTGGCCATTTTTGCTACATTCGAAGATGAACAATACCGAATTTGTATTTACTTCGTTGGATAATGTATGAAAATGCAGTGGTCGAAACTCGGGGCGGAGGAAAAAAAGCTCGTCTTCCAATTTTATTTTATTTTATTTTTTTTTTTAATTTATTTACTGACGCAGAGGTTTTGGCACCAGTATTTATCTTTGTGTCTACAAATCATGCCTATGCAGCGCTTCATATATTCGACGGCGGAAGTCAGTTGTGGCGGCACCTACCAACATTTTTCAGAACTTCCGCTTACTTTGCACTCGATTCTAAGCCGCAGGCGGTTTTTTGGATTACAAAAACCGGAAAAAAAGTGCGGCTTAGATTCGAGTAAATACGGTATTGTTCCGTGGGACCAAATTAAGGAGAAGTCTCCATGGTCATGAAACGAGTCAATACATGAAATTATAACACGATAGTAGAAACAGATAAAATGAACTATAAGAAACACATTCAGGCGACAAGTTGTAAGTTTAAATACAGAAAATCAACAATGTAACACTGGAATTTGCTTAATTTTTCAGCTCTTCCAGGAGCTCCTCGTCAGAATAGAAGGAGTGAGCCATGAGAAAACTCTTCAGTTTAGACTTAAAAGTGTTTGGGCTACTGCTAAGATTTTTGAGTTCTTGTGGTAGCTTATTGAAAATGGATGCAGCAAAATACTGCACTCCTTTCTGCACAAGAGTCAAGGAAGTGCATTCCACATGCAGATTTGATTTCTGCCTAGTATTAACTGAGTGAAAGCTGCTAACTCTTGGGAATAGGCTAATATTGCTAACAACAAACGACATTAAAGAAAATATATACTGTGAGGGCAATGTCAGAGTTCCCAAACTATTGAATAGGGGTCGACAAGAGGTTCTCGAACTTACACTACATATAGCTCGAACAGCCTGTTTTTGAGCCAAAAATACCCTTTTTGAATCAGAAGAATTACCCCAAAAAATGACACAATACGACATAAGCGTATGAAAATATGTGAAGTAGACTACTTTTCGTGTTGAAGTGTCACTTATTTCAGATACTGTTCTAATGGTAAATAAAGCAGCATTTAGTTTCTGAACAAGATCCTGAACATGGGCTTTCCACAATAGCTTACTATCTATCCGAACGCCTATGAACTTGAACTGTTCCATCTCGCTTATAATATGCCCATTCTGTCTGATCAAAATATCGGTTCTTGTTGAATTGTGAGTTAGAAACTGTAAAAACTGAGTCTTACTGTGATTTAGCATCAAATTATTTTCCACAAGCCACGAACTTATTTCATGAACTACATTATTTGATACTGTTTCAATATTACACACAAGATCCTTCACTACGAAGCTGGTGTAATCAGCAAACAGAAATATTTTTGAATCACCTGTAATACTAGAAGGCATATCATTTAAATAAATAAGAAACAGCAGTGGCCCCAGCACCGACCCTTGGGGAATGCCCCACTTAACAGTGCCCCATTGGGACTGAACATCACTACCACTCTCAGTATTACGGAGAATTACCTTCTGCTTTATGTTCTTAAAGTAAAAGGTGAACCAATTGTAAGCTACTCCCTTTACTCCATAATTGTCCAACTTCCGCAGTAATATTTTGTGGTCAACACAGTCAAAAGCCCACGTTAAATCAAAGAAAACACCTAGCGTTTGCAACCTTTAATTTAATCCGTCCAAAACCTCACAGAGAAAAGAGAATATAGCATTTTCAGTTGTAAAACCATTTCTAAAACCAAACTGTACATTTGACAGCAAATTATGTGAATTTAAATGCTCCAGTAACCTTGTATATACAACCTTCTCGATAACTTCAGCAAACACCGGTGACATAGAAATAGGTCTTAAATTGTCAACATTATCTCTGTCTCCCTTTTTATAAAGTGGCTTCACTACCGAGTACTTTAATCGGCCAGGAAACCTACCACTCCTAAAGGAAAAGTTACAGATATGGCTAAGTACTAGGCTAACATACATAGAACAATACTTCAGTATTCTGCTAGATACCCCGTCATATCCATGAGAGTTCTTGGTCTTTAGTGATTTAATTATTAACTCAATCTCCCTCTTGTCAGTATCATGGAGGGGCATTTCAGGTAATAGTCTCGGAACACTTTTTTCTAAGAGCGCTATGTGATTCCCTGTTGGGACTAGGTTTCTATTTAATTCACCTGCTATATTCAGAAAGTGATTATTAAATACTGTACATATATGCGACTTATCAGTAACACGGACATTCCCACTACGCACTGATTCTATATCCTCGACCTGTCTCTCCAGACCAGCCACTTCCTTTACGACTGACCATATGGTTTTAATTTTATGCTGAGACTTAGCTATTCTATCTGCATACCACATACTTTTTGCCTTCCTAATAACATTTTTAAGCAACTTACAATACTGTTTGTAGTGGGCTGCTGCATTTAGATTGTGACTGTTTCAAACGTTTTGATATAATTGCCACTTTGTTCTACAAGATATTCTTATCCCTTTAGTCAGCCACCCAGGCTGCCTGTTTGTGCTAGTACCCTGTTTTGAACGTTCTAACGGAAAGCAACTTTCAAAGAGCATGAGAAAAGTCTTGAGGAAAGCATTATATTTATCGTCTACTGTATCATCACTATAAACGCCTTGCCACTCTTGTTCCTTGATAAGGGTTACAAAGGTCTCTACAGCAACTGGATCAGCTTTCCTAAAAAGTTGATAACTGTATTTAACATGTGTTGCAGTTAGAATTTGTGCATCATGATCTGAAAGGCCATTCACCTTTTTGCTAACAGAATGCCCTTCTAGTAATGAGGAATGAACAAAAATGTTGTCTATGGTTGTTCTACTGTTCCCTTGCACTCTCGTTGGAAAGAATATGGTTTGCGTAAGATTATACGAATTAAGGAGGTCTACCAGCATCCTTTTCCTTTCACAATCACTTATACAATTAATTTTGAAGTCACCACATATAACTAACTTTTTGTATTTTCTATGAAGTGACCCAAGAACCTTCTCTAGCTTTAGCAAAAATGTTGGAAATCGGAGTCTGGGGATCTATAAATAACAACAGTTAGAAGTTTAGCTCCACTAAATTTAACCACACCTTCACAACATTCAAACACCTTTTCAGTGCAGTAATTCGAAACATAAATTGACTCAAATGGGATGCCGTTTTTCACATGCATGGCTACTCCCCCACACCGCAAAGAGCTCCTAGAAAAGCTGCCAGCCAACCTGTATCCTGGTAAAGGAAGCCTCTGAATTATCTCCTTATTTAAGAAGTGTTAAGATATACCAATAATTTCAGAATCAACATCTATAAGCAGTTCACTAACTTTATCTCTAATACCTTGTATATTTTGATGAAATATACTAATTCCCTCATTACTCGGATACCTAAGCATTGTCGAAAGTGGTTCCTTTGTTAGAGAGACTTCCCTTAAGCAGGAATACCTATCAGCTGATTTCAATCTAAAAAAGGTGCAGTTCTAACACCCACTGCTACAGGAATTTTCCCCATGAGTGATCCCACCAACCCCACCTATGCTGTCACCTATAAGCTTTGCCAACCTCCCCTTCCCATACCTGTTGAGGTGCAGGCCATGTCTAGTGAAACCCGTCCTGCTGATGTGCTCCACCGACACCAACGGTCAAAACACCCATATAGTACTAGGGACAGAAAGTTGGCTGAAACCAGACATAAACAGTAATGAAATCCTAAACTCAGATTGGAATGTATACTGCAGAGACAGGCTGGATAGTGAAGGGGGAGGCGTGTTTATAGCGATAAGAAGTGCAATAGTATCGAAGGAAATTGACGGAGATCCGAAATGTGAAATGATTTGGGTGAAGGTCACGGTTAAAGCAGGCTCAGACATGGTAATTGGATGTCTTTATAGGCCCCCTGGCTCAGCAGCTGTTGTGGCTGAGCACGTGAAGGATAATTTGGAAAATATTTCGAGTAGATTTCCCCACCATGTTATAGTTCTGGGTGGAGATTTTAATTTGCCGGATATAGACTGGGAGACTCAAACGTTCATAACGGGTGGCAGGGACAAAGAATTCAGTGAAATTTTTTTAAGTGCTTGATCTGAAAACTACCTTGAGCAGTTAAACAGAGAACCGACTCGTGGCGATAACATAATAGACCTTCTGGTCACAAACAGACCCGAACTATTTGAAACAGTTAACGCAGAACAGGGAATCAGCGATCATAAAGCGGTTACTGCATCGATGATTTCAGCCGTAAATAGAAATATTAAAAAAGGTAGAAAGACTTTTCTGTTTAGCAAAAGTGACAAAAAGCAGATTACAGAGTACCTGACGGCTCAACACAAAAGTTTTGTCTCAAGTACAGATAGTGTTGAGGATCAGTGGACAAAGTTCAAAACCATCGTACAATATGCGTTAGATGAGTATGTGGCAAGCAAGATCGTAAGAGATGGAAAAGAGCCACCGTGGTACAACAACCGAGTTAGAGAACTGCTGCGGAAGCAAAGGGAACTTCACAGCAAACATAAACATAGCCAAAGCCTTGCAGACAAACAAAAATTATGTGAAGCGAAATGTAGTGTGAGGAGGGCTATGCGAGAGGTGTTCAATGAATTCGAAAGTAAAGTTCTATGTACTGACTTGGCAGAAAATCCTAAGAAATTCTGGTCTTATGTCAAAGCGGTAGGTGGATCAAAACAAAATGTCCAGACACTCTGTGACCAAAATGGTACTGAAGCAGAGGATGACAGACTAAAGGCCGAAATACTAAATGTCTTTTTCCAAAGCTGTTTCACAGAGGAAGACTGCACTGTAGTTCCTTCTCTAGATTGTCGCACAGATGACAAAATGGTAGATATCGAAATAGACGACAGAGGGATAGAGAAACAATTAAAATCGCTCAAAAGAGGAAAGGCCGCTGGACCTGATGGGATACCAGTTCTATTTTACACAGAGTATGCGAAGGAACTTGCCCCCTTCTTGCAGCGGTGTACCGTAGGCTTCTAGAAGAGCGTAGCGTTCCAAAGGATTGGAAAAGGGCACAGGTCATCCCTGAAGGGACGTCAAACAGATGTGCAGAACCATAGACCTATATCTCTAACGTCGATCAGTTGTAGAATTTTGGAATACGTATTATGTTCGAGTATAATGACTTTCCTGGAGACTAGAAATCTACTCTGTAGGAATCAGCATGGGTTTCGAAAAAGATGGTCCTGTGAAACCCAGCTCGCGCTATTCGTCCACGAGACTCAGAGGGCCATAGACACGGGTTCACAGGTAGATGCCGTGTTTCTTGACTTCCGCAAGGCGTTCGATACAGTTCCCCCACAGTCGTTTAATGAACAAAGTAAGAGCATATGGACTATCAGACCAATTGTGTGATTGGATTTAGGAGTTCCTAGATAACAGAACGCAGCATGTCATTCTCAATGGAGAGAAGTCTTCCGAAGTAAGAGTGATTTCAGGTGTGCCACAGGGGAGTGTCATGGGACCATTGCTGTTCACAATATACATAAATGACCTGGTGGATGACATCGGAAGTTCACTGAGGCTTTTTGCAGATGATGCTGTGGTATATCGAGAGGTTCTAACAATGGAAAATTGTACTGAAATGCAGGAGGAGGATCTGCAGCGAATTGACGCATGGTGCAGGGAATGGCAATTGAATCTCAATGTAGACAAGTGTAATGTGCTGTGAATACATAGAAAGAAAGATCCCTTATCATTTAGCTACAAAATAGCAGGTCAGCAACTGGAAGCAGGTAATTCCATAAATTATCTGAGAGTACGCATTAGGAGTGATTTAAAATGGAATGATCATATAAAGTTGATCGTCGGTAAAGCAGATGCCAGACTGAGATTCATTGGAAGAATCCTAAGGAAATGCAATCCGAAAACAAAGGAAGTAGGTTACAGTACGCTTGTTCGCCCACTGCTTGAATACTGCTCAGCGGTGTGGGATCCGTACCAGATCGGGTTGATAGAAGAGATAGAGAAGATCCAACGGAGAGCAGCGCACTTCGTTACAGGATCATCTAGTAATCGCGAAAGCGTTACGGAGATGATAGATAAACTCCAGTGGAAGACTCTGCAGGAGAGACGCTCAGTAGCTCGGTATGGGCTTTTGTTAAAGTTTCGAGAACGTACCTTCACCGAAGAGTCCAGCAGTATATTACTCCCTCCTACATATATCTCGCGAAGAGACCATGAGGATAAAATCAGAGAGATTAGAGTCCACACAGAAGAATACAGACAATCCTTTCCACGAACAATACGAGACTGGAATAGAAGGGAGAACTGATAGAGGTACTCAGGGTAACCTCCGCCACACACCGTCAGGTGGCTTGCGGAGTATGGATGTAGATGTAGATGTAGACCCAGACCCAGACCCAGACCCATGCCTTCTGTCATCAGCGCACCCCCAAGTCTCATGTTATTACGCCTGACGGCTATATTAAGATGAGGCCGATCGTGACGCTGAAACAGTTCCACGAAATGCACATTCGTGTTGCCAGTCTGAGTGGCTATCTTTTCCAGGTCACCATCTATGTCATACTCCCCATCCCTATCAATACTATTACCTGCCCCACCCACAATCACTACCTGATCCTCTTTAGTAAAATCCCTACATAACTCCCCTATGTTAACAGTCACCTGAGTCAATCCTGCATTAGGCTTCGTAATGCTTGTGACCTGGTACTCACTCCCCAACACTTCCTGCGACTGCTGGCCTACACCTCTGCCATGAGAACTACCTAACAGCAAAACCTTCTTCTTTCTCTTCGACTTGGCAACTGTTCTAGCCACCGTAACTGCTGAGGTCTGCTGCATACTTCCTACATCTACAGCTACTAGGGATTCCTCTCCACTAGGCTCTGACAGTTGGTCATACCTATTGCAAACACAAATAGTAGAACTAACTGAAAATCTCCTTCTCCTAGTAGATCTCTTGCCAACAGCCAGCTCCCATTCCCCAACCCCCTTATCCCTCCTCATCCTATCTAACTCCTCATCCTATCTAACTCCTCCTGTGTGTTTTTCAACTGCACCTGAAGAGCACAGATCTTACGCTCCTGCTCCTCTATCAACTTACTCTTGCTACATAACATGCAGTTCCAGGAAAGGATCTCACCAGAATGCCCACTGGCTTCCCCACTGTGTTCCCCCCAGTGAAAATACTTCGAACAAGTCTCACACCGCAATCCACTACTCATGAACCTACGGCAAAGTCCACACTTCTCACTCATGGTAAAATTTTACAGTTATTGAAACAAGAAAACTACTTTATCTGAGTTCCTTTACTACAATAAGATGATGTTAAAAAATTTACTACAGTAATCACAGACTTACTCTACAAGGGTAGTAACTACTATTATTAACAGTATTAATCAACAACAAATGAGAATATAACAAAAGACTACAACAGAAAGAAAATCAAGCATCTAATGACACAGTAACGAAACTGAAAACAGTTCCCAAAAAGTTCTTCTGAAATTATTTAACCAGAAAACACCAAAAACACCGGTTGAAGACTACTAAAGTTCCTAAATAAACCACTGTACACAAACAATTAGTTAGTACTTAGCTTTCGATGCGCCGCTACAGCTGCAACTGGTCAGCGTGGAATGTAAACACAGGTAAGAGGTTAAGTTGCTCGATACGAAACACTCACAAATATCAGGTCACAACACAAGAAAGACAAAGGTGAATGAATAAACCACTAATAAGTCACTTATATAGTAAATATTATCACAAAAACCGTTAAAATATGTATCTGAAACCTAAAAATATATAAAAACTTACAGAGCGATCTCACACGCTTATGACGTCCAAATGATGGAACGTACTGCAACTACTAACATTTCACAACACACAAGCCTTTGGCAAGATGACTTATGAAAAATCCTGCAGTGGCTGAAGATGAATTAAGTGATTGTATCATGCATTTCTTTGACTTGTAAGCTGTGGCTTAAAAGTCAGCTATTACCTCGAGAATTTAAGAGATATTGGAAGTACATAACCATTTCAACAGCTTGAGCAAGAAAGAACAAAGTTAAAAACACAACAATGGCTAACGCTATACTTGCTTATTAGTAGAATCTCCATTTGTGGCAACAGAATCAGCTGGTAAAAACCCTTAACGCTTTCAGAAGAAATTGTTTAGAAATTTGTTCTAAGAAAAGGGTGTATAGGGGCCAAACATAGCTTTTAATAAACAGTAAACAAGCCTGTGCACAGAAGATTATTCAAATAGACCAAAGACAAAGAGCAAAGTGGTTCAAAGGTAGCTCCGGTTTTTGATATATGGTATTTTTGTGTGCTGTGCCCTGCATTTCACACCAATACAGATTACAATTTATTTTATTGAATTGTTATATAACTTACACTTGTTAAAGCTACTCCCTAGTTAGCGCATTGACATTCCCTTAATAGAGTTCACAAAATATCAACAGTATTCTCATACTATATGGCTTTTTTGCTGATAAGGTGCTGCAAATAAAAAATTATATGAAGTAACTGTACAAAATTCAAGAGGTCTTTTAGTGTCAAATGTAATTAGAAATTTTTTTGTGATGTACTAGTTCAAAACATTACAATAATAAAACTAATAAAAGGTGATCCAGAGCTTCTGTCACTTCACTACACCATTCCAGGTAGTGTTTCAAATTAGCAGCAGAAAAACATACCTACCGCCAGCACAAAATATTGCTTGTAAATTTGTTTACAAAAGATTACGATGAATTAAGTGTAGCTGCCAGCTCTGTATGTGAGTGTATTCAGTTGAGGAAATTGTCACTGAAGCGCAACATCATCAGCCACCACTCAATGAATGTAAGGACAAGAGACTGTAATGAAAGATCAGTGCAGAGGACTGGAGGGGCAGTGACTGTGCCTAGAGTATTTACAACCATACCACCAAGTAAATTATTGCATTCCTTAAACATTTTCACTTTTAATTTCAGGAATTGAATTAGGAGTGGCAGAAACAACATTGATGAAAGCAATAGCCCAGAGTACTGGGCGAACTCTAGCCCAAATCAAAACTGATGCTGCTGCATCTGGTGACTTAGGAATTGTAGCAGAACAAAGCCGAAGCAACCAGCGTATGATGTTCCAGCCTGCCAGACTTACAGTACGAGGAGTATATGAGAAGTTGAAAGACATTGCGCAGATGTCCGGTCAAGCGGTATGAAAAGCCTTATAGAGTTATTTGCTGATGTTATGATGTTTAGAAATGCAATATAATTGATCAGTTGAGTAATTGATTCATTCATCCATTCAACATTTTCTGTAGACCATATTGTGTGGGAGAGCCTTCAGGGCTATAGAGTGAGTCGTGGCATGCATCAACATAGTGAAGCTACTACTGAGCGAGGTGGCGCAGTGGTTAGCACACTGGACTCGCATTCGGAAGGACGACGGTTCAATCCCGTCTCCGGCCATCCTGATTTAGGTTTTCCGTGATTTCCCTAAATCGCTTCAGGCAAATGCCGGCATGGTTCCTTTGAAAGGGCACGGCCGATTTCCTTCCCCATCCTTCTCTCACCCGAGCTTGCGCTCCATCTCTAATGACCTCGTTGTCGACGGGACGTTAAACACTAATATCCTCCTCCTCCTGTTAAGCTACTTTTACGATCTGTTATTGCTCTGACCAAATTTAACGTTAGTAACTTGCAGAGAAAGTTGCTGTGTTGGAAAAAAGTAGGCCCAGGAGGAAGACTTGGCCTGAGTCACCTTCCCAGCATATAAATGCTCTAGTCCTGTTGCAGGCTTATCCTATCCGATGAGAGGAAGGGTCACTTGTGAAAGGAACCATGTCGTATACCAGCTCTGCTGCAATTTCAGGACAGCATTTTATATGCTCATGACCACCAACCATCCGTCTGTCAGAATGAATGGCAACCATAAAACTGGTCAAGAGCAGAGTTGATCATCCAGTGGTGGAACATGTTGTTGCACAAAACATGCTAGAGTTCAGTGGCTGTTTCACATGTTGGTCCCCCCTCCTCCAAGCACCACCTTTTTTACCCCCACAGACAGGAGTCATCCTTGGAACGAATTTTTTGCTCCAATAATCTTCTGCCATCAGCCTCCACTAACCCGCTTTGTCCACACCCTCATATGCAACAATCTCACTTGTCTCACCCTCTCCCAATCCACTCTACATCATCATCATCATCATTATCATCATCATGAACTCACCAGCTCCAGTACCTGTGTGTCACATTCCTATCTTGCACACTTGCCACCTCTCTCCTAACTTTCAGCTTCCCTTCTGTAGCCCTCCTGATTCCTGCTTCCTGCTCTGAATTCAAGTAGTCCTGGCCCCGAGAGTCAGAGACCTGGCATGGTTTCATCAGTATTGATCCTAACTTCGTCTTGGCTGTTTGGTTTCATGTGCACGATTGAAATATGAAAGTTTTGTGGTTTTCATATTTATTTTTGGGATCAATGGTCTACTATGGAGTTGGATGTATGCCATGAATATTTTTGATGTAGTACTGTCATTGACTGAATTTTTTACAGTGTAGAAGAGAATGTGTGTGTGTGTTTACATAAGTGAGGTTCCATTAATATCTTTGCTTCTTTTCTGTTTAAGGCCATGAGCAAGAAGGTTGACAAGATTCAGTCAATGTTTGTGGCTTGTCGGCAGTGTGAAGCTCGTTATCTCATTCGTTCCTTGGCTGGTAAACTACGCATTGGATTGGCGGAGCAGTCAGTTCTGCAGGTAAAATGTTTTGCATTGCTCACTGTATTTGAAACTTGTCCTTCTACATTTATCATATTCTTTCTGACTCTGCCTTTTGGTTACTCATTACTTTACTCCAGAGGTGTGACTCACTGTCATTATATTTTTGTAGGCTTTGGCACAGGCCTGTGTTCTGACACCACCTGGACAATCCTTCCCACCTGAAGTGATTAATGCTGCAAAAAATATGTCATCTCAGACGTTCAAGAATCGCCTGGATGAAGAAGCATCGATTATTAAAACCACTTACTGGTAAGTAGACAAATTAGACCTTCACGTATAAAATTGTCCCTGATGGCAGCAGCATTAAATGCTCATTAAAATTTAAAGAATGTGGCTGCAGTCTGTTGTTATTATCAAACTGATTTGTGTGTAAAGCAGCTGTGCTGAGACTTACATATATAGCAAGTGCAGCTTAGGAAACAATATTTGGACAGAAAAGTGTTGTTGGGTTGTAACAGTTCTGGTTTCCAAGTTTCTGGTGATACAAGAATACACACTCACCATGTGACCTAGCTGTCCAGTTGTGATACATTTTAGGCACATGTCACTATATATCTGGCAAATGCCACAACTGCTTGAATGTCTAGCTACACAATTGTTGTAAACGAAACAAACGTAACTCTTCATTAAGTTCCTAAAAATATTTCTGTCTTACAGTGATAAACACACACACATATGGTTTGTAAGAGAACTTGAAACCAGTTCTTATTTTGTCTGAAGCGGGTATAATGAAAAAGTGTGCCCTGTCAACAGTTATGTCAAAAGGCATTTTAATAGAGCGGTGAAAATAATCGCTGCTTGAAAATGCACCAAAGAAACTGGTATAGGCATGCTTATTCTAATATAGAGATATGTAACCAGGCAGAATACGGCGCTGCAGTCGGCAACACCTATATAAGATAAGTCTCTGGTGCAGTTGTTAGGTTGGTTACTGCAGCTACAATGGCAGATTATATAAGTGAGTTTGTACATGGTGTTATAGTTGGCACACAGGCAATGACACACTGCATCTCCAGGGTGATGAGGTGGGGATTTCCCATACGTCCATTTCACGAGTGTACAGTGAATATCAGGAATCGGGTAAAAAAATGAGGTCTCTGACATTGCTGGGGCCGGAAAAAGATCCTGCAAGAATGGGACCAACGACGACCGAAGAGAATTGTTCAGCGTGACAGAAGTGCAACCCATCCACAAATTGCAGCAGATTTCAATGCTGGGCCATCTGCAAGTGTCAGCATGTGAACCATTGAACGAAACATCATTGATATGAGCTCTCGGAGCCGAAGGCCCACTCGTGTACCCTTGATAAATGCACGACACAATGTTTTACGCTTCGCCTGAGCCCATGAACACCGACATTGGACTATTGATGACTGGAAACATGTTGCGTGGTCGGACAAGTCTAGTTTCAAATTGTATTGAGCGGATGAACATGCACAAGTATGGAGACAACCACATGAATCCATAGGTCCTGTATGTCAGCAGGGGACTGTTCAAGCTGGTGGAGGATCTGTAATGATGTGGGGTGTGTGCAGTTGGAGTGATGCATGACCCCTAATATGTCTAGATACAACTGTGACAGGTGACATGTATGTAAGCATCATGTCTGATCACCTGCATCCATTCACGTCCATTGTGCATTCTGACAGACTTGGGCAATTCCATCAGGACAATGTGACACCCCACATGTCCAGAATTGCTGCTGAGTGGCTCCAGGAACACTCCTCTGAGACTAAATACTCCCGCTGACCAAACTCCCCAGACATGAACATTATTGAGCACATCTAGGATGCTTTGCAATGTGCTGTTCAGAAGAGATCTCCACCCCCTTGTACTCTTACAGATTTATGGAAAGCACTGCAGGATTCATGGTGTCAATTCCTTCCAGCACTACTTCAGATATTGGTTGAGTCCACGCCACGTCGTGTTGTGGCACTTCTGTGTGCTCACAGGGCTGTACACGATATTAGGCAGGTGTACCAGTTTCTTTGGCTCTTCAAGAGATATTTTAAGTAACATTATTGTTAGCTAAAGACCAGATTCAGACTTAAATACATAGATGGTAATTTTAAATAGTTTCCCTCACAAAACGCCATTTATTTTGGTGTGGAATCACTGTTTATTGCAGTTTCAATGAAGTTGGGCACAAGAAGACAAAACGAGGATGGTATTTAAAAATTCAAGGTAACTGCATATTCCGCAAAACCTGAAACTAAAAATAATATATTTGTATATGTTATTCAGTTAATTTGTTTGCATATTGGTAGTTTTTGGAATTAAAATTTTGCAGTGAAGAATCATCATGCAGTAATAAAAGTTTTAATGTTGCTGTGTTAATAATTTAGTGTGTCTCTTGTTAAACAAATGGTGGTATCAGAACCATGTCTTATTTACAATTGATATTCAAATTAAATACTGTGGAAACTTAGGTTGTGAGGTAAGGATATTCCAGTTTGCTGAAGTTAGTCAGTTATTGATCTTACACATGCAGTCCAGCTTTTAACAACTATATGGAAAAGACAGACTGCTACTCATCGCATTGAGAAGGTGTTGAGTCACTGACAGGTAAAAAGAAAAATATGAGAAAGATCGATTTCTACTCACCTTAAAGGTCACACTTTGAGCTGCAGACAGGCAGAACGAAAAGACACAAGCTGGCCAGAGCGGCTGGAAATAGTGCTCATGTGTGTGTGAGGTGTATTTTGTGTGTGTGTGTGTGTGTGTGTGTGTGTGTGTGTGTGTGTGTGTGTATTCCTTTCTTTCCTGAAAAAGCTTTGGCCAAAACTCAAGTGTGTTACATCTATTCTTTGTGCCTGTCTGCAACTCAGTGTGTCACCTTTACTGTGAGTAGCAGTCTATCCTTTTCATAATGTGAGTAGCAATCTGTCCTTTTCATAACTGTTGATATTCCACCCTGGACTTTCCATTCTTTAACACCCCCTCGATGTGAGCAGTGATCTGTCCTTTCCATATTGTTGTCAGTTGATCCTGGACTTTCCATTGCTCAATCAATATTTTATGCATTTAGGCCACTGTTCTAAAGAAAAAGAACAAAAATCCTTTCTGAAATGTCCCATTCCGAGAATTACGTATCATTTGACTCAAATGTCTGCGCCGCATTGTAATGATAGCATGTCTTTGTGACACATGGCATGTCAATTTTGTATCCTACGCGAAGTTCTGCAAGCAGTTACAAAGACAGTAGTGGTAGATGACATCAAACATACCATCCGTTCCTGTTAACATCAAGGTACAGTCACTGCCATACATATGTTAATGTTCCCTTGATTTGAAGTCTATCTCTGAAATTATTGGAGTTATTAGCAGAAACACCACATTCATTTTAGTATTCCTTGATCTTGTAATCCTATCTAATTATGTGTACCTCCAACGAGGTCATTATGAGCATTGTGGAAGGATACATCTGCTGGCACCAGGTGAAGTGCTAAAACACATGCAGCAGAATTAAGGGTTGCCGTGCATTGCAGTCGTCTCGTCTGTCATCCAGCTAATGTTTACATCATGATCTATTGACAATGACTCCACACTGTGTGGTTTTCTCCTGGGTTTTGTTACCTACTGATGACATTTGTCTGTACCTAATGGAAGACTGTATTCAATCACCGTTGAACTGACCATTGTGTTTTAAGTGATCAAACTGACAGCATGTGGATGGACCGAGAGCATAGTTTGTATTTGAATCTTCCCCAGTAAAACATACAAAAAGTGTTGTGTAGCACGGATGTGAGAGTTAATCAATAAACATTCAGATTGTTGTAATGACCATGGAGGTATTCACCCCCGGAAGTCTTGCTTTGAGTATATGTAGAATAGTCAGGAATTACCACCCTTTGTGATTTAAATGTAAATAAGTTTTGCTTACAATAGCTGAATCGCTGTTTTCCAGTGTTGCATTAAATAAGGTTTTGCGATATAAACAGTTTTGTTTGAAATTTCTTCTCAAGTCATACTACTAGAGATTACAAATAGGAGGCAATATGTGTAATTGCAGGATGCTATTGCAGACCAATCAAAAATGTGAAGATATCAGTCGTAACAAAGTAATGTGATGTGGTATAGAAACAAAATGCTGGTGCTGTATTTTGTTGGATGCAGTGCTGAATGACTTTTTGATCATCCTGATTAAGGTTTCTATGAACTGTCGAATCATTCCATGAAGATGGTTGGATGACTTACTTTGTCAAAACTTAGCACATTAGGGCATCACTGACAAATTTTAAGAAAAGCAAAAAAGGAACAGCTTAAAAAAATTGAATGACTATTGTATTCCAAAATATTTCACTTTAACATCAGTACATTTTTTCATTTGATGAAATCGGTTCACTCTTCGTGAGGCATTTCAGAAACCAAGTTTTTATTATGTTCCACTGCTTCATCTTATGATGAAAAAGTGATTGCATGCATTTTATCTGTAATTTTTGACAACCAATAGAAATCAGTGCTGTATGGTGAAGTGTCCATGGTGCTGACCATTAGTACATCCAGATACCCAGTTGTTAGTTTTGCTGTGTGTGATGATGCATTCTTGTGATGAATTTCTTTATTTTCTTTTTTCCTCTAAACCTGTTTCAAAAATTAATGCAGTAAACATCATTTGTGTTCTAAACATGATAACAGTATCTTCTAATGCTATTGTGTAATATTAAGGGCAGTTTTAGAAAAAAAAATCTAGCAACTATCTTCTTACCAGCACTGTGAATTCATCGAATTCTTACAGATGTAAGTTCTGTTCAAAAGACCCATTGAGCCAATTGACTTAAGAATCATAATGGTGAATCAGTAATCCATCATTAATGATATTCCAAACCAAATTTGAAGTGCTGCATTGGAATTCTTGCAGAGTTCTTCTGCACCAATCAATGCATTGTTGTATTTGGGAGTCAGATTTTGTGAAATCCATTGACAGCAAAGTTTCCTCATTTGAAACTGTTGACGTAAAATGTTTTGGATATGACTCAAATCAATGCCCAGAGTCATCCGTATAAGTTCATAAGATGTCTGTTGATCTTCTTCAAGTGTTGCTCGAACATTGGTAATATTTTTATCAGTAACAGCAGTTGCTTGGCATTCTTCAAGAAATTAATCACCAAGAAAAACTTCCTTCTTTTGAATTCGCTGTACTGATTAAACATTGTTACTTGCCAAATACATTTCTAAGCCAAGCTTCACATTGTTTAGGCATTGATGACAATTCATAACCATATGAAATTATACCCTGGAGACGTTTTGCAGTCATATTCACTGTTTAGTGCTCACAGAATCTTTAAGTGATGATAATTAACAGACTATTAGAGCAAATGGAATGAAAACTCACCAAACGTGCAAAAACTGTTCCCATCAATAACAAAATTTAGTTTGTTTTTAAAACAATGCCATTGTAAAAATTTCCAGTATCTCCCTCCGATAAGTCTGTTATGGCCTCACCATCAGTGGAACATCAGACCCAAACTGAATAGAACAAAATAGCATTTATAAATTACAGGATGAACACTTCTTCATTAGTGAAGATGACACCATTCATATTAAGAGTTTTCTCATAATGGCAGTTGTATAGATTATTTTAGAGACATAACAATTGAAGATTATTACATACTATTACTTTAAAATTAATACACTTTAAAATAAACAATTCTAAGTCCTTTCCATGATATCCAGTTTTTATAACACCACGTAAGGTACAGAATGTTTTGCAAGGATCTAAAATGTAAATAAAAGTCTAAAGCAGAATTAATAGCTGTCCTGTGTAAAAATTTGAAATTTGTAACACTCTTAAGTATAGTCCATTAACTCTAAAGGACTCAAAATGTGATGGGCAAAGTTTCAAATCAGCGTGCACTTCATAGCAGAGTAAAAATTTGTTTTGGAGAAATTGAGTTATCAGATACATCCATTGGAACAACATGGTAAAAGTCTAGGTTTCAGTTAGTTGTAGAAACATGCATATTGTCCAGTAGCCAAGCCTTCCACAAATCCAGAATTATTGCAGATCTGCGTGACATACATAGGTTCCTCATTTCAGAGTTTAATTGTAAGCAAAAGACTAATTCCTTCACCAGTTTGTCTTGTGGTAAACATAAAATCAGTTGTAGTTGTATTACTAGCGACAGGTAAATTTCGAGTAATCGGTAGTTTTTACTGACATAATATGAAATGTGCACTTCTTACTGAAATATTTATTTAATCTTTACATTGGGTCTTGTTTTTGCTGTTAAGTCTGAGATATGTGTATAAACTGAAAATGACTGTTCATTTCCTGTTTAAAAAACTGATTCGTAGGTGTGGCGTCAGCAGGTAACAACTTTAACTACCAAAGTAAACTTTTCTGACCCTTTCATACAACAAATTGTAGGGAAAATGTTGCATTTTGGAGAGATCTTTAGTGCGGTGCATATTTTCCTAGTATGCAAGTATAAATAAAAGAACCACCAAATACGGTACTCAAGCATTGCAAACACATAAATCAACAGGGCACCTTGTTTTCTTCAGATTAGCGTCACAAATTTCACTTCACAAAATATTAAAAATA
The DNA here is from genome assembly GCF_023898315.1 of Schistocerca nitens. Lineage (NCBI taxonomy): Eukaryota > Metazoa > Arthropoda > Insecta > Orthoptera > Acrididae > Schistocerca > Schistocerca nitens. The sequence goes on from NC_064614.1 coordinate 817,500,443, forward strand.
TTATTGAGTGGGGTAAATACTGCGATAAACATTTCCAGTGTTCTCTTCTACTGCCAGAAACATGTTTGTGTAATGTCATGTGTTCTGTGCTATGATTGGTTGCTATTTACACTTAAGATTTATGAAAATATGTAGTTTAATTGATACGCAGGACTAAATCTCTCTGTGAAAGACGTAATTTTTGGTTCGGTTTGCTGTGCAGCAATAAGATGTCAGTGGCTAAAACTGTAACATCTACTTCAAGTTAAAAATGATTTGAAATGAGTCCATTGTTATGGGAAAAATATTTTAAATGATGAAACTAGCAAACATTTGAAAAACATTAGGTGCTATGACAGAACTGAAGGAAACAGTGAAATCCATTGCATTGCAGCTTCAAACTAGCCTGACAACTTCTAAGTCTGTGTTCACAGCAGTAGGTCGTTTCAACTATAGGATAGTAATGGTGAAGTCTGTTGATGATGGTATGGCAAAGAGCTTGTTACGTATACTTGGAATGACAGGTCTCTGTGGTGTAGATGCTCTGAAGAGATATAGATCCCTTCAGAATTAAGTGAAATTGCTAGTTTTCATGCCAGTGGAAAATATGCCCTTTGTCAAATATCTGCTGTTGTAATAAAGACAGTTTGGTTTTCATGTTCAAATATAGGTTTCAAGCAGTAGTTTCGCTTGTATTTTGAGATTTGTATTTGAAGACAATATGCTGTCAACACTTAAATACAGTGTGTTCCATTTATCATTCCCATCCCAAATAACTTATTTGTCTAGGGGGAAAAAAAAGAAGTGTATCACGTAGATGTTGTTTAGCTACAAGGAGACATTAGCCAACAAGATTGTTTTCAGAATGAGATTTTCACTTGCAGCGGAGTGTGCGCTGATATGAAACTTTCTGGCAGATTAAAACACAGGTTTAATCTGCCAGTAAATTTCAAGATTCTTTTTCTTGCAAATTGGATACAGAACAAATGAACAGCAGTATGTAATTTCTTAAGTAGCATCCTGTATTTTCTATTCAGTAATCCACTTCCTGTCCTCAAGACCTACACTGGAACATATCACTGTGTTCCAGTCACATAAATATGATGTTATTAAAAATGCAACATAAAACTGACATTGACTTTCGTGTACCACTTCAGAGTGCAGGTACGCTGTGTAATGTAACTCATCCACTTGCTAGAGTTAACAATACATAAAACAATAATATTTTCTTATTTATGAGATGGGTTATGTTGGTCAGTAGTGTAGTAAAAAAAAATGGCTCTGAGCACTATGGGACTCAACTGCTGAGGTCATTAGTCCCCTAGAACTTAGAACTAGTTAAACCTAACTAACCTAAGGACATCACAAACAACCATGCCCGAGGCAGGATTCGAACCTGCGACCGTAGCGGTCTTGCGGTTCCAGACTGCAGCGCCTTTAACCGCACGGCCACTTCGGCCGGCAGTAGTGTAGTACTTTCAGGCATAATGAAATGAACAGTAAAGGAAGTCCTTGATTAAAAACTACATCATCATAACTTCACTTTTATTATGGTTTATGGTAGGCATAATCTATTCAGGCAGAGCAGCTGTACAGAGAGTGATACCCTGGCAAGACCCTACATTTACATCTATACTCCACATGCCACCATACAGTGCATGGCAAAGGGTATCACATACCACTACTAATCTCCTCTCCTGTTCCACCCTCAAATAGAGCAAGGGAAAGACGAGCTCTGTATTAGCCCAATTTTTTCGCATCTTATCTTCATGGACCTTAGGCAAAATGTATGTTTGTGGCAGTATAATCAATCTGCGGTTGGCCTCAAATGATAGTTCTCTAAACTTCCATAAAAGTGCCTCTCGAAGAGAGATATAGTTTTCCTTCCGGAGATACTCATTTGAGTTCACAAGCATCTCCTTAATACTTGCATGCTGATGGAACCTATTGATAACAAATCTGAATTGCTCTTATGTCTTCCTTTGATCTGACGTGGTGGGAATTCCAAACACTAGAGCATTATTCAACAGTGGGTTGCACAAGCATTCTGCATGCCGTCTCCTTTATAGATGAGCTACACTTTCACAAAATCCTCCCAATAAAACTTACTTGAGCAGTCACTTTCCCTACTACCATCCTGATGTGCTCTTACCATTTCACATCATTTAGCAACTTTGCACCTAGATATTCAGTTGCTGTGACTGTGTCAAGTAGTACACTACTAACACTGTATTCAAACATTACAAAATTATTTCTCCAACTCATCTGCATTCACTGTTTTTAACCTTTCATCCCAGGAACTAGAAATTCTATCTAAGTCATCTTGTGTCCTCCCACAGTCACTTCCCATACATCACAGTGTCATCAGCAAACAACAATGAATTGCTGATCATCCTACCTGTCAAACCATTCATGTATATAAAGAATAACAGCAGTCCTATCATTGTTGCATTCCTACCTCATCGTCATTAGTGTACGTTGTACCCACACAAACTTTCAACTGAATACACTTTACTGAATGATCGGAGTACATTTTCTTTCTGTCCATTTATTTACTGTCAACTTCAGCAAGTGTGTTATGTTACCCCATGTACTTTCACTTTGTGCTAGTGAAACTCAGTTAACATTTCTAATGTCATTTATATGTGAATAGTACACTGTGATGCATTTTTTAATAGTTCTTGAAGAGAGGTAGTAGATTAAAAAGAAAAGAAACGAAACGAAACCAAATGAGCCTTGTGATGTCAATAATTATAATTGATAGGTATATATTTATTTTTGACATAAGATTGAAAAAAAATGAAATATGACAAAAGTAAAAGATAACATAACTGAAAAATAAGCCACCAGAAAATAAAACCAAATTGGCAAAAAATAATCTGAAATGGCTAAAAATTAAAACTATGTTTTCCTGATCCTAAGTAGAACTGGTGAGAAGTTGGAGTACCAATGCCCCACTGTCTTCCATAGAAGAGATCGTATTATTTTTTCATCAGAGTGATAAAAAAATACTTTGTAGAAAACATCTGTTAAATGTGAAAATTTTCATGTGTCTGGGTTGTTTCTTTCCCTTGACGAGTTTCAAATAATTCCTTAAGAAAATGCTTATACAACATGAAATAATGATAAGCTGCCACTAATTAAATGTACAAATCATTTTGTAGGATCTGTTTGCAGTTCCTATTCATGATATTAACAAGATTAATTAAATAAGGTCTTTTAAATGCCGTGTATTAAGTAAGTAAGTAAGTAAGTGTGAAAAGGTTAAATGTTACTGTTGTGGCATTGGTGGGAGCCCAACTTCCTATAATACAGTTAAGAAACTGGAGCTGTTTTCATTTTTCAGTTTGTATTGCAAATATTATTAAGTAGTCGAACTGTAATCTACAAAGAGGAAAGTTTGTTTTTACATAACACGAAAGGTGTGCGTATGATTACTTTTTCTTTTATTTTGTTTTGTTTTCATTTTGTTATAAAATTATATTTCAAATAAACTTTTTAATTTCAGTGAATGTCCAAACTATGACAAAATCGTACCCGTACTCTTAAAAGAAGGTGTGAAGGCTCTGCCAGATCATTGCCACATCACTCCTGGGGTGCCTCTGAAGCCCATGCTTGCTCAGCCAACGAAAGGAGTTCAAGAGGTTCTGCAGCGTTTTGAAGGCCTTAAATTTACATGTGAATGGAAATATGATGGAGAACGTGCACAGGTATTTACATTTTTTGTAAGAAAGAAAGAAAATATTTAATCAGCTATTGTAATAAGTAATTCATTTTCACTCTACCCTAAATATTCCTTAAAATGTGGTAGACAGGAACATGCCTTTTTTTATTTTCCTCCTTTAGTGCTTTAAATTGCAAATAAAATCAAACTGTAATTTAGCACTTTTGTTTGTTAGTTTTGTTTCATTTTCTTACCACAAACAGTTACAGTTATGTATTTAGTATCATACCAAGTGATTTTTTCATCAACACTAATTTAATGCCACAGCATAAACAGTAATGAGCCAGTTATGAGCCGAAACAGCCTTAAATACTCGAAACCGTGAACATACAATAATTCAGTAAAGATCATAACGCAGCTAGTAATTTATTACGAGCACAAGTTTCAACACTCCAGAAGAATCCACCGATTAAGTTCACAAGAAGTGTAAGAGACCAGTGTAGTTACAAGGCTCCAAAGTAAATGAGAGCACTATAGAATAGTGTCAAAAGTTTTTGCCAAGGGACGAGCTACAGCATATTGACACAACTAGGTCACTCGAATGTGGAATACCTGGGCATTGTCTCAAGTGGCAAATGTTTCCATTGGTTCAAGAGAATGGTTGAAATAATAGAAGTGTTTCTGCTTGAAAAGTTCATATGCAGCATTTGATCATACAGGATGAATAACAATTGAGAACCTCCTACAAGGGAGTTTGAAGAGGAGGAGGAGCTTTGGAGAAAAGGAGGGGGGTGGGGGGGGGTGGTGGTTCTTGAAAGTTGAATCAAGTAGTGTTGCTTTCCAGCCTATCCCAGTCTGATTTTTCTGTTATTCACTGTTGTTGTTGATAGAATTTGTCCTCAGGATGTCTACCTGCAATTTTTTCTTTGTTTTTATTATTATTTAGAAAATTCAAAATGGTGTAGAATTTTCTAAAGGGATAACTGCAGATACAGGCACATGTGCACACACAATAGTTGTGGAATATGTCACTGACGGGGTGTAAAATTAACTGCTCATAAACAGTGAGTGGACAAAGTTTTGATGACTGGCTTGACTTATTTATGCATTGCACAAAAATTCCATTCATTGATTGTTATAAGGACCCTGCATCTCTTGCCTTGGACTACTGGTTCTGAAGTCTTTCCCTATGTTCAGTGACAGCCAAAACTGCTGAGGACTACGGTTAGTATAGCACTTTAGTGCTTGAAGCTAATACGTAGCCTATTGTCATAGATTGTTGTTTCGGAATAAGAGGTAACGTCTGTTTATGCTGTCTATCCTAAGTTTTGATTGAATTAAGGTAAAGCAGGTGGTTTGTAAACAGCAGGCTTTGCTCCACTCTGTAGTTATAATCAGACAAAACCATCCTTTTCACCTTAGACATAACATAGGCAATTTACAGTGCAGCAACAAAATATTTAGGTTTGGCTTATTTAAAAAAGAGTTTAAAGGATAGGATGGTAAAAAATATTGGCAAATGGTTTTTCTTGGTGGGTACAACATGAACTGCATGACAACCAGTGCATTGCCTACGGTTAAAAAAATAGCTCTATGGTTAATAGGATGAAATTTTCAGGCACTGCAGACATTATATGTGGGGTCTGTTTAAAAAATTCCTGAACATTTGTAATTTTGCACCAGTGGTGTGTTAGAGCGAAATGCGGTTGGCATCTTTGCACATGCCTGTGTTTAATTTGTAATTGCCAGGAGTTTCATTGTTGTATTTCTGTAAGTTATTGTTCAGTGCTGTATTGAGTAGAATGTCATGTCGCACAGTTTGTGAATTCGAGGTGGCATAGTTACAGGAGCAACACGTCTGCATTAAATTTTGCATGAAACAAAAAGAACACATTTTCCAGGTCTCTGAACGCAGGAAGCATACAGTGATCAGTGATTAAGCCATACACGTGTTACAAATGGTTCAAACAGTTTTAAACTGACCCTCGTTCAGAATCTGCGTCATCTATCGATGATGAAATTGTACTTGCCAGTCTAAGAGTGGCTGTTCGAGAGATTGCAAGATGTAACATTTCAGTTGGATCATATCATGAAATACTCACACAGCATCTTGGAATGCATCATGTTGCCACCAAGTTCGTCCCACAGTGAGTTAAGCTCAGAAAGACATTCACCTCACAATCAGTGAAGAGCTTTGGGATCACACAAATGGGAACAAGATGTTCCTTAAGAGAATCGTAATTGGTAATGAGACATGGGTCTATGGTTCTGATATCGAGACAAAAGATTCAATCTCCACAATGGGGTGGGAAAGATTCTCCAAGACCAAATAAAAGCTCGTCAGGTCAGGTCAAAAGTCAAAGCGATGCTGATAGTTTTCTTTAGCTTTGAAGGATTAGTTCATCATGAATTTGTGCCACAGGGACAAACTGGTAACCAGTGGTACTATCGGTATGTGTTGCGAAGCCTGCAAGAAAATGTGAGAAGGAAACAACCTAAAATGTGGCTAGACAATTCATGGCTCTTCCTTCACAATTGACACACCCACACATTCATCCTTATTGCACAAAACTGAAATCACTGTGCTGCCTCATTCTCCATATCTGGCCCCTAGGTGTTTTTTTTTCTTCCCCCTCCAAAGTTGAAAACCCATTGAAAGGGCAAAGATTTGCAACAGTAGACGAGATAAGAGAAAATTCTCAGACCTCAGACGGCGCTTCATGCGATCCAGCAAGAATCGTACAAAGACTACTTCCGGAAGTGGGAACGGCGTTGGGGCCAAAACTTCCTGGCAGATTGAAACAATGTGCCAGAGGCTCAAAGTCGGGATCTTTGCCTTTTGCGGGCAGGTGCTCTACCACCTGAGCTACCTAAGCACGCCTCACACCCCATCCTCACAGCCTTGCTTTTGCCAGTATCACGTCTCCTATTTTCCAAACTTCACAGAAGCTCTCCTCTGAACATTCTGGGCGTTGGGACCGGTTATCAATTGTGGAGGAGAGTATTTCAAAAGCGACCATGCACAATAAGTAAAAGGTAAGCACAGAAAAATTTTGTGTACAAGTTCTGGAATTTTTTGAACAGACCTCATATGTTGTCTCTGGTAATGATCATGTAATGATATCACATTTCTGTGAAGATTAGGACAGCTGCTATGACAGAGGTGCTGGTTTACATTGTGATCGTAGTAGGTGCAAATTGTGGCGATTGACTAGTGTTTGTCGTGCGTAACTTCCACAGGGACAAAAGTTTTGAAGAGCATTGAATGAGACAAAGAGTTGGTTTGGTTAATACAGGTGTCATTTGATCTACAATGTTCTGCTCTCAGGACACACAAGATCGGAAGACTTGAAGACTGTTATATACGTACAAATCCCTGGAGACCGAAATATTTTTCCTTAAATTGGAGTTTTGTGTAGATCACACACACACACACACACACACATTATTTATTTTAAAACAAGAAAATCAGCAGAGTTATTTATTTTGTCCATCCAGCATACTGTAGTGGCGGAAGTTGTTGCTCCAGTTGGTTGATGTTTTGTTAGAAATGATTCATCTAGATTAAAAAAAGAAAAGTAGTTCCTGGCAGTATCAGTACCTCGCGCAGCAGCTGCGAAACTCAGTGCAGTGGCCTCCTCCTCCTCCTCCTCCTCCTCCTCCTCCTCCTCCCCCCCCCCTCTTATTTTTAGTCACCACCACCTACTACTACATAATGTTCGTTCACTAGCATTTCACACATCTCTCTCACATTCATCTTGGACTTGGAAGTCAGAATGTTGTCATCATGAGCAATAAAATCCAGGAATGTCACATTATCAGGGACATCTGTGATCCTTTTCCATCCTTGTTTAGGAGGAATATTGCCTTCAACAGCAACTGATCTACCATGACTGCCTTTGTGAAGCAGTTTAACATAGTCTGTTGTGTTACACAATTCCAGGTAATAACAAACAAATGCATAGCCTGCAGAATCTCAATACTTTATTCCTTTCAAGGAATGTAATTGAATTCAGGACAACTGCTACTTTGTATCTGGCTTTAACAAAATGTGTTAAAGGGTGTATACACCCCGGGAATTTTTTCATCTGGGAAATACCTGGGATTATTATAGGATTCTGGGAATTTTTTGCCACTTAAGTTTTATTTTAAATTTCCATGATTATTGCTGGCAAGAACTTATACTGTGACAACGCCCGTTACATCAGAATAATACTGCTGCAGTGAAACATAACTGAGAGAACAACAACAAAATAAAACTTCAGTTGCAAATAACAACAAATAACAGTGCACATAAAACCATTGTTGTTCACAAAGAAATATTGTTTATGGGATGAAAGTTGCTATGGAAATATCTCTGCAAGAATGCAAAAGGTATGATTAACAAAAACTCTGGACTCCAGATACCAGAATCACTTTTTGGTCAAAAGTACATTTGAAAAAGACCATGTTTACGTGGTCTTAATTAGTGTGAAAAGCATAGATGGTGTTGCAGTTTAACAACAACATAAAAATGTGAGTAAATAGAAAAAAAATTAAAAACATCTCTGCATGCCATACAGTGTACATGAGAGAAGCACCAGGCACTAAGCTAGTATATCTATAAACTGCTTATGACATTAAGCCAGGCTGGAGGCAGCTTATGAACTATGTAGTCCAGAACACCAAAAATAGGAAAATGCATAGGATTTTTTTCTCCGCAGATCCATGTGCCAGAAGAAGGAAAGCCCAGTATATACAGCCGCAACCAAGAAAACAACACAACGAAATATCCAGATGTTTTGTCCAGGTTACCAAAAATACTAAATGAAGGAGTTAAATCTTGCATATTAGACTGTGAAGCTGTTGCATGGGATCGAGAAAAAAAGCAGATTTTACCATTCCAGATTCTTAGTACTCGCAAGAGGAAAGTGAGTATATTTTGGTTGTTCAGTTCAACATAGTGTAAAATACTTCTTAGTTATTGCCCATGGGCAACTACGATATCTGATGACATGGAATATTTATAGTGAAGACATTGTATTGCTCATTCTTTAGTTTGACTATGTATTTCAGTTCAGTACATTTAGTGCACATTGAATCGTTTATCAGAGCAGTTCAGTTATGTATGTAAGCTGCATTCACTGTGATTCAAATTCTTTAGGGTTGTGTCTCAGTTCGTGGTATGTAAGACAGTTTCAGGGTTTAATGAGCTTCACATTAAATTGACACAAAAAATGATATATTCAAAATAGAGTACCTTCTGTATGGTGCCTTGTATATTCTGTGTAGACTTTTGACTAATTACATTGCAGTTCAGTACTTTACTCTCCCTCCCTCTCCCTCTCTCTCTCTCTCTCTCTCTCTCTCTCTCTCTCTCTCTCCTTTGCTGTTCCATGTACATCTTCAGCACTGGTGAAAAGTTAAATGACTGACATACCTTAGTAAATAACTAACAACTACATAGTTCCTTGTAAAATCAGCTGAGATTGTTTCTCAGTTACTGTGACCATAAGACCCAGGACGACTGTAGGATATGATAAGCCATTGTTGTTCTGTCAACGTCACTTTTTATTGAAGCATCATACATTAAGTAAACAAAACACATAAGATTATTTTGGTGCACCTGTCTTGCTGAGACAAGAGTTATGCAGTTCTTACCAAATGCAACATTGGAAAATCTGGGATGGAATAACAATATGAATTCAGATATGTTGTCACTCACCACACAACACATAGAGAAGAGATTTAAAGCAATGGACAGGCAATTTGAAAGTAGTGTGTTGAATAAACTATCAGACAAAGTCATTTGTCAGATGTAAAACCCCACACTTATATTTACATACACACACACAACACTCGTACCCAAGGCCACTATTGCCTTGGCCTTATTTTATACAACGGTTGGCTTTTAAATCTACTTTCAAATGTGCCTGTCTCCTCTATGTGGTGAGTAGTAATCTATCCTAGTTCATATTCTTATCAATCACAATGATATACTTTGGAAATAGTTCCTTTGTCTTTGCAAGATCTACCTGAATTACTGCTCAGTGTGCTTTGCAGGTGATGGTTCCAGATATTCAGTCACATCACTACCAGCAACTCAGGAAATGTTGAGGAAGATCTGAAATACTGAAAATGAAAATACAAGTTTACAGTCCCTTGGATTGCCTTTCTTTTAAGTTGTGATACAATCAAACCATTAAACCATAATGAATAATTTGTTTTCCCATTGAGGCTCTCCCAGCCATGTTGTATACTACATTACCACTGACTAAAATGTTAGCAAAACTCTTAAGTTACTCTGGTTTAGTGCAGTTGTGTCAACCTGCTCCCTATCGCACACTAGTGGGCAGCAGTCAGTCAGGATTTTAAAACCATCTTCATTGAGTTTTCATAAAAATATGACATAACATGTTTGGTAAATAATTATTGTTATGCACTTTAAGTTGTTGTAACTCCACTTTATAAATTTTTTGAAGTAAAGTTCATTTCCAACTTTATAAACCATAATTACTGTGGAGACATTGGGTGGTTTGAAAATTCGACTGCTAACAGAGATACAAAAGTGGGCAGTAGGTAAAAATGGTTGACAACTCCTGGTTTAGTGCAAGAACATAAACTTTGCATGTCCGCAATTCTGTTTTGTGGGGGTTCAAATAATGAGCTTGTAACAAAGCATCATTAAAACTTAAGTAAATGCAAGACCAAAAAATGTTCTATTTATTTCAATTCAAATGTTTTGTCATTATATACTCTCCAGTGCTCGTCAAAAACTGTTCATTAATTTCGGCCCTGTTGTTGCAGATAGTGAGGGCTGAGATTATTTTAAAATTTGACTGTGTCTACCATCTTCCCCAGTAGAACATTTATAACTATTTCTTGCTTGATGTCAATTATTACATAGTGTGTTTCTTTTAGGTTAAATTATTCATTATCAAGGAAGTAGGGCATGGAATGTTTATTTATTTATTTATTTTTCCCCCAAACCAGGATGCAACAGAATCTGAAATCAAAGTACAAGTGTGTTTGTTTATGTTCGATCTACTGTACTTAAATGGAGAAGCCCTTGTACGGAAACCTCTTTCAGAAAGACGTAAGCTTTTGAAAGACAGTATGAAGGAGGTTGAGGGTGAGTTCCTCTTTGCCACAAATCTGGATACCACAAAAATGGAAGAGGTGGAAGTGTTTTTGGAAGAATCTGTGAAGGGTATTTTAATTTGCTTACCTAGTTCTGGTAGTTGTTACTATATGCATAGTTGCGAAAATACAAGCAGCTGGAGAGACAGCTGCTTAGTAGCTTTCCCTATGTAAAAATGTGTGTCCATCTCATTTTTCAGGAAATTGTGAAGGACTTATGGTAAAAACATTAGATGAAGAGGCCACATATGAAATTGCAAAGCGATCAAGGAACTGGCTAAAATTGAAGAAGGATTATCTTGAAGGTGTGGGAGACACTTTGGATGTAGTTGTCATAGGTGGTTACCTTGGGCGGGGTAAGAGAACTGGGACTTACGGTGGTTTTTTGCTGGCGTGTTATGACAAAGAAAATGAAGAATACCAGAGTATTTGTAAGGTATGTTTCATATATAAATAGTTATTTTTTTATTTTAGCCACATATATTTGTTGTCAATGTATGCTTGATATGGATAATTTTCATTTCTTCTTTACAGATTGGAACTGGTTTCAGTGAAGAAGATCTACAGAAGCACACAGAATTCTTCAAACAACATGTAATAGATAAGCCACGCCCATATTACAGATATGACAGTAGCCATGAACCTGACCATTGGTTTGATGCATCTCAGGTGTGGGAAATTAAATGTGCAGATCTTTCCCTTTCCCCAGCACATAGAGCTGCTTTAGGCATTGTAAGTAATATGATGGTTAAATCAAAATTTTATGTTTAAGTGGACAAAATGTAAAATGTGGATTATACTAAAAAATGCTCATGGATTGTAAGAAAGATGGTGTGCTCTTAAAATAATTGGAGTATACTTTTGGTTGGAAGAGTAAGTATTTAATTCGATAAAAGTTGGGAACATGATATTTTATGGTTAACTAAATGCTTTGAGTCATCACTGTCTGCAGTTCGCAACCCATAGCTGTGTCTGCTTGAAACAAGCCTCTCCAGCTCCTCCTCTCCTCCCATCTCATTTCCCTCTACACCATGTGTCATTCTTATCTTTTATTCACATATTTCTTCACTCTTAATGTTCCACCTGTCTCTCGGTCTTCCTCTAGTTCTCTTGCCTCCTATTGTCATTTCATGAGACTGTCTTGGTATTGTGTCAACTCCCATTCTTTTAGAGGGTGTATACGACCTGGGAGATCCGGGAAAAACCCGGGAATTTTTTCATCAGGGAGAAAACGGAAAAACCCGGGAATGGTTTAGAATTGCGGGAATTTTTCATTGTTTTAGTTTTCAGTTACATTTTTGTTATTTTGACTGGTAAGAACCAATACTTTAACAAAGGATATTATTATATTCCACTACTGCAGAATAATACTGCAGCAACAAAACATGAATGGGAGAAAAAAAAAAAAAAAAAACGAAAATAAAACTTAAGGTCAAAGGAAATGCGCCGTATACAACAACAAAACAGTGCTCATACAAGCGTCTGCCAACAGTTAAGTGTGTCAAAGGCTTTAGGAACACTATGCAATGCTTTATAGCAACAAGTTGCCTCCGTTGAGCATGACGTGACAATTGTTTAAATTAGATTCGTTAGAGCAGTTGCGGGCGGGCTATTGCGCATGCGCAGTTGAGTCGCGTATGAGTAGTACCTCCTCCCGCTTCTGGTTACGGAAGTGTGGCTGGGCGCCACTACTTAATATTGCCCCTGTTCGGAAATATCGTAGACCCGGGGCTGATGCACAGAGCAGTCCGAGTTGTTGTGGGGAGGTGGGTTGTCTCCACGTGACCTGTATTACGTTCAGTGATTTTGTTGTTTCCTCTTCGTTTATTGCTCTCACGTTAAATGATAACAAAACAGATTTTTGTGGCCGGAAGCTATCAAATGAATTCAAATACGTTCGCATAATTACAGCAAGCTAAAATATGTTAATAGTTTCAGATTTTATTTCCACCTTTGACAGTCAAGCATTAATCGCCTTACAGAACAATGATGTTATTTTTGCCGGTTTGCTAAAGAAATTTGGCTTTTATTAATCCTTTCTACGGAGGCAGTCAATTTATTTGAAACGAAGTGTTTAATTTCACACTATTGGCTAGTTTAAACTGTTCGTTGCATTTCAAGTGCACATACGGCATTATCCTTTAATAAAGAACCAAACATGAGTACTGGTACTCCAAGAAAATTTACATACGGATCTGCATTTTAGTATGGTTCACGAAATCATGACGCTCTTGAAGTATCCTTTGATGTCTTGTTTCTTTTTATGACATAATGTAAGATCTTTTAATGTTTCGAACATATGGGCTTCCTGCGTCATCGTAGCTGCGCAAGTGCGGTGACTCCAGTTGTCTGGCGCTTTCTTGCAACTGCTGAAACGAACCTATTTCTTGCAGGTCACGGGAAAATTATTGCAAATGGTGGTTCGAAAAGCATTACATTAAAAGCAGATTTCCTTTTACTCAAGATGAACTATGTGCGAGAATGTACGATGAATTTTTTAAATCACAAAGCGTTTGACTCTCATTTAAAAATCAACTCTTTGAGGATGACCATTTAGAAGAATTTTGAGCCCAGAGGATGAGACATTTGCGTCGTTATTAAAATTTTACTGGCACATTTGTATGATGTATCTTAAAGTGTAACACGCTCAAAAAAGATCAACATTATACGTGGAACCTTAGCTTCTCTCCCAACTTATTAATCTTCGAGACCAATATTATATGTGAATGCTATGTATATTAATTTAAGCCATTAACTTGTCTTATTTGTGTATTCGCGCTACTTAAGAGTGATCTTGCTATTGGCTGAATACATCACGCGTCCTATCGATGTCATCAGCTGGCGAGATCACGTGAATGAGCTATGACGCCTACAAAAGCGCATCGCAATCTTGATTTCAATGCTTCAGAAAGTGACATGCGTTGTTTGGTGGAATTCAAATTTATACCTTCGTAATACGAAAATATGCAGTGTACATGTTGCTGCACATCAAAGGTCTTTCAAAGCGTGTTTTTCCCCCTGAGTTTCGTTTTCTAAAGTGCCGGGAAATTCTACGTTGCTATATAAAACCATAAACATTCAAAGGATTGATGTCTTTTACAGTGCCGAGGAAGAGTATACTGTCACTTAACACGGAAAGAGGGTATTTTCACCTGGGAGGAAGTGTATTTTTAACCGGGAAATCTGGGAAAAATCCGGGAATTTTTTTTTCCTTGTCCACGTATACACCCTGTTTTACCATGTCCATGTTACTTTAATTTTCTCTTTCCTATTTTTCCTTACATGAGCTTCTCTTTCACTATTGTCACTGTCTCACTCCTTACTATATCCATTCTACTTACTCCTACCCTGCATTGCTGAAATTTCATGTTGCAACTTGTATCCCCCTCACCTATGTTTTCTTCATTACCAACATTTTTTAGGCACACGGGGTTACTAGGACATAATGTGCTTGGTATAACATTTGTTTGCATTGTGGTGGTACATCCTTGCTCTACATAGGCTTCTTACACTCTGCAGGAATCCACGTGCTTGCTTTCCTCTTTCACCAATCTCCTTATCATTCCACTTGCTGTCTTTCATCACACATAAGTGCCTGCCTGTGATTCATTGGTAGTGGTAGAAGTAATTACGTACAGCAACAGTAACACCATCAGCTGCCATGTATTAGTTTTATTTAATTGCAACAATTTTCCGTGATACAAACTTCTGGCTTCAGGTTCCTCTGCAAGACAGGGTAACCACGTTTCAAATGGACATCATCACTATATCTCGAATAAAATGAACAGAAACAGTTGGCATGTGCATACCTTACCCTATATGGTGTGTCTGGTTACAATTAAAAAATAGTAGTCTGCAGGGTCTATTGTTGTTACACATAAATAAAACAGCTGCTGTCCCATTATCCATTAGGAGATGGATGTATGGAAATTAGCAGTAATTTGTTTGTGGCGGTATACTTACTAAGAAGGCAAGATGAAAATTATTAATTTGTAGTCAAAAGATTACGTTTGGAGGGTCATCTGCCATTTAGTGTGATTACTCTCACTTAATTTCTTTATATCGTGCTCCAGATGAACGCTGGGATGCTTCCTTTTGGGATGGTTATGACTGTTACTTTACATAAATCTGTCAATAATGGATTCCATTTCATGTGATTCAACTTTAGCAGAATCTACGTACATGTAAGAAAATAGCATCCCAAAATTTAGTTCTGATAGAATGGAGCTTTCAACAGTGCTTAATTTGTATAAATTGTCAGGATAGTCTACAAAAATATGCCACCATGAGTTTGCCATTATGAGAAAAAATTGACAACATTAGCAGGAGAGCTTCTGTAAAGTTTGGAAGGTAGGAGACGAGATACTGGCAGAAGTAAAGCTGTGAGGACCGGGCGAGAGTCGTGCTTCGGTAGCTCAGATGGTAGAGCACTTGCCCGCGAAAGGCAAAGGTCCCGAGTTCGAGTCTCGGTCGGGCACACAGTTTTAATCTGCCAGGAAGTTTCAGCATTTTTTTTGTTCGTACATTTTTAGTCTCCAGCTAACAGCATTTTTCTTGCAGGTTGATCCAGAAAAGGGAGTGTCATTACGTTTTCCCAGGTTCCTTAGGGTTCGAGAAGACAAATCAGTGGAGGAGGCCACCAGTGCATCACAGGTAGTGTCTTTATTTTTCCTCGTGTGATCATATGCTCATTGTCAATTTTCAATGAAAATCTAATCCTAATGCTTTATCTGTGTCATCAGGTTGCCGAGATGTACAGAAATCAAGACCAAGTAAAAAATCAGGGAGGATCTACAAAACCAAATGAGGAAGACTTTTACTAGTGAAACCATTTCTAAACAGATTTTATAATATTGTTTGTATTATTGTATGAAAAGTACCTGTTGTGTGAGACATTTCTTTATTTTTATAGTTTACATTACTGTTTTATAATACAAAAAAAATCCCTCACTTGTAAATGACAAGTTATGCAAAAGTTCAACTTTCCTATTTTAACCACATTTTGTATAAGAATTTTAAGAAACTACATTTTTTTAGAAAATGAAAATATTATGTGGACACACTCATTGATACTTTCATATATATTGTTTCTATGATGTTGCTGTTGTTTCCACCCCCCCTCCCCCCATTGTAGCAACCTATTGTCATCCATGAGAATACAGAAATACAGAGGAGGAAGAAGAAATATTGATGTCGCTGGTTGAGAGTGGGTCAGGAATAGAACTCACAAATAAACTTGAATATAAATTCTCCATCACATGCCTGAACCTGTTAACAGTGGCGGTCTTGAGTTCATGAGTTCACTACCATCTTGAAACTGCAATTTTGTTCTGAGCTTACAACATCTACATATAAGCTAACAACCCCTTACTTTTTGAATATGCGCAATATAACTTAAGGTTACAAGTTATGTAACTTTCATACAAATTGAATGTCATTGAGAATACCATTCCCAGGTTGATCAATTTCATTAAAATTTGTGTACAGTTGAAAGCTGTCAATCTGCTGGAAGCTGCTGCAGTATGCTGTTTTGAATAATTGCGAATACTGTTCCTATAGATAGAACATAGTGGAAGTGTGCTACTACATAATATGTATCAGACTTTTTAGGATACCCAGATTATCCATAGTACTGCCCATTATACTGCTGCTACTACTACTGCCAATGAAAGTGACTAATCCATTTGATTGTGAATGTCTTGTTGGTGGCAGGAGTAGATAACACTGTTTAAAACAAAAGCAGTGTAAGCGGACAGTCCAGAGTACTACTCTCCCATCCTTCTTACCAACAAGTATGAAGTGCTACTTGAACTGAGCCTGTCGAACTTGTTACTCACGTTGGAAGGCTGTAAACATCCCATATCTGTTTAAAGCAGGTGCAGAAGAGGGCTCCGACATGCCTTAGAGAAATGTCAGTAAGAGATGGGAAGAAGATAGTATCTTCAAGATACTTGTAATCACACTGCATATGCCTAAAGGAATCATTCAGTTTTTTTAAATAACTGTACTTGTAGCAGTGCCTCAGCTCATACTTGTCCCCCCCCCCCCCTCTCCCAGAAGGGTCGGAGAAGATGGGAAAAATCAGCCTTACTTGTCATATTTCAGTGAAACTCACAATATTTGTATTATTCATAGAACTGGATGGTGATTCTATAGCAACACACACCCGTAGACTTGCAGAACAGGGTAGAAAGTTGCAGAGATAGGTACCTTATCCAGTTTTTTGCAGGAACTTGCAAGCTAATGAATTTCCCTTTTGACCATAATTTATCACACATCTCCAGAGCTGATAACTCTTTCTTGCCACTGTAAAAGTTTGTGGGTGATACCCTTGTACAAAAAGAGTGTAATTGATCCTTGTAATTATGGTCTTGGAAATGGGTTCTGAAAATATTATTCACAGTTGCACAGAATACAAAGAGTTGTGCTGAATAATTCAAACGATGTTGGGAAGGTAGAAAATTTGAGTGACTAGGGAGAAATTGCAAAGGGCATCCCAAAGAGTTCAATTTTGGGTTCACTCCTATTCCTTAAATAGGTGAGTGACCTTCCACCTGACATTCAACAAACAGAAGGTGTACTTTATGCAGATGATACCAGTGTTTTAATAAATCCCATCAGAGAGAAAGCAACAGAAGAGATTGTTAATGATGTTTTTCAAAGAATTTAAGTTGTTCTCTGAAAATGGGCTCCCTTAATTTTGAGAAAATACACAATATTCAATTTTGTACAATAAATAAGTCACACCACCAACTGGTGTAGCACTTGAACAAGAGTCATCAAGTAGGGTGCAATGATCCAAACTTCTGGATGTACATGTTGATGAAAACTTGAACTGGTAGAAGCATATTACTGAGCTTGTCAAACAATAAGTTCAGCTACTTTTGCTCTTCGTATAGCTGCTAGTCTTGGAAACAAATAAATCAACTTTCAGAAATATGTTGCATATTTTCATTGAGTAATGTCTTACGGAATTATTTTCTGGGAACCTATTTATTAGAAAGAACATACTGATTGAAAAAAAAACAAATAGTAAGAATATTATGTGTTCACCCATGGTGGTCATGAAAGTACCACTTCAAGGAGTGAGGCATTTTAACAGCACAGTCACAATACATATATTAATGAAATTCGTCATAAATAATCCCTCAAAATTTGAGAAGAATAATAATGATGTCATCTACAGCTCTAGAGGCAAAAATGGCCTTTACTATCCATTATTAAGTCAGTCAGCGGCTCAGAAAGGATTTCAGTAGGCAGGAACAAAAAATTATTGTTATTAGCCCATACCGATAACATGTCCGGCAGATAACAAGGCAAGTTTCGAAACTAGTCGAAAGTCATTTCTCATAGACAACTCCTTTTGTCCCATGGATAAATTTCTGTTTTGAAATTGATAGCCTGTATTTAAAAAAATTGTTATTTAGTGTGTATTTGGATGAGTAGCACTAAAAAATATTTTCGTTAATGTTAACAGTAAACACACACACACACAGATATATATAAAAACAGTCTATCTCCGTAGCTGAATTGACATTGTGGCTGCCCCCCACCCAGGGTCCCAGATTCAGTTGCTGACGGT
This sequence comes from Schistocerca nitens, assembly GCF_023898315.1. Classification (NCBI taxonomy): domain Eukaryota; kingdom Metazoa; phylum Arthropoda; class Insecta; order Orthoptera; family Acrididae; genus Schistocerca; species Schistocerca nitens. The sequence continues at coordinate 817,518,787 of NC_064614.1, forward strand.
CTAAGATTTTATCTGCTCAGGGGCTGGGAGTTGTGTTGTCCTCATCATCACTTTTGCGCAGGTCCGCAAATTGGCATCAAATAAAATGATTTATACTAGTCAGCCGAACAACTCCAGATGGTGTCTCCCACCCAATAATGCCATACGAACATTTCGTTTCATCCTGTAAACTGAATCGTTCCACATCATTTCAATAAAATATCATTCAAATTATCCGCTGGACATCTAACAAGTTAACTTCTCGTAATAACCTAACTTATCATATTAATAAACTAATGCATTCAGTGGTTGTAAGACTCTTGCCCCTGCAGGTCCGGGGCTAGCTGTAGGGTTTGACATCCATTTTTCAAAATTTTCCCGAAGAGTGGGCCAGTTGGGAAGGGCACATTAAATGATGCATTGTGTCCATCGTGCATTGAGATCTTAAGGCCACTTTCTCATTGTCGCATTGCAGTCCTGCCCATTCTCCATCTCTTGGGTGGGTACACCTTCCTGGTTATGTTTTCCACCATGCACTATGCAGTGTCATTTTTGTGCCAACGATCATGGGCTTCTTTGTACCTCCTATCCAGCATGGTAGCCAGTCCACTGTGGTGGGCCCGCCATGTACCCTATTGGTTGTTGCACCCTGACTACACAGGGATTGCTCTGCTGATGCCTGCGCTGCTAACTCCCCGCGTATGCAAAGGAGTGGATGCCCGTTACCATGGGGCATCGGGACTCCCGGCAATGGCCATCCTGCCAAGTGGACTTCGCTGTGGCTGGGTGGCGCCCTTGGGGAGGGCCCTGGTCAGAGTGGGTGGCATCAGGGCAGATAACACGCCAGAAGCGTAGTACTCTGGTGGTTGGCTGCCAGCAGACTCTAAGTGGGCGAAGTCTAACTTTAATGCTAAGACATATGACCCCAAGTCGTTCCCCTCCCTGGCCACACCATGGGAGGAATGCCAGGCTAAGGATGGCAGTGAAGTTTATTTGACCGGGCACCTCATATGTACAAGAGCTGATGGGGAGTCTTTCATGTCCACAAAGCGTCAGTTTTTTGTGGAGCATTTGGAGGACTAGTTTGGGTAGGTGGAGGGCTTGTCCAAAATGCGCTCTGGGTCAGTTTTGATAAAAACCGCATCCTCTGCCCAGCCTCTGGCATTACTCGTTTGTGGCAAGTTGGGGGATGTTTCTGTTACCATCACGCCTCATAAGAGCTTAAATATGGTCCAGAGTATTATATTCCACAGGGACCTTCTTTTGCAGTCTGATGACAAGCTGCGTGCCAATTTAGAGTGGCGAGGTGTTCATTTTGTGCGGCACATCCATCGGGGTTCGAGGGATAACCAAGTTGCCACCAGTGCCTTCATCTTGGCCTTCAAGGGTGACACATTGCCCGAGAAGGACAAGGTGATGGTCTACCGCTGTGACGTCAAGCCGTATATCCTTCACCCGATGTGGTGCTGGAAGTTTGGCCGTATGTCTTCCTGCTGTACATCCAGCTCCACCTGTCGAGATTGTGGACGTCTGTTGCATCCCAATACTTGTACCCCGCCTCCCGTCTGTGTCAACTGCAGAGAGCATCATTCACCTTGCTCACCAGACTGCAGGATTTTACAGAAAGAGAGGAAAATCATGTAATGTAAGACCCTGGACTGACACCTACCTTGAGGCTAAGAGGAAATTTGAGCGTCTACATCCTGTGGCTATATGACCACCTCATGCGCTGCTGCTATGAGAACAGTTGTAGCCCCATCCGTTCTGCGAATTCCGCTTGGCTCTCCGAGCTGGAAGACGACACCTGCCCCTTGATGGTGAGGGGCACTTCCCTCCCTGTTGATCCAACACAACCTGCCTCGGGAGCACTGCCCCCCTAATCATCAGGGAGACCAGGCCTCTCTTCTCAGCCAGAAAAGCATAAGTACTTTTCAGCACCTCTCGCTAGGAAGGGGTCCCTTGGGTCACTCCCTTCTCAGGTTTCCGTTCCACTAGTGGGAAAGATGACTCCTGCCAGTGGCTGAAGTGCCCAAAAGTAGCTGGTTGTAGGGCTTCACAATCACCCTCAGTCCCGGAGACTGCATCAGTCAAGCCCTCCCAGCCAGAGAAACCCAAGGAGCAGGAGAAAACCAAAAAGAATAATCCCAAGACCAAGGGACTTGCAGTGGCACCCATACCACCGCTACCTACAAGCTTCGCTTCTGAGGATTAGGTGGAGATTCTGGCGTCCGCTGAGGACCGAGATCTCGCCTGACCCTCAGACACCATGGATACAGACTGCTCAGGAAATAAATCGGTGGCAGCAGGTGACCCTGAGATATAAACTGCCTCGTTAAAGGTTCCATGCCTCACGATCACGTTGTTCTCCAGTGGAATTGCGGCAGTTTTTTCCACCGCCTTGCTGAGCTTCAGCTAATGTCAAGCTTTACACCTGCTTTCTGCGTTGCTCTCCAAGAAACCTAGTTCCTGGCAATGCGGAACCCTGCCCTCCGCGGCTATAAGGGATGATATAGGAACCGTAGCGACTATAATCGAGTGTTGAAACATTACTGTCTCAGTTCGACCTCTGCCTCTTAAATACTGGGGCCGCTACACATTTCAGTGTGACTTGAGGTAGTTACTCAGTCATTGATTTATCAATTTAAAGCACATAACTTCTCCCATATATCCACTGGAGAGCACATGATGACCTGTGTTGTAGTGACCACTTCCCCATCTTCGCATCGAGCCCACGGACGACTGCCCAGATGGGCTTTAAACAAGGCGGACTGCGAAACTTTCACCTCTGCGGTCACCATTGACTCTGCCCCACATAGTAACATCGATGTGATGCTTGAGCAGGTGACTACCACAATCGTTTTTGCAGCAGAAAACGTGATCCCTTGCTCCTTAGGGTGCCCCTGGTGAAAGACAGTCCCTTGGTGGTCGCTGGAAGTTGCTGAGGCAATTACAGAGTGTCGGTGAGCTGTACAGCGACACCCTTCCCTAGAGCATCTGATAGCCTTTAAGCAGCTCCGTGCCCGTGTATGCCAGCTTATAAAACGACAAAAACAGGAGTGTTGGGAGAGGTACATGTCGACCATTGGGTGCCATACATCACCTTCCCAAGTCTGGACGAAGATCAGACGTCTTTTTGGGTACCGGACCCCAACAGGTGTCACTGGCATTACCATCAATGGCGTGCTATGTACCGATGCAAACGCGATTGCCGAGCACTTTGCTGGAGCTTCTGCGTCAAACCCTATAACGCCACATTTGCAGAGTGGGAGCTCCTCAGCGAACTTGCACATTGCCGCAACACAGCTCCTGGGCCTGATTCAGGGTGTATACGACCCGGGAGATTCGGGAAAAACCCGGGATATTTTTAGAATTCCGGGAATTTTTCATTGTTTGAGTTTTCAGTTAAATTTTTGTAATTGTGACTGGTAAGAACCGATACTCTAACAAAGGATATTACTGTATCCCGCTACTGCAGAATAATACTTCAACAATAAAACATAAACGAGAGAAAAAGACGAAACTAACTTAAATTGCAAAGGAAATGCGCCGTTAACAACAGCGACACACAGTGCTCACGCAAGTGTCTGCCAACAGCAAAAGGTGTCAAAGGCTTTAGGAAGACTATGCAATGCTTCATAACAACAAATTGCCTCCGATGAGCGTGAAGTCACAACTGTTTACATTCGATTTGTTTTAGCAGTTACGCGCGGGCTCATGCGCATGCGCAGTTGAGTCACGTTTGAGTAGTAGATTCTGCCGCTTCTGGCTACAGGAATGTGGCTGTTGGCTGTGCAAGCAGTCGCAGCTAGATGCTACCGGGGGAAGGGGGCGCCAAATTCATATTATTGAGGAAAAAAAACTTTCCACAAAGCGCCTAGCATCCATCGCACGTTTATCTCACCGAGCGAGGTGGCGCAGAGATTAGCACACTGGACTCGCATTCGGGAGGACGACGGTTCAATCCCGTCTCCGGCCATCCTGATTTAGGTTTTCCGTGATTCCCCTAAATCGCTACGGGCAAATGCCGGGATGATTCCTTTAAAAGGGCACGGCCGATTTCCTTTCCCATCCTTTCCTCACCCGAGCTAGCGCTCCGTCTTTAATGAACTCGTTGTCGACGGGACGTTAAACACTAATCTCCTCCTCCTCCACGTTTATCTATCGATTATTCATATGATTTTGAAACGCTTCCCAGTTGGTTTTTGAATACATTTCAAGTTGATTTCTGAATGAATCATAAGTTGACTTTTGAATGCATGCGTAGTGTACGTGATGTCTCTGTCAGGAGAATTCTAGAAATAAACTTTCCGCAGACAAAAGGGGGCGGGGCAATACGAGCTGAGGGAGTAAAGCCGAACGGATGAATGCCAATCGCTGTCTGAATATGTGGTTGAATGGGTTTGCGAAATCCGTAGATTCAGACTACCAGAATGGAAATAAGCGACTAACAGGTGAGAAAGATTACGTATTATCTTCTCGGTGTATCCAAGAAAATTAAATTTTGACAGAAAATTTTTGGCCAGATCGCTACACTAGGAAGGACCAGTTGTACAGTCCCCGGCTAGCAGACGCATAAGTTCTATTCTGGAAGTAGCGCGGAAAACGTGTTGTTCGAACACGTAATAACGCCTAACCGCGAGATAACTAAACCTGTGATTCTGACCGGGTTAGTGAAGTTAACCGGCGAACAAATTTTGACAATGGCAGCAATAGCTACAGAATTGGTGATGACAAGATTGTTAGAACGAGAAAGGAGAAGAAACGGGGACATTACACAAATTATGGAAGAATAAGACGATTCCAAATTTATATAAAAATTTCGTATTACTACTTTTCGATCTCATGGTTGAGAAGCTGGTGCATATGAATGAAAGGTGAAACTATTTCCTAACAGAGCTTTTTGCTTGTAGTAGGCCTAATAGGCATTTGATATTGGTATTTCGTGAATTATATTCTGTCGTGTTATAAAAGTGACCATTTGTGCCAAAACAGTGTAGTTTATTTGGTGTGTGTGTGTGTGTGTGTGTGTGTGTGTGTGTGTGTGTGTGTTACAAAATTGCTGTAATATTAGAAAGGCTTACTTTGTTTTATCTAGCAGACAGTGACAAAATAGATGTAATCCGATCGACAAACCACACCAGTCTTGGGTATTATTTGTATTAACAGATTTTCAGTACTAGATAACGACATTCCGATTTTTCATGTAGCAAAACGTTTGGCGAACTTTGATGAGGTAATAGATTCTTTCACAGAAAGGAAAGCACGCCATGTAAATCTGTACCAAGGTTAGAGAGAAAAAAATGCTAGGAGCTAAGGTTTGAGGAAATGTGTAATTTCTTTCTTATCTCTTGTCAGTATTGGTTTTATATAGCCTATATTTAATTTTGTGTCACACAAGACTGCAAGTTATTAACTAATAGGCAATAAAGAGTTCAGATTTTCTGAAGAGTTCTTGTACTCTCGATTACAAATAATCCCATCCGCTATTAATTGCGAGATTTTTTTTTAAATAGGGGCAGGCTGTCAAATCGGCCGACTGGAGCAGGAGAGACACCACAGGACATTTCAATTTCCACTCGCCTGAATATAGTTTGGATGTGCGGTAGAAAAATGCTTTATGAAGAGGCGTGGCACTGCACTTTGGCATACTTAAGACCAAATAATATGTCTTACATTTCCTCGAACACACATGTTTTGTGTTTCAGACCTTTCAGAAAGATGTGCGCTACAAGATGAACATATTTTGAAAATTCAATATTTTTGGTATTGACTCGGTTCGCAAATGCCGTAGATCCGGGGGCTGATGGCCAGACCAGTCTGCGTTATAGTGGGTAGTCTCCACATGACCCGTGTTCACATTTAGTGAATTTGCTGTTTCCCCTTTGTTTACTCCACGTCAAATGAAAACAAAACGGATATCTGTGGCCGAGAGCTATCAAGTGAATTAAAACACATTCACATAATTACGGAAGGCTAAAATATGTCATTACTTTCAGATTTTATTTCCGCCATTCTGACTGTGAAGCATTAATCGCCTTGCGGAACAATGAAGTTATTTTTGTCTGTTTGCTAAAGAAATTTGACTTTTATTAACCTTTTCCGTAGATGCAGTCAGTTTATTCGAAACGAAATGTTTAATTCCACACTACTGGCTAGTTTCAACTGTTCGCTTCATTTCAAGTGCACGTTTTCATCTTCTAGCACCTATGGCATTATGTCATAATAAAGAACCAAAAATTATATAATACAGTATTGGTGCTCCAAGAAAATTTACATCCCGAAAACCATACTGAAAAGCCTAATATCAGGCCGAGGTCTACTTAATTGGGAATCCGGACATAAGAATGAGCACTTCAAGTATGCACTTTAAATGTGCACATTTTAATATTGTTCACGAAATTCCGATGCTCTTGCAGTATCCTCTGATGTCTTGTTTCTTTTATGACTTAATGTATGATCTTTCAATGTTTTACACGTACTTACATACGGGCTTCCTACGTCATGGTAGCTACCCAAGCGCGGTGTCGCCTGTTATTTGCGCTTTCTGGCAACTGCTGAAACGAACCTATATCTAACAGGTCGCGGGAAAATATTGCGAATAGTGGTTTGAAAAGCGTTACTTTCAAAGTAAATATCGTTTTACGTATGTTGAACTAAGTGCAAGAATGTACCATTAATTTATTAAATCACAGAGCGTTTGACTCTCATTTAAAAATCAACTCTTTGATGACGCGCCATTTAGAAGAATTTCGAACCCTGAAGATCAGACATTTATGTCATTATTAAAAGTTTTACTGGCACATTTGTGTGATATATCTTAAAGTGTAACACGCGCAAAAAATATCAACAGGAAAATATGCGAAAGCATAGCTTCTCTTGCAGCTTGAGAACAATATTATATGTGAAAACTTAACTTTCCTTGCAGTAACACTATGTATATTAATGTAAACTATTAACTTTTCGTGTTTGTATGTTCGTGCTACTTAACAGCGATGTTGCTGCTGGCTGACTACATAACGTGTCCTATGCTCTGAATATCCGCTGTCACCGGCTGGCGAGATCACGTGACATGAGCTACGAACGGCCTACAAAAGCGCATCGAAATCTCGATTTCAATGATTCGGAAAGTAACATGCGGTGTTTGGTGGAATTCCAGTGTCTACTTTCGTAATACGAAAATACGCAGCGTACATGTTGCTGCACATCGAAGATGTTTCCAAACCGTGTCTTTTTCCCTGAGTTTCGTTTTCTAAAGTGCCGGGAAATTGAACACCCGTGTATAAAACCATAACCATTGAAAGGATTGATAAGGGAAAATATACTGTCACCAGGGAGAAAGTGTATTTTTAACCGGGAAATCCGGGAATTTTTTTTCCTTGTCCACGTATACACCCTGTGATTGGATCCACAGTCAGATGATTAAACATCTCATCTGACTACAAGCACCATCTCCTCATCATCTTCAACCAGGTGGTGTCTTTCCATCGCAATGGCAGGAGAGCACCATCGTTCCGATGCTGAAACCTGCTTGATATGGATAGCAATCGGCCCATCAGCCTCACCAATGTTGTTTGTAAGGTGCTGGAACGTATGGTGTGTTGGCGGTTGTGTTCGGTCCTGGAGCCCTGTGGCCTATGGCACCATGTCAGCGCGGCTTCTGTCAGGGTCGCTCTACCACTGGTAATCTCGTGTCCCTCGAGTCTGCCATTCGAACAGCCTTTTCCAGACGCCAACACCTTGTTGCCGTCTTTTTTGATCTACGCAAAGCATGTGACACCACTTGGTGACATCGTATCCTTGCCACCTTATACGGGTGGGGTCTCTGAGGCCCGCTCCCGATTTTTATCCAGAATTTCCTGTCACTCCGTACTGTCTGTGTCCAAGTGTGCCTCCCATCGTTCACCCCACATCCAGCAGAATGGGGTCCTGCAGGCCTCTGTATTGAGTGTATCACTATTTTTAGTGGCCATTAACGGTCTAGCGGCAGCTGTAGGGCCATCCATCTCACCCTCTCTATGTGCAGACGACTTCTGCATTTTGTACTGCTCCACCAGTACTGGTGTTGATGAGTGGTGCCTGCAGGGAGCCATCCGCAAGGCACAGTCATGGGCTCTTGCCCACGGCTTCCAGTTTTCGGCCGCTAAGTCGTGTGTCGTGCACTTCTGTCGGTGTCGTACTGTTCTTCCGAAACTGAACTTTACCTTCATGACGATCCACTCACTGTAGTGAAGACATACCGATTCTTAGGACTGGTTTTCGACACCCGATTGACTTGGCTTCCCCACCTCTGTCAGCTTAAGTGCTGGCAGCACCTCAATGCTCTCTGTTGCCTGAGCAACACCAACTGGGGTGCAACACTACAAAGCCCTTATTCAATCCCACCTTGACTATGGGAGTGTGTTTTATGGTTCGACGGCACCCTCAGCATTGCATGTACTTGACCCAGTGCACCATTGTGGCATTCACCTAGTGACGGGAGCTTTTAGAATGAATCCGGTGATGAGTGTCCTGATGGACGCCGGAGTCCTTCCATTGCAGATCTGACATGCACAACTGCTCGCTATTTATGTTGCACACATTCGTAGTTCTCCTGAGCATCTGAATTACTGTCTCCTTTTTCCACCCGCAGCAGTTCATCTCTCGCATCGGCAGCCCAGGTCAGGGCTAATGATTGCGGTTCGCATGCAATCCCTTCTGTCTGAACTGGAGTCCTTCCCTTCACCACTTCCCATCCAGGTCCGTCCGCATACACCTCCATGGTGTACACCTAGGCCGCAGATTCATCTGGACCTTTCACATTAACCTAAGGACTCAGTTACTCCTGCTGCTCTCCGCTGTCACTTCCTCTCGATTCTTGATGTGTTTCGGGGCTCTAAAGTGGTTTACACAGACGGCTTGATGGCTGATGTTCCTTGCCCAATGGCTGCAGTGTATTCACTGCAGAGCTGGTTGCCATGTCTCATGCACTTCACTATATCCGTTCATGCCCTGGGGAATCGTTTCTTCTGTGTACTGACTCCTACAAGCTATCGACCAATGCTACCCTCGCCATCCTTTGGTAGCGTCCATCTTTGTCCAGGACTGGTCCCGTCATTCAGTGGTGATTTTGTGGACTCCAGGACACTTTGGCATCCCAGGCAACGAATTTGCTGACAGGCTGGCCAAACAGGCTACGTGGAAACTGCTTCTGGAGATGGGCATCTCTGAATCTGACTTGCATTCTGACTTACCCAGTAGGGTTTTTCGGCTGTGGGAGATGGAATGGCATAACAGTACACACAACAAACTGCATGTCATTAAGGAGACTGCGAATGTGTGTAAGTCTTCCATGCGGGTCTCTCGCAGGGAATCAGTTGTCCTCTGCCGGCTCCGCGTTGGCCACGCTTGGGCAACCCACAGTTACCTCCTGCTCCGTGAAGACCCGCCTGAGTGTTGGTATGGCACCTGGTTGACAGAGGCCCATACTCTGGTGCACTGTCCCACTTTGACTGCCCAGCAACGAAAGCTTGGGTTAGTGGACTTGTTGCTGCTAATTTTATCTGACAACGCCTCATCGGCTGATTTAGTTTTATGTTTTATTCACGAGGGTGTGTTTCATCATTTGATCTAAGTTTTAGCGCATGTCCTTTGTCCCTCTGTGTCCACCTTAATGTGTTGCAGAGAGGCTGGCTTCTACTTTTTTATTCTCATGGTCAGCAAGACATGGTAATCTGATCTGTTGTTTTAATCTCTTCATCCTGTTTCTAGCGTATGGCAAACCCAACCTAATGCTCTTCGAACCACGCACACATACTACAAACTGTGTAACATATTGCGTTGTCGTACTGGTAGATAACATAGTGCCAAAGGAAAAGAAACTGCATTTTGCGGTGGACATGACCTGTAAAGATAGATGAGTACTTTTGTTGATCCATTACGCATTCCAGAATGACAAGATCACCCATGGAATGGCACGAAAAGATTCCCCAAACCATTCCGTTCTGGACCCTCTTGTGTTGATTCGCAGTGTCTTTCAGAATGATGAGATCACCCAGGGAATGCCACAAAAACATTCCCCAAACCATAATGCTTCCTCCTCCATCTTGGACTCTTCCAATGATAGTTGCAGGGTTTAGTTGCAGGGTGTTTGCTTTAAAAAGTTTCGAGTCTGATGGGACATAAAGTATGATCCATCTGAAAAAGCCATTTCTTGCCACTTAGTGGTCGTCCAGGGTGGTACTAGCATGCAGATTCCAGCCTTCTTGGCCGATGAAGGGCAGTCAGCATGGGTGGATGAACCATGTGCGTGCTGTGGAGGCCCACTTGCAGCAACATTCATAAAAGTCATTGAAGACACTGTTGGTTCATCTGGGCAGTCAGTTTCTCAACAGTTGCATGTCTATTCGCCTATACACTCTCTGCAACCATTGTTCAGCCTTGTCATCTGTGGCCGTTGGTGCACCACATTTGCCTCGATGCTGATATTGAATAGCAACATTTTGCCATGTGTGGCATCCTTTAACCACAGCACCACATGAAGAGTTTATAAATTAGCAATTTCGGAAATGCCTTCACCCTTGACCCATGAGTCATTGATCATGCTCTTTTGGATGTCAGGTAAATCACTCAGTTTCTGCATAACAGCAATGACTGCACTGTTTTCCATGTTCCCCCGTCACCCCTGACACACTTTATATACTCTCCATTGCTAGTGTTGCCACTTGTTAGAATGATTGTGTACATAAATACAGAAGCTGCTGCTGAGAAATATTAATTAAAAATCATAGCTGCAACCTATTGCCATAGTATAAAATGCATCAAGTATCTTTCAGAGGTTTTTTTGTCTGTATTCCCACAGGAATATTATTGAAGGCATCACCACCGTCAGCTGAGCGGTGCATTGAATGCACCTGGTAACATAAGACCAAGGAGCACTAATTTCTGTAACTTATTTGACTATTGCGTGGCTGCTGATGGCCACAGCAGAACTACATGCCTCATGCCATGTGGCTGCCGGCAGATATAGCAGAGCCTCACACAGGGTACCTGGCCAGACAGTGAAACATCTGCCAGCAGTGTGCGGCAGTCAATATGTTAACAGAAAGTCCTGCTGCTTCAAGCTGTGATTTAACAATCTATCTTTGCTAAATTTCTGTGTGAGAATTTGCAGGGAAGACCTTTGAATACTAGACTTACGAAAAGCTGTAGAAAACACTGTTATTGTAGCCTATAGTAATCTTTTGAAGGTACTATTCAGAGGACATGATGTAAAAGAAAATTAACAGATATGAATTTTATCAAAGTATAGAAAGTAATGGGAAATGTGTAGTTCAACCATTGGTAAATAAAATACGTTAAAATAAAGACACCATTTAACAGTTTGGAAGTGGCTCAGTATGCACATTACCACAGTGTGTATATCCCGCAGATGAGCTAGAGAGCAAAAGAAACCATAGAAAACTGTAACTGAAAAAAATAAACATTTTTTATTTTATGAAAAAACTTCTCAAATCTGTAGTAGGGTATGGTATGACTACAAAAATTAGAATTGTGAGAAATTGGTTAAAATCATAGATTCAGAAATCCTATGTTACACTAAAAGTGATCTCATTCCCGTCTCCTGTTTATCAATGAACTGTGGAGTTTGAATGATTGTATTATGCACATTGAGTTTGTAGAACTCTGTATGATATCAATCGTACATCATGGATTGTATGAGAGATGGATATCCTGATCAGAATGTAACAATTGATGTACAGAAGAAATGGGGCAAAGAGAAATTGATTAGATGCAAATGGGACAATCTATCGTGAATGGGTAGGTAGTTATATCATTCTCTACTCAATGAATCAACATAAAATTTGTAGCAGAGGTCACTTTTCGTTGTATTATGTCAGTAGTTCTTCCCATTATCAGTATTTCTGTTGCAGACACTGACAGTTCTCAACAACTTGAGACCAGTTGCTTGCACCATCCTTAATGCATATTGGATGCTCCTTGTTAGTCTGATTTTATATGGAGCCCATACTCTAGCAATATTTCATGAAGGTTCATGGAAGTGTTTTGCAGGTTATCTTTTTCGTAGACAAACCATTGGTTTTCACTATCCTATTAACAAACCAATACCGGCCATTTGTTTTACCTCAACTGAGCTTAAATTATGATTCCACTTTATATCGGCACCCATTGTTAATCACAGAGCTTGTATGGTATGACTGACTAGTTATTTGTTAATTGCATGATCAAATCCTGCTACATTCTTTTATGAAGTGTACAGTTTCACATTTAAATACATTAATAGATATTTCCGATTTTTGTATTGGGCTGTTATTGTTAAGTTCTAAATGGATAGTACTAATTTTTTATGGCTATTACTCCTCATACATAAAAGCTTCATCTGCAGATACTGATTATAACAACCTACTATGTCATTAATGTACAATGTAATCTTAATGGTTTTAATACTGTTCTCTGTTTCACACCAAGTATTGCTTCTAACAATAGCAAGACAAATTGGAATATCAGCAATATTATGAAAAGGATAGGTTGCTACTCACCATAAAGATGACATGTTGAGTTGTTGATAGGAACATCAAAAAGACTGTCACACATGAGCTTTCTGCCAAAGCCTTCTTCAGAAAAGGAAACACATGCACACATTCACACAAACAGCCAAACCTCATGTACAAACATTATGTGATCAAAACTATCCGGACACCCCCAAAAACATGTTTTCATATTAGGTGCATTGTGCTTCCACCTACTGCCAGGTACTCTGTATCAACAACCTCAGTAGTCATTACACATTGTGAGAGAGCAGAATGGGGCACTCCGCACTCACAGACTTTGAACGTGGTCAGGTGATTGGGTGTCACTTGCGTCATATGTCTGTACGTGAGATTTCCACACTCCTAAACATCCCTAGGTCCACTTTTTTGTGATATGATAGTGAAGTGGAAACGTGAAGGGACACGTACAGCACAAAAGCGTACAGGCTGACCTCACCTGTTGACTGACAGAGACTGCCGACAGTTGAAGAATGTCATAATGTATAATAGGCAGACATCTATCCAGACCATCACACAGGAATTCCTAACTGCATCAGGATCCACTGCAAGTACTATGACAGTTAGTCGGGAGGTGAGAAAACTTGGATTTCATGGTTGAGCGGCTGCTTGTAAGCCACACATCACGCCGGTAAATGCCAAATGATGCCTCGCTTGGTGTAAGGAGCATAAACATTGGATGACTGAACAATGAAAAACATTGTGTGGAGTGACGAATCACAATACACCATGTGACGATCCAATGGCAGGTTGCAAATATGATGACTGCCCAGTGCACATCTGCCAGCGTGTGTAGTGCTAACAGTAAAATTCGGAGGCAGTGGTGTTATGGTATGGTCGTGTTTTTCATGGAGGTGGCTTGCATCCCTTGTTATTTTGTGTGGCACTGTCACAGCACAGGTGAACATTGATGTTTTAAGCACCTTCTTGCTGTTGAAGAGCAATTTGAGGATGGCAATTGTATCTTCCAACACAATTGATCACCTGTTCGTAATGCATGGCCTGTGGTGAACTGGTTACATGACAATAACATCCCTGTCCCCTTCAGGTTCAAAATGGTTCAAATGGCTCTGAGCACTATGGGACTTAACTGCGGAGGTCATCAGTCCCCTAGAACTACTTAAACCTAACTAACCTAAGGACATCACTCACATCCATGCCCGAGGCAGGATTCGAACCTGCGACCATAGCAGTTCCAGACTGTAGTGCCTAGAACCGCTTGGCCACACCGGCTGGCCCTCTCTGGGGGACACCACCTTGACGAAGCACTGTCCGTGCGGGTGGAGAGGCCTGCATATCCGCGGGAAGCTGAGCGCTATGCCGAAGGTAGAGGACCTACTGCAGGAAAGGCTTCAGCCGATGGATCAGACTAAGAGTGTCCCACAACGTCCCATCTTCCCTATCCACTCCTAGTCCTACCCTATTCCCTGACCCAACCCAAGGTGTGATGCGATCCATGCTGAGGGGTGCATGGCGCATGGCAAGATTTGTTGCAAACGGAGCCTCAGGGATACCGGGTGACCTCCCTGAGTAATTAGCCTTACACCGCACTGGGTATTCGTGGTGTGGACCTTCTAGATCCCCAAATCTCATGGGACCAACATGGACACGACTATAGCAAAAGAAAAAGAAACTGAGGGGCAAATTGAAACCTCAGATACCCAAACATTGGGGACTGAACCGATGGAAGGCATTTCCACTACTGAATCAGGGTCTAGACCGGAGCCAGAAGTGGGAACTGCAACCAAGAAGCTAGACCAGATTAAGATCAAGGGCTTGTCTGGGGCCCAAAGGAGGAAGGTTCTCAGGGAACAGAGGGAAAAGGAAGGAAAAAAATGACTTCCTAAACACAAGTGGAGGGAAGTAAAGGGACTTGAACCCAAGACCCCCTGGAAAAAACTGTCTCAAGTTGAAGGGGGACGTGCAGACCCCCCACAATGTCAAAGACAGGTAGTAAGCGGATAAGGGAGGAATCAAAGGCTGCCTCCTCCCTGGATAAGCAAGTCCGAAAAAACAGAGGCAAGAAATAGGGAAATAGACCTATAGTACTGCAGTCTCAGTTTTTAGGATGGCAGTTATCCAGGAAGGTTATCCACTGGTGGCCATTACCTCACAGCAGGAGGAACTAGTACAGGTGGCCCTCTTTTAAAAGATTGGGGGGATGCTGGCCCAGGTCCCAACTTCAGGAGGGTCTGTCTAGATCGTGGTGCACTCATTTTTGTCTGTGAGTGGGTGCACACAGTAGAATGGCTCAAGGACAAGGTGCCCATGAAAACCCCTTGGGAAGATGCAAAGCTGCTTGTCAAGACAGCAGCGGAGCTTCTTAAGACCGCAAAGATATCATTATGGGTACCCAAGATTCCTAAGGAAGTCTCTCCCAAGACTCTGTTCAGGAAAATAGGGGCCCAGAACCCAAAAGTCCCGACAGAAGACTGGAGAGTGATTAACCAGAAAGTTGCTCTGGAAGGACGAACCCTGGTGGTGGAGGTTGGTGAGAAGTCCCTGAAGGCGATGCGGGAACAGGACCTGAAACTGTTTGTAGGGTTCTCACAGGTCACCGTCAGGGTTCTCAAAGATGGCAGTAAGACAGAGCCTGGAGGTGCTGCAGATTAATCTGCAGCACAGTAAAGGGGCTTCTGCTGCCCTGAGCCACTGCCTGGGGAGACGGGAAATGGATGTGGCCTTGATACAAGAACCCTATTTATACAAAGGGAGTGTATCGGGCCTCGGAGGCACTGGAGGTAAGCTGATGGTAAGCTGATCTATGCTAGGAATCTAAGAAACTCCAGAACGTGCATCTATGTTAGAAACAGCATTTCTTTCATGCCAATGATGGATTTCTGCTCTAGGGACTTAGTGACCATCAAAATGCAGGGAAATTGTCTTGGCCTCAGCATACCTTCCTTACAAAGACAGTTCTCCCCCTCCCTTGGAGGTGAGGAGACTGGTAGAGACATGCCATCGGCAAGGTGACCAACTGCTGGTGGGATGCGACACCAATGCCCACAACCTAGTGTGGGGTAGCAAGGACACCAACAGTAGAGGTGAGTACCTTCTTGAATTCCTCTTAGCTAACAAGTTAGAGGTCTTGAATAGGGGCAATGAACCTACATTCAGGAGTAGCAGAAGGGAAGAAGTAATTGACATAACATTTGGTTCCATGACGATGGGTAGCTATGTCAAAAAATGGCATGTGGTGTTGGAGCCATCCTCATCAGACCACATGTACATTAAATTCAAGGTTGAAATGGCAATCAGACAGGCCATGACTTAGAGAAATCCCAGGAAAACAGACTGGGAGACATATAGGAGGGACCTTGACTTAGGCTTATCGGAAATTAAAACCATGATAAGGAAACCAGTAGAATTTGAGGAAGTAGCAGAGGCTGTTACCTCTGCCATAGTGACCTCATATCAGGACAACTGCACGATCACCAGGAAGTGCACAAATAGGAGTGTTCGTTGGTGGAAAAACAAAGAAAACAGGTATGGAGACTGTTTAATATTGCGAGAAGTAAAGGACAATGGGCTAAATATCGTGAGGCCCTTGTCAGTTACAATCTTGCAATGAGACAAGCAAAGGACGCATCCTGGAAGGCATTCTGTGAGGAAGTGGAAGGCATGGCTGCACAAGCCAGACTTCACAAGATTCTCACTAGAGTACCATTTAATCCAGGAGGTACGTTGAGGAAGGAGGATGGGGAATATACAAAGACAGCACATGAGACGCTCCTCAAAACTCACTTTCCTCAATATGCTCTGCCGGATAACACAGACCAGTATGTGGCCCCAGAGAGACAATGGTTCTCAGACACTCTAAGAGAGGACTGGGAATTGGCCAAGGAGTGTGTGAACTTCAACAAAATACAGTGGGTGGTGGGAACATTCTAGCCGTTCCAGTCACCTGGCCCAGATGGAATTTTTCCAGCTCTCCTGCAACAGGCAGGAGGAAAGCTTATAAGAATCCTATGCAGGCTATTTAGGGGTAGCTTAGCAGTAGGAATCATTCCCAATGTTCGGAGGGCAGTGAAGGTTGTATTCATTCCAGAGCCAGGGAAAATTGATCATGCCAAGGCCAAGGATATGAGACCAATCAGTCTGTCTTCCTTCATTCTCAAAACATTGGAAAAACTGGTTAATGTATACGTTTGGGAGATGAGGCTAAGTAGGGTCCCTCTACACCTGAGCCAACACGCATACCAATCAGGTAAATCCTGTGAGACAGCTCTCCACCAACTTGTCGGGAAGGTGGAAAAAAGCACTTCACTTCCAAGAAGTAGCCCTCTGCATCTTCCTGGATATCAAGGGGGCCTTTAGTAACACGACCTTTGATTCCATGGTAAGGACAGCAGAGGTGCATGACCTGGGGACCACTATATGTAGGTGGACCAGAGCCATGCTTAGCGGAAGGAAGGTAGAGGATACCATGATGAATGAAAAGATGGTAATTAAGACCACTAGAGGCTGCCCACAAGGAGGAGTTTTGTCTCCTCTATTGTGGAATCTAGTGGTGAACGAACTCATTAAGGAACTAAATTCCAGGCAATGCTTCTGCCAAGGATATGCAGATGACCTTGTCATAGTAGTACTTGGCAAATTCACTGACACGCTCAGGAATGTGGCACAAGGAGGGTTGGACATTGTGCAAAAATGATGCATTAAACAGGATCTGAGAGTTCATCCTAAGAAGACTGCTGTGGTGCCATTTACGAAGAGACATATTCAGCATGCAAATTGGAATCTAAAGCTATTCAATGAAACTCTACCTGTGAAGGGACAGTGAAATATCTAGGGGTAACCTTGGATGAGAAGCTAACTTGGACCCTCATATTAAGAGTATCTGTTCCAAGGCAAAAAGCACTTTAGTGAGTAGTAGGAGGGCTTGTGGCAAAAACTGGGGCCTAAGCCCCAGGGGTATGCACTGGCTATACACCACAGTGGTTAGACCTAGGATTTCCTATGGGGCCGTAGTGTGGTGGAAGAAGGTAGAACATTGGGTTGCTGCTGCAGAGCTTGCTAAGGTGCAGAGATTGGCCTGCTTAGCCATAACGGGCGGAATTAGCAGCACACTAACTGCTGGAATGGAAGCCATGCTGGATATGCCTCCACTGCACCTTTGGATTAAGATGGAGGCAGCAGCTGGGGCATACAGACTTAAAACTGGGCCTCATTCGGATATCCAGAATCGCACACTAACATAGTGAGTGAGGTAAATATAGGTATGGCTGGGGAAATGCCCGCTGACTATATAATAACTCCCAACTGCTTCGACAAGCCTTACAACATAATAATTGGAAGTAGAGAGCAGTAGGAGAAAACAGTTCGTCACCGTATGGGGGACATCGTTTGGTTCACCAATGGGTCGAAAACAGATCAAGGCATTGGGGCAGGGTTGTACAGGGTTCAGCCAAGACTGGAGAATAGCATCTCTCTAGGGAAACTGGCCTCTGTATTCCAAGCCGAAATTACTGCGGTCAGGGCATGTGAGGAGGAGAATATGAGTAGGTGCTACAATGACCGTAGCATCTACATCTATTCAGACAGCCCTGAAATCATTGGCAGCTCCTGCAACAAGATTTGAGATTGTTGCAGATTGCCACAGGGCTCTGGTGGAGCTAGGGGGAAGCAATAAGGTGTACCTAGTGTGGGCCCCCAGCCTGTGGCAATGAAGAAGCCGATAGATTGGCTAGGATGGGAGCAACAACTCCATTTATTGGACCAGAACCTGTCTTGACAATCACCAAGGCTATGATCAAATTAGAACTACGGAACTGGCTTAGGAAACAGCACGTAGGTTATTGGACCAAGGTCCATAAACAAAAACATAGTAAGGTAATGATGCCCAAGCCATGTTTTAAAAGAAGCTCTGTAATCCTGGGATTCAACAGGAAAGAGATCAAACTCAAGACTGGACTGATGACTGGCCACGGGAACTTCAAAAAACACCTACACACAATGGGTATAATGGAAGAGGACCCTAAATGTAGGATCTGTGATGAGGGTGAAGAAATTGCATCACACCTAATCTTTGAATGCATGGCATTGGAGATTAAAAGATACAGAATCTTCAGGACAACTAGACCTGAAGAAATTGTGTCTAAAAAAACTGGTAGAGGGGCTCCTTGCACTATTTAAGGGTACTGGTTGGCTTTACTAGATATATAGGGAGCGATACCGCACAATAAACCTAGTTTCGGTGCGGGCAGGGGGGGGGGTTAGACCTAAGCTGTTTTAGCCTTCCTGTTAAAATCAATCAATCAATCAACATCCCTGTAATGGACTGGCCTGGACCTAAATCCTATTGAACACCTTTGGGATGTTTTGGGATGCCAACTTCATGCCAGGCCTCACCGACCGACATTGGTACCTCTCCTCGGTGCAGCACTCCATGAAGAATGGGCTGCCATTCCCTGAGAAACCTTCCAGCACCTGACTGAATGTATACCTGCTAGAGTGGAAGCTGTCATCAATGCTAAGGGTGGGCCAACACCATATTGAATTCCAGCATTACTGATGGAAGGCTCTACGAACTCGTAAGTCATGGGTCCCATAGAGAGATTACTGGGATTTTACAAGAAATCAAGTATGTGCATTTTATGTAACTGCAATATAATCAAATTCTCTCATGAAAGATTATAGTTTTGTTATTAATTGTATTGCAGCCTGTGTCGTGCTGGAGCAGGTCGTATCACGAAGTTGAACGTAGGTGTGAGCTGTGTAGGGCAATCAGGATGTTGATGACAGTGTGGTTACTGTATCATCTTTAATGGAGTAAGATGGGGGAAATTTCCTAGGATGCTTAGCACCAGTTATTTTGGAAGAGAGAGGAGAAGCTTTGATATGTAGGAACTGAATCAAGATGCAAACACATTATGGATTCAATTTAAGAACAGTTATATTCCCAATAGTTCAACTTTATTCACAGGAGTGTCACTGAAGTGACTTATATCTTTGCAAATGAGTACACTCTACTGCTCCTTTATGCTAGGTCTGTCCAACAGCTCTGTTTATGAATTCTGTCATTCTGGATCACAGATGAGAGCTCTGTTTGCAACTCATTCTGACAATGCACAGTCACATATCTTATTCACACTGGGAGACAAGTGTGAGACAGTACTTTTTGCTCCCCACATTCTGACATACAGAAAGTATCAATCATTATTCATTGATGCTATAGGCAAATTCTGCAGTGCTTTTTCTTTAACAGACAGAAGACAAGACAATAATTGTTGCTGGATACTTATTGGGTTCTCTGTTATCTTCACTTCAATGTGTAATCTTCATGGTGTCTTACTACAGCAGCATTGAGTTGTTACTATAGTGGCTTTGTGGCTTGGTAGTGTTACTGCTCCCAATGACTATTGACTCAACTGGTTTCTGGATATTCTTCTGCTTCTAACTCAAGGTATTGACTGCTGACTGCCTTTTGGCCCTCTGTCCTAGTCACTTATACATTGGTTTTTCAGGAAATCTTGTGCAAGTTTCTCCCTCAGAGAACTTTTCCTCTGACTCTTCTGAAGGTCTTCCTAAGGACAGAGATTCTTCCAGAACATGTTGGAATATTCTGGCTCTATGCTAGCATCTGCTAGTTACTTTGGCTTCCAAGAGTGTTGTCCTTGCTTAGCCATTACAGAACCACTGTTTCCTCAGCAGGCTGTCAACTTCATATAGAGTACTGTGCCACTTCCTGATGTCTGCTTGACACCACAACTTGTGAGTTGTCCAAACGTTACTCTTGATAAAGTTTAAACAGTGGAAAGTCCAGGATGGGAACTGAGTTTTTGAAAGACCTAATACATAGAGTGGTAAGGTTTACTCATCTGCAGAAGACATACAGCCACTGTGAGAGAACTCTTGAGGACGGCAGCAGTGACCGGTCACATTGGTCTCGTGTTTTGTGTGAGAGAGAGAGATAGAGATAGATAGATAGAGAGAGAGAGAGAGAGAGAGAGAGAGAGAGAGAGAGAGAGAGAGAGTGCCACCTCTGACATTAATAAAATTACCCATGACACTCAAAACATTACTTTTAAAGGTTTCTGTAAAGGTACTCGTGATGGTGTAGGAGGAGCTGTCCAACAAACATTTTAGCCCCCACAGCATCATCAATGAGACATCTAATATTCTCTGGCAGGTTGTTGAAACCATGTGTACCCATGTATCTAACTTCTGTTTTTACCAGTGTCCTGTACCAATGTTAAATCTCTGAGGACTTAAAAATGGTGTTCTTGATCCTAGTATTATTATCATGCTTTTCATTATTTCTTGAGAAAAGAGGAACATTCCTAACAATGATGGATATGAAAGAATATTTGTGCTGTCAAATAGTTGTCAAAGCAACAACTTATGTTTTAGAGTGAGTATCAGCTATAATTGTCTGCAGCTTGTGATCTTGCAGTAGCGTTCTCACTTCCCATGCACGGGGTCCTGGGTTCGATTCCCAGCGGGTCAGGGATTTTCCCTGCCTCGAGATGACTGGGTGTTGTTGCGTCATCATCATCATCATCATCATTCATCATTCATCCCCATTATGGTCAGAGGAAGGCAATGGCAAACCACCTCCGCTAGGACCTTGCATAGTTGGCGATGTGGGTCTCGCGCATCGTCCCCTACGCTCCTCGGAGTATGGGACCTCATCGTCATCATCAGCTATAATTGACTTGTGTCCTTATTCTGAAAATACTGTATACAAAGGGTTACCCCTAAAAATATTGCCAAATTCTTTAGTGAATGGAAACCTGCAGAATAAATGAATTTCTTAATTTTTAAGTCACCGTCAGCTGTAACTAAGCTGTTGAAAATGTAGATGAGCTGGGTGTCTTCTTTAATTCTAGAACGGGAGTTTGCCAATGAAGATTTTAATGTGTCTGTAGTCCCAAAGTCTGAGCACCACATATGTTTCATATTTCGTTGTGTGTTAAGAATGTTGTTATTGGTTGTGGAGTTGTAATATAATTACTGAATCTTGTCAAAATTTTAATTATAATACATTTGCCATGAACTATATATTGATATTTTCAAAAATTCATTAATTGCCCTTTTGGAAGGCAGAATGATACTTTTTTTCCAAAATTATGTGCACTGGTAGCAGAAGATCATTTACATATACCATAATGAGGCATTACTTTGTACCTCCCGTGGTTATGATGTGACATTGCAACTTTGATCTTTATTTTGAATGACATGCTTTGCTTATGAAGCCACAGAAGCTAAAACCGATGCTGTAGTCTACCCACGATCCCATGCCATCTGTGGGCTGGAAGCTTACTGAACACAGTTGTTTTGATAATATTTTAATTATTGAGACATGTATTTGTGCCATTGGTATAAACGTGGAAACATAATTTCGTGAAACATACAAACAGTGTTCACAAACTAATACGAGTATTTTATTTTTAATGTAGAAGTGTTGCCCAACATTTTTCTGACCTCAGTCAATGAAATTGGTATGAATGCAAAACTTTAGTTTTGCGTTATTTTAAGTTTCTGGAGTGTGCGTGCAAGTTTTCCATTTCTGCCGACAGATAGTGTAGCTGCAGCTATGTTTCAAGATGGCATTTCTAAATGATTTACATTACAGGCAGCGTGTCGTCATTGAATTTCTCATTTCAGAGAAAGAAACCATTGGGAACATTCACTAACATTTGCTTGCAGTTTATGGAGCATTTGCAATTGGCAGAAGTATGGTTAGTTGGTGGGAACAGTGCGTGGGGCCATCAGAAGTTGGTTTGGCAGAGGTCCGTCATTTGCAGTGATAAGGGAGACAGTCCATTTCCATTACACCTGACAAGATGCAGCTTACTGATGTGCTCATTCATGAGACCTGATACATAATGACTCAGCAGTTCACTCTGAAGCTGTCAATCAGCAAAGGAAATGTGGATGCAATCATCCATGCTCTTGATTACACAGAAGTGTTGCACAGTGGGTTCTCCGCTGTCATATGATGGAACCCAAGTCTCTCACAAAGAAAATTTCTTCTGAGTTGAAGCTGAGGGGGAAATCTTCTGATTCTAGATTGTGACAGATGATGAAACCATTCACAGAAGAAAAAAATCAAAGCCACTGAAGTCATGATTGCTGTTTTTTTTTTTTTTTTTTTTTTTTTTTTTTTTTGGGAGTGTGATGGTGTCATACTCATTGATCTGATGCTGAGAGGCAGCACAATTATTTCTGAAGCATATGTGGCCACATTAACCAAACTCAAGAAGCACTTCCAACAACTTCAATGTCATAACAACCCACGTGACTGTTTGGTTCGACACGGAATTGCTCGATGTCACACAAGTTTGATGACTTCGGAACACATCACTAAAAAGAGTTGGACAGTTTTATCTCATACACTCTACAGCTGTGACCTAAGTCCTTCAGACTTCTATTAGTTTGGGCCATTGAAGTATGACCTTCATGGAAGACATTTTCAGGACGACAAAGAGAAGATTTGAACAGTGAAAAAATGGCTTCGTAACCAGAACGAGCGGTAGTGGCAGGGTGTACATACCCTAGTGTCTTGCTGGAGGAAAGCCATAGAAAAGGAAGGAGATTATACGGAAAAATAGGAAGTACTTAAGAAACATCATTCTTTCTTGTGTGTATGTTTCATTGTGTTCAATAAATAATTTTTTAAGAAATCAATATGGTGCGTTGCTTTCTGGGCAAGTCTCGGATGCTGGATTGGTTAGTTTGTGATGTAAGCTAGGTGCTCATTTCTACTGAAACTATACAAGGTACCCTAAATGTAACTGTACAGTTGGTCTTAGCAAATGAGCTCTCTCTGAGGGAAATATCAGTAAATTCATAAAACACTTTGTGGCTGAAGAAAAAAGAGTGGAAATCCTAGAAAGACTCCTGGTAAACAATCTGCAGTCACAGAAGAGGAAGAAAATATGTTTGTAGCTCATGCAATTGAAATGTCATTGTTTGGTTTTTTTTTTTTGATGAGGTCTTTTGATCTACATTGTGTGGTTAAAGTATATCTGGAAAAATGGGGAGAAGAATGCCTGGTTTTAAAGATGGAAATGTTCCTGGAAAGAAGTGAGCCTGACTTTCATGAAACATCACAAGGCACTTTTGTCTCAATGAATATCCAAAAGTATTATCTATTCAAGGACTTGGACAAACAAGGAATCAGTACATATGTTTCTTTGTAACTTGGAAAAGGAGCTACATGGCATGTCACCTGAGAATATAGGGAATGTTGATGAAAAAAATTTGGTAGATGATGCTAGTAGCAAAATGGCTTACACTCTAGAGGAACCAAGAATCCTGAGCATACACAAACTAAATCAAAGGAATGATGAATTCCTACACCTTCTCACAGAGCTTATGACTAACTTGTATCCAGTAATAAAGAAAAATTTGAGGTCTGGATTCTGGAAGACCAAAATTGTTCCTTTTGGAGAGGAGCAAGATTTTTGAGTGTCTTTCACAAGCAGCCCTTGTAAAAAGCTTCAGGGTAATGACTGATCATGTAGATATAGTATTCTTGCAGGAATTAAGTAATAGGATGGAGGTAGTGCAAAATATACCCCAAGATACGCAAAATATTAAAGTCCCAGCAGTTCTGTTGATTTTCAAAAAACCACCAACAACAAACTTATGATGGAAAAATCACCTGGGAAGAAAGTGACACAGAATGAAACACATTCTTCGTGCAAAGCTCCAACACCTGCCTGTAAAATTTCTGACACGACATGACTGACAATACCAATAATGCATTTTCTCTTCACAATTCTGATGAGAGCATGGAATCGAATGAAGATTTTGAACATGCACATAGAGTCTCCATCAGTGTTTCTCAACTAACAGTAACATTCTGGAAACAAATGGTACATATGTCTTCCAAATGGGGCAGTTTGTGATGGTTATGTTTGAGGGCATCCATTTCCCTGGAAAAATTACTGGACTAAAAAATAAAGGATGCATAATGAACATCATGGAATGATCAAACATCTATTGGAGATGGCTAATCCATCCAGACGAAAATTTATACACAAAGAATGAAGTTTTGTACACTATCAGTCTCCCAAAGCCAAACCGAGGACTGTTTGAAGTAGAAGATGTATGTATGTAGCATTCTGCATAGTAGCAGGTCCATATCTCTGCGCATAGAATTTCTGACATGTATGTTCCCTGTCTTAAGCTTCTTCCTTCTATCTGCTTTATCTCCTATCTTTCATGTCATGCAGGTGTTGAATTTTTCTTCTTCCTCATCATGTAGTTCCTTTGATCTTCCCTCTAATGATGTCATGTATGAGCCCCTTGTGTATAAGCAAGTGTCCGATACAGTTGGCCTTCATCTGAAGGATTGTGTTCAAAATAGTTTTCTTCTCTCCTACACTTCTCAGTACTTCGTTGTTTGTCACCTAATCTGTCCACCTCTGTTCTCCATCACCACATTTCAAGGCGTTGCAGGTATTTTTTCTCACAGACCATATCTCTGCTCCGTACAGTGCAATGCTGTTGAAACTTCATCTGTTTCTTCTTTAATTGCAAGGTCAACTTGCTGCTCAGCAGAATCCTCTTCTCGTTGAATTTGGCTTTGGCCATGGTGGTTCTTGCTTGAATTTCATTTGTGCAGTGAGCATCCTTTGTCAGTAAGCTTTCCAGGTACTTGAACTGCATCACATTCCCCAGTTCTCGATTGTCGACAGTTTTATACCCTCATCGCTTTTGATTTCTTGATATCGATTTCTGTGCCATATTCAGTTCCAATTTTCACCAACTGGTTCATCATGTGTTGCAGTTGTATTTGATTTTTGGTGAGTGCTAACATGTCATCTGTATACTTGATGGTACTGATGAGTCATCCTATCCTGAAGTTTGTGCATCCTTTCAAAGCTTCTCTTGCCAGTCATTCTTTGTATAGGTTGAAGAGACACTGTGATAGCCATCCTTGTCCGACTCCTCTTGTATTTCATACTGTTTGTTTCTCCATAGTTCAGTCTCTCCTTTGCTCTTTGTTCCAGGCACAAGTTAAGAATTAGTCTCCTGACTCACCAGTTGATTCTTATATCCTTAAAAATGTTCATCAATTTTGTCCAGTTAAATCTGTCAAAGGCCTTCTGCCAGTCTGTAAAATAAGAGCAAACTTCTTTGTTAACAGCCGAAACTCTGTGACAGAATCTTCACTAAGGTGACGGTGCCTGTGGTTTCTTTTCATTTTCTAAATCCAAACTGGTTTTCTTCCATAACTTCTGCAATTTTGTGTTCCAGCTGTCTGTTGAGTAGTCTTGCAATGATCTTTGCCACATGTGAGATCAGACTAATTGTTCTGTAATCACTACATTTGTTGGCTTGTTGTTTCTTCTCAAGAGCAACCATGGTGATGTCCAAAAAGTCCTTAGGCCATTCCCCAGGTTTGTTGATGAGTTGCATCAGCACCTACAATCAGGGTGTGATTTCTGCTTTTACCAGTGGGGGGGATGTCTTAGGGGGTTAGTAGAATTATATATGTTACTAGCTTGGACCGTGGTGTTACGCATGGTTAAACAGCTATTTATAAATAGATGGTAATGCCGAAACTCACTATTCACGCGTATGCAATATCAGAAAAGCCATCCCTTGTTATATCTTTAAAAGTACATTATAGGTAAAGCTTATTTACAAAATCATCTACATACAGGTATACGAGGGGAATTCAAACAGTAGAGGCACATTTGTGAAAAGCTGTACTTATTCTGATGTTAGAAAACTGAAACTTATTAATAGTAAGACTTCCTAGAAACTTTCAGTGTTCAGCTCCACAAATTTAAATTATATGTAAAGTTTTACTCCAGTGCGTGGGAAATAAACATCCCAGGTTGGGATGCATAAACTAAAGCCAGAGGAGGGGATGGTATGATGCAGAGGGGGGGGGGGGAAATCCCCCCCATCCCCCCCTGCAAATCGCACACTGCCTACAACCCTCCATTTCCGATTTGTTTCAGCAAATCTGCCATTATGTTGTCACCTCCTGTAGCTTTCCTCCTCATGTCCTTAATTGCCTTTTCTGGGCCCTTTTTTGTCGTTGTCTATTGCCTCCTCTATCTCTCTTTTGATGTCTTGCAGATGATGTTCTTCATCATAGAGTTCCTTTATGTGTTCTTCCCATATTTTCAGCACCTTCACCTCTTCAGTAACCATTTGTCCTTTAGAGTCTTCTGCTCTGAAGGTCTTTACTTCTTTGTTCTCCCTGCCTCCTAGCCGCTTTGTTTACTAGTACAAGAGTTCATACCTTCTTCTTCTTCTTCTTCTTTGTGCTCTTATATTTCAATGCACATTTCTTACATTGTATGTTTGTTTCCTCCACATTGTCTGTTTCTCTCCTGAGTATTAAGTGTTTGTATTCTTCTTCATTAACATTTTTACACTGCCTCCATCTTCTCCTGCATCTCTTTGGTGACTCAGGGCTTCCTTGCTCTGTTTGCCTCCCTCCCAACTTCACTCTTTAACAACTATTCTACAAAATTAGTTTAACATTTAGCCACTGCACTTCTTCACTTACATTTTCACCACTCACTTCACTAAACTGTTACTCCAAGGATTCTCTTACTGCCTCTTTGTTCTTGCTTAGCTTTTCCACGTCCCACCTCTTTCTCCTCCCACGCTATCGGAGCCTCTTCAACATTGTACTGATGTCTGTTGTGATCCAACTTGCCACCATCAGCTGGCATAGTCCAGGCGTCTTTCCTGCTGCCCCTAAACCTCTGTCTGACGAGTTTGTAGTCTATCTGATATTTATTTAAGTCTCCTGGGCTCTTTCATGTGTACGACATACTTTTCCTATTCTTGAACCGAGTGTTCATCGCCATCAAGTTCTTTCACTGACAGAATTCCACTATCATTCCTCCTAATGTAGTCTAAGATGAACAAATACTATGTTGCATCGTTGCTGACATGAAAAAGAAGAGTTTTTACTGTATAAAAATCATATACTGCGTCATTTAAATTACACATACCAGGTGGTTATAATGACAGTGCAGCTACTCACAGAGGTCCAGTGTAGGCTGTAATTATCGAATGGCAGCGAAACTTGGTAGATATTCTAATGCGTTAATACTGACCAGATGTATGCTGGAAAAAATGTGGTTCCAATTTTGGCCACCAGGTCCAAGCCATGGACGCCCAAGAGCAAGATATTTAGAAAGTGAGTATCGCAATTAGTAGCGAAAACTAACATGATTGAAACTGTACGAGAGGAAAGGGGGTGGAGGGAGGGGCGCCAAATGATAAGTAGCTTGTGTGAAAAAATGTTCTCGAACCGGCGCTGGTTGAGAGGCGTTATACGAGCTCGAATATCTCTGCATTTCGTTCTCGGTCTTTTCGCGAGGTAGGTGTATGAGGAAATAGTATATTGAGTAACTGTTCTGGGAACATTCGCTCTTGGAATTTTAACAGTAAACCACATCGTCATGGACAACACACCTCTCATAGTGTCTACCACTGTACTTGGATGAACACTTCCTGCTTTCACACTTACTAAAAGAAACCATGATGAAATATGCTGTACCTCTTTGAATCTTCTCCGCTTCTTCTAAGAATCCTATCTGATAAGCATCTTTAACTAAGGAGGAATACTCTGGTACCGTTCGTTCAAGGATTTTATAAGCTACTCTCTTTGTGGTTGCAGTACATTTCCTGAGAATTCTACCAATGCATTTGCCTTTCTTCTGGTTACAGTAGTTTCAAGTGGTCATTCCAGTGTACACATAGTTCCTGATATTTCATGTATGTGACTGTTTCCAGTGATTGATTGGCAATCATGTACTTAAACTTTTTGCAGATAGTCATGGGAGAGGAGTTACGAAAATTATGAGAAGAAATCACCCAGACCTTAATGTAACAGGCATCATCAAACCAGGCGCGCCATTACGCGAAATTCTGAAAAACAGTGACAACATATTAACGACGGGTAACAGCCGCATCATAATAGGAGGCGCAAATGATGTTTACTGTAATGAAACTTCGCGTGCAACGAGAATCCTAAAGGAAACAATCAAAAGGATGCCTCGAGTGCATTTCTACATTGTTAGTATCCCCAGGAGACACGATCTGATGGAAAATTCGTGCGTAAACATCGAGATTGTTACAGCAAACAGGCTATTTGAGAAAATATGTAGAGGTTTCCAGAATACGACTTTCGTAGAGATAAACAGTGTTCACAGAGAGCACTTCACAAGACATGGTCTCCACATGAACATAAAAGGGAAAAAGATTATTACTGCCGAAATACTTAAATTTATTAATGAGTCATCTGTAATGGAAGTGTCTCCAATCCCAATTCCGCCAAAACAAGAGTTGTCTGTAACAGTGGGACCATCATTATCTGCAGTAGAGCTACAACAAACACCAGTAGCAGCAGCAAAGGCTCAGATATTCTCAGCAGCAGTGTCAGATAAACCAATAGCAGCAGAATCACCACAATCATCAGCAGAGCTGTCGTCAACAGCAACAGCATCCAGAACAGCAGACCCCATAATACTACCTCAAGGCAATGAAAATGCATGTGAGGAAAACATACAAAGGTCATTAGCAGTGCCAGCAGCTAACAAAGAAGGGCAGTCACCAAGTCGGGGAGCACGGGAGCCACCAGCAACAGCAACCACACAGAAGAGGTACCTGAGGCCTGGGAGAGCAACAGCAGAAGCAGCTTCCAATCAAGACAGATGCTTGAGAACTAGGAGACCTGCTACACTAAGTGAGGATTTTTTATGGTACCGAGTAAGCAGAAAGAGAACATGGAAAAAGATGTAAGTAAAACTGTCCATCTTAAATACCAGTGCGACAATAGTGAGAGGAATATAAACACCGGACAAAGATACGAACCAGGTTTAATGACACAAACTGAAAAAAATCACTGCATAGTACCAGAAGCAAAGGGAGCAAGTGAAGTGCTTAGTATATTACAGGAAGGGGAACTATTACATTCAAAGCCAACTGTTAGAATACTTCACCAAAATGTTCAATACATAAACAATAAAACAGAGGAACTAGAGGTAATATTACAGGAGTATAGGCCAAACATTCTAGTAGTTACAGAACATGGGCTAAAAGAAAATCACATAGGAATGTACAACTTGAAGAATTATATGAAAGTAGCCAGTTTTTGCAGAACTTCCTATAAAGGTGGTGGGGTTGCCATTTTTTCTAACTATAAATCAACTAAAGCCATAAATATAACAAAATATGCTATAGAATTGAGCTTTGAAGCTACAGCACTGGAAACTAAAATTGCTGGGAATTTATGTTGTGTATTAGGTTTGTACCGATCACCAAATGGTATAATTAAAACCTTCTTTGAACAGCTGGAAGATATAATCCAACACCTCTCAAAAACATATGCTTATTTGATCATTATAGGAGATCTGAACATAGACACGAGTAAAAATACAGACAATACTAAGACCCTACTGGACGTATTGCGCATATACAATCTAAAAATAAAAACAGATAAACCAACCAGAGTAACAAAGCATAGTGAAACTATAATTGATCATGTAATAACAAATATTCCTACATGCTATTGTGACACACAGGTAATAAACTCCACATTAGCAGACCATTTTGCAATCATGATAGACATAAATATAAAGACTAGTGATTCAGTGCAGAAGATATGGGAGATGAGAAGACAGAACTACCCACATAACATAAATCTGCTAAAAAAGATGTTAGAGGCAGAAAACTGGGAAACAATATATGCAGCTAAAGATGCAAACACCAAATGGAACCAATTTTATTCTTTATTCAATTATTATTATGATGTTACATGTCCTGTTAGTAAAAGGCTTGTCAAACAGCAACAAAAAAAGAAAAGCTGGGTGACTGGAGAAGTAATCCATGCCAGAAATAATCTGAGAATGTATTATGACCTCTCCAAACAAAAAAATACTGAGGCCTACAACACACTGTATAAAATAAAAAAGAAAGAGTACTGTAGTTTTATCAGAGAAACTAAAGCATCATTCATCAGGATGTCTATAGATAAGGGAAAGAAGTACTCAAAAGGTTTGTGGTCGTTCATTAATGAAGAGAGAGGAAAAGTCACAAATCGGGCAGAGGACATCTGCCCACTGATGAGCGGAAAAAGCAACGCAAACCCTCTCGAAGTAGCCAATACTTTTAACAGACATTATATTACTGTAGCAGATGAATTAATAAGTCAAAATAAAACAAATGCAGTAAGTAAATTGTTAAACCCCCCACATACAAATCATACTATGGTTTTCACACCTACAACAGATGCAGAAGTGTCAAACCTAATAAAACAACTTAAAATTAAACATTCATCTGGCTTGGATGGTGTCACATCACATCTCATAAAGGAATGCAGGGAATGTATATTAAAACCATTGACACACATGCTGAATGCTGCGATAGAAGAAGGTATATTTCCAGTTTCACTGAAAGTAAGTAAAGTGAAGCCAATATTTAAGAAAGGGAACAGGGATGAACTAGGAAATTACAGGCCAATATCATTGATCTCAACATTTGCTAAAATCTATGAAATGATAATAAAGAATAGAATTGTAAGTTTTATAACTAAGTACAGTATACTGCATTCATCACAACATGGTTTCAGAGAAGGGAAGTCAACAAAAACAGCATCAACAGATATAATTGAGCACATTCTTAATTTGCTTGACAGGCAACAAAAGACTTGTGGGATTTTTATGGACCTATCTAAGGCATTTGATTGTGTGAACCACTCAAAATTAATGATGAAATTATATCAGTATGGAATTAGAGGAAAATGCTATGACATTCTTAAATCATACATTACAAATAGGAAATAATGCACAGAAATCAGACATACTAGTGGGGGAAATATAACAAACTACAGATCAGAATTACAAACAGTTAAACACGGTGTGCCGCAAGGGTCTGTGCTTGGGCCAATACTATTTATACTCTACGTAAATGACTTCCCTAGCTATATAAGTCAGAAACTTATAATGTATGCTGATGACACAACAATCATTTGCACAGCTGACACAAAAGAGGAGCTTGAGAAGGAAGCACTCCTGACTATTGAAAATGCAAATAAATATTTAACACAAAACAACCTGTTTATGAATCAGTCTAAAACAATGAATGTAGTATTTCAGACCAAGCATAGTGAAAATTATAATATAAATGTTAATATAAATGGAAAGACTATTAAAGAAGTAACCAGCACAAATTTTCTAGGAACTATAATAGACAAACATTTGGCATGGGGGGAGCACATAGATGCACTGTGTAAAAAGATAAACAAACAGATCTTCATCATGCATAAAACAGCTAAGACTGTGGATGATAAAATCCTCAGATCAATGTATTATGGACTTGTCTTCTCACATTTGTCTTATTCAGTTCATGTATGGGGAAGTGCACAAGCTGGCTACCTAAAAAGAATATTCACAATTCAGAAAAGGGCAGTGAGATGCATTGCAAAAATACCACCAAGACAGACCTGTAGGCAAGCTTTTGTACACTATAATATTATGACAGTATATTCACTGTACATATACCAAAGCATAATGGCGGTAAGGTTAAGTGATAAACACCTCCTAAATAAAGATATACACAAACACGGTACAAGAGGAAATGAAAATTACTACATGTTAAACAGAAATCTAAAACTGTGTATGACTGCCCCAGAAGAAGCAGGCAAAAGGTTTTTTAATAAACTCCCCAAAATCATTAAAAAAGAAACAGACCTAAAATGTTTTAAAAATCATTTGAAACTATATCTCACAGAGAAATGTATATACAGTTTGAGTGAATACTAAGATGGTGTTTAATATGTTATATCATTACTGACATGTACGTTTGAAATTATCATGTATGTTGTTTGGATTTGTGTGTACATATAATGTGAAACATGTAATACCTTTGTATGATTATGGACTATTTCTGTTTAATCATTTGTTTCATTTATATATAATGAAATCAAGTATGATGTTAATAGCCTATTGTATGACACACCCAATACTCTCAGCTGCATTTTCAGCTGGAGTCCATGGGCAAAGAATAAATAAATAAACTTATTAGTGACACTGTTAAAGAGTTACAATTAAATCGTCTGAACGATTCATGTCAAAACATTAACGAAATTAGATTGCATGGCAAAACCGACTATCACTGAAGGACAAGCTCTGAGTACATCCTATCACTGACTATCATACAAGAACAGGGTCCGAGTACATCCTACTGCTGACTGGCCAGCTTGGTATGCATCTGAAATCTCTTGCATACTATGTAAAACTTCGTAGTGTACTGAATATTTATAAACTCTGCGTAGTCACAGCAGAACCTGTATTTCCTTGTCCCATCCATAGACTGTTTTTTGGCACAACCACGATCCTAGCTCCCCAAGCACTATTGCTACATCTACATCTACATTCATACTCCGCAAGCCACCCAACGGTGTGTGGCGGAGGGCACTTTACGTGCCACTGTCATTACCTCCCTTTCCTGTTCCAGTCGCGTATGGTTCGCGGGAAGAACGACTGTCTGAAAGCCTCCGTGCGCGCTCTAATCTCTCTAATTTTACATTCGTGATCTCCTCGGGAGGTATAAGTAGGGGGAAGCAATATACTCGATACCTCATCGAGAAACGCACCCTCTCGAAACCTGGCGAGCAAGCTACACCGCGATGCAGAGCGCCTCTCTTGCAGAGTCTGCCACTTGAGTTTATTAAACATCTCCGTAACGCTATCACGGTTACCAAATAACCCTGTGACGAAACGCGCCACTCTTCTTTGGATCTTCTCTATCTCCTCCGTCAACCCGATCTGGTACGGATCCCACACTGATGAGCAATACTCAAGTATAGGTCGAACGAGTGTTTTGTAAGCCACCTCCTTTGTTGATGGACTACATTTTCTAAGCACTCTCCCAATTAATCTCAACCTGGTACCCGCCTTACCAACAATTAATTTTATATGATCATTCCACTTCAAATCGTTCCGCACGCATACTCCCAGATATTTTACAGAAGTAACTGCTACCAGTGTTTGTTCCGCTATCATATAATCATACAATAAAGGATCCTTCTTTCTATGTATTCGCAATACATTACATTTGTCTATGTTAAGGGACAGTTGCCACTCCCTGCACCAAGTGCCTATCCGCTGCAGATCTTCCTGCATTTCGCTACAATTTTCTAATGCTGCAACTTCTCTGTATACTACAGCATCATCCGCGAAAAGCCGCATGGAACTTCCGACACTATCTACTAGGTCATTTATATATATTGTGAAAAGCAATGGTCCCATAACACTCCCCTGTGGCACGCCAGAGGTTACTTTAACGTCTGTAGACGTCTCTCCATTGATAACAACATGCTGTGTTCTGTTTGCTAAAAACTCTTCAATCCAGCCACACAGCTGGTCTGATATTCCGTAGGCTCTTACTTTGTTTATCAGGCGACAGTGCGGAACTGTATCGAACGCCTTCCGGAAGTCAAGAAAAATAGCATCTACCTGGGAACCTGTATCTAATATTTTCTGGGTCTCATGAACAAATAACGAGAGTTGGGTCTCACACGATCGCTGTTTCCGGAATCCATGTTGATTCCTACATAGTAGATTCTGGGTTTCCAAAAACGACATGATACTCGAGCAAAAAACATGTTCTAAAATTCTACAACAGATCGACGTCAGAGATATAGGTCTATAGTTTTGCGCATCTGCTCGACGACCCTTCTTGAAGACTGGGACTACCTGTGCTCTTTTCCAATCATTTGGAACCCTCCGTTCCTCTAGAGACTTGCGGTACACGGCTGTTAGAAGGGGGGCAAGTTCTTTCGCGTACTCTGTGTAGAATCGAATTGGTATCCCGTCAGGTCCAGTGGACTTTCCTCTGTTGAGTGATTCCAGTTGCTTTTCTATTCCTTGGACACTTATTTCGATGTCAGCCATTTTTTCGTTTGTGCGAGGATTTAGAGAAGGAACTGCAGTGCGGTCTTCCTCTGTGAAACAGCTTTGGAAAAAGGTGTTTAGTATTTCAGCTTTACGCGTGTCATCCTCTGTTTCAATGCCATCATCATCCCGGAGTGTCTGGATATGCTGTTTCGAGCCACTTACTGATTTAACGTAAGACCAGAACTTCCTAGGATTTTCTGTCAAGTCGGTACATAGAATTTTACTTTCGAATTCACTGAACGCTTCTCGCATAGCCCTCCTTACGCTAACTTTGACATCGCTTAGCTTCTGTTTGTCTGAGAGGTTTTGGCTGCATTTAAACTTGGAGTGAAGCTCTCTTTGCTTTTGCAGTAGTTTCCTAACTTTGTTGTTGTACCACGGTGGGTTTTTCCCGTCCCTCGCAGTTTTACTCGGCACGTACCTGTCTAAAACGCATTTTACGATTGCCTTGAACTTTTTCCATAAACACTCAACATTGTCAGTGTCGGAACAGAAATTTCCGTTTTGATCTGTTAGGTAGTCTGAAATCTGCCTTCTATTACTCTTGCTAAACAGATAAACCTTCCTCCCTTTTTTTATATTCCTATTAACTTCCATATTCAGGGATGCTGCAACGGCCTTATGATCACTGATTCCCTGTTCTGCACGTACAGAGTCGAAAAGTTCGGGTCTGTTTGTTATCAGTAGGTCCAAGATGTTATCTCCACGAGTCGGTTCTCTGTTTAATTGCTCGAGGTAATTTTCGGATAGTGCACTCAGTATAATGTCACTCGATGCTCTGTCCCTACCACCCGTCCTAAACATCTGAGTGTCCCAGTCTATATCTGGTAAATTGAAATCTCCACCTAAGACTATAACATGCTGAGAAAATTTATGTGAAATGTATTCCAAATTTTCTCTCAGTTGTTCTGCCACTAACGCTGCTGAGTCGGGAGGTCGGTAAAAGGAGCCAATTATTAACCCAGCTCGGTTGTTGAGTGTAACCTCCACCCATAATAATTCACAGGAACTATCCACTTCTACTTCACTACAGGATAAACTACTACTAACACCGACGAACACTCCACCACCGGTTGTCGGCTGCAGATGTCGGCATTTCTACATCTTCTATTGTCTTGTAGATAGTTTGTCTTGCGCGACGTCTCCACCGCCTTCTATAACGCAGCCCCCCCCCCCCTGCAGCGCATGGAGTTAGCAACAGCAAGTAGGCGCCGCGCCAGAAGCGCGCGCAAGATGGCGGCGGCGCACTTGGCAGCGAGCACGGCCCTTAAAACTACTAGGGCCGTGCCGCGGAGTTTACATGGACGTTATAACATGGAGATAACACGGGCGCCGCTTCCACTGCCGCGGAGTCTGTAGCGGAGCCCGATTTGTTTACATAAGATAACGATTGGGACTGCCGCGGAGTCTGCTAACGAGCGTTATATAAGCGAGCGATAAGCGCCGTGCGCGCCATTCGCGCTGCTGTTGACGCACAGGCAACTGTATTGAACGCTGCCAAGATGCGTTATAGAAGGCGGTGGAGACGTCGCGCAAGACAAACTATCTACAAGACAATAGAAGATGTAGAAATGTCGACATCTGCAGCCGACAAGAAGAAGAACACAATCAAATCAGTTGCTGCACATGCATTGCTAGATGGTTGTAAACTTAATTTCAGCATCGATTTGAATGACACATTTTCTCATGGTAATGGCTGGTTAACTGTTGCCATTGTACGAGGTGGTACAGGAGTTCCAAACGTGTC
Organism: Schistocerca nitens; assembly: GCF_023898315.1. Classification (NCBI taxonomy): domain Eukaryota; kingdom Metazoa; phylum Arthropoda; class Insecta; order Orthoptera; family Acrididae; genus Schistocerca; species Schistocerca nitens. The sequence goes on from NC_064614.1 coordinate 817,554,945, forward strand.
TGGACTGGAAAGCTTCGTGGACAGAGACATTATACCATAAGCTAGCTGCTAATTAATAAAATCCTCCACTATCAGTTGCAAATAACTTGGTATATGATAGGGTTTGTTGTAAACTGGTGCTTTGTTTCCAGTAGTAGGGAGATGGGGGCACAACCCCGGTTTTGATAACAAATTGATATGCAAATTAATTAAATTGATCAATTAATTACCCCAACCACGACCACCCCTACCTCCGGATGACGTCATGCGTTTTCCTCAGCCTGTACGTGGAAATGGCTCTGAGTACTATGGGACTCAACTGCTGAGGTCATTAGTCCCCTAGAACTTAGAACTAGTTAAACCTAACTAACCTAAGGACATCACAAACATCCATGCCCGAGGCAGGATTCGAACCTGCGACAGTAGCGGTCTTGCGGTTCCAGACTGCAGCGCCTATAACCGCACGGCCACTTCGGCCGGCGCCTGTACGTGGATCCTCGCACCCTCTTCCCCTCCCTACCCCTCCCTCCCCCCACCTACATTATTGGTGGGAATTCGAATTTTGCCGCGAATTTCAAATTTTGGTGACAATTTCGAGTTTTGGCTGGAATTTCGAGTTTTGGCGGGAATTTCGCATTGTGGTGGGAATTTCTTTGTCCCAGGATTGCCGCGCTGACGTCCCACCCCATTCCCTACCCTGGAACTGGCGGAAAATTAAAAATGGCTCTGCCCTTTCCAGAACTCGAACCCTGGTCCTTCTGGACGGAAAGCCCAAGTGCAGCCCATCAACACATGGAAAGACCCCAGATGCAGGAGAAGAAGGTTAGATTAGTGTACTTTATTTATTATAGATGGGAAACTGAAGTAAAGATTGGTCCTAATTACTTAATTAGTCATAAGATTGGGCCTAATTACGCAACTATATGCATAGCGCTACACCAGGACTGCCTAATATCGCAATACGGCTCAAAAATTAACGACACTCCATACAACTGGTGCTATCCGGATGGATAAAATTTCATAATACGACTCAAAACTAGTGGCAGACACACTCAACCTCTACCCTACACATACAAGCTAGCAGGAAAATGGTTGGGGTGTACGGCACTATCTTTATTTTTTTTATGGGAAATATATTCAACTGACGAGATGCTGGTGTTGGATAGAGAGGAGTTTAATAAGTGTGTTACCTGTAAGCATACAGCTGAGGACTGTATACTTCGCAGTTTGACGCCAGAGTTTACTATCACCTTGCAGCCCAGGTAATCGAAGCCAATACACACTACCGCAACTGATGGAAAATACATCACTGTTATAATTACACATCGAAACAGTCGTGAAAAAACCAGCACTCGTAATGAACGGGTCGCAATGCAACATGTGTACTAGGTAAAATCGTTGTCCCAAACCTAGAAATGGTAGTCTTTTTTTTCCGACATGTGAGTAGATTGTGTGAAACAGGCCGTGATGATGAAATATCTTACAAAACTAGAACACAAGAATCTACAGTATGATTAGAAATTTTATAGACATGTTGGTAGAGGGAAGTTGTGGAGCAAAAATGTCAAATGTAAGCACACAGATAGTAATTGGTTTCGTTGTAGCAGAAGAGAAGAGACACTGTAAAATCTTATAGGAGGTTCTATAAGAAGACAGGCTCTCATGATTTGTTTCATAAACGCCAGTGTGATATAGCTTTGCACATGTAAAACAGGGCTTGCCATAGCTTGTTGTTGTCGAACATAAAAAATAATCGTTTTTAACGACACGTGAGCAAAAGGACCTGAAAGTTTGTGTTCTCTATGTTACTTCAACGTGTCTGAAATGTTTGTCATTCACAAATGCATGACAATTTTTTTACAGACACTTATTTGAACGAAAGAGACGCTCTCAGGTCATGTAATTTGTCCATCAAGCTGAAAGAAATTGCGTTACATAGATGTTTTTTCTTTGGAGTTTAAATTTTCGCTTTTTCTTTACTAAATGACGGTTTAGAAATAACGAGGACATTCTGCAATGATCGATAATTTTCGCAGCAAAATAGTGGAAGATTTTTGTTTCCAATTTTACGTGGGGTGGACGTGTATAGGCCCCTGATCATCTGTAATTGGATGTGGTGCACATCGTTGGATGTCGCAAAATAATGAGATGCGATTTGTATCCTGCAGTCGAACATAAAAACTATATTGATTTTGCTCAGAAAACTGAAAGAAAATTGACTGTGCCTATTTTCGTGGAATGAGGACATTTACTATTATCGAAATTGTGTTCTCCTTTTTAATAGAGATGCTTGATTATAAGAGATGTGTTGACGTTAAATACAGCTGTTCTCCACTACAGAAAGGGCATCGCTTGCGATGATGGTCCAGTGTGCGGTCTGCCAACACAGCTGCAGGGGCGGGGCAGTACTGCTAAATTTCCTTTTCATGGTGGTGAAGAGCCATCGCCTCAAGGAGACTGCGAGCTTGTCGCACGCCTTGGGACCACAGCTGAGGAAGACTCTGCTCTTAGATACGACATGTGTTGTGGTCGCTTTAGGCAGAGGGATCCTTGCTCTCCAGTCAGTAGATATTTGAAAAAGCGAGCTGTAGAATTCTCCAGGATTTCGTTGTTGTTCCAGAGGGGCCAGTCTTTCTGACAAATACGTTTAATAGATTGCAAGAAGCATTCTCTTCTTCCCTTTTGTCTATCTGTGACTGATTTCCACAGAGTGGAAACAGTATATCAATGCCAACAGAAGGATTTCTTTGTTGACCATCAGCAGCAAGACAGAAAAGGCCTCTACCTACAGTGGCGAGAGGAAAGGAGGGGGGCGGGGTAAGACTGCATCCAAGTTGATTAGTTTGTGAGCGCCCATCGAGGACGACACACGTTCAACTACTAGCCCCTCTGCAGTCTTTTGGGACGAAGATTTTTACGTAATACATGTGTTGCATTATGACCCGTTCATTCTGAGTGCTGGTTTTTTCATGACAGTTTCGATGTGTAATTAGAACAGTGATGCATTTTCCATCAGCTGCGGTACTGTATATTGGCTTCGATTACTTGGGCTGTAAGGCATCTGTAGCGAACTCTGTCGTTAAACAGCGATATATACAGTTCTCAGCTGTATGCTTACAGGTAACACAGTTATTAAACTCCTCTCTGTACAACACCACATCTTGTCAGTTGGATATATTTCTCGCCAAAAAAAGAAAAAAAATAGTACCTTACTCCCTAGCCTTTTTCCTGGCAGCTTGTAGGTGTAGGGTAGAGTTTGAGTGCATCTGCCACTAGTTTTGAGTCGTATTGTGAAATTTTTCTCCAGCTGGGTAACACAATTGTATGGCGTCGTCAATTTCTGAGCCATACTGCGATTTTAGGCAGTCCTGGTGTAGCGCTCGGCACGTAGTTGTGTAACTAAGCCAAATCTTTATGACTAATTATGTAATTAGGATCGACCTTTACTTCAGTTTCCCTTCCAAAATAAATAAAATACACTAAACTAACCTTCCTCTCCTGTACCTGGGGTGCTGCCATGTATTGGGGGAGGGGGATGCACTTGGGCTTTCTGTCCAGAAGGACCAGGGTTCAAGTTCTGAAAGAGCACTGCCATTTTTAATTTCCCGCCAATTCCAGGGTAGGGGTACAGCGGGACGTCAGCGCAGGTCTGGGACAAAGAAATTCCCACCAAAATTCGAAATTCCCCAAAATTCGAATTCCCGCCAATAGGGAATGTGGGGGGAGAGGGGGGAGAATGTTTGGGGAGGGGACAGGATGCAGCGAACCTCGTGCATGCTCAGGAAAACACATAATGTCATCCAGGGGTAGGGGTAGTCGTGGTTGGTGGGGTAATAAACTGATCAATTTGATATCAAAATTGCGCTAGCGCCCCTATCTCTCTAGTACTTGTTCCATGTTGCTATTCCGTGCTGAACTATTGGAGTTTCTGGCAATGGCCCTTGTGGAAAAAATCCACAAATTCTCTAACAGTTTTTTCATCCACTACTTCTCTAATCCTTTCAGATGCTCAATTTTCTTACGTAATGCAGTTCTATCGGTGGCCTGTGGTTGTTCGCTACGGGCATACCTCATGTATCATTCCTCCTCATCTGGAACATCTAAATTTGCTAACAACATCGCTTTCCTCAAATTCGCTTCCATGGTGCTATAATTATCCACATTCATGGGTACTACTCTCTCGCCGTTCTCCTCCTGTATGCATAAAACAACACAACCTAATGGATCCAAGACATCTTTCCTTCTAATGATTCGACAACACTTGACTCCACATTCACCCAAAGTGATTTCCCGGTGCCACCAGACTCACAATCATGTGAATTGAGCCTTTATGCTAATGTACATGGTTCAATTGGTTTGCTCATTATGTTGAACACCCCTCATTACAGCTCTGCGTTGACAACCGTTTCCTCTAAATGAAATAACATTCCGCTAAGCTCCAAAGTTTGCTGTCGAAAGTCAGTTTTGGCATGATGCTGAAGCAAGAATGTACCCCTAAGATCATGTCGTAGCCTTCTCTCGTAAGTGGTATAACCTCCACGCACTGATAAAATTGAACCTATCCTATTCGAAAATCCACATGTATTGACAACAAAGGTGAGACCTTCCCATCCCCTACTCCACACAACATATAACATTGTGGGTTCAACTTCCTTTGACCTACTAGCCTCTTACCAGCCACATACACATGAGCCCCTGCGTTCAAGAAACTCTTAACTTGCCTGGTTCCCATAAATCCTAGCACTGAATATTCCACCTCTGCATACATACTTGTAGCATTGAAATTAAACAGGAACTACTTTTGGGTGGGCCTTGGGCTCCCTCTGCAGTTTAACGACTGCTTAAGATTACCATGCCCACCTCTCCATCCTCCATGTGGCTGATTACCACCTCTACCCCTATTCCCTGGCAGCTGGCGACTTTACTTTTGCACTTGTCCCATACGACCACACTTGTAACACCTTATACTAGTCACAATACTGTCCGCTTATCACATACCCCCATTGTTATCTCTTGTCCTATCTGCGAATTTCTCCACCGTTTCCTCTCGCCTCTTTACCATTGTATTCAACGTCTCCCGAAAGTACTGTGCGCTATTCTGTTTCTAATGTCTCTGCAACAACCCTTGCTTCAACTGTACAAACTCTGTCACCTTTCTCAAGATCTCTAAACACCTCGCATATGTTCTAGCTTCTCCGCCTTACTACAACTTAGCCACATGCGAAACTGATTATCGGTGTAACCATTCATTGGAGCCGACGTCTCTAGATCTTCTACAAAAGAATGCACATCCTCAGACGCTCTATCCGAAAATGGTACAGTCAGCCCTGCTGCAGCTTGATCTATCTCCTGCTGTGGCAATCGGGGAAACGACAACTGCCAACCCCTGGCTGCTAACTGATTAAAAAAAAAAGTGTGTGAAATCTTATGGGACTTAACTGCTAAGGTCATCAGTCCCTAAGCTTAAACACTGCGTAACCTAAATTATCCTAAGAACAAACACACACACACACACTCATGCCCGAGGGAGGACTCGAACTTCCGCCGGGATCAGCCGCACAGCCCATGACTGCAGCGCCTTGACCGCTCGGCTAATTCCGCGCGGCTACTAACTGATTACTTAAATGCGTATTATCTCCTGTTAATTGAGCTAACGTTTCCAATTAAATCCGTCCCGCCTCAGGTTCCAACATGCCTTGCATCCCTGTCTCTGCCATTGTGTTGCTTTCACCCTCTTACATCTCAAATCGCAAACCGCACAACCACAAAACGAAAAACTCCTCCGCCTACTCATCCCACTCCTCCTTTCACTTACTATGGTAAACCACTCAAATAGTTACTTAGATTCAAAACATTGACTCGCCGAAAACTCAGTGCAAGGCGCAGAATGGCCCACAAATTACACTGGCTGCATCTTACGGATACCAAAGGATCACGATTCCTAACCCTGCGAGGCTGTGAAACAACAACAGGTTACTCATATTACAAATCTCACTAAGATTCACAACAAAACAATATTTAAATACTTCATGACACCCTTCCTAAACAGCAAACACAGCACTTAAAAAAAACTCTCATACCGCCTACACATTCCTAAACAAAACTGTTCGTCACTCACCATACCTCACGACTGCTGTATCCGAACGGCTCTTGCAGATTATATAGGTGGTGAATCCGAATGCCATACTGCAAAGATGACGCCCACTACTCTGACACCAGATGCAGTTGGCACTAGTACCAGGGGGCTTGAGTGGAGGCTGTGGGATGGGGCACAGGGCAGCTCACGGCTCCAGAGAGATGCTGTGGCAATCTGAAAAATATTTTATTTTCCTTTGCCTCAGGCGGTACAGACGTTCGTCGTCCCACTCACATCAAATCACACTCACTCAGTAATTTGGTCGCTCTGCTTTGCCGAGGATGCAGCCCCAATGCCTGTGGCTCAGTTGTTACTGTTGTGGCGTATCGACAAGCGCCGGCGCGAAGACGAAGAATGCAAGACCAAGAAGGAGGTGAGACGACATCGGCCAATAGTGCGCTGACCAGGATGTCATCACAATAGTAGCGGCATCTAGACGAAGTGAATATAAGCGCCGCTCCTGCCAGCTTCGGCCGACCAGTATTAGCACAGCACGAGGAGAGCACTACAATAGCAGCGGCGTGTGATTCATACCAATTGCTTATATAGACCTTGTATTCAGCGAACGACTTTGTTTGCATGTCGCCCATCGTTTGCGACACCGCTGTAAATTCAAAATTAATTATTGTCAATCTGCTTTATTGAAATAAAAATTATTAATGTGATTTGCTTTAATTGTTGTATAGCATTCCGAGAACGCAGCATCATTTAGGGACCCTATAGAAGACGAGTGCGCAGGGACCCAACATTTGGCAACCAGTAATACAACAGACTCCGCGCCTGATGACCACGGAATTTTTTGTTTATGCTGGTACATTAATTCTATCTTGTCTTTACTTTGCACGGGCACTTATTTGCTTTAACAGTTTCTTGTCGTTTTTGCTAACCAGTGTTGTCAGGTGGGCGTTGCAGAAATTTTCTTTGCTTGCTTGCCTTGTCTGCTTGTTGCATTTATCACTTCCAAAATGCCCACCCCCGCCTCTCCCGCCCACTGCTCAGGCACCACAGCCGCAAGCATTAGATGCCACACAGCTAATGCAGATCTTTCAGTTCCATACGCAACAGATCTCTACGTTACTCAACACGGTGCAGCAGCTACTGGCCAACGCTGCGCGCCCAACAGAACAAGCACCGACTACTATAGCTGCTGTACCGCCTTTTCGACAGTTTAGTGAACAAGAAGAGGTATGGCTCGAGTGGCTGTCCCAGTTTGAAGCGGATCTCCTCGCTCGCAACGTACCAGGTACTGTGAAAAGCCATTATCTGTGCAGTGTTCCGCCTAATCACAAAACTTTCCCCTAACACCACTCCAAGTGAACTGTCGTATGAACAAGTAATCACTTCGTGAACTAATTATTATGACCAACAAGTGAATATGGTAGCAGCTAGGTATCAATTCTTTAATTGCAAAAAATGGTCAGAACAAACTTATCACAAGTGGGTAACAGATTTGCAGGATATGACAAGGAAATGCAAATTCAAATGCGCTTGCAATGCTTTATATTCAGATGTTACGTTGCGTGATGTGATCATGTGCAGTGTGCCTGATTTCAAACTCAGAGAACAGATTTTGAAACAGTCCAATCCATCGTTTGAGCAGGTAGTGCAAATACTAGATCAGTACAATTCAGGTGCCACGTCGGATCATACATTTTGAGCGGCCAGCTATTTGTCGAGTTGAGTCCCTCAGTTGCGATCGGATCATTCGGCGGCGGCAGCAGCTCGCCATGCCGAGTAAACAACCTTCCACGCCGCGTAAGCAGTTCGCTACACAGGCAAACAGAATTAAGTCTTGCCGTCGCTGTTATTCACGGCACAAACGCCGAGATTGCCCCTCCCGACGAGCTGTGTTACGCTTGTGGTAGGAAAGGACATGTACAACCTGCATATTTGCAACGGAACAAACATAAGAATTCGTCCCACTCACAAAAATTTAGTCACAAGGCCCGTGTCATTAATGCAGTATATTCCAAGCCTGCAACAGGCATGCGTGCAAAAAATTAAAAAAAATAAAAATTATTGGTTCTGAGCACTATGGGACTTAACTTCTGAGGTCACCAGTCCCCTAGAACTTAGAACTACTTAAACCTAACTAACCCAGAACATCACATACATCCATGCCCGAGGCAGGATTCGAACCTGCGACCGTAGCGGTCGCGCGGTTCCAGACTGTAGCGCCTAGAACCGCTCGGCATGCGTACAGTTTCTTCAGTAATACACCAGTCAAACAAATTGTTTGTTCATTTACTACTTTGTGGGAAACATGTGAAATATCAGTTGCACACGGGTGCCTCTGTCACATTGCTCAATTATTACACATATGAACTGTTAGGCTCCCCACGCCTGTCTAAAACTAGCACGCAACTGACAGCTTATAATGGACCAGTCATTCTCGTTCTCAGAACATGTACTTTGCCTGCCATGTATCGCTTGCTTACACAATCAGTGACTTTTACAGTGCTACAATCACGCGAGTGTGAGAACATAGTCAGTCTTGATTCATTTGATTTGTTTGACTTTAACATTCAGGACAATGTGTTGTCAGTGTGTGCATTTAATGCAAAAGACAGTGTAGCTAGCTTGCTAAAAGAATTCTCGGAACTCTTCACGGAAGGTTTACGAAAGGCTAACAATTTTGTTGCACGTATTACAAAAATGGTTCAGATGGCTCTGAGCACTATGGGACTCAACTGCTGTGGTTATCAGTCCCCTAGAACTTAGAACTACTTAAACCTAACTAACCTAAGGACATCACACACATCCATGCCCGAGGCAGGATTCGAACCTGCGACCGTAGCAGTCGCACGGCTCCGGACTGCGCGCCTAGAACCGCGAGACCACCGCGGCCGGCGCACGTATTACCCTGAAAGATAATGTATAAAATAAATTAAATAAAATATAATAATAAATAAAATATTTCAATTTTTCACTATTTGTGATGCATATGATTGTGATTGGTTGTAATTGATATTTCCTTATCTGGAACGTGGACGTTTAATTATTCGGAATCAGACGCTTGACAATGGCTATTTGGTAAAGGCAATGTTACTCGTAGTTGACCGTGAAATAAAACTGAAATAATCGGACTTCGTAATTAAATCGTTTCCAAAGACTGCTGCGGTAGGTACGGACTCATAATCTAATCTCAATATTACAATGATTTGCCAGCCATGCCAATACGTCGTACAGAGGTGATTGTCTACTGAACATAAAAAAGTTACATAGTTAGTTAAATCAGATATATTCAATGAAATTGCCTACAGTTCATAATCCTACTTACTTTTACAAATACAAATTCTTTTCAGAATCGAGTGCCTAGTGTGGTTGCAACTCGCAGTATTCTTCTATAACATGAAAATATGGCGGTGTGCCAGACAATAAAATAAAATACGTGCTTCTCGCACCACTTCTACCAGAGCTCTCTCCTTCTTAAACAAACATAAGAGTATCGTAATTCCTTTTTTGTTTTATCAGCGACATAGCGCTGCAGTTGTGTGCCATAGGCTTTATTTATTTGTCACTGATTATTTATTTAATTAATATTTCGCGTTTCCGCGGAAACTCACGCTCGGCATGCAAATGTGCCTTTATATTGCCCCCTGAATTGCGAGGCGAAAGGACACACCTGCAGGCGAGCAATTCACCTAAAGGTACAAGAAAATCTAAGTTATCTACAACTATTTACATGACTTACATTACACACATTATACACATTATGTACAAAATTTGAATGACGCGGGTGCGCCGTAGAAGTTCTTATGTTGGCAGATAGAGTGCGCGCATGTGCAGAAGCGTCTGTGTGACTCCGGCACTGCCGTTATATTGTTCAGTTAGATCACGCGGCACAGTATTGCAGTTCATATTGTTCGTGTGCGCGCGTTTCTAAATCGTTGCACAAAGAAAATATTCAAGCAAGATTTCATATGAAGACTACATTCTATGACAGGTAACTTAGTTTTAAATTTACAATATTTGTTATAACACAATACATCTTAGATTGTTGAATGTTTCTTAGTTACATAGTATTGTTTTGAAATACTTCAAAGAAAAATGTCCGTATGTTTCAGGTGCGTTGACCTATACACATCGTGACGTTATTTCAGTTCATATTCACCTGCTGCACAATAATTTTTTACAGGTTAGTGTCGTCGTGGTAAAGTTTTTTGATCACAGTAACATCGTTGTATAACAACGTGATTAATACATAAGCGTGTCCATTTCCCATTTCCATTATAGTCGTTGTGCTACAGTTCGTTGTGACAAAAAGCATTGTTTATTACAGATCTGACGTGACCCGTCGAGTAATTGGTCCACGTGCAGTTCGTTTTTTTTTTTACATTCCGTGGAAGCTTGGTTGCAGAACCTCGGACGGCACATAGCTGGCGTCGATCCTTGGACAGTCCAGGTAAGAGTGTCCATCACATTTCGAGAACATTTCATTCCCTGAAGTTCCAACCAAAATTCTTCCACCCGTCGTGTTGTTTTCTGGACAGGCACTTTGTGTCCATTTAATCCAGTTAACATCTTGAAGTTAGGTACTGTAGTAATGTCACTAGACGATGCACGAATTATGCACTTCACATTTTCAGTTTTTTTTTTTTTTTGCTGAATATAGCTCACCTAAATGTTCGTAGTTATTAATCAAAGAAATGGTTCATCGCGTTTACATAGGTACGATGCATAATGAATGGCATTAACCGTTTCTTTCACATAGGTTTCTGCGTGGTTGCAGAGTTAGTAATGTTCGTTAATGTCCGTGAACAGTGGTTCACTATGCAATGTCTTTTTGGCACTCGTTTTGTTCCAATTTTGTACATAGTAACAGTTACATTATACATCATTGAAAGAAAAATAAACATGAGTAATCGTACATATACACGTCACATATTTTCTTAGCATAAACATAATTCAGTTGCACATAAACATGTTTACATCATCATTACATAGCTATGGGTTATTACATTGTGTCACATTTGATTACATGAATTGCAGATATTGACGTCCTCTTTATCGGTTTTGCTGGAATTTTATCGATGTTTATTTTATGATGTCATCTGAAATTAAGATTGGTTAGACACAACATTCATTACATCAGTAGGCAAGACCAGGCATTTTCACTACTCAATAAATATTCAAAATAATAAGAGACGGAAAACTGTTCGATTCCTCGCGTTTTGTGCGTGTGTGTATAGTGTCTGTGTGGCCTTGACTACTGATAGATGCTTTTCGTGTTGAGAGATGTGCGTCTAATCTATTTTTCGAAGTAAAAGATCGCTTCACAGATGACGTCTGTCGGTTCGTCAGGTGTCATACCAAGTCAGTGGTACCTACAGTAACAAATGTTTCGTGAAAAATTAATATATCATTCACTGCTACGTAAACATAAATTTTATTTTAATATTCCGTCTTCCAGGTGGTGGCGCGCGCTGAAAGAAGAGTTCTTCTGCCTTCAACTGCGCCACTGGAACCGCTGAAATGAAAATTTCTGTACTACTTATTATCTGTGTTGTAGCAGCAGAGTTTTTCGAGTTGCTTAGCAATGTTTTGATGGGTATGACTTTGACATTATTCCGCATGAAATGCTCTAAGATCTCGGTGTGCGTATAGCCCAATAATTTTGTTAGTTCTACGATGTTGTAACAGATACGCACCAGGATGCGGTATGTTAATAATTATATAAGGTCCTTCATATAGCAGACGCCACTTAGCGTTGCGTCGTTTTAGTGCTACAGATTTATGATGAGTACGAAGTAGTACAAGCATTCCTACCTCGAATTTTTGTTTTCTTTTTATTGTGTTTCTGTGATGTTTGTTTCGTATCTGTGCGTGATGTGTCAGTGTAGTCAAAACTTCTTTTATTTTCTGTTCTGGTGTGATTTCCTTGTCTGACAACTTAGGTAATGGTTCTATCCACTGATCGTTCTGTTTGCAATTGAACATGATCTCGTTAGGTGTGTAATTTGTATCGTAAATATTTAAGTTATTGTGTACGTCTTCGAAAAGACTTAGGTAGGACACCCAATTAGTATGTTTTGATGAAATATAGGTCCTCATGAATCGGTTTAATTCTCGGAAAAGTCTCTCAGTCGCGTTACATTGTGGACTAAACCTCGAAATAAATATACTTTTAATGTTATTGTCCTTCAAGAAATTTCTCCATTTGTACCCAGAGTAGTATGCTGCATTATCTGACAGAATTGCTTTAGGTTTTCCCACGTGCGTCAGGTAATCACTTGAGAATCTTCGTATTATAGCACTTGCAGTGGCGGATTTTAAAGCATAAAGTTTTACATGTTTAGAAAATATATCGTAAAAAGCTAAGATATATTTGACGCCTCCAGAGCTTGCTGGATGCGGTCCACTGATGTCAGTACACAGAATTTCCAGGGGTTTACTGGGTAAAATAGAATGTAAATCTGTTTTTGTGGATAAATTCTGAGGTTTTGATTTTTGACATATGACACATGTTTTCAGTTCCCTGTAAGTTTTTCTTCTCACATTGCTAAAATAACAGTATGTGCTGATCTTTGCTAAACACTTTTTCGTCCCATAATGACCCCAAACTAAGTGTGTGTGCCAAATCAGATTACGTTCAGACTCTTTGGGAATGCATACACACCAGTTAGTAGCATTTGGATGTCGGCGATAAAATAACACATCATTGTGTAACTTGTAATACTTAGTCAAAGGATGATTGTGTTTTTCTACCAGTAATGTTATTATCTTATACCAGTGAGGATCAGATTTTTTGTAATTCAGCCATGTTTCTGCACATATCAATATAATATTGGTGATACTGCTTATCTTGCATTAAGAGAATCCTGTAGTCATTTACATTTTCCAAGTCACTGTTGGTATCATTCATACCTTGTGGAAGTCTAGACAAAGCGTCTGCAATGGTGTTGTCCTTACCTCTTATGTATTTAATTTCAAAAGAGTAGTTCTGAAGTGTAACTGCCCATCGTGATAGTCTAGGATGTACAAGTTTACAAGTTAACAAAAATGTCAGGGCCTGGTGGTCAGTGTAAATTACTGTATGTTTTCCAAATAAATAATAATTGAATTTCTTGAATGCCCATACTATGGAAAGTGTTTCTAACTCAGTAGTGGAGTATGTACGCTCACATTCAGATAAAGTACGACTCGCAAACCCAATAATTCTTATCTGTTCCTTTTCTTTATTCTTTACAACTTGAAATAAGCAACATCCCAAGCCAGTACGTGAAGCGTCACAAGTCATACAAAAATCTAAATTGAAATCTGGATGGCTCAATAAGTTTGCATTCACTAAGGCATGTTTAATTGTATTAAAGTCATTCTGGCACTGTTCTGACCAGATCCAAACTTGATTCTTTCTGAGTAGATTTAGCAGATGTTTACTGTTCAAAAGTGGTTGTGGCAAAAAACGTCTGAAAAATGAACATAGCCCAAGGAATGATTTTAACTGCTTTTTAGTTCGAGGGCTAGGAAAGTTTCTGATAGCATCTAATTTACTGGGATCAGGACGTATGCCCTGTGAATTAATGATATGTCCTAAATATTTTATCTCACTGCAACCAAACTTTGATTTTCTAAGATTGGCTGTGACTCCAGCTTGTGCAAATTTTTCTAAAATTCTTTGAAGTGTGTCAACGTGTTCATTCCAAGACTGTGTAGCTATCAGTATATCATCTACATAGTGTGTGACTGTCTCAACTAAATCGTCGCCAAGCACGGTATCCAGGGCTGTAATGAATACCCCAGAACTGACATTCAGTCCGAAAGGTAGAACACAAAACTGATAGGTTCGCCCCCCGAACATAAATGCAGTATATTTCCGAGAATCAGGAGTGATACCCACCTGCCAAAATGAATTAGCGAGATCTATCGTGGAAAAATATTTTGCATCTAGAAATTTCTGTAATTGCTCTTCTAAATTTTCGGGTTTTGTGTGAACTGGTAAAATTATTTCATTAATTGCTCGTGCGTCTAACACTAACCTAATGCTTCCATTTGATTTTTTGACAACAAGTAGAGGACTACAGTAAGGTGAGGTGGATGGTTCAATGACCTTCCAGTCTAACATTTGTTTTAATTCTTGCCACACAGCAGGTCGTTGAGATAACGGTACGTTATATGTCTTGTGGTAGAAGATCTTGTGAGGCTTAACTTCAATCTTGTACACATACGTGTTGATAACACCTATTCGTTTGGTAAAAACTTGTAAATATTTGGATAACACTTCCTGTAGTTTTATACATTCATGTGCACTGAGAGCTGTAGCTTCATTTATCTTATGATCAAGCAATGTTTTCAAGTCCATTAGCTCTGTGTCAGATGAGTGTGTGTGCGTGTCTTGAATGTCATTGTCAAGTACTAACTGAACATTGTACCCTGTACAGTGTTTGTCATGCTTTAGAGTTCTCCTGTCCAAATCAATAATAATTACACTGCCTTTATCCTTTAAAATACATTTACCTTCGGAGAAGTCTATAATGCAGTCCTTCTCGCTCATAATATCTATTCCTAATATGCAATTTGTCACAAGGTTTTGTACAACCAGGAATGGCCATTGTACGGTTCCATTACCTATTTTAATGTTTACAAAAACTTGCTTCGTAACCCTACATGACTTATTACCTAGTGCAGTAGTTATTTTACAGTTTTGGGCAGGAAACTCAGGCACGGGTTCCAATTCACACATCTTTTTATAGAAATTAAAAGACAAAACGCTCACAGCTGCACCTGTATCTAGGATAATAGTAGTTGGAATCCCACCTACTACACCAGTAGTAGATGCTAAAACAATTTCATTTGTGTTTGAACGACATTGTGTACTGTCTTGCAAAAGTTCATCTGATATATTGTTATTGTGGTTGTATCTTATAAATAAAACAGGTAATTTTTGTTTAGAGTTATTCGGCATATCATTATTCTGTTGTTCAAGTGTGGTGTCAAATAACTGATTAACATTGAAGTCGCCCCCCAAGAATTCTTCAGCCACGACCTGGGGCATAGAAGTGACTGTTTCTAGTTTGTCGGATTAGCATTTGTACTAGGTACTGACACAGATTGAGGTTGTGTATCAGGTGTCATTTCCATTATATTCACATTCGGATATTGCCTATTGTGATCTCCAAACTTTTGCGGTTGTTGTTGCTGTTGCGCATTATAACTTACCTGTCGGTCGTAAGGTATGCTCCAATTTTGTCCTGGTGGCTGCTGTGGTAAAGCAGTGTTTGAATGAAAGTACTGATCGTTACGAGTCCAGCCTTGACGCTGTCTTGGCTCGTAGTTATTATTATTTCTATTTCTGTTTGTGCTTTTGTCGTTCCCTTTGTATCCGTTGTTACCGTTGTAGTTATTACCGCGGTGCCTTTTGTATGGATTGCCGCATGAAGTGTTATTACTGTTGTAACTATTGTTTGTATTGGAATACGCGTGTTGATTTTGATTTCCGTATTGAGACGGCATGTGAGTTTGCTGTTTTTGCTGTACCGCGTATCCAACTGTGGGCGCGCCAGAATTGAGTTGGCAAGCCTGCATGTTTTGCATTCCACTAGTGTAAACATTGTGGCTGCTGTTTTGCCGCGCGAAGCGCTGATCTTCAAGTAACATGTCAACCGAATCTAAAGCTGTTAAGAAATAATCTGAATCGTCATCCGGGATATGTAGGAGTTTTTCTTTAATGTTGAAAGGCAATTTGGCCTTCAACGCACGGAGTATATCGCGTGTTGCGACTGGTTCGTCTAAAAAGTGTCCCATGTTCAAGTATTTTTCAAAATATCTGCGTAAGTTGCCATTTTTACTGTTAAAAATTTCAGGTTCTAGAATTTGTCTTCTGAGTCGCTCCTGGACGGATTGCGACCAGAATTTGTTCAGAAAAGCACGCTCAAACTCACTGTACGTGGTACATACGTCAGCTTGACTGTATGCCCAGACAGCTGCATCGCCTTGGATGTAACCGACAATATATGAAATCTTTTTCCGGTCACTCCAAGTGCGTGGAAATGCGTTACTAAAAGATTTAAGAAAAATCACCGGATGAATGGTTCGTTTTTCTGGGATAAAAATCTGAAATTGCCTGTGTTTCATTAAGCTTTCTTCTTCCTTCGCATTGTGATATGGATTTATTCCACTGTAATTACTGCTATGTTCAGCTGGCGAGTAATTACGATAATGTTGCTGTGGTTTACCATGATAATAGCTTGTGTTTGTGTTTGCACATCGTGGTATGTATTGTAGTCGTGGTGTGTTTTGTTCTTGTGTGTTTGTCGTGTGCGGTATGTGTGTGTCATACTCGAATGTATATTGGTTCCTGAACTGAGCATTTTGACTGATATTTTCGTTACATTCAGTCTGTGGTCGATCGGTGAATTCTCTCATGGGTGCAGTGACGGATTGTACTGCATCACTGATCAGCTGTTTGTTATTAGTCATGTATTCCGCTACGGAGTCGTGCACAATTGTTGGTAAATTTTCACGTAAGCATCTATCAAAATGTTTGTCTTTGTTCACTACCCAATCATGAAATTCTTTATTAATGTTTTGAAAATGAGCTGTGGCATCAGATTGTAAGATGTCAGTCAGGTGTTGTTCAACATTGTCAAATTTATTCTGCACGTCAGTAATTCGTCTTTCAAGGTTGCCGTGCACTAAAGGATATGTTTGAATTTGTTCAGTAAGAACTTCACACGTGACATTAAGGTTTTTTACTTGTGTCTGTAAAAGTGCTACGTCATTTGTAGTCTTTTCTTGTCTCGTATTAAGCTGGGAAAATTTAGTACTGAGTTCATTCATCTGTTTGGTCAGTGTGGCGTCTATAAGTTCCACACGTTTACATAAAGTGTCATTACCTGTCTTGAGTGCTATGAGGTCAGATTTAATTTCGTCATTTTGTGTCTTTAAGGTTGCCATGTTCTCCGCGTTCTGTTTCATTAACATTTGTAACATGTCGGCAATGTTTACCGTTTGCAAGGTCTGTGCCCCCGCCGCGTCATTAGACGTGACGTCATGCATTAACATGGGCTCTGACTGAGACTTTGAAATTTTTGTGGTGGACGGGCTATTGTCAAAATTTCCGTCAACACTTGCGTCAATGTTTGATAAATCGTCACTACCGGTTGCTGTCGTAAAGTCATTTTCTAACATTTGTCTCTCGTCCGAGTCGGATTGTGTCTGAATAGTACGTCTTTGCTGTTCCATTTTTGCGTATTGATTTCTAGTTATTACCATGCCACACGTGATATATGTTTCAAGAAAATATTTGACACTGATTTTAAAATAAGATGCAGTTGAGCATGAATCGCTCGTAGCAACAATGGCTGTCCGTTAATTTAAAAATATAAACTGAATTTGAGATTATTGGTAATGGCTGCTGGCCATGTTACATCATATCGTACAGAAGTCGGCCATATTGTACACTCGTGTATTGGTATTGTTGCATACGTTATTGTTTAGGGAAAAGTACTGAGAATGGAATTTATTACTGAAAACTGTTATGCGCGAAAGAAACACTACAGAATTTACTGAAAAGCTAATACACTGAATTTATATGTCTGGTCAAGCCTGCTAATGCAAAGATGCTGCGTCTTACCTTATTTTGCTGGAAGTTTCATTGCGTCTTCCGGCAAAACTTTAGAATTGGAAAATATCTTCAGATTTTTGTTATCTCTCATACATTCACGTCCAGGCCCAGAAAGTTGATTTTTGACATGAAACAAAAAGAACAATGTAACAAATGACAAAATAACAAGTCCGACACGCAGTCGCCAATATAAAATAAATTAAATAAAATATAATAATAAATAAAATATTTCAATTTTTCACTATTTGTGATGCATATGATTGTGATTGGTTGTAATTGATATTTCCTTATCTGGAACGTGGACGTTTAATTATTCGGAATCAGACGCTTGACAATGGCTATTTGGTAAAGGCAATGTTACTCGTAGTTGACCGTGAAATAAAACTGAAATAATCGGACTTCGTAATTAAATCGTTTCCAAAGACTGCTGCGGTAGGTACGGACTCATAATCTAATCTCAATATTACAATGATTTGCCAGCCATGCCAATACGTCGTACAGAGGTGATTGTCTACTGAACATAAAAAAGTTACATAGTTAGTTAAATCAGATATATTCAATGAAATTGCCTACAGTTCATAATCCTACTTACTTTTACAAATACAAATTCTTTTCAGAATCGAGTGCCTAGTGTGGTTGCAACTCGCAGTATTCTTCTATAACATGAAAATATGGCGGTGTGCCAGACAATAAAATAAAATACGTGCTTCTCGCACCACTTCTACCAGAGCTCTCTCCTTCTTAAACAAACATAAGAGTATCGTAATTCCTTTTTTGTTTTATCAGCGACATAGCGCTGCAGTTGTGTGCCATAGGCTTTATTTATTTGTCACTGATTATTTATTTAATTAATATTTCGCGTTTCCGCGGAAACTCACGCTCGGCATGCAAATGTGCCTTTATAAATGCTCAGCCGAAATTTTGTTGGCCCAGAACTGTTCCCATTGCATTATGAGTCAAAGTCGCTGCTGAACTTAAAGAACTGCAAAATAGCGGAGTCATTGCGCCCATATCAGCTAGTCAGTGAGCAAGTCCACTTGTTTTGCTCCCCAAACCTTCAGGTCGCATTCGCCTCTGTGATGACTTTTAGTCTACGGTCAACCCACAAACTGTAATGGGTACTTATCCATTGGCACGCCCAGAGAATCTTATGGACAAATTAGGCGCTGGACGCTACTTTTAAAAAACTGATATGCGCCACGCATACCTTCATATACCTCTCGATGAAGAATCTCAAAAAGTGCGTGTAGTAAATACTCATTTGGGATTGTTTAAATAATTGCGTTTGCCTTTTGGCAGTGCTTCTGTACCCGCCATTTTCCAGCGGTATTTTGAACAGCTGACTGCCAAACTGTTCAAAGTATATGTCGTAGCAGTTCGTACACCTGAAGAACATATTGCAAATTTACGTGCTTTGTTTCGTGTGTTATCTGATGCAGGACTAAAGTGTAGACTGGAAAAGTGTGTGTGTGTGTTTTTTTTTTTTTTTTTTGCACCTGAGTTGCAATATCTTGGTGATGTCATAAACAGTCAAGGTGTATATCCTCTTCAGTCGCATTAGTTAGCCGTAGGAGACTTGCCAGTTCCTCGCAATGTCACAGAATTGCAGTCAGTTTTAGGTCCATACTGAATGCTGCACAAATAGCGGCGCCACTGCATCGCTTGCGTCGCGAGAATGTCCTTTTTGTTTGGACAGATGAGTGCCAAGTAGCTTTTCAAAAACTTAAAGAAGCATTGCTCAGTAATTGATGCTTAGTTCACTTTGATCCTGACAAACCGGTGGTATTGCAAGTTGTCGCTTCCTCTTACGGAATCGGTGCAGTGCTTTCGCATAGAATTGGTGATAAAGACAGGACTATCGCTTTCGCATCAAAAGTGTTGTCCAAAGCGCAGTGTAACTATTCACAAATTGAGAAAGAGGCGTTGGCTATTGTTTATGGTGTCACCAAATTCCATCACTCAGAAAACTCTTCTTAGTAACGGATCACAAGCCTCTGCAGTCCTTGTTTCATCCGACGAAACCGGTTCCTTCACGAACTGCCCAAAAATTGCAAAGGTGGGCTTTGTTGTTGTCTCAATACCAATACGAGATTGTGACTCGCCCGACAGCTCAACATGGTAATGCGGACGCGCTTTCACGTCTTCCGATTGGCCTTGATAGAGATTTTGACGCTTCTGCTGCATCTTGTTGTCACATCGATGCCCAAGATTCTGATTTGCTTCAGTCTTTTTCGCTGAACTATAAGCAAATCGCACAGGCCACGGAAGCTGATTCCGATTTGAACATTTTGCTAACATACATTCGCACATCTTGGCCTCACTCATTGAATAGCATAAAGAAATATGTAGTGCGCCGATACTTTGCCCGTCAGCATAGCCTCGCTGTACAACAAGGAGTGGTTCTTGTACAAAATGGCAGTGGACAGTCACGTGTGTGATCCCTAAAGCTTTGCAAACATAAGTGTTGCAATTACTTCACCAAGGACACTGAGGAATTGTTCGTACGAAACAGTTAGCGAGCCGACACTGTACTTGGCAGGGTATGGACGCCCAAATAGAACAGATGACGCCACAGTGTCACGCATGTGCGGAAAATCAGTACGCTCCGCCACAAAAATTCCCTACTTGGCCTAAGTCACGATCACCATGGCAGCGTGTGCACATAGACTTTGCAGGACCTTTTTGGAACACTCGTTGGTTGATTGTGGTTGACTCATATAACAAATTTGCTTTTGCTGTGCCCATGAACTCGAAAACGTCACGTAGCACAATTCAAGTGTTGTCATCGATTTTTTACCTCGAAGCTTTACCTGAAGTAATAGCGTCAGACAACGGCACTCAGTTCACATCAAATGTGAAATGGGCTTTCATGGTTTTTTAATACCACCCAAGGGTGAATGACGGAAGGTGTGGACCAAAGGGATTTGAGACACTTCATTCACTGTTTATTTTTTTACAACACACTTCTTTATTAATAACATTGATAATACTTTTAAAAGAAAACAAAACGACAGGCCTTGTAAATCGCCTAACTGCATAAGTGAACTACTAAAAATAATCGTTAATCTGTTTAGGAATACAATAAACTTCAACTCACAAATAGCATTCAGTTGTTTACTAATTAATTAAATGTCTGTTCAAAGCAATTTCCTCACATAATCAACAGAACTTGAAACCAGAATTCAATACACATCCTTGTTATTAATTGTCTGCGTAAGTTAATGGCCATACATAATAACCTCTGAACAATTCAACTAACGAAAAAAAAAAAAAAAACAGAATCATCTGAACATGTTTACAGAATTATGGGAAAGAAATGCATATACACCTTCTGTTTAACAAATGAACCACTTTCGACCTGAGCCACCAACAACATAAGTCGTTCTCATTAGCCACATTACTGGTGACTGGCCTGGACTCGTGAAATGGATCTACCAAAACATCATCGTGGCCAATAAACCGCCTCCGCTCTCCACTTGCGAGGCACAAATAGGATATGTTCTGCAACACACTGATTAAAATATCTAAAACAGTGTTCGTTACAAGATTAACACTCAATGTCACAGGGAAACATTAATCAGAAACAGACATCGGTTCGTTACAATAAACGCACAAATTACGTGGCTGAAAAACACAACCAAGTCAGTGGCACACAAGAAGGTCAGTAATAGTAAGGCCTTTTATCATTTTCCCATTCAGAGGGGCGTGAAACAATAACACATAAGCAGAGAAGTATGAATGCATTTGAGCAATTCAGTGACTGACAACAACTAAGTTTTTAAATGCAGAACACAAGTCCTCACAGGATAAATGCGGCCTTACGCAATGGACTCCTAATAGTAAGGTCAAGCGTCCAAAGCACACTGCTCAATAAATACACCCCAACGGCAAGCGCACTCAGTAATCGCCAGAACGATGGACACTGAGAACAAAATGCTGCTTGTATCCAAACCAACTGTGCTCGCAATGGCATCACATCAGTCACAGAGCCATAGAGACGAGAATGTAGTCACTATAAGCAAACGGTGAATCCATCATAAACAAGGAAGCAGCATGTTCCCGACAGCATCGGCGCCTCTACCCACCAAGTCCGCCGCAAACGCCCAAACACGATCAGGTAACGTGGCAAACTTTCCTCTTGCCACCACACACGGCGTCGGCAGACACGGCTTCACGCTACACGCACTACTGCCTATCTCCTGGTTCTGCTGGCCCTCCAAAATCCAACTACTCGACTGTCGCAGGTGCCTCGCCGACTTCCCCACGAGGGGGCGCCACTTCTCTCTTTCCTCCGCGATACAGCGATAATATTATACGCGGTACGTTCGATAGATCAAACCCCAGCCGCCACGGCTCAAAATAAATCTGAAACATTCTATAAACGCAATGGCATACAGCATCTAACTAGTGCACCGTTCCACCCACAGTCAACCGGCGAAGCGGAACGTTTTGTCACAACGTTCAAGCAGCAGATGGCCAAACTTCGCTCCTCACACACCAGGGATCAAGCATTGCAATTGTTTCTTGCCTCATATCGTTCGCACCCACGAGATGGACCATCGCCAGCGGAATTGCTTCTCGGCCGCCGCCATCCGACACTGCTCCGCCTGCTTCACCTTGCTCAGCACCCGGCGCCGAATGAAGGCCGAGTCAGAGCTTGCACATTGTTGTTGTTGTGGTCTTCAGTCCTGAGACTGGTTTGATGCAGCTCTCCATGCTACTCTATCCTGTGCAAGCTTCTTCATCTCCCAGTACCTACTGCAACCTACATCCTTCTGAATCTGCTTAGTGTATTGATCTCTTGGTCTCCCTCTACGATTTTTACCCTCCACGCTGCCCTCCAATGCTAAATTTGTGATCCCTTGATGCCTCAAAACATGTCCTACCAACCGATCCCTTCTTCTAGTCAAGTTGTGCCACAAACTTCTCTTCTCCCCAATCCTATTCAATACCTCCTCATTAGTTACGTGATCTACCCACCTTATCTTCACCATTCTTCTGTAGCACCACATTTCGAAAGCTTCTATTCTCTTCTTGTCCAAACTGGTTATCGTCCATGTTTCACTTCCATACATGGCTACACTCCATACAAATACTTTCAGAAACGACTTCCTGACACTTAAATCTATACTCGATGTTAACAAATTTCTCTTCTTCAGAAACGATTTCCTTGCCATTGCCAGTCTACATTTTATATCCTCTCTACTTCGACCATCATCAGTTATTTTGCTCCCTAAATAGCAAAACTCCTTTACTACTTTAAGTGTCTCATTTCCTAATCTAATTCCCTCAGCATCACCCGATTTAATTTGACTACATTCCATTATCCTCGTTTTGCTTTTGTTGATGTTCATCTTATATCCTCCTTTCAAGACACTGTCCATTCCGTTCAACTGCTCTTCCAAGTCCTTTGCTGTCTCTGACAGAATTACAATGTCATCGGCGAACCTCAAAGTTTTTACTTCTTCTCCATGAATTTTAATACCTACTCCGAATTTTTCTTTTGTTTCCTTTACTGCTTGCTCAATATACAGATTGAATAACATCGGGGAGAGGCTACAACCCTGTCTCACTCCTTTCCCAACCACTGCTTCCCTTTCATGCCCCTCGACTCTTATAACTGCCATCTGGTTTCTGTACAAATTGTAAATAGCCTTTCGCTCCCTGTATTTTACCCCTGCCACCTTCAGAATTTGGAAGAGAGTATTCCAGTTAACGTTGTCAAAAGCTTTCTCTAAGTCTACAAATGCTAGAAACGTAGGTTTGCCTTTTACTTAATCTTTCTTCTAAGATAAGTCGTAAGGTTAGTATTGCCTCACGTGTTCCAACATTTCTACGGAATCCAAACTGATCTTCCCCGAGGTCCGCTTCTACCAGTTTTTCCATTCGTCTGTAAAGAATTCGCGTTAGTATATTGCAGCTGTGACTTATTAAACTGATAGTTCGGTAATTTTCACATCTGTCAACACCTGCTTTCTTTGGGATTGGAATTATTATATTCTTCTTGAAGTCTGTGGGTATTTCGCCTGTCTCATACATCTTGCTCACCAGATGGTAGAGTTTTGTCATGACTGGCTCTCCCAAGGCCATCAGTAGTTCTAATGGAATGTTGTCCACTCCCGGGGCCTTGTTTCGACTCAGGTCTTTCAGTGCTCTGTCAAACTCTTCACGCAGTATCTTATCTCCCATTTCATCTTCATCTACATCCTCTTCCATTTCCATAATACTGTCCTCAAGTACATCGCCCTTGTATAAACTCTCTACATACTCCTTCCACCTTTCTGCCTTCCCTTCTTTGCTTAGAACTGGGTTGCCATCTGAGCTCTTGATATTCATACAAGTGGTTCTCTTCTCTCCAAAGGTCTCTTTAATTTTCCTGTAGGCAGTATCTATCTTACCCCTAGTGAGACAAGCCTCTACATCCTTACATTTGTCCTCTAGCCATCCCTGCTTAGCCATTTTGCACTTCCTGTCGATCTCATTTTTGAGACGTTTGTATTCCCTTTTGCCTGCTTCATTTACTGCATTTTTATATTTTCTCCTTTCATCAATTAAATTCAATATTTCTTCTGTTACCCAAGGATTTCTATTAGCCCTCGTCTTTTTACCTACTTGATCCTCTGCTGCCTTCACTACTTCATCCCTCAGAGCTACCCATTCTTCTTCTACTGTATTTCTTTCCCCCATTCCTGTCAATTGTTCCCTTATGCTCTCCCTGAAACTCTCTACAACCTCTGGTTCTTTCAGTTTATCCAGGTCCCATCTCCTTAAATTCCCACCTTTTTGCAGTTTCTTCAGTTTCAATCTGCAGTTCATAACCAATAGATTGTGGTCAGAACCCACATCTGCCCCTGGAAATGTCTTACAATTTAAAACCTGGTTCCTAAATCTCTGTCTTACCATTATATAATCTATCTGATACCTATTAGTATCTCCAGGATTCTTCCAGGTATACAACCTTCTTTTATGATTCTTGAACCAAGTGTTAGCTATGATTAAGTTATGCTCTGTGCAAAATTCTACAAGGCGGCTTCCTCTTTCATTTCTTCTCCCCAATCCATATTCACCTACTATGTTTCCTTCTCTCCCTTTTCCTACTGACGAATTCCAGTCACCCATGACTATTAAATTTTCATCTCCCTTCACTACCTGAATAATTTCTTTTATCTCGTCATACATTTCATCAATTTCTTCATCATCTGCAGAGCTAGTTGGCATATAAACTTGTACTACTGTAGTAGGCATGGGCTTTATGTCTATCTTGGCCACAATAATGCGTTCATTATGCTGTTTGTAGTAGCTAACCCGCACTCCTATTTTTTTATTCATTATTAAACCTACTCCTGCATTACCCCTATTTGATTTTGTATTTATAACCCTGTAATCACCTGACCAAAAGTCTTGTTCCTCCTGCCACCGAACTTCACTAATTCCCACTATATCTAACTTTAACCTATCCATTTCCCTTTTTAAATTTTCTAACCTACCTGCCTGATTAAGGGATCTGACATTCCACGCTCCGATCCGTAGAATGCCAGTTTTCTTTCTCCTGATAACGACGTACTCTTGAGTAGTCCCCGCCCGGAGATCCGAATGGGGGACTATTTTACCTCCGGAATATTTTACCCAAGAGGACGCCATCATCATTTAATCATACAGTAAAGCTGCATGTCCTCGGGAAAAATTACGGCTGTAGTTTCCCCTTGCTTTCAGCCGTTCGCAGTACCAGCACAGCAAGGCCGTTTTGGTTAATGTTACAAGGCCAGATCAGTCAATCATCCAGACTGTTGCCCCTGCAACTACTGAAAAGGCTGCTGCCCCTCTTCAGGAACCACATGTTTGTCTGGCCTCTCAACAGATACCCCTCCGTTGTGGTTGCACCTACGGTACGGCCATCTGTATCGCTGAGGCACGCAAGCCTCCCCACCAACGGCAAGGTCCATGGTTCATGGGGGAAGAGCGGAAGAAAAAACGAGCGGTAAATCTGCTGCCGTCGGCGGTAGCTGGCGCCGACGGCAATTCTACCGCCACGGCCAAAGTAGTGGCGCACTTGACCAAATGCACGCTTACACACGTAGGGGTTTTTCTACCGTCGACAGCTGTTTTGTTCAGTGTGAATAGAGCTAATTTTTTGTTTGTTTTCAAATGTGTGTGAAACCTTATGGGACTTAACTGCTAAGGTCATCAGTCCCTAAACTTACACACTACTTAACCTAAATTATCCTAAGGACAAACACACACACCCATGGCCGAGGGAGGACTCGAACCTTCGCCGGGACCAGCCGCACAGTCCATGAGAATAGAGTCGAGCCGTCGTGTTCACAGTTGTTAACTGGTTTCTTCTTTTAGACATGAGTAATCTAGACGTAGATAATGAAATTTTAATTTCATTAATTCAAGAAAGGCCTGTTCTTTGGGACAAAACCCTCGACATATACAAAGACCGAGATGCTACCAGAAACACATGGCATGAAGTTTGCAAGGGAATTCGTAGCGACTTTGATGTGTTGGACGAAAGGGAGAGGAATGATTTTGGTAAGTACATGCTTTTTCACATATATGTACTAGAAGAAACTCGATTTATAGATTCTAGAAATGATGGCGCTCACTCTTTGCAGTGGAACAGGATCTTCACATTGCAGGCGTTTCCTGACTTAATCATTTATTTATTTTTTATTATCGTGACAACAATGGTGGGATATTATTAACAAATGTTTTATTTTATAAAAACGAACATTATTGAAAAACAGCAACAATGTCACATTTTTAGAAAGTATTATTATTTTTGCAACTTACTTCTAGTAATACAATAATGAAAAATAAGTCGTGTACTGGAATACTTGTGTTCAATGTGAAGGCGATCTATTCTACAGTTATCTTTTCTCGACATCATGCCGTTCCGAATGCCCTGTATTATGGACTTCTGCCAGGAAAAGCTTCCTACACTTGAAACAAAATATTTACACAGAATGTCTCTCACACTGTTTGTTTTGAGGCCGCCTCTTACAGTATTTTCTGCCTGAATATCTTCCAGCCCTATAATTGACGTTGTATCCTCAATAATGTATCCATCTCTATCCCTAACATAATTAAGAAGAATAATGCAGGCTTTAACAATGTCATTGGCAAAATGTGGTCGGACATTTAATGGTCGATGGAGTATTCTCCATTTGTTAGTAAGAATGCCGAAAGCACATTCTATGTACCTCCTTGCTCGGCGCAATCGATAATAGAAGATTCGTTTGTCGATTGTTAAATGTGTTCCAGAATAAGGCCTTAGCAGATGTTTATGTAGCCCAAATGCTGCCTCACCAACAAAAAAATGTGGCACTTTCGGACTTTCTGTGCCTGGTAGGCACTTCTCATCAGGTAGATTTTTTGAATTGCTTTCAACAGTTTTCCACAGCTGAGTCTGTTTAAAAATCGATGAGTCACAATCTTTTCCATAACTACCAATATGCACATAGACAAATCGGTACTTCGTATCTGCAATGGCCATTAACACAACTGAGTAGTAGTCTTTATAATTAAAATACATAGATCCACTTTCTATTGGACTCACAATGCGGACATGTTTTCCATCTACTGCCCCAATCCAATGAGGAAAGTTTGCTGCATGCTCAAATCCATTTGCTACTGACTGCCACATTTCATTTTTAAGGGGATGTATGCACTCGCTTTGCATAACATTCCACAGTGCTCGACAAACGTCTCTAACTATCACTCTTGCGGTTGAGATTCCTACTCTGAAGGAATAATGAAGGTCGGTGAAAGTACATCCACTTGCTAGATACCCGAAAAAAAATTTAAAATGATGTCCCTTCGCAACCTCGTCAGAACACAGAACATGAAGTAAACGTAACAATTGGAACAAAGGAAAAACCTCTGTCCGCCACTCAACCTCGAAAGAAGTACAAGAAAATGGACGAAATAGATCTGAGGCTTTTAAAGGCATTGGAAAAAATAGAACCTGAGAAACAACTCCCAAATGTCCTTCTACCACAGTCTGCTACCACATACTGAGAAGTTTGATAATAACGAATGGCTACAGTTTCCAATGGAAGTTCTTAGAGTGATTTCCAGTATTAAGAATCAGAAGGTTGCGCCTCATCACTATCAAAGTGACACCACACAATCCGTTTCCCACATCCAGCAACAGAGCCAATCAACGCCATACCATCTCCAACAACAAACCAATCCACTGCCACCTCAGCAACATTTCACTGCTATCACTTCACAGTACTCACAACCACCACATGTCCCACATTATGCCCCACCAACGATTCCCTCAGTTTCAACTCAAAATGCACTATGTACTCCAGTATCCCAGCCAGGGCGAACGCATTTTGCATTCGGAACTCTGCCTTTGTATCCCTCACAAATTCTACATCTCCAAAATTACGACCCATCATCGATTCCCTCGGTGTCTACAGTAGATGAACTACCTACTCCACCTTCGCAACCCACAAAGGAAAAAAAATCTGCAGCTGAACATAATGAAAATTTTCCTGTGAGTGTTGAAGGAGATTTTGAAAGTAGTTCTTCAGTAAATTCGAATTCGTCCACTACAATGGACATCAATTTCTAATACTATAGTGTGTACCAATGTGTGTTTGTTTATTTAAAGTTCTGGTAATGTAGGCAATTTGTATCTTTCTTCAGAATTTTATCAATAAATACCGTTACTTTAAAACTAGTTTGAAAATGATTATCTCAAACTTACCTCAGTGTTATTGCCAGCATTTCTACAGGCTGAATACAATTCCTCATTTTGGTATTTTTCCGCTGAATAGTATCTTTTAACCGCCCGTGGAGCCTGTCAAAGGTAGACACCGACATTCTGAAATAATTGAATTTCGTGCCATCCTGCCTCAACTCTTCAATCAACGTGAAAAAAGCTCCAGCTTTCCTTCTTCTTTCATTAATTGGATGCACCCAAATTAATCGATTATTTCTTCTCCTTTTCATTCGTCGACGTAATAACAATAAACTTATAGTTCGCACTCTGTTCATTTCAGACGACACCGTGTGCTTAAAAGCAACAAATACTTCAAAGTAGTAAACTTGTGTGAACTGGTTTGATCATGAACGAGCACTGCCAGTAAGAACTGCCTGACTCGTTTAGATGCCCAAGCGCACCGCAAAGCGAATAGCCTGCAACACGTAAACTGCTGACGACGGAGATTTTACCGCCGTGTGTGTAAAAGCTAGAGTTCTGCGAGTGGCGACGGTCAACTGACCGCGGCGGAACAAATCCGCCGTGTGTGCAACCGCCCTAAGTATCGCTTCGCGCCGCAAGATATTGTCTTTTACAGGGTTTTTAGCGGCAGCAGACGGTGGACGCGAGTCGAGATCGTCCGTCGACTTGGCGCTTGCAAGTATCTTCTTTCAGGTCCAGAAGGCTCGCAGCACCGCCACCAAATTCAACTTCACCTCTGTCATGTAAACGACGATCTTTCAGTCTCTCTTCCCGCAGATTTACAGGCCCAGAGGACAGCGCGACCAGCAGCCGCCAGAGGGTGTCCCTACGACACCGCCGGACGACCCCATGGAGACGGAGCCTTCGCCTCCTCCGCCTCTTCTCGTCCTACCGATGGAGCTGGACCCGTCCACACCGCAGCAGTCGCCACCTTCATCACCTGGTTCATGGCAGCAGGAGGTGGACGTGTACCCTTCTGGTCGTTTTCCGGGGGACGTTTCCACCAGAGCGCAGGCCGGATGGCGGGGTACGCGCGGAACCTTGACGTCCCCTGCAGCCACAGCTTCCGGCCTGGCGATACGCCCACACTCCTGCCTCCCCCGCTGTGATCGCACTCTCTACACGACGACGGTCCATCGCTTTGGGGGGGGGGGGGGGGGAGAGGACGAATGTTCCGGCGTCGACAAGCGCCGACACGAAGACGAAGAACGCAAGACCAGAGATGGTAGTGAGACGATGTCAGCCAATAGCGCGCTGATCAGGACGTCACCAAGATAGGAGTGGCATCTAGACGAAGTGAATATAAGTGCCGCTCCTGCCAGCCTATGCCAGACAGTATTAGCACAGCACTGGGAGAGCCCTACGATAGCAGTGACGTGTGATCCGTACCAATTGCTTACGCGGGCTTTGTATTCAGCAAAAGACTTTGATTCTTCGCGTGTCGCCCATCGCTTGCGGCACCGTTGTAGGGTAGTAAAGTATTGTCAATCTGTTTTATTGAAATAAAAACTGTTAATGTGATTTACTTGAATTGTTGTATAGCATTATGAGAATGCAGCATCCTTTAGGTACCCTATACGGGACAAGTGGACAGGACCCCACAGTGACAGCCACAGCGAGGGACGCTACCCCAACAACGAACTCTCTTGATGGCGGCTGCATGACAGCCTCCGCTGACATGTGGCACTCACAGCACACCGACCCACTCCCCGTGACGACAAAGGGAGTTGTTGGCGGGTGGATGTCTTTTGCAACAGCCGGTTTGCGACCCCCTGGCCTCTGGACAGGAGTCGATCGAGCTGCTGGAAGGCCTGGTCTGGCCCACTGCTGGTTAGCTGCGAGTCCTTTTTCGAACTCAGAAGGTCAGACTGTGGCACTGGAATTATTCCTCCATCGGAAGCTTCATGTGGCTGCCTGTGTAGCACGGCATCGTCGTCCGAGGGAGATGTGACACTAAAGGCATTGATATTATTTAACTGCCCCTATTTACACTCGGCAGTGCGCACATGTTTTGCGAATGGGCCCCTTCAGCTCACATACTGACACACAGTACACAGTACACACAGTGCGCTGGTTTCGATGGGGGTTTGCGGCGAAAGTTACTTGCAATCCCGCCGGCAACTCTTGCGCCTATATTGGCTAGATACACACACATCAAAAAACGTTTTGTGTCACCCCATTTCCTACGACTCCTTAAGACAGACGTTGACTGTGGATGTTGTATCACAGACCCAGTCCCTTTGACTGTTCAGAGATATCACTAAACCTACCCAAAGATGTAAACAATCATGCATGAGCAGCGCCTATTAGACGGAGGGAGTCCAACAGCCAATCAGTTCCAGTCATTCTGCCAGGAAGGAGACACACAGCTCGTGTTGTCTGTAATTCAACCATATCTAGACGGTCAATACCTCGGTTCAATCGCGTCCGCATTGTTACTTTGTGCCAGAAAGGGCTCTCAACAAGGGAAGTGTCCAGGCGTCTCGTGAGTGAACCAAAGCCATGTTGAGGAGAGACAGGAACTGTAGATGACACGCCTCGCTCAGACCGCCCAAGGGCTACTACTGCAGTGGATGACAGCTACCTACGGATTACGACTCAGACGAACTGACAGCAACGCCACCACGTTGAATAATGCTTTTCGTGCAGCCACAGGACGTCGTGTTACGACTCAAACTGTGCGCAGTAGACTGCATGATGCGCAACTTCACTCCCGATGTCCATGGCGAGGTCCATCTTTGTAACCACGACAACATGCAGCACAGTGTAGATGGGCCCAATAACATGCCGAATGGACCGCTCAGGATTGACATCACGTTCTCTTCACCGATGAGCGTCGCATATGCCTTCAACCAGACAATCTTCGCAGACTTGTTTGGAGGCAACCCGGTCAGGCTGAACGCCTTACACACACTGTCCAGCGAGCGCAGGAAGGTGGAGGGCCGGCCGGTGTGGCCGTGCGGTTCTAGGCGCTTCAGTCTGGAACCGCGTGACCGCTACGGTCGCAGGTTCGAATCCTGCCTCGGGCATGGATGTGTATGATGTCCTTAGGTTAGTTAGGTTTAAGTAGTTCTAAGTTCTAGGGGACTGATGGCCACAGATGTTAAGTCCCATAGTGCTCAGAGCCATTTTTTTTTTTTTTTTTTTTTTTTTTTTTTTGTTTGGAAGGTGGAGGTTCCCTGCTGTTTTGTGTGGGGCCGGCGTATCGCTGGTGGTCATGGAAGGCGCCGTAACGGCTGTACGATACGTGAATGCCATCATACGACCGATAGTGCGACCATATCGGCAGCATATTGGCGAGACATTCGTCTTCATGGACGACAATTCGCGCCCCTATCGTGGACATCTTGTGAATGATTTCCTTCAGGACAACGACATCGCTCGACTAGAGTGGCCAGCATGTTCTCCAGACATGAACCCCATCGAACATGGCTGGGATAGATTGATAAGGGCTGTTTACGGACGACGTGACCCACCAACCACTCTGAGGGTTCTACGCCGAATCGACGTTGAGGAGAGGGACAATCTGGACCAACAGTGCCTTGATGAACTTGTGGATAGTATGCCACGACGAATACAGACATGCATCAATTCAAGAGGACGTGCTACTGGGTATTAGAGGTACAGGTGTGTACAGCAATATGGACCACCACCTCTGAAGGTCTCGCTGTATGGTGGTACAACATGCAATGTATGGTTTTCATGAGCAATAATGATGTTTATGTTGATCCATATTCCAATTTTCTACACAGGTTCCGGAACTCTGGGAACCGAGGTGTTGCAAAACTTTTTTCTGTTCGTACTTCGCTACTTCTCGTTGCACAAAGTTATTATCAGCAAGCTCCTACTTGAATTATGGGTACGGCTGCAATCCACTGCCATAAATTCACACTAAAACTACCTTATGCGATGACGCAGCTACACTGCACACACATTTTTCAGCGGCTTCGTTACCGTCCTACAAAAATCCATAAGAGTGCTCTTTAACATTAACATTACGTAGACACGAAATATGAAGACAGGTGCCTTTGTCAGCCATTCATTATCCCTCAAGATATTCAGTTACACTGCGCATGGATATTTATTTCCTTTTAAACTATAACAGCACTTGGCCATTCACCACAACAATTTTAACGAGCACTTTCGAGATGACATACGTCCTTTTATAGCACACGTCACTTGGATATTATGTTTAGTGAAACCACTTTTCACTCATTTATCGAATGTGCTGATGCTGGCGTCGCATAATGCTTCATCATTGGCAATTATCACTATACAGTACCCAAACGCGTCTTTTTCTTTAGGCTATGTACACATGATAGCGTTGCAACGCGCGCCAGAGAAAGTGGCGTGTACACACGTACGGCGTTGACGCCGCGTTGAACTCCAGTTTAGCCATGGAAGTTGAAGAGGCAGCATGTCTTTGGATTATGCACCGTAGTCTTAAAGAACGGAGACGAAGGCAAAGACAGTAGTGGGAACATCCGATTTTACGTGACAAATTAACTCACGGATCTTTTGTAACTCTGTACCCAAATCTAAGAAGACATGGGCCAAATTTTTTAATTACTTAGGAATGTCGATTGCGTCCTTTGACGAGTTATTGAACATAGTTCGTGATGACCTGGCACCTAGTGGGAACTACGTTAGGGATAGTATTTCACCAGAAGAGAAACTCGTAATCACATTGAGGTAAGTTTATTGATAAACTGATATTACATGTACAGTGAAATGAAATGTCGTGTGGCTAGGGCCTCCCGTCGGGTAGACCGTTCGCCTGGTGCAGGTCTTTCGAGTTGACGCCAGTTAGGCGACCTGCGCGTCGATGGGGATGAAATGATGATGATTAGGACAACACAAGACCCAGTCCCTGAGCGGAGAAAATCTCCGACCCAGCCGGGAATCGAACCCGGGACCTTAGGATTGACATTCCGTCACGCTGACCACTCAGCTACCGGGGCCGGACCACATGTACAGTATAAATTATTGTATACAAAATAACAAATTGACAAGACATCAATTTAAAATTTTTATTCTTTCTTAAAGTAAAGAAAATCCTTCAATTTTTGTACAAATCCAATATTTCAGAACTTTGTAGAGAAGTGCAACTATCTGTTGGTGAGGCGGCCTCTTGTGGTCGTCGTGGGGTCTGAGTTGCATGTGTTGGAGAAGCTCCTGAGTGTACCTGGGCCGTATTGTGTATTCGGCAATGGTTGATGTTCAGACCCTGCTTGTGAGGTGACCGGTATTTGTGGAGACTGAGAAGCTTGGGCCGGAAAAGCACCTGGGTATACTTGGCCATGTTGCATACTGGAGAACGGCTGGTAGTGCACAGGTCCACGTGTCTCATTAATCACAGTTGCGTTGTAGAAATCTAGGGTTCTTGGTATTGTTTCAAGTGACTGAATTTTCGTTCTAATTTTACCGTGTTCAGGCACTTTCTTCAGTTCCTTGTACAGAGAGAAACAAAAGAGTTTGTCCTCATCTTCGTTACTTTTTTTTCCATTTCTCTTTGTTCTCTTAGCAAAATACTTTTGTTTAAAATGTCCGAAAAATGTTTATCAACTGGATTTAACTTAATTTTTTTCTTACTTACTGGGTTTTCGGTACTTTGTTCAGGCCTGTTCAAATCCTCCTCCAAGATGACTGTGTCCTGGCCATGGTCATCAAAATTACTGGTAGTCTCCTTATTACTTAGTGTATTTTCTAAAAATTGGAGCCGTGACAAATATATATAAGAAGTAGAGCTGCTTGCTCCAGATCCTGATATCTTGGTCTTCCTTCTTTTTAATTCTCTGAGAAAATTGTCACGCAGACTCTTCCATCTCTTTTGCAAAGTTGTTCCTAAAAAAAAGTTTGTAAACTTTGTAGTCAACTAACACAGTAAAAAATTAACATGTTGTTTCCAGGTAACTGGCAACAAGATGTCCTTTTGCTGCACTTCATTACAATTACAGAGTAGGAAAGTCAACCATAGGGAACATAATCCGTCAAGTTTGTGCAGTAATGTGGAACAAATTGAAAACAATTTGTATACCGCCTATGACAGAAGACAAGTGGGAACAAGTTAGTAACGAATTTCTACAGTATGCCAACTTTCCTAACTGCCTTGGAGCACTGGACTGTAAACATGTTCGTATTGTGCAACCCAATGATTCAGGGTCCCTTTTTTACAACTACAAACATTTTCATTCAGTTGTACTACTAGCTGTTTGTGAGTCTAACTACCGTTTTTTGTTGGTGGATGTTGGTTCCTATGGCAAAAGTAATGATTCATCAGTCTTCCAGGAATCAATATTTTACAAAAAACTCATAGAAGGT
Source organism: Schistocerca nitens (assembly GCF_023898315.1). NCBI lineage: Eukaryota > Metazoa > Arthropoda > Insecta > Orthoptera > Acrididae > Schistocerca > Schistocerca nitens. The sequence goes on from NC_064614.1 coordinate 817,589,646, forward strand.
ACATTGAATATTCCACAGGCAAAACCAATTTCAAATGTGGACATTACACCATTGCCTCATGTTTTTGTATCAGATGATGCGTTCGGTCTATCGAAACACATCATGTGTCCATACGTTGGAAAATTATTGTCTCATATTAAAAGAGTTTTCAACTACCGATTGTCAAGATCTCTCAGGTATACTGAATGCAAACAAATGGAGAATATTTCATAGGCCTCTAAATGTCAGTTTAGAACTTGCAGAAAGTATAGTTTTGGCATGTTGTGTGTTGCATAACTATGTACGACAACGAAATGGGTACAGGTATGAAGATACATTTTATAAGGCGCCATTCGTTGACTTGTCTGGAGTAACTTCTCCACGGCCCAACATGTATACAAAAGAAGTAAGGGACAGATTTGCTCGTTACTTCATCAGCGAAGGCAAGCTACCATGGCAAGATAAAATGGTGTAAACAAGAGTGCAATTGCGAACACTTATGAGACAAGTATATGTTAATAATACAACATTACATTGCCCATTAGAAAAATACAGTGTAATTATGAACAATTAAATATTTTTCTGTCATGCATTTCTCTGTAGATATTAATTAGATATTATACACTATTTGTAATAGACATCATTTCTGTAAATAAAATTAAGATAACATAAATAAATAGCTTTAGCTACCTTTGACAGATATTACATCCAAATAGGCTTTGTCAGTAGTTACATATACAAATTTTTATTTGTATGTTAATTATTCAATTTTACACATAGTTATTCGCATTATGCTCTATTATAAGTAATGCTATTAAATAGTAACTGCTTTAACTTACGACAAAATTTTGAGTCACAAGGTAAAACAGTTACTTATGTGTAACTGTACTAATTTACTGTGTAGTTTAACCTTAATATTAAAGTTGCCTCTTACCAAGAATTTTCTTCTGTTCCTCTGAACAACCCTCTTTAGCAAACAAATCAACCAATTGCTGCCACGCTGATCTTTTTAATACTCTGTTCTTGTAGTCCGCACTTCCCATATCACAGGACGACTTTTCACTTTTTCAATGAAGATCTCAGTGTCAAATGTACGTTCCTCCATGAAGAGAGCACCAAAGCGCGCGCTACACTGAATGCATGTGAACACCCAAACCCACTACTAGGAACTCGAGGCGCGCGGCGGACGCGCGATCCTCGAGGAACCTTCGAGACGCGCGTTACGACGCGGCGTCATTCGAAGCGCGCGTTGCATGTGTACGCAGTCAACGGTTTATTGTTTTTCAACAGCGCGCGTTGTAACGCGCTGCCCATAACGCGCGTTGCAACGCTATCATGTGTACAAGGCCTTACTGACTGGGGCTCAGGTTTTGACTTCGGGCTTAGGTCATCTGGTTATCAACGCAGCAAATTTCCCGTGGTTCCAGGCATCATCAATTTTATTATTTGTACTTCTAACAAAGAAACACATTTTGGACACAACATATAAACAATTTTTTACATTTTCCATTCTGTTTGTATATGATTAATTATTTTCTTTCTCTACCCAAGTGGCACACAAATGTTTTTCAACTTACCAGATAATTAGTTAATAAATTTAATTCCTATAGTTATCACAATAATATTGCTCAGTTAATCTAATTCATAAGGAAGAACAATTTATTCCACGAAAACAGCAATATTTGTGAGTTTTGTTTACCGACGTTGCCTGACAATATCACTATTTACAAGTTCTGTTTTCGTAACACCGTTTGTCTTGACATACTCTCGGTTACGTCACCTCAGCATTCCTTTGTGCACTGGCGCTGACAGCGGGCTGCCAACCTACTGAGAGGCCATTAGCACCGAACTGCACATCTGCTCAGGGCTCTTTAAATGTCTTGCTAGCAGCTCGATTGGTTATACACCTGGCCTTTCAACACGTAATGTAGCGTGTGTTTGGAAAACATAATAATATGATAAAATACACGTTATATACTATCCCTTAATACTAGTTGCTGCTTTCTAGTCACATCTCCCTTTTCGACTATATACATTTAACGCTACGTCACATCTGGTCCTTTAATTACCTTCTTGTTCATCTACAAAAGTGGTGCTGCTTCCGGTATCTGGTATACATGCTTATCATAGCCAAGTTGCATTCTGGTCATTACTGTGATATCTGTTAACATCGACTACTTTATATACACCTTTAGCGATTGGTTTGCAGAAGGTTCCACTTCTACGATCTTTTGGTGACATACCATATTCAGTACACACTGACCTTCAAAATTCTCGTGATACATCTTAATATTAAATGATTTCTCATCATTTTTCATTAATGTTGTATATTTCTAGAACATGTTCTGTTGTTTCGAAAGCAGATTCTTTAACTTCCCTTTTTTTATTATGTTAACAACTTTGTTTACCAACCTTTCGCTCTTCTTAACAACTTTGTTTACCAACCTTTCGCTCTTCATCAAGGTTATTCTGTTTCAAAACAGGTTCAGGTACCTCAAAATCAATTTTATTTACCATTTTGTTAATCATTTTAATTTCATTTACTTTCATTCCATTGTTCCATACTCTTGTTTCAATGAAATTTTGGCTGTTTTTTTCTCTTTGTGAGGTAATTTCATCTTTACTGGATTCTTATTGAAAACATTCAGTCATAATCGTCACGCAGCATCAGTTTAGCGCTTCTCTGCAAGGACCATTAATATTTGCAGACTTTGCCTTGTTATCTGTACTATTTACCATACCGCCCTTCTCAAAATTCTACCAACATATCCTTTCCTATGATAAAAATGAGACATAGATCTCATACCACCATATCTATAATTCCTACTCCTTTTTCTTTACATCTCATGTTTACTAGTATTTGTTTCTTAATTCAGTGACTTGTACGACCTCAAATCACTGCACTGGCTAAACTGGTACACCCTCTGAGTTTATTGGCTGCCTACAAGACCCTCCATTTACGATGCTCATTAATTTGCTACCGATTCCAATGATCACCACTGTTTCCATACCAAAAATATTAACACTCACATTCTACTGATAATTCTCTTAATTCTCATTCCTAATTTCTTTCCTCTTATCCATGTTGTCTTTCTCATGACTCATGACTATTTATCGCCTAATATCGTGAAATTTCCAACTCCTATTCAGATTCTTTCTGTCATAATCGGTATGTTGTTTCTCATCATGCAAATGTTAATTCTCATCAGTTTTTCCTTTGTCACAATCATTATTTTGTTTCCCGTCACGAGAACGTGAACGACTTCATTTCCCACCTATTCCTTTTCGGGGAAACCATTACCATATCTTTCATTTTCATTTGTGGCAACATTGCTTATCTTGTTACTGTTTTCGTTCCCATTATTCTTTGACTTCTATCTTATGGCTTTCCAGTCGTTACCTTTCTTTATTTTTTCTGGCAAAGCAACCACTCGACACCAAGTCTTCAGAACGTTTTCATTTCTCTTTCTATGGTTACTGATAAAAGGGTATTTTTCTACTGGTAACATATTTGCAGAAGTTACCTTTTGCATAAAGCAGGTTCTTCCATTCTATTCATAAAAGCTTGTAGCATTTTCTGCGGTATAAATTTTGTACATTTACTTTTGTTACTTTCATTTACTGTGGTTATATCTTCACTAATAACTACCTGAATACTTGTTTCAATTACGTTATCTGTTGAATCCACAGTCCCTCAAACCATTTATTGCTCCCATTTACCATTAAATTATTCATCTGACATCCCTGAACTCTGTTAGATTTCTACAGTGTATATAATTACTAATGCCTTTTGCGTAATCCATAGCTTCTTGAACCACGTTCTGCCGTACGCTATCCACTAAGTTCCTCATTATGACTTTTCGGCTTATGCTACCACTCCAGAGCAGCATATCCTTACACATTTACTACACAATTATTATTTTTACCTTCTGTATCTGATGTGAACTTCAACTTACTTTTCAGGAAGTTTCATTCCTCCTCGGACGATTTAACTATCTGTAGACTTTACCGATTCTGCACCTGCGCATCGAACTCAAGACCGCTCTGCGAGTGTATCCTCAGTTCACCCTTTCGTTGATGCTGCAATGGACTGCTTCCCGCGCACTCTCAGTGCGCAGCGATGTTTCCTCTGGATACGTAACTACACTCCTGGAAATGGAAAAAAGAACACATTGACACCGGTGTGTCAGACCCACCATACTTGCTCCGGACACTGCGAGAGGGCTGTACAAGCAATGATCACACGCACGGCACAGCGGACACACCAGGAACCGCGGTGTTGGCCGTCGAATGGCGCTAGCTGCGCAGCATTTGTGCACCGCCGCCGTCAGTGTCAGCCAGTTTGCCGTGGCATACGGAGCTCCATCGCAGTCTTTAAGACTGGTAGCATGCCGCGACAGCGTGGACGTGAACCGTATGTGCAGTTGACGGACTTTGAGCGAGGGCGTATAGTGGGCATGCGGGAGGCCGGGTGGACGTACCGCCGAATTGCTCAACACGTGGGGCGTGAGGTCTCCACAGTACATCGATGTTGTCGCCAGTGGTCGGCGGAAGGTGCACGTGCCCGTCGACCTGGGACCGGACCGCAGCGACGCACGGATGCACGCCAAGACCGTAGGATCCTACGCAGTGCCGTAGGGGACCGCACCGCCACTTCCCAGCAAATTAGGGACACTGTTGCTCCTGGGGTATCGGCGAGGACCATTCGCAACCGTCTCCATGAAGCTGGGCTACGGTCCCGCACACCGTTAGGCCGTCTTCCGCTCACGCCCCAACATCGTGCAGCCCGCCTCCAGTGGTGTCGCGACAGGCGTGAATGGAGGGACGAATGGAGACGTGTCGTCTTCAGCGATGAGAGTCGCTTCTGCCTTGGTGCCAATGATGGTCGTATGCGTGTTTGGCGCCGTGCAGGTGAGCGCCACAATCAGGACTGCATACGACCGAGGCACACAGGGCCAACACCCGGCATCATGGTGTGGGGAGCGATCTCCTACACTGGCCGTACACCACTGGTGATCGTCGAGGGGACACTGAATAGTGCACGGTACATCCAAACCGACATCGAACCCATCGTTCTACCATTCCTAGACCGGCAAGGGAACTTGCTGTTCCAACAGGACAATGCACGTCCGCATGTATCCCGTGCCACCCAACGTGCTCTAGAAGGTGTACGTCAACTACCCTGGCCAGCAAGATCTCCGGATCTGTCCCCCATTGAGCATGTTTGGGACTGGATGAAGCGTCGTCTCACGCGGTCTGCACGTCCAGCACGAACGCTGGTCCAACTGAGGCGCCAGGTGGAAATGGCATGGCAAGCCGTTCCACAGGACTACATCCAGCATCTCTACGATCGTTTCCATGGGAGAATAGCAGCCTGCATTGCTGCGAAAGGTGGATATACACTGTACTAGTGCCGACATTGTGCATGCTCTGTTGCCTGTGTCTATGTGCCTGTGGTTCTGTCAGTGTGATCATGTGATGTATCTGACCCCAGGAATGTGTCAATAAAGTTTCCCCTTCCTGGGACAATGAATTCACGGTGTTCTTATTTCAATTTCCAGGAGTGTATGTTTACTACGACTGCTGTGAGTGCCTTCTTTCTTGTTCCTCGCGACGTCTCCTAGACGATCGATTGTGATGTTTCACTCGCGAAATGTTTGTAATCCTTGGACGCGATTTAAAGTTACCGTGAGGCGAACGTATTTTTACATTCCGTGACCTGATAATTCTAACTCGATGTTGCTACCTGCAAGTCATAGATTTCAGTCACTTTTAATTCACTGCTCACTTTCCTGCTTCTCTTTCCGAAGTACTTGATTTCGAATTGCATCTCCTACGTAGGCTTTTCAGCAAAGTAAGCCTTTCTGCCACAAGGGAAGCCGTGTGCAAGATTTCTTTGCGGTAACAAATCTCCAAAAAAGTTTCTCAGTTTAGCCACGTGTTTGTAGAAATTGGTTGTAGGTGAAGTACAGTACATCTGGTCATGCCTTCCCATCCGAGACTGCGCAAGTTACGCTAACCCTTTCCTGGTTTATCTTGATGAACTGATGCCTAGGATCTCCTCGCACCTGTCTTCTGTGAACCTCTAGTTGATATCTCACGAAGCAATGCTTGTAGCGAATACAGTTTTTTAGAAGCTGCAACCAGACAACCTGTGATTATAGGTTGGCAAGTGGGTAGCTAAATTACTTGAAATAATCCAAGGATATCAATACAATGCATTTATGAGTGAACACCGTAAAATAGTTACAGTTAAATAGTATGACACGATTTCTCTCAAAACGTTAATGAAATTCGAGAGCATAATAAAACCAACCACCACTGAAAGACAAGTTCTGAATACATCCTATCTCTGTCACTTAGTAACAGATTCCGTGTACATCCTATCACCGAATGGGGAGATTGGCACTCTGCCAAAATCTCTTGCATATCTCGCAAAACCCATTAGTTATTTGTACACCGTTGGTAGGTTAACAATATTGATTTGTCTACTGATTTAAATGGTTTACTGCATACTGGTATTACTGTATTGCTGCTCTGATGACCTGCTGAAACCTAGAAAATTCTGAATTTCGGGCCGGAACGCCTGTGGTTCCTCTGCATATCGATCGTCAAACAAGATCTTTTCTCATGGCTAGCGTATCTTCCCCACTGCAATGAGTCACTGTTGCGCCTTATGATCCATTCGTTACCGGTCCCTACGTGAGAACCAGCTTCTCATTTGGTGTTATCGTCCTCCACAGCGCTGGTTGAGGTAGCGAATTACCTCCACGAGCTGCAGAGTCCCAGTAAAATGTAAGATCTAGAAAAAAAAACCTGTCCAAAACAAGAGAAACCTTACGATGCGCACTGAACCCATTATATTGGAAGAGTGCCAGGAAGCTATCTCTTATGGTCTACCTATGGTGAGATATTGTGTGAGTGTTTGTCATAAGCAATCTGTGCCTCAGTGTGTTACCACTTTCATCATAACTCCGCTGGCCGGCCGCGGTGGTCTAGCGGTTCTAGGCGCTCAGTCAGGAACCGCGCGACTGCTACGGTCGCAGGTTCGAATCCTGCCTCGGGCATCGATGTGTGTGATGTCCTTAGGTTAGTTAGGTTTAAGTAGTTCTAAGTTCTAGGGGACTTATGACCACAGATGTTGAGTCCCATAGTGCTCAGAGCCATTTGAACCATAACTCCGCTATATTCGAATCACGCTCAGCACATATCAAACAAACACCGTCCGGAATGTGATGTGTGTGAATTCCTAAGGGACCAAACTGCTGAGGTCATCGGTCCCTAGACTTAAACACTACTTAAATTAACTTATGCTAAGAACAACACATTCATGCCCGAGGGAGGACTCGAACCTCCGGCGGGAGGAGCCGCGCAATCCGTGACATGGCGCCTCTAAACTCGCGGCCACTCCTCGCGCACCGTCCGAACACGCTCTGAAGGCTCAACGGTACCGACCGGCTACAGTGTCATCTTCAGCCATTAATCGTCACCGGACGCGGATACGAAGGGTCGTGTGGTCAGCACGCCGCTCCCGCCAGCTGTTGTCAGTTTTCGTGACCGGTGTTACTGCTCCTCAACCAAGTATCTCCCCAATTAGTCTCACAAGGGCTGAGTGCACCCCGCTTGCCAACAGCACTAGGCATACCGGGACGGTGACCCATCAGAGTGCTAGCAAAGCCCGACAGCGCTTAAATACGGTGATCTGAAGGGAACCGGTGTTACAACTGCGGCAAGGCCGTTCGCTTAACACATATCAACAAACAATACAATGTAAAAGTACGATTTAGAGGGAACTCAAACCCTTATAACTTCAGGGGAATATCTGAGCCTCAAACACAGCGACGTGGCTACCACATATTTGCTCTTATTTTTTTATTCGAGGTAGAAGCATCTCAGCATTGAAGTAAGTGTAATAATGTATGTATAAATCAGTGTGTGGTAATTACATGTAATCACAGAAAATCAGAAATTTCCATAAGTAGGTAGGCAACAAATATGCTGCTACAAGTGTGTGACACGTGGCGCCGCCACCGTTACGTTTTGTGTTATATTACCAGTGTTGCGTGCTGCACACTACCGAAGGTACCCGAGCTTATCAAGACAAGCGAACAGTTCTGTTTTGTCGACTGTACGTACAGTGCCTGATAAAAAGCTACTGGACACCTTATTGACCCCTAGGTGTTAAGAGAGACGGATTCGCCAGTATAAAAGGAGGCATAAAGTGTTGTGTTGTCCGTAGAGATGTAGTAATACGAGAATAGTTTGGCCAGAAGAGCTCAGTAATTTCGAATATGGACTACTTATTAGACATCATATGAGTAACAAATCCATCAGGGACATTTCAGCCCTTCTAAAGCTGAACAAGTCGACTGTTGTTGATGAACTTGTGAAATAGAAACGTGAAGGAATAACCACAGCTAAACCAAGAGAGGCACTAGTACTGACGAGCAGAGACCATCGAACACTGCAGAGGGTGGTTGTAAAAATTGCATGAAATCAGCAGAAGGTATCACATGTGTGTTCCAAAGTGCCACCTGCAGTGCAGCTAGTACACTGACTGTGCGAGGAGAGTTGAAATGAGCGAGATACAGTGGTCGAGCAGTTCCTCACAAGCCACACATTTCTGTAGTAAATGATAAGCGACGCTTGAGGTGCTGTAAAGAGCGATGCAGTTGGGCAGTGGATGACTGGAAACAAGTGATTTGTAGCGATGAGTTACGCTATAAGTTGTGACAGTTCGATGTAAGTATTTTGATTTGGCGAATGCCTGTAATACATCACCTGCCTTCATATGTAATGCTAATAATGAAGTACGGAGGAGGTGGTGTTAGCGTATGGGCGTGTTTTTCGTGGTTAGAGTGTTGGCCCCTTACTGCACTTATAAAACCGCTAAATGCGCAAGGATACGAAAATATTTTACAGCATTGTGTACCGCATATAGAAGAGAAAAAATTCGGGGACAGTGACTGTGTCAGCATTACAACGCACTGTGTCGTAAAGTGGCATCTGTGAGGCAATGGTTTGTGGACAATAATATTACTGAAGTTTACTGTCCTGCTAAGAGTCCCGACGTGAACCTGATGGAACTCTTTGGGATGAGATATAACGTTCCAGACGCCAATGTCCAATATCACTACCTTTTCTGGTTTCAGCTCTGTGTCCTATGTTTTAGGAACTCATCAGTCCTATCACAAAGCTCGATTCATATTCCGTGCGCTCATATTTTGTTCACGAGGCAATGATAATGAACTGTATCGAAAGCTGCGGGGACTCAAAGAATCCGGGCGGCAGGGGGTCTGATGGGCGAACAGAACAAGTAGGTTGCTCAATATCGTTGTTTGTGGAATCCATGTCGATTCCTACCTGTCTCAAGCATAAAAAGCGTTCCAAAATTTTACAACAGACTGGCGTCAGCTTAAACTTTGTGTAACTATCCGATGGTCTCTTCTATATTGGGATTGACCGGAGCATTTTTCCAGTAACTTGGAATGCTTCTATCCTACAACAACCTACGATAAACTGTTGCTAGAAGAGGGGAAAGTTCTTTCGCATAATCCAGCAGAATCGTGTACGTTTCTCACCAGGTCAAGGCACCTTTCGTCTGTTTGAGCGGTTTTAGTTAGTATTCAATCCCGCCGTTACTTATTTCGATACATCCTTTTGTTGTCCGTGCGTCGCTTGAAAGGAGGAACCGTGGTACTATCTTCTTCCGCGAAACCTTTTCAGAAAAAGGAATTTAGTGTCGTTGCCTCCTCCCTGTCATCGTCAGTTTCTGTACTGGTATAATAACTGCATTACCCGATAGATGGCTTTGATCCTTTTACTGATTAGAGGTGGTAGACCAGGGTAGAAATTTTATTTGGGTCTAATTTTTTTATTGACTTAAATGTTAAAATATTTTAAAACTGCAATTTACTGCATCGGGATCTAGAGCATCCGAGCGCTCGAATGCAACTGATGTAATACTATAATAGTTATCGATGGAATAGGGGTCCTGTTAGTGTCGGAGGGCATCATAGAGGGCACTAGTATCAACTAAAATACTATTGTCAAAATGAGTGTGTTTCGACATCGGCGAAAAATATGCAGACTGTACAGTGCTGGTATTGTCCTGTTCCAACAAGACAAAAACACAAGCTGAAACTATAAACGCTTGTTTAAAGAAGAAACTATAAACGTCCTGCTCTTTGCCACAGAAGAACATAAAATGTCTACGAATGTTATTGGCTATGAAAGCATCACTTCATGCAAACAATCACAGACTGTTCTCTTGAAGTACAATATTCAGCTTTAGCTAAAGTGTATGTTCATGTCAGACTTCACGATCACTGTTCCTTAACGATGTTGTTGACTGCTGAAGCTGAGGTCACAAACTAGGCTGAGCTCTTCCAGTCTCGACACTACACTGACCTCAGTGCGAGGCCGCTGCTATACTGAAAGAGAGGGCGTGTCTTCTGGAGTCTCTGCCATTGGTTGTTGTGTATTGCAGCAAGCCCGCACCAATGTCTGTATCGATTCACGTTGCCGCCTTTGATGTGACACGACAATCTCTGAACGATACCACAAAAACAACGTTTTCCAAGTTGGCGGGAGCTATAACTCATGAAGTATACATACAATAGCATTACACCTTTTTGTGACTCGTGAGTCGGCGTTTTTTCGGCTGTAGTAAGTAGGATTTTTGCGATATATTTTAATTTCGATTTTTGGTGCACGTTTTTTATAACGACTCTTTTGTCGAAAAAATTCAGAGTGCCGCCGTTTTGTTAAAAACAATTTTTTAAATATCCCTACGTATTATATTAGACAATATCATCAGCTTCTAAGCTGTTTTTGTAATTTTGTTCTAGGTTGAAAATTGTGGCGCTCAGAGCCCCCACCAATCGCCCTCGCATTCTGCGAAGGCCTTTCGTTGATGTCGTATAGTGTCCTCTTTGTGCAAGTTTTTCACTTAAAAAATACATAATGCAATTTTAAGGGTGTACAATAAAGGTCGGAAGTCATTTTTGTAATTTTTATAATTTTATTGAAAAAATAGTTAATATCGGTTCCAAAATCGAGCATCACCCTGGTTTATCCGCTAACGTAGAACCAAAACTGCTTAGAATTTTTCTGTCTAGTAGCTTGATAGAATTTTACTTTCGAATTTGTTGGACACTTCACCCATCACTCTCCTCGCTCTCATTTTGGCTAAGTTCAATTATTTTTGTTTGTCAAAAAGACCATGGTCTCACTTGAATTTGTGGTGAAACTCTCTTTGCTTTCAGAGCTGCTGTTGAACTACAGGGGATCTTCCCCATCCCTCGCGACTTTGCTAGGCATGTACCTGTCTAAGGCGCATTCTCTGGAATTTTGTCCACTTATTTGATACTCAATGATTCAAGTCTAAAAGAAAAAAAAATTTAACGTTGATTGCTCAGTAATTTGAAATCTGTTTCCGGTCGCTCTTACCAAGCAGAAATACCATACATCATTCTTAACATTCCTACTGACAGTCATCGTCATTGATGTTAGTAGCTGCTTGAACATCACCGATTCCATGCTTTGCGTTGAGACTGAGATCTAGACTGTCTGTAATCACGAGATCTAAGACTTTACTTCTGAAAGTCGTTCTCACAGTAACTACTCGGATTTAGAGAACTTACAGGGATAGTAATAAAACAACACCACCAAGTCAGGAATATCGGGACTTCTTCAGACATTCTTTACATATCATATTCATAATTTAAATGAGATAAAACGTTAATACTACATAATATTTTATTTTCATCATTTATATGTTTTCTGTCGTTATTTAGTTTCTTTTATATTATCATTGTTATTATTATTATTAATATTATTACTATTGTTATTATTATCTAGGTACTGTGGTATGTGTATGCAACTAAATAAAAGGCCGTTTGTTTTTGTGCCATCTCCAAGAAGATGATAATATCTTTATTTATTTAAAATATGGTAAACAAACAACGTTTTTTTTGGGGGGGGGGGGGGCGAGGAGGGGAGCATTTTGCTGCGCCCGCTAACCCCCCCCCCCCCCCCACCCGGACCTAAATCCACCAGTGACAGTCCTTTTAATGTCAGCTATTTCTCTAGAATAGATAATGGCATAAAATGAGAAAAGGAGCGGAGGAAGAATGGTGGTAAATCAGAATGCTTTCAGAATTTACAGAAATTGTAGTAGCTTACCACATTCACTGCAAATAAATTTTTAACGAATGGAGCACACATTTCACTGGCAGGTAATACTCCTTGACTTTGAGATGTATTTTCGCGTCCCAAGCAGACATTGGAATATTTCGAATTGATAGGATGACCAGACCAACTTTCCCTTGTCATTTTTCTTTAACAGAACAGGTGTACGAATAACTGAGGTCGCTGATACGAAATCTTCGATGAATTCGGCAATAGTGAGATGCACCTGAAATTCTGTGCATTCGCCAGACTTTTTTTTAATAAATATTTTCATATGCATTCAATTACTTGCTATTTACAATCGATAACAGTCGTTTGTGAAAACAAATGGTATTGAAACAGCGGCCGCAACAATCCTTCAATTAATGAATATATTTACTGAAGTAGCTGCAAGAAATAAAAACATGGTTCAAATGGCTCTGAGCACTATGCGACTTAACTTCTGAGGTCATCAGTCGCCTAGAACTTAGAACTAATTAAACCTAACTAACCTAAGGACATCACACACATCCATGCCCGAGGCAGGATTCGAACCTGCGACCGTAGCGGCCACTCGGTTCCAGACTGTAGCGCCTAGAACCGCACGGCCACTCCGGCCGGCTCCAAGAAATAAGATGACCAATTTTTTATAAAAGAAATAGCTTACTTACGAAATATATTCTTCAAATTCTCAAGACTTTGAGGCTAGAACACAATAATTGATCACATTTTCTGACGAAATGTCGTCTAATCCGGGTGCCTTGTTTCGACTTAGATCTTTCAGTGCTGTCAAATTATTCTCTTGGTATCGCATCCACCATCTCATGTTTGTCCATTTCCTCTTCCCTTTCCGTAATATTGACCTCAAATTTCTTTCCTTTACATAGCTCTTCCACCTTTCGGTCTTCCTTCTTTGTTTAGTACTGGACTGTCTTCTGAGACCGTGATGTTCACATGGCTCTCTCAATTTTCACCAAAGGGTCCTGTAACTTTTTCTGTGCAGCATCTATATTTCACATAGTCACATGTGTTTCCATATCTTTGTCTTTCTCCCCTACCCATTCTTGCTTTGTCGTTTTGCAATTTCTGTCAGTTTCATTAATATTCCTTTTTGCGTGCTTCGCTTTTGGGATTTTATACATTTTTCTCTTTTCATTCGATCAAATTTAATACCTCATTCTTCTTCTATGGTGTTTCTTTCGTCTGTTTCAGTCAGTTGTTGCCTAATGCTTCCTTTGAAACTGTCAACAACGTCTTCCAGTCTCGACTTATCCCATTTGCTACCTTCCTACAATTTCTTGTTTTAGTCTGCATTTCATAACTAAAAAATTGTGGTCGGATTCCATACACGACCTGAGAAATGTTTTACACTTTAAAATCTGCTTTCTAAACTTCATTTTTAAGATTAAATAACCTATCTGAAACTTTTTGGTGTCTTTTTACACCTATACATCCCTTGTTTTCTCCGTACACCAGGCAGGCCGTGCGGGCAGCCACCCTGCCAGGAGGAGGTGGATAAACTGCTTTCATCAAACCAGGATATTTCCTTGTACAGCCTGAGCTGTTCGCCACGGAGTTACAAGTCGCCTCCACAGCGTCTGGGGGCGCCAACCTCTCCGACAGGCAGCATGTTCGTCGCAGCAGAGAGCGTTGTCGACAGGGCACTATTTTGCTGTGTCAGGTCGCGTGCCCACACGGATATCCATCCATTCCCGACTATTTAGACCGGTGCCAGACAGTGCTGAGACAGTTACGCCTTCGCCTCTTGTCGGCAGTACCAGCTGTTCTCTCTGGCCACATGACAGTTCAGTCCCATTGCTACAAGTTGGGAAGACCGACAGCTTCGTCCTAGCGCTCTCCGACAGTAGCACCGGCCCAATAGTGTCCCTGGTTTTCACGCCACCGCTTACGACGACTCTAGGGTTCCCCATGTAGACACATCACAGACAACGTCATAGGAGAGACATTTCTGACGTATATAGTTGTGTGAATATTCATCCAACCACATTGGAATTGAGTTTCGTTTTCTGTTTTTAAATGATTCTTTTAAAGTGTCTTCAATCACTTCTCAGTACGAGGATACTTAAACATTCTTTAATGACTCTTGAACCAAGTGTTGCCAATGATTTAATTGTGTTCCGTGTAATATTTTAGCAGGGAACCTCCCAGGTCATAATTTTTTCCAGTGCATCTTCTACCACTATTTTTCTTTCTCTTTTTTCCAACTGTCGAATTCTAGTCTCCCATCATTTCCGTCTCCCTCAACGAAATGAATAATTTTCGTTTATCTCATAATACATTCCCTTCTTCCTCCCCACCCGCAAGAACTATGGACATTACCGAGATGGGGTGAACTGTGTGTGATAACGATGCAGATATCTGCACTGCAGATGTAATCACTATGGAGGGGTGTCTGTGAACAAGCCAGACTAACCTGTGGTTCCCGAAGAGCAGCAGCAGCCTTTTCAATAGTTCCAGGGGCAACAGTCTGGATGATTGACTGATGTGGTTTTGTAACATTAGTCAACACGGCCATGTTGTGCTGGTACTGTGAAAACTAGAGTCATTATTTCCATGAGGGCATGCAGCTGTACTGGATGACATGCAGGGCAGGTAGTTGTTGGATGTGAGATTTTCCCACCAAATAAAAGTGAGATCCAGCCCCTGCAAACTGAATTTTATAAATAAACAGCGTATCCTGTACTATATAATTGAATTTCCTGTTGTGAGTTCCTTCCTCTCCATCACAGACGGCAGCTTAGAGCCCATGGCGAAATCCATTCTCAGTCAGGCATTTGCCTTGGAAGGAGTTCTCGCATGCTTCGGTATTCAGTAGGGGTTTCCCGGGTAAACCCTGTTTCGTTTGCAGTCTGGTCTGACTGCAATCGACGGATTATGCAAGCCTGGTAGTTGGACACTGCAGGAGGAGAAAGAGAGTGACAGCACGTATTTTGACTGGAATTTCTCAGGTATCAAATATCAAAGGGTCGCTGCCACCCGACGCTTTTGTTCGGGGATTAGCGTGACATCCGGCCTACCAGTCATGAGGCCTGAGAGGACACCTCTTGGATACCAGCACTTGGTGCAGACATGTCGCTTTGTGGGGCCCTCGGTGCACCCCGAATCAGGACAGCCTGTGTGGGTGGCATGAGCTGGCACTGCGTGCAGGATGGTGGAAGGTGCATGCTTCACGATCAAAAGATTTTCAACAGTTTAATTACACATGATGACTGTTTTATGATGGTATTCCTTAAGTGATCGAAATAAAAAGAAACAATCTATTTCATTACTTCTTCTCAATATATTTTACAAGACCTGTATCTTTCCAAAGAGCAGATAATGGTGAGCAAGAGAGATCCAACCCCTGCAAACTGAATCTTTTTATAAATAAACAATATACCTTCTTCTGTGTAATTGAGTTTCCTGTCGTGAGATCCTTCCTCTCCAGCACAGAGCCACCAATTTCCAGGTAGGGGAGGGGAGAGTTGGGGGTTTACTTGAGGCAGAGGGGTTAATTAAGCGATCAATTTAACTAAGTAGTCATTCAAATTGATAGAGTGAGAGGGGGCTATTAGAATAACTCAGGTCTGAAAGTGTACCTGTATCAGCAAGGGGGAAAGGGGAGGGTTGGAGGTTATCAGAGGGATTGGGAGGAGGAGGGGGAGGGCAGGGGTGGGGATCTGTCAATCAAAACGAAGGATTATCCCCAAGGGGTCATAATCCTATAACCCGAACAATAGGTTAAGGACCTGCCAATCAAAAGAGAACAATAGGTTTGCCACTGAAAGTATACTTGCTCCTGGATCTATGCAGCCTGCACTAACAAATTGCGCTGATGGCGCCCTTGTTCCCCTTCTTTAAAAAATATGCGTTTTTAAAGAATCGTGGTGGTGTACCAATTCTCCCTTCCTATAGTCGACCCATCAATCAACCTGCACTTAACAAGGTTTAGCAAATCTGGCGAGTCCTTCTGTACCTCCAGAGTGCCTCTGGCCAATCACATTTAGATTCCTGCCTTACTCGTACTCCTGGATTTTACATTAATAAGCTCCAAGTTCGGTATCAGAAGCGTTCACCTGAAAGCTAAACGTCTCTGCCACTCCTGTTAATGGTTAGCAACAACAGTTTTTTACGTCACTTGGCGCCGCCCTCCACCCTTTTATGGGTGGGGACTGCTGTAGTAGCACTCTAACCTGTGTAAACCCACTGACAATGCTGTTATAAGAGCAAGTATCAAGGAGCAAGTATCAAGCTTGCTTCCTGTGTTAAGTCGTGCCTTTTTGTGGCCATGTTCTACAGTGACGCCTTACGACAGCGTCTAGACGTCTCTGAAGTGAAACGTCTTCCCTGAGACAGCTGCACAGCGCATCTGAAATTTTCACGGCTCTAGTGTCACTAAATATCTCCGGTAACCTAAACGCTACCACTTTTGCCTGTTCACTGCATTGTGTTTTTGATTTCCTTCCTTGGAATGCCTTTGATGGCTCCAAATAGCCTTAAGCATAACAATGTACAAGTCATTACGTCGTCAATATATGACATATTGCCGTTGAGGAAGACATCAAGCATGAAGGGATGCAAATCGTCCACAGCTGTCATGATACCTTCGATTGCTTCCAAAGATTCTAAAGTGTACGGCTGACACATGAATCATAGATCAGTTCCCGGCATAAAGTGTCTGATCAAAAGTATCTGAAGAGTCCTATGTAATGGGGAATCGACCACCAGATGTCACGAAATGCGGACCTGCCAATATAAAAGGAGGCAGGGAATATTGTATTGCCAATACCGAAGCAATACCAACAGAAAAGGTCGGTCAGAAAAGCTCAATGACTTCGAAAGCAGCCTAGTCGTTGGATTTCACCTGAGTAGCAAATCCATCATGGACATTTCAACCCTTCTAAAGCTACCTTAGTTTATTATTGATAGTGTGATTTGGAGTGGAAACACGAAGGAACAACCAGAGATAAACCAAGACCAGGCAGACATCATGTATGACTGAAACCTGGTACTTAGGGAAAGGCAGGATTCGGTGCGGACGGGGCCGTAATCAGTTACCGTTGGTTGCTCAGTTTTTTTAAAAAAAATCACGTACACTTTATTTGGAAAAAATTGCAGGTAAAGTTGACAATAAGGAATAATTATTCAATTTGACTGTTAAGGCACAATGTGTAATTAAAAAGAAATCTTAAGCAAGTTGCACTCACGGCTGAAGGTCTTATTGACCAGAAATTCAAATTATTTGTCGGCTGAAGGCCCCAATAGTAATAACTAAAAAAAAAAAAAAAACCAGTTGGACGGCTGAAGGCCTGGATAGCAAATTTTTGAGATGTCATTAAACTTCTTCGAGAGATATTTAAAGAACAATCATCAATAGTTCAGTGTTAAGATATTTTGTCTATTTAAAATTTCTTGAGACAAGTTACATTCACAGCTGAAGGCCTTATTAATAAGAAATTCAAACTCTTTGTCCGCTGAAGACCCAAACAATAATAATTCAAACTTAAAATATATTTTTTTAAAACAATCATCACAATCTGACCAAATCAAGAGAGAAGTGGGCCTCAGATAGTGCTCCAAGGATCGACCTGGGAAAGTTGCTCAACTTCGTAAACGATAGTCTGGCAGCCAAGAGTTGTATTCAGTTAACCGGATGGCAACTCAAACTAGTGACAGTTTAAACGCAGACCAACACTCTTGCAAAATCTACCTAACGTCTGATAACCAATACAACGAAGGAATAACCCAGGTAAGGCGGAACCGACGGACAGCACTGTGTCTTCAGAATCCGGTGTTTAGAACACCCAGAAGCAGAAGGAACCACTATGACCAAAGTAGTCCAAAAGAAACAAAATATCCGAACCACAATCAAAGAGGCTGTCGAACTACACGCCTTGCCGGACAGCAGCGGCAAGGCGAGGAAAGGTACACTGCCACGAAAATACACTAACCTCCAGGCCAGGTAACTGCGGCGTTAGCGGCCACTAGGCAGAAAAATACCGCTGATTGAACTTCACCAATAATAACACAAGGAATTCAACGATTAATAATAACAAGTGGAGGATGGCTAATTAATTTCGCCAACTCCAAACACTTCACTCGTTGCTCTTCGTCTCAGCGACCCTGCGAGCAGCAACGCGCAAACAAACAGCGTGATCTCAAAATAGTGGAGGTTTCACTACTGGGTTAATGTTCACTCAACTCATACGTCCTGGGTCCGGTGGCCAACGAGGTTGTGGCCCTCGCAACTACAGCCCCTCAACCCAGCAGTGCATGCGTGCCGCCAGCGTTCCCGGCATGTCTTCGTGCTGCCGGACCTCACTGCTGCTCCATCCCAACCGAACTCCCCGACACACTCCGACCTGGAAAACATTTGACGTCCTTCCAGAGACAGTACCACCGTACTAGATATCGATTACCACTGTTGCTGCCACTCACGGACAGACAACGCTAGCGAACGCAGTGACGCCAGTGAACACAAGAAGAAAAAGAGACGCCACTATCCCCATTACACGATGTCAACCTACCAACGGCACCAACGCGAGCCGCAACACGGCTCACTGACGTACAGGGACCGTCAAACATTGTGGAGGGTTGTAAAAAATCGCATGAAAGCAGCGGAAGGAATCACTCGTGAGTTCCAAAGTGCTACCAGAAGTGCAGTTAGCGTAATGATTGTGAGAAGTAAGTACAAAAAAGCAGAGTACAATGGTCGAGCAACTCCTCAAAAGCCACGTATTTCTGTAGTCACTGCCGAGTGACGCTTGAGGTGGTGTAAAGAGTTACGCCACTCGACAATGGATGACTGAAAACGAGTGATTTGGGTTGTTGGATCACCCTATATTCAGTGGCAGTCTGATGGAAGGGTCTGAGTTTGGCGAATGGCTGGAGAAAGTTATTTGCCATCATGTGTAGTGCTAAAGGAAGAAGGAAGGAAGATTAGGTTTAACATCCCGTCGACATCGAGGTCATTAGAGACAGAGCTCAAGCTCGGATTGTATCAAGGATGGGGAAGGAAATCGACCATGTCCTGACGTTTGCCTGGAGCGATTTAGGGAAATCACAGAAAACGTAGTGTAGTGCTAACAGTGAATGATGGAGGAGGTGATGTTACGGTATGAGAGTGTTTTTCGTTGTTGCTCATAATAAAACGTTAAATGCAGAAGGATATGAAAACATTTTACAGCACTGTGTAGTGTATACAGTAGAGGAACGGCTCTGTGACGATGACTGAGTCTGTATAACAGTGCATCTTGTCATAAAATAGGATCAGTGAGGCAATCGGTTGTGGACAATATCATTACTGAAATGGACTAGCCTACCCATAGTCTCGGTCCGAATCCAAAGAAAAGTCTGTGGAATGAGTTAGAATTTCGACTTGACGCAAATCTCCAGCGTCCAACACTGCTACCCTTTTCTGGTTTTGGCTTTCGAAGAAGAATGGACTGCCATTTCTCCACAGACATTCATCCACCTCGTTGAAAGGGTCTCCAGCTGAGTTCAAGCTGAAGGGAGGACCCCCCCCCCCCCCCCCACTTTAATGTCCATCAATGGATGTCTGGATGATTTTGATCAGGTGGTGTAAATTTGAAAATATCTAATCGTACACTGAATTTGTTTGTGTTGGTACATTAATATTTTTATGTTCTTAGTGCTTCGACGTTAGTTCTGAAAGTCGTGATGGGAGAATATTAAGGTTTGAAGTTGCTGTAGTAGGGAGGCATTAGTAATGTTCCTTCGACCAGGAAGCGCGTTGTGTCATGTGCCACAGACATAAGTGACGACATCATTTGAAAGATACTACAAGAGTACAATCTGTATATGTGCCATCTTCTGGAAGTGCTGGAACTAGTACTGCCAGATTTCTCCATTGATTTCTTTATTAAAATGCTGCTGATGCTGACTTCGACACACACATATGTTATTCAGCCATTCTACAGATGATGGTTCTTATAATCATTGGAATAGTATCATCTTGAACGAGAAGAAAGCACATGTGATTGCTGTTAGGTATCACCAACCAAGATTTTCCGTGGACGGGTTGGCAATCGTTTTCAATGCCCTATACTGTTGCCTGTACGCTTAACTGGTTGTGGTTAGCTTCAGTATCTGTATGTTACACGGATATAATGGACACAGTACCTCTTTTGAGGCTAAGATACTTCAGGTTCCAATGTGTTGGAGGCCCAGTATATTTCAGTATTAATTCGCAGCCAGAGCAAACTGTCGACTCTGGAGGACATTGCAAAGGTCGAAGAGAACCTGTTGTACACCTAGTCCGTTCACCTGATTTAAGGCTCACCATTTTAATGTTGTTTTGGAGTCATATCATGTGGTTGGTTAACATTATTGCAATTACTACCAGGACTGAACTGTTTGCCCAAATCAGCAACGAGATTCATGCATTGAAACCGAATCCAATCACTCTCAACAGCGTTATATGACCATTGCTGTGTAGGTGTCATACGCACAGTAAGAATCAGGACAGATCTTCTGAACACTTGTTGCAAATTAATTCGAATGTCCCTTTAATAAAATGTAACCTTCATGCAATTATTGTTATTCATTCTCAGAAGCTGCAGGTAATGTTATGTGCGAAACTCGTAAGCGATAGGTTGAAACGAATGTTTCACAACAAAAGGTAATCCTTTTTATGTGGCTTACCGCTCCTCAGAGTCTGCCGGCGAGGTTCTGAAACACCTTGAGTAACCCTCAAATAAAGTAGTGTGTTATGAATATCGTGTCATCTACAGAATTCCAAGAACCACTTGTGTACAGGTTTGCAAGTTTGCGCTACGTTAAGATATAATTTTGTTCAACCATGCTTTTTGAACTTTCCATGCAAGTACATTAGCAGCGCGCCAGTTATTTCTTTTTTGCATTGCCCGGACTCTGGCTCTAAGCGCCGAACGCAACTGAGTCTGACGGAAATGTGCCGATAGCACCTTAGGCACGCAGTGCGCCTACAAATGCGTACTAGGGTATCGCAGTGGGGGTGCGGAAGCAATGCTTGACAACATTGTTCTCGTATACGGCCCTTGTGTTTATAAACATATCGCCCGAGCTACCCTGACAGCCGCAGAAATAGGGTCCGAAGTCGTACGAAGAGAACCGGAACTGTCAGGTCTTCGAATAAAGCGGAATTTTCTCACTTCCTTACCAGTTCACGTGTATCTGAGGGCGAAGGACTATTTGCTGTGCGTCCTGTTCGTTATTCCACGGTATAGCATAATGAATTTTGATTCTCAAGTAACAAGAGAATAGCCGGCCGCGGTGGCCGAGCGGTTCTAGGCGCTTCAGTCCGGAACCGCGCGACTGCTACGGTCGCAGGTTCGAATCCTGCCTCGGGCATGGATGTGTGTGAGGTCCTTAGGTTAGTTACGTTTAAGTAGTTCTAAGTTCTAGGGGACTGATGACCTCAGATGTTAAGTCCCATAGTGCTCAGAGCCATTTGAACAAGAGAATATGTGAAACAGTGACTCAGGTAATTTTCTTTCTCTTTGAAGCGTTCAGATTAAGCAAGTTCGAAGAAAAATTAGAAATCAAGCGACTAAGTAGACCGACTCCTATTTTGACAGTTTCGCAGACAGTTAAAACAAAAAGTCTTCAGTTCAATAGAAAATTGAACTCCGAGCTGTACAGCACGCATGAGTAACTGTGTGGTTG
This sequence comes from Schistocerca nitens, assembly GCF_023898315.1. NCBI lineage: Eukaryota > Metazoa > Arthropoda > Insecta > Orthoptera > Acrididae > Schistocerca > Schistocerca nitens. The sequence continues at coordinate 817,611,462 of NC_064614.1, forward strand.
TGATTTGAAAAACGCCTTATTTTGTTTTCCTTGCTTATTATTTGGAGGAGAGCTATCACGAACACGAAGTCTGTGACATTCAACACTTCCATGACAAAATCAGGAAACACGAACTTTCTTTGGTCCATGTGAATAACGTTTTGAATCTGGCAAATCTTGGCAATGTAAATATAGCTACCCAATTAGACGCTGGGTACAGAAGATGTGTCGCATTATAAGGCTAAAAACCTACTGATAATACATACATACTAAATCTAAATATTGACTGTATTCTTCGTGCGGCTTCCCCGTCGGAAGTTCGAGTCCTCCCTCGGGCATGGGTGTGTGTGTTGTCCTTAGCGTAAGTTAGTTTAAGTTAGGTTAAGTAGTGTCTAAGCTTAGGGACTGATGACCTCTGCAGTCTCCTAGGATCTTACCACAAATTTTTATTAACTGTACTCTTTTCTGTGGTGCGTTGGAACTGCTCTCAGATGACAAGATCAAACTCAATCATCTTTAAATCCAGGCGTTTTTCGAGTCATCGCTAATTTTGGTGCAGAATAAGAATCTGTATTAAAATCGCATTGAGAAAAAGCAACAGTTTTCAGAGGCACCTCTAAAACGATCCAGAATGAACTCCTCCAATTCATGCTTCAGTTCTTTCAGGAGGAAATCAGAAAGGAAATTAATGATGTGGAGTTTTCGGCTGTAGTAGCTGACGAAACCAGTGACGTAGCCTGCGTTTTGCAGATGGTTATAGTGTATACGTACATCATTAATGCAAGGCAAGTTGAATGATTTTGGAGCTTCATAGCACCAGAAAAGCATGATGCCCAGTCTCTGGCAATCTGCATCATAGAACAGATAAAAATCACCACTTGGAGAACTGTCTACACAAATTAATAGCACAAACATACGATGGTGCAGCAATCATGAGTGACTCGTCACATGGGGTACAGGTTATTGTTATGGAAAAATTTTCCAGTGCTTCACACAGTCATTGCTATGCCACCAGCTGAATCTCATTACGCTTAAAGCCACTTAGATTAATAAACTGTGCGAATATTTTTCACTAAACTTCAGGAGGTTCTTTCCAGTATCTCCACAAAGAACACCAATTCTCGAGAGTAGTACGAAAACGACTGCCCCGTTCAGCATTTACTCGATCAAATTCCCAGTCAAGGAGTGTCGATACTGATTTCGAATATATGGAAGATATTATCACGTACATGTATAATACGAGCAATTGGGAAAAACTTTGTAATGGAAACACCAGCCATCAAGCCTGTGGCTTAGCAACGATTTTATAGGAAGAAAGGTTCGTTTTCTAGCGCTTATTTTTTCATAAAATTAAGATCCGTATGGATATTTTGTATAACAAGCTACAGAAATGGAATATTGGCCTAGCTTACGCACGAGGTCAGCTGACAGATTTGCACGAGTATCACAAAAGAGAGAAAACTGAAAATGAAGGAGTGATATACAATCTACTGCAAGAGGGAGAAGAAGTATGTGATGTAAGTTACGAAGCGGAATCTAGTTGCAGCCTCTCTTTTTCTAACAGAGAAACTCACTACTTACTCTTCTACTTTCCCAGAAACTTCTTTCGGAGCTGCAATTGAATGTTATCCTTTTTGGAAGCAAAGAAACTTCTAACGTAATTCCTTGTTATTTATGGAAGACAGGATTTCAAAAGTAAATGTGGAGCTTTGCCCTTGCTTGATCAGGTAATAGACAATAATCTTTGTGGTACTTTGAGCGTAACTATGAAACTCTTCAAAGCGATCATTACGATTACAATGACCGCGTCAGAAGCAAAACTTTGTTTTTCATCACTTAAACGCATCAAATATAAACCAAGAAAGACTATCAGCGCTCTCAATTCTTTCTATTGAACAAGACCTCGTTTTAGGAATTCCTGACTCCAGTCAATGAGTGACTGAAAACTTTGCAAACGTGGAACAATGAAGTTCCTGTACAATTGATCACCGTTACGTCGAAATGTAGAGATACATTCGAACAGGGTTAACATCGGTCCTGCTGAAAAAGGTTAGTACGGCAGGCCTACTACTTTTTGCATACAGAGAGTTGCAATTCATCTCAATTTCTTTCATTCTGCATAGTAATACTTCATTCTGCGTGTACACGTTTTGGTGCTCTTGCGAGTAGATGCTGCCTTAACGCGAGCGAGCGATCTCTTTATATCATGCATTACAGAAACGTGAGCAATGAGATAATTCGTTAATATGTTTCTTGGCGTGCAAAGTGCACCACCATCTATTTTGGCCACGAACTGACACTGCAGCTTTTTGAGAATACAGCGTTTTACAAGCCTCTTCTGCAAAGAATTCAGTACAAAAGTAACACAAAACTGTTGAAGTCACGCTCTCTTAAGGAACGTAACGTGCACAACATCGTCACTTTTTCCAAATATTTTGTAGCGCCTTGATTATGGGCATGTGCAGTGACTTCCGACATTTATAGACGCATTATGTCCAGCTTTGGTACACAATAACGTTGTTGGTTTCGCTGTCGCTTGTTTGTATATCTTCTGGACGATTAAACGACTACTGATTCCGATACTAAGCCGATGATACGTTTCCTGAGTGTAAATGTCAAACCAGCTTTTATTGGACAGCATTGACGTTGTACGTTTCCTGAGTGTAAATGGTGTCAAACCAGCTTTTATTGGAATGCGACTGATCTTTATGACAGAAACGTAATGATGTGAGAACAGTGAGGAATTGGTGAGAAAAATTTAACGAAGTTTGTGAAGGTGGCCGTGATGAGGCGCGCAGCGCACTACTGATTGTCGTCATGCATGATTTGGCGTGGGCGCTGAAGCATAAATTCGTGAGAATCGACGATTTCCAATCCCGTTACTTTCTTTGTATTTCTCGCACTGTTCAAGGCCTGTTTCCTTACGATACTTCAATAGATCGCTTAAGACTTGAAGAAATGTGTATACGTCCGCCCGAGATATACAGCACACAGGGGCTTTTAAGGTCAACCTTTCTGACATGACACGCCGAGCACATGAAGATTCGTAGCGTCACAGGATTCCCTCCGTCTTTAATTTTGTGTATAAGAACTACTGCCTTGGTAACTGGTTTTACTGTGTTTATATTAATTTATTTTAGAAATGTGCTGATACGGGGAGTTTGTTGGGGCCCTTATTGGTATTCGACTCCTCCTGTCAATGTGTCACCCAGCGAGGTTGAATGATATTGTGGCAGCGGATTCTCATCCCTGAGCAATGGCATCATGTCAACGTGCAGCAAACAGAATTAGGTTTCCTCTGACTTTCCTGGGTGATTCCTTTTAACAGACCATGATCTCTTTCTTGCCCTATCCTTGTCCAATTGGTAAACACTGGTGTTACTTCCTTTCATGGATGACATTTTGTGGTTAATATGATGTTAGCATGATGCTGTTTCATTTGACTTGCGTTTCTGCTGATTATATTTTTCGGTAGACTGATTCTATGCCTTAACGCTGTATGTGCCTTGTGATTAACCGCATCCACCGTTTTTGATGTTTCATACTTTTTGACTTCTAGTTCTTGGTGGTTACTGAGCACTGTGAAGCATTTAGATGTCCCCAGAAATGGGCTCGGAAATTTTCATTTACGAAAATTGCTAACTTTTCGATAGATGTTTTGATGCTGCTCCCCATGAATGTTCAGCTATAAAGAAGGGTGGTACAACTGTTGGTTTACACAGGTGCAACTTTATTTACGCGCCGAGATCTGTGCTAATGAAAAGAGGAATTAACTGTGAAGAAATATGGCGCTGTTTTTTTCTTCATGTGTGAACGTTGCATACATTTCTTCAACAAAATGTTCCATTTGTTCAACTCATCTATTCGCTTTTTATACACCGTGAGACATTGATCAATAGGTATACTATTCACGCCTCACTTCTGCCAGAGGAACAACCCACCCAGTAGAGGCATTCAATATATATTTGTTTAACCAGATCAGATTAGCGCCTTCAGAATTTTACATACACAGAATTTTTTATGTCATTGTTATATAAAAGACAACAATTTTAATATTATAAATAATAATAAAAAGGCTTTAATAGATTGAAAACTATTTGAATATATATAATGACAATGTGAATAACAATACTGTCTAAGAACTAACAGCGGTACTTTTACTAGTACTGGCAGTAATAATACGAGTAGTAATAACAATAATAGTAAAAATAATAGCAGCATATACAAAACGTATTTATAGGTACACAAAAATGATATTTTCTGAGATAATGTGTTCTGAGAGAGAAAAATTTAGACAGACTGCACCAGCTTTGGGAAACGATGAAGATCTGGTTGGAAAGAAGGCTACTTGGTTGTAATGAGGTAGCGAGTACATACAGGAACAAAGGCAGAGATTATTGTCGCTTAAATAGGTACGCCTTTTGAAACTGCTGTTGTTATGCAGTTCTCTTAAGTTCCAGGCAACGTGAGCTCTTTTGAGAATATCACTGTAATCAACAACTGGAAGTGAAAGAATTTGTACAACTTTCTTTCTTAGATCAGAAGGGAACAGCTTCCTAAATTTTGGTAAGGCATGGAGAGATGCAGATGCCTGATTGCACGTTGCACCTATGTGCTCAGCTTTCCACCTATTGTTACTTCTAGACTCTTTACTAAGGAAGAGGTTGTCCCACTCAGGATGAAAGATGGTGGGGATTCCCAGTATTTAGGGCTAATGAGCCCAGAACCGGGACAGGCACCGTTTGAGCTGGATGGATTGATGTTTAAGCTTATGTTCTGTGCGGATTTTGATAGCGCACACAGGCAGCATTAAAATTCTCTATAGCTGTCTTCAAGTTCTTTAGATTTGCACTTAGATATAACTGGAAGTCATCAAAATATGTGTGATATTTACAGCAGGACAGAACTGATGACAGGGGACTACGTACAATGAAAAGAGTGTAGGTTCTAATATCGTATTCTGGGGACGCCTGATACGACCTGTTTCCATTGCTACTTTATTGTGCCAGTCATGATACTTGTTGGCGAGACTTTTGGTACGAGCGAAACCACTACACTCCACCCAGAAAGAGATTTAGGTTGCTAAGTTTGGCAAGTAAAATATCGAAGTCGACAATGTCAAATGCTTTGTTTAAGTCTAAGAGGCATGTGATAGTCGCCTTTTGTATATCCATGGCAAGCTTCATGTCGTCTGTTACTTTTATTAGAACAGATGTTGTGATGCGATGATTACCGAAATTGGTTGGTAGTCGTCTAATAGGTTGTTTGTAGTTAAGTAGTTGATTGTCTGGTTGTGGACTACATATTTTAAGGCTTTGGACAGTGCCGGAAGAACGCGAAAAGGTCGACATCAGAGTTTGCTGTGGCAACGTCCTTTTTGGGTAGTGGCTTCACAATTCCCTTTTTCCAGGTCTCAGGGAAAGACTTGTGGTTTAGGAGTAGTTGAAAATAAGTGTCTATCAACAATAAGCTTCATTATTTGGACTACGAATGTCATTGTGTTGTGCAGATGCTGATCTGATGCATACGATAGATGTTTTGGCGGCTTGTCATTAAAACCCCGAATTTGGGCTCGCAGTTTTCACCTACGATATCTTAATGGCCTGTGTTAAATCCCAGAACTCTCCTAAGTCTTTCATTGTGTGAGGGCAGAAAACACTGACGATGGTAGCCCGTTATTAGATAAGTTCGTAAAGCTTGGCGCCCTGTACAATGTTGCTGCAGATATTTAGACTATATGTCCGCACTGCGAACACTTATACGAGTACCCTCAAGGCGCCAGCCTCGCATTTGGGTTCAAAATGGTTCAAATGGCTCTGAGCACTATGGGACTTAACAGCGGAAGTCATCAGTCCCCTAGACTTAGACCTACTTAAACCTAACTAACCTAAGGACATCACACACATCCATGCCCGAGTCAGGATTCGAACCTGCGACCGTAGCGGTCGCGCGGTTCGAGAATGAAGCGCCTAGAACCGCTCGGCCACGCTGGCCGGCTCGCATTTGGGAAAAAGGAGTGTTAAATCAGTGTCTAATCATCTAGTTTCATGTTTTTGTTGGTTTCTTTATATCGATTAAAGCGAATTGGTGATTGCTTAAATGGCTCTGTACGCGCTGTAATTAGTCTAATCTTGTCTTGACGGACTCAACGGCAGCAATACATATTCCCAGATTCATCATTTAACACCGGTTTTTGAAATTTTGAAAATAGGCATTCGCGGTATAGTTGACATCTATCCTCATAGGTGTTGTTCCCCATCTTCGCGGTTTAAACAGTAGCTCACCACTCGTGCTGTCATTCTTGTATAAGTTCAGTAAGCCCTGTTAGCAGTGTTTGGTATGGGTCCCGCACAGTGGAACACTGTTCTACGATGACTGTGCGAGTGCTCTGTAATCAGTCTCTTTCGTAGACTGATGGCGTTTCTACTACATCTACATACATACTCCGCAATCCACCATACGGTGCGTGGCGGAGGGTACCTCGTACCACAACTAGCATCTTCTCTCCCTGTTCCACTCCCAAACAGAACGAGGAGCGTTTCCCCAGTATCCTACAAACGAATCTAAGTCTGCCGCTAGATATACCTACGACTGAGCCTAAAGGATCATTCACTATGGCTTTTCATATTCTTACATGCTGTTACACCCAGGTATTCCTATAAGTTGACTGCTTTCAGTTGTGACTTATTGATACTGAAGTCCAAGGATAAACAAGTTTTTTGTTTCGTGGTGTTACACCTCGCCTGCCCACGTTATCCGCTAACAAATGGAATCGAATGAAGACGATGCCGTACCGTGTGGCCCTGGAAGCATATCACTCGATCCTACCTGCAGGAGTGAATCAAGCAAGCACTCTGAACACTGATTAATCTAATCTAATCAAAGGAATGAATGTGAACAGGAAGGGTAGTGCCACTATCATAACAATGGGACGAGCCGAAATTCGACTCATTAATTGCGATATATTCTGCATTCAAGATACACAGTGCAAGTGTGTGCGAGTGAAGAGGCATGAGTTCTCGATATCAAGATCACATGTTGCCAAGCAACAGTTAAAATAAAGTTACAAATCAATGAAGCCCCTACAAGGTTGAGACGAGCAAGAGAGAGAAATGCTAGCAGTGAGGAGCATGACGGCGTGTTACCCAGTCTGTAGGCCGTAGCGTTTCGTCATGTTTTGCCGACGACGGCTGGCGGTTGTTCACGAGGTTCTCTGGTATGGGCGCGGACGCTACCTATTTTCTTCTTCGGGACACCGGCAAATGTGTGGCCGAGTGACCCTGCACGGTGCTGTTTAAAAATTCGATCTCAGCAAGAAAACAGCAAACTGTGAGGGTAGGGCACTATTTTCTATTGCCACCCTAAACGGCCGTTCCTACAGAAACCTGTGTCTGTCTTATCAGGCAGACGACCGAAGTGACCTAGCGGTTCTAGGCCCTACAGTCTGGACTTGCGCGACCGCTACGGTCGCAGGTTCGAATCCTGCCTCGGGCATCGATGTGTGTGATGTACTTAGGTTAGTTAGGTTTAAGTAGTTCTAAGTTCTAGGAGACTGATGACCTCAGAAGTTAAGTCCTATAGTGCTCAGCGCCATTTGAACCATTCTTTGGCTTATCAGCGAGTTCTAAGGTGGCTCTTCAGGTGCTAGGCTTCAGGACAACTACTCCGAGGAGTGTATCTCTGCACTCCATATGTCTTCCAAAACCAAAAAGCTCTTCTAACGGTCACCGTAATCCTGATGACCATCAATAATTCTAGCATGAAATCCGCTGCCTTAAAATTAACCTGGCCCAAAACTACCGCTGTACAGAGGGGATAACGTTAAGTAATTTGTACCTCACTCTCGTCTCGAGGGCAGGGAAGCAATTTTTTTATTTCAATTTATAGCTTAATCCTCTAACAAAATAAATGTAGTATCATACTTTCCGAATATTTAATACAAGCTAACAATCTTTGCACCACTTCGAAATGGTATGAAGATCTGACTAAAATAATTATGCAGCTTACGGAAGACAATGTTTCTTTATAGATAACTGCATCATCTGCGAAAATCTGTCGTTACTATTACTACTGTCTGGCAGGTCATTAATGTACAACATGAACAACAAGAGTCCCTACATAGTTCCCTGAAGTTAGTTCTACACCTATCGATCGTGTTGGTTGGCATAGAGGGGGTCATTCTCTTCGAAGCACTTCATTACTTTAGGGCTCAGCAACGTTCTAAGATTCTACAACAGGTGGATGAAAAGATACTGAATCACTTCTGTTACCCTTCTTGTATATGAATGTGACGTGTGCTTTCTTCTAAGTTCTGAGAATAATTTTCTCTCTTTCTTTCTTTCAAGGGATTTACTGTGTATTATGATTAAAAGAGGGGCTAATTCAATCGCAAATTCTGTACAGAATCTAGGCTCTGGTGGTTTTTAGAACGTTAGCGATTCTTCTAAACGTCGCTGCATAACTCTCATGGTCGTAGTGGCGAGAGAATTAAACTGGAACTGCACTACTTTGAAAATAAATATCTGAAACCGAGTTCAGCATTTCACTCCCTGTGTCGTCCATGAGTGTCTGGACACTAACGTTAGTGCCGCTTACGCTTACAGCCTCTGCGTATGACGAGACTTTCTATGTATTTTGAGAGAGGCCTTTCGATAAGATTCTGTACGGGGTAGTTGTTGAAGGCTCTATGCATGACTCTTTTGACAACCAGACTCGTTTCATTTAGTATCTGTATCTTTTAAAGGGAAATAACCGTTTCTTCTTCAAGTTCAGTGTTCTGTCCGAGCTTCTGCTCCCTATTCAACGACATTGTAGTTGAAGGGACGTCAAATCCTTGTCTTTCTTCCCTTACTTATACGGCTCGCTCTCAGCGCACCCGTCAATCATCGACACTAAACAGTTGCATCGAAGACCAATGTAACCCGTCTGCTGCGAAGAAAATTACGTGAAATTACATTTTATAGTGATATCATGTTCTGAGAAGTTGCCTTTCGGCACGTAGGCGATGAAACTCAGAACCTCATTAACTAATTTGGTGAGAGCAAGGTGAGTATTCCATGTGGGGCGCTGTTCTGCCTTCGACTCGTTTATAGAGGGTGGTCAGAAACAACTTGATTAATTTGTGAGAGTGTTGCAGGGTAGGATCTGCTGAGAAATAATTGTGGACAAAAAGAATTCGATATGTTGCACCGTTTCTGAGTTATGTAGCATTGAAATTAGCCAATCAGGCTGTTGCGTGAGCAAATTCAAGTGGCCCGCCAGATACAGTTAGTGTCAGTTGTTCTCATAGCGTAGATGGCAGCACGCGAGACTACTCAGCCTTTGGTTCAGGTTGGGATTTTACTACCCTCCCATGTTCAATTTAAATATCGACCTCTTGTTCGGTTTTAGGAGACTAAACGAAGAACAGGATTGGCGAAACTGTCTCTGGCAAGCCGCTTGAATCTGATTGTTAAATCCAAGAATTTCCTTGTAGTCATTCATTTTAAATGCGAAGACGACGATATGAGAAGACCACAGCGCATAGTAAAGATAAACAAAAATTGTGGCCATTATAAGCACCTCGGTATTAGTGAAATATGTGGGATGAATAACAGTTTCTCCGTGGTTTTCGCAGCGGTACCTGTTTAAATACACTCCTGGAAATTGAAATAAGAACACCGTGAATTCATTGTCCCAGGAAGGGGAAACTTTATTGACACATTCCTGGGGTCAGATACATCACATGATCACACTGACAGAACCACAGGCACATAGACACAGGCAACAGAGCATGCACAATGTCGGCACTAGTACAGTGTATATCCACCTTTCGCAGCAATGCAGGCTGCTATTCTCCCATGGAGACGATCGTAGAGATGCTGGATGTAGTCCTGTGGAACGGCTTGCCATGCCATTTCCACTTGGCGCCTCAGTTGGACCAGCGTTCGTGCTGGACGTGCAGACCGCGTGAGACGACGCTTCATCCAGTCCCAAACATGCTCAATGGGGGACAGATCCGGAGATCTTGCTGGCCAGGGTAGTTGACTTACACCTTCTAGAGCACGTTGGGTGGCACGGGATACATGCGGACGTGCATTGTCCTGTTGGAACAGCAAGTTCCCTTGCCGGTCTAGGAATGGTACAACGATGGGTTCGATGACGGTTTGGATGTACCGTGCACTATTCAGTGTCTCCTCGACGATCACCAGTGGTGTACGGTCAGTGTAGGAGATCGCTCCCCACACCATGATGCCGGGTGTTGGCCCTTTGTGCCTCGGTCATATGCAGTCCTGATTGTGGCGCTCACCTGCACGGCGCCAAACACGCATACGACCATCATTGGCACCAAGGCAGAAGCGACTCTCATCGCTGAAGACGACACGTCTCCATTCGTCCCTCCATTCACGCCTGTCGTGACACCACTGGAGGCGGGCTGCACGATGTTGGGGCGTGAGCGGAAGACGGCCTAACGGTGTGCGGGACCGTAGCCCAGCTTCATAGAGACGGTTGCGAATGGTCCTCGCCGATACCCCAGGAGCAACAGTGTCCCTAATTTGCTGGGAAGTGGCGGTGCGGTCCCCTACGGCACTGCGTAGTATCCTACGGTCTTGGCGTGCATCCGTGCGTCGCTGCGGTCCGGTCCCAGGTCGACGGGCACGTGCACCTTCCGCCGACCACTGGCGACAACATCGATGTACTGTGGAGACCTCACGCCCCACGTGTTGAGCAATTCGGCGGTACGTCCACCCGGCCTCCCGCATGCCCACTATACGCCCTCGCTCAAAGTCCGTCAACTGCACATACGGTTCACGTCCACGCTGTCGCGGCATGCTACCAGTGTTAAAGACTGCGATGGAGCTCCGTATGCCACGGCAAACTGGCTGACACTGACGGCGGCGGTGCACAAATGCTGCGCAGCTAGCGCCATTCGACGGCCAACACCGCGGTTCCTGGTGTGTCCGCTGTGCCGTGCGTGTGATCATTGCTTGTACAGCCCTCTCGCAGTGTCCGGAGCAAGTATGGTGGGTCTGACACACCGGTGTCAATGTGTTCTTTTTTCCATTTCCAGGAGTGTACAATGAACATAAATTACCATGAGTACCATGCGCCTCCGCAGCTGAGGTCGCTGACTTATGTTCGGCTTGAAGGCAGCCGATTTGAAAATATTTTCACTGCATGTACACTGGCGGAAAAAATGCGACATCAAAAAATAATCAATGTATGGTAATGAAACTTCGGAAATACGTTTGGATAAAATATTTAAGTGATTAAGACTGCAAGATCACAGGTTAACGTAAGCACTTGATAAGCCATTGTAAATATGAAATGCTGGTACGTTAATAACCGGCGTAACCGGCAGCATGTTGAGTGCGAGCATGCAAAAGTGTATGCATTTTGTTGCACACGAGCCCGGAGTTCCATGGCTGTTGCACTTAGTCGGTCAATACAGGGACGCTTAATGCTGTTTGTGGACTACCCTGGAGTTGTCGTTGGGTGATGTCCCATATGTGCTCGATTGGAGACAGATCTGGTGATCGAGCAGGCCAAGGACATATGTCGACACTCTATAGAGCATGTTGGGTTACAACAGCGGTAAGTGGGGGAGCGTTATCCTGCTGGAAAACGCCCCTGTATCCTTTAAAAGGAAATATCTGTTTCTTCTTCACTTTCAGAGTTCTGTCCGAACTTTTGCACCATATTCGACGACCTTACAGTCGAAAGGCTTACAAATTTGCACTCAGGGTGCGTGGGATAACCACGAGAGTGCTCATGCTAACATACGAAATCGAACCCCAGGCCATATTCCAGGTGTAGATCCATTGTGTCAAGCACGCAGATAAGGTCGTTGCAGGCCCCGAACTGGCCTCGTTCTAACCAACGCACGGCACCACTAACAAAACGGAATTCCATCAGAAAACACAACAGACCTCCATCCTGCCCTCCAATGAACTCTCGCTAGACACCAATGAAGTCGCAAATGGCGGCGGTTAGCGCTCAGTGGAACGCGCGCTACACGGCACACCGACTTGTAAAAGTAACCGCTTCGTAAAAGTTCTTTACATCACTGTGGTGTCAACTGCTGCTGAAATTGCTGCTGCACATGCTGTACGATGCGCCAGAGCCATACGCCGAAACCCAATGGTCTTCTCTCTCGGTAGTACCACGTGGCCGTCCGGAGCTCGGTCTTCTTGCGACCGTATGTTTTCGTGGCCACCGCTGCCAGCGATCATGTACAGTGGCTACATTCCTGCTAAGTCTTTCTGCAACATCGCAGAAGAAACATCCAACTTCTCATCGTTCTGTTACACGACCTCGTTCAAGCTCAGTGAGATGTTGATAATGAGGCCTTAGTCGCCTTAAAGGCATTCTTCACTAACATCAACTCACCATGTCCAGTCTCAAAGATAACTAATGCTCACCACCGTTTTAGCGTGTATTTAAAGCAAACATGATTTACATCCTCATAGTGGCCCTACTAGCTCCATACGTACGCAGCTGGGGCGATATTTGAATAGATATCATCTTTCGGATACAGAAACACGCCTACCAACTTTCGTTTACGTCGCACAACTGGTTCTTGGTGTTGCGATTTTTTTTTTCATCATTGTAATTTAACTGCTATGGGGAGGAGAGATAGTGGCGTGAAATTTTTGATCAGCAGAATTTGTGCCTGCACTGGGTAAATTTCCAATCAAATCTGCATAGTCTCATGAAGTGAAAGGAAGCGACACTGTTGGTGTTGACCCGTCCGTTACGTGAGTTCAACAGAAATGGGCGATTTGCTGATACCGTATTTCACTCTTTCCATTCACTCTCTCTTTCCATTCGCCCTCTCATCCTCATTATCGATACAAACACGTCACTAAAACTCCAAACGCACTGATCACGATAATACAACTCTCACGCTTCGTGGAGAAAAGGTGCTGTTGTTCTCGTCGGAAGAAAATCTTTTCAGTATACCCTACTTTCCTATGCCACGAGGTCCCCAACCAATATCACATGACCTTTCTTTTCTAAATGATCTTCTCCATTTATTCAGAGATGGCTGTTGTATGTGCATACTTAATAATACTTCAATAACTGTCTCCCAAAACTATACTTTGCTTCTTTATGTGGGTAGTTATAAACAGTTTACAGGCTGAAATCACATCAGACCATGTGTTCTCATAGTGACATGCGACTTATGTTGAAATCAGATCACATCTAACATGTGTTTACTGACTGCAATGGCCATAAATGACTCCCCAGTTATTTTTCACATTTATTATTGAGAAGGAATAATAGAAGTTATTGCTGCAGAAAATAAATCCTACTTATTCCCTTTTTGTTTATCTAGCCAAACAACTGTATGTACCGCTTTCCACATACATTAAATACGATTTTGAGACCATAAGGTGACATCTCCAGGCACATATTGCAGAAACAGATGTAAACTCTAAGAAAAAAAAGACGCACAATAAAGGAATTTTCCGAATGGGATGGAAATCGGTAGATGTGATATTCTTGTACACATAAACAAATTATAACGATTTCAGGAAAACTGGATGATTTATTTAAGAGAAAGAGCTTCACAAACTGAACAAGTCACTAATATGTTGCTTCACCTCTGACCCTTAAGCAAGCAGTTATTCCGCTTAGCATTGGTCGGTAGAGTCGTTGGATGTTTTCTTTTTTCTTGAGGGATATTGTGCCAAATTCTGTTCAACTGGTGCGTAGAATCGTCAAAATCCCGATCTGTTTGGAGGGCCTGCCAGTAATGCTACAAACGTTCTCATTTGGGCAGATATATGTCGACCTTGCTGACCAAGCTGGGATTTGGCAAGCACGAAGATAACCAGTAGAATTTCTCGTCGATTTCGGGCGGGCATTATCTTGCTGAAACATAAGCCCAGGATAGCTTGCCGTGAACGGCAACGAAACGGGGCGTAGAATATAGTCGATGTACTGCTGTGCCTGTATATAAGACGGGTAGAAGGACGGATCCTCAACATTACAGACCAATATCCTTAACATTGGTTTGGTGCAGGATTCTCGAACATATTCTCAGTTCGAATATAATGAATTTCCTTTAGACAGAAAAGTTGCTGTCCATGCATCAGCACGGCCTTTAGAAAGCATCGCTCCTGCGAAACGCAACTCGCCCTTTTTTCACATGGTATCTTGCGAAACATGGATGAAGGGTATCAGACGGATGTCATATTCCTTGACTTCCGGAAAGCGTTTGACTCGGTGCCCCACTGCAGACTCCTAACTAAGGTACGAGCATATGGGATTGGTTCCCAAATATGTGAATGGCTCGAAGGCTTCTTAAGTAATAGAACCCAGTACGTTGTCCTCGATGGTGAGTGTTCATCGGAGGTGAGGGTATCATCTGGAGTGCCCCAGGGAAGTGTGGTAGGTCCGCTGTTGTTTTCTATCTGCATAAATGATCTTTAGGATAGGGTGGATAGCAATGTGCGGCTGTTTGCTGATGATGCTGTGGTGTACGGGAAGGTGTCGTCGTTGAGTGACTGTAGGAGGATACAAGATGACTTGGACAGGATTTGTGATTGGTGTAAAGAATGGCAGCTAACTCTAAATATAGATAAATGTAAATTAATGAATATGAGTAGGAAAAAGAATCCCGTAATGTTTGATTACTCCATTGGTAGTGTAGCGCTTGACACAGTCACGTCGATTAAATATTTGGGCGTAACATTGCAGAGCGATATGAAGTGGGACAAGCATGTAATGGCAGTTGTGGGGAAGGCGGATAGTCGTCTTCGGTTCATTGGTAGAATTTTGGGAAGATGTGGTTCATCTGTAAAGGAGACCGCTTATAAAACACTAATACGACCTATTCTTGAGTACTGCTCGAGCGTTTGGGATCCCTATCAGGTCGGATTGAGGGAGGACATATAAGCAATTCAGAGGCGGGCTGCTAGATTTGTTACTGGTAGGTTTGATCATCAAGCGAGTGTTACGGAAATGCTTCAGGAACTCGGGTGGGAGTCTCTGGAGGAAAGGAGGCGTTCTTTTCGTGAATCGCTACTGAGGAAATTTAGAGAACCAGCATTTGAGGCTGACTGCAGTACAATTTTACTGCCGCCAACTTATATTTCGCGGAAAGACCACAAAGATAAGACAAGAGAGATTAGGGCTCGTACAGAGGCATATAGGCACTCATTTCTCCCTCGTTCTGTTTGGGAGTGGAACAGGGAGAGAAGATGCTAGTTGTGGTACGAGGTACCCTCCGCCACGCACCGTATGGTGGATTGCGGAGTATGTATGTAGATGTAGATGTGCTGTAAGGGTG
The DNA here is from genome assembly GCF_023898315.1 of Schistocerca nitens. NCBI lineage: Eukaryota > Metazoa > Arthropoda > Insecta > Orthoptera > Acrididae > Schistocerca > Schistocerca nitens. The sequence continues at coordinate 817,626,718 of NC_064614.1, forward strand.
CTGTGGATGACAACCAAATGGGTCCTGATATGAAAAGGAGTAGCACTCCAGACCATCACTTCTGGTTCTCGAGCCGAATGGCGGGTGACAAGGAGGCTGGTAACCCACTGTACAGGGCGTATCCGGACACGTCTACGGCTTGGAATCTCATTGACTGGGGTAGAACTGTCTTTAGCGATGAGTCCCGCTTCGAAGTGAGCCTCGATGACCAGCGAGGATGTGTCTGGAATCGCCCCGGACAGCGGTGGCGTACAAATCTGACTGTCGCCCGCCGTTCGGCCCGACAACCATGAGTGACGACCTGGGGTGTCATTTCTTTCCATAGAAGGATCCCTTTCATTGTCGTCCGTGACACCCTTACATAACAGCAGCACGTCGACGATATTCTATGTCCCGCTTTGATGCCCTTCATGGCAAGCCATCATGGGCTTACATTTCAGCAAGATTATGCCCGTCCGCACACGGTGAGAACTTCTACTGCTTGTCTTCGCCCTACCTCGGCCAGCAAGGCCGCCAGATCTCTCCCCAATTGAGAACGTTTGGCAGGGCCCTCCAACTAACTCGGAGATGTCACTCTCTACCGCGCCAAATGGACAAAATTTGTCACGATATCCTTCAGGAAGACATCCAACAACTCTACTGATCAATGCTAAGCCGAATAACTACTTGCATAAGGGCCAGGGATGGACGTTACCGACTTTTTCCGTTTGTGAAGCTCTTTCTCTTGAATAAATCATCCAATTTTTCTGAAATTGTGATCATTTGTTTGAATGTACATTACATCTACAGACTTCAGTCCCGTTTATATGATCCTTCGTGGAGCATCGATTTTTTTTTATAGAGTGTGCATTACTTCCGTTAGTATATCACTTGAAAATGGGGTAGTTAATCCACCCACAAAAGCTATGAAAGTGAAGTGGATCTGCCATTTGAGATGCATTCGTATCTGTTGCTGTATGGATGACCTGCCTCATGTTCAAATGCTATGCTTTCGGAAGTACTGTAAATTGATTCTTGAATTATGTACCTACAGATGAAGCCTCTTTGTTTCGAAATCGTTTGCAGTTAAAGTGGAAATAGAAATAAAACTAGAGAAAATAAAATTAACTTTCTACCGTGAAAATGTTAGCAACTAAAGTCCCCCCAATTTTCACTCTCATAGGATCTACAAGATTAGCTTAAGATATGTGATCGGGAAAAGAAATGAAATATTTAGAAAACGGTACATTTTTAATCTGAAACCACCTGCACATAATGTTTCAGTAGGAATATAAAATATTATAGGAGGTGATACAGAACAGGCTAATTTAAATAAAACATACCATATAAAATGTATCCGGTTTCTGTTGGTTACAGAGATACAACTGTTAAAATGTAACCCAAACAAATACAGAAGGTGTTAAGTAGAGGCAAATGCCTAAATTAACATTTGGTCTTCATTAACTCCATCTCCGACTTCAGTACACTTCATAATTCTCTTGACAACACTGCGTGTAACTCTTCTGAGGTCGTCTTTATGTTCTGTTACTAGGGTAGCACTTTTCATAATCCGAACGATCAGTTCGTCTCTTGCGTTTACTTTTCCTTTATCGACTTCGTCTTTTGAGCATCCCCACGGGGAAAAGGTGTATGGCCCGGTAATCTGGGTGATCAAGGAACGGACCATTTCTACCGATCTATCCTCCGGGGACCGAGCGGTCTAAGGCGCTGCAGTCATGGACTGTGCGGCTGGTCCCGGCGGAGGTTCGAGTCCTCCCTGGGGCATGGGTGTGTGTGTTTGTCCTTAGGATAATTTAGGTTAAGTAGTGTGTAAGCTTAGGGACTGATGACCTTAGTAGTTAAGTCCCATGAGATTTCACACACATTTGAACATATCCTCCGGGTAATGTACGAGAGATGCTCAAAAAAAGACCGAACATTTGAAATAGCGCTTTCAACCGGCACAGGGAGCGCGAAGCGGCTGCTGAGCTCACCTGGTGGTGATCGTGGTAGGTTGTCTAGCTACTGCTGCTGAAGTGAGCACGTGCACAGGTTGTTCGGTGGTTAAGTGACGAGGTGACAACGAAAGACTTTGAAGAACAAAGCGTGTGAGTGAAATTTTGCTACAAACTTGCCAAAACTTTTACAGAGGGATTCGATAGCTCAGGCAGCTGTCACAGTGAGTGGACAAAGGAGCTCCTTTTCTGGAAAGAGCACTCAGGTTGATGTTGGTGGTTGGCTGTGTTCGTGTGGCAAAGGCATTTTCAATCATTAAAAAAATGGTTCAAATGGCTCTGAGCACTATGGGACTTAACATCTATGGTCATCAGTCCCCTAGAACTTAGAACTACTTAAACCTAACTAACCTAAGGACAGCACACAACACCCAGTCATCACGAGGCAGAGAAAATCCCTGACCCCGCCGGGAATCGAACCCGGGAACCCGGGCGTTGGAAGCGAGAACGCTACCGCACGACCACGAGCTGCGGACGGTCAACCATTACTTTTACCCCTTGGAAAGATGTTAAACAAGGATATCTACCAGCGATTTTTAGCGCGTTCGAGGGATGGTGTGCGAAGAAGAGGCGTGGATTGTGGAAAAACCAGATATGGATGTTGCCCTGTGACATTGTGACGGTTCACACGTCGGCCTTGTCCGCACTATCTGGAAAAACATCAGACTTCCGTTGTTCCCATCCACACCATTCTTCGGATATAGCGGCAGCAGACATTTTCCTGATTCCCAAACTTCCACATTGAAAAAAAAAATTAAAAATTAAAAAGTTCTACACCACAGAGGAGATTCAGGATAATGGAACAAGACACCTGCGCGCCTCCCACAAAGTGCGTTCCAGGAGGCCTTCCAGAAATGGGACTACGTCGAGAGGGGTAGTGCGTAAAACATAGTGCAATGAGCAATAAGGATCTTATAAGCAAACTTCGATTTTTTAACGCACCTCGTGAGGTTTGGATTATGTGCCACCTGACGACCAGAATGTGCGGGGTCCCTGTCATGCTGGGAGAACGTACCCGCCGTCGTAGCCAAAGAAATCCGTTCCAATAATGCTGGAAGTTCGTTTTCGAGCAAGTCTAGCCCTGTAAGACGACGCAGTAACAGAACAGGCTGAATGAAGAGTTTGTCCGTCATCCACACATATTTTATCAATAATGTAAACTGATGCGCAACTTGCCAATCTGAGCTTCGGACTGAAAATAAAGCCATGACAACTGGAGTTCCAACATACCAAATGAAAACTTATCTCTGTAACCGGTGAGAGTTGCACTCACGTTATATGGAACGTTTTATTCACATTGCTCTATACTACCAAGTCACAAAATATTTATTACTACCGGAGAAACACGGCGTTGCCCAGGTATTTATTTATAGCCGCACGTCCACGCCCGTACCACGCAACCTTGCGCTTAATGTTTATGACGTCATATTTTCTGAACTTAGTGTCGTACAATGGTGCAAATGGCTCTGAGCACTATGCGACTTAACTGATGAGGTCATCAGTCGCCTATAACTTCTTGTTGTTGTTGTGGTCCTCAGTCCTGAGACTGGTTTGATGCAGCTCTCCATGCTACTCTATCCTGTGCAAGCTTCTTCATCTCCCAGTACCTACTGCAACCTACATCCTTCTGAATCTGCTTAGTGTATTGATCTCTTGGTCTCCCTCTACGATTTTTACCCTCCACGCTGCCCTCCAATGCTACATTTGTGATCCCTTGATGCCTCAAAACATGCCCTACCAACCGATCCCTTCTTCTAGTCAAGTTGTGCCACAAACTTCTCTTCTCCCCAATCCTATTCAATACCTCCTCATTAGTTACGTGATCTACCCACCTTATCTTCAGCATTCTTCTGTAGCACCACATTTCGAAAGCTTCTATTCTCTTCTTGTCCAAACTGGTTATCGTCCATGTTTCACTTCCATACATGGCTACACTCCATACAAATACTTTCAGAAACGACTTCCTGACACTTAAATCTATACTCGATGTTAACAAATTTCTCTTCTTCAGAAACGATTTCCTTGCCATTGCCAGTCTACATTTTATATCCTCTCTACTTCGACCATCATCAGTTATTTTACTCCCTAAATAGCAAAACTCCTTTACTACTTTAAGTGTCTCATTTCCTAATCTAATCCCCTCAGCATCACCCGATTTAATTTGACTACATTCCATTATCCTCGTTTTGCTTTTGTTGATGTTCATCTTATATCCTCCTTTCAAGACACTGTCCATTCCGTTCAACTGCTCTTCCAAGTCCTTTGCTGTCTCTGACAGAATTACAATGTCATCGGCGAACCTCAAAGTTTTTACTTCTTCTCCATGAATTTTAATACCTACTCCGAATTTTTCTTTTGTTTCCTTTACTGCTTGCTCAATATACAGATTGAATAACATCGGGGAGAGGCTACAACCCTGTCTCACTCCTTTCCCAACCACTGCTTCCCTTTCATGCCCCTCGACTCTTATAACTGCCATCTGGTTTCTGTACAAATTGTAAATAGCCTTTGGCTCCTTGTATTTTACCCCTGCCACCTTCAGAATTTGAAAGAGAGTATTCCAGTTAATGTTGTCAAAAGCTTTCTCTAAGTCTACAAATGCTAGAAACGTAGGTTTGCCTTTTCTTAATCTTTCTTCTAAGATAAGTCGTAAGGTTAGTATTGCCTCACGTGTTCCAACATTTCTACGGAATCCAAACTGATCTTCCCCGAGGTCCGCTTCTACCAGTTTTTCCATTCGTCTGTAAAGAATTCGCGTTAGTATTTTGCAGCTGTGACTTATTAAACTGAGCCTATAACTTAGAACTAATTAAACCTAACTAACCTAAGGACTTCACACACATCCATGCCCGAGGCAGCATTCGAACCTGCGACCGTAGCGGTCGCTCGGTTCCAGACTGTAGTGCCTAGAACCTCACGGTCACTACGGCCGGCTGTCGTACAATGATATAATTTTGTAGGTACATTCAGTGGCATATGTGGATATTGTCTGCAAAATGTGTTGTGAATTGAGTTAGTAGCAATGAAGTAATAAATTTAAACGTTATGCACGATGCGGCAGTCTCACTGTTATGAGATCATATCTCTTGAACTATGTGTTGTAGGATGCTATAATTTTGCACTTATATTCAGTGGTACATGTGCATACTGTCTGTAAAATGTGTCGTCAATGCAGTAAACAGTAAAGAAGTAATAAATTATAATCACGTGTCTCATGCAGCACTTTTACTGCATGTGCAACGTACGGGGGTATAATGAATATGAAACTTCTTGTTTCATTACTGCTATCTGACCTCGGCTCTGTTTAAATGCGCGAATATACCCCCAATATCGTTTTCATAAAATTAATATGATAACTTATTTTATTAATAAAACTCTTATTCTATCAGCAGTGATAATGCTTTGATTATGGTCTGTTATTAAATCTTACATTTATTCATAAAAAACAGGATGAGCAATATTGCTAATCCAAAACATTATAATAAAATTAATTCCCTAAACTAACTTTCCTACCATTAGCACAATGGACACTCTATCCCTAATCGTCCCTTTCCCTGACTTACTTAGTTTAATACTGGCCACGCAAGTGGTTTTACTGAAGTTCCACCTAGACGGACACAGAACCAGAGAGCTTAAGCAAAGAGCTAGTGGAACGCGTACGCACTTTCAATTACGATGGGCTACTTTGCCAGCTGTTTGCTCTAATATCACCATAATTCCGCACGTAGATTACGACAGTCGTCCCAGGCACCAGCATGATGTCGCCTTTCCCCTGTGAGAGCTCTTGCGGAGTAGACCCTCAGCGTCCGCCTCGCACCATCGCCGACACCAGAGTCCCTACCCTGTTGCCGTCAAATTGTGCCGTTCCTCTCACATGTATTCCTACGCTTTTCGGCCAATCAGGACTCTAAAATTTCGCGCCGATCTCCCACCTTCCATGGGCGTGCCGTTTTTGCGTCCCTTTAGCCGCAACGGCGGGAAACATTCTCTCTCTGTCTCGCACGTACGCCCTCCTTCTCTTATTCCACCTGTGAGGTCTCAGGCTAACCCCCAATACCCCCTGTGGTCACAAGTGCCACTCAACCGACAAAGCAGCCGCCGTGTGAAGCACCGATCAGCTGCCGGCCACGTCGCTTGTTCCACGTCACAAACAGCTCTTTCCTGTGTCCTTCTAAGCCGCCTTCCCAGTGATAAAATGTACAGTTCTAAAAATCTTATGTACTGGTATTAACCTTGATATGTTGATACTAGTATCGTTCTGTCAAATGGTTATCTCTGTCCGCGTGGTATTTGTCACATACTATTTTCTGAATAAATATCATGTAAGGTGCTAAAATCTGCCACCTTACACATGAACAGCCGTAAAGCGGTAAGCGGTAAACATTTTTGCTGTCATCATTTTTTGGGGATTGCCAGCGAGAAAAAAATTTCGTGTAGGTTTGAAATTATTTGTAAAGTTTGTTGCAAGTTGCTAATTGCTCTCAAAATTACTGGATTGATGAAGTCTGGGAATTCACACGTTGCTGGCTACGCTTCTTTTTCACCTTCACCACCACCTCTTTGACAGTAGGTGGTTCTTACCCCCACAGCGATTGTCGCTTGGCAGTAAGGTACACTGAGGTGAGAAAAGTCATGGGACACCGATATACACACATACAGACAGTGGTCGTACCGCATACTCAAGCTGTAAAAGGGCTGTCATGTGCACTCTGGTGATTCGTGTGAAAGGGTTTCCGACGTGATTATGGAATTAACAGACTTTGAACGCGGAACGGTAGTTGGAACTAGACCCAGGGGACATTCTATTTCGGAAATCGTTAGGGAATTTAGTATTCCCAGACCAGCAGTGTCAAGAGTGCGCCGAGGATCCCAAATTTCTGGCACTAGCTCTCCGCACCACAACGCAGTGGCTAACGGCCCTCGCTTAACGACCGAGAGCGTTTGCGTAGAGCTGTCAGTGAAATAACCGTAGAAATCAACTGGGGGGGGTACGACGAAAGTATCCGTTATGACAGTGCGGCGAAATTTGGCGTTAATGGTCTATGGCAGGAGATGACCGACGTGAGTGCTTTGTTAACAGGATTACATCGCCTGCAGCGCCTCTCCTGGGCTCGTGACCATGTTGGTCGGAGCATAGACGACTGGAAAAACCATGGCCTGATAAGTCCCGATTTCAGTTGGTAGCAGCTGATGGTAGGGTTCGAGTGTGGCGCAGACCCCATGAACGCATGGATCCAACTTCTCAACAAGACACTGTGCAAGCTCCATAATGGTGTGGGCTGCGTTTACATGGAATGGAGAGGGTTCTCTCGTCCAAATGAACCGATCATTGACTGGAAATCAATGTTCGGCTATTTGGAGACCGTTTGCGGCCATTCATGGGCATCATGTTCCCAAACAACAATGGAATTTCTATAGAAGACTATATATGAAGATAATTAATTGAAACCCTCAGCTACCGACAGGTGTTGTTGACATACCTTGATGGGGACAGCTGAAAATGTGTGCCCCGACCGGGACTGGAACCCCGGATCTCCTGCTTACATGGCAGACGCTCTATCCATCTGAGCCACCGAGGACACAGATGAATAGCGCGACTGCAGGGATCGGCAAAAAATCTATTAGGAACATTAAGTACTGTATGTAGATTGTGGACTGTTGGGAATGTGGGTCTCACGTGAAGCGTGCAAAGGATAAATCAATGCAGTCGCGCTATTCGTCTGTGTCCTCGGTGGCTCAGATGGATAGAGCGTCTGCCATGTAAGCAGGAGATCCAGGGTTCGAGTCCCTGTCGGGGCACACATTTTCAGCTGTCCCCATCAAGGTATATCAACAACACCTGTCGGCAGCTGAGGGTTTCAATTAATTATCACTTATACATTACTGGCCATTAAAATTGCTACATCAAGAAGAAATGCTGATGATAAACAGGTATTCATTGGACAAATATATTATACTAAACCTGACATGTGATTACATTTTCACGCAATTTGGGTGCATAGATCCTGAGAAATCAGTACCCAGAAGAACCACCTCTGGCCGTAATAACGGCCTTGATACGCCTTGGCATTGAGTCAAACAGAGCTTGGATGGCATGTAAGGTACAGCTGCCCATGCAGCTTCAACACGATACCACAGTTCATCAAGAGTAGTGACTGGAGTATTGTGACGAGCCAGTTGCTCGGCCACCATTGACCAGAAGTTTTCAATTGGTGAGAGATCTGGAGAATGTGCTGGCCAGGGCAGCAGGGCAGCAGTCGAACATTTTCTGTATCCAGAAAGGCCCGTACAGGACCTGCAACATGCGGTCGTGCATTATCCTGCTGAAATGTAGGGTTTCGCAGGGATCGAATGAAGGGTAGAGCCACGAATCGTGACACGTCTGAAATGTAACGTCCACTGTTCAAAGTGCGTCAGTGCGAACAAGAGGTGACCGAGACGTGTAACCAATGGCACCCCATACCATCACGCCGGATGATACGCCTGTATGGCAATGACGAATACACGCTTCCAATGTGCGTTCACCGCGATGTTGCCAAATACGGATGCGACCATCATGATGCTGTAAACAGAACCTGGATTCATCCGAAAAATGACGTTTTGCCATTCGTGCACCCAGGTTCGTCGTTGAGTATACCATTGCAGGCGCTGCTGTCAAGGCCGGCAGCGCGGCGTGCGGCAACGGCAGCGGCAAGCGTTTTCTGCTTTGACGCGGCGGCTCGCGGAATTGGCGTTCCCATCTGGAAGCGGCAGACGCTAGCGGTAGCCAATGACGGACAGCCACTGAGGTACGGGGTGGGATCCACCGAAACGACCGGTGTGTTTGAATAACTATAACTTACACCTACGTGAAGGAAAGACGAAGTGGGTGAAGACATTCCAATTTTTTATTTTCTGTACAATGTACTCTTTCACATATTTCATTATTCGTGTTTTCTCATTTCAGCATAAACAGATTTCATGACTACCGTTCATGATTGTTCACTATCTCCTAACACATTGAAACAATGTACGATAAAAGAGATTATTCAGATAGTTAAGCGAGACAAAAATTTAAGATGTGATACGGTAGCGGATACACGAAAACAGTAAGAACACAAAGGCTAGTTGGAAGGGATGAAAGTGGAAACCACCTGATAGAATTTCCCACAGAGCATAGTAATCATCGCCAGCACCTTGCTTAAGAATCACAAAAGAATAATATATATTTGGAACAGAGTTTTCGAAACCAGATTTTAAATTGTAAGGCATTTCCTGGTGCAGACGCAAACCTGACTGAAGACAGTCAATAGCAAGAAAACAGTTCTGAAAAAGAAAATTTGTTCACATCGAATATAAATTCTAATGGTTGGATACTATTTTACAACGGAATTTGTGTGGAGTGCAGCCTTGTATGTAAGTGAAACGTGGACGATGAACAGTTCTGTCAAGAAGACAATGGACGCTTTCAAAACGTGGTGATCAATAAGAATGCTGAAGATTAGATAGGAGGATCGTGTGACTAAAGAAGAGGTACGGAATTAAATACAGGAGGAAGAGGAAATTACGGCACAACTTTGAAAACAATAGGGGTTGCTTGACAGGACGTATTATGGGGCGTCAAAGAGTGAGGACAAAGGGGTTGGGTGATAGTATTCTGATAATAATCTGTTAGAATACTATTCTACTATTTTATCTATTAATGTAAGCAGTGAATTTACTCTTCCATGCACTCCTCCACAATACATTTAAACAAAAACTGAAATCAGCTGAACACCAAATCTTTCAACCACTGTCTGACAACTACTGGATTCACTTTCAACTTTCTATAACTATCACTGGCTAGCAACACACACATACAGATATAAGGAGAACAAAAATAAACAAACATTAGTTTTCAGCAATAATTCTGCAGGTTGGCAACATGTACATAAACAAACCAGACAGGAAGGGACATGAGGTGAACAAACTGTGGTTACGACTTCAAATCAGAGTTTTCGGTAAAACGTCTACTGCTGGTGACAGAAGAAAAAAAGAGCGAACATGAAAATGTGCTTATGTTCCATAATCAAAGTTTTAGTTCAACCTCCAGCATGTGACCAGGTGAGGGGAAACGTATATGTACGCCAAAAACTCGATTCACTGTAAGTAATCAGTAATTCACGTAAAAAAAGGATGTGAACTGTTTTATAATCTGCAAGTATCACACTGCCGGCTGCGGTGGTCTCGCGGTTCTAGGCGCTCAGTCCGGAACCGCGCGACTGCTACGGTCGCAGGTTAGAATCCTGCCTCGGGCATGGATGTGTGTGACGTCCTTAGGTTAGTTAGGTTTAAGTAGTTCTAAGTTCTAGGGGACTGATGACCACAGATGTTAAGTCCCATAGTGCTCAGAGCCATTTGAACCATTTTTGCAAGTATCACATATCAAAACAAAACTGAATCATTCTAGATTACACCGAAGATGCCTTAAATTAAAAGGCGAAACGAGTCTTGAATCAGTAAAGTACACTGGATAAAGAAAAAAAGTTTGTTACTTACCAAAGGAAATAATCAATAGCTGTAGATATTTAGTAAATTACATCTTATGACAGCCCAGCAAATTAGTTTCGGTTTAACTTCTCATTCCACATGTTATTAAATGCTGTTTAAAAAAATTCATCTATCCCTTCCGAGAAACTGTAGTTACTTTCATATCTCGGTAGATAAACAGATTTAGGATATTAATCATGCGACGAAATACGTGACTTTTCACAAGTTATCGTTTGCAAAAAAACAAGTTTCGATTTCTTGAACCGTTTGCGAAATTTGCGGTTGATACAATCACATGGTTTACGACGAGCAGGACGAAGTACCGGTCGCGTCGCGAGGAACCCGCGTGCGTCACGGCACAGCCCGTCCGCCGACTTATCATTCAATATCTCGAGAACGGTGATAGCTATCCATCTGCTCTCAGCTTTAAAAACAATTTCGATATGTTGACTAAATTTCATACGCAATAATGTATTACCTAAAATGAACTGTACGCAAAGTCCTCGCAATGCGTTTTTACCTCTGCACACTCATTAAAATTTCGCGTAAAGGTTTACGTAAATGCGATACAAGAAGTAACCACGACGAATAACGAAAAGAAATTCGGTCCTTTATCGAGAGAAGATATCGGTCTGTAACATGCCCAAGAATGAAATTTTTCTGCCGAATAGTTTTCTTGGAATCGGATGATAAGTATTTCATTGCTGCCGCCGCGTCCGCGCCAGCGGTTCGGCGAAAGTTCGTGTGGCCCGGGGTTCCGTACCTGACGTCATGCTCAGCGCGTTCTGTGATTGGCGGCGCGGACCTGGAGCGCGTCACGCGGCAGCGGAAGCTGTTCGACATGGGAAAACCGCGACGCAGAGCCCGCCGCGCCGTGCCGCTGACGCCGTTTCCATGGCAACCACGCCGCTGACGCGCGGTTTTGACGCGCGGCAGCCCTAGTGGGAACCGGCCTTCAGTGATGCAGCGTCAAGGGTAACCGCAGCCATAGTCTACGAGCTGATAGTCCATGCTGCTGCAAACGTTGTCGAACTGTTCATGAAGATGGTTGTTGTCTTGCAAACGTCCCCATCTGTTGACTCAGGGATCGAGACGTGGCTGCACGGACCGATACAGCCATTCGGATATGATGCCTGTGATCTCGACTGCTACTGATACGAGGCCGTTGGGATCCAGCACTGCGTTCCGTATTACCCTCCTGAACCCACCGATTCCATATTCCGCTAACAGTAATTGGATCTCGACCAACGCGAGCAGCAATGTCGCGATACGATAAACCGCAATCGCGATAGGCTACAATTCGACCTTTATCAACATCGGAAACGTGATGGTAAGCATTTCTCCTCCTTACACGAGGTATCACAACAACGTTTCACCAGGCAACGTCGGTCAACTGCTGTTTGTGTATGAGAAATCGATCGGAAACTTCCCTCATGTCAGCAGTTGTAGGTGTCGCCACCGGCGTCAACGTTGTGTGAATGCTCTGAAAAGCTAATCATTTGCATATCACAGCATCTTCTTCCTGTCGGTTAAATTTCGCGTCTGCAGCACGTCATCTTCGTGGTGTAGCAATTTTAATGGCCAGTAGTGTAGATGACTATGCCAGGCCACAGTTGGCCGCGACTGGTTTGAAGAACATTCTGGACAATTTGCCCGACATGAATCCCATCGATCCTTTGTAGGACGTATTCAAAAATGGTTCAAATGGCTCTGAGCACTATGGGACTTAACATCTGTGGTCATCAGTCCCCTAGAACTTAGAACTACTTAAACCTAACTAACCTAAAGACATCACACACATCCATGCCCGAGGCAGGATTCGAACCTGCGACCGTAGCAGTCGCGCGGTTCCTGACTGAGCGTCTAGAACCGCATGACCACCACGGCCGGCAGGACGTATTCGAGAGGTCAGTTCGTGCACAAAATCCTTCACCGGCAACACTTTCAAAAAATGGTTCAAATGGCTCTGAGCACTATGGGACTTAACATCTGAGGTCATTAGTCCCCTAGAACTTAGAACTACTTAAACCTAACTAACATAAGGACATCACACACATACATGCCCGAGGCAGGATTCGAACCTGCGACCGTAGCGGTCGTGCGGTTCCAGATTGTAGTGCCTAGAACCCTCGGCCACCCCTGTCGGCGGCAACACTTTCGCTATTATGGATGGCTATAGGGGAAGCATAGCTCAATATTTCTGCAGGGGACTTCCAACGACTTTTTGAGTCCATGCCACATCGAGTTGTTGCACTTCGCCTGGCAAAATGAGGTCCGACACTATATTCGGAGGTATCATACGGCTTTTGTCACGTCAGTATATTTGTGTATCAAATTTGGTTGAAATCGGTCCAGTGATTTGGGAGGAGATGTAGTACAAGCACACTCACATGCACACATACATGTTTACATACATACATATGTTTGCTCTATGTGTATCTCCCGGAACAGCCCGTATATTGCATTGGCAATCGGTGCCTGTGATCTGGAAGTAACACTCCCTGTCCAGCACGCTTTTCAATTCCCGATTTTTTCCAGGGCCTGCCACGAGACAACCTCAAGTTCCTGGCACCTGTTGCCGCGGAGCCGAAATCAGTGGCACGGCCTCTGGCAGGTGTCGCGGCATCTGGCGTGACGGCCCCTTTGGCGGACACTGCGGGCAGGCGCAACTGATATCTTGGAGCCTAGCGCCGGGTCACTTCAAAATAAAAGAGAGCCGCCAGTATTCTGGGCCGGTGCGGGTATTAAACAGAAGAATGCCTGGCAGCGAGCCACGTGGCCGTTACTCCGATGCGGAGCAGATTTTGTAGTTTCCCGACAAGCCAAGCGCTAAACTTTCTCGATGGCCAAGGTGACACAATTATAGACCGCTCTTCTTGTAAATGCACGACTGCTGGTCGGATCTTAATCAAGTAACAGTGATTCTCCTCGTGGTATTGAGAAACCCGGTGGGCTCTAGGAAGATTCACTATCGGATGTCTCTAAGTTCCTTCTTTAACCGTAGCAGTACCACCGCATTTCCTATAACGCGCATTACCAAAGAGGGAGGTACTTTGTACCTACCCTTAAAAAATCATCAGTTGTTGTTGACTTAAATTAACAACATACTTTTAGAGCGGTACTGACGTGTAAGTAGGGTCCAGAACTTGAAAATATCTTTTAGCACACTCTTAGCAATATTAGTGCACTTGCAACAATATGTACGGGGGTACTTAACGCCGACACTAAAAAGAATTTATGAAATGCAAGAATAATATACAGAAGAATGGAAAAGAAAATCGAGCATGTGTTAGATAATGATGTTTGGCTTTAGGAAAGGTAAAGGCACCAGAGAGGTTGAATACCGGAAGTAAGGCTGAAGAAAAATCAAGACACGTTCATAGGATTTATCGACCTGAAAATAGATTCGACAATGTAAAATCGTGTAAAATGTTCGAAATTCTGAGAAAAGTAGGGGTAAGCTAAAGAAAGACAGAGTAATATACAATATGTACAAAAACCGAGAGGGAATAACGAGGGAGAACGAAGTACTCGGATTAAAAAGGATGTAAGACAGGTATGTAGTCTTTCGCACCTACTGTTCAATCTGTTCATCGAAGAAGCGATGGTGGAAATAGAAGAAAGTTTCAGGAGTGGAATTAAAATTCAATGTGAAAGGATATCAATGATACGATTCGCTGATGACATTGCTATCCTGAGTGACAGTGAAGAAGAATTATATGATAGGCTGAATGGAATGAACAGTCGAGTACGGAAGAATCGAAGAAAGACGAAAGTAATTAGAAGTAGCAGAAATGAGAACAGAGAAAAACTTAACAGCAGGATTGATAGTCACGAAATAAGTGAAGTTAAGGAATTCTACTACCAAGGCAGCAAATTAACCAATGACGAATGGAGCAAGGATGACATCAAAAGCAGATTAGCAGTGGCAGTGGCAAAAATGGCATTCCTGGCGAAGAGAAGTCTACTAGTATCAAACATAGGCCCTAATTTGAGGAAGGAATTTCTGAGAATGTACGTTTGGAGCACAGCATAGTATGGTAGTGACATATGGACTGTGGGAAAACCGGAACAGAAGAGAACCGAAGCATTTGAGATGTGGTGCTAAGACGAATGTTAAAAATTAGGTGGGCTGATAAGGTAAGGAATGAGGAGGTTCTGCGCAGAATCGGAGAGGAAAGGAATATGTGGAAAACACTGACAAAGAGACGGGACAGAATGATAGGACTGATACTCATACAACCCGCACACAGTGTTATGCAGGTTAGCTTTAGCCGCTGCTGCTGCGGAATTGGTTGCACGTAGGTTACATATGGGTAAGATCTGCCATCACCGACGTGAGGTCAGCGTGACACGTCTTCTGTCTCCGAGCTCTCAACCGACCTCGTTTCACAACAGTGCTTAGAATCGCGCTCCCCTGTTTCCCCCTCAGATTGTTACTATCGATGTCTGAGTGCATACACAAAGCAAAGAATAGCGATAAGTTGGATATGTTGTTTTATGTAATGGAGAGTTCTAACACGCTCCTTACACTGTTTGAAAACGAAACTGCAAGACGAAATTCGCTAGAGATAAAGGTGAAGTATGTGTACAGATATGTGTGAAATATGTTAAATATATGTTAAATATACTGTTTGTGACATCTGTGTACTGTGGCACAGATGTGGGTAGGAAGCTCCTCCTAAACGTATGGATCGATTTTACCCAAACTTGGATCTGGAAAGAAATAGTGTAGGAGTAAGAACAAGCAACCTCCTATTGGGTTGGGGGTGATAAAGTGAAGACACAAGAGGGTGAGGGAAAGATGGACAGACAGAGACAGGGAAAGAGGACATGGACACATACGAGAAGGAGGAGATGGAGACAGTGAGGAGCAGGGGCAAATGGACAGAAGATGTAAAGATGAGGAGATGGACAGAGAGGGGAGGGAGGAGATGGGCTGAAAGAGGTTGGAAGAGGAGATGGATGGAAAGACGTGGAAGAGGAGATGACCAGAGAAATGGAAGAGTGGTTGGACAGAGAAAGATGGGAGAAGGGGATGGCCAGAGAGAGGGGGAGGAGGACGTGCACAGAGGATGGAAAGAGGAGGTGAAGAACAGAGAGAGGGGAAGGGAGATGGACTGACAGAGGGTGGAAGAGGAGATGTGTGGAGAGCTGGGGAGGAGGAAATAAACAGAGAAAGGGAAAAGGAGATGAGCAGAGAGAGAGATGGGAAGAGAGAACAGAGGGGGGGGCGAGGAGAGGTGGAGATAAAGGGACTGAGGAGGAGGTAAAGGGATAGGAGGAGATGGACTCAGAGGAGGAGGAGCATATTGCCAGAGAGAGTTGGGAGGAGCAGATGGACAGGTAGAGGGGGAGGAGGGGATAGACAGAGAATGGGGGTGGTGGAGGAGATGGACTGAGAGGAGGGTGGATCAGATGGACAAAGAGAGAGGAGATGAGGAGATGAGTTAAGGGAGTGGATACATATCTGGCCAACGCTGAGTACTCAGACAACTCTAAAATATTAAAGTATAACTGTGATAATATTTATTAAAGTACAAAATAAAACATTAATTTTAAGAGATGTTGTGGAGATACTCCTCCGTGAAATAGTAAGAATTGCACAACAGAAAACTGTTTAATTCAGTCTTCATCTCTGGGACGTTACCCACAAGTTAATTCCTTGAATTATTTGTAGAGGTTGTAATATTTATTATTTTATTTTGTTTTATTTTATTATTAGAAAAGAGAACTGCCAGTAGCGATGAAGGACCTTAATGAATATATAATGTATCGCTAAAAATGGTCAAAATGCCGGTATTTCTGTAACGGCCTCTGTAGGATACTGTAGAACTAACACCAGATATAATTATTGTTATTTCAGCTGAGCTCGTTAGTGAATGGAAATATTGAGAATAAACTAGAATCTTCCATTTTAAAACGACTTTAGCAATGATCATACGTATTTATAAAGTAGCTGAGCTAAGGTGCTTGATTAAATCTTTGATGTGAATTTGATAATGCGAGAAAGAGAAGGAAACTATCAAGTACACTGTCTGTCTACGAAACGCATAAGTATTGTTTTGTGGGTTTCAGATCAGGTATTGCGTTCCTGCGGTGGAGTCGGGGAAACAATTAAAACACTGAGAATAATGAGAGGCTTTGGACAAAAGGTGTGGATCTTTTCGCGAAACCCTGCCGGATATATCTAGAGAACTGATGTCAGCAGCGGACTTAGCGACATTTCTCATGCCACTATTGCTTATCTCGCGTAGGAATTATGAGAATAAGATAAGAGAGATTAGCACGCAATGGGAGGCATACAGGTGTATTTCCCAAACTCAGAAAATGGCTGACAGAAAATTGGCTACGCATTGTTCATAGCTTTCAACAGTTTATACGCCGACGTAGCTCTCGGTGTACCGAACGGACCTTTTTCAGTCTGGCTCTCGGTTTCGATCCGGGATTGTTTTGCCTTCCTGTACCCCAACTCCAGTACTTCACACGTTACGCTAAATGCGAGGCGATTAACGTTGCTGACCAGTCACACCAAATAGCTGGCAGAGAATAAGATCAGGGTGATTATACACTCACGTTCAGAAAAAATAGAACACCTTGAACGACCAGAGATAGGACGTTCACTTTCACAGGACATGTTCTGCCGAAATGATTAGCATTTCAACGATATCGACCAGTTGTTGAAGGTCAATTTTGATATCGCGGCACAACACCACCTACCGGTAAAATGTTTCTGTGGCTCTTGTGTGAGTTGAGCAGATGTGCAGGATGCCTCGCAGACGTACCCTACCGTAACATCAGTGACTTTGAAAGAGGGCGCATTATTGGCATGAGAGAACGTGATACATCCATCCGGAAAATTGCTGCTCGTGTGGGAGAAGTGTATGGGCGTGCAACGGGTGTTCACCGAAGACCGTAGAACCCAACGAGATGGGCCAGGTCGCTCCACCTAGACCTCCCCCCCCCCCTCCCCCGAAGATCGACACCTCACCTGAATGGAACTGCAGAACAGATCTGCTTCTTCCTCGGCTCTGGCGCAACAGTGTAATCGTACACTATCAAGGGTGACAGTCGGTCGCCGTTTATTGCGGCAAGGGTTACTTGCTCATTGTCCACTTCTCCGCCTACCTTCGACGAATGTCCAGAAACATACTAGACGACAATGATGTGTAGAACGATGTCACTGGGGAATGGCATGAGATAGTGTTTTCGGGCGAATCCAGGTTCTGTTTGTTTGAAAATGATGGTCGCATTTTGGTTCATCGCAGACAAGGGGAGCAGCATCACAATGACTGCATTAGCACAAGACATACAACGCCAGCTCAAGGCAGTATGGTGTGGGGTGGTATTGGATACAACCACAAAACACAGTTGGTGTGTGTCCAGGGCACTGTGACCATTGTGACCTACGTGAATGACATCCTGAGGCCCGTAGACATAGTCTTTCTGTACAACGCCCCAGGCGCCATTTTCCAGCAAGACAGTGCACGACCACATGTTGCTGCAGGAACACGTGCCTTGTTGGTGTCACAGGGTGTCAGCCGTTTGCCCTGGACCACCAGATCACCAGACTTGTCGCCAATCGAAAAGGTGTGGGGTATGGTGAAACGACGGG
The DNA here is from genome assembly GCF_023898315.1 of Schistocerca nitens. Classification (NCBI taxonomy): domain Eukaryota; kingdom Metazoa; phylum Arthropoda; class Insecta; order Orthoptera; family Acrididae; genus Schistocerca; species Schistocerca nitens. Next base: position 817,644,835 of record NC_064614.1, read on the forward strand.
TGCAGCACTGTGACCCAGTGTCAACCACTGCAGATGAAGTTTGGAACCAGGTGAATGCAGCGTGTATGGCTACACCACAGGACCCCATTAGCGCCTTATACGCGTCGATGCCATCACGCATGGAACAAGTTATCAGGGACAATGGCGGACGCTGTGCCTACTAGTCAACAGGACACATGCTGATCCGAGGTGACTGAAATGCTAATCATTTCCGCAGAACATTCTGATGTAAATGTTCAAATGTGTGTGAATTCCTAAGGGACCAAACTACTGAGGTCATCGGTCCCTAGACTTACACACTACTTAAACTAACTTACGCTAAGAACAACACACACACCCATGCCCGAGGGAGGATTCGAAACTCCGGCGGGAGGAGCCGCGCAGTTCGTGACATGGCGCCTCTAACCGCGCGGTCACTCCGCGCAGCTATGTAAATGTTCTATGAATATGAATGTCCTATCTCTAGTCGTTCAAGATGTTCTGTTTTTTCTGAACATGAGTGTAATTGAAGTTCCTGTATCAAAAAGCTGTGAAAAAGGAACGCTGCTCAGGATGACATCAAATTTTATGATGATTAGTGTTTTAGGGCGCAGAACAACGAGGCTATCAGCGGCCGATCAAATTTGAATGGAAGGGGGAAACATTATTTGGTGTTGTAGGCGAAACAATATGTAAATAACAGACGCGAATTACACGGCTGTTTTTCAGTTTGCGTCTAAGACGCTCGGGATGGCTGTCTCAATGCGGAATCGAGCGCTGCAGATAAAGTTCTTTTACAAGAACGATGACAGTGCGCCTGTAGCTCTGCGGAAATTCTGGACACTCAAGGGTATGAAAAAAGGCGTTAGTCCGATATCTGTCAAGGCTCTTAAGAAACTGATTACAGAATTCGAAAAGACAGGTTCTTTTGAAGTGCAATGTGGCATAGGGAAGAAAACAAATTATCCGACGTCTGTTGAAGATGCGGCCATAGCACTGCAGGAGAGGTCGAATGGTGGCGTGCGAACACGCACTTCACGTAGAATTGCCCTGATTTTGGACACATGTGTAAGTACGGTGCAAAAAGTTCTAGGCAACATTCTGCATTGCTGCCCATACAAAATAACCCATTTTCAGGAGTTGCTTCGTGGTGACCTGCCAGTGGGAGAAACATTTGCTGTATAATTTGCTGCTCGCATGGAAGTTGACAGTGAATGGCCGTGGTGTATTCTTTGGACAGATGAAGCCCATTTCCATCTCAAAAGACATGTCAGTACACAGAAATCAAGGATATGGGCAACGGAAAATCCGCTCGCACATCAAACGGTACCGTTCCATTCTGCAAACGGAACTGTGTGATGCGGACTGACGGCATCTCGCGTTGTTGGGCCATATTTCCTCAAGGAGATGAGTCCTGCCTCTCCTGTTACCCGTACCATCACTGATAAACACTATGAGAGTCTTTTGCGCGCCAACATCATTCCAACCCTTCAACAGCGTGTATGTGCGGGTAGGATCATTTTTATGGAAGACGGCGCTCCATCGCATATCGCACAGCCAGTGAACTAGATGCTGCAAAAGCATTTTTAAAATGCTAGACTTATCAGTCGTAATTCCCCTACAGCCTGACCATCCAGATCATCTGATCACAATCCGTGTGACTTCTGGCTCTGGGGTTATCTGGAAGATTCCTTGCTCCGATTACAAACGTAGCTGAACTGAACACACGTATTGCGGAACATATTCTGAATGTCCGCCTGAGAACGTCCGATCTGTTGTGGAACATACTGTTCCTCGATTTCAGCTGGTTGCAGAAAACAATGGACAGCATACTAAACATGTCTTGCGCCAGTCTCACGACAGTTAAAAATACGGATAAGTGCGAGCAGGATTCGAGCACCGAGTGTTTCATACAAACTTAATTATGTATACGTTACCGGCCAAACCCGATTTTAGGATGAACTAGTTTCGCCTAGGTCAAACTCGTCCATCCTGTTAGCGATAGGATAAAACAGTTTAGCCTAGGTAGAATCGGTTCATCCTAATTAGAATTTACAAGCTTTAGGATAAACTGGTACGTCCTAGTCTGAACTAATTTCACCTAGTTTGTGTCTTCTTTAAGCTTTGTAAAGTAAACTGAATAAAGGAATAGAAATAAAATAGTCAATATGATTCATTAAAGTTATTTATTAACTAATCAGTAATTTCACAACAATCACTAGATCAACTTACATATATTCATCCACAGAAATCACCTTATCTGCAATTTGCTTATTTACTTATTTTTGCCAAGTTTACTTTGGTGCCAGAGTACTTTATTTTTCTTACAATTGCATTTGTTTGTTGTGCAGTTTTTCATGCAAATGCATGTCACGAAGCCTTGCCCTGATCCAACTGAATGTTTTGTGGCTGCAGTCCTTAAAGATATTTCAATATCCTGGTTAATATCCCCCACATCTAAAAACTTCTGAATGCAAACGTCAAAATCAGTTCTAAATAATAAAAAAGAAGTTAAAACAACTATTTTTTAATATTTTATTACAAAAAATTATGGAAAATTTTAATAAAACTATACCTGCAATAATGTTTTTGAAGTACGCCATGTTTTGTGCCAGCTTTGTAGAGGCCCACCTCAGTCTTTTGAAGTATTACTTCAATTATGTTTGGAAGGTCACCTCTGCCTTTATCTACAGGGTGTCCGAAAAGTATTTCGCTGATTACATAAATTGATAACTCAGGCTAGAAGTAAGATACAAATATGAAACTGGTGTCTAATTGTCTACAAACTATCAAAGTTTTTTTCACACATCAGTAAACTTCCACAGGAGCACGATTGGTAGCACGTAGCACATCTAGGCGATATTCAGTTTCCGTCCACACATTAGCCAACATCACTGGAGGGATCGATTCAACGACAGTGGTTATACGTTGCCGCAGGGTTTCAAGATCTGGTACACGTGTTCGGTAGACCTCGTCCTTGACATAACCCCATAGAAAGAAGTCTGATGGGGTTACGTCAGGAGAGCGTGGAGGCCAAACCGTTGGCCCATCACGACCAATCCATCGCCGAGGAAAGGTCATATCGAGACAGGCACGGACGTCCAAACCCCAATCAGGCGGTGCACCGTCTTGGTAAAACAAGACATCGGGGTGATACGGAAGCAGCTGAGGAACAGCGTACAGTTGCAACATGTCCAGATACACTGCAGATGTGATGGTAGCCTCAGCGAAGAAGAATGGCCCGATAATTCGATCGTGCAATAGCGTGCACCAAACTTTGGACTGCCTCTGGTGCACTCCATGACCTCGCCAGGTGGTTGTGAACCCCAAATGCGCACATTATGGCGATTCACTACTCCACTGACAAAAAAGGTCGATTCGTCGGAAAAGGCAATTCGTCTGAGATAACCATCATCGTCCTCAATAAGTGATAGCATTTCGACCGCAAAGTCATATCGACGTGTACTGTCATTGGGCAACAAGGCCTGAACGATTTGCACTTTGTATGCACGAAACAATAAACGTTTGTGTAAAACGTCATGGAGAGAGCTTTTTGGCATCTGTAATTCACGTGAGGCCCTGCACACAGATTTCTTCGGACTTTGCTGAGGTTCTTGGTTGACCATACCTCGGAAGGTCAGAAACCGATCCTGTGTTCTTGAACTTCTCATACAAGGCTTTAATGCTCTTGACATCAGGTGGATTCCTTCCAAATGTTGTCTGAAAGTGTCTCTGCATTGTGGTTGGTGATCGTGTCTCATGGTACCACAGGGCACACTGTGCCTTCTCCTGATTGGTTAACATGGCTTCTTGGGCACTGCACCTCATCCACTACTTACGTACTGCGAACCTAAAACAGAAAAAAACTTTGATAGTTGTAAACAATTCGACACAAGTTTCATATTTGTATCTTACTTCTAGCCTCAGTTATCAATGTATGTAATCAGGGAAAGTCTTTTCGGACACCCTGTATATCTGGAATAGGTATGGTTACGTTGTCTCCAATGTCAGCTGGTGGATGGGATTTGCCAGATGAAGCTTTCCTTCTTTTAGCTTGTTTTTTTTTTAATCTGTCGCAATTTTTCTAGCATTTTGAATGTCGTTTCTGTCAATTTTCACAATGTTATCATCATCACTGTCTTCGTATAGTTCAGTATTGCTGTCATCTTCGATTGCCATATTTAGGTCATCTTCATCCTGAATATCATTCATGATTTCTTGAGGCAACGAGGAAGTGGAAAGTCCTACTCTAGGTTCAGTTCAGAATAATGCTTTGTAAGGTGATTGTTTTATGCCGGAGTGGTGAGGTCGATTTTTCATGAATTGGACATACCTTTATCCTTCCGACCACTTCGCCGAAGTTTCCTTTAACCAAGAACTTATCATATTTTCAATGTCTTGATTGGCACGTTCAACTGAAGCCTAAATTCTCCGCCATTATCAGATTGAAGAATGCATGGCGCCCCTCCAGTTAGGAATATGTCATTCAAATGATAAGCCACTTCTTCAGCCCTCTTTGATGTTAACGCACGAAGGAGAACAAATTTAGTGAGATGGTCTTGGTAAACGAGAATGAATTTTAAATTCCCGTCTAGTTGTGTTTGGAAATCAATAAAATCGACTTGGCATCTGCTATTCATTTCCGAATGGAGAATTGGCTTTGAAACTAGCCCTCTTTTATTTTCTGTCGTCTTTTGTTGACAAGCACTACACATTGATAAATAGAGACATATCATTTCCTTTGTGATATTGGCATATTTTTTTGATGTCTCGGCTAACATCCCATCGCGACCACCATGACCCACAGCTACATGAGCTGCGTCAATCACATCATAAAGTTCATCAACCGGAACAAAGTATTTTATATTCCCTTCACACCGAGCAATGAGTTTTTTCACATCACCAATTTTCAAAACAGCAAACCGTTTCAGTCTTATTTTTGTAATGATGTTCTTTTTCCAACTTTTTTGCCTCTTCTACTTGTTTAACCAAATCCGCCTATTCGTCTACTGACAACACATTATAATGAGAAGACGTTTGTTTTCACTCTGCACAATTTCCTCCAGGAACTTTTCTCTCCACAGCTTTTGATTGTCTACTACACGAAGGCTCATCCATGATGAAACGCCTCACAATACTTATACTAGGATTATAATAAAATCTTTTAAGTGCAACCAGGAACGTAACACGCGCACTTGTCGATGCAAAATACCGTTCAAAACAAAGAACAGGGAGAGCGAAGAGCGGTTGAGAGGCGCGAGGGGCGAGCCAGAGATGATTCGGGGATTCCTCGTTCGTACAGGCAGCGACAAGTGTTCCGACTAGGCAAAATTAGTTCAGACTAGGACGGACCAGTTTATCCTAAAGCATGTGAGTTCTAACTAGGATAAACCGATTCGACCTTGGCTAAACTGTTTTATCCAATCAGTAACAGGATGAACGAGTTTGATCTAGGCGAAACTAGTTCATCCTAAAATCGGGTTTGGCCGGTAACATATACAGACAGTTCATCTATGTCGGGAATCGAGAATTTCGACGATTTTTGCCTGTTATCGATATCGATTCTGGCAAGGTATCAAAATACGAGGGTGACTCAAATGAAAACCTTAAATATTTTTTTAAATATTAGTTATTGTGCAGAAGTGGTACAAAGCTGTATCACTTTTCAACATAATCTCCCCCACGCTCAATGCAAGTCCTCCAGCGCTTACAAAGTGCATAAATTCCTTTAGAAAAATATTCTTTTGGTAGTCCGCGCAACCACTCATGCACCGCGTGGCGTACCTCTTCACCAGAACGGAACTTCTTTCCTCCCACTGCGTCTTTTAGTGGTCCAAACATATGGAAATCACTTGAGGCAAGGTCTGGTGAGTATGGTGGATGATGCGGAAGACACTCAAAATGCAGGTCTGTGATTGCTGCAACTGCTGTACAGGCAGTGTGGGGCCTTGCATTGTCATGTTGAAAAAGGACACCTGCTGACAGCAATCAATGTTGCTTTGATTCGATTGCAGGCCGCAGATGATTTTTTAGTAGATCTGTGTATGATGCACTGGTGACAGTGGTCCATCTAGGCGTGTAATTCTCCAAAATGACGCCTTTTTCGTCCCAAAAGAGAGTCAGCATAACCTTCCCTGCTGATGGTTCTGTTCGAAACTTCTTTGGTTTTGGTGATGAGGAATGGCGCCATTTTTTGCTCGCTCTCTTAGTTTCCAGTTGGTAGAAGTGAACCCAGGTTTCATCCCCAGTAACGATTCTTACAAGGTAGCCAGCACCTTCTCGTTCAAAGCGACGAAGAAGTTCTTTACAACCATCAACACGTCGTTCTCTCATTTCAGGAGTCAGCTGCCGTGGCACCCATCTTGCAGACACTTCGTGAAACTGGAGCACATCATACACAATGTGGTGTACTGACTCATGACTAATCTGTAAACATGCTGAAATGTCATTCAGTGCCACTCGGCGGTTTTCCTTCACTATGGCTTCTACTGCTGCAATGTTCTGTGGAGTCACAACTAGTTGTGCCTGGCCTGGACAAGGAGCATCTTCCAATGAAGTCACACCATTTGCGAACTTCCTACTCCATTCGTAGACTTGCTGCTGTGACAAACATGCATCACCGTACTGAACCGTCATTCGTCGATGAATTTCAATAGGTTTCACACTACGCAAAAACCGAATAACAAAACGCTGTTCTTCCCTGGTGCAAGTCACAAGTGGGGCGGTCATCTTTATACTGATACTGCGACGGTATGTGTGCATCTGCACTATGCTGCCACCTACAGGCCATTCTGCACGCTGTTTGTAGCACGTTTACCAACTTACAGAATAACGGCGCGAAATTTCGATTTGTTATTACAAATTTAAGGTTTTATTTGACTCTCCCCCGTATACGACATAAATGGCAGTACCTTTTGATTGCACTTACGTAGAAACTTTAATTTTTTACACCTCCAAAGGACCGTAGACCTTAGTATGTGACATAGATTTCAATTTAATGTGACTATCCGTTCCTGATTTATAAAAAAAGTCTTTACATAAGGACATACAGCCGGATAACACGACAAAAATTTTTTTTCGTGTGATACAGTTACAGATGAACAATTTTCGTTTTTTCTCTTTACTTGTATTGTGGAAACTTACTTCTTGCCAAATTTCATGATTCTAGACGAATAGGAAGCACGCTGTAGGTTTTGATGAATAAGTCTGAGAGGCACCCACATGCCTTGCTCATACTGTGGCATCAAGCAGTCACGCCTGCAAGATGAGTGGTCTGCCAAGCGAGTGGATTCATTCTTATTTATCGAGTAACATGAGCTCTAGTACTCACAATTAAGTTACAAATTATTCTCCTGTATGAATATTATGCAACGGAAACGGATAACGCACATCTGACTATTAGTAATTTACACAACTCTGACTGTTCACTACGCACTGGCAATACCACACTTTCTTTCTTACCCAACGGCTTTGATCAACACGTGGCCATCGCACTGAATATGAATGGTGCACACATTATAAATTCTGGATATCATGACTACATACTATTCGAAGGAAAAGGCCACCAATCTTTTTCTTTTCACTATATTTTTTATTCCGATAAATTCTATAACCTAAACATACCATTACATTTTCTACAACAATTGCACATGAGAAACTCCGCCCAGTGGGCATGGCTTTACATTGGTGATTCTCTATCTTACGGTCTCATAATTATCTAACACTACAGTGCACTTTGTGGATAGGATGGTGGATCTTTTGCTATATCTCACACTTCGACTATCACACCCATCATCACGAAAATTTCCCCCAGACCGAGCGGTACAAAAAGGAACATGCATAACCCACTGCCTCTGAACCTATCTTGCTACTCTCCCATGCAAACCACACATACTTATATTACATGAAATACACCATACTGGCAACATGGAAAAAAGGAATAGTCACAACGTTATAATTACATCACTTTCAGCTTTCCCACTTCAATTAGAATTCACACGACACTGCCCCACTTCGTAGCTTTTCTTTCCTACTATGAACTCTGGAGGATATATGCACGTCTTCCTGTGCAATGCAAGCCAAGTGGCGTTGCTGGATAGGCGGCTGACTCACCTTGCTTCACTCTCAGAGTATTATAGCTTGAATCAAGCGTCACACGGAAACATAACACGCAAAGTAATATTAAGAACATATTTGTCACACACGCGAGTCCTCAACTGATACCATGGACGAGTACTTCTCTTTATCCTTTGTCTCTAATTTCAAGTCCTGCACACGCCATTTCTTAAATATTTCCAGCTTATAGTACACACACCAGTAATTTAGCTTAACTTAAGAACTCGGAAGTATTTCAACTTATAGTGTTACACGTGGTTTCATTGTGATCGTTGGTCACTTCCGAAGATTACTACGATCCCCTTAATATTACCTGCCTGACATTTGATTCTCCCCACAAAAGTTCCTGAAATAGAGAAATTATTGTTCCAAACTACCCTTAAGTATTTCACATGCATACCATTTTCTCCACTCTTTTGTCTTTACGGAGCACACCTAAGACAGGTCTTACCAACTCAAGATCCAGCGTCAGAGTGTTGAAAACATGAGCGTTCTTCAGGTCATCTCGCACCTCTGCCGAAGTGGGGGAGCACCTTGCTACCGTATTGGTCAGCCACATTTCAGGCGCTCAAAGCTCTGGTAAATTTCATCTCTTTGGTTCCACTAAAGGTGACCAAAGGACCGTCTCAAAGATGATCATATATTCACATTCACTATCTGCGGTTAGCAGACGACCATACATTCATTCATTTCGCAGATCTCACCAAATTGTATGTAGGGATTCATTTTGTGGGAGTGCACATGTGATCAATTAAATAAATAAATTGTCATTCTTTCCAACACTGGTATCCGGCTTCGGTGTATTAAGTGAAATTGAGTTATTATTACAAAAAAATATGTTGTTCTGACAAGAATCACGAAGAATGGTGTACCTATTTTCAATGTCGGGCGGCACTGTACCCTTTCAAGTCTGCCAACGTCAAAATATGACATAAATTACCATATAGTGTGATAGCATTAACTTACACGCCAAGAGATCATAGACCTTAGAATCCGACATAAATTTCAACTTGATGCATCTACCCGTTCCTGAGAAAAAGGGGTTTTAACGGACGGACAAATAGACAGTCAGATAACAAATTAGAAAAAAAAATTATTTTTTGTGTGATATAATTACGAATTAACAATTTTCCAATTTTTTCTTTACTTGTACTGTATTCCTGCCAAATTTCATGATTCGCAGTCAACGGCAAGTACCTTAGAGATTTTGATGAGTGAGTTGCGAGTGTGAAAATAGGTGACGTAAATGGCCGTATCGTTTCAAAAATTGTTCAAATAGCTCTGAGCACTATGGGACTTAACATCTGAGGTCATCAGTCCCCTAGAGCTTAGAACTACTTTAACCTAACTAACCTAAGGACATCACACACATCCATGCCCGAGGCAGAATTCGAACCTGCGACTGAAGCAGTCGCGCAGTTCCGGACTGAAGCGCCTAGAACCGGCTCGGTCACCGCGGCCGGCCGTGTCGTTTGACTCTATTGAGTTAGATGATTTAATTTTTTCCTTAAGAGTTGCCAAAAGGCTCTCAGTCTTGCTTCCGCTTTTCCTGCGACTGCTTTTGTGTGGTGCTTCCGTGTTAGATCGCTCTGGATGATTACTCCTAGCCATTTTACTATTGGGGATATCTTCACTTACGTATGCACTATACACTACATTTATTTGCAACCAGTGTCAACTACCAGTTCCGTGCACCACGGGCGATCTTCTGCTGCTTTTCCTGCATTTAGTTACAGCTTTATAACGATAACACCTTCTTGTAGAGAGCTGCAATGTCCGCCATGAGCCTCACGCAGCGGAAATCTTCTTCAGCTGGATCATTACTCTGGCCATCGAGTTGTAGGTTCTCTGGGTTACCTTAATTGATTTCGCAAGAGGAAAGAAGCGATTCGTTTAAATGTAATAACGAGCTCCTCGTTCAGGCCGTGAAGGTACGTGGCATGTCTACCGGCCACCGTGTCATCCTCTGCGTTACGGTGTCACGCGGATGCGGTATAGAGCGGCATGTAGTCAGCATACCGCTCTCCTGGCCATTTTCTGCCGACTTTCCAGACCGTGGAGCCACTACTATTCGCTAGTTGGCATCACTGAGTGCACCCTGAACCAGTCCTCCCAACACGCAAAAATCATTGGCAATACCGAGAATCGAACCCGGGTTCTCCATCTGGCAGCAACCTACGCTGACCACTGTTTTTTCGGTATTGTTCGTTACGTTTGGTCTGGTCGGACGTCACAAGACATCCGTTCAAGTTGATCGTTGATTCTTTTACTCAGTTTTTTTATTACAGAGGGCGAGCAGCCCTCTGACCGAACACGCTGAGCTACCGTGCCGGCTTTTAAGCTGCGAGATCACACACATCCATGCCCGAGGCAGGATTCGAACCTGCGACCGTAGCAGTCGCGCGGTTCCGGACTGAAACGCCTAGAACCGCTCGGCCACCACGGCCGGCAAAACTAAAGGGGAGCCAACAGCACCCGGTGTTCCCGGGCGGTCACCCATCCAAGTACAAACCGGGCCCGATGTTGCTTAACTTCGGTGATTGGACGAGAACCGGTATATTCAACATGGTATGGCCGTTGGCCGCACTCAGCTACAGAAGTGGACTTAGGCCTAATAAGTCCAAAGCGTATTCCTTTCTCAATCGTCAAACCGCTTTTGTTCTCCATCTTGATGGTCACGATGCCGTTTGGCCGTTAAACGGTGACCATGCTTCTTTCCTTCTTCAGATCAGAGAACTGTCGAACACATTTTTAAAATATTTCCTGGTATGATTTAAGTATACAGATTGCTGTTACTTAATTCTGGGGTGGTTGTTGGACAGACTGTGAAATACCATTTGAGCTCATGACGTAATCTGGTTAACGCATGTCAGTAAACCTTTGACACTGGTGGATATCTACCACTTCATTTATTAAAAGAAATTATAATGTTGCGTAAATCGAATTACATAGAAGCGATATGCACTCTGAACTACTGCTTTCATTCGATATGAAAAGGATAATTTTGAAGTTAATTAACAAGAAACATGACTATGTAAATTTTATAAACTTATTTACAACAATGTGTTCACTAAATTTTGTTATGTTTAGGTAAAAGTCAGTACAAATACTTCCGTTTCCAGCATTATGAATGATTCGGTTGTTTGTCTACGATCACATTCTCTGTGATCTCTTACTGTTGGCGGTAAAAGGCGATGGAAAGTCAGACAGGTTTCCTCGTTAGTACAGAGTAGTTGGAAGTTTGCATCTCATGTGAGCAGATGGAAGTTATGTTACTGTAAAAATTGAATGACTATTGTGAACCAGCTATTTGAGTGACAAAAAAATAGAGAAGCTAAAACGAATGAAATTTTATTATTTAGTAGTTAAAGTCACCCATCGCGATAGTAAATTTTTGGAAACATACACACTCTTCTGTACGAGAAAAACTCGAGATAACAATTACACACCGAAGGAGACAATGAAGCCAACATACAACCAGACAAGCACTAGGTCTATAATTGATCAATGTTTGCATGACGGCTTTCAGTTTCCGAAAAACGTTGAATATCTGTAATGTTGAAATGTCATTGGAAATATTATCCCTTTCGAAAGAACATGTCGCAAGGTGCAGATGAGATAACACGATTAGCAGATGTGTGCGTGAAGAAATAAACATTTCCTGCTGTCTTACGAACAGGAGATGAAAATATTGACCACCAGGTGGTTGGATGTTGTCTTGTTGCAAAGTAGCTAGAGAAGAGTCCAGATGAAAGAGTGTGCTTTGGATGAACAGTGTGCTTAGCAATTGATGTCGAGGGTATACGCTAGATTTACATGTTGTAGTTCTCTCTGGCAACCCAAACCACCATCCATTGACGTCCCCGCTGGTCGTTCCACACAACGCTACAAAATGCATGCTGGCAAATGAGCGCAGTGCATAGCAAAACAATAGCAAGGAGCGCCGTAGCGTCCTAGAAACGCTCAACAAATTTCCAGAGAAGACACTACAGGAAAGCGCGGTGCATCGCCGAGAGCCTTATTGCAACCTATATTCCAGCACGAATGAAGAAAAATATTACTTCCATTACATAATTATCTCGAAGGGAAAATAAAAAAAATAAATGAGGCATAAGCAGAGAGACACCTTTGGCATCGAATACAAGCCACCAGTGGAACAGAAAGTTTCTGCCAAGTATGCCTGTAGTAGGCCCTATACCCTCCGCTTCTAGCAGTCTGGAGGCTCACGGATTACAGATATAGATATTCAGACGAAGAAACGCAGGTATCGTTTGAACTGCGGCCACGAGTTCCAGTTAAAGCTTCTGCGAATTATAGATTATTGCAACAATGATATGGAACGAACCATCTGTAGACAAACAGGCCCAAATGCAGTATACAGAGGCCACCAATCGACAAGCAGGGCAGAGTTCCAACCAGCCACACAGGTCGACTCCGACCTCCACTGAAACCACTGCCACAGATGATCACCAGCCGACAGCAGGAACTACATAAGTGAGAATTATATTCAGTTAAGCTTGTTCACTGAAGAGATCTTGTAAAACTTGTCATTATGTACCTCTGGATTGTGGTTAGTGGTTTCCTTCGTACATTTGTCCATACATAACTATATCGTATTGTTACTTCCATTGTGAAGTGTAACTGAACCTGTGGGTTCCATTAGAACACTAGTAACTGACTCTCTTCATATTCATGGTCTGGAACACCATACGTTACTGTGTGTAACCTATTCCTAATAATGTGTTAGGCCACTGTGGCCATTTGTTCTAGTAACTGGTTAAAGCATCTAGTAATAGGGAGAAGTTACAAGCCTCATACGTATTTGACACGTATGTTAAGTAGGTCTTAGCAGTCATATGATAAACCAGTGTCTATGCCATTCGGCATGTTCATGTAAATATGTGAAGAAGTATTTAAAGCAGACTAAAAACCTAGCCAGTGCCATATTTCCTTAATGACAATCTATCTTATTCCAACAATATTCCTTATTATCTACCTCCTTAGCGTGACATGCGAGTCATTTTTCACTGTCTCCCACAGTGGCGGCTCGTGACCGTGTACTAATGTGCTACAGCACACTGTAAATATCGCACTAAAATTATGGCATTTCTCTTCAAACGCAACCAAAAAATTGTACTAAAATTGGGCCATTTCTCTTCAAATACATGCTGGTAAGCAAATAAATTAGACGAAAACGTGTTTTGAAGCACTCTCTCTACAATAACAAGAAACCAGTGTCGAGTGCTGAGATGAGTGTCAGCCGCGCTATGATCAACTCAGTAAAGGGACGCAGCTGTCTGTTTTCTACTGTATGTGCTCTGACGTATTGCCATCCTGGCCGGCACTCAGGGTGCTACATTGCTCACAGCACCAGGCCAGTATTTTTCTTTGAAAGTGCATGTAAAGTATCGTGCAACCAACATGGCGAATTCTGTAGATGGTATGCTAAAGAGTCCATTTTCCAGTACATCTTTGGAGGAAAAAGTGAGAGTTAAATAGGTAGATTTACTCGATATTTAAAAATTAATTATAACAAAGAGGTTCAGTCCGAGACCGCGCTGCTGCTACAGCCGCAGGCTCGAATCCTGCCTTGGGCATGGATGTGTGTGATGTCCTTAGGTTAGTTAGGTTTAAGCAGTTCTAAGTTCTAGGGGACTGATGACCCCAGATGGTAAGTCCCATAGTGCATAGAGCCATTTGAACCATTTGAATAACAAAGGGACGCGGGAAGGGGCCCAACAACTATGTGAGTGGAAGCAGATAGATGCCCCTTTGAGGTTCCATGAATATGTCGCCGGATTCGGCCTTAGGAAAAGATAAAACGCTCTCTAAAGATTTACGAGAATTGTATGAGGGATTTTTGAACAACCGATTACGTGTGGTGCGGTGGTGCAGCTGTAAGCGCAATGACTGGAAAATTCTTGGTCCAGCTTCTATTTGTTTTCTTTTTATCTTATTCCTCACAACATTAAGCTATTAATTACAAAATTTAAATATATTTAAACAATTCAACTTATACACGAAAAATTAATAGATTCAGTTTAGTTATGATTACTATCCTTGAAGTCAAAAGGCTATAGCTGGTGATAAAAAAAAGCGAGCATACGAGGAAATTTAGTATGCAAGTGTACAGAAAAGGTGAAACTAAGAGTGTGCTCACTGCAGTACACTGTTTGGCTTTCTATGTTTGTTATTCAGGGACACTGATGTTTGAGATACAGGAGCGTCAAGAATCTAGGACATTTTAATGCATTAATATAAAAGCAGCGGAAATCGTAAACATTTAAATAACATATTTCGCTTAGTGATACTGACGGAAAAAAGCGCAACCAAAAAATAATTAATGTAGAGTGATGAAATTTCGGGAATACATTTGTTTAGGTTACATATCTAAGTGATTAACATTGCAAGATCACAGGTTAATGTTAGTGCAAGGTAAGGCATTGCAAACGTGAAACACTGGTACATTAATAACCGGTATAACCGTCAGAATGACGAATGCAAGCATGCAGAGGTGCATACACAGTGTTGTAAAGGTGCTGGATGTCAGTTTGTGGGATGGAATTCCATGTCTGTTGCACTTGGTCGGTCAGTATATGGACGGTTAATGGACGTTGTGCCATGACGCTGGAGTTGTCGTCTGATGATCTCCCTTATGTGCTTGATTGGAGACATGTCTGGCGATTGAGCAGGCCAAGGCAACATGTTGGCAGCGAAATGTGGGCGAGCGTTATCCTGTTGGAAAACACCCCTTGAATGCTGTGCATGAATGGTAGCACAACACGTCAAATCACCAGATTGACGTACAAATTTGCAGTCAGGGTGCGTAGGACGACTACGAGAGTGCTCCTGCAGTCATACAAAATCACACTCCAGACCATAATTCCAGTTGTAGGTATAGTGTGTCTAGCACGCAGACGAGTTGGTACCAGACCCTCAACTGTCCCCCTTGTATCCAATATACGGCCATCACTGTCACTGAGGCAGAAACAGCTTTCATCAGGAAACACAACAGGCCTCCACTCTACCTTTCAATGGGCATGGTTTTGGGCCAGTGGAATGCATGCTACAGAGCGTCTGGTACGGAGTTGCTCTTGAATCAAATGCTTTGTAACAGTTTGTTGTGCCACTGTGGTGCCAACATCTGCTCAAATTTCTGCCGCAGACGCAGAACGATGTGGCAGAGCCATACGCCGAACAAAATGGTCTTCCATCTTGGTAGTGCCACGTGACCGTCCGGAGCCCGGTCTTCTTGCGACACTAACTTTCGTGACCACCGCTGCCAGCAGTCAGGTACAGTGACTATATTCCTGCCAAGTCTTTCTGCAATATCGCAGAAGGAACATCCAGGTACGAGTTCAAAGAGTCCAATCTCAAATCTAAGTAACGCTCAACACTGTTACAGCGTCTATTTAGAGCAAACCGGATTTTCATCCTCATAGTGGCGTTACTAGCGCCACTCTTATGCGACTGGTGCGAAATTCTAACAGACATCATCTTTCAGATGTAGAAAGATGCCCATCAACTTTCGTTTACGTCGCACAGCTCCTCCTGGATGTTGTGATTTTTTTGCGTCAGTGCATATACACTACTGGCCATTAAAATTGCTACACCAAGAAGAAAAGCAGATTAAAAACGGGTATTCATTGGACAAATATATTATACTAGAACTAACATGTGATTACATTTTCACGCAGTTTTTTGTGCATAGACCCTGAGAAATCAGTACCCAGAACAACCACCTCTGCCCGTAATAACGGCCTTGATATGCCTGGGCATTGAGTCCAACAGAGCTTGGATGGCGTGTACAGGTACAGCTGCCCATGCAGCTTCAACACGATACCACACTTCATCAAGGGTAGTGACTGGCGTATTGTGACGAGCCAGTTGCTCGGCCGCCATTGACCAGACGTTTTCATTTGGTAAGAGATCTGGAAAATATGCTGGGCAGGGCAGCAGTCGAACATTTTCTGTATCCAGAAAGGCCCGTACAAGACCTGCAACATGCGGTCGTGCATTATCCTGCTGAAATGTAGGGTTTCGCAGGGATCGAATGAAGGGTAGAGCCACGGGTCGTAACACATCTGAAATGTAACGTCCACTGTTCAAAGTGCCGTCATTGTGAACAAGAGGTGACCGAGACGTGTAACCAATGGCACCCCATTCCATCATGACGAATACACGCTTCCAATGTGCGTTCACCACGATGTCGCCAAACACGGGTGCGACCATCATGATGCTATAAACAGAACCTGGATTCATCCGAAAAAATGACGATTTGCCATTCGTGGACCCAGGGTCGTCGTTGAGTACAACATCGCAGGCGCTCCTGTCTGTTCAAATGGCTCTGAGCACTATGGGACTCAACCGCTGAGGTCATTAGTCCCCTAGAACTTAGAACTAGTTAAACCTAACTAACCTAAGGACATCACAAACATCCATGCCCGAGGTAGGATTCGAACCTGCGACCGTAGCGGTCTCGCGGTTCCAGACTGCAGCGCCTTTAACCGCACGGCCACTTCGGCCGGCGCTCCTGTCTGTGATGCAGCGTCAAGGGTAACCGCAGCCATGGTCTCCGAGCTGATAGTCCATGCTGCTGCAAACGTCGTCGAACTGTTCGTGCAGATGGTTGTTGTCTTTCAAACGTCCCCATCTGTTGACTCAGGGATCGAGACGTGGAGGCACGCTCCGGTACAGCCATGCGGATAAGATGCCTGTCATCTCGACTGCTAGTGATACGAGGTCCTTGGGATCCAGCACGGCGTTCCGTACGACCCTCCTGAACCCACCGATTCCATATTCTGCTAACAGTCATTGGATCTCGACCAACGCGAGCAGCAATGTCGCGATACAATAAACCGCAATCGCGATAGGCTACAATCCGAGCTTTGTCAAAGTCGGAAACGTGATGGTACGCATTTCTCCCCCTTACACGAGGCATCACAAGAACGTTTCACCAGGCAACGCCGGTCAACTGCTGTTTGTGCATGAGAAATTGGTTGGAAACTTTCATCATGTCAGCATGTTGTAGGTGTCGCCACCGGCGCCAACATTGTGTGAGTGCTCTGAAAAGTTAATCATTTGCATATCACAGCATCTTCTTCCTGTCGGTTATATTTCACGTCTGTAGCACGTCATCTTCTTGGTGTAGCAATTTGAATGGTCAGTTTCGTAATCATGACGACATAGTGAAACAGTACCTGTTTATTTTTGTAATATTGTACCATAATTAACAAAAAATATTCACTAGCTGACACTGGTCTTCAGCCACAGAGAGCTAAAATATATGTCGGCTTCCGTCACGTCACTGTCTCACCTCCGCACGTAGCCACTCGCGTGCAGGAGACGGATGACTTCAAAAAAATGGTTCAAATGGCTCTGAGCACTTTGGGACTTAACATTTGAGGTCATCAGTCTCCTAGATCTTAGAACTACTTAAACCTAACCAACCTAAGGACATCACACACATCCATGCCCGAGGCAGGATTCGAACCTGCGACAGTAGCAGTCGCGCGGTTCCAGATTGAAGCGCCTAGGTCCGCTCGGCCAAACCGGCTGGAGGATGACTTCAAATCCCACGTCATCTTCAATCTGATTGTGAGACTCAAAGTAAGTATGTTATGACTCACATGCGGTTAAGATATCCTGCACATGGTAAACAATTCCGTGACAAAATGCAATATTCTTTATCGGGTCTTCTGTACTTTCCATATTTGTCCAATCTTCCAAGGGTCCCAGTCAGCCAAACAGTACTCAAGAATCAGTCATCCTAGACATCCAGTCGTAAATCGACTGCATATTTAAGCATTTTGCTTGTGTCCTCAGACCTAAATAAAGAACTGACTGCACAAACAACATATTGTGGTATTACTTGACAACCTTATGAGAACTGAATGCTTCAGCAACTTCTCAAAATGAATTTCGCGATTTAAGCTCATTTGGTCAGTGCTACAGCTCTCCAAACGTCTCTGAAGCTCTCCTTCTGCTTAATCACTGGCCGTTCTATCGATGGTCTATGACCACAAAGAAACTCTTCTCAATTCACGCCACAGAACACATCTCATACTTTCAATTGATGGAGTTCCTCGGCAGGCACTTCTCACATCTACACTAAGCCTCACTAGACGTCGTAACTTCTTCCTTTGATTCACCACGTACTTACTTCACCAAACTTCGACTAAACGCACCGGTTGCTCCCATATTTCCCTATTCTCATCTATCAGTCCAGTACACATTGCCGGGTTGATATAGAATAACCAGTTCTTGAATTTGAGCCTTGTTAATCGCCAAACTGTCTGATGAGCAGCTGAAGAGAAAGAAGCATTATTAATTTGACATTTTAAAGCCTCAGAGTAAAGAATGAGTCTTTAAGAATTTCTGTCTCAAGCAATGCGATAAATGAAGTGGCTGTTGTAACTAGACGATCACATCACTTGCATAATTGTTAAGGATATCTGTCGTTTAAACGTGTCAGCAGTGGAAGACAGATGTCTTATTATCACCGTGGAAAAATTACCAGAGCTATTGCTTCACTTATTAATACTGCCACCTACTGAAGGACGTCTGAAGCATCTTTGTTCGCCTCAAGATCGTTCACGAAAGACAAGCCCGCTCCACAATGTCAACGACGTTATGGAGTACGTGAAAACTGCAGGTTGATGTACTCGACAGGGTCCTAGTGAACGTAGACCACAGTTTAAAGTCACATCGATGACAAGGACATCAGTGCAAGCTCCTAATGGACATGGATGGGAAAGAAAATTGGGTTTTCAAAATTCAAAGCGACAGTTTCGGCATTCACCTTAATCAATTTACAGAAACTGCTGAAATTTTATATCTCCTCCTTCTGCGTCATCTCGCTGAGTACAGCCGTAATAGTGGTAATTTTCAAGTGTTCTGCTCCTATTGGTGCTGGGGTAGTCATGAAGTTTTAATTAGCAGCCGGAAGAAATAAAGATACATAGTTAATTTTTATGTTTGTTTGCATGTAAATGTCTGCAGTCTTGACATGCACTGAAATCCCCGCGCACCAGTGCCGTACCACGTCGCTAGGGGAGCCAAAACAAGATGATGCAGCCCATCCTCACTTCATCGGTGGGTTACGGGTTTATTCAAGTAAGTAAACAAATTATAATAAATATGTAACTTTACTTTTTTCGAGATGATAGTTAAAACTTTATGGCTAACCACGTAATTCGGCAGGGCGACGGTTCAAACCTGCGTCCGGACATTCTTATTTAGGTTTTCCGTGATTTTCCTAAATCGCTTTAGGCAAATGCTGGGATGGTTTCTTCGAAAGGGCACGGCCGACTGCCTTCCCAAACCTATCCTAATCCGATGGGACCAAAGACCTCGCTGTTTCGTGCCCTCCCTACCCCCGATCAACCAACCTACCAGCCAACTATCAAGAGGGGTACGAAGCTCGATATCCCCGTCTGACGAAACAGACACCAGTGTCACACGCTGTGATCCCATGACACGTTGTAGAGAGGTTAGAAACTGAATACGGGACGCTGGTGCACAATCTGGTGATCACAGATTGAACATCTCCATCGGTCCTTCTCTTTTCACAAAATACTGCCCATGAAAAAGAATTTATGTGAAACCAGGGTTCGAACAGTTATCTTCCGGGCCTGGCTTCAAAGCACTGGCTTGCGTTTGGGATCTTTGGTACTGAACCGGGTCTCATCAAGGTAATTAAGTTAAAATTGAACCGATCACATACTTTTTCACAAAATCTTTCTGCCTTCTATTGGGAATACTTCTGATGATGTGTCATTTGATCATAGGATAAGTTTGGCAACTTAAGTTCCTATCATAATTAGCGGTTCACGTCAATTAAAAAAACGTAAGAAAGAGGTATTGCAAATTTTCATAGCCGAGCGCTATAAGTAGTCCTGTTGAGGAACATGGACTGCTGTGTTTCATAACTCATTAGAATATCGAAACATCTTTGCCCCTCTGCCGATTCACAGTACTACATACACTAAATACCAGCCTCGCCTACATAAGTTACCTCTTCACCGCACATAAAATGCTGGTTTAAAAAATGTTACATTATAAAGAAAGTAGATAATGCAGAAAGTAATTCGCGTTGAGAGCGATTCGTTGTCACCAGTTTCAGTAAAACTGACTACTGGAAAACGAGGATGCTGAGTATAGATCGAGTGGATCCCTGGAGTGCACGTCAAATATAACGGATGGAAACGCGACAAATTAAGGTTCTCCAGTGCTGTTGTCTTTACGTCTGTGATCTGCAGGGCTATTTCTATATTCTTCTCTTTTCACTGTGGCAGTCCAGACAGTTTCCTTGTGATCAGCACGATGTAAATTGGAAGTACTCACACAATGCACACGACTACAAATTAAGAACTGTTTAATGAACTGTTGATCGAAATTAAGTTGTATTTCATTGATAATGACTGCTCAGGTGAGATACTAGCATATGGCTGCAGTTTCCGGAAGAGAAACGAATGCGTTTATTGCTAAGAAATGATTTAAGCGAAATGTCATTAACGTCCTGCAGCTAAAGAAAAGAAGTGAACATACGTACAGGCGAATATACAGGAAGTCGATTTGGTAGGGCACAGTACGGTATGAACCGAACCCCTGCTGACAAACTTTTGGAGATTGTTCATGAATCTGAGAACTTGTTATGAGGCACTCACGGTCTCCCGCGACTGGTTACAGAATTATTGCATTTCGTTTGGCTGCTTATCCCAGTTAGCTTTGTACCTGTATTGCCCCGAAAATGATGCACGACAGCGCAGATATCGACGGTAAGTGCCATGTGTTGTCTGGAAACAACCTTGTTCCATTTACCCACGATATTTTCTGCTGAGACCAGTAATGTCCGTTTTTAGGGTATCGTGCCTCAGCTGGTAAAAACGAAACCGTTATAGGATCGCTGCATTTTCCGTCTACCTGCCCGACTGTTACAAGCCCTTTTTATGAGGAAGGGGTTGACTTATCAAGTTAAAATTTATGTCACATACTGACTCTCGTGGCCCCTAGGCGGTGTAAAAAGTTTAAGCTTCTAAGTCAATGCAGTCAAAAGGTACGGCCATTTGTGTCACATTCTTTTAATACTCGCAAACTCATTCATTAAAACCTATGGGGTATTTCCCGTTGATCTACAATGATGAAGTCTGGCAAAAAGTAAGATATTATAGTACTATAGGCGCTACACTCTGGAACCGCGCGACCGCTACGGTCGCAGGTTCGAATCCTGCCTCGGGCATGGATGTGTGTGATGTCCTTAGGTTCATTAGGTTTAAGTAGTTCTAAGTTCTAGGGGACTGATGACCTCAGCAGTTAAGTCCCATATTGCTCAGAGCCATTTTATTATAGTACTATACAAGTAAAGGAAAAAATCCGAAGATTGTTAATTTGTGATTGTATCACACAGAAAATATTTGTTTTAGCATTTGTTATCCGACATCGATGTTGACATTAAAACGGTCAGCAGTTCAGTATTCGGGCTGACTGGGTCGCGATGGCAAAAGTCAAACATCAGGTGAGGAATGACGTAGCTATGGCATTTCAAGTTGTATGTGAAAGATACATTCGCGGACTAATCTGCGAGTTTCTGCTTCGCATACAACTTGAAGCGCCATATCTATGTGCAGTAACCGCTCCTGTACATCTGATGATGTATAAATTCTGAAACGCGTGATATGACCAGTAAAGTCATTTCTTGCCTGATGTTTGACTTTTACCATTACGACCTAGTAACGTTTAATTTGATGAACCAAAATATAATGTGCATCTGCTTAATAGCTTGTTTGTCTTTGGAGCGAAATACATCACTGATTCTGAGTATCGGGGGTCCGACCGTTTGGTAATAGGCTCGTGGAGGTATTTGGTGTTAGACGTCTACACACAGGTCATGTAAGTCGCGTAAACAACGGGCCGCTGATTTGCGTATGCGGTGACGGTGCCCGACTGCGACCCAGATGGGTTTAGTGGGATTTACATCAGGCAAATTTGGTCGCCGAGACATCAACTTGAGTTCATTATCACGCTCTTGAAACCACTGGTCGCTTCTGGCTCTTGATAATTATACAACTGAAAGATGATGCCGCCGTCGGGGAAGAAATCAAGTATTATGGGATGCAGGTGGTTCGCAGCTGTCAGTGTGTCTTCGATTACTTCCACAGGTCCCACGCAAGCGCAGGAGAATATCTCCTATAGTATAATAATGGTCCCACCAGCCTGCGTCCGTGGCGCGCTGCACGTTTCTAGCCGCCGGTCACCTCGATAACGGCTTTTGGGGAGACGACCATCGACCTAGTGTGGTAAAAATGTGATTCACCGAAAAGCCGACAGGTTTTCATTGATCGACGGTAGAATCCGGATGGTCCCATGCCAACCGCAGTCATAATTGACGTTGTCCGTTGGGTCAACATGTCAACACGTAGGTATCCTGTGGAGCTCCATGTTCAACAATGAACGGTGTGCTCTGAAACACATGTGTGTGCACCAGCATTGTGCTCTTTCGGCAGATATGCCACAGATCACCATCTGTCCTACTTTACAGAGCAGACAAACCTCCGAACCCCACGTTCTGTGAAGAGTCCAACCACTTAGCGCCTAGTGGTAGTTTCAGCGTCCTCTTATCTTTTTCCATAGATGCTCACGATAGTAGCAGTAGTGAATAGTCGACCAGCTTCGCCGTTTTCGAGGTACTCGTTCACAGGTTCTGCATAATAATAAAACCTTGTCAAAGTCGCTTATCTCAATGGGGTTTCCCAATTACAGCCCATTTCTTCGTTGAGTGCTCCCCAGTCCGTGTCTGCTCCGCTTACATACTTTTGCTGCCGTGCCACGTGCCCGCAACGCCACGAGGCGGAATGCAACGATATACATAATTAAGTGCGAAAGTGCTACTCGCACCTGGCCAATTTTGGGTTAGCCCACAAGCTTGCATTCAGTACTGCTCGGTTCTGTTTCGGTTCTGCTTTTCCATAAGCGTTAGTCGTATGTTAACAGTGATGCACAAAAGTATGGATAGGTTTAGTGATGAAGAGTTGGTCGAAATGCACCTCCTGTACGGGTCCATTGAATGCAACAGAAGAGCGGCACAACGACGCTATTGTAGCGGCACCACCGTTTAAGATAGGGAAAGTTAGTTTTGTGCAATATTTTGAGCACAAGTTACAGCCAGGTGCGGGCTGGACTGCAGTGAGTTATGCATACCAACAGCTGCGAAGTAGAATAGAGGCCACAGGGCCGTCAAATTGCTGAAAGAGTAGACGTAGAGGTTTTGCATGTCGCAAGTCACAGGCAGAAGGGGCCCACTGGCCAACCTAGCGTGTTATTAGTACGTGACGCAAAGCGACGCGCATGGCTAAACAGAGGTGCACAGCTGCGTATAAATAGGTGCGGGTTTCTAACGAGGTTCATTCAAATGTGGCAGCTTTCCTGGACGGTGGGGTGTGTCACACCACCTGCTACACGCATCAGCAGATGGGGTGCCAGCATTCCAGTCCACAGCGAGTCACTGGTTCAACCCTCTAAGGCCAATGCGGGGTCCGTAGCCAGCCAATGGCGAGCCACTCCACGGCTCGCTACCGTGGGCAGTCATCCTGGCTTGTAACACACACTGGAGGCATCCCGAGGCGAGGGCCGCAGATTCGGACGCTGAGTCGCGGGTGCTTGTTGTAGCTACGATCTCAGCCACGCCAACGAGAAGCATGCAGCTGGCCGCCTGCCGCAGACGCCGAGCGGCGCTGAGTCAGCAGGGACGCAGACCACTGAGTCGACTGCTGGCATCCTGACGACGCCGCAACTCCGCTGGCGTACAAGGCCGACACACAGTGCGTGCATGGGTCGCTGAGGCAGCCATTCTGCGCCAACCCATTTCGCAGACAGCAAAGTGGTGTCCTCAGCATTGCGGGACCCAGTGACACAGACCAAGGGGAACACGGCACTGTAGTTGAAAAGAATAAATCACTTGGATAGCTCGGACAAGTCTAATTACAGTGCTTCCTGCCTCTTCCCGCTACATTTGGTCATCCAGATACATTCGGTGGCAGAAGTTGCCACTACACCTTGCTGAGCTGTTCCAGCAGTGACGGGATACGTTGGCATCTACTGTGTTACTCAGTGATTGTGTATGACAAGTTCTCACTGTTGTGAACGTATTTTTACAGAAATAAAGTAACTGGGATAACAAACTGAATAAATCAAAATTACATTATTACTTTGCAACGATTCGCCGAAGACCTTTGTTTCATTGTACCAAAATGCTCAGAAGGTGTCCCTGAACAACCTCTGAAGTTTTACCGGTGAACTTCTGGTTCACCCTGTATACAAAATCATCTAGATAAGTTAACTTTTCTATGTTAAATCTTTAAATACAATAATTAACCAAAACATTATCACCACTGTCCACCGGGAGGTTGGATTCCTACTGGCGGTTTTGCGGGCACGTGACGTAGTTAGGAAGGACTATGTAAGTGGAAGAGAGACGAATAGGCAGTCATTATAGCGAAGATATGGGCCGCAAATACGGAAACCCACTGATATAAGCGGTTTTGACCAAGGGAACATTGTTGTGGCGCTGCGGCTGCAAAAGAGAATCTCTGAAATGGCGACGCTGGTCGCCTGCTGGCGTACTACTGTCGTGAGCATCTATAGAAAGCGGTTGAAGGATGGTGAAATAACGACTAGGTCGTATCGTATTGGGCGACCGCGCCTCATAACAAAACGTAGAGGTCGGAGGATCCACCATGTGTAATCCATTACTGACAGCGACCTGTGGCAGCTCTGACGACAGAGTACAATGCTGGTGCAGGCACAGGTGTTTTGGAGCACACTGTTCAAAGGCCGCTGTTGAACATGGAGATCCACATCATACGACGCCAAGGTGTTTCTATGTTGATCCAACGACATCGTCAGTTAGGATTGCAGTGGGAACAGCACCACTGTTTTCTGCACAAACGTGTTGCTTGTCGAATGAATATCTTTTCTTGTTACACCAGGTAGATGGCTGCGTCCTTATAGGCCGTCATCTAGGTGGGCCGTCATCTAGGAGGATTTCCGCAAGAAACATGCACTGCGCCACAGATGCAGACCGGTGAGGGCAGAATTATGCTGTGAGGTACATTGTTTTGCAGTCCCATGGGGTCTGTGGTGGTAATCGAAGGCAGCTTGACAGCACTGAACCAAGTGAACATTATTGCGGGCCACCTGCATCGCTTCATGCTTGCAGTCTCCCTACGGCGATGACATATTCCAGCCGGACAACTGTCCCTGTTGAAAAGTCATAACCGTTCTACTGTGGTTTGAGGGGCATTATGGTGAACTCATATTGATATCTTGGCCAGAAAATGTGTCTGATCTGTACCTATTGGACCACTTATCGGGCGCCAGTTGTGAGCCTGTAAACCATCATGCCGTAATACGTGGGCGTTGCTTGACGTGTGCGTGGACGTCTGGTGCCACTTACTTCTGGAATCCCGTCAACGACTTGTAGAATCCATGTCAAGCAGAATCTCTGTTGTACAGTTTTGAAAAGTGGAACAACACGCTATCAAACAGGTGGCTCATCAGCGTAAATCGATACTAACGTAGAACAATTAGTTTGCTGTTAAACCTAATTAATGAACAGTATCGCCAAAAATGAAGAAAAACTGTTAATATTCAAAAGAAAACTACTATGGGAAATTTTTGGGCCTGTAGCTCGTGGTCTTGCGGTAGCGTTCTCGCTTCCCTCGCACGGGGTTCCGGGTTCGATTCCGGGCAGGGTCAGGGTTTTTCCTGCCTCGAGATGAATGGGTGTTGTTGTGGCTTCTTCATCATCGTCACACATCCCCATTACGTTCGGAGAAAGGCAATGGCAAACCACCTCCGCTAGGATGTTGC
Source organism: Schistocerca nitens (assembly GCF_023898315.1). Taxonomy (NCBI): domain Eukaryota; kingdom Metazoa; phylum Arthropoda; class Insecta; order Orthoptera; family Acrididae; genus Schistocerca; species Schistocerca nitens. The sequence goes on from NC_064614.1 coordinate 817,670,797, forward strand.
CTAGTCGGCGGTGCGGCTCTCCCGCATCGTTCCCTAAGCTCCTCGGAGTATGGGACCTCGTCATCGTCATATGACGAAAATAACGAGACATTGAAGAAAAGAAAAAACGAAGGACTATGGGAACAGTACAAACACAGTAACATCGTCGAAGTGCTAAAGAAGAGAACATTGAACTGGACAGGCCATATAATAAGAATGACAGAGAATAGACTACCAAGAATGGCATTCTGGAAAACAATAGATGGAAGAAGATGAATGTAACATCACAAATTCAAAAGCTTCTTTCCCCTCTTGCAATTCTGAGTTTTATATCGTGATTACTTCTGCCGTCATCTGGCATTTTACTACTAAAATAGCAAAGCTTGTCTATTACTTACTCATTATCTAAATTAATCACTAAGCCTTTCGCGAATGCATTCGATTGCATTCCATTGTATGTTTTGTTGATGTTCAGCTTATAATCTGCTTTCAAGACACTGTCCATTAATTAGTAGGTGAACCAGGTTGAAGAGTTTCTGTTGCCATTACATCCGGACAGTACATCGCAACTCCTTTAGAAGTCGTGTAAGTACGGACGAGATTATCGAGTCGTCGAATGAGACCATCTCACATGTTTCCGTTGTGATTACGGTACATAAATTTGCCTAGATACTCCACACTGCGTCTATCATGTACCTGTAAATAATGGCAACCAGGCGAATTCTATATAGACGAAAGTTATCGTACTGGGAAACGATTTCTCTTTTTCCGTTTCTGTGGGAATTGCCTGAAATGACCGTAGAAAGTGACATCAATTTGCCTTTGAGCAGTCGTAAATCTCTGGTCCAACATGAACCCCACAAAGAAAAGAGAGAGAAAACCTTGGGCGAATGATACACTGCTGGCCATTAAAATTGCTACACCAAGAAGAAATGCAGATGATAAACGAGTATTCATTGCACAAATATATTATACTAGAACTGACATGTGATTACATTTTCACGCAAATTGGGGTGCATAGATACAGAGAAATCAGTACCCAGAACAACCACCTCCGGCCGTAATAACGGCCTTCATATGCCTGGGCATTGAGTCAAACAGAGTTTGGATGGCGTGTACAGGTACAACTGCCTATACAGCTTCAACGCGATACCACAGTTCATCAAGAGTAGTGACTGGCGTATTGTGACGAGCCAGTTGCTCGGCCACCATTGACCAGACGTTTTCAATTGGTGAGAGATCTGGAAAATATGCTGGCCAGGGCAGCAGTCGAACATTTTATGTGCCCAGAAAGGCCCGCACAGGACCTGCAACATGCGGTCGTGCATTATCCTGCTGAAATGTAGGGTTTCGCAGGGATCGAATGAAGGGTAAAGCAACGGGTCGTAACATAACTGAAGTGTAACGTCCACTGTTCAAAGTTCCGTCAATGCGAACAAGAGGTGACCGAGACGTGTAACCAATGGCACCCCATACCATCACGCCGGGTGATATCGCAGTATGGCGATGACGAATACACGCTTCCGATGTGCGTTCACCGCGATATCGCCAAACACGGATGCGACCATCATGATGCTGTACACAGAACCTGGATTCATCCGAAAAAATTACGTTTTGCCATTCGTGCACCCAGGTTCGTCGTTGAGTACACCAGCGCAGGCGCTCCTGTCTGTAACGCAGTGTCAAGGGTAACCGCAGCCATGGTCTCCGAGCTGATAGTCCATGCTGCTGCAAACGTCGTCGAACTGTTCGTGCAGATGGTTGTTGTCTTGCAAACGTCCCCATCTGTTGACTCAGGGATCGAGACGTGGAGGCACGCTCCGGTACAGCCATGCGGATAAGATGCCTGTCATTTCGACTGCTAGTGATACGAGGTCCTTGGGATCCAGCGCGGCGTTCCGTATTACCCTCCTGAACCCACCGATTCCATATTCTGCTAACAGTCATTGGATCTCGACCAACGCGAGCAGCAATGTCGCGATACAATAAGCAGCAATCGCGATAGGCTACAACCCGACCTTCATGAAATTCGGAAACGTGATAGTACGCGTTTCTCCTCCTTACACGAGGCATCACAACAACGTTTCACCAGGCAACACCTGTCAACTGCTGTGTATGAGAAATCGGTTGGAAACTTTCCTCATGCCAGCACGTTGTAGGTGTCGCCACCGGCGCCAACCTTGTGTGAATGCTCCGAAAAACTAATCATTTGCATATCACAGCATCTTCTTCCTGTCGATGAAACTTCGCGTCTGTAGCACGTCATCTTCGTAGTGTAGCAATTTTAATGGCCAGTAGTGTAAACACGGCCCTAGGACGTGGGTAAGGAGTCTTTGACAACGTTTTTTAATTTTTTAAATTTTATTTGGCTTTCAGCTTAAGTATATTGTTTAGCCATCAAACTTTATGAAAAAAACTACTATTTTTCGTTAAACAAAGAAAAGAGCATATTACTTTAAACTATCTAAGCAATATTTCTTCTCTACTAGGAGAAAAGGAAAAGCTTCTTAATTTAGAAACACAGAAGTAATAATTAATTTTTCCTCTACGAAACTCAGATACAAGAAGATTTTTAATTTCTCTAGCTTTTGAGATAAAAACAATTTTATAATGAAGTGCCAGAATGTTGATTTATTCTTCTCTATAGACCTGCGATCATATTTTAAAACTGTTAACTAAATAAAATCTCAGCAGACATCTAAGACCTGCCTCACCATTCTTTATTAGAAGATCAGTAGTGCTCTTAGCAAGTGGTACTCTAAGCTTTCTTAGTTCTTAAAGCAATTATTTCCTATGTTGCTGGAACTTGGCACAAGCGAAGACTGAATGGTTAAAATCTCCAACGTCTGAATTATTGCAGTCATAAGTTCCAGAATTTCTTAATTATAAGTGATACAAACAAGCACGGAAGCTGGCGTCATTGAAACTCATCCAAGTGGCTGCAGAGAGAACTCTGCGTTGTTCTGACGTGTTATGAAACCAAGCTAAGCGAGGTATGTGGGATAGAACATATCCACAATACTCTAGTTACAGTTGATGCTTTCCACTCCTCTTCTGGGACCTGACATCCATTTTTACTTGATGCAGGGAGTCGGTGAACGGTAACTCTATATCAAGCTAAGCTCCGGATTTATCTTTATTGGCCTACTGATTTACTGTTTCATTGTATAAAATCCTTGCGTGAATTTTTATCCAAAGCAAATTAATATATTTATGTATCGATAACAAGGTTTCCTCAATTCGTGCTCTCTATGGCAGTGATGATTCTTTCTGAATCAAAAATAATTAAAAGATTTCCGTCGTTCTAAGTTAAACAGTATTCGATGGCTTTCGTAACTGTCACTGATTCCGTCGTATGAGAAGAGGCTGATGGAAGCTTAGAGTGCTTGTAATGACCTGTTCTCGAGCACAAGAAAGTACACCCAGCATCCCTGAACAGTCAGAGTATATATTGAGAATTTCGTCCAATTTTTCACGGAGATAAGAACTGGCACTCACTTTGATGTTCCTCTGCCAGTGTTTACACTAAATTACTAGTAGGACATTAGAATGGTAGACGTGCAAAGGCTAGAATTCCATTCATATACAGGAAGTCTCCTCGATGTTATGATACTTTTGGACAGGTTATTCAACGTCTGGAGAACTATTCAAAATTTGAAGATCGGGATACCTTTCTGGTATCTGGGAAAGTACGAGGGTCACTCCAAAAGAAATGTACACTATTTTTTTTAAATACATCTTTTATTCTACATGTTTGAAAGTTTTACAGTATGTGGATACATCCTTTAGGAACAATATTTTCATTTCTCCACATAATTTCTATCCCTCTCAACTGCCTTACGCCATCTTGGAACCAGCGCCTGTATACCCGCACGGTTAACTTCTGGACCAACCCGTTGGAGCCACTGTTTGGCAGCATGCACAAGGGACTCATCATCTTCAAACCTTGTTCCACGAAGAGGGTCTTTCAGTTCCCAAAGAGATGATAGTCACATGCAACCGGGTCAGGACTGTATGGCGGGTGTTTCAGTGTTGTCCATCCGAGTTTTGTGATCTCTTCCATAGTTTTTTGCCTGACATGTGGCCGTGCATTGTCGTGCAACAGCAAAACATCCTGCTTTTGCCGATGTGGTCGAACACGACTCAATCGAGCTTGAAGTTTCTTCAGTGTCGTCACATATGCATCAGAATTTATGGTGGTTCCACTTGGCATGGTGTCCACAAGCAAGAGTCCTTCGGAATCGAAAAACACTGTAGCCATAACTTTTCCATTAGAAGGTGGGGTTTTGAATTTTTTTTCTTGGGTGAATTTGCATGGTGCCATTCCATTGATTGCCTCTTCGTCTCTGGTGAAAAACGATGGTGCCATGTTTCATTACCTGTCACAATTCTTCCAAGAAATTCATCTCCAACATTCTCGTACTGTTCCAATAGTTCGCTGCATACCGTTTTTCTTGTTTCTGTGTGAGCCACTGTCAACATCCTGGGAACCTACGTGGCACAAACCTTTTTTAACGCCAACACTTTCAGTATTCTGCAAACACTTCCTTCCCATATCACAATGTAGCGTGACAATTCGTTCACTGTGATGCGTCTGTCAGCATATTGTCTGGAGTGTGTGCAGTACGAGGCCTGCCGCTGCGAGGGCAATCCTCAATATTGCCGTGTCCGCTTTCATCACGTAACCTGCTTGCCCACCGACTAACTGTACTGCGATCGACAGCAGCATCTCCATACACCTTTTTCAACCTCTTGTGGATGTTTCCCACTGTCTCGTTTTCACAGCACAGGAATTCTATGAAACCACGTTGCTTCTGACGAACGTCAAGTGTAGCAGCCATCTTGAAGACATGCTGTGGCTGTGCCACTCACGGGAACAGGTTGAACTAAGTTTGAAAACAACTGTAAAACTGTAAAACTTTCACACTTGCAGAATGAAAAATGTATTTTTACAAAAATAGTGTGCATTTCTTTTGGAGTGACCCTCGTACGTAGCGATTCAGATTCATTAATAGCTGGATGTGCAGTCAGCGGTGTCCTATCCAACATACATTTGCCGGCCAGCCAGCGGCTCCTAAAATGAAGAGGCACTGCTGATACACTTGTAGGAGCTGGCTTCATCGCCCCAAGACAACTCCGAATGCTGCTGTATCTGTGACAAACTGAAGCCTGAAGTCTCGCTCGTATAGCTAACTGTTCTCGGAAGACAGGAACCTGAACTCGAATCAGGCTGGCGCGATATTTTTAGGTGTGACTTACTAACGACACATCATATACGAGGTGCATTCAAGTTCTAAGGCCTCCGATTTTTTTTCTAATTAACTACTCACCCGAAATCGATGAAACTGGCGTTATTTCTCGACGTAATCGCCCTGCAGACGTACACATTTTTCACAACGCTGAAAAAGTATGTAATGAGGAGCTCTGGCGAATAACAAACCAGATACCTATAGAAGACCAGATACGAGAGAGAAAGTGGGGCTGGTTGGGGCACACCTTGAGAAAACCAGATGGAGCCATCGAGAAAAAAGCACTGGAATGGAATCCCCAGGGAACAAGGAAGAGAGGAAGACCAAGGGGCACATGGAAGAGGACAGTGGAAGGGGAAGCAAAAAGAGTTGGCAAGACCTGGGCAGAATTGAGGCAAATGGCCAAAGACAGAGACGGATGGCGAGTTCTCCTGGATGCCCTATGCCCCCATAGGGGCCAAAGGAATTAAGTCAAGTCAAGTGACGCCATGATTCCATGGCAGCGGCGAAGGCTTCTTTAGGAGTCTGTTTTGACCACTGGATAATCGCTGAGGCAATAGCAGCACGGCTGGTGAATGTGCGGCCACGGAGAGTGTCTTTCATTGTTGGAAAAAGCCAAAAGTCACTAGGAGCCAGGTCCCGGTGAGTAGGGAGCATGAGGAATCACTTCAAAGTTGTTATCACGAAGAAACTGTTGCGTAACGTTAGCTCGATGTGCGGGTGCGTTGTCTTGGTGAAACAGCACACACGCAGCCCTTCCCGGACGTTTTTGTTGCAGTGCAGGAAGGAATTTGTTCTTCAAAACATTTTCCTAGGATGAACATGTTACCGTAGTGCCCTTTGGAACGCAATGGGTAAGGATTACGCCCTCGCTGTCCCAGAACATGGACACCATCATTTTTTCAGCACTGGCGGTTACCCGAAATTTTTTTGGCGGCGGTGAATCTGTGTGCTTCCATTGAGCTGACTGGCGCTTTGTTTCTGAATTGAAAAATGGCATCCACGTCTCATCCATTGTCACAACCGACGAAAAGAAAGTCCCATTCATGCTGTCGTTGCGCGTCAACATTGCTTGGCAACATGCCACATGGGCAGCCATGTGGTCGTCCGTCAGCATTCATGGCACCCACCTGGATGACACTTTTCGCATTTTCAGGTCGTCATGCAGGATTGTGTGCACAGAACCCACAGAAATGCCAACTCTGGAGGCGATCCCCCAAAACAATTCTCTGCACTTTCTCGATCATGTCGTCAGACCGGCTTGTGCGAGCCCGAGGTTGTTTCGGTTTGTTGTCACACGATGTTCTGCCTTCATTAAACTGTCGCACCCACGAACGCACTTTCGACACATCCATAACTCCATCACCACATGTCTCCTTCAACTGTCGATGAATTTCAATTGGTTTCACACCACGTAAATGCAGAAAACGAATGAATGCACGCTGTTCAAGTAAGGAAAACGTCGCCATTTTAAGTATTTAAAACAGTTCCCATTCTCGCCGCTGGCGGTAAAATTCCATTTGCCGTACGGTGCTGCCATCTCTGGGACGTATTGACAATGAACGCGGCCTCATTTTAAAACAATGCGCATGTTTCTATCTCTTTCCAGTCCGGAGAAAAAAAATCGAAGGCCTTAGAACTTGAATGCACCTCGTAAAACTTCCTAGCAAATTAAAACTGTGCCCCGGACCGAGACTCGAACTCGGGACCTTTGCCTTTCGCGGGCAAGTGCGGAATTGGAGCTTAGGGGACGGAGCTCAGTAGGTGGAGTACTTGCCCGCGAAAGCCAAAGGTCTCGAGTTCGAATCTCACAGTTTTAATCTTCCAGGCAGTTTCATATCAGCGCACACTGCGCTGCAGAGCGAAAATTTCATTCTGCACAGATTGAGAGGAATTAGTGATTATATTGTTGTTTCTCCCTTTGCTTTGGGCTCGTAAGTCCTCTCGCTGATCTTATGCCATTCGCCTCGATTTTATCTCCTTTGCCAGTCTCTGCATAGCACTTATACCCAGCATCCTCAGATATTAGTTCTACTTTTGTATGTGCTTTCCCCTATAATTTTTACCCTCCACGACTCCCGCTTCTACCATGGAAGTTATTCCCTGCTAGCACGTCTTCTATCATCCTGTCCCTTCTGCTAGCCAATGTTTGCCACATATTTGTTTTTGTCGCCGATTCTAAGGAGAACCTCTTCATTTCTTGTGCTCTCAGTTTGCCTAATTTTCAGCATTCTTCTGTAATACATCTCAAATGTTTTGGTTCTCTTCTTTTCTGGTTTTACCACAGTCCTTTTATTTCTATACGATGATGTGTTCGAAATGTACATTCTCAGATAATCCTTTCTCAAATTAAGGCCAATGTTTGATGCTAGTAGAGTCTTTTGTCTAGTAATGCTCTTTTTGACTGTGCCAGTCAGATTTTTACGTTATTCTTGCTGTGTGCAGCCATCCGTTACTTTCATTTAGAGGTAGCAAAATTGCTTCACTTCGTGTACTCAGTGGTTCCCAATATTCACGTTGCATTTGTCGTTAACCCCATTTCTTCTGCTCTACAATACTTTCGTCTTTATTTGAACTGCTCTTAATCCATATGTTGTACTCAACACACTGTTCATTTCATCCAGTAAGAATTGTTATTTCTCACTTACAGTGCCACCAGTAAATGAGGTAATTGATATACCTGAAGATTATGTTAAAGAAATTTCTTGCGTATGTTTACAATGGCAGGAACACAACAGCCTCTCGACTTGACATTAACAAACTGGAAAAAATTTATCACTAGGTGTATGAATTTTTGCAGTTTCGAGAATAAGTGAGGTTAAGCATTTGTCGACAGCAAATGATGTTCTTTGTTTGGAAATAACAGTTCTCTCCAACGGTGTTCGACCACTTGTTATATCCTGTTCAGCGAAATCCATATTCCAAATGCTCTTCAGTTCCTTCATCTCATTTGGAAGTACAGTTATACTGCACCTTTTAATAGTTACCTGCAACGACAGATTTGGGGAATTTTTCGTTTTCTTCATAAGAACAGTATGAGCAATAAAATAGCTTTGCGTTACTCATTTGTTTACATACTACTTATCTCCAATTTCGTGTGTGTTGGTCACGGCTATGTGAAAAATGTGACCCAGTATCTCGAGAATTTTCCAGCTCGTATCCTTCAGAACTGGCGGAGTGCTCGCTATTGCAGTGTTTAGTGTCCTTACAGCTTCTGTCAAGTTCATTGCTAGAATACGCTATTTCAGAGTTGTTTTTGGAAGAGGGGCATTTGTTGGAGGTCGGCTGTTGCCATTAGTTGGCACGCTTGCTCGCTGCGACCATCTGCTGCTGGCTCTTTACCCAGACGTCTTTCTGCGATCCTCAGCTAACTCGCTGAAAACTGAGGCTCCTTGTGACAGTTTAAATACCTACACGGGAGAAATCTCAGGTAATCGTTGACTGCGCAACGTCATTCTAAAGACCAATGCGCACATTCCGTCGACGGCGAGAGCGTTATAGGCGGAGAGCTTGACTCACCTGAAAGCAATTGACCGAATACTTGTGGAAAACAACATTTCCACTTCCTCTTACACGTCTTAAATCTTAGTTGTTTAAATGAATTCAGTTCTTGCAGCATTGTCATGGTAGTGGATTTTCCACTAGGTCCAGAGAGATGTAACTCTACTGGCTGAAAGATGATAGTGGTTTCTTTTAGCTGGCGTAAGAAAGTCTTAGGAGAATTTTTAGTACAGTCCTGAACTTTTTGGTGCTTCTACCAACCGATGTGTTCGTTCCTTTCCCCGGCACTGCTACTTTCCCCTTACAGTACGACCGCCATCAAGATACTAAGGCCCGCATCTCGTGGTCGTGCGGTAGCGTTCTCGCTTCCCACGCCCGGGTTCCCGGGTTCGATTCCCGGCGGGGTCAGGGATTTTCTCTGCCTCGTGATGGCTGGGTGTTGTGTGCTGTCGTTAGGTTAGTTAGGTTTAAGTAGTTCTAAGTTCTAGGGGACTTATGACCACAGCAGTTGAGTCCCATAGTGCTCAGAGCCATTTGAACCATTTGAAGATACTAAGACTGAGTCTGTTGCTGTCGCCAGACGGCGGATTTCTGCATATGTGCATAAATGTCATATATTTTAAATGCAAATCTTTTTTATGAATGTGTATAATGCATTTCCTCCAATATGAATAAAAAAACGTCACTTACGAAGGGAATGTAGCTACACCAGACACTTGATGTAGTCATGTATTTTCGTCCTGTAAAAGCATGAAATCTCGCACTTTTTTATCCCTAGTGTGTTACTATTTAACACAAGCTTTCTGTAACTTACTGTAGCGAATAGTGAAAGCAGCAGATCAGACGGCCATATCCGTTAGCCTACATTAGAGCAGAGGTAATGTGTGTTGATGTTACATAGTATTTATTCATTATTTATGAATAATTTCGCCGGCCGGAGTGGCCGAGCGGTTAAAGGCGCTACAATCTGGAACCGCACGACCGCTACGGTCGCAGGTTCGAATCCTGCCTCGGGCATGGATGTGTGTGACGTCCTTAGGTTAGTTAGGTTTAAGTAGTTCTAAGTTCTAGGGGACTTATGACCACAGCAGTTGAGTCCCATAGTGCTCAGAGCCATTTGAACCATTTTTTTGAATAATTTCGTCTAGATCGTTTCTGTGTTTCGTTGTGTTGTTTCGCGTTTCATCTTTCGGCTCTTGCCATCTTCGGATATCGTACTTAATTGAAAAACAATATAAAAATCAGGAGTACTATGTATACATTCACGTTCTTAGATGCATCCAAGTAACAGACATTGACTAAAAGAAACTGAACTGTAGTTGTGGAAACTTTAGAAGAATATGTGACAAAAGAAGAATAAATGGTAGAAAAAGGGGAATTTTCGCAACAGCGGTTATAAGCGAACTGCCTATATGACAATCAACAGAGGGTGCTAAAAAGGAGGACAAAAGCAGATTCCATACGACAGCAACTGAAATTTCGATATTTACCTAAAAGCGTAATGGGAGAGGTACAAGGAGTGCTCATTGAAATAACAGCTAAAAGAATATTCCATTACTACCAAGGAGGAAGAGGTAAAGTTGTCACATTAAATAAAAGATGGATGGTTCAAATGGATCTAAGCACTATGGGACTTAACATCTGAGGTCATCAGTCCCCTGGACTTAGAACTACTGAAACCTAACTAAAATAAGGACATCACACACATACATGCCCGAGGCAGGATTCGACCCTGTGACCGTAGCAGCAGCGTGGTTCCGGACTGAAGCGCCTAGAACCGCTCATCCACAGCGGCCGGCTAAAAGATGGAGGCGACAGATGAAGAACTGGACTAATAACCGCCCGCAAAGAGCACTGCTTGATGGAACAAAAAAATGAAAAGTGCAGTGGAAATTACCTTGCAAAAATAATTCATGCCATCCACAGTATCCTTTGCATGAATATTTTCGGTCACTGTCCAGTTGGCTAATCCCTGAATTCCGTCCTGAGAAATCATCAGCTTTCTTACTCTAGCGAAGAAAGTAGAGGTTCGAGAAAACAGCAGTTCTAAAGACAGAAGTGACTAGAAAGGCAGGTCTCAAATATCCGGTGCCATCCTGTCCCGGAAGTCTTGAAGCACCGAGCTACTTGCGTCACTTCCGACTGCCGTCCAAGGAGAGACGTCCGGCTGAACGCCTGCCTTGCCATCTTTAGCTTCTCTCGGAGCTAATTACCTTCTCAGACCATAATGGTGTGTTAGCCGCGCCGGCCTGACGGAACACCAAGGTGTGACCGCGCCTACGGACACAGTCCATTCGAAAGCGTTTCACATCTCGCGACTAAGCTCCGCCATTCCACTCCTATCATTTCGTTCGCCGACTTTAACGGAGTACTTCAATACACTTTTGTAAAACACGTGTTGTAACAACAACTGTACATATAATAATTTTTTCTTCTGATTTTCGATAAATTAGAGTAAGCAATGTTTTGATTTTTTTTCTTTTCGTGTCATTGTGTTGAGGAAACTATAAACAACTTTCGATGTGAATATTAATATTTATGTCAAATTTCAAGCAATGCTATAACAGAATTGAAGTGTAACCCATGTTGAATCTATTGTAATATGTTTAAAAAATTGTAATTGTGCGTCTGGTCCATACGTAGGCAATGTATTAGGATATGTGGAATGCAAAACCTTTGGTGAATACCCTGTCTGTAGGGGAGCGGTAAAAGGTGGATGGCAGGCGAGCGCGGCATCGGTCTGAGAAACACGCTCTGGATCGAGGAGGCTCTCCTGGGAAACGTGATTTCATTGAGCCTCGAATGTGCCGTTTCCGACGACTATACAGCATGGCTATGTTCTTTAGGCACTAAATTGAAAAGGATTGCGACGCTAAGAAGAAGCAAAGTGCCGATACATCAAGAGCCATAGCTGTGATTGTATGTGTGCTGTGCGCCTCGCCATCTCGCCGCCTGCCAACCGCCGCATCGACACGAACAGGTTGAATTTGTTTTAGAATTGTATTCGTGTGGACCAGTGTTAATTTTGTTCCTGACTGTTCAATAACAACCTAACTTTTACCAGAATTGTCCTATCATTTAATTATCCTCATCACTAACCTAGACAGGGTCCTTTCCACATGTTGTGCAATCCGAGTGTCCCGAAATGAAGATTTAAAGTTTATGTTAATAAGAATTACCTGCAGACCTATCTATGCTAGAATGATGTTTAAGGAACTTTATTGTTAATGAATATACAAGTAAAGAACATAGGTCTGACAAAGTTGGAAGATAATTTTGAAAATTAGTTTAGTTATGAAGCTTAATTAATTTGAGACAAAAATAATGGTAGTTAAATAAGCAAGAAATAAGACAAAAAGAATTGCGATACATATATTGGAAATCCTGAGTGCTTAATGCTTTCAATAGTCACTAGTTTCAACACAGTGATCATAACAGTTTCAGGGTCCCCCCGCCACTCTTTTCTTTTCTATTCATTTAAATTCTGAGGTGTACTGAACTGATTTGGTCAGCAAAGTTAAAGTCAATATAAAACCTAAATTTATCAGTGTTTTACCCTTCTTAAAATTGACATTGTATGTGTGTTTCAAAAGTGCTATGTCTAGGGTAACCTATGCCCGATTTCAGTCGGATCAATAGACAAAACGCAGTTTGTAGTAATCATTATAGTGTAATGTTGTGTATTTATAGCTTGTCCAAATTAGTACAGAAAAGGGAAAATATTAGTTCAGTAGATTTTTCTGGTTCTAAAATTTTCCATATAATGTAGTATTACTACGTGTTGTTATGCTTGTACGTACATCCACTTGTACAAGAAAAAAAACGCACTTAATGCCTAATTAGGCTGGCGACCGTATTATTAACAATTGGTAGCATCTGTTGTGCATGTTTCTTGCCCATCCTAACGTGTAGTTGCACTTTAGACTTGCTTGACGTATCATTGTTGTTACTGAGTGGGTGTAAGTCTGATTTTGCCTCCATTCAGGTACACGCGGTCAACATATTTACTAAAATCCTTTCTTATAAGGTGAAGCCCGTCAACTTACCATAGTACAGGCTTTAAAGAGTTAACGTACGCCCGAGCGTAGACGTTACAGTGTCTCCTACTCCTTTGTTTGCTTACTGTTTTCGTTTCCCCTTTTGGCGCCGGTCTAATAGTAGGGACGTTGATGCTCTTCAGCCGTACAATAGAAAACAAATAAAAAATTTTTTCCATTGTTCAAGAGGACTAAGTAATTAACCAATTGGTTTTTTTAAGTCCACAACTGTGATAAATTTGTTGAATGATATCATTTTGCTTCACTGGCAGTTATTGTTCGGATAAAAACATCCTTTGTTTTGTATTGTTTTACCTGTAAGAGATTTCCTACCAGCATGTGTATAACATACGAAGACATGCAGATCGAAGAGGCTGGCAGTGTTAAATTCCTGGGATTACAACTTGTTAGTAAATTCAGTTGGGTAGGGCATACCACAGAATTGCTGAAACGACTAAACAAGTCTGTATTTGTAGTGAGAATGATGTCAGATGTGGGAGACATAAATATAAAAAAAAACGTACTTACTTTACTTACTTTCATTCTATTATGTCATACGGGATCATATTCTGGGGTAACTCGCGAAATAGAGCAAAAGTTTTTAGCGTGCAATAGCGCGTAATAAAATCATTTGTGGTGTAAATTTAAGAGCATCATGTAGAATCCAGTTCAAGTAACTTTGTATTCTAACCACTGCTTCTCAGTATATTTATTCCTTAGTGAAATTTGTTGCAAGTAATACATCTTTATTTCCAACCAATAGCTAAATACGTAGTATCAATACTAGGAATAAGAACAATGTATATAAAGACCTAAAATCACTTACCTTGGTCCGGAAAGGGGTCCAGTTTTCAGGAACACAGATTTTCAATAAATTGTCAACATCCATGATAAAACTTGGTTTCAGATAAAGCTTAGTTTAAACAGGGTTTGAAAGACATTTTGATTGGCAACTCCTTCTACTCTGTAGATGAATATTTTAACAGGGAATAGTAGACCAGCTTAAGTAAAAATGTCTGTTATATTTCACTTTCGACAGCACAAACAGTCACGATTAAGTATTTTGTGTATTATAAATTTATTAATAATGCATAACTATATATAACTATATATAACGACTCCCTGGAATTGCGCCATACGTTTGATGACTGTAGTATTAATTCTGTAAATATTAACAGTTCTAGTTTACTGTAATGCATTATTCACCTGTTTTGACAGTCTCCTGACAAATGGCCAGGGTAGTGAGTATTATATTCCGATGTCTTATGTCTTTTATGTTATACCTTCTGACTTGTTCCACAGCCACCAGAATCACCTCGTTTTTGGGTCTATGGAACGAAAACTGAATCTAATCTAATCTACACTACTATGTGGTTTCGGCTGTGTAGCTATTCTCAAGTGTATGGAATACATATCGGACATAACATAATCAAAATATAAAACACAAAGTAACCATTGTTGTTTAGTCGACAGAAAAAAATAGAACTTAGAGTGCATAAGTGGTTAAAGATATATAAGCATGTGCGACGTGTAATGCTAACCCTTAGGGGAACGGCAACAAGGGATGGGAAGGAACGCCATGTACACTTAGTGTGTGCCTCTGCGACCTCATTCACCATGCTGAAGAGGCCATTCCGGCAGCCATTGGGGGGAACAGTATGCATCTAACTGCAGACTGTGGCACGCTTTGGAACAAACAATGTCTGTTGTCTAGATTCCGAGGTCGTACTTGGTTCATTCCAGCGACTGGAACAGAAGGCTGAGAATACCAGTCACGTTCACGCAGTTTCGATGGAACTCAAGATCTGCAGCACTGTCCCCAGAACCGATTGTGGCTTCCTTGTTGTGAGCCGAATGGAAGGCTTGACAAAGAGACTGCGAAGGTTTGATGACAAGCTAGGCTACGACTCCCTGGAATTGCGCCATACGTTTGATGACTGTAGAGTCACCCTTGGTCCAGGTGTGCACTACACATCAGAGGCTGCTACCCAGGTAGATGACTGTGAGTGCGGTGCACATGAGTGTTTTTTAGATACCCGACTCCCAAACCAGTCCAGATAAATATGAAATTTCAAAAGCATGAACTACTGAAGATAGAAAGTTGTAATTTTAAATTTAGGTTCCATTTTATGTAAAAACACACTGCAGAGGTTTTTATGAAGTTACCTCCTTTAAGACACAAAGTAAAAGGGAAATTTGTAAAATCATGAGAGATTAACTAGGTTTTGGAAGTAAGTTTGCAATACGATATGTTTTTATTGATCTGACCAAAATGTTTTATAGGTATTTTACAATTTTCAATTTTATTACGGAATCTATTTCATGACATCAGTGTACATATTATATTGCGTACCCAGTGGTGGCTCCCACACCTCTTGTTGCAGGTATTACGTGTTTGTTGTCCCTCCCTACATTTTAGAATTGTTGACACCTTGTTTATTCTGAATAAGTAGTACACACTACTTATTAGCTCATCTATTTACTTGATATGCGTCATACAATAATGAATACCTGTTCCCGTATTAATTCTGCTACTGATTACAATATATCTTTCTGCAAAGAATGTGATGTGTTACCATGTATTTGCTCAATATCGGGGGCATGTGCATGATTGTGAGAACATTGGTCTCTAAACTCTACATATCCAAAACCTTTTGATATTGTGAATGTTGAGTAACAAACTGCTCTTAGTTTAGGAGTATGATATTGATTTTTACACATTTTATAGTTTGGTGCGGCGCTTACTTTATGTGGCCACCGAACACTTCCTGTTTTGAGGCTTCTTTACTCCGCATTTACAGTTATTTCCAACTTTATTTCTCTTTATATTGTACTCATCCCGTGGTTTTTTCTGTCTTTTATTTTATGATACTATCATACACTGTAAGTCATGAAATA
The DNA here is from genome assembly GCF_023898315.1 of Schistocerca nitens. Lineage (NCBI taxonomy): Eukaryota > Metazoa > Arthropoda > Insecta > Orthoptera > Acrididae > Schistocerca > Schistocerca nitens. The sequence continues at coordinate 817,686,461 of NC_064614.1, forward strand.
GCCTGCTTGATGTTCCCGATACTGGTTGATACATTTTATAACGCAGGTGATATTTGTTTGCCACCCTGTCACGCATTGCATATTGGTTGCTACTTAAAAAATTCTGTGGGTCATCTCTCCGTACAAATAGTCAGGTCTGGCTTCTGTGTGTCTAGAAATAGCTTTCAGACACTGATGACTTACGACATAAGACAGTCTTTACACCTGGCACGCCAGCAGTTGATGGGGTATTCTATTTCTATTATTTGTGGAATTTTATACGTGCCTCGTGTATATTTTTGTTCATATGATGTTTAAAATAATGGAGTTTGCCTGGTGGTATGCAATATACTGTATATTTTATGTCCATTTGTTTGCCCTTAATGTATTCTTTGGTAGCTGACTTTTTTATCAACTAAGTATGGCACGCCAGCAATATATGTAACGTGCCTATGATATGTGCTACCGAGAGTCTGAAAGGGTTTGAATGAATATGAATCTGTGACAACAAATTACCAGCTGCTGTCAGTTACTATGTAGTTGTAAGAAATTTGTGCAGTAACGTTTCATCTGAAAGTGAGGTGTGTTAGTTACACATGCGATGCATGCAAACAGTGTAGTGCTTTTCCAAGATGGTTTTACAAGTGCTCGACAATGACAAGTAGTCGGAACTAGTTAATCTCACGATTAAATAAAAATCACATTAGAGTCTACTAGGGCTTGTTTACATTTATTGAATATCTGGAGCCTGTGGATCCCCACGAATACAAATTATAAATGGGAATTCATTCAGTCGTCGTCAGTCGCCTCGCTATAGAACTTCCGTGCATTGATAAATAACTGTAAAGCTTGCATTTTAATTTGGATGGTTTTATGTCACCACTTCTAGGGGGAGCAATTAACTGTACTTAATTAACAGACGGAGCGATAATTAGCAATACTTGGAACTTTCAGTGAAGATCGTTTCTGAACTGTGTTGAGCGTTGATTACGATAGAAAAATTTTAATGAATTTCAAAAATATTAATTTGTGTGCATGAACTTTTCCTCAATATACTAATTTGTTTAAACTGTAATCTCTCATTTATCGCCATAGTGTCCGACTTTTAACTTTCGTTTATCGCCATAGTTGCCGACTCATTTCTATTGTAACTAGTGCAATAGAACATTTAATTTCATTTCGGCGAATTGGATTCTGACCTTATGGACTGGAGGTTCCTAGATTAGTTTCTGGCTTTCCGTACAAACAATTTTCAGCAGTGGTATTTAAAATCGCAGGTACAGATACTAACTGCGTCAAAAACAATATCGCCGGACGGGGTGGCCGAGCAGTTCTAGGCGCTACAGTCTGGAACCGCGCGACCGCTACGGTCGCAGGTTTGAATCCTGCCTCGGGCATGGATGTGTGTGATGTTCTTAAGTTAGTTAGGTTTAAGTAGTTCTAAGTTCTAGGGGACTGATGACCTCAGAAGTTAAGTCCCACAGTGCTCAGAGCCATTTGAACCGTTTGAAAAACAATATCTTACGGAGCAATAAAAAAACTTTTAGCCTTGCTGTCTGCGAGGGATGGGCAAAACCTTCACTCGACCACCAAGTTCCCACCCCACCGTACACCACATCCTCCTCCGACGTAATCGAAAACTTCGCCAGTACGGAAGTTTCCCGGTCATACTGTAATCATCGGAGGGGGCTCTAATCACCCAACAATCAGTAGGGAAATTATAGCCTTGTTAGTAGTTTGTCGCAGAACAAATCCTGCGATATACACTCCTGGAAATGGAAAAAAGAACACATTGACACCGGTGTGTCAGACCCACCATACTTGCTCCGGACACTGCGAGAGGGCTGTACAAGCAATGATCACACGCACGGCACAGCGGACACACCAGGAACCGCGGTGTTGGCCGTCGAATGGCGCTAGCTGCGCAGCATTTGTGCACCGCCGCCGTCAGTGTCAGCCACTTTGCCGTGGCATACGGAGCTCCATTGCGGTCTTTAACACTGGTAGCATGCCGCGACAGCGTGGACGTGAACCGTATGTGCAGTTGACGGACTTTGAGCGAGGGCGTATAGTGGGTATGCGGGAGGCCGGGTGGACGTACCGCCGAATTGCTCAACACGTGGGGCGTGAGGACTCCACAGTACATCGATGTTGTCGCCAGTGGTCGGCGGAAGGTGCACGTGCCCGTCGACCTGGGACCGGACCGCAGCGACGCACGGATGCACGCCAAGACCGTAGGATCCTACGCAGTGCCGTAGGGGACCGCACCGCCACTTCCCAGTAAATTAGGGACACTGTTGCTCCTGGGGTATCGGCGAGGACCATTCGCAACCGTCTCCATGAAGCTGGGCTACGGTCCCGCACACCGTTAGGCCGTCTTCCGCTCACGCCCCAACATCGTGCAGCCCGCCTCCAGTGGTGTCGCGACAGGCGTGAATGGAGGGACGAATGGAGACGTGTCGTCTTCAGCGATGAGAGTCGCTTCTGCCTTGGTGCCAATGATGGTCGTATGCGTGTTTGGCGCCGTGCAGGTGAGCGCCACAATCAGGACTGCATACGACCGAGGCACACAGGGCCAACACCCGGCATCATGGTGTGGGGAGCGATCTCCTACACTGGCCGTACACCACTGGTGATCGTCGAGGGGACACTGAATAGTGCACGGTACATCCAAACCGTCATCGAACCCATCGTTCTACCATTCCTAGACCGGCAAGGGAACTTGCTGTTCCAACAGGACAATGCACGTCCGCATGTATCCCGTGCCACCCAACGTGCTCTAGAAGGTGTAAGTCAACTACCCTGGCCAGCAAGATCTCCGGATCTGTCCCCCATTGAGCATGTTTGGGACTGGATGAAGCGTCGTCTCACGCGGTCTGCACGTCCAGCACGAACGCTGGTCCAACTGAGGCGCCAGGTGGAAATGGCATGGCAAGCCGTTCCACAGGACTACATCCAGCATCTCTACGATCGTCTCCATGGGAGAATAGCAGCCTGCATTGCTGCGAAAGGTGGATATACACTGTACTAGTGCCGACATTGTGCATGCTCTGTTGCCTGTGTCTATGTGCCTGTGGTTCTGTCAGTGTGATCATGTGATGTATCTGACCCCAGGAATATGTCAATAAAGTTTCCCCTTCCTGGGACAATGAATTCACGGTGTTCTTATTTCAATTTCCAGGAGTGTATTACTAAATACCTTCTCTGAAAACTAACTAGAACAGTAGTTCTGAAACCCACTTTGGATGAAAATATATTGGATGTAACAGCAACAATTAGACCTGACCTCTTTGAGGTCATCCACATTGAAATGGGTATCACTGACTATGAGGTAGCTGTAGCGACTAAAACACAGAGAGAGATTTATACGTTCAGTAAACTAAATAAAGAGGTAGTATCGCCATATCTCATTGAGAAACTTGAAACTTTCAACTCACGACAGGAAAATGCAGAGGAACTATGGCTCAAATTTAGAAAAAAAGAAATTGATCATGTACTGGATAGATACACTGATCAGCCAGAACGTTATAAACACCGACCTGCTATCGACATAAACCCATACATGCGACAGCAGCGTCACCTGGCGAGGAATGGCTGCCAGTCAGACACACACAGGGTGCATGTAATATTAGTGAGTGTGCTGTTCGTGTGTAAGATGAGGAAGGAGCCCGGAGGCTTGGCACGAGCATTTCGGAAACTGCACGACTTATCGGGTATTCGAGGTGTGCTGTGGTGAGTGTCTTCAACACGTGGCGAAACCAAGCTGAAAGCACGTCCAGATGTTGGGCATTGTAGGCTGGACAGACTAGTATAAGACAGGGCAGGCAGCGAACTGTGGTAGAACTACCTCGTGACTTCAATGCAGAGCAGAGTACAAGTGTGACCGAACACACAATGGACCGAGCATTCCTAACAATGGGCTTACGCAGTCGACGATCCATGAATATGCCATTGTTAACGCCACGTCCTTGGCAACTACGACTAAAATGGGCACGTGATCATCAGCACTGGACGTTGGTGCAGTGGCAGAACGTTTCATGGTCTGATGAATCCTGATACCTTCTTCTCATACCGATGTGAGGACGCGAATCTATCGTTTTCTAGGGGAACAGCTCCTTGACACATGTACTAAGGGACGGAGACAAGCTGGCAGCGGCTCCATTGTGCGCTGAGGAACATTCACGTGGGCATCCATGTGTCCCATGGAGCTCATGTAAGGCACCAAGACGGCCAAGGAGTGCAGTATAATGGTTGCAGACCACGTACACCCCTTCATGACGATAATATTTCCCGACATGAGTGGTATTTTTCAGCAAGGTAATGTGCAATGTCACAAGGCCAGGGGTGTGATGGAGTGGTTAAAGGAACACAGTAGGGAGTTCCAATTGATGTGCTGCCCCCCAACTCGCCAGATCTGAACCCAGTCGAACACGTCTGGCATGTGATTGAACGTGGCGTCAGAGCTCATCTCCCCCCCCCCCCACCCACCCCCCTCCACCCCCGGCCTAGGTGGCTATAATGTTCTGCCTGATAAGTGTATGTACCTAGCGTAACAGTTTATGCTGGGAGTGATTATCCATGGTTTATAGTTACGGTAAAAAAATTTCTAAAGAGAAAGAGACTACAGCATAGTAGGTGTAAAACAAAGTACAGGGCTGTAGATAGAGAGATACTGAATGGAACGCGTTTGATTATCAAGAGTGCAGTGAGTGAAGCCTCCAATGACTATCGTAGCAGAACGGTATCATAAGATCTCTCACAAAACATGAAGAAACTCTTGTCGTATGTAAAGGCTGTCAGTGGCACCGAAGTCAGTGATAGCCACTTATGGACGAGACATGAAATAAAACTGAGAGAACCAGAGTAAAATCATAAATGCTTTGCTCCATTTTCCAATTTTAGTTTACAAACGAAACCCAGGAGTATTGTCCCAGTTTAATTCTCGTATTACTGCCTAGATCGTGTCAGCGCCGTTGGAAAATAGCTGGAACCGTTACAATTAACAAATCTCCAGAGCCGGATAAACCGAAGATTCCTCGGAAAAAAAAAACAATTCCTCGTGATTAGAAAGAAGCACAGTCCATACCCATCTAGAAGAAGAGCATCAGAAGCTATCCACAAAACTATCATCCAAATAAGTTGACGTTGTTTGTAGAAACATTATCAGTATCTCGAACAGAATGACCACCTCCATGACGGTCAGCATGAATTTCTCATATGATATTCTTAAAGCCATTAACAAAGGCAGTCAGGTAGATAACAACGTTTCTTACTTTCGAAAGGCGTTTGATTCTGTGCGAAAGATCGCTTATTACCTAAAGAAAGAACATTTGGGATGCCGAGCGAGATTTGTGACCGGATTGAGCATTTTTTGGTGGGGAGCACACAGCTTGTCATCTTTCAAGGGGAGTCATCGACAGATGTAGAAGAAACGACTGGTGTGGCACAAGAAAGTGTGTTGGGACCCTTGCTGTTCATGTTGCATATTAATGACCTCGCAGACAAAATTTATAGTAGGCCCTAATCTCAGACTTTTCACGGATGATGCAGCTATCTATAATAAAGTACTGTCTGGAAAAGCTGCACAAACACTCAGTTTGGAATCAGTCGATAATACAACTTCCTGCTTGTAAGAATTTGTATGGATATGAAGTGGAACGATCATATAGCCCCAATCTTAGGTAAAGCGGGTGGCAGAGTATGGTTCATTGGTAGAATACTAGTGAAATACAATCAGTCCATAAAGGAGATGCGTACAAAACACCCTTGCGATCCATTTTAGAATATTGTTCCAGCGTGTGGAACCCGTGCCAAATAGGACTAACTGGGGATATTGAACGTATACCCATATGAAGGAGGACATAACGAATAGTCACAGATTTGTTAGACCAATGGGAGAATGTCATGGATATGCTGAAAGAACTGAACTGGCAGACTCAAAAAGGTAGAAGCAAACTATTCAGAGGAAGCCTACTCAAGGAGTTCCCAGAACCAAGTTTAAGTGATGAATCTAGGAATGTTTTACAGTCTCCTGCGTCTCGCCCCCACGGGGATCGTGAGGACAAGCTTAGGCTAATTACAGGGTGCACAAAGGCGTTTCAGTAGTTATTCTTCTTGCGCACCATACGTGAATGGAACAAGAAAAAGCTGGTACAATGGAAGTACCCTCTTCAACGCACTTCCAACGATTTTCAGAGTGTACTTGTAGAGATGTAGATATAGATCTAGACTGGGATTACAAGTCAGCGTATCTGTCTACGTCACACAATTTTAAAAGCAGAGCGTCATTAGCCTGACGTACAACAAAATAAACACGAATTAAACAAAGTCAGATATGGTAAGTATACTGAAAATGAGGATATCATGCAACAGAATATTTAATTACACTACCGAATTTTAGAACTACACCATGTGCTTCGATAACAATAGTTTAATAATGTAAGTGTACAAGTGTAAGTGAGCGCCGAACAATAACAGCGACACCTTGTGTCTGACTGGTCAGAGATAAACATGAGCGGAAGATAAACATGAGCAGATAACCTTTGTTAATCAAGATAGTGACATAATATAAATATGTGAATGCTAGGAAGGGAAAGAAGGAACACTGTTTCTTTATTGTGTGTGCTAGGCACATATGTCCTATGTAATTTAGCTTAACATAGAAATAGTTAATAGTTAAATTAATAAAATTTTGTGACAGTTATTTACATAGTATACGAGTATAATGCGATATATGACAAGACGGAGCGCAACTTCCCAACTTTAGAGCAGCAATGAGAAGATAAAAAAGAGGAGCAATTTTAATTAAATGCGACAATATACAGTAATATTTTTCTTTAAAATTGTGTACTGTAATACATTGACGGTTGACGTCAGTGATTATAAATGTGCCGGTTATCGTAAATGTATGTTGTTGCTATTCTTAGTGGTGTTGGTGGTAGTGGCTATGGTAGTAGGTTCTGAGAGGAGGACTGTCGGGAATGGGCTGCACAGAATGTAGGAGAGGTGGCTGTTATATAGAAGGTGAACTATTAACTCTTTTTTGAAGTTTGGATGGAATTTGATTTCTCTGATATTTTGAGGAAGATCCTTCCAAAGTCGGGCTCCTGATACAGAAAATGATTTAGGGAATATGGCAGTCGTATGTGATGGTACAGCGAGAATTTTACTTTGTTGAGAACGAGTATTTCTGCGGTGCTGTTCAATTAGTAGACTAAGAGTTGAAGGCAAACAAGAGGGAGTGCAATGATTGAGAAGAGCATAGACCAAACATTGAGTACGATAGTCTCTACGCTTATCGGCACGTAGCCATGATAACTGTTCGTAGGCTGGTGTGATATGGTCAAAGAAACGTACGTCACAATATACCCCTGCATCTCTCTGAGGAGGCCGTTCTTTTGCAGAAAAATGTGAAGTACTTCAGTATTGAAACTGCCTGACAGACTGAAACTGTGTACCGAATTGGAATTCGAATGAGCTGGGATCGAATCCCGATCAGGCACACAATGAAATTTAGCCATCGTCGCCTCAAATTCGGCACACCAAATTAAAAAGCCACCTCTCTAATGCAGTCCATCGAAAAATTACGAACTCTCCCTATCGGAATGAAAAGTATATTTTACAATGTGTCATGCAAAAAACTAAAACGTGACAAGGACAGCTAAACTGAAGAAGTATAAATTGTCAGGCTATGCAGTAACCATAGTATATTACTACTGTTTCCATATTACACAGTTCCTGTGTTTCATGTTAAAACATTAGACATATTTGGAGACGTTTGCTACTATTGTAAAACAACTAAAATGAATAGAGTTTTGTTTATGAAATCTCTCGAGTAAGTTAAACACGATATAATCAAGCCATATTGCTACATTAACTCTGGTTATTTACTTGATAAATAATCAGCATTGGCGGCCGAAGACTTCCGGCATAAGAAGTCAGCCTCATTCTACCAACGGCCTTCTCAAAGAGAGCGGAGGAGCGGATAGAGGTTCAGGGCACTCTCTTGTCCCAGGGGTGGGAAATTGCCCCTAAAGGCGGAAGAATCAGTAATGATCAACGACATGAGGATGCAGAAGGCAATGGAAACCACTGCATTAAAGACACGTAACGTGTATCCACAGGACATGTGGCCTGTAATTGAAGAAGTGTCATGATGATCTCTCCATTGGCAAAAGATTCCGGAATAGTCCCCCATTCGGATCTCCGGGAGGGGACTGCCAAGGGGGAGATTACCATGAGAAAAAGATTGAATAATCAACGAAAGGATAACGTTCTACGAGTCGGGGAGTGGAATGTCAGAAGCTTGAGCGTGGTAGGGAAACTAGAAAATCTGAAAAGGGAAATGCAAAGGCTCAATCTAGATATAGTAGGGGTCAGTGAAGTGAAGTGGAAAGAAGAAAAGGATTTCTGGTCAGATGAGTATCGGGTAATATCAACAGAAGCAGAAAATGGTATAACAGGTGTAGGATTCGTTATGAATATGAAGGTAGGGCAGAGGGTGTGTTACTGTGAACAGTTCAGTGACCGGGTTGTTCTAATCAGAACACCGACAACGATAGTTCAGGTATACATGCCGACGTCGCAAGCTGAAGATGAACAGATAGAGAAAGTGTATGAGGATATTGAAAGGGTAATGCAGTATGTAAAGGGGGACGAAAATCTAATAGTGATGGGCGACTGGAATGCAGTTGTAGGGGAAGGAGTAGAAGTAAAGGTTACAGGAGAATATGGGTTGGGACAAGGAATGAAAGAGGAGAAAGACTAATTGAGTGCTGTAACACGTTTCAGCTAGTAATAGCGAATACCCCGTTCAAGAATCACAAGAGGAGGAGGTATACTTGGAAAAGGCCGGGAGATACGGGAAGATTTCAATTATATTACATCATGGTCAGACAGAGATTCCGAAATCAGATACTGGATTTTAAGGCGTACCCAGGAGCAGATATAGACTCAGATCCCAATATAGTAGTGATGAAGAGTAGGCTGAAGTTAAAGACATTAGTCAGGAACAATCAATACGCAAAGAAGTGGGATACGGAAGTACTAAGGAATGACGAGATACGTTTGAAGTTCTTTAACGCTATAGATACAACAATAAGGAATAGCGCAGTAGGCAGTACAGTTGAAGAGGAATGGACACTCTAAAAAGGGCCATCACAGAAGTTGGGATGGAAAACATAGGTACAAAGAAGGTAGCTGCGAAGAAACCATGGGTAACAGAAGAAATACTTCAGTTGATTGATGAAAGGAGGAAGTACAAACATGTTCCGGGAAAATCAGGAATACAGAAATACAAGTCGCTGAGGAATGAAATAAATAGGAAGTGCAGGGAAGCTAAGACGAAATGGCTGCAGGAAAAATGTGAAGACATCGAAAAAGATATGATTGTCGGAAGGACAGACTCAGCATACAGGAAAGTCAAAACAACCTTTGGTGACATTAAAAGCAACGGTGATAACATCAAGAGTGCAACGGGAATTCCACTGTTAAATGCAGAGGAGAGAGCAGATAGGTGGAAAGAATACATTGAAAGCCTCTATGAGGGTGAAGATTTGTCTGATGTGATAGAAGAAGAAACAAGAGTCGATTTAGAAGAGATAGGGGATCCAGTATTAGAATCGGAATTTAAAAGAGCTTTGGAGGACTTACGGTCAAATAAGGCAGAAGGGATAGATAACATTCCATCTGAATTTCTAAAATCATTGGGGGAAGTGGCAACAAAACGACTATTCACGTTGGTGTGTAGAATATATGAGTCTGGCGACATACAAACTGACTTTCGGAAAAGCATCATCCACACAATTCCGAAGACGGCAAGAGCTGACAAGTGCGAGAATTATCGCACAATAATCAGTTTAACAGCTGCTTACAAGAATAATATACGGAAGAATGGAAAAGAAAATTGAGAATGCGCTAGGTGACGATCAGTTTGGCTTTAGGAAAAGTAAAGGGACGAGAGAGGCAATTCTGACGTTACGGCTGATAATGGAAGCAAGGCTAAAGAAAAATCAAGACACTTTCATAGGATTTGTCGACCTGGAAAAAGCGTTGGACAATATAAAATGGTGCAAGCTGTTCGAGATTCTGAAAAAAGTAGGGGTAAGCTGTAGGGAGATACGGGTCATATACAATATGTACAACAACCAAGAGGGAATAATAAGAGTGGACGATCAAGAACGAAGTGCTCGTATTAAGGAGGGTGTAAGATAAGGCTGTAGCCTTTCGCCCCTACTCTTCAATCTGTACATCGAGGAAGCAATGATGGAAATAAAAGAAAGATTCAGGAGTGGAATTAAAATACAAGGTGAAAGGATATCAATGATACGATTCGCCGATGACATTGCTATCCTGAGTGAAAGTGAAGAAGAATTAAATGATCTGCTGAACGGAATGAACAGTCTAATGAGTACACAGTATGGTTTGAGAGTAAATCGGGGAAAGGCGAAGGTAATGAGAAGTAGTAGAAATGAGAACAGCGAGAAACTTAACATCAGGATTGATGGTCACGAAGTCAATGAAGTTAAGGACTTCTGCTACCTAGGCAGTAAAATAACCAATGACGGACGGAGCAAGGAGGACATCAAAAGCAGACTCGCTATGGCAAATAGGCATTTCTGGTCAAGAGAAGTCTACTAATATCAAATACCGGCCTTAATTTGAGGAAGAAATTTCTGAGGATGTACGTCTGGAGTACAGCATTGTATGGTAGTGAAACATGGACTGTGGGAAAACCGGAACAGAAGAGAATCGAAGCATTTGAGATGTGGTGCTATAGACGAATGTTGAAAATTTGGTGGACTGATAAGGTAAGGAAAGAGGAGGTTCTATGCAGAATCGGAGAGGAAAGGAATATGTGGTAAACACTGATAAGGAGAAGGGACGGGATGATACGACATCTGCTAAGACATGAGGGAATGACTTCCATGGTACTAGAGGGAGCTGTAGAGGGCAAAAACTGTAGAGGAAGACAGAGATTGGAATACGTCAAGCAAATAATTGAGGACGTAGGTTGCAAGTGCTACTCTGAAATGAAGAGGTTAGCACAGGAAAGGAATTCGTGGCGGGCCGCATCAAACCAGTCAGTAGACTGATGTAAAAAAAAAAAAAAAATACGTAACGACGAAGGAGTGTTAGGCACGACATCTTTTCTTGAATATTTTCCTTAAAGGTTCATTGAACAAATACTGGCTACGAAATATTTGTTTCCTAGCACGGCAGCCTTGACATCCAAATAATATCACTCAAATCCTCGAACCATCATCTTGATGTAATCGAAAACAAAGCTTTCACAAGTACTGAGGACATTTTCTAGGAAGCACCGATCCACTGTCAGCGTTTAAGAATAACCTTACGCCGCAGAACGACTTGTCACCATTCTTTCTTCCACTGTGACAGCTCTTCTAGCTAACTGATAACGAAATACACCGACACGACAGCAGTTATGGGATAGTGAGAGTCACATGTGCAAATGGCGGTAGTATCGCGTACAAAAGGTTACAAAGGACAGTGCGTTGGCGGATATGTAATTTGTATTCAGATGATTCATGTGAAAAGGTTTCCGACGTGATTACGTCGGGATTTAATAGACTTTGATCGCGGAATGGCAGTTGGAGCTAGACGCATGAGGCATTTCATTTTGGAAATCGTTAGGCACTTCAATATTCCGAGATCCATAGTGTCAAGAGTGTGCCGAGAATACAAAATGTCGGGCATTACCTCTCACCACGGACAATGCAGTGGCCGACGGTCTTCAGTTAACGACTGAGAGCAGAGGCGTTTGCGTCGTCAGTGCTAGTAGAAAAGCAACTTTGCGTGAAATAACCGCAGAAATCATTGTGGGACGTACGACGAACGTATCCGTTAGGACAAAGCGGTGAAATTTGGTGTCAATGGGCTATGGCAACAGACGACTGACGCGAGTGCCTTTGCTAACAGCACGACATCGCCTTCAGTGCCTCTCCTGAGCTCGTGACCATATCGGTTGAACCCTAGAGTATTGAAAAATCGTGGTCTGGTTATATGAGTCCCGATTTCAGTTGGTAAGAACTGATGGTAGGGTTCGAATGGGGCGCAGACCCCACGAAGCTATCGATCCAAGCTTTCAACAAGTCACTCAGCAAGCTGGTGATAGCTCCAAAATGGTGTGGGCTGTGTTACCATGGAATGCACTGGGTCCTCAGGTTCAACTGGACCGATCATTGACTGGAAATGGTTACGTTCGGCTAATTAGGAGACCATTTGGAGCCATTCATGGACTTCATGTTCTCAAACAACGAGAACGACGCGCCATGTCACCGGGCCACAATTGTTCGTTCCGGACAATGCGAGCGGATGATTTGGTCACTCACATCACCCGACATGAATCTCATCGAACATTTACAGAACATAATGGAGAGGTTAGTTCATGCACAAAATCCTGCACCGTCAACACTTTAGCAATTATGGGCAGCTATAGAGGCAGCATGGCTCAGTATTTTTGCAGGGGTCTTCCGTCGACATGTTGAGTCCATGCCACGTCGAGTCCGTCCACTACGCTGAGCGAAAGGAGGTCCTACACGAAACCAGGAGGTATCCCATGACTTTTGTCAGGTCACTGTATGGAAAACTGATAAAAGGACCAGGATGAATGAACACGTTCCTCAATCTGCGTCGCAAGGCTTTGTTGTCCCCTTTCCAGTTTTCCAGTTCTCCAGTCAAGAAAAATCTCTGACAGTACCGAGATTAAACCCAGACCCCCTGCTTTGCAAATAGCTCTTTCAACGTAGCATAGAGGGTACGTTCACTGTTGCTATGGGCTATCCTGCAGTTGTGCCAAACCGAACACTTGACATCACCCGTCAGAATAGCTCACCTGATGGACGAGCTCGCTTTCGTGGCCAGCGAGGCGGAGCGGACCTGGCCCCAGTCCAGTAGCAGCAGGGGGTCTGGCCGGTCTGCGAGAGCTGTTAAGTAGTTTTCCACACTCATCTGAGTGAATACCCAAGCGGCTAGTGCGCTCCCAAAATAAACGTTTTACGAGCATAGCTGACGAGCTAAACAAATCTGAAGTGATTCAACAACATATAGCGACACTGCCTTTGTGCGCTGTCTTCAAAATTTGCGTCCCGGCGAATCACGTCGTTATCTTGAAAAATACGTAGAAAAGTTGTACGGCAGCACTTCTAGGGCGTAATCTGTAGGAGATGGGTTCATATCCCCGGCTCGACACATTTAATTTTTTCTGTTACTTTGTAACCTTCCCGTATAAAATAATAAAAATGATAATTTTTTTGTTAGTATCTTAACTCATGAAAACTGATAAATTTTGACGTAAGCAGCGCTACGCCAAGGCCCTGTGAAATCAATCTGAATAAACTGAAAATTTTTTATCTCATGATCGTGTCGCCGGATAACGCTGTATATATATCTGCTCGTGAATGGCACAACTTAGTGCAATGCTGGCCTATCTACTAATACTGGACATTTGTCTCAGATCTGAATTATTAGAAAAACTGACTTTGCTTATTGACACAGCTGCACAGCTGGTCGTCTGATTACTAAACAGCACATGACTATGATCTGAGAAAATTTCTCAAATATTTAAATTTAAATAAATGACTGGATCGGGACTGGTAATGACTTAAAGCAAAATTATTCCTTCCTTTTTTTTTTTTTTTTTGACTGGTGAAAATTATATTCTGAAAATCTTTCCATTATCGATAAAGATCTGCAATCCATTATATGAAAAACTGAATATTAAAAATCTGGGTCAACAGGTGCTGACGAATCACAAAAAGATTGAAACAAATTCATATTAACATCTCAGACACGTGACTTAACTACGCGCATAACAATAAAAATAATAAAATTTACCTTACAATACATGGCTATGAACTGCGCTGCACCAGCGATATACTACAACTGTTCTGTAGCAGCGAGCGACTGCAACAACTGCCGAGACTGCTCTGGCCTGCGACTCTATTGCAGCAAAGATATTTTCTGTCGCAGGCAGCGCGTGAGCAATACATCAAAATTACATTTACTCCAGCAGGGTGGTGAACCCCTTACAACTTTCCTGAATAACTCTTTGTGTACGCTCTGATTGTCCCTTGAATGCTCGACGGATTACTGCTCCCGAGATACTCAAAACTGCAGTCACGACTGAACCTCTTTCACTCTCTTTTCAACACTTTCTTCATTTTACGACTTTTCATTACACAGGGCCTATAGGTTTAAGAGACGACCATTTGTTGTTAAATTGATAGTCACTTTACAGACGCACAAGAAGTGCAAAAAAAAACTGCTTTCGTAGTTCTTAGAAATTAGAGGGGTTGAAATACCCAGATTTAAAATACAGTGGAAAATTTCCTGTGGTAAAACACTTCTATCGAAAGCCTGTGAAAGTACTGGGAAATTTTGTAGGTCGCATTTCAGTATCTCGAAATATTTTAATCTCATTTCAACAGATACGCGCCCTCTCTTAATGATGAGGGTGCAAATATTGTAAAAAGGGGTTAAAATACAAAAGGTGATGTTATGATTTACCTTTCTTCTGTGTTTTGACATTTACTTTTCCGTAGAGAAACAGACTATTTCCCATCGGCACTTTCATACGTAAAATAGTTTCACCCCTAAAACTTTTTTAACTCAGATTTTTTTCGCAGCTAGAAAAAATTTAGTTTTAAGAATTTGGTATAGTTCATACAATTGAGATTAGGAAGCCCGCTCGTCTTTATCACATGCTTATCTACCAAGTCTATCTGTCTGTGAATGACTACTAAACGTCTCCACACTACCATCTAAACGAACTTTGACAAACGACTGTGGCAAGCAGAGAAACTAGCAACATTACTTAAAACTTGTTCAAAAACCAAGTTTAAGTTTCAGATCGTGGTAATCCACATGTCCGAAAAAGAAAGGATTAACCAGAGAAATTTTTAAAGCACTTGTGACGTCTATTACACTGTTTGCTGGCGACTCATTCCTGTTATCCGGTATACGGCCAAGACAGAGATACAGAAAGGCGCCAGATAAGCGTAAAGTTGAAGCATTGCAATTCTTGCTTAATGACAAACTCCATATCAAACACAGGAGATTGTATATTATTGTTCCTGTGAGGGGAAAACTTTTAAGCTAATGCTCCAATACTCTTAACTTCAGCAGCATCCAAACCGCTCATTACGTGAAATAATTCGAGCAGCCCGACAAAACGAGAAACAAAGCCGAAAAAAACCATCTCATGTTGGCAAAAATGCAGAAATCCATACAGCACCGGTCATATCGATTCTTATTTGGTAGGCCCGTTGTTGGGAAAAATTGCTTCCAGAAAGGAGTGGCATATCGTTTTGTAGCTGGATCATCATTATCCTCTGGAAGTCAGTACCGGCAAACCGTAAACTCGTACCGAAACCGTTTGGCAGGCAGTACCTCAGAAACACGTACAAACCTCCCGGATTTGATACCTTGACAAAAATTTCGTTGTAGAGCAGGATATCGAAAATATTTGCTTTTCGATAACTTCTTTCTTACTTTGGTAGTAAACTTCGGTCGTTTGTTTCAAGGAAGAGTGTAACACAAATTTTAAGTATTTTAGGTTCTTTCTGTATGTCAGGGGCGTACAGACTCGCTAGTATTGCTGGCTCTGAATGTGACTGCGTAAGAACAGCAAATAGATAATACGTCATTTGTTTTACAAATATTCACTTCCTTTAACGAATATAATTACAGCAAGTATTTTATAGAAATATCATTTATACAATTTAATCTGAAACATGATATTCCACTGATTTCACAATTTCTTTATGCTTGGCTCAGTTTTTGTCATAAACAAGCTAAAATTTCATCAGGTTTCCTTCCAGCGACTGTTATACTGACTTGTAAATAATAGATTTCAGCTATCAGTCGTCCTTTTTAAATTTCATTGGCAGATCTAGGTTTCAGCTAGAACCTAGCCATCCTCAATGCACTATCGTTTTTGGTCAATGCATATAATGCCTGTTGGTCGGGCTTCATCCACAGTTCATTGAATTCACTATTATACACGGAGGACTCTGACAACTTCACGGCACCATGTGAGTGAACGTCTTAGAGGGAAGAATATATACGTGTTTTTGCGTAAGGTGAGTAAATATTAATACTCAAATATCGAAGCTCCTAGAGAACATACCTTTTAGAACTGAGAATAGATAAATGTCTGTTCATTTACGGGAGACTATTCTACTTGACAAAATACCTTTGTATAATTTGAAAGCTTGAAAGTTACTAACTACTGTACTTGTGACACGATGGACAGTGTTCATGTGTGAAACAGACGGTTTGGTTGCGAGCGGCGTTTGAATGGCGCATGCACCATGAGGCAGAGGCTGACTACGGTGAGGACTGAGCTTATGTGTGTGTTGCCCGCTGCTCTAGAGCTTCTTGTCCATGCACTACGGCCGGCCGGAGTTGCCGAGTGATTCTAAGCGCTACAGTCTGGAACCGCGCGACGGCTACGGTCGCAGGTTCGAATCCTGCCTCGGGCGTGGATGTGTGTGTTGTCCTAAGGTTAGTTAGGTTTAAGTAGTTATAAGTTCGAGGGGACTGATGACCTCAGCAGTTAAGTCCCATAGTGCTCAGAGCCATTTCAACCATTTGTAATAATTTCTTTGCTAATTAATGTACAATGGAGCGCGGACAATCAATTTGTAGCTCTCGACTAGTACAGTCACACGATTTATAGCATAATTAATTAAGCAGTGAGACATATTTTGATTAGACTTTAAATGAAAATTGATAAAAAATATGCCCCAAAATAAGTACATATACAGAAAGGCCGTCTGCATTGGCGGAGGTCTTAACACACAATTTACAATTATTAGTACTAAACATTTATAATTTTTATTGTATGTATCTTTTCTTTGTTCTATTAAAGATATGTAAGTTCTGAGTAGTGCAACGAAAAGAACAGTAAAAACCCGTTAAGGGAGTGGTGCCAAATTAATAATTGTAATAATATTTAATGATACAAAGAAAAAGCACTTTTTGAGCACTACAATGGACTTCCTCCCCATGAACCATGGACCTTGCCGTTGGTAGGGAGGCTTGCGTGCCTCAACGATACAGATAGCCGTACCGTAGGTGCAACCACAACGGAGGGGTATCTGTTGAGAGGTCAGACAAACGTGTGGTTCCTGAAGAGGGGCAGCAGCCTTTTCAGTAGTTTCAGGGGCAACAGTCTGGATGATTGACTGATCTGGCCTTGTAACACTAACCAAAATGGCCTTGCTATTCCGGTACTGCGAGCGGCTGAAAGCGAGGGGAAACTACAGCTGTAATTTTACCCGAGGGCATGCAGCTTTACTGTATGATTAAATGATGATGGCATCCTCTTGGGTAAAATATTCCGGAGGTAAAATAGTCCCCCATTCGGATCTCCGGGCGGGGACTACTCAAGAGAACGTTGTTATCAGGAGAAAGAAAACTGGCGTTCTACGGATCGGAGCGTGGAATGTCAGATCCCTTAATCGAGCAGGTAGGTTAGAAAATTTAAAAAGGGAAATGGATAAGTTAAAGTTAGATATAGTGGGAATTTGTGAAGTTCGGTGGCAGGAGAAACAAGACTTTGGTCAGGTGAATACAGGGTTATAAATACAAAATCAAATAGGGGTAACGCAGGATTAGGTTTAATAATGAATAAAAAAATAGGAATGCGGGTAAGCTACTACAAACAGCATAGTGAACGCATTATTGTGGCCAAGATAGACACGAAGCGCACACCTACTACAGTAGTACAAGTCTATATGCCAACTAGCTCTGCAGATGACGAAGAAATTAATGAAATGTATGATGAGATAAAAGAAATTATTCAGGTAGTGAAGGGAGACGAAAATTTAATAGTCATGGGTGACTGGAATTCGACAGTAGGAAAAGGGAGAGAAGGAAACATAGTAGGTGAACATGGATTGGGGCTAAGAAATGAAAGAGGAAGCCGCCTGGTAGAATTTTGCACAGAGCATAACTTAATCATAGCTAACACTTGGTTCAAGAATCATGAAAGAAGGATGTATACATGGAAGAACCCTGGAGATACTAAAAGGTATCAGATAGATTATATAATGGTAAGACAGAGATTTAGGAACCAGGTTTTAAATTGTAAGACATTTCCAGGGGCAGATGTGGACTCTGACCACAATCTATTGGGTATGAACTGTAAATTAAAACTGAAGAAACTGCAAAAAGGTGGGAATTTAAGGAGATGGGACCTGGATAAACTAACTAAACCAGAGGTTGTAGAGAGTTTCAGGGAGAGCATAAGGGAACAATTGACAGGAATGGGGGAAAGAAATACAGTAGAAGAAGAATGGGTAGCTTTGAGGGATGAAATAGTGAAGGCAGCAAAGGATCAAATAGGTAAAAAGACGAGGGCTAGTAGAAACCCTTGGGTAACAGAAGAAATATTGAATTTAATTGATGAAAGGAGAAAATATAAAAATGCAGTAAATGAAGCAGGCAAAAAGGAATACAAACGTCTCAAAAATGAGATCGACAGGAAGTGCAAAATGGCTAAGCAGGGATGGCTAGAGGACAAATGTAAGGATATAGAGGCTTATCTCACTAGGGGTAAGATAGGTACTGCCTACAGGATAATTAAAGAGACCTTTGGTGAAAGGAGAACCACTTCATGAATATCAAGAGCTCAGATGGAAACCCGGTTCTAAGCAAAGAAGGGAAAGCAGAAAGGTGGAAGGTGTATATAGAGGGTCTAAACAAGGGCGATGTACTTGAGGACAATATTATGGAAATGGAAGAGGATGTAGATGAAGATGAAATGGGAGATATGATACTGCGTGAAGAGTTTGACAGAGCACTGAAAGACCTGAGTCGAAACAAGGCCCCGGGAGTAGACAACATTCCATTAGAACTACTGACGGCCTTGGGAGAGCCAGTCCTGACAAAACTCTACCATCTGGTGAGCAAGATGTGTGAGACAGGTGAAATACCCTCAGACTTTAAGAAGAATATAATAATTCCAATCTCAAAGGAAGCAGGTGCTGACAGATGTGAAAATTACTGAACGATCACTTTAATAAGTCACGGATGCAAAATACTAACGCGAATTCTTTACAGACGAATGCAGAAACTGATAGAAGCCGACCTCGGGGAAGATCAGTTTGGATTCCGTAGAAATATTGGAACACGTGAGGCAATACTGACCCTACGACTTATCTTAGAAGCTAGATTAAGGAAAGGCAAGCCTACGTTTCTAGCATTTGTAGACTTAGAGAAAGCTTTTGACAATGTTGACTGGAATACTCTCTTTCAAATTCTGAAGGTGGCAGGGGTAAAATACAGGGAGCGAAAGGCTATTTACAATTTGTACAGAAGCCAGATGGCAGTTATAAGAGTCGAGGGACGTGGAAGGGAAGCAGTGGTTGGGAAGGGAGTGAGACAAGGTTGTAGCCTCTCCCCGATGTTATGCAATCTGTATATTGAGCAAGCAGTGAAGGAAACAAAAGAAAAATTCGGAGTAGGTATTAAAATCCATGGAGAAGAAATATAAACTTTGAGGTTCGCCGATGACATTGTAATTCTGTCAGAGACAGCAAAGGACTTGGAAGAGCAGTTGAACGGAATGGACAGTGTCTTGAAAGGAAGATATAAGATGAACATCAACAAAAGCAAAACTAGGATAATGGAATGTAGTCGAATTAAGTCGGGTGATGCTGAGGGAATTAGATTAGGAAATGAGACACTTAAAGTAATAAAGGAGTTTTGCTATTTGGGGAGCAAAATAACTGATGATGTTCGAAGTAGAGAGGATATAAAATGTAGACTGGCAATGGCAAGGAAATCGTTTCTGAAGAAGAAAAATTTGTTAACATCAAGTATAGATTTAAATGTCAGGAAGTCGTTTCTGAAAGTATTTGTATGGAGTGTAGCCATGTATGGAAGTGAAACGTGGACGATAAATAGTTTAGACAAGAAGAGAATAGAAGCTTTCGAAATGTGGTGCTACAGAAGAATGCTGAAGATTAGATGGGTAGATCACATAACTAATGAGGAGGTATTGAATAGAATTGGGGAGAAGAGGAGCTTGTGGTACAACTTGACTAGAAGAAGGGGTGGGTTGGTAGGACATGTTCTGAGACATGGAGGGGTCACCAATTTAGTATTGGAGGGCAGCGTGGAGGGTAAAAATCGTAGAGGGAGACCAAGAGATGAATACACTAAGCAGATTCAGAAGGATGTAGGCTGCAGTAGGTACTGGGAGATGAAGAAGCTTGCACAGGGTAGAGTAGCATGGAGTGCTGCATCAAACCAGTCTCAGGACTGAAGACCACAACAACAACAACACAATGGACTTTCCAATTATTCAACTTTAATTATTGGGCGAACTATTACGCGAAGAACTTAATATGAAATATCATTTTAGACTATAATTTCAGCGCGCAGCTAATGCCACAGTCAAATTATTCATAAGTTGGTTGGGTGTTTTGGGGAAGGAGACCAGACAGCGTGGTCATCGGTCTCATCGGATTAGGGAAGGATGGGGAAGGAAGTCGGCCGTGCCCTTTCAGAGGAACCATCCCGGCATTTGCCTGGAGTGATTTAGGGAAATCACGGAAAACCTAAATCAGGATGGCCGGACGCGGGATTGAACCGTCGTCCTCCCGAATGCGGGTCCAGTGTCTAACCGCTGCGCCACCTCGCTCGGTAATTATTCATAAGTAGTCTGTATCTAAAGACGTAAGTGAGGCTGATGAAACTGCGAAGCACATTAAGTGACGCGTACTGGAATTTCGCTGAGGGAGTGCACCGAGGCGATATTAAGGGCGACGGCCATCACAATTTGAACAGAGCTCGCTACGACCTGTTTGGGCAGGACCTGTGCTGTTCGGAGAGTGCTCTGCGCGAGCTAGTTGAAACAACATTTAGATCAGGCTGAGTGGTGATTCCAGCTGTTCAACCTTAGGAAGATAAAAGTTTTATGGGTAGCCCAGTAGCTGGACTTAAAAAACTCAGGGCCTAGTCAGATGCCTGATTATTTTCTGCCAGGAGACCTTCTGGGCTTGTGAATCTCGTGTGATGTTGGTTTCGGACTCTGTTTCTGACCAGTAAAGTTGGACTTCGTCTCAGTTTTACCTGAGAGGGACCCTGATGAATTTTACCATTAAGCGGTATTTAGAATTTAGCATCATGTGTCGGTCTCACTCTGATTAGGTGCGAATTAGTCTGCCTTTCATTCTTCTTTAATGGTTGGCAGTGAACATAGCTAACGTTTTCCGGAAGTTTTTCAATTTGTTAAATTTTATGTAGCGAGTGTATCTGCCCCTATATTGGGAACTCGAGGCGCTTTTAACCACTTACTGAAATACTGTAGTTGTTTTCACCAGTCTTTGAGTTTACGTGAACATTTTCAAGACAGTAAACTTTTATTAGTGAAAACTGAAACATTGTAGTTGCGGGTCGTCATTTCACGTAATTTGTACCTGGATAATGTCTAGTGATTAGTCTTACTGGTTAATAGCATTAGGATCAATTTTACTTCATTATTTCAATTAGTAATAGGCGCGACAGGGGGAAGCTGAATTTCTCGTCGCCAGATATCAATTCCGATGAGAACTACGCGCAGCCCTAGAGGCAAGTAGGACCCTCTCTGACGCAGAGAAAACTAGAGCAACACCCGCTAGAGGTAGCTGCAGCGGGAGAAACAGGAAGACTGCAAGTGTCCGTAGAGGAGAAAGGAAGCAGTAGCCAAAGTAAGTAAGCACCACGGTACAGCGTGGAACCAAATTAGCAGCGAGTGTGCCTGGCGTGCGGCAAGCTGTCCAAGTTTCTCTCGCTGATGAACCGAGGAGGGCACAAGGCTGTGGTTTCGACGTGCTGTCTTCCGTTGTATCCGTTACCGAGTGTGGACAGAACCGAGCGGTGAAGTTAACGCACACATCGATGGGATAGCTAGTGGACAGTGATGAACTTCACTAGCGAGATTCTGTTGTCCGACGAAACAGAGACTATCTGGAATGTCAAATTGGTAAGGGTGTTTTGTTGGAGCAATGCACTGAACAACGATGGGACATATCAGGCAGCGCTATAGAACGTATTGAATCTGTCTAAAGCGCTGACTGTCAAACGTTTTTTGCTCAGGAGCCAATACCGACACCTATGTGCATATGTACTGCTCTTGCTATTAATTAGTAACCTACGTAAATTAGTATCTTATATGACCCCAATAGATAAGCTACAGCAATGGCGCGATAGATCGGCCACCAGCCCCTTTTTAATTGTCGTCAGAAGTCGACACCATTCGGAACACTTCGCGTCGACTGTTCTCTGTTTCGTATTGATGCCACCCTCAGCTATGCCAAAGTTGACACACTGACGAAAAGTTGTACTGTTTATGTGACTAACGATTAATTGTTTAATAACAGCCGACCGGAGTGGCCGAGCGGTTCTAGGTGCTACAGTCTGGAACTGCGCGACCGCTACGGTCGCAGGTTCGAATCCTGCCTCGGGCATGGATGTGTGTGATGTCCTTAGATTAGTCAGTAGTTCTAAGTTCTAGGGGACTGATGACCTCAGAATTTGAGTCCCGTAGTGCTCAGAGCAATAACAGTAGCTGTACTGCAGGGTGGTGCAAATGGAGAACAGAGTTCCAGGACACAAAGAAACGCAACAGAAGAAAGGAAATACAGCACTAACCTGACTGTAGCAGATGCTGAAAGTGACCACCATTCATCTCTTGGCACTTTTGGGCCCTGGTCAGCAAGATGCGTTGAAGCTGGGCTGCTGGAGTTGCTGCAGTCTTTTCCGAAACGTTCTACTGCAGTTCTTGAAGACGATGAGGGCTTTTGCTATACACCGTAGACTTGAGGGCTCCCCACACAAAGTATTCGCACACTGACATATCAGGCGTCCTGGGTGGCCAGCTATGACCGTAACCAGGCTGATCTCTGCTAACAATTCTGTCAACCGTGAAGATTGTGTAAATTTGCTCCAAGGTTAGGCTGGCTGAATGGGCAGTGCCTCCATGCTGTTGGAAGTAGCTATAGGTATTTTCCTCCTGCCTTGATTATAAACTACATTCAGGTATCTTAAATTCTCGTCTGGGCCACTTTCATTTTCCCCGCCTTGCTAAAAATATGAACCACATTTGAAGATGATCGTTTCTATAATGTACATTCACGAATCCATTTTGTATCATAGCGGTTGCTTGGTAAGTTCGCACACGCCCTTCAGTTGTCAGTACTGGAAGAGAAACAACAAAACATCCCCTCTCTTACAACCTCTAACGCCGCAGGAATTGTGCTGCCCTGAGGTAAGCGGCCAACTTTGTATGCTAATGACCGAAAGAGTCAACATCAATTAAAATTAAGTACATCATGAAATACTACTGGCACATAAGCTATTTTTTTTCTGAGTATGAAAGCTACACTCTTAAGAAGATCCTAGCGTAGTGAGGCGCCAGGGTGAAGAAGAGTTTGTACCTCTTTAATTCAGACTAATTTTGCATGAGAACTGGACATACACTCGACCCTCTCCTTACCTACCACCTAATTAAATACGCGCACAACGGTAACGAAAGGAATTAATGGTGGACCAGGCTAGTTGGTGAAATAAGGATTGTACACTCACAATACTTTAATAAAAAAGGTAATCGCCTCTGTAAAAAAAAAAGAAATCATAATAAACGACAGGAAATGGGATTCTGCATCTATCTACGAAATGATATGTGGATTAAATATCACAATGAGATTTATGCACGAGGATGTATCTCCAGGAAGAGACACAGCAAAACCGCCTAAACTCGCCATTTCGGTGCAGGTGCAAAAACGCAGAGTAAGAATATGGGTCTTTAATCGCAGAATGAAACTGGAGTATGACCGAAGTTATGCTCCACAACGATTCCAAAAAAGTGCAACTAAGTTACCAGACCATCAGTTTCCGACAAAGATCAGATCCTGAATGCCATGCCTCGCGCAACGCAAGAGCGAAGCCAACGTTATTCTACTCCCCACTACCCTAGAAAAGCCGCGAATCAGCATTCAGTGCTGATTCCAAATTTCCCCCACACTATCTCAGAACATCATTCGTGCCAATAGCGACAGTTCCCTCCAATTTCGTGCAGGGTTTTATAACGTCAACTGGCCTCAGTTTAAGTTGAACAATGTCTCTGCTACTTAGGCTCTGAGCACTATGGGACTTAACATCTATGGTCATCAGTCCCCTAGAACGTAGAACTACTTAAACCTAACTAACCTAAGGACAGCACACAACACCCAGCCATCACGAGGCAGAGAAAATCCCTGACCCCGCCGGGAATCGAACCCGGGAACCCGGGCGTGGGAAGCGAGAACGCTACCGCACGACCACGAGATGCGGGCTCTCTGCTACTTAGCTGGGGGCACTGAACTTGCCGTTTAACTGGCTACGAAAACAGCATGACGAAACCACCGGCTATCAGGCACCAGACAGTTGCACCCAGTAGTGCACTGTCCTCAAGAATTCTCAGAATCATGAAGACAATACAGTCAGTCGGTGCCAGCAGTCTTCGTTCCAGATGCACCGGAACGGTAAACACATAAACTGTGGCGACACTCAGATGGCTCGCAGGTCGTTCCGCCCTCAATACAATAGGCGAAACTAAATGATTCAAATGGCTCTGAGCACTATGGGACTTAACATCTGAGGTCATGAGTCCCCTAGAACTTAGATCTATTTAAAGCTAACTAACCTAAGGACATCACACACATCCATGCCCGAGGCAGGATTCGAACCTGCTACCGTAGCGGTCGCGCGGTTCCAGACTGAAGCGCCTAGAACCGCTCGGCCACAGCGGCCGGCAATAGGCGAAACTCGACCGAGGTCAGTCGTCCCGCCAGGCGTTCAAGCCCATAGTGTATTACCCTCTACGTGTTTGCGGAAGTGCAGACCTCCTACGAAAACGCAGTGTGTCACGTCCTCCGGTGCTCGCCGCGCAAGAAGCCACACAGGGAAGTAACAGACAAAACTACAAGCAAGACCACATACAGTTCCCAACATGGATAGCAATCGCGTGAAAAGTAATTTGAGCTCTCAGTACAAACACTCTCATCAGAATAATCAATCTTATTCGGCTCGTTGCCACTGTGAAATGATATAAAACGTTAATAAAATGGATGAAAATGAGAGGCGACAGGCAAAAAAAAAAAAAAAAAAAAAAAAAAAAAAAAAAAAAAAGGCGTGGAACCTCTCAGCTTTAGCTCAAATGTTCAAATGTGTGTGAAGTGTGAAATCTTATGGGACTTAACTGCTAAGGTCATCAGTCCCTAAGCTTACACACTACTTAACCTAAATTATCCTAAGAACAAACACACACACCCATGCCCGAGGGAGGACTCGAACCTCCGCCGGGACCAGCCGTACAGTCCATGATTGCAGCAATAAATGATGACTAACTGACAACCTCAGCTGCCGACAGGTGTTGTTGATATACCTCGATGTGGACAGCTGAAAATGTGTGCCCCGACCGGGACTCGAACCCAGGATCTCCTGCTTACATGGCAGACGCTGTATCCATCTGAGCCACCGAGGACACAGATGAATAGCGCGGCTGCAGGGACTTATCCCTTGCACGCTTACCGTGAGACTCACATTCCCAACTGTCCACAGTTCTATATATGTATTGTACCTTATACACTCACGGGAAGCGTGCAAGGGATAAGTCCCTGCAGCCGCGCTATTCATCTGTGTCCTCGGTGGCTCAGATGGATAGAGCGTCTGTAATGTAAGCAGGAGATCCCGGGTTCGAGTCTCCGTCGGGGCACACATTTTCAGCTGTCCACATCGGGGTATATCAACAACGCCTGTCGGCAGCTGAGGTTGTCAGTTGGTCATCATTTATTCCACGGAAAAGCTGCACGGTCATCAACAGTAACTGTTCTTTCGAGAACAAGTTACTGTCTTCGTATACATGATTGCAGCGTCTGAGACCGTTCGGCTAATCCCGCGCGGCGCTGCTTTAGCTGACATTTTTGAATTGGACTGTTAGTTGGTAGACGCATGTTATTATAAAATGAGGCTAAGAACCGCGAGCTGCAGGAATAGCTGACTCGATCCGCATGCGGCCCGCTGGCCCCAGTTTACGACCACAGGTCTAAAGCGTTGTGTTTAAAGACGTTCGTTGGAGCAAGGCACCGAACGATGATGAGAAATATTAGACGGCGTTGCGCTGAAATATTCAGTCTGGGTAGACAATCGTATCTGATGTTGATGTGAGTCCGAACTGCTTTCTAATAGATGCTTTTGCAGATAGTTTGTTTCTTGGAAGTCATCGTGTCAAACTGCTTCTCTCTAGCGATTTCAGTTGAGCTTAATTTGATCCCGTTTGGCTGTCATGCATAACAGGTTCTGTCCTGTTGGGTATAGTACACTACTTCGAATTTACCCTGTGGCACATTAGAATTAAAGGAATTTTACGTATTTGTGGCTGTCACGTGTAACAGGTTCTACCCTGCCGGACAAAGTAAATTATTGTTAAGCTGTTCTATGGCACATTAACATTAAGAGATTTTTATGTGTTTGTTGTTCTGTCCTGTTGGAAGTAGTAATCTGATCTGAGGCTGGTGAGTTGTACATTTAGGGCTAAGCGTTACAGTAAGAGTTTTTAGTTATTTCTGGCGTTTCTGTGTACAGAACTCGCCGCATATAGTAGCTGTATGAATGCTGTTATTATTCTATGATAATATTACCTCACATGACTGTTGGGTTGGGTTTAAATTTATTTATTTATTTATTTATTTATATTCATTTATTTATTTTTTGTCAGAACAAACCGCAACTGTGACTTACGTCACAAAGGAAAACATTTTGCTCTTGTTGATTCATGTTAATGATGTACTTGTGAAATGATTTCTCTTACGTACTCTGAAGGGAAACTAAGAGATTCAGATTTGATTAACTGAACTCAAATTCTGTTATGGGCTAGGTTAACTGTATGCCCGCCGTGAGGTATGACAAAAGCTCCCTGGGGAGCGAAACACAATTCACTACTATTTGGTACAGTTACTTGTTAACTTAACTGATTAAGACTCAGTTGAGAAATATAAATTGATTGTTGTGCTACCTAATCTACCAGGTGATCAAAAAGTCAGTATAAATTTGAAAACTGAATAAATCACGGAATAATGTAGATAGCGAGGTACAAATTGACACACATGCTTGGAATGACATGGGGTTTTATTAGAACCAAAAAAATATAAACGTTCAAAAAATGTCCTACAGATGGAGCTTCATCTGATCAGAATAGCAATAATTAGCATAAAAAAGTAAGACAAAACAAAGATGATGTTCTTTACAGGAATTGTTCAATATGTCCACCATCATTCCTCAGCAATAGCTGTAGTCGAGGAATAATGTTGTGAACAGCACTGTAAAGCATGTCCGGAGTTATGGTGAGGCATTGGCGTCGGATGTTGTCTTTCAGCATCCCTAGAGATGTCGGTCGATCACGATACACTTGCGACTTCTGGTAACCCCAAAGCCAATAATCGCACGTACTGAGGTCTGGGGACCTGGGAGGCCTAGCATGACGAAAGTGGCGACTGAGCACACGATCATCAACGAACGACGCGCGCAAGAGATCTTTCACGCGTCTAGCAATATTGGTTGGTTCTAATAAAACCCCATGTCATTCCAAGCATGTGTGTCAATTTTTACCTCTCTATCTACATTATTCCGTGGTTTATTAAGTTTTCAAATTTACACTGACTTTTTGATCACCCGGTACATTGGACTATCTACACAGTTATTTAATGTGTTGAGGTTGTTTTAGCGTTATCTTTTAAATATTTTCAAATGCTCAGTAGAGCGAAGTGTAAATTTTAATTTATCTGTTGGGAATAAATTTTCTCATCTGCATTTATTGTACATGTCGAAACACCCAGCAGGCGTTGCACCGTCGCTTTGTGATTCGCCGTCCCAATAGTTTCGAAACCAATTCAAACGTGGCGGTGGAGCACGTTTACGCAGTTCTGTTGGGACACTTTTATGTACTTTTTGCACTGGCATCCTAACCGATATCCCAGTCAAGGAACCTTTAAGACAACAGCAGTTGGAAAAGCAATCTAAAGAAGGGGAGATATTAAGGAATAGAAGGAAGGTGGTTCTAATGGCTCTGAGCACAATGGGACTTAACTTCGGAGGTCATCAGTCCCCTAGAACTTAGAACTACTTAAACCTAACTAACCTAAGGACATCCCACACATCCATGCCCGAGGCAGGATTCGAACCTACGACCGTAGCGGTCGCGCGGTTCCAGACTGTAGCGCCTAGAACCGCTCGGCCACCTCGGCCGGCATTAGAAGGAAGAAATTGATAAATAACTATTTTTATCTAATGAATCTCAGACAGAAAAAATTAATTCTAAAGGAGCAACGACTGATAAGGGTAGGAAATTTCTAAAAGCGCAAATAGGGAAAATGTGGATAGCCCCACTTTTGATGTCATCATTAGCGCTCTCCCCAAAGCCAAATTTTCACATGGTAGCTCTTTTTGCTATCCTGTCTTCCGTCATCCTCTTCAGGTCCGGGTAATTTACACTTCCCTTTATGTCGTCTATCACCTTGTATGCATTCCTTCCTCTCAATCGCCTCTCGAAAACTAGCCTTTCCAAAGCGTCTGTTAGGAAACACTCCCGTCTCAACGAATGTCCCAACCAGTTCTTCTTCCTTTCTCTTATAACTTGCAGTAGTCTGATGAAGAGGGAGAATTTTTATTTACTTCTTGAAACCATACAAGCAATCAGAAAGGAAAGAAGAATTGATCTAGTGTCTCCTAGGTGTAAAAGGAGGTCTCACCACGATCGTGACACAGAAACACATTCTTTGTGTGCATAAATTGCAATTCGCACAATCACAATGTGGATGAATACACCCTAATTTAACATTCAAACTTCTATGTAAGCCATATTATGTTAAGTTCAAGAAAAATTTGTTTACTGCCAGCGACATTTTTGTATTTTATCATGTTAATTCGTGTAAGCAAGCCTGTAATTTTGCTTACTGCCTATAAAACACATTCTGAAAATTTTAGCAGTGTTTCTTTTTACTCATTATTGTGTTCTGTTATATGCATAAACGTGCCATCATAGGTGCGTAAGCTGTCGCCACGCCTGGGGCACTTTTACGCACTCGGCTTGAGTCTGTATAAAATTATTTTTGACTCATAAATGTAATGCTGAGTTAGAAGTATACATACCAAGTTATACTTTAATAACCATCTTGTAATCTTTCTATAATATATTGTCTGTCTAAGAGAGAACTGGATATATTGATTTTCACAAGTTTTTCCCTCATGTAATGTTTACTTTAGGTACCGTATTCTACTGCAGTGAACAATGTCGAGAAAGAAAACTTTAAATTTCATGAAATGCAAAATTTGAAATAACGAAAAGTGAGTCTAATTGACTGCTAAAGCAAACTAATTGTGTCCGCGGTGAAGACTGTATAACTGAAACTCAGTACCGAAGCACATTATGAACGTTACGTGATATGAAGCGCAAAGTTAGACTTGGAATATCCACAAAAATGAATTACTGTTCTATTCGGAAGAAAATAACTGTTTGAAATTACTAATTCTGTTCACCGAGGATTAATTTACCAGCTAGCACGACACCTGACAACCCTGACTACATTTTACTCCAAATCTGGTTTCCGGACATTTCGGGTACATCTTTCATGATTTCCTGCTTCCTGAAACGACCCTGTCTCAGACAAACGGCGAAACACTGTTGCAAACATTGAATTCTAAAAAAAAAAAAAAAAAAAAAAAATGGCTCTGAGCACTATGGGACTTAACTTCTTAGGTCATCAGTCCCCTAGAACTTAGAACTACTTAAACCTAACTAACCTAAGGACATCACAAACATCCATGCCCTAGGCAGGATTCGAGCCTGCGACCGTAGCGGTCGCGCGATTCCAGACTGTAGCGCCTAGAACCCCGGCCGGCCATTGAGTTCTGTAGTTGTTGTCGGCGGGGATGGGTCTCGTGATACAACCTTGCTGCCCACCGCCCGTTGCTATTTGCCTTTCCGTAAGTAAACATCATGTCGGCAAGCCCTAGATTCGAACACGGAACGATTGTGTACAACGCTGTATCACATCCACTACAAAGTAAGTCAGCAAGAGAAGTGAATCGGACACAACATTGCAATTATTATGGCAGGAGAGGGCATTGGGGCATGACTTATGGGGATTGGAACCGCCCTCTAGGGGGAAACCGTGCATACTGTAACTGTGGCTGCATGGTACAGCACGTATTAGACCACAGTCTCTGTAGCAAAGTATGATTGAATAAATAGTCTCTTGCATGTAAAACATGCGTTTTCGGACATGAGTTCATTATACCTTTTTGTTCCGTATTCTCTCATCGATCAATCCCTAGAGTTTGTACACGGTGGAACATAATAGTAGCGTGTTTTTTTATGGCTCACAATAAAGACACGATTATTTAGATACCAATCGATATACAATTCCAAGGTGATTATTGAAAGAAAGATGAGTTTGCACATTTAGTATCACCATTAACTAGAACAATCATTCTTTGAGATCTCGAAATACATCTTTCATAACAAAAAAAAGAATGAATGTTTTGAATCGAGTGAAACAGACTAAATATTGTTTTGCACAAAAAAAGTTGTGGCGCAATCTGGTCTTGGCTATGGTGTAGAGATCAACAAAGACGACGCTCAAATTTCAAGAGCTCATTCTTATGGGTCGTAGCCTTCGCTTTCATCGAAAGGTATAGACCGTTACTCGTTGTCAACGTGCAAACGTTTGCAAAAGCTGTAACTGTCAGAAAAGAAATTTCATGTAACATCTTCCCTTCGTCATTTGCTTTAGATTTTATGTTATTAGTTACACATTGTAATAATAATTTCTTATGATCTGTAACTGTCATTATATTCAAATGGTTCAAATGGCTCTGAGCACTATGGGACTTAACATCTGAGGTCATCAGTCCCCTAGAACTTAGAACTACTTAAACCTAACTAACCTAAGGACATCACACACATCCATGCCCGAGGCAGGATTCGAACCTGCGACCGTAGCAGTCGCGCGGTTCAGGACTGAAGCGCCTAGAACCGCTCGGCTACACCAGCCGGCTGTCATCATATTACAACGGCATCTGTGCATCTTTCAAGATTTTCTGTGGCTACATGCCTCCAATTTACATTGTTGCCATACACACAAACAGGCACACGCACGCACAGAATGACCTGTTTATAATTCAAGTACGTCGCACCATATTTAATAATTATCATAACAGTACCTCTACTGCAGAGTTACTACTAAAAATGAAACCAGAAGTACTTGGTACCATTAGAGTGAATAGAAGTTTACCGCAAATTTGCTGACTCGCCTTGTAGTGGATGTGATACAGCGTTGTACACAGTGGTTCCGTGTTCGAATCGAGATCATGCCAACATCGTGTTTTCTGCGGAAAAGGTGACATTCTTCTCTTGGTATGGAAAGACAATCGGGATGTCAGAATATCAATAATTCATGAAGCTTCTGTCTCAAATACAGGAAAGAAACAGAGAAAAACCGGAGGGGATATAGTGAAGCTTGTGTGCGTAAATCATAGAAGTGCCCATACGAAAGGATAGTGCCGATCAGTAACTTGCGTACTGTCATATTCTATGGAAATCTGTGGAATGGAAGAAAACAGTAGCACACAGTGGCAATTTTCTGCATGAATTAAAAATTGTTCTTTCTCAATGTGGAGAAACATTTTATGTCCAGACACCGAGTGTTTAAAATAAAAATGCTGCAAAGTCGAAGAAAGGAAAATTTGTTATGGTTATATGCACAAAAAGACAGCTAGTCGAAAAAACACACTTTCCTGTAGTGAAACGATTGCACCGAAATAGATTAGAGGACCTGCAAGACTGTAACGTTGTGCAGGCTGCATGAAAATCAGGCAGAACGCAATACCCTACCACTGTGGCAAGTTTGAACAAATATATCGGGTCGTTAATGCATTAAGACGATGAAAGGATAAAAATAAGCGCAGTGACTCACGCAGAGATGTGAACTAGGACAGGGAGAAAATGCGATGATGAGGCAATGGCGTGCACAGAGATAATCTGTCAGCGGACAGCGAAGCACATTTGGTGTTACACTGAGGCGAACTTAAACGTCGAATGATAACTGGCATGGCTCTGTTGACGAGTGAGTGAGTTCTCTAGTGATGAAGTGTACATATTGACTTTAAATTAATAACGGCTTTGTGATAAAAAAAAACCACAGCATCAGGAAAACTTCGTGTCTTATCGTGTGATCCCACGCAACGAAAATGCCTGCAGATACAAACTAAACTGCCATGCATACCTTTTCACTGAGTTAACAACTAACCGCATGAATTGTTTCTTTTAAAAATATGGATATGATTCTTATATTTAATATGTTCTGTTAATTTGCTTAAGGCAAAGGCAGAACTATGATTCGCTCCATGTTCGGGACAGCTACATTTCGCAGTAATATAATCAAAAAGTTTAATGATAAATATTTTATGTTCTGAAGAGAACATATGTTAAATTGAAGCGGAATTACAAGTTCTCACTACGAACACTGGCTTTCGTTTCACAGCTGTTTCTATATATACGTGACTTAGTACTTGTTAAATATGTATGTCATGTGTGAGAGGCAAAAAGATTAGCGTTTAACGTCCCTTCAACTACGAGGTGATCACCTTTTTGTCCTTGTTAAGACAGTGAGTTAGTAGACCTCTCTCAGGAGACTATTGGAATAATTACGATGCACACGTGTTTTTGTCCACTTCGGCATGGCTCCCGCTGCGTTCCAAGACGTTACAGGCAGCATCATGCAGTACTTCTCTTTTCTTCCTTTAATCTGTTCTTGAATTTTATATCTGTGACCCGTGCTTCACTTACGTCGGTACCTGAAATTGTAACTTGGAGACACTTAGTGCAATGTAACTGTATAATAATATTATATCGGACAGAAGTTATTGTAAATGAAACTGACACACCTTCAGCCAATATAAAATATTAGAAAACTTTAATAAAACCAGTAGAATAATGCACACGTATTTCCAACATGAGGTCATGGTAGGACCAACAACTTGAATAACGAAGTCTTTATTGATTTCCTTCGCAGTTGCGTTTTGTTAAGCTGGCTACTAGTTTCGAACTACCATCTTCATTTTAAAGCCAGGACTATTAAAGCCGAAATACAAAACGTACATAATAACACAAAAAATAAAATCTGGAAAACAAAATACTGTTCTTAAGATTTCAGTAGCTGTTCACTAAACTGTAATATACCTGCACTAATATTACTTGGTTAGAAGACGATCAGTTCTCATAGGCAATACACACATGACACGTAGCCCCATGGAATGTCAGACTAACTACGCAGTGTAGAAGTATTCATGAAGTGCAGTTGAACTAGACTAAGAACAAGCGCTGGAGACAGTTCCACAGGCAAACAGCTGACGTCGCTACAGCCGCGTTTGGTGTCAGTGCGCGCGTACAGCAAATGGCGCGTCGCATCTCCAATACGTATCCACTTGTGGCCATATGTCGGCAGATTGGGGTAATGTGAGTACAACTTGAATGTATTTTATTACTCTGATGACGTAGCTCATCCTTACAATCAAAGCCTGTACACAACCCAGCACCTGTTATGTCTTACTTATCTACGCAAGAGATTAATTGAACGCTTAAGAACTTGGACATATTTCGCCTTATGAATAGAATGCTGCGACTTGTTAGGCAGCCGGCGTTAATAAACAGAAGAGAATTATTGCGTCAGACGGCTGCTACTTTTCATGAGTGACACGCATGTCAAACTTGTTTTATTTACATTATTCCGATGAAAGTATGTAAACATCGAAGTCCATGTATTCTGTAAAGATTCATCACTTATAACGAATTAGCTGCTAGTTATAAGTAAATGTCTATGTAAACTATGTAACTGCAATTGAGTTAATGTAGATTGATTAATACAAATGTTGCATAGTTGTATGTATATGAGCTTAGCGAGTATCGGACCCGATGTTTGGATTCCGGACTCCCAACTGAATGAAATCGACAGGTGTACCTAAGGAGGTGGCGCGATGGTTAGCACACTGGACTCACATTCGGGAGGACGAGGTTCAAACCCGCGTCCGGCCATCCAGATGCCGGGATGGTTTCTTTGAAAGAAAACGACCGATTTCTTCCTCCTTCTTGACACAATCCGAGCTTGACCTCGATGTCCATGGAACGTTAAACACAGTCTTCATTCCCTCCTTCCTTCGACAGATTTAGAGGAAATTTCTAGAGTACCCCAAGTGAGTGTTAACGTGCCATCGCTGTTTTCAATACATACGAATGATGTAGTCTATAACATCGAAATCTTTATGAGGTTTTTTTGCAGACGACACTGTTGTCTACAGGAAGACTGCAACGCCAGAAGACTAGTTAAGTACGGAACGACCTTAAGAAGACGAATGATTGGTGTAGGGACTGGCAGGTGTCGCTGAACAAAACTAAATGTAAAATAGTGCACGTAAAGTAGTCGACAGCTTAATAAAACGCAACTGTGGTGGAATTACAATAACAGTATATATGTCACTGCTGATATTTGTGGTTTTCTACTTACGTTTTTACAGATGTTTGTGTTTTTATAAACGTATTATAAATAAAACAAAAACTTGTTAATGCTATCTTTTCAAAAATTGATTGTAAACATCATGTTTGTATAGAAAAACAGGCAATTTATTGCTGGAATTAAGACTTTTTAATTTAAGTAGCAGCCACAAATATTCATTCTTGTTTAAAAAGCATTACATGATGTCATATTTAGTTATTCGGCATGTAGAGCATTTCAATATCTTTTCTTCATGTAGGGCAACATCAGTATTCAATCCTTTGACTACAGTCGCACAAATCTACCAATAATATAATGTAGTAGAAAGAATATAAAAAGGTTCTGCTATTTGATAATGAAATTGAATCTTCGAAACGTTATACCAATGTTTTTTTCCTAAATGAAAGGACTATTCGAACAACAGATTCATTGCCCATATAGGTCGCAATTTTACATTCGAGTATGAACACGTGTCTTCCGATCTACATTTTATTAGTACGCACACTGAAGAGTGGAAACATTATGACCACTATCCATCTCGAGACTGAATGTCCCCTTGGTTACGGTCGAAATAGGGGCCAGCATTTAACGACAAGTATCTGTAGATTTTTGCTTGATACACCGACCACTTCAAACATGAAACTGTATCAAGCAGAAATATATAGACACTTGTCTTTAAATGCTGGCTTCTATTTCGACCGTAACCAAGGTTGGAATCTTCCCACACATCTGTCAGGGAACTTGAAGATGGCATAATAAATCGTCGAAACTGGTAGCCGAATAAAGTAACATTTTGGAAATTAGACGGCTGAAAGGTGTTTGATTTGACATTCGGTACTGAACAGCCGAGTCCGGCAATCATCTCTGAAAAGATGGGCACACAGAGGCGGTACTAGGCAGGCATAATGTTTTAGTGAGTGCCTTGTACATTTCCTGTCTGTGTTTCCTTATCATGGAAAATAACTGCAGTACAGTTTGAGTTTTGGGAAATTATCTTCCTCCGCATACATTATGTAAATAATTAAATAATTGTGCATGTTTCCTTTGTGCGACTTTTCTCCAAATTCGATCATTTGTATCGAAACATGATAATCTCCAGGCACTTTTCTTAGCTTCATTCCTCGAACTGCTTTATGCTCTTCTTCTGACATTAATTAGGGCATATCATTACTTTCGTAGTAAACAAACTTCGTTTCCGATTTATAAGTATGAGAATATATTTACATAATTCTACACTGTTACCGACAATTAACTGAGCACCTCTAGTAGGTCCAGGAAGCCATCGTAAACAAACTCCTTTCAGGCAAGAATTGCCACAGTAAACTAATGGTGGACATACACAAAAACTGAGAGAGAAAGGATAGAGATCTAAGTACAAGTAGCCTTGGTTATTGCTTAGTTGCATACAAGTGTTCCTAGGACTATTTAATACGCCATTAACATTTAATTTTTAGAGGAATGTGTACAATAAAAAACGTGATGTCGTCATACTACACTAAAGGGCGCTGTTGAACAAGCGAACAAAAGAGTAGATAACGGCGCTACTAAACATGAGGTTATCTTTGCACGTGCAGATGTCGCAGCTAAGTAACCTTGAAGTATGAGGCCCATGATCTCAGACAAAGGTAAGGCACTGGTGCGAGATTAGTAAAGTGCAATGACTTTGTGGCGTGAGAGAGTGGGGAGGCTACTGAACTGAAGAACTGTATCGCTTTCCACTTTGTACTACTTCTGCAGCAAAATTGTCAGAATAGTGTACGGATAACTCGCCGATTTACCTCTGAAGGTATTTCCCGCATATGAGAACGTAACCCCAGTGGAAAGTTTTATATATCGACCGCGGTTTGTCAGCCTGGAAGATTTAACTAAAGTAAACACCGGCCGTAAAAACCCTATGTTGTACCAAGTTGACGTCAGTCTGTTGCGGAATTAGGGAACACGTTCTGCACTCGCTCGATGTGATGTTGCTAGAGAATGAAAAATCTCCTCTATAAAAACCACTTTGATTTCCATAAACAGAGATCTTGGGAAACACAGTCCGTTCTGTTCATCCATGAAATACCGAGCGCCGTATACGAAGAAGCCCAGCTTGAACCCCTGTCCCTTGACTTCGGGGAGGCTTTCAACACTATTCCGTGCTCACGTTTAGTGAACAAAATACGAGCTTATCGAGTATCGGATCAGATTTGTGACTGCGTTCAGGACTTACCAAGAGACAGAACTCAATACGTTACTTTTAACTGGATGAAATCGACAGATGTAGAGGAAATTTCTAGTGTACGACAAATGCGTGTTTAGGACCATTGCTGTTTTCAATATACATAAATCAAGTAGTCGATAACGTTGCAATCTCTATAAAGTTCTTTGCCGACGATGCTGTTGTCTACAAAAAGGCTGCAACGCCAGAAGACTGCAGTGAAACGCAGAACGACCTCCAGAAGGTCGATGATAAGTGCAGGGACTGGTAGTTGACGCTGACGGAAAATAAATGTAACGTACTGAGCGTAAGTAGACAAAGAGATTACGTTATGGATGAAAAATCACTGGAAACATTAACAACCGTAAAATACCCAGGGGTAAGTTTTCGGAGCGACCTAATGTGTAAATACGACGTAAAAAAAAATGCAAGGAAACC
Organism: Schistocerca nitens; assembly: GCF_023898315.1. Taxonomy (NCBI): domain Eukaryota; kingdom Metazoa; phylum Arthropoda; class Insecta; order Orthoptera; family Acrididae; genus Schistocerca; species Schistocerca nitens. The sequence continues at coordinate 817,723,670 of NC_064614.1, forward strand.
AGGTTGGAAGGTGAGATTCATTGGAAGAATTTTGAGGAAATGTCACTCATCTACGAAAGAAGTAGTTTACAAAGAAACTGTTCAACCGATTCTTGAGTACTTTTTATCAGTACGGGAATCTTACAAAGAAAGATTAACAGAAGAGATAGAGAAGATCCAAAGACGAGTGGCGCATTTCGTCACGGGAACGTTTTGTAAGCACGATAGCGTTACCGAGATGTTCAACAAGCTCCAGTGCCAGTCGCTGCAAGAGAGGCGTTGTAGTATATCACGGAGAAGGCTACTTCTGAAATTTCGAGAGTGTAAAGTCGAAGAATAGCTGTGCAACGTACTACTTCTTCTCACATATGTCTTGAGAAATGTTTTCGACGAGTGTAGTAAAAGCCCTGATCGCCAGTTTTTGCGCCAACGTTTTGATTTAAGTTCCAAACCTCTCCGCAGTGTCTCATGAACTGAGAGCATGTCACACTGTCGATCGGCGAAGTTTTACAGGAGCTCGAAATATAGTGCGAACTTCAATGCGAGATGCTTTTAATAGTTTCTACAGCAAAACTCTGTCTCCAAATCTGGCAGGGAATCCGAAGAGATTCTGATCGTATCTAAAGTACACCAGCGGCAAGATGCAATCTATACCTTCACTGCGCGATAACAAGGGTGATGTAACGTGTGGCAGTGCCACCATAGCAGTTACTAAACACACTTTTCCGAAACTCCTTCTCCTAAGAACACGAAGTAAATATTCCAGAATTCGAATCAAGAACAACTGCCAACAAGAGTAACGTAGAAGTAGATATCCTCTGTGTAGCGAAGAAAGTTAAATCACTTAATAAAGACAAGGCCTCCGGTCTGGTCCAGATTGTGTAGTAGTGAGGTACCTTTCAGACTACGCTGAAACAATAGCTCCACACTCAGTAATCGTATACAACCTCTCGCTCGTAGAAAGATCCGTATCTAAAGACTGGAAAGTAGTACAAGGCACACGAATTCCCATGAACGGAAATAGGAGTAATCTGGTGAATTACCCTTATGCCAAATGATGTCAAACTGATTCGGTACTTTTAGCTTTCCAGTAAGCTTTTGACACTGTTCCTCACAAGCGACTTCTAATCAGATGGCGTGCCTATGGAGTATTGTCTTAGTTGTGCTACTGGCTTCGTGATTTCCTATCAGAAAGATCATTGTTCGTAGTAGTTGACGGAAAATAATCGAGTGAAATAGAAGTAATGTCTGCCGTTCCCCAAGGAAGTGTTATAGTCCCTCCGATTTAGGAGACAATCTGAGCAGCAATCTTAAATTGTGTACAGACGATGTTGTCATTTACCGTCATCAGATAATCAAAACCAATTGAAAAACGATTTAGATAAGGTATCCGTGTGGTGGAAAAAGTGGTAATTGGCTCTAAATAATGAGAAGTGTGAAATCACCCGCCTAAATGCTAAAAGGAATCCGTCAGATTTTGGTTACACAATAAATCACACAAATCTAAAGGCGGTAAATTCAACTAAATATTTAGGAATTACAGTTGCGAGTAACTTACATTGGAACGATCACATAGATAATGTTGTAGAGAAAGCAGACTAAAGACCGATTCAGTTTTTACCCTCCACAGCTTGTTGTAGTACAGCAAAAGTGATTCCTTAATGTCTTAACAGATGTCCTATCATTCTGTCCCTTTTTATTGTCAGTTGTTTCCGTATACTCCTTTCTTCACCGATTCTCTGGAGAACTTCCTCATTCTTTACTTTATCATTTCAGCTAACTTTCAACATTACTCTGCAGTACCACATCTCAAAGGCTTCGTTTCTCTACTGTTCCGGTTTTCCCACGGTCCATGTTTCACTACCATGCAATACTGGGCTCAAAACGTACACCTCAGAAGTTTCTTCCGCAAATTACCCTATGATTGATACTAGAAAACTTCTCTTCGCCAGGAATGCCCTTTTTGCCAGTGCTAGTCTGCTTTTTATGTTCTACCTGTTCTCTGTCCGTCATGGGTTATTTTGCTTTCTATGTATCAGAATTCCTTAACTTCGCCTGCTTCGTGATCGCCAATTCTGCCGTTAAGTTTTTCGCTTCTGCTACTTCTCATTACTTTCGTCTTTTCTAGATTTACTCTCAATCTTTATTTTGTACTCATTAGACTGTTCATTCCGTTCAACACCTCACATAATTCTTTACTTTCACTGACGAAAGCAATGCCATCAGCGAATCTTATCACTGATATTATTTCACCTTGAATTTTAATTCCACTTTTGAATCTTTGCTTTTCCTTTTTTTCGCTCATTCCTTCTTCGATGTATAAATTTAGCAGTAGGTGCAAAAAACTACATCCCTGCCTTACACCCATTTTAATCCGAACACCTCGTTCTTGATCTTCCAGTCTTACTGTTTCCTCTCGGTTCTTGTACACATTGTATATTACCCGTCTTTCGTATGGCTTACTCATATTTTTCTCACAATTTCAAACATCTTACTTCACATTTATGAGGTGCATCAGACGAGCGCCAGAGGTTCCTTTGTCTAAACACTTACGTCAGGTATTGCAGGGAGCCCAAATGGTAAAAAGAGCAATTGTTAGAAAGTAATTTAAGTGTCCATAATAGTATGAGGGTTGAGGTAAAAGTCATTGCAAGTATTTTTTTTCTTGCAGATATGTGAGCGGATCATAAATTGCCATTTGTTCCGTGGAAGCTCTGCAAGCATAGTGTGTATTCACAACAAAAGATGGCTCTATGATTGCTGGTAGCGGCACAGTGTGCAGTGCAAAATCAGTTGTGTTGGGAGCGTCGTGATGAAAGTAATCCGTGTTGAGCAACGTGCACCGTTAACAGTAGCCGTTCTCCAGGGAGAAATGCGAGAGAATGTGACAGTGAATTGGTTGAAGGCCTTGGGAATAATGCCTTCCCATACTGTACAGTAGCATGGCGGGTAGGATAGTTTCAACAAAGACACGTGGTGTCGCTCGTGCAGGATATGATGGGCACGCCCAGCAATCTTTCTCAAACGATTTTACAGAAACTATTTAGTAAAAAAAATCATTTTTGCTTTCCTTATAGCTTTATATGCCTGATTCATGATGACGTGCTCATCATTTCGTTAACGGACATAGTTATTGTGATGTTTACACGAATTTCGAAAAGTTTGCAATGAAAAACAGAGATCGCTATGATTTTGCGTTTGGTGCATATTACCTAATATGTTGCAGCATATAAAATTTAGCTAACATACTGAATTTTTCGTTAGATTTGGGTGGAGATCTCTATCTGTCACCAATCTCACGAAATTTGATCTGACTTAGCACACTCATTTGCGATTGCGCCGCGCCACTGATAAAGACAGAGTGAAATATCCAAAATATTTCTCATACTTCATAATCGGTTTGAGATATTGAAATTAGATTTTGGCAAATGATAGTACGTCGAGGAGGCTATTTTGCTGTATGATTATTATGCTAAACTTCATTATCTACTGTGTTATTCCATTAACTACAGACTTTTTCGATGAAAGAAAGCAATTTTTAAGTTCCATCGATAGATGAAACGAGAAATGCTGTAGTTTTGGAACAACTTAACTGAAGACATTATACGTTTATTTTGTACCGAGAATGTGCTTTTTCATAAGCCACTGACCTTAATTTTCCTCAGTTCCTCACTTAATAAACCACTTTTCAGAATTCTTTTGCAACTGTGTATGCACAACGTGTTAGGTCAGACTGTGTAAATTTGGCTGTGTTTTGACAAAAGAAGCAAATTTTAACATGACAACGAGAGAAATGTGTTGGTTTCACTCAAAATACGCAACTCATGGCGCTTCCCTGAAAGTTATGTATGGTTAACAAGCCAGGCGAAAATAAAATCGCTGCGAAATTCTTTTCAGATACTAATCAAAGCAGAGGTGACATTAGATCTTTTTGAATGGCCACTATGTAAGTGTGGGTGTGGAGCGCGCCGCACTTAATATTTACAGAAAAATGTGAGAGTAGGCTTCAGTTTAGAAGCCCACTTCCCCTCCAGCATTCTGCATTTCGCCTAAAGCGCCTGCCCATAACCCCCACCATTACCGTTGTCCCCACACGTGCCCTGCCATCGGCGCATCTACCGGCCATGGTATTCTGCGTGCACTATAACTGGTGATGCGCAATGCTCAGGACGTTCTGTCAGAGTGCGAACCAAAGTGGCAGGTGCCGTCATTGAGCATCTCCCGAAGGTAAACAGATGTTGGATGCTGCTGGAGTCAGAGAGGGCAAGTGGCAATGAAAAACGCTCCATCCGCAGAACACTGAGGACACAGCTGCAACTGCGCAAAATCGCATCACTTTGCGTACCACACGAACTGACGGAAGTTGAAAAGTCGATGCTGTTTGCAATATGCTCCGACCACGTAGCACTCTGACAACAGGACGGCAACCACTTCCTGTCACAGATAATCGCCATCGATGAATGCTGGGCCACAGCATACGAACTGAAACTCACAGAACTACAGGGGTTTTCTGCTTTGACAGGTATGACATGGCATTTGGGAGACACGTCAAGATATTGTGGAAAGTGCAATCATACTGCACGACAGCGCAGTATCACATAAAGCAGAGCCGCACGGTGCAGCCGCGCGGTCTCAGGCGTCTTGTCACGGTCCGGGCGGTTCCCCCCGTCGTAGGTTCGAGTCCTCCCTTGGGCATGGGTGTGTGTTTGTGTTGTCCTTAGTCTAACAAGGGGAGGCCGCCAATTGTGAAATTAAGATTCGATTCATACTGCACATAATAAAAGCTCATGGCCAGAGGTGTAATGTGGCAAAGCACCAAGATGCACTTCTCAGCCGTTGTCGAGAAAATCGACAGTTAATAGAAACCGTTGCGGTGAAATACTCTCTACGATGTATAACTTCCTACAGAGTCGTGGCGCAGCGGTAAGTGCTTGGGTTCGTAAGCCAAAGGTCGCCGGATCGAATCTCGCGCCATGCAATTTTTTTTTAGTATTTGTTTTTTTAATTCAAAATATATATATATATATATATATATATATATATATATATATATATATATATATATAATGGGGTCTCTAATTCGAACGTTTGACTTACACTATACGTATTCGTTTCGGAATATCGTTTCTACGTCTTCCGTTAACTACACGTGTAAACATTATGAATTATATATTAAATACAAATAACAAATACTAAAAAAAAAAGTTGCATGGCGCGAGATTCGATCCGGCGACCTTCGGATTACGCACCCGACCGCTTACCGCTGCGCCACGACGCTGTAGGAAGTTACAAATCGTAGAAAGTATTCCACCTCAACGGTTTCTTTTAACTGTCGATTTTCTCGACAATGGCTGACAAGTGCATCTTGGTGCTTTGCCACTTTACACCTCTGGCTATGAGCTTTTATTATGCGCAATATGAATCGAATCTGAATTTCACAATTGGCGGCCTCCCCTTGTAAGTTAGATTAAGTAGTGCGTAAGCTTAGGGACCGATGACTCCAGCAGTTTGGTCCCATAAGCCCTTACCATAAATTTCCAAATTTTCCTTGAAGCAGAGTATGTACGGTGGCAAGTAACCTTTCGCTCCGAGACCTTGATCTCATAGGAAAAGTAAATGAATCACTACATGGTAGGTGGTATGCGACACGACAGGATTTTGCCAATGCTGTGCGACAACAGACGACCAGAATAAGAAGTAGTGCAGCAAATGGTGATGTAGATGTTATTCAGTGCCTTCCAAATCGTTGGCAGAGTGTGGTGAAAGGGACTACTTTGAGGGCCCTTAACCCAGTTTTGTCATGTCAACTCTATATGTACAGTGCTGTAAGAATTTTGCACCAGGAAACCAATGTTGTCTTGTACGCTACCATACTAAATAAGTGACGCACAATGTTTACATGTTCTACACGTCCACACGTAAAGTCCCGACCTCGTCCTTTCGTCTGTATATGTCGCACTTTCAAACCAGACAGCTTTCAGCAATAAAAAAATAGTTACAATGAATTTTGCGCCAACTTCCATTCTATAAATGCGAAAGTAACTCTTTCCATTATGTTTTCATAACTAAAATGCCGAGTCGATTTTGATGAAATAAGGCATGGAGATATATTGAACCAAGAGGAAGAAAATAGGCTACTTTAGGGCAAAGAAATTAGCACCTGAGGGGGTGAAGTAGGGAATGGAGCATCTTCTTTTACATCAGTAAACACAAAATATGTTAAAAATGCATTAATATTTGTATAATGTGCATATTGTATAATGTATAGCTACTTCAATAACACGATGCATAGACGCACACTCCAGGCCGTGCCTCTCCACACGTACCACTTATTAGCGACACTGTGTGCCACATCAACATGCGTTGGGTATTTGGGGGTAACTATGCTTACTCGAACAGGTAGACACGTGAGGGAAGCTGACGTTATTGCACTACAAATATTATAGAATTTCTGGTGTTGGTTGGTTGGTTTGGGGAAGGAGACCAGACAGCGTGGTCATCGGTCTCATCGGATTAGGGAAGGACGGGGAAGGAAGTCGGCCGTGCCCTTTCAGAGGAACCATCCTGGCATTTGCCTGGAGTGATTTAGGGAAATCACGGAAAACCTAAATCAGGACGGCCGGACGCGGGATTGAACCGTCGTCCTCCCGAATGCGAGTCCAGTGTCTAACCACTGCGCCACCTCGCTCGGTGAATTTCTGGTGTAGTTTTTATTAGTTTTATCCTACATTCACTGTGCAACAAATAATAAAAACAAATTCATTATGTATCTATATACTCACACTACATATATTCATACACACATACATATCTACTCCATTATCTACCCAGATATTTATAAATTAACAGCTCATTTTCTGACCATAACAAAATTACTTATATGCGAGGGCAGCAGTGGGTAACAGCTAGTATGACTGTAAATCAGTCACTTTAAAGAGAAATTATACGAACGCCTAATGTACATTTACCAGTCTATCTGAACAGAGTGCTATTTATTTTTTTGCTAGGTAGAAAAGGGGGGATAGTTACTCCGAATTAGGAAGAAGACGCACATAGTGTTGGAGGAGAGAGGAAAACCACAGTTTAGGAGACGGTGGGCAGACACTGATCCACACGGTCGTATGTAGAACACCGCTTTAAACTGTCGCATGCAGTGCGGGCTTTAAACAGCTTTCTTCCTCGCGTCTGTGTCCATGCAGGCCTCTTAGCTATTATAAGCGTCAGTTTTACAGCTGTATTGGTTTGTGTTTTTTAATTCATTTATGCTTATTTTGGTTCTTATTTTCAAGTTTATTCCATATATATAGATTTCCAGAAGGTTTTTGACACCGCTCCTCACAAACAACTTCTAATCAAACTGCCTGCGTATGGAGTCACTATTGTGAGACTGGATTCGTGCTTTCCTGTCAGAAAGGGCACAATTTGTAGTAACTGACTGGAAGTCACTTAGCGAAACAGATATGGTATCTTGGGTTCTCCAAGGAAGTGTTAATAGGCCCTCTGCTGTTCTTAATTTTTATAAACGATTTAGGACTCAATTTAACAACCCCTCTTTAACTGCTTGCAGAAGATGCTCTCGTTTGCCATCAGTTAAAGTCATCAGAACGAATTATAAAACGATTTAGGCAAGATATCTCTATGATGCGGAAAGTGACAGTTCACTCTAAACAACAAATCTTGTGAGGGCCTGCACATGAGTATTGCAAAAACTCTTTCAAATTTCGATTTCACGATAAATCACACAAATTTAAAGGTTGTCGCTTCAACTATACATCTATGGATTAAAACTGCGAACAACTGAAATTGGAAGCAGCACCGTAGAAAATGTTGTGTGGAAGGTGAACCAAAGTCTGCGTGTCATTGGCGGAACGGTGAGAAGATGTAACACTACCCTTGTCTGTTCTCTTCATGAGTATCACTGCTCGGTATGGGGTCCTTAGTAGACAGAATTGATGGAGGACATCGAAAAACTTCAAATAAGGGAAACTCTTTTTATATTATCACGAAATAAGTGAGAGAGTGTTACCGGTATGATACGATAGCTGGCATACAGTCATTAGATCAAAGCCATTTTTCGTTGCTGTGTGGTCTTTTCATGAAATTTCAATCACAAATTTTCTCCTCTGACGGCGCAAATATTTTGTTGAGTTCATCTACATAGGAAGAAACGAGCATCGTAGTGAAATAGAGCTAGCACGCATGCTGTTCGTGAGTGGAACGGTCCAGAAATTATCTGAAAGTGGTTCTACGAATTCTCTGCTAAACAGTTAACTGTAAATTAAAGGGTAGTGATGTAGATATAGATGCAGATGTAGAATAACATTCCGGTTAACAATTTAGTTGGAGGTTGTGCAGTTCATTCGCGATATATAATGCGCCCAACATCTGTAGAACATAACGGCGCTGTATATCTACGTTTATAGCCCTCATGCTACTGTACATTGAAAGGTGGCTACACTGAGCCACAGCACCAGAGATCGCGCTAGAGAGTATTGTTGCGCCGCCTCCACTGGCAGTGATTATTGAGAACTCGTAGTGGGCAGTGCTTGGGGAGAGCTCGTGGTAGTCAGTGCTGAGATGTCGTAGTGAGGAGTGTTTGTTGAGATGAGCTAGTAGGCAGTGCTTGCTGAGATGTGATACTGAAAAGTTCTTGTTGAGATGTGATAGTAGAGAGTCGGTGTGGAGAGATTGTAATGTCTAGAGTGCTTTTCATCAATATAAATTAAGGTAACAAACTACTTTTCTTTCCTTTCTCATTATTTCAATGTCCTGAATAATGCGTCATTACAGGTTCAGTCAACAAAGCATCTGGCTTGTGTTCTTGTATTAGAGTGTAATTCTGTTTTTCTTGAGTAATTATGGTATTTCTATTTTCTTTAATTAATTCAGTATAAATGATATTTAAAATTTCTTGTGTTGTTGAAGAAGAACCGTGCCAGATGCGTATGTAGAGTCATACTTCCACACACAGAACAGTTACACTTGTGCTTTGGTTTCGTAGGTTTTATAGTTGCTGGGGACTTAATTAATTAATTGTGTTAATGAAAATTTCCATTTCATTCTTTGTTGTTGTTCTATGCAGTCAGATTGCGTAATAATACTAGTCAGGGCCAACCGTTACGAGACTTCGTAACCGAACAGACAGCTACTGAATCAAGAAAATTAAAATTATTTGCATTCTATTTTAATTAATCCCCCATGCAACATGTTTTGGTGTATGAATTGTACTAATATTATTGAGTTTCTGTGTTATTCTATTCACATACTTAGAGAGGGAAAACAAGTCTATAAACTTGTACGTATCATAAAAATCTTGGAAATTTGTGGTAAGAGCGTATGGGACCAAACTGCTAAGGTCATCGGTCCCTAAGCTTACACACTACTTAATCTAACTTAAACTAACTTGCGCATAAGACAACACACATACCCATGCCCGAGGGAGGATCGAACCTCCGAGGGGGGTAGCCGCGCGAACCGTGACAAGGCACTTACGGACGTGCGGCTACCCCACACGGCACACCATAATCTACATTTCTCTGCAGACTTAAGGGCGAGGTAGACAAAATAACACTGAAAATGACTGAAAGTACGGGTGGCTGTTGTCAGAGGTCTCCCAATCGAATATACAAAGCTCGATGTCACATAGAATACGTCAAAGTGACTATGGCGGCTAAAATGGCTTCCCACGAAACGTGAGGCTATTGAAGGAAAAGACGGTGTATGTCAATCAGCGAGCTGTTACGGTCCACTGTAGTGGTGTTCTTCGTTACAACATCGCTTGGAGATAACATACAGATCACCTCACTCGAGGAAGAATCATTGGGAAACTGGAAGAACTACCAAGTGTGACAAGTGTAGTTTGGTGCTGCTCACGCAATTGTTTCATGAATATGGGGAGCGTTCGGAACTACATGCGCTGCTGCCTGCCGGAGAGGTGGTCGACCACGATCAACTACAGTAGCAGATGACCGCTACGTCGTGCACAGGCAAGAAGGGAATCACGTCAAATAGCGGTTACAATCGCAGCTACATTTAATGGCATTGAAAGGCACTCAATCTGACGTTACACTGCGGCATGGCAACTCATGGGTGTGGTCTCTTTGTCCGACGACCGGTACGTCGTGTTCCGTTGACACCCACGTATCGGTGACACCCTTTGCAATGGTGCCAAAAGCATAGGGACTGGGCCAGTGAAGAGTGGGTTCGCGCCTCCTTCTTGGATGAGAGAAGATTTAGTAGGGGTAGTGATTCTGGACACACCCTCATATGGCTATACGGCTAGAACTGGGAATAAGTAATGCACCTAGGAACATTGCTCAACATGATCGTCTTGGTGGTCCAGGTGTTAAGGTGTAGGGAGGAATAATAATGCACTGGCGTACTGACCTCCAAACCTTTGCACACGATACACTCACCAGTCAAAGTTATTGTGACATTGTACTTCTTCTCCACGCGCGTTTTTTTAAAGGATGCTTCGGCGCTGGCTTTATTTTTATGGATGACAATACGCGACCACATTGAATGGCGCAGATGGAGCAGCTCTTGGAACGGGAGAATATTTGGTGAATGGACTGTGCTGCCCCTTCCTCCAGTGAGCAGGTGATGGATGCATTCGGGAGACGTATAGCTGCACGCCCACATCCACCAACGACCGTCGAACAGCCGTCAACCGCACTGGTGCAGGAATGGAACGCACTACCATAAAAACTCCTCACCATCATCGTGGCCAGCACGGAGCATGTTGCAGAACTGTTCGTGGTGATCAGGCACTCTATTATGAACCATGCCCTGTCTTTTGTAATGTCCCGGTGACCATCATAAATAGCGATGACATCAGTGTGATTATTGGACGTCGAACTGATGTGCAGAACTATAGACCTATATCTCTAACGTCGATCAGTTGTAGAATTTTGGAACACGTATTACGTTCGAGTATAATGAATTTTCTGGAGATTAGAAATCTACTCTGTAGGAATCAGCATGGGTTTCGAAAAAGACGATCGTGTGAAACACAGCTCGCGCTATTCGTCCACGAGACTCAGAGGGCCATAGACACGGGTTCCCAGGTAGATGCCCTGTTTCTTGACTTCCGCATGGCGTTTGATACAGTTCTCCACAGTCCTTTAATGGACAAAGTAAGAGCATATGGACTATCAGACCAATTGTGTGATTGGATTGAAGAGTTCCTAGATAACACAGCACGTCATTCTCTATGAAAAGAAGTCTTCCGAAGTAAGATTGATTTCAGGTGTGCCGCAGGGGAGTGTCGTAGGACCGTTGCTATTCACGATATATATAGAAATGACCTTCTGGATAACATCGGAAGTTCACTGAGGCTTTTTGCGGATGATCCTGTAGTATATCGAGAGATTGTAACAATGGAAAATTGTACTGAAATGCAAGAGGATCTGCAACGAATTGACGCATGGTGCAGGGAATGGCAATTGAATCTCTATGTAGACAAGTGTAATGTCCTGCGAATACATAGAAAGAGAGATCCTTTATCATTTAGCTACAATATAGCAGGTCAGCAACTGGAAGCAGTTAATTCCATAAATTATCTGGGAGTAGGCATTAGGAGTGATTTAAAATGGAATGACCATATAAAATAATCGTCGGTAAAGCAGATGCCAGACTGACATTCATTGGAAGAATCCTAAGGAAATGCAGTCCGAAAACAAAGGAAGTAGGTTACAGTACACTTGTTCGCCCACTGCTTGAATACTGCTCACCGGTGTGGGATCCGTACCAGATAGGGTTGATACAAGAGATGGAGAAGATCCAACGGAGAGCAGCGCACTTCGTTACAGGATCATTTAGTAATCGCGAAAGCGTTACGGAAATGACAGATAAACTCCAGTGGAAGACTCAGCAAGAGAGACGCTCAGTAGCTCGGTACGGGCTTTTGTTGAAGTTTCGAGAACATACCTTTACCGAGTAGTCAAGCAGTATATTTCTCCCTTCTACGTATATCTCGTGAAGAGACCATGAGGATAAAATCAGAGAGATTAGAGCTCACACAGAGGCATACCGACAATCTTTCTTTCCACGAACAATACGAGAATGGAATAGGAGAACCGATAGAGGTACTCAAGGTACCCTCCGCCACACACCATCAGGTGGCTTGCGAAGTATGGATGTAGATGTAAATAAAAGTGTCATTTCTGTTCCTCTCACTGTGATTTCTTTCAGTTAGCTTCTGTACTACAGTGTCGCATTTCTTTCTGTGTGTTTCAAGTTCATCGAGCTATGTTACTTGGCAGTGACACATAGTGCTTGAGTTAATTTAGTCGTTACGTTTCTCACCAGTGTATTTTATTGTCGTGATCCCTACGAAAGATATACTGTGACGTCACAGAACAGCCATAAAGTCTCTCTCGAATATCGGTAATCGCCTTTCTGTCATTTAAATTCTATGAACATCTGTCATAATCCTTAACATGGGTTACACCGACCTGTTACGATCCTAGTAACATGCCTCTGAATTCGTACGATTCCTGCTACCACGCCAACTTGATAACGACTCCAAAAGCTGAAAATATAATGTTTTTCATTCGCTTTCAACAATATGGACTTTACATGTTCGGCGCATTCAGGCCACTGTTTAGTATTAAACCTAAAGATTCGTTCGATATTACATTCACCATAAGTTCACCAATAATATTGGGTTCTTTCTTGTTATTACATTTGAACAAAACGACCAGTCATTGCACTAAGTAGAAATAGTCCGGGTGTTTCTGCTATTCCTTATATCGTCCAACTACTACGTACCACTTTCCTGTACACAGTAGCATCGGTCTATTAGTATTGCTCACACTACCTACAAAGTTGCTAATGTATAGTAAGACGAGTATAAGACCTATAACGCTTCTTCGGTGGCACACCAGGGTTACGTTCGTTTCTATTGAACATTGGCCACCCAGCGTTCTCTGCTAAACGCAGAGGAGAGGGTGGATAGGTGGAAACACTACACTGAGGGGCTCTACGAGGGCGGTGAAATTGTCATGATACAAGAAGAAATTAATGTCAGTTTGAAAGACATATGGCATTCAGTACTAGCGTCAGAGTTTGACTGAGCTTAAGAGTTGCGAACAAGCAAGGCAGAATGTATATATAATATACCTTCGAAATTTCTAAAATATTTGGCGGAAGTGGCTACTAAACAATTATTAACCTATGGCACTGGCAAAATGTTGGAGGCAGATTTAGATCTATGGCACTATCAGCTTAACAGCTCAAGCATAAGAGATACTGACCAGAATACCATTCAAAATAATGGATAAAAAGATGGACGATCTTTTAGATGGTATCGGTTTGGCTTTAGAATAGAGGTAGTTCTGACTTGATGCTGGAGACAAGACCTAAGACAAATCAAATCTCTTTCAAAGGATATTTCAATCTAGAAGAAGCGTTCAACAACATAAAATTGTGCAGATTTTTTTTTTAATTCGCAGAAACATAGGCGTACACCATAGATGAAGACGGATAATATACAATATGTACAAGAAGCAACAGGAAGCAATAAGAACGGAAGAGCAAGAGAGAAGTGCTCGGATAAAAAAGGTGTAAGGCTGGGGTGCTGTCTTTCTCTGCTACTGTTCAACTTGTACACGAAAGAAGTAATGATGTAAAATATATACGAAAGGTTTAGGAATGGGATCAAAATTGAGAGTGAAAGGTTATCAAAGATTCGTTGGTGACATTCCCATCCTTCTTGATGAAGAATTACAAGTCCTGCTGAATGGAATACGGACTGAGTGTAAACCAAACATATACGAAACTAATGACGAATCGCAGAGAAGATTTCGCGTAGAACTTCGTATTGGAAAAGGTCTTGTAGAAGAAAATATGAAAGAATTCTGCGTCCTTGGAAGTAAAAATAAGGCATTTACGCATGAATGACGAACGAAATAGGATACAAGAAGCAGACTGTGACAGGGAAAGAGGGTATTAATCTCTAAAAGAAGTCTACTAATATCAAATATAGGCCTTAATTGCCGACCGGAGTGACCGAGTGGTTCTAGGCGCTACAGTCTGGAACCGCGCGACCGCTGCGGTCGCAGGTTCGAATCCTGCCTCGGGCATGGGTGTTTGTGATGTCCTCAGGTTAGTTAGGTTTAAGTAGTTCTAAGTTTTAGGGGACTGATGACCACAGCAGTTAAGTCCCATAGTGCTCAGAGCCATTTGGGCCTTAATTTCAGGCAGCAATTTCTGAGACTGTGCTTACCGAGCACAGTTTAGCACAGAAATGAATTGGGGACTGGGATACTCGAAAGCAGACCACGAAAGCATTTGAGATGTGGTGCTAAAGGAGGATGCTGAGACTTAAAGTAAGAAATGAGGTCCTTCGCGGAATGGGCGAGAAAAGGAATATGTAAAATATTCTGACTCGAAGGAGGGATAGAATGAGACAGCAACTTCGATGGTATCAGAGGAATCTCTAGACGGCAGAAACAGTAGAGGAAGGCAGAGACTGGAATATATCCAGCAAATAATCAAGAACGGCGGGTGTAGATATTACTCTGAGATGGAGCGGTTGACTTAGGAGGGGGAAGTCGTCGCGGACCGCATCAAACCAGAGGACGAATGAAAAAAAAAATGAAAAAAAACCCTCGTAGGTCATATTTTCATTATTAATCGAGGTCCGGTGAGCTGTAGACAAAAGGACCTGTAAATAAGTAATAGCCCCGTCGTTACTTCTGGTTGCATGGAAGACAATCTGAAATCAACAACCAAGATAGTTTAAAAACTAAACACGAATAGGGATCTAATCCAAATCTTTTACTTTTCCCGAATTGTCTCCTTTAACTGAGTCGACAAAGCACGCCTCAAATACGCACTTCAGTCTCCAATCTATGAATGCTTTACTCCTTTAATTTTAATCTATATTGGCGTTCACCTGCTAAGTATGCAGACAGTTAAATATTCACTACCTGATTCGTGCAACTTTCATACGAGCATACTTTGCTAAGGAAGCTGATTCGCTGGCAGTGAATTACGAGGACCATTCAAAACTTCTGCACAGGACGCATGATTCCCTCGCGTGAAGCGTAAGCTGTAAGCAGACTGTCACCTATCACCACGTGTTTTCTGTGTTCATTTGTGTTTCTGTTGAGATATTCTGATTTGAAATGGAGAGAGAAAATTACCCATGTAAAACCCCAAGTAGCGACCAGCAGTCTTACATCAAAATTGAAAATTTGTGGGGAAAAACACAAAACAAATTTCAGAACGCTCTAGTTTAGTGGTAGTCAACCCAGTCCCTACTGCCAACTAGCGGGCGTTTCAGGTTTCATGGTGGACGACAGGTGGTTTGGGATTACGAATATTTTCAAAACGTTTTCATAAGTTTTAAAGAATTTCGTAATTAGTTATTATGATATGCTTTAAGTTGCTGCAGCTATACTTAATAAATTTTATAACGTAATTTCTCTACGTTCTAAATCAGCGTTTTTGTAGGACTGGTGGACGATTAGATAATTTTACTACTACGAGAGATACAAAAGTGGACGGTAGGTAAAAAAGGCGGTCGACGCCTGCTCTATTTTAAGTTTATGGGGATAGTGTACTGGCTCGAAGCACACTGTCACAGTGGGCTCCCTGCTTCTGAGAAGCCTGACAGGTACGAAGGCAACTGAGGCAGCGGGCGGTCGGTAACAGCAACAGACTACATATCCGCTGTCATTATTGACATTTCGCAAGAAGATTGAAGCAAAACATGCGAAGAAAATGGAAATGAAGCAAACATGTGTGTCTCCTCGTCCTTTATTCTGTTTTCTGTCGTTCCTTAGTTGCTTCAAAATTCATGGAGATGTGTTCCTTCTATGCAACTAAATGAAAGGCAATTTTTTTTTTTTTTTTTTTTTTTTTTTTTTTTTTTTTTTTTTTTTTTGCTAAACGCGGTTCGCTTCTATTGTTTCTGAAGCATCTTCACTAGCCTGTAATACATGTTTCTTTTTCTACGCATAATAAATGTATAGTATATTAGTTACAATATGTTGCTATGTTACATTTTGACTTGTTCTTCTCTTGTTTTTCAGATTAGAATCAACTTTTGTAGCACAAATTTCTTGAAGTGAAATTATCGTTTGCTTTTACTTCCAGTGTTGTTAACCCGCATGTGTGGCCCTAGAGATGTGTCCATTAGTCCTCAAGCTCCAGCTGGCCGAATTTCGTCACTTTTTCACTCGTATTTATTACAACACATCACTTACATGACTTGCACTTTTAATTTCGTGATTAGCATGTGTGTGTTTACAGTATGCAGTGTTGCCAACTGTTGCTGAGAGTTTATCTTTCGTATTTTGTTTGTGTTCTGAGTGTGATTTGATATTCTTCATCTGTTTTGTGCGTGTGTATTTTGTTATGTGTAAATGTGTTGTTCCTTGTGAGGGCTTTTTTTTTGCTTTTTAATGGATATTTGTGTATGTGAGTGTGTGTACGTGTGTGTGCGCGTCTGCATGCATGCGCGCGCGCGCGCGCGCGCGTGTGTGTGTGTGTGTGTGTGTGTGTGTGTGTGTGTGTGTGTGTGTGTGTGTGAGAGAGAGAGAGAGAGAGAGAGAGAGAAAGAGAGAGAGAGAGAGAACCGGGAAGAGGTAGATTCATTAATTGTTTACTCTGGCTATGTTTCAGATTTCTGTTTGTTATTGTTTTAGTGACTAACATGATTAGAGGGGTATTGTTCTTATGATAATGATGATTCAAATGAATGTTCTTCGTTTAGTGCGAATAGAGAAGCGAAACACATATGGCAAAAATAAACTGCCTTTCATTTAGTTGCATAGACGGAACATACCTCCATGAATGTGTGTCTATACAATGTTTAAAATCATAACAAATAAACTACAGAAAAGGAAAGTCGCTGCAAAATATGTTCCTCAGCATCTGAGTGAAGAACAGAAAGTAAATCGCAGTAGGATTGCACAATCATTGCTTCATCGCTACGAGTCGGAGAAGGATCAGACGGAACAAGGATTAGTGATTTTGAGCCCGAATTGAAATTCCTCCTAGTGGAAACATCCTGACTCTCCTCGGCCAAAAGAAGCCGTCGCCAACAGTACACAGTCAAGCTGATGTCGAGTGATACATGTAGTTCCACAGGGAACAACTGCAAGAGGGCAATATTACGTGGAGTTTCTGCAAGTTTTATGAGGATAAAGATTTGCCGAAGAAGTTCCGACTGTTTCACCGTTGTAGTGTTCGTTCTGCATGATAAACCACGACCGTATGTTGCCGGACAAGTACGCAGAGATATGGACAATTATAAATAAGAAATCCTCCCCCCATCCACAGTCCTGACATAGACCACCAGACTTTGACCACTTTGATTTGTTTAATAAAACTCAAGAAACTAGTCCTAGGGAAACATCTTCAAATCATTGAGAAAGCTTCTGATGCAATGAATCGTTCAAATGGCTCTAAGCACTATGTGACTTAATATCTGAGGTCATCGGTCCCCTAAACTTAGAACTACCTAAACCTAACTAACCTAAGGACATCACACACATCCATGCCCGAGGCAGGCAGGATTCGAACCTGCGACCGTAGCAGCCGCGTGGCTCCGGACTGGATGCAATGAATGGAGTGAGCAAGACAGATCAACAATGATGGCTTCCTAACGGGAATACAAGATTTGCCGAAATGCTGGGCTGCTGTTAGGATGAGAAGAATGGACATGACATTGAAGGCCTCTAAAGTAATTCTGTGAAATAAAAAAAATAATTGAACCGTAATTTTACGGTGTGCAGAATTTTTGAAATGTTGTCGAAGCCGCTATAGCAGAACCTGAATTGCATTACTGAAGAATGTAGCAGTGGCGGCCAATTTCAGCTGAATCAGTCGGGCTGACCGGCCCCCAGGTGCGACCTCTGCACCGTACGTCACTTCCGCCCACGGTAACCTCCCTTCCTTCGCCTCGCGCCGGCCTTTCCTCCGGGATCGCATCGTTTGGCTGCGCCGACACGTAGCAGCCTCCGGGCGCGGCCTTCTTCCCTGTTTGGACTCCACGTCAGCGCTTTTTCTGCAGACGCCTCCGAGGCCAGTCACCTGCTACCTGTCTGACGACTTGTCTTCGCCCAGGGTTGCTTCCCAGGGAAAGTAACATCGACTCAGAAGACACGTGTTAGCCTAGTCCTATGCTAAATCTCTGATCGTTCTCGTAATTTTTCCCTGTTACTTAAAGTGACTGTCGCTACACACAGTGCAGGAGCAATATGCCCCGTGATTCGAATTTCACGATCAGATTTACTGTGGTGTCCGAAAGGTAAGCTGTAATTTACCATCGAGGTTTCCGCACAGTCACATTAGTGCTACCTATATACATTATTGAATTTTTTTTTATTCATTTATCCGGGGAAGATTAGGGTCGTCAGACACTCACTGTCATCTAACCACCCATTCTACATATTCTGCGTTATGTTCTTCAAGACAAACATGCTATAGGAAGTGTTAGACGTAATATGGAACACAACACTCGAAAAATGTAATACAGGAGTAATGAAACGTTGTCGAATTAAATCAGGGAGTCAGGTTACGAAATGAGACAGTGAAACTAGGAGATAAGTTTTGCAATTATGACAGCAAAAGTAGAGAGGATATAAAATGAAGACCGGTAATAGCAAGAAAAGCGTTTCTGAAAATGAAAAGAAATTGTTTGCATAGCATGTAAATTTAAATGTTAAGTAGTCTTTTCTGAAAATTATTGTACAGACAATCATAGGCTGCAGAACTGTAATTTATTTGTTACGCGTTTCGCCTGGGTAGGCTTCATCAGATATCGTAAAAATAGTGCCAGTCATTAAAATTAATGCCAGCTGCATTAGTTTTAACATTATCTGATGAAGCACTGCTCGGGAGAAACGCGAAATAAATAAATGACGAATTTGCAACCTACGACTGTCTTCACAATCAACTTATGATAAGGTTTCTGTGTCAATCTGACACCATAGAATGGAATAGTTTTCTTAAACTGTTTCTCCGGGGTGTAGTCTTCTACGGATGCGAAAGTTGGACGGTGAACAGTTCAGGCAGAAAGAGAATATAAGCTTTTCAAATATGGCGTTGCAGAAAAATGCTGAAGATTAGAGGGATAGATCGAGTATGTAAGGAAGAGGTACTGAATTTTAGGAGAAAAGAAATGTACAGGACAAATTTACTAAAACAAGGGTTCGATTGTTAGGAAACGTCGTGAGGCATCAAGGAATCACCGATCTGGCAAAGAAAGGTGTTTGCAGCGAGTGGGGGAGCGGGGGAGTGAGGAGTAAGAAATTTAGACAGGGACCAAAACTTGACTGCAGTAAGCAGCTTCAAATGAATGAAGGTTGCGGTAGTTATGCAGCGATGAAGAGGATTGCAAAGGTCTTTGAGAATTGAGTGAAACCAGTCTTCGAACTGACACCACAACAACAACAACAATCAACATAACACTTAGTAAGAACTACAAGGTAAATACTGGAAAATAGGAGAAGGAATAATAGAACGTGCATATTATTTCATGAAAAGCAGAACAAAAGAGACAAATTACTAGCAAATATATATAAACTGAAAGCGTTATCAGAAATGGACGTCAGAGATGAGGTGAGACAGGAAGACAAAGACGAACAAGACAGAACAACAGTAATGAAAAGAGGGGGAAAGAAAATGACGTTATTGACAGAGAAACGAAAACACAAAGAATTCCAGCTGGTAGGAGATTGGAGAACTTGCTTTACCGTTTGACAGAGAAAACGTAATCACATATATTGTTTGTTTGGAGAAAAATTATGAGGCTGAGAAACGAAGTGTTTCAAGTTTTTCTTACAGAGTATAGGACGGCTTCTTGCACAGGCGGATAGCAGCATCAGAACAGCATATTGCGAATTTTTTGGTGTTGTTATGGATGACCAGAGGTAGGGTAATAGATAATTGGAACCTTGTGTTTTGATTATGATATGAGAGCGACTTGATCTGTGCTGCGAGGTACTGGGGTGCATGCGAACTGAGAAGCCGATGAAGTAGACACCTCGAACGGCGTTCACGTATCCTCTGTGGCCGCAACCCGCCTGAATTGTTGGCGTACGAGGCACTGGTATGCTCAAATACACAGACGTTGCACGTGTAACGCACACAAGCATTCGTGGTTGGTTCTAACCGTCTAGAGATTTCACCAATGGTGCAGTATTGCATTACATCACAATACTGGGGGTTCAGCATAACGAATGACCGCTTAAGTTTACGTATCACAATAGATTCCGTAACTACTTGAAGGCATCGAACCAAGTGGAAGCCTTCCAGCACGTAGTAGCATTATTTTACTCCAGTTTCAGTTCACAGTATTTATTAAAAATAGAGAAGTTTCACAGTTCATCCATTCTTCAGTAAATAATTCGTGCCAGTGTTTTGTTCAGCGAAGATGGGATGTAGTGTGGGAGGCAGTAACTCAGACCTTGGTACCGTCAGCCTTGGAATCTTCCCAGGTAATTGTCAAACGAACATCGTCTTCAATTCCGTCGTTAATTTAGGTTCCTATATAACTTAACTTTCGCAAATATTGTTCATTTGTACCCTAAGGCGATGGCAAATGACACTACCTTGCTTTGCGATGGTGAAAAGCTTCTACCTTCTTTGCCTTGTTTTTCGATGATAGCCAGTATAGTTCAATGAACCGCAGGCAAGCTCAGTGAACTCGCTTATGTTCTTATAAATCGTTTCAGCGCTGATAAAAGTTCTTGATTTAATGTCCTTTTATATGGGTTGATTTGAACAAGTAGGATCAACATCCTCGTCACAATGCGTTGCTTGCAGTTCCAACACACGAAGTTGACAGAATGAAAATGCTACATAAAGTTATTAATTGACTCTTGAACGAATGAGCGAGCCATCTGTTTCTCTAACAATGCTTTGTTAATTTACATACGCAATCACACTGACGCAGAATAATGCACACGCAAATGTAGCACTGCTCTGTAAAATAAAACTGTCTAATATGAAATGAAATCCGATCTGAATTTTACCTAAACTGATTTGATAATGAATTTTAAAAGTAAAGTTAAGTAAATGACGTCTCTGTGTTCTGACTAATGTAAAACTGGGCCCAATGAATTTCCTGTCGCTTGACTGTGACAACGGAAACTTAGTACTGCTTGAAGTAATGAACGTAAA
Organism: Schistocerca nitens; assembly: GCF_023898315.1. Classification (NCBI taxonomy): domain Eukaryota; kingdom Metazoa; phylum Arthropoda; class Insecta; order Orthoptera; family Acrididae; genus Schistocerca; species Schistocerca nitens. The sequence continues at coordinate 817,744,787 of NC_064614.1, forward strand.
ACATGTGGGGCACCAGCAAACAAGCTACATAATAAAGAAAAAGCCTTGTGCAAGTGCAATGCGAGGACGCGCAACTATTCTAGACAGATTTAAGCTTTAGTTTTAGCCGCAGTGTTCCACAGAGTGCATTGCGGCAACACAGATAATGAGAAAATATGCAATTCTTTCGTAAGGAGACGGTAGTGGAATTTAAACTTGCTAAATCATTGAAAGTAATTTATCCTTTGAAAAACTGTGTTGCAAAAGCTGAAACTTATTGTCTGATTATTACAATCATCATTACAAAAATTTATCTTTGTAACGAATTTTCCTCCGCTAAGTAATTAATTTCTGAGGAGTGTAAATTCTACAGCCTCTGACTGCAATCCATGTGAACTGATAACTTTACTTATTCTCGTCTGAACAATGAACTGTCCGCAGCTCGTCGTCTTGCGGGAGCGTCCTCGCTTCCCGCGCACGGGGTCCCGGCGGGGTCAGGGATTTTCTCTACCTCGTGATGACTGGGTGTTGTGTGTCTTTCATCATCATCATTGACTCGCAAGTCGCCGAAGTGGCGTCAACTAAAAAGGACTTGCAATACGGCGGCCGAACTTCCCCGCATGGGGCCTCCCGGCCAACAATGCCATGCGATCATTTCATTTCATTTCAATGAACTAACTAAGCAAACCAATAAAAAAAATTCCATTAAAACTTTCTCTTTTTCATCCGCATCGCAATATCGCGCAAGGAAGCAATGCAACAATAAATGTTGTAAGAGGTCCGAGCAGATGTAATATCGATGTATTGCTCATGCGTTGCCTACGATATACAAGGTCTCTGACCAGAGAGCAGTGTTGACTGCAGTAGGAACTATGTAGCTGTAGCAGTAAGTGGTTGCTAGTCTGGAGTCTGCTCTGGTCTGGTATGGTGTATCGTGTTGACTGGCCCGGTCGCGGTGCAGCGATGTCGGAGCCTGAGTATTAATGTATAAGGTAAAAAGCAGCCTCGCTCATGTGTAGTAATGTTATCTCCAGTCCCGTGTAAATGTTTTAAAAATCTCGTAATAATAATCTTTCTCATAAAAAGTAACTTTTAACAAGCATTCATTTCAATTTAAAGAATTTACTAATTTCTCGCGTCCATGATCATCCCGATTATTGCAATAGAAAAATCAGTTGCTTCCTTTCATAAATAACAGATATGTCGGCCAGCATTGCACAGAGCTGTGCCGGAAAAAATTATTGCAAGAGCAGATATATCCGGCGACTTCATTGAGGTAAGAATTTTTCCATTTTTTATTCAGAATGATCTTTCAGGGCCATGACGCAGCACTGCTGTCGTCCAAAATTTACCAGGTTAATTTCACAGTGAATTATTGAAAAGTCATAAGTGAGCGACAATTTAATTGAGAGGTTAGTTACATTGTATTATTACCAGGTTACTGAATTTACTTTTTTAATTCGAACGTTACACTGAATGTGAACGACATAATTATAATTTTTACTGTTGAGAGGTTTAGGAATTTTTCTGTTTTGAGGTTACGCTAAATGTGAATGAATTTTGAGCTTAGATTAAATCAGAAAGAATTTTGTGTCGAGGTTAAAAATGGTTCAAATGGCTCTGAGCACTATGAGACTTAACTACTGAGGTCATCAGTCCCCTAGAACTTAGAACTACTTAAACCTAACTAACCTAAGGACATCACACACATCCATGCCCAAGGCAGGATTCGAACCTGCGACCGTAGCGGTCACGCGGTTCCAAACTGAAGCGCTTAGAACCGCACGGCCACACCGGCCGGCCTGTGGAGGTTAATGTGAAAAGCATTTTGTAGGGAGGTTATAAATGTAAATGAATTTTGTGGGGAGGTTACACTGTGAAAGAATTTTATTTTGAGGTTACACTAAATTAGAATCTTATTCATATTATTTATTTAAATTTTTGTGGGGAGGTTACACTTGGCGACAACCGGCCAGGATCGTATTTCTTTGTGAATCTCTGAGAAGTAGTCATATATCTGCTCTTATTTACTTTAATGTAGTTTGCATCTGGCGCAACGCATTTACTAATTTGTCACTCTTTCTTTCACAGATCATCGGCAATTTATTGCTCTTTGTTGTAATTGTTTGTTCCATTTTGCTTCGTGTTTGTTTCATTTTGTGCTTAATTTTGATTGTGAAAAATGCCGCGAAAAACTGTTAACAGTACATCGCGATGTGCAATGAGTGAAATAGCCGACTCGAATAATTTGACCGATAATACTTGTGACACTCAGTGCAATAGTGATAATCCTCTAATTACAGGCAATCAGTGCGTACCGACCACTAGTAATGATCTCAATCCTAATGATCAGCAAACAAAGTCAATTGTGTCCACTGTTAATTTAACGACAATTGATGAAGTGTCACTTTCCATTACAATGAACGCTGTCCAGTTTGACACACCTAATTTGCAAAATTCACGTAGTGAACAGACAATTGTTTCTAACGAAGGTGAACAATATACTCAAAATATGTCACATTTATTTGATTCCGGTGTATTGACCAACAGTGCATATCCGATTGGCAAACATTTTCAAGAATCAGAGAATGACCGAATGGTTATACAAAACGTGACACATACAGATACATCATCACACAGCACAGAGAATACAGTAGCTAATTTTGGCATGGATCGAGTTATAGCATTAATGCTACAACTTAATGAAAATCTCAAACAATAAATTAATGAAAATAATGAAAAACAAGACAACAATTACAAACAAATCAATGAAAATCTCAAACAGTCTAAGAAAGAACAAGAGGACAATTTCAAACAACTTAATGAAAAACAAGACAACCTTAATGAAAATTTCAAACAGTTGAATGAAAAACACGACAACCTGAATGAACTGAACAAACAACTTAGTGAACAGATCGCAGCCGATGCCCCGCGATGTCATGATACTAAGGAACAATTACGTGAGGAAATTAAGGCTTGTGCTAGGAACAGTAGTGAAGAAATTAGATCTGTGGCACAAGAATTAAGTAATACACATGCAGCCACAACTAAATTACTTAGAGACGAAATTAGTGCAGTCGCTAAACAATGCTCTGAAAACGCAACACAGTTACGCGACGAGTTTAAATTAATGTCAGCAGAACTTTCACGCACACTGGATGCGAAAGTAGACGCGAAATTTGACCAACAGAACAGCCAAATTGACGAACGTTTTAATCACCACCTACATAACAGTGAAACGCGTTACCGTAAATTTATACAGGAACAGAATAAAGTAAAGCAACAAGTCATGGAAACAATTACTGCACAGAGACAGGAAGATACGCGTAAATTGTTTACGAAAGCAAAAACATACGTAGACAACAATATTGCTACAGTATCGGACGAAATCAAACAGTCGAACACCGAATTGCATGATGAAATCTCCGATCTTAAACCAAAAACAGACACACACACACATTAGACTTTCAGACAATGACCAACAGACTTGAAAAGTTGGAATTAATACAGGATCCCGATGCCATTAAAGCAGACGTTAAAAAATTGAACAAAATCACACGTAAAATACAAAAACAAATTAATGCTTGTGATACTAAAAACGATGATCACGTAAAAGTACTGACTGAAAAATATGATGAATTGGCCAGTCGTATTGACGTTATCGAAAGTAATAATGACACCAAATCAGATGATACTTCACCAGTTTTGCCCGCATCTCGTGGTCGTGCGGTAGCGTTCTCGCTTCCCACGCCCCGGTTCCGGGGTTCGATTCCCGGCGGGGTCAGGGATTTTCTCTGCCTCATGATGGCTGGGTGTTGTGTGATGTCCTTAGGTTAGTTAGGTTTAAGTAGTTCTAAGTTCTAGGGGACTGATGACCATAGATGTTAAGTCCCATAGTGTTCAGAGCCATTTGAGCCACTTCACCAGTTTCATTTAATCAAACTCCCGAATTCCAAAATTTACAGCAGACGATTAGTGAGATAGGTTCGTCCAATAATACTTTAAGTAGAAAATTGTCAACTTTACAGCAAGAAGTGACACAGATGAAAAATGTTTCAGCCTCCAACACGGCACAGCATACGCCACATTCCGAACATTTCTCAGACTCACACAGCCAGTATAATTTAGGTAATTTACAGAGAGTACGTGACTTAGATTCCGAACAGTCACAGAAAAACAGACTAGGATACAATCTTGAACCTGTTCAGACATTCAGAGACGAAAATTTTGATTACAAGCACTTTCTATCCGTGAGAAAATTTAAGGTATTTAAAAATGACAGAACACAGATTCACCCCTTGGATTGGATACAACAATTTAGCTTTGCTTCTCCACCAACTTGGCCCGTAACACACAAACTTGAATTTATTTGCAGTCTTTTGGAAGGCGAACCGACAACTCGTATGAGACCGATCGCGAGACAGTGCTATTAGGTAGAAGAATTTCAGAATGCTTTTCTGTCAGCGTATTGGTCGAAGACGACACAGCGCGGAATCAAGGATCAATTAATTAGTTTACCGAATTATGAGAACTCAAATTTTTCCACTGTCACGCAATGTTTTAAACACATGGTCCAACAAAACCAGTACTTAAGTGAACCATACAGTGAATCTGCACTTATCCAATTGTGTATTTCTAAATTACCACGATCGTTAAGAGTATCACTTTTAACAGGTCAGCAGAAAGAAAATATTTCGGCATTTAGAGATCTGTTACAGCTTTTGGAAGTTCAGCAATCAGATTATTCCTTCATAAACAAAAATTTTTCACATCATAGCCAAGGGCAACCAACATACAGTAATTACGATCAGCCACGCTATTTCAATAGCAAAGGTAATAGACGCTCCATGAACGACAACCACCAGAACTTTAATAACAGACAAAATTTTAATTATCAGTATCGTCAAAATTATCAGCAACAGGAATCACATTTTGGTAACAATAGAGGTTTTTCCGAGCAACAGCAACAAAACCAGCCGGTTAGCATACCTAACCAACATGTAATGTGCAAGGTCAACCAAGCTTTAATGTTTCGCCGCCTGCACGTATAACGTCGGCTCCGGCAAATAGTAACGCACAGCAACAAGGAAATCAGTACGTACAGAAAACACACCATTTCAACTCATATCGCAATGCACCGTATAGAAATGACTATCATGTCAGACGTAAAAGTAATGAGAACAATTTTGAGCGTACGTTTAATAACAGTCGGTCTTACCAGCAGCAAAATCATCCGCAACAACAGATTATCATGAATGAACCAGACAGTCGGTATCATCCCGAACCTAATGCGTCAGGACGAAATAACAGAACAGTATAAATAGTCGAAATGCCACAGCATCCTCCCGCAAATAATAGCACATTAGATAGAATTTGACTACATACAGTACAGGTTGCATCGTCCAGCAACGCAAGCGATACTTTTGACACACAGAATCTTGTTCACGAAAATGTTATTACTTTTGACGACATTTGAGACACTCTTTTGCAGGAAAATCAGTTATTCAAAAAACCATTTCACACCCTGTCATTGAAGTAAAGATTGGATCATCCAAATTTTCAGCAGTAATCGATTCTGGATCACCTATGTCAGTTATAAATGAGTAAACTTTCAACGAATGTAACAAAGAGAATACCTATCCTACGTTACCCTTACGCAAAACTAAAGTAAAAGGAGCAGTATCTGGTAAAGGAGTAGACATAAAGTTACAGACACAATTATCATTTTGTATTGCAGGTCATACGTTTCACTCAAATTTTTGGATTGTTCCCTTATTGACAACAGGCGTTATTTTAGGTACGAATTTTCTGGTACAACACGACGCAATTATTGACTTTCAAAATTCCTATTTAATGTTAAAGGATGAAAATGTACAACTGGCATTAGAATTTCAGCACTCTTTATCTGCTGAAGAACAAACAATTAATCGGACAGAGGTCATTTCTGCATCACGTAACACGGACTATCATTCCACATAGTTCACAGATACGTATGTTCACAACTATTATACACCAGACGAAGCCGACTATGACGTTATGCAGATGATTTCTGATAAAGTTAAACAGAGCAATGCAAATACAGACGACGAACGCACGCAACTACGCAAAATTCTTTTACAGCAAGCTCCAGTTTTTGACAACGTCCCTGGTACTATGTCCGGTTTTATGTATGAATTTCAAGTTAAACAGCACGACACATTTAAAGCCAAACATTATCCCATTCCTTATATTCACACAGAACAAATTAAGAAAGAATTGCGAGCTATGCTTGACCAAGGAATTATTGAACCGGCAGTTAGTCCGTACATAAACCCGCTCCATATTGTTAAGAAAAAGGATGGTTCACCTCGTACTTGATTCGCGTCACATCAACGACATTATTATTAATGAAACAGATCGCCCACAGACACTAGAAGAACTTCTACAGAAATTTCATGGTACTGCTATTTATTCCACATTAGATTTGAAATCGGGATTTTGGCAAATTCAGCTCCATCCGAACTGCAGAAAGTACACAGCTTTTCTCTGTTTTGGTGACTGTTACCAGTTTTGCAAATTACCGTTCGGTTTAACTATTTCTTCAGCAGCATTTATTCGCGGTTTGAATACTATACTTCCGACAGAATTAAAAGACAGAATCACAACGTATGTAGACGACATTCTTATTGCAGAAACTAACTGGTCTGAACACAATCTGATTCTTGAACAACTGTTACAAAATTTTCGTGCACAAGGAATCACAGTTAATCTCAGTAAATCGCACTTTGGCAAAACTCCTATAAAATTTCTTGGACATGTAATTTCAGCAGAAGGCATTGCGCCTGACACGGAAAAACTTCAAGCTTTACGTGACATTACTGTACCTACGACGAAGAAACAACTACGCAGCTTTCTGGGATTAATTAACTTTTTTCGTAAATTTATTCATTACTCTGCTTTAGACACCCCTAGATTATGTCAATTGACGGGTAAAAACACTATTTGGTCCTGGGATAGCCAAGCACATTCTGAATTTGTCAATCTGAAACAAGCTTTGTTGAATGCACCACTTTTATCACATCCAGATCTTACTAGAAATTTTTCCATTGCCACCGACAGTTCTAACACCGCTTTAGGCGTACACAAGATTTCAGGAAATTGAAGAAGATGGTTCTACAGTAATTAAAAACAACGCCTTTGCAAGTCGCATTCTGTCACCTGCTGAACGTAATTATTCTGTTACAGAACTTGAAACATTATGTGTTGTATGGGCATTTACGAGATTTCGGCGTTTTCTTTATGGAAGACATACGACCGTTTACACAGATCATAGAACTATCCAATTTTTACTTTCAGCAAAATTTACACATGATAGGTTAAGCAGATGGAAACTTTATTTACAGGAATTTAATTTTACAATTGTTCACATTCCCGGTACACAAAATATTGTAGCAGACGCACTATTGCGTTCTCTCAGCAACAATCAGCAAGACATCGCAACCAACTTCTGCCAAGCACATTTTAGCGTCATGTATATTCAACAAGTTGCATTTGAAAATTTCATTTCGTCGTCATTACGAGATATAGCACAGGACCAGAGTAAAGACAACGTATGGAAAGGAATTAAACACCTTTGGCAAGATAGGAATAATGTTACCATCAGAAACCATTACACTGTACGCAATAATATTCTGTTTCGCCGCTCTCACCCTGACAGCAACAACTGGTTACTATGCATTCCTGACGAACTGGTTAACAAATTAATTTGGTGTACTCATTTAAGTTACACACATTACGGAGCCAGAAAATGTTTTCTTATACTGAGACAGAACTGTTATTTTGCCAACATGGAGAAACGTATTCGACGAGTTTTAGCGTCATGTAAAATCTGCCAGAAAGCTAAGTCGGACACGACTTCACATATTCCTCCGTTACATCCCATTGTACCTGTTAAATTGAGACACATGGCCGCTGTAGACATTTTGGTCCGATTCCCAGAACTAATAGAGGTTTTTGCTACATCTTTGTCGCTGTTGAACTCACTTCAAAATTTGTTACCTTCACTCCGTTACGCAAAGCTACTGCTAAATCTGTTTCGAAAGCATTTGTAAAACATTTTCTATTTCATGTAGGGCATGTATTGAAAGTAATTTCCGAAAATGGACCACAGTTTCGATCTGCTATATGGACACGTATGTTACGAACAAGAAACATTTCTCCGATCTATATATCCAAGTATCACGCTTCTTCGAATCATTGTGAACGACTAATGAAAGAAATTGGTAAACTATGTAGAATATACTGCCATAAAAAAACATATTGATTGGGATACACACATACTGTCAATCCAGGATGTAATTAACTCCATACCAAATGAATCTACTATGCTATCTCCGACTGTTATACTGAAAAAAGTTGAAGCACCTAACAAAATTAAAGAATTAGTATCCTTTCCTACATCTCGTCGACTGCGACACCATGAAATAATTTACATTGCGCTGAACAACATCAAACGTGCCGCAGAGCGCCGGAGAAGACACCAAAAACAGGTTTGTACACGCCGTGACTTTCACATTGGACAGAAGATATTAGTACGCACACATTATTCATCCAACAGAGGAAAGAGTAGATGCAGTAAATTTGAGCTTCTATACGCAGGTCCATATCGAATTCGCAGCATTCCTCACCCCAATGTAGTACATGTAGAAACGTTGAGAACCAGAAAAAGCAAAGACAATTAATATGTCTCCAGTTTTAAACCCTTTATTGAATGAACATACTTTATGATTTGGCACACAGTAATGGCATTTACAGATATTTATATGAACACTTACTGATGATTATCATATTTTTCTTGGCAAGTGCCCGGCAAGGTAAGGTTATCAGGTCGCTTTTCTTGTCGTTATACATCAGACCATGCACATTTCTCCAGATAAACTTACATATTTTATGACCACTTATGCAATTCTATGTATGTGATTACTTACTGATGATTATCATATTTTTTCTTGGCAAGTGCCCGGCAAGGTATGGTTAGCAGGTCGCTTTTCTTGTCGTTATATATCAGACCGTGCACGTTTTCCATTTTTCGTGTATGTATGATTGTTTTCCTGTTTTGTTTGTATGCACTACGAAATCTTTAAGATATAACAAACAACAGTTGACTTTGACATTTTGCCTTATGATATCTCAACAGCTTGACTATTTTACATTTTTGCCACCAAATTATGATACTCTGTGTACATTTTTTTTTTTTTTTTGCACCTGAACACTCTCTATGTTTTGGACATAATACGTTTTCTGTCATGCTATGCTGTATGCTTAATTATATCACTAAAAACAAGTTTTTATTTAATGGGTATATGATTTAAATGCAAGATATTAATCCTTATTCATCATTTTCAGAAAGCAATAACGTGTAAAAGAAATAAACAAACCACATTGGATTACTATGAAATTGGAATTTCACCTTCGGAATGAACGAAATAAACTGCAATACCTCGTCATGAAGAGTAAATGGATCAGAATTAACAAGCATTAACAAGAATATACTATACACATCGTATGATAGCAGTCTTAACTAATTTTTTTCTTTCAGAATACGAGTCGATTGATGCAGGCTGTCAGACAGAACTACACATCTTAGTTTTAGTGATGAAATATGCTAGAAATAAGAAATGAATAGTTGTATGAGTAAATGGTAATATGAATAATGAATAATGAAGTGTCTTTTTTGCAGATGATAATGAATGATGATGAATAGTTATATGAAGAATATGCTAATATGAATAATGAAGTTTTTCTTTGCAGGTGATGATAGTAATGAAGTTATGGTAATATGAATAATGAAGTTTTTCTTTGCAGATGAGGATAATGATGAAGTTTTTATATTTACTGTTAGTTAAGAGATGCTATGTAGTTATTTAAGTATTTGTTGCAGTTCGTTTTGACAGTATGTCTTATGTCGCATGGTATAATGACTGAATGTTTTGGAAAGGACAGCTAGAGTACATACATATTGAGTACACGTTTCATTACCTGTTAATTCGAAGTTCACTACTTTTCAGCATAATATGCGTTTCTTCTTTCAGCTCAATAATCCATTTTGTATTTTTTCCAGGAGAAGCTATTTATGAAATTAATGAGCTATAAGCAGTTTGTCATTAAACCTGTTCTAGTACTTGCATTTTTTTTACCCATTTGTGTGTGTCATTCATGAATGTGATCACATATACTCTACTTGTTTCATAACCTTGCTACAGCTGACTCATGACGAATGACGTTACTAATCCTTATTTGCAGCAATAAGTCAAAAGCAAATATTTTCATGCCCCAGCAATTAATTATCGATCCCAACGCAATGCATTGCTGGCACAAAAAAATGTATTACCAGTCCCAAATAATGCTACTAGTTTAAGAGATATTTATAGTACTAAATATAATGCAGATTTGTCAGATGTATTGAATCCATTATATCTATGTATTATTGGACCATGGACCTTGAGTAATAGTTGCAGTGTGTTGCATTTTGGATGTGTCCTATGTCACTTGAATGATGAGTTCTGAGTAGTGCTATGCCAGTGATTTCTGTAAATAATATTTTTGTTACTCTCTATAAATGCTATGCCAATAATTAACTCTCATTTTGAATGATGACTTCTGAATAATACTGAATAATGTTTTGTAAAACTATATGAATACTTTGTAACTGGCCAATGAATGCCACTGTTTCTTATATTTTAAATTTGTCTTATGTCACTTACATGCTATAATATATATGAATACCAGTAGCTTGATGCTACACTCATTAGCTCCTGTTTTGAATGATGTCTTCCGAACAATGCATAAAAATGGTTTGTAACTGGCCAATGAATGCCAATGATTACTATAATTAGATGAATTATGTTAATGCTATGACATTAATTAACTCTTGTTTTGAATGATCACTTCTGAATAATGCATAAAAATGGTTTGTAACTGGCCAATGAGTGACAATGATTACTATAACTAGATGAATTATGTAAATGGTATGCCATTAATCAACTCTTGCTTTGAATGATCACTTCTGAATAATGCATAAAAATGGTTTGTAACTGGCCAATGAGTGCCAATATTTAGTGTAATCAGATGACTTATGAATAATGTTCTGTAATACTCCATACATAGTACAGAAATGTTTAGTAACTAGGCAATGAGTGCCAACAATTACTCAAATCGGTTGATAGACTAGTGTAATTCTCTATGATGACTAGCATAATACTTAATGTCCTTCACCTTCTGACCTAATTACCAGAAATTACAGCAATATCCGTTTGTCCTGTCCATCCTCATGATCATGGAGCACTATATTTGGTTTTTGCACTAATTCTACGTTGGTGTACCTTACAAGAATATGGTGTTGACACATCAGGTTGTCCACCACCTCGAACGATGGAGATGTTATTATGGTCCCACTGTTTGGTGTACCTAATGTACTACCAAAATGATAACATTGAATATTAATACGACATCTCAGTGTCTTGGCTACACTGATTAATACTTCAGGGAAGAGAACTTCAGATTGTCTCACTTGGTGTTGTGCTTCTGTAGAAAGATATGGACTTTCAGTGCAGCTACGTGCAACCTACTGTGCTACAACCATGATGCAATCCTTCCCTTTCCTTTTCTAGTTCTTATAAAATGGTAAAAAAAAAATGCGTGTGCACTTTATGTCATTTATTAATATGTTTTGTACTCATTGCGTATCCTAGTTCTTGTAAAATGGTAGAGACATATACAGTGTGTGTGCACTTTATGTCATTTGTTAATATATTTGTACTCATTGCGTATCCTAGTTCTTGTAAAATGGTAAAAAATATATACAGTGCGTGTGCACTTTATGTCATTTGTTAATGTGTTTTGTACTCATTGAGTATACATTTTGTCATTGCTTGATATGTTCTGTACTCAGTGCATGTGCACTCTATTTCATTTCATGTTCTGCACTTATATATATATATGTATATACTCTGAGACTGTAAACTTAGTTAATTAAGTAGATTTTAGAAAAATTTGTTGCTCATGGCAAGTCCAATTGACTCACCATCGCTGCCAAATTTTTGCCCCCCCCCCCCCCCAGAGGAGGGTTATGTAAGAGGTCCGAGCAGATGTAATTTCGATGTATTGCTCATGCGCTGCCTGCGATAGGCAAGGTCTCTGACCAGAGAGCAGTGTTGACTGCAGTAGGAACTATGTAGCTGTAGCAGTAAGTGGTTGCTAGTCTGGAGTCTGCTCTGGTCTGGTATGGTGTATCGTGTTGGTTGGCCCAGTCGCGGTGCAGCGATGTCGGAGCCTGAGTATTATTGTATAAGGTAAAAAGCAGCCTCGCTCATGTGTAGTAATGTTATCTCCAGTCCCATGTAAATGTTTTAAAAATCTCGTAATAATAATCTTTCTCATAAAAAGTAACTTTTAACAGGCATTCATTTCAATTTAAAGAATTTACTAATTTCTCGCGTCCATGATCATCCCGATTATTGCAATAGAAAAATCAGTTGCTTCCTTTCATAAATAACAGATATGTCGGCCAGCATTGCACAGAGCTGTGCCAGAAAAATTTATTGTAAGAGCAGATATATCCGGCGACTTCATTGAGGTAAGAATTTTTCCATTTTTTATTCAGAATGATCTTTCAGGGCCATGACGCAGCACTGCTGTCGTCCAAAATTTACCAGGTTAAATTCACAGTGAATTATTGAAAAGTCATAAGTGAGCGACAATTTAATTGAGAGGTTAGTTACATTGTATTATTACCAGGTTACTGAAATTTTTTTTATTGGAACGTTACACTGAATGTGAACGACATAATTATAATTTTTACTGTTGAGAGGTTTAGGAATTTTTCTGTTTTGAAGTTACGCTAAATATGAATGAATTTTTGGCTTGGATTAAATCAGAAAGAATTTTGTGTGGAGGTTAATGTGAAAATAATTTTTTAGGGAGGTTATAAATGTAAATGAATTTTGTGGGGAGGTTACACTGTGAAAGAATTTTGTTTTGAGGTTACACTAAATTAGAATCTTATTCATATTATTTATTTAAATTTTTGTGGGGAGATCTTCAATTGTCCAGCTAATCTTTACCAAATCACAATTCAAAATCCATCCGTCTTCTTTAACTCCGCGCTCTGCAAGCTATTTCCATCTGTTTAGTAGTGTAGCCCAAGGTCCGTAGAAAAATAAGGTTGGGCAAAAAGTGTTCTTTGCTGCCACTGGCTGACGCTCTGACGTCACTAAGGAACAGCATCTGCCACGGGAACAGCGTTATGGCATATGGGTCGCCCATTTATGCCATGTATTTTTTGTTTATTTATTTGCAACATGCTCCGATACAATATTTGTAATACTACATCTAAGTGTTGTGCGTGTGCGTGTGTGTGTGTGTGTGTGCGTATTGCAGTGTAATGTTTGTGTTGGATGACGCTGATGATGATGATGACGATGATGGTGATGACGATTATAGAGAAGGAAGACGATGAAATCCGGTGCTGGGACGTATCCTACTCTTCTTGAACAGCACCAAGGGGCCATCAAGCTTAAGATACCCATCTGATGAACGGATCACTATCACCATTGTTACATACCCTCACGCCATGACAAACTGCTGAGAGTTTTGGTTTTTAAACCAGGACACCGGCATTAAGTCTTTGATCAGGAACTTTACGCCACCAACAGGATTCGAAACGGCTTACCCTAGGTCGAGCGCCAGTTTACAGGCGTGCGTTACGTTAAGTTTTAGTCTCCACTGGAATAATGAAATGTAAATTGCTGTTCTCGTATTGCTGTAGTGTTATTGCTACATTCTGTAACTTGTCCAGCCTTCAAACTGATAATGCTGACTTTAAGAAATTCAAGCACCTATCAAATCGAAACATCCAAAAATAAGCGCAAATTATATTCTGTTTTATTTTTAAGTTTTCTGTACAGCTAAAAGTTCTAAATGAGCATGCAATTTGCTCAGTTGTCTCAGAGAAAGGTTTTAAAACAATAAACAAGATCTATGTAACGCTCATTTTCATGCTGTATGCATCACAGGTTTAAAAGCAATTCACAACTAATAGGTAGACACTGTCGTCTTCGGCCAAGAAATTATGCAAATGCTTTATTTGTAGAAAGCATTCGAATTAGCTAATCTAACTTCCGCACACAAACTTCTAATTTTAGTCACACCATTAAACTTAGCATTTTATAACTAAGTGAGACGAGAATGTTGACCCCAGTTGTTCAAATCAACCCATATAAAAGCACATTAAATCAAGAACTTTTTGTCAGCGCTGCAAAAAAAACGTTTATAAGAAACATAAGCGAATTCATTGAGCGTGTCTGTGGTTCAGCGAAGTTGGGATTTAGTGTGGGAGGCAGTAAGTCAAACCTTGGCACTTTCAGCCTTGGAATCTTCCCAGGTAGTTGTCAAACAAACATCGTCAGACGTTCTTCACTTCTGTCGTTAATGTAGGTTCCTATATAACTTAATTTCCACAAATATTGTTCATTTGTACCCTAAAGCGATGGCAAATAACACTACCTTGCTTTGTGATGGTGAAATGCCTCTACCTTCTTTGCCTTGTCTGTCGATGATAGCCAGTGTAGTTCAATAAATGTTCTTGTTCTGTAGTAAATTTTCATTACTTATAGGTAAGCAGTGGGGAAACGTTCGGTACCTACAGCGCACGCGTTCTTAGTGATGCCAGTTTCCCAGGAAAAATTGTCTTGTCTATCGATCTGGGCAAAAATTAATTCAGATTTGCTGGCTGTTTCAAACCACATTTTGAGGAAACAAGCAAAACCCCGCGAGAAATCATACCACGACATCCACTTGACATATCTTCAAGCATTATCAGTAACTTGCCACTGGTTGTGGCCAGTGATCTGTTGTACTGTCTGCACCGGTATGCTATATATCCAGCAAGATATTTCAATCATTTAACGCTGCTGTCAGAACCCAATGATAGTGATGCGATATCGGAGTCTGCTACTGCGAAATCTAGGATTTCGATCTCTGTCTCTCCTTCAGCAATTGCTAATGCCCCTCAAACATTGAGAGGTGGCATGAGCCCCCTCTCATATTTCTATCTTACGATTCTCCTCTCTAGTTGCATGCGGTGGAGGGTTGCTTTTCCTTAACACGCGTACTTCCCACGCAGCGTCTCTCGTCACCCGGGTGGGCCGGTGACAGGCGGGCTCTGTGGAACTGGAGAGAGTTAAGCCGACGTGTGTGAGGCAGTCGAGTGAATGCTTTTCAGACGCCGACATTGTCAAGAGACACGCCCGCTGGGGTGTGAAGTAGCGGCTGGGCTAGAGGTTCCGTTACTTCAGAGAAACTTTGCGAAAACACTTTCTGGCGGGCTACCAGCGAGGCGTGGGAATGACTTGTGTACCCACGCAGTTGTGGCGGGAAAATTCCCGCACTTTCTGCAAAATCAGCACAGAAATTGGCGCCAAGAATCTCCATTGGTGGAATGGTAGTGCTCCGGCAATGGAGTGGAATTTCCGCCGGTTTTCGAGTTGCTGATTGGAACGTAACCACGGCCACTGTCGTGGGGGCGGGAATGTTCGGTGTTCGGCCTGTGCGGGTGCTCTGGGTAGTCGAGAGTCGCCTTTCGGTCGAGGACGTCGGAGCAACCAGCCCTCGCCTGCGGTACGCCAGATCGTGTTCTGGGAGATAAGAAGACTGTTGGTAATGTACGTCCGCAGCACCGGCAGATAGGGATTTTCCTAGGTGATAATCAGAGCTCAGCAGAGCGCGCCTGTTCATCCTTTTCTAACTTTGTTCAGTTTCGAGTAGCAGCAATTACTATTGGGTTAGCTGTGTGTCTCTCTTGAGATTTGAGTGGAAAGGAATTGGCTCCACATACCACTTCGTCTTAAACCTCACGATCTAAGTTAGGGACAACTTCACCTTTACTGTGTTTGTATGAATCTCCAATTTTAGCCAATTTGATGTTTTATATTTCCTGTGTCTCTTTTACTATTCTGCGTTTAATCTTAATAAATCATATTGTTATTTTGGACAGAACTTTCTTTCTGTTAATCAATAGAGCAACCCTATCATTCCTCACTATGCTAATGAAACCTTTGTTTATTTAACTTATTTATCAAATTAAATTATTGCAGGTGCCAAACTCTCTTCTACTCCACTAGCAGGGTTGATTAGAGTCAGTTCGCGTATTTGTTTTATCCTTGTGCAACAGCAAAAGTCGGAGTTAGAATAGGGGGGGCTTAGAGCATGATTTACACATGTGGATTCTAGTAGAATTTAGTGATAAATACACTACTAGCCCCGGCACCTCGCATAATATGGCGACCCTTGGCCTCGGATCTTTCCTGTGAATCTCTGATAAACAAACAGGATTCTTAGTAGGAACATTCAATTTTTTTTCTCTCTATTTTTTTTAATGATTAATACCCAAGTTTTTTTTGGTAGTTCCGCGTTTAGTTTTAAGTAGCGGCGCATGACTACAGTTTTTGTTTTCAGTGTATATATTTTTTGTTCATTGTTTTTTTTGTGTTTCGCTGATGTGGTGTCTGTACCGCATCGCACTTTGTCGGATTTGTGTGCGGTTTCTGTACCACATCAAATTGTGTTTGTGATTACAGCGTTGGAACAGCGTTGTTGAAATTTTATGTTTATGTGTAAAAAATATATGGAGTAGATTAATTTTATTGTGCATTTTAGATGAATTTGTTTTTATGAATGATAACGAGAAGTAAGGCACGACTATTATCGGGCGAAGCTAAAACAAAAGAGGATAGCATAATGGATAAGGGGCAGTTTACTGACGGGAATAGGTTCGGAGATGAGATGGGCACATTTTTAGCAGGACAGGACGCCAGGGGCATTGATGAGGAAGGTGATTTGGACGCGATCTCAGAGCTGCGTTGCGGCCGTGATTATGATAGTGAAGTAGAGGATGAAACAGAGACAGGCACACAGGTCGAGACGGTAGCAGAAGTTTATAGTCAAACGAACGAGTGCAGACAGAGGCCAGCTCGGTCACGTCAGAGCTCTAGCGCCCAGGTGTCCAGAGTTACATCGCCCATGTTTGAAGAGGATCAAGAAGATGACGTAAACCCAATACTGAGCTTCCTACGATCAATGAAAGAAGAAGCTGACGAACAGCGTAAGAAGCAGGAAGAAGCTGACGAACAGCGTAAGAGGGAGAAGGAAGAAGAGGAGAAACAACGTAAGAAGGAGAAGGAAGAAGCTGACGAACAGCGTAAGAGGGAGAAGGAAGAAGAGGAGAAACAACGTAAGAAGGAGAAGGAAGAAGCTGACGAACAGCGTAAGAAGGAGAAGGAAGAAGAGGAGAAACAACGTAAGAAGGAGAAGGAAGAAGAGGAGAAACAACGTAAGAAGGAGAAGGAAGAAGCTGACGAACAGCGTAAGAAGGACACGGAGGCAATAATTTCGCATATAGGGGAAATTCGTGGGGAATTATTAACAATAAAGAAAGAATGTGGAGAAGCAAAACAAATGTCAACGGTAGCACAAAAAGTAGCAGGCCTTGCCAAAACTGCAGCAACAGGGGCAATGAAAGTCGCGGAAGCAACTTCTAAACTCGCAGGGCGCTTGCGACGTACAACACAATCCCACTCAAAATCCCTAGCATTCTTAAAAACTCAAGGTAATATCGCGGTTGCGAACTCCACGAAACGAATGGAAGAAGTAGAGAGTCGGATAGCAAAACTAGAGCAAAACGGGCACACGAGCACTGCGCGTTCGGATACCCATGATGGAGTACACAGAATTGTGTCTCCGAGGAAAAGCCCGCCGTGCTCTAGCCCAGTGACAGAGTGCGGAACTAACAATGCACACGCAGAAACAGCAAGTAATAGCTCCAATAATTATAGCCCACTTAGGAGAGTGAATTCTGAGTGCCACTTCCACTGTGATACAGAGGTTGCACATCACAGTTATCAGCAAGATAGAACAGGACACTCAGCAGACGTGCAAGTATCGGAAACGAGTGACAACACCAGTGCGAGGATCAGACAGGATTTTGATCACAATCACTTCCTGTCGATACTGAAATTCCAGAAGTTCAAAGAAAATGGAGGGTCGATGCATCCGAAGAGCTGGGTGATGCAGTTTACAAATTCATTACCGGCATCATGGCCAACCCAGGCAAAATTAGAATTCATGTGTGGACACATCGAAGGCCAAGCCGCGGAAAAGATGCGGGGTGTGGCAGTGACGTGTCGGACTTATCAGGAATTTGTTGGTGCATTCCTGCGGACCTACTGGTCAAAGGAAACGCAAGATAGGATTAAAGAGGAAATAATATTTTGTCCTGAACTGGAAGTGTCCGGGCATAGGAGCGCAACCAAATTTCTTGATGATTTACTCAAGAAGAATCAATTTTTAGATAGTCCATATAGTAACGGAGAAATCATTAAATTTTGCTTTTCCAAATTGCCAGTTAGGTACCAACAGACACTTGTCGGCAAGTGTGGAGCTGACATAGAAGCATTCAAGATTCTATTGCGCGAACTCGAAGTAGTCTTTGATAAACAAGACGCAAAGGACAGGAAGAAGGGGCAAAGTAACAAATACCACCGGCCAGGAACAGAAGACGACAGCAGATTGCATAATCGCACTGGTCAGTTAGGAAACCAGGGTTACGGAAGTCAAGGTTACGCTATTCAAGGTTATGGAAACCAAAGACACGGAAACCAGAACGTCAGGGAGCAGGGTCAATCTAGACAAGGAATCTGGGATAGAAGGAATAACGAACGGCAAAGCGACCGTAATTGGAGAGAGCGAAACCAAGGACAACGGTGGAACCAGGAGATTGAAACCAGACCCGCAAATCCTAATGCACGTCAGAGGAGGGGGAGCCTAACTAGGGATTGACGCCAGACTAGTGCGAACACAGGCCGCCGGAATTTCGCACGTAATCTCGGACCTGGCCAACTACGGATGATACATTACGAAGATTTATCAGAAATCCTGCTCGAGGAACATAAAGCAACTCCTCGACATGATCGGCAGCCTCTTATCACAGTAGCAATAGCTGAAAAGAGTCTGAATGCGATAATAGATAGTGGAAGCTACATAACAGCAATATCTGAGGCAGCATACAAGAGGTGCTCTCAGGAGATGGACTGGCCTGTCCTATCGGTTAAGAAAACCAAAATAAAAGGGGCATTAGCGGGTAAATGTACGGAGGTCACCCAACAAACAAGACTGGAATTCTCCTGCCAAGGACACAAAATAGAGTCTAACTTCTGGATCGTGCCAAATCTGGCGATCGACATGATAATAGGAACGGACTTCCTAAATGAACATGAAGCGATAGTTGATCTAGGACGAGGTGAAGTGGTTTTGAGGAAAGGGAATCCCGTCCACATTAAGTTCGACGATCAGCTGATCCCAGCTCAACTACCGTCTAACTGTGTTCGGATAAACTATGCGTGTCTGAAAGACAGAAAGGAAGAACAGGACGACGTTGCGGATAGGGGAGAGGACACGGATGAGAATGAAGTCGGAATAATGGGAGAAATAAAGGAGAAAATAGGAGAAAAAGTGGAAGCAATAAAGAATATAAGGGGCGAACACCGCAAAGAACTTCATAAATTACTAGTAGAACATGCGGAGGTCTTCCTTCCCAAGACAGGATCAATAAAGAACTTCCAATATGAATTTCGTGTACGTCCGCACAACCAGTTTCGTGTGCCACCCTATCCAATCCCCTTGGCATATCGACAGAAAGTAGCAGCTGAAATTACGCGAATGCTGAGTGAAGGAATAATAGAACCTACGGCTTCAGCCTATAATAACCCGTTAAGAGTAGTCGAGAAGGCAGATGGTAGTATTCGTTTAGTCTTGGACTCGCGACAAATTAATACCATAATAGAACCCGAAACAGACAGACCGGAACGATTAGAGGAACTCTTACAAAACTTCCATGGAATATCAATCTTCTCATCAGTTGATCTAAAATCGAGTTTCTGGCAGATCGAGCTCCATCCAAATTGCAGACAGTACACAGCCTTTTTAGCATTTGGAAGATGTTACCGGTTTCGTCGTCTACCATTTGGTTTGAACGTTTCATCTGCCGCATTCATTCGGGGGCTGGACGGCATACTAAGCGATAATTTGAAACGTCATGTCACCAGCTATGTGGACGATTTGCTGATCGCGGAGAAATCTTGGGGAGAGCACAATGCGGTCCTCGGTGAACTCCTAGCGACATTCAAGGAATACGGTGTGACTATCAATATCGAAAAATCGAATTTTGGGACGTCCTCTGTGAAATTTCTAGGACATATCATCACGGGTGAGGGCATTGCGCCAAATCCCGAAAAGATCGAAGCGATTGAAAAGTTTCCCATTCCTACGACAAAGAAGCAGTTAAGGGGGTTCTTGGGGATCATAAATTTTTACAACCGCTTTATACATGTCAAAACTCAGAGCAGTCCTCGGTTGCATCAACTTACAGGAAAGAAGATTCCTTGGGAATGGGATGAGGCGGCCGAATCCGAATGGAAAACATTAAAATTCGCATTATTACAAGCACCCATCCTATCACACCCTAATTTAGCTGAAGAGCTTTGCATAGTAACGGACAGTTCATACTCCGGTCTGGGTGTCATGGTGTTCCAAGACTATGTACATGAAGGAAACAGGGTGTGGAAGACAATTGCGTTTGCTAGCAGAGTACTAGCCAAGAGTGAGAGGAATTACTCAGTAACCGAGTTAGAGGCGCTGGCTATTGTATGGGCGTTTGAAAAATTCAGATACCTTCTGTTTGGTCGCCAGACGAAAGTCTACACAGACCACAAGGCACTCGAGTTCTTGATGACTGCAAAGCTTAATCACAGGCGGCTCATTAGGTGGGCATCATATCTACAGCAGTACAACTTTTCGATAGAATATATCCCCGGCAGTCAGAACATTATTGCAGACGCCTTATCACGGTCACCGATCGGATTTGAGCACAACATGGAAGAAGATCTAGAGGAAAATCACTACTGCCTTTACTATATGCAGAAAGTAGCCTTTGAGAATTTTATTACCTGTAGTATGCAGGACATCAAGAAGGAGCAAGACAAGGACCCTGCCCTAGTGTTATTGAAGCAGAAATGGATAGACAGAAGACACGCCACCATCAGGCAGTTCTACCTCTTGCGTAAAGGCATAATTTTCCACCGAAATTATACCAATGACACTGAATGGGGGGTATGCATCCCTGAACACCTAATAAACAAGGTTATATGGCATACTCACCTTAGCTATGGACACTTCGGACCACGCAAGTGCAATCTCAAGCTAAGGACCATGTGTTACTTTCGAAACATGGAGCGTCGAATTCGGAGGGTACTGTCGGTGTGTAAAGACTGCCAAAAGGCTAAGCACACCACTGTGAGCATGCAGGCACCATTATACCCAATCGTACCGACCAAATTAAGACAATTAGCAGCAACAGATTTGATGGGACCTTTGCCAAGAACAAGAAGAGGATATACTTACGTATTAGTGTTTGTTGAACTAACGTCCAAATACGTTACCTTTACGCCACTGAAGAGGGCGACAGGACGAACTGTTTCACGAGCCCTCATCCGGGATTTCCTACCACAGGTTGGTCATGTGAGTAGAATCATTTCTGATAACGGGCCACAGTTTAAGTCAAAAACATGGAAGGAGACGTTGCGTCGATGTAAAATTGATCCCATTTTTATATCTTCACACCATCCGAGCTCGAATGCTGCAGAACGGGTTATTAAAGAACTCGGAAACTTGTGCCGGTTGTACTGTAACAAACAGCACACGACATGGGACGTTTTCCTTAAAGACTTCCAGGAGGTGATCAATGAGGCACCCCATGGGATAACAAAATTGGCACCCATTACAGTACTAAAAAACTGGATTCCTAAGGACTTGATAACCAAGGTCGTAAACTTCCCACCAAGGGCGCGAACGCAGCACCAAGCCATAGTGGATTTGGCTCTCAAGAGGATACGGGCTGCAGCAGAGGTCAGGAAGAGACGTGCCGACAGGGGAGCTCGTCTACGACACTTCCAAGTTGGACAAAAGGTGCTCGTTAAGTCTTTCCGACTTTCGAACAAACAAAAAATGAAATGCCAAAAATTCTATTCTGTTTACAACGGCCCGTACCGTATAAGGAGAGCAGCTCACCACAATGCTTATGAATTGGAGACGCTGAAAGGAAAGAAGTCCATAGGACTCCACCACATATCTCACATAAAGGAGTTCGTAGAATAGTAGTAGTGTAAGAAATGTACATAGTAGAATAGGCAAATATATGAACCTTTGTTCGGGGAACAATAATCGTTACATTAATAGATTAAGACTGCTAAAGTATTAACACGCTGCGTTGTCTTGCATAAGAATTTACTGCTGCTATCCTCTTTTTGTTTATGTTTGCGATCTCCAATGTCGATGGAGTAGGAGACACTACCTTTTCATGAGCAATGTTTTTGTCCTTTCCTATCTGGTGTCCATGTTAAGGGATAAGGATGAGTGACGAGACGTCGCACAAACGGGCGCATACAAGAACGTGCTCTTAGAAGCGTTCTGAGAGGTCGTGATACGCTCCATAGCGGCCACAACCAGTTCGTGAGACGTTCATACCAATGCTTGCAGGCACGCGTCAGTGCACTGCACGATTGTGGTATATTGCGCGATTTCGAGGGTGAATATGGGCAGTATAGTTTTTGCAGAGCTGCGCCGGTATCGTTGTCTTGCAAGTCGGGGTGAACCTGTGAGCATTTGACTCTAATGGTGCCCTAGACGAGAGAAATGAGGGCATAAAAGCCTACCATGCTAATGTGCTGGTTGGGGATTTAGCGTGCTGCTCGTTTTTGTCACAGATGAATCACCAAGGAATTGTACTTGGATATTCGTGACATACTGTGTAGCTGGCGTGTGTTGGGTGTCTGAATCCTCAACAGGAACCAGTCCTGGCTTGGTCATATTACATTGCTTCTGGAAAGGTGTACTTCGATCGCGAAAACCGCTTCACATAGAGAAGGAAGTTGCAACTATAAATTTATTGTCGTGTATAGCCATGGCTAACCCAGTCTCTGGAGTTTCAGTGAGGCGTAATGAAAACTCGGAGGTCATGTCGTACGGCGCGCACATCACTGTCGTCAATAGCGGCGAGCAGCAAGACATCTCAGCGTAACAGGAACTATGTAAGGGTATTGTATAAGGTAAATAAAATAAATAAATAAATAAATAAATAAATAAATAAATAAAATAAAATAAATAAATAAATAAATAAAAGGGAAAGTACGATACTAGGATAAGTTAAACTGTAGGATTTAACAATAACTAGATTAATATTGTGGGGGTTTTCTACCACAAGTGTGGCGCGCGCCTGTTGAGTTGCTATTTTTCAGGTCACCAAACCACAGACCCGAGATGGAGGGACGACGGGCGAGCGAAAGTAGCGTAGTTGCATGTTCTTTATAGCACAGTAAAACTTAGACCTGCATAACAACATAATTTAATTAAAAGACGTAGAATGTAGATCGTTGGGATATGGTAGTTAATTCTTGAAGCATGTCTACTGTCGATCTATATAATTAATAGTAATATTAGTGCGGGCCCGCACATTTAGTTGTTCATCCATTACAAAGCATCAGTTATCACACACCATGTACTTACTGAGATCGGTCTCTACACGTATATCAAAATAAATTATTTCCATGTCTAGATTAGATGTTATAATGATTGCCATAGATTAATAACTATAAAAGTAAAATAAGAGTGTCTGAAATGACAGACCATCAATGTTTCATTAGGTAAATTTATTATAACATAGAAGGTCATGGGAAAAAGTTAGGCATAAGACTTTTGTAAGAATTGTACAGATGACGAGGAACGTGGCAATGCAGAGGCCAGCCAGCGCAAAAACAAGAGGTCTTCGGCTACCTGCTAGAGGGCGAGCGTCCCGTCCTACACGCTGACAGTCACCCGGCTGCCTACCTGAGGGATTACACGGGACCCTTGCCCCGCCACAAGCGAAAGTGGGGCTGGCCGTTGACCCTGACACGCGACAGCCTGCTAGCTCTCCGGACGCGGCAGCCGCTTGGAGGGATTCCCTGCGGCAGACCACGTTGTCGTGAGTACACGAAGAAGATCACATATCGTGTCAGAACCTGCGCCTCATGTGCCTCAGGACAGAAAGGGACGCTCTATACTCACCTGTTTGGGTTTTTACAACTCACTAGCATTGGCCGATCTGCATACACAAAGCAGTATCGTGCCACACTAACAAATGTATGGTCTCATGTCTTACTTCTCCTCTCTATTAGAGAGCAGTTTTTAACAATAGTCGCTCCTAGTTCGATCCTGTATGGATGACCTCACACACTTGTGGAGTCACTCCACGTGCCATCATCCCTCGTCGAACTGCAATATTGGGAAACATAAAGTTCTGTCCAGCGAGAGAAGAGACCTAGACTAGTGATGTATCCCAACGAGTAGACCTCAGAGACAATTAATCGACGTGAGGAGAGCCTATCACTGTGTCTTCCTACCGTACTGCCGTGATCATATGCGTGGGTCTGACTACAATCTCAACAGCGTACTGCAGACACTCCAGAACTCCCTATTGCTGTTGCCACAACGTAGCAACAACACCCGACGTTTAGCCTTATGTGATGTCAGTACTGTAGAATTTGTGAAGTGCTACGGATATTTCAAACAATGTGATTTAGTGCCTCATTCTCAGCACAGTCGTGAACTTTGTGCAATGTGCACGCACAATTTGATGCCCCATGAACCTTGTTTTTTTTCTTAAATTTCTTTTTCTTATGTTGTTTTTGTAATGTATGTTATACCTTGTATGCGTTTGTGTTTTACACTGTAATTCTTATTACAGATTACTGTATTGTTCTCCACACCATGTTTTTTTTGTATTTTGTGTTTATTGTTGTGTGTATGCAAACAGTGTGCCTGAAGTCCCCATAAACTGAAGCAGATACCACCACTGTCATTGTGAATGGACCATCAGTTCAGGGAACATTTTGTAAAGGTTATTCTTGCTGCAGGGAGACAGAATGAATCGGAGGTTGTAATTAGATTCTGAAAGCTCACAAAGAGATTGTTAACTTATATAGTATCATGTGTGAGTGAGTTCAGGTTAGTTTAATGATTAAAATTGTTGTAACATCTTGGGCATTTAATTGCGGAGCACTCCAACTCTGATTGTAAAGAATAAACTGCTCCATATTTGGCTCAGATGCCCGGGCCATATTTAGAGAGTGAATGTCTGCGTGAATCGGTGTTTGGGAAGGGGCTCCCTGGGTATGAATGTGTGATGTGAGTGTTAGTGTTCCATATTAAGAAGGTGAAGTTGGCTACATCATAAATAATCCTCCCTCTATGAGTTGCATTTTTCAGTTGCAATGATCTTTTTTATAGAGTGCGGTATGTGGAGTCACTTTGTAAGATTGTTCTTGGGCGATTGACTCACTACCTTGCTCCTAAGTGAGCCAACCGCTCACCAATTACAATCTAAAATGGCGTAGGGGCAATGAGAGGTGGCATGAGCCCCCTCTCATATTTCTATCTTACGATTCTCCTCTCTAGTTGCATGCGGTGGAGGGTTGCTTTTCCTTAACACGCGTACTTCCCACGCAGCGTCTCTCGTCACCCGGGTGGGCCGGTGACAGGCGGGCTCTGTGGAACTGGAGAGAGTTAAGCCGACGTGTGTGAGGCAGTCGAGTGAATGCTTTTCAGACGCCGACATTGTCAAGAGACACGCCCGCTGGGGTGTGAAGTAGCGGCTGGGCTAGAGGTTCCGTTACTTCAGAGAAACTTTGCGAAAACACTTTCTGGCGGGCTACCAGCGAGGCGTGGGAATGACTTGTGTACCCACGCAGTTGTGGCGGGAAAATTCCCGCACTTTCTGCAAAATCAGCACAGAAATTGGCGCCAAGAATCTCCATTGGTGGAATGGTAGTGCTCCGGCAATGGAGTGGAATTTCCGCCGGTTTTCGAGTTGCTGATTGGAACGTAACCACGGCCACTGTCGTGGGGGCGGGAATGTTCGGTGTTCGGCCTGTGCGGGTGCTCTGGGTAGTCGAGAGTCGCCTTTCGGTCGAGGACGTCGGAGCAACCAGCCCTCGCCTGCGGTACGCCAGATCGTGTTCTGGGAGATAAGAAGACTGTTGGTAATGTACGTCCGCAGCACCGGCAGATAGGGATTTTCCTAGGTGATAATCAGAGCTCAGCAGAGCGCGCCTGTTCATCCTTTTCTAACTTTGTTCAGTTTCGAGTAGCAGCAATTACTATTGGGTTAGCTGTGTGTCTCTCTTGAGATTTGAGTGGAAAGGAATTGGCTCCACATACCACTTCGTCTTAAACCTCACGATCTAAGTTAGGGACAACTTCACCTTTACTGTGTTTGTATGAATCTCCAATTTTAGCCAATTTGATGTTTTATATTTCCTGTGTCTCTTTTACTATTCTGCGTTTAATCTTAATAAATCATATTGTTATTTTGGACAGAACTTTCTTTCTGTTAATCAATAGAGCAACCCTATCATTCCTCACTATGCTAATGAAACCTTTGTTTATTTAACTTATTTATCAAATTAAATTATTGCAGGTGCCAAACTCTCTTCTACTCCACTAGCAGGGTTGATTAGAGTCAGTTCGCGTATTTGTTTTATCCTTGTGCAACAGCAAAAGTCGGAGTTAGAATAGGGGGGGCTTAGAGCATGATTTACACATGTGGATTCTAGTAGAATTTAGTGATAAATACACTACTAGCCCCGGCACCTCGCAACATATCTAGCAAGCTGTCAAACACCGTTGCAGTTACAAATCTTCCTTCACCTATGTCAACAGAGGATGCATTTGAAAGAGGAATATCTTGGCAGTTTGCTCCCAACAAGTCTTATCCGGCTCTTTACCTCGGCTGGCGGTGGATGATCATAAAAATTTCCAAGGCTTCTTATAAGGGAAAAAGTTCTCCAGGCAGTCTTGATTTGACTTCACAGTGAGAATACATTCAATATTACAAGCCTCTAAGTCACTGAACAGGTCCAAAAGTGACCGAATAGTTTTCAAAAACCCTTTTTGAAATGATAGCAGGTGCTTTGAGGAGCCAATGTGCATGTTCTCGCACTACTTGTAAAATTTACATAGGCATTGCTCTTTTGCTTGCAAGTGAACGCCGGATTACAGACTATTGGCTTATTACTTCAGGGGTCCTTGAACTGAGTACATGGAAGGCTCATCCACCATATGTATGAAATAACTAGCGTGTCCTTCTTCAGGCATTAAACAACGAATCGCCTGTGCAGTTGTGTGAGATAGTAATTTAATCGTACCACACGTACAGACCATATCTTAAATACCATAAAAGAGGAAGCGGGATGGAATCATGGTTGGTAGTCACAATTTACAATTAAGACAATTTATTGAATTACACCTTTTAAGAAATTTGACAGTTACAAATTGTCGACGAGCCACTAATAAAGTTTTGCAAATACAGTTAGAATCCCAACGTACTCAGTACTCAAATAAACAGCCCCTTATTAAGAAAACAGAATTATTGACAAACTTCATAAATTCAAACTCCCATATAGGATTTCGCTCAAAATACGTATAATAAAAAGAATTACCAGTAGAGGGTGACTTAATTACACTTGAACACTAGTGCCAAGCTAAGATCCAATTACATAACATGATAGAACTACTTAAATAAAAAAAACTACAGCAGAAACACTGATCTTTAAAAATAAATGTTCACGTGCTCAGACGTGTTAGTAAAAAAATTACTAGAAAGAGCTGCACAAGGAACTCAGCGAATGCTATGCAGCTTAATGTTTAGCCAGTTGCCAATCCGTAAAATTTAAGGAAACAGATTCATATACTAAAAGGTTACATACAATATATTTATATATCTACCAGCTATTTAAGTGCTGGAGGAAGTTTCCCTGGTGCGCTAATGCTTGTCATCTACGTACTTCACCTGGCGGGGAAAATATTACGAACAGTAGCTGCGGACATCTTCATGGAAGCCTTTGAGCAAACGGCCCTAGCTTCTGCTCCGTTACGTACCAGTTGTTGGCTACGATATGTGGACGACACATTCGTTATCTGGCCTCACGGTGAAGAGCAATTGGGAAACTTCCTCCAGCACTTAAATAGCCTGCACAAAAATATAAAGTTCACGCATGAGACTGAATGTGGAAGTACACAGAGCTGCCGAAGGTAAACGGGGACACAAAGTGAACCGGAAACCAACGCACACTAATCGGTACCTGCACGCGGAGAGCCACCACCACCCAGCTCAAAAGTAATCGTGTATATATGACGTTTTGTAAAAGGAAAGGAACGGTAACGTTCTAAATAAAGGTTATTGTTACAGCTAATGTCTGCGCTGGAATTCTTTTATCAAAACTGGGAACACATAAGGACCTATCCAGACGACCTACGATTGGCATTCCTTGTACCTACGAGTCAACAGAGAATCGACGAACTTGCTATTACATTTTACGGCAACAAGATAAACTATTCTGCTGCAGTGATTGTTTTAGAAGAACTGTGGTTTTATAAGCCTAATCTTAATCAGTTAATACAACAGTTTAGGGACGCCTATAGGGAATATGTATTTATGCCAAACGGTATAAGATGTGCAAACAGATATTATGATTTTAGACAGGGTAGATACAGACCTCTGTGGTACACATAGTAGAACCTCAATAGCTTACTCACAGTCCGAGCCTACCGGATAAGCGATGAAAATAACATCAAAGAAGAATGATAGAAGCTACAACACACGTTTCGTGCCAACGGCTGTGATAACAACATCATAAGAAAGGTAGCTAAAACCAAAGGGAGCAGAACACGAGAAGAAGGCAAAGAAGAGAAGCTCCCACTGGTACACTTACCATATGTAAAAGGCGTCAGTGAACGTCTAGGCAACGTCCTCCGCCGACGAGGTTTCAAACCGATTTTTCGAAGTAGTCACAGGATCCACGAAATGATAGGTTCCACCAAGGATGTAGTCAACAATCTTAACACTGCGGGTGTTTACGAACTACGGTGTGAGTGCGGAGCTGCCTACATAGGAGAAACAGGGAGACCTGTCAGCTTACGAGTAGCAGAACACGAACGCTGTGTACGATTACAACAACATAACAAATCGGCGTTAGCGGAACACCACCGTGACTGTGGACATCTATCAGGTTCCAGGAAGCCCGAGTACTGGCGAAAGAATCGTGGATGCGAGAACGCAAAATACGGGAGGCGATCGAAATTATTAAGCAGCCTGAAAACATCAACAGAAAAGATGGTTACAAACTCCCGGCGTCCTGGCTGCCGGCCATCCCAGTCCAACGGACCGCGAGCGGTCGCGGGGCAGAAGCTATACGGGACACGGGCGTATCTGCACAAACAGCTGTAGAGCAACTATCAGTCCACTTCCGCGCACACCAGGAGGAAAACTTGCCGACCAGAAGCCGAACGCTGATTGGCGGACAGCTACCAATCGTTGACGACATGGACATCCACGAATAGCTTCTTTCCTTCCATCTTCCCTTACGTCATGACTAGCCAATCATATTAGAGGGCCAATTAAAAGTTTTACAACAGTGACGTCAGACATCGGTAGTCTGTAATAAATAGAAGCATCTATCCCCATGCAAAACCAGTCGTGCCCTGAGGAAGGCCGTTGCAATTCGGCCGAAACGTCGGTTTTAGTTTATTATTGTTGTTAGCAGTTTTTAGCAATGACGCGGCATAATAGCCAGAAGAATTTTAATCACTATGACACCGGCCGCAGAAGCCTTGGTTCTTATATTCGACAGAGTTTTTGCTTGGCAGCTTTTGCACACATACTTGTTGAAGCATACGTTCGATGTTTCATTCCCCTTTTGCTGTTTGCATGAAATCTGAATTTGACAATATATTTCCATACTGGACAGCGCCAGCATCGAGTGCCTGCGAGGGGGAGACTACTCCTTTCTGCAGTTTATAGGGGGCAGCTACTTCATCTGCTACTCTGAGCGCAAAGTCTCGGCATGACATCTTCTTAGAAATAAGTAACTTTAAAGTTGTTGAGCATTGATCGTGGCAAGGTCAGGAAGATTGTAATAGACATGCACAGCCCATCGGAGGGTGCCAGCTCGGACACTGTAGTGTTTAGCCATTTGGTCAACTATATCGACTCCATCGTTAGTTTCATTATAAAACACAGTTTCTGGGAGTATCTCCTCAGTATTCTCATTCACCTGACATCCAGCATGCATTTTACTCAGAATAAGGACTTTTTTTCTTTTTCCCTTG
The DNA here is from genome assembly GCF_023898315.1 of Schistocerca nitens. Taxonomy (NCBI): domain Eukaryota; kingdom Metazoa; phylum Arthropoda; class Insecta; order Orthoptera; family Acrididae; genus Schistocerca; species Schistocerca nitens. The sequence continues at coordinate 817,775,054 of NC_064614.1, forward strand.
GTATACTATGAGAAAACTGCTGCCTGATTTGACGTAGGTGAAGAAGTTGTCAGTGTGATGTTACGACAACAATTGAGCGATGGTTGTGTCAGCTTCTTAACGACATGGTCACCAAGACCCTTGCTTAGATAACTGGTTTCACGTTTGCCACAGCAAGGGAATCCATTCGAGATTTAGCGCTTATCAGCATCACGCAAAAGCCAGTATTTTATCCCACACTTTTCAGGTTTATTTCGCATGTGCTGTATGAACGCGTACCTGTACTTGCAAGAATGCAGTTGCTCATCCAGTCATGTTCTCGTCTGGCTTGTAGCAGGCAATGCCGTTGAAAGTAAACAGATTCCATATTTTTGAAGTAAGGCAAAATTTGTCAGTTTGCTTACGTAGCCTTCTTGTTGACATAGAATCAAACCTATGATGGCTGCGTATTTCAGCAAATATGTTTCTTGACATGGTGTTTTGAAAGAAAGGAGGTCCCTACATATTGCTCCATAAGTCTTTGTATGAAATACCCCGAGCGCCATATACTTCACGAGCATAGAGTAATCCAATGAAAGCCTCTTGTTCTTCCATGCTTAGGGACAACTCACAATTACCAATTGTGCTGTGAGCCTTTTCTTCAGTGCAGTTTTCGAGCAGTGTTTGAGGATCGGGTCGCTAACATATAGTCGCAACGCAGAGAGTGGCGAATCGTTTAGAACATGTCATTTGGCGTGTCCAGTCTGCCCAGGTATCTCCCGCAACACATTCTACGCGATGAGCCTTCCTGCTGTCTCGTCTAGTTCAATCCACGTCCACTTGGTGCCATTGGAACTCTCCACTTCCTCGCCAGGGAGTGGATGCTGCGCAGTGCTTTCTCTTCCTCGTCCACAATGAACTGGTGCACCATGTCTGGTACCCAATGTATCGCGACCATTTCCACCTCTCGCCACTCCGTCAGCTGCACCGACCGCCACGCCGTCGCCGTCTCGTGAGTCGTCCACAGTACCTAGATCATCGCCACTGTCAGTTGCAAATTGAATTGTATGTCAAAATTCTTTGTAACCGGAGAGAGAAAAGGATCGACCATGATGCAATATGACTTTTGCGTTTACATAAGATAATCAGTGATATTACATTTGAGTTTTGAATAGAGATTCATTTATCAGCGACTTACTGGCTCTATCATGTAGCTGACCGATAACTCCTGAGCCCTGTCATCCTCGTCCTTGTCGAAGGCCCCATGCTGCATTGCACACACGTTTGGCTCGTTGTTGCGAGGGATTCCACGCCCTCTGGTGGAATCGGTAAATCAGACACCTAAAGAATAAAAGAAAGAAAGCTATGCAGGGGATTGCGCACTCACTGCTTCAAAAACTTAGATAGAATGGTTCATGTTTACGTTGTTCTAGAGGCAGGCCATTGTCAGATGGATCAGATTCTGCTTGTTGTTCATTTCATGCGTCTGAATCACTTGAGTCAGCGGTTTCCACTGCCACATTTGTCTCACTACCGGATTCATCACTCGACTGCGTCGGTGAAACGTTCTCCAGATAGTAGAGAAGCTCAGCCTGCTAAGGCCACGTCGTCTTACTATCGTAACTTCAATGAGGCGAACTCGTGAAAATAAACTGCAAACTCAAGTCGCTGGCATCAGGTTTGCCTCAACACGCTCGGCTTGAACACAGACAAAGATACAACGACAGGACGACGCGCCTGACATCTGCTGTCGTGTAAGAGAACTATTAGCAGTGCTCCAGAACGTTGTGTCGGAAAGGGTGGGCTTCCCCACTATACAGGGTGAGTCACCTAACGTTACCGCTGGATATATTTCGTAAACCATATCAAATACTGACGAACCGATTCCACAGACCGAGCGTGAGAAGAGGGGCTAGTGTAATTGTTTAATACAAACCATACAAAAATGCACGGAAGTATGTTTCTTAACACAAACCTTCGTTTTTTTAAATGGAACCACGTTAGTTTTGTTAGCACATCTGAACATATAAACAAATACGTAATCAGTGCCGTTTGTTGCATTGTAAAATGTTAATTACATCCAGAGATATTGTAACCTAAAGTTGACGCTTGAAACCTCCGACGTTCAGTTGCGTGTTGTAACAAACACGGGCCACGGTCGGCGAGCAGCATCTGCAGGGACATGTTTACGATGACGACCGTGGCTGTAGTGCACTGTTGTGGTTAGGTCTAGCTGTCGCAGTGTCCGCATGTAGCGCTTGCTGCTATTGTTATTCTGCATTCGTCTCCGCACGCAGACCAACTGTAATACACCGTGTTACTAGACGTCTGTGATAGTGTAGTGTTGTAGGAACTGTGACCATGGCGTATTCGAACTCTGAAAAGGCGGAGATGATACTCATCTATGGCGAGTGTCGACGAAATGCAGCTGAAGCCTGCAGGGTGTATGCAGAACGGTACCTGGACAGAGAGCATCCAACATGCCGCACATTGCAAAACATCTACCGCCAACTGTATGCAACAGGTATGGTCGTAGCACGCAAATGGGTCCGTAACAGGCCCGTCATAGGAGAAACGGGTGCAGTTGGTGTGTTAGCTGCTGTTGCCTTGAATCCACACATGAGTACACGGGACACTGCGAGAGTCGGTGGACTAAGTCAAAGTAGTGTCATGCGCATACTGCATCGTCACCGCTTTCACCCGTTTCATGTGTCGCTACATCAGCAATTACATGGTATGACTTTAATCATCGAGTGCAATTCTGTCAATGGGCATTAACAGAGAATGTGTTGCAGTTCTACCTGTTTACCGATGAAGCGGGTTTCACAAACCACGGGGCAGTGAATCTACGGAACATGCATTACTGGTCCGTGGACAATCCTCGCTGGCTCAGACAGGTAGAGCGACAGCGACCGTGGACAGTAAATGTATGGTGCGGAATCATTGGCGACCACCTCATTGGTCCTCACTTCATTGCAGGGGCCCAAACAGCTGCAACATACATCGCGTTTCTACAGAATGATCTGCCAACGTTGCTCGAAAATGTCCCACTGGAAACGCGTCGACGTATGTGGTATCAGCATGATGGTGCACCTGCACATTCCGCAATTAACACTAGGCTGACCCTTGACAGGATGTTCGACGGGCGTTTCATAGGACGTGGTGGACGCATAAATTGGCCAGCCCGTTCTCCTGATCTTACACCTCTGGACTTCTTCCTGTGGGGTACGTTAAAGAAGAATGTGTACCGTGATGTGCCTACAACCCCAGAGGATATGAAACAACGTATTGTGGCAGCCTGCGGCGACATTACACCAGATGTACTGCGGCGTGTACGACATTCATTACGCCAGATATTGCAATTGTGTGCAGCAAATGATGGCCATCACATTGAACATCTATTGGCTTGACATGTCGGGACACACTCTATTCCACTCCGTAATTGAAAACGGAAACCACGTGTGTACGTGTACCTCACCCCTCATGGTAATTACATGTGCGTCAGTGAAAAAGACCAATAAAAAGGTGTTATCATGTGGACGTAATGTGCTGTTCCAGTCTCTTCTGTACCTAAGGTCCATCACCGTTCCCTTTGGATCCCTACGAAATTCGGTGCTCTCCGATACACACGATTGAACAGCGGAGGAGTGGTACTCAAGCGTCAACTTTAGGTTACAATATCTACGGATGTAATTAACATTTTACAATGCAACAAACGGCACTGATTACGTATTTGTTTATGTGTCTGTGGAATCGGTCCGTCAGTATTTGATGTGATTTACGAAATATATCCAGCGGCAATGTTAAGTGACTCACCCTGTATAATATATAACTCTGTGACTTGCCAGTGTCGCTTCGTAGAACTGCATCTTGCCAGTCCGTAGCAAATGGAAACTCCCGGATTCTCCGTATTTCACATTCTTTTTGGCCCAAAGTGTCGTAATATACTCCAACATCTCATTAATAATGTCGAGGCACGCCCAGAAACTATCTAATGTCTGAAAACCGGTGTTACTGACATCAAATTGTGTTGAAATGCGCATAGGTCAAAAATGACCCACATGGTACTACTGGTATAACAGGTAAAATTTTTGTGCTTCTAGTGGGATAGGAGCTGTACAACCCTAAAAATCATGAAAATTCAAGGGTGCGTTTGGTACTGTGATGATTACAGAGAGAGGTGGGACCCGGGGAAACACCGTTGTGGGCCAAAAATGACCCACGCCGTACTTGTAGTGTTAAAGCAAATACTAACCAAGGAAACAATTGTTTTGGTCAAGAGTGCAGCTATCATCGAATATCAAAACTGACGCAGATAGCCTGCTTCCAAGTTGCCAACATCCCTCGCACCATAACAACGAGGATGTTGCTGTGAGATCCAGGTGTCCTCTCATCTTGCTGATCATAACAAATTCAGTGTTCATTTCATCACATGACAAAAAAAATACATTTCCTGTCAGTCAGCGTTCCCAAATGCATTTTCATCATCACTAAAACATCCTATCTGAGATTTTTCCTGAGAAAACTGTAACTTCTCTGCCAAACGGCGCGCAAAGTAATCGACTTCCAGATGTCCTCTCTTTCGCATGGAACCCATTTTGATCAGCGTAATATGCTTCCAATTTGATTGAGTGGAAATATTTTGGCTAGTATTCGGTTAATTTCACGAGGCAGAAGCGCATTTTTATTTCTTTCTTCAGTGTGCAGGTGTATTTTCGTTGATGCCAACTGACTTTGGAGATCTTTATTATCTGCTCGCATTTTAATACACTTGTTCTTCAACTGAGCATTTCTCCTTGTTATGCTGCAACTGAATTCAATAAACTGACTTTATCCGAATCGTTCCAAATGACTCCACTTGTAAATGTACATATATCAACATACTTCTCCCGTGGTGAAAGCTTTTCTAAAGTCTAAGTTTCTATTGATTCCACGACTGTTGAAACGTCACTCCCTTTATTCTGTTGCATATGGTGTGCTGTCACTGGCGCCACTACACCTACATCTACATGGATACTCTGCAAATCATATTTAAGTGCCTGGCAGAGGATTCATTGAACCACCTCCAAAATTCTCTATTATTCCAATCTCGTATAGCGCGCGGAAAGAATGAACACCTATATCTTTCCGTACGAGCTCTGATTTCCCTTATATTATCGTGGTGATCGTTCCTCCCTATGTAGGTCGGTGTCAACAAAATATTTTCGCATTCGGAGGAGAAAGTTGGTGATTGGAATTTCGTGAGAAGATTCCGTCGCAGCGAAAAACGCCTTTCTTTCAATGATTTCCAGCCCAAATCCTGTATCATTTCTGTGACACTCTCATATTTCGCGATAATACAAAACGTGCTGCCTTTCTTCGAAATTTTTCGATGTACTCCGTCAGTCCTATCTGGTAGGGATCCCACACCGCGCAGCAGTATTCTAAAAGAGGACAGACAAGCGTAGTGTAGGCAGCCTCCTTTGTAGGTCTGTTACATTTCCTAAATGCCTGCCAATAAAACGCAATCTTTGGTTAGCCTTCCCCACAACATTTGCTATGTGTTCTTTCCAATTTAAGTTGTTCGTAATTGTAATACCTAGGTATTTAGTTGAATTTACGGCTTTTAGATTAGACTGATTTATCGTGCAACCCTAGTTTAACGAGTTCCTTTTAGCACACTTGTGGATAACCTGACACTTTTCGTTGTTTAGGGTCAACTGCCACTTTTCGCACCATTCAGATATTTTTTCTAAATCGTTTTGCAGTTATTTCTTATCTTCTGATGACTTTATTAGTCAATAAACGACAGCGTCATCTGCAAACAACCGAAGACGGCTGCTCAGATTGTCTCCCAAATCGTTTATATAGATAAGGAACAGCAAAGGGCTTACCTTGGAAAACGCCAGAAATCACTTCTGCTTTACTTGATGACTTCGACAGCCAAATCATTTGCAGACTTGTATCGCCAGGGAAAGCTTGAAGCACAACTTCAGTTCCTTTTGCATTGCGACTGTGATAATTACAGCCAACAAAAGCACAAACTGGCATTGCTCGCATACGCTGAAAACGCGTCCAGTGGCAAATCACTCACTACACCGAAGTAACAAAATGATAACACTGGCGAGAAAACACAGCTTCCGAAACACAAGTACAGGAGCGTAGTTTTCCACTGCGACATAAATCCGCACAATGGCAGAAGTCCGTTTGCTTCTGCTCAACGCTTACTGCCCCCTCCCTGGCATAGCCAACATACAACTCTCTCATTATCTGGGCGATCTACATGTGTTTGACCGAGGGCAGACTGCGATGGCCTGGAGGCTACGTACGAGCATTTCGGAAACTGCACGACTTATGGGGTGTTGGAGGAGTGCTCGGGTGAGTGTCCTCAATGACGTCTGGTTAGAAGAATACCTTGGCGAGTTCCAGTTGATGTGCTGCCCGCCCCCCCCCCCCCCCCCTGCATCCCCCCACCCAACTCGAGCCGGGTGGGTTAACCGTGCGGTCTTAGGCGTCTTGCCACGTTTCGCGCAGCTCTCCCCGTGAGAGGTTCGAGTCCTCCCTCGGGCATGGGTGTGTGTGTTGTCCTTAGCGTAAGTTAGTTTAAGTTACATTAAGTAGTGCGTAAGCTTAGGCACTGATGATCTCAACAGTTTGGTCCCATAGGACCTTACCATAAATTTCCAAAATTTACCCCAACTCGCCATGTCTTAAACCGATCGAACACATCTGCGATACGACTGAACGTGGCGTCAGAGCTCATCGCCCCATCCCCTGAATTTACAGCAATATGCAGCGTCGTCCCAAAATCATGTGACTGTCAAGATTTGATGTTGAGAACATCTGCGGTAGGCTACGCTCTCCCCATAGATATGTACACTCTACGCTGAAAACCAAAGATCAACGTGCTTGTACTCAGAAACTCTGTGGCGTAACATATCGACTATCGAAAACCAATGTTTGAAAAATGTGTAATGTACAAATATGAAATATGACACATAAAATGAAAATATAGAGCTCACATCATTTTCCCTGAATACCAAAAGTAAACTAGAAACCTTACAACCGGTAGAAGACGAAATCGGGGAAGATCAGTTTGGATCCTTGAGAAAGAATACACAAGACAATACAAATCCTACGACTTCCCTTAGGTTGAGAAAAGGCAAATATACGTTTGTAGCATTTGTAGACTTAGAAAAAAAAATTTATAATGCTGACAGCAATACAGTCTTTGAAATTGTGGAAGTAGCAAGGGTAAAAGGTTATTTATATCATGTACACCAGATGGCAGTTGCAAGAGCCGGCCGAGGTGGCCGGGCGGTTCTAGGCGCTACAGTCTGGAACCGCGCGACCACTGCCTCGGGCATTGATGTGTGTGGTGTCCTTAGGTTAGTTAGATTTAAGTAGTTCTAAGTTCTAGGGGACTGATGACCTTAGAAGTTAAGTCCCATAGTGCTCAGAGCCATTTGAACCATTTAAATTGCAAGAGGCGAGGGACATGAAAGGCAACGCTGGTAGAGAAGGGCGCGATACAGGATTGTAGCCTATCCCCGATGTTATTCTATCTACACATTGAGCAAGCAGTAAAGGAAAGCAAAGAAAAATTTGGAGAATGACTTAATAGTTCAACAAGAAGAAATAAAAACTTCGAGGTTTGCCGATGACACTCTAATTCTTTCAGAGACAGCAAAAGATGTGGAAAAGCAGTTGAACAGAATGACAGTGTCTCGAAAAGAGGATGTAAGATGAACGACACCAAAAGCAAAATAAGGGTGATGAAGTGTAGTCAAAATAAATCAGGTGACATTGATTGAATTAGATTAGGAAATGAGACATTAGAAGTAGTAGACAAGTTTTGCTATTTGAGCAGGAAACTAGCTGATGATGCCGAAGTAGGAACGGAATGTAGACTGGCAATGGCAATAAATGCGTCTCTGAAGAAGATACGTTTGTTAACATTGAATATAGATTTAAGTGGTAGGGAGTTGTTCCTGAAGGCATTTGTCTGGAGTGTAGTCTTGTATGGAAGTGAAACGTGAATAATAAATAGTTCAGACAAGAAGAAAATAGAAGCTTTTGAAATGTGGTGCTACAGAAGAACGCTGCAGATTAGTTGAATGGATTAAGTAACTGAGTACAATAAAACTGCGGAGAAAAGAAATTTGTGACACAGTTTGACTAAAAGAAGGGATTGGTTGATGGGACACATTCTCAGACATCAAGGGACCATTAGTTTATTGTTGGAAGGAAGTGTGGGGTGTAAAAAGTGTAACTGGAGACCAAGAGTTGAATACACTAAGCAGATTAAGATGGATGTAGGTCGCGATAATTTCTCGCAGATGAAGAGGTTTGCACAGGATAGAGCAGCCTGGAGAACTGCATCGAACCAGTCTTTGGACTGAAGACCACAACAGCAATAACGACAACAACATGATTTTATGCTTGTAACAAGCTCTTGGCAGTGTCGTTCAATAAGTGCCGGACAAATACAGAAATTTAAAAATGTCTTTGTGCGTTTTGGGAGGATTTTTTTGACAAAAGTGATCCATTAACATAGTTTTCCTCTCTAAGAGGTTATTTAAAAGTGCTGCAAAAACTCTGGGCTGACAGCCTCAGGTGTACAACGTATTTATACAAACTGTGTGTAATTGTCTTCTGCCTGACAAACAACCTCATCTGTCAAAATATTACTCTGGATAGAGGTTAAATTAAATCTTTTTTTGTAAACCTTCTTGAATTACGTAGGCCGTGCGTCATATTTCCATCGTAGTTAGTTGAGGCGCCAATTAAGCAGAAATGTCCGTATTCTAATGGTAACATTGTGAATAAGAAAGTATAGGAAAACTGCATTTAAATTAACCTGAGAAACACTAGTCTCTGCTGTGCAGTAACCGCAAATAAAAGGTCACTGTACGAGAGGCTCGCGTCACGGCAACACCAACCCCTGCGTGATTGGTTTGCTGAGATGTTTCTTCCAGGAATGGTTACCTCATCGAAATGTCCAGTGTACATAAAACATGAAGCTTCTTTAGGATGATCTCAAGCAGTCTGTCTCAGCCCACTTGGTCATACAAGTAAGTGTATGAAGCTGTCCTTCCAATTATATTAAATTACAGGCGGTTCTTCTGCAATAATCTTGAATAAATTTCTATGTGCGCGACACTTCGATGTGGAGTTTACGTGTCGGTGGAATTAATCCTGAGTAGCTGCAGTGCTGTGCATTGCAATAATCTCTGACCCTCCAGAAGTTGAAAATTTGGCTTACCTACTTTGCTCTTGTCGAAATTTCACTGAATGTTTAGAAAATTAAGACTCCCTTTCTTATCTTCGAACTAATAATTTATATGCTGTTACTAACTGCGTGTTTTTTATCTCCCTGCTAGCTTCGTTTTATTCGTTTAATCATAATCGCTCTGAAAAAATAGTTTAAGAGAATAATTCGACTCACTCACATTTATAATGGTAAGCACATAAAAATCGATCACACTGAACCTGTCGCATTTCGGAAATACATGTTTTACATCGACATTGTGAATTAAAGGGAGAATGATTGTTTAAAATCTTCTGTCGTCACTGTAAGTAGTATTGTCTTCACTATGCCTACGGGAGCAGTACGTAGGGGTTTCATGAAATTCTGAACTAAAATTCTTTACGTCTTTTTAAAAATTACTCGGCACACAAAACATAATTTTTTTGTTTGGAAAATTTTTTAATTCCTACCGAAGTTAATGTGGCTGGGGTTGTTTCTCAAACATTTTGCGATACAAGAAATTGTACAAAGAGTATTCATTCCACTTCGCAATAAAGTAAACTTATTGTAAGTGGTTCAGAATAATTACAAACTGTTATATTTTCTGGTTACCTCTTGGAACTGAAGTCATAAAAAAGTTTTGTTAAATGTGCTAGGGTTGTGATCTCAAGCAAAGCATTTCTGGATATGTGACATCGTTATAGTGACCAACGTTTTGGTTACTGTTGCAAATGTCATTCACCAGAAAATTCACCTCCCCGATAAACGTTGCTCTATATAGCAACATGACAATGCGGTCAATTCCATGAAATGTTTTCAGTTAGTACACCACTGTGATAAAGGTCACTTTAAATGGTGGACAAACTGTTGGTATGTCTAACAAGAAGATGGCGCAATCGCACAATTTTCCGTATTATAGAAGTATGTTAAATGTATTTAACTATTCCCTGAACTGCAAAACAGTCTGATCATAGTTCCAAAAAATAAGAAAAACACAAGGAAACAATTAAGAACAGGTTTCAAATGAATTCTTTTTAAGGAAAATAAGCTTCCATCTGAGTACAACTACCAATCCATTAAGCACATTTGTAATTATAACGCTAACTCTACTCATGATCATTGAAAAAGAGCCAATCTTATTTTATACAAACCAAGTGAAATTAAACAAAAAACTTACAACAGTAGTTTCTGTGTGGGAATAAAACTGTACAATAAATTGCCCAAGAAAATGAAAGAAATAACTAAAAGCAACATTTTTAAAAACTGTTGAAATATATTTCTTAAATAATTCGTACGGGAATGATCCACAGTAGGCGTCAGTAAAAAATTATTAGGGTTGTTAAAAATAAAAAAATTAAACATCTTTCTCATGAATAAGATTTGTGATTGTAAATACTAATTTTCTTTCATATTCCTAAGTGCAACGTCTCCTTCGGTTTTGAGCCCACAAACAACGCAATTCTAAATGACAGAATTATCTGTGGTGTTGGTACAGCTACTTTTCGATAAATCAATTGAGTGATATACATGCTGATTATAGATCAGAAATAAAATATCAGTATTTTTTATATGCTGAATTTCTGATTTATCAGAAAAATTTATTCTTATCTGAAAAACGTTGTTTTAATCATGAAACTTTTATTGTGAAATTTGTTGTGAAAATAGACCCATTTCTCTCTGATGTACCAGTGAGTGTTACAGCATTTTAAGCATGTATCGATGTTTACACTAACAAGTAGAATATCTTTACTTTCAGTATTTTCAAGTTTAATAAAAAGGGATTTTGATAAAAAGTTCCAAACAGTCTACTTGTTTTTTCAGTGGTGCTTTGGCAGCCTTTGAAAATAGACTCTCAGCAGTGTTAACAGTAATAATAACATTCAAGCACTCTCTGGCTAAAACAGAGTGCTGTTTTAGATTTTCTCATATATCAGAAAGGTTCGTTTTGTGATTGACAAAAACTATCTTTATGTGAGACCTAAGCAATGCCTGTCGACTACTGGCAATGCCAGACCTCTCATGTAGATGTAATAAATTAGCCCTTGAGTGATGTTGCTGTTGTGAGATACGACTTCTGTAACAAAATCCGAAACAACAGGGTGAATTTTTAACACACACTGTGCTATTATGTATACGTTGTAACAAAAAGGCATAGGTGAACTTTCAGGACACATTCCTCGCCCGTAGAGGAACAAAATACGTTATATGGAGATGGGTCTGGAAACCCTTTATTTCCATGCGTTCTCGGATAATTTTGTGGTGGCATGTTTCAGTAAAATCTTCTCGGTTCACAAGCCGCGTCACTTCGAATAAAACACTCAAGCTTTCACATCGTCATCAGGAGTTAAAGTCACTAACTGCTGAGGTCGGCATGGTGTTTTCCTGGTATAGATGTAATGGCAATGTCGGGAACCTTCCAGAGAGTGCTAGACTGAAGCATGTGCAGAAGGCAAGTTTGGCAGCTCCTAGTAGCTTCATCCCTCCATGGGACCGGAGCCAACGAATTCGTGACGTCCCACCAGTCAGTTTGTCCGTCACTCTTCGCATATGCTCAGTTCCAAGCAGGCCCCACGGCAAATCAATATTTAATTTAAAATATGTCCACTAAAGGTCTTAAATTTTTCGTGCGTTACCGAAACCTTACCTGCATATAAAAGAGCAGTCAAGAATTATCAAACTCGTCTGAAATAGTTACTCGCTCCACGCCGGAGACGACTGCTGGCACTCGTAAGACCTGCTGTGTCACGCGCTGCGGCCTGTCTTTCTTGGGGGTCTCGCGTCAGACAGCGTGAGGGGCCGGCGCAACGATTGAACTACCGTTCCCGTGTCCCTAAAGATGTCAAGCCTTCGTGTTTGTTTTCGCTCAGTTTCCTAAGCCCGCTCCCAGTCCCTGATAAGTTTGTATCCCTGGTCTGCCTTGAAACTGTTGTTGTTTTTTCTAATTTTGGCCGCTTCTTTTATAATAGAATCCCAATATGATGGTATTTGACCCAAAATTCTCTTCTTTTCTATTGTATTTTACGTCGTTTTCTACGCACTGTTCAGACACGGCCGACTTCTGAAGATGCCTTTGTTTGATATGACGTGAATGCTCTGCACGACACTCAGCTACAGTGAGGAAAGTTTGGCCAATGTAAATGCTACCACGTTCAGAGGCGATACCACACACGCTAGGAACTATAATACCTGTGTTGTCTTTAACGGGGGGTATCGTATCTCTTATCTTTGAGGCGGGGCAGAATACTGGTCTCAGTCCATGTCTCTTCAGCACGCGTCCTATCTTGCTAGCAGTTGCTCCACAGTATGGAAGGAGTGCAGCTGGCTTGGTCTCTTCCGCCGATTCACGAGGCGTCATTCATCGGTAGCACCTGAAAGCTTTTGCAGTTCTCCCTTGGTGTAACCATTTATATGCAGAATTGCATATAAGTTTTATGTGTGATGCAAGGGCGGTTGTGAGATGACAGAGAATGATGATACATAGGTACGGAAGTATTTGCCCAAATTTTGTCAGTCATTACCAAGTTACATTAAAAAGTTACTAAATGCGGCCATGACGGTCATCTCCGTTAAAGTCTGGTCACTGTAGACACTGTAACTCTTAGATAGTTGTTTACTTAGTTGCATCTTCTACAGAGCATTTGAGCGATTCACATAACGAAATGAAGTGGAACGAATCAATTTACAGGATATGTGTTGTGAGCGTGTGGGTTTTATTTTTTCAAGTTGCGCAATGGACTGATCCAAAAAGTACCCTTTGGCTCCTGCAAGAAACAATTTCCACCTCACACTACTACAGAAGTCAGACAGACGCTCCTAATGTACCAACAAGAACTGCTTGAATAACATTCAGCAACAATAGTCTGCTGTAAGGAAAAGACACAAAAATATTCTATATTCTTAAATAACTAGTGGAATACTTGTGTACTGGAGTATTGCTAGTTAGTGTAAGAAAAACATTAAACGAAGGAAAAATATTATTTATTGCAAAAAATTCTGAGAAATCAAGTGAAACTTTTTCCTATAAAATAATAAATTTCCGGGTTCTTTTCTGAACAGTAGATTGCCCCTTATGGATAGGAATGCTATTATTTTACAAAGTATGGAAAGGTTCTTTTCTCCCTTTTCGTTAAGAATGTTATTTACTCCGCAGAATGGCTGAGAGCTGCACCTACACAACTTGAATAACTTTTCTAGGTACGGTCAAGGCTGTCTCGTGAGAAATGTAATGGAGTGTACTGTTATCGAGGACAGATGGGGCTTGAATATGCTGTAGCGCACAATTCCGTGAGCAGCGACGACTGCTGCCTGCGTCGCTCGCTGCTGACAAATAACACAACTATCTCTTTCTATCTTGATTGACCTTCGCCAATCAAACTCCCCCTACGCCTTGATGAAGTCAAGGACTCCTATCCGCCCCTAGTCTAACTATTGGCGTGGTACACGGGTCAGATAACCAGTCCACTGCGATGTCACTCAATATTCGCTCTCAGGCGTTTAACTAGTACTCTGTCCGTGTTCACACCACACAATAAGTGTGGTGGCCAACCCAGTGAACAACGCTTAATCGCGAGCGACTCAATATAGAGTATCACTCCGATTTGCTAACGACAGAGGTGCTCTCCCAGTGAAGTACTGAGGAGAGACTTCGTTCCTTGCTCTTTGCATACATGTACGAGCGCACTCGCTCTCGTTACGTGTTCCCACTCCAAGAGTGACAACGGAACGGCCCCTTTTCTGGAAAAATTGCAAGGGTATATCATTCGCTGTCTTACCTCACTCCTCTGGCTCTTTTTCAGAAATATTCCACCGATCAGCGTTGCTCTTTTAAATGGGAGAACGACGTTTCATTTAAGTCAACCAATGCGGAAATATGTAGCATCTCCATTAGGCGTATACTGTCCTCCTGTAAGAACTCCATAATTATGCAGTCAGTCCATCAAAAAATGCGTCTTCTGGGTGCTCTCACACAATGTTGCGAATTTGCTTTTAAGTCGAACTCGGGGGTCGTTATCCCTTCGCTCTGGCAACAGATGTCCTCTCTCTGGGCGGTCGCTCTGGCCGAAGTAGGTGTGTGTTGACTCACCCCTCTGAAGGGACGGGCCTCCCAGCGGGCTGGTTGCCTCTGTAGAATGAAAATTCCTGTGGCCGTCATGTTGTGTACGCCAGCCTCAACTTTTTCAACCTCGGTGCGCACTTGCGATTTACTTATTAGATTTGCATATTGCTTACATGAATTCATACAAAATTGACTCTACCTTATCGAGTTTGGGTTCGAATGAAGCGTCTTGATGTGCAGGATACGATTGTGAGGACGGAATATGTAACAAATGAATGTCAGGAGACCACACCACCTTGCAGTGTATATCATTAGTGTTAACATAAACGACCACATTATTATTTTTAGTCTTACTCATGCAACTACATCTTTTTTTTTACTGGTTACTAGTCTTTAAGAAGGAATTCGTGATTGGCATAGAAGGAGCTGCCCAAAACGAAAAACAAGTTACATTAACGAGGCCAATTGTGTTGCATTACTATATCAGATACGCATTCAACAACAGAAAAACGTTCGATATTACCTTTCTGACATTTTGTTATTGACATTAGCAATGTGACTTTTAGTATTTAAAACAGCTGTTGCGAGCACACGACAGAAGTAATGAACTAGAAACAATCGTAAACAGTCGTCTGCTAACGTTTTAGGCTATTTAAAATAGCGGCAGGCGCCACCCACTCTGACTTCAAAACAACATACAGTCTATAGCGTCATCTGCCTAATTTCTTTACCTTCATGAATGGATGTCTCTGGACCACACTTAGAAATAAAAGACAATTACATATCGAAAGAAATTAAGAAATACTGTTATACATAAATGGTCAATGATTTTCAGGTAGCTTTGATGTAATTATAATCAGCTTGTTGGCTTAAAAATAAAAAAGGAAGATTAAAAAAAGAGGCATATTGAGAAAATTAAAAAACAAAAAGGAATTACTTTTGTTTACGAGTAATGAATTACAGACAAACTGGGTGCTACGTCGCTGATTAATCGATATTTGAATTTTCTTTATTAACGATTTCACGTTTGAAACAGTGGACAGATAAGCTCTCGCAATTTTCTAAAAGTTACAAAAGCGTAAAAATAGTAAGTTGTGAGTAGTGTCTTAATGAGAATGTACTAGATTTTAAATTTGAAATATCGAGCATTTTTTTAACCACCAGCAATCCGAGATAACTGATAACTGTGTTGTGTGTCGTGTTCGTGTGAAAGGCGCAGAGATATCGTAAATTTTGTACGCCTTTTGTGAAAGGTATAGCAATCCTATAAATATTTAACATACACTCCTGGAAATGGAAAAAAGAACACATTGACACCGGTGTGTCAGACCCACCATACTTGCTCCGGACACTGCGAGAGGGCTGTACAAGCAATGATCACACTCACGGCACAGCGGACACACCAGGAACCGTGGTGTTGGCCGTCGAATGGCGCTAGCTGCGCAGCATTTGTGCACCGCCGCCGTCAGTGTCAGCCAGTTTGCCGTGGCATACGGAGCTCCATCGCAGTCTTTAACACTGGTAGCATGCCGCGACAGCGTGGACGTGAACCGTATGTGCAGTTGACGGACTTTGAGCGAGGGCGTATAGTGGGCATGCGGGAGGCCGGGTGGACGTACCGCCGAATTGCTCAACACGTGGGGCGTGAGGTCTCCACAGTACATCGATGTTGTCGCCAGTGGTTGGCGGAAGGTGCACGTGCCCGTCGACCTGGGACCGGACCGCAGCGACGCACGGATGCACGCCAAGACCGTAGGATCCTACGCAGTGCCGTAGGGGACCGCACCGCCACTTCCCAGCAAATTAAGGACACTGTTGCTCCTGGGGTATCGGCGAGGACCATTCGCAACCGTCTCCATGAAGCTGGGCTACGGTCCCGCACACCGTTAGGCCGTCTTCCGCTCACGCCCCAACATCGTGCAGCCCGCCTCCAGTGGTGTCGCGACAGGCGTGAATGGAGGGACGAATGGAGACGTGTCGTCTTCAGCGATGAGAGTCGCTTCTGCCTTGGTGCCAATGATGGTCGTATGCGTGTTTGGCGCCGTGCAGGTGAGCGCCACAATCAGGACTGCATACGACCGAGGCACACAGGGCCAACACCCGGCATCATGGTGTGGGGAGCGATCTCCTACACTGGCCGTACACCACTGGTGATCGTCGAGGGGACACTGAATAGTGCACGGTACATCCAAACCGTCATCGAACCCATCGTTCTACCATTCCTAGACCGGCAAGGGAACTTGCTGTTCCAACAGGACAATGTATGTCCGCATGTATCCCGTGCCACCCAACGTGCTCTAGAAGGTGTAAGTCAACTACCCTGGCCAGCAAGATCTCCGGATCTGTCCCCCATTGAGTATGTTTGGGACTGGATGAAGCGTCGTCTCACGCGGTCTGCACGTCCAGCACGAACGCTGGTCCAACTGAGGCGCTAGGTGGAAATGGCATGGCAAGCCGTTCCACAGGACTACATCCAGCATCTCTACGATCGTCTCCATGGGAGAATAGCAGCCTGCATTGCTGCGAAAGGTGGATATACACTGTACTAGTGCCGACATTGTGCATGCTCTGTTGCCTGTGTCTATGTGCCTGTGGTTCTGTCAGTGTGATCATGTGATGTATCTGACCCCAGGAATGTGTCAATGAAGTTTCCCCTTCCTGGGACAATGAATTCACGGTGTTCTTATTTCAATTTCCAGGAGTGTAATAGAATACGACCATATTGTAAATAATTACTTGTACTGGATAATGGGAAGTATGTAATTTAAGCAACAAAGTATATACTTAATCGAAAGTATGACTGAGGACAGAATAGTGCAGACATTGTGCTCAAGGCTAGGCCAAGACAGACGAAAGATTTTTCTCCTAGTTTTACTATTTTACTTCTAGATACGTAACAACAAACCTACCTTAAAGAACTGTGGAGTTCTGAAGGTAACGGCAATCTGTGTTATCCCATTAGCTTGTTGTTATGTAATGTTAATATAGCGTATCGCTGAAGACGGATGATACCTCTAACTTGGCACATGTTCGAGACGGGAAAACATTAAATTCTTTAGGCTTCATTGGATTTTTTGAGAACGGTAGATCGTAAATCGTAGGGTGTGGTAATTGATAGTATACTCGGTAAAATGAAATACGTACTGCCATCGGCCACACAATTGAAAATTTGTGCCAGACAGGGAGTCAAACCCGGACTTCCCGTTTTACGCGAGTGGTCGCCTTAACCGTTTCGGCTCAGATTCCCATCTTATGGTGCACTACTTATGTAGCGCCCCCTGTCCTCCATACTTATTGCTCGCCGTATCAAGCTGAATTCCCGCAAGAGTTCAGGATAGTGAAATGATCTTAATGGCCGCCAAGCCGTTTATATTTATATATGAGTGATATCTGTTCTTCTGGACATGTCCGGCATGTCTAGGCAGTGTTTGTGCCTGACGATATAATATGCAAGGTCCGTCATAAACTGAAGCGCCAAACAAATTGGTATAGGCGCGCGTATTCAAATACAGACAGCAGGCAGGATGCGGCGCTGCGGTCGGCAGCGACTATGGAAGACAAGTGTCTGGCGCAGTTGTTAGATAGGTTACTGCTGCCACAGTGGCAAGTTATCAAGGTTTAAGTGAATTTGAACGTGGTGTTATAGTCGGCGCACGAGCGCTGGGACACAGCATCTCCGAGGTAGCGATGAAGGGGGAATTCTGCCATACGACCGTTTCACGCCAGTACCGTGAATATCAGGAATCTGATAAAACATCAAGTCTCCGACATCGCTGCGGCCGGATAAAGATCCTGCAAGAACGGGACCAACGACGACTGAAGAGAATCGTTCAATGTGACAGAAGTGCAATCCTTCAGTAAATTGCCGCCAATTTCAATGCTGGGCCACCAACAAATGTCAGCGTGCGGACCATTCAACGAAACATCCGAGCCGAAACCCCACTCGTATACCTTTTATGATTGCACGACACAAAGCTGTACGCCTCGTCTGGGCCCCTCAACACTGACATTGGGCTGTTGATGACTCCAAACATGTTGCCTGGTCGGACGAGTCTCATTTCAAATCATATAGAGCGGATGGACGTGTATGGGTCTGGAGACAATATAATGAATCCATGGACCTTGCATGTCACCAGAGGGCCATTCAAGCTGGTGGAGGCTCTGTAATGGTGTGGGGTGTGTGCAGTTAGAGTGAAATGGGACCTCTGATACGTCTAGATACGATTCTGACAGGTGCCAGGTGACACGTACGTAAGCAACCTGTCTGATCACCTGCGATATTCGTGTCCATTGTGTATTCCGACGGACTAGACCAATTCCAGCAGGACAATACGACACCCTATACAACCACAATTCCTACAGTGTGGCTCCAGGAACACTCTTCTGGGGTTAAGCACTTCCGCTGGCCACCAAACTCCCCAGACATGAACATTATTGAGCGTATCTGGGAAGCCTTGCAACGTGCTGATCTCCACCCTCTAGTACTCTTACGGATTTATAAACAACCCTGCATGATTCATGGTGTCAATTCCCTCCAGCACTACTTCCGACATAAGTCGAATTCATGTCACGTCCTGTTGCGACATTTCTACGTGTTCGCGGGGGCCCCACGAGATATTAGTCAGGTGTACCAGTTTCTTTAGTTCTTCAGTGCACATGCATGCATGTATGAAGGAACAGATACTGCTACGACCGACTGCTTAATGAAATGGAAGAAATGTATTCGAAACTGAGAACACGATTAGACTGCTGCTGGATAATTTATTAGGAACAGATGAACATTTGTGACCGACTGGGGCTAAAAACGGGATTTTCCGCTGTACGCGAGCGGTTGTTTTAACAGTTTTGGCTATCTGTGCACGCCTCCAGGACCGACCCAGATCTCCGTATGTCACTGAGCTTCTACGTCTTGCACTCACACAACTGTCGTGATACCCGAACATGGAGTGACTTTACTATTATTGTCGTAGGCTGTCTAGGCATGTAATACCATCACAGTGCCTGTGTTTAACGGTGTCTTATGCAATGCCGCATCAATAATAACAATGTCTCTCCCTGTGCGGGAATCACAGCAATTGTGCGGGTGCAGGGTGTAAACACTCATGGCAGACAGCACCAATGTCTATTAAAAATTAACCACTGTTAAGTCGGCATTTAACCTTGGTCAAGCAAAATTCTTCTGCACCAGCCTTGTTTACAGTTAAACGAGAGAGTTAATTAGGTTAGAGTCTCGTTTATCTTGAATTGATAGCGGCCACTCGGGGTAGTCGCGCGGTCTTGGGCGTCTTGCCTCGGTTCGTGCGGCTCTCCCTGTCGGAGGTTCGAGTCGTCCCTCGGGCATGGGTGTGTGTGTTGTCCTTAGCGTAAGTTAGTTTAAGTTGGAGAAAGTAGTGTGTAAGCCTAGGTACCGATGGTCTCAGCAGTTCGGTCCCACAGAAACTTACCACTTGGAAGCTTAGAATAAAAATTGATAGCGGTTAAAATGGAGTAAATAGGTACCGGATTAAGATGACGGCGTGTTTGGATGTTTTAGATGGCACAGAAGATGAAGAAATGCTCTACCTTAACCACTCAAATCGTCGCCGCAACGGTATTGTTGTACTTGTGGAAATGGTAAATCCTTTCGAGGACTACAGGGACAGGAAACTTTAAGAAAGATGTCGTCCTTCAAAATAAAAAGTGTGTTGGTCATCAGGGCAAATCAGCCACCGGTTGGATTTACTTCTTATCGGAATAACCCTGTCTCGCCCACGAATAGACTTCTGGTGACATTAAGGGCATATGGAACTGGTACATTTAATATAGTTATTGGTGACGTGCTAATGTACATAGTATAACAGCGCATTGTCGGTGATGTACAGGGGATCATAGCATCAATGTCTCCTCAAACATATGTCACCATCAATGGGAAACAACCGAATCATTCTCAAATGGTTCTAAGCACTATGGGACTTAACATCTGAGGTCGTCAGTCCCGTAGACCTAGAACTACTTAAACCTAACTAACCTAAGGACATGACACACATCCATGCCCGAGGCAGGATTCGAACCTGCGACCGTAGCAGCAGCGCGGTTCCGGACTGAAGGGCCTAGAACCTCTCGACCACAGCGGCCGGCCGGCCGCGGTGGTCTAGCGGTTCTAGCGCTGCAGTCCGGAACCGCGGGACTGCTACGGTCGCAGGTTCGAATCCTGCCTCGGGCATGGGTGTGTGTGATGTCCTTAGGTTAGTTAGGTTTAAGTAGTTCTAAGTTCTAGGGGACTTATGACCTAAGATGTTGAGTCCCATAGTGCTCAGAGCCATTTGAACCATTTGAACAGCGGCCGGCGAATCATTCTCGTCAACACCAAATTCACCTCGCCTGCTCCCCGCATTGCGTCATGTGTTGGCTGCCGGACAAGGACGATCATCACTTCATCACTTAATTTGTAGCCCGGGAGTAGACGTCTGGCGCTTGGTCCAAAAAATTCTGACATTCCTCACATCAACTACTCCTGACGGAATAACAACATGCTCCCGGATAACGCGTACTAATCGCAGACGAAGTCACTCCGTGAATTGGTTCCGCCGCCTAGTAGTCCATTTTTTTTTTTTCTGGTGAGATTTTTTGGACTTACGCGAACGAACGACATTGCTCTATTGTCGGTAATCCGAAATACAGACAATACTTTTCCAACTTCCTTCGGAGGGCTTTCTACCACCCATCGTGCAGTTGGAATACCCTGCAATGACCAGTTGATCTGATTCCCGGCGGTATTCCTCTTTATTTCGAGAAGACATGCTTGGATTTCTCCATAGCCACTGGCGGCTTTCATGGATTGCGCTCCACAAGTTTGAGGGAAAAAAATTTTATTTTACCTACATTTCTTAGCCTTTCCCTCCTGTCTTAGTTTAGGTAGAACTGTTGAGATAGGCGTAGCTGCGGGCCAACGCCTGAAGTGGTGCAGATATTTCTGTTTTTAGGGTCAAAGTGGCGGTGCCCAATTGGATCCCCCCTTTTTGTTCGGTTTCTTTGTAATGAGGAAAGTGAGGGAACCAAAAAAAAACCAAAAATATCTTAGAAAAAACGGTAACGCCGTGTGCTGTGAAGCGAAAGGTAGCAGGTGCACGTCCACCTCATTCCAGCTTTTTTCACCCTTTGTTTTCGATGTTATTTACGACAAATAATATATCTGCTGTAATTCTTGTCGCGAAGCTCAACGTCTGGAATGTTACCCAGCGGTCAGAATACTTAACGTAACTGTCAGTTTGTCAGAAAGTAAACATAAGTTACATAATGGAAATTTTTTTTTATTAAACTTTGTGTGAAATATATAAGCCTATCTCACGGTTTTAGGGACGGCCTCATGTTTATATCTTGTCGGTAAATATAGTGATGATAAGCAGCTTCGAAAATAACCTCCTCTTCCATTCAAATTAAATTACGAAACGAGTCTCGGTATCGAGATCTACGTGATGAGGTACATTACTTCAAGATTAAGGTATTCAATGCCACAACGAGAGTATGGATATTGTGTGTGTACAAACTGATATTATACAATATGGTAGTCAAGGAAACAACGAGAATATGAATACTGTGGAAACGCAAACTGATGTTAGATGGTACAGTTTAACTGTATTCAATTTAAAAATGAAAGTGGGATGAAGTTTCAGTTGAGTTGACGAATAACTTGGAAATTTGTGGTAAGGTCTTAAAGGACCAAACTACTTAGGCCATTGGTCCCTATGCCTACACACCACTTAATCTTGTAATGTTGTTGCTTTAATTTGCTATGAAAGCGGTACTGATAGACAATAAAAGCGGGTTAAAAGCTGTGAGCTGTCTGGGGAAGTTAACCTTGCATTACTGCGCAACTGTTTCACCAGGTATCAAGTCTAGCTTACCAAATTCCCAACCAGACTAACATTAATTATAATCTTTTAATAGTCATACGACAACCGGTGATATATGTATAAAAAAGAGAATTTAAATAAAAAGAAATAAATCAGTTTATATTTGGAAATTTATTTTAACATTGATCAATGAAATTTCAGCATATTAAACTTGATTCATAACTAAACTGGTGCCTTATTTAGGATTGTGAAAATGTGAGATTGTAATCTTACGGAACACATCAAATAAGGAGCCAAGATTGGGAGACTGCATACAACACTGCATTCATAAAATAACATACGAAGAACGTTGAAACATATGCAAGAGGAAATTAACCACAACCAACTGATTCAATTTTCACCCAAAGAAGTTACGTTCGTAGCGCAATCCTGTCCGTCATGTAATTACCACACACTGGTATACTAAATTCATACTAACTCTCTGTGAAATCTTCCCGAAAAGAATAGCTAAGGGCTACTTTGATGATTACACCACATGCTTCACGTGGTCAACTTGGTTTACACAAAGAGTGTAACTCCACAATAATTTTGATAATTAAAATAAATTAGATCGAAAAGCAATTTACAAAAGAAAAACCTCCAACTGGTTACTATCGTCTTACTATTAACCTGATGGGTCAAACAATTGTATAAGCACGTGGTACTGGTCTCACAAAGTACACCCCACGTGGGTTGAACATAAAGAAAATTTGCTATATTGAAAAATATTGTCAAGACGAGACGTTATAATCTCACGCACATTCGCATTGAAGATTGATGATGCTAGTTAGAGTTACTGATCAACACGTGGTTCCACTTTACTCACAAAGTAGTGACAAAGCAACTACCGGAATATATTCTGAACTCTACACTCGAAATACACTGCGTTGCAATTTAAGATAACATTAGATATTTTAGATCCAAACCTGAAATAAAGGTGATTAAATTTTCAGTTAGGCTGAACTTAAGAAATCCATTGTCCTACGGACTTAGCAGACACGCGATTAGCCGGAGATCTTACCATTTCAGACGCTCGCCGCGGACAGACTGACCTGGGCTCCTACCAAGGGTGCTTCCGTATACAAAACGGAAGTGACCAGAGAGGCAGCTTCCTATACCAACATGACAAGAGACGGACAGGACCATACTAAGGATAGAAACCTCTTTGCTTTTAGAAAGTGTAGCTACCTGTTCCGACGTGGTCCTACTGTTCTCTAGCAGACAGGCTTGTCTGCTACCATCAAGCATGCAACTAGAAATACATTTGCTCATTCATCCTCTCACACAGAAGGGAAGGGGGATGGCAGTATCTTATCATATACACTATATAAAAGAAAGCGGATGTAGGTTCCGTATGAGACTGTGTGACATGAATTACATATAAACTGTGTTTTAAAGTGTAGTAGTGTGACAGATCGTTCTTGTTTATGTGTAAAAGTAACACGTTTCACTGCTCAGTCTCCTCCCGGATAGTCAGAAACACCACAGTAAATTTAGAAGAGGAATTTATGCCGTAAATGACAACAGATTTAAGAAATTAACATGAAAGGAATCCAACAGAGACCTTTCAATCTAACTTAAACTAACTTACTTTGGACAACACACACACCCATGACGAATAACTTCTGTTAGTATGTATCTCAGTTCGTTGTATAGCATTATTCACTGTTCAAGCGATCGTAGAGTCCTAAATCTTGTTAGCACTACAGTAGACCGTTTTTCTTTTTTTTAGCTGACCAACTCTAAAATAATACCAATTTCAGTTTGAGAAATTCGGTCTCCTATTTATGTGCTTCACAGCGCAGTAACAATACTCACGCTCCGATAACAAATTGAAAAGCGCACGTTGGTACCATAGGCTGATATTATCATTATTTTTGCGTGTATCATTGGCGCTTTCCTTTGTAAGACACGGAGTTAACCGCGGTCGATTTCTCTGTTGCGAGAACACGTTTCGCTAACAGCGTTTAACGTAGGTGCAGCTCAGAGACAACTTAATCAAGGTGAAGCCTTGACCGTGGTCATGGGGTCCACCGTTATCTTGCTTTTTAATCGACGATGGTGCAGTTGACCAGTGACCTTGGGAGATTTGGGTCGACCGTGGGCGCGTGTTCGAATAGCCAAAGCAGTGGGGCACTGTCAAACGCTTTTCGGAAATCTAGGAATATGGAATCTTATAGAGTTCCTGATCTTTGCAATAAATCGGCTGTTTAGACAGTCATAATACTGCGCTTCTACCTTTCCTAATGCTGTCATTGGTCATTAAACATCTTACGGAAAATTGGAAAAAATGTAACCGATGCTTCTGAGATCTGGTCATAGAGAAGAATCTTGAAAGTTAGGTGGAGTGAATGGAAAAACAGGTTCTCCACAGAATCGACGAGGAGAGGGACACCTGGAAAACATTGACAAGAAAAAAGGACAGGATGACAGGACGATAGGACATGTAGACATCAAGTAATGAGAAAGTGTTTAAAGGAGCAGTAGAGTATACAAACTATACACAAATACAGAGACTGAAATATATTCAACAAATAATTGAGCACAATGGGTGGAAGTGCTACTCTGAGATGAGGATTTTGTCAGAGTAGAGTAACTCTTGTTGGTTCGCAGGAAACCAGTCAAAAGTATTGTCATTGCGGGCTGTCTAATGACAAACGAGAGGAAAACGGAGAGCCACACTTGTAGTGAGGATAGGGCATTGGTCAAAACAAAGGAGCCGACCCTAGTGTCAACAGCGGACTGGAAGGCGTCACGACGCAGCCTGCAGGGTTGCTTCACTTCCTCCGGTGAGCTAGTGTCCCCGCGACGACGGATGTTGCGGGGTGCGACGCCTGCACGGCGGCCGCGCGCGACGCCATAACGAGGACAGAGGACGGTGATGACAGCACAGGCAGCCCGTGGCGTCGGCACCTACTCCTCCTCCTCCTCCTCTTCCGTGGCGGCTGGTGACACGACAACGCAGCGGGCTTCCGTCGCGGCCGGGCACAGTCGGCCTTGAGGGACGCGACTCCTCGCCGCGCCGGTGGGTGATTCACCGGCGCCGTTCCCTGGCACAAGCCATCGCTGATGTCACACCCACTGCCGAGGCGACCTGGCGGAACTGTTCGTCGGCGGCTGCTCCCCACTGCTTCCAGGATGGCGGCCCACTCAGCGGGAACGGCGAGAAAAAACTCGTTCATATTCAACGCGACCCTCTGCTGCCAGCTCCAGCTCTCGCGCCAAGGTCGATAAGCGGCACTCATACATTTCTAACCTATCTTTTCTAGGCCGATGTTGCTGCTGCCAGAATCCTCCTCGAACGTATCATTGCAGAAAATAAATTAAAAATTGCACAAACTTTGTAGAAAAATTGTATAGTTATTTGGAATTGGTTTTAGTAGGATGTGTAATAAGCGACACATATTTTATGCTCCTCATAAATTATTTATAGTGCGTATATCATTAATTAGGAAACAAGAAAACGGCTGTTGTGAAAATACCCCATTCCACGAATTATGTTTTTACTGTAGTTGTACTTTGCACTTCTTCGCTTTGAGCGAAACAAAGTCATTGATTATCTCACTGGAATCTAGATAAGCAGCTGTGTCTTATTCTATCGACGAGATAGGTAAATTTGATAATCTGCTGTCAGTCCTACTCGACCTTTCGTTTTTGTTGTTGTTGTTGTTGCGGTCTTCAGTACAAACGCTGGTTTGATGCAGCTCACCATGCTACTCTATTCTCTGCAAGCCTCCTTATCCCCCAGTAATTACTGCGACCTACATCCTTCTAAATCTGCTTACTGTATTCATCTCTTTGTCTCCACCTACGATTTTTAGCCCCCACGATTCCCTGCAGTACTAAGTTCGTAATCCCTTGATGCCTCAGAATGAGTCCTACCAACAGATCCCTTCTTCTAGTCAGGTTGTACCACACTCTTCTCCCCAATTCTATTCAGTACCTCATCATCAGTTATACGATCGACCCATCTAATCTTCAGCATTCTTGTGTAGCACCACATTTCGAAAGCTTCTATTCTCTTCTTATCTAAACCATTTATCGTCCACGTTTCGTTTCCATACATGGCCATGTTCCACACAAATACTTTCAGAAAGGACTTCCTGTCACTTAAATTTATACTCAATGTTAGCAAATTTCTCTTTTGCAGAAACGCTTTTCTTGCCATTGCCAGTCTACATTTTATATCCTCTGTACTTCGACCATCATCAGTTACTTTGCTCCCCAAATAGCAAAACTCAAAAATGGTTCAAATGGCTCTGAGCACTATGGGACTCAACTGCTGTGGTCATCAAACCCCTAGAACTTCGAGCTACTTAAACCTAACTAACCTAAGGACATCACACACATCCATGCCCGAGGCAGGATTCGAACCTGCGACCGTAGCAGTCGCACGGTTCCGGACTGCGCGCCGAGAACCGCGAGACCACCGCGGCCGGCTATCAAAACTACTTTACTACTTTAAGTGTCTCATTTCCTAATCTAATTGACTCAGCATCACATGATTTAATTCGACTACATTGCATTACTCTTGTTTTGCTTTTGCTGATCTTCATCTGATATCCTCCTCTCAAGACTGTCCATTCCGTTCAGTTGCTCTTCCAGGTCCTTTGCTGTCTCTCACAGAATTACAATGCAGTCGGCAAACCTCAAAGTTTTTATTTCTTCTCCATGGATTTTAATTCTTACTCCAAATTTTTCTTTTTGTTTCCTTTACTGCTTGCTCAATATACACCTTGAATAGCATCGGGGATAGGCTACAACTCTGCGTCACTCCCTTCTCAACCACTGCTTCCCTTTCATGCCCCTCGACTCTTATAACTGCTATCTGTTTTCTGTACAAATAGTAAATAGCCTTTCGCTCCCTGCATTTCACCCCTGCCACCTTCAGAAGTTGAAAGAGAGTATTCCAGTCAACACTCTTGAAAGCTGTCTCTAAGTCTACCATTGCTATAATCGTAGGTTTCCTTTCCTTAGGCTTTGTTCTAAGAGACGTCGTAGAGTCAGTATTGCCTAGCGTGTTCCTAAATTTCTCCGGAAACCAAACTGATCTTCCGCGATGTCGGCTTCTATCAGAATTTTCATTCTTGTACATAGGATTCGTGTTAGTAATTGGCAGCCGAGACTTGTTAAACTGATAGTTCGGTAATTTTCACACCTGTCAGCACCTGCTTTCTTCGGAATTTGAATTATTATATCCTGCTTGAAGTCTGAGGTTATTCCACCTGTCTCATCCATCTTACTCACCAGATGGAAGAGTTTTGTCTTGGCTGACTCTTCCAAGGCTATCAGTGTCTCTAACGGAATGTTGTCTACTCCCGCGGCCTTGTTTCGACTTAGGAATTTCAGTGGTCTGTCAAATTCTTCACGCAGTATCATATCTCCCATTTCATCTTCATCTACGTCCTCTTCCATTTCCATAATATTGCCCTCAAGTACACCTCTCTTGTACCGACCCTCTATATATTCCTTCCATCTTTCTGATTTTATTTCTTTGCTTAAGACTAGTTTTCCACCTGAGCTCTTTATATTCATTTAGGTGGTTCTCTTTTCTCCAATGGTCTCTTTAATTTTTCTGTAGACAGCGTTTATCGCACTCCTAGCGTTGTATGCTTCAGCATCCTCACATTTGTCCTCTAGCCATTCCTGCTTAGCTATATTGCAATTCCTCTCGATCTCAGTTTTTAGTCGTTTGTATTCCCTTTCGCCTGTCTCATTTATTGCATATTTGTATATCCTTCTTTCATCGATTAAATGCAATATCTTTGGTGTTACCAAGTATTTCTACTGATCCTCTGCTGCCCTCACTATTTCATCTCTCAGAGCTACCTCTTCTTCTTCTACTGTATTCCTTTCCCCTGTTCTTGTCAATCGTTCCCTAATGCTCCATTTGAAACTCTCTTGAACCTCTGGTTCTTTAAGTTTTTCCAGATCCCAGCTCCTTAAACTCCTGCCTTTTTGCAATTTCTTCAGTTTTAATCTGCAGTTCATAACCAGTAAATTGTGGTCATAGTCCACTTCTGCCCCTGGAAATGTCTTATAATTTAAAATTTGGTTCCGAAATCTCTGTCTTAACATTATATAATCAATATGAAATCTTCCGGTGTCTCCACATCTCTTCCACGTTTAAAGCCTTCTTTCAAGATTCTTAAACCAAGTTTTACTCGCAGCTATGATTAAATTATGCTCTGTGCAAAATTCTTCCAGGCGGCTTCCTCTGTCATTCCTTTCCTGCAGTTCATTTTCACCTACTACTTTTCCTTCTCTTCCTTTTCCTACTATCGAATTCCAGTCCTCCATGATTATTAAATTTTGGTCTCCTTTCACTATCTGAATAATTTCTTTTATCTCAACATACATCATCTGCGGAGTTAGTTGGCATACAAACTTTTACTACTGTGGTGGACATGGGCTTCGTGTCTATCTTGACTTCAAGATGGGTTCACTATGCTGTTCATAGTAGATTTCCTATATTTTTATTCATTATTAAACCTACTCCTGCATTACCCCAACCTGATTTTGTATTTATAGCCCTGTATACACCGGGCCGGAAATCTTGTTCCACCTGCCACCGAACTTCAATAATTCCTACCACATCTAACTTTAACCTATCCATCTCCCTTTTTAAATTTTCTAATCTACCTGCCCGATTAAGGGATCTAACTGTCGATGCTCCGATCCGTAGATCGCTAGTTTTGTTTCTTCTGACAACGACGTCTTCCTGAGTAGCACCGCCCGGAAATTCGAATGTGGGACTGTTTTATCTCCAGAATATTTTACCGAAGAGGATGCCTTCATCATTTAACCATATGGTAGAGCTGCATGCCCTCGGGAAAATTTACGGCTGTAGTTTCCCCTTGCTTTCAGCTGTTCGCAGCACCAGCACAGCAAAGCCGGTTTCGTTGATGTTACAAGGCTAAATGAGTCAATCATACAGACTATTGCCCCCGAAACTAATGAAGAGACTGCTGCCCCTCTTCAGGAACTACACGTTTGTCTGGCTTCTCAACAGATCTCTCCATTGTGGTTGCAGTACAGTACGGCTGTCTGTATCGCTGAGACACGCAAGCCTCCCCACCAGCGGCAAAGTCCATGGTTCATGGGGGTTTATCATCTATAATCTGCTGGAACCGCGTGCACAAGATGCTGCTGTCGGTAGCATTGTCATAAAAATCCTCAAAGCTGTTTCGATGTTTGAATAAGCATCTCTTAACCAATACTTTAGAAAATAAACATTAAAAATATCCAACGGTGAAGTGGTGCCAGCACTGTTTAATAGTTTTTTCGCCTGGAGTTTGAAAGCAGATATTTCGTCATCTAGCTCCGCTACTTTAAATATTTCTGCTATATTTGGTACCAAAATCAGCTGCGCAGTGTTCAAGATAAGATGCACAGCTTTCATTTAACACGCTTCCTGACACGAAATTAAAGTTGGATGATATTGTGGGATATAAATGAAATATATTTTTCCGTTTCACTTATTGTTATATAAACAATTCGAAGCACTCTAACTCAAACAGTCTCGCTTCAGTACTAGATTGGCAGAAACCGGCAAAAATCGGTAACCTTCGGCCAAATATAATGTTTGCTTTAGCACCCGTTCGCCATTGTTTGAGATGCTAAAATACTGTAGCGAAGCAGCAGCAATAATTCCATGTAACATGCACTTGGTGTG
This sequence comes from Schistocerca nitens, assembly GCF_023898315.1. Classification (NCBI taxonomy): domain Eukaryota; kingdom Metazoa; phylum Arthropoda; class Insecta; order Orthoptera; family Acrididae; genus Schistocerca; species Schistocerca nitens. The sequence goes on from NC_064614.1 coordinate 817,804,843, forward strand.
TTCCATGCCTGCGAAGCAATGGAGTGATTTATGGCGTTACATCGTCACCACTCGTGATGAGATTATATGTGAAAATGTTGGGGTACGATCGTTTCACAAGATATCTCTAAATTAATGTGGAAACAGGATACTCAAGTCCTACTGATGAAACAGGTGTACGTACAACTCTATCACTGCTTACTCCAATTTATCCGATAAATTAGGAAATCTGCCTGCCTCCCTGACCATTCAATATCAGAGATCGCAGCCTACAACATGCGTTTTAGTAGTGACGTGATTCAGTTATTCAGGGCCGAGGGACCGGTTGCACACGAATAACAGAGATACTGCAGCTGAATGAAAAATTCATCTATTGATCTTAAACGTGTGGAAAAGAGAAGCAGCCATCACAATGTGGGAAAAGCAATGAATCCACAATTCTGGGTTACTATTGTCACAAGCAAGCTATCCACAAGAAAAGACTACATAAAGTACACAAGAAAATGAAGGTTGGAGTTTGCTCCAGCCATTATGAAAAAGTACTGGAACCATCGAGAAAGAACCTATCTGAATGAAGCAAGTAATAAGTTAATGAGCCGTGAGAGTAATAGGGTCGAGAACGGCGACATAGGCCATCGCTTATGCCAGAAGCATCGGCTTGCAGTGGTAGGCTGCTTACAGAACCCGATGTGAGCGCATGTTATTACAGTGATCGCGGAAATCTCGTGCTTCGTCTTGAGATTGTGAGTTTCCAGTACACATCTGACTTCGAGGCAATGAGTTCAGCTCATTTTGCAAATAAGATGGCGGCAGGCCTGCACGTCAGTATTCGTGATCAATGGAAACCAACCGATCGCGATCAGACGACCAGATACTGCTCATAGTGGGCTCGAGAGGTTGTCACCGTCGATTTTATTTTCGTCTTCAGCGTGGCTCCCCTGCAAATATAGTCGTCGTTGAAAATTTTACAGGGGAGGCGGTGCTAACATCTTCTGCTGTTTTACCCTGAGCGGCAGATGGGACTTCAGTTTCCTGCGTTGGTTAGCCCAGAGTGACGCCAATCCAGAGACACATCGTGGCCGGGAAGCACATTTGAACGCACCGGCTCCTTTCTTCCTTTAATAAACACGCTTGCTTGGGACTACACTGAGGTGACAAACGTCATGGGATACATCCTAATATCGTGTCGGACATCGTTCTGTCCGGCGTAGTGTAGCAATTCAACGTGGCATGGACTCAACAAGTCGTTGGAAGCCACCTGCAGAAACACTGAGCCACGCTGCCTCTATATCAGTCCATAACTGCGAAAGGGTTGTCGGTGCTGGATTTTGTGGGCGAACTGACCCCTCGGCTACGTCCGATAAATGTTCGATGAGATCCATGCTGGGCGGTCTGGGTGGCTAAATCATTCGCTCGAATTGTCCAGAATTTTCTTCAAACCAATCGTGAACAACTGTATCCCGGCAAATGGCGCATTGCTATCCATAACAATTTCATCGTTGTTTGGGAACACGAATTCCACGAATAGCTGCAACTGGTCTCCAAGTAGCCGAACATAACCATCTCCATTCAGTGAACGGTCCCATGTAAGATAAACACATCCATACCATTACGGAGCCAGCACCAGCTTCCACAATGTCTTGTTGACAACTTACGTCAGCGGCTTCGTGGGGTTTGCGCCTCACTTGAAACCTACCGTCAACTCTTACCAACTGAAACCTGGACGCATCTCACCAACCAAAGGTTTTCCAGTCGTCTAGGATCTAACCGGTCACGAGCCCCAGGAGAGGGCTGAAGGTACTTGCGTCGGTCGTCAGCTGCCATAGCCCTTTAACACCAAATTTTGCTGCACTGTCCTTATGGATGTGTCTTACGTCGCACATTGTTTTATGCGGTTATTTCAGCGCTGTTACTTGTCTGTTAGCACTGACAACTCTACGCAAACGCCTACGCTCTCGGTCGTTAAGTGAAGGCCGCCGGCCACTGCGTTGTCCTTGGTGAAAGGTAATGTCTGAAATTTGGTATTCTCCGCACACTGTTGACACAGTGGATCTCGGAATATTTAATTCTTTAACGATTTCCAAAATGGAATGGCTCATGAGTGTAGCTTCAACTACCACTTCGCGTTCAAAGTCTGTTAAAACCCGTCGTGTGGCCATTATCACGTCGGAAACCTTTCGACATGAGTCACCTGAGAACAAATGACAGCTCCGCCAATGCTCCGCCCTTTTATACCTTGTGTATGCGATACTACCGCCATCTGTGCATGTGCATATCGATATACCATGACTTTTGTCACCTCAGTGTATTTAAATTTATTGATTTCAGACAATCTCAAAATTAACCGGATATCCTCATCCTATGTTCTTTGACTTTGGCTGCACCTAGTTCGGTTCGAAATCGGAGGGAAAACTATTTTTGTGGGAGAAATTCGCCTGTCAAACATACCAGGTCACTTATCATGCACACAATCTAAGCGTGACTGTCGTCATTTGGCTCGTAAGCTCTTCTACATTTCGAATCTGTGCTTGGATTTCATTTAATTAGATACTATGTAGCTGCATTTTAGTGTAGCGGGTCCAGTGTGCAATTACTGCTACAGAGGGGTGGAAGACCCAGTCTTCGGGTTCATCAGAAAGCGTTCACCTTTCCCACCCAGGCGTACCGGGTTCGTATTGCTAGCGAGGCAGACGGAGGTCCGTTGTGAGGGGCTGCAGCAAGACAGTCGCCATACGTGAGAATTCTTTATTATTCCAATAAGGTTGGACAGCTACATGTGTGTGTCCTCGTCTTCGCACGGTCTGGCGATGACCCACAACGTCCCCGCATCGGAACAGTAGGCGCAGCGGACGGATCTGCAGTTTACGCACACTTTCGTATATGATCTTTTCAACCGCGTCAGCATAAGTTTTTTGCCCCGGACGCACATTTCAGCTAGGGTAGAATCGCTGTCAAAGGCGCCGGCCCCAGCTCTCTCGTTTAATCTTTTTACATCTTTATTGATACTTTCGTACTCGGTTTTCAAAATGTTTGTCCTAAAGTCCGAAATCCTACGTCTTGAGGGAGTTTTTGTACGTCATCCGGTAAATTTTCGCACGCAGACTTCCTTTCCAATACGTTTGATTCAATTATTGTAACCGCTTGAGCTAAGCTTCCATGTGCGCTTTATAAACCACCGTGCGCCGTTCAAGTTCCTCAACTTGATGCGCACTCTGACCTTGATCTTCATTCATACTTAATTTTTGTAGCTAATTTATTGGCTGCATCTGTCAACTGTGAGTTCAAGATAGTACAAAAAATTTTGGAAGTCGTTCGAAGGTGTCGTGATTTTTTGGTCAAAGGTACTGAGACTTTGATCTAAATTGCTGAGACCAGAAGACACGTTTCTGATTTTTGTACTCAAGTCTGTACGTAACTTAACATTCATTTGTATTAATTTCTGTAAGTATTGTTCTATGCTTGATACCTGCGATGATGACTGTCTGAGTATATGTGTGTCTCGCTAAAATCGATACGATATGAAAGCAATAGAGGATAAGATCCGTTCCGAACTTATCAACGAAAGAGATAGTTCGAACGAACCGCCCCTCACAGCTAATCAAAACAGAAAAGCAGTACTAGACACTAATTACGCGAACATTGTTTCGCCAAAGTCAGATTATGACAAAAGCGAAATAGAACAGTTTTCAAACAATCAAACGTCACCATACGCAGCATTATCACCACCGAAAATGCGTAGAACGGCGTCGCAATCTGATGACGTAACGCCTTGCCTATCGTTAGTCATAATAGACAAGGGTCTAATAAAACATAGATAATCGCCAATCTTCTCATAAGAATCCAAAAAACACCCCTTTGTCTTCGTGAGAGGTTTTAGGAACGTTTTACCTCGGCACTGGTCTGAAATGCATAAGATTCAATTCGTTGTTGGTTTCATACAAGGTGAAGTGCGGTTGTGGGCAGCCGAAGAGGCAGATCATTGCCGAACGTATGAAGAATTTGAACAGACCTTCCTAGAGAAACACTGGTTGCAGAGAATTCAGGAAAGACTACGAATAGAAGTTTTTGACTCACAGCTATTTCATGTAAAATAAGGCGGACTCGGGCGGTATTTCGGAAGATGCTTGAACAAGACGACATATTGGAGCAATCCGATACCACAAGTTAATGTTTTGAGAACATTAAAGTGTCGTTTACCGAATAACGTTCGTTAGAAACTGGTAACTATAGCAACTTATGACCTAGAATACTTTCTCAAGGTCGTCATTTATGAGAGTAGGCAAAACACACACGCGTGTAACAGAAACCAGGTGGCTCCACAAAAAAGGAAGGTTTTACTAATCGTCGTAACGGTTGAAACGTCCCCTTGGAAAAATTATTGAATTACTATGCTGATAAACCTCTTACATTATCTGATTTTCAAACAACTGAGCAAAACTGAACGTACTCAGACATTTCGTTCTTTACCTATTCTGATCAACACTAAACTGACACACAATATTTTTTAGTGCAACGCAATCTGACTTTCAATAATCCCTAAAAAAGAATAGCCCTGACTAACATTAACCTATACCTCTCACAAATCACTTACCTAACAAAAATCTTCGTTACTCGAACTACTGCAATACAGCGAGCGCCACTACTGCCAGCTAAATAAAAGATTCAAACTACTGAAGGCACAAACTACTGATAGGCATAGTTATCAAATGAAAGATTTTGATAGAGAACAAACAATGTATTTACCTTAATAGTGTTCAAAAGTCATAATATATACAGCAGTTCATGACATCCATTCTTACAAATGTACTCTTTCTGATGGACACAGGTCCAGATCATGCGCTCTCAAAAATCCGCCATCTCACTTCCCCACATCCACCGCTGCTGGCGGCTCACCGCCAACTGCGCAACGCTACGTGCTGTTAACATCCAGCTGCCCAACACTACAATAGCCAACAACAATGCAAACACAACACAGCCAGTGATTTTCATACAGAGCGCTACGTGGCGTTACCAATAAAAAAACCTATACAGCCTACTTACATAGCCCCCATGCTCCCCACAAAAAAATTTTACAAATAGGTTTGGGCAGTGGCCAATACAGATTTGAAAATTTTTTTCATAATTACAGTAACAAAGAAATCAAATGCACACACTTATCGATACAATGTTGGTCAAAAGCTAAAATTTTCTCACAGTCCATAAAGACAGTCCTGATCGTTCATCACAGTAAAATTGCAGTGTTTTTCTCAAATTCTGAGCAGTAAAAGAAAATGCACACGGAAGTAGTGGATTTCCACGCAGTCTTGAAGAAGTAGTGCTGTCCTTCCAACGGAAAGACAGTGCTGACTTCTGACATGCAGACAGGTAATGGGCCACAACAGAGCAAACCCATAGTAGAGTCAGTCGAAGTTTTGAAGAATATTGGTAGGTAGGTCGTCACAGAGCAGACCACTGTAGTCTTGTTAGAGATTGCGGTATTGGTGGGCCACCAGAGGTGCAGACCCATTGCAGTCATTCCAGAAATAATGGTATTGGTGAGTCATCAAAGGTGTAGACCCACTGTAGTCCTTGTAGAGATGGCTAGCAGCCATCCGTTGCGACTGTGCAGGTGCACAATCACCATCGAACAGTCTTGCGGAGAATATAGCAAGTCCATAAACCACCACTTTTGGTGTGTCCTTAGAACCAGCAATGCTGTTATCCAGTTCCTTGCTGAATTATTAACACATGTCCAAACACTAACAGTCCTCTTTTTTTCACATATTGTGCATATACTACGACCAACAGAAATATGTGCAGTGAAATGAATGCTTAACAGTTACTTAATTTGATGAACTGGTGTCAATTACATTTTATAACATGAGAATACAATAACAAAGGTATAAAATACATCATTAAAGAACATAACAATACAGATAACATTTGTAGTAGTACAGGCTTTACAAAAGAATCGAAATAACATATACATCAGTGTTACAGGAATTATGACATAAGTACATACATAAAAGATCAGAATAACTTTTGAAACATCAACTTCACACATGAGCAACAAAACAGAACAGATAAATAATGTCTAAACATATTTACAAAGTAAATAACATAGTATTAGAAAAATTCTACAACATAACTCTCATCAGCTAAACACATAAAGACAGGAAAAACACCAATACACAAGAGTACACAAACACAATAACACAAAAGGAAAGGACAGGGTTTGTTTTCAGTGTAAAATTTGGTACTGCAGTATTTTGCAAACAAAACTTGTTTTTCTTGGAGATCTCCCTTCGTTCATCATTATTCCCAAAAAGTCCTATCTATACCTGCTTTCTGTACTTTCTTCGTATAACTTCTCAATGCATTTCTTCCAATTCATCGCAACTCATTTTCTTATATAGTCTACCTACTCTTAAGCTAACTTAAATCTACTGAGCTCAGATGCATAAACTAAGGGACGAGGCAATGCAGCAGTACAAAACAATTAACACAAACAGCAATGACAAAAAAATGCAAATTCGCAAAGCAAGCAGCAGTATATCTAAATTAGCAGAACAAATGCAACATTACAACTAATATAAGCCAATGTACAGCAACAGGAAAAATAAATCAGTAGTAAAACTGGCTTAACAGAGTAATACAAAGTGAAATTCAGTAGCACTATGCCTGGCACACAGCAGCAGCAAATGCAATAACTTATACTTAAATATGACAAAGCTCAAGCAGAAAAAATATTACACTAAAGACAACAATGCATATAAGGGAACTGTCTATTCACATCTTAATGTCTATGTAATCAAAGTGGTGCACCACAAAAACTTATTCTACAAAAGATATTACCAAGTACTTGAAAAGAAAATTATTTATGCAATTCCTGTGATGGGAAATGTCTTTTTGTGCTCCTTCGTTTTTTTTAAGTAGATCAAAAGTTATTATTTACTGGATCTGTAGGCATAAAATATTTATACTAGCACATCTATAAAATTTTATTTTAACCAATGCTGCAGTGGAACTAGATACTAGATATTAAACAAAATGAGCAATCTCTCAACTACAAAGACAATAGATGTAAAATGTTTCTCATTATTTCATTAGGCATTTTAGTAAATATCATAAATTACGAGCTTCACAGTGTAATCATATGTTTTCAAGTTTTAGTGTGTCGTATTTGCGATGCTTTCTACAAAGAAATGTCAATAGCGAGGATAATGGCCTCCTTTTTTCTCCACCTGTGCCTCTGAAAGGCACACACTAATGGCTTTTTTTCCAGGTGACTGTCGCTCAGCTGGGTCTCCACAGCACATTACGTCAAGGTCATCTACCTTCTTTGCTGAAATATTTACGGCAGCAGTTTCCACTACAGTGACAGTCTCATATAAAATAAAAAAATTCAAAGGTTAGAAATTTACATTAGAAGTGTGTAGAAACAAAATATCATATATAACAGTGTCCAAAAAGTTTTGTCAGCATTGTGGTAACTAACTTTCACGTATGTACACACATTTCATAACTCTTAAAGTACGATTCTTGGTTTCTAACATACTTGTTCACTAATCAGAGTCCCTAACCACTACTCATTATTCCTTACCTTATTACACATATACATATTCGTCGACACTTCTTCAATATTTCATCATAACAGATACGTAGCATAATCAAATTCCTCATACAGCATCAGCTTATTGATCATAAACATACCTCAACAGCATAATACACATCGTCATCGTAATAATAACATCAGAACAGATCAATCACATCTCAAAATCGTCGCAGCTTCTTTCAGTAATTTCAAGACCTTCAATAAAGTCATCTACCTCAAACGTACTTTAAAAATCATGATCCCATACCAAATACATCATTCAAAGCTCTCATAGTATCACAACGGTTCCGAAAAAAATATGAACAGTTCACAAAGTACAGACAAAATACCGTTTCATAAGTGTGAAGTTATCCAACGGTATAATTACGTAAACATCTGTCACTGATGTAGTAAAATAAATGTTTGTCTCTCTCAGTTAAATGATCAGATAGCTGTGTAATTTACGTGTTAGAGAAATATGGTACCGATGTGTAAAGTTGTATAAGCAAATACCATATTAGCTAGGGCTCCTTGTGCTTGCCAAACACATGGTACACAAAGTAAGCGTGTACCACCCTGAGGATTAATGTAATTATACCCTCAGGTGTTACAGATTACAGCAATGGAATGAAATGTATCACAGAAAATTTTCTTTGTAGATCAAAAATCTTTAAAAATAAATGTTTTAAGTACAAAATTAATCACTCAAATGCGTGTCCTGTAGCGCTAAATGTGCGTTTCGCTGCAAGATAATTCTCTGGAAATGTCGTAATTATCGTCCTCTGTAAGCAAAGTTCTGCTGAAGCCAATGTACTCACCTCATCATAAACAAAAGTGAAATGCTTTGCGTATAGATATCGTAGTTATTATGATTATTGCTGTGATGAAGAAAGTACTGTACTGTAACGTATTGATGTGCTACAGAAAAGGCTGTCTCATTGTAGCTATACCACAAAAGTTACTACTAAAACATGTTTTACTTTCCAGAAGAATTCAGAAAAACTGTGCAGATATAAAACAGATACAGCACAAAAGCAACAATGTAAATTGTGTCACACATTAGTTGCGTCGTGATATAATCGTGTAGCTGTCAAAGAAACCAAATACTAAGTCATCTTTAATCTCACAGAAAGTACTTCAAATAAAGAATGTCTTTTCAACTAAACCAAAATGTTGTATTAAAATCTCATTAGCAGTATATGTTCTAAATATGTAAGCCTTCTAGTCATTATGTAATCGTGCAATTAACAAGCAAGAATGTACACACACAATAACACCGTGTCCTCTGTTCACTATAACAATGCATTCGTAATTTCTGTTTAAATAAGTTCTCTTGGGTCTTGACTGGATATTTAACTTCAAACATTGTTGCATGTTAACAGGTTCTAAGTCTGACAAAGCATACTAGTAATGTAAAGTGAAAAATTTTATGGCAAACACTAAGTTAAAAAGCAGATTATCTCTCAATAGACGCTTTGACATGTGAAATGTGGTGAAGTCTTTTACCCTTTCCAGTGCGCAGAGTTTTAGCTTCCAAGCAATTATCATGTTGTATACGTTGGTAAATAATACTGGAATTTTTCTCAAGGTTAGCTTATGTTATTTCTCTCTGAGCCAGCTGGTGCACGTGGCTGCCTGCGGTGCGAGTCATTGTCTGTTACCTTTGTTGTCACGCGTCGTTACTGGGATTAGGAGACCTAACTTCTACAAATTCGCCTTGCCGAGAGGGCCCAGCCCTGTTTGAATCCCGCCAGTTCTGATGAAATTCAGGTCTGTCGTTATGATTATATCGTCTGTCGTCATTTCGGTAGATTGCATAGTTGCTTTCTTGTCGGTCACATAGTGGAGAATTTCTCCCTGAATCGTAACTGCGCGCTGAACTGTTGCGTCTGAAGTTATTCTGTCTGCCTTGATAATAATTGTTTTGGTCCACATATTGTCTGTTTCTATGGTTATCTCTGTGATATTCATTATATTCATTACTACGGAAATGCGATCTTTCTCTGTAACTGTTTTTACTCTGCCAACGGTTGTCATACATGTGGTGTCTGTTTTGGTCATGATTTGCGTTGTAAGAATAGCCTTGTCATGTCCAGTTATTATTTCTGTCGTCACGGAATTGTGACGCATGTGACCTGTAATTGTTGTGCTGCTGTTTTCGCGTTCCGCGATTGTCAGTGTCAATTTCCAATTCTTGTAACAGTCCCTGAAAAGCTTCAATGTCATCTTTGCAACGTCCTGCCAATCTAATACGTCGTAAATGTTCAGGCAATTTGATTAAGCAAATGCGGATGAGTTCTGAGGGGCTGTAAGGGTTTGACAGGTACTGATTCTTGTGCAACATGTCTTCAAAATATTTCACAAGACTGTAAAATTCAGATTGTTCGAAATGTTTCATCATTCTGATGCTATGTTTTACTCGGTCTTGTGTGGCTGGAGACCAATATGCTGAGAGGAAGGCATGATAAAATTCTCCTTCACTGTGGCAATCGTGAATGACCGAGCGCATTCTTACAGCTGGTTCATTCTCTAAATAGCCACACATAAATTCTAATCTGTGCTCTAATGACCAGTTGGGAGGAAAACAATGAGAGAATTGATGAAGCCACGCTTGTGGATGAATGTCGTTGCCGGAATTCTTCAATGTTTCGAATTTACGTGTAGTAATAAACAGCTTATGGCCAAAATCATCATGTCGGCGAGTCGCATATCGGTCATTGTTACTTCGTTTCGGCGGTTCCATCTCAAAATTCGGTGTACCTTGCAAATTTCTTTTATAATTTCCGAAGTACCCCGTGTTATTATTTTGTGGCTGTTCCGTATTTCTAAGTCCCTCTTCCCGTATTGGAGCGCGAGTGTCTTCTGAAATACGTAATTCTTGTATTACCTGTGTCAGATGATCTTGTACTTCCCGGATTTCTCTTTGGTGTTAAGTATTAATTTGATTCTGATTTTGTTTGAATTTCCTAATTTATTCGTACTCTTCTGTGTCAGTGAAGGCTACAGGTCTTGTGTCATTCAGATCATCATCCACCTTTGTAGATAAGTTAGTGAACTGATCCGAAAGTTCGGCTACTTTCTCCGATAGTGAACTTATTTCCTCAGTGCGTTTTTCTGAACCAAGTTTCAGAGTGTCCATTTATGTTGAAATCGTATCTACTGTGTCCTTTAAGTTTTCCTGAGTCTTTGCAAGTTGCGTAACCGAATCGGTAGATGCAACTGAGTCCATTTTAGCTTGCAAGGTCTCATGATTTTCATGAACAATAATTGGAAGTTCTTTTATGGCTGCTTCGTGATTCTGTAATGTATTTTCATGCCGCGAAAAAATAGGTTGGAAATGCTCATAAATTTGTGTTTTTACGTCATTACCGACTTTTTGACATTTCGATTCGATTTTATGTAACTCAGTAGTTAAATCTTCACGTGTTTGTTCAAGCGTGGTGTCTAACCTTTGAAGATTTTGTTCCACTGTGTCTAATTTTTGAAGATTTTGTTCCATTTTGTCTAACTTTTGAAGATTTTGTTCCATTGTGTCTAAGTTTCGAAGATTTTGTCCCATTGTGTCTAACTTTTGAAGCTTTTGCTGTGTTTGTCCCATTTGCTGTATTAATTGTAATAACAATGCACTGGTGTCTGAAACATGTTCCTCAGTGCTTTTCGGCAGTGAATTTGCACCGGCAACATTCACATTTTGACAAGCAGAAAATGTGTCTTGACTTATTTGAGAAAACGGTGAGGACCCAAAAGATTGTGTCCTGTCATTTCGGATTCCTGAGGCGAGCTGTTGCCGACCGATCGATCGACAGTGCTTCCCTGTTCACTAATTGTTTCACTATCTACGCCATTACTTGCCGCCCGCTCCATTTCCCTATGCACAATTACCAAATTACCACTTTGAATGTCTGTTAATTCATTATACAGTGGTGCTGATATGCTACGCTCGTCATCACTATTATTTCTCAGTTTACTTTGAAGCCTAGTGTTACGTTTTTCACACGCCAGTATTGTCACAATATTTCACACGACAACATAGAAAAGCACAATTTGAAGAGCAAAATAAGAAAACACATTAACACAGCACTGAAAATAATATCTAGTTAATTGCAAGCGCACCTGCAAAATACCTGGTGCAAATCTACATGCATGCCACAACTGTTTTACTGTACAACAATGAAAAGCTACAACTACAAAGGAAATTCCGATGAAAGTTGCGTGCTCTTTCTTCTTATCTCGTGTTTTCTACTGAAAATATCGTGCATGTACTCTTGTTAACTTTACTATTAGAGAGATCGCCTGAACTTTATTTTTTTTATTGGTCCTGTGCGCAACAAATAACTTACTTGGTCTTTCTGCTGCCACTGCTTGATTTGCTGCATTCCATTATTTAACAAAAAAATAAAAAACCTTTTATTCATGCTGAGTGCAATGCATGTTCTGTATGGCGGCTCCTGCTGTTGCTGCGGCTGCTGCTGCTTACTGCAACTACATATAATTCAAGAGAAAGGGTTTGGTCAAATCTAAATTCGATAAATGATAACCCAAACAAGAAACTATATTCTGAAAGCGATTCTTCCTCTTTCAATTAACTAAACGCTAGAAGCTATTTGAACAATTGCATCGTTTGTAAATCTGCCTCCAGTGGCATTAAAGCAATATTACAAATTAGTCAAACTCTTGAGACAGACTGAAATACTTCTCAACTGAATACATAGTGACACAATTCCCTGACAATTACAAAAGAAATCAATGACAAAAATCAATAATTAATCTAACAATGGTTTCCCCTTAAGAATTCAACTCCTATCATTATCAAAATTAGCGTCTGCTGCTACGCACATACACAAACTCTTTTCTTTAAATTAATAAGCGCACTGCAAATTATAAAAAATATCAACTAAATACCAAATCCTGTGTCGCTGCTGGCGGATACGGCAGTACGGCAGCTCGGCGACGACCACTGGCCCAACACACGTGTGCACCACAGCAGGCAGGCTCCCACACTCATGTTCGCAACCGTATCTACATTCGCGTTTGCAGTAGCATCTGCATTATTTTCCATTTTCTTTTGTGCTCGTGTCCTCATTGTCGCAATACAAACGAAAACATGTCACTAAAATACACCGCTATCCTAAAAATTCCACTGTTCAATTAACTATTACACAATGCACCAACAAATTCAAAGACAAAACTGCTGAAATAAAATTTTGTGTTAATACAAAGCAGTGCGCAAGCGATCAAAATGCTGTGCCTCCACTAATGAATACTGTTGCGTAAGCTTGCAGTTGGCAGTGGAAAGACAAAGCATATCTAACTACGACCCATCCAAAAAAAACGTATCTGGGCAGGGTCGCCATATGAAATGTCCCCTTAGAAAAATTATTGAATTACTATGCTGATAAACCTCTTACATTATTTGATTTTCAAACAGCTGAGCAAAACTGAACGTACTCAGACATTTCGTTCTTTACCTATTCTGATCAACACTAAACTGACACACAATATTTTTTAGAGCAACGCAATCTGACTTTCAATAATCCCTACAGAAGAATGGCCCTGACTAACATTAACCTATACCTTTCACAAATCACTTACCTCACAAAAATCTTCGTTACTCGAACTACTGCAATACAGCGAGCGCCACTACTGCCAGCTAAATAAAAGATTCAAACTACTGAAGGAACAAACTACTGATAGGCATAGTTATCAAATGAAAGATTTTGATAGAGAACAAACAATGTATTTACCTTAATAGTGTTCAAAAGTCATAATATATATAGCAGTTCATGACATCCATTCTTACAAATGTACTGTTTCTGATGGACACACGTCCAGATCATCCGCTCTCAAAAATCCGCCATCTCACTTCCCCACATCCACCACTGCTGGCGGCTCACCTCCAACTGCGCAACGCTACGCGCTGTTAACATCCAGCTGCCCAACACTACAATAGCCAACAACAATGCAAACACAGCACAGCCAGTGATTTTCATACAGAGCGCTACGTGGCGTTACCAATAAAAAAACCTATACAGCCTACATACACGGTAATAACAAGAACACAACGCCTGCAACAGCAGAAATCAGTACGGCAACGCGCAGTGCGGTTGGCATCCATACGCGCCCTTCAGTAATGGAGGATTCTGAAATCGCCAAAGTAATGGTTTCCAAGAGATAAATAACTGAAATTACAATTCAGGGTACCGTGGCTCTTCATGAAGAAATAACCCTAACAGTTGGAATAATTGGCGCAGTACCGTCGATAGTAAACAATAAAGATATAGGAAACAATTGCTATGGGAGCTGTATAAACCAAAATCAGCCAAACACCGCCCCCAGTTATGCGCAGAAGAGAATTTGTCAAAATATCGATCACGTTGTGAACACTGTAGAACTGACTGACGACAGCAGCAGCATCGCGCCTGCCCAGACGGCAGATGGGTCGGCCTAGACCCCCTGTCCCCGACCAAAAACGGGAGTGGGGCATGACGCTAACAAATAACTATTTCTCACGGTATGACAAAGAACTCGGTATGCAAGATGACCTATATACAGATATGGTAAATAATATAAAAGGAATAAACGACGAAGGACAGGCTATGCTTAGTGCCAAAATAGGAACAATAGATGTACATGTGATACTAGACACAAGAGCGGCTACGAATATTATTTCGTACAGCTTGTTCAGTAAAATGAAAAGGGAACTAAACCTTCCTACTTTACCTGTGCAGAAATGCCATATTTTAATAGCTATAGGAAATGAGTCAAAAGGCATCAAGTTACAAACCTATATTCCGTTAACTTTCGCTGGAACCACAATTATCTGACATTCTTAGTTGCAGAAAAGCTATTAGATAACTGTCTCCTACGAATGGATTTTTCAGGTAATTTCAAGTGAAAATTGACCTACGCAATGGCAAATTCACTCACGCAATGACGTTACTTTCAGTTGATTTAATGAAAACAAAGTCTTGTGTGAATAACCAGTTAGCAGATAAAGTGAGTAACCATTTTTATATCTAGCAGTCTGTTACATGGATGAGCAATGTAATGAACTGATCACAGAGGAAACAACAGTTTTACACACTATTCGGAGTAAGGTAGAAGAATCGGGTAGTTTATCAGCCATACAGAAATAGGAACTAGGTAAACTGGGTGTCGCAATATTTGCATATTTTTGAAATGAGATCGGGAGTAATTAATGGATATGACTATACCCCCACAAAACTTCCTGTTGTACATCATATGCAGTTCCTTGGACAAAGAAAGAAGCACTTAGAAAAGGATATTGAACATATGAGTAACTGGAATGTTATTGAACCATCTCACTCACCATATTGAAGCTCTATCCTAGCGGTACTCAAACCTGATGGAGGTATACAACTTGTTTGGATGCAAGGGAAATTAATAAAATCATAGGACCTGTAAGAACCAAACCAGAAAACCTAGGGGAGCAATACTTAACATCCCATGTAGTAAAATTCCTCACAGCCATAGATCTAAAAGAGTCATACTTGTAAATCTTGTTACACCCAGACAGACGACAATATATAGCGTTTGAGTTTTACGATTCGGACTTACTATAAGTGCAGAAGTGTTTATTGAAGCTTTTCATAAGGTGCTATGGTCGGAGTTATTGAATCAAGTTACAGTCTGTATGGTGATTTACTTATTGCTGTAGTTGAATGGCATGAGCATTTGCCCATATGAAGAAGTGTGTTACATAAATTTCTCACTTATGAAGTCAGGAGTTAACTTAAAGAAATCAGAATTTGCCAGAAAAGGGATTACGTTCTTAGGTCACATTATTTCACCAGGAGGCATTCGGCCTGATCCATGCAAACTAGATGCCATCAGACACTTTTCTATCCCACAAACTACAATACAGTTAAAAGCATTCATGGGCTTAGCTTCGTTCTTCTGTAAGCATGTGCCTTACCACCTACTAAATAGTGACGCACTCTTCAATCTTTTGAGGAAAAACCATACATGAGTAGGGACAGAAAATTGTCAGAAGGACTTTGATGCCATGAAACAAGCTTTGGTAAACTCTGACATATTACTACGTCCTGATATGACACAAGAATTTTGCCTCAGTACCGATCTATCCTTCCAGGTTCTGGGGGCAATATTGTTTCAGATTAATCATGATACCGAAAATCAAAATGTAAATATAATCAGTTTTGCTAGTCACACACTGACAGAATGTGAAAGAGCTTGTTCTGTAACCGACACTAAAGCGCTCACAATAGCATGGGCATTCCGGAAATTCCAGTACTTCCCGTGGGGAAATCACACAAAGTATATTGCGATCATCATTCATTCTTACTGACATGTAAACTATTGCACAAAAGATTAGCCGGATGGTATCTTTTTCTTCAAGAGTTCGATTTTGAGGTAAAGTATATCAAAGGTGAACAAAATATTTTGGCAGGCTTCTACAAAGATTAAATGAATATTCGATTTTAGGATTCTACTCATGCACAATTGCACATATAGGCCCTATTATGTAAAAACGCCTAAAAATATGAGTCAGCTTCAAGAACAAGGTAAGGCAACAACTAACAAGTACTGACGATGCAGATCTGAAAATAAGTTATAAGTCACATAATGGAGTTCTGTTTTATCGTCAAACGCCTCAGACTGGTAACTGCTGTTTTTTGATTACCCGAAGCATATTTAGGCGGTTTTATCAGGTATACACGTAACTTGTGGGGCCACGATGGTGTAGCCAACTCTGCTCAGAAAATAATGTCATACTGCTATTTCCCTAACATTAGACGTAGAGTACAACAGGTCATCAAGAAATGTGTAATCTGTCAAAAGACCACACATTTAAACAGATCATGATTCAGTGGAATACATGCTATTGTACCAGTAAAATCCGTCGACCTCGTATCAGTCGATGTCACAGGAACGATTCCGCTGGCAAAAGGAGAAGCGAAATATGTAACAGCCTTGTTTTCTAAATATATACAGATGTATGCTACTAAAACTCTAAAGGCAGAGCCTGTAATCAAGCAAATCGTGAGTGAATATTTTGTGAGAGTGGGTCAACCAAAAGCTATTCTGAATGATAATGCAACTAACTTCACAAGTGCGAAGTGAAAGAATTTGTCGAGTTACATAACATAAAACATATTTATGAATCCAAATTTCATCCTGAAGCCAGCCCAATAGAATGGGTGTATTTCATGAGTTTAATAGGTTTATCAGAATGTATACACCACACAGACAAACCTAGTGCACTCAATACGTGACACGCTTTCAGCAAATAGTAAATAATTTGCCCCACTCATTAGTAGGTTTTACATCAATCGAATTAATGTACGAGAAGTATAGGGTTAAACTGTTACCTGAATTCTCTTGGAAAGAGATGCCGTTAGACGGAAAGGTTAGACACAGCCTTAATAACGTTGGAAGCAAAGACACAAGCTACGAAAACACAGTATTACAAAAGTGTAGGCCGCGCGACTACTTTTCGTGTTGAACAGGAAGTGCTATTGCGCACACATCCTCAATCTACCAAACACAAAAAGCTTGGCAAAAAATGGCAGTTCTTGTACACAGGCCCATACATTATACAAAGAATACCACACCCTGGATGCTATTTATTGCGCAACCCAAAACAGGGAAAATATGTGGATTATATCCACATAAAGTTGTCCAAGAATTTTTACACTACACGTTAAGAGGTCAATATACCTCAACAACTTCAGTGCCTACTGCCCTTACGGAAAATACAACAATCTATAGTCCTTATAGATATTTGGAGAGTCTACCTGATAGTAAAAAATGAAAATACTTCTAGGATGTGACACAATATACATTTTCGCTTTACTACACTCAGAATATCCATATTACTGTTGAAACAAACTGGAGAACCTCATAACGAATGTTAGACTAGGTACGAAGATTCTTTGAAATCTGTTATGAAAACTTTGTTATTCCGTTCAGAGCAAAATGTCAATATACAAACTGCATGTGACATACATTTTTGGAAACATTGAATATGAAAGACAACAATACAGTCTAGCAGCCTGCCCTTGACGCGGAACGGGAGGAGCAGTTAGCCGAGTTTCGCGCAGTAACATTTCCCCTCTCTTTAACTAGCGAAAACGACAAAATAAGGCTTAATTGCGCAAAGGAAATACTATGAATAAACCTCATTAAGTAAACACTGACACGTACGTGAGACCAAATTACAGGAAACTTGAACAAGTGAATAGGCCATTTTGGTCTATATTACATATGCAACTAATTACGGGAACAAAGAGTACACTTGATAACTCTACCACTAGCCAATGTAGTAACCATAAGAATAAACATATATAACGAATTATATTACTGCACACTTTGTATTTTCTACATAAATTTTGCTAGTATGAAATATTTTATCCACTGACAAACCCACTTTGCCATGTCATTATGTGACAACTCCGAAACCAACTCCACACACACGACTGCACATCGACGTAGGACTATTTACGAGAAGAGAGATATATCAGAGTAAGAAGCTATATACAAAAGAAATTATGAGGGTTGGAGCTTAAATAGTGGCAACAATTTATTCACAACCGATACAAAAGAGTTATATTTTTGCACCTGTTACTGTCCTTCAAAGTAGTCACCAGCGTTGTGTAGAACCCGTTGCCAGCGATGTAGAAGGCGTAGTATACCGTTAGCAGAGCCTGTTTGTTGATAGTGCGTATTGAACGCTCTGAAGTTGTGGTGATTCTCGTGTACGACTGTGATGCTGTTATCCTAACGCATTACGTTCCTCCATGGCAGACCGTCAATGCACATTATTACTGTTCGTTTTTGGAGCATCACCTGCGACCAGCTTTGCGAAAGAAGTGGCGAAACTTTCTGCGCAACCCACCCAAGATTTTGCACTACAATGCGCGGGCGCATACAACGCAAGCTGTGGCTGCTCTGTTCGGTTTATGGGACTGGGAAATACTGTACCATCCACCATATTCCCAGAACTTAAGTCCTTGTGACTTTGATTTGATTCCGAAGATGAAGGAACTACTTCGTGGCATTCGCTTCAGAACTGTTCCAGAGATTTGACAGGCAGTGGACCGTTCCATTCGCACCGTCAACGGACCATGCTCCGCTAACGATAAACTATTCCTTCCTCATCGCTGGTAAATGGTTCTACACAACGCTGGTGACTACTATGAAGGACAGCAACAGGTGCAAACATGTAACTCTTTTGAATCGGTTGTGAATAAACAGTTGCCACTATTTAAGTTCCAACCCTCGTATCTACATGGAAAGAGCTACGGTCATGCTCGAGGGAAGCACTATTCACAGAACGCTTACGATTATACTAGCCATAAATAAAACAAATATTAACGAATAAGCTACAAAGAGAAACAGGCTAATGAATGCAGTGACGGCACTAAAATTAAGTGCGATTTAAATTGCACTATCCACAGCTACTTACAATAAGAAAGAGCTATGCCATTTATATAAAACTACGACCGATTAAACCAGTTGGCCACTGTGCCCGAGCGGCTCTAGACGCTTCAGTCCGGAACCGCGCTGCTGCTACGGTCGCAGGCTCGAATCCTGCCTCGGGCATGGGTGTGTGTGATGTCCTTAGGTTAGTTAGGTTTAAGTAGTTCTAAGTCTAGGGGCCTGATGACCTCAAATGTTAAGTCCCATAATGGTTAGAGCCATTTGAACCATTTTTTCGATTAAGCCATGACGATTATATAGTACTTTACGCTAGTATATTAAAAACTAACTCTACATTAAAGTGGATACGAAAAACTAATGTACTGTACAGGAAAGAATTTAAAAAAACTAATAAGAAAATAAAATTAGGCACATGTGATTAAAATGGAAAATCCTTTGTATAGCTAGTAACTACAAGCCTCAAGGTAAGTTAAGGTTCATTACGGCAAATTAACGTTATTTACACAAACACAGTGCAGTCAGGTTCCAGCTCTTGGCTGATATACATCTACAGAGCAGCAAGTTAAGTATTTACCTTTTTCTGTGTTTTCCTCGTAGTATATTCATAAAACTTCATGGATGTTTTTCTATTTAAGAGGTTTAATCTCGCTTTTTTGTAAGTGTAAATTAATTCAGGCTGTACTGCACTAGTTGCTCTATTGTTTTGTTTGGAAGGCAACCGTCCATTCGTTTAGTAAGCCAGTCAGTCAAGCTTCGGCTCTCGGCTAATATACATCTACAGAGCGGCAAGTTAAGTGTTAATGTTTTTCTGCATTTTCCTTGTAGTACACTGCTGGCCACCGTAAATGCAACACCCTGAAGGAAGCATCCGAATCAAGTGAAATTTACACCATGAGCTTGCAGCGATGAGATATGCAACTGATTAGAATTTCAGCGCAGACGCACATCACGCGCGCCTGTGTCGCCACCTCACAGCGCCATTTAAGGCTTGGCGATTTCGACGAGTGTACGTTCGGCACGTGTGTTTACCTTGTGGTTGTTTCACAAGACGATCAGTTATGCCTCGTAGACAACAGCGAACATCTTTTGATCAAGTATCCGAGTTCGACAGAGGAAGGATAGTGGCTTACCGAGATTGTGGATTATCATACAGAGAAATCACTAGTCGTGTTGGACGAAACCAAACAACTGTAATGCGGATATGTGACCGTTGGATGCAGGAGAGTACGACGGACCGACGTGGTCTATCGCATTCACCTTGGTGCATCACTGCACGTGCTGATAGGCAAATTGTGCGCATGGCAGTCACGGATCGCTCAGTGACATCCCGAACCATAGCACAGCACATTGCGTCTGTAACGCATCATCCAGTGTCTGCGCGTACCATTCGACGCCGTTTACAGCAGAGTGGTCTGTCCGCAAGACGTCCATTGCTTCGTCTACCATTGACGCAGAACCACAGACGTCTCCGTCGCCAATGGTGTGATGACAGACGGCTGTGGACGGCAGAATGGAATGACGTTGTCTTTACTGACGAGGCACGCTTCTGTCTGCAGCACCACGATGATCGGATTCGAGTGTGGAGACACCGTGGAGAGAGGAGGCTGGACAGCTGCATTATGCACCGCCACACTGGTCTTACACCGGGTATTATGGTATGGGGCGGTATTGGATATTACTCTCGCACGCCTCTAGTACGCATTGCCGGTACTTTAAATAGCCGGCGCTACATATCCGAGGTGCTGGAGCCAGTTGTCCTTCCTTACCTTCAGGGCTTGGCCACAGCCATATTTCAACAGGATAATGCGCGACCACACGTGGCACGCATTGTCCAAAGGTTCTTCGTCAATAGCCAGATTGAATTGCTTCCCTGGCCGGCTCGCTCTCCGGATCTTTCGCCGATAGAAAACATGTGGTCCATGGTTGCTCAACGAGTGACCCAGATTACATCCCCAGCTGCCACACCAGATGATCTTTGGCAACGTGTGGAAGCTGCTTGGGCTGCTGTACCCCAGGAACACATCCAACGTCTCTTTGACTTAATGCCGAGACGTATGGTAGCGGTGATCTCCAACAATGGCGGCTACTCTGGCTACTGATTCTGGCAGGAACCACATGTCACAGACGTCTGTAAACGTAATCATTTGATACTTGGTCAACATGTTATCTACAAAATAAATCTTGTTGTGCTACCTCTTGTCTTTCTTGGTGTTGCATTTACGGTGGCCAGCAGTGTATATTCGTTAAATTCCGTGGATGTTTATCTGTTTAAGAGGTTCAATCTCGCGCTTTGTAAGGGTGTATTCATTCAATCTGTAGCGTAATATTTGCTCTCTGAATAACCTGCTAAATATCTCATTAACGCATCAGCGTCCATTGGTGACACATCAGGGAGGGTAGAAAATTGCATATGTACGATTCTGACTACTTTTATAATTTACTTCTTTAGTTAGTCCTGTTAGGATGTGTGCATGCTGTGTGCGGATGCAGAAGGAGCTGACCGTAAGTCATGAATAGCTCAATATGCTTTTCTCTATGGTCTGTCATCTTCAGGCTGTTGCCTTGGCATGTAGCGGCGGCGGACATTCTGCGAGTCACGTGGGTCACCTCAGGTGTCGCCTGTTTTACCCACCGGCTCTGCTTCAGAGGCACCACCTTGTGTTCCCGACACTGTGGATCCACCCCCACAGTAGTGCGTGTGGCGGGTGGCAACGTGTTCATGTCGGTAGAGGCGGAGGGCCAATGTGGAGACTGGCCGCCTGGCCTCAACCGTTCATCCTAAGAGTGGACAGGTGGCCGCTCCTTCAGCACGGTCCGAGCAGGCACACGGGGGGATGGGTTTATTAGTTATCGGCAGCTCCGACGTTAGGCGTGTTATGGGGCCCCTTAGGCAGATAGCGTTCGGGGCGCCTCATCCAAGATGAGGAGGCGGCCTTGCCTGCGGCTATAGAGCGTGCAGGGTGCAGTAGTCTGCAAATGGTGGCTCACGTCGCGCACCTGTGACGCCTGTCGCTTGGGTTCTGAAGCCATCCTCAGTTCATATAGGCGGCTGGCGGAGTTGGTGAAGACTGCTGACCTCGCGTGCAGGGTGCAAGCAGATCTTGCAATTTGCACCATTGTCCCCAGAGTTGGTTGGTGTCCTCTGGTTTGGAGCTGAGTGGAGGGTCTCAACCAAACGCTTCGTCGACTCTGAGACGGTCTTGGCTGCAGATTTCTACACCTGAATTACCGTGTGAGGATTTATAGGGCTCTCCTTGATAGCTCGGGGATCTACTCGGGTGGTAAACTACTTGTGGAGTACACATGCTGGTTTTTTAGGCTATACGGTAGTTTGACGTGCTCTGATGAACGATGTCGATATACAGCAAAGAAGGTCAGACGACGTTTCAAAATAATGAACTTCGACTGTCAACATTTTATCAATAAACAGTCGAAGAATTCGTCATAAAATCACCGAATTTATTGCCCTCCAGTAAAGTTCTTGCTCTAAAATTATTTAAGGACCAAGAGCTAGAAGAAACCCGAAATGGAAAGCTCTGAGATATTTAGCGAGTCGTTGAATGTATAGCGGTAAGACAGATTAGAGGCCATATGAGGGGGAATGTTCGTTGTGGCTGATAAAAATATTCTCTCTGTTGAGGTCGAAGTTGAGTGTGACAGTGAAGTTATCTGGTTGCGTACGACAGGTGTAGGTGAAAACAAGTTAATTTTGGACTTTTTACTGGCCGCGCGGCTTCCCTGAGACAGTTCTACTCCTTCAAAGAAAGTCTACTGCCAGTATCGCGGAAATAACCAGATTATGCAACACTAGTTGGAGGCGAGTTTAACGTACCGGCAGCTCACATGCAATGGAAATATCTTCGATCTTGTTGCTACAAATAGACCGGACCTTATCGACAATGTCAGTATAGAAATGGGGATTAGCGATCGTGATGTCATTATAGCAACTACGGTTACGAAAGTTAGTAAATCAGTCAACAAGACTAGGAGAGTCTTTATGCCATTTAGAGCAGATAAGCATTCGTTAGTATCTCACTTAGTGAACTGACATCGCTTAATTCCAGTACGATGGACGTAAAGGAACTATGTGCAAAGTTTACGCATGTTGCAAATCGTGGTCTGGAGAGTAATGTGCCCAGTAACTAGATAAAGGACAGACAAGACCCACCACCGTTTAATAACGAAATACGGTAAACACTGAGAAAGCGGAGGCTGTTGCACTCCCGGAAAACGTACGAATCACGACAAGCGAAAGTTAGCACAGATTCGTACTTCCGTGAAACGATCTATGTGCGAATCATATAATCACACCCATCGTCACACCTTAGCAAAAGATCGGGCAGAGAACCAGAGGAAATTCCGTTCCTATGAAAAATCGCTAAGCACAGCTGAGGTCTGTTGACCAAACGGGTGTGACAGTTGGAGAAAGCAAAACGAAAGACCAAGTTTTAAATTTCAGGTTCAATAAATCGTTCACATAAGAGAATCGTACCTACATGCCCTCATTTGACCATCGGACTGACTCCCGTATGGACGACACAGTAGTAAGTATCCTTGGTGTAGGGAAACAACTGAAAGATTTGAAGGCAAATAAATCAGCAGGTTCGGATGGAATGCCAATTCGGTTTAACAAAGAGTACCCGTGGTATGGGGGTGCCGCCACGGTAGCTCAGCGTGCAGCGTGTTCGGTCAGAGAGCTGGCTGGTCGCTGTAATAAAAAACTCTGTGAAGGTATCGATAACTAACTTCAATGGATGCCACGTGACGTCCGATATGATCAAATGCAACGAACAATAACGAACAAAATGCAAAGAAAAAAGGGTAGCGTCTTTGATCAGTAATCAAAAAGTACTCGGTCCCGGGTTCGAAACCCGCTGCAGTTCAAATTTTTATTAATAATCAGCATTGGCGGCAACCCGAACACTTCCAGCACAAGAAGTCACGCTAATTCTGCCAACGGCCTTGCCAAAGAGGGCGTAGGATCGCACAGAGGTTCAGAGCACTCTCCTGTCCTTGGGGTGGGGGGGGGGGGGGTGAGGGGTGGACTGCCCCGAAAGGCGGCCGAATCAGCAATGATCAACGGAATGGGGATGCAGAAGGCAATGGAAACCACTGCATTAAAGACACATAACGCGTATCCACTGGACATGTGGCCTGTAATTGAAAAAGTTTCATGATGATCTCTCCATTAGCAAATGATTCCGGAATAGCCCCCACTCGGATCTCCGGGAGGCGAGTGCCAAGGAGGAGGTGACCATGAGAAAAGATTGAAAAACCAACGAAAGGAGAACGTTCCACGAGTCGGAGCGTGTGGAAAGTCTGAAGCGTGAATGTGGTAGGGAAGCTAGAAAATCTGGAAAGGGAAATACAAGGGCTCAGTATAGATATCTTAGGGGTCATTTAAGTGAAATCGAAAGAAAACAAGGATTTCTGGTCAGATGAGTATTGAGTAATATCAACACCAGCAGAAAATGGTAAATGGGATTAGGATTTTTTGTGTATAGGAAGGCAAGGCAGAGAGTGTGTTACTGCGAATAACTGAGTGACAGGGTTGTTCTTATCAAAATCGACAGCAAACCAACACCAGTCCAAGTATACATGCCGACGTCGCAAGCTGAAGATGGAGAGACAGAGAAAGTATATGAGGATATTGAACGGGAAATACAATACGCAGAGGGAGTTGAAAATGTAATAGTCATGGGAGACTGGAATGCAGTTTTAGGGGAATGAGTAGAAGAAATCGAAAAAAAGGTTGTCGGAAGGAGTATCTCAGCATACAAGAAAGTCAAAACAACCTTCGGTGAAATTAAAAGCAATGGTGGTAACATTAAGAGTGCAAGGGAAATCTCAATGTTAAATGCAAAGTAGAGAGCGGATAGGTGGAAAGAGAACACTGAAGGCCTCTCCGAGGGCGAAGATTTGTCTGATGTGATAGAGGAAGAAACAGGAGTCGATTTAGAACAGAAATGGGATTCAGTATTAGAATCAGAATTTAAAACACCTTTGAAGGACTTAAGATCAATAAGTCCGAAGAGATAGATAACAATCCATCAGAATTTCTAAATTATTGGGGGAAATGGCAAACAAGCGACTATTCACGTTGGTGTGTAGAACGTATGAGTCTGGCGACATACCATCTGACTTTCGGAAAAATATCATCCACACAGTTCCTAAGACTGCAAAAGCTGACAAGAACGAGAATTATCGCACAATCAACTTAACAGCTCGTGCATCCAAGTTGCTGACAAGAATAATACACAGAACAATTGAAAAGAAAATTGAAGACGTGTTGGATGATGATCAGTTTGGTTTTAGGAAAGGTAAAGGCACCAAAGACGCAATTCTCTCGTTGCGGTTGATAACGGTAGCAAGAATATAGAAAAATAAAGATACCTTCAAAGGATTTGTCAATGTGGAGAAAGCGTTCGACAATGTAAAATGGTGCAAGATGTTCGAAATTCTGAGAAAAATTGGCGCAAGCTATAGGGAGAGACGGGCAATATACAACATGCACAAGATTCAAGATGGAATAAAAGAGTGGACGACCAAGTACTCGGATTAAAAATGATGTAAAATAGGAATATAGTCTTTCGACCCTCGTGTTCAATCTCTACACAGAAGAGGCAATAATGGCAATAAATGAAAGGTTCAGAAGTGGAATTAAAATTCAAGGTGAAAGGATATCAATGGTACGATTTGCTGATGACATTGCTATCCTGTATGAAAGTGAAGAAGAATTACATGATCTGCCGAATGGAATGAACAGCCTAATGAGTTCGGAATATGGACTGAGAATAAATTGAAGAAAGACGAAAGTAATGAGAAGTAGCAGAAGTGAGAACAGGGAAAAACTTACATCAGGATTGATGATCACGAAATGGATGAAGTTAGGGAATTGTATTATCTAGGCAGTAAAATAACGAGTGACGGACGGAGGAAGGAGGACATCAAAAGTAGACTAGCGATGGCAAAAAGGGCATTCCTGGCCAAGAGAAGTCTACTAATATCAAATATCGGCCTTAATTTGAGGAAGAAATATCTGAGAATGTACGTCTGGAGTACAGCACTGTGTGGTAGTGAAACATGGACTGTAGGAAAACCGGAACAGAAGAGAATCAAAGTATTTGAGATATAGTGCTACAGACGAATGTTGAAAATCAGATGGACTGATAAGGTACGGAATGAGGAGGTTCCGCGCTGAATCGGAGAGGGACGGAATATGTGGAAAACACTGACAAGGAGAAGGAACTTGATGACAGGACATCTGTTAAGACATCGGGAAATGACTACCGTGGTTTTAGAGGGAGCTGTAGAGGGTAAAATTTTTAGAGGGAGACTGTGATTGGAATACATCCAGCATGTAATTGGGGAAGTAGGTTGCAAGTGCTACTCTGAGATGAAGAGATTGCCGCAGGAGAGGAATTCGTATAGGGTCGCATCAAACCAGTCAGAAGATAGACGAGTCAAAAAAGAAAAGATTACTCTACAGCATTGACCCCTTACCTAGCGTGTATTTATCGTGAATCTCTCACCCACCACAAAGTTCCAAACGACTGGACCAAAGCACAGATGACTCCAGAACATAAGAAGTGTAAAGAAAGGTACCACCAGAACTACAGACCAATATATCTAACTTCGATTTGCTGCAGAATCCTTGAACATGTTCTCAGTTCGGGTATAACAAACTTTCCTGAGGCTGAGAAGCAGCATGGTTTCAGAAAGCATCGCTCGTGCGAAACGCAGCTTTCCCTTTTCTTATATGATATACTGCGAGCTGTGGATGAAGAGCAACAGGCAGATTCCATATTTCTATATGTCCGGAAAGCTTTTGACTCGATGCCCCACTGCAGGCTGTTAACGAAGGTCCGAGCATGTGGAGTAAGTTTACAGATATGTGAGTGGCTCGAAGACCTTTTAAGTAATAGAATCCGTTATGTTGTCCTCAACGGGGAATGTTCATCAGAGACAAGGGTATCGTCAGGAATGATTTGGCGGGCCGCAGATTGCAGATGTTTGCTGTGGTGGATGGTAAGGAGTGGAAGTTGAGTCACTGTAATAAGATACAAGACGACTTAAACAAAATTTCTAGTTGGTGCGATGAATGGCAGCTAGCTCTAAATGTGGAAAAATGTAAGTTAATGAGGATGAGTAGGAAGAACAAACCTGTAATGTTGCTGCTAGTGTCCTGCTTGACACAGTCGAGAAGTTTAATATTTAAGCACCGTTGCAAAGTGATATCAAATGGAACGAGCACGTGAGAACTGTGGTAGCGAAGGCGAATGTTCGAGTTCGGTTTATTCGGAGAATTTGAGGTATAAGTGGCTAATCTGTAAAGAGACCGCATATAGGACGCTAGTGGGCCTATTCTTGTGTACTGTTCGAGTGTTTGGGATTCGTACCCAGTCGGATTGAAGGAGGACACCGAATCAGTTCAGAGGCGGGCTGCTAGATTTATTACTGGCAGGTTCGAACAACACGTCAAGTGTTGCGGAGGTGCTTCGAGAACACAAATGGGAATCCCTGAAGAGAAGGTGACGTTCTTTTCGAGAAACGCTGCTGAGAAAGTGAACCGGCATTTGACGCTGACTGCCGAACGATTCTACTGCTGCCGACGTATATTGCGCGCTAGGTCCACGAAGAAGATTCGAGAAATTAGGGCTCATACAGAGGCATATAGATAGTCGTGTTTCCCTCGCTCTATTTGCGAGTGGAGCAGGAGGGGAAATGATTAGTAGTGGTACAGGATATCAACCGCCACGCACAGTACGGTGGCCTACGGTGACTTGATGAGTATCTATATTGATGTAAATGTAGAACTCTCTGTCAAAGAACGCACAACGAAGTATCAAATATTGATAAACATATACTCTGAGAGGTATGACGACGAAACATTTTTAGCAAAAATATTAAATGTACCGAGTTGTACTTTATGTGTGCGTAAGTATGAATGAACACGCTGACTGACATACGCGCAGTTGTGCATAATTAAGAAGTTAGGTAGTAGTAAGAATTTTTTTAGGAAATGATGCAAAGTAGTTACGTCCCGCTTGGTGGAAGCATTGAATTGGAGGTGGAAGGTATCAAATGAAAGGCCCCCCTCCCCCTCATATTAGTTTATAAGTTGTGTATAATTGTGATTGTGAGTGAATTTATGGAAAGAAGGATAAGTAAGTACATTTACATTCAGTACGTTGAAACAGCTAAACACAAGAGTAAGCCCGCCAGCTGCAGAGTAATAACGGAATGCTATGTCCAATGAAATACATGCGTGGTTATGCAGGCCATGTCTGAGGGTAAATACACACTTACGTTCACGATGTGCAAAGCGTAGTACAGAACTAGCGTCGTAGAAAAAATTGAACATTATAGTCAAACAAAGAGTTACCAGTGAATCTGAAGATAAGATGCAGTGAAAGCGTTTACACATTTACATCGGTTTGCAACATACAAAGGCGGTTTCAACAGTCATTAGCTGAGTGAAAAACATAAAAATTAAACAAAAGATTTTGAGACATAGAAATATAAGAAATACTACGCTGTGACCAGAACATGGATTTACAACCAGTATTTCACCTGTCCTCGTTACAAATAGTGTAAATGATTTGTGAAAACAAATACTTGTACAAGAAGATGCATGAGCTGCTTGATGTAATTCTTATGCTTACCCTTTCCTCGTTTAATAGTGAAATTGCTGTTGATTGTGCTGATGATAATATCGGTTTTCAGGGTGCTATGGGAGATCTAAAGATTTTGAGAAGTAAATTATTCATTCACTGAAAAAAAATAAAAAGGAGAAAATTTTCTTAGGTCTCAGCAAAAATAAATTACGAGGAATCTCAAGTTCGAATACAGATAACATTTTCTTGTAACTGTGCTTGTATATTTTGTAAACCTATGAAAACCAATCTCACGCGACATCAGACGTATTAGAAAGATAAAATAAGAGAGAAAGAGTGCTACGTAAGTTGTGCAACGTAAGTCAAAATATGAAGCTGCCACCTAGTGGTTAAAAAATAGCACTGTGGGACGATTCAAGTTAGCAATCGCCAAGTGATTCATCATCTGCAATGCAGAAAGTTTTAACGAATCTACAGTCAAGAGGTGAATAAGCAGAACAGTGGCATGTGTCTACTAATGGAAAGGTGAACACTCACCAAAGAATCGACGGAGATTTCATCCGGGCGTACCTAATCCAGCAGGGTCCTTCGGCTTCGTGATGCAGCGGAGACTGTCGTCATGGCTTACGAAATTCGTAGGCAGGTGCTGAGTGGACACTACAAACTACTCAAACGTCCTCACACGCGCAAATAATGGTCTGCATGATGCGGAAAACAATAGCCGCGAAGAACTCCAAACAATTGAGCCAGCTCACGCCGACGAGTCAACGACAACAGAAAAACAAAGGAGAGAGAAGATGCAAATTTTTGTTGCAAACTAAAGGAGAGACACACAATTGCCATACATCTAAATAAAGAAAGATAAATGCATAGTTGAATGTGAAAAAGGACTACTTGCTGTGAAACAAAATTTGTAGTATTTTCCTTGTATGTGTAAAGTAATTAGTTTATTTGTAATTTTAACGTAGTGTAACAAAATTTTTGGAAAAATATATAACATATTAAGAATTTGCTAAGAACGAGTTTCCCACACAGTTGACACACAATAGTCAAATAGTGTATTAAGGAATAATAGACAGATATGTCAATAGTTGAACAGCCAAAATAAGGTTTCTGATCCTTCGGCCATGAAAGCCGACGACTGCATCTTGCCCCACTGGGTAAAAAATGTAAAATGTATAAATTAATAAGAAAAGGAAATTTTGTACTGAGTGTAATGTATATGAATCCACAGCCCACAGTAGCGGGCAGGTTAATGGCACTTGCTAGATGTTTCCAAAGCTTTTTTTTTTGTTTTTTAAGTCGACAAGTGGTGTATCTTGATGAATAGAAGATGCGAGCATTTTTATCGTTTTTCCTATTGTAAAAGTTTTGTTAATAATATTGGATTTTGAGTTAATATTATTATTATTACTAACGGTAATTCCCTTTCTAGGAGAACGTTAAAACAGAATTAGTTTTAATGACTTTTTTCTGTCCCTTTCTTTTTTCTTCCCAAAAATCTCTCATATATTCACTACGTTTCTTCTCCTCTCTTCTGTCCATTTATTTCCTGTTTTCTTCTCTTTAGGCATCTGCTCAAATTTCTGTTTTCTGAATTTTTATCTTTATTTTTCCCTGTCTGTCATGTCTTCTGTGGAGGTTTTGAAATCATTTTGACTATTTTTCAACCGTGACTGTCTCAAGGAATATGTAAAGGTTTTTTAAATTACCGCTACCAGTCACAAACTGTATTAGTCGTCAATAACTTAAAAATTTTCTTGGTCACTCTTTTTCGTTCATCCATGCATGTGTCCATAGAACTTTGCCCTTCTTTTCCTGATGTTTGTAATCGTCTCTGTCTGTTCGAACAGGTCTTTGGTGGCCACTTTATCCAGATCCTAGATCTTTCTCAGTATTTTCCTCTCTTGTGTTTCCATCTTCTTAATTTTCGTTCTTCCCTTGATTACTGTTGTTTCTGAGTCATATACGCCCTCTGGTAAGACTGTTGTACTGTAGTGTCGTTATTTGGCATTGATGGAAACACGTCTTTTGTTGCAATGGTTCCATGTGAGGTGTATGTTTTTTGTAGTTCAGAGACCCTTTCTTCATTCAATGTTGCGTTCAGTCCTCTTTTCTGTATAATCTCTCCCAGGTATGTACATGTGTTATCCTTTCATACTTTGTGGGTGTCTATCTGTGGATTTTGTGTCCACGTATTGCGTTTTGTCGTATGAGATTTGTAGTCCTGTTTTGGCTGAGATTTCGTGTAGTGTCTCTAGAGCTTCCTAGGCTGCTTTTCTCTTATTTGTTGTGATGGCTACATCATTTGTAAACGCCAAGACATTTTGTGTTGACGTTTCTGTTATTGTGATGTTCCTGGACTTTCTTGTTGTCAATATTGTTCTCAGGCACCAGATCTGATCACTGCATGATCTTACCTCTCTGAAACCTCCTTGGTATTCTCCTATCTGAGGATCTATTTGAAACTCTAACCGACTTAACAGGGCTTTTGATAGAATTTGGTATATCACAGCTAGTAGTGAAATTCCCCCATAGTTATTAGTATCTGTTTTGCCTCCTTTCTTGTGGATGGAATGTATTGTCGCTGACTTTCATTCTTCTGGTATCTTTTCTGTTTCCCAGGTGTTTTTGATGATTCTGTGTATTTTGTGTGTGATGTATTCGTGGTCTAATTTCCAGATTTCCGCAATCAGTCCATCTTCTCCAGGTGCTCTGTTATATTTCAGTGATTTTATTATTTTCACGATCTCCTAGTGTGATTGCGGTTTGGAATCGAGGTTGGGTTCTCGTTTCTCGAACTGCAGGATCTGCATCGGTTTATCACAGTTTAGTAGTGTGTTAAAATATTGCGCTAATAGTTCACAGTTCTTTTTCGCGTTTGTCTCCAGTGTCTGAATGTTCTGTAAAAATTGTGTGTATTGTTTTTGATGAAGTCCTCTTCTATCTCTTTCAATATTTTGTTTTCATTACCTCTTTTTTTCTCTACGGATTATTTTCTAAGTGGTCGTCTGTATTCTGTTGAATTCTCCCCATTTCTCGGGTGTTCTCTGACTGTTAAATGTTTCTCAGGCTTGTAATCTGTCTTCTATGGCTCTGTCACATGTCATGTTCCACCATCTGTGTTCCCCTTTTCTCGGTGGTTGCCCCAGTTTTATAAGTTCTTTAACTTTTTCTGACTGTTCTGTCCAGTCGTTACTATCGATGTTCTTAATTTTTCTATTATTTCCTTATTGTTCAATTGTAGGTACTCTGGGTCTCTTCAGAAATTTCTGTTGGTTCTCTTGATTTGTCTACTGGCTATAAATTTCGCTTTAATTTGGTGCAGATGCCGATCGGATTCGAGAAATCCTTCCTTTGTTCTTACATTCACAATTTCTCTGGTTTATTTATGGATATCGCGATGTGGTCTATCTAAAATTCTCAAAGGGCGTTATGAGTGGATTTCGATGTTCGGAGTTTCTTGTGTGGTTTCTGGAATTGAATAGGCAAGATTTTGAGGTCGAAATTCCTGCAAACGCTTCTCAAGTTTCCTCCATTCTTGTTTGTCCGCTTGTGGGCCGTGTGTTTCTCTGTTGTGTCTTTGAATTTTCTTTCCCTGCCTAATTGGGTAAGGAAATCTCCTTGTAAAATTTTCACATGCTTACTGAAGTTTTTGTTGGTGGTTTCTTCGGAACTTCCGAGAAGTCTTCTACCATCTGTGGATTTTTATTTTGCAATTGGTTGTTGGGACATGTGCATTGATTCGTGTATAGACTTTGTTTCGAGATCGTATCGTGAATGTTAGTATTTGTTCTGATTTTGAAGTGAAATCTATTATAGAGTCTAGAATCGATTTGTGTACTACAAATCCAGTTCCGAAAAGTTTGAGATTTCTTGCTGCGATAGTTATGGTTGGTTTCCCGTTGTATATTCTGTAGTTCTCCGAGTGAAGGTGGTTGTCATTTGAGAATCATGTTTCGGCTATTACCACAATTTCGATATTGAATATGTCCATGGTGTTTGTCATTTGTCTCAATTTACCTGGTTTCAGTAGTGCGTTCGTGTTGAATGTTCCCATGTAAAATATTCTCTTAGTTTTGAGATGTTTTTGAGAAGCTCCGCTTCTTCTCTTAATGACAAGCCTGATTCCCTGGATCAGATCTATTACCCAGTCTTATTGACTGGGGCTCAGGGTAGTGGATTTTTTGCCATTATTCTGTCATAAGTATTGGTCTGTGTTGAGGTTTTGGTGGTGAAATCCCAAAGGATATCACGTAATTTCGACTGGAGTTTTGAGTTCCAGCCGAGCTCACGGACGCTGACCAGAGTACCGGTGGCTACCACACAGACGTGTCTGGATTTTGTGGTTTTACTTACTATCAGGAGCCAGATGGAACCAGCATTTTTTAATGAGGCTGTTACTCGTCCCACCACTTCCTTCCTCATCACTTGCAAGATTAATCCGGGCTTGGGACCGGCAATGGCAGAAGTTTTGTGTTAATATAATTAACATGAAGTGCATAACAGCGCCTGTCTATTTATTTTTTAAAAAATTCATCTTTAGGCATCGAAATATGAGTTTCTTTCATTAGGCGACACGGTCAACAATTAGCAACTTCTATGGCGGCGGTTGTGTTCAAGACGACCATCACAGCAGGAAGAAGAGGTAAAGTTTCCAACTGAGAAGAAACTTCAACTTAGAACATTTACTATTAAATTTTCTATAAAGTTTATTTCAGACATGTTTGATGGGTCAAAAATGGTTCAAATGGCTCTGAGCACTATGGGACTTAACAGCTGAGGTCATCAGTCCCCTAGAACTTAAAACTACTTAAACCTAACTAACCTAAGGACATCAAACACACATCCATGCCCGAGGCAGGATTCGAACCTGCGACTGTAGCTGTCGAGCGGTTCCAGACTGAAGCGCCAAGAACCGCTCGGCCACTCTGGCCGGCTCATGTTTGATGGTATTCGTTCGGCAGCTGGTCGCAAACACATTTTATTAATTACCATCATTTTCTATTAACGACCCCAGAAGAGGTGCTACAAGCGATATCGTGCTGTTGGCAAAGGCACCTGCGTCGGTCGTTTGCTGCCGTAGCCCATTAAAGCCAAATTTTCTCCGCACTGTCCTAACGAGTATGTTCGTCGTACGTCCCACAATGATTCCTGTGGTTATTTCACGCAGCGTTGCTGGTCTGTTAGCACTGACAACTCTTCGCAAACGCCACGGCTCTTGGTCATTGAGTGGAGGTCGTCGGCTACTGCATTGCCCGTGGTGCGAGGTGACGCCTGAAATGTGGTTTTCTCAGCACTCTATTGACACTGTGGATCCCGTAATACAGAACTCCCTAACGATTTCCGAAACGGAATGTCCCACCTGCGTAACTCCAAATACTATTCCGTTGTGCGACCATAATCAAGTCGGAAACCTTTTCACAAGAATCACTTGAGTACAAATGCCAGCCAACTCTTCTAATGCTTTGCCCTTTTATACTTTGTGTACGCGATACTACCGGCATCTATACGTGTGCAAATCGCTATCACATGATTTCTGTCACTTCAGTGTATTGTGGAACATTAATACTGTGTATTCAAATTTTTTTAAATCTGTATGTGCCTCCACAAAAAGACGGAACATTCCATAAATATTTACAATTGTCTACTCTGCATTCTCCTTCCCGAGTCTGGAGTAAACCCTCTTGAATAATCTTCAACTTTTGGCATCCTTGGTTTCCCTTTCTGCGAAGGCGTGCTCCAAAGTAACGTATCCGACTTTTTATGCGATAACTGAAGGTGGCAGGGGTAAAATACAGGGAGTGAAAGGCTATTTACAATTTGTACAGAAACCAGATGGCAGTTATAAGGGCCGAGGGACATGAAAGGGAAGCAGTGGTTGGGAAGGGAGTGAGACAGGGTTGTAGCCTATCTCCGGTGTTATGCAATCTGTATATTGAGCAAGCAGTAAAGGAAACAAAAGAAAAATTCGGAGTAGGTATTAAAATTCATGGAGAAGAAGTAAAAACTTTGAGGTTCGCCGATGACATTGTAATTCTGTCAGAGACAGCAAAGGACTTGGAAGAGCAGTTGAACGGAATGGACAGTGTCTTGAAAGGAGGATATAAGATGAACATCAACAAAAGCAAAACGAGGATAATGGAATGTAGTCAAATTAAATCGGGTGATGCTGAGGTGATTAGATTAGGAAATGAGTCACTTAAAGTAGTAAAGGAGTTTTGCTATTTAGGGAGTAAAATAACTGATGATGGTCGAAGTAGAGAGGATATAAAATGTAGACTGGCAATGGCAAGGAAATCGTTTCTGAAGAAGAGAAATTTGTTAACATCGAGTATAGATTTAAGTGTCAGGAAGTCGTTTCTGAAAGTATTTGTATGGAGTGTAGCCATGTATGGAAGTGAAACATGGACGATAACCAGTTTGGACAAGAAGAGAATAGAAGCTTTCGAAATGTGGTGCTACAGAAGAATGCTGAAGATAAGGTGGGTAGATCACGTAACTAATGAGGAGGTATTGAATAGAATTGGGGAGAAGAGAAGTTTGTGGCACAACTTGACTAGAAGAAGGGATCGGTTGGTAGGACATGTTTTGAGGCATCAAGGGATCACAAATTTAGCACTGGAGGGCAGCGTGGAGGGTAAAAATCGTAGAGGGAGACCAAGAGATGAATACACTAAGCAGAGTCAGAAGGATGTAGGTTGCAGTAGATACTGGGAGATGAAGAAGCTTGCACAGGATAGAGTAGCATGGAGAGCTGCATCAAACCAGTCTCAGGACTGAAGACCACAACAACAACAACAACTCTTAAAGCTGTTTAAATAAAACAGACTTTATCAACATTCTTCGTCTTTATTCTCCATGCCTACAAATTCATTTCTTAACATAGTCAACATGGTGATTTACATATTACTCCCGACGAGAGACCAGTTTGTTGATATAATCACTATAGAATGTTTTACTCAGTTGATGGAACCACAACCTCAACTCTGCTTCCACCGCTTCATCACTCTCAAA
This sequence comes from Schistocerca nitens, assembly GCF_023898315.1. Lineage (NCBI taxonomy): Eukaryota > Metazoa > Arthropoda > Insecta > Orthoptera > Acrididae > Schistocerca > Schistocerca nitens. The sequence goes on from NC_064614.1 coordinate 817,840,453, forward strand.
GTAAAGTCCTCGAGAGTATTTTTTAAGTTCTGGAAACAGAGGAAAACGAGACGGGGTCAGGTTGGGCCCGTATGTAGGATCATCGACGACTGTGAACAGTGGCGGATTTAAAAATTTTGCGCCCCTAGGCACACCATATTATATGCACTTCCCTCCCCACTAAAAAAAGATGTTTTAAAAAATAACTATTACCCGATCACTACGCGTTTTGTGTGGGAGCATTGTGAGCTGTTTCTGTACTCTGCTATTCGTTGTTCTGAAATGACGCGTCAGCGGTCTAGTCGCGCTCAATCAAAATGTAATATGGTTCAAATGGCTCTGAGCACTATGGGACTCAACTGCTGTGGTCATAAGTCCCCTAGAACTTAGAACTACTTAAACCTAACTAACCTAAGGACATCACACACATCCATGCCCGAGGCAGGATTCGAACCTGCGACCGTAGCGGTCGCGCGGTTCCAGACTGTAGCGCCTAGAACCGCTTGGCCACTCCGGCCGGCGTAATATGGTTCCTGAACTGTACTTAGTGTACGGGCTGCGGATAAAACAAACTTAAAACTGCATTGTGTTATCACATTCTTCTGTCGAAAGACAACAGAAACGAACACAAGGAAAATAATTTTTCTTTTATGGCCTACAGATTCAGCAGAGCGTGTAGGAGACAACGGATTTTTGTTAATACAATCTATTTTAATATGTTCTTTTACACGAAACCATTGAAAATGAAAATAAAAAGTTGTGTTACTGTCTAAAAATTGAAGCGAACGTGTCATACATTAGAGGATAATACGTACTTTTACAGAGATGCGTTCGAAATAAAAATTACACTGTCGTTTTACGGCCTAGTAACATGAATGTGTAGCTGATAAAAAAAAAAGACGTTCGGTATTAATACGTGAATCTATAGGAAAGCGTAAGAAATGAAAATGAAATAGAGATTCCCGTGCACGAACTAATAACTAAGTACAGACGAAGAAACATAGAACTGGATTTGCTATTACATAATTTTACAGACTAGTGTGGAAAAATCAAATTTGTTTTATAATCTAATAGTTAACGTGTAAAGCATTAGGGTCGGTGTAGCTAGATGCTGCATAATAAGTGTAAGGGGTGAACAGTTTTGTACTGCAGCTACTGCTCTCACCATAGCTCTTTCTAACGGTATTAGCAAAGCTTTTACGTATTTATCGACAGAACTGAACTATAATTATACATTTCAGCAGACGCCAAGAATACGCATCAGTTGTAAAATACTACAGTATCAGTATGACTTACCTGTACAGCGCCGAGCGGCCTGGGTCATTCGGGTATTTTTTAGTATTGTCTGGCGCCTTCGGTCACGTCTGCACGTAAACGAGGTTTAGTTCCGCGTTCTGCCATCGACAATTGTAAAATAAACCGGTAATGCGTAGTTTGTAAATCCAATGAATGTGCTCTAAGTTATAATAAAAATTACATTATAGTCTTAAACTTTTAAAACTAATATGAATAAATAAACAAACTCACCAGTCAGCAAAGTTTGCGTCTGGCTTTGACGGCAGAAAATTCGTTGATCATATCATCGTAGTTCAGACGGTTGTCAGGAGGTTGGCATCGATGTGAAGAATGGACAAGGCGATCAATCTCTCCTCAGACAACGTACAACGTAGCGAAGATTTCAGTCTTTTAAGAGCCAAAAACGAGCGTTCTGCTGAACAATTTGTAGGTGCCATACATAGAAATATTCTGAGCAATGTCAACATTCGGGAACACGGACTGTAGCTTCTCTTTTCGTAAAAATCTACTCATTTCGACTGGTATATCACTAATCTCAGAAGATTTCAAAAGTTCCACGAAATGTACACATTCACTCTAAATTTGTGTCATATGACGCTTGGAGTTTTGCTGCACGTTCAGCAATATCGCCAGGTGAACTGTTCTTAAGGTTACTAAAAACTGAAGGAGTCCAACTGTGTTCTATAGCTTTCCTTCCTCCTCACTAATTCGGCGTACATGTTGTAGAGTAGTGGGAGAAATGTGTCGACTCTAAATTTTTCCCTTCCAGGCAGAATAACTTCGTCAGAGTCCGCTTCTTCGTCATCATGAAGTTTGCGTTTTCATGATCTTTTGTAGATGCATTCATAGTCTATATCAGTCACAATCTCAATGGATTTATTTTCATAATAGTCGGACATGCCACGAATAGATGCAATTAATCCTACAAGTGATTCATATAAGTAATGCACTATTTTAGTATCAATATTTACACTTTGCAATTTCACATTTACGCTATTAAATATCTGGAGTATGTCCTTCCAAGCTGTCATGAATACTGTTTCTAGTCTGCTGAGTTAATTCAATAAAGCTGAAGCCCCATTTCGCACAAGTGGTTTTTCAAACGTATTATTGGCAATATGTGTGAGGACATTAATAGCGCCCTCCCAGTTTTTATATAGACTTGCACATGCTTCATCTCTTGCTGGCCAGTGCTGTGTAGAAGCAGAGAAAAAATTATAAAGGTTTTGCACTACATTGAAAATGAACATCCTTCCTGACAACAGCTAGCAGCACTAGTGCCGACTTAATTCAAAGAATGTGCTGCACAAGGCACATAATGCGCTTTCGGATTTCGTTCTGTAATGCGTGCCTGCAAACCAGTGTAGGTTCCTGACATTCTGCTTGCACTGTCATATGACTGGCCTCTAGAGTCAGTAGTATCGATGGAATCTGAAGACAGGACTTTAGTACGGCCTCCTCAGCTAAGTTTTCGGACTTGTGTTCCGGGTTCGGTAAAAACAGAAGGAAACGTTCAACAGGTTCACCATTCTCGTTCACATATCTTAATACAAAAGATAATTGATCGATATGTGAAATGTCTGCAATAGAATCTACTATTATAGAGAAATATTTGGCCTGTTTTATTTCACTTATGACAATTCTTTTTATTCGTTCAGAAAAAAGCTCTATTACTTCGTCACAGATTGTTGAAGAAAGATAACTTTTATGTCCCTGCCCTGGATTTCCATATCGTTCAATGTGCTCTGTGAGAAAAGGATCAGACTCGGCTATAAGTTCAAACGACATCATAAATTGGCCATTATGTAAAGAATAGAATCTTTCAACGTGTCCACGTAGGGGAAATCCACGACTTGTTAGCTTCTTCACTACTGCAAACACCCTTTTCAGCACACTGCGCCAGTACATTTTTTTCTGTCTCCACATATGACTCGAAATGGATATCAATTGTTCCAAGTGACTTTTTTCTTGTTAAGAGTATAACTCAGAATTTTTGTGTTCAAGTGAATTCTCATGATGGGATAAAATATTAGAAATATTTTTCCAATCTGCAATACCATTAGTAGCAATCGCGGCCTAACTTCGAACAATTTACATGGTGCACAAAAAACAGTACCGGTGCTACACGAGTATACTAAAAATCACGCAAAGTTGATTCAACATTTAAAAGTTTATGGTAAAATACATTTTTGTTCAAATATCTGATTTTATCGCCTATTGATCTTCTTGAATTAGGAAAATCACCGTAACAATTTTAATTAATACCACGTTCTAAGAGAATGTCAATTGTTGATTCATTGACACACCATTCTGCAGGATCGTCACTAACGAGGTTATTTCTTTTTTTAATGTCTGACTCGAATCTTAGTTTTTCGTGAAATTCGAAATAAGGAACAATTTGCTTTTCTTCATGTTTAACTTTTGTTTCGCCTGTATTTACTTCTTTTACAACAGCTGCAGTGCTAGAAATATCATCTGTACTACTTGAACTCGAAGTCGAACCAGCAATATTTTTTGCGAAAAATTTATCTACTCTGCGAAGCGTTTCTAGAACATTGGTTTTTCGTTCTCGCCTTTCCTTCGATAATTTTCGAAATGCCGCCCCACTTAATTTTGCACGTTTGCTTTTTTCGCTGTTATTCATGTTAAGGCACTCACGAAATTGCCAACCAACAGTCAAAACAAAAGACAAAAATTGTAAAAGGAAAGAAAGAAAGACTGTATCCAATTCCAATCGTAATACACCGCACTTGAACACAAAACTTTTTACTTTAAACACGGCACACGAGCACAAAGATTTTTCCTTTAAAGATGGAGCGATTACTCGATTACTCGACGTAGCTATGCTATGAAAGAACGACAATGTAGAATAATTTAACTTAATTGTCGCCTGTTTCTGTGTTGTCAGTGAAAAGTAGAAGCACACCTGCCGGCTGGAATTCGTCTCATAAAGAAAACGGGACAGTTCATTTTTGGCTTCTCTTTCCCGTGTCGCCAGAATTTTAGCTGAGACGCAAATATGTTCTGAATCTTCTTGACTCTGTCTTTCTAATTTAAAAATCAAACAATTTTTGCAGTTTCTTGCAGTGAGGTGTGCTGGATCGAATCTTATCCCACTTATTCTTATAACATTTTAGCGGTTTCTGTGGACAGAGAAGACATTACAAATTTGTAAGTATTCTTGTTGGCAGTTGCTGTGGTTTGTTGTCATTTGCGTGAACACTACTGTTATGTCTACACACAAATGCACCTTTTGTTCCAACATAAAATAAAAATAACCTTTCCTCGAAGAAAAAAAGCTTAGTTAAGAATGTTAATATAAAATTTGCAATGCCACGTACTATTCGATTGCACAGAGTGGGAACTTTGATATCGTGCAGGCTGCAGCACGATAAGTGAGACAAACGAAAGTTGGTTTCTTCTTCTTTTTTCGCCAAAAAAAGTACTAAATAAACAAATAAATAAAATTTTTAAACTGTTGTGAAGTGTATTTCACACATTATTAGATATTCTGCTTATGCTCTTTTCGTATAAACATGTGTTTAAAAATATAAAACATTCCCAGTATCAACAAGTTTTGTTAAACGGGTGTCATTAAATCAAAGCTCAGATATTGAAGATCACAGAGCTTTCACATTAGTTACAGTAATGGAGGGTTGACTTGATACTTCCCCGTAATTTCTACAAGAAATTTAAGTAGAGTCGGGTTTTACATACTGAGGCCCACACATGTTACAGTATTTAAGAAACTGCTGATTAGTTTATCACACCTTTTCAGAGGTCCCAGTTTTTTCACGGGGAAAATATGGTAGGGTTAAGTAGAAGCCGACAAAATTCCCGGAATAACAGCGTTTCAAACATTGTATTCTAGACTGCCATCCTGACAGCTTATTTCAAAATATTTTGAACAATCATGAAGAAGATACCAGACAGAAACCCAATGTTAAATTTCCATTCAGTCACCAAGTAAACTGCATATATTTTCAAGCTTGTATTGTCGAATTTCGTTCTTAAGGCTCATTTAAACTAGCAAGTGTTTAACAATATTAAAATCTTTTGTCGTTTGTAAACGCAGTAATTTTAAAACTTAAAAGGTTAAAGTGAGTACAGAGCAAAAAATGTCGCCCCCCTTAAGGTGCCGGCCCAAGGTCCGTGCCTAGTAGGCCTATAAGTAAATCCACCACTGACAGAGAACATAAGGCGTCAGATTGTTGCCATTTTCACTATGCTCGTGTGTGGTCTGGAACTGTTGTGCTAAAGGAAAGGGTGCTCTATGTGCTCTATCTGTGGATGAATTCTTCGAATTCGAGTTTTCAGAAACTCGATTACAGCACGATTATTCCCATGCACCGACACAGTTACGTTACACATCGCCATCTTACACACTATAATTCGGAGACAGCTGGCTGCGCCGCGCGGGGTAGCCGCGCGGTCTTAGGCGCCTTGCTGCTGTTCGCGCGGCTCCCCTCGCCAGTCCTCCCTCGGGCATGGGTGTGTGTGTGTTGTCCTTAGCTTAAGTTAGAGCAAGTTAGACTGAGTAGTGTATAAGCTTAGGGACCGATGACCTCAGCAGTATGGTCCCATAAGACCTTACCACAAATTTCCAAATTTTCCTCTGGCTGCAGAGGGTTGCAACTTGCGTCAGTGAAGCAAGAAAGCCGCTCGAGTAATATGAATGAAATGTAGTAGCTCAACTGATATTGAAAACAGAATAAAAAATTCTGAGCTATTACTTTTCAGCACTTGCTCGTATATCAACAATGTGTACACTGTCTCACAGAGACAGATTCCGTAAGCCTATTTTTGCCCTATCTTATTTCAAATATCTCTTTTGATCGATATTAACTCGCAAATTGCAGCTGTACAAATGATTAGTGAGAGATGAATATTTGTGACAGATCGGAACTCTAACCTGGATTTCCTGTTTAAAGCGAACGGTTCGAAATACACTCCTGGAAATGGAAAAAAGAACACATTGACACCGGTGTGTCAGACCCACCATACTTGCTCCGGACACTGCGAGAGGGCTGTACAAGCAATGATCACACGCACGGCACAGCGGACACACCAGGAACCGCGGTGTTGGCCGTCGAATGGCGCTAGCTGCGCAGCATTTGTGCACCGCCGCCGTCAGTGTCAGCCAGTTTGCCGTGGCATACGGAGCTCCATCGCAGTCTTTAACACTGGTAGCATGCCGCGACAGCGTGGACGTGAACCGTATGTGCAGTTGACGGACTTTGAGCGAGGGCGTATAGTGGGCATGCGGGAGGCCGGGTGGACGTACCGCCGAATTGCTCAACACGTGGGGCGTGAGGTCTCCACAGTACATCGATGTTGTCGCCAGTGGTCGGCGGAAGGTGCACGTGCCCGTCGACCTGGGACCGGACCGCAGCGACGCACGGATGCACGCCAAGACCGTAGGATCCTACGCAGTGCCGTAGGGGACCGCACCGCCACTTCCCAGCAAATTAGGGACACTGTTGCTCCTGGGGTATCGGCGAGGACCATTCGCAACCGTCTCCATGAAGCTGGGCTACGGTCCCGCACACCGTTAGGCCGTCTTCCGCTCACGCCCCAACATCGTGCAGCCCGCCTCCAGTGGTGTCGCGACAGGCGTGAATGGAGGGACGAATGGAGACGTGTCGTCTTCAGCGATGAGAGTCGCTTCTGCCTTGGTGCCAATGATGGTCGTATGCGTGTTTGGCGCCGTGCAGGTGAGCGCCACAATCAGGACCATACGACCGAGGCACACAGGGCCAACACCCGGCATCATGGTGTGGGGAGCGATCTCCTACACTGGCCGTACACCACTGGTGATCGTCGAGGGGACACTGAATAGTGCACGGTACATCCAAACCGTCATCGAACCCATCGTTCTACCATTCCTAGACCGGCAAGGGAACTTGCTGTTCCAACAGGACAGTGCACGTCCGCATGTATCCCGTGCCACCCAACGTGCTCTAGAAGGTGTAAGTCAACTACCCTGGCCAGCAAGATCTCCGGATCTGTCCCCCATTGCGCATGTTTGGGACTGGATGAAGCGTCGTCTCACGCGGTCTGCACGTCCAGCACGAACGCTGGTCCAACTGAGGCGCCAGGTGGAAATGGCATGGCAAGCCGTTCCACAGGACTACATCCAGCATCTCTACGATCGTCTCCATGGGAGAATAGCAGCCTGCATTGCTGCGAAAGGTGGATATACACTGTACTAGTGCCGACATTGTGCATGCTCTGTTGCCTGTGTCTATGTGCCTGTGGTTCTGTCAGTGTGATCATGTGATGTATCTGACCCCAGGAATGTGTCAATAAAGTTTCCCCTTCCTGGGACAATGAATTCACGGTGTTCTTATTTCAATTTCCAGGAGTGTATATAGACGGCCAAAGTGGGCCCGTTAATGTGGAAGACAACTAACGTGGCACACTTCATTGCTGTCGAAACTTCCTGAAGACTTGTCATTGCCAGAGCACTGGGTCATTGTTGAGGACAGTGCCGTTATGGCGCAATGCTCCGTTGGTTGGCTGCAAATTATGTCCTGGATACGGCACTTGGCTCCTAACTTGTTGCATTTAAAATTGGAAATTTGTAGTAATGTCTTATGGGACCAAACTGCAGAGGTCATCGGCCCCTAGGCTTACACACTATTTAATGTAACTTAAACTAACTTACACTAAAGACGACACATACACCCACGTCCGAGGAAGGACTCGAACCTCCGACGGAAGGGGGGGGGGGGGGGCAGCCGCGTGGACCGTGACAAGACACCTTAGACCTCGCGGCTAACTTGTTGCTATATTGGTAAAGACTCGACGAAACGGTTATTGAGACGTATTCACGTATGTGTATAGCTAGAAATGTCTCTAGTTCACATCTATTGTTGCACATCTGAGAGCTGTGTATATGTCGTCTGTGGGGAACAAGCACAGTGTTGCCAGGTAAACCATGTTATCAATAGATGTCTGTTTGGGAGGAGTCATTTCTTTGTTTTCCTCTGTCAAGAAGTGACACTGTGGAAGCGGTGCGGTGACAACAGCTTGTGTTTTTAGTTGCAGACTGAGGGAACGGCTTTTTATCATAGGCAGAAGATAGGAATACAAGGAGTGGGAGAACTCATGTATCTCTCTCGGTTAATTCTTAAATCATCTTTCTTTCTGTTTTCTTTTTTGTTAGCTTTTGAGCCCCTATAGCCCTCCGCCCTTAGCGGGGCCTACTATCACGGCAAGCCTCCCCCTCTCTCCTCCCCGCGGATTAGCCCTGGTTGTGGTCTTCAGTCAGGAGACTTTGATGCATCTCTCCACGCCAGTCTGCTCATGTGCAAGCCTCGTCATCTCTGCGTAACTACTGCAGCCTATAAAGTTTCAGCTGTCACCTCGCAAAAAGTAAGCTGTGGCCATCAAACGGTGATGGTGTTAGCCTTTCTCTACATATTCACTCTTTACATCTACCAAGTACGGAGGGTACGTTTACTACACGGATCCAATGTAGAATGCATAACGTATATAAGGGTAGTCAATTATTATCCGCAATTTAGTTACATTTTTGTTTATTTTGGTAGTTCTGTCGTTTTACGTTGATGACGCATGCTTTGTTTATTTGTTGTTATATCTTTGCAATTTTCAATCTGCTCGATTAGTTTCGTTATCGCTGCCGTGCTGTTAATCGTGGCTGCTCCGCTGTCTATTTGAACTAAAGAAGAGCAACGTTCAGTGGTCAGTTTTTTGTGGTCAGAAGGCGTATCAGGGGCCGAAATTCATCGAAGACTTTCGGTACAGTACGGGAACAGTGTTTTGTCACAACAGAGTGTCTACAAATGGATTGAAAAATTCCGAAATGGTCGCACAAGTGTTATGCATGATGAAGTCGCCAGACGACCGTTTACAAATGAAGAAACCATTGAGCGTTCACGTTGTAGCGGCACCACTGTTTAGGATAGGGAAAGTCAGTTTTGTGCGATATTCTGAGCACAAGTTACAGCCAGGTGCGGGCCGGATTGCAGTGAGTTATGCATACCAGCGGTTGCAAAGGCAAATAGAGGCCACAGGGGCGTATAACTGCTGGAGAAGGCACGAACAGCAGTTTGCATGGTGCAAGTCAAAGTCAGAAGGGGGCCACTGGCCAGCTGAAGTGTTATGCATACATGACGTGAAGTAGCACATTAGCGAAACAGAGCCACACAGCCGAATATAAATAGGTGCCGTTTTCTAACGAGATTCATTCAAATGTGGCAGCTATCCTGGACAGCGGGGCGTGTCACACCACTGGCTACACACAGCAGCAGATGAGGTGCCAGCATTCCAGTCCACGGTGGGTAGTTGGAGCCCGAGGCCGACGCGGGATCCATAGCCAGCCAGACAGCCAGCCAGCGGCAGGCCACTCCACGGCTCACTACCACGGGCAGTTGTCCTGGCTTCCAACAGATGCCGGTGACAACTGGGGTGAGGGTCACAGATTAGGCTGCAGGTTGCAGCCGCTTCTCGTCGCCGAGTCCTAAGCCATGCCGGCGAAGGAACACGGCGCGGACCATCTTGTAGTTGTCAGCAGGCCACTTGGCGGCTCCCAGCGGAGCAGCGCGGAGACATCAAGGATCGTGGCCACTGAGTCGGCTGCTGACTTAGCCATCCTGACATCATTGGAACTCAGCGGGCCGGCCAAGGCCGGCATGACACAGCATTGCATTACACGGGCCGCTGGGGTGCTTCCTCAGCATTGTGGGGCCCTGTGACACAGACCAAGAGGAACAAGGGCACTGTAGCTAAAAAACAACAAATCACTTGGGAAGTTCTTGCCGTGTTTTAAAGCGGCACATTCTACCTCCTGGCACACCCACTACAACGTGAAATGATTCTCTTAGACAGACGATTAACTACTGAAGAAGTGGCACATTGCTGCCTACGAAATCATCCACAACAGACTTGGGTTTCATTAAGTTTGTGCAAGATGGGTCCCAAAACAACTCACACAATTGCATAAACAATCGCGCTTGGACATCTGCAAAAAACATTTTGATCACTATGCTAATGAAGGGGACAACTTCTTAGACGGGATCATTACTGGTGACGAAACATGGATCCATCATTATGAGCCAGAGAGTAAATGGAAGAGTATGGAATGGAAACTTCCAAATTTGTTGTGCAAGACAAAGTTCAAGACCCAACCGTCAGCAGGGAAACTGATGCTTATGGTTTTTTAGGACGCACAAGATCCAGTACTGGAACATTGTGGGGAAAGGGGCACAACAATAAACAGTGTACGTTACAGTGAGATGGTTACTTCCAGCTAAAGCCTGCAGTTCGAAGCAAACACCGAGGATTGCAGTCAAAAGGTGTTGTGTTGCTGCACGACAACGTCCATCCTCATAATGCTGCCCACACTGCCGAAACGCTCCAGAAACTCAAATCTGAAGTACCGGATCATCCTCCACATAGTCCCGATCTAGTCCCTTCTGACTATCACTTGTTTGGTCCACTTAAACAGGCATTAAAGGGCCGTCGATTTGCAGTGAAAGAAGCTGCGCATTCCTGGCTCGCAGCTCAACCGAGAACCTTCTTTTATGAGGGCATCAGGAAGCTTGTACAACAATGGACCAAGTGCATTGAAATGCAAGGAGACCATGTCCTAAAATTATGTTCTTGTAAGTTTCTTATTTGATTACAATAAATTTTTTAACTACTTTGCGGATAATAATTAAGTTACCCTCGTATAACTGTGTATTACATGTATGTGGAGACTGAAACTCATGATGTCATAGTGCCTCCCTAAACTTTTGATATGCATAATCATGAGTAGCTAAATTTTATAAATGGCTCCTGCTCATCAGATGAGTAACACTGAAATGAAAGGAAAAATAAAATTTACAGTTTTGTTTAAAGCGAAGAATCTGACAATTAGGCTGCTACATGTATTACTACTATAGGCGGCAATCAAGAAGTTTCCGTGCGAAGACCGTAGTGACCGAAATCGGTGTTCCAATCAGGCAAAATTGCCATCCCACCAGAATGGAAATAGCCATTTGAGAAAACACAGTGTCCTGCTGGGGGAAGAAGTCCGCTACTGCCTGCTGCAAGTTCTCTTCCGCCAGGAACCGTCGACCCTTCAAGCTCTTTTTAAGAGACTGAAGCGGTGATGATAGCACGGAGAGAGATCAGGACTATAGGACGGATACTCAAGTGTCTCCCACTTGAGCTGTCGTAACTTCTGCGTTACGATATTAGCGATATGGGGACGTGAATTATCATGCAGAACAGCACACTTTGTCGCGCACTATTTCGACAAAACATGCTACCCCATCCACATTCTTTACTCTCCGATGGATGTCTACCGCTATTTGTTCCTCGGCAGCCCAGAAAAGAATAACAGCGCACTCACCCCGTTGGACTCATTTGGAAATAACGTCGCCGTAGGTAATGTTTCCGGATTTATCGCACGCACCTCGGAAAGACAGGAATGGCGCACGAATCTCTTGCCATATTGGTGCTTATGTACCCGCATCGGAGTCGCGTTATGTTGCATATGAGCTGCAGCAACGCCCTTGGAAACTATTTGCTCACTCATTGTACCACCACCACTACTACTACTACTACTACTACTACTACTACTACTACTACTAATAATAATAATAATAATAATAATAATAATAACAAAGTACTAAAGGCATTTAACTTCTAAACTATCAGAGCAAAAATAATAGTAGAGAACTCATTTTATAAATATTCACAAAACATTCATGAAAGGTGCCTGAGCCCCTGGATAGTATTATGCGTCAATGTTTGCGTCGTATGTCTGGACAAAACTTGTTAGCGCATTATATCTGTAGCACTTTACTGCGAAGTTACGTAATAATTACGTGCCGAATCCTTGTTGCACACTTTAACTAGACGAAGTATTGATGTGCACGGAGACAAAGTGACATTCTAAGTAGTCTACTACGTCTATAAATACAACGTAAATACTCCCAAAATAAATGGAAAACACGTTCAGGGACCTTTAACACAATTAAGAACAATGAGACAGATTGTCAACAACACGGGAAAACTTTTAACATGTTTTGGACATCAGCATAAAAAATAACATAGTCATTTGTTTTACGATACGCGTGTAACAGGAAGTACGTAACTTGTTAATGATTTAAAAAGTATTTTCTTGTTCCTCCTATCAGGAAAGTAAAGTAACAAACAAGTTAAGAGGATTCCTTATCCCGCTGGTAAGAGAAGCACTCAATAAATTTTCGCCAAAGTATCTATAGATGTTGCTTCAGGCGCCCATTAGCGCAAACGAATTTCACTTGTTACTTAGTTATTATCTTCTTTCGTCTTAATGAAATTACTTCACGTCTGTCGAGTTTCACTTTGATAAGTATCTTACAAAGCAAAATTTCATGGCGTGGAATAGTCAGATGTAAGTACCCATTTTCATTCTTTCGTAATATGTGTCCTTCCACCAATGTCGTCAGAGATTCTCTGACAAACAGTAAGGAATTTTACTACCGGGAGAGAGACCGCTGGAAGGTCCGTATTACACTGTCAAACACATTGACTAATATTTTATAAAATTAAGGATCACCCATCAACGTTTCTAAAAGAAATGGAAAAAGCTCCCCAGTACAGCTATTGTGAAACGACTTTTATAAAACATCTATGAGAAAATTATTTTACAGAGCAATACAGGCCTGACTGAACAAAGATAAAGCGTGTATTGGGATTTTCTGAAGATGTTCTGAACTGTGCTGGGGCTGGGGATATCAGCTTTGTCGGTAAACATAGGGTAAGGGGTTTTCTCCAAATCCCCGCTTTGTGCAGCACTCGGGAAAACATTCATTGCCCAGAATATTCAGTGAGTTTCCCTTGAGATCACCGAAATGTTTGCAGTCGTTAGTTTTCATAAATTTGGCTGCTAATGATTCTGCAAGGCGACAGCACCTACGTAATTCGTCCGAGCTCCGATTGCTGTAAGCGTTGTTGCCAGCCTTCGTCAACTGCGGAATGTAGCAGGCTGTTGGCGGTGCCTAAACTGAAAACAACAATCGTTTATAGAGTAGCAACAAAGAAAGGCGTTTCTATACGCCCGTTTACATGTGGCTGCCAAACCGGATTTCGTAAACCGATTTCCCAATACCGCTTGTGGGTGGTCATGTAAACACTTCAAAATCTGTTCTGGAAATTCGATTCTGGTTGCCGGTTTTCCAATCGGTTTTCGTTCCCATGTAAACGCAGCCGTTTTTGAAATGTTATTGGGCTGTCAGGTTTCGTTTGTTTTTAAAAATTTTCTGCTAATATGGACGGAGTGACTTTTTGTACAGTAAAGGAGGAGTAGAAACATTAGACTGCTGCTATTTACACCTCGTCCAATTGAAGAGAAATAACGATTGTGCTAACTAAATCATAAACTGTATCAGCTGTTTTCCAGGCGCCATATTTAACTGGCCTGGCAAATCCGCTACAAATCCTGACATGTAAACACGACAGCGAAAGACAGCTTTCGAAATTCAGTTTTCGTCTTTTGGAAGACGTGTCGCGTGTAAACGTAGTGACAGAGACGTGTTCAAAATGTGCGCGAAGCAAAGAGCCAAGACTGCTTTAACTCTAAGGCCTCTTCTTTCGCTGTACAGTCTACAGAGGAAATTATTGGCCGTAGGAGAAGCTTGTACGACCGTCCCCTCTGTTAATCCAAAACGATTAAGTTTACGAACTTGAGAGACGTCTTTGATTAATGTTTCAATCAGATGCACTTTTTTAGCAATGGCGACGCTGGAGCATTGTAACCGAAATGAGTGCGAAAACAGGTCGCACAAAATAAAAAATTCATTATGCATGGGTTTTTTGCTCTTCCTCGACGAAAATGTGGCTGGCAGAAAGAATAATTTGGCGTCTAGGCAGTATGATACGGGTTTTGATTTTCAGACAAGAACACCATTGGGTTAAAATGCATTCATCTTATGATTTATTGCTTTCATATCACAGATAGTAGTCTCAAAATTTAGGACTTTTCGTTATAGTTAGTCAAAATTCTACGACAAATCAAAAATTATACTTTCTCTACGAAATAGGTTTACGTAAGTAAAAAAAATGTTCAAATTTGTGTGAAATCTTATGGGACTTAACTGCTAAGGTCATCAGTCCCTAAACTTACACACTACTTAACCTAAATTATCCTAAGGACAAACACACACACCCATGCCCGAGGGAGGACTCGAACCTCCGCCGGGACCAGCCGCACAGTCTGTGACTGCAGTGCCTGAGACCGCTCGGCTAATCCCGCGCGGCTTACGTAAGTAAAGCAACACATCAGTGAGCAATTAAACTCGCAAATTTCATCGCAGTGAATCATTTGAGCGAGTATAAAATGAAATTATCCTTGTTCACCATGGCAGCATGACCTACATCTCACTCCTGCCGCCGACCGCGGTGGTCATGCGGTTCTAGGCGCTGCAGTCTGGAACCGCGGGACTGGTATGGTTGCAGGTTCGAATCCTGCATCGGGCATGGATGTGTGTGATGTCCTTAGGTTAGTTAGGTTTAAGTAGTTCTAAGTTCTAGGGGACTGATGACCTAAGGTGTTAAGTCCCATAGTGCTCAGAGCCATTTTTTTCACTCCTGCCAACATACAACAACAAGTAAACAAGAAGAACAAGGATTGTGTATACATCATCAAGTAATGTGTTTCATATAGGAAATGACTTAATTATTTCTAATCTTTTCTGAAGTTTTCTGAACGTTTATAAGAAGCAGTTTTTAATGTTGGTAGCATCCAATGGAAATAACATTAAATAAACAATTTCGAAATAAATTCAGTCATTGAAAATAATTAATTAATTTGAAAAATAATCAATCTCATATTATTATTATTAAAACTCTGCGGAATGAGAAATAATAATCGTAATTTTGCGTTTGTTTTTATAATAAACTAAATTTATAAATTGTACCAGGTAATTCTTGTGTAACTGTATCGACAGGTACTGCGTGTAGCGAAAGATGAGACAGTGGTCAGTTCCATTACATGCTAAAGCAAAGAAAATGCCCATGAGCGAAACACAAGCCAAACATTCAGTAGCCACAGCACTGGCTAAAGGATCTAAACGTTAACAAATATCGTGAGTTGCTCAGAACAAGAAAAGTTGCGGAATCGTTTGTGGACCATCGGCAAACGAAGAATTCAGGCCCATCGGGATCACGACGCAGTGATATTGACGGTTCCAGTTTTCATAGACAGCCGGCCGAAGTGGCCGCGCGGTTCTGGCGCTGCAGTCTGGAACCGCGAGACCGCTACGGTCGCAGGTTCGAATCCTGCCTCGGGCATGGATGTGTGTGATGTCCTTAGGTTAGTTAGGTTTAACTAGTTCTAAGTTCTAGGGGACTAATGACCTCCGCAGTTGAGTCCCATAGTGCTCAGAGCCATTTGAACCATTTTTTTCATAGACCTTCTTTGTTTTAGCACTGATGCGTGAAATTTGGCGCCAGCAGCTTTACTATAGTAATAGCTGAGAAGCAGATGCGACTTTCAAGCTCGAAATGCCGTGGTTTTCCTACATATTGTGTTATTCGAAGGCAATTTTGGTTTAGATCATGGCGAAAACAGTTAGCTGCGAGTCAGAGAAACAGACATGGTGAGGTTTATTAAAGTAGGATCAAACTATGTTCCATGGAAACTGGAGTGATGAAATGAGGCTTTGACCTTCATATCTTTGAACTGTTGTCCCAAAACTTTTTCTTTCCTGAGATTGCCGACGCAGCAGACAACCATTTGGAGACTAAAAGCGTTTCGTATTCAATGTCTCGAGGTCGGATCTGAGAATTTATCCACAATCGGATTTCTGCAGAGTAGTTACGGTACTAGCAATGTCAGAGCTCTGAATTTTGACTTTGTCTAGTGGGTCGGTGAGAGTCGTTGCAACTGCAACTGTTAACAGAAGTAGTATCGTGTAACTCTAGACGTTTAAAGAATTCGGCGTCTCTACGACTGTGATGAAAACGATTGTCTAGAAGTGTCCGAGAATTTTCCGATCAGTGACAACGCAGATATCGTGGGACACAATATCCAGTTACCATCACACATCAGATGCGTTACACGTACAGTGAATTTGTTATGCTCATCGTGCCCACCAACAGCTCGATGATAATAAGAAATAAATAAGAATAGCTGAAGTGCATCGCGATTCATTAAAAAATGTAGTGTTTTGTGGAATGCTTCGGAACGTCCGAAGCCGTCCGAAATAAATTTTAGGACAAATATTGAGTAAACATGGCGTACCATCTACAAGTAGTATCCTAATTAACAGTAGTACAGTAGAATAATCCCCATAGTGGTGAAAATTTATAGTAGAAACCTGTAGTGTTAAACATAATAATAGCTGCAGATAGAATATTGTAATAGTTAAAAATAGGACCTACTAATGTTTTAGGTAGTAGGTTAAATTGTATCATGATAATGATCAAATAAAGATTAAAAAAAAAAAAACACATGGCGTTACAAGATGGAGTAGTTTATACGATACAACGAAACAAATTTGTTCGATCCGAAATAAGTCGGATTACAAAGTGTTATGGTTTTGAAAAATTTCACGAGGGACACCGAGTTTAAGTACATGAAAGTATTTATGACATGTCGTGGCACTACTGCTGAATCTTTGGGTATTATGCAAGGTAAACAGGAGCGTTAAACCGCCCTTTTCTAGGATAAGGAGAGGCACGTTGGCTCCGGATCGAATCCGCCCAGCGTTTTAACGACGGCGACAAGGGTGCTGGCCAGCCAGAATGTGGTATTTAGGCGGTTTCCCCCCAGCCACATAGGTAAATACCAGGCTGGTACCCACATCTCCCCTTAATTACATGCTACACGAACATTTAAAAAAGATTCACGCATTTGATCATGAGATTTACTGTAGATGCATAGAGACAGTGTACACATATTTCGTGCCAAGGAGAATAGTGGCATCAGAAAGGTATCTGCCAAATTTCCACTAACATTACCAAAACCTGAAACCACGTGCCGACATAGAGACGAGGGACCAGACGAAGGAGAAGGAGAAGATTGGCAATTTCCTGAAAAAATGTCAACAGAATATTTAAGCAGTATTGTGCCCTTCGACACCGAAGGGAGAAAGTATAGGTATTGTAGAACTGTCTTATTCACTGTTTAAAAACCAAGAAGTTTTCTTATTGCCCTCAATAATCAAAAGAGGTTTACTGCGAACGCCTGATCAGATTCAGCACGTAAAACTGACATGGAACCATGTCGAAGTTATTCCATAAAATTTATATCATAATTGATGATTTCTCAATTTCTTCTGAATAAGATCGTGATTTGAAGGAATTAGATCGCTGTCCTGATATAAAGGCTGTGTTCTGGAGATGAAACAAACCGCTACTCTCTTTGGCATCTGTTGAACATGTTTTTTCATAGGGGAAATCTTCCACTATCAACAACATACAAGGCATGTGAGCAAAGTACTGTTACTGACACTGGCAACACTGTCAGCGATCTGACAATGCTGTGTCGTTCTGCTTGTCTAGACTGATATCTTTATCCCTTCCAGATGCTCAGTCTGAGATTCAGTTCTGTACAGCCATTACGTGAATTTTGAGCGCACTGTCAGTGAAGCTGCGTTTTGTTCTGTGTTGCAAAAATCGAATAGCGGAATTAGAGCAACGTTATGCCATCAAGTTTTATGTTAAACTTGAGGAATTCACGAGTGTGGCATTTGAAAAGTTGAAACGGGTCTATGAAGAACATTCCTTATCAAGAGCACAAGTTTTACGCTGGCACAAATCATTTTTGGCAGGCCGACAGCAGGTTGAAGACAAACCTCACTCAGGAAGATCTTTAACTTTGAAAACCGACGAGAATGTCGAACGTGTGAATTCTCTTTTGAGATCAGACCGACGTTTAAGAATAAGGATGATGGGGACGTGGTAAACTTGAACACTTTCACCAATCATCAAATTTGACTGAAGATTTACAAGTGCAAAATGTGTGTGCCAAAATGGTGGCAAAAAGCCTCACAATGGAGCATGTAAGATATGTGTGCAATGGATAATGCATCTGAACTTTCTGAAGCCCAGGGTGCTAAACAGTCATCCTATACAAATATGAATCTCGCCCTGTAAGGTAGCTAATATTAGATGCGGATCATAACAAATTAATTAGAAATGCTGCTGTCAAGTAACTAGAATGCATGAATTAATAATAGTGAAAGTCTGGGATCTATTCTAGAAAGACAAAACAACTGTTCCCTTTTTCATTCTACATACAGTTTATCAATCGTGCTTTGAGGGGTCAAGTGATACACAACAATCATGTTCAATTACTTTCAACACTCAATAACATAATATTTAACTCCTGAACATATGGAATTGACAATTATTAAATTGTTGTCTCTACAAATGAAAATGTTATCAAAGGCAAGAATGATCAAAAATCTTCATCAATTACATTTACTTCTACGATATTGTAGCTGGTCAGTGCTCTAAGTTGGTGGAGAATAAATTTAACCTTTTAAACCAATGAAAAAACTCATGTACTCAATGTGAGGGTGGGTTAGTATCCTAGTTTTTGAAATTCAACGGTCAAAGCTTGTGCAAGTTGGAGTGAGCAAAATCTCGACTCAACATTTACTATGGCCTAATGGGTGATGGTACTTTACCAATCGGGATCTGTAATGGCGTTGTCTCCGTGGTGGATCTGAAACGCTAATTCCCCACTCTGGCCTTGACTGAATTCACTCAGTCTCAACTTTCCTGCGTTCTGTAGAACATTAATGTTTCCCTAGTTGAAATAATGGCTATTGCACACTCGCTAAGGGTTGGAGCAATGTGCACAATTTCATGTAACGTCCGTAAAATCCGCACGCCTTACAAGCAGAAGGACAATCGAAGAAATGTGTGCACTGATCTTCTTGAGAGGACTGCCAATGACCACGGAAGGTTCACTCGTGCAATCACAGCTGATGAATTCTGGATTTTTTAGTACAATCCTGAGACAAAATGGCAAAGTGAAGAGTGGCACACTAAGACACCTGCTCGCCCAAAAAATGCTTGAATGAGCACATCAAAGATCAAAACAAAGCTGATTTGCGTTTTTGACACGCAGTATCGTGCATGAAAACTTCGTTCCTGCAGGACAAACTGTCAATCATATGTTTTACGAAGATGTCCTTGCAAGGCCTAGGAAAAATGTGAATCGAGTGAGATCAGACAATGCATGCAAGTGGATTCTGCATCATGACAATGCCCCATGTCATACGGTCACTTCCATCACCTCAAAAGGAATTCGTGTTGTTCAATAGCACCCCTATTCATCTGATCTGAGACCTTGTGACTTCTTTTCTCGGAACTGAAAACTGTCTTAAAAGGAGTCAGTTTGGAACTCTGGAAAACATTAAAAAGTATGTGACCAGCACGTTAAAGCCCTACCAGTTAAAGCCTCTGAGGGCTGGTACCGAAGGGTATTACTTTGAAGAGAAGAATATTGTTGTTTGAAAAAAACATAAAAACTCATTAATTTTTCCATACACCTCTTAAACAACATTTGTTTTATAAATGACAAACAATAGTATGAACAAACTCTGAAACAAAAAGGAATTATGGAAGTATAGGAATCAGTTTTAGACCAAAGCGTTCGTGCGTAGATGAGATGAGATATTTACTTTAGGGAATCTAATGCAGAACCAAAGTGCTATGGGCATAGTGATCATGTAGTCTTTGAAGATCTGCGAAAATCCAGTTCACACCGTTGCACAAAATAGGTTTGGATCAGCATGACAAGTGTGTGCACATCGTACACACAGCACAATGCTCCGCAAAACTTAAGGAGGAGCTAGATAACATATTAACCACTGGGTGGAAATGAATGAAAGTGCTCAACTATGTTGGCAGAGGTCTCCCAGGCGTGCGCAGAAAGCTTGGCGTCACGTGGCGGGAGGTCTGCCTGACTGTAGTGCCAAATGGGGCTGGCCCCGCAACACGAGGCAGTTGAAGCGACAGGAAAATGCAGCGTTTGTCATTCAGCGATCACTCACGGTGCACTGCGGTGGTGTTCTGGCCTGGAGGCAACAGTTAAACGGAGGATAAATGTAGGGCCCCCCTGAATAGGTCATGCGTGCACTACACGCCGGAAGCGGCTACAAGGGTAGCGGAGTACGTGTGGAGTGCACATGGGGTTTTTTTAGGTTTGAGAATTCCCTCTCTAGGCCCGACAAGACGCCTCCTGAGACGCGGCAAGGTAGGAGTAGGCAAAATGCAACATGGAATAACAATATTAATGTGCTAATAGTAAACTGCAGGGCAGTCTATAGAAAGGTCCCAGAACTGCTCTCATTAATAAACGGTCACAACGCCCATATATTACTAGGGACAGAAAGTTGGCTGAAACCAGAAGTAAACAGTAATGAAATCCTAAACTCAGATTGGAAAGTATACCGCAGAGACAGGCTGGACAGCTGTTGTGGCTGAGCACCTGAAGGATAATTTGGAAAATATTTCGAGTAGATTTCCCCACCATGTTATTGTTCTGGGTGGAGATTTTAATTTTCCGAATATAGACTGGGAGACTCAAACGTCCATAACGGGTGGCAGGGACAAAGAATCGAGTGAAATTTTTTTAAGTGCTTTACCTGAAAACTACCTTGAGCAGTTAAACAGAGAACCGACTCGTAGCGATAACATATTAGACCTTCTGGTGACAAACAGACCCGAACTATTTTAAACAGTTAACGCAGAACAGGGAATCAGCGATCATAAAGCGGTTACGGCACCGATTATTTCAGCCGTAAATAGAAATATTAAAAAAGGTAGGAAGATTTTTCTGTTTAGCAAAAGGGACAAAAAGCAGATTTCAGAGTACCTGACGGCTCAACACAAAAGTTTTGTCTCAAGTACAGATAGTGTTGAGGATCAGTGGACAAAGTTCAAAACCATCGTACAATATGCGTTAGATGAGTATGTGCCAAGCAAGATCGTAAGAGCTGGAAAAGAGCCACCGTGGTACAACAACCGAGTTAGAAAACTGCTGCGGAAGCAAAGGGAACTTCACAGCAAACATAAAATAGCCAAAGCCTTGCAGAAAAACAAAAATTACGCAAAGCGAAATGTAGTGTGAGGAGGGCTATGCGAGAGGCGTTCAATGAATTCGAAAGTAAAGTTCTATGTACTGACTTGGCAGAAAATCCTAAGAAATTCTGGTCTTATGTCAAAGCGGTAGGTGGATCAAAACAAAATGTCCAGACACTCTGTGACCAAAATGGTACTGAAACAGAGGATGACAGACTAAAGGCCGAAATACTAAATGTCTTTTTCCAAAGCTGTTTCACAGAGGAAGACTGCACTGTGGTTCCTTCTCTAGATTGTCGCACAGATGACAAAATGGTAGATATCGAAATAGACGACAGAGGGATAGAGAAACAATTAAAATCGCTCAAAAGAGGAAAGGCCGCTGGACCTGATGGGATACCAGTTCTATTTTACACAGAGTACGCGAAGGAACTTGCCCCCCTTCTTGCAGCGGTGTACCGTAGGTCTCTAGAAGAGCGTAGCGTTCCAAAGGATTGGAAAAGGGCACAGGTCATCCCCGTTTTCAAGAAGGAACGTCGAACAGATGTGCAGAACTATAGACCTATATCTCTAACGTCGATCAGTTGTAGAATTTTGGAACACCTATTATGTTCGAGTATAATGACTTTACTGGAGTCTAGAAATCTACTCTCTAGGAATCAGCATGAGTTTCGAAAAAGACGGTCGTGTGAAACCCAGCTCGCGCTATTCGTCCACGAGACTCAGAGGGGTTCACAGGTAGATGCCGTGTTTCTAGACTTCCGCAAGGCGTTCGATACAGTTCCCCACAGTCGTTTAATGAACAAAGTAAGAGCATATGGACTATCAGACCAAATGTGTGATTGGATTGAAGAGTTCCTAGATAACAGAACGCAGCATGTCATTCTCAATGGAGAGAAGTCTTCCGAAGTAAGAGTGATTTCAGGTGTGCCGCAGGGGAGTGTCGTAGGACCGTTGCTATTCACAATATACATAAATGACTTTGTGGATGACATCGGAAGTTCACTGAGGCTTTTTGCGGATGATGCTGTGGTATATCGAGAGGTTGTAACAATGGAAAACTGTACTGAAATGCAGGAGGATCTGCAGCGAGTTGACGCATGGTGCAAGGAATGGCAATAGAATCTCAATGTAGACAAGTGTAATGTGCTGCGAATACATAGAAAGATAGATCCCTTATCATTTAGCTACAAAATAGCAGGTCAGCAACTGGAAGCAGTTAATTCCATAAATTATCTGGGAGTACGCATTAGGAGAGATTTAAAATGGAATGGTCATATAAAGTTAATCGTCGGTAAAGCTGATGCTAGACTGACATTCATTGGAAGAATCCTAAGGAATGCAATCCGAAAACAAAGGAAGTAGGTTACAGTACGCATGTTCGCCCACTGCTTGAATACTGCTCAGCAGTGTGGGATCCGTACCAGATAGGGTTGATAGAAGAGATAGAGAAGATACAACGGAGAGCAGCGCGCTTCGTTACAGGATCATTTAGTAATCGCGAAAGCGTTACGGAGATGATAGATAAACCCCAGTGGAAGACTCTGCAGGAGAGACGCTCAGTAGCTCGGTACGGGCTTTTGTTAAAGTTTCGAGAACATACCTTCACCGAAGAGTCAAGCAGTATATTGCTCCCTCCTACGTCTATCTCGCGAAGAGACCATGAGGGTGAAATCAGAGAGATTAGAGCCCACACAGAGGCATACCGACAATCCTTCTTTCCACGAACAATACGAGATTGGAATAGAAGGGAGAACCGATAGAGGTACTCAGGGTACCCTCCGCCTCACACCGTCAGGTGGCTTGCGGAGTATGGATGTAGATGTAGAAAACGGAAGAAGGGCGACTAGTGAAGCCCAGGAGCTTGATACTGCTCACAGAATTGTTTCGCATGCATAGGGAAAATTCTGTACCACAGACACGGGTGTTCAAACGAGAGTAGTTGATGAATCAATCAACTACAACAGCAGATGACCGCTACATTATGCAACAGGCAAGGAGTTACCCGCATTAAACAATGGGTGCAATTTCTACCACATTTAACAAGACTCGAGGCACGCAATCTGAAACATCCCCTTAGAAAAATTAAGAATGATAGTGCTGGTAAACCTCTCACGTTATTTGATTTTCAAACAACTGAGCAAAACTGAACGTACTCAGACATTTCTCTCTTTACTTATTCTGATCATCACTAAACCGACACACAATATTTTTTTTAGCGCAACGCAATCTGACTTTCAATAATCTCTACAAAGGAATGACCATGACTAACAATAACCTATACCTTTCATGAATCATTTACCTCACAAAAATCTTCGTCACTCGAACTACTGCAATACAGCGAGCGCCGATACTGCCAACTAAATAAAAGATTCTAATTACTGAACGCACTAACTATTGATAGGCATAGTTAGCAAATGAAGTTTATGACATCCGGTCGTTTTTCTGACGGACACACGTCCAGATCGTCCACTCTCAAAATTCTGCCATCTCTCTCCCCGCATCCACCACTGCTGGCGGCTCACCTCCAACTGCGCAACGCTATGCACTATTCACATCCAACTGCCCAACACTACAATAGTAAATATGCCAACAATTCCAACCAGCCACAGATTGCACACAGCAGTCAGTGATTTTCATACAGAGCGCTACGTGGCGTTACCAACATAAAAACCTAAACAGCCTACTTACAAATCTGACCTCCACAGTGGCGCAGCGACTGCATGGGCGTGGTCTCTTTACTCGATGCGGCCGTGTTTGTGATGGTGCCTAGAGCACAGGGACTGGACCAACGAGGAGTGGAAGCCGCGCGGAATGGCCGCGTGGTTCGAGGCGCCGCGTGACGGTTTGCGCGGTCCCTCCCGCCCTAGGTTCGTGTCCTACCTCGGGAATGGGTGTGTGTGTGTTGACCTTAGCGTAAGTAATTTTAAGGAGAGTGTGTAAGTCTAGGGACCGATGACCTGAGCAGTTTGGTCCCTTAGGAATTCACACACATTTTTTGAGGCGTGGAATTAGGTGCTCTTCTTGGATGAGAGTAGATCCAGTCTGACCAGTGATTCTGGATATACTCTCATATGGCGAGAGGTGGGAACATTAAATGCACGCAGTAACATTGTCGGACATGACCATTTTGCTGGTCTAGGTGTTATGACCTGGCGAAGCATAATATTACATGGTCTTACTGACCTCCAAATCTTTGAACGCGGTACACTAAACGGTCAACGTAATTGTGACACTGTAATATTTCCCAAAGTGGTCTTTTCAGGGATACATTCGTCCTAGACGTCATTCTTATGGATGACAGTTCGCGACCGCATCCAACAGCGCATATGAAGAGGCTCTGGTAACGGAAGGATGTTCGGCGAGTGGATTGGCCTGCCCGTTTCCCCGACTTAAATCCCGTTGAGTACGTGTGTGATGTGGTGGGATGACGCATACCATCTCTCCACATGCACCAACGACCATCTGGCTGTTGTAAACTGAACTGGTGGAAGAATGGAACGGCCTAACACAAGAACTCCTTATCAAAACTTGTGACCAGCGTGCGAGCACATTGTAGAACATGCACAGCCGGCAGTAATGATCGCTCATCCTATTAGGAACAATACCACGCCTTTTGTGATGTACAGGGAACCATCATAAATCGGTATGACTTCGGTGTAATTACTGTCTTTGAATAAAAGTGTCAATTCTGTTCGCCTCATTGCGTATTTCTTTCAGTTACGTTCTGCACTATAGCGTCGTAATTCTTTCTATGTTTGGTCCAACTTTCATCGAGCTGTTAATTGGCAGTGACACATCATGCAGTCACTTTCGTCCTTAAGTTTTGCGTACCAAAGTATGTTAAAACTGCACATTATTTCCACATAGATGTACTAGTAGGGTTAAAGTAGTAAACGTAGTTTCCCAGCCATTCCCATTCTCCGAAGAACTGCCACAAGGGTGTTCTACGCCATCGACCTTATTTAAAATCTACTTAAAGGAAGTCCTTAAGATATGGAGGTAAAAATGCTGCATAATCAGAATTACAACAGAAGCAAATACGTACACCGTTCTGCTCGTAAACGATTAGGTTATTGTAGTTCGCGATAAGGACGACGCTTCGGCAGGAAAGCTAAAAGAAGAGCATGAAGAATGGGGAGTAACAATAAACATGTAGAAAGCTGTACATTTATCTGTAGGAGAAAGAAAAGTAGACTGGACGGATGTGACTCTTTCCGATACTCGGGAATATCGCCGCAACCCAACCCTGGGAACACAGTTGGTATAAATAACGAAACAAGGCATGGGAAAGGAACAATAAGAGAACTCAGACTTTTTCTCTGAGACACCAAACAGGTCGAAGCAAGTCACCTTTAAATCCATTGTTGCAGAGACGTGGGAACTTAATCAGAGAGGCTACAGGCACTGGAAATAGACCTCTGGAGAGAACGTACATTTCATCAATTTTGATTACGGGAACAACCAAGACCGTAACTGATGCAATAGAAATAAAACATCTTTTGTGGCTTTTTCATGTAGGGGATAGTAGCCAAAATGCATATGGAAATAGAGTCCGCAAGGTAGACAAAGGAGAGAAGAAGGTATCCGCAGGACAATGGCGGCCAGAGGCCTCCAGCAAGGAGACTTGTGAAACAGGTGAAAAACTGGAAGTCAGAAACCGAGACAATCGCAAATAACACGTGATATGATGAATGTTTTACCTTCTATTCGTATACCTTTTTTATTCACAAACTACGAATAAATATTTTTCTTGGCGTAAATGAAAAATAGTCCCCATAAACCATTTTTTTCATTCAGGAACAATGAAAATTAATTTTTTTCTGTATACGTTATACGTCAGCGGAGCAGATGTTTCACTGGTCTCAGCACATTGCCTTCTGCTCTTGCACTATCCTGGCAGCCGCGTACCGTAACATCCCTAATCAATCCACGAACCATCATCAACAGTCAGATGCCCACATTCTGTGAGACACTGCAGACAAATTTAGGATTTAATCCATAGCACAGGCGCACAGCGTGGTAATCAGGTCTGCGATATCACCTTTCCTCCCCCCTCACCGCAAGTACCACTGATGAAAGCTGCTTCCTCGCCAGAATTCAAGCCAGTTTCCTCCGGGTTGCTGATCAAATATGCGTTAATAATCTCGCATACAGACGTGGTTTACACCATCCACACTACCGGAAAAACATTATTAATAGTTTTTTTGTTCATTCCCACCAGATTATTATAAAGAAGTTACTTACATTTGACCCGGAACATATCCCCAGAATCTTATGATGAGGAGCTGTATAACGCCGACCATCTCATCACAAAATGCTAGCCATGAAATCTTTTTTATCATTATAATTGGAAACAGTTAACTACAAACTGGCCATCACCGCATTACAACGGTGTAGAGATTCATATCACGAAGACAAATATACAGCACGTACAGAAATATATGAGAATCATTTCCCTTTCTATTTCCATACGTACCATCAAAGGGCTCTGTATTTTCTCTCGATATTTGAGGCTTATATATCATGAATGAATTTATACTCTCATTCATTTAACGTAAGGTTCGCAGTAAGTTAGTTCGTGATGGAAGGTGAAATCAGAAGAAGCCAGATACTACTGCTGATGTATGAGGCAAGGACACATTTCTGTCACGCATCTCTTACACAGCGTACGACGTTCGCGGAGTACTTACATCATCAGAAGGCCGCTTACATAAAACATGAAGACGGCCACACACGCAACAAAGAAAACGAGTCTGAGTACAGTAAAGATTCTACAACGTAACGTAGAAGATACTTACCTAATCGGAACACAGTAATCCTTTTAACCCTTGAAATAGAAAAAAAATTTATGAACAAAAGCGTTGTTAACAACGCATGCATTTGAAACATCTACTTCAATGAACAATGGCTTTTGTCTCTCGAATTAAACAACTGACGTGTGAGAAGTTTCTTCGGGATGATCATTAAATCACACGATAGTGTTAACAAGACAGTGGAATGCTTAAAACACATAGCAGAGCAGTATTCGTTTCTCTCTGCAGCCAACACGATACGATCATGTCCTCGAACCAGGCAATACAAAAAAAAGTAATATTAATAATACAGACTGGAATCGGCAGTAGTTGTGGCTTCCGATGCGCTCCCATTAAGCAAGATTGGAAAGTTAGCTACTTCTGCCGCCAACACGAGAACTGCCTCGCTATTTCTACTTTTTAAGTTTCACTTGGGAAAACTTGCAACCCTGAATGGGAGAGATCACGTGACGCTATGTTTCATATCATTGCACAACACCTGTAAGAAAGAGTTGTTAATAACAATTTCATTCAATAAAAGAAGCTTAAGGATTAACGTATAATCACCAGTAGTGTCGACAGAGTCGCAGGAAAAACTTCAGTTGGATAAAGATGAATGAATGCGGCAGTATCTTCGTGAACGAGCATTCATCAGAACTGGCAGTCGCCGTAATCAGAATTTAGCGAAGTGGCTGGACAGAATGTTGTTGCATCACACTGTTCGCGAATACGCGATCTCTGCTCCACATCACTCAATTTAGTGCCATTCAAATAATTTGATATTCCAATGATCTAAAAGAAGTACTTTGGAAATGTCATGAATCCAAAGTAATCCAGCATCTAACAAAGAATAATTTGCAACAGAACAACATTTTTTGTGTGTTACGAAATGCAGGTGTACAGCGGATATTTATGGAGCAAACAGAAAGAGGCTAACAGCTGTTCGTGTGAACCATTTGAAACAGAAAGCATAATATAAATGTATGTTGTATTCTAATTTCCATGATATAGCTATATGAAACATTGTTTGCCATGTTGGTAACTTGAATAGCAAGCTGAATTCTGAACTACATTGTTGCGTGTGCAAGCAAACAAGCAATGGATTATTTCAACAAATACATTTTTGCGGCTCTGAATAAACGAAGACAGTACAAACATACATTATATTAGTAAAAATGTGTCAAGTGTCTGTATTCCCATTTCTTATTGGACTACACGTATCTCTGAAAGTACGTTCATCTTCAGTGTCTGGATATATGACTACGACTCTCCACATAGTGAATCTGTGTTGCCTGATATATATGTCATACTGACTTTTTTTTTTTAAAAAAAAAGCCTCTGCGATAATACTCACACCTGTATTTCATAAAATTCTATTCTAATATTTGTCTATAATGAATATCATTTCATATTTCGTCCTTGCCACCCACACACACATACACACACACTAATATATATAATGCAGCGCCAAAGAAACTGATATAGGCAAGCGTATTCAAATACAGAGATATGTAAAAAGGCAGAATACGGCGCTGTGGTCGGCCGCGTCTATATAAGACAACAAGTGTCTGGCGCATTTGTTAGATCGGTTACTGATGCTACAATGGCAGGTTATCAAGATTTAGGTGAGCTTGAACGTGGTGTCATAGTCGGCGCACGAGTGATAGGACACAGCCTCTCCGAGGTAGCGGTGAAGTGGGGATTTTCCCGTACGACCATTTCACGAGCGTACCGTGAATATCAGGAATCCGGTAAAACATCAAATCTCTGACATTGTTGCGGCCAGAAGAAGATCCTGCAATAACAGGACCAACGACGACTGAAGAGAAACGTTCAACGTGACAGAAGTGCACCCTTCCTCAAATTGATGCAGATTTCAGTGCTGGGCTATCAACAAGCGTCAGCGTGCGAACCACTCAACGAAACATGATCAGTATGGGCTTCCGGAGCCGAAGGCCCACTCGCGTACTCTTGATGACTGCACGACATTGGATTTACGCCTCGCCTGGGTCCGTCAACGCCGACATTGGACTCTTGATGACTGGAAACATGTTGCCTGGTGCGAATCTCGTTTCAAATTGTATGGCGCGGATGGACGAGTGCGCGTATGGAAACAACTACATGAATCCATGGACCCTGCATGTCAGCAGGGGACTGTTCAACCTGGTGGAGGCTCTATAATGGTGTAGGGCGTGTGCAGTTGGCGTGATACGTCTAGATACGACTCTGACTGGTGACACGTACGCAAGCATCCTGTCTGATCACCTGCATACATTCATGTCCATTCTACATTCCGACGGACGTGGGCAATTCCAGCAGAACAATGCTACACCCCCACACGTCCAGAATTGCTAGAGTGGCTCCAGGAACAATCTTCTGAGTTTAAACACTTCCGCTGGCCACCAAACTCCCCAGACATGACCGAGCGAGGTGGCGCAGTGGTTAGCATACTGGACTCGCATTCGGGAGGACGACGGTTCAATCCCGCGTCCAGCCATCCTGATTTAGGTTTTCCATGATTTCCCTAAATCGTTACAGGCAAATGCTGGGATCGTTCCTCTGAAAGGGCACGGCCGACTTCCTTCCCCGTCCTTCCCTAATCTGATGAGACCGATGACCTCGCTGTCAGGTCTCTTCCCCAAAATAACCCAACCCAACCCTCCCCAAACATGAACATTATTGAGCACATTGGGATGCCTTGCAACGTTCTCGTACGGATTTATGGACAGCCCTGCAGGATATATAGTGTCAGTTTTCTCCAGCACTACTTCAGACATTAGTCGAGCGACGGCACGTCGTGTTGCGGCACTTCTGCCGTCTCGCTGGGACCCTATATGTTATTAGGCAGGTGTAGCAGTTTTTTTCGCTCTTCAGCACAAGCCGATATCCACGAACATCGATTACTTGGACTGTCTACTCCCAAATGTAAAGAACTTTCTTCGCCGCAGACTGCTGAAACATGACGCACATTGTTCCATCTTGATCTTCGAGCGAGCAGTCGGCTATGCAGGTTACGTGTCTGATTTCAGTGGTCGCTGCTGGGGCACGCACTTTGAGATCGGATGGCTGCTTCCCAAAGTTCTTACTGCGCATCCACATGTAGCATAGAGATATATTGGTGACACACTCCATGCAAGGGAAACGTTTTCGACATCGCTGAATACACGCGGACGGAAATGAAAAGTTTTACAACATGAACACTTTGACCCAAAGCTACCAAGGTCACACTCCAGTATTTCCTCGCCTACGGGATATGTTGATGAAAATTTCATTCTTAAACGCCATTCCTGTAAATGACGAGTAGCTATTTGCCGTGTCTTTACTGGAACTTCTCAGGTGCGGACAGCACCACAGTGTGCGCAGAGAATATGTACGCGCAGCTTATCGCCAACTTTTGGACTTTGAAAGCGGTCGAACCACTGGCACGAAGGGCATCGGGCATCGTACCGACGGATCGATAAAGAGTTGTAGAACGAGTTGTCACCACATGGACTCAGGATGAGAGTGCGGTGAGGAGAGTAGGCAGATGTAATCCCAGACGGACTAGGACTAGACTGTTTGACTGGTTCTGACTAATAGATGGATGACAACAAAATTGAGTCAGATGTTTCGGACATAGTGCCGCCACAAAAAGTCGGAAACAGGCTACTGGAAGCTGGTTTGAGATCTCGAGTTACCATAAGTCGTTTACCGATGACAGTAGACCACAAACAACATAGAATTCCATGGTGTAGCCACAGCCAACTTGGATTTTGTGTGGCATTCTATGGCCTTCTGGGGACTCTCGCTTCTGTGGTGGTCAGATGGACGCCGGCGGGGCTGTAGATGGCATGAAGCAGCGATTCTCGAGATTCATATTCTCCTGCTCTTGAAATTGCGTTGCGGTACGCTATTGTATATGAAAACAGCTCTTGTTTAGTAATTGTTGTCGGGAGGCTCAATGCTCGTCAGTATTTGGCTCGATTGGTAAACCCTATTTTCTCACTCTACATGAGCAGAGTATTATTTTCAGCAGGATAATGCAAGACCTCAGAGCAGTTCACATCACAAACGCCTTGAATAATGTACTGATTCTTGACTAGCGTGTCTGGTCCCCTGATATTTCATCCACAGAGGATGTCTGGGATGCGATGTGGAGGCGCATTCTTGTACCAGCATCCAGTCAGCGATCTTCATGAGCTGATGCCGCATTTGCCTCAGGCGTGATAAGAAATTTATCATTATGTTGGGAGGCCGCTTGTTCCGTGACACAACAGGTACAAGAGTGCATTAATGTCCGTTTGGGTCACACTATGATGATGGATACCAGTTCTGAACTGAATGAAAGATTAATCATTTAGTCTTCGTTGATCCATTATGGACCTTGGGACAGCTGCTGGCATGTATTTCTTGATGCAATAATTTACCAACAGCCGTATGTATTGTAGAAATTTATTTTATGAACTTCTTATGTGCTACCAGTTTCGGCATTACATTGATGCCATCTTCAGGCCCCACAAGTCATAGTCGTAAAATCGCTATACACGGAAGGAGCCATATAAAGGGATCCGTGAATCAAATCGTTATGCAATAGCTCTTGGTGGCCAGGCGATACGGAGTCTGGCTCTACCCTTCATTCGATCCCTGCGAAACCTTACATTTCAGCAGGATAATGCACGACCGCACGATGCAGGTCCTGTACGGGCCTTTCTGGATACAGAAAATGTTCGACTGCTGCCCTGGCCAGCACATTCTCCAGATCTCTCATCAATTGAAAACATCTAGTCAATGGTGGCCGAGCAACTGGCTCGTCACAATACGGCAGTCACTACTCTTGATGAACTGTTGTATCGTGTTGAAGCTGTATGGGCAGCTGTATCTGCAAACGCCATCCAAGCTCTGTTTGACTCAATGGCCAGTCGTATCAAGGTCGTTATTACGGCCAAAGGTGGTTGTCCTGGGTACTGATTTCTCAGGATCTATGCGCCCAAATTGCATGAAAATGTAATGACATGTCAGTTCTAGTATAATATATTTGTCCAATGAATATCCGTTTATCATCTGCTTCTTGGTGTAGCAATTTTAATGGCCAGTGGTGCAGTGACGCATCATTCTCGCTGTTTGCGAGAAAATGTTCGCTTCTGAAAAATTATTTCCTTATTCATGTAGTTATGCTATTGGTGGAGTACTGTACAGAGTGTATCAAAAAGAATCATCCAATTTGGCAAGTCTATACTTCTGAAAATAATAAACATATACAATGAATTTTGTTTTTTGATGATAAGGAAACTCAAAAAGTTTACCCGTTACCAAGAACGAAATTGGAGAACTCCACATATTGTTTGTCACATTCACGAAGTTTTTCTAGTAGCTGAATTTTGTATGGTTTCATGTGGAAATGTTGACGCAACACACGCCAAACGGACATGGGGGGCATGCTGAGCTTTCGAGCTGCATGGAAACGGATTTCTGCGGCTCCTTGTGAAACTATGGTGGATGCGTTTGACGTCTGTGTCAGACACTCAGGGACGGCAAGGTGATTTACTTTTAAACAAACAACCTGTTTCTCGGAATTGTTCCTGCCATCGTCTAACGCTCTGTGCTGTAGGAGGACCCCGACCATACCTAGTACGAAAGTCACGCTGAACAGTTATTAATGACCCACACTGTGCAAAACGTAGTACACAAAACGATTTCTGTTGTCCCGACACCATTTTTTCTAGGACTGAAGTCGGCGCACATTGCTGTTACCTAGCGGGAACGATGTAAAACTCGAGAGTTTGCTCTTTCTTGTTCACACACATATCTCTAATGACATAAGAGTTACGATTTTGTAAAATTGGTTGAGTCTTTTTGATACACCCTGTATTCCACAGTTTAGGTACAAGAAAAAGTCAATGCGTTGACTTACGAGTTGAGACATGAGCGAAGAAATAATCGTCACAAGAGCCCTTCGTGATCAGAACGCAATCGTTCGGACTTGCCTCTAAATCACAGAAGTAACAGATTTCGATGGCTCTTTATTTTTAATGCTAATTTACAATTTGTTGTCCCTATTTGGCATTTCACTTGCCGTATACTCCCTTTGCCTGCCGTTATTTCACCCTACGGAAGACATTCTACTGCGACTAAGCGCCCCCATTTTCTCTCTGACATGTAGATGGGTCAGCGGGAATGGCATTCACATGACGGGTATGTTCCATAGAGAGAAAGTCACACACACCCGCCTGGTAAATACGACGGTCCTCAAACAAGTAAGTCGTCCGGCTATAGATCCTTGAACTAGATTGAGCTCTATGCAAACGATTCGAAAGAACACGGTCACGCGTTCTTAATTTTTTTTCGTTCAGATGCACGAACGCACTCCTGTGGCTCAAGTACCTCAGTCGTCAGAAAGGAGGTGAGAGGCTATGTTCTGCTTAGCTAATGGGAATAACGATCGAAACCTCGACGAAAAAATTCATATCCGTCTCGAGCAACACTTGACAACAAATTAATGGATTTCTGGAGAATTTATTTTCGTTCGACAAGTTTTCTAAATTACAGGTTATAAGGAACATGAAAAAGGCAGTGAATAATATCATACGAATTTTGGAACAGGTATCAATTTGGCAATATTAAAACTACTTTCGGCGAACCGGAAAGTAAATGTGTTAACCTTTTACAAGATACAAACATTGCGCTGTGTGTGGGCCATTCATTAATTAAATGTTGCACAAAAGAGTGGTTAGACTCAAAATGTTCGTCTCTTAATTCCCGTTTGTTAAATTAAATAGTACAGCAGTACACGTACGGTTTGCGCAACGAAGAAGTGCTATCTCGAAGCTTCTTAGAAGAGGAGAAGAAATATCAAATAGAAGGAAACATGGGATACAGTTGAAAGGAGTCTATTGCGTCTTCCTTCCTTTCGTCATCATTCGCATCTTATCATTATGCACAAACTGAGGCACGTTTAATTTCTGCATCTCTAAGTTTGTGGGAACTCGATCGATCGATGGCCATTGGCGCACTACGTTGTCTGAGATGAGGGTCATACTATGGACTAGCAAGTATCACACACAAAGCTAATTAGTTTTGTTCATTTTGTTGGTTCCAACGAGTTGTGAGGTCAGCCGTTTTCCTTCGGTCCTATTTTCCTAAAATCCATGAAATCGAAATGTGGTAATCGGAGTGATCGGGGCTACCTTGTGTTACAGAGAAAGAAATCAAAGTACATCGACGCATTCATGGTTTAAGGATTAGTGTAGAAGCGTCACAAACGTTTTACGAAACTTACCTGCAATTCATCTTGTCTTTGTTAGCACTTTATTTCTTCAGGCACAGAATACATGGCCTGGGCTCCAGGTATCTGGGCTGGGGTTGCCTTAGTCCTACTTCCCTTTTCTTATTTTTTTTTTTGTGAAATAGGGCTTACCGTGCTCTTCTCTTTCAATGCTTTTTTGTGGAAAACATACCACAATTAATTTCATTTTTTTTATTCTATTGCACTCGCTTGGGTTTCATGCATCATTGCAAATAACAACAGTACGTTTGTAAAGAGTGTATTCGCCATTATGCTAAGCAACTATTTATTGTGCTGACAGTGGGCCGGCCGGTGTGGCCGTGCGGTTCTAGGCGTTTCAGTCTGGAACCGCGTGACCGCTACGGTCGCAGGTTCGAATCCTGCCTCGGGCATGGATGTGTGTGATGTCCTTAGGTTAGTTAGGTTTAATTAGTTCTAAGTTCTAGGCGACTGATGACCTCAGAAGTTAAGTCGCATAGTGCTCAGAGCCATTATGCTGACAGTGTCCCTCATCTATTCACATCTATGTACAGGGTTTCACAATTTCTGTTACAGGCTTCTAAGGGTTGTAGAAGGTACTAAGTAGCTAAACTTCCGGTAAGGAACCCATATCCGGCAATTTACCGGTTGGGTATAAAATGAGTTTGAAGACTGGATCACTTTCACATCTCCTGCTTTACGGTGCACCCAAAAACAGAGAACAGGACGCCACCTTCAGTCCCTGTTTTAATTATGACATCACATTCCATTTTCTTCGAAGCACAACAACGGCTGCGAGAATCTGGTACGTTCGCAGCTAGGAGTGTTGACAGCGGTGCTTCACAGACGCGCCCCAATATCGACGGGGTCGTCCTTCGTCATATAGTAGAGAATCCGACGACGAGTACATGAAACACTGCCCACGCCATCAGATCCTCTGAGCGCACATTGTCTCTGCTATGTGCGTACCCTGAAGCGAGATTTGAAAGTGATCCGATCATCAAACTTAGCCTACATTCGAACGGTACTTTTCCGGACTAGCGTTCCTTATCAAAACATTATCCCGGAAACTTTGCTAATATTAAATATTGCCGTGGAAATGAAAAAGAAATTCCTCAAACCGCACCTTCACAGCTCAAAACCGTACAGCAGCAAAACCAGAGAAGAAGAGAAGCATTAGTTGTAAGGAAAGTAGTCTATAGAACACTATTACTAGAGGGAAGTAGAAGACACCTGCTAAGAGATCCCTGGATAGTTAACTTTCCACTGGAAGTAGCAGTGGGGAGAAACGTAGTGGCAAATAAAGCACAAAATAATATTGATCATCGAGGTTAATGATGTAGTAGATATGAAAAACTTAGCAAAATGCACGCAGAAGTGGCGAAAACATCAAAATATTCCAATGACTGATGACACAAGAAACGGAAATCAAATAAGACGCACAAATCACTGCTGTTCTCGTGAACGTTTCCAGTTTGCTGACGTTTTGCTCTCTCCACGACGCAAATCCTCGAATGACGCAACCTATCGATTTTGTTTTTTTCTTCCTTTGGTCTTTCGGGTATATGCATAGCTTCTAAAAACATATTATTCCCCGTCGCAAAAATATCTGGTATGGGTCACAGAATGGCTTCCCCAGAGTGGTATTCGTGATGAAATGTGATTGAGGACAATGTACAACACTGACACCAATTGCATAAGACGGTCACCTAAAGTATTCCAAAAGACTGGGCTCTCTTCCACAGTCGTACTTCGAAGGAATACTCGCGATAATAGCGTCGAATCATGTCCGGGGTATTTAAAAAAATGGTTTCCCGTGTTCATAATGTGCATATTACTGGTCAAAACTTGCAAAAAGGCCTATAAATACTACATTCGTAAAACAAAAATATTTATTACGATATCGTCCATCCTCTCCTGTAACAGTCACCTTTCTGTTGACACTACAAGAGGCGCTGTTTCTCGTTCTTACACATCTTTGAGCCCTTCTTCTCAAAGAAACACGAGCTCTAGTGGGCACACCTGGTTGCCTTCCGATTTGGTCACGTGCATAGGAGACGTGTTCCTGTAGTGAACGCACAATGTCGGCGGGAATGGACTGCGTCATTGACTTTACATGTACCCATTGCCAAAATTTTAGGCAATTAACGACAGGTGAACGCGGAGACATATACTGGACGTAATCGACCAACCCATAGATCATGAAACGTTAGGTACTATCGTACGATTTCTAAAAAATGAGATTGCGTCCAGTTGTACATAAACCACCTCCGTTGTCCTTCTGTTAGGGAAACTTTCTCCAGTGTTGCGTGTAATTAGTGACGCACAAATCCATTACAAACAGCACCTGTTAATTTGCTTCAGTTCATGCTCAAAAACTGAGACGAATCTGTATTTGACACCTTGCTTCCATGATCGCTCCAGGATGTGCAGTTGCCCACAAGTTTTTACTGTGGTAATTTATTCTCTCTCCCTGTGTGTGAACGTCATATCACCCTTAATTCCATAGTATCACAATGTGGAATACAGCTGTCGATACGACATATTTTAATTGTTTTATGTGGCAGCCTGAGGGCAGATCTGGGTCTCCTACAGGAACTGCCCTCTACTTTAATAGAAAATGATGTGAGTTTCTTTGTGATTTAAGATTATTCTTTTTCACGAAAAATAGGACGCGAGATTTTAATGTGGCGTAGAGTGGCTCATTTCTAAGTAGTCTCCCAGCCACAGTCATCTGTCCTCTTTCTGTGTCTGGCGTGGTATTTTCTCCTTGATTTTATATGGCAATTCTCCTGTGTTCTTTCTGACTGTTTTAGTTGCTCTTTTATAAATCTCACAATATCACGGTTGTATTTTAAATACTTTTGTGAGGACCCACCTTCATTTCCAAATTTATTGCTATTTTTTAATCGATTTTCGCCACCCTAATCTGTACTTATTTCAAATAAGGGCGCTAATAGTCCCACCGTTTAGAGCCATAAACCACCAATCACCATCAGCAACAGCGGCACCAGCAGCAGCAACCTTAAATGAACTGCGAGCAGTGAAATGCGGATCTCCGGCGCTCGGTCGTATGATCCATTGGCAGAACTGCAATGTGACACGTGGTGTTACGGCCTGAGAGACTGCATACGCAGTCAATCATACGGATAATGTAGCTGCAGTAATGTCCGTCAATATTCGCGAAGCAACTGTGTGTAATTTTAGCTTAATTGATGATTCTCTTGTTTTAAAAATCCATTATCTATAATTTTAGCTTAATTAATGGTTCTCTGTTTGAAAAATTCATTACTATCCTTGTAAATATAATATTAAATCGCTGCCACAAGTCTGTGGCCTAGCGCCTCTTTTATATGATGATATTTATCTTTCTTGTGTGGAAGTAAAAGCGAGCAGGTCGCAGAATTTGACTGCTCCCGTAATAGTACGCGTTTAAATTATTAATCCTAGCAACACCAACGCATTTTCCATAACAATTACTACCAAGGAAGGGATACTTTATGCCACCATAAAAATTTTAAAAAGTTCATTAATTGTTGTTAACTTTTATTAACAACATCCTTTCTAAATAGGTGCTGACGCGTAAGTAGGGTCCAAAA
The DNA here is from genome assembly GCF_023898315.1 of Schistocerca nitens. Taxonomy (NCBI): domain Eukaryota; kingdom Metazoa; phylum Arthropoda; class Insecta; order Orthoptera; family Acrididae; genus Schistocerca; species Schistocerca nitens. The sequence goes on from NC_064614.1 coordinate 817,878,399, forward strand.
CCGGAAAATATCTTTTAGCATAATCTTAGCAATACCAACACATATTCCATAATGCATGCACAGAGGGGAGGGGTTCTTAATGACCACTACAAAAATATTCAAAAAAAATAAAGATTTCGTTAAGTGTAGTTGACTTTTACTCACAACATCCTTCTTAAAGATATATAGATGTGTAACATCCGGAACTTGTAAATATGAATATGACATATGTTGCGAAAAGTAATATTTATTACTAGGACTAAAATTTTTAAGTTACTCTTTACGGAAAAATTTAAAACAATTACGGAATCTGGAACAATAAATCATAAAAACAATAAAAAAAATTTAAGATTTCAAAATATAAACAAATGAGTAGATTTCAGTACTTTCAAAAGGTAGGCATGTTGGATTGTAACGCCTCACCAGGAGCGTATGTAAACTCAGATCACAAGTTAGAAGAGTAAATTCAAATTGAAGAGAATCGCCCGGAAGATCGAAGGAAGTACTTAGGAGTGATGTAACACGTTTGAATTTCGCCAAAGGTATGGATACTGCAATAAGGAATACCTCAGTAGGCATCTCAGTTGAAGAATAGTGGACAACTCTATAAAAATGTTCAGGGAAAGACAGTGAAAGGTGGCTACACTGAGCCACAGCGCCAGAGATCGCGCTAGAGAGTATTGTTTCGCCACCTCCACTGGCAGTTCTTGTCGAGACGAGGGAGTAGGCAGTGATTATCGAGATGTCGTAGTGGGCAGTGATTATTGAGAGCTCGTAGTAGTCAGTTCCTGCTGGGATGTCGTAGTGTAAAGTGTTTGTCGAGATGGTGTAGTGGAGCGAGTTTATTCCATGTTTTATGTAGTTGATTGATGGATAGACAGCAGATGTTGTTCTAATGGAGATATTGTAATAATTTGAGTGCTTTTCATCAATATATGAAGGTAACGAAACTTGATTTATTTTTCATTATTTAATGTCGTAAATAATGCTTCATTACAGGTTCAGTCAACAAAGCATCTGGCCTGTGTTCTTGTATTAGAGTGTAATTCTGGTTCTCTTGAGTAATTATGGTATTTCTATTTTCTTTAATTAATTCAGTATAAATGATATTTAAAATTTCTTGTGTTATTGAAGAAGAACCGTGCCAGATGCGTACGTTGAGTCGTACTTCCACACACAGAACAGTTATACTTGTGCTTTGGTTTAGTAGGTTTTATAGTTGCTGGGGACTTAATTAATTAATTGTGTTAATGAAGATTTCCATTTCATTCTTTGTTGTTGTTATATGCAGTCAGATAGCGTAATAATACTAGTCAGGGCCAACCGTTTACGAGACTTCGTAATTGGACAAACAGCTACAAAAAAAAAATTATTTGCATTTTATTTTAATTAAGCCCCCATGCAACAGGAATACATGAACATGAATCAATTAATAATGAAGTAACAGAAAGTGCAGGGAAACGGAGACGAAATGGCTACAGAAGGAGTGTGAAGAAATCTAAAAAGAAATTGTCGTCGATAGCACTGATTCAGCATACAGAAAAGTCAAGACAACCTCCGGTGAAATGCAAAGCGTGGGTGGCAACATTAAGAATGCAATCAAAATTTCACTGCTAACGCAGAGGACAGAGTGGGTGAATGGAAAGAGTAATCTGAAGAACTATATGAGAGGCAGGACATGTGTAATGACGTGATAGAATAAGAATCTGAAGTTGATCTGGAAGAGATAGGATCTCGAATTACAGTCAGAATTTAAGAGAGATAATAAGACTTGAGATCAAATAAGGCAGAAGCGATGGATAACATTCCACCGGAATTTCTAAAATCTCTTGGGAAAGTGGCAAGAAAACGACCGGTATGTCGCCAGTCTCATAGATTGCAGACTTTCGGAAAAGTATCGTCCACACACTTCCGAAGATAGTAAAAGCTGATAAGTGCGAGGAATATAGCACAATCAGATTAAAAGCTGATACACCTAGGCTGCTAACAAGAACAACGAACAAAAGAATGGAAAAGAAAACTCTCGCTACGCTCGATAAAGGAAGAAAGATTGAAGAAAATAAAAACAAGTTCAAAGGATTTGTCGACCTGCAAAAAGTGTTCGACAATGTAAAATGGTACAAGATGTTCGAGATTCTAAGAAAAATATGAGTAAGCTATAGCGAGCGACAGGTAATGTACAATGTGTACAAGAACGAAGAGGGGACATTGAGATTGGAAGAACAAAGACGAAGTGCTAGGATTAAAAAGGGTAGACGACAGGAATGCAGTCTTTCGTCCCTATTGTTCAATCTCTACGTAGAATAGGCAATGACGGAAATAAAAGCATGTTTCAAGAGTGGGATTAAAAAGCGGAGTTAAAGGCGATCAATGATACGATTCGCTGATGACATTCCTATCCTCGATGAGGTTGAAAAAGAATTTCAGAATATGTTGAATGGAATGAACAATGTAATCAGTGATTATGGATTGAGAGTAGACCGAAGAAAGACGATAGTAATGAGCAGTAGCAGAAATGAGAAAAGCGAGACGGTTAATATCAAAATTGGTGATCACGAAGTACACTAAGTTGAGGAATTTTGTTACCTTGCAAGCAAAACAATCCATGACGGACGACACAAGGAGGGTATAAAAAGCAAACTGCCGCAGGCACAGAGGGCGTTCTGGACAAAAGAATTCTGTTACTATAAAAATTCAGCCTTAATTAGGGTAAGAAATTTCTGTGAATGTTCATTTGGAGCACAGAATTGTATGGTACTGAATCATGGACTTTGGGAAAGCCGGCACAGAAGGGAATCGGAACGCTTGAGACGTGGTTCTACGGAAGAATATTGAAAATTAGGTGGGATGATAAGCTAAAGAATGAGTAGGTCTCCGCATAATCGTCGAAGAAAGTAACATATGGGAAATATTAACAATAAGAAGGGACGGGATGACAGAATATGTGTTAAGATATCAGGGAATAACTTCCACGGTACTAGAGGGAGCTGCAGAAGGGAGAATAGAGTGACACAGATTGGAATACATTTAACAAGTAGCTTAGGATGTTGGGCGCAGTAGCTACCATGAGATGAGATGAAGAGCTTGTCATTGGACACGAATTCGTGGTTCTCCGCATCAAAGCAGTCAGAAAACTGATGTCTCAAAAAATCTGTACAGGAAAGTTACCTTTTTTTTAAAAAAAAAAAAAAATCTCCCTCGTACGACGAGAAACATTTGAAATTTTCTTTGACCAGTAGAGAACATTTCCCATTCGTTTTGCCACTAATCTAGATTTACATTTCTTATTCCAGCTTTATTACAAATTTTGTTGATCCAGTATCACCAAGAAAATATCTTCAGTACAGCAAACTTTCAGAATCGAATATGACACCTTCAGGACCTTCATCGCGTGAAGGAACAAATTTGTCACGTCCGTGACGTAAGACGCCGGATGTCAATGCCAAGGATGGAGGTAGGAAGGTGAGTGGCCTGCACCACGCCCAGGACGCTTCGTACTTCCGCAGGACCTGCGTCGCCAAGGAGCGTAACTGAGCCTTCCTGCTCCTCCTTTCGTGACTGTCATTCTTAGGTCCCAAAAATGCTGCCCTACCACTTTTTTTGATGCATAATGCCAGTAACACAGCACCGTACACCACCAAGCAGAATATCATGAAATATTACGTTCATATAAATTAATATAATGAACAGCAATTAGTGCCTTGGAGGTGAACACTCTTGCAGCGTCGACGAAAATGGGACCGTTCAATGGGAAATACGGCTATAATTTCCACATAATTTGGACCGGACGTCGAAAAGACCTTCCCCACAACAGAGGACGGGCGAGACATGGCATGTCAGAGCGTTTAACGGGGTCCATGTTGCGACTGGCTGGCGCCGTAATCAGGGCAAAGGGGGTGTTACCCACAAGATGCACTGTTTGATAAAAAGTATTTGGGCACCTAGTAGTGGACATCAGTATGGGGTGTCTCCACCCTTCGCCTTTACGGAGACCTGAATTCTGCTGAGGACACTTTCAATGGGTGTCTGAATGTCTGAAGGAACTGAAGCGCATTTTTCTGAAGAGCAGAAGCCAGAGAAGGTAGTAATGTTGAACGCTGGGTTCCAATGTGAAGTTAATGTTCTACAAGCTAACTTATTCCAGAGATATTCCACTGGATCCAGGTCGGTACTCTGGGCAGGTCAGTCCATTTCAGGAATATTATACTCCACAAACAGTTGCCTGATAGACGCTGTTTTATGAAAGGGTGCACTGTCCTGAAGATAGAAATAATCATCATTCCGAACTGTTGCTCTACTGTGCGTAGTGCATAATGCTGAAAAACGTGTTCATATACGCCTGCGTTTAGTGTTTTCTTAAGCACGATAGGGGAGCACACCGTGAGCACCAAAAACACCTCCATACTGTGGACACTGCACGTGTTGACAGATAACGTTCTCCAGCCATTCGCCGGCCGGGGTGGCCGAGCGGTTCTGGGCGCTACAGTTTGGAACCGCGCGGCCGCTACGGTCGCAGGTTCGAATCCTGCCTCGGGCATGGATGTGTGTGATGTCCTTAGGTTAGTTAGGTTTAAGCAGTTCTAAGTTCTAGGGGACTGATGACCTCAGAAGTTAAGTCCCATAGTGCTCAGAGCCATTCGAACCATTTTGAATCAGCCATTCGCCAAACCAAAACCCTTCTTTCGGATTTGCAAGGGATGTACCGTGATTCATCACTTCAAACAACTACACTCCTGGAAATGGAAAAAAGAACACATTGACACCGGTGTGTCAGACCCACCATACTTGCTCCGGACACTGCGAGAGGGCTGTACAAGCAATGATCACACGCACGGCACAGCGGACACACCAGGAACCGTGGTGTTGGCCGTCGAATGGCCGTAGCTGCGCAGCATTTGTGCACCGCCGCCGTCAGTGGCAGCCAGTTTGCCGTGGCATACGGAGCTCCATCGCAGTCTTTAACACTGGTAGCATGCCGCGACAGCGTGGACGTGAACCGTATGTGCAGTTGACGGACTTTGAGCGAGGGCGTATAGTGGGCATGCGGGAGGCCGGGTGGACGTACCGCCGAATTGCTCAACATGTGGGGCGTGAGGTCTCCACAGTACATCGATGTTGTCGCCAGTGGTCGGCGGAAGGTGCACGTGCCCGTCGACCTGGGACCGGACCGCAGCGACGCACGGATGCACGCCAAGACCGTAGGATCCTACGCAGTGCCGTAGGGGACCGCACCGCCACTTCCCAGCAAATTAGGGACACTGTTGCTCCTGGGGTATCGGCGAGGACCATTCGCAACCGTCTCCATGAAGCTGGGCTACGGTCCCGCACACCGTTAGGCCGTCTTCCGCTCACGCCCCAACATCGTGCAGCCCGCCTCCAGTGGTGTCGCGACAGGCGTGAATGGAGGGACGAATGGAGACGTGTCGTCTTCAGCGATGAGAGTCGCTTCTGCCTTGGTGCCAATGATGGTCGTATGCGTGTTTGGCGCCGTGCAGGTGAGCGCCACAATCAGGACTGCATACGACCGAGGCACACAGGGCCAACACCCGGCATCATGGTGTGGGGAGCGATCTCCTACACTGGCCGTACACCACTGGTGATCGTCGAGGGGACACTGAATAGTGCACGGTACATCCAAACCGTCATCGAACCCATCGTTCTACCATTCCTAGACCGGCAAGGGAACTTGCTGTTCCAACAGGACAATGCACGTCCGCATGTATCCCGTGCCACCCAACGTGCTCTAGAAGGTGTAAGTCAACTACCCTGGCCAGCAAGATCTCCGGATCTGTCCCCCATTGAGCATGTTTGGGACTGGATGAAGCGTCGTCTCACGCGGTCTGCACGTCCAGCACGAACGCTGGTCCAACTGAGGCGCCAGGTGGAAATGGCATGGCAAGCCGTTCCACAGGACTACATCCAGCATCTCTACGATCGTCTCCATGGGAGAATAGCAGCCTGCATTGCTGCGAAAGGTGGATATACACTGTACTAGTGCCGACATTGTGCATGCTCTGTTGCCTGTGTCTATGTGCCTGTGGTTCTGTCAGTGTGATCATGTGATGTATCTGACCCCAGGAATGTGTCAATGAAGTTTCCCCTTCCTGGGACAATGAATTCACGGTGTTCTTATTTCAATTTCCAGGAGTGTAGTTCCTAATCACCCATACTTCAGTAGCGTCACTCTTTTCACCACCTCAAGTTTCGCTTGCAAGATGACCGTCCAGACTTCCCCACAACATGACCGTCCAGTCAGCCCCGCACCGATTTGGTTCATATTGTCAGGGTATGGAGGCACGATTGGGACTTCAACATAAGTGAACAGAAAGATGCAACTCTCAGCAGTTAGGAGTTTGAACATTTTAGGCGTGCTTATAACCTTTGTATGGTCGCAAGTACTCAAGCAGTCTGCAGCCGAGCGAGTAACCGCGTAGTTCCATAAGCGCGAAGTCTTTAGATCGAATCTCGCTGCTGGAACTTTCTTCCATTCCCAAATAATTCTAACAGATTTATTACGACTGTGCAAAGTATCGGTATTTAATGATTCGTTTATTATCTGCATAGTATTCATCCTGAAAGAAAGGAGAAAAAACTTTTTTCTTAAGGAGAACGTCTAATCAAATCAGTAGTCATTTCGTTAACATTATTGTTTCTACATTTGTGACAAATACAATATGGAATCTACGAAGCCCTGCACGAACCTGGATGATACTGATCGTAGAAACATGGAAAACAATAATTATTGCGACATACAGTACGTGTAATGAACACCGAATTTTTGCATGTCCGTGATTTTTCAATGCGTTTATTGCAAAATAACGTTGGTGCAGATTATAAACGGTTCTAGATCATCACTCAATTTAACGGCGTACCACGCACATCGAAACAAATTACCGAACACTGACACAGTCGACTGATGGTGTACGATTGATTGAATTTTTATACAGTTTTCTCTAGAAGCTATCTCTCTATTCTGTTCTATAGTGAACGCTCAGTTTCGTAGTCGTTTTACAGGGTTAGTCTCCTGCATGTAAAAATAAACGCCGCAAAAGTACACCAGCGGAGTACCTTTGGGAGGGATTACTTTAATACTGCTCTTTGGCAGAATAACGTGGGAATGAAAAAAAATTGGTGGCAGTCAGATTCGATCCAGTGACCCATCGCTTATGAAACAAGCTGCTTACTTGCTCGGCTGCGGACTCTTTGAAGTCTTGCCACCATACAAAATATATAAGGGTGCCTCAAATTTTTAATCTCGATTTTCTCGAAAACGGTTGAGAGTTGCGGTCTCTTGCTTACATACGCTGTAGTCCGTGTCATGCCCTACACAACCCGTCAATATGAATCAAATCGTCGTCGGAAGTTCGTACGGGTCCCTTGTTAGTAGTGACTAAAAAAACGTGTGGCTTATGAGGAGCAGCTCGAACATTGTTCCCCATCCTTTGTAACTCCGTGTCACCTCCCGCCGGAGGTTCGAGTCCTCCCTCTGGCATGGGTGTGTGTGTGTTGTTCTTAGCATAAGTTAGTTTAAGTAGTGTGTAAGTCTAGGGACCGATGACTTCAGCAGTTTGGTCCCTTAGGAATTCACACACATCTGAACAGCTTTAACTCCTTGTGCACAGTCATTGTACTAGGTGAACTGCTGGTGGCACTTTGGAACTCACGAGTGATTCTTTCTGCTGATTTCATACGGCTTTTTACAACCACCCTCTGCAACGCCTGACAGTCCCTGGTTGTTGGTACATGAGATATGCCAGGTCTCGGTTTAGTTGTGGTTATGTCTTCGCGTTTCCATTTAACCTGCACATCACCAACAGTCGACTTGGGCAGCTTTAGAAGGGTTTAAACGTCGCTGATGGATTTGTTACTTAACTGAGCCGACCGACCCATTGGGTTGTCCGCTGAAAACGCAGAATTCTCTGACTCCTTTTATACTGGCGGGTCCGCCGCTCGTGATACCGGGCGATCAGTTCCACACTATACAGGGGCATCCGGATAATTTTGATCAGATAGTGTGGATATCTCCACTTTAACAACAGATCAGAATAGATCTGCAACGAATTAGCAAATGCTGATTTTCTACAGAAATGAGCTAGTAATTAATTCGTTCCCATATACACTGGTATCCGGCTCCGCGGAAGTTGAATGCTCTCCGGAGGAAACGGACCTAGACGGCCGCTAGAGGGCGGAGCTTCGCCGCAGCGCAGCAGTCGCAACGCGAGCGTGCGTCACGTCTCGCGACGTGAACACGCCGGCACATTGTGTTCAATGAAAATACGACCGCCTACCGAACGGTCAGTCAGTTCTGTACTGGCATCTGATACTGCCGATTAACATCATCGCTGTAGTACGTACTACTCAATAACAACCTCGCTTGGCACTTGGTCGTTCCCCATGGTCGCGATTCAGATTGTGTCTCTCTTCGCTCCTGGTCCGTGGACACCGTTGTGGCGAAGGTTTCCGCTTTGGACTTCGTTGTTTACGTAGGTTACTTTGATACTGCCCTTGCCTGTGACCTGTGTTTTGTGTTTAGTCAATCAACCCTCTTTAGCTCGGCTACAGCATGGTTTTGTGAAGTCTTCCGCAGGCGGTCTTTCCGCCTTGGGGTTGCGGGTGTTTGTCTTCTGGGTTCTGACACAGACAAACATCACCGTAACAACTGTCTCACGAAACGCGGACATACAACGAGTAGCTAAATATTATTTGAAAGTAATGTGACACGGGAGCCGGCCGGTGTGGCCGAGCGGTTCTAGGCGCTTCAGTCTGGAATCGCGCGACCGCTACGGTCGCAGGTTCGAGTCCTCCCTCGGGCATGGATGTGTGTGATATCCTTAGGTTGGTTAGGTTTAAGCAGTTCTAGGGGACTGATGACCTCAGCTGTTAAGTCCTATAGTGCTCAGAGCCATTTGAACCATTTTGTGACACAGGCCTGGCATCCGGTGCTGGAGCCTATGCGGTAGATTTTTCTTCGTAGAGACCTGGCAGGACAATGAGTTCCTGACGTTCACATTCATATCGGAGGCGATCTCATTCACAGTTTACCGCTGGTCGCCCCGGACGGCTCTGCGAGGTAAACGTGACGATCGTTCGTCGAACTCTGGAGGCCGCGCTGTGCGACTGCTTACTCTTGTGGAACCGTTGTCTCTGCGGTGTTGAAGATCAGCCCTGGACGTTGCTGACATCGGGAACCAGAACAATTGTGTGGTTTGCAGGCGTCCCTCATCGATAATCGTCTTATATTCAAAGTCGGTTAACTCGCGACCTCCTCCCACGCACACTACATACCTATTTGTGACAGACTGCTCAGATAACGTGTCTGCATTCGCGTCATACATAACATCTAGCCGCAAAATTCGAGCGCCATATGCGGCACATCTTGAAATGGGACGCTTCGCCACTCGGTTTGTATCAACAGTAACAGTCACACGTTTTAGAAAAAACTTTCCATTTTAACTTCTTAGTTGTGACCTAAGCTACCAGCTTGAAAATGAACCACACAATAAATCAAGTAAAAGTCAGATGATTTGTGCAACAGTACAATGAAAACTAGGCAGCGAAATACGAAAACAAAAATCCGTAAGTAATGGCTACGCCTATTTTGACATACGCCTCAGAGTCGTCAAAAATTTAAAAAATCAAATAAAATGCGTATACAAGCCACTGCAATTAAATTTATGAGACGCGCGAAAGGTAGCAGCCTGAAGGATCGTGTAAGAAATGAAGACATCAGAGCTGAGTTGAGACTTCCATAAATTAACGAATTAATAAACCAAAGAGATTTAAATGGCTAGGACATACTGTTAGCATAACACAAGGAAAAATAGTGAGACAAGTATTGAACTACAAGCCACAAAAAAATGAGATCGTGGAAGACCATGTAAGAGACACTAGACTGAGATTGGAATAGGTGAGGTTCCTAATCCATGTGGTGTAGAAGATGAAGAAGAAAAAGAAAAAGAAGAAAATACCTCAGTGAGGGAGATCCAGACAGCGATCATTGTGGAAATATACGTGCATATCAAAAAAGTGATTATGAATTATGGAACTCGTATTATCAGTCACACTACAATGACAAAAAAATGCATTCACAGGTTGGTAACGCTCACAACCTACGCAGAAAACAAATAAATAAACATAAACACTTGCTAAGTGCAGAACGTGTAATTACGGTACCTTTTTCTTGTGAAGTCTTTACAAAAGTGAAATGGAAAAACAGCAATGCAGTGCAAGAAAACGCGGTTTCAGAAAATGCAAAAAATTGATAAAAATGAATGTGTAACAACTAGTTTCCTTTCGACCTTAACTTCGTCGGCCGGAGTGGCCGAGAGGTTCTAGGCGCTTCAGTCTGGAACCGCGCGACCGCTACGGTCGCAGGTTAGAATCCTGCCTCGGGCATGGATGTGTGTGCTGTCCTTAGGTTAGTTAGGTTTAACTAGTTCTAACTTCTAGGGGGCTGATGACCTCAGCTGTTAAGTCCCATAGTGCTCAGAGCCATTTCAACCGTTTGACCTTAACTTCCTGTAATAACGAAGGAAAAAGCAGTGGTCTGCACACAGAAAACAAATACCGTCCGAACAGGCCTTGAAGGTGCAACGGTATCGACCGGCCGCCGTGTCATTCTCAGCCCTTAGGCGTCACCGGAAGCGGATACGGAGGAGCAAGTGGTCAGCACAATGCTCTCCCGGCTGTTATCAGTTTTGGTGGCCGGTGACGCTACTTCTGTGTCAAGTTGCTCTTCAGTTGTCTCCACGTGAGTGCACCTCACTTGCCAACAACAATCAGCTGACCTGTACGGTGACCCATCGAAGTGCTAGCCAAGCCCAACAGCGTCCAACTTCGGTAATCTGACGGGAAGCGGTATTAAGTGGTTCGCAAAACAACAGGCAAAAATACCGAGGGTATATTGTGAGCCATTTGAACCATTTTGGTACATAGTGCTCTAACTTAATAAGTCAATACTGTTTTTAATCTGCAAATGATGAAAAGTATAACTTATTTTTCCATGTTTCCTAAATCACCTCTGAAAATGCTTTACAAATAAAACAAACACAGCAGTGAAACATACACTTTATTTATCTGCAATAAGGTTAAGACGGAAAAATTAATACTAACTCATTACAACAGCTGCTGTAGAAGGTGGCTACGCATATAAAAATGATAACGCATTTTAGTTGGCAGTAGTCACTGCAGTTACGATCTTCTGTTGACAATTATGTTGCTGTGTTAACTCAGGAAAGGATACTGTTCACTGACTCTTTAAAGCCAGTGCTCTACGAGTATTCATAAGCCTGTTGAAACGTCTACCTTCGCAAATATTTTGTTTAGTATATAATGATGCTTGAGATTGTTTCATTATAAATGCTCATTTAAAATTGACATAAAGAAGAACACAAAAAGCAACACACTTTGAAAAATAATACAAGGAAAAAATAAAAGTAACAGAAGAATACTGAGAAAGAATCAACTACAAAAGACCAACGACAACCAGAATTGGACACAATACATTGTGGTAGTTCTGCGAGTGACAAAATATAGTCACAATAGGTGGTGTAGAAAAATTCATCAGGTTACTTACAATGTGAGTGGCGTTAACGACAGATGAAACAATCATGTCAGTATGAAATACAGCTGTAGCTGCTGCTGTTGAAATTACATGCAATTCAGACATACCAAGACGAATGCCACACTGATTAACACACCAACCAGTAAATGTGGCGTTCGTGCTATACAAGGCTGGATAATGTAGTCTAGAAGCTGGATTGTCTCGCTCGTGGTCAGACATGAGAGTAGTCCAAAACGAAGTGATAGAGTACGTGTTGGGTTCCCCAACCCCGAAACGAATCGCTTGCGCCATTACGTCGACATGGGGAGAGTATGGAGGACTGGGGGTGATGGTTAAATAAAGTGTCCCAAGTGCTTACAGAAGGCGGTATTGGTAAAGTATTAAAAAACACGACACGCAAAGATGTGTCGGCTAACAAATAACTTGTGAAATATGACCATTTTACTTGTGGTGAGAATGTTCACCAATCTTCGTGTTGTGTTTCGTCGTTCACTTCGCATTGGTTGTGTTTGTCTTTGTATTTATTCCACTGACTGTGGAACTGATGTAGGTCATAGGCAGATCACAGTTATGTCAACAACTTTTATGAACGAATGAAGTGGAATTCGTAAAAGGCGAAACAAAAAATTTATTTCAGATCTGACGTGCGTTCAGATTAAAGTCACCCAACCGTAATAAAAGCAAAGTACCACACTCGCTTTAGCATAAACGTATAGGAATAAATTGGAGGTGGCAGATTCGTAGCTCTGAATAGTTTACCCAAAACATTAACAGGTGCTGAAACGTCCTGGCAGATATAAACTGTGTACGGGACCGGAACTGGAACCTGGGACCTTTGGCTTTCGCGGGCAAGTGTTCTACCGACTCAGGTCTCTGATCACGAATCTCAACCAGTCCGCACAGTTTCACTTCAGTCAGCACCTCTCCCCTACCATCCGTACTTCAATTGCTCTTTATCAACAATTTGTCCGCGCTGCTGGAGAACTTTACTTTTGCAAGAAGACAGCAGAAGTGGTTATTCACAGCAAGGCACCGCCCCAGTTTCTGCCTCATATGAGTACACAAAACCCAAATGTTTTATGAGCGATAGATCGGTCGAGAAGTATCATAACACAACCGCCACATCCTCTTGAGCCTAATCTTATCGATTTGTGATTAGAGGGATATTTAAAAGCATTGGTTTAACCCGCACTCACCGACAAGGGCGTGTGGCGAAATCTGTGCCCAAACTAGAAGGAAGCCGGTTTTATACGCACGGGTTAGTGATTCTGCAAGAACGAGGGTTGGTGGGTGTGTATGAAAGAATGGTGACCAAATGTTACATCTTTTGGAATGTCAACAGACAGATAGGTACCTAAGGGCAAATCGGCCCGTATCTCAACAAGTTTTTGTTCCTGGACAGTGACACAACTAAAAACTTAATGCTTGAGAAAATACTATATATGGAATTAATTCTATAAAACTTATAATAACATAATACAAGCTTCCTTTGAATTTCAAGTAAGTATCGTAGGCAGGAAATTTCATGATATTTTTCGTGCACGTTGGTGCACTTCACGTATTTTTTAGTGATATTAACTAAAGATGCCATATTTCAGATTGAATCACTTTTCTCGGCGGGAGCAATATGCTTATAAGACTTTTTGCTAAATTTTATCAATACTATTTCTTTCGAGGATACGGGGCACATTTTTAACAGCCTGTACTTGACAATCATGGCGCTGATCAGGCCTAGGTCACATACGTTGTTAATGATTCTGAACGTTTGCATTATGTGTTTGGCTTTGGATGTCTGGAAAATTTCATGTCAACTGTATACACCCTCACTCCCCCACCCCTTAAAAATCTTAAAATAGCTCATAAACTACAGATGTTAGTCGCAATAGGACCTCCTCCCTCTCTCACACCAAATTCATCCATTCGGCCACATTTACGTATCATGGTTCTGTCTCCTTCTTAGAATGCCAGTGACCCACACCAAAATCATATATGTGCTCTGTAAATGATGGTAGTTGACTCCTCTGAACATGGCGTTACTGCAAACAACCAATATCATAAGCCATTGAAAGGTTTCTTTTCTTGTTCCCCGGTGATGCCGTGGCGTCTTGTTTGACCCACGCACTCTCACAAACGTGCGAGGTGCGAGAAAGAATTGTGCTACGTCTAGGACCACTGATTATTACCGAAACGTTTATCGCTGGACTCGGGTCAGTTTTTTACACTACAATATTTAGAAAATAGGCTTAATAAGAATCACTAGCCATGTTTTAACCTGCGATACATGCTTAAATTTGTAACTACTCTAAAACCGATGACAGACACACTGTAGTCAACAAACTGTATTCAGAAAGATTCCATGATGCGTCCTTTGGGCTGGAAAACATACAGCGCTGATAACGAATACACTATCTCCAAACGGTTTCTTGCAGGTTTCTTAGAAATCACACCGAAAACAAAATACACCAATCTTTCACGCAAACAAGTGCATTTTATTGGTTCAATTACGTATCTCCAAGATCGCCCCTTTCATTGCACACCACATGTAACTAGCTACTGGCTCCAGGGTCTGAAACGAAATCTATCTACCGCCCAAGCACAAAACCGGAATTCTACGCCTGCTCACGGGGACCGCACTTGTGAATTAGTCTAATCTTTCAGTTCTGCAGAACAGCTTTATCGATCACTTTTGACCGTTAGCTCTTGAACTCAGAAATGTGAAACGCTTTCAGACACCAAAAGCGCTCCAGCTGCCTCGTACACACAGGAAGGCTTCAGCCGACTCCCCGCCTTTGCGAACGCCAAGCAACTCCCAAAACTGAACAATCAGGCTTTTCAGCTAGTCAGCCTCAGGAGAAGTATACGGGCGTTCTCACTGGCCAATCCCTCCTGGAAGTTAAGAGAAATTTTCTGACTTGCTTTCTTGATCGTTAAGCGTTTAAGAAGCCCACACCCTCCACTCCCCCCCCCCCCCCCCCTCATCAACGCTCTCTCTAGGAGAGAAGCAATGTACCCAATCTGTCTGTGTATACACTAAATTCTGAGCGCAAGTGTGAGAAAGAACTCTAAATGATTTCGTAGCTTGTATGTGATGCGGAACATTGGAACGAACCCGGTACTAACGCAGTGAAATATTGGAAAACGCATAAAATCACATCCAGTCTGGCCTCCACACAGACCCCTCGCCGTTATCCAACGGCTGGATTCGATCCGCGACCGGCATACCTCCCAGTCCCGGCAGCGATCGCGTTAACGCATGCTGCTAACCAGGCTGTTTCTCTAACTCGAAAAGGAACCCAGAAACCTGGTTCAAATGGTGGTTCAAATGGTTCAAATGGTTCTGAGCACTATGGGACTTAACATCTGTGGTCATCAGTCCCCTAGAACTTAGAACTACTTAAACCTAACTAACCTAAGGACATCACACACATCCATGCCCGAGGCAGGATTCGAACCTGCGACCGTAGCAGCAACGCGGTTCTAGACTGAAGCGCCTAGAACCGCTCGGCCACAGCGGCCGACAACCCAGAAAGCTCCAGCGAAAGATTCAGCATGTGCTTTATGCTGATATGTGAATCCAACGCATCATCCATAGGCCTCAAAGTGAACACCTCCAACTGATGATGCCTCGAGAAACACATCCGGACGCCGAATCCTGTGTCGTTGGCAACCGAGATCGTTTTCAGAAGGTGCGATCCAGTTCAGACTGTTTCCTAACCCAACTGGGATCCAATCTCTGCTGCGCAAGATTGCGTAAGAAGTCTGTACAATTCTTGTTGAACGATCCGCCCATGTTCCCCCAAAATGTTCCTTAGAGAAACAAAGGAAAATCTAATTCAGGATGTCCGATAGAATTCGAATTCCATTTCACCTGAATGTGGGCGTAGTATTTCAATCGCAGTGACTCTTCATTCGAAGCAAAGAAAGCAATAAACTGCTGCTAGCTGTAAACCGCGTAGAAAGGGCGTGACATAAACGAGTGTCTGCAGATACCACAATTTAACTCATTCCCAAAATAGCCTGCGCGCTGCTGCAGCCAGCAATGCCACCGCTCGCCGACGGTGCGGGACAATTTTATTCGGAGCATACAATAAAACTACTTGCAACGAGTGGCGCCAGCAACAGTGCAGTCTGCATAGTTTCCAACGGTTGGATAGATGTGTTACCACTTGCTCTCCTATGAAAAGACTTGGGTTTCTTCCGAGAGATTCGAAGCCAAGAAACTGTTAGAATGGACTGTAAATATTAAATTTGTTTGGATGACCATCTTCCACAGTAGCTGCATTGTCATTGGTGCGGTGGAGTTTCTGTAATTGTAGTAAACGTAGTATTTTTCTACGTATTGCTATTTATAGATTAAAACAGTTTTTTTATTCATTTGGCGTACAGTTTAAGTACTTTTTTTATTATTCGCTTTTACATGTTATGAAGTACACAGGTTTTTCCCTCGTCGTTAATAGAGGTTGAAGTCGGAAAACTTTGTAGCTTTCACTCACTATGACTTCTGTTGAACACTTACATCTACACCAACATAAAATTACCATCAGAGAAAAACATATTGAAATACTGTATTAAAGATAAAGAAACACCTTCTCACCTACTAGAAAACTTCTACATTTATAAAACCAAAACAGAAAAAGCAGCTCATTATGATCAATCTAACATGCCAAAATACACACTTCTGCTACTCTTTTCCTACAAAGCCTCGCATGTAAGATACACCTGGTCGATGTGTAACGTACTCTCTCAAGACCCTACGTACATAACGGGTCGAACTTAGCGAATACGGCAGGGAAGCGATAAGTGGCTTCTGTACCTCTAGGAAAATAATCAGATCCACAGAGTGGAAGGCATTGGCATAGAGAGATGTAACGTGTGACAGCGTTCGACTTGTAATAATACCGGTGTGTACACTATTATTACCTCAGTTCCCAGTTTCCCGCACGTAAACAGAGCCACAGTGACCGGGTCTTCAGATCGCTTTGTCGGGTTGCACGATGTAACTTAAACCTCTCTTCGCTGGCCTGTAAATGAAAATGTCAATAAAGGATTTATGGGTCCTCCTGGATCTAAATACTTCGTTTGTTTCACATCGGGTGAAAAAGTGTGTACCGGTGACTTTCAAATTTGTCAGGCAACAATAAGCGAGATGACCTGCTGTTTAAGGCGCTAGATCCGCATTCTGGAGGAGAGTTCCATTCTCTTTCCGGCAATCCAGATTTAGGTTTTCCACGATTTCTATAAAGTATGTAAGCCATTGTTTTCCCAGCCATCCACACTATGATATTCCGTGGTTGCTCTAAGTCGCATAAGGGAAACGTCAGTATTGTTCGTATGAAAAGGTAAATTCCCCTTCGTTTCGTTTCGCAGAGTAATCGCCAGACCATTAGTGAGGCAAAAACACACTTAGCTGGGCACTTATAAGGCACGCTTTTGTGGAACGTGTTGGAGATTTCAAGACAGTCATAAAAGAAATAGCGGCCAATCACGTGATGCACTGTATGGAAAAACGACATTTACCAATTCAATCACTTTGAAGAAAAAGAAGAAAAGCTCTCCGATGTCGAACTTCTCGTTGAAAGTAGTTTGGATATAACAAACAAAATGTCTGTATCAAGGCGAACTTACCGGTGTCATATAGGTTTCTTGAAGGCCCAGACCAATCAGGAGAAAAGCTAAGGAAGGTAAGGTTAAAATTCTTCTAACGTTCATGTTGTGCTCGTATGTCACCTCATTGCAGCTGTCACCTCGCTGCTAAGGTGGTTACATCTTACTTCCAAAAGAGGGGATTATAAGTAATCATCAGAAGGAAGGTCAGACCTTTTTCCAGTAAGTAAACCCTGTTCCTTTTCTGACTTCTTTTCAGCATAGATCATCTGTTAGGAAATGGGGAATAATAACACCTCAGTATGTGGTCATTCGAGTAGCGGAGGTTAAAAATAAGATGAACGCTAATAAACCACATTTACATTTCAAGACAGATGCTGGGCGGAGAAAATTCGTGACAAACTATAGGAGCAGCCGACAGTTTCTTCCAAGGTATGTCAATTAAAAGCAACGGCATTTGGCCTGTTAGCGGATGTTACGATGGCAGCCTCTGTAGGGTTGTTATCCCGTTATTCTTTACGTTTCTGCTCTGGTGTGTCCTGTACGCGACACTGAGGAAATATGTTAATACTGCAAAACAAAGGGCTTGCGTTACCCAGAGACTGGCCTATTCAAATATTCACCCTCTGTTCCTTCCTGCACTCCACTTAGAACGGAGAGCGTGTAAGTGCAGTTCTAGTGTTTTCATTATTAAGCGTCTCTTGGCGGAACCGTATCTAGAGTGCCGCGGGTCGACTGCCACTCACGCAAGGCGCTGTTTGATACACGCTCCAGCCTCCTGTGTGTACATCGACTACGACCGGCGGAGTAACGAGCAGGGGAAAGGAGGACTGTTGTCCAAAGTGGACTGCTCAGCGCTAGAAGTCAGTCATCACTCGGCTGTGTGAGCTTTACGCGCATCGTGCTCATCTCTTTATTAGTGAAGGTATGAAGCGAGACCATCGGTGTTGAAATTACCTTGTTTGTTTGTTTGTTATCCTTACAGTTCCCAAGAAATAGTGTCAAGTAAAGTGGAATGTACTAATTTCTGGACAAGGAACTGCGCTACTTTTCATAAGTCACAGAAATATCATAAAAATATCAACCCCCTCGAAACCATAAAGGAGTTAACACGAAGGTTGAATATGTTGCATTACACTAATACCGTACAGTACCAGCCGCACATTTACACCTGCGGCTATACTCTGTAGGCTACATTTTGTGTGTAGCGAGGTGTACTATGTACACCAATGTTACTTCCTAATCTTGAAAATGTGTTAGCAGCAACTGTAACTTTCCAATTACGAAATAACATAGCCAATCTGTTGCTGATTTTTATTTACTTTTAGGCTTGACACAGGTTCAGATACCGCCAAGGGTATTTCCCTCTCTCTCTCCTGTTCCAGCTGCAAAAGAAGCGCGGGAAGAACAACTGTTAGTAGCTCAAATCTCTCTAATCTTGTCTTCGTGGTTTTCTCGCGAGATGTACGAACGAAAGAGAAATACATTGCTTTACTCTTCAGGGAACGTATACTCTCGTAATTTTAGCTACAAACACGATGTGTACAAACACGATGTGATTCACGATGGTTCATATGGCTCAAAGCACAATGGGACTCAACATCTGAAGTCATCAGTCCCCTAGACTTAGAACTACTTAAACCTAACTAACCTGAGGACATCATACACACCCATATCCGAGGCAGGATTCGAACTGTGACCCTAGCAGCAGCGCGGTTCCGGACTGAAGCGCCTAGAACCTCTCAGCCCCAGCGGTCGGCGATACAGAATGCCTGTCTTATAGCGTAGATGGATGGGCATCTCCGTGACACTTTCTCAGTAAACGGATCTACACGAGCTGTTGTTGTGTGTATCTTGTATATTTCCTCTGTCAGTTCTCTCTGGAAAAGATCCCAGACTGACTCGTGCGGTAGCGTTCTCGCTTCCCACGCCCGGGTACCCGGGTTCGATTCCCGGCGGGGTCAGGGATTTTCTCTGCCTCGTGATGGCTGGGTGTTGTGTGCTGTCCTTAGGTTAGTTAGGTTTAAGTAGTTCTAAGTTCTAGGGGACTTATGACCACAGCAGTTGAGTCCCATAGTGCTCAGAGCCATTTGATTAGAACCAGACTGACTAGGAATTCTGAACTGTGGGTCGGACAGCGGTTCTGTCAGCTGTCACCTGCGTGGAAGGACTACACATCCTGAGAGTCATCCAATAGATGTCAGTCTGAGATCTGCCTTTCCTACAAGTTGTTTTATGAGGTGATTCCACTTTAAATCATTCTGTACGCTTACTCGCATCTACTTAATAATTGTGTTTGTTTCCAATGATTGTTCGGTAATAATGGAGATTTCTGGCTGTTTATGCGCAGTATATTACATTTGTTCATGCTGCTGGTCAACTGCCAAACCCTGCACCAAGCGTCGATTCTCTGCGTCTTCCTGTATTTCACAACAAATTTTTATCCTTGCAACGTCTCTGCTTACAACAGCATGATCCACGAACACTCTCATGGAGCTGCTGACGTTATCCACTAGCTCTTTTAGTAGAACAGTAATGGTCCTGTAGGGGTCGCCAACTGCAGGGCTGGAAACCCCCTACTGTTTAGTCAGGATGCAAATCGAGGACCTGTGCGGCGTCGTTAGACGCAATAAAACACTGTTCAAGATTATTCTATTTATCACAGAGACTACAAGTTGTTGCCATGTCTTCTGCGATGGCTGGTGGCTATGCAGTTCGGAGAGGAATTCGTTGAATTCAATAGCGGACACAAGGCCGTCGACGACGCTGCATCAGCTCGGAGTCGAAGTCGGCAACTGGCGAGATAGGCACTCCTCGTAGGTAGTCATGCTTCGAGATGGTAGTGACCGCTAAGTGTGTTTGATACACACGCTGTTTCGCGGAGTATTCAGTCCCTCCCAGATCACTGCCCACTTCGTCCTACCAAGTGGCCGCGATGTCGGATACAGTGATGTCTTTCTGGATGCTGAACTTGGCCGCCTTTACGGTGGGCCGTCACACTCTTGCTAAGCTGTTTTAGGGCAGCTTCTGCCCTGGACTGGAGCCATGTTGGTAGACCCCTGGACTGTCAATTAGTGCTGGCTGCTGTGCAGACTTCAGTACTGGATGCTGCACTTAATTATCCATGGCTAGGGATCGCGGGTCTTCTCCTAAGACACCAAGTGCCTTCTCACATATGAGATGTTCCTATACGATAACTAGAGAGTCGAGTGCCAACGGCATGAACACCATCGATCCTATTGATCGATTGCTCTAGGCTAGTAGGAGTGGAGTATTTATATTGTCAAGGAGATGCATCGCTCTTCGACGTCATTCGTAACGACCGAATCGATTCTGCATTTCTCGAATCGTCAGTGATCTTCAGTTCCGCTACATTTGCTTTACGAATTTGTTACAGTGTCTTTACTGCTTAGTCAACCTGCTGCTAAGCGATGTTGCATCCTACCTTGTGTCTCTTACATAAAGTCACGAAGGTAGTTTGGTCTGCACTCTTCTAACGATTTTCTGCTGAGCTCGCTCGCAGTCTCGCTCAAGAGTGTCGAGATTGCTGTCTTCCAGACCGAATAACGGTTGTGAATTGTTCACAATTCTCGGCTGGCGGCTGCTGATACTTCCGCGTGATTGGGCAATGCTTGCTATCCTTAGAAAATTTTAGTCTCCCGTTTCCTTACTAATTTGTCACGTATCAGTCCCGTAACAGCCCTATACGTCCAAAACTGCTCTCACGTCTGAAGGTATCTCTCGGTAAAAATGACATGTTGTGCTAAATTATCTACGAACTCCTTAATCCAATTACAAGGCTAATCTGATATTAGGTACACTCGTGTTTTGGCAACTAGGCGCTCGTATTTTCACAGCTAGGCGACATTGCCCAACTGTATCGAACGCATTCCGCAAGTCAAGGAACCTCTATCCACGTCGGTGTCTTGGACGCAAAGAGCGAGGAGGGTTTGAAACGATCGTTGTTTGTGGGATCCATCTTGATTTCTGCGCAGGATACTTTTGGCCTAAAGTAAAATAGATCTCAGATTCTACAAAACACTAACGGCAGCGTTATAGGTCTGTAGTTGTGTGCATCTGTTTGATGATCTCTCTTGAAAACGGGAATGACCTGTGCATTTTTCCAATCATTTAGAAAATTTCATTCGTCCAACTACCTGTGGTAGGATGTGCCAGAAGAGAAGCAACTTCTTTTGCGTACTCTATATAGGACCGTATAGGTTTGCCATAAAGGGTCCTTCCCTTTTTGTCTGGCTTTGTTCTTCTTCCTCTAGTCTGTCGATCCGTTGAACTGTCGAACTTTTTGTCTGCAGCTCGTGGTCTAGTGGCTAGCGTTGCTGCCTCTGGATTACGGGGGCCCGGGTTCGATTCCCGGCCGGGTTGGGGATTTTTATCTGCCCGGGGACTGGGTATTTGTGTTGTCATCATTTCATCACCATCATTCATGACAGTGGCTAGATTGGACTGTGTAAAAATTGGACTGCGTTAAAATTGCGACTTCGTACGGGCGCTGATGACCGCGCAGTTGAGAGCCCCACAAACCAAACATCATCGTCATCATTTCCAACTTTTACTTAGCTGGAATGTTCCGTAGGCAGTCAGAATTCAAGCCCATCCACGTAGAAGAACAACTGGAATATTTCCTGTGTTAAACGCAGCTTGTAATTTATAGAATTCAGAGCCAATTCCGCGAGTTTTAATTTTCTTAACATTTCATTCTCCAAAAGATAGATGACAGATTTGGAAACTGATGTATGTAAACATACAGGGTGGAACCTGACGTACCGGCTAATCCTCTCTAGTCACTCTTTGTGAAGTGGAAACACTGTAAGGAATGTTGGCTTCACTGCATTTTATCGCAAAGTTGAGTGCAGCTGTGTGTTCATGCGTCAGTTGTGAAAAGCTCGTATTGTTGAGCTGTTACACAAATGGGGCACTTTGCATTAGAACAGGGAACTGATATTGTGGAGTGCTAACATAAAGGCAAGCTTCATCAAGGAATGTAAAGAAATGTTTCAAGCGGAGTATCCTGGTGGGAAACATGACAAGTCGAGCACTGTTTAGGATCTGTAGAAGAAATGGAGGGCTGTAGGATCCGTTCAGAATGTGCACAGGAACAGGCGAACAAGAGTGAGAACGCCTGAAGCTACAGACAGAATTCGCACAGACGTTTCGAGAAGTCCCCGCAAGTCGGTGAGGAGGTTATCGCACCAGGTTGTTGTATCTCGCACATCGTGTCATCGTATACTAAAATCCTATCTTTTGAGTGTGGTGCGAGAGTTGGAATTTGAGGACCAGGAAAAAAAAATTATTACTGTAACTGGTTGCTAACATCTATTGTTAATGGTTAGTTGAACTATTTGCTTTATTTCATGTCAGATGAGGCCTGGTTTCATTTGTCAGGTTATGTTAACTCCCAGAATTGCAGGTACTGGCCGCAGAATAACCCACTCAGAGAAGATAGGTGTCTAGTGCGCTTTGTCTGGCATGCGCATTATTGGCTCCATAGTTTTCAACTACACCTTAAACAGTACTAGATATTTAGAGATATTTGACTCTTTCTAACCACAGTTAGATGCAGGGAAGCTGTATGCTGTATTAAAAAACAAGATGGAGCAACCGCTCACACATCCAACCAAAGTCTGACCCACATCACCAACGTGTTCTCTGGAGACAGACGTGTCAGTAGAACCTCTGGCCCCCGAGGCACCCAAACTTAACGAATGATTTTTATTTATGGGGCACACTAAAAAGCAAAGATTATGCTCTCAATCCATCTCACACAACAGACGATCTTAAATGGACCATTACTAAAGAAATTAATAATATCGCACCTTAAGAATTACAGCGTGTTGCTGGTAACTTTATCACACGAAGTCAGCGATGCCTGGATGCCCATGGCCACCCCTTCCAGCATCTCTTGTAAACAAGTAACTACAGGTTTTTAATGTTAGTATTATCTACTCTTCTTTAGTTAGTTCATTGTTACTTGAATCTCTGGCGTGAGGCGTATCGGTTTTATGTGGGACACCCTCTATAACGCTTTTACAAAAACGTCTTTTTTGTGCATTTGAGGGTTGATCCTTAAAACCCTTCCCACCCGTTCTTGGATCCAAACCTACTGCTTAGAGTGAGATCCATTTACAACCTGGCTTAATAGTCGAATCCTACAGCTGAGGACAGAGCTCTTAGAAATTTTTTATCACTGTTCTGTCAACAAATTCCCTAGAGCAGCCGCGCGGCTAATTTATTGTAATACCAACTACAACAGAAACCGGTGTACTTGAAGCCCCATAGCCCTCCCACCCACCCCCTGCAACCCGCACCCCCTTCTCCTTCCCGCTCTGAGTTTGCCCCTGCTGGCAATAAAGGAACAGAAGACTTTGCCTGGAAAGTAACTACCATGAAATTACTTACAGTGTCTTTCTAGGCCAATGTATTTATTCCGCATCGCATCCTGCGCTTGCGGCCGTGCAAAATTCCGAAATACTCGCGACTACATTCCACAAAAATCTGATGAAATATTGTTCTCATATCATCCTCTAAGATTTACAATACTCAGACCTGATACTGTGATCAATTTACAGGCCTAAGCTATTACGATCGGCTGCCGCGTAAGCGTGAACGAAACGGTACTCGAGCAACGAATCCCGTTCGTCTCCAAAACCAGTACAGTTGTTGCGACTTCAAATTGATGTTCGTACCACCTCGTATACGTTCGTGACTGTAAGCTGACGATACTCACTTGCTTCTTTAGTCCGGATATTTTGACATTATAAAATGATAGTAGCGCTTTAAAATAAAAAAGAGACTTTCCCTCAGACATTTACAATTTTCTGTCTCTTTTAGTGCCAGCAGCGACCGCTCCGCAACGTATTACGTGTGGCGATTATGAGGTTAATTTTCAGACTGAATCAGACTGAATCAGACAGTGCAGCAACAGTGTCTGCTCTTACTGTTAACTAAAGAGGCGTGCCTCGCTACGGCACATCCCTATACGATTCTTTAAATAAAACTTTCCTGACGCACTGAACGCGACGACGTATACCAATGCAGTATAAAGCAAATAAAGAAGCAGGCAAGAGAGTGCTAGTTCTGAGGGAAACGACACACTGTGCCAATGGTTCCCAGCCACAGGTTCCATTCAGACAGGAACCAAGATGCGTGGCGCTGTTGTTACCTACAGTTCTAGCATACGTGTTACTGTCTGGCGAGAAGACACAATCCATTATCATTCCATCAAACGTTTGCGAAAGAGATTTTGTGCCAGTGCACTGCGCGAATTGTCTAAAGACCAACTACAGACCTGCAGGTCTTTCCATATAGAAGTGTAACTGTGCAAACCTGACGTTCTTGAAGCTCAATTTGCACCACTGCAACA
The DNA here is from genome assembly GCF_023898315.1 of Schistocerca nitens. NCBI lineage: Eukaryota > Metazoa > Arthropoda > Insecta > Orthoptera > Acrididae > Schistocerca > Schistocerca nitens. The sequence continues at coordinate 817,902,926 of NC_064614.1, forward strand.
GACAATTATACAGGGCTCAACTCGTCGATGATTATCTTAATTAGCTGAGCACAAACAGTGCCCTGTTCGATCGGCCAACATGAAATAGGTCAACATGAAGTACGTAAAACATTTTACGAATGTTTTCAGTAATCTAACTAGCCTGAGCAAATTTTGAAGGAAAAAAGTGTTTCGTTGTAGATTGAGTTCTTAAAGGAAGGGAGGAAAGATAGAATGCAACGTTCCATCGACGACAGGGTAGCTAGAGACGCAGCAAAATTCCAGGTGTAACATCCAAGCGGCAGAGAGCGGCCTTTTCAAATAACTCATCTCAGTGTTCATATCACGTGTCGTTGAGATGGGATTCACTTTCTTACAGTAGGTAACAGTAAGTTTACAGAAATCGCAGTATATCAATATGAAGCCAACCGGACTGGGAATCGAACACCGTTCCTCTCAAATAAGACTGCAGTGACTTTAACAATGAAAGCATAGTGCGCTTTTCACAGCGAATGGAATAGTTCAGCGTGGCACGTGAATTCCATTATCTTCAGACGTTTTTCATTCCGCTCGTGACACAGGAAGCGCGAGCAAGTCTTAATATCTGAACACACTTCATCTCGACCGAAACACCGAGGCAACGACAAGTCAGCAATACTCCATCTTCAAAGTTGTTTGCGGGACAAGAGAAATTTTCAGCGCCACTGTTTGGTTGGTAGGGAAATGAAGGGTGGTGATACGAAGGTACTGACTGTGAGACCACCCGTCAGTGACTGTGGATTAGATTTCACACCTGTGAACAAACTCTCATAGACTGAGCAAGCCTCACTGTTGATGGTGATCCGTCCTTTCGATAGTGACGGTAAACTCAGCAGTTACCTGGTGTGCTGTTCGAGAAGAGTAAGTTGTACACCAGAACTAGGTTTCAGCCTTTTCCTATCCTCATCTTTAACTACGACACAAGCACGACACCGCAGTGCTCACACATCCTTTATATTCAGCTTTAGGAGAGTCAGTCCCCGGTAGCTGAGTGGTCAGCGCGACAGAATGTCAATCCTAAGGGCCCGGGTTCGATTCCCGGCTGGGTCGCAGATTTTCTCCGCTCAGGGACTGGGTGTTGTCCTAATCATCATCATTTCATCCCCATCGACGCGCAAGTCGCCGAAGTGGCGTCAAATCGAAAGACTTGCACCAGGCGAACGGTCTACCAGACGGGAGGCCCTAAGCCACACGACACGACCTTTAGGAGACACATTCAAGAAACAGCTCTCAGACTTAGTGATGGAAACGTGACATCTTGCTTGAAGAAAAAAAAGCTTGTCGAGCTAGATGATTAAACTTACACCTAGCTTTCACGCAGCCAACAATGCTGTAACATTCTTTCTATCATCTTAAGGGACACTCACACGCTCAATATTTATTGCGCATTAATATTGAGGCAATACACTGCGCAAAAGTGAGAGGCCAAGAACGACTACATATTTGGGCGTAATATTTATGCCTGGGTAGCGTCAGTTAGAACTCTGCCTTCGTAACGAACATGTCGACACTAAATGGTGCGGAACCTGCATGAACTGCGATTGAAACTCCTCCGAGCTGTAAAAATAAAAGCAGGAGAAAGCGGCAATAGGCGAAAAACTGGTCTGCAAGGCGTTCTACACTAGCATGCTAAGAGTACTTGGAGCACAGTCAGAAGACTAATGGAATGTTTTTAAGGATAGTCGAGTAATTGTTCAATGAACCGGTGAACCTCATTACAGTCTATGTACAAATAAAAGATACTGTTCATGCACTGGTCGGATTTTACTTTCCGTAATGCTGAATAGATCTGTAAAATTGAAAAAAACTGTAAAACTGTACGTTATTGTAAAAGATGGGTAGGTAGTGCTGTTGTTATTTCTGCAGTAAATAATTCAAGATGCTGAAACGAAAAATTAAGCAGTTGCAGTTGAAACTCTGAACTTAAAATACTTTTGTCAAATGTTTCTATAACTAATTAACGAATAAGTATTAAATGTGTAGTCGAACTACTCCCCTGAAAGAACTTCAACAGATGATTTCTTTTATCCGCCCTTCTTGATGTTTTTGTAGTTATATGATGTTGCTGTATCAGTTGCTACATGTCCGCAGATCACTAAATCTCGGCAGGAACTAACGTGTATTGCACAATATCACCATTATATGGTGCAATATTGTGAGTGAGCGTCATTACTCGTATTTTAAAAACACTGCAGTCTCTTTCAGTACATAACGTAAACAGTCAATAGTGCTCTCAGACCTCAGTGTTACTGCACAATACTCTGAATTGAGCAGTAAATATTAAGCGTGTATGACGCCTTTAAGTTAGTAGCACGGCTTTATAAATACACATACATACTTACACTGAGGTGAAAAAAGTAATAGGATACCTCCCAATATCGTGTCGGACCTACTTTTGCCAGTCTTAGTGCAGCACTCGACATGGCATGGACTCAGCAAGTCGTTAGAAATCCCCTGCAGAAATATTGAGCCATGCTGCCTCTATAGCTGTCCATAACTGCGAAACTATCGTCAGTGCAGGATTTTGTGCAAGAAGTGACCTCTGGATTATGACCGATAAATATTCCTATGAGATTTATGCCGGTCTATCTGGCGGCCGAATCATTCGCTCGAATTGTCCGGAATGTTCTTCAAACAAATCGAGAAGAACTATGGCCCAGTGACATGGCATATTGTCATCCAGAAAAATTTCATCGTTGTTTGAAAAGTCTATGAAAGCCGAAGATAAGCATTTCCAGTTAATGATCGGTTCAGTTGGACTAGAGGACAGCCGACAGGATTATGGAGCCACCACCATCTCGCACAGACAGCGCCTTATTGACAACTTGGGTTCATGGCGTCCTTGAGGTCTCGCCACACTCGAACGAGCCCAGGAGAGGCGCTGCAGGCGACGTCGGGCTGTTAGCAAAGGCACTCGCTTCGGTCTTCTGCTGCCATAGCCCATTAACACCAAATATCGCCACACTGTCCCAACGGAAACGTTCTTCGACGTCCCACATTGATTTCTACGCTATTCCATTCAATGGTGATTGTCTGTTAGCATTGATAACTCTACGCAAACGCCGCTGCTCTCTGTCGTTAAGACCGTCAGCCAGTGTGTTGTCCACGATGAGAGGTAATGCCTGAAATTTGGTACTGTCGGCACACTCTTGACACTGTAGATCTCAGAGTATTGAATTCGCTAAAGATTTCCGAAAAGGAATGTCCCATGCATCTAGCTCCAACTACCATTCCGCGTTAAAAGAAAGACTTACTTTCCGCCGTGCGGCCATGATCACGTCAAAAATCTTTTCACGTGAATCACTTGAGTACAAATGACAGCTTCACCAATGCTCTGCCCTTTTATGCCTTGTATACGCGATGCTATCGCTATCTATTGAAACTTCCCCTTTGAATGTAAAGAATGACTGTGCTGGTAAAACTTCTCCGTTACTTGATTGTCAAACACCAGAGTGAAACTGAACGTACTGAGACCGTCTTCTCTTTACTTATTCTGATCATTTCTAAACTGACACACAATATTTTAGCGCAACGCAATCTGACTTTTAATAATCCCTACAAAAGAATAGCCCTGACTAACAATAACCTATACCCTTCATGAATCACTTACCTCACAAAAAAATCTTCGTTACCCGAACTACTGCAATATAGCGAGCGTCAATACTGCCAGCTAAATAAAAGATTCTAACTACTGAAGGTACTAACTACTGACAGGCATACAGTTAGCAAATGAAAGATTTTGATAGAGAACAAACAATGTATTTACCTCAATAATATTCAAAAGTCATCATACACTACTGGCCATTCACATTGCTACACCACGAAGATGACGTGCTACAGACGCGAAATTTAACCGACAGGAAGAAGATGCTGTGATATGCAAATGATTAGCTTTTCAGAGCATTCACACAAGGTTGGCGCCGGTGGAGACACCTACAACGTGCTGACATGAGGAAAGTTTCCAACCGATTTCTCATACACAAACAGCAGTTGACCGGCGGTGCCTGGTGAAACGTTGTTGTTATGCCTCGTGTAAGGAAGAGAAATGCGTACCATCACGTTTCCGACTTCGACAAAGGTCGGATTGTAGCCTATCGTGATTGCGGTTGCATGGGGGCTTAATTCTATGTAATGAAAATGATTTTGATTTCTTGCTTTAGCAGCTGTCTGTCCGTTTACGAAGTCTCGTAACGGTTGGCCCTGACTAGTATTATTACGCTATCTGACTGCATAGAACAACAACAAGGAATGAAATGGAAATTTTCATTAACACAATTAATTAATTAATTAATTAAGTCCACAGCAACTATAAAACCTACGAAACCAAAGCACAAGTATCACTGTTCTGTGTGTGGGAGTGTGACTCAACGTACACATCTGGCACGGTTCTTCTTCAAAAGACAAGAATTTCAAATACCATTTATACTGAATTAATTAAAGAAAATACAAATACCATAATTACTCAAGAGAACCACAATTACACTCTAATCCAAGAACACAAGCCAGATGCTTTGTTGACTGAACCTGTAATGACACATTATTTAAAACATGGAAATAATGAAAAATAAATCAAGTTTCGTTACCTTCATATATTGACCAAAATCACTCTCATAATTACAATATATCTCCACACCGACTCGCTATTACCAGATCTCAACAAGAACCTTTCAGCATCACATCTCAGCAAGCACTCCCTACTAGCACATCTGAACACCAACTGACTACTACGAGTCCTGGACAAGCACTGCCTTCTAGCACATCTCAATAATCACTGCCAGTGGAGGCGGCGGAACAATGCTCTCTAGCGATCTCTGGCGCTGTGGCTCAGTGTAGCCACCTTTCATATGCCCTTCCTCCACGGCTAGAATTTGATGGTATTTTTGCCAGCATTGGTGGTGAAAATACCACCAAATTCGTCAAAAAAATATAGACAAAAATAAAAGATAATATTAATACGTAAATATCATAACTAGATAAAATTTTGGCTTTGCACTGACCTTTCAATAACCTATTATATAGAATACAGTAAGCAATACAAATTCTTTCATACATGTGACTTTACATAATAGTTTACACAAGTATTATGTGGTTAAACAATTCAATCAATAGCGTCAGCAATGACGAATATGTGCAGGTAAGAGTCTCATAGCTTTCCACAAACAGTAATACACAAAAAATCAGTTTATACAAATATTCACATAAACGCTTTCCATAGCCCAAGAATAAGCAGTTGACAGTTCCAGCAGTAGCACCCAGCAATGGTCAACAGGTGCAAAAACCAATAAGTAACATTTTTTCAATAGAAGCAGTCCATCAGTGGCACCCGCAATGTTGATCAGGTGCACACAGCAACAGGTGACTTCATTTCAGTAGAAGCAATCCATCAGTGGCACCCAGCAATGTTGAGTAGGTGCAGACACCAACAAGTAACACCATTTCAGTAGAAGCAGTCCATTAGTGGCACCAGCAATGTTGATCAGGTGCACACAGCAACAGGTGACTTCATTTCAGTAGAAGCAATCCATCAGTGGCACCCAGCAATGTTGAGCAGGTGCAGACATCAACAGGTGACATCTTTTCAGTAGAAGCAGTCCATCAGTGGCACCCAGCAATGTTGAGTAGGTGCAGACACCAACAGGTAACACCATTTCAGTAGAAGCAGTCCATTAGTGGCACCAGCAAAGCTGAGCAGGTACACACAGCAACAAGTCACATTTCTCAGCAGAAGCAGTTCCATAAAATACACTGTCACTGATCACACTGTTCATCAGAGTTTATAAGCAGAAATTAAACATGTCCTAGTGGCACCAATATTGTAGAAAAAGTACAAGTAACAGTCCATAATTTTTTTTACAATCACTGATCACACAGTTCATCAGCAGAAATTAAACATGTCCTTGTGGCACCAATCATGTAGAAAAAGTGCAAGTAACAGTCCATACTATTCACCATAACTACTGAGACAGTTCAGTCATGAACAATAGTTTGAATGCACATACAATTTCTTTAACAAATTATTATCAATGCTCTTACACTAAACATACAAATCATAATAAACACACAAATGATATCAGGTAATTGTCACATTAACTATTACAGTACACAATAACAGTTAACCTATAATATTTATGGGTGTCAGTGCAAGCCACTACCAACAAATAAAATAATATTTAGGAGATAGGTGGGTAGGATTAGGAAAGGAAAACACACAAAACACATCCACTCATCTTTCATCCTCATTAAGTGCTACTGTGTAATTGAATAGTGTTAACTGTGTAAATGCAATTCTGTCAAAATTTTATGTTCATCATGTGTATCAAGTAGTAGTGGCAGCAATGTATAACAGTCAATAATAGTTAAGTCAACGTCATAGTCATCATGTCAAGACCAATGTTTGCCAAGCCAGATCAAAATGTACGGTTGCTGAACAACTGTCAGTGAGCCAAGATATGCAAATACTTCCTCTCTTCAAAAAAAAGTGTATACTGCTTAGTGATTTGACAAAGTGTGTGTGTAGACAATCTTCTTTGTACTTGAGTGTTCTAGTCTGCCACCTTCATCCTCCTTGTTCCATATAGACCAACAAAAAAAATATGCTCCTCAATTACTTCACCTCTTATCCACCAAACTCCAATAATCATCAGCATTACATAATCTCAATATTTCAATAATACCTCATTTACCTTACCTCTTGTCCACGAAAACTCCAATAATCATCTACTTCACCTAATCTCAATACCTCAATAATACGTCGATACATATAAACCTCAGCACCAATATCATTTCACTTCCATAACAACTCTTTCCTCTAGTCAGTCTCCTCGAACAAGTACAGACAAAATCCTAGTGCAACTTCAATTCATCATCCCATACAATCTGAAGACACAGTGTCCACACACAACCTCTATGTAATCAATCTGACCCAAATTTTCTACTCATTATAAATTATAAGATACATTTTGGTTCCTTGTCCATCATTAAATAAAAGAAATGCATACATGACCTCTAACAGACTTAAGTTCGAATAACTATCAGTAATTAAGTACGATTACGGAGTGTGAATGATCATAATATTTCACAGTGTGTACACCACTTCAAGAATCATAGCAGAAGCAAACATGTGGAGTATTTTTTGTGTCAAGTGTCACTTCCTATTTCAATTGCTCACGAAAATGCAGTGTAATACTGTCAATGGTCTAAACCTAGTTTTGGTATGTCATGTCGTTAGCTTCCTTCCTAGTAACAAATTTATACAGCTTCCCTAAACCTCAGCTCATGTGACTTCTATGAAGTTTCTTGTACTAATGTCGTTCGTCGAATTCTAGCAGTTCATTTTCTTATCTTAAAAATATAAGGCACTGAGCGTAAGCAAAACATGCAATAGCGAGTAAATATACCAGTAGAGAACAGAATGTCAACAAGTGGATGCAGCACAATTCTTACAACGAGGCTCGGCCAAGCGAACAATCTATAATTAATACAATAGTGTGACCTAAACTCTATGTTCGTACACAGTATATCAGCATTTCTATATACTAAATTGAAGAGTAGTTATGACAACAAAACAGAAATGTGTAAATATGCAATCCATACGCACAGCAGCAAACATGCCTTACACAATAAACAGGTCATTAGCATCACATCGACATAAGCAAATAAATGTTCATATGTAATGTTAATAAGTACCCATGAAGGCGCAAGCAGATAAATCACAAAGTATAACTTACATATCTAACCACATCAGCACAATTAATCAGGTGACAATTATAATTTAAATAAATAAGCACAGCAGGCACATAATTAAAAATATGACATCAGTGAAAAAGCATAGCAGCCAAGCGATGCATAATATATACAAATAACAACCCTGTTCATTAGTCAATCATTGTCAAAATCAGTTAATGTGCGCAAGCACGTCGCTTCACAAGTAAATTCATAGAACATGAAATTAGCACAAAGTATGAGTCACGTAATCGCAAGCAGCAAATTACGTCTAAAGTACGTACCTAAGTGGAATTATGTTACCTGAAAAATAAACTCAATTAATAGTTACCCTTTTTAATTTATTACATTTTTTTTTTTCGAAATTCCATTCTTCCTGAAATTTTCTCGATAGCAAGTCGTCTTAACGTCGGACACGCACCGAATTTACCTGAAGGTCTTAAATACTTTAGACAACCGTATCCTGAAAAATACTGAACGTTAATAACATAATTTATGAAGTCCTTATAGCTTTATACAGAATTTAGTCGGAGAAATTAGACTGTGTATTTGTTTACGTCTGTCAGTGCATTCGCACTGAGCGCTCGATCAGCTGTAGGCGCGTGACGTAGGAAGGTAATTGTTTGCGGTCAACGACTGCCTTGTGCGGCGCGCAGACTGACTGTTGCTTTGAGTATGTGCCGCCGCCAAAACACAGCGCGGTATCCTTGTACTCTCTTCGTGTTTACATGTAGCTGTTGGTTTCTCAAAAGTATGTCATTCCACAAAAATTTTTACGTTCGATATATGATGTATTCCCTTAGAGCGCCGAGATTTAAGAGTTTCTACTTCAACAGTGTTATCATGAATAATTTTGCGAACTCTAAATGGACCGTTATAAAGCAGAAAAAATTTGCGACACAATCCTTTTCCTTTGTGAGACAAACGATGAGACTTAATTAACACCTTCTGGCCAACTGACAAGATTTTTAAACGACCAGGACGTTTCGCTGATTTCTCTCTTCTAGCAGCCGCCGATGCAATATTTTGTAGAGCCAGGTTGACAACTTCAGAATGCCGCAGTTTCCGTGAAGGCGGAAAAGGAACGATTTCAGAAATGCGATTTGTTGGTACTTTATTTTTTAATATCAATAGAGGCGGTAAAGAAGTTGAGTCATTAGGAAGTTCATTCAGAATGTTTTGAAAAATATGAAGATACTGATCCCAAGTTCTGTGATTCTGATGACAATAAAGACGGCACAATTTATTGATTTCCTTCATCCATCTCTCTGAAGCATTAGATTGAGGGTGAAAAAGTGAAATGAAAATTGGTTTAATCTTCCGACACCGTAGAGTACGAAGCCAAATTTTAGAGCGAAACTGTGATCCATTATCTGATATAACCTTATCAACATGACCAACTTCCTTAAGAAAATGTTTGATGAAAGCATTAGATACTGAACGAGCTGTTGCTTTGCGTAAAGGTGTAAAACACACATATTTTGATGTCAACTCCACTGCTACGAAAATGTACGCAAAACCATTAGTAGAACGAACCACTGGACCGAACAAATCGACTGCAGCCATGTCCTTTAATTTCGCTGGAATGATAGGAAACAACGGTGCTCTGTGAGATATCGTTGGCGGCTTAGCCTTTTGACATAATTTGCATTTGGCCAGAACGGATCGAATACGTTTTTCCATATTACTGAAGTAACAATTTTCTCGTAATTTATGAAAGCATTTTCTGGGATCAAAGTGCGCATAACTGAAATGTGTGTACCAAATCAATTTATTGACCCACTCATCAGGAATACAAACTAACCAAACAGAGTTGTCGACCGATTTTCGTTTGAAAAGAATATCATTGCGAACTAAATAATACTGTCTGATCGCTACGCTTTCCTTTCTCCTCCACTCCTCCTTAATGTCCTTCCAGATTGGATCCTTATTTTGCTCCTTAGCGATGTCCTGGAGCGAAGACGAAATAAAGTTCTCAAACGCAACACCTTGAATGTACATCAAACAATAATGGTTTTCTTTGCAGTCCTCTTCAGCACTTTGTTTCAAACCCATAGGTGCACGTGATAAAGCATCAGCAACAACATTTGAAGATCCCTGTATGTAAACAATACTAAAATCAAATTCCTGTAGGTACAACGCCCATCGTGACAATCTGCCATGAGTTAATTTTGTCGACATAAGAAATTCCAGAGCTCGATGATCGGTGTAAACCTTAGTATGTCTGCCAAACAAAAATGTGCGAAATTTTGTGAAAGCCCAAACAACAGCCAAAGCTTCAAGTTCCGTAATCGAATAATTCTTTTCGGATTTAGAGAGAACACGACTTCCAAATGCAATAGTCTTCTGTACTACAACGCCGTTTTCTTCTATCTCTTGAAATAAATGTGCACCTAGGCCTTTGTATGATCTTTAGATAAATCCGGATGTGAAAGAAGTGGAGCAGCAACTAAAGCATCACGAAGTTGTTCAAATTCTGACTGAGCTTCCTCATCCCAACACCAATTAGAACTTTTTCCAGATAGTTCACATAAACGAGGTGTGGCCAAATTGTCCAATCTAACAAAACGTCTAAGAAAATTACAAACACCAAGGAAACTACGAACATCACGTTTTGTGGTAGGAACAGCATAATTACGAATAGCATCTAGTTTCTCTGGATCGGGAAGAATACCTTCTGTAGAAATAATGTGACCGAGAAATTTCACCTGAGAACGACCAAATTCTGATTTTTCCAAGTTCACTGTCATGCCAACTCGTGCAAAAATACGTAATAATGAATCCAAAATTTTGTTGTGCTCACTCCAAGAACGTTTAGCAATAAGAATGTCGTCAACATAGGAAGTAATATTGTCACGAAGACAAACAGGTAAAATTTCATTTAAGCTACTAATGAATGCTGCTGAAGATACAGTAAGTCCAAACGGTAATTTCCGAAACTGGTAACAGTTACCAAAGGCTAAAAAGGCAGTATATTTTCTACAATCAGGGTAGAGTTCTATTTGCCAAAAACTTGCGCGCATATCAATCGTGGATAAAACTTTAATTCCATGGAAATGTTGAAGTTCATCTAAATTTTGTGGACGGTCAGTTTCAGGAATAATAATATTATTTATCTGTCTGGAATCCAGAACCAAACGAATTGACCCATCCTTTTTAAGCACGACATGTAATGGGCTGGTATAAGGGCTGACTGCTGGCTCAATAATGCCCTGATCTAACATGTATTGAAGTTCATTCTTAACCTTGTCTCTGTAAGCCAAAGGAATAGCGTACGTTTTCTCGCGAAATGGTGTGTGTTCTTTTACTTTAAATAAATATTGTAAGCCTTGTATAGTTCCTGTGTGATGACTAAACACTGTAGCATGTGAAGTCAAAGTGTGGTGCAGCTCTTCTTTTGCAACGTCATCTGGCACTTCAGCTTTCTTAACCTTTTCATTAATTAATTCTTCGCTACTAATTATATCCTCCATCGCGTCTCTGTATCTATTGTCATTGTCATGAATAAACACACTGTCGTCATAATGCTCAACGAAAGCATCAGAAGTAAGAAACCTTAAACATTTTGTATCTGATTCAGATCTTGCTAAACACTCGAAAAATTTCAAACATTTCGGCATTCCGGCAACAGTCAAATTCACACTTCCTTCTTTAAAGTTCAAAATTGCCTTATGTGTGTTAAGAAACTCCATACCTAATATAATCTGTGTACTGAGTAATGGAACAATAATAAAATTAGCAGACAATTCGTATCCTTGACAAATAAAATTTAGGTTGGTCTGTTGTTTAACTTCCACACCTTTTCCAGAAATCGCTCCTCGAATTGTAGTTTTAGAAATAGGTAACACAGGACAGGCAATAATTCTTTCACATATACGAAAAACTGATTCACTAATGACGTTCAATGGGCTCCCAGAATCTAAAACTGCAGTGAACTTATTCTTACCCACACATACTTCAATAACAGGATGTAAAAATGCGTCTACATTATTTTCCTTTTCATCTAGCAAAATGTCTCTCATGTCTTCCAGGCGTACGTAGTGTAAAGTCGTAGTGTCATTACTTTCCGAACCGTCTATATTGCTGCCAGAAGCCGAAGCTGCTAGTCATTGTCGATTGTTTGCGTCACGTCTTTGATTATTCGCGTCATTTCGCGGATCAATTTCTACTAATTGCACTTGTCTCTCTGAAGTTCTGTCACGTGGAGGATGCCAATTAGGTCCTTCCTGTCTGTTAGATGCAAATTCTTGGTTGTGTCTGTTATTAAAATTTCTGTTTTCCTGTCTGTCTGCATAACTACTTCTTGTATAATTTCGACTGTCACTTCTGAAATTATTGTTAGATCTACTACCCTGGTTATTTCTGTAGTAAGAATTTCTGTTATTGTATGAATAATTTCTATCTTGATGATACCGATTACTGTTTCCGTATGGTTGATCATTCCGGTAGGAATTACCGTTATTATAATTGTCTGTGTAATTTCTGTTAGAACGTCTGTTATTGTCATAAGGCTGGTATCTATTGTCCTGTCTGTTACGTCTGTCATTCTCAAAGTTACCCAAATAACGTCCGTTCCGATCACTATCCCTTTTCTCTGAAAATGTATTGTAATTACTGCTACTGAAGAAATTACAAGAAGTCCCGTCGTCGTTGTCATACTCAAGTTCTTGTAGCAAAGTCTTAAAAGTCTCAATGTCGTCTTTACATCTTCCGGCTAAAGCAATTTGTCTTATGGATTGTGGCAGCTTAGTTAAACAAATGCGAATTAATTCCGTCGGGCTGTAGGGGTTGGAAAGGAACTGATTCTTTCGAATCATGTCTTCAAAATATTCTGCTGGCGTGCGGAATTCAGACTGTTTGAAATTACGCTGCATAATAAGACTGTGTTTGACTCTGTCTTGCGTGTTTTCGGACCAATATGCCGATAGAAATGCATGATAAAAATCATTCAGATTATTACAATCTCTAATGAGTGCACGCATCCGCGTCGCCGGTTCGTTTTCTAAATATCCACACATAAATTCCAGTTTGTGACTTAGTGGCCAATTTGGTGGGAGTGCATACATAAATTGATCTAACCATGCACATGGATGTATGTCATTCTTAGAATTGCGGAAGATCTTAAATTTCCGAACAGTCAAAAAGTGTTTATAGTCAAAGTTTTCGCCTCGTGGCGACAAAGACCTACCGCGTCTGTCCCAGTCCCAATGTCGATTATTGTCAAGTTCGCGCGCCTGGCGCTCTCTTGTTGCATCCCGTAAATGAAACAAATTACTTTCTTCAAACCCCTCTGCTACCTGTGATTCTAAATTTCTTTTGCTGTCTTTTCCTACAATTTCACCTTCGATTTGTTTGACTTGCTTTCGTAATGCCTCTACTTCCCTTTTAACGCGTTCATTAAACTTTCCCTGATTTTCAACATGCTTATTTATGTTCTGGTACTCTTCGGTTTCTGCAAATGGTAATGGAGCTGTATCATCCGAATCTCTATCCCCATTTAAACTAAGATTTGTCAATTTATCTGAAATCTCAACTCTTTCCGATAAGTCACCTATTTTTTCTCTCTGTTTATTTACGTCTTCCGTAAGTGTCGCGACTCGGGTTTCAGTGTTGACACATTTGGTAGTTAACTATTCATATTGTTGTGTTAGATTATTTATTCTGTCATTTGGTACGGATTCCTCGATTCTCTCAAATATTTCTTCCTTATCGTGTGCACGTTGTAAATTTAATTCTGAAAATTTTTGTACTATCACGCGATCTCTTTCTTCCTGTTCTCTATCCTGTTCCCTTTGTCTAATCTCTACTGCAATTAATCTATTATTGTTAGCATTCAAAATCGGTTGTACTTCTTCTCTGATTTCTTTCTTTAATTCATCTTTCATGTTTTTGAAACAAGTCCCTATTCGTGAATCTAACCGTGTTTCCATTGTTTCCATCTGTGTTTTTAATTCAGATCTAAACTGTGTTTCCATTGTTCCCATATCATTTTTTAATTCAGATCCCAAAGTTCCCATCCGTGTTTCCATTCGTGTTTCCATTGTTCCCATCTGTGTTTTTAATTCAGATCCCAAATTTAATATTATACCCATCAACTGCTCCATTTGATCTGGTTCGAAATTCTTTTCGCCCCTATCATTTCTCGCAAAACCAGTTTCCTGGCGAGTTCGCCATGTCAACAATTTCATCATTCTCACTATTCATCATTTTTGCCTTTTTCATTGATCGCGTAATCATTTACAAAACAAAACTCGTCACTGTACGAAAATTACACACAATGACTCTTTATCATCAACAATACCATTCACTCGAAATGTTTCCCTCAAACACGATTAACGAACAATTGAAATAATTGCACTAAATCGTCAAAAGCGTATACAAGACAACAAATCAAATTCAGAGAAAAAATACCATTATAAGAATGACAATTACCAAATCTACACATGCAAAACAGACTATAATTACTAAACTACAAGTTACTACAACAATGCTACTGTCTACTATTTTTACAATCAGAAGATTCCAAGGGACGATCCGAAGCAGTGGTCGCCACGTGCATGGGGGCTTAATTCTATGAAATGCAAATAATTTTAATTTTTTGCATTAGTAGCTGTCTGTCCGTTTACGAAGTCTCGTAACGGTTGGCCCTGACTAGTATTATTACGCTATCTGACTGCATAGAACAACAACAAGGAATGAAATGGAAATTTTCATTAACACAATTAATTAATTAATTAAGTCCCCAGCAACTATAAAACCTACGAAACCAAAGCACAAGTATCACTGTTCTGTGTGTGGGAGTGTGACTCAACGTACACATCTGGCACGGTTCTTCTTCAAAAGACAAGAATTTCAAATACCATTTATACTGAATTAATTAAAGAAAATACAAATACCATAATTACTCAAGAGAACCACAATTACACTAATCCAAGAACACAAGCCAGATGCTTTGTTGACTGAACCTGTAATGACATTATTTAAAACATGGAAATAATGAAAAATAAATCAAGTTTCGTTACCTTCATATATTTACCAAAATCACTCTCATAATTACAATATATCTCCACACCGACTCGCTATTACCACATCTCAACAAGAACCTTTCAGCATCACATCTCAGCAAGCACTCCCTACTAGCACATCTGAACACCAACTGACTACTACGAGTCCTGGACAAGCACTGCCTTCTAGCACATCTCAATAATCACTGCCAGTGGAGGCGGCGGAACAATGCTCTCTAGCGATCTCTGGCGCTGTGGCTCAGTGTAGCCACCTTTCACGGTTTATCGTATCGCGACGTCGCTGCTCGCGTTGGTCGCGATCCAGGGACTGTTAAGCAGAATATGGAATCGGTGGGTTCAGGAGGGTAATACAGAACGCCGTGCTGGATCCCAACGGCCTCGTATCACTAGCAGTCGAGGTGACAGGCATCTTATCCGCATGGCTGTAACGGATCGTGCAGCCACGTCTCGATCCCTGAGTCAACAGATGGAGACGTTTGCAAGACGAAAACCATCTGCACGAACAGTTCGACTACGTTTGCATCAGCATGGACTATAGCCCGGAGACCATGGCTGCGGTTACTCTTGACGCTGCATCACAGACAGGAGCGCCTGCGATGGTGTACTCAACGACGAACCTGGGTGCACGAACGGCAAAACGTCATTTTTTCGGATGAATCTAGGTTCTGTTTACAGCATCATGATGTTCGCATCCGTGTTTAGTGACATCGTGATGAACGCACGTTGTAAGCGTGTATTCGTCATCTCCATACTGGCGTATCACCTGGCGTGATGGTATGGGGTGCCATTGGTTACACGTCTCGGTCACCTCTCGTTCGCATTGACGGCACTTTGAACAGTGGACGTTACATTTCAGATGTGTTACGACCCGTGGCTCTACCCTTCATTCGATCCCTGCGAAACCCTACATTTCAGCAGGATAATGCCCGACCGCATGTTGCAGGTCCTGTACGGGCCTTTCTGGATACAGAAAATGTTCGACTGCTGCCCGGGCCAGCACATACTCCAGATCTGTCGCCAACTGAAAACGTCTGGTCAATGGTGGCCGAGTAACTGGCTCGTCACAATACGCCAGTCACTACTCTTGATGAACTGTGGTTTCGTGTTGAAGCTGCATGGGCAGCTGTACCTGTATACACCATCGAAGCTCTGTTTGACTTAATTCCCAGGTATATCAAGACCGTTATTACGGCCAGAGGTGGTTGTTCTGGGTACTGATTTCTCAGGATCTATGCACCCAAACTGCGTGACATCCAGGTTAACAAATTTCCTTTTTATGACGGACACACGTCCAGATCGTCCTCTCAAAACTCTGGCGTCTCTCTTCCCACATCCACCACTGCTGGCGGCTCACCTCCAACTGCCCAACGCTACGGGCTGTTCACATCCAACTGCCCAACACTACACAGACGAATAACTTCCAACAACGACTCCAACCAGGCACAGACTGCGCACAGCGCAGTCAGCGATTTTATTAGAGAGCGCTACGTGGCGTTACCAACATAAAAACCTAAACAGCTTACTTACACTATATATGTACATATCACTATTCCACGACTTTTGCTGCCTCAGTGTACATACACATACATCATGAAATTTTCCTTTTTGTCTGGGACGATGGACATCGTTGTCTCTGGAATGGAAGAGTTCCAATAACCCAGTTCGACCAAGGTTTTCGGGAAGTTTCCTTTGGTCACTAGGCGAGTATGGAAAGAAATCCCCCTCCCCCCTCCCCAAAGATTTCTAATTGGGATTCTGTCTGCTCCACTCCCATACTGTTGGAATATTTGGTTGAAAAAGATAAAGCCCTACCACAGCCCCCCTTGCTGTCATGAGTTGCGGATGAAAGATGTAAAATAAAAGAAAGAAACTGATCCAGAAAGAGTCCGCAATAAAATCAGATGGAATGCAAGTAAGTGAAGCGAAGCTAACTGTGACAGGAGCTCAGGGGCCAGGAGAGATGAGCGACGACCTGGGCGAGCTGCTGGGGCCGGTGGCGGCCGCGCTGCGGCTGCTGGGGCTCCAGGCGCCGTCGACGTCCTGGTCACTGACGTGGAGGGCGCTGCTGCTGCTCGTGGTGAACGTGTCCGTGCCCGCGATGGCCGCTTCCAAGCTGTGGGTGGCGCCGGCAGCTAAGCTCGAGGAGCTCGCCGTCGAAGTATTCGTCTGTGTCACCGGTGTCGCCATGACCGTGAAGGTAGGCAGCAGTCGACTTTGTAAGAGAAGGCGGTGCTACCGAGGTCTGGCTTGCAGTAATCAGATGTAGCCATAAAGTATCAATTATCACATCGAGAAGTCGATCTGCTATCACAAGACTTGGTATTAGCCACGGTCTACATATTTACCCTTCAATGGGGCACATTTTTTCCAACGATGAAAGACTTTACTGGAGACCTTAATGTGCGCTTACATGGGCCCTATTTTATTGCAATGTTTGACCTCTGATGACCGGCGAACTTAAGTGTTTCATTTTAGCACTCTTTCATCAGGAAATACATTTTGGCTTCCGTTCAGATATGACACGGAATGAGAAAGAAAGCAATCTAAATAATAATCTCGTTGCGTAAATGGAGTGATTAAAGGAGACTTTCACCTATTTGATGGCGACTGGGGAAACATTAGAATCGAAATCCTCCCTAAATCCCTCCACACCTCCCCCCCTTATTACCGGTGTTTCACTTCTTCGACTTCACTCATATGTGAATTAAAGAAGCGCGAGAACGCTAACAAAATAAGGACTCTTGGAAATGGTAAGTGTTCTCGAACCTTGGCCAAATCACTAAGTTCCATTATCGAACCGTGATTTAATTCAAATGAGAGTGAGGTGACAAGCAGAAGTTTCTGTGCCACATAATCGTCCAAGCACTGTGCGCAAACTCGATTAGTTCTTCGTAATGAATCTATTGACAAAGCTACAAGGATTGACAAGCCTGATATCGCGCTATATGTTATCACGTTTTTGACGATTTTCAGTCTGAAATAAGAGTATGTGGTTCATATAAAACTACCAGCACAAAATCAGTGTTATGTGTGTAAGTAACCGTATCCTCAAATGCGAACATTTTAGGTTAGGCTTTACCGTGACTGTTATTGACATTAAATGAAACAAGTTTACTGTTACCAGTCACCGTTTTATTTATTCCCACGACGCTTTTAAAAGGTTTAAACCTCCATCATCGGTTGGATTTACATTAGTTAGTATGACATTTGCGTGTTTGTTGTGTTACGATTTTTTGGGGGGAACTTGTGTCTTGTTTCTCCACTAGACAGTGCCACAAGTTCCTCCAAAAAAATCTTAACACAACACACACACACAAATGCCATACTAACTAATGTAAATCCACCCGACGATGGAGGTTTAAACCTTTGAAACGCGTCGTGGAAATAAATAAAACGGTGACTGGTAACAGTAAACCTGTTGTTTCATTTAATAACCGTATCTTTCTTTTGCCTAATATGTACGCCGTCTAGTATGGGTCCACTTTTTTTTCAGAATTTGGTAAATTTTATTTCATTATTTAACACTGTAACCAGATGGCCTTCCTGAAGCCACAGTCAAGAGGCTAATCTAAGGGAGGGAAATCGTGTCCGCCATCTGTCTGTGGATCGTGTAAACTTTGATCTGTGTAGTATCGTGTTGTAACTCCTTGTGTGTGTTATATTCTGTGATACGGAATTTGGGGACCAACCCAGCATTTGCCTAGAAGAAGCCTGGGTAACCGCTTAGAAACCACACACAGACTGATCGTCGTACCTGCCCACAGTCGTTAATCCGCCGGGCGGAAACGATCCAGGTCTGGCTCACCTCCCAGTCTGGCAAGTTAGAGCTTTGCGCGTTACACTATATGAGTAGGTCAGGTGAGTATCTGTATAGTTAACTTATATTCCAATCAGTATTGTGGCACTAACTTGCAATACAACATAAAAATGAGGTTTCACGACTCAGTTGTGTAATATGTGTCAGTCTGACAAGAGGAGACCAGAAACGAAATGAAACTTCATGTGTTGTCATTTCAATGATTACGCAATCAAGTCAAATTTACAAAGAACTTAACAGTATGAACCCACTTATCAGTATGACGTTGTACTCGTTCTGGCTCGGATGCATACACTGATTCGGTTGGGAAGGGTGTTACAAAGCCCTTGTATCCTATTTTGAGGCAAGCTGGCCTACAGCTGTTTCAAACGGCCTATGATCTCCTGACTACTGGCAGTGGGATGGAGTTAACATACCAGTTGGCCCCACACATGTTCCATAGGCACAGTTCACAGAGGCACATGCCACGTGTTGACGACCATTGTCATGTTGGAAAATGGCATCACGGTACTGTCGCACGAAACGTAACACATTGGGACGCAGCATGTCCGTGACGTACCGTTGTGACGTGAAAGTTCCATCAGTCACTACCAGCCGTGATCTAGAGTCATATCCGATGATGCCAGGAATGCCTCTCCAAAACATTGGAAGAATGGGACCTCTACCCAAGTTGCTACCACATTCGCTGACGATGATCGTCCGAGGTTGTGCAGAAATGCGATTTATTACTGAACACAGTTCGGTGCCATTCATCAGCAGGCTATGCTTCCCGGTCACACCACCATTAGAAACGTAGCCGTCTGTCCTGTGGCGATTATTCCCTAATCTGGCTGCTGCTAGTTTCTGGCCGATAGTGTGGGATGACATACAAGGTTGCAGGAAGTCAGTTACTTGTTCTCGGAAGCGAGGCGCAGAAGTCAAATGGTTAAGATGTGGTTGGTGCACAACACGGCGACCCTCTGTTGAGGTGATGACGTTGTTGACCGTAAGCGTGCGGACGCGTATGCCTGCACTCGCGTGTCCATGCAGGTCATCATCAGGTCACAGTCATATCTGAATGCCCCAGAAATCTGTATACTGAACGATTCGAGCAGGCAGGTAAATGGAGGCCCACAAAGAGGCCGCTTGCGATGTCTGTCAGGAACTGAGAACACAATATCACACGAGTAGGCGGCAACTCTGTCTCCTTCACACTGACCACTCAACATCTGATGCTGTTCACGCTCGTTAATGCCCTGCCGGGACAGCACCACACACGGGAAACACAAGTGCACTCTCGTGATCGTTCTGCCTGTCAAAGACAATGGCAACTCTAACCACTGCATACCCGGAGATTATGTTTATACGTACTCAGTCACTTTACCATTAGGCCGTGCCTTCCGGCGGCTTGACTTTTTTGTCAGACAGTGTAAATGTCGTAAAGATTAACACATGATTGTCACATCTTTATAAAATGAAATTAATGTAAGCCGAAATCTATATAGCCTGACAAGTTGTTACCATCTCATAATAATTGTTATACAGACTAATAAATAAATTACCACTGAAGATAGCACAGAAACTGCAGAAACTTGTCTGAATAGAGCGAAAATAAACAAACCATGTCTTATGTAAAGTTTAGAGTTTATGTAAAGTTTAGAGTTTCCCTCTAATTTTAGAACAGTTGCTCTTTTATGTTTTATGTAGTGGTAGGAATACAACGAGGTGCAAAAGTCATCGGATAGCGACATGCACATACACAGATGGCGGTAGTATCGCGTACACAAGGTATAAAAGGGCAGGGCACTGGCAAAGCCGTCGTCTGTACTCAAGTGATTCTTGTGAAAAGCTTTCCGACATCATTATGGTCGCACGACGGGAATTAACAGACTGAACGCAGAGTAGTGGTTGGAGCTAGATGCATGGGACGTTCCATTTCGGAAATCGTTAGAGAATTCGATATTCCGAGATCCACCGTGTCAACAGTGTGCTGAGAATTCCATGTTTCAGGTATTACCTCCTGCCACGGACAACGCAGTGGCCGACGGCCTTCACTTAAGGCCGAGAGCTTTGGCGTTTGCGTAGAGCTGTCAGTGCCAACAGACAAGCTACACGAGGTGACATAAACGCAGAAATCAATGTGGAACATACGACGAACTGCGAAATTTGGCGTTAACGGGTTATGGCAGCAGGCGATCGACGTTTAAGTGCGGTTGTTAATGGCACGAAACGGGCAGCGCCTCTCCTGGGCTCGTGACCATTTCGGTTGCACCCTAGACGACCGCAAATCCGTGAGCTGGTCCGATGAGTACCAATTCCATCTGACGGTAGGGTGTGGTACAGACCCCACTAAGCCATGGACCCAGTATGTCAACAGGGCACTGTGCAAGCTGATGATGGCTCCATAATGGTGTAGGCTGTGTTTACATGGAACAGTGTTTTATGGTCCAACTAAACCTGTCATTGACTGTAAATGGTTATTTTCGGCTAACTGGAGACCACTGGCAGTCATTCATGGAATTCATGTTCCCAAAAAACGGTGGAATTTTTTGGTTGACAATGCGCAATGTCACTGGGCCACAACTGTTTGCGATTGATATGAAGAACATTCTGGGCAATTGGAGCAAATGATATAGCCACCCAGATCGCCCCACATGAACCCCGTTGAACATGTATCGGACATAGTCGAGAGGTCGGTTCGTGCAAAAAATCCTGTACCGGCAACACTTTCGCAATTATGGACGGCTATAGAGGCAGTCCGTCTTAGTATAACTGCAGGGGACAGGGGACTTTCTGAGTCCACGCCACGTCGAGTTACTGCACTACGCCGGGCAAAAGGAGTCCCGATAAGACATTGGGAGGTATCCCATGGCATTTGTCATCTCAGTGTATGCAAATAAAATACAGCTTGCTAGCCGTTCAGCTGGGTGGACACATTGCGCGTTGTGCCACCAGGTTGCAGCCTTCCTGTGGCAGCAGGAGCGGACGAAGCAGCTGGCGCTGCTGTTGGCGGACTGCAGACGTCGCTTCGTGTGTAGCGGAGGCGGTCCCGGCGACACGCGGGCCCGCTACCGGCGACACATCCGCCGCATCGTCGTCTACATGCAGGTCAGTGGTAACACACGTCCCTGAGCCAGCCTGACGTTCTAGTGGTGATATCTTTCGCGGCGACAAACCCGATGAATCGGCCATGTTAGGGGAGCACATCTCGCAACTGGGCGGATCCCCAATGTCCTTGTAATACAGGGAATTACCGCACAATATATATTAAGCAAGAGGCTCCCTATCATGGGATTAGAGTATAGCTGGGGCTAGTGTTTGAGGTTCCATTCCATGCACTATACATACTTAATATTCCAGGTTCAACCATGAGACCAATTGGCGAGTAACTTAACACTGACACATTACCCAGTTCCTAGTGTCCACAAGCTAGGACAACAGCCATTCTCGTTAACATTAGACGTGCAAGAGCGGTTTCGCTAAAGCGCTCTCAGCAACGACTCGTCAAATGCAAAGAGAAATGGCACATGAAGCACTGGAGCATTCATTTGAGGTGTCAAGTCACGTGAACGCGTGAGATTTTATAGTATCTCAGGCTCATTGTGGTCACAACGAAGTACTCTGAAAGACCATAAGATGTTTATCAATAAAACGACCGCCATCTATCTCATCCTATGGCGCGACGTCATGGGCATCGGGCTTTTTACGGTACATAAAGAGATACAGGGGAGGTAACAGGCGAACTTCCTCAACAGTGAGTCGTCCATTGTTGTGACAGGGATCTGGCCAACATGAGTACCTCCTTGGAAGGGACACGCGCGGTAAGTGCTGGGGCTGTCGATTGCGGTGCTCGGCCACACTTATGAGTTACTGGTTTCAGAGTTCCTTCTGGAGACAAGATGTCGCGCCTTGGTAGACCACGCACCGATCACCCATAAAAGAGTCTAAAACTACCCGTCATGCTCATGTTTGCCTTCCTAAGGGTAACAGGCGTCTCCAAGCAGGCTGTGATGTGCAGCAAAGGAAACATGTAAGTGTCCTCGATCTTTCTTCATCAAATATGTCGAGAGAAACCACATCAATACGAGTTATAAGCATACTATATCAATATACCAACTCCCCACCATCAGACACTCAGGAACACAGTTCGAAGGGAACCTGGGCTCGACATTGGGTAGGTCTGACCAGCCACGTTATGCAGGGTCATACGGCCTACAGTCTGACAAGGTGTTCATCATACAGGTACCGACTGTGATATATCGATGCATGATGCAGTATGAGTTGGCCAAGATGGCAGCACCTCCTCCTGGATCACTGTGGGCACCGTCTTCAGGCACAAGTCGGCAGTCAGTGGCGACCTTCAATTAAAGGGTCCATCCTCTAGTAAGCAGGCCTGACCCAGAGGTAGAATGTAAAGCTACGTACTATCTGAAGTACACACGGCGTTCAGTAGCTTGTAGAACAGTGTAGGGTAATTAAAAACGTTATCAGGGGCTGATCCAAGGACTCGATAATTGGTCCATTCGCTTTTACATCTGTTGGATGGGGTGGATACTGTGTAAGGTGTTGATGCATACACAGATGACGTCCTGGTTGTTATGTAAGTAGACTCCAGGGCGAGACTTGAGGAAGAGACGAATGATGTGTATGCTCAGATGCAGCGGTGGAGCAGCGATAAAAAACTAGATATAGTCGTCTATATAACTATCTATATTTCTCTAAAGTGGAGACAGTTTCTAGCCAGAAATCCTTCACTGAGACTTAATAGAATACTTATAAAACGCAGCTGTGCTAGGAGATATTTAGGCATTCTTATTGATGAGAAAAAGAACTTTGTAGAGCATGTAAAACTTATTAATCAAAAAGCGATTAAAATTATGTAGGAGTTTATCATGCTGGCTTTGGCGATTATAAATTACCGCTACATGTGGAGCCGTCATATCAGGGAGCTATCTTCAACGCTATTGCGGATTTTGGTGCCGACGTCTGGGCACATCGCCTTCGACTGGAGAGCTACGAAAAATACTGCGCCGAATACAGCGGATCATGCTCCTGAGGTTCACTGTAGCCTTTCATACTACAGATGGTTTGCTGATAATTCTTGAGATATGTCCGATGGCAATCGTAGCTTGCAGGGCAGCGTTGTAGTGGTTGGGGCGAGAAGAAGATGACTGAGATCGCAGGAGCTTATATGTTTAATAATAGACACGTAAGTGCCTGGAGCTGAGACGAATGCAATCTAATTGGGATGCTAGACGCACTGCAAGGCACCTGTACAGCATATTTACAAGCATTAAGAACAATCTTAGTAAGTGCGTCTTTGACCCTACTCGTTGTATGGTGCACCTGTTAACAGTTCATAGTCCATGACCAAACGATTTATATCGACTGGGATTTAGTAATACTTCAGTGTGTGAATGTGGAGAGCAAGGTTAAGCTGATCATGTCGTTTTCAGTTGTCTACGTTTCCATGTGGAGAGGTAATGCAAACAACTAGACTGCGATCTGCAAACAACCGTAAACTACCAAAACTTATATGATTGCACATCGAAATTCTGAAAATCAGTTGCTCAATTTTCACTCTTTAAGATTAAGTGAATGCTGCGAATGTCAAAACAACGTCAATATGTCAGAAGAACAAAACAGTACACCAACAAAAAGCGTTTTCTTCATAACAGAGAATGATAGCCACGAATAACATGTAATTGTTGTTGTTGTTTTTGGGGAAGGAGACCAGACAGCGTGGTCATCGGTCTCATCGGATTAGGGAAGGGTGGGGAAGGAAGTCGGCCGTGCCCTTTCCGAGGAACCATCCCGGCATTTGCCTGGAGTGATTTAGGGAAATCACGGAAAACCTAAATCAGGATGGCCGGACGCGGGATTCAACCGTCGTCCTTTCGAATGCGAGTCCAGTGTCTAACCACTGCGCCACCTCGCTCAGTGTAAACATGTAATTAATAGAAGTTATACAGTCGAGTGTTGTTATGGTCTCGCATACCAGTGGGGGCGGGGGGGGGGGGGGGGGGCAATACAGAATAATATAACAACAATTGCAACATAAGCTGGAAGTTATTCACACAGAACTTTAATTACACTCCTTTTATTCTATGTTGCTTTTATTTGATTATATTTTCAACATTCTGCTTTGTTTCAGTGCCAGTATTAACAAAAGTTGCCTTACATAAAATAAAAAAAGATTCTAATCGTATGTAAAGTGCATCAGCCGTAAGACACTATCAATGCACATTAGCAAGAATAATGTTACCGAGCACAGCTCCACTAAAGCAGGGTTACTAATCACCGTTTATTCCTTCTCCAAAGAATATGCAGGAAAATATTGCACGATTCGAATCAAGAATAGCTGCAAATATGAGTAAGTTAGAAGTAGCGAAGCAATTTAAACCACTTAATTAAGACAAGTCTTCGGGTACAGACTGTAACAATTGCATTCCTTTCAGGGTATTTTGATGAAGTAGTTCAGTTGCTAACAGTCGTATATAACCGTTCGTTAGACGAAAGATGCACACCTAAAGACCGGAAAGTTGCGCAGATGACAATAATGCACAGGAGAGGAAATAGAAGTAATACACTGAATTAAAGGCCCATATCGTTAATATCGATTTGTAGTAATATTTTGGAACTTTATGAAATACCTCAAAGAAAACTATGTATTGACACATAACCATCACGGATTGAAAAAATACTGTTCTCGTGAAAATCAGCTGGAACTTTATTCATACGGAGTAATGAGTGCTATCGACAGGGAAAATCTCAAGTTGATTCCATATTTTTAGAGCTCCTGTTTTGATACCGAACCTTGCAAGCGGCTTCTACTCAAATTGTGTGTCTATGGAGTACCGTCGCAGTTGTGTCGTTAGAGTATCTAAACGAATTGCAAAATGACTTAGATAAAATATCTATGTGGTGAGAAAAGTGGCAATTGACCATAAAGGAAAGGTCGTCACGTTAGTACTAAAAAAAAATCCCTTAAATTTCGGATACACGATAGATCACACAAATTTAAAGATTGTCGATTCAAATAAATATCCATGGATTACAATTACTTACTTGTTAAGTTGTAAGTATCAGATAGTAAATGTTGTGGGGCGGGAGAACTAGAAACAGCGTTTTATTGGCAAGGTATCTATTAACAAATTGCCTTCAGTACGCTTGTCCATCCTCTTCTGGAGTATTGTTGCACCCTATGGGATCGTTACCGGAGAGAACTGACCGAGGACATCGAAAAAGATCAAAGAAATGCAGCTTGTTTTTGTTATCCAAAAATATGAAATATAGTGTCACAGATACGATACTCGGATTGGTAGTTATTATCAGCAAGACGTTCATCGTCGCAGCGAAATGTTGGTACCAAATTTCAATGACCAAATTTTGTTGACTTCCACCTACAAGGGGGGGGGGGGGGGGTGAAAACAATCGTAATAAAATAAAAATAAATCAGAAACCGCACGGAAAGATTTGCAAGTTCTTTTCTCCCATGAACTATTAGTAAGTGGAACGGTCGAGAAATATGCTTAAAGTTGTTCTGTGAGTCCTCTGGCTAACACGTTAAGTGTGAATTGCAGAATGATCGAGTAGAAGTAAAGGGACATTGACGAACCACGGATGGCTTCCAGGTGATGGTGGTTGTACCGACGACGCTGTGGCTTCTGGACCCGCTGGTGGGCGCCGGCTCTTCTGCGCGGCGCCTCCCGATGCCCATGTGGGTACCGCCGGGCCTGCGCTCCTCACCAGGTCACCAGATCCTCTACGCCTTCCAGGCTCTCGCCATGATCACCGTGGTCGAAGCGTCGCTCTACCTCGACGTCTGCTTTGTCGTTCTCATGCTCAGCGTCTCCGCAGAGCTGCACGTGCTCAACGACGCCATTGCCTCCATCAAGGCTCCAGCAGTTCTGGTCAGTAACTGCACTAACTGCACATAAATATGACACCATCTCTCTCTCATAAACACCTCTTGCCTGGCGTCTCTGGTGCTATTCTATGATCCAAAGCGTCTGAGATTATTATGTCACTCTACTGCATGTATCAAGGGTTTATCGGTAAACCTTGTCTGCTGCTGATACTAGTTGGCTACCCACCAACGGACACATACACTGCTGAAATCTATTACTTCACTTTCATATGGGAGGGGTTATAACGCTCTGAATTCTGCTGGGGACACTTTCAGTGAGGCGCCTGTGGAGGAATGATAACCCATTCTTCCTGAAGAGCCGAAACCGGGAAGAGTATTAATGTTAGAAGCTGGGTTTTGGAGTGAACTTGACACTCTTAGCTCATTCCGCAGCTGATCCATGAGGTTCAGGTCAGAACGCTGGACAGGACAGTCCATTTCAGGAATTTTACTGTCCAAAAAACCCTGGCCTCACAGAAGATAATTTACTACAGGATGCAATGTCATGTTGAACTATTCCTGTACTGTATCCAGTACACAACGCAGTAAAATGTGCTCATGTCCTTCCGCATCATTGTTGTTTACTTAAGCACAATTAGGGAACCATACTCTAATCACGAAAAACACCCCCGTACTGTACTTCGCTGTTGGCATCACACGTGACAGCAGGTAACATTCCACAGGCGTTTGACAAACGCAGACCGTTCTATGTATTGCCTCAGGGCATAGTGTGCTTCATCACTCCAAATCACTCGTTTCCAGTCGTCCACTGTCCAGTGGCGTCGCTTTTTACACCACCACAAGATCCGCTTAACACAAACTATAGATGTGTCCCGCTACAAGATGTTAGACGATTGTGTCCATTCTTTTTACTCCCCGCCAACAGTCATTGTGATAGCGCGATTGTTGGTAGCACTGTGGACCTCACGAATAATTTCTTCCGCTGCTTTCACGCGATTGTTACAACCAACCTCCTCAACGGTCGGAAGTACCTTTCCGTCAGTACATGAAGTATTCCTGGTCTTTGCTTGGCTGTGCTTCTTTCTTCGCGTTTCCACTTCACAATTACATCGCCAGCAGTCGAATTAGGCAACGTTAGAATGGTGTAAGCCAACCTCGGGGAAGATCAGTTGCCGGCCGAAGTGGCCGTGCGGTTAAAGGCGCTGCAGTCTGGAACCGCAAGACCGCTACGGTCGCAGGTTCGAATCCTGCCTCGGGCATGGATGTTTGTGATGTCCTTAGGTTAGTTAGGTTTAACTAGTTCTAAGTTCTAGGGGACTAATGACCTCAGCAGTTGAGTCCCATAGTGCTCAGAGCCATTTGAACCATTATTAAAGTAAAAATAAAAAAAAAAATAATTGAAGATCAGTTTAGATTCCAGAGAAATCTCATAGAAGATAAGGAAAGGCACACCTACGTTTATAGCCTTTGTATACTTAGAGCAACCTTTCGACAATGTTGACTGGAATACTCTCTTTCAAATTGTAAAGGTAGCAGGCCTAAAATACAGAGAGCGTAAGGCTATTTACAATTTGTACACAAGAGTCGAGGGGCATGAAAAGGAAGCAGTGGTTGGGAAGGGAGCGAGACAGGGTTGTAGCCTATCATCGATGTTATTCAATCTGTACATTGAACAAGCACTAAAGAAAACCAAAGAAAAATTGGAGAAGGAATTAAAGATGCTGGAGAAGCAATAAAAACTTGGAAGTTTGTCGAAGACATTGCAGTTCTGTCAGAGACAGGAAAGGACTTGGAAAAGCAGTTGAACGGAATGAATAGTGTCTTGAAAGGTGGATATAAGATGAACATGAAGAAAAGCAAAACAAGCGTAATAGAATGTAGCGGAATTAAATCAGGTTATGTTGAGGGAATTATACTTCTATTAGGAAACGAGGCACTTAAAGTAGTAGTTGAGTTTTGTTGTTTGGGCAGCAGAATAACTGATGATGGCCGAAGTAGAGGGGATATAAAACGTAGATTGGCAATAGAAAGAAAAGCGTTTCTGAAGAGGACAAATTTTGTAAGATCGAACATACACTATGTGATCAAACGTGATTGGTATCACTTGTGTCATACGTCTGGACGCGAGATTTCCACTCTCCTAATCATCCCTATGTCCACTGTTTCCAAGTGATAGTGAAGTGGAAACATGAAGGAACACGTACAGCATAAAAGCGTACAGGCCGACCTCGTCTGTTGACTGACAGAGGGTAATGTGTAATAGGCAGACATCTATCTAGACATCACACAGGAATTACAAACTGCATCAGGATCCACTGCAAGTACTATGACAGTTAGGCGGGAGGTGAGAAAACTTGGATTTCACGGTCGAGCGGCTGCTCATAAGCCAAACATCACGCCGGTTAATGACAAATGACGCCTCGCTTGGTGTAAGGAGCGTAAAAAATGGACAATTGAGCAGTGGAAAACGTTGTGTGGAGTATGAATCACTGTACACAATGTGGCGATCCGATGGCATTGTGTGGGTATGGCGAATGCCCGGTGAACGTCATCTGCCAGCGTGTGTAGTGCCAACAGTAAAATTCGGAGGCGGTGGTGGTATGGTGTGGTCGTGTTTTTCATGGAGGTGGCTTGCACCCCAAGTTGTTTTGCGTGACACTATCACAGCACAGGCCTACACTGATGTTTTAAGAACCTTCTTGCTTCCCACTGTTGAAGAGCAATTCGGTGATGGCGATTGCATCTTTCAACACGATCGAGCACCTGTTCATAACGCACCGCCTGTGGCGGAGTGATTACATGACAATAACATCTCTGTAATGGACCGGCCTGCACAGAGTCCTGACCTGAATCCTGCAAAACACCTTTGGGATGTTTTGGAACGCCGACTTCGTGCCAGGCCTCACCGACCGACATCGATATTTCTCCTCAGTGCAGCTCTCCGTGAAGAATGGGCTGCCATTCCTCAAGATACCTTCCAGCACCTGATTGAACGTATGCCTGCGAGAGTGGAGCCGGCCGAAGTGGCCGTGCGGTTAAAGGCGCTACAGTCTGGAACCGCAAGACCGCTACGGTCGCAGGTTCGAATCCTGCCTCGGGCATGGATGTTTGTGATGTCCTTAGGTTAGTTAGGTTTAACTAGTTCTAATTTCTAGGGGACTAATGACCTCAGCAGTTGAGTCCCATAGTGCTCAGAGCCATTTGAGCCTGCGAGAGTGGAAGATGTCATGAAGGCTAGTAGTGGTGGACCAACACCATACTGAATTCCAACATTATCGATGGAGGGCACCACGAACTTGTAAGTCATATTCAGCCAGGTGTTTGTATGGAGTGTAGCCTTGTATGGAAGTGAAACATGGACGATAAACAGTTTAGGTTAGAAGAGAGTATAAGCGTTTGTAAGATGGTGCTACAGAAGGATGCTGAAGGTTAGATGGGTAGATCACATAACTAATAAGGAGGTACGGAATAGAACTGGGGAGAAAAGAAATTTGTGGCACAACATGACAAGAAGAAGGGATCGGTTGATAGGACACATTCTGAGACATAAGGGATCAACAATTTAGTAGTGGACGGAGGTGTGTGTGTGTGTGTGGGGGGGGGGGGGGAGGGGAGTAAAAATCTTAGAGGGAGACCAAGAGATGAATACGTTAAGCAAGTTCAGGAGGATGTAAGTTACAGTAGTTAGTTGGAGGCGAAGAGGCTTTCACAGGATGGAGTAGCACGGAGAGCTGCATGAAACCAGTCTTCGGACTGATGACCACAACACATAGCAGAACGGGGGAAATGTGAGTAGTCGAAGTTCGAGTTCACTGTATCTCCTGAGCGACACATTATGTTGTTTCTACTTCCCTTATGACAACACATGACTCCTCGCCTCGTTGTATACTGACGGCTCCGCTTCTCGTGACCTCTAGTGCACACCGCCACAAAGTGAACATTTACATATTACTGCAAGGATTCTAGACATACAACGAATTTATATGTTTTTAAAGAAATTAAATGTAATTTATTTCCTTCGATTTTAAATTAGACGGTGCTTGTTCATTCTTTGATTATTTAATACATGCTGGTAACTGTCATTCATTTACAGAAATGAAATTGAATTTATTTACTCAATATTGTTGTTATACCTTGCTTATCTTGAGTTAATTGTATTCTCGCCTCACCACTGCACCTTATGGCGTTAGGGTGAGGACACCTTGTAACACCCCGCGTCTTCTCTGTACGGCTGACTGCACGTACTTTCCCTAAAATTTTCGGGGATTAGCAAAAATGTCCCTCTCTTATCATTTTTATAGGCTTGTTTCGATATTTGTTGCGGTTCGTAGTCACTTCGTAAATTTTATTGCTCCTTTCGTTTATCGGCAAAAGACCCACACATCAGAGAAGAATACGGTATTTCAGTTCAACATTATTGTTATTTCATCCCGGACTTTCCACTGTTTGAGTATTTCAGTTCAGTTTTATCACAGCTGTGCTCTGCAGTACTGCGAAAATTGTGATTGCTAATCAATATCGTCTATTACTGTGTTATGAAAGTTTCCTTTTCGATATGGATAAGTTCATTGTGCGTCCTCGAGTGGTACGTCTTCGAGTGCAAGCAATGTAACCACCGACACGAAAAAAAGAAACAGAAAATAGTTCAAAGGAAATACAGTGATAAATATTAATCTTACAGTTTTTTTTGTGTAGTGACAAAATATGCCCAGTCACCGAGAGTGTTGTGCGTGGTGAAAAATTCAGTAATGCTGCTATAGTTCCCAGTAAACTGAAACTACATTTGTCAACAAAACATTCCTCTCTTTTTAGATGTAAATTATTTTCGTCGGTTATTGGAACAAAACAAAAAACAAGTGAACCTTATGACTACGTCGGTATGTGTTTCGCAAAAGGTATAGACGAATATATCATAAAGGCCAAAAAACCACACACAATAGCAGAAACACTGTTAGTGCCCGTGTAAAGATATTGTAAAAATAGTTCTTGTTTCAGAATCTGCTACTGTAATTTCAGAAATCTCTCTCTCCGATGACGCAATCAGTCACCGTGCTAGTGACACGTCCAGTGACATCGAAGCCATTTTGAAGGAGAAAATGAAGAGCAGTTGTAAGCACTCAATTCAGACCGACGAATCCATCGATATTGGCGGTAACACACGACTTCTTTCCTACAAAAGACATGTTGATCGCAATGTAATTGTAGGTAATTTCTTTTTTTACCCCGTCGAGCAGTCGATGAGGAAATATTTCGTGCGACTAATGAATATTTGGTCCGTAATGAATTAACATGACAGGATTGCGTTAGTGTTTTGTACAGAGGGAGCCGCTTCTGTGACATGTCGAGTAAGGGATTCGTGGGTAAAGTATGCGAAGTAAATTCTAATTTAAATAACGACCATAGTCATATTCACGGCGAAAAAACTTTTGCCAAGTTTTTTCCGTCTCCTCTGAAAATTGTGATGGGTGAAGCAGTCCAACCGTGAACTTCATTAAATAGCGGCCCATAAATACGCGACTTTTTAAGGTTTTATGTCAATAAATTGGATCACAGCACCTTACACTCCTGCTACATACGACAATATGATGGGCATCTCGACGTAAAGTGTTAACAAGCATGTCTGAACTTAAGAAATGAGGTACTTCCGTTTTTAACTACTGAGAGGCATGACAATGCGGACTTACATGCAGTTGATGAATGGATATCTAAGCTGGCATTAACTTTCCGATATTTTCGTACATTTACATGAACGAAACAGAAAAATAAAAGGCAGAAACAAAAACATTCTGACTAGTATGGATAATATTCAAGGATTTGTTAACAAGATAAATTTGTGGACACAGAAAATTGAAAATGAATTCAGTGAGTTGTTCCTAACAGACTATAATAAGATTTTGATGGAAATGCTTAAAGAACATTTGGTACTCTTGCAGCAGAATTTCAAAAAATATTTTGGAGAAAGTGTTGAAGATTTCGACTGGGTTCGCAATCCATTCGTGGATTCGAAACATCTTCCGAATAATTTAGGTTTAGGCATACAAAAGGAACTGGCAGAATTAAAAGCAGACATTGAAATGAAAAATTTTAGAAGCACCCTTGGATGTATTTTGCTTGTCAATCAACAGAAACACCCAACTATCCCCGACATAACAGTTAACGTGGTATTACCATTTTCAACTACGAATTTATGCGAATTCGGCTTCTCCATGTGGACTGAAATTAAAACATCAAAGAGACAGAGACAGACTCAGATCCATCGACAAAGAAATGAGGCTTGCTGTGTCGACGATTCCGCCACGAATCAGCCGTTTTTTGTGCAGCTAGGAAGACTCATGTATCACATCGACGGCATTAGTAAAGTTATTTACATCAAAATTCGTACTAGAAATGGCTATTGTCTACAGTGAATTAAATTTAAAAAGTTGTTAATAAATACACGAGTCTATTTCTGTGTAATAACAATAATAATAATAATAACTGATTACATAACAACGTAATAATATAATTACGATTTTGAGGAAATAGACATTTTGGTGTGACCTGTTGAATCCGTTTGGGTGTATCGTGTTTAATTAAAGGTTGCGGAACACTGATATAGTGGCCAATTCTGCATTACATCCAGATAACTTTTAATCGTATATGTATGAGGTGATCCCCACCGCAGCAAATGGGGAACATCAAGGGAGGCGCACAATCCGTACTGTATTCTTCCACCTGCAAAGCATAGTGAGATTATGTGGTGGCTTTAGCGACCATACCTTTGATCTTACTGAAAGGAAAGCCAACTTGTCAGATACATGAAACAGTTTCGGGTGAGTATTTTCGTTTAACAGGATAGGTGCTGTTCTAAGCAGGGAAACGCATTTTCCACAATTGCAGTGCTCCACTCTCACGACTGATGCGTCCAAGATTCGTTTGATGCATATGAAAATGTCCTACAAAAATTCCTTGTTTGCAAATTTTTCTGTATCTGTAATATTTTAAATTTGAATAATTAATACTACATTACCTAATTTCATTTATCTCTCAAAGATTCGTTTTAGTTGCGGAAATTGTATAAAAGTCACTGGGTCACCATTCACTGTTTTCTACATACATTGCTATGATAACTGAGAGCGTTTTGGATACCATAGATGCCCACAAAGCTTATTGGGTAGGCGTGCTTTTCACTTTGTTCACCCTGATGTAGCATATGTTACTTTAGTTGTCAGTATCACTGCAAGTAACTGCGGTTGACAAGCAATGGTTTCTATAGAGTGAAGTTATGAAATTTCGAGAGTGTCAATGCGATAAGCAGGAGAAATAGTGATATGGCAGTTCTGATGTTTCTGCATGTTAAAGTCGTGTTGCAGGGCCGACCCAGGGTTTAAGGATTCAACGGCGTAGAAGGAGCATGAAGTTAAGACCTTACTCGTAGGTAGATTTGAGGAACTGCCCTTTGGGGAGACTTAGCCAGTTGTTCAGTTCTGCTAAATGGGTAATAAATGTTACCAATATTTTACGTCACTGGTAACTCTCCTCAGAACGCATTTTCGTAATCAAATGTTGAATGTTTCAGTCCTGATGCAAAGTAAAACACAAATGGGTAACAGAAACTGCCTACAGCATTCCTACATATTCTGACTCACAATCGGGACAAATTTTAAATAATATGTCTTGAATTCTAAGTCGCAGTAACATAGAAACTTCAGTGTTATACATTATTTTCGAATCGTCTGCATTATGGATGCGTAGTTATTATGACTAATTTTTAAACTGTTCACTTTGACTTATTGGCAATCGGACGAGTAAAGGGGTTTGTTATATCAGAAAAAACGGGTTGCTATCATCTAAACTACCAACGTGTGTTCTGACTGCTATTATTAAGGGGAAATAAAATAATGGTATTTCTTCAACATTCAAGGGCAACTGCCTTGCCGCAGTGGATACACCGGTTCCCATCAGATCACCGAAGTTAAGGGCTGTCGGGCGCGGCCAGCACTTGGATGGGTGACCATCATGGCCGCCATGCACTGTTGTCATTTTTCGGGGTGCACTCAGCTTCGTGATACCAATTGAGGAGCTACTCGACCGAATAGTAGCGGCTCCGGTCAAAGTAAACCATCATAACGACCGCGAGAGCGATGTGCTGACCACATGCCCCTCCTATCCACATCCTCATCTGAGGATGACACGGCGGTCGGATGGTCCCGATGTGGCCTGAAGACGGAGTGCTTCAACATGCAAAGTCGTTGAATAATATACTTGGAAACAAATTATTTTATAACACCACAACGTTAGGCTCATGACGAACTGAAAATGCCCTTGATGGGTGAAACCGGTGTGGTGTTACAAAATACCGGGTGAATATAACTAAACTGCAGCTGCTCACAGAGTTACAGTGTGGGCTGTAATTATCCTATGGCAACGAAACTTGGAAGACATTCTAATGCGTTAATGTGGAACCTATTTACATTGTAAGAAAATTACTTCGAGTTTTTTCCAAAAGTTGCAAATTTTGCGGTGTGTGCAAGGAAGATGTATAGAAATATTTGCATACGTATAAGGTTAAGAAAGGAACGTGGGTAGAAAAGCTCAGACAGATGGGAAAGGCATAACGTTCATTTTATTGTTAACCGCCGTATACACGATTTTTTCAGTATCAGCACCGGAGACGTCAACGAAATGCTGTGCCCCTAAAACGGGATGACTAACAGTTGCTCGCAGCAGTTCCAATGGAATCTGAGCAACGTTTTCCTGAATACTGGCCTTCATAACAGGTAAAGACCGAACATGTCCCGGGTAAACACTTTCCTTTAGATATCCCCAAGAGCCAAAAATCACATGGATTTAGATCAGGCGATCTTGCACGCCAAGCATCTAAAAAACCTCTGGAGGTAACGCGTTTGTGAAAGGTTGCATTAAGCAGATCTTTCACTGTGCGAGTGACGTGAGGCGTTGCCCCATCTTGCATGAAAACAGTGGTTTCCACACAGCTGCGCTCTTCCGAAGCATGAATCACATGCTGTACAAGGAGGTCTCGGTAACGAGCTGACGTCACGGTACACTTGACACGCCGTCTGGGTGTATCCTCTTCAAAGAAGAACGGACCGATAAGAAAGGTGCTTGGAAATCCACACCACACAGTCACATACGGCGAGTGCAATAGACCTTCGTGAACAACACTTGATTTAACAATACCCCAAATTTGGCAGTTCTTTGTACTCACTGCACCCTGTAATGTAAAACGTGTCTCGTCACTCCATAGAATATTGCCTGGCCACATGTCATCAACTTTGATTAGTGCCTGAAACCGAATTGAGAACGTTGCTGTGGATGGTGCAGCAAATGCACCATCTGGATCTTGTAGGAGTACCAGCGTAAAATAGACTGCAAAATTTTCCGTACTGTTGACTACGGAATGGACAACGCTCATGACACTGCACGACTACTATCACTGCTCGTGTGCTCGTGCTGCATGGTCAGTTACAGTAACAGCAGCCTCGTCAATTACTTCCGTCGGGGCAGGATACCTTCCTCTTCCACATGCCTCAGCAACCTCGCGTTTTGGAATTTCATTATCACCTTCTTTAAACCATTTAATGACATCGGGTCTCTCCTCAGATGTGTCATTCGGCATACTCTCTCACGCAGCTCTGTAATTGCTGCCGTTCACATAAAACAGTTTCACTAATAGCGCTCGGTCTCTCTCTTTTCAATTTCTGTTTAGTCACATTATGGCTTGTCAAACGACAGCGTGGATGTCATACCGTGGTACAAACACTGCACAGCGCCAGATCTGCGCTTGGCGGCCGCAGTTTAATATTTTTTGCAGCGTAAATAGGCTCCACATTAATGCATCGTTACCAAGTTTCGCTGCTATACGATAATTACATCCCAAGCTGGACATCTGTGAGTAGTTGTTCATATGGCTCCGACTACTAAGGGGACTTAACTTCTGAGGTCATCAGTCCCCTAGAACTTAGAACTACTTAAACCTAACTAAGGACATCACACACATCCATGCCAGAGTCAGGATTCGAACCTGCGACCGTAGTAGCAGCGCGGTTCCGGACTGAAGCGCCTAGAACCGCTCGGCCACAGGGGCCGGCTGTGGGTAGTTGTACTTTAACAATAATCACTTGGTAGATTTGCAGCTGGTGCAGTAATTTGTTTCCAAGTAATTACTGCAGTAGTTTATTACAGCTTGCAAGAGCAATATTTTGAGACCTAAACAGTCACACTTTGTTCAACAACCACATTTTCCGTTTAGCCATACGATCAGTTCTTTACATAAAAGTTCGCGTTTTGAAATTAAGTTTTTCAGTTACTTGACAGGGAATAGTTCATGCCTTCTTTCTATATACTGAATGCAAACATGGTCCCTTATAAAAGAAATAATTTGTCATGCACTATAATAGTTAATGCGCATACACAAATGTACTCATATCAGTCCGCAGTCTGTAATTGGTGATAAATTCGCAATTCTTCACAAATAATTTTGCAGTGATCTTTTTGAAAGTCTAATCGTGTTTGCTACCGGATACTAAAATCAATGTGATTCAATATTTCGGGGATCTAACTGTCCCCCATCTTCAGGACATCTCTGTTGCTCCCTTGTGGATACAGGACAGCGTCCGGTCAGATACTTACCAAATAAAAATCGCCAACAGCCGTGTGTTTTTAGAAGTTACTTTATTATATGCCCAGTTTCGGCATGTCATTAATGCCATTTTCAGGCCCCTATGCTCTCTATATACAGAGATCAGATACATAGATGCAACCCGTTGTTGTCAAGTCTTCGAAGTACACACTCCACAAAAAATTCTGGGGCTCCAGATACTGATGGCTCCAGTTACGCATGCATCGATGTATCTGATGCTCTGTACATAGAGTCCATAGGAGCCTGAAGATGGCATTAATGAGATACCGAAACTGGTCGTCTAAATAAAATAACATCTGAAAACACGTGACTCTTTGGCGATTTTTCTTTGGTAAATATCTTCAGGACGGAAAAGTCGTCGGAAGCAGAAGATGGCTTAAACGAGGGACACGAGATGAAATTTGACGAGACTGTGATAGTTGCCAGCACTTCCGATTTTTGGAACATTGTTTATAAATGGTCAATTGAAATTAGTTTGATAGACAATTTGATTAACGGACAGTGGTTTTCCTCTAAGCAGGATGGGGAACCCTATACTATTCCACATTAAAAGTGAAAGGCCTTCGGTGCGGCCAGTCCGATTGTTTGAAAATACTCTTTGAGTGTGATATATCGTTGCCGCCTGTTTTCCACTAAAAGCGGCGCCACCAGCCCGGTCTTGAAGGGCAGCAACTGCGATGGGTGGCGCAAGCCTACATAGGAAGACGATTTACAGCCTTGGCATCAGTTTTCAGCGGGACTCAGCAGCAGCAGCAGCAGCAGCAGCGTTCTCCTGAATATGGCGGACAGTTGGGTCGCTGAAATATTGAGTCACGATGATTTTAGGATCTGACAGCAAACCCGAGGAGATTTCCAAGAAATATTACGCCTGGAAAACCTATGAAGTCACAGTTTTGGGTCATACTCCTGAGTATACTTAAATTCGTGTTCTGCGTCGGGAAACCTTGAATTTGTTAAACCTACAAGCACGCAGAGGATCAAATATACTGTAACTCCAATATAGTAGTAAAAGTCTGTATAAAGGCATGGATATTTGCAGGAAAATTAACATTGTCGGCCGTTATAGTTGATCACAACGTATATGCAATAGTATGAAATCTAGTATGTTGACAAATGCATTCAAATGTTACAGCATTTGTGTCAGCAGCATAGTATAAACATCAGGGATTCAGGAGGCAGATGGTTGAACTTGGTACGAATGCAGACGGCCCTGTGCGGCGTTGGTGTTTACGTACGTGCATTTAATGCAGATTGTAACAATGCCACGCGGGAAACAATTAACATGTGATGAAAAAGCAAAAATCTGTACGTACAAAGAAATGGGGCTCTCTAATCGTCAAATCGCCGACAAGTTGAACCGTTCAAGTAAAGTTATTGATAGTTTCGTTAGATTGAGCGCACGATGTGGACTGTACGGAAAATACGGGCAAAACAGAAAATTATCAGAGGCATAGAAACGGTTACTTTTGCTCAAAGCAAGGACAAAAAACCATAATTCTTCTCAACATGTTGCTGATATACAGTTGCCAGTATCTGCGATACGTGTACGATTAATTTTGTCACATTACAAAAATCTTGCATTCAACAAACAGCTGCAGAAAGACGCTCCAACACGCAAACATAAACAGGCTAGACTGTTGACTTCAGAATGAGATGAAGCGATCTCCAGTGACGAGAAGAAGTGTAATTTAGATGGGCCAGATGGATTTCAATATTATTGACATGATGTGAGAACGGAGCAGCACGTAAGAATGAGCAGAAATTTTCGTGGTGGAAGTGATATGATTTGGGCTGCCTTCAATACTAAAGGTGAATCATGCACTGCTTGATTGAACACTAGAATGAATTCTCAAATGCACACTGAAACTCTAGAGACAGAATTGATAAGAATGTATGAGAACCAAGGGTACGAAAGTCTAATGTTTCAGCAAGATACTGCATCTGTGTAGGGTTCTCCTGCAACCAAGGAGTGGCTTGACGATAAAGATATCGATGTCTTACTCTGGCCTGCAAGTAGCCTGGATTTGTACCCAGCGGAAAAACCTTTGGGGAACACTTGCAAACAATGGAACGCAATCTGAGGCCGTGTGTGAGCTGAAAAGAGCGATACGAGAAGAGTGGGCGACAATTTCACTGCAAGAACTACAAACCCTAACTAAATAAGTGCCGCAGAGAATTTTCGAGGTAACTGGGGCGAACGGAGGGTGGAAAAAGTACTGACAATGCTATAACACAACAGGACAGTGAGTGCCGGCCGGTGTGGCCGTGCGGTTAAAGGCGCTCCAGTCTGGAACCGCGTGACCGCTCCGGTCGCAGGTTCGAATCCTGCCTCGGGCATGGATGTGTGTGATGTCCTTAGGTTAGTTAGGTTTAAGTAGTTCTAAGTTCTAGGGGACTGATGACCACAGATGTTAAGTCCCATAGTGCTCAGAGCCATTTGAACCATTTTGAATCAGGACAGTGAGTGCCTTTATACCAGTTTCCATCCAGGAAATGCGAACGTCTTATTTTGTTACTCGGGCTACGAAAGAAACTATGTAATTCCGTCTTTTATGTATATACCACTTTCATAGTAAATTCGGTAAATATATGCTTCAGACATCGTACTATTACTTTCGTGGGATCCTGTCTTTATACTGACTTCCTCTACTGTACATTATCGAGGTGTGATGGAGTCTAATACTCTTGCTTGTCATAGGTTACAGGTCGTATGTAGTCTGTGCTAGGCACCACATCGCAAAGAGCTGTCACGGAGAACCATAAAGTTAGAACGCGCCTTTCCCGCGAGTTATACGGAAGCCATGCGACACGTAATCTAAACAGAAGCGAGCGTCCATTTTCGCTCATAAAAATACGGAGCTGCCAAGTGAGTCTTTAAATAAAACTGTACAGGATTCAGAATATGGTGCCTATCAGAAGAAAACTCGCTTCACAAGACTAATATTACGTATTTACAAGCCGTGCTGTACTGAAACCATTTGGTCACAGCGCTATAACAGTCACTCTGAGAAACGGAACAAACGCAATCTACCATGATACACGCCGGCCGCGGTGGTCTAGCGGTTCTAGGCGCTCAGTCCGGAACCGCGCGACTGCTACGGTCGCAGGTTCGAATCCTGCCTCGGGCATGGATGTGTGTGATGTCCTTAGGTTAGTTAGGTTTAAGTAGTTCTAAGTTCTAGGGGACTGATGACCACAGCTGTTAAGTCCCATAGTACTCAGAGCCATTTGAACCAATCTACCATGATACAGGCTTGCTACTTGATCTGGAATATAGGAAGCTTAGGGCTTGACGTCCCGTCGGCAACGTGGTCATTATTTATTTATTGTTCCGTGGGACCACATTAAGGAGAAGTCTCCATGGTCATGGAACGAGTCAATACATGAAATTATAACACGATTGTAGAAACAGATAAAATGAAATATAAGAAATATATTCAGTTGTAGATTGTAGAAACAGATAAAATGAAATATAAGAAACATATTCAGGCGACAAGTCGTTAGTTTCAATAAAGAAAATCAAGAATGTAACACAAGAATTTGCTTAATTTTTTAGCTCTTCCAGGAGCTCCTCGACAGAATAGAAGGAGTGAGCCATTAGGAAACTCTTCAGTATAGACTTAAAAGTGTTTGGGCTACTGCTAAGATTTTTGAGTTCTTGTGGTAGCTTATTAAAAATGGATGCAGCAGAATACTGCACTCCTTTCTGCACAAGAGTCAAGGAAGTGCATTCCACATGCAGATTTGATTTCTGCCTAGTATTAACTGAGTGAAAGCTGCTAACTCTTGGGAATAAGCTAATATTGCTAACAACAAACGACATTAAAGAAATGGCGCTATTGACCATAGCAGTTCTGCGCCCTAAAACCAAAACAAAAAAAAACATTAAAGAAAATGTATACTGTGAGGGCAATGTCAAAATTCCCAGACTATTGAATAGGGGTCGACAAGAGGTTTTCGAACTTACACCACACATTGCTCTAACAGCCCGTTTTTAAGCCAAAAATATCATTTTTGAATCAGAAGAATTACCCCAAAAAATAATACCATATGACATAAGCGTATGAAAATACGCGAAGTAGACTACTTTTCGTGTTGAAATGTCACTAATTTCAGATACTGTTCTAATGGTAAATAAAGCGGC
The DNA here is from genome assembly GCF_023898315.1 of Schistocerca nitens. NCBI lineage: Eukaryota > Metazoa > Arthropoda > Insecta > Orthoptera > Acrididae > Schistocerca > Schistocerca nitens. The sequence continues at coordinate 817,944,143 of NC_064614.1, forward strand.
ATTTAGTTTCTGAACAAGATCCTGAACATGTGCTTTCCACAACAGCTTACTATCTATCCGAACGCCTAGGGACTTGAACTGTTCCGTCTCGCTTATAATATGCCCATTCTGATTAAAATATCAGTTATTGTTGAATTGTGAGTTAGAAACTGTAAAAATTGAGTCTTACTGTGATTTAGCATCAAATTATTTCCCACAAGCCACGAACTTATTTCATGAACTACATTATTTGATAATGTTTCAATATTACACACAAGATCCTTCACTACCAAGCTGGTGTCATCAGCAAACAGAAATATCTTTGAATCACCTGTAATACTAGAAGGCATATCATTTATGTAAATAAGAAACAGCAGTGGCCCCAGCATCGACCCTTGGGGAGCGCCCCATTTAACACTGCCCCATTGCGACTGAACATCACTACCACTCTCAATATTGCGGAGAATTACCTTCTGCTTTCTGTTCTTAAAGTAAGAGGCGAACCTGTTGTAAGCTACTCCCCTTACTCCATAATGGTCCAACTTCTGCAGTAATATTTTGTGGTCAACACAGTCAAAAACCTTCGTTAAATCAAAGAAAACACCTAACGTTCGCAACCTTTTATTTAATCCGTCCAAAACCTCACAGAGAAAAGAGACTATAGCATTTTCAGTTGCTAAGCCATTTCTAAAACCAAACTGTGCATTTGACAGCAAATTATGTGAATTTAAATTCTCCAGTAACCTTGTATATACAACCCTCTCGATAACTTTAGCAAACACCGATGGCATAGAAACAGGTCTATAATTGTCAACATTATCCCTGTCTCCCTTTTTATGAAGTGGCTTCACTACCGAGTACTTTAATCGGTCAGGAAACCGACCACTCCTAAAGGAAAAGTTACAGATATGGCTAAGTACTGGGCTAACATACATGGAACAATACTTCAGTATTCTGCTAGATACCCCGTCATATCCATGAGTGTTCTTGGTCTTAGTGATTTAATTATTAATTCAATCTCCCTCTTGTCAGTATCATGGAGGAGCATTTCAGGTAACAGTTTCGGAACACTTTTTTCTAAGAGCGCTATGTGATTCCCTGTTGGGACTAGGTTTCTATTTAGTTCACCTGCTATATTCAGAGAGTGATTATTAAATACTGTACATATATGCGACTTATCAGTAACACGGACATTCCCACTACGCACTGATCCTATATCCTCGACCTGTCTCTGCAGACCAGCCACTTCCTTTACGACTGACCATATGGTTTTATTTTATCCTGAGACTTAGCTATTCTATCTGCATACCACATACTTTTTGCCATTCTAATAACTTTTTTAAGCACCTTACAATACTGTTTGTAATGGGCTGCTGCATTTAGATTGTGACTGTTTCTAACGTTTTGATATAATTGCCACTTTGTTCTACAAGATATTCTCATCCCTTTAGTCAGCCACCCAGGCTGCCTGTTTGTGCTAGTACCCTGTTTTGAACGTTCCAACGGAAAGCAACTTTCAAAGAGCACGAGAAAAGTCTTGAGGAAAGCATTATATTTATCGTCTATGTATCAGCACTATAAACATCTTGCCACTCTTGTTCCTTGATAAGGTTTACAAAAGTCTCTACAGCAACTGGATCAGCTTTCCTAAACAGTTGGTAACTATATTTAACATGTGTTGCAGCACAAAAATCTTTTAGACTTAAAATTTGTGCATCATGATCTGAAAGGCCATTCACCTTTTTGCTAACAGAATGCCCTTCTAGTAATGAGGAATGAACAAATATATTGTCTATGGTTGTTCTACTGTTCCCTTCCACTCTCGTTGGAAAGAATACGGTTTGCATAAGATTATATGAATCAAGGAGGTCTACCAGCATCCTTTTCCTTGCACAATCACTTATACAATTAATATTGAAGTCACCACATATAACTAACTTTTTGTATTTCCTATAAAGTGAACCAAGAACCTCCTCTAGCTTTAGCAAAAATGTTGTGAAATCGGAGTCTGGGGATCTATAAATAACAACAGTAAGAAGCTTAGCTCCACTAAATTTAACCATACCTGCACAACATTCAAACACCTTTTCAGTGCAGTACTTTGAAACATCAATTGACTCAAGTAGGATACCGTTTTTCACATACATGGATACACCCCCACACCGCAAAGAGCTCCTAGAAAAGCTGCCAGCCAACCTGTATCCTGGTAAAGGAAGCCTCTGAATTATCTCCTTATTTAAGAAGTGTTCAGATATACCAATAATTTCAGAGTCAACATCTATAAGCAGTTCACTAACTTTATCTCTAATACCTTGTATATTTTTATGAAATATACTAAGTCCCTCATTAATCGGATACCTAAGCTTTGTCGAAAGTGTTTTCTTTGTTAGAGAGACTTCCCTTAAGCAGGAATACATATCAGCTGACTTCAATCTAAAAAAGGTACAGCTCTAACACCCACAACTACCGGAATTTTCCCATGAGTGATCCCACCACCCCCACTTATGCTGTCACCTATAAGCTTTGCCAACCTCCCCTTTCCATACCTGTTGAGGTGCAGGCCATGTCCAGTGAAACCCGTCCTGCTGGTAGGCTCCATCGACACCACTGAAATGTGACTCATGCCTTCTGTCATCAGCGCACCCCGAAGTCTCCTCATCCTATCTAGCTCCTCCTGTGCGTTTTTCAACTGAACCTGAAGGGCACAGATCTTACGCACCTGCTCCTCTATCAACTTACTCTTGCTACATAACCTGCAGTTCCAGGAGAGGATCTCACCAGAATGCCCACTGGCTTCCCCACTGCATTCCCCCCAGTGAAAATACTTCGAAAAAGTCTCACACCGTAATCAACTACTCACGAACCTACGGCAGAGCCCACACTTCTCACTCATGGTAAAATTTTACAGTTATTGAAACAAGAAAACAACTTTATCTAAGTTCCGCTACTACAATAAGAAGACGTTAAAAACTAACTACAATAATAACAAACTGGCTCTACAAGGGACGTAACTACTATTATTGACAGTATTAATCAACAACAAATGAGAATATAACAAAATACTAACACAGAAAGAAAATCAAACGTCTAATGACACAGTAACGAAACTGAAAGCAGTTCGCAAAAATTTCTTCTGAAGTTATTTCACCGGAAAACACCAAGAACACCGGTTGAAGACTACTAAAGTTCCTAAATAAACTACTATACACAAACAATTAATTAGTACTTAGCTTTCGATGCGCCGCTACAGCTGCAACTGGTCAGCACGGAATGTAAACACGGGTAAGAGGTTAAGTTGCACGATACGAAAAACTCACTAATATCAGGTCACAACACAAGAAAGGCAGAGGTGAATGAAGAAACCACTAATACGTCACTTATCGAGTAAATATTATCACAAAAACCTTTAAAATATATATCTGAAACCTAAAAATAGATGAAAACTTAGAGAGCAATCTCACACGCATCACGCGCTTGTGACGTCACACGGAGCACAAGCTCGGACTGTTTTGTTAAGGAGGGGGAAGAAAATCGGCCGTGCTCTTTCAAAGGAGCCATCCTGGCATTTGCCTGGAGCGATTTAGGGACATCACGGAAAACCTGGATCTGGATGGTCGGAGGCGGATTTGAACCGTCGTCCTCCCGAATACGAGTCCAATGTTCTAACCATTGCGCAACCACGCTCGGTATTTGGTCTCAAGAGATGCGAATTCTTCTGTGAGCAAATCAGTCTCTAACTGGTCACAGTCCTCCGCGTAAGCGACTATCACTACTTGTTATCAAAAATGGCTCTAAGCACTATGGAACTTAACATCTGAGGTCATCAGCCCCTAGACTTAGAACTACTTAAACCTAACTAACCTAAGGACATCACACACATCCATGCCCGAGGCAGGATTCGAACCTGCGACCGTAGCAACAGCGTGATTCCGTACTGAAGCCCCTAGAACCACTCGGCCACAGCGGCCGGCTACTTGCTATCGTGGCCAGCCCTTGTGACTTCGCTAAACATACTGTCACTGATGCAAATTTAGGCGTAAGTAACACCTACGTTGGATCTTTAAGTTCATCAGTCTTTAGGTTCATCACGAGGTTATCGTGGATTTATTCATACTTTATCTCTCCATCGATAGTACAGGCTAGGCAAAATAAAACTGGCCTGGAAAACATTTCATGCATCTTGCGATAGGGTTCCAGAGAGGGTGACGTAAGTTAGGCTGCCTGTATTAAAGTGCACGAAATATCTTGCGGGCCATTTTTATTTCGTTCACTCTGTGTTACTTTGTACCACGCTATTTTTCTTCCATCCTCCATCCGATGGACGAGTCCATCCTCTCGGCTGAGGGACATCGAACATTTGTTGCGCCTTACATATTATGGAAACCAGATGTCCTCCAAAGGCAATGTCCTAGAAGAATCTCTATGTCCTGCAGATCTGGCCGAGCGGTTCTAGGAGCTTCAGTCTGTAACCGCGCGACCGCTACGGTCGCAGGTTCGAATCCTGCCTCGGGCATGGACGTGTGTGATGTCCTTAGGTTAAGAAACCGCCTATTGGCATCTGTCTCGGGTTCTTCGGCCGACGTTCATCTAATGATTTTTCTGACGTTTCGCCAGCACGAGTGGCTGGCATTGTCAAAGCTTCACCCTCCATTGCCGGTGGTGAACTGGAGCCGAGCTCGCGGGCGCAGACTATATGTACCTGGCGCGCCAACGTCCGGGGGCTTCTCCGCGGTCATTTCCGGTGCGGTTCTCCTCTTGCTACCTGCGACGGTCGTTCGCTGCAGTACGGGAAGCCAGGATCCGTTTACCTTAAGGCTTTCCTCTTTCTTGTTGAAACTGTTCGCGTGTTTTTGTATTTCTACAGCTTCTCTAAACAAGCGCGTGTGATAGTGCTTCTCTACAGCCAGAACTTCCGTGTCGGCGAATTTTATTACGTGGTCGGTCTCATTCAGTGCGTGCTCTGCCACGGCCGATTTCTCCACCTACCCCAACCTGCAATGTCGCTTATGCTCTTTGATCCTGGTGTTAATTGATCGTCCAGTCATTCCGACATAAACTTTTCCGCATGTGCATGGTATACGGTATATTCCCGACATTACAAGTGGGTCTCTTTTCTCCTTCGCCGATCTAAGACACTCTTTGATCTTCCTTGTCGGTTTGAAAATCGTCTTTACGCCATGTTTGCGCAATATACGGCCGATTCTGTCCGTCACTCTGGGAATGTATGGCAGAAAGGCCGTACCCGACATTTCTTTTTCTGGTTCCTTACTTCGCCGAGTGTTTGGCTCTGTTACACTTCTAATGTAATTTGTGGAGTACCCATTGCTCCTCAGAACAGTTTCCAGGTGTTGCATTTCTCGTTTGAGGTGTTGCGGCTCACATATTCGTCCTGCTCTTGTTACGAGCGTACTAATCATGCCACTTTTCTGGCTCGGGTGGTGGTTTGACAGTTTGTGCAGGTATCGGTCCGTGTGTGTCGGTTTTCGATACACGCTGTGTCCCAGGTTTTCGCCGTCCCTTGTGACCAGCACATCTAGAAATGGCAGTTTCTTGTCTTTTTCTACTTCCATGGTAAATGTTATGTTGGCATGGAGGCTGTTCAAGTGTCTTAGGAAGTCAAAAAATGGTTCAAATGGCTCTGAGCACTATGGGACTCAACTGCTGAGGTCATTAGTCCCCTAGAACTTAGAACTAGTTAAACCTAACTAACCTAAGGACATCACACACATCCATGCCCGAGGCAGGATTCGAATCTGCGACCGTAGCGGTCTCGTGGTTCCAGACTGCAGCGCCAGAACCGCGCGGCTACTTCGGGCGGCTCTTAGGAAGTCACCGAGCTGTTCTTCACCATGGCTCCACACCACGAAAGTATCATCGACGTACCTGTACCACACCTTAGGTTTGCAAGTCGCCGAGTCCAGTGCCTGTGCTTCGAATTGTTCCATGAAGAAGTTGGCCACCACTGGACTGAGAGGACTACCCATGGCGACGCCTTCCAGCTGTTCGTAGAAATCACCATTCCACGTGAAATAGCTCGTGGTGAGACATGCATGGAAGAGCTTTTTGATGTCTTGCGGGAACATGGGACCGATGTGCTCCAGAGCGTCACTGAGTGGCACTTTCGTAAATAACGAAACAACATCAAAGCTGACCAGTATGTCGTTTGGTGCAAGTTTCAGTTCCTTCAGCTTCTCAATGAAATGTCCTGAGTCATTAATGTATGTGTCGGTCTTCCCCACGTGTGGCTGGAGCAGAGAGGCCAAGTGTTTTGCCAGTTTATACGTTGGTGAGCCAGGAGCGCTAACGATCGGTCTCAGTGGAACGTTGTTCTTATGGATCTTGGGTAATCCATACAGCCGAGGTGGTAGGGCTTCTGTGTTGCGCAGGTTTCTCTGTATGTCCGCCGGCAGAGAAGACGCCTTGATTAATCGATTCGTATTCCGAGTGATACGCTGCGTCGGATCTGCACTTAGTTTTCGGTACGTCGTCGGATCTAATAGGTCTCGGATCTTTTGCTCATAATCTTCGGTCTTCATTACGACGGTCGCATTCCCCTTATCGGCAGGCAGTACCAATATACTCTTGTCGGCGTTGAGATTCTTAATGGCTTGTACCTCTTCTTTCTTCAGGTTGCAAGCTGGTGGTTTTGCTCGGCGCAGTATCCTGGCTGTTTCAGTGCGTATTTCCTCTGCCCTTTCACAAGGAAGGGTCCGAATGGCTGCTTCGGTGTTGGCAATGATGTCCTCCATAGGTATAGTTGTCGGGCGATAGCGAAATTCCCTCCTTTTTGGAGAACAGACACTTCCTCTTCGGTCAATTGTCGTTCAGTGAGGTTGACCACTGTGTGTGGCATGTCGGGAATCGCCTTGTCGGTCTGCTTCCGGCATCTTTCAAACTTTTTCTTCTGCCGCTCGGTGCAGCGCTCGAGTTCGTTCTGCATGCTCCTGTGAGTGATGCTGTCGATCTTGTCCCAGTCGTCTCGGTGCATTCTGCTACTTAGTTGATAGAAAATGTCCAGAAGTTCCTGATCCGTTCTTGCCAAGTCTCTCCGTGTTGTATGTATTCGCTCACGAAGAAAAGCTCGTTCCACTCTGTCGTAGATACGATGTGCTTGGGCGGTGGTGAATAGGCGCTTACATCTCAAGAACTTCGGTGTAGCACATTCATCTCGGCATCGTGACAGAAAGGCGAGAGAGGTCATCAGTCGCGCTTTCTTCTTCCGTCGTTGGTCAAGGCGTCGGTACAATCAGCAAATCTCCTCCTCGTAGAGGCGTCGCAGGTAGCAAGAGGAGAACCGCACCGGAAATGACCGCGGAGAAGCCCCCGGACGTTGGCGCGCCAGGTACATATAGTCTGCGCCCGCGAGCTCGGCTCCAGTTCACCACCGGCAATGGAGGGTGAAGCTTTGACAATGCCAGCCACTCGTGCTGGCGAAACGTCAGAAAAATCATTAGATGAACGTCGGCCGAAGAACCCGAGACAGATGCCAATAGGCAGTTTCTCAACAAGTGGCCACGAAAGCCTTAACAATTTTGTGTCCTTAGGTTAGTTAGGTTTAAGTCGTTCTAAGTTCTAGGGGACTGATGACCTCAGATGTTAAGTCCCATAGTGCTCAGAGCCATTTGTCTTGCAGATCGCTTCCGCTTGGACACCTTCCATTTATGTTACGGCTTCGCCTCTCCAACTCCAAGACTACGCCTCGCACGACATCCTCTGACACGATGCTACATGCTGTTCCCGCCTATGTGCGAAAACTAGCTTCACACGCGTTCCTCTACATTATATCATGCAGTGAGTTCCTTTAATTAATGTACAGACTACTCGTTTCGCTTATTACCAAGGTAATTACATTTTTCTACCTCCAAAAAATATCGCTTTCCATTTACGCATACTGAAAAACTTATCCATTGAAAATAAATTTAAAAAAATGTTCTGTGGGCTTCGAAATACAGCGTGGGTTCGAAGATTTCACGTTATCTCAAATTATAAAAAGAGTCGAGTTACTACGCTTCAGTTTCACACCTTACTTTACTCTTGAAGTAGGAGATCATGAATAGTTCGATACTCCTAAATGTTTGTGTATTGTCACAGGCCTAGTTTACGGTACACAGTCCAGTCACATTAACACGAGTACCGTCTATGTTCGCCGTCAGCCTGCTATAACGACTCACAGACGACAGATGGCGGCACTAACAGTGGAAGATATATAAGCCGTGTCGGGGAACGCAGGAGAAAGCGAGTCGTGTCCTAATCCAGAAATGAAGCGATTGTCTTCCGTCCAAAAGAGCGTGATCATTCGATTTCGGGCAAAGAATGAAGGCATTTCCGAAACGGCTAAGTTTATAAACAGTTCGGGTGCCGTTTTGCTTAAAGTATACCATGCATGGCAAATTGGTGCTATCCAAAAGAAGCGCAGAGGCAGCTGTAGCGCACCACGGATCATAGGGGTGAAGGACGCTATGGAGATGCGTGGGGCGGACAGTCGTCCAACTGTTGAGCAACTGACCATCCAAATGGGCCAAGGGGCTACCGACAGTTTCTCCTCAACGTCTGTTCAGAGAACGGAGCTGCGGATGGGCCTCCGTAGCAGGCACCTGGTTCAGGCACCCATGCTGACTGCTGTTTATATGCAAGCCAATTTCGCGACTGAACTTTCACTGAGCCACAACAGGTGGCCTTTTCAGGCGAACCACATTTTATGCTCCATTGGATGGCCGTTGGAGTGCATGGCCCTGCAACAATTGGCGTGGGGTTTCAGGCTGGAGGAGGGAGAATTCTGGGTTTTGGAATCTTTATGTGGCATTGCCTGGGCGATATCGTCATTCTGGAAGGCACGATGAATCAACACATGTACGCATGCATCCTTGGTGACCATTTCCATTCCTACATACAGTTTGTTCTTCCTCTGCGCCCTGGCATCTACCGGCAGGACACTACAACGTGCTACAAAGCTAGCAGTGTACGTGCGTGGTTCGAAGAACATCAAGATGAGTTTACTATACTTCCCTGGGCACCATACTTTCTATATTAAAACCCAATCGAGAATCTGTGGTACAATCTCGATCGGGCATTTCACGCCATGGATTCTCGACCGAGAAACTTAAGCAGCTGGTCACGGCACTGGAGATCGGCTCCACACCCCATTTGGTATCTTTCAGAACCTCACTCACGCTCTTCCCAGGCGCATGCACTGCAAAAGACGGTTATTCAGGCTTTGTACAGGTGGTCACGTTAGTCCGTCTGGACCGCGTATGAAATTCATTTAACTTACATGCATTTTTCTTGGTGTGCATTTTTCGCAAATGTAAGTGTATTTTGTCCGTTTTCTGTCATTCATTTCTTCTACGTTTCAGAGACCTGCACTTTATAGTGCCTCTTATAGAGTGACCAATGTGATAAATGGTAGTTGGTTGCGCTCTGGACTCAGTAGTCCAAGAGGTGCGATTGCTTATAACGGTCATCAGTCAACCGAAGAACGCAGCGAGAGTACTGCCATCATCACTGACGATGCGAATGGGATAGGTACAGAGATGTACCGCGTGCTGGTGAAGAGTATAAAACACCATCAAGCCATAATTCGGTGAGTACTTCGCATGCTCTTCAGTGTCGAACTACATCATCACCATAGTAACAGCATCGTCGCCGCTACTGTGCGTATTCCGTTTATCTGTGTTCTGTCGTGTGGTAAGTTTTCCCAACCATGGTATTTGACACCAACTTCAAGGACGCTGTCACAGCCTCTCACCGAAAGAGTTGAATGTACGAGGGTTGACTGAGAAGTAATGCCTCCACCTTCGTAACTCTTCAACAGTTGGCAGCATTGGTATGTGAGCAGGTACTTGCTTGTTCCGTAGCCTCTTCTCTAGAGCTCCAGTTGGCAGGAAGCCTTAGCATTGAACGGTTGTGTTGTTACAGTGTAAAGTATGGAACCCCGCGCAGACGGTCGGTCAGTGCGATTTAAGCAACTTGCCGTCATTGAATTCTTGACAGCAGAATGTATCACCCCGAAGGAGATTCATCAAATAATGAAAGCAGTTTATGGTGATTGTGTTGACGTGAGTACTGTGCGCCGTTGGGCGAGTAAGTTTAAAGATATTGAGGCGGGACCATTTCATCTGCATAACAAACAAAGAGTTGAACGGCTTGTGACAGCAGCCACCGAGTTTCACAAGCAAAATGTTGACAGATTGATTCAGGACGACCGTCGTATCACTCAGAGAGAAACTGCAAGCACAATCGGCATTTCACAAGAACGTGTGGGTCACATTATTGCTTTGCTTGGCTATCGGAAAATCTATCCACTATGGGTACCCCAGAAGGTGACTCCTGAAATGAAAGCGCACAGACTTGAAATTTGTAAGGAACTCCTCTCGCTTTACGAGAATGAAGGTGACGCCTTTCTCCACTCAATTGTGACAGGAGAAGAAACATGGGCACACCATTACGACCCGGAGACGGAACTTCAGTCTATGGAATATAGACACAAAGACTCGCCTCAGAAAAAGGAATTCAAGACGCAGCCCTCAGCTGGAAAAATCATGGCCACAGTGCTCTGGGGCGCAGATGGTGCTATCCATGTCGATTTCCTTGATCGTGGAACAACAATAAATTCAGAGCGTTTACATCACAACGCTGCGAACTCTGAAAGCAGAATGACAATGCCAAACCACGCAATTCACGTGCCACAACAGCACAACTTCAGAGACTGAATCTCACCACCGTATGGCATCCTCCATACAGTCCAGATTTGGCACCATCTGACTTCCATTTGTTCCCGATAATGAAAGACGATCTGCAGAGACATCATTATGCTTCTGATGAAGACGTTGAGAGAAGTATGAGACTGTGGTTATGGAAACAGAGTGTTGACTTCTCCCGCGACGGCTTCAGAAAACTTGTTCATCGTTGTCAGAAATGTATCCAATTTGCTGGTCATTATATGGGAAAGTGAATATTGGTAATTAAAGATCACATTTTAAGGATTATTTCTGCGTTTGATTTATTAAAGTATTTCCATCCAAACCCAATTAGCGAAGGTGGAGGCATTACTTTTCATTGAACCCTAGTACAAAGCAGTGCTACGGCTCAAGGATGTTGCCATGGGACTGCTAAGGGCGTGCTTCCGTAAGGAAATACTCAGGCCTTGTCGATATCCGGTTGAATCAGCGTCAGGCTCTGCAACGAAAGCTCTTATTTTGTGCCTGCAGATAGACACTACATTTCCATAAATTCAGATATAATAGTAGCTTTCCTGGTAGAAAGCTAAGAGTGACAAGTATTATGAGAAAGTTTTGCCGTACAGTTAACACCTGAGTCTGCATGGTGATTTAGAAAACATACGTTCATACATTTGCAGAGTACAAAAACCGAGAAAATATAGCGCCTTTGAAAATGAGTATATGGGTTTTAGGGCTTTGCAGCATTTATTACAATCAACTTATAATTACAAATAATTCATCAAGTGAAAGAACAACTGCAAACGATAAAGAAATAATTGTAAGAGTCTCCTTAAAAGTCTCCACACAGACGTCACTGGAACTGCCAATGTAATTATAACCGATACATCAAATGCAAGAGCTACTCAAACAGTATGGAACGACCAAGAATGACTGAAGAACGTGTTGAACGAGTGAGAGTTTTTCACGCATAGCCCCAAGAAATCGGTACGGAAGGCTAGTCGTGAATATACCTAGTCCCCTCCAACCCTACATCTACGGTGTTCGCACTACAGTGAAAATACGGAAAGCAGTCCTCTTAAAAATTACAATACATATTCAATTTCCACTATCCGGCATTCTAAGATGCTCTTGAATGATAAATTTAGTTGTTCCTAATGAAATATAACTACTATATTCTTTTCATCGGGGAAAACTTTCCTCAACGTGTAGCCCATGGATAAAATCAAGCTCACAGTTCCTAACATCTCGGAATTTCCAGTGGTGACAACTGACGTACGCTAGTAACACCTCCGAGTTTTCTTCAGAGGGCTGGAACTGCAAGGTGTTACTGAAACGTTTTCTGCTGATTATTAGATGTAGCAATTTTGTACGTAGTGCGTTGAAAAATTATTGATGTTTTCGTATTGATGTTTTAATTAATTCACATTAATCAAAATATTGTGTAAGGAGCTAGGTGCCTCAATCTCCTGCTTCGACTGAGGTAGCTCAGGTATTTCGAAATTCTATTTATAAAAAGTATTTAAAGCCAAGTAGTGCAGTGGAGACAAGCCCTGCTATGTGGGGCCAATTATAAACTGATTTCACGTATGCTGAGATTAGAACCGTTCACACAGCAGTTCACAATGCAACAATGGATCGATATTTGCTGGCATTACAGAGCTTTATTGGTAGACGCGAGGTTCGACACACCATCTACTATGGCAATATCCAGACATTCCATGAAGTGAACAAAGAGATAATGGAAATGTGGACGGCCGTCCATGCTGGTATCACATACCACAACCTCGCAAAACAAGGCATAACACTGAATTTTAAAGCTCCAGTTGTGGCTTAGTAGGGCTCGTTGGAGAGGGGGTACTTTCAGTCGAAAGATGTCAAAAAAGAACTCGAACGCTCCACAACGAGGAAAGGCTACAGAGACTGTGCTCGTGGACATTGAAACCGCCCTCAACTTGAGGCCAATCGCTGAAAAGTAAGACAAAGTGCTTTCACCAGCACAGTTTTTGGTGGGGGAGAGACTCACAACTTTGCCAAGACCCGAGCCACCAATTGTAAAAGGCTTGGAGAGAAGATTCAGATTCCATTAGAAAACTTAGACTGTCGGTTGTTTCAGTACGTTTGCATATGTTTAGTCGTAATTGTGGCATCGCTATAAGGTTGCAGCACTGGACAAGCTGTAATGTTAGATTTACACACCAGAGGTCAAATATGCATTTTTTTATGTAATTCGACAATTTATTCTTTGCGCTCTACTTAAATATTACTTCAGCAGCTTGTACACGGGAAATAAGCTGAGAAATTTTAATAATGAATGCAAGTAATCCGAAGGTCGCAATGCCGGCCGCTTGGGCCCAGCGGTTCTAGGCGCTTCAGTCCGGAACCGCGCTGCTGCTACGGTCGCAGGTTCGAATCCTGCCTCGGGCATTGATATGTGTGATGTCTTTAGGTTAGTTAGGTTTAAGTAGTTCTAAGTCTAGGCGACTGATGACGTCAGATGTTAAGTCCCATAGGAATTAGAGCCATTTGAACCATTTGAAGGTCGCAATGCTTAAATGACAGCTGGGACCGCGCTCGAAATAGATGAAAAACGCCTCTTGAATTACAGCAGACACAGACTCTAGAAGTTTCTGTCCGTGGTCCCGTTCACGGTTTCGGCACCAGAAAATGTGTGGTATCAATTATAAAGTGATTTAACGTCAGTGAACATAAGTTACATCACGCAACTTACATAACGCCTTTCGTTACAAATGCAGTGTTAAATGCTGAGATGTCGTTTAGCTATCTTCCACAGCAGAATTTGCGTAGTACAATGTTATGTAGCCTTTGTTATGCACTTGATAGTGGTTTGAATCGTATGTACGTAGTAGCAGATGTTTCTAAAACAATACTATTAAAAACTGAATCTCCTTTGCTACTTGAACTTCATTATTTATAATTACGTTTTTATAAGTTTGTTAAACTTGATTCACGTTTTCAAAAAGAAGCTGCAACAAAAATCACTAGGGAAAACTTCATTTGTAACCGTTACACTTATGATAAAATGTTTGCTTGAACTGTAACTATCTTAGCTTTTACAAGAAATTTTGGGAATGCAGTTAATTGCCCTATACCACTCTTTAATACATACTAACCTTTATACCATTTCAGATGTGTCGAGGAGTTGGAGTCAGTAATGTCACAGTCCGTTTTCGTCCTCCTTTTTCTGAATATGATGAACATCTGTGTACACATTTTCGTTACATCAGTGGTAAGCATAATATAAATTTTCAATATGTGTAATAGTTGTAACGTTTCAGACAAAAAACAATTGGTGGGCAGCTTAAATGTGAAGCTCTGATATGGGAAGCGACGGAAAGTCACGTATATATCTGTTAGGTAAAAACAGGAAAAATATTCTTTCGTATGTTTTTCTCATCTGCTCTTGCAAACAACTTTCTAACGTAATACATGTTGCTATGAAGGTGAACCTGTCGACATTACACGAGGTGATATCAAAACTAAGATTCACGTTATCATGGCGGCCAAAGTAACTTTTATGAATGTTGCATTGTACTTTAAACTTTTCAGCATATTCATCAGTTCTCTGTAAACACCGGTTGAAAACTTCCGCCAGCCGTTCAATTCTCTGGTTACGGTGCCATTCAAGAACCGCTGTGTGAACGTCTCCATCTTAGGAAAATCTGCGACAGCTGTGAACCAGTTCCTTGTCAGCGTGGACATCGTCGTCTGTGGTAGATGTAGATGGCCTTCCCTCACGATCAGCCCCACCTGAGTCTGCGCGGCCTTGGTCAAACTGTTTGCACCATTTCATTACGGATGGAAGCAACACCGCATTTAGTCCACCTACCACCAGAATATCACATTGAATCTGTGTGCAATTTAGACATTTTTCCCACAAGAATCGTAGTATCACGCGTACTTCAACTTTGAATTACGTTTCAATTTGCAGCGCCATTTCACTCCCACACTGCGTTGCACATATTATCCAAAACGTAACAGAATAGCGCCTGCAGGAAACCCGGATCATGTACTCTCCTCTGACACTGTATCACTATTATTGCGCAATGGTCTTAGTGTGGACGACATGTGTAACTTACTTTTTGAGGTCCCCTCCAATCATTTTCTAACTCTTTTTTTTTTCAGGCACCTAAGCTATAGAAATGATGAAATTACAGTTTTAAGCAATGTGTAGTAGCTATACATACAATGAGATGACAAAAGTCATGGGACAGCTGTATGCACAAATACAGATGGCAGTAGTTTCGCGTATACAAGATATAAGAGGGCAGTCCATCGGAAGAGCTGTCATTTGTACTCAGGTGATTCGTGTGAAATGGTGTCCGACTTGATTATGGCCGCACGACGGCAATTAACAGACTCTGAACGAAAATTACCGAACTATCAGGTTAATAAGTCACGGCTGCAAAATACTATCGCGAATTCTGTACAGACGATTGGAAAAACTGGTAGAAGCCGACCTCGGGGAAGATCAGTTTGCATTCCGTAGAAATATGGGAACACGTGAGGCAATACTGACCCTACGACTTATCTTAGAAGTTAGATTAAGAAAAGGCACACCTACGTTTCTAGCATTTGTAGACTTAGAGAAAGCTTTTGATAATGTTGACTGGAATAATCTCTTTCAAACTCTGAAGATGGCAGGGGTAAAATACATGGAGAGAAAGGCTATTTACAGTTTGTACAGAAAGCAGATGGCAGTTATAAGAGTCGAGGGACATGAAAGGGAAGCAGTGGTTGGGAAGGGAATGAGACAGGGTTGTAGCCTTTCCCCGATGTTATTCAATCTGAGTATTGAGCAAGCAGTTAAGGAAACAAAAGAAAAATTAGGAGTAGGTATTAAAGTCCATGGAGAAGAAATAAAAACGTTGAGGTTCGCCGATGACATTGTAATTCTGTCAGAGACAGCAAAGGACTTGGAAGAACGGTTGAACGGAATGGACAATGTCTTGAAGGGAGGATATAAGATGAACATCAACAAAAGAAAAACGAGGATGATGGAATGTAGTCGAATTAAGTCGGGCGATGCTGAGGGAATTAGATTAGGAAATGAGACACTTAAAGTAGTAAAGGAGTTTTCCTATTTGGGGAGCAAAGTAACTGATGATAATCGAAGTAGAGAGGATATAAACTGTAGACTGGCAATGGCAAGGAAAGCGTTTCTGAAGAAGAGAAATTTGTTAACATCGAGTATAGATTTAAATGTCAGGAAGACGTTTCTGAAAGTATTTGTATGGAGTGTAGCCATGTATGGAAGTGAAACATGGACGATAAATAGTTTGGACAATAAGAGAATAGAAGCCTTTGGAATGTGGTGCTACAGAAGAATGCTGAAGATTAGATGGGTAGATCACGTAACTAATGAGGAAGTATTGAACAGGATTGGGGAGAAGAGGAGTTTGTGGCACAACTTGACAAGAAGAAGGGATCGGTTGGTAGGACATGTTCTGAGGCATCAAGGGATCACCAATTTAGTATTGGAGGGCAGCCTGGAGGGTAAAAATCGTAGAGGGAGACCAAGAGATGAATACACTAAGCAGATTCAGAAGGATGTAGGTTGCAGTAGGTACTGGGAGATGAAGAAGCTTGCACAGGATAGAGTAGCATGGAGAGCTGCATCAAACCAGTCTCAGGACTGAAGACCACAACAACAACGAACGCGGAATGGTAGTTGGAGGTAGATGCATGGGCCATTCCATTTCGGAAATCGTTAGTGAACTGAATATTCCGAGATCAACAATGTCAAAAGTGTGAGGAGAACGCCATATTTCGAGTATTACCTCTCAGCACGGACAACGGAGTGGCCGACGGCCTTCACTTAACGAGCGAGAGCAGCGGCATTTGCGTGGAGCTGTTAATGTTAACAGACAAGCAACACTGCGTGAAATAACCGCAGAAATGTGGGATGCACGACGAACGAAGCTTTTCGGATAGTGCGGCGAAATTTAGCGTTAATTGGCTACGGCAGCAGACAACCGGCGCGAGTGCCTTTACTAACTGCACGACATCGCCTCCCCTGGGCTCGTGATCATGTCGGTAGCACCCTACATGACAGGAAAACTGTGGCCCGATTTCAGTTGGCAAGAGCTGATGGGAGAGTTCGGGTGTGCCACAGACATCACGCAACCATAGACCCATTTTGTCAGTCCGCAGCTCGTGGTCGTGCGGTAGCGTTCTCGCTTCCCGCGCCCGGGTTCCCGGGTTCGATTCCCGGCGGGGTCAGGGATTTTCTCTGCCTCGTGATGACTGGGTGTTGTGTGATGTCCTTAGGTTAGTTAGGTTTAAGTAGTTCTAAGTTCTAGGGGACTGATGACTATAGCTGTTAAGTCCCATAGTGCTCAGAGCCATTTGAACCCATTTTGTCAACAAGGCACTGTGCAAGGTGGTGTTGGCTCCATAATGATGCGGGCAGTGTTTACGTGGAACGGAGTGGGTCCTCTGGTCCAACTGAACCGATCATTGACTGGAAACGGTTAAGTTCGGCTACTTGGAAACCATTTTCACCTATTCATAGACTTCATGATCCAAAAAACGATGAAACTTTTATGGATGAAAATGCGCCATTCATCAGACTACAATTGTTCGCGATTTGTTTGAAGAACATTTTGGACAATTTGAGTGAATGAGTCGGTCAGTCAGATCGCCCGACATCAATCCCATCGAACATTTTTGGGACATAATGCTGCACCAGCAACACATTCGCAATTATGGACGGCCATAGAGGGAGCATGGGTCAGTATTTCTTCAGGGACTTCCAACGACTTGTTGAGTCCATGCCACGTCGAGTTGCTGCAGTAAGCCGGGCAAAGGAGAGTCTAACACGGAATTAGGCGGTATCCCGTGGCTTTTGTCACCTCCGTGTATCTATTGCTTTGTGATTTCATACGTGAAGTCCTCATCATATAATGATTTATTCCTGTAAATCTAACACGTTAATTGTAATCTAACAGCTGTTACAGAAAGACGTGGAACGCACGACGATGTCCAAGATGTTATGCACACTCCCAATATACATGTACGAAACGGGGCTGTACTGCATATTCGGCCAGACAATTATTGACCAGGTAGGTGCTCAAGAAAACATTGATATTACTCCCAACTGAAAAAAGAGGAGCAAAAAGCTGACTGCTATAAAAGACATCGGACATTTCTAGAGAGAAGTATATATTACCAAGAAATGAGTCCATGAGACTGGCACAACAGTAGGAGTTGCGTAAGTAAGATTTCAGCGGTATAAAAGTTTCATACACACTATGCTCCGTATCCCGCGCGCATCTCACGTACTTCATAATGATTAAAAGTCGACCATCAGCTGCGTAGGATTCTTTTTTAAACTTTTAGTATACCGGTAGCCGGTATTGTGTCACGGGCCAAACTTAAGTGCCACTCTGTGAGTATCGTTATGCCACATGAAAAGCCTCATACAGGTGTACTATGAACAATAGTATGTACATGTGTCATGGTACATGCCTCATGTCGTTAACAACAAACGCTGACCAATGTGGTGTTCTGTTGACGTTTGTCTATTTGGGTAACATTTGTTTTTAATTACAAGATGCATGTACTATTAACAGACACATACAACTGTCTGTAGTGCATCTGCTAAACGCTGTTCATGGTCTGACACACCGATTTTTCGTGTCCGGCTATGATTTGTTAGTGTGAAAAATACCGAGCTACATCGCAGTACGGAATCCACATCCAACTTGGTAAGTAAATTGCTAGGTCGGAAGAAAATAAGGACGTACAAGGGGCAACGGGATGTGTCTTGCAAAGCACTGCAGTTTTGTCTTCTATTTAAAAACGAAGATGAAATAGATACCAGTATTTTAGAACAGTAGAGAAGCATTTTTTCCCCATGTATGAGTCACTGAACGTTTAACGTCAGAAAAATGTTTTCTTTTAATAGAATTGGCCAGAGCGACTATTTTTTCTTATTACATAGAAAAACATGTACCACATCGTTCTTAAGAACGTTTTGGGACATTGTTCTTAGGAAAAACAACGATTGGTAAAATTATGTTACACTCATTTAAATAAAACATTATTGACTGCATGTATGTTGTATATTTCGTCTGGAGACCGGTATCGGTCAGTGTTCCACATGCCTCCAGATCGGTCTGCTCCATGCCACTGACTGCTGCTATCACCAAGGAGTACAAAATGATCCGATGATGGTCTTTTAAAAGACCGAAACGGGTCACCAAACTAAATATACAACATACATGCGATCAAGACTGTTTTATTGAATTAATTTTAACATTGCCTTTAACTCTAATTTACCTGTTTTCCGCACCAAAACTAACAATTTTTCTGTTACATTAAATTAAATTGCGATCTTCAAACTGTTCCATATCCTTCTAACAGCTTCACCGTCGTCGAAAACAAAATCTGCTAATATCCTACTAAATATAAAGCCAGTTCTGTGCATATATCACTACTAAGAATTTGGGTGTTTTACTTCCGTGCATTTCTGCATTTCCAGTCCCTCTAAAGCGCACATAAATATGATAATTTTCCTACTTTTTTTCCCAAATTATCACAAACTTGTGATGAAGACAGGACGCAGTCAGGTCTATCAAACCATTTGAATTTAACACATGTCCCGTCCACGTAGAGAAAGTCAGAGTTTCCGAATCAGATGGCCGGAACTTGTACCTCCGGAAAATCAACTCTGTAGTCAGCAGTGGTCTAGAAACTGTGGTGGACTGTCATTTCCTCTTGTTCCAGGCGTTTCGAATCCAACAAAGGTTCAAAGATGCAGTGAGTTGTTTTATTAATTTTCTGATACTAACTCAGTGCTTCATTTATTGATACTGACCTATTATTTCGTTTAAGAGAATGTGGTGAATATATTTACGAGATACCTCCAGAAAGTACGTTCGGCTTGCAGAGATATGTGTTGTGATGCTGTACAGCGCTTGTTTAGAATGGCGAAGTTGATTGAAAACCTGCCACTTGTGAGATTAGATCTGTAATTTGTTTTCTGAGCGCGAAGAACGTTACAGCATTCGACATTCAGCGACATATTTGCAAGATTTACGGAGAAAACACAGTAAGTGATTCAGTGGTAGAGAGATGGGCCCGACAGTTCAAAGAAGGCCGTAATCAAATGCACGAAGACCAAGAAGTGGGCGTCTATCCTTGGTTAATGCAGAAATGGTTCTTTCAGTTGAAGAACTCGTAAAGTAAAACATGATCTTTGTATGAATTTTCCGCAAATTTCAAGATAATTTCTTCATGAAACTGTTTCTGAAAAACTGAATTTTAGAAAATTGTGTGCTAGTTGGCTGCCATAACTCTTATGTAGCTGCACCAAAAACAGCGTCAGGGCAGTGTACTAGATCGGGGATGAGTCTTCGGTCGCCTCGACATCCCTCCATCCTAATGACCATCAATGGAAAAGTGACGTCCTGCGTCAGAAGTACACAGTGACACCAAGCAGATCTTGACACCTCGAACAGTCATGTATGTAGTCTTTTGGGATAGATACGAGCATTCTATTGGCACTCTTTTTCCGCGAGGTGAAACAATCAGGGCAAATGTCTACTGTGAAACGCTTATGAAATTGCGTAGCGCAATACCGATTTAGCGCCACGTGAAACTTAGTTAATTCATTACAATGTCAGACACCGCACTGCGAACAAGATACGACAACCGTTACAGGACTTTGGCTAGACGCTCTTTGCCCACTCTCCATATAGCGACTTTTGCACCTGTAAATGTTCCATGGTGGCCAAAGTTTCAACAACGACGACAAACTCAAAGAACGTGTTACCACGTTGTTGATAACACAGGTGGCAATTTTCTATGGGGAATGCGTACATGACAAGTGTCTACGAAATGGTGAGAGCTATGTAGAAGGTAAGTTTAAGATTTGCACTTTTCTCGGAAAATAGTTTTTCTGCATATGTACTCGTTTTGTTTTTATTGCCAAACGCTAATTACTTTCTGGCCGAACCTTCTGTATGGGCTTGCGATGACGATACCTCCGAAAACACACACCTTGAATCATTGGTTTTTGTGTCTCTTGCCACCCTTGGTCCCTATGTTGTGTACTATAGTGGTTGTGTGGTGATAGCTGTTGTGGTTGTGGAAAAATAACTGAAGTCGCGTCATCACTCCGTGGTGGTGATTAGGATAGCTGCTGTCTATTTGCATCAATGTATTTTTCAAGGGGATTAATTCCAAATCGATCTATAACGTTCTCGAGCTTTTAAGAATATTCTCGGATGTTAACGATAGTTCTAGCACATTGTCGAATGTTCTAGAATCGAAAGAGTACATATCGCATTGAGCCGCACTCGGACAAAATCGACATAACCGATGAGTTGTGCAAGGAATAATTAATGGAAACATGTATCCGCTTATAGACAGAAACTATATCAACTGACACTGGCTCTGGGAGCGGGAATACTTTTGACGAAACCCATAGTTCAACAAACAAATCAGCGTATGTGATATCGAGCGAATAAAAATATTTAAATCCGTTGATGCAATAATCAACTCAGACAAAAGCTTAAACTTCTTGAAATCGCTCAATGTTCCCCGTATACCCTCACATAACGTCTCGTAGACTACATCATAGAAGTAGAAATACGTGCCGGAAACGAAAAAACAAGTCAGTATTCATTCCACGAATTCCACTTATCTTAACTAACTAAAGCTCCAGTTTCCGGTAGGTAAGGGTAGAGTACAACTGTTAAAAAAGCACAAGACCAAACATTCCAAGTTGTGGAGTGGAATTAAAAGAATCGTGTTTCTCGTACGGAACTATACGTAGTACATCTGCTTGCTGGACATCACAAAACTAATTCTTCTTTGCAGCCAAAAGCAAACCACCAAATTTATTTTATTACATTGTTCTTCGAACAATTTATATGCGGTATAAATGAGATGATTAATAGCATTTTTTTCCAGTTCAGGAAACATATGAAAATAAAGACCATGCGAAGAGGGTCCTTTATAGGTGTGTACAATGTTTTAGTTACTGTCGATCGTAGATATACTTATCTGAAAACAAATATTTAATTGGAATCCACATAATAAACTGATAGTTAAGAATCGATGATGAGAGAAAGTCACAAGTAGGAATGAGGCATTGTATCATAGCCATCGCAGACTACCGCCTAGGAATTACATCGAGGGCGCAAGTTCCGCATTGACGACTTGAAACGACTTTAATGATAGTGGAAGAGAGATAATAAGTGTAGCACTCTCACTGCCATTGTTTACAACAGGTGCTACCAAATTCAGCCAGCGTTGACACCAAATTAAATTGCCTCCAATTAGCATATGCGCAACCATCAAAATTGTGTTAGAGTTCGATGTTCTTGACGCCAAAGTAACTGTACAATTCCTTACACGGACGTCGTGTACTACCATTAGCTGCAACAGTAGCAGGACGAGACAACATAAGTAATTTAGTAGCGTATTAACTGACTCAGCAACGCATGTTCCATGTACAGGTAACAAAAAGCAACACTTTTCCAATATTCGCAACTCAGAAAACATCACTGCGAATAAAATCATACCATCATAAAGTAGTAACACAGACATGTAGGAACGAAGTTTTTCGCGACGGCACTTATATATAAAACATTCTCGGTATTCTTGCTGCGTCAGTTCTAAATAAAATCTCGAGCTTTCGACGATTACCTCCATCGTCATCGTCAGGAGCTGACAGTCTTCACTGCTGCTGTGGTAGCCCCTATATAGCCCGAAGACGGCTTATGATTGGTCAGCTTATGATTGGTCGGCGATTACGTACTGCTGTCTCAGACGGTGTCACTGTGTGCGCCGGTGGCGCCACCGCTTCCGTTGGAACGTAAACCTTGGAAGGAACGTCTCTGCTGCTTCTCTTCATCAAGCGCTCGTTTCCACTGGTCAATTTCTTATACTATCTACAGTAACAGGGCACACCTATCTCGACTTGTTGGCCAAGTCAATTATGCAGCTCCACAGATGCCTCTCGAGATTGTCATTTTCCAGCAGGATGGTGCCCCAACATAATGGGGATGTTACCACATTTCTCCATGAGACATTTCCTGAGCGTTGTATTGGTAGAGTGGGGGTGGGGCGGGGGGGGGGGGGAGATCACATTGCCTGGCGCTCTCTGTCTCCGGATTTGACTGCTGGATTTCAGTGCATGGTGGTTTATTTATGGAGGATACTGTTTACAGAGCAACGGTTCAAGATCTGGTGGATTTGAGACAACGGATCTACGCCGCAGTGGAGGCCATAACACTTGTCATGACAAGAAATGGAGTGCATTTTCGATATCTGTCGAGATACAAACGACACCCACATTGAACTGTACCAAACTCCATAAAAATGTTTGAGCTGCTGTGTACAATTTTCGACAAATAAAGCTATAAACCTTAATACGTAATGAAATATAAACAAATTTTTAAGTATACCTCTAGCCAGCAATGTCTGAGCTCCTGTGTACAATGTTGGACAAATAAAGGTACAGCTTAATAAGTACGAATCTTTTTGTATACCTCTTGCCCGCACACCCCATAAAGTAGCAGGAATATCCTAAATGTGGTCAAAAGTCCAAAAGGCATATAATTTACACAAAAACTGGTATAATTGTATATTTTGTATTTAGGGTAAAAGTATTTTATAAAAATTCAAAATGACAGCTATAATATGATTTACTTCATATATTAAATTACTTTGAAAATCCGAACCATCTAGTGAATTAGATCCATATGTTAATAACTGCGACGCGTGTTGTTTCCTCATTTCCTGTTTTACCACGTTGAGATCGTTCATTACGAAAATAGAAGTTCATTTTAGTTTGATTTAGCTTTTCGGAGCAAGTGATGATAGAAAACTTTAGACTGTTATTAAGCCTAGCTTCATTTCTCTCAGAAATCTCTCAGTTTCCTTGAAACTACTTGCCACTTTTCTTTTGCCTTAGAGTGTATTTCTGGAAATAATTTACTTCTTTCTGGAGTAGGCCAAACGACAACAGTTCTGCTCATACAAATGCCAGTTTTTTATAACAGCTTTTGGTTTATGTTACTTTTTGCTACACCAAAAATGCTTCTCTTCGCATGCAAAACATAATGTCTCCAGTCGTTCTGCATTACAAAAACATAAATTCAGAAAATAATGTTTCTATAAGACTAAGTAACAACGCCACTAATATATGTGGTAAATTTATTATAAAATATCATTTGTTTATATCTATCAGTTTTAGTCTTCTCTTGAATTTGATGTCACAGAAAGCAAATCCGCAGAGATACACAGTTACACTAAAAAAAAAAAAGATTCTTTATAGTTTAACGCAGACAAACAACGAAAGCGGGAAACCTGAGAATCCAAACATTGAGTCTAGTAAAGATTGATGTTTAGATTAAATCAACATGCACATTTTTTATTTTTGTACAGTGTCTACATCTAGTAATAACAAATAATCACACATATTATTTGTGAAAAAAGTTGTAAAATATGTTGAGTGCTTGTACACGGTTCGTTTTTAAGCACTATACGCTGGTTGCACAAAACACAAGTGTAACACTCGAAACCAAGTCCAGGCGTCGTAGACAATATATGTGAGTATCTGTATATGAGCTGTAGATGAGAATCGCGTCGGCACAGCAAAGCGCACCATGACTGTGTAGTCGTCATATAAACAACAGCTGCATCACAGGGTCTGAGCATTGATCGATGACAACATGCAAGCGGTTCTCCGCAAGGCATGTCGGTCCCTTTATTCCAACACGGAAGAAGCTGATAGTCGGCGCGTGATCCTACATGGCGCTGGGAGGCGTGTTGCTGATTTGTAGAGCGGCTCGTGGTGCAACTGTTGTGATTTGCTGATGGTAGTGGGACCGCGCAAAACCGATCGCATGTATCGATATTCGGATCGCTGGATGCAGCATAATACAGGGTGTTTATAAATGAATATCGGGGTTTTAACGCTTTATAATATTTATTACATTAAACTTACAGTTATAAATGATATGTCAAATGAAAGAGCAATTCAAACAGTTTTACCAAGAACCTTATAAACGTTCAATGTGAGCACCATTTGTCACAGGGCACACATCAAGTCTATAGCCGAGTTCTTCTCAAACGATGATAAGTGTGTCTTCTGTGATTGTAGCAACAGCTGCTTCAATCCGGTTTCTTAACTTAGGGAGCGAAAGCCGTGTGACAAATGGTGCTCACACTGAACATTTATAAGGTTCTTGGTAAAACTGTTTGAGTTGCTCTTTCATTTGACATATCATTTATAACTGTAAGTTTAATGTAATAAATATTATAAAGCGTTAAAACCCCGATATTCATATATAAACACCCTATATACATGGGAACACTGTCCGTTTTGCATTTTACCTATATATTCCAATCCCAAAGAAAGCAGGTGTTGACAGATGTGAAAATTACCTAACTATCAGTTTAGTAAGTCACAGCTGCAAAATACTAACGCGAATTCTTTACAGACGAATGGAAAAACTGGTAGAAGCGGACCTCGGGGAAGATCAGTTTGGATTCCGTAGAAATGTTGGAACACGTGAGGCAATACTAACCTTACGACTTATCTTAGAAGAAAGATTAAGAAAAGGCAAACCTACGTTTCTAGCATTTGTAGACTTAGAGAAAGCTTTTGACAACGTTAACTGGAATACTCTCTTTCAAATTCTGAAGGTGGCAGGGGTAAAATACAAGGAGCGAAAGGCTATTTACAATTTGTACAGAAACCAGATGGCAGTTATAAGAGTCGAGGGGCATGAAAGGGAAGCAGTGGTTGGGAAAGGAGTGAGACAGGGTTGTAGCCTCTCCCCGATGTTATTCAATCTGTATTTTGAGCAAGCCGTAAAGAAAACAAAAGAAAAATTCGGAGTAGGTATTAAAATTCATGGAGAAGATGTAAAAACTTTGAGGTTCACCGATGACATTGTAATTCTGTCAGAGACAGCAAAGGACTTGAAAGAGCAGTTGAACGGAATGGACAGTGTCTTGAAAGGAGGATATAAGATGAACATCAACAAAAGCAAAACGAGGATAATGGAATGTAATCAAATTAAATCGGGTGATGCTGAGGGGATTAGAATAGGAAATGAGACACTTAAAGTAGTAAAGGAGTTTTGCTATTTAGAGAGTAAAATAACTGATGATGGTCGAAGTAGAGAGGATATAAAATGTAGACTGGCAATGGCAAGGAAATCGTTTCTGAAGAAGAGAAATTTGTTAACATCTAGTATAGATTTAAGTGTCAGGAAGTCGTTTCTGAAAGTATTTGTATGGAGTGTAGCCATGTATGGAAGTGAAACATGGACGATAACCAGTTTGGACAAGAAGAGAATAGAAGCTTTCGAAATGTGGTGCTACAGAAGAATGCTGAAGATAAGGTGGGTAGATCACGTAACTAATGAGGAGGTATTGAATAGGATTGGGGAGAAGAGAAGTTTGTGGCACAACTTGACTAGAAGAAGGGATCGGTTGGTAGGACATGTTTTGAGGCATCAAGGGATCACAAATTTAGCATTGGAGGGCAGCGTTGAGGGTAAAAATCGTAGAGGGAGACCAAGAGATGAATACACTAAGCAGATTCAGAAGGATGTAGGTTGCAATAGGTACTGGGAGATGAAGCAGCTTGCACAGGATAGAGTAGCATGGAGAGCTGCATCATACCAGTCTCAGGACTGAAGACCACAACAACAACAACATTCTGCAGTATCCGAATTAGACATGTTCTGCTCACATTCTTCCACCCGGCAGTACTTGATACAGAAATTAGTATTCTATAGATTCATCATATGCTTCTTTTTCATTTTTTTAAATACTTTTGGGCATAATTTTAGCCGTCACGTGCCTATCAGACGCCATTTTGCACCCACCAGATTGAACGTACGTAATACAGTTTTCGGCGTTTATTCCTGAACACAGACTATATATTTGTATCAACATTTGTATAAATTACATGGCGCTTACACTTCTGATCATGTTTTCTCGCATCCCGTCCACTCTGCGAACTGTCGTTGCCTTCCTCTGACGTGATGAACGTGGCGTGATACATAGCAACCTATACCGTGTCGGTTACTGCAATCATGACACGTTAACTGTAGCGTCCTGTTTTGTAACGTGAGAGTATGGAAATGCCGGGAAAAGAAACCAGTCGTGCCGGAAAGCAGAAACGAGGCCGCAGAGTTTAACGCTGCCGTCCGCTCAGCTACTCCATTCTCGCTGAAAACACATCTTGAGGAATACAAACTTAGTAGACTAACGGTGGATCAGGAAGTGTGTAACGCGAAGTCGTGTCACTAATGGCCGATTTCTCCCAAAGTTTTTTTTTTTTTTTTAAGGATTGATTTACAGGTCCGATCACTATTTCTCACGAAGTAATCGGTTTCAGCTGACATTTGTCATCTTCAGGTATAGAAAGACAAAGATTTTTTAAAAAGTAGTCATGCCATTTTAATACACTCAAAGACAATGTTTACTCGCACTCAGTAGACGATTATTTCTACATTTTATCGAGAATCTACTCTTTGAGACAAAAAAAAAATCTCGTACTACGAAGAAATTTTCCGAACAGCACGGGATTCGGTAGATGCGATGCATATATACAAACAAATCTTTACAGTTTCAGTAAGACTGAATGACTTATTCGAGAGAAAGAGCTGCACAAATAGATCGAGTCAATAAACGCGTTGGTCCATGCTTCATCGACTTGCAGGATGTTCTCCTGAGGGATACCGTGCCAAATTCTATACAACTAGAGTATCAGATCGTCAAAATTCCGAGATGGTTGGACCGCTCTGTCCATAATGATCCAAACGTTATCAGTTGGGGAGATCCGCTGACCCTGCTGGCCGAGGTAGGAATTGGCAACAACGAAGGCAAGCAGTAGAAACTCTTGTCGTTTGCGGGAGTGCATTATCTTACTGAAATTTAAGCCCAGGATGGCTTGCCAAGAAGAGCAACAAAACGGATCGAAAAATATCGTCGACGTACCGTCACGCTGTAAGAGTACCGAGAATGACAAGCAAATGGGTCTTGCTATGAAATGAAACAGTACCCCACACCATCACTTCTGGTTGTCGGGCCTTATGGGAGGCGGCAATCAGCTTGGCACTCCACTGCGGCCCAGGGCGTCTCCAAACACGTCCTCCCCTAACTCTGATTGACTGGAGTAGAACTGTCTTCAGTGGCGAGTCCCGCTTCGAACAGAGTCCCGAAGACCAGCGAAGACGGATCTGCAGACGCCCCTGACAATGGTGTGAGTCTGGGGTGCCCTTTTTTCGATAGCATGGCCCTTTTGGTTGTCGTCCCTACAGCACAGCGGTACGAGTACCAAGATTCTACGCCCTGTTTTGTTCCTTTCTGTATTTACATTTCAGCAAGATAAAGCTCGCCCGCACACGGTTAGAGTTTTTACTCCTTGTTTTCGTACCACGCAAGGTCACCAGGTCTCTCTCCAATTGAGAACGTTTGGAGCCCTTCAAACCGCTCGGGCTTTTGACGATCTAAGACACCAATTAGGCAGAATTTAGTACGTTGTCCATCATGACAGCATCCAACAAGTCTCTCAAAGCCACCCCGAATAACTGCTCGCATAAGGGCCAAAGGTGCACCAACACGTTATTGATTTGCTCAATTTATGAAGTCCTTTCTCTAGCATAAATATGTAATTTTTCTGAAACTGTATTCATTTCCGATTTCCGTCCCTTTAGCATAAATCCCTCGTACTTTGTAGTTTTTTGTCGTAGAGTGTGTGACAGGAAAATCAGCAGAATACTTGTCACGTGGAAGTAACCACAGTGTCAAGAGATACAACTGGTAAGAACATTTCACATATGCACAGGGCATTCTACATATGACGCAAGTGCTATATCTGGTGTTGCCCTGGAACCAATACAGGGGAGGCAGGCTGTGATCATCGTGTACGCTCCGGTCCCTTCCTTGGACTGTGGCGGGTGACCTATCGGTTTTAACAGAACTAGACTAATTAGAAGTGGCCTTTGCAGCCGTCCGAGAAAATTGTTGCACGTGTCAGTGCTGCAGACTGCTGTGTGAGCAGCATCAGCCGACAGAGTTGTGCACAAAGTAAAACTTAAGCTTAACGAAGCAACGGCAGTTAATCGATTGGAATTTCAGATACGTTGCTAGATATCAGTAATGCAACTAATTACCGCAGTCTGATGTTATTCATCTTAAGTATTAATGGCAGCAGTTGTTAAGTCAACCTTTATATATTTGTTTGCGGTGGGACTTCTACATCTGCATCTGCATAATACTCGGCAAACCATCCTATGTTGTTTGGCGGAAGGTACCTTGTACCACAGATATTTCCTCTCCTATTCCACTTGCAAATAGAGCGAGGGAAAAATGTCTAAAAGCCTCCGTATGAGCCCTAATTTCTCTCATCTTTTCTTCATGTTCCTTATGCTAACTGGACGACGGCGACAGTAGAATACTTCCGCAGTCGGCCTCAAATGCTGGTTGTCAAAATCTGCACAGTAGTGGCAATTCTTCTTTTATACTTGGCTTGCTCCATTTTTGTATTGTAACAAGTGTTCACTGCTATATGCTTAATGACTATTAAGTATTGCAGTCTGTGCATGATGGAAATCATGATTTTATTTATAAGAGTGCTTGAAGTCGGAGGACATCTGACACTATGTGATATCTAGCGCGGTGTGCAATCAGTGCAACACGAATTATTGGACTCATATTTTTCCACCAAATCATAACTTCGGGAAGTTATGTGAACAGTATACAGCTACTTTTCTCAGAGCGCTAACAAGGCCTGATAACCACACTAAGCACGAACAAATCTAATGCACCATAGTGACCATTCTGTATGTCACACAGAATTGCAGTTCTAATAATTCCCGCACCCACCCATGGTGTCTGCATGTACAAAGCTACATTCACATCCGACCACGTCTTCCGGTTGATTCACTTTTTATAGCCGGCCGGTGTGGCCGAGCGGTTCTAGGCCTTCAGTCTGCAACCACGCGACCGCTACGGTCGCAGGTTCGAATCCTGCCTCGGGCATGGATGTGTGTGACGTCCTTAGGTTAGTTAGGTTTAAGTAGTTCTAAGTTCCAGGGGACAGATGACCTCAGATGTTAAGTCCCATAGTGCTCAGAGCCATTTGAACCATTTTTGAACTTTTTATGTGAGACAGTGTATTTATGTACATGTAGATGTAGTGGCCACAGAGTGAACCAGTCGCAGCTATACACAGTTCACAATATCTACGTAGAAGTTCAAATGGCTCTGAGCACTATGGGACTTAACATCTCAGGTCATCAGTCCCCTAGAACTTAGAACTACTTAAACCTGACTAACCTAAAGACATCAGACACATCCATGCCCGAAGCAGGATTCTAACCTGCGACCGTAGCGGTCGCGCGGTTCCAGACTGAAGCGCCTAGAACCGCTCGTCCACTCCGGCCGGCTACGTAGGAGTCAACTGAATGAGATCATGAAATATCCAACATGAAACAGGTGGTTTCATGTAACTCATTTGTGCTACAAAATGCTGCAGAAGGAAGCCACATTCTTATTGGACGGTGGGTTTGAGCGGAAGAGCAACTAGGAGAGAATATGGCAGGAGACCACCTACGCTGAGAAATGATTGAAGCGATTTCATAAATTCACTTTAGCTCCATTGACTTTATGTCACGAATATCAAAAGTCATACAAAAAAACTCAAAAGTTCCGTATTGTTTCAGTCGCAGTTCAGATTTCTGCCACGGGAGCGCAGCAGTGAGCAGTTAGGCAAGATGGCGACAGGTTTCGAGAAAGCATATGTCGTGCTCCAATGCCGTCATATCAGTTTGCTGGAACAGTGCAACGACGCTCCAAACCAAAATTCAGAAAAAGTTCACCAACTGCCAACTTCATTCGGCGATGGTATGCGCAGTTATCAACATGTCGGTGTGCAGTGGGTGAAGAGACGGTTGACCGCGTGCGGATGAGTTTCGGACATAGCCCACAGAAATCGACTAAAAGAGCAAGCACACAGCTGAACGTACCACAACCGAACGTTTGGAAGATCTTATGGTAATGACCGAAGCTGAAGCCCTACCGCTTGCAATAGCTGCAAGCCTGACTCCCAGTGGTAAGTCAGACGCTTCGAATTTTCGGCACAGTCGCAACAGCTTATGCAAGAGCATGGGTTTTATGAGAAACTCGTCTTCAGTGATGAAGCAACACTTTTTGTGAATGGCACAGTGGGGTTATGTGAAAGATTCAGTGTTATACCTCCTCTACCAACAAATCTGTCACAAACGCAAGCTCACATCGACAGTGCTTTTGAATAGATTGACGCGGACATGACATATTGAACGTGGGAAGAAGTCGATTATCGACTTAATATCTGCAGAATCAGTAGGGGGCTATGTATGAAGCACTTGTAATATGTCAAAAAACGTTTTCAGTTTCTGTCTGTGTGTGAAAAGCCCTGTGACAATATGTCAGATAATATAGCAACAGGAAATCTGTGAAACTGCTTCAGTCATTTATAATAACCTTGATTAACCACCTGAAATAGTACAAGCGCACTCAGCTGATTCAGAAAGAAAAAGTGCTTCAGAGAGTACGTTGATTAGCAACGGCGACAGTATCTTCCAAACTGCTGCACTTGCTCGCTGGTTTCCAAAGCCGTAACATCATCTCAACTCGCAAGTATGCTACTTCTAGAGCCGGACACAAAGTAGTTCCGAGGCAGTTACCTACGTGTGTGATTGTGGCCCCGTCCAGCCTGCTGTGCACTTCGTAGAGCACTTTCTCGATACGGTGGCCTGCTAACGCACGGCCGGCCGCAGTGGTCGAGCGGTTCTGGCGCTTCAGTCTGGAACCGCGAGACCGCTACGGTCGCAGGTTCGAATCCTGCCTCGGGCATGGATGTATGTGATGTCCTCAGGTTAATTAGGTTTAAGTAGTTCTAAGTTCTAGGGGACTGATGACCTCAGGTGTTAAGTCCCATAGTGCTCAGAGCCATCTGAACCATCTGCTAACGCACCTTGTTGAAGGGTACCAAGGGAGGGCGTTCAAATTTTCATAGTGAACCATTATTCATATTTATAATGCATATGACAACAATAATAACAACCTTGTATATGTATTTATTGTACATGAATCATACCTCAGGCGAATCAGGCAAAATGGTAGAAATTCATAAAGTTTTGAGGAAACACTCATAGCGGATGTAGTAGTAAGAAAGAGAAAAGTTCCCGCTTTCAGCGAGTGAGCATCGCCCTCCCCCACACCTTAATTCGATTTCTGTCCTTTTTTTTTCAATTTTTACAAAAGACCGATCATTTTTTGAAGACAATTATTTTGATAAAAATATTTCTAGTAACATTCTGTTCCAAGAAGGTCACATGAACGTTATACGTGAAAGATTAAAAATTCATTAGCCTATGAGTTTGGAATAGTTTACGGTTTCGATTTTAATTCTGCTAAATCTTTCTTCTGTTTCTCCACAGCTACTTGCATTTTAAAACTATAGACATTTGAATGCAGGATATAAACTTTAGTACTAAAGCCTGAAGACAAAAATAGATGGAAAGAGAGAAATTTCGTTCAAAACTAACACTGATTCAGAACAGTTCTACTGTAGCCTTTTTGTTGAGTATTATCCTCCTTAAAATGTGTAGTACAATCAAAATCATTTGTCATGAGAGTTAAGAATTGTTGTAGAAACAATCAATAATGTTTATAATACATTTACAATCATTATGTGTACAACATGTACAGTCTTAGACAAAAAAACTGACCGCCGGCCGGCCGCCACAGAGACTAAGTCCAAGTCGTTCACTTAAGGTGGCCAATAAAACTGACCGCCCCTGACAAGTCTAAGTCCGGCCATCTGCACAATCTGGCAACACTGTAAGATGCGGAAGTGTTACGAGGAAGTGTTGTCTACTTCCGAGTTGATACGGTTGAAGTGAGCCTGTGGTCAGGCGGTAATCGTCGTGCATTCGAAAGTTGGAGGCGCGTCTTCGCGACCAGCTGATTTTTTTTTTTTTAACCACATTTCGGTCTAAACTTATGAGTCTGATTGAACACCGAAGACAATTCGCTTAACATTCTACCCACCCGCAATAACAACTATTCCAGAAACAATTCCGCAGGACAGCTCGTGGCTGCGTCGCGATCATAACAGCTTACGCTCGGGCGTTTCCTTGCGCTGCAGCGGCTACTGGACACCGGCCAGACGCCACCCGCCGCCTGAAATCCGGCGCCGCCCATGTGAAAACGGCGCCACGCTGTCAGTGTATGTATCAATGCCATTTTCGAATTTGAAGTTCTAGTTAGTATCTTGCAGTGAAGCATTGGATTTTGCATACCTGAAAATCATGAACTACGGTTAAGCATTGTAAAATTGAGTCGCAAGTGGAAAAAGGTGTAACATCTGCAACACAATATTTACTTTGGTATAACAGAGGGGTGAATGTAGAGGAGGCAGCTAGAAAGATTTGAACTGTGTTTGGAGCGAGTGCTTTTGGGAAAAATACGCCAGAAAAAGATATTCTTGTTTCAACAAAGATCGTTCTGGCAT
This sequence comes from Schistocerca nitens, assembly GCF_023898315.1. Lineage (NCBI taxonomy): Eukaryota > Metazoa > Arthropoda > Insecta > Orthoptera > Acrididae > Schistocerca > Schistocerca nitens. The sequence continues at coordinate 817,977,356 of NC_064614.1, forward strand.
GAATGATTTTCCACATTAAGGAAGTCTCGACTACTGATATATGTGTCAGATTACCATTTTACCATCATGCGACATTTGCATTCAACAGGCAAAGTTCAGAAGTCTGGTGTAGGAGTACTGCATGCTCTAATTCGAAACAACAAAAATCAGCGGAGTGACTATTATTGAACGTCATCAGGTCGCTCATTGAGCATTCCTTTGCAGTACTGTTACTGGTGACGTGTTATGATGCCTTTATCGTTAACTTCCTAAGAAGAAATGAAAGGCTGAGCCCCACCAAAAGACGTAGACTAGGGCAAAGAGTAGTGTGAACATAATGTTTTACATATGATAGCTCCAAAAGTGTGTTTTGGACTACAAATTCTGCCCCAAGGGGTGTAAGCAACGCAGCTGGAATTTGTTGTCAACAATTGAGACACCTTTCGGTCGCAGTGTAAGAAAGTCGAGCAACAAAACTACATCACCTTTGCTACTGCATGATAACTCACTCTGTTGATTTGAGAAACAAAACCATCCAGGAGATTGATAGGAAAGTCGACTCTCAGACACTTGTATTGTTAGGCAAGTCCTCCCTCAAGCACTTGTCCCTCTCGTCATGTATTCGTAAAATATTACCTTTCCCGCTCTTGATCGATCAACCGTCAAGGCAATTCATTTCTAGACGAAAATACTCTTAAAACTACTATGGTTTAACGACCTCGTTAAAACAAGTAGGTTTCTACGGGCGTAGAATTTGTAAACAACTGTAGCATTGTCAGATTGTTTTAGATATCGTGAAAGAAAATGCAGCTGCTGATTAATTTCTCTTTGATGATTACTGTTGCGTTTAGAAAAGTAATGGAAAATGCAAATAAAATATTCATTTTACTAATACAAATTAAATTCTGCCTACTAGAGAAACATCACGACAGCAGTCTATCTTAGTAAAGCATTAAGTTCTAAAATGGTTCAAAGGGCTCTGAGCACTATGGGACTTTACTTCTGAGGTCATCAGTCCCCTAGAACTTAGAACTAGTCAAACCTAACTAACCTAAAGACATCACACACGTCCATGCCCGAGGCAGGATTCGAACCTGCAACCGTAGTGGTCGCGCGGTTCCAGACTGTAGCGATGCATTAAGTGTCTGTAAGACGATTGATCCTATTTTAACACGAATTAGTAGAATATTACCGACTTTTGACTTCGAAAAGATCTGTATTTACTTCATTTCCTGTATCATTCGCAAGTCTTATGAAAATGTGGCATTTCATAGATAAAATTATGTGTTAACAACAACAAAAAATATGCCGGCAGAAAATAAAAGTGGCATTATGAAATTGGCAGTACCGTAAGTTTTTCGCTCTGACACTAAGGGTTACTGTAAGTAGCAAGACGAATTTTGCTCGAGCGTTATCTTACGATTCCCTTATTGAGTTTGTGTCTGCCTGCTTGTAGCTCTACTACAAAAGAATTAAAAATCTGGCTTTCAGCGAGTCTAGAAAGGCGAACGACAGCAGCTTGCACCTGGTAGCCAAGCATGTTACCTGAGAAATGGTATTTTCCTAAAGTGGGAAGGCATTCTTTTGTGGTTGAATTGTTGGCAAATACCAGTCAGACGTGTGCCGTTGGTCTAAGCGTTTCGGTGTGTTGAATTTGTACCAATGATTTTTCTACAGGTTTTTTCTGTCCCAAATAGAGAGTTGAAGTCTCCCATTAGTATTTTCACGTCATCTTGGTGAATTTTGCTCATAGTACTTTCGAGTGTGTTCCAGAATTTTTCGACATTTTTGGTGTTTTTCTTATTTTCGATGCTGGTGGGGGCATGTGCATTGATGAGTGTATATTTTTTACTGGGGCTCCGAATGAGCATAGTCCTAAGTCGATTGTTGATGGCTGTGATTTCTTTGACAGAGTTGATGATAGATCTGTGTTCGAGAAAAGCAATGCCGAAGATTGGCACGCCTTTCACTACCTTTTTTTGTATTTTGCTCTTGAAGATGAAATGGTTTCCGTAATGCAAGGTTTCATTGTCTGTTAGTTGTGGTTCTTGAAGAGCAATGATGAGAATTTTTTGTCGGTCGATTTATTATGTGAGATTATTTAGTTTTCGTAATTGGATCAATGTATCGATGTTTAGTTATAAAAAAAAAGTTCTTATGTGTGTGAAATCTTATGGGACTTAACTGCGAAGGTCATCAGTCCCTAAGCTTACACACTACTTAACCTAAATGATCCTAAGGACAAACACACACACACCCATGCCCGAGGGAGGACTCAAACCTCCACCGGGACCAGCCGAACAGTCCATGACTGCTGCGCCCCAGACCGCTCGGCTAATCCCGCGCGGCGTGTAGTTTTCAAATGCATGTTTTCTGCTTGTAGGGAAATTTACAGGAGAACTTCAATATTCTCTGCCGTGCTAACCTGGACTCCACAGCATCCGAAATTCCAACTGCGGCCTGTCGACAGCCGGGTTGTGTACCACCTTATCTCAATAACAATATTGTACAGCAAATATACATTGCTAACTCTACCACTGGAGAAGCTCCAACACTGTGAATCGCGTCTGGTGAACCCGCTTTCAAGGTTTCGGTGCGATTAAGTCAGTAAAACACAAATCATTGCCGCAGTTATTAATTTATGACATTTAGTTTGCATTCAGTGCATCGATGTATTACAAGTAATTGCACTCTAGCCCCTAATCCTAGTTACAGAAATGCGAATAAGACTCATTGACATATAATGAGGATCTTGCGGCCCTCGTCACCCGCAACTTTGAAACGAAGCTATAGTCACTTCCGAGGTCACTCACAGAACACATCAGCTGGTATATCCTTCCTGGCGGTATAACTGAAACTTGGCAACAGCGCAGAATATGTTTGGCAACTCTGTGACCGACGAGTTACTTCCTTGTTGGCACAGAACAATCCTGCTAAATTCACTTGATATTATCGTGTCATTTCAATTTAATACTGAATGATTTTCGCTTGAGATGTGACATAAGGATATCAGTTAATTCTTTTGAGTCCACGAAAGTCGTTCCACATGGGAAATACAACTACTGTCGCCTCTTATGTTGCGGTTTATCTGCCATAGCGCTTACTGGGTCAATAAGTAAGTGGAAGACACCGCGCCTATTCGCTAGCTCCTAGGTAATCGACATATTTTTTGTTGCTGTGAATACATATGCCGGCACGGTAGCTCAGCGTGCTCGGTCAGAGGGGTAGCTACCCTCTGTAATAAAAAAAACTGCGTAAACGGGTCTACGAAGAACCTGAACGGGTGTCATCGGACATCCGGCCCGAACAAATTGAACGAACAATGTAGAACATAATGAGATGTACCCAAAAAAAAAAAAAAAAAAAACAAAAAAAAGGGGTAACGTGCTTGCCTGTCAGGTGCATGCTGCCTCTGTTCATCTTTCGAGCCTCGACGAAAGCTAGATTTTTAATTGTTTTGTAGCAGAGCTACAAGCAGGCAGTTACAAGTTCAATGAGGGAATCGTAAGACAACGCTCTAGCAAATTTCGTCTTGCTTCTTTTAGTAACTCTTAGTGTCAAAGCGAAAACCTTGAGGTACTGTCAAATTCATAATGCCACGTTTTTGTTTTCTGCCGACATATTTTTTGTTGCTGTGAATACATAATTTTATCTATGAACTGCAACATTTTCATAATACTTGCGAAGCAAATCATGTGAAGTAACATTTCACCAACTTGTTGGGAAGGTGGAAAAAGCACTACCCTTTCTGGATGCTCTCTGTATCTTCCTGGATGTCGAGTAATACGACCTTCGAGTAAATGGTTAGAGATGAAGAACCTAGTGGTGAATGAACTCATAGATGAGCTGAATGCGGGAGACCACTCTTGAAAAGAATAAGTAGACGATCTATTCACAGTAAGACTTGGAAAATTTGCTAGTACTGTTAAACCTATGTGCACTGAACATTGTGAAAAAGTATTTAAAGACTAGCCCCACGAAAATTGGTGTAGTATTATTTATGGGGAAGCATGTCCAGCACACATACTGAAAAATTATGTTTCTCGATGAAACTTTAGAGAGGGTTGTAGTGTATCTAGAGGTAGCCCTGGATGGAAAACTATTATGAACACCTCACATAAAGAATGTTTTCCACTGCGAAAGATAATCTTATAAGCACTAGAAGCTGCTGCAGGGTAAACTGGGGTCTAAACCCAGTACGTACTGGATATACATTCCTGCAAAAAGACCAATGATAATTTATTGGCCTATAATATCAACAAAGTCGAACAGAAGGTGGCTACTAGGGAGTCTGGCAAAGTGCAGAGACTGGCCTGCTTTCACAAACAGATGGAATTAGCAGGACATCCACTCTTGGAATGGATATTATGCTAGACATGCCCGCCTTACACCTGTGGCTTAAAATGGAGGCAGCGGCAGGGACATAAAGGCTAAAAATTGGAAATAACTGGATATAGTTAGAATATACGGAATCCCAAATCAGTAAGGCGATGGCTGGGGAAATGCCGACTAACTACACAATAATTTCTAGCTGTTTCAATAAACCTTGCCACGTAACAGTTGGAAGCTGGGAGCAGTGGAAAAACGAACCACAACACCGTGCAGGAGACATAATATAGTGGTTTACTGACAGGTCGAAAACAGATGAAAGTACCAGGTCTGGTGTACTGCCTAGAATCTCTTTAGGGATGATGGCCACAGTATTACACGTTTTTTTTCTGTCAGCAAGTGCACGGAGGAAAATTAGAGTAGACCATACAAAATTCGTAGATTCTACTTTTATTCAGACAGCCAAGCAGCTCTGAAATCTCTATCAGCCCCTGCAACAAGATCGCAGGTCGTTGCAGAATGCCATGAAGCATTTTCTTTTGGACATGTCCGAAAGAACAGACACCACACATATATCCATACACAGGATGTTTCAGGAGGAATAGTAGATATTTTAGCAGGTGGTAGTACAGACGTAAAAAATTCCATATAAATGCGTCCACTTTTTATTGAGTACAGAGATACAGCTGTTAGTACGTAACTCTAACAAAGCCAAAGCAAAGGCAAATGAGGACATTCAAAGTTGATTTTCAAAAATTCACCAACCAACTTCAATGAACATTTGACTTCTCTTGATAACACCACGTGTAGCTCTACTGAGGTCGTCTTTGCGTTCTTTTATGAGGGCTGCACTATTCATAACCCGAACGATCAAATCGGCTCTTGGGTTTACTTTTTATTTGTAGACTTCGCCTTTAACCTTCCCCGCAGGCAAAACTCCAAAGAGATAAGGTCCCAGGACCTTGAAGGCCAAGAAAAGTGCCCATACCTATAGAGCCACCTTCCGGGAAATGTTAGGTTTGGATAATGTATGACCTGATGACTAGAATGTGCAGGAGACCCGTCATGCTGGAGGAACATACGCATTCTTGTAGCCAAATGAACCTGCATCTCGGCTCTTACAATAGTGCAACAGGTGCGCACTGGTTAGATGTAATTGAAGAGAGACTCCAACTAGGCTTGAGGTTAAGGGCGAATCCCAAGCGCATGGCCACGAACAATTGGGAGTGGAAACTTAATGTCATCGGAACCTTGTTGAAGGACCACGACATACAATTGTTAGACCGACTGCAGAAAGTTCACTTTATAAATACATACATACTTAGCAAAATATATCATGTCGCAGCAGTCTTACCGATACTGCAGGTCACTGCACATAAAATATTAGCTGTAGCCTCTTGGTATGTGTGGAAACAAAATATGTTTGCAGAGGCAAAACGGAGGACTTGGAATTAAAGACGTGCTTTTAAACTAATACATGCCACTAAGACAGGCATCACGAAACTTCTGTTCCTCTCGTTAGACCCTGGGGATAGGAACGCTCCTGTTAATATATGCCAGCCTAGATTACGTCCGAAAGTACTATGGCGATTGGAGCTGTATAAGACTTCCACCAGCACAAACCAACACTAGAATCGTTTATGATTATATTACCAGAAATCGTCTTCACAAACCAATTCCGGTAAATTAACCTACAAAAAAATGGAGGAACGTCTGGAAAAATATCAACACTAAAATTCTACCAACTACAGTCAGTGCCGTATGGTGCGACGTTGTAAACGAAACCATACCCTCAGCGGAACAATTATGGAAAATCAAATTGAGACCATCTCCATCCTGAGACAAATGTCGGCTTGTAGAAACTGTAACGCACATCTTCTTATGTGAAAATAGAATCAGAATTTAGAATTGGACTAGGAAGAAATTAGCACTATTAACAGAACCTCAGAAAGTCATATACCGATAACTGAAGCTTTACAACCCGACTAGAAATGTTACCCGTCCGCAAAGAATAACAGTTATTAGTGGTTTCTGGGACAGTTTGTGTTTTACATCGTAACAAACAGAACTTAGAACTTATAAGACTACATGTTTTATACTGCAGAAGAACATTTTACGCTGAAGAAGAATAACAAATATAAGAAATGGTTTCAAATTTTATCTATTGCTTTATGTGGGCTACGAAGAGGTGGACAGTTTTTTTAATTAGAAGCAGAATACTATTCTTTCACTTTTTTATTCCTGAAATATTCTTTTACGTTGGTTCTAAAATCAGAACTGTTTTAATTTGGCAAAACTCCTCCGGCCCAGAAATTTTTTTCATTTGTTGAAAAGTATATGGCTTCCTTACAGACCTCATATCCATCCAGCGCAAATAACTTAAATTGTGAATATATTTCTGAATGAATATTTGTTATGTATTTTTCCGTCACCCTTTTCACTGTTATAAGTTATGTTCTACAAGGAACGCACGCCTTTGGAAGCGGCAATCTGTAATTTATTTTACCTTAATTACTACTTCAATTTTGTTCCACAATTTAAAGGTATATATGGGTGCAAACATGGAATACATGGGAATAATGCAGCTGCTCAGTGACAGGTATGGGGGAGGCATTGAGGCCAGGCCTCGGATCTTCGATCCCTGCCCTCTTTGCCTCCGCCTACGTGGTGCTGAAAGTCTTCTCAAACTTTTTAAAAAAAATAATAGTGCAGTGCTCAGCATGTCTGTCTAGTAAGCAGGAGGTCCAGGTTCGAAGCCCAGTCGGTCACAAATATTCATCTGCCGTCTTAGCTGTATTTCAACGCGCTGTGACAGTGTGGACGTCGGTCCTTCGATATTTAAGATGCAATTGTTTTGGAGGCAATAGAGGTGATTTGCGAACATTTGTCTTGCCATCAGTGTAACGGGACTTCAACGGCATCCAACCCTTATTCATTGCTTTGTGGCGGCACTAACCCATGTCACATATATGCGAAACAGATTTAGTCAAATAACGAACGGTCAGTATACAAGTATGCCGGCCGGGGTGGGTGGCCGAGCGGTTCTAGGCGCTACAGTCTGGAACCGCGCGACCGCTACGGTCGCAGGTTCGAATCCTGTCTCGGGCATGGTTGTGTCTGATGTCATTAGGTTAGCTAGGTTTAAGTAGTTCTAAGTTATAGTGGACTGATGACCTCAGAAGTTAAGTCCCATAGTGCTCAGAGCCATTTGAACCATTTATGAAGTATACAAGTATTTACGAACAGTAGAAGCAGCATTGCAGCGAACTGATCCCTTAACCAAGTGAAACATAGAGTACCTGTGTAATGAGTCATTCCAGCTGCACAGCTGAGGGTAATATTTGTTAAGCAATTCATTGCAGAATTAATGTAATAGCCGCACGATGATCTCTGTAGTCATATTGTATTATTAGCAGCCCGCGAATGGAGTACTATGTTCGTTAAATCGGATTACTCAAGCTGAGACCAAATAAAGAGAAGCGACGACGCCACAACACTATCTTTACTTAAGTAGGTAGTCAGCGCGAAATTATGTGGGCCACCATTAACGTTACTGTAAGCAGTTTGACAGCATAACATCACCACAACTACTGACAACCTGAGCCATATCATCACGCAGTTGTAACTCGCAGTGATTACAAGTTGCTGATGTTTGTCAAGAATAGCGGAATGTACCTCTGAAGTTCCATTTGCATTACGTCTAGGACGGAGAGAATCCAAAATAACAGTAATAGGTCACCCAGCGAAGAGAAGAGTCCACGTATTGTCTCAAGTTCTTGCAGTTTGATATTAATGCAGTTCCCGATAGTTTCACACTTACTGATTTTTTTGGCTACCGGAATACTCATATGTGAATTACAAAAGTGTAATTGCTAGAACGCTCAACTACCTTAATCCTTAATAACACCTCATTCTGGATTGAATACGACTCGGAAACCGACGTTAATGTGACGTTTCCATCCATCTCCTGACGTCTTACTGAATGAAGTCTGAAGTGCACGCACAGTTGTGTTGCCTGCCGCATGGATTCTGTGAAGTGTTGTGGCAGCAGGAAGTCATTGCTGAATACAGACATTTGCAAATATCAAAAAATGGTTCAAATGGCTCTGAGCACTATGGGACTCAACTGCTGAGGTCATTAGTCCCCTAGAACTTAGAACTAGTTAAACCTAACTAACCTAAGGACAACACACACTGCCATGCCCGAGGCAGGATTCGAACCTGCGACCGTAGCGGTCTCGCGGTTCCAGACTGCAGCGCCAGAACCGCGCGGCCACTTCGGCCGGCCATTTGCAAATATCCTCACTGCTTTAGGGGAAATTGTCTTTGTTGCATTTTTTCCATACCGTAATTAGCACAATAACATAAGGCTTGTTCTGCTGAAGAACTTGATGCCCACAAGTCCTTAAATAAGAATCTCCTAGCGGGAGTAATGCATGAAAGGAGCCGGCCGGTGTGGCCGTGCGCTTCTAGGCGCTTCAGTCTGGAACCGCGTGACCGCTACGGTTGCAGGTTCGAATCCTGCCTCGGGCATGGATGTGTGTCATGTCCTTAGGTTAGTTAGGTTTAAGTAGTTCTAAGTTCTAGGGGACTGATGACCACAGATGTTAAGTCCCATAGTGCTCAGAGCCATTTGAACCATTTTTTGCATGAAAGGAGACAGACTGTTGGACAAAAGAATGGACAGCTCCCTGCTATTTGCGTTTCCGATAGCGCCTACGATAAGAATCTGGTGTCATATTATGCTTCACAACCTTAAACTGTTTATTTTTTGACTTCATACTAAAATAAAAGTTATGATATGAGAAGAGGAAATGACTGATATGCTTCTCAGGAACTTTAGTTTTTCATGTTCATTGTCTTACTTCATACTAAAACAAGGGCGTTAATATGAGAAGAGGAAATGAAATATACGCTTCCAAGACATAATATTTCCTTGTGTGCTACTACTGCATACATGCAAGCCCTGCAGTTAATTTTTGTATGTTGGATAAATTTTGATAGCAGCTCACATTCCTTTGTGAGAAGGTTCCTATTTTCTTGGGATTCAAATAGAGTGGACATTTCATCACTGGTTGATATTCTGATGACTAATGACATGATGGTTCAAATGGTTCAAATGGCTCTGAGCACTATGCGACTTAATTTCTGAGGTCATCAGTCGCCTAGGACTTAGAACTAATTAAACCTAACTAACCTAAGGACATCACACACATCCATGCCCGAGGCAGGATTCGAACCTGCGACCGTAGCGGTCGCCCGGCTCCAGACTGTAGCGCCCAGAACCGCACGGCCACTCCGGCCGGCAATGACATGATACCCGTTGCAATTGCTCCATGGCACCTGTGAGTAGCGTCTCACGTTGGTTACTATAAGAACACGCAGGCAGTGATACGCGTTCACCGCAGTCAGAGCCAAGGTGATTTCTTTCTGTTTATGGCGAAGCGTCTGCTGCAGTGTCCACGCTCAGCCAACACAAACAAATCGCGGCGGCATTGGGCACTGCTAATCGCTGCACTTGTCGCGAGCCTCGAAACACAAAGCGCACTGTCTCTGCTAACGATACTATGGAGTTAATACATCTTACTTAACGTAATATGCAGGTCGTGGGTAAGGCAAAAATTCAGTTTGTCACTTCCCATCGCATTAAAATACTTCACAGTCATATTTGATGCAATATTTATTGTTGGTTGTCTCTCTAATGTTAATAGTATTGATTCAGATTGTGCGTGAACACGAAAACACACACACACACACACACACACGCACGCACACGCACACACAAACAGTCATTGATTGCAGTGAGGGTGACAACTATTGTGTGTTGAACAACACATGCACCAGTCAATTCCTCAGTTGGCGTCGAGTGGGTGAGATTTTTCAATTACCTTGCATTGCAAGAATTGTAAGGAGGAGACTGAAAGCAAATGGACTTGTATCTAAAGAACTGCGACAAAGCAAAGCTTGACCGACTGTCAGATAATTGTCCACATGGGTTTTGTGGACGAGTATACTTTTAGTAACCAACCCACCCACGATCATTACGTAAGATTTCTCGAAGGCGTAGGGGCATTGATTTCATCAAGACGTCGACAGTGTAGCGTGATGGTTTACTTCCCACCATACGTTTTCTATATTCGTCCAAAGGTCGCTTGCATTTGTAGGTCCACATGGCAATGACCTTGTTACCTCTGCCCACATATTCTCTATCTGGTTGATGTTCGGTGATCGTGGAACAAACAACAGCTTTATCCTCTCTTGGCCCTGAAACCAATCTCGTACTGCTTTGCTATGTAGCCGGCCGAAGTGGCCGTGCGGTGAAAGGCGTTGCAGTCTGGAACCGCAAGACCGCTACGGTCGCAGGTTCGAATCCTGCCTCGGGCATGGATGTTTGTGATGTCCTTAGGTTAGTTAGGTTTAACTAGTTCTAAGTTCTAGGGGACTAATGACCTCAGCAGTTGAGTCCCATAGTGCTCAGAGGCATTTGCTTTGCTATGATGGATGGGGCTCTGTTCCTGTAAATAAACTGTTATCTCGTTCGTTCATATATTCATATTTAAATAACATATTAGTAATAAGCACATTGTATTATTATTTTCCACAGTATTAAAGAATTCAGGCCTTGTCATAAATAAGTGATCTAGATTCAACCGTCCGATTAAAAATGTGGTTTACCCAGTCTATCAAATGAAGAGAGTCGTATTCGGATATCCACATTAAGCCTGACTGGCTGCATCCGATTAGAACGATCTGGTATCGAAATGAAATTACAGAAATCGGATAATTTGAACGTCTGTATTGCAACAATGCTGCGCACATAAATTCCTATGATGGAGTAATAGGTAGGAACTGCCTAAGAAAAAGTGAGAAATATGTCTACTAGCAGCAATGTCACGTAATTATAACCCATATTTATGTGACGGAAATACTGAATCGAACAATGCACATCTATTTCAGTGGTGGGAAGATGCACCATATCCCATAGTGCTCAGAGTCCTTTGAACCATTTTAGAACTTAATGCTTTACTAAGATAGACTGCTGTCGTGATGTTTCTGTAGTAAGCTGAATTTAATTTGTATTAGTAAAATGAGTATTTTATTTGCATTTTCCATTACTTTTCTAAACGCAACAGTAATCATCAAAGAGAAATTAATCAGCAGCTGCATTTTCTTTCACGATATCTAAAACAATCTGACAATGCTACAGTTGTTTACAAATTCTACGCCCGTAGAAACCTACTTGTTTTAACGAGGTCGTTAAACCATAGTAGTTTTAAGAGTATTTTCGTCTAGAAATGAATTGCCTTGACGGTTGATCGATCAAGAGCGGGAAAGGTAATATTTTACGAATACATGACGAGAGGGACAAGTGCTTGAGAGAGGACTTGCCTAACAATACAAGTGTCTGAGAGTCGACTTTCCTATCAATCTCCTGGATGGTTTTGTTTCTCAAATCAACAGAGTGAGTTATCATGCAGTAGCAAAGGTGATGTAGTTTTGTTGCTCGACTTTCTTACACTGCGACCGAAAGGTGTCTCAATTGTTGACAACAAATTCCAGCTGCGTTGCTTACACCCCTTGGGGCAGAATTTGTAGTCCAAAACACACTTTTGGAGCTATCATATGTAAAACATTATGTTCACACTACTCTTTGCCCTAGTCTACGTCTTTTGGTGGGGCTCAGCCTTTCATTTCTTCTTAGGAAGTTAACGATAAAGGCATCATAACACGTCACCAGTAACAGTACTGCAAAGGAATGCTCAATGAGCGACCTGATGACGTTCAATAATAGTCACTCCGCTGATTTTTGTTGTTTCGAATTAGAGCATGCAGTACTCCTACACCAGACTTCTGAACTTTGCCTGTTGAATGCAAATGTCGCATGATGGTAAAATGGTAATCTGACACATATATCAGTAGTCGAGACTTCCTTAATGTGGAAAATCATTCATGCCAGAACGATCTTTGTTGAAACAAGAATATCTTTTTCTGGCGTATTTTTCCCAAAAGCACTCGCTCCAAACACAGTTCAAATCTTTCTAGCTGCCTCCTCTACATTCACCCCTCTGTTATACCAAAGTAAATATTGTGTTGCAGATGTTACACCTTTTTCCACTTGCGACTCAATTTTACAATGCTTAACCGTAGTTCATGATTTTCAGGTATGCAAAATCCAATGCTTCACTGCAAGATACTAACTAGAACTTCAAATTCGAAAATGGCATTGATACATACACTGACAGCGTGGCGCCGTTTTCACATGGGCGGCGCCGGATTTCAGGCGGCGGGTGGCGTCTGGCCGGTGTCCAGTAGCCGCTGCAGCGCGAGGAAACGCCCGAGCGTAAGCTGTTATGATCGCGACGCAGCCACGAGCTGTCCTGCGGAATTGTTTCTGGAATAGTTGTTATTGCGGGTGGGTAGAATGTTAAGCGAATTGTCTTCGGTGTTCAATCAGACTCATAAGTTTAGACCGAAATGTGGTTAAAAAAAAAAAAATCAGCTGGTCGCGAAGACGCGCCTCCAACTTTCGAATGCACGACGATTACCGCCTGACCACAGGCTCACTTCAACCGTATCAACTCGGAAGTAGACAACACTTCCTCGTAACACTTCCGCATCTTACAGTGTTGCCAGATTGTGCAGATGGCCGGACTTAGACTTGTCAGGGGCGGTCAGTTTTATTGGCCACCTTAAGTGAACGACTTGGACTTAGTCTCTGTGGCGGCCGGCCAGCGGTCAGTTTTTTTGTCTAAGACTGTACATAACTAAAATACTACAATATCTTGTGAACACATAAGCTATAGTGTATAATTATTTATAGATAACTGCCCTGCGAAACTTCTTTCGAATCACTGCGAGTCACATTAGTGCAGCGTGGTCGTTGACAGCTTTTACAAGATGGTATGCAGCGTCAGTCAGTCTTCAGTCACTTGCATTTTCTTCTGAAACTTTGAGCGCAGCAAAGAAAATCAGTAGTATTGGTTCAAATGGTTCAAATGGCTCTGAGCACTATGGGACTCAACATCTTAGGTCATAAGTCCCCTAGAACTTAGAACTACTTAAACCTAACTAACCTAAGGACATCACACACACCCATGCCCGAGGCAGGATTCGAACCTGCGACCGTAGCAGTCCCGCGGTTCCGGACTGCAGCACCAGAACCGCTAGACCACCGCGGCCGGCAAAATCTGTAGTATTATTTTGTCTGGTGGTCTTTACATGTGAAACCGATAGAGGGATGAGCACAGCAACCTTAATGATAACGGGGCTTCTGCAGCTAATGGACTCAAAACATTGTTGATGAGTTAGACAACACTTCTACCGAAATCATCATCGCGTTTCTCTGGTTTCTCAAGCGGTATTGTTTCATAGTTAAAGAACGAACTTCAAAAGTTCCACGACGGTTTTGGAGTGTTTTTTCTTTGATCTTGCAAGTCACATTTTTCAGCACATATGAAACAGATTATTTTGAATCTGAATGGATATAACGAAGACAACGTTAAACTTCCACCATAAAATTATCTTGGAAATCTTTCTGGTTAATTAGTTTCTTTGCATTACGTTGATTAATATATTTACGTCGACATGCCTTGCGCACTTCGTTCATTCCAACGTTTTGTACAACAGCATGAGCCTCATCCCTCTGTTCCTTGCTGACACATATTAAAGTTGTGAACAGCGTCGCCAGTATTGATGCCTCACCATCCGAAATAGATTTACCGCAAACATAACAGGTGTTAGGTCCCAGCATTATTCTTCTCTAAGTCCTCAGTAACAAGAAACACAACTGTGCGCACAACCTCACAAGTAAACTGAACTTGCGTAGGGAAAAACGGCAGCGACATTGGTATGGGAACGGTGAGTGTATGGGACTCGCATTCGGGAGGACGACGGTTCAAACCCGCCTCCGGCTATCCTGGTTTAGGTTTCCCGTGATTTCCCTAAATCGCTTAAGGCAAATGCCGGGATTGCCTTTGAAAAGGCACTGCCGACGTCCTCCGCTATCCTTCCCTAATCTGATGAGATCGATGACCTGGCTGTATGATCCCCTCCCCCAAATCAACCAACCAACTAACGTGACTTTTCATTGTTGGGCATCTAATCCCGATTTAAACAATACTGAACACACACGAAATTTCATCAAGCTGAAAACATATGAAACATTTCCGTATACTTAATTACTCTTTTCTTATACATAACTAAGCAACAAAAGTTGTAAAAATTATGCATTAAAAGGATCCTACTTCAACTCTTATATCTGTAAACCAATTCATCTGACTCGAAGCAAAAGACCGTTTTTGTGTAGAGTTTTACGAGGAAAAGTTTTTATAATTACAGATCTCTTCTAAAAACGATGTATTTTGTCTAAAATTTAAAATTGGGGAGAAACTTACTTTCCATGAAGGAGTGGAACTTTTCTGTTTCTTACTAATACACTGCATATGAGTATTTTCCCGACGTTTCAAAACTTTGTAATTTATTTCCCCATTTGCTGTTTCTTTTACTCATTTTCCTGGGCTGTAAATTGTTGCAGGGTGAACAGCTGACTGCGTCGGCCTTTAGTGGGGACTGGCCCGAAGGCGACGCGCGCATGCGCAAAGCACTCCTCGTGCTGATGCTTCGCTCGTCCAGGCCAGTGAAGCTCACCGTGGGCAAGCTGTACGTACTCTCCAGGCACACGTTTCTCCAGGTATGCTGGCTGAGTTACAACCGCCATAAACACAGTACGCAGTGGCTCACAAGAGCATCCCGTAGCAACGTAATGGCTTTGGAACGAGAACGACATAGACGATCAAATCTGGATATTGGTATGATCTGACCTGCAGGTGGAAGGGAGGGTAGGGATGGTGCGGGGTGGACTGCAACCGGATTTGCGAAGGGTGTGAGGGGTGGAGGAAACGAAGGAAAATGTCTTACAAAATAAAATTCAGTACTACTATCAACAACTATTAAGACACGCCATGGCAGCCAAATGGTCATCTTCAGTGCTTTCGATGCAGAAAGTCTCGAATTCGATTATCGATACATCCTCAGTCTTTTATGACATAGAGAGGCCTGGAAGTGGTCCACTCAGCCACGTGAGGCCAAATGAGGAGGTGTTCGAATGAAGAAACATCGGCATCATTATAATTCTTTTACTGGCAGCAGCGTCTGGAGGAATTGGTGACATGCAGAACACGTGTCCCACGGACGTAAATCGTTGCTCGTACTGATTTTTAGGCAGAAGTCGGCCAGTCGGAACAGGTCAAAACCCTAACCCGTCACTGGTGTTTATTTTTACGTTTCCTACTAAGAAACTTTAATCATGAAACTTGCTAACACTACCACCTTATAGTCGGTAGGTACCTACTACCTACAATATACTTAAGTGGGAGGGTATAGTTCGTGTGACGTTTGTACATATTATTTTGTTGTCAGGCATGTACTGTTTGGGTACATACGAATACTTTCTTTCTTCATATTGTAGAAGTTTTTCACATTAACTAGTCACAAGAGAAAAAAGTCACTGTACGTAGAACTTTAAGAATATAGAACTATCTGACACTTTCAGTTCCAAGGAGAATAGAGACGAACAACGAAACAGGCTTGAGATTTCATGGCAGATGCCTCCGTCTAAATTTCAACTAATCGGTATCCATTACATGTTCTCGTTTTCTTCAAATGGGTACAGTTGATTCATCTGTCTGTGAAGTGGGGCGGTAATGCAAGTTTCGTTCGTGAAGATTTCTTTTTTTTTTTTAATTTGATAGGGGGGAGGGGAGGGGGAGGGCAGCTTTTCTCTGGATACGTAAATGCTTCTAGGCCCTCCTCTAATCTTCGATAATATTGATGTGACTTACGATTCCGTTGCTAAATTCTGCCCGCTCCTACTCCTACTCCCACTGCTACTAAATCTAAGAATTCCAAGACCTCAATTTCAGAGCTGACCACTCCTAAGCCAATACAGACAAAACTTTTTGGAGGAATGTCATCTGTTTCTTCTATGGATGAAACTACAAATTTTAAGAGGATGAAAGCAGCTGTATCCAAATGGATAAACTCTGATGAAAACATTGAAACTGAAACAAAAAGAGGAATAACAAAAAAAAAAAAGAAACGGAAACATGGCACAGATATATCACGAAAGTCAAATATTAGTCAAGAAAAACAGACTGAAGAAGCTAAAAAAATACTGTAACTAAGTTACCGTGTTTACGAGCTGCAGACATTGTCTAAGATTACGAAAATAACATTGATGAATGGAATGAAGATGACTGTGCTGGATATTTCGAAATATATTACGGAACTAATAAAAATTACGATAGGTTTCAGTGTGTTTGTCATTCACAATGAGTACATGAATGTTGTTCAAATGTGTCATTGCTCTCGTGAGAGAGCCGGCCGCTGTGGCCGAGCGGTTCTATGCGCTTCAGTCAGGAACCGCGCTGCTGCTACGGTCGCAGGTTCGAATCCAGCCTCGGGCATGGATGTGTGTGATGTCCTTAGGTTAGTTAGATTTAAGTAGTTCTAAGTCTAGGGGACTGATGACCTCAGATGTTAAGTCCCATAGTGCTTAGAGCCATTTGAACTATTTGTGGTGAGAGAAAGATGGCTAATGCTTGAAAAAAAAACAATAGCTCATTAAAAAAGTCAATGTTCAATCAAGATTTAAAGTAAACTGATAATATTGTTTTGGACTGAAACATTTAATACTATAATTCTGTATTCATTATTCCAAATAAAAATAATTTTAATGGACTCTTTTCTTCACCTGTGGGTGATGAAAATGGTTCAAATGGCTCTGAGCACTATGGGACTTAACTTCTGAGGTCATCAGTCCCCTAGAACTTAGAACTACTTAAACCTAACTAACCTAAGGACATCACACACATCCATGCCCGAGGCAGGATTCGAACCTGCGACCGTTGAGGTCGTGGTTCCAGACTGTAGCGACTAGAACCGCTCGTTCACTCCGGCCGGCCCTGTGGGTGAGATGGATATTATCATATCAGTCGTGCTGTAAGTGACAGTGGCTCAGTAATGTATATTTTATGCTGAAGAAAAAAGTGGTCCAACTATCGTAGTCGCCTTAGATCTGTACTGTTGTACAACTGGTACCAGACGATCGTGTAATTCTCCACCGCTAACGTGAGTTGTGGCAGTGAAGTGGAGTATTTGTGGCAGGCAATTTTATAATTTTGTGCAGTCAGCCCAGGAGAATGGATCGACATGGAGATGTGATAAAAAGAATGAAAGGAGCTGTCGGGTTCGGACGTGCTCATGACCGCACCTTGCATGAAGTTGCCGGATTTGTTGGTGTATCAACACGTCCAACATGTCTACGAGAAACGGGGTACCACTATCAGCCATGTAACATGAAGTAAGAAAAGTGATCATAAAAATATTCGAACCGACTATGAAAGGAGATGAGTGGTAAGCCTTTTCAATGAGATTGGGATTCAGACCCGACTAGAATTGTGTGTCGTGGAATGTGTCGATGAATTCAGGCCCCTTTCAACCTTTTTCGAGTGAACATTGCGATGATAACTGAATGCCATGGACATTTGGACCCAAAAATACCATTGCTCACAGTAGGCCAAATAACGGAGAAACTGGACATTAGCTGACTGGGGACGTGTTCAGTGATCTGACGAGTTGCGATTTTGCCTCTTTTTCAGTGCACTGATGGCCACTAGGGCGTTTAACCCACAGTGATTTGGGAGTGTTTGTCGTACCGTGACTTGAGCCAACTCCTTCAGATTACCATGAACATGAATCGGGAGGCTTATTTCAATATTCCCGTGACCAAGTTCAGCCCTATCTTCTACATCTTCACGATGAGTATGCTGCGAACGCTTCCGTCTTCCATTTCCATCTTCTTCTTGTGGATTATTTACTGCTGCCGCCGATTCTCCGCCCCCAGTCGCCATCTTCTTCTTTCTTGACTTCCCTCAACATTCGTTTTACTGGATAGCATTGCCTCCCACACAATTTTTCCAGTTGCGTCATCGGTGACACTTTTTTTTCCGCTGGGACGGTATGTGTCATAGTATTCTATTGGGCATCGTGTCTTCATTCATCCTGTTCACATGGTCAAACCAAATTAATTATTTTCATCCTTTTTCGGATTAGATCATTTCTTGTTTCGTCCATCCTAGTAAGACTGAGCTTTGTATTCAGTAATCCATATTGATGTTCCAGACTTCTGTTCCTTACAAAACTACAGTTTGGCGTGTAGTCTTATACATTATCTCCTTCGTTGTCTTTTTGCTCCACAGAACAGAGGTCTTTGCCCTTGTTAGCACTCGTCCTCTATCAATCCTATTGGTGATTTCATGATTGCTTGTGCCCTCTTTATTAAATAATATGCCAAGATATTTTTGTCATTTCATCTACCTCCAAATTATTTACATTTTGTTCCAAGAGCCAAGTACTCACAAGTCTTCATGTTAATTTTCAGGCCAGCCTTATTTTATCGCTCTTTAAGCTTTCTTATTAGGTAGGTCAGATCGTCTTCATCATATGCTAATACAATCTGATCATCTACAAAATACCGACTAAATATCTTGCTCTCCTCTACTTTCATTCCCATAAGGTGGCACTTTTTATGCCAAGTCAGCAGGACTGTTCCTAGATACATCTTAAAAAGGTCGGTGACAGCCCACATTCCTGCAGCAGACCCTTATTCACCTCGAATTCTTGTGTGCAACTTCTCCCAATCCTTACAGTCGCTGTGTTATTTTGATATAATTTCACAACGTACTTGAGCAACCTTTGATCTAACTCTGTCTCATTCAACGTTTCCCATAGTGCAATGGTGAGTACATTATCGTATGCTTTCTCTAGGTCATGTGTCCTGCAGTCCAACCTTTGTGCTTTTTTCTCGTATTAAGTTCACTGTAAAGATGTTGTCTATTACCGATCTTCCCGTCATCCAAGGTGACAAGAGTCGTCTGCGCAGGGCTGCATACATACGTTCCTGGTTGGAAGAACCCTCAAGCCCGCTAAATCACCCCATAAGTACAACAGAACATATCTGGGCTTGTTTCGAACAGCTGGTGAAACGTTGCATTCAAAACTCCTGCAATCTGTAAGCTACACAGAGTCAGTCATTAGTGAGTAACGTCGGCTGTTTACGGCTTGCCTCAAGAAACCTGTGGACTATCTTCCTCATGAACTGTGGCCAGTATGAACGCTAGAGGCGGTGTTACTCGGTATTAGCATGAAGTCTCCTGATGGGATGGGGAGGGGGGGGGGGGGGCGGATGGAGGCTCATGTTTAGTTCGGTGTGCTTAGCATGCTGTCAACAGGCAATCACAGTTCTAAAACAGCAGTGTGTCTCTTTCACAGCATTTACTCTGTCGTACACCGTCCACTGTCTTCATGGTTTGGCAAATATAACTTACTTTAACTTTTGCTCACATGGCCTTGCTGTCGCCAAAATTGTCAGTTAACCTGAGGAAACTGGTGTGCGCCATCTCTCCGTGAATCATGTCAGATTTCTTCTGTGTGTGATATCGTTTTTTAAGTGCTTCTGTATCGTACAGTCACGTGCAGATTTAAGGACGAAAGTAATGTTCGAAAGATGTGTCACTGCCAACGAATATAGCTCATGAAACTTGGACCACACATAGAAAGGAATGTCACAATATAGTACAGAAGGTAACAAAGAATTACGCAATGACACTTTTATTCAAATACAATAATGATACTGAAATCACCGCGATTTACGATGGTCCTCTGGATACCACAAAATAAGGAATATGGTTTTAATACTGTGTTCGGTCAACACAGAGAGAAATGTATGCTCTGCAACGTGCTCCCTTGCTGCCCAAAATTTTGCTACGGATTTCTTGCGGTAGGGAGCTCCACTCCTGCACCAGTGTGGTTTACAACTATTGGATGGTCGCTGGTGCATGTGGACGCGCTGCAATACGTCTCCTCAATGTATCCCACACGTGCTCGACAGGATTTGAGTTGGGAAAAATGGGCAGGCCAGTTCATCTGCCGAATATCCTCTCGTTGCAAAAGCTACTGCACCTGCTCTTTCCAATAAGGTCGCGTATTGCCTCCCCCCTCCCTTCCCCCCCTCCCCTTCCCCCTCCATAAAAGTGAAGTCAGGGCCGAATGCATCTCCGGAAATACGCACGTGTGAAAGAGCACAGTATTACAAACCACTCATCGGCGAGTGTGCTGTGTTCAAAGAACTGCACATGAGTATGCCCATGCAATATTATACCTCTCCACACCATAACATCTAGACCACCAAAACGATGGGTTTTGACAATGTTCCTGGGTGTATTACGTGTTCCCACCTCTCGCCCGTGAGAATACGTCCAGAATCACAACCCAGACTGATCTGCACTCATCCGAGAAGAACACGCGATCCACTTCTAGTTGGCCCAGACCCTTGCTTTTGGCATCATCACAAACGGTGCTGCCGAGGTGTCAACGGCACGCAACACAGTGGCGGCTTGGCAAAGAGACCATCCCCATGTAGCTGTCATGCTACTGTGGAGCCTGATATTGCGTGCCTTGAAGTTGTGTTAAATGTGATTCCAATTGTACCCGCTTTTCGACTTAGTACCTTCATCCTGCTGCACAATGTAGCGGTCATCTGCTTCTAGAGTTGAGTGTGGTCGACCATCTCTTCTCCCTGGTGCAGCAATGCTTATGGTTTGGAAAACTCCCCATGCACGTGAAACAATGCTGTGAACAATACCATACTCCTGACTACACTCGCGATACTTCGTCCTCATTCCAATTTCCCAATGATTCTTCCGCGTGTGAAGTCATCCAAGTGTTGTCTCCAGGCCATGTTGTAATGAAGAACACCACCATCACAGCTTACTGACTGGCACACTTGTCTTTTCTCGTTTCTTCAAACACCTCGTGTTGCAGAACAAGCCCCATTTGCCACTATAGTGATGTTGACCTCACACTGCGCGATCTCCAACATTCTGTGCACGACTGGGTGACATCTGACAGCGCCCCACAGCTTCATTTATCTTTCTCTTCCTTCAGTTTTGTAGAGCAGTGTGTTTTCGGAGGCGGCGATTTGCCTAAATGATCGTGGAAAACCGTCTAAAAACTACGATAGGAATGGCCAATGTACCCACACCTGTTTGGGTCTGTCTCAGCCCCAAAAAAATGGCTCTGAGCACTATGGGACTTAACATCTAAGGTCATCAGTCCCCTAGAACTTAGAACTACTTAAACCTAACTAACCTAAGGACATCACACAACACCCAGCCATCACGAGGCAGAGAAAATCCCTGACCCCGCCGGGAATCGAACCCGGGATCTCAGCCCCTTGCCTGGAAAGTTATTGCTCTGCCAGCAAGCTGTACGAGCAGGTCAGATCGAAAAAAAAAAACAGTAGTTCTAGTAGTAGGAATATCTTAACAATATCCTTCAACTAGTCTTAAAGTTGCACAGGAAGGAATGAGATATTCATCCCTAAAAAATCTTTGGTCGTTTACCCAGTAATGTCAAGAGCTACAACATGATAACTTTGAATTCAAACAAAAACTGAAATCGTGTCTGTTCGACAACTCCATTTGCTCAAGAGAAGAATTTCTCAAATTATAATAATAAAATGCATAAGCTTATGAACTGTGCATAAACTCTAAGAAAAAAAAAACAGGCATCACTTAAGAATTATCCAAATGAGACGGAAATCAATAGATGAGATGCACATGCACAGAAAAACAAATGATTACAATTTCAAAATGGCTCTGAGCACTATGGGACTTCACTGCTGAGGTCATCAGTCCCCTAGAACTTAGAAATACTTAAACCTAACTAACCTAAAGACATCACATACGTCCATGCACGAGGCAGGATTCGAACCTGCGACCGTAGCGGTCGCGCGGTTCCAGACTGTAGCGCCTAGAACCGCATTACAATTTCAGATAAATTAGATGTTTATTCAAGAGAAAGAGCTTCACAAATTGAGTAACTCAATAATGCGTAGGTTCACCTCTCGCCCTTACTCAAGCATATATTTGACTTGGCAGTGTATGATAGAGTTGTTGGAGGTTTCCCTGACGGATATAGTGCGTAATTCTATTCACGTGGTGCGTTAGATCGTCAAAATCCCTGGCTGGTTGGAGGGGCGTGCTCATAATACTCCAAACGTTCACGGCTGGAGAGAAATCCGGCGACTCTGCTGGCCAAGGTAGTGTTTGGCAAACACGAAGACAAGCAGTGGAAATACCGCGTGCGGGCGCGCGTTATCTTCCCGAAATGTAAATTCAGGACGCCTTGCCATGAAAGGCAACAAACAGGGGCGTCAAATATTGTCAAAGTACCAGTGTACTGTAAGGGTGCCACAGATGACAAGCAAAGTGGCCCCGATATGAAAAGAAGCAGCATCCCAGACAATCGCTCTTGGTATCCCACCTTTGTCCAGGGCGTCTCCAGAACAGGTCTTCGGCCTGGAATCTCATTGAGTGGAGTAGAAATGTCTTCAGTGATGAGCCGCACTTCGAATTCAGCCTCGATGACCAGCGAAGACATGTCTGGAGACGTCCTGGACAACTGTGGGATACCAACCTGACTGTCGCCCGCCATATGGCCCGACAACCACGAATGATAGTCTGGGTTGCCATTTCCCTTCATATCAAGACTCTTTGATTGTCATCTGTTGCATGCTTGCTGCACAAAGGTACGTCGACAATTTCTACGACTCTTTTTGTTGCTCTTCATGGCAAGGCATCCTGAGCTTACATATCAGCAAGATAATGCCCATTCGCTTTCGGCGAGAGTTCCTACTGCTTATCTTCGTACTTGCCAAGCCCTGTCTTTACCAGCGAGGTCGACAGATCTCTCCCCAGTGAGTGCGTTTGGAGCATTATGCTCAGAGCCCTCGAACGACCTCCTGTTTTGACGATCTAACGCGCCAGATGGACATAATTTGGCACGATATCACCCAGGAGACATCCAACAACTCCATCAATCAATGCCAAGCCGAATAACTGTCTGAATAAGGATCAGAGGTTGACCAACGCGTTTCTGACTTCCCCAGTTGTGAAGCTCTTTCCCGTGAATAACTCATCCCCTTGCTGAAATTGTAATCATTTGCTTGTCTGTACAAGTGCATCACATCTACTGATTTCCGTTCCATTCGGATACTTCCTTCATGATGGGTCGTTTTTTTTTTCTTAGAGTGTATTTCCAAGAGAAACTTTGGTAGCACCGCTGATCATACAGGGCGTTTCACAATACCTGTTATAAGTTTCTATGGCTTGTAGAGCGAACTTAGTAGATAAAATTTTGATAAGGCATCCATGCCCGGAAATCTACCGTTTGGGTGTAAAATATGTTTGAAGATTGGATCACTTTCAAATCTGCCGCTTCACGACACGCACACAGCGGAGTCCTGTGTGATCTACAGGACTCCATAGCTTGGGCAACGTTTCGAGTACTCGTCGTTGGGTTCTCTTCTACGTGACGGAGAAATTCCTGTTCAAAGTCGAGAGTGCGATGCAGGCGTGGAGCAACACAGTCAACCCCTCCTACTTGCCAACGTAACAGCCTCCCGCAGCCGTTGTCGTAGAAGAACGAAAATGGTATGTGACGTCACAATTACTATAGGAAATAACGACGGCGCCCGCTTCTCAGTTTGTGTACGTGCCGCTAAGCGTGAGATTCGAAAGTGATCGATCTCCAAATATGTTTTACGGTACCTTCCTGGACACACGTTCCTTATAAAAACTTTATCTTCTACGTCCCCTCTACAATGCCTAGAAGCGTGAAATAGGAATCGTGAAACACTATGTATACTGAACATTACTTGTATTTATTAAATAAACAGGTATCAGGCCATGAAGCGAAGATTCCAATGGATTGGGTGTCCTAAAATAGCCTTCAGTTCGTTTTGTATCAGCTTGCGGTAAATATGAGAGGCGAGCTCTGTTAATGTAAACGAAACAGGAGTGACTCAGATGTAAGGCAGCCTCTGTTACGACGGTAACAAGATGAACGAGCAAACGTTGCAGAAAACCAGTGAGATGAGCATATCGCCATCAGATGTCAGCAGCGCATCTAGGCTCTTCATGACAGGGCATATTCAAGCCAAAATAGCGGCTTTCCATCCCGAGTGACTTAATATGTCAATGATAATTATTATCTATCGCGTTACAATGCAAAAATAGACGAAAACGGTAATACTGCAGCTTTAACTACAAACTATTTATTATTGCAGATGTCCCCCAGATGCACCCGCGTATATCTGTATCCGTGCAGGTTTCTAAACGATAGTCCACATAATCACTCCTGTAACCTACGAGTGTAAAGAGCCCTCACCTCTATGATTAGTGTTTCGGTGGGCTGAAAGCACTAGGCTCTTATTAGAGACGAGTCATATATTATGAGAGTCATATATTATGACGAGGCTGTTAGTTGGTTACAGCATCTGCAGGCGCAATTTCCGGCAATCAAAATTTAATTTTTCATTGTTTCCTTAAACAACCAGTGAATAGTGTGATCTTTATACTTCATGAAAGCAACAACGTGTTGGCTTCCACACGCTGTCCAACAAAGCTAGCGAACCGTCGCTAATGACTTCGTTGTCGACGGGGTGTTACGCTTCAACTTCCTGTCCAAACCACATTCAGGAACGTCTTGTTGGACCATCGGTGGGGGCACTACAACAGGCCTACACACAAACAATCCCATGCAAGACACTGATAAGTCGCCCTTTCGCACTAAAATACGGTTGTGGAAGTCTGTTGAGGGTCTCAAGCTGACGGGACACATTTGTGCTCACTTTCAAGGACTCTTCCATGAACTCTTGAGAAGAATGCGGGATCCTTTGTTATTTCCGTTAAAGAATGACTCTACAGACATAACGACTGCGGTTGTGCGATTTAAAGGCCGCTTGCGAATAGCAGTAACCATGATGTCAGTGTACACGTTGCGGATAAAGGTGGCCACGGTGACGCGTAAAAGTCGTCATCTTTCCGCTGTTAAAAGGATGAATGGAGGAACGTGAAATCTCAATTGAAGGAAAGTAGTTCCGTGCGCCTAGGATCACTGTTTTGCTTCTGGCTTTAGTTTTCAGAACAAATTGTTAAGTGTAGGGATAGATTATTAATTATGACAGTCTCACTTGGATATTACAAAATGTACTCTATCCCACAGATACTGAATGGATCGTATACGCTGTTCAACATGCTGTACCAGGTGCAGACGAAAAAGTGACTCCACGAGATGGATGACGCCACTGGAACTACACAACTTAAGTCAAAGCGAAACAAATGCAATGGCGTCGATTGATATAATTCTTTGCATTTCATGATAACAGGTATTCCGGGAAATATAATACAATATATTAATTTGGATTACTGTCTGATCGACATGTGTAGTATGTAAATAAAGGTATTTCTGTGCAAATCAAGAAAAAGCGTCTCACCTTTATTAAAGATTAAAAATTTTTCTTCTTTTCACTGAATATCATTATTAGACATATATAAACTAATCCGGTCACAACTCGTCACAATCAGAAGCCGTGACTCCCAGAACAGCATAAGTCCACCAATCTTACTTCTAAGAAAATCAATTATTTTTGTATATCTTGAAACTATCTAGTTTATTATACCGATGTTTTGTACGAAGCTAACTAATGTAGGTATACATAACTTGTTTCGTATCAGTGAAATCCAATGAATGGTTTAAGTATGAAAAGCCGGCCGCTGAGGCCGATCGGTTCTAGGTGCTTCAGCCTGGAACCGCACGACCGCTACGGTCGCAGGTTCGAATCCTGCCTCGGGCATGGATGTGTGTGATGTCCTTAGGTTAATTAGGTTTAAGTAATTCTAAGTCTAGGGGACTGATGACCTCTGATATTAAGTCCCATAGTGCTTAGAGCCATTTGAACCATTTTTATAAGTATGAAAGAACGTTAAAAACCTTGTTTCACGCTGTTTTAAAAGTCTTTATATTCCAGGTTGTGCAAATTCACAATGACAGAGCTCAAATTAAGTTAGAAAGGCGTAAGGTGCGATCAAAACGTTTCTGTTCGAAATCCGTACAGTCCAGAATCGGTATGCCAGTCAGGCAAAATCGTCGTGAGCATTGAGCCAATCATCCTACCGACGCACCAGGTTGAAGATGCCCGTTCGGTAAAACGCCGTGTCCTGCTGCGTGAGCAAGCCCGCATCTGACTGCTGCATATCCGCCTCCGGCAGAACTCGTCGACCCTTCAAGGCATTTTTAGGGGACCGAAGGCGTGTAATCCCACAGGGAGAGATCAGGTCTTAAGCGCGGATGCTCGAGTGTCTCCCACTTGAGTTGTCGTAATTTCGGCGTTACGACGTTAATTTTGCGGAATGGGGACGTGCGTTATCATGAAGCAGTAGGGGCCCTTGGTGCACTATTCCTCGACGGTGATTTTCGAAAGGCATGGTGCGCCATACAAATTCTTCATTCTCCTATAGATGTCTACCGATGTGTGTCCTTCGGCAGCCAAGAAAAGAATAACAGCACGTTGGTCCTGTTTGGACGCATTTGGTAATAACGTCGCCATAGTTCCCGTTACGGTATTTACCGCAGGTACGTCGGAGAGACACGAATGCCAAACTAACCCCTTGCCCTACATGTCGGTGCCTTTACAGGGTGGTCCACTGATAGTGACCGGGCCAAATATCTCACGAAATAAGCATCAAACTAAAAAACTACAAAGAACGAAACTCGTCTAGCTTGCAGGGAGAAACCATACGGCGCTATGGCTGGCCCGCTAGATGGCGCTTCCATAGGTCAAACAGATATCAACTGCGTTTTTAAAAATAGGAACCCCTATTTTTATTACATATTCGTGTAGTACGTCAAGAAATATGAATGTTTTAGTTGGACCACTTTTTTCGCTTTGTGATAGATGGCGCTGTAATAGTCACAAACGTATAAGTACGTGGCATCACGTAACATTCCGCCAGTGCGGACGGTATTTGCTTCGTGATACATTACCCGTGTTAAAATGGACCGTTTACCAATTGCGGAAAATGTCGATATCGTGTTGATGTATGGCTATTTTGATCAAAATGCCCAACGGACGTGTGCTATGTATGCTGTCGGTATCCTGGACGACATCATCCAAGTGCCCGGACAGTTCGCCGGATAGTTACGTTATTTAAGGAAACAGGAAGTGTTCAGCCACATTTGAAAAGTCAACCACGACCTACAAAAAATGATGATGCCCAATTAGGTGTTTTAGCTGCTGTCGTGGCTAATCCGCACATCAGTAGCAGACAAACTGCGCGAGAATCGGTAATCTCAAAAACGTCGTTGTTGAGAATGCTACATCAACATCTATTGCACCCGTACCATATTTCTATGCACCAAGAATTGAATGTCGACGACTCTGAACGTCGTGTACAGTTCTGCCACTGGGCACAAGATAAATTACGGGACGATGACAGATTTTGTGCACGCGTTCTATTTAGCGACGAAGCGTCATTCACCAACAGCGGTAACGTAAACCGGCATAATATGCACTATTGGGCAACGGAAAATCCACGATAGCTGCGACAAGTGGAACATCAGAGACCTTGGCGGATTAATGTATGGTGCGGCATTATGGGAGGAAGGATAATTGGCCACCACTTTATCGATGGCAATCTAAATGGTGCATTGTATGCTGATTTCCTACGTAATGTTCTACCGATGTTACTACAAGATCTTTCACTGCATGACAGAATGGCGCTGTACTTCCAACATGATGGATGTCCGGCACATAGCTCGCGTGCGGTTGACGCGGTACTGAACAGCATATTTCATGACAGGTGGATTGGTCGTCGAAGCACCATACCATGACCCGCACGTTCACCGGATTTGACGTCCCCGGATTTCTTTCTGTGGGGAAAGTTGAAGGATATTTGCTATCGTGATCCACCGACAACGCCTGACAACATGCGTCAGAACATTGTCAATGCATGTGCGAACATTACGGAAGGCGAACTACTCGCAGTTGAGAGGAATGTCGTTACACGTATTGCCATGCATTGAGGTTGAGCATTTATTGCATTAATGTGGTATTTACAGGTAATCACGCTGTAACAGCATGCGTTCTCAGAAATGATAAGTTCACAAAGGTACATGTATCACATTGGAACAACCAAAATAAAATGTTCAAACGTACCTACGTTCTGTATTTTAATTTTAAAAAACCTACCTGTTACCAAATGTTCGTCTAAAATTGTGAGCCATATGTTTGTGACTATTACAGCGCCATCTATCACAAAGCGAAAAAAGTGGTCCAACTAAAACATTCATATTTCTTTACGTACTACACGAATATGTAATAAAAATGGGGTTCCTACTTTTAAAAAAACGCAGTTGATATCCGTTTGACCTATGGCAGCGCCATCTAGCGAGCCAACCATAGCGCCATCTGGTTTCCCCCTTCAAGCTAGACAAGTTTCGTTCTTTGTAGTTTTTTCGTTTGACGCTTATTTCGTGAGATATTTGGCCCGGTCACGATCAATGGACCACCCTGTACAACCGCATCGGAGTCGCGCTACGTTACTATAAGCTGCAATGACGCCTTCAGACGTAAACTTTTTGATCACACCGTGTATAAACTACATGTTTTTTTGACTTAAATGGGTTTACATTTGTCTAAATAATACATTCACACATTCAGTCAGAGCCCTATACTTCACTTTCTGAATCAACGTGTTTCTCCTTTTGCGTTTCGTATTCCTGCACGGCGATCAGTGGATGCTACATACCTCGCAAAGTCCTTTGTCGTATGAGGTTTTATTGGTATATCATTTTCATAAGCATATTCAAGCAACAGATAATTAACAATCCGTTCCTCTTGGAAATTATATGGATTGGAGGCCAGACCACTTGCAGTATTGTTTACAGTCACACAGCTCTTATGGCTTCAGTGATTTTTTACGTCACCATTTTCGACTTCCCTTGATTATTTGTCAGCGGTTCAGGTTCTTTTAAACTGGAAAATAAGATTTTGTAATCTTTGATCATGAACTGCTCAACATCAACAACGCTTACGCTACTAGAACTTTCTGGAGTGTCTTAACCCACTGATTTACCGTTATAAGCAGTATCTAGCTTTCCTTTCTTCAACTCTGTACGGATAACATTACAGTCACCTTTGGTTGGGAATAGACTGCGGATGATGTCCAAACATCCTCTAGTCAACAAAAAATGTGAATATCTCACCATAGCGTTGTTGCTGTTTTGTTTCTGTGCAGTAATCTGTGGAAAAACATGTCATTGTCTCAGTTCCACCGACGTGGTTTTCCACGAATTGGTACTGAAATGAAACAATTTCACTGAGCGTTTTTCTTCAAGTGAGTTCAATGTAGGGACACACAAATACATGATCACCTGACTTGTAATGAAACCCTACAACATACAGCCAAGGTTAGCTTGAATAAAACATTTTCGTCACTGGCATATGGGGAAATGGTATTTATTCATTTTATTTACACGTGAAGCTCCGTAGCATCAAATTGAGGAGCAAATCTCAAAAGTCGTGGAACGTGTCAGTACATGAAATTGCAACATAAAAGTAATAACAGATAAAAATAAAATGTTTATAAACCCTAAAAAAGTCAAGACATAAGTTTAAGTAAGCACAATCAACAATACAACAAGAATCAGCTTAATTTTTCAAGAAACTCCTCGACAGAGTAGGAGTGACCCATGACGAAACTCTTCAGTTTAGATTTGAAAGCGCATGGATTACTGCTAAGGTTTTTGCATTCTTGTGGTAGCTTATTGAAAATGGATGCAGCAGTACACTGCACACTTTTCTGCACAAGAGTTAAGGAAGTTAGATCTAAATGCAGGTTTGATTTATGCCGAGTACTAACTGAATGAAAGCTGCTTATTCTTTTGAATAAGCTAATATTGTTAACATGTAATGACAGTAAGAGTTGGGTTGGGTTGTTTGGGGAAGGAGACCAGACAGCGAGGTCATCGGTCTCATCGGATTAAGGAAGGAAGTCGGCCGTGACCTTTCAAAGGAACCAGCCCGGCATTTGCCTGGAGCGATTTAGGGAAATCACGGAAGACCTAAATCAGGATTGCCGGACGCGGGGTTGAACCGCCGTTCTCCCGAATGACAGTAAGGAATATATATATATTGAGGGGCCAATGTCAAAACACCCAGAGTCTGTGAATAGGGGTCGACAAGAGGTTCGTGAACTTACACCACTTATTGCCCCAACGGCCCGTTTCTCAGACAAAATTATCCTCTTACATTGGGAAGAGTTGGCCCAAAATATAATATCATACGGCATAAGCGAACGAAAATAAGCAAAGTAGATTAATTCTCACGCCGAACGGTCACTCACTTCAGATACCGTTTCGATAGTAAAAATTACAGCATTAAGTCTTTGAACAAAATCCCGAAAGTGGGATTTCCATGGCAATTTACTACCTATCTGAATACCTAGAAATCTGAACTGTTCAGTTTCAGTAATCATATGCCCAGTCTGTGACATTAAAACGCCAAGTTTTGTTGAATTGTGTGTTAGAAACTGTAAAAACTGAGTCTTACTGTGATTTCGCGTTAGTTTTTTTTCTACAAGCCATGAACTTATGTCATGAACTGCACTATTTGAAACCGGACCAATGTTGCACACAACATCCTTTACTACCAAGCTCATGTCATTAGCAAACAGAAATATTTAGTTACCCGTAAAACCAGAGGGCATATCATTTATGTAAATAAGGAGCAGGAGTGGCCCAAACACTGATTCCTGGGGCACCCCCCTTGACTGTACCCCACTCATACCTCACATCACAGCCATTCTCAACATTGTGAATAATGACCTTTTGCTGTCTGTTGCTAGAGTAAGAGGTGAACCAACTGTGAGCTACTCCCCGTATTCCATAATGGTCCAACTTCTGGAGCAATATTTTGTGATAGACACAATCAAACGCCTTAGTTAAATCAAAAAAACATGCCTAGCATTCGAAACCTTTTGTTTAACCCATCCAGTACCTCACAGAGAAAAGAGAATATAGCATTTTCAGTTGTTAAACGACTTTTAAAGCCGAACTGTACATTTGATAGCAAATCCTGTGATATAAAATGATCAATGGCATAGAAACAGGTCTAAAATTGCCTACATTATCGCTTTCTCCCTTTTTATAAAACGGCTTTACTACTGAGTGCTTTAATCGTTCAGGAAACTGACCATTCCTAAAGGAAAAATTACAAATCTGGCTAAATACAGGGGTAACATGTGCAGCTCAGTACTATAATATTCTGCTAGGCACTCCATCATATCCATGAGAGTCCTTAGTCTCCAGTGATTTAATTATTGACTCAACCTCCCCCTTGTCTGTATCCAGAGGAGTATTTCAGACATGAATCTCGGAAATGCATTTACCAAGACAGTTATATGATTCCCAGTAGAAACTAAATTTTTATTTAATTCACCAGCAATGGTAAGAAAATGATTGTTAAATACTGTAAATATATCTGATTTATCAGTAACAGACATATTTTTAATACGAACTGACTTTAT
Source organism: Schistocerca nitens (assembly GCF_023898315.1). Taxonomy (NCBI): domain Eukaryota; kingdom Metazoa; phylum Arthropoda; class Insecta; order Orthoptera; family Acrididae; genus Schistocerca; species Schistocerca nitens. The sequence goes on from NC_064614.1 coordinate 818,009,152, forward strand.
ATCGTCCGCTTGTGCTGCTGACCAGACACTTCCTTCACAACTGACAATATGGTTTTCATTTTATCCTGTGAATTAGCTATTGTATTGGCGTATCACGTACTCTTTGCCTTCCTGATAACATTTTAAGCACCTTACAGTACTGTTTGTAATGGGCGAATGTAGCTTGATTATGAGTACTTCTAACATTTTGACATAATTCCTGCTGAGTTCAACATGATATGCTTATCCCACGAGACAGCCACCCAGGCTGCCTTTTACTGCTAGTACCCCGTTTAGAACGTTCTAATGGAAAGCAACTCTCAAAGAGCACGAGAAATTTACTAAGGAAAGCATTATATTTGCGATCTATGTTATCGGCACTATAAACATCCTGCCTCTCTTGTTCATTGACGAGGTTTAAAAAAGTCTATTGCTGTTGGATTAACTTTCCTACATAGTTTGTAATTGTATGTGACATTTGTTTGAGTACAAAAGCTTTTCAGTGTTTAAATTTGTGCATCATGGTCTGAAAAGCCATTCACTCTTTTAATTACAGAATCACCCTCTAGTAATGAAGAATAAATAAAAATATTGTCTATGGCTGTGCTACAGTTGCCCTGCACCCTAGTTGGAAAAAACACATTCAGCATCAGATCATATGGATTTAGGAGATCTACCAACATCCTTTTTCTTGCACCATCATTCACAAAATTAATGTTGAAGTCACCACATATAACTAACTTCTGGTGCTTCCTGTAAAGTGAATCAAGAACCTTCTCTAGCTTGAGCAGAAAATCTCTGAAGTCAAGAGTTAGAGGACCTATAAACAACAACAATTAGAAGTTTATTTTCACTAAATGCAAGTGCCCCTGGACAACATTCAAATATCTGTTCAGCACAGTGCTGTGACACGTCTATGGACTCAAATGCAATACTGTTTTTACATACATGGCTATTCCCCACCCCGCGAGGAACTCCTTGAAAAACAGCCAGCTAATCTGTATTCTGGTAAAGGAAGCCTCTGAATTGTCAAATTATTTAAGAGGTGCTCCGATATACCAATAAGCAGTTCACTAACTTTTTCGCTAATACCTGTTATATTTTGATGAAATGTGCTAATTCCTTCTCTACTTGGAAACATGACGTCCTCCGAAGGTGAGCCCTTAGTTATAGGGACTTCCTTTACTCAGGTATACCCATCAGCTGACTTCAATCTAAAAAAGGTGCACCAACTACTACAGGAATTTTTCCATATGTGATCCCACCACCATCCACTACGCTGTCACCTATAAGCTTTGCCAGCCTCCCCTTCCCATCCCTATTGAAATGCAGATCATGCCTAGTGAAGCCCGATCTACTGACAGACACAACTGGCACCACTGGAATGTGACCCATGCCCTCTGCCATCAGCGCCCTCTCCAGCCCCATGTTAACGTGCCTAACAGCCGCATTAAGATGAGACCGATCATGGTGCTGAAACAGTTGCACGAAATGCACATTACTGCCACCAGTTAGTGCCACCTTCACCAGGTCACCACCTACGTCATATTCCCCATCCCTATCAAGACTATTCCGTGCTCCATCTACTATCACTACCTGATCCTCCTTCGTAAAATTCCTACATAACTCCCCTATGCTGTCAGTCACCTGAGCCAACCCTTCACTAGGCTTCACAATGCTGGTGGCCTGGTACTCACTCCCCACACCTCTACCGTGCGAACTACCTAGCAGCAGAACCTTCTTCTTTCTGTTAGACTTTACAACTGACTTAGGCTTCCTAACTGCTGAGGATTGCTACATGTTCCATACGCCTACAGCTACAAGAGGCTTCTCTCCACTCAACTCTACAGCTGGTCAAATCTACTGCATATATGCAATGTATAACTAACTACTTCCTCCTCCTAGCTGCCTTCTTGCCAATTGCCAGTTCCCATTCCCCAGCACCGTTCACCCTCCTCAGCCTATCTAGTTCTTCCTTTACGTATTGTAACTCCACCTGAAGAGCACAGATCTTGCTCTCCTGCTCCTCTATCAACTTGTTTCTGCTACAGCTTCTGAATTCCCAGGAGAAGATCTCGCTAGAAGCCCACTGGGTTCCCACTATATTCCCCCCAATGAAAATACTTTGAACAAATCCCAACCCGCAACCCACTACTCACACACCTATGACAGAGCCCATACTTCTCACCCATGGTAAAATTTTAGAGTTATTGAAAAAAAACTAAATGTCTACGTCACCTAAGTTCAGTTACACCAGTACTATTTATAGAACTAACAAGAGCGCTCTCGAAATTCTCTCTCTACTAAGAAAGCAACAGCTTTGTTAATACTAATAAACCACAACTAATACCAATACCACCAAAACTTCACTCTGAATTTCTAACTTAAGTTTCTCACTAACAGCACATATATCTGTCTTTGTCAGCTAAAAGGATAGTCATATGGGATGGATAGGGGATGCGAGGTTTAATACCGGCTGTCCCTGACGATTCCAAGACTCAGGTTCATGATTATAGAAATACCTATTCCACATAATTTTCACGGAGAAACCTGAATTAAGATATCTCGTCTTGTCCCACATTTACCTTAATAAACTGCTCTGAATGGGTAAGAGATGATGTGCTCTGACATTCGCCCTTTTACATCATCATCCTTACATCAGATTTCTTTCCTACCACCCCGTTTGTCAGTAGGAGAAAATACTCCTTCAGTAAGCACAGAAATAAGAAGACCAATTAGAGTTTGCAGAAATGCCATTCAAGGGTAGAAACGCCTGCTTGCAGGCTACATTTTCACACTCTCCTATCTTTGCAAGAAATCGAGGAAGTTCTCGGAACGAGCGTGATATTTCCTTAAGTGCTGCAGTGTGTCGTTTTTCGGGCGGAAGAACGCTTTTCAATTTAGCAGAACGGGGGTGTCCGAGCTGTTACCCCTTCACTATTTGTTCGTCGTATAGAGGACGTTCACAGATCCAGTGCATGTTTGCAGAAAGAGAGGCGGTCTAGCGATCTGTCGTCACAAGCCTTTAAAACTCAATGGGAATGACATAAGAGAGGGGTGAGAATTCTCCGTATATATTATGTGGTCGCATAATCGACGGGTACTACAAATTTGCTATGAAACGATATTAGAATACCATGCAGGAACAATTTAAAGATTTAAATGAGAATGAAAGAGCAAAAAATTACAACCAGCGCTAGACGGGATTCATTGTTCTGTACATCAAGAAGCAATTCGTGTTAAATTTGCAATCATGGAGCACGTAAAGAAATTTATCGTAGTTAAATTTCAGAAGTCGCACGCATTGTTCCACTGTCAGGTGCAAAAGTTTTCGATCAAACTGAACGAAAAGTATGGAGGCTCTATATACGCTGAGGTGATACTTCGAGGATAGCGATATGCACAGATACAGATGGCGGTAGTAGTGCATACACAGGGTATAAAAAGGCATTGCATTGACGGACCTGTCATTGTTACTCAGGCGATTCGAAAAGGTTTCCGAGGAGATTATGGCAGTACGACGGGAGTTAACAGACTTTAAACTCGGAATGGTAGTTGAAGCTAGACGCATGGGATATGCCATTTCGGAAATCGTTGGCGAATTCAATATTCAGTGATCCACAGAGTCAAGCGTGTGCCGAGAATTCAAAATTTCAGTCATCGCCTCTCGCCACGGACAACGTGGTAGCCGATGGCCTTAACTTAACGACCGAGAGCAGCGGCGTTTGCGTAGAGCTGTTAGTGCTAACAGAAATGCAACACTGCTTGAAATTATCGTAGAAATCAGTGTGGGACGTACGACGAACGTGTCCCTTTGGACAGTGAGGCGAAATTTGGCGTTAATGATCTATGGCAGCAGACGACCGACGCGAGTGCCTTCGCTAATTTTGTGTCTCATTGTTTAGTGGCACAAAACGCGTGGGTGTTTTCAGCTCGTTACTAAATGCAAATAAGTAGGAGGCCAAGTTGATAGGAGCTGAAGGAGTCCAGGTTGCAATAATATGCGGTACGGCACACTGTTAGAGCGACGGATTATTATTCAAGAAACACATAGTACAATGAAAATTACTTATCTTAAGTAGTTTGTAGGACTGCAGCTCGAAACGTGGAATACAATGTACTAATACAACATATTCTCAGGGACTAAGCCTGATGGGCCCTCCTCAGAGAATGCAAACATTACTGATTATGAAAGTGCGTCTGCCTAGGTTGAAATCTAGCTAACAAGGGAACCTCCCCATCGCACCCCCCTCAGATTTAGTTATAAATTGACACAGTGGATAGGCCTTGAAAAACTGAACACAGATCAATCGAAAAAACTGGAAGAAGTTGTGTGGAACTATGAAAAAATAAGCAAAATATAGAAACTGAGTAGTCCATGCGCAAGGTAGGCAACATCAAGGAGACTGTTATATTACGAGCGCCGTGGTCCCGTGGTTAGCGTGAGCAGCTGCGGAATAAAAGGTCCTTGGTTCGAATATTCCCCCGAGTGAAAATTTTGCTTTCTTTATTTTCGCAAAGTTGCGATCTGTCCGTTCATTCATTGACGTCTCTGTTCGCTGTAATAAGTTTAGTGTCTGTGTTTTGCGACCGCACCGCAAAACCGTGCGATTAGTAGACGAAAGGACGTGCCTCTCCAATAGGAACCGAAAACATTTGATCTCAAGGTCATAGGTCAACCGATTCCTCCACAGGAAAACACGTCTGATACATTCTATACGACACTGGTGACGCCATGTGCGTCACATGACAGGAATATGTTGTCGACCCACCTAACTTGCACACCTGGCGAATGGGTAAAAAGATTCTTCTACCTTGCCCGATTTAGGTTTTCTTGTGGATGTGATAATCATTCCGAAAAAAGTGATGAAAACATAAGAGTTTGTCACATAAACTGCAACAAATGAATGCAACAGTTTCACATTCGCACAGTTTTCCCTGTGCTCTGTCAAAACATATGTTTTTAACGTTTTCAAATTTTTCCGTGTGTAGACCGTCAAATCCTGCATATGTCCAAGCAAATCTGAACATGTGCTTGAATTTTGGAGAGCGAAGTTGATTATGTGTGAGTGCCTCAACTTTGATAATTGTCTGAAAATAAAAAATTAAACTTTTCACTCGAGGGAAGACTTAAACGAATGACCCCTCGTTCGGCAACTGCTCACGCTAACCACGGGACCACAGCGCTGCTTAGGACACGTTCTCCTTGATGTTGCCTATGTTGCACATGGACTACTTAGTTTGTATACTTTGCTTATTTTTTTCATAGTTCCACACAATTTCTTCCTGTTTTCTCTATTGATCTGTGTTCAGTTTTTCAAGGCCTATCCACTGTGCCAACTTATAACTAAATCTGAGGGGGGTGCGATGGGGAGGTTCCCTTGTAAGAAGTGAACGAGGCACACCCCAGTTCCGTCGAGCTGCACAGCCCGCTAGCTGTGCTCGGCAGACGACGGGCTGCCAACCTTGCGGTTGCGCGGCGTTGTAGTAGTATCTGTGGCAATGATACTACAGCTAACAGCACAATATCGGCTGCAGTGCCTTTACTGGGCTCGTAACAGCATCCATTGAACCCTAGACGACTGGAAAACCTTGGTCATATGACTCCCGATTTCAGTTGGTACGTGGTGATGGTAGGGTTCGAGTGTGGCACAGACCCCACAAAGCCGTGGACCCAAGTTGTCAACAAGGCACTGTGCAAGCTGGTGGTTGTTCCTTAATGGTGTGGGCTGTGTTTACATGGAATGAACCGGGACCTGTGGTCCAACAGAACCGATCATTGACTGGAAATTGTTATGTTCGGCAATTTGGAGTCCATTTGCAGCCATTCATCGACTTCATTTTCCCAAATAACGATGGAATTTTTATGGATGACAATGCTCCATGTCACCGGGCCACAGTTATTCGCGATTGGCTTGAAGAACATTCTGGACAGTTCGAGCGAATGATTTGGCAACGTATATCGCAAGACATGAATCCCATCGAACATTTATGGAACATAATCGAAAGGTCAGTTCGTGCACAAACTCCTGCACAGACAATACTTTATCAATTATGGACGGCTATAGACGGAACGTAGCTCAGTATTTCTGCAGGGGACTTCCAAGGAGTTGTCGAGTCCATGCCACATCGAGTTGTTGCATTACGCCGGTCAAATGGTGGTCCGACGCGATTTTAGGAAGTATCCCATGACTATTGCCATCTCATTCTATCTACAGAACTACTGCAAAGTAAGTTGGTTAAAACAAGGGCCATACTTGAAACGATTTTTCGATTAAAAGCACCCTATTGTTGAATTTATGAAGGAAATTAAGTGCAGAATCGAAAATTAGCACTCAGGATTGGACTGCAGACCTCGCATTGTAAGTTGACTTGACTGCATCCTGCCTACAGTAAGACACTGCAAAGTGAGAAACAACTAATTTCTAATTTGATCGTGATCCATTTAAAAAGAAAATCGCATTTTGGAAGGGACAAATTTCGATAAAAATCACCATACATTTCGTAATCACATGTCGTTAAAGAAAACGTTCAAATTCTGTCAATTAATTTGGAATCAAATCAAAGGCAAACGATGTCCTTAGAGAAGGGTTGAACCGCTCGGTGGAAGGGAGAGGGGGGGGGGGGGATGGCGGACTACCGTTTTCGACAGCGAAATGTGTGCGAACCAACGCCCCACGGAATAAAATTTCAACGCTGGGCAATGCGTTTTTGCCCTCCATCACAGAGGCGACAAAAGAAGGACTGAAATGGGGGTAAAAGGGGGTGAGTGACGGTCTTCCCATCGCGCGACACGTTCACGGGGCCGTTGGGCAGAATTGTGAAAGTTGGTGCCAATGTGACATCATTAATCCGCGTTACACTTCACTTGGAATTTTGGGCTCTGACCATTACAATCGAAGGTTGAATGCACCTTTGAGTCAAATTTCAAACTTCTGTGTTGCAATGGGAGACAGTTAACGGTGTTTTAAAGCAGTTTCCCTTTGATCGTATCGCTCACTGTAACTTCAGGCGAGTAAAGTCTGTGATATGGTGTACTAATATTGTCTCAACATTTTCAATTAAGTCGAAAATTATAATTATTGAAATCTAATATTGGATCCTCAGTACAGAATAACTACGTCCAGTTGCAAAATTATATTTGGTGCCATTTCTCGTAATTGGGAACAGCGTACAGTTCAGGGCTAATAAAGAGGACCGTTGCAAAGACAACTGAAATGTCGGCTTTATTATTTTTAATTTAATTTTTTTAGTCTTTCAAAACTACGTTAAGACAAATGCCCTAAAGAAATTGAATAAAGTCAGTAGGTTTCTTGTTTCATCATATTTCAAGTAGTGTACCCTGTTACGATTGTCATTTTTTTTACTGATGGCATTGTTCCTATACACTTCCACTAACATGAATGTTGTCTATTCTATCTGTATGTTTTACCTATTATATAACACTGTATGTAAACTCTTACACTTTTACTTGAAAATTTTAGTAGATTTATCCTATCCCTTCTCATGTACCCTGCCATTCTTCTCAAGCATATCATATTTGTAATCATCATTGTTTTTCTTTTCATTCGAATCCAGTCTTCACTTTCGAACATTACAGCATGAGTCACAATTATGCTGTAAACTGTAAACTTCCATCAAATTCCTGTACTTAGTTTATTTCTGATATCTACGAAAATAATGCAGCCAACGTAACTGAATTTTCACATTTTAGTTCCAATGTTCATTTTTCTTGGGAAGCTAAATTATATCCGACAAAATTTAACAAATTCTGTCCAGTCTATTAATTTCCCGTTATAATTTTACACCTAATACGTTATGGTCTTGTGAATGCCAATATCGAAATATTATGACTGGACACTATAGTTGTCAAACTAACCTGTAAACGAAACTGCCATCATAAATGTGCTACAAAGCAATGTTTAATTAATCCTCATCATTAATTGTCCTAACATATAATCTACATAAGAATTAAAAGTATGCACAATGTCCCGTGCTTGAATTGATTTTCCATTTAAAATATTCATTTTCAGTACTAGCATTTTCCGAATCATTGTACATATGTTTAGGACTTTTGTTAGGCCCTTTTTTCAGAATATGTACAGATAATATATTTACTCTCAGTTAAAAAATCAAGAAATACCTACAATATCAGAGAGAAATCTACCTTGTATTTGTCGATTATACGAAAACAATTTGATAACGTTAGAAGGGATAAAAATAATTTTCATAGTTCATATACATTAAAACAAACTGCAGCTGTAACGCTGCTTCATAATTACTTTTGCTCGCCTCTTAACAATGAACAATATTCCTGTAAATTTAGATACGTTTGTTCAGAGAGATTAATGCTGAAGTAAAAACTATCACGGTTCGTTCTAAGTCAGATCGTTAAGTAGTTACGTCAGAAGGAGGGTATGTTTCATCCTGCTGAAGCGTTATTCGTTCATCAGAGGATGTTCTTGAAATTATACTTGTTCTAATTTAAAAATCTACTAGGGTGTCCGTACGCTACTTTTTTTTCCAGTGGCCGATTGTCAGTAATGCCACCAGCTTTCTTCTTTTCTCCGTTCAAAGACAAGTAGTAGAACACAGTTGTAAATCAGGTAGAATCTGGAAAAATTGCTTGTAAGAATGGAAGTTTCCTATCTTTTTTTCTAGTTTACGCATGATAATTACAGTCCCAGTAAATACCCTTTCGTTCTCTCGTTCTTTGTTTGCAAGCGCTCCAGTCTCCAGTATTTTAGATTGTTTCTTGCGAAGCAATTTCTCACAAAGTGTATCTAATTGACGGCATTCAAGATTAAGTTACAGTTTTTCTGAACTTATGACATCTCTCCTTTTCAATAGTGCTGCGAAACTATCTTATACGGAGTAGATACGACGTTGCCTTATTATCGCGCGTTAATTCTCGAGAGTCTCATTAAGTTCATTTAATGTTCTTCCTTTCTTGTGTTCTCAGTTCGAACGCTACAAATAATTAATTGCATTCCCCAGGCGGGAGTAGCTAAATAGTTGAACCTACCGCGCGATCTGTGGCAATCAACGATAATTTTCTTCAATTTTCTCAGATGAGTCGTTTGCTTTGAACACAACAGAAGATGACTCATCCAAGAATCCAACCGTAAATAAACAACGCAAGAAGTACCTTGAAGATTCCGGTTCTCAAGAGCACACACCTGTATCCTTACAGCGTGTTTCTACAACGTCAAAAAATCTTTGTACTTTGCTACTTCCCAACTCGACATGAGTCATTCACATAAATTCCTAAGACTGTCTTTAAGAGGCTTACTAAACATAGTGAGGTTTGTGCGTGATTACTTTGACGAGGTCGTCAGGATTTTTCGAAATTTACGCATTCTCTCGACGTATTGTCAGGTTACGCTCCTCACTGTACATTACTTCTCGGTATTAACTATTCCCGATATGAGACATTCTATTATAGAAGAACAGTGAAAGTGAAGGAAGGATTTCCGAGGTAAGTTACTAGCCTATGAATTGCTTTGTACTTGTTATGTTTTCAGTTAGCGATGTACACTAGATGATAAGTGAAATTCTTATTTTCTTATGTGTAATCTACATTGGGAAGCAACGTTTTCCAGGTAGGCTATTTAATATATTGTAGTAAATATGCCTATTACGTCGCTGCAGTCAACATGATTCTGCTGGTTACTGCAACCCGCTGAAAGTAAAGGGAAACCACAACTGTTAGTATTCCCAAGGACATGCAACTACTAGGTGTGTGGGAATTGCTAGGGCCTTTAACACGTCGTCGCATTGTTTTGAAGTCTCAAAATGGCATCCTTTTAAGACTTTTTCAATTTTGGGATTCATATTAAGTAAACAGGGGGGCTGTGGAACAACAGGAATGGCGTTTGAGGACAAAAATTCCGTGATGGAAGTGGCTGTGTGACATGGAGTGTTGTCATGGCGCAGCATCCACTTGTCTGCAACGTGCAAATCTTCGGTCAAAATTTGAAGTGCGATGGAAGTGTTTAACAGACGCCCATCATCCTTATTGTCAAACGTCGATCCGACCTCACAAGAGCACGCACACATTCGACGTTTTCGTCGGTTTTTGAAGTTGAAGGCCTCACTAAGCGAGGTTCATTTTCAGTGTTTTCTCGGCCTTTCAAAAAATGATTCGTGCCAGCGAAAACCTTGTGCTCTTGATAAGGAATGTAACCCATAGGCCTGCTTCAACTTTTCAAAAGTCGCACTCGCGGATTACCAAAGTTTAACACAAAATCTGATGGCTTAACATTGCTCTAAATTCCACTGTTCCATTTTTGTTGTTGTTGTTGTTGTTGTTGTTGTGGTCTTCAGTCCTGAGACTTTTTTGCTGCAGCTCTCCATGCTACTCTATCCTGAGCAAGCTTCTTCATCTCCCAGTACCTACTGCAGCCTACATCCTTCTGAAACTGCTTAGTGTATTCATCTCTTGGTCTCCCTCTACGATTTTTACCCTCCACGCTGCCCTCCAACACTAAATTGGTGATCCCTTGATGTATCAGAACATGTCCTACCAACCGATCCCTTCTTCAAGTTGTGCCACAAGCTCCTCTTCTCCCCAATTCTATTCAATACTTCCTCATTAGTTATGTGATCTACCCATCTAATCTTCAGCGTTCTTCTATAGCACCACATTTCGAAAGCTTCTATTCTCTTCTTGTCTAAACTATTTATCGTCCATGTTTCACTTCCATACATGGCTACACTGCATACATATAGTTTCAGAAACGACTTCCTGACACTTAAATCAATACTCGATGTTAACAAATTTCTCTTCTTCACAAACGCTTTCCTTGCCATTGCCAATCTACCTTTTATATCCTCTCTACTTCGACCATCATCAGTTATTTTGCTCCCCAAATAGCAAAACTCCTTTACTACTTTAAGCGTCTCATTTCCTAATCTAATTCCCTCAGCATCACCCGACTTAATTCGACTACATTCCATTATCCTCGTTTTGCTTTTGTTGATGTTCTACTTATACCCTCCTTTCGAGACACTGTCCATTCCGTTCAACTGCTCTTCCAAGTCCTTTGCTGTCTCTGACAGAATTACAATGTCATCGGCGAACCTCAAAGTTTTTATTTCTTCTCCATCGATTTTAATACTTACTCCGAACTTTTCTTTTGTTTCCTTTACTGCTTGCTCAATATACAGATTGAATAACATCGGGGATAGGCTACAACCCTGTCTCACTCCCTTGCCAATTACTGCTTGTTTCCTTTACTGCTTGCTCAATATACAGATTGAATAACATCGGGGATAGGCTACAACCCTGTCTCACTCCCTTGCCAATTACTGCTTCCCTTTCATACCCCTCGACTCTTATAACTGCCATCTGGTTTCTGTACAAATTGTAAATAGCCTTTCGCTCCCTGTATTTTACCCCTGCCACCTTCAGAATTAGAAAGAGAGTATTCCATTCAACATTGTCAAAAGCTTTCTCTAAGTCTACAAATGCTAGAAACGTAGGTTTGCCTTTCCTTAATCTTTCTTCTAAGATAAGTCGTAGGGTCAGTATTGCCTCACGTGTTCCGACATTTCTAAGGAATCCAAATTGATCTTCCGCGATGTCGGCTTCTACCAGTTTTTCCATTCGTCTGTAAAGAACTCGCGTTAGTATTTTGCAGCTGTGATTTATTAAACTGATAGTTTGGTAATTTTCACATCTGTCACATTTTTGCAGCACACAACAAAAACACAGCTTCACTGATCGCGCTCTCAAAAACCATGTGATGACTGTGCGGAGATGAAACTCGGACTGAGCGTCTGGAAGGGATGATCACACCGGTGTACACAAGTAAAACAACAGCGTGTTGCCAGATCGTACACAGTATTGACAGTGTCATTATTTTTCTTACACATCTGATGCTGCTAAAACGTGATGCCTTAGATGTTGGTCGATGTAGTCCAAAGGCCGATTGTACCTGTCGTGTGCACGCATCTTGGCTTCTTCGTGGAGGTCCAAAAAAAAGAGGTAGGGAGAGCAACTGTCCGCTTTCCACTTCCAATTGACACAATCACCACACAAACTACTTTTTAAGACGAATGTAGCAGTGTCTTCCGCAGCAGTTCTGGAAGGATCACTCTAGGTCGTCAAGCTACCAGGTACTGGCGTTTCCTTCACCTTTCACGTTTGCCTCAGCAGGTGAATTATTTCAAGGTCTTACAAAGAGTGTTAACGGAAATCGCCCTTTTGGCGATAATTAGTAACTTCTTAATACAACTGGATACTGACTCGCAAAAATCATCAATATTTATTTATCATCTCTCACCCTCGCATCATACATAAAACTAATTTTCCCTCATTAGTTGCGGACGTTTCTGGCATATGCTCAAATGCTTCATTTTCTGTAGCCATAATTAATTCTAAAGTTTCTTGTGCCATCCCTTAATGGTGTAGCCTCACAGTATCCAATTTATCATTTTAAATTATTTATCTTTTCAAATTATGTAGCCTACGTAATGGAATAAGGGATCTAGCATTCCACTATCCGACTAGTAGTACGCCAGATTTGTTTTTCTCGATGGTAACACCATCCTGAGAAGTCGTCACCCGAATATGCAAATTCAGGCTTACTTTGCCTTTGGAATGTTTTACCCAAAGTGATAGCATCATCGTTAATCCATACAGTATAAGAGTATCTGAATGCTGAAGCCTCAGAAATTTAGGGAAGGCTGTTGATTTTCAACGAGCAAACTGTTTATATATTTTGTTGAAACTTCCTGGCAGATTGAAACTGTGTGCCCGACCGAGACTCGAACTCGGGACCTTTGCCTTTCGCGGGTAAGTGCTCTACCAACTGAGCTACCGAAGCACGACTCACGCCCGGTACTCACAGCTTTACTTCTGCCAGTACCTCGTCTCCTACCTTCCAAACTTTACAGAAGCTCTCCTGCGAACCATTCTGTAAAGTTTGGAAGGTAGGAGACGAGGTACTGGCAGAAGTAAAGCTGTGAGTACCGGGCGTGAGTCGTGCTTCGGTAGCTCAGTTGGTAGAGCACTTGCCCGCGAAAGGGAAAGGTCCCGAGTTCGAGTCTCGGTCGGGCACACAGTTTTAATCTGCCAGGAAGTTTCATATCAGCGCACACTCCGCTGCAGAGTGAAAATCTCATTCTGGAAACATCCCCCAGGCTGTGGCTAAGACATGTCTCCGCAATATCCTTTCTTTCAGGAGTGCTAGTTCTGCATGGTTCGCAGGAGAGCTTCTGTAAAATTTGGAAGGTAGGAGACGAGGTACTGGCAGAAGTAAAGCTGTGAGTACCGGGCGTGAGTCGTGCTTCGGTCGCTCAGTTGGTAGAGCACTTGCCCGCGAAAGGCAAAGGTCCCGAGTTCGAGTCTCGGTCGGGCACACAATTTTAATCTGCCAGGAAGTTTCATATCAGCGCACACTCCGCTGCAGAGTGAAAATCTCATTCTGGTATATATTTTGTTGTTCGTTCAATGAGTTAACTTGGTTAATAAATAGAATACCGTAGCCCATTTGACAGAATACCGCTCTTGATCACTTTCATTTTCTCGTACATTTATGCATTTATTGTGTGTTATTATCTCCCGTTAACCGAACCGAGACGGCTAGTCCAATAGCCTGCACATTTTAAGCAACCTTTACCATTCTTTTCAGTGTTAGCCCAGCAACTGATTAAATAAGCTTATAACTGTATTTGCGGGCTTTATTCAGTGTATCTCCTTCTTTGAAGTTGTCTATGACTCTGTCCTACTTCACAGTCAGGACAGAACTCTGCAAGGTGGATAGGCACCTTAACAGAGACGCCCTGCGTTACTGTGAGAAGTTGAAAATAGATTTAGTGCGAATGAATAAAGTCTGATGGCAGAAATAACGAGACTTCCGGTCACGAGAGTGCAAGATTATCAACACAAAATCAGAGGTGACGTAGGAATAGATTTAACAATAGAAGATAGGAATATGAGTGAGCTAATACTAACAGCATTCTAAACGCATTATCATAACCAAGATAAACACAAAGCCACAAATACAAAAGTTTGTCTTTCAATTGGTTCTTCAGAAAACGTAGCGATTAAAAGAATATGATGAGATAAAAGAAATTATTCAAATAGTTAAGGATACAGACCCTGTGATTTACCTTTAGAAGACAGAACGAGGAAAGGCAAACCAACGCTTATAGCATTTGTGAATTTAAAGGAAGTTTTTGGTAATATTGACTGGAATGCACTCTTTGTAATTCTGACGATAGCTGCGATAAATTATAGGAAGCCAAAGGTTATCCACATCTTGTACAAAAATGAGACTGCAGTTGTAATAGTTAAATGACATGAAAGTGAGAGACAGACTTGTAGTCTATTTCCGATATTATTCAGTGTGTACTCTCAGCAAGCAGTAAAGAAAAGCAAACAGGAATTGGCAAAGAGAATTAAAGTTGAGGAGCAAAAAATAAAGCCTTTGAGATCATCCGATGTCATTGCAGTTCTATCAGAAACAGAAAACGACTTGGAAGATGATGTCAACGGAATGGATAACGTCCGGGAAAGGAAATATAAATGAATGTCAACAAAAGTCAAACAAAGGTAACGAGGGTTGGTGAATTAAATCAATCGATGTTTAGGGAACTAGATTAGGAAATAAGACACAATAAGTAATTGACGAGTTTTACTATTTGGACAGCGAAATAAATGATGATGTCTGCAATAGAGAAGGTATAAAATTCAGATGGCCACCAGCAAGAAAAATATTTCTCAAATGTAGTAAGTTGTAAACATCAAATATAAATTTAAATATTTGTGGGGAGCATAGTCTTGTATGGAAGTTAAACGTGTTTGGGAAACAGTTCAGACAAAAAGAGAATAGAAACTTTTGAAATGTGGTGTTATAGAAGAATGCTGATGGTTAGATACACAGGATATAACAATTTAAAGAAAATCGTCAAATGTTTTGTCAAGTTATTAGTATGGAAGTAAGAAATTCGGTATCCCATTTGTCCATCCCCCTCTTCGTCTGGCTATGAAAGTTAGGACAAAAATTTTCCCTCAAACCACTAATTAGGGTTTTCTTAATTACCCTCACTACTTTCAAGCAATCAGAGGTTTCTTGCATAAGTCGACCTCACGCTGATAAGTCTGATATTCCATCGACGCATTTCCCACTCTTTGTTTGGCTTTGAAGATTCCGACAAAAATCGATTAAGCCGTTTTCCCTCGATCACTTACTAAATTTTTCTTAATTACCCTGTTTAGTTTCAAGCAATTAAATAATTTCTTTGCAAAACTAGACCTTAAGCCGGGGAAATTGATACTTCAAATATCCATTTCTAGCTTTTAGTTCTTCTATGAAAATTCGTACAAAAATTTTCCCTCATATCACGAATTAAGTTTTTCTTCATTTCTTTATTGACTTTGAAGCAAATAAACAGTTTTAACAGAAACTAGACTAGACCTCACGCAGGCCAGTTTGATACCCCATTTGTCCATTTCCCACTCTTCGTTTGGCTATGAAAATTCGAACAAGAGCCCGTTGTGTAATTTACAGCTAGTCTTGTTTTCGCCCCACTCAAACATCTGACAAATAACTAACGAAGAGGTACTAAGCCAAGTTGGGAAGAAAGGAAAATTACGGTACAGCTTGTCTGAAAGAACGGATCAGTTGACAGATCATATCCTGAGGCCTCAAAAAACCGTAAATTGTTAATGGAGGCAAGTGGATGTGTATGTTGGGGCTGGGGACAGTGGTAGCAATCCAGGAACAAATTTCGGAGAAACAAAACAATGTATTCTTGTTAATGGAATATTTCTGAATCTCACCTTTGTTTTGCTGATGACATTATACTGTTTGTCAGATGAATAGCAACAACCAATTGTACAGCTTAATTGAGCAAATTTGAAAGCAGACCAGAAAGCCAAAATTAATATATAACCAACACAACAAAAAGAAAATTGTAAAAATTAACCATGATATCACAGCATGATTTGAAGAGTTTTTTGATATGGGGCATTTGAAGACCATTAATGGTTGGAAAGGAAAAGAAATAAACAGATGACTAAAAACAATTTTGTCTGGTTTTGGTAAACTAAATCCAGTTTTCAAAATAAATAATGCAATAACGAGTCTGCAACAGAGCTTACAATCTGTTTACTTAAAGAGATTTGACTTAGAGAAGTGCGATATTGACGTTAAATGCAAAAACTATCGAGGAACTGAGGGTTGGTCGTTGAACAGTGGGGAAACGCATGCCGGGATTTACTTGGAGCTGCAGGAAAGTAAACAGATGATCAGGTAACAGACTGGAGTAGAAGAAAATTGTGAACGCAAAGAAAATGAAATGGAAATGAGCAGAAGATTTAGATAGCCAAATGGATTGCAAATGGACCAAGAAAAATTATGACAGTTGAGTACAAGAGCATGCCAAGCCAGGGACAGAAGGAAAGGTTTTCAATAAATACTGACATTCCAGTAGGACCGCCAAGCACTGTTATGGTAGCCAGACAGACCAGATGGGCATCCAGCATATGTTTTCGCTTGTCTGTCAAGACGGAAGATGAAGGACTTGACAATATTTACGACTCCACAGGATAGACATATGCAGATGTGTTGCAGATATAGGTTATACTAAACATGACACAAGATTTCAAAAAGTTACATTTATGGTAAGGAGGGAATCAAACAACAACGAAACTTGTTAGCAACTAATTTGATTGTCATGACATAGAATCTGAGCTGGTCAATAAACACACACACAGAGAAAGCAAATTTTGCAGAACGAGAAGTCAGTGGGGCCAACGGCCTTACCCCAGTGGTAACACCGGTTCCCACCAGATCACCGAAGTTAAGCGCTTTCGGGCTGGGCTAACACTTCGATGGGTGACCATCCGGTCCGCAGAGCGCTGTTGGCAAGCGGGCTGCACTCAGCCCTTGTGAGGCAAACTGAGGAACTAGTTGCCGGCCGAAGTGGCCGTGCGGTTAAAGGCGCTGCAGTCTGGAACCGCAAGACCGCTACGGTCGCAGGTTCGAATCCTGCCTCGGGCATGGGTGTTTGTGATGTCCTTAGGTTAGTTAGGTTTCACTAGTTCTAAGTTCTAGGGGACTAATGACCTCAGCAGTTGAGTCCCATAGTGCTCAGAGCCATTTTTGAGGAACTAGTTGATTGAGAAGTAGCGGCTCCGCTCTCGGAAACTGACATATGGCCGGGAGAGCGGTATGCTGACGACATGCCCCTCCATATCCGCATCCAGTGATGCCTGTGGGCTGAGGATGACACGGCGGCTGGTCGGTACCGTTGGGCCTTTATAACCTGTTCGGAAGGAGTTAAGTTTTTTAGTTTTAGTTGGAAGTCAGTGGTATATATCGCTGCTAATGCCATAGATTCAGACCTGACCCTGCTTATCCACCATTGCTCACAGACGCTGCCTTTCTCCAAGGTACAGCATGAACGAGATGCTTACAGACTGTTCGCTGCCTGGTAATGACAAGCACTGAAGTACCCGGGTAAAAGCCCACCAGCAAATGCTGCATTCGTCTTAAAAACAAAACTAAATGTGAGTCAAGTGACTCAGAGGCAGTTATTAAAATAGGTCATCTATTTTTCCTGTGTGATGGAATGTAGCTGAGTTGTCAACACATCTGACTGCCGCGTAGAGGACCCGAGTTCCATTCCCGGTACTGTTAGTAGTTTTTTCTTGGAGAGAGGGCTGGAACGAGTTTGACGCAGAATTTTGATGCCTTTCGAGGAGCTACTTTAATGAGAAATTGGTACTCGAAGGTAATAATAATGGTTTTGTGACCTGCAGTGGCCATGTGCAGGTCCTACAAATGGATGCCACTTATGCGACTTACATGTCCCTAACGACCCCAGTTATCAAACTGGGAAAGGAGACCTGGGCTGGTCTCAGGCATGTTCTGTCGAGTACAGATCTGGGATATTGCTGGTCATCGAAGTATCTCAACATCACGCAGACACTACATAGAGACACCTACCGTGTGTGGACGAGCATTGTCCTGTTGAAAAATGGACCACTGTATTGTTGCATTGTAGGTGACACACGAGGACGCAGGGTGTACGCGACATATCGTTGTGTCGTCAGACTTGTGGCTTAATCACTACCAACCTTGATGTGAAGCCATACCCTATGGCTCCCCACACTATGAAGCCATGAATAACACTGCTGTGTATCTGTAAAAGATTGGAAGACTGAGATCTCTCCCCAGGTCGTGATCATACCCGCTGGCGATATGTATGGGTTACCAAAGAATGTTCCAGGGAGTTCATTACTTGTTCTCAGATGGCAGGCGCAGATGTAAGGGACTTGCGATGTGCTTGGTGCACAGTACTTTGCTCCTCCCTTGTGGTGCTCAGATGTGGTAGACCAGAAGCTTGACGATTGGCTGTCTGCCTCGCGTCGCCATGTAGTCCAACATCGGGCCACTGACAGATACGAACGCCCCCCAAATCTGGATACTGCAGGACTCAATCAGCTCGCCAAATGAAGATGCACTATGAGGCCCCTTTCAGACTCTTCTCAGGTACTGATAACTGTGTCTCACGGGAGTAGGTGGCATTTAGGTATCCTTCACAGTGATCCCTCAACAACTGACACTATTCACGACTCGTATACACCCTACTAGGATTGGTAACAACTCCAAACACGTACAACACTAACGCACACTGGTGGCTGTTTCACCTGTTACAGAACCTGAAATTAATTATTCACATGCCCGTCGATGTATGAAGTAACACAGACATCTTCCGGGTGCTTCACAGTTTTTGTCAGGCAGTGCAACTACAGGGTGGCGCACGAAATGTGTTACCAATTTTTTCTTTCACAATTTACGATGCACATTAGATATCCCGCTCGGATCTCTACAGCAGTATCAAAAGAGCTTGGAAAAACAAATGAGTTACGAAATGACGCGTAATTCACGATACTGCCGCTAGGAAACTAGTAAGCAGCAATGGCTGACAATGGAAGACTGACGACACAGCAACGATCGGCAATTGTGTTACTTTTTCATGAAACGAAAAGCCTTGTTGTTACTCAGAGGCGTTTTCGACAACAGTTTAACACACCATGGGTCCCTTGCAAGAAGACCATCCACAGGTTGTACGATAAATTTGTACAGGAAGGAACAGTATTGGAAGCGAAGCGACCTCGGCCTAAGCCTGTTTGTTCGCCGGAGAATATTGAAGCGGTACGAGTTGCTGTACAGAGAAATCCCGGGAAATCGTGTAGAAAGGCAGCAGTACAATTGGGAATATCCAGATGCTCCGTTCAACGCATTCTTAAAAGTGACCTCCATATGTACCCATACAAGATGACCTGTGCACAGAAACTCACTGAAGAACACACGCCGCGAGGTATTAGCCGAGCGGTTTAGGCTGCAGTCATGGACAGTGAGGCTGGTCCCGGCGGAGGTTCGAGTTCTCCCTCGGGCATGGTTTGTGTGTGTTTGTCCTTAGGATAATTTAAGTTAAGTAGTGTGTAAGCTTAGGGACTGATGACCTTAGCAGTTAAGTCCCATAAGATTTTACACACATTTGAACATTTGAAGAACACAAGCAGCAGAGATTACTGTTTGCTGAGTGGGCGGAGGATAGGGAAGAAACTCCAACAACGTTTGGTTTTCAGACGAGGCGCATTTTCATTTAGACGGTGTGGTTAACAAACAAAATGTACGCTTTTGGGCCACTGAAAACCCACAAGTGCTTCATGAACGACAACATTATGCTCCGAGGATTACAGCGTGGACAGCAATTTCCAGTCACGGACTTATTGGACCCTTTTTCTTTGAAGAAACTGTGAACAGCGAGCGTTATTTGAGCATGCTTCGTAATAGCTTCATTCCACAGCTTCTTGCTACTGCCTTGCCCTTCAACACGCAGTGGTTCATGCAAGATGGAGCAAGGCCACATACTGCAAACACTGTGTTGGAGTTTTTACACGAGCATTTCGACATGCGGATCATTTCACTCAGGTTTCCAGGTCGCTTCAGTGACGGACAAAATTGGCCCCCCAAGTTAACTACTCCTGTATGCTTTGATAGATGTTCCTCCAGAGTCTACCACATTTTGGTAAACGTTGTAATTATTCTTCTTTTTTAAAAGCATCTTTGCGTTTTTCACTTTAGCTGATTCGTCTGTAGCCCCACGTCTCAAATGTTTCCGGTTCCTTCGGTAATGGTTTTCGCACGATAATCGTTTCGCTTTCATACATACCGTGCTGCAGTCCAACAGCTGCGAAAATTTCTTCCTCGGATTGGTAAAGAAATTTTTAGTTGTAATAGAGTCTACAGACACCACAAATTTTCTGAATGATAACAATTGGCACACAGGATGCCATTGGTTAATATCCCTGTATCTTGCATTCTCTATTACTGCATAGTTTCGGCTATAATTCTACACCAGTTCCAAGCGATTGTAGCAAATTAATTGGATGTACTTCGACTGTCATTGAAATACTACTATGTTCATTCGATGCGTTATAAATTAATTTGCAAACAGTCTACATCTCGTATGTAGGCGCCTGCGAGGGGGACAAGATGGGGCACTTGCCCCCTCCTGGAAGTTCAAGATATAGACTTCATAATTATTACAACATTTTGGACCATTTCTAGCGACGATTGTCTCCCACTGCACTAAATAGTAGATTTAGCATTGCCGAGTTGTGTTGAAAATACTGAAAACAGTGATTTGTAAGATGTTAATTGTGTTTCTACACTTTGAGGGGTAGTACTCTAGCATTTTTTTCTGATTATCTTTTTTATCCAATAGATTTACTCAGTCGTAATTTTTGTTTTTGCTCATTCAGGTTTTTAATTTTCGGTAAAAACTTCAAATAAAGTATTGGTACACGAATTAAAAATTTTTATTCTGAATAATTCGTTGAATACTATCAATTTCATCACAAAAAGGATGTAATTTTAGATCGTTGAATCCAAATCGTGGCATTCGAATACAAATGAATAATACAAAAATATGTACTTAGCGCATACTAATGACGTTTTCTTCCCATTTTTGCATCGAAGTAACGTACCGAGGAGAAACACTGAGTTCACACCTGAGATATAATACATTTTGTGTAAATTTAGATTGTGGGTTACAATACGTTCTCAAACTCACAGGATAGTTGTAGCAGAACTGGTTATTTCAGAATCTTGCCCTCTCTTGGATAAAGCTTTGCTGATATCCATGATTTGAAACCAACCTTGCGTCAACCATTTTCCTTCTGAACAGGAAGGACGTAATTTCTCCTTCTCCGCAGCTAATTTAGATATTGACTTTCATCTCTGCTGTTTATCTAGTTACGTCTGTTTGCCAAGCGTTTCTCTCACCTTGCACTCAGCTTAACAGTGCTACTACATGTCATGTATCCATACGTTTGTCTGTTTGACAAGATTTCGCATTTACTTGTATGCTGCCGTTATTTAAACGATGCAGACGAGGCGGCAAATTTGAAAAGCACTCCTTAGTATATTTGGATTCGTGAGAAGGGTACTCCCGCTGTAGTGGCCCACGGAAATTTCTATTTACTTTTCGAGTACTTTCCTTTCTCGTCCCGTTTAGAAGCCCTTCAAATATTGTTTACTCATGCGGCGCTCAAGTACAGTCCGCAATAACTTCCTCACACACTTCGTCGAGCTGTTCGATATTCTTCGCTGTTTCCTCATTGGCGATCAACTATCTCATCAGAAGTGCACAGTATTCTGCTTGCCTCGAGAGTAATTGAGCCTATACTGACTCAGCATTGTTTCATATGGGAACCGTAGAATTTTTAATTTTTAATTAAGAGGGAACTTCGCATAAACAATTCAGTATGCTCAACTCGTAGTTCAGAAACAATGTTTCGTACTAATTTACTTTTATTATTGTTGTTAAGTTCCTCTGTTACCCTTAACTAAATTTAATTAAATCGTGCACGAAGTAAAGAACTATTTCTATTCAAAATTTAATATGGTCAGCAGCAGTAGCTAAGCGATAAGTAGAAGGAACTTCCGTATTTGTGAAAAAAACAAATTTCAATGTGTATATTCTGTTTAAAGTCCAAGCAAAGTGGTTCGTCCAATTACAAGTCCTGAAACTTGATGTTTGGACAGCTTGTCTTAGATACCTTACGTTACACTTCGTAACAGGCTGAAGGTATCGAGCTGTCAGAATACTCGGCGGGTTGGCTTCAGGTACATTCTGCGTACAACTCGTTGGCGTATTTTGCTCGTACGAGTATACAGCAAGTGTGACTAGATGATGATACGGAGATACACGAGGAGGTTCACATTTAATAAGCTACCACAAGAATTCAAAAATCTTAGGAGTAATCCACGTGCTTTCAAATCGAAACTGAAGAGTTTCCTCATGGTTCACTCCTTCTATTCTGTCGAGGAGTTCCTTGAAAAATTAAGCTGATCCTTGTTGTATTGTTGATGGCTTGACTTTTCTCGGGCTCATAAACATTTTATTTTTATTTATTATGACGTTTACGTTGTAATTTCATGTACTGACACGTTCCACGACCGTGGAGATTTGCTCCTCATTTTGGTCCTACGGAACTTGAAGTGTAAATAAATAAATAAATTGAACAAAAATCGATAAACATCACGTGTAATACTTCCAACATTTTATATGTCTAAATAAAACCACGACCCAATACTTCAATATAAATAATACTACACTTATTGAATGTATAACCTAATAATCTAAAAGTGTAGTTTTTACTAGCAAGGTCAGAAATCCAGTCGTCTTTTGTTTTATTTATTTATTTTTATTTTTTTTAGCGCAGAAGTTCACTAAGTAACAAGTTTACTGTAAGTGAGGCGCAAATATTGCTGACGTAAAAGTCGCACAAAATCGACGAAGCAGGCTTGCGCAAGGTGAGGTACTTCATACATTCACACAAAAGAAAATGAAACCAAAGAATAATACGTTTGTTTGCGTGGCCATCTTTCGCAACAGCTGTTAAAATCTGTTACTATAGGTTTTCAGTCTTGAGCTGACTACAATTTAATTCAAAAGAATTCTTTTTAGTTAAATTGCAGTCAGCTCAAGACGAATAACCTACAGTAACAGAAACAAAAGAAAATTAAAAGCATCAAACACTTGGGTAAGGCATCCAGACATTGGTGTCGCTCGAAGGAAAGGTGCGAACTCACCCAGAATGCCGCAAAACTGTACTCGACCATGTTTTGACGCGTTCAGCAGCTTTTTGAAGGAAGAAAAAGCAAGATTATACTCTAACATTTCGATACCAAGATCGTCAGAGACCGTGCAGTATATGCCTGGTGAGGGTACGAGAAGAAAGCTTGACCTGTCTAAGGTCCTATCCGGCATTCACCGGAAGAAATGCAGGGAAACCAGAGAAAGCAGAATCGAACACAAGTCTCTTAAACACTTAGTCGTCGAAGTGCATTTGGAAGAAACCAGATTGTGAAATGCTGGTTGCCGGCCGAGCGGTTCTAGGCACTACGGTCTGGAACCGCGCGACCGCTACGGTCACCGGTTCGAATCCTGCCTCGGGCATGGATGTGTGTGATGTCCTTACGTTAGTTATGTTTAAGTAGTTCTAAGTTCTAGGGGACTGATGACCTCCGCTGTTAAGTCCCATAGTGCTCAGAGCCATTTGAACCATTTGAAACGCTGGTAGTTAGGGCGCTTATTCTATCCAATAGACCTTCGTTCGCCGGCCGATATGGCCGGGCGGTTCTAAGCGCTTCAGTCCGGAACAGCGCTTCTGCTACGGTCGCAGGTTCGAATCCTGCCTCGGGCATGGACGTGTGTGATGTCCTTAGGTTTAAGTTGCTCTACGTCTAGGGGACTGATGACCTCACATGTTAAGTCCCATAGTGCTTAGAGCCATTTTGAAGACCTTCGTTCGGCGGCAGGACAAGCGGGAGAGGTGGAAAGAGGGGTGGAGGGCTGAGGATTGATTTGATACCAATACCACTACACAGCTAATTACTATTTCCATGGTTTCCTCGTAATCTTAACATGACTGAAAAGACGAGCGTCTCACATCGCTGAGGTAAACTGAAAAATCTAAAGGTATTTCTCGATAGATACCTTTCTAGATAGATACTATCCGTAACAGAATATCACTGTGAAGTCAAAGAAACTGTAGACATTCATCTATACGGATGAAGGGTCGTATCACACTACTGTAGGTGTGATATAAGGAGCGGATGGGGGCAGGACGATGAATATGAGAAGAAACTGGAATAAGGCCACAGACCTAAATACACATTGTCTTAAACAGAATCTTGAGTACTGCATATCAGTAACAGACTAGAAATATACACAATAGCTGTTCTGATTGTGTACAGACACCCAACTGGAAATGTCTTAAATTTCATTAAGGAATTGGAGAGAGGGTAGTTATAAGACGTAGCAGGAACAAATGAGAAGTGATTGTACTTGGAGGTTTCCATGTTGATTGCATACTTAACGATTATAAGAATTTTACGAGTTAGTGATGTCCACCTATGGTTTGTCCCCCATAGCATTCTCAGCAAGAACAGACGGACATAATTTATTTCTAACTCGAACTGTCCTTGATGAAACTAATAAATTATTTATCTGACCATGACGGTCAAATGGCAGTAATAAGGAATCTGTATCAATCAGGTTAACCTGCGAAGTGAAAAGTATGGTTTTGGGAATCATAAACAATGACTTGGTTACACTACTGAGAGAGAATTAAGAGGATGAACAATGGGAAAAAGTTCACCAAGAAGAAACAGTAAATGATAAATTTAATCATTTCCTAAAAGCATTCGGACAATATAATGAATTCAGTTTACCTTCTCAGCTGGTCGCTACAGTTGCAGGTAAAACCGCGAGAAATGGTATCTAATATCTGGGAACAAGGTATTTTGTATCAGTAGGAGATAAGTTCATTTAATGCAGAAGAATAACGCTATTAAGACTCAAGTAGTCGATACAAGCAATATTGCAAAATCCTTCATTGCGTCATAAAAAACCCATGCAGTTTGTATAAATTCAAGGAATAACTCTAAAGCAGTTTTTAGTGCTAAACGATTAATTTATTATTCAGTTCCATAATGACAATAACAGTCAGACAGATTATATGAAATTCAAATCATTGGCCACTAAATACTATAAATTCTTTGTAACAGCAGCTGAAAACATAAGGACAAAAATTGGACCACTGAAAGTAGATCTGTTAGACTTCGTTGGACAGACACTGCATGCTCTAAAACTTGACAGCTTGATTCTTAATCTGTAGCATACTGGTATTATGCAGCTCCATACAAATAAATTTTATTTACAGGCAGCAGAAGTAGAGATTAATGAGCACACATCTGATGAGACTTTGTGTGTGAAGTTCCTAGGCATTAATTCGGATAATGAAATGAGGTAACGCAAGCTGACGGATAAGTCAAGCAGAAGATCATTGCTGTCTGATTCGCAATCATAAATCTCTCTCCGACGGACGGGATTACTATCGTATTTCATGTACTTTCACTGAACATTGTACTATGTCATAATCTTCTGCGGTAATGTAGCTAATGTCAATAAAGTATTTATCCTAAAGAAGCATGCTATACGAATACCGTGTAAAGTTGATAACTGTACAGTGTGCAACGGCTTGCACCTTGTACACAAGGTGTGACAAAGTTGTACCAACAAACTTCAAGGGATTTTAACGGGTTCGTTGAGGAGCACGTCGCGGGAATAGAACGCCATGTCTGGAAGCGTTATGAGACGACGATATAGAGCGTTGTTCTGGCGATCTCTTACCCCTAAGCCACACTTCGGCAGCTAAAATGAGTTTGTTCGCTGATGGACCGCACTTGGAATTAGGGCGTGAGCTTGACACCTCTAAAGACGTCGAATGGCGTCGAACGCGTCCACGTGTATCACAGCAACACTGCGGAGCGTACGAACTCGCGTTTACTGCCGAAGAAGTGCAGTAACGGCAGGCGTTAGCACCTGTAGCTGCAGAGCTTTGTAGCGTCGTAGGATGACGCTTCCAGACATGCATTACAACTTCAATCTGCTCAAGATACGCTCTACAACCACTCGAAGTTCGTCAGTATCATTTTGTAACACAACACTGTTGTTGTTGTTGTGGTCTTCAGTCCTGAGACTTCCACACATGGCTACACTCCATACAAATACTTTCAGAAACGACTTCCTGACACTCAAATCTATACTCGATGTTAACAAATTTCTCTTCTTTAGAAACGCTTTCCTTGCCATTGCCAGTCTACATTTTATATCTTCTCTACTTTGAACATCATCTGTTATTTTGCTCCCCAAATAGCAAAACTCCTTTACTACTTTAAGTGTCTCATTTCCTAATCTAATTCCCTCAGCATCACCCGACTTAATTCGACTACATTCCATTATCCTCGTTTTGCTTTTGTTGATGTTCATCATATATCCTCCTTTCAAGACTCTGTCCATTCCTTCAACTGCTCTTCCAAGTCCTTTGCTGTCTCTGATAGAATTACAATGTCATCGGCGAACCTCAAAGTTTTTATTTCTTCTCCATGGATTTTAATACCTACTCCGAATTTTTCTTTTGTTTTCTTTACTGCTTGCTCAATATACATTCCACGCTCCGATCCGTAGGACGCGAGTTTTCTTTTTCCTGATAACGACATCCTCTCGAGTAGTCCCCGCCCGGAGATCCGAATGGGGGACTATTTTACCTTCGGAATATTTTACCCAAGAGGACGCCATCATCATTTGTCCATACAGTAAAGCTGCATGCCCTCGGGAAAAATTACAGCCGTAGTTTCCCCTTGCTTTCAGCCGTTCACAGTACCAGCACAGCAAGGCCGTTTTGGTTAATGTTGCAAGGCCAGGTCAGTCAATCATCCAGACTGTTGCCCCTGCAACTACTGAAAAGGTTGCTGCTCCTCTTCAGGAACCACACGTTTGTCTGGCCTCTCAACAGATACCCCTCCGTTGTGGTTCACCTACGGTACGGCCATCTGTATCGCTGAGGCACGCAAGCCTCCCCACCAACGGCAAGGTCCATGGTTCATGGGGAAGAACACAACACTAATAAGCCAAAAATATGTTGGTCACTGCTCACCGTGAGACGCAATACCACCTGCTGTCGTTTCGAGCTCGTGAGGGGGTAAGGAAAATATGGGAGCTGACCAGAGACGAATGGGAAATTACTCTAGTGACGATAGGAGCTGAAAACGGGGAAATCCGTTGATATGAGCGACTTTTCAAAGGATACATTATTGTGGACCACCTTCTCGAAACGAATATCTCTGAGAAGGCGAAACTCGATCGCTGTTCGCCTGCTACTGTCGTGAGCATCAATGTAAAGCGAGTGAAGGACGGCGAAACCACGAGTAGGCGACAAAGTGTTGGACGTCCACGTCTCGCCACAAAACGCCTAGGCCTGAGGCTTTTCCGTAGGACTGGCGGCGTTCTGCGGCAGACCTGGCGCAGAGCAGTGTTGCTGGGTCACGCACAAGTGCGTTCAGCACACATTGTTCAACAAGGTCCAAGATGCTACTCCAGGCGGGTGTAAAATGGACGTGCGCAACGGAAAATGAAGATTTAGTCCTGTCTGATTACCCCCTGAAGCAGACCTTAGGATCTCTTAATTCTATAAATTACAATCTAAACGTAAATGAATGAAGAAGGCTACTAATCCTACTAAATGATTAACGTTGTTCCTGCTTATATATTTATTGTAGATTAAAAAAATCTTTATATTACAAAGTTTACATTTCCTAAATAAAATTACTAACCAATTGCCCAACTCTGCCCCTTATTATGAATGCGCGATCTAATATCAATAACGCGAAATGACTGGCATCATCTACGTACCAAACACTAGAAGACACTACTTTCAAAGATGATGGTGTACGGTAGTGTGGAACCTCATTGGAAATAAACTGACGTGTTCAGAGCTGTTTAGTTTATGGCCCTCATAAGCTGAAGCGATTTGCGATACCACCGTATGTACTGCATCTGGTGCGTCGGCGTGAAGCCGGCAGTTGTGACCGAGTGGTTCTAGGCGCTTCAGTCCAGAACCGCGCTGCTGCTACGGTCACAGGTTCGAATCCTGCCTCGGACATGGATGTGTGTGATGTTCTTAGGTTAGTTAGGTTTAAGTAGTTTGTAAAGAAACTGGTTCTCTACTTCTAAAAAAAAACCTTTTAAATAATAAAACATGACCTATACAAGGAATCTGATTACCCCTGTTAGTCATGGACGAAAAAAAATTTGGCATAGTCTTTGTCAGAACGTGCAGAATCTTATGTGGGGCCAATAAATCGTCAATTGTAATCTGAATATGGTATGGCAACATTTATGTAATAGAAAAATAAATTAGGTAATTCAGTACAATTATTATATAGATGCGATAAATCACTTTAGCGGGGGCCAAATGAACAATTAAAGTCAATATAATCCCAGTAAACCTGCAAAAGTAAAAAAAAAAAAAATATTGTAGGGGCCTACATAGACATCGCGCATCTGCTAGATGCCCACAAAATACGTACTTTTGTTTTGAAGCTGACAGCCAGTGAGAAAATAGGTGCAAAAATACTATTGGTCAGTTTTCAAGCAGTAATGGCGAACAGCATCAGCTGGTAATATACGTAATTTTATGGTAGCTAATTTTACTGCACAAAAAGTAAAATATGTACTACCTCCAAAAGAAGTTACACACAAACACTAAAATAAAATCATGATGAGCAGCAAAATGTCTGAGAAGAATTTTGAAAAAAAATTATTAATTGAACTTTAATTTGGCGAGTTTTCAACACTGTCAACAAGACGAAATAATGGAAAGAATATTTATTGGAACTAAACAAAATTGAACCTTGATATTGTGACAGTATTTTTAAAATAGATAATTTAACTGCAATTGTCTTTAATTTTGAAATGAGAGAAAGCGTAATAATTTATCTTTTAATGTCTTAACTGTTGCTGCAGGCAGTGCGATGACATCAACAGTGGTCCGCGCGGATAATGTGTGAAGTTAATCCTGGTTCGTGGCGTGAAGATAATGATGGATCCTTCTGTTTCATTAATATTCCAGTTACGGCGGTGGTCCACGTCTCCGTTGTAGCCGAATCAGCTGGCAGCACTGGCGCGATAATAATAGTTCCAGTGCGTGCGTTGTCGTTACGCGCGCGACGTTTTATTATTAAAAGTTTATTATTAATCACGCGGTACGGGTAGGTCGGAATTATGCAGTGTCTTTAGTATTTACGATATATAGCCGGTTAATGCCAATACTCTGCGCAGTTCTTTCACCGTGTTGCCACAGGAAAACAGTCACATGTGCTTATCACTATAACAGTCCGTTAAACATCAGTTCAGTTTACGTCGTCGTCTTTAAGACAGTTTGGATTATATAATAAATGTTTCTATATCAAATCATAGCACTGCTCTGTTACTTAACATTTTAGTTTGTTCCACTTTCATGCAATCCTAACAGTTAGTGTCTCCACACGACAATGCTGTCTGGTTCACGGCTAATTGTCTTAAGTTCACACAGTATATAAAATCGTCACCGCATACACTCGATATACTGTTCATGTTTTACTGTTCACTTAATAATGCACGATCTCCTATGAACACAGCGGACGCACTGTAATTAATTGTTCCTCCACGTATCACCGTCTTTCACGCCGAACTTTGCAACGTTTCTCCATCCGCGAACCGACCACGATACCACAACTCGCACGCTCTCTATCGATAGTCGTTCGCTCTCTCTCTGACACAGTACTTCTCCTAGCCTAACCACAGATTTACAAACCATGTAAAACCAGAACATTCATATTCGTACAATATAAAATATAAAACAGTAGCAAAATGAATGAAGAAACAATGTGACGTATTAACAAATAAAGAATAGTCGAAATAAATGATACATAGGTACTATGACAAGGTAACCCACAAAAGAAAAAAAAATATTATCGCCTTTCGGGGAAAGCAATGTCTTTACAAGTTCTCAGTCTAGGGGACTGATGACCTCAAATGTTAAGTCCCATAGTGCTTAGAGCCATTTGAACAATTTTTTTGCGTCGGCGTGTTGGTTCTCGTACACGTCTGCGTCGATGGAAGAACTCCAGCCACAAAATAAAAACTCTTTAAAGCACTAGGACGGTAGAAGGCGGTCCTCTGACTAATATACTCTAATACTGTCTTCTCCTCTCTGTGTTCTACAGACGAGAAACGCGAACTCTCAGCTACAAGGACGGTGTTCATATAACGTCTCAACGTAAGTATAGGCAGAGGAAGTGCTCTCAATTACTGAACGCTGTGTACTGAACGACGACTTCCAACTCGGAGGTGAAGTCCAGAATCTCCTGAGAGCAAAGACAGCAAATCCGTCTGACAACGCTGATATCGAGCGACCGTCACACACAGGCGCTCACCACAGAAGACCAAATCTCTCCACCGCTGGCCTCCCAGCAAGGGTCGGCTCCCCACCATCGAAATTCCGAAAACGAATCATATTCCCGAAACCACGGAGTATTCTCCTTCTCTACAGATTCTTCCGAACGCCGACCAACCACATTTTAGTGCTTTGTCGTCCAGCGCGGAAAGTTTGTGAGGAAAAACTATACAACGGTACGCTTTTGAGTAAAAATCCTTAGAAATAATCCAGCATGTGTGGTTTTCGAGGTGTCACTTCCTCGTTCCTCTCAGCTGCATCCAAGATTTTCGCAGTTTCCGAAGTACAATCCTTCCCGTCTGGCTACACACTGGCCGGTCGCGACTCTATTTTACCCCAGCGCTCAGGTGTCCCCACGTCCGTTTTGCTATTTCCCGTGTTTAAGCAGGACCAACACACCTGTGTGGGCCTTCCACCCAGGGCTTGAGTTCCGCCTGCCGTTTCATTTCTACTGTCGTCCCAACCTCTACTAGTATGATAATAAAGACACTTCGCCACCTTTCATGGAATAAGCGTTACCAATTATTTACAAGGTGTACGTGACAATGTCAGTCTCCTTTATACATTCATATATACGATTTACAACCTATCACGTGATACCTAATTATATGTGTAGATCATGGCAAAGTATGTGGATGAGTTCTTGTAAGGTGCGAAATATAGCCACCTTACAGAGGGCTGGGCAGCAGACGGTCCCTGCGTGTTCCCCTGGGGACCCGCCGACATCGTCAGTCACGATTGCAGTGGGATGCTCGAGATTAGACCGTGGATCGATGGAAACGTGTCACCTGGTCGCGTAAATCACGTTCCTCGAGAAACTAATTAGCTTTTAATCTCGTTGTGTGGAAACTGTGCGTGGCAAAATCTCTACCTATTAAGTGAAAGCAAGTACTTTTAAATTTCGATTACTGTGTCTGATCTAGAATCCCCCTTCCTACCCTGCTTTTCAACACGAACGCAATTGTTCGTATTAGTTTTGGCGTGTCTAATATAAATTAATCTAAACTGCATCTGACTATCTGTAAATGAGTCTGAATACAAATAATAGTTGTCAGTAACACTCAGGCATAAAAGGGAAGCAGTGGTTGGGAAGGGAGTGAGACAGGGTTGTAGCCTATCCTCGATGTTATTCAATCTGTATATTGAGCAAGGAGTAAAGGAAACTAAAGAAAAATTCGGAGTAGAAACTAAATTCCGTGGAGAAGAAATAAAAACTTTGAGATTCGCCGATGACATTGTAATTCTGTCAGAGACAGCAAAGGACCTGGAAGAGCAGTTGAACGGAATGGACAGTGTCTTGAAAGGAGGATGTAAGATGAACATCAACAAAAGCAAAACGAGGATAACGGAATGTAGTCGAATTAAATCAGGTGATGCTGTGGGAATTAGATTACGAAATAAGACACTTAAAGTAGTAGATGAGTCTTGTTATTTGGGGAGCAAAATAGCTGATGATGGTCGAAGTAGAGAGGAGATAAAACATAGACTGGCTATGGCAAGGAAAGCGTTTCTGAGGAAGAGAAATTTGTTAGCATCGAGTGCAGATTTCTGAAAGTATTTGTATGGACGGTAGCCATGTATGGAAGTCAAATATGGATGATCAATAGTTTAGACAAGAAGAGAAAAGAAGCTTCCGAAATGTGGTGCCACACAAGAATGCTGAAGATTAGATGGGTAGAGCATGTGACTAATGAGGAGATACTGAATGCAATTGGGGAGAAGAGGAATTTGTGGCACAACTTGACTAGGAGAAGAGATCTGTTGTTAGGACATGTTCTGAGGCATGAAGGGATCACCAATTTAGTATTGGAGGGCAGCGTGGAGGGTAAAGATCGTTGAGGGAGACCAAGAGATGAATACACTAAGCAGATTCAGAAGGATGTAGGTTGCAGTAGGTAGTTGGAGATGAAGACGCTTGCACAGGATAGAGTAGCATGGAGAGCTGATCAAACCAGTCTCTGGACTGAAGACAACATCAACAACAACAACAACAATACTCAGAATGCCTTACTCATCAAACAATCACACACAATGGTTAACTGTTACGTATTGAAAACTAGTCCTGTTAGAAAAACAATTCTACGGAATTTTTTCTCAAACGGTTCATTCAGGCCCTCCAATAGATTCTTGGGTTGCAACGGATCTCTCGGCTCTACTGTCTGCACACTGCAAGAATGTGAAATGTTGAGCTGCATGCACCGGAAATAAATAATTTCGCCGATATCAGCCTTATTTTTTATTTATGAGACTAAAACAGCAAATTAAACTTTCCTTCCGTTTCCGAAAAGATGCTTCACTGTCCACACAATAGTTCAAGGCCTCACAGTGCAGGTTTTGCCATGTCTGTCTTTCATTTAATTATTGTGATTTCTAACCAGAGGCGTCTTGTCACGATCCGCGTGGCTCCCCCCGTCGGAGGTTTGAGTCCTCCCTCGGGCATGGGTGTGTGTGTTGTCCACAGCGTAAGTTAGATTAAGTAGTGTGTAAGCTTGGGGACCGATGAGCTAAGCAGTTTGGTCCTATAAGATATTACCACAAACCTACAAATCTAATCAGACGAGTGTAGGGTAATATCAACAGCAACAGAAAATGGAATGGTATAACAGGGGCAGCATGTGTTATGAACAGGAAGGGAGGGCAGAGAGTGAGCTACGGTGAATAGTTCAGTCTCAGGGTTGTTATCAGAATCGATAGCAAACCAACACCGACGACAGTAGTTCACGTATACATGCCAACATAGCATGCAGAGGATGAAGAGGATTTTGAGGATATTGATCGTGTGATTCAGTGCGTAAATGAAGATGAAAATCTGTCATGGGGGATTGGAATGCGGTTGTAGGGGAGGGATTAGAAGAAACGATTACAGGAGAATAAGGGCTCCGTAGTAGGAATGAGAGAGGAGAAAGACTAATTGAGTTCTGCAATAAATTTCAGCTAGTAACAGCGAATACTCTCTTCCAGAACCACAAGAAGAGGAGGTACACTTGGAAAAGCCCTGAAGATACGGGAAGATTTCCGTTAGATTACATCACGGTCAAAAAGACATTTCGAAATCAAATATTGGATTGTAAGGTTTACCCAGACGCAGATAAACACTCAGACCACAGTTTTGTAATGAAGATTAGGCTGAAGTTTAAGAAATTGTCAAGAAGAATCGGTGCACAAATATATGGGATAAGGAAGTATTAAGGAACGAAGAGATGCGATTGAAGGTCTCTGTGGTTATAGATACTGCGATAGTGAATAGCTCAGTAGGCAGTTCAGTTGAAGAGAAATGGTCATCCCTAAAAAGGGCAGTCACAGAAGTTGTAAAGAAAACCGTAGGTACATGGAAGGCAACTGCAAAGAAACTGTGAATAACAGAAGAAAATACTTCAGTGTATCGACGAAAGAAGGAACCACAAAAATGTTGGGAGAAATTCGGGAATACAGAAATACAAATCACTTGGGAAGGAAATAGATAGGAAATGCAGGGAAGCTGAGGTAAAATGGCTGCATGAAAAATGTAAAGAAATCGAAAAAGGAATGATGTTGGATGGCAGATTCAACATATAGAAAAGCCAAAACAGCCTTCGTTGAAATTAAAAGCAAGGGGTGTAACATTAAGAGGGCAATGAGAACTCCACTTTCAAGTAAAGAGAAAAGAGCGGAAGGTCTCTATGAGGGTGAAGACTTGTCTGAAGACGTGATAGAAGAAGCGACAGGAGTCGATATAGAAGAAATAGGGGATCCAGCTTTAGAAACACAATTTAAAAGAGCGTTGGAAGACTTAAGATCGAATAAGGCGGTCTGTATAGATTAACAGTCCATCAGAATTTCTAAAATCATTGGGAGAGGTGGTAACAAAACGACTATTCACGTCCGTTTGTAGAATGTGTAAGTCTGGCTATATACCACCTGACTTTCGAAGAAACATCATCCACACAATTCCGAAGATAGCAAGAACCGACAAGAACGAAAATTACCGCACAATCAGCTTAACAGCTCATGCATCGAAGTTGCTGACAAGAATAATATACAAAAAGAAAGGAAAAGTAACTTAATGATCTATTAAATGACCATCAGTTTCGATTTAGGAAAGGTAAGGGCACCAGAGACGCAGTTCTGACGTTGCGGTTGATGACGGAAGCAAGAATGATCAAAAATCAAGACGCGTTCATTGGATCTGTAGACCTGGACAAAGCGTTCGACATTGTAAAATGGCGCAAGATGTTCTAAACACTGAGAAACATACGGGTAAGCTATAGAAAAAGTCGGGTAATGTAAAACATATACAAGAACTGAGAGGTAACAATAGGACTGGAAGACCAAGAACGAAGTGCTCGGATTGAAAAGGGTGTGAGGCCGAGTGTAGTCTTTCGACCCCACTGTCAATCTATACATCGAAGGAGCAATACGGGAAATAAAAGAAAGGTTCCAGAGTGGAAATAAAATTCAAGGTGAAAGGATATCAATGATATGATTCACGGATGACATTGCTGTCCTGAGTAAAAGTGAAGAAGACATACACAACGGAATGGACAGTCTAATGAGCATAGAATACTGATTGAGAGTATATCGAAGAAAGACGAAATTAATCAGAAGTAGCAGAAATGAGAAAAGCAAGATATTTAATATTAGAATTGGTGATAAGGAATTCTGCTACCTAGCTAGCAAAATAACCCATGACGGACGGAGCAAGGAGGACATAAAATGCAGACCAGCATTGGCAAAAAGGGCGTTCCTGGCCGAGAGAAGTCTTCTAATATCAACCAGTTCTTAATTTGATGAAGAAATTTCTAAGAGTATATGTTTGGAGCAGAGCATTGTGTGGTAGTGAGACATCGGCTGTGGGAAAATAAAAAAAGAATGTAAGCGTTTGAGATGGAAATTAGGTGTACTCATAAGGTAAGAAATCAAGTTCTCCGCGTAATCGGCGAGGGGAGGAACATTTGGAGAACACTGACAAGTAGAAGGGATAGTTTGATAGGACATCTGTTTAGACATCAGGCAATAACTTCCATGATAACTAGAGGGAGCTGTAGAGGGTAAAAACTGTAGAGGAAGACAAGGACTGCAATACATCCAGCAGATAACGGAAGTCGGAGATTGCAGGTGCTAGTCTGAGACGAAAAGGCTAGCTCAGGAGAGGAATTCGTGGCGGGCCGCATCAAACCAGTCAGAAGACTGGTGACTGAAAAAGAAGCTTTATGAAATATATGTAAATTACAAAAGGAAAGTATTCTGCAATTACACTGAATCCTTTTAACTCGTACTAAGATAAAGTATAACTTTTCTTTAGTATTGTCACACACAGTAAAATATTGTTTCGTGCAAGATCTTTAAATTAAGCTGCCTCGGGCATGGATGTGTGTGATGTCCTTAGGTTAGTTAGGTTTAAGTAGTTCTAAGTTCTAGGGGACTGATGACCTCAGAAGTTAAGTCCCATAGTGCTCAGAGCCATTTGAACCATTTTAAATTACGTATGATTTGCTCTGTGCCTTTCTTAACGAACTAGTTCAACTAACAGCGGAGCAAGAAAGCTAATTAGAATACTGGACACAAGACTGGTAATTCATTCTGGACACCGACACGTAAATATTGTCACAATAATTGCTTGGCTAATGCTTGCAGTAAAATAAACCCTATAGAGATTAACTTTTTCCAAATAAGCCGTCTCTCTATAAAAATCCTCTTAAATCGAGCTCTATCAGCTCTCTGAGACTGCAGACGTGTGTGCAAGTTGCGCTTGCGTGAGTGTGTGTGTGCGTGTGTGTATGAGTGTCTACTGCTGACAAAGGCCTTAATGGCCGAAAGCTATGATTGTGTGAATCTATTTATTGTGCCTATCGCGACTCAGCATCTCCGCTATATGGTGAGTAGCAACTTTCCTTCTCTGGTATTGTTACATTCCATCCTGGATTTTCCATTGTTTGATTTGTGCTCTATCCTCATTCAGACTTCAGGGAGCATCTCAGTTGTCTGTGCGGTACGTCCGCCATCCAAGCTCCTCTCTCTACCATGACACAACAGACTCTCTCCCTCTATGGCCGACAACTTTTTCAGACACTTTCGCTCGCCCGAACTTACTCAACAATACTACAACATCTAGTATGCAAAGAATATGTATCACTCATGTGTTCAGACATGCAAAGACGTCCATAGTAGTGAACATTCCAAATAGACTGTCAAATAAACCAAACAAACTGTCACTTATCATGATATGTGCATCTTTCACAATCATTGTTCTTAACATTGCACCTTTCATTTGTTACACTTGGCCGATAGTGGAAACCAGATACGGCGTTATCCGGTCGAACAGCTGCTTGTAAGATGCACCCCACGACAGAAGTATTTCGGTGTGGGCAATGTTTGTCTATATGGGAAATTTACCTGGGCCTCCGTGGGACCTGTGGACGACTTCAAGATTTTTGTGGGTAACTTCCACCGCTACATGCCTGATGTCTCCTCCAACAGCGATGACATCTTCCAGCTGGATAACAATCCGTGTCATAAGGACACAATCGTGCTACAGTAGTTTTGAGGTGTTTGATAGTGAATTCACGTTGATGTCTTGGGCACCAAATTCGCCTGGTATGAACTCAGCAGGACATATCTGGAACTCTATGCAGTCACACTGCTCCGCACGCACGAACATGCGACCTGAAGTTTATGGGAATTGGGCGACCTGTGCGAGGACATCTGTTGCCACACTCCTCTGGAACCCTATCAAATCTGTGACACACAGAACTGCTACTGTAGTGCTATCCATAGGTGCGTCGACACGCTATTCAGACGGTCGTCACTTCACAGTGCAGCTAATGACACGTAATAGACCAGTTTGGAAGACATGTTGTACAGTCCACTAACACAACTCTAGGCTCATTAAGGACAAATGATTGCCTAGATTCCAATTGACAGATAATTTCGAGTGTAATGTCAGAATCAGTAATCTCTATTTTGTGATAAATTTAGTACACAAGTGATTATGAAATACCAACGTATCAAACCTATACAGGGTGTTTCCGCAAGAGCGTGCAAAAATGTAACGGGACATAGAGAATGCTCCATCGAACAATCTGAGGTAGCGAACCTGGGATGGGAGAAGCCACCTTAAGGAGATATGAGAGTAAACTTGTCTAACAATACTGTTTTCCATCTTATTTACAACTAACATGCGTACAAGTTTACACGTACTGTGCTGTTTATTTACGTGTACATTCCTTATTTCCTGCAAGGAAACAAAGAAAACGAGCCCGATTACAAGGAACTGATGATGCAGGTTTTGTTTACTTTACTTGTCCACAAGGTGGCTCTGTTGTGTTGTTCCATGACAGAATGTGCTATGAATCAACGACAGAACCATTCTTTACTCAGAGCTATTCACAGACGTACAGTACAGTACGATGGAGCAGTACCGATATCATTTCGCAAAATTCACTGACATGCACCTTGCGTATCGTGAAGTACGTTGCAATGCTCTCGCTGCTGAAAGGCTGTACAGGGAACGATTCCCCAACAGGCATCATCCGTCACGACGAGTGTTTATTTCTCTCGATCGACGAATGCGGGAGACTGGTTCATTGGAAAGAAGAAACGAGGGACCTGGCAACAAGAGGGCCACTCGCACACCCGACTTTGAAGAGGAGGTGCTGGGACATGTTGCAGCGGACCCCACTACATCTAATCGTTGTATTGCACGTGAAATGGGCGCTGCACATACTAGAGTTTGGGGAGTACTCCACGAACAACAATTACATCCATATCACCCACAACGAGTCCGTGCAATGCTTCTGACTGACTTTGCACCAAAGGTCGCATTGTGTCAGTGGTTGCTCCAACCATGGATTGATCAACCAGATTTCCTCCAAATCGTGCTGTTTACTGACGAGGCCTCATTTGATCACGATTGTATTTCGAACAGAAGGGATATCCGTGTGTGGGATGAGGAAAACCCTCACGCTGCAGTAGAGCCAATCCATCAGGTACATTTTGGTGTGAATATCTGAAGAAGTGTCATGATGATCTCTCCATTAGCAAAAGATTCCGGAATAGTCCCCCATTCGGATCTCCGGGAGGGGACTGCCAAGGGGGAGGTTACCATGAGAAAAAGATTGAATAATCAACGAAAGGATAACGTTCTACGAGTCGGGGCGCGGAATGTCAGAAGCTTGAACGTGGTAGGGAAACTAGAAAAACTGAAAAGGGAAATGCAAAGGCTCAATCTAGATATAGTAGGGGTCAGTGAAGTGAAGTGGAAGGAAGACAAGGATTTCTGGTCAGATGAGTATCGGGTAATGTCAACAGCAGCAGAAAATGGTATAACAGGTGTAGGATTCGTTATGAATAGGAAGGTAGTGCAGAGGGTGTGTTACTGTGAACAGTTCAGTGACCGGGTTGTTCTAATCAGAATCGACAGCAGACCAACACCGACAACGATAGTTCAGGTATACATGCCGACGTCGCAAGCTGAAGATGAACAGATAGAGAAAGTATGAGGATATTGAAAGGGTAATGCAGTATGCAAAGGGGGACGAAAATCTATTAGTCATGGGTGACTGGAATGCAGTTGTAGGGGAAGGAGTAGAAGAAAAGGTTACAGGAGAATATGGGCTTGGGACGAGGAATGAAAGAGGAGAAAGACTAATTGAGTTCTGTAACAAGTTTCAGCTAGTAATAGCGAATACCCTGTTCAAGAATCACAAGAGGAGGAGGTATACTTGGAAAAGGCCGGGAGATACGGGAAGATTTCAATTAGATTACATCATGGTCAGACAGAGATTCCGAAATCAGATACTGGATTGTAAGGCGTACCCAGGAGCAGATATAGACTCAGATCACAATATAGTAGTGATGAAGAGTAGGTTGAAGTTCAAGACATTAGTCAGGAAGAATCAATACGCAAAGAAGTGGGATACGGAAGTACTAAGGAATGACGAGATACGTTTGAAGTTCTCTATCGCTATAGACACAGCAATAAGGAATAGCGCAGTAGGCAGTACAGTTGAAGAGGAATGGACATCTCTAAAAAGGGCCATCACAGAAGTTGGGAAGGAAAACATAGGTACAAAGAAGGTAGCTGCGAAGAAACCATGGGTAACAGAAGAAATACTTCAGTTGATTGATGAAAGGAGGAAGTACAAACATGTTCTGGGAAAATCAGGAATACAGAAATACAAGTCGCTGAGGAATGAAATAAATAGGAAGTGCAGGGAAGCTAAGACGAAATGGCTGCAGGAAGAATGTGAAGACATCGAAAAAGATATGATTGCCGGAAGGACAGACTCAGCATACAGGAAAGTCAAAACAACCTTCGGTGACATTAAAAGCAACGTGGTAACATTAAGAGTGCAACGGGAATTCCACTGTTAAATGCAGAGCAGAGAGCAGATAGGTGGAAAGAATACATTGAAAGCCTCTATGAGGGTGAAGATTTGTCTGATGTGATAGAAGAAGAAACAGGAGCCGATTTAGAAGAGATTGGGGATCCAGTATTAGAATCGGAATTTAAAAGAGCTTTGGAGGACTTACGGTCAAATAAGGCAGAAGGGATAGATAACATTCCATCAGAATTTCTAAAATCATTGGGGGAAGTGGCAACAAAACGACTATTCACGTTGGTGTGTAGAATATATGAGTCTGGCGACATACCATCTGACTTTCGGAAAAGCATCATCCACACAATTCCGAAGACGGCAAGAGCTGACAAGTGCGAGAATTATCGTACAATCAGCTTCCAGCTCATGCATCGAAGCTGCTTACAAGAATAATATACGGAAGTATGGAAAAGAAAATTGAGAATGCGCTAGGTGACGATTAGTTTGGCTTTAGGAAAAGTAAAGGGACGAGAGAGGCAATTCTGACGTTACGGCTAATAATGGAAGCAAGGCTAAAGAAAAATCAAGACACTTTCATATGATTTGTCGACCTGGAAAAAGCATTCGACAATATAAAATGGTGCAAGCTGTTCGAGATTCTGAAAAAAGTAGGGGTAAGCTATAGGGAGAGACGGGTCATATACAATATGTACAACAACCAAGAGGGAATAATAAGAGTGGACGATCAAGAACGAAGTGCTCGTATTAAGAAGGGTCTAAGACAAGGCTGTAGCCTTTCGCCCCTACTCTTCAATCTGTACATCGAGGAAGCAATGATGGAAATAAAAGAAAGGTTCAGGAGTGGAATTAAAATACAAGGTGCAAGGATATCAATGATACGATTCGCTGATGACATTGCTATCCTGAGTGAAAGTGAAGAAGAATTAAATGATCTGCTGAACGGAATGAACAGTCTAATGAGTACACAGTATGTTTTGAGAGTAAATCGGAGAAAGACGAAGGTAATGAGAAGTAGTAGAAATGAGAACAGCGAGAAACTTAACATCAGGATTGATGGTCACGAAGTCAATGAAGTTAAGGAATTCTGCTACCTAGGCAGTAAAATAACCAATGACGGACGGAGCAAGGAGGACATCAAAAGCAGACTCGCTATGGCAAAAAAGGCATTTCTGGCCAAGAGAAGTCTACTAATATCAAATACCGGCCTTAATTTGAGGAAGAAATTTCTGAGGATGTACGTCGGGAGTACAACATTGTATGGTAGTGAAACATGGACTGTGGGAAAACCGCCACAGAAGAGAATCGAAGCATTTGAGATGTGGTGCTATAGACGAATGTTGAAAATTAGGTGGACTGATAAGGTAAGGAATGAGGAGGTTCTACACAGAATCGGAGAGGAAAGGAATATGTGGAAAACACTGATAAGGAGAAGGGACAGGATGATAGGACATCTGCTAAGACATGAGGGAATGACTTCCATGGTATTAGAGGGAGCTGTAGAGGGCAAAAACTATAGAGGAAGACAGAGATTGGAATACGTCAAGCAAATAATTGAGGACGTAGGTTGCAAGTGCTACTCTGAGATGAAGAGGTTAGCACAGGAAAGGAATTCGTGGCGGGCCGCATCAAACCAGTCAGTAGACTGATGACCAAAAAAAATCTGGGTCAGCATTGTAGACGACAGTCTCTCTGGGCCAAATCTTCTACCTGGCCGTCTGAATGGCAACCTGTACTTGAGGTTCGTGCGAAGAGTTCTACCTCAGTTGTTGAAGAACGTACCCTCGGCTCTTCGTGAGAGAATGTGGATACAACATGACGGTGGACCGCCTCACTTCAGTGTGGATGACAAAAGAATGTTTCAAATGGCTCTGAGCACTATGGGACAACATCTGTGGTCATCAGCCCCCTAGAACTTAGAACGACTTAAACCGAACTAACCTAAGGACAGCACACACATCCATGCCCGAGGCAGGATTCGAACCTGCGACCGTAGCAGTCGCGCGGTTCCGGACTACGCGCCTAGAACCGCTAGACCACCGCGGCCGGCGTGTGGATGACAGCAACCATCTCAATGCTGTACTTCCTGGTCGCTGGGTTGGAAGGGGAGGTCCTAATCCATGGCCTACGAGGACAGCTGACCTATGGGGATATTTCCTGTGGGGATATCTAAAATCACTTGTGTATGAGACCCCAGTGGATACGGAGATGGAATTAGTTTGCCAGAATTGCAGCTGCCTGTGATGTGATTCGAAACACATCAGGAATATTTGTCAGCATACCTCAGAATCTTGTTCCCTGATGTCATTCTTGTACTGAGGTTGATGGCCGTCAGTTTCAGCACATTTCGTAAGATACGGTACAAATGGTACGTCCTTGTGTCAGTTATGGTATCTGCAGTTAACTTTGACTAACGTAAATGAAAAAGTACACAGTAATGTGATTTTATCCCTATTATCTCCTTAAGCTGACATCTCCGACCCCAGGTTCCCTACCTCAAATCGTTCAGTAGAGGATCCTCTATGTCCTGTTAATTGTTTGCACGCTCTTACGGAAACGCCCTGTACAACTCGGTCAGCTGGTAAGAAGACCTGAAATTATCGAATTCTGTTCTGAGTAACGTAATGAAGTCGGGTTATACCATGTTTCCCATTTTCGTTTGTCAGCGAAAATAATGGAATAAAGTTTGGATAAACATTTTTACTGCTGTTATTCATGTACATAATTTACGTACGTAACTAAATTCACTAATTTTCGAAATAATTATGAGACTACGAAACAATGAAATCCAGTTTACGGGGTGATTCACGAAGATATTTAAATATTTTAATATGTTTTTTTTTGTTTATTTATCTCTGTATTTGGATTTGCGTGACTATGCCAGTTTCTTTGGCGCTTCAGTGTACACCATGGGTCAGTAACTATGGCCACTAGTGGCATCATCACATTATTCTTCGCATTGTTTCAAACTGCTCTAACGAACGGAAATGGATGCTAAGAGGTGGAAGTGTGTTCATCCACAGAGGAGCCCTGCTTCGGGGAAATGGGCGGGTG
Organism: Schistocerca nitens; assembly: GCF_023898315.1. Lineage (NCBI taxonomy): Eukaryota > Metazoa > Arthropoda > Insecta > Orthoptera > Acrididae > Schistocerca > Schistocerca nitens. Next base: position 818,051,872 of record NC_064614.1, read on the forward strand.
ACACCGTCGGCAGTGCGAATTGAGCGACTCGAACGCGGCGAGAAAGTGTCGGCGAGTGGCGGGAGTGCGGGCCCGCAGCGGGAAGCCCGAGCTGTTAGGCGCGCTCCACGGAGCACAGATTGTCACGTAGCGGCGCTCGCGGCAAGGACGTTGGCCCCTCCACTCGACACCACACTCTGTCGCCAGGAGGGAAGAGCGCGTTCACCGTCACCTATGCTTACGTCCACTCAATGCCGCCAACTTGATTCAGACAAGCATTTTTCTGATTCTTGGCGCTATCCCGCTATCCCATATCCACGGCAGCCGAATGTTTGCTTATCGTGGACATATGTCACCATAAAAGTCACTACCACAGCGGAAGTATCGAAAAATGACAGTTTAGGGCAGGGTTGCTCAACCTGCGGGCCGCATGCAGCCCAAAGCAAGTGCGAGTGCAGCTCAAGAAGTGAGCAACTGTTACAAAAATTCCATAAAATTCCTTTTATGATAAACTGAAGTTTTCAATTTGGAACTCTCATCACACGACGCTGTTCTCTCACTGGCCCATCCTGTTCTTTACGATGCTACCCGAACTATACTTGAATCCTCAGCCTCGTTCTTATAACGGCCCAATCCGTCAGACGCCCTTGTGTATTATCTTTCGGCTACTTCAGATGTAGGTCTAAGGCGCTGCAGTCGTGGACTGTGCGGCTGGTCCCGGCGGAGGTTCGAGTCCTACCTCGGGCATGGGTGTTTGTATTTGTCCTTAGGATAATTTAGGTTAAGTAGTGTGTAAGCTTAGGGACTGATGACCTTAGCAGTCAAGTCCCATAAGATTTCACACACACACTTCAGATGTAACAGCGAAATTAGAGACTTAGAGACGTATAATGAAACCAATTTCTGGAATTACAAGGAAATTGTGTGTTATTTCTGTGCAACTGTGATAAATAACCTTTCTCACCGTAGTTCTCATCACCATAAGTCGGTAACTACTGCCAATTCTTGTTATCTAACAGTACGTAATTCTGTTATAACAGGTTTAGTTTGATATCATAACCACTGCTACAAATGAGAAACGCATTCGAACTTGAACGTCTCCGTAACTGGCTTTCACGAAATCTTTTTATTTACGTGTGCAATTTCTACCACATCACATAATCGGTACATATCGAGATGTGCTTCCCTTGCCCTTCGTCCCTCCGCAGCGATCGTCATAACTTCTTCCCGGCCGGAGTGGCCGAGCGGTTCTAGGCGCTACAGTCTGGAACCGCACGACTGCTACGGTCGCAGGTTCGAATCCTGCCTCGGGCATGGATGTGTGTGATGTCCTTAGGTTAGGTTTAGGTAGTTCTAAGTTCTAGGGGACTGATGACCTCAGAAGTTAAGTCCCATAGTGCTCAGAGCCATTTGAACCATTTATACTCATTCTTCACAAAGTGGTTGTACACCCTGGCCGCAACAACTTGGCCTCTGTCTCCGGTCGGTACTTGTCGGTAGATGTCGGAACTAGATTTGACTGCTGACTGAGATGTGATAACCAGGCAGAAACCTACTTATCAGTACAATGTTTCACACAGTAAATACGTTCCAAATTAAACTGAAATTATGTCAACCCCAAGTAAATGCAAACAATTTTTTGATAAGTTGGCCAAAAACAATCCTAAGGACGGGGAGAAATACGCAGCGATAGTTTTCGATTTGTGCAAGAATTTGAAAATCGATTTCAAGATTTTCGAAAAAACAATAAATCTGTATATATATGACACCTCTTACACACGATGTAGATACGTTGCGAGAAGATTTTCAAATGGAACGCATGGAGTTGCAGTCTGACATCCACTTCAAAGAAAAATATGATGTAGTGAAATCTCATATTTAAAATGTTAAATTAATTTTATCTTGCTTTTTTAGAATAAATAATCATAAATAAATTACTGAAATGTTTAAGCTACATACCCCTGACCATCCCCTTTTTTTCTTTTTTTAAGTCGTTATTGTAAGTGTTAAGTGCATTATGTTCGGTTCAAAAATTCTGGTCTTCTGATGTGACCCCGGTAAGCTAAAAGGTCGGTCACCTCTGGCTTAGGGACGCTACTTGGTAGCACATGACACACAAATACACTGCCTGGCATGAATGGAAAGCCGCTGAGAGAAGGAGGAAATGAAATGAAACTTCACGGGTTGAGAAGATATGTGATGTTATTGCAGCAATTGTAATATCAAGTCAAATTTACTACATTTTCGATGGCGTTGAGCCACAGCCATACGACACTTTAAAAAAGAATAAACCGCCATTTGACTGCGTGTTATTATATTTATCTTATTATATTTATCTTTTATATAATCCAAATATCGACTTTTATGTCATTATTAAATGCAGTGCTAAAAGTTTTTAGACCAATATTAAGTCATATTTTTTAAGGCAATCCAAAGCAGGCTAACACAGGTTCCGGATTGGAGTGACTTAACGAAGATGACTTAATATCGGTCTAACACCTTTTAGAATTGTACTTGATAATGGCGTAAAAGTCTAAATCTTGATTATACAAAACGTAAATATAATACTACAGAGTCAAATGTCAGTTTACTCTTTTAAAAAGTACTTCCCTAGCTCATCTGTGGCTGGGCCTCGAGCGATAGTGCCGAGAGGCACAAAATGTTGCAGGGAGTCCATCACTTGATGTCAGGTGGCAGGCATAGATGTGAAGAGGTTACGATGTACTTGCTGCACAATACGTCAATCCTCTCTTGTGGTGGTGAAACGCGTTCCATCAGAACGATGACTACGTTTTCCCTAAGGTTCCACTGCAGCCCAACATCCGGCCACTTTCAGATCCAGATACCCCACAAATTTAGATATTCCACAATTTTACCAGCCAGCCAACTGCAGACTCACACTGAGGCCCATTTCAAACTCAGTCATGTGCTTTAGCATGCTGCTACAGGACCAAAAAAAAAAAAAAATGATGCAGCACAATTAAAGCGTATAGCAGCAAAAATGGTGTACCACACAAAACTAAAAAACTTGTTCTATGCATACAATACCAATGACTCACAACTGAAATCTGTCAACTCACATAAATATCTAGATGTAACAACTTCCAGGGCCACAAATTTGAATGATTATATATGCTGAGCCATGTGTAGAGCAGGCAACTGACTTGTTTGTAGGTAGAATACTAGGAAAGTTCTATGGTCTACACATAAGATAGTGTATAAAAAACTAGTACAACACATCTGTTATGTATATAAAGCAGAATGTATGTGTGTACATATATATATGTCCAAGATCTCCTCCCAAGTCCCTGGAGTGATTTCAACAAAATTTGACACAGAAACATCAGGCCTCATGAGTTTATAACCTCCTAGTTCCAATGGGAGAGGAAAAAAATGATGCAGCACAATTAAAGCGTATAGCAGCAAAAATGGTTTACCACACAAAACTAAAAAACTTGTTCTATGCATACAATACCAATGACTCACAACTGAAATCTGTCAACTCACATAAATATCTAGATGTAACAACTTCCAGGGCCACAAATTTGAATGATTATATATGCTGAGCCATGTGTAGAGCAGGCAACTGACTTGTTTGTAGGTAGAATACTAGGGAAGTTCTATGGTCTACGCATAAGATAGTGTATAAAAAACTAGTACAACACATCTGTTATGTATATAAAGCAGAATGTATGTGTGTACATATATATGTCCAAGATCTCCTCCCAAGTCCCTGGAGTGATTTCAACAAAATTTGACACAGAAACATCAGGCCTCATGAGTTTATAACCTCCTAGTTCCAATGGGAGAGGATATACAGCCCAAAAAGTGTTTTTCCAGCGCCTGTCATATGGGCGGCCTTATGTGACAGACGTGCTTTGCAGGGCAGTCTACATGTCAGGGGTAAGAAATGGATTCCAGTATCTAACATATAGGCTAGCTGCATGGAAGGTGTATTGCATTGGAGTATTACTGAATTTCTTTATCCACCTACTTTGCATAGCAGCCTGTATGTATGGAGCACATGTTGTGAGAGCAGTATCACTCTGCTTTATTGAACTATACTGCAGAGACTACAAGTACTGATGAGAATGGCAGAGGCAGGCTGAGATGCATACAGAAGGTGGACAGAGCATGGAGGACTAGGAAATGGACAGAGGGAAGGATGCAGAGATGTATGAGGCAGATGGAAGGTGTAGAGGGTTGGTGGACAGGTAGAAAAGGAAGAGAGGGAGATGAGGACAGAAAGAGGAAGGAGGAGCTGGAGATTGAAAGAGAAAGGAGAAGACTGAGATCGACAAAGGAGGGAAAACAGAGAGAAGGAGCAGGAGGAGATGAATAGGAAGAGTGTGGACAGGAAGAGATAGAGAGATGGGGCAAGAGGGGATGGATAGACAGTGTGGGGATGAGGAAATGGAGAGAGAGTGGGGAGCAAGGGAAGGAACAGAGGGACTGAAAAGTGGGGATGGACTGAAACAGGGGTAGGAGGCGACTGACGGAGCATGAAAGAGCAGTAGGTGGACATAGAATGTGGTAAGGAGGCAATGGACAGAGATAAAGGAGGTAATGTACAGGGAATGAAGAGAGAAGAGCAGATTCGCAAAGAGGGGAGAAGGAAAATCTTGACAAAGGGAAAGAGGAGGGAGGATATGGTCAGAGGAAGAGGAAGATATAGTCAAATAGAGGGGAAGGAGGAAATGGACAAAGAGAGAGGGAAGAAGAGGTGAAGAGAGTGGGGAGAAGGTGAGTAAGAGACACAGAGAGAGAGACGTGCGAGGATGAAGTGGACAGGCAGATGGAGGCAGAGGTGGACACAGAGAGAAGGAGGAGGTGTGAACAGTATGTGCGTCAAATGCTTACTCAGGCCAATCCGTGGGGAAAGGATAGTCACTAGATATGGCTCAAGTTTTTGTGAACTGTACCAAATAGGACTAACTGGGGATGTCGTACGTATACAACGAAGTGCAGCAAGAATGGTCACAGGTTTGTCTGATCCGTGTCAGAGAGACACGGAGATGCTGCAAAAACTTAACTAGCAGACATTAGAAGGTATACACAAACTGTCCTGCGAAAGCCTGGTTAGGAAGTTTCAATAACGAGCTGTCAGTGAAGAATCTAGGAGTATACAGGGTGGGACAAAAGTCACAAAGTGGTTATAACTGTGAATAGTCTTGAGTTTCATTAGTTTCCATTGATATCAAACGAATATGAATTTTTCCATGGTTAGTCTGCCATCCTTGATCTGTCAGAATCTGAAACCAAAAAAAAAAAACGAGGAAAGAATGAATTAAAAAGTTCCGCGAATTTTGGCCCACCTTGCACACTACCCTTTAAGTACCGGCCCCCAAAGGGATCACGAGAACATCGCGCCTAGACGCGTTTAGACATCTCTCTTCCCGAGCAGCGCACAACTACAGTTTCGTCCCTTTAACCTCAACCGCTCTGGAATCGTAAATAGCGAGAACGACAATTTGTAAGCCTCCCTGCGACATCTGATTCCAATGTTCTCGTAGTGATTATTTCACAAGACCTATGTGCAACAAAATTACGTGTTTCGGGAGTCTTATTAAAACGTTTTCTCTCGGAATTTTAACAGTCTGCATCTCTGTGATGCACATCGCCTCTCTTGAAGCATCCTCTATTGAAGTTTGATGAACATCTTCATAACGCTCACGGGCATGCCAATTAATTCTATACTGTTGCCACACATCTATATCTACAACTACATAGCCACCGTACGGTGCGTGGTGGAAGATACCTTGTACAACTACTAGTCATTTCCTTTCCTGTTGCACTCGCAAATAGAGCAAGGCAAAAACGACTATCTATATGCCTCCGTATGAGCCCTAATTTCTCGTATCTTATGTTCGTGGTCCTTATTCGCAATGTGTGGTGGCGGCAATAAAATCGTTCGGCAGTCGCCTTCAAATGCCGGTTCTCCAAATTTACTCAATAGTTTTTCTCGAAAAGAACGTCACCTCCCCTCCAGGGATTCCCATTTGAGTTCCTGAAGCATCTTCGTAACACTTAAGTGTTGTTCGAACCTACCGGTAACAAATGTAGCAGCCCGCCTCTGAATTGGTTCGATCTGTTCCTTCAATCCGACCTGGTACAGACCCCAAACATTCGAACAGTACTCAAGAATAGGTCGCACCAGCGTCCTATATGCGGTCTCCTTTACAGACGAACCTTACTTTACTAAAATTCTCCCAATAAACCGAAGTTTACCATTCGCCTTTCCTACCAGTTTTCGCATGCTCGTTCCATCTCATGTCGCTTTGCAACGCTAGACTCCGATATTTAAACGACTTGACTACGTCAAGCAGCACACTAGTAATGCTGTATCCGAACATTACTGGTTTGATCTTCCTACTCATCCGCATTTACATTTTTCCACATTTATGGCTAGCTACCATTCATCAAACCACATGGAAATTTTGTCTAAGTCTTTTACATTCGTATAATCACTCAACTTTGACACCTTACCGTACACCACAGCATCATCAGCAAACGACCACAGATTGCTGCCCACCCTATCCGCCTTAACATTTATGTGTATATAGAACAACAGCGGTCCTATCACGCTTCCCTGGGGAGCTCCCGACGATACCCTTGTCTCTGATGAACACTCGCCGTCGAGGAGAACATACTGAGTTCTATCGTTTAAGAATTCTTCGATCCACTCACATATTTGTTAACTTATTCCATACATGAATAACAAGATTCGCAAAAGTCACAAAGCCGTTATCATGTTGTATGACCATCTGAAGTATCGTTCGACGAATCTGCCTTGTGATCCTACCTGTCTGCTAGCCTCCCGTAACAAAATCTTCCTACATTGGCAATTAAAACAAGTAACAAAAATGTAAGAAACATGGGCAGTGATGTGATATAAACGCCACTTTTCTTGAGTGTTGCACCTCTGGGTCTCCTAGCAGTTATTTGTATATTTATTTATGTATTTGTTACACCTGAACATGAACACAATACAATACTATAAGTTATGCTAATCATTACAATAGGATAACTAATGATTAGGAATTTAGGAAATGACTAGTAGTCGAACAGGGTAATGACTAATCATTACAATAGGATAAAGTGTTGTGCCCGGGAACACTTCTCAGACATTCGCCTCTAGCCATCCCTGTAACAGAAGCTAAATGTATTTTCTTACTCCATTTTTAAATCATAGCATGGTTTTGTAAGCTGCATATTTTTTCTGAAATTATAAAAATTATTGCGGAAAAGTAAAGATTTTCCAATGTGAGAAACTCTTTCAAGATACACCATACTCCTGTACCTACGAACAAATATTGTATTACAATTTTTAAAAAGTATCGCAATCGAGAAAATCTACATCTACATCCATATTCCGCAAGCCACCTGACAGTGTGTGGTGGAGGGTACTTTGAGTACCTCTATAGGTTCTCTCTTCTATTCGAGTCTCGTATTGTTCACGGAAAGAAAGAATGTCGGTATGCCTCTGTGTGGGCTCCGATTTCTCTGATTTTATCCTCATGGTCTCTTCGCGAGATATACGTAGGAGGGAGCAATATACTGCTTGACTCTTCGGTGAAGGTATGTTCTCGAAACTTCAACAAAAGCCCGTACCGAGCTACTGAGCGTTTATCCTGCAGAGTCTTCCACTGGAGTTTATCTATCATCTCCGTAGCGCTTTCGCGATTACTAAATGATGCTGTAACGAAGCGCGCTGCTCTCCGTTGGATCTTCTCTATCTCCTCTATCAACCCTATCTGGTACGGATCCCACACTGCTGAGCAGTATTCAAGCAGTGGGCGAACAAGTGTACTGTAACCTACTTCCTTTGTTTTCGGATTGCATTTGCTTAGCATTCTTCCAATGAATCTCAGTCTGGTATCTGCTTTACCAACGATCAACTTTATATGATCACTCCATTTTAAATCACTCCTAATGCGTACTCCCAGATAATTTATGGAATTAGCTGCTTCCAGTTTCTGACCTGCTATATTGTAGCTAAATGATAAGGGATCTTTCTTTCTATGTATTCGCAGCACATTACACTTGTCTACATTGAGAATCAATTGCCATTCCCTGCAACATGCGTCGATTCGCTGCAGATCCTCCTACATTTCAGTACAATTTTCCATTGTTACAACCTCTCGATACACCACAGCATCATCCGAAAAAAGCCTCAGTGAACTTCCGATGTCATCCACAAGGTCATTTATGTATATTGTGAATAGCAACTGTCTCACGACACTCCCCTGCGGCACACCCGAAATCACTCTTACTTCGGAGGACTTCTCTCCATTGAGAATGACATGCTGCGTTCTGTTATCTAGGAACTCTTCAATCCAATCGCACAGTTGGTCTGATAGTCCATATGCTCTTGCTTTGTTCATTAAACGACTGTGGGGAACTGTATCGAACGCCTTGCGGAAATCTTGTCGTATTGTCTGTAATAACCAAACTGTTGTATTATTAGTCTACAACACACTAGTAATCATTAGGTGAAATCAAATTATGTAGAAGTTTTATCAAAAGCCAGTTGCAAGTTAAGAACGTTTTGAAACAGAAGCTATTCCATTTTAAAGCCAAGTAACTCAGTTATTTTGCAAATATCACATGTACATGGCACAAGAGGTTCTTCCATTTGAAGGTGCAAGATGGTGCTTGACAAACAAAATAAGGCTTAACCGTCCAAACATTCAATAACTAGTTTTAAAAAGTACATAGAATTTTACTTAGCATAAAATGCTATAACTGAAAATCAACAGTATATTCCAGATAGCTGTAATATGTGATGCAGCATTGAAATGTGTGGAAATCAGTATATTTATAAACGCTGCACAAAACACAACCTGTTGTCTCCCAACAAAAACGGTAGAAAATGCTGGAAAGTGCTTATCGCGATCTCTAGTGCGCATTTCTGAAATCGGTCATCAGACTGAAACCCCGACCAGGAAACATCATTTGTCCTACATCAACATCTGGATGCACTGTCAAATGTTCAAACAAAATGTTCAAATGTGTGTGAAATCTTATGGGACTTAACTGCTAAGGTCATCAGTCCCTAAGTTTACACACTACTTAACCTAAATGATCCTAAGGACAAATACACACAACCATGCCCGAGGGAGAACTCGAACCTCCGCCGGGACCAGCAGCACAGTCCATGAGTGCAACGTGGATGCACTGTCCTCTAGGTCAACACCCTCGCCTGAATAATAATAATAATAATAATAATAATAATGAATGATGTGTTAGGAATGCCAGTCTAACACACTTTGTGTTAGGTAATTTTCTCATTAAGCTCTTGTCAAATGTTACTAATGACATCTAACAGACATGTTAACAGGAAGATAGCATTTTTCTAGATTTCCAGGAAGCATTTGGCACAGTGCTCCGTTGCAGGGATGTCTTCTCTGATAGTGTTACAAGTCAAACAGTCGGAAGTCCCTTCTTCTGTGCAAGAATTACATTTTCCTAAGATTCTTCCAATGAATTTCAACCTGTGATCTGCTTTCCCCAAAACTTGTTTTATGTTGTCTTAACACTTTGATCGCTTCCGATCGTTACTTCTAGGTATTTTACAGTTGTTACAGTTTCCAATGGTTTTGCCTAACAGTAATTCATCTATCGGCCTATTTACGCACCATGTATCACATTTATTTACTTCGGGATGAACTGCCAGTACATAGAGACCGAGCTCCAAAAAACTGTCGATTCTCTGCAAGAGATTTTCCTTATTTCAAAGTTGTTTATGCCCGCTACTTTCCTAACTGCTGTGTATCAAGAGTTCTTGGAACGATTACATAGACGTTGTAAGAGAGAACACAAATATAATAGACTGATCCTTATCTTTGTTCTATCTTGCGACAAAATGGCAATGTCTTGTCGATCTGCGGCATGATATTGTTAATCGTACCGTTTGCGTCACCGAACTGATAGCATGCCGTGTACTATAAGCGAGCTTTACGAGGCCATTGTTTGGAAATACCTGACCTCATGCGTCAGACCACTTTATGTTTTAGGTAATTTACTAGCGCCACTGACCTTGTCGTCGATTTCCTCAGAAAGAAGAGGTTGTTGTATGAGAGTGTGCAAAGTAAATGGCCTGGTGCCTTCGCAGACGATGGTAAGACGATCGTTAAAATACTATATCGCCCAGGTTCATTACTTTATGAGAAACGCGGAAATGGCAAAAGTTACGACGAGCCTGTCTACTCTAGCAATAACTTCTTAGTCAGAGGGGGACAGCTTTTGTTCTGACTATTATTCTTCTCATAACTGAGATATACCTATCAATTGTTGTTGTTGTTGTTGTTGCTTTCAGATATGGAAAGGTGCTTGATCGTTTGCAACAAAGACCACCAACTGGTTATTAACTGCCTTACTGTGCTTCACAGTCAACTCTATTCCATTTAACCATATACTGATAACTGCAGCCAGTCTACACTCCACACAGATCCTAGCTGACAGCTACAGAACAGTACCAATTAAGGTGCTGTTGAATTCTTTGTAAATCTGTCAAGTGGACAGTACCTTCCACTGCCTTCCACCATTACCTGGCTGATTCCTATGGACTATATGACAAAACAGTAGAAAAGGAAGCAGGGGGCGGGGGTGGGCGAGGGAGGATATGAGCGAATTGAATCACGTAAATCATTCATCGAATATACAGGAGTGGTTACGGTTTATCCTCTAACTGAGCACTGTCAAAAAATACAAAACATTCTAACACACATGTGACTGCAGTTAACTGGGGTCTCCAGAATATGGAGTAATACACGACGGGAGATACATACACTACTGGCCATTAAAATTGCTTCACCACGAAGATGATGGGCTACAGACGCGAAATTTAACCGTCAGGAAGTAGATGCTGTGATATGCAAATGATCAGCTTTTCAGAGCATTCACACAAGGTTGGCGCCGGTGGCGACACCTACAACGTGCTGACATGAGGAAAGTTTCCAACCGATTTCTCATACACAAACAGCAGTTGACCGGCGTTGCCTAGTGAAACGTTGTTGTGATGCCTCGTCTAAGGAGGAGAAATGCGTACCATCACGTTTCCGACTTTGATAAGGGTCGGATTGTAGCCTAACGCGATTGCGGTTTATCGTATCGCGACATTGTTGCTCGCGTCGCTCGAGATCCAATGACTGTTAGCAAAATATGAAATCGGTGGGTTCGATAGGGCAATACGGAACGCCGTGCTGGATCCCAACGGCCTCGTATCACTAGCAGTCGAGATGACAGGCATCTTATCCGCATGGCTGTAACGGATCGTGCAGCCACGTCTCGATCCCTGAGTCAACAGATGGCGACGTTTGCAAGACAACAACCGTATGCACGAACAGTTCGACGACGTTTGCAGGAGCATGGACTATCAGCTCGGAGACCATGGCTGCGGTTACCCTGGACGATGCGTCACAGGCAGGAGCTCCTGCGATGGTGTACTCAACGACGAACCTCGGTGCACGAATGGCAAAACGTCATTTTTTCGGACGAATTCAGGTTCTGTTTACAGCATCATGATGGTCGCATCCGTGTTTGGCGACATTGCGGTGAACGCACATTGGAAGCATGTATTCGTCATCGCCATATTGGCGTATCACCCGGCGTGATGGTGTGGGGTGCCATTGGTTACACGTCTCGGTCACCTCTTGTTCGCATTGACGGCACTTTGAACAGTGGACGTTACATTGCAGATGTGTTACGACCCGTGGCTCTACCCTTCATTCGATCCCTGCGAAATCCTACATTTCAGCAGGATAATGCACGACAACATGTTGCAGGTCCTGTACGGGCCTTTCTGGATACAGAAAATGTTCGACTGCTGCCCTGGCCAGTTCATTCTGCAGATCTCTCACCAACTGAAAACGTCTGGTCAATGGTGGCCGAGCAACTGGCTCGTCACAATACGGCAGTCACTACTCTTGATGAACTGTGTTATCGTGTTGAAACTGCATGGGCAGCTGTACCTGTACACGCCATCCAAGCTCTGTTTGACTCAATGCCCAGGCGTATCAAGGCCGTTATTACGGCCAGAGGTGGTTGTTCTGGATACTGATTTCTCAGGATCTATGCACCCAAACTGCGTGAAAATGTAATCACAAGTCAGTTCTAGTATAATATATTTGTCCAATGAATACCCGTTTATCATCTGCATTTCTTCTTGGTGTAGCAATTTTAATGGCCAGTAGTGTAAATGATAGAGGTGGGGCTTGCTCTAATGCTAATCTTGAATTGCGACTTTGTTGTTACCAGCCTCTGCTAATGTCAAATGGTTCAAATGGCTCTGAGCACTATGGGACTCAACTGCTGTGGTTATCAGTCCCCTAGAACTTAGAACTACTTAAACCTAACTAACCTAAGGACATCACACACATCCATGCCCGAGGCAGGATTCGAACCTGCGACCGTAGCAGTCCCACGGTTCCGGACTGCGCGCCTAGAACCGCGAGACCACCGCGGCCGGCTCTGCTAATGTCATTCTGTGTAAACACCGCATACTTGTCGGTGATATGGTGTTTATTTACAGTTCCGGTACGTGGCGTTGTGAACAGAATGGTTACAACAGTACAGTACACAGTCAAGAGTGCCACTGATGTCAGATGTTTGCGGAGCGTGGAGGGGATTGGGGGGTGGGGGGGGGGGATTATGCTATGGGGAATATTCATCTGGGCGTCCACGGGACCTGTGATAGTAATAGAAGGCACCATGCCAACTGTGGACCACATGAACATGGTCACGGCCCAACTGCATCATTCCATATTTTATGTCTTCCCTGACGGCGATGCTATCTTCCAGCAGGATAACTGGTAACTGTCCATGTCACATGACCAGAATCGTGCTACAGGATTTGAGGAGCACGATAGTGAACTCATGCTGATGTCTTGGTCACAAAATTTGCTTGACCTGACCCTGATGCAACACATCTGAGACACTATCGGGAGCCAACAAACGATATGCCCGTAATTTACTGAAGTTGCATGAGCTCTTCGTAGCATCTGGTGTCTCTTACCTCCGGAAACTTACCAAGGACTTATTGAATTCAAGCCTAGAATTGCCGATGTTCCACAGGTGTACCAAAGCGCCTTTAAACAAGCGGTCATAGTACGTATTCTGATACAAGCCAGACGAGAGTAAACATTATACAGTATTATTAAGTATTTTATAAAGTCCAAACGAGCTTTCGTCTTTACCAGAAAAATGATCCAGGCCGTTTTTCAGCTATTGTCGGTTTATTTATCCCAGTCACTAATCCGTCATTTGCAGTTCTACTTTCGCAACATTCCTTGAACCTCGCGCTTTAATAAAATAAAAGAACATTCTGAAAATTTGTATCTTAAATGATGTTACATTGAAAAAGAAACATAGGGAGGGAATCAGCTTTACGCAAGGCTATGTTGGTATTCTCACTTTTGTGGAAGGTTTTTTCTTTCTTCAGCGCTAACAAAGGACGACTTGTAAATATTGCCGACGAGTGTCTTGGCGCCTGGGAGTTAGAAAATGAAGCTGTGGATTTAGATGTCATCCGGGCTACGAAGTAATTATCTTGTTACACAACTTCCTACACCCGATTCCTTGGGACGCTACACAACGACGCTTCCTCAATGACGCCATGTTTAACTTGTTCCCACGCGCGCTCATTCATTGTCTGAGATACATGCTACTTCTGCTGTCGTAAAAAAACGAGCAGGGACAGCCGGTTCGTGGGCCCTTGCTTTGTCTGGGCTACCCACGTGATGGCCAGGTCTTTGCAATCCATTCCTTACAGAATAATATTAGGGACGTACAGAAAACAGGTTTACTTTATAACGTGCTAAGAAGAGAGACGTGTTTGTTGTTTTTATTTGGGCTCACATTTAGGACGATGGTAGGTGAAATTCCCGTCCGGTCATCCAGCTTTAGTCTGCCTGCGATTTCTCTAAATCCTTTAAGGTAAATGGTTGGTGCCTTTGAAAATTGACCAGATTCCTTTCCCACTTTCCTCCATCCGAACTTGTGTTAGATTTCCAATGAATTCGTCGTCCTTATAATTCTTGATCGCAGAAAAATCGGACGAGCCATTCCACTCGTATAGTACACGTTCTGAGAAGCAACATACGTCCATTTTTTTTTTTTAGAAAAAGTGAATCACTGCCACATCACGTCTTATTTTTTGTCTCTTTGTTGTACTACACCATCCGTTGTGCGAAGATGGACAGCGAATGCTGTCAGAAAATATATTGCATTTTGCATCCTTAGTTTTTACTCTCTCGGAATGAATTAATGGTCATTCCTATGACCTACAAAATCAAAAACATGCTTTAAATAAAGAGGTAATCGTGTGGAATCCACGCAAACATGAGTCAACATTGAATGAGTATGAAAACTGTCTGGTGTAATTGGGTAACTGATACTAACAGCCGGCCGCGGTGGTCTCGCGGTTCTAGGCGCGCAGTCCGAAACCGTGCGACTGCTACGGTCGCAGGTTCGAATCCTGCCTCGGGCATGGATGTGTGTGATGTCCTTAGTTAGGTTTAAGTAGTTCTAAGTTCCAGGGGACTGATGACCACAGTAGTTGAGTCCCATAGTTCTCAGAGCCATTTGAACAACTTTTGATACTAACAGATACTTGCTTTCTGTCTTGGGTCACGGTAAGTGATTTGCCAACGAAAGTTAAATTTCTTCACGAAACCGCTTAGAAGTTGCAGTGTAACTTTTCCAATAGGTTGGATACAATTCAACTGAGGATAATATCTCATTTTATGGAGGTGTTTATACACTCTGAGAAAATACGACACATCTCGAAGAAATTATCTGAACGGGACGGAAATCGGTAGATGTGACATACATGTACGGACAAAGAAATAATTATTATTTTTTTTTATAAAAAGATGATTTATTCGGGAGAAAGAGTCTCACAAACTGCGCAACTCAATAGTGCATTATTCCACCTCTGATCCTTCTGCAAGCAATTGTTCGGCTTGGCATTGATTAACAGAGTAGTTGGATGTCTTCCTGAGGGATATTGTGCCAAATTATGTCCAATTGTCACGTTATATCTTCAGGATCCGAGCTGGTTGGAGGGCCCTGCCTATAACGCTCCAAATTTCTCAAGTGAGGGAAGATCTGATGATGTGGCAAACACGAAGGCAACCAGAGGAAACTCCCGCCGTTTGCAGGCGGGCATTATCTTGATGAAATGTAAGCCCAAGACGCATTGCCATGAAAGGCAACAAAACGGGGCGTACAATATCGCCGACATACCGCTCTGCTGTAAAGGTACCGCGCTTCACAACCAAGGGGGCCTGCTATGAAAGAAAATGGCACCCGAGACCATCACTCTTGTTGTAGGGCCAGATGACAGGCGACATTCAGGTTGGCACCCACAGCTGCCGGGGCCGTCTCCAAACGCGTCTTCAGCCCGTAGTCTCATTGACTGGAGTTGGATTGTTTTCGCTGATGGGTCCCCTTTCGAACTGACCCCGATGACCAGCGAAGACATGTCTGGAGGCGATTTAACTCTCGAATTGGATGGAATTTGGAGCGATATCTCTCAGGAGGACATCCAGCAACTCTCTCAGTCAGTGCCAAGCTGGTAACTGGTTGCATAAGGGCCAGAAGTGGACCAACACGTTATTGACTTGCTCAGTTTGTGAACCACTTTCTCTTCAATAGACCATCCAATTTTACTGAAAATGTAATTTGTTAATCTGTGCATGTACGTCACATCCACCGATTTCCGTCCCATTCGGATAGTTTCTTCGTGGCGCGTCGTCTTTTCATCTTAGAGTGTATATATGGGTTTCTAAACTTCACTTTCTCTAAAACACAATGTGAGCCCACTCTTTTTTTCTTTTCACCCAAACATGTTTTGACTCCTGTGTGTCATCGTCTTTACATCTCAAATTTTATCTGTAAAAATATTATGCAAACCTCAAGGTCGTTTTTCTACTTTGGGCTTAAGATATATAATATGTGCCTTCTTCTTTCTGTTTTTACGTTAATGTTTTTACCTGCAGAAACTGTCAAACCACCACCCGAGCCAGAAAAGAGGCATGATTAGTACGCTCGTAACGAGAGCAGGACGAATATGTGAGCCGCAACACCTCAAACGAGAAATGCAACACCTGGAAACTGTTCTGAGGAGCAATGGGTACTCCACAAATTATATTAGAAGTGTAACAGAGCCAAACACTCGGCGAAGTAAGGAACCAAAAAAAGAAATGTCGGGTACGGCCTTTCTGCCATACATTCCCAGAGTGACGGACAGAATCGGCCGTATATTGCGCAAACACGGCGTAAAGACGATTTTCAAACCGACAAGGAAGATCAAAGAGTGTCTTAGATCGGCGAAGGAGAAAAGAGACCCACTTGTAATGTCGGGAATATACCGTATACCATGCACATGCGGAAAAGTTTATGTCGGAATGACTGGACGATCCATTAACACCAGGATCAAAGAGCATAAGCGACATTGCAGGTTGGGGCAGGTGGAGAAATCGGCCGTGGCAGAGCACGCATTGAATGAGACCGACCACGTAATAAAATTCGCCGACACGGAAGTTCTGGCTGTAGAGAAGCACTATCACACGCGCTTGTTCAGAGAAGCTGTAGAAATACAAAAACACGCGAACAGTTTGAATAAGAAAGAGGAAAGCCTTAAGGTAAACGATTCCTGGCTTCCCGTACTGCAGCGAACGACTGTCGCAGGTAGCAAGAGGAGAACCGCACCGGAAATGACCTTGGAGAAGCCCTCGGACGTTGGCGCGCCAGGTACATATAGTCTGCGCCCGCGAACTCGGCTCCAGTTCACCACCGGCAGTGGAGGGTGAAGCTTTGACAATGCCAGCGACTCGTGCTGGAGAAACGTCAGAAAAATCATTAGATGAACGTCGGCCGAAGAACCCGAGACAGATGCCAATAGGCAGTTTGTCACAAGTGGCCACGAAAGCCTTAACAATTTTGTATTACTGGTAGTAGTTACAATCTGAAGTTGAAAATACAGCTATTTCAAAGTATATCCCTGTTCACTACATTAATACTCAGAATAAGAGTACATTGATAATGAAGTAATTCTCATTGAAACTAGTTTTACTAAAATGAACCAAGCGTTTCGCACAGGAAAACACGTATTTTTAAGGTGTATTTAACTAGCCTCTTATTATTTTATTGGTTTCTATTTTTCCATCGATGTTCTTATAAATTATTGTATTTGAAATAAAAACAGTATGTGTTTTGTAGGCTCACAAAGATGCAGATCATTGTATTTGCTGTCCCCAGATCGTAAAATAGTAATTTTTAATTCACATACAGTATTATATCGCTTAACAGGCACTGTCATAAAAAAAGTAATTGTACAGGATTCGCTAATGTATAGGGATAAGACGACCGTTTCGATCGGAATATTAACATGTGAAGGAGAGAGTGAAGATTAGAGGGTGATGCTCCATCAAGGTCGAAGCTACTACAGGATGACCGCAAAGTCGTATTGTATGAAGATAAGGAAGGCCATAGATTTGTCTGAGGAAAGAGACCAGGCTCTGACGATTTAGAGCGTTTGCGACGCCACGACCAAGATCTGAATAGTGCCAGTAAAAGGCAAGTAATACATTATTTTTTAAACCGCGGGAAAGATAATAGTTTTACTTAGTAACAAATTCCGGTTCGATTAACGTTTAATTTACTATTAATTCTTTATGAAATTTCAACTCTCATTCCAATTTTAAGTCGTCTGAATGGTATCTGAGTCCCACAAACTTCAATTACGAGTGGATTATCTTCAACAGAAGCATGGCCACGTTTGAAACAAGCTGTCCATTTTTACAACGTTCTGTTTCGCCTGTCCAGTTTTTAACTGTTAAAATCAAGGAGCAGACTACTTGTTAACCTTTGCCAACTTTGGATGGATTTATGTTGACGTTAGCGGAACAGAACAAGTGATTTTATGACAGCGCGATATTCGAGTTTGTCCATTTGGACAAAATACTTACACTGTCCACGGCTCGTGGTCTAGTGGCTAGCGTTGCTACCTCTGGATCACGGGGCCTCGGGTTCGATTCCCGACCGGGTTTGGGATTTTCTCTGCCTTGGGACTGGGTGTTCGTGTTGTCCTCATCATTCCATCACCAATCATAAAAGTGGCTAGACTGTGTGCAGATTGGGAATGTGTACGGGCGCCGATAACCGCGCAGTTGAGCGTCCCACAAACCAAAACATCATCATCATCATCAAAATACACACAATACTACTACCGCTACTTTATAAACTAAAGTGTGTCGTATATCAAATTGGCTCTTGACTTATTCTACTACGCAGCGTGTGCCAACATTTTTAAATAAAGCAATTAAAAAACAACAATAACATAATTTTAGGTATCAAGCTCTGTGAAAGGTAACGAGTTTTAATTTATCTTATAGGGACTCTGTTATAGTAAAAGCAACTGAAATTCATCTATCTAGAAATAATTTTAATTGTAGATATCAACTACGCTATGAGGGTGCTGGAGGCAAGACGAAAACAACCAAAAACATCGGCGACTGAAGAAAAACGCGATTTACCGATCCTCCGTGCTTCCTGATGTCAGGGAACCCCGTGGCCCAATGGGACAGCAGCAGGGTGTTCGTATCACCACCTTGAGGCCGTGTGTTTCCGGTCCAAGTCAGAAAAATCCCGTACTTGAATGGTAACAGGAGAACACCGAATTATTAACAGCAGTCACCAGTTTCCTCCTGATGACGATGGCGGTGACAGCTGTCGGAAGCTAGAGGTTGTTAGCGGAACTGATGCTGCTTGAGAAAAGAGGTAATTTTATGTATGGATGCTTCGGCTAAAGACACCAAGGACACAAAAACCTTAGCTCTGTACAGTTAGTTATAAAATGAAGACCTAAAGTGGTACTAGTGATTATCCGTCTGTCAGTCAGCTAAGTATTTGAAGTGGGAAGGTATCATTAGCAAATAATAGATTTCGTATCACCCAGAACATTACTTAACTAAGGCGCGTAGTGATCAGTAATTGCAAGACTATGCACTCGTTTTAATTTATCATGTTGCCCAGAGCAAGGACTACCCGGAACGAAAGTAATTCTTTCTTGCCTCTTTTACTTTCTCGACTTACCACGATCTGACTTCGACTCTTTACAACTAAGGCAAGGATTCCTTGAATCCCCAAACTTTGACCTTCGAAATTTCTGGTTACAGACTTCCATTACAGAAACCTCCACAGACTCACTAACAAGGGAACCTCCCCATCGCACCCCCCTCAGATTTAGTTATAAGTTGGCACAGTGGATAGGCCTTGAAAAACTGAACACAGATCAATCGAGAAAACAGGAAGAAGTTGTGTGGAACTATGGAAAAAATAAGTAAAATATACAAACTGAGTAGTCCATGTTCAAGATAAGCAACATCAAGCATAGTGACTGTTCAGGAGCGCCGTGGTCCCGCGGTTAGCATGAACAACTGCGGAACGAGAGGTCCTTGGTTCAAGTCTTCCCTCGGTTGAAAATTTTACTTTATTTGTTTTCGCAAAGTTATGATCTGTCAGTTCGTTCATTGACGTCTCTGTTCACTGTAATAAGTTTAGTGTCTGTGTTTTGCGACCGCACCGCAAAACCGTGCGATTAGTAGACGAAAGTACGTTCCTCTCCAATGGGAACCGAAAACATTTGATCGCAAGGTTATAGGTCAACCGATTCCTCCACAGGAAAACACGTCTGACATATTCTATACGACACTGGTGACGGCATGTACGTCACATGACAGGAATATGTTGTCGACCCACCTAACTTGCACACTTGTCGAATGGGTAAAAAGATTCTTCTACCTTGCCCGATTTAGGTTTTCTTGTGGATGTGATAATAACTCCCAAAAAAGTGATGAAAACATAAGAGTTTGTCACATAAACTGCAACAAATGAATGCAACAGTTTCACAGTCACACAGTTTTCCCTGTGCTCTGTCAAAACATATGTTTTTAACGTTTTCCAATTTTTTCCGTGTGTCAAATCCTGCATATGTCCAAGCAAATCTGAACATGTCCTGGAATTTTCGAGAGCGAAGTTGATTGTGTGAGTGCCTGAACTTTGATAATTGACACACGTCAATTGCTAGAAAATAAAAAAGTTAAAATTTTTACTCGAGGGAAGACTTGAACCGAGGTCCTCTCGTACCGCAGTTGCTTACGCTAACCACGAGACCACGGCACTCCTGAAATCACATTATCCTTGATGTGGCTTATGTTACACATCGACTACTCAAGTTGTATATTTTGCTTATTTTTTTCATAGTTCGACAAAACTTCTTCCTGTTTTCTCGATTGATCTGTGTTCAGTTTTTCAAGGCCTATCCACTGTGCCAACTTATAACTAAATCTGAGGGGGGTGCGATGGGGAGGTTCCCTTGTAAGTAATGGGCGTTGCTCTTGATGGTACCTATGTCAGGTGTGATTAACATCCTCTCCAGTACGTATGAGTGTGGGAGGTTCGAGCCTATTTCACTAAAATTCTTTTGAGAGTATGACAGTGTCTTGATGAAAGTTTGAATGTTTCGTTTGTTGTTACAGGCTGCCTTGTTCAGGGTGTAATAGTTACCTAAAATCAAACATTACCAGATATCAACAACTAGTCTCCCTCTCCTTTCGTGGAATGAATGTCAAGTAGCCCTTGTCATGTATCATCTGAAGGGCTGTGGACACTTAAGCACCTACGCACCTTCAATAACACATTACACACCGTGATAAAGACTGACTGTAACAGCAGCAGAAACGTTGGTAGTTTTATTTGCACCAAGGACGTTGTCTCACATCCAAAAGAAATTTATTCAGTGTTTCTCAGTTGGCATAAATGGATCAGAATAAGTCATCGAAGGCCGTGTGGCTGTGTATGTAGTATAAATGTTTGTAACAGTACAGTGGACACATTTCTAAAATGCACAGTTTAAGCGCTCCAATTGTCTTAAACAAGTAGACCTTTTAAGGTGCATCAGGACAACTGGACACCCTCTCCATCCTTGGCATGCAGTAACACGAGAGAAGCCTAAAAAATCTTAATGTTTAATATTGGAACTGTGCTGCACATTAACTGTCGATAGTTTCAAATTCACAAGAATTCTTTCGGTTCAAATGGCCCCAAGCACTATGTGACTTAACATCTGAGATCATCAGTCCCCTAGACTTAGAACTACTTAAACCTAACTAACCTAAGGACATCACACACATCCATATTCGAGGCAGGATTCGAACCTGAGACCGTAGCAGCAGCGCGGTTTCGGACCGAAGCGCCTAGAACTGCTCGGCCACAGTGGCCGGCGATTCTTTCGGAAAGCCGTAAGTGAATAAATGGGCCTGGAACAATTAGCAGAGAGAGAATCACAGGATGGGTGTGAACTCTACTGACAAACATACAGGAGTTATTTACCGGTGTTTTCAGAGTGTTCTGATAAAAAGGAGCTCATGGTCTCTAATGGACCGTTATCGGTATCTATATTTCCCTAATCGGCCGTCGCCTGTGTTGAAATGCAATACATGTTGTGTTTTAGGTGGCAGACGTTAATGCCACGACTAACCACAGGTTGTCCCTGGAAGAACATTGGGTTCTTGTGAAATCTCGGAAAGATATGTTAGATGACAATCAGTTTGGCTTTAGAAAAGGTAAAGGACCAGAGAGGCAGTTCTGAGGCTACGCGTAATAATGGAAGCAAGACTTCAGAAAAATGAGGAAATGCTTGTAGGATTTCTCGAACTGGAAAAAGCGTTCGGCAAGGTAAAATGGTGCAAGATGTTCGAAATTCTGAAGAAACCTGGTGTACGCCATAAGGTAAGACGATTAATGTACAATACATACAAGAACCGAGAGGGGACAGTAAGACTGGAAGACCACGTAAGAAGTGCTCGAATTAAAAAAAAATTAAAACAGGGATGCCGTCTTTCGCCCATATTGTTCAATCTATACACCGAAGAAGGAATAATCCAAATAAAAGGCAAATTCAAGAGTGATATTAAAATTCAGGGTGAAGGAATGTCAGTGATGAGATTCGCTGATGGCATGGCTATCCTCAATGAAAATGAAGACTCATTTCAAGACCTTTTGAGTTGAACGAATAGTCTAATGAGCACAAAATAGGACTGACAGTAAACCGAAGAAATACGACTGTAATGAGGAATAGCAAAATAAAAATAGCAAGAACATTAACATCAAAACTCGAGACCACAAAGGAGACGTAGGTAAGGAATTCTGCTATCTTGGAAGCAGAGCAACACAAGGCAGAAGAAGAACGCAGGACATAAAAAGCACATTAGCACAGGAAAAGGTGCCATTTCAGGCCAAGAGAAGTCTACTAGTATATAACATAGGCCTCAGTGTGAGGAATAAATTTCTGAGAATGTACATTTGAAGCACAGCGTTGTATGGTAGTGAATGATGGTCTGTGGGATAACCGGAACACAAGTGAAACGAAGCGTTTGAAATGTGATGCTAAAGAACGGAAGAATGTTGAAAATTAGGTCGACTGATAAGGAATGAGGATGTTTTTCAAAGACGCGAGGAGGAGAGTGACATTTGGAGAACACGGACAAGAAGAAGATGGTAAGACGTATGTTAAGACATCAAGGAATAACTTCCTTGATATTAGAGGGAGATGTAGAGGGTAAAAATTGTAGCGGAAGAGAACGATAGGAATACATTCAACAAACAACTGAGATTATTGGGTGCTAGACCTACTATAAGATGAACAGGTTCGCACATGACACGTATTCGTGACAGGCCTCATCAAACCAGTCAGCACACCGTTGACTCAAAAGAAAAAGAAATCATGACAGCAGAATAGTCAGAATATAATAAGCTACTAGTTGTTTCACTTTCAGTATCAGTAGTTCAGTGTTACATGTATGATACATTAACATTAAATGATTGTATGAAAGACGTTCTTAAACCACCAATAACCTGCTATTAAATCATACTATATTTTGCCAATAGTTTCAACTTAACTAATCGTCTGACAGACATGGAAACGTTACATAGTCCACATCTGCTTAGGTAAAATACTTGAATTATTCTGTAAGTTGGTGATGTAATTGGTCTAACAACGTTTTTCATAAAATTTTCTATGACGTGGAGCACAATTTAAATAGGATTTTGAGTCCTATTTCATTAACCCAGACAGGAGGCTTCCCTAAACCACACTCGCAATCTGAAGACAGAGGCTCTGAGAACCGGGCTAGTCAAGAGAGTCATCTTATTACATTCCAGGCTAGATGATCGGACTCCGAAGTCCATGGTGCGATGGATATTTCGTGCCGCCATTCTCCTAGATGACAGCATATCCAGGCATGACCATCGACCTGGAGTAACAAGAAACGTGATTCATCCGACTAGGCGATACGTTTCCATTCATGGGCAGCCAATATCGACGAACGTGTGCCCATTGCAACCGTAACGGGCGGTGTCATTGGGTGAACATGGGAACACGCAGTGACCATCTGATGCGGAGACCCATTTTCACCTATGTGCACTGCACGTTGTGTTCCTAAAATACCTGTGCCTACACCACTATTGTTTGCTATCGTTAGGTCTGGCACAGATCGCCCCCTATCGTACTTCTCAGAGCGGCCAAAAAATGGTTCAAATGGCTCTGAGCACTATGGGCTTAACATCTGAGGTCATCAGTCCCCTAGAACTTAGAACTACTTAAACCTAACTAACCTAAGGACAAAACAAACATCCATGCCCGAGGCAGGATTCGAACCTGCGACCAAAGCGGCCGCGCGGTTCCAGACTGAAGCGCCTAGAACCGCTTGGCCACACCGGCCGGCCAGAGCGGACAACTCTTCGCCGTCCACGTTCTTTGATAAACCGTGGGCGTCCAACACCTTGTCACCTACTTATGGTTTCACTTTCCTTCAGCCACTTTCCATAGACGCTCACAACAGCTGGCCAGCGTCACTGTTTCCGAGGTGCTCGTTGCTAGGCGCTGGGCCATAACAATCTGCAATGGATTTCTCCATTTGCGGCCCGCAGCGTCGCTAGAATGATTCCCCATTCGTCTCTGCTTGGTTTGCATACTTTCCTTACCGCGTCGCGTGCCCACAGCCCCACCAAGTGGCATTCAGTCTCGCGATGGGCAGTGGTCATACTGTTTTGGGTATGTTACCTGGCGGCTTAAATCTGGGACCCGAATAATGAGACGAGCTGATATTTTGCTCTTGCACGGAGGTGTAAGGTCGACCGGCAATCCATTAGTACTCTGCAACCCACCGTGCGATCTGTAGTTAGAGGGTACACAGTCCAATTGTACTATTTGCGGACGGTATGACGAAATAGCGACTATCGATATCTACTTGTGTAAATCTGAAGTTGTCTGATTTTAGCGTATTGATCATTAAATGAGAGTAATGTGCAAGGAACAATTACGTTTTTAGTCTAGTTCTAGACCTGCACTATTTGATCAAAAGAATCCGAACAACTTTAAGTGACCCAGTATTACTAGATGTCACGAGAGGCAGACCAGCCATTGTAAAAGGAGACCGTGAGTAATGTGTTGTCAGTAGGTAAACAGTAGTAGCGGAATGGATCGGCACGATAGCTCGGTGACTTCTAACATGGAGTAGTGGTGGTGGTAACTTCCTATGGGACCAAAATGCTCAAGTCATCGGTCCCCTGGCTTACACACAACTTAATCTAACTTAAAGTAACTTACGCTAAGGTCAACACACACACCCATGCCCTAGGAAGGACTTGAACTTCCGACGGGGAGAGCCGTGCGAACCGTGGCAACGCGCGTATCACCAAGCGGCTACCACGCGCGGCCCACAGAGTAGTCATTAGATGTCAGCCGAATAACAAATCCATCAGAGGAATTTGAACCCTTCTGAACTGCCCGAGATAACAACTGTTAGTAACGAGATTGTGTAGTGGGAATGTGAAGGAACAACCACATCTAAATGCCGGCCGGGGTGGCCGAGCGGTTCTAGGCGCTACAGTCTGGAACCGCGCGACCGCTACGGTCGCAGGTTCGAATCCTGCCTCGGGCATGGATGTGTGTGATGTCCTTAGGTTAGTTAGGTTTAATTATTTCTAAGTTCTAGGCGACTGATGACCTCAGAAGTTAAGTCGCATAGTGCTCAGAGCCATTTGAACGACATCTAAACCAGGACAAGGCAGACCTCATGTACTAACAGACGGGAACCGTCGAGTATTGCGAAGGGTGGATGTAAAATATCGCATGCAATCAGCGGAAGGACTCCGACTCCCAAAACGCTACCAGCAGTCCATCTAGCGCAATGACCGTGCGGAAAGAATGGAGTACAATGTTCGATCAGTTCTTCGTAATCCACACATTTCTGCAGTCAGTGGTAAATGACGCTTGAGGTGGTGTACATAGCGACGCAACTGGACAGTGGATGACTGGAAAAGTGTGATTTGAGATGGCGAATCACACTATACCCTGTGGCAATCCGTTGGAAGGGTTTGGAGTTGGCGAATCCCTGGAGAACTTTACCTGCCATTGTGTGTAGTGCCAACAGTGAAATACAGAAGAGATGATGTTACGGTATGGCGTATTTTCCGTGGTTAGGTTGTGTTCTTCTTATTACGCATTAGAAAACGCTAAATATGATAAGAAGACATTTTACTACATTGTGTACTGTGCACAGTAGACGTACAGTTCGGAGACGATGTCTGATTGTATCAGCCTGGTGATGCACACCGTCATAAAGCATCATCTGAAAGGCAATGGCTTGTGGATAATTACATTTCTGAAATGGACTGAATTGCCCGCAGTCCCGACCTGAGCCCAACGGAACAACTTTGCGTCAGAACGTCGACTTCGCTCCACGGCCCAGCGTCCAACATCACTACCTCATCCGATTTCGGCTCTTGGGGAAGAACTGGCTGTCATTCAACAGACATTCAGACACCTCATTGGAAGTGTCCCCTGCAGAGTTCAAGCCGTCATAAAGGCGAAAGATGGTCACACCCCTTATTAATGTCCACTAACACCTGTATGGATTAACTCCTCCCGAACAGGCCATGAAGGCCCAAAGGTACTGGCCAGCCACCGTATCATCCGCAGCCCACAGGCGTCACTGGATTCGGATACGGAGGGGCACGTGGTCAGCACACAGCTCTCCCGGCCGTATGTCAGTTTCCGAGACCGGAGCCGTTACTTCTCAAGTAGCTCCTCAGTTTGTCTCGCAAGGGCTGAGTGCACCCCGCTTGCCAACAGCGCTCGGCAGACCGGATGGTCACCCATCCAAGTGCTAGCCGAGCCCGACAGTGCTTAAATTCGGTGATCTGACGGGAACCAGTGTTGCCACTGTGGCAAGGCCGTTGGCACACCTGTATGGAAACCTTTGATAATATAGTGTAATTCAACTAGGTAAGAGTTCCGCACTAACGAACAGTACTCAAAAATAAATCGGACGAGTTTTTCGTAAAAGCCCTTCTCCTAGGATGAATGGCTCTTCCTTAATATTCTTTTAATGAATTCGAATGTGATATCTGCCTACCTCATACTAGGTTGATGTGAATGCTCCAACTTCATTGTTTCAAATGGTTGCCAGTCGATGATCAACAATTCGTAACGTGCCAAGATTTACGTGCCGTTTGTCACAAGAAAGGAAACGGATGCCGCCTAACCTCATTCGCCAATCAACAGTAAGGCGATAACAATAAGAATATGAATTAAAATTTCGTGTAATTTCTTCGCGATTTCTTTATGTAAATCATGCAGAATTGTTGTAGATGGAAGGAAGGGAGGAAGATGCTGCAAGCTGTTAGACCCGAGAGTATCCTGAAACTCCGCGGCAGCAAACAGTACCTTATCACGAGCCAGCAGCTGACAGATGAAAGATACGCCGACGGACGTCAGACACAGCTCATTAATTGTTAAAAAGTACTAGTAGCGCTGTTCGTTTGTCAAATTTTGATGGTTTCTGAACTTTAGTATGACTGTTAGGACAGTACTGGTTTGACCAGGACGTAGTAAAGTTGCCTGACTGTGAGAGACTGGTTGTGATTTGCGCAAAATCAAGTTCCCAGACCGAATGGTACGGTTTTGGCTTGGCATAGTCGAGTTGCCAGACCGAGTTTAGTAAAGCCAGCTTAAGGTGACTGGCCCGTGAATACCAGGTGAAACCTTGAAAAAATTGTCAGTTTCCTAAACATTAATTCAAAGAATAAGAAAGTAAGTCCATATAATACTTAATATCTTTTGAGACATCTTTTGGGAACATTTTTATATATGAAACACAGCTTTAGCTCTCACTTTTTTTTAATTGTATTTTTTGTTGCAAGTGAAATAAACCGTGCTAATTATTTATGTACATCATAGACATACATTACTCAAAATACAAAGTACAAGGTTTATTTTTTCCTGTAAGTTTTTTACACTATCATCTTTAAAGCAGACTATTGAAAGGATGATGCTGTCATAGATCGGGGTACAAAATATTTTAAGTACGATTATCAAAAATTTTGGAAATGAATTCAGGTTTTTTCTTTAAAAAAGCATTTTATTTTCAAAGTTAATTTACAAGAGTAATCTACCTTTTAGTTAAGCATGTTTTAAGACAGTATACAAAATTTCAGCTCTCTATCTTTCATAGTTTTAGCCAAAGTGTACCAGAACATTAAATAATTTAACTTTTGGGAAATTCAAGTTAAAGTTAAAATACCCTCTTTCTTTTAAACTTTGTAACCTCCCCACGGAAAATTTAAAAATGACAATACTTAATAGAAATGGAGCTAGAGCTAAGTGTAAGCTCCCCAGACAAATTTAAAAGAGACTAATTATTAGAAATGGATCCAAGTGTAACCTTCCCGCAAAAATATTAATGACAAAGACAATTAAATAAAAACTAGCAATCTGACCCAAGTATAAGCTCCCATTAAATAATGAAAGATAATCCCATGACAATGAAAGTACAGTGTTAACCAAAACTCAATTAAACTGAAACGTCGGTCTTTGGCCCTGTGCAAAAATCAGAATTAATTTCTTACCTTAATATAACTGCATGTCAAAATTCTGCTCTTATTCTGCGCCACAGCTTACAGCAGATGTATCGCAATAACTAAATTTTTTTTGAAGTTAATTGAAATTTTTTGTTTAAAGGAAATGGAAGGAAATCGAATGATTCTTTGTTAAAAATTGCTTTAAAAATCAAAATTATTATTGGGGGCGATTCTTACAGAAATTACACTTAATTAACATCATTAGCTGATCGCAATGCTGCTTAATAATATACCTTGTCCTGAATCTCGACCATTGCGGTGCCGACGCCCGCCGACTGCTCTGCGCTACCACTACTGACAGACTCCAGCTCGCTACTTAACTCGGCTACTGCTCCCAACAGACTACTGTACTGCACTGCGCTTCGAGCGCAACTGCTCTGGTCAGAGATTCTACAATGCCTCATCATCGCTGCCAACGAGTACATACGCCTTTCATAACCCTCCACTGGGGGGCAAAAAATTTGGCAGCGATGGTGAGTCATTTGGACTTGCCATCGTAACAAATTTTTCTTTTAATTAATTAACATTTACAAAATATTTGGATGTAATACATGAATTAAATGTTGTGCGCATGCACCGATTACAAAACATTACAGACAAGACAAATTATAAGTACAATGAGTAGAGAGCGTATCAGCAAATCAGAAAAATGTATTTACAAATTATTTGACAAATAACAAAGTGCACACGCACTGTAAGATTCTGTAGCATTTTTTTTTTTTGAACAAAATCATGTTGACAAGGGACATGAGTGCACATGCACTGCAGTGGAGAACATATCAGCAAAAGACGAAATGTATATACAATGAGTAACAAATGACATAAATCATAAAAAGTATACAGAATGAACACAAATCATATCGAAAATTGAGAAGAGTGCACAGGCACTGGAGTTCAGTTGAAAACATATTCACATAAGTGCACATGCACTGAAAACTTTTGAACATTTTCATAACAAATAAACGCAAGGGTAAATAATCAGCAAATCACAAAAAGTATATACAATATAGATGACAAGAGTGCACACATACTGCACTTCAGAACAAATCAAAAAATGTCTTTATTATTTTCACAATAAATAAACATAATAGCAAAAAATCATGTCGACAGGTGACATAAGTGTACTCGCACTGGAGTTCAACAAATCGAGAAAAAATGTATAGGCCATGAACATAAATGGTGTTAGTTAAAAATGATTTTCATTATTAGGATAGGAAAGGAAAGGATTGCTTCATGGTTGTAGCACTTTAGTTTGCACACAGCTGCACTGAAAGTCCATATCTTTCCACAGAATCACAACACTAAGTGATACAATCTGCAGTTCCGTTCCCAGAAGTATTTATCAGCGTATCAAGACACTGAAACGTCGTAGTAATATTCCATGCTATCATTTGGCAGTATACCAGGTACACCAAACAGTGGGACCATAATAACGTCTTCATCGCTTACAGTGGTGGACAGCATGTCGTGTCAACACCACACTCTTAAGAGGCACACCATCGTAGAATTAGTGCAAAAACCAAATATAGTGCTCCATGATAATGAGGATGGACAAGACAAATGGATGTTACAATAATTTCAGGTAGTTAGGTCAGAAGGTGAAGGACATTACACAAGTCTTAATTAGTGATTACATAATTAGTTTGTGGCATCCATACTCTAGTCATTGAACATTTCTGTACCATGTATTTTAGTATTACAGAATAATGTTCATAAAATTAAATTATTGTCATCATGGGTAGTCGTATTACAATAAACAGCGGCAATCTTTGTTCAGTTACACAATTACAATCATAGCATTAATAATCATGGGCATAATAAGTAGTCTCATTACAATAGACAGTGGCAATTACTAGCCAGTTATAAAATTACAATCATAGCATTAATAATCATGGGCATAATAAGTAATCTCATTACAATAGATAGTGGTAATTCTTAGCCAGTTACACAATTACAATCATAGCATTAATAATCATGGGCATAATAAGTAGTCTCATTACAATAGACAGTGGTAATTCTTAGCCAGTTACAAAAATATTTTATATATATATATATATTTTTTTGTATCATTAAGAAGTCCTTATTCAAGTGACATACTATTCAGAGCTGATCAGTATTATTCAGAATTATCATAAACTAGTGACATTATATGAGACTGGTAATACATTTTGTTTTTGTGCTAGCAATGCATTGCTTTGGGTAATTATAAGGGAAAGCAAGAAGAAATAAGAGAAAAAATTGCTTCTAGGTTGTTCCTATAAATGAAAAATGTGTAACGTCATTCGTCATGAGTCAGCTGTAGCAAGGTTATGCAACAAGGCAGTATATGTGATCACATTTATAAATGATAGACACAAATGGGTAAAAAAAAATGCAAGTACTAGAACAGGTATAATAAGTAACAAGTTTAGTAAGTATCATGAAAAGCTTCTCCTGGAAAAAATACAAAATGGATTATTGAGCTGAAAGAAGAAACGCAGACTATGCTGAAAAGTAGTGAACTCGGAATTAACAGGTAGTGAAATGTGTATAAAAAATGTGTTCCATAGCTGTCCTTTCCAAAACTTTCAGTCATCCTACTATGCAATATAACACCTGCTGTCAAGCAAACTGCAACAAATACTTAAATAACTACATAGCATAAATACATAACTTCAACATTATCCTCATCTGTAAAGAAAAAAACTTCATTATCCATATTATCATAACTTCATTATCATCATCACCTGTAAAGAAAAAACTTCATTATTCATAGTAGCATATTCTTCATCATTACTCTTCATCAGCATTAATTATCATCTGCAAAAATCACTTCATTATTCATCACACAACTATTCCTTATCCCTAGCATATTTCATCACTTAAAACTAAGATGTGTAGTTCTGTCTGACAGCTTGCATCAATCGCTTCGTATTCTGAAAGAAAAATTAGTTAAGACTGCTATTCTACGATGTGTATAGTATATTCTTGTTAATTCTGATCCATTTACTCTTCCTCATAAAGTTATTGCATCTTCTTTCGTTTATTCCGTAGGTGAAATTCTCATTTCTGTTTAATTTATTTCCTTTACGCATCATTTCTTTCTGAAACTGATGAACAAAGATTAATGTCTTGCATTTAAATCATATACCCATTAGATAAGGATTGGTTAATGGTGACACAATTAAGCATACAGCATAACATGACAGACAACGTAATATGTCAAAAGCATAGACAGTGTTCAAAGGCAAAAAGTGTACAGAGAATATCATAATGCAGCAGCAAAAAAGGAAAATGTAAAACAGTCACGATGTTGAGATATCATAGGGCAAAAAATGTCAAAGTCAACTGGTGTGTTATATACCTTAACTAGTTCACAGTGCATACAAACAAAACAGAAAAACAGTTATACACACAAAAAAATGAAAATGTGCACGGTCTGATGTGTAACGACAAGAAGAGCGACCTGCTAACCTTACCTTGCCGGGCACTTGCCAAGAAAAAATACGACAATCATCAATAAGTAGTCATGTGAATATAATTGCAGAAATATTCATAAAAATTAGCAAATAGCATTACGGCGTGATAAATCATAAAGTATGTTCACTCAATAAACGGTTTAACATTGGAGATATGGTGATTGCCTTTCGATTTTCTGGTTCTCAGAGTTTCGACGTGTACAACATTGGGGTGAGGAATGCTGCGAATCCGATATGGACCTGCGTACAGAAGTTCAAATTTACTGCACTTATCTTTTAATTTGCTGGATAAATAGTGTGTACGTACTAATATCTTCTGTCCAACGTGAAAGTCTCGGCGTCTACAAACCTGTTTTTGCTGTCTTCTCCGGCGCTCTGCGGCACGTTTGATGTTGTTCAGCGCAATGTCAATTATTTCGTGGTGTCGTAATCGACGAGATGTAGGAAATGTTACTAATTCTTTAATTTTGTTTGGTGGTTCAACGTTTTTCAGTATAACAGACGGAGATAGCATAGTGGATTCATTTGGAATGGAATTAATTACATCTTGGAATGAGTGTATGTGTGTGTCCCAATTAACATGTCTTTTGTGGCAGTATATTCTACACAGTTTACCAATTTCTTTCATTAATCGTTCACAAGGGTTCGAAGAAGCGTGGTACTTGGATATATAAATCGGAGAAATGTTTCTAGCTCGTAACATGCGTGTCCATATAGCAGAACGAAATTGTGATCCATTGTCAGAAATTACTTTCATCACATGCCCTACATGAAATAAAAAATGCTTTACAAATGCTTTCGAAACAGTTTTAGCAGTAGCTTTGCGTAACGGAGTGAAAGTAACAAATTTTGAAGTGAGTTCAACAGCGACAAAGATGTAGCAAAAACCTCTATTAGTTCTCGGAATTGGACCAAAAATGTCTACTGCGGCCATATGTCTTAATTTAACTGGTATAATGGGATATAATGGAGGAATGTGTGAAGTCGTGTCTGACTTAGCTTTCTGGCAAATTTTACATGACGCTAAAACTCGTCGTATACGTTTTTCCATGTTTGTAAAATAACAGTTCTGTCTCAGTATAAGAAAACATTTTCTGGCTCCGTAATGTGCATAACTTAAATGAGTGTACCAGATTAATTTGTTAACAAGTTCGTCAGGAATGCATAATAACCAATTGTTGCTGTCTGGATGAGAGCGGCGAAACAGAATGTCATTGCGTACAGTGTAGTGTTTCCTAACCGTAACATTATTCTTATCTTGCCAAAGGTGTTTAATTTCTTTCCACACATTGTCTTTACTTTGCTCTTTTGCTATATCCTGTAATGACGATGAAATAAAATTTTAAAATGCAACTTGCTGAATGTACATGACACTGAAATTTGCTTTGCAGAAGTTAGTTGCTACGTCTTGCTGATTGTTGCTGAGAGAACGCGATAGTGCGTCTGCTATAACATTTTGTGTGCCGGGAATGTGAACTATTGTAAAATTAAATTCCTGCAAATAAAGTTTCCATCTACTTAACCTGTCGTGAGTGAATTTAGCTGAAAGTAAAAATTGTATCGCTCTATGGTCTGTGTATACGGTGGTATGTCTGCCATAAAGAAAGTGCCGAAATCTCGTAAAAGCCCATACAACACATAACGTTTCCAATTCTGTGACGGAATAATTTCGTTCAGCAGGTGACAGAATGCGGCTTGCAAATGCGATGTTTTTAATTACTTTAGAACCATCTTCTTCAATTTCCTGAAAAATGTGTACGCCTAAAGCTGTGTTAGAACTGTCGGTGGCAATAGAAAAATTTCTGGTAAGATCTGGGTGCGATAAAAGTGGTGTATTCAGCAAAGCATGTTTCAACAACATTCTCGTGAATAAGATTCTACGTGTCAAAATTATTGCTTACGTTACTGGAATATGCAACCTGTACTGTATCTGGTCAAATTCTGTCGTACGTACTGTTATTTACGGGACGATGCTGTGGCATATCGACTATTTGAACTGCTCTGTTATTTCTTACTGACGTGTTACGCTATAGATGACACCTATTGTCTGTTTCATTCATGATTATATGTTGTTGCTAACATTCTTGCTGCTGAAAAGATCGACTGTAATGAAATGTACGCTGAAAAATTGTGCTCGTTAATTTTACGTCTGTCATAATAGTCACTCCTATACGGTGCATTGCGATAGGAGTCTAAATAGTGTGTTGTCTGTACGTAGTTATTTCTTTGCTGCTGTGTGTTACTATTTATTGTAGCTGGGACTACACGTATACGCGGCGAAACATTAAAGCTTGGTTGACCTTGTAGACTGCATTGTTGGTTACGTATGCTAAGCGGCTGACTTTCATGCTGTTGTGGTGAAAAACGTCTATTGTTACAAAAATGTGGTTCCTGTTACTAATAATTTTACACATACTGATGATTACTATTTTATCTGTTATTAAAATTACGGCGGTAGTCGTCATTACGGGAGTGCCTACTGAAAATTGTCACATTCGGTAAAAATTGTCTTATCGGGTTTTCTTTAGTCATTTTCTTAATTCTAGGTAGAACAATAGTTAAAGAGCTGTTTTGATAGATATAAAGGATAGTAGAAGAGAAGGCAGCAGTGCAGAAAACTAAAGATGAAACAGCACTACTACAGCTCGGGGCCATATGCTCGCTACGGCACATATTCATTAAAGCGTAATGAATCCCCTGAGGTCAATTACGCACTGCAAATAAATTTTAGCTTTAGCGTTACAGGCAATAGCGGTAAAAATTCAGAAATAAATTGCTGTCTCAATGCTAATTGTTGTTTCTTCATTACAGGCAATGCTGATGAAAATACAATGGCAAATTGTCGTATCAGGTTCAAAGTTTGTTTCACTGTTACAGACCAAGCTGGTGAAAGTACAAAAATAAATCGACGTAACCAGTTCAAATCGTGTATCTGTACTCTGTCATTATTATGTTCCTTAGATTTTTTTACAAATAAAAATTGCTCGTAATGTACGTTCTCGTCACTGAAGTTAAGAAAACGTTCAGGTTTGTGTGAGAAACCTTTTGTCTGTGTCATTTCGTACTTCAAGTTGCGTAGCTTTTCAGATTTTAAGTCGCTTAGTCTCTGTAAATTAGCCAAATTGTACGTGCTGTGTAACTCTGACAAATGTTCGCAAAGTGGCGGATTTTGTGACGTATTGGTGACTGAAATAGTTTTCATCTCTGTTACTTCTTGTTGTAAACTTGACAACTTTCTACGTAAGGTGTTATTAGATGCATCAATCTCATTAATTGTTTGCTGTAAATTCTGAAATTCAGGTGTTTGATTAAATGAAACCGGTGAAGTATCATCTGATTTGCTGTCATTATTAGTTTCAATAACGTCAAAACGACTGGCCAGTTCATCACATTTTTCAGTCAGTATTTTTACCTGATCGTCGGTTTTAGAATCAGACGCATTAATCTGTTTTTGCAAATTACGTGTAGTTTCATTTAGTTTTTTAACGTCAGCTTGAATTACATCGCAATCCTGTGTTAGTTCTAATTGTTCGAGTCTGTCGGTCACTGTTTGAAAATCGGTTGTATAAGTGTCTGTTTTCGATTTCAGATCAGAAATTTCGTCACGTAATTCTGTGTTCGACTGTTTGATGGTATTAATTTCGTCGGACACTGTGACAATATTATTGTCTACGTATGTTTTTGCTTTCGCAAACATCTTACGTTTGTCTTCCTGTCTCTGAGCAGTTATTGTTTCCATTACTTGACGTTTTACTTTATTTTGATCATCAATAAATTTGCGGAAACGCGTATCACTGTTTTGTATATGGAGACTAAGACGTTCGTTAATTTGTGTGTTCTGTTGGTCGAATTTCGCGTCAATCTTTTCATCCATTGTGCGCGAAAGTTCTGCTGTCACTGCTTTAAATTCGTCGCGTAATTGTGTAGCTTTTTCAGAGCATTGTTTAGCGACTGTACTGATTTCCGCTCTAAGTGTTTCTGTTGCAGCTGTTTGCAATTCCCTTAATTCCTGAGCAACAGATTTATTTCTTCGCTACTTTTTTTTGAACAAGCCTCGATTTCCTCGCGTAACTGTTCCTTAGTGTCATGACACTGCGCGGCAACGGCTCTAATTTGTTCACTAAGCTGTCTGGAATTTTCGTCTAATTTTTCATTAAGATTGTCTTGTTTTTCGCTCTGTTGTCTGACCTGTTCACTAAGCTGTTTGATATTTACATCATTGTTGTCTAATTTTTCACTCTGTTGTCTGACCTGTTCACTAATTTGTCTGAAATTTTGTTGCAAAAATGCCATAATTGGATCCGATAAAAAATTAGCATTTCTGTTCTCTGTGTTAATCAATGCTGGATCTGGAATTGTCTCATTTTGTGTAACCATTTGGTTATTCT
This sequence comes from Schistocerca nitens, assembly GCF_023898315.1. Classification (NCBI taxonomy): domain Eukaryota; kingdom Metazoa; phylum Arthropoda; class Insecta; order Orthoptera; family Acrididae; genus Schistocerca; species Schistocerca nitens. The sequence goes on from NC_064614.1 coordinate 818,087,684, forward strand.
GAGATTCACAAAAAGGTTTGTCAGTCGGATGTGTACTGTCAGACATTATTTCGGAATTAAATAAATCCGGCGTACTTTGTGTACACTGCCCATTTTCATTAGACAAATTTGTCTGTTCGTTACTTGAATTTTCCAAACCGGGTGTGTTAACCTGGGCAGCGCTCATTACAACAGAGCGTCCCTCGTCATCGATTGTCGTCAAATCAACAGAGGACATAACCGAGTTCGTTTGTTCATCATTAAGACAAAAGTCATCGTTAGTGGTTGAAAAGCATTGATTATCGGTGCACGCAGGATTGTCATCATTACACTGCGTGTCACAATTACTATCATTCACGTTGTTTAAATCGGTAATTTCATTCAAAATACCTCGCGATACACTATTCACAGTCTTTCGCGGCATTTTTACAACAGTCACAATTATTCAAAAAAGAAATAAGCACAAATACAAAAGCAACACACAAATACAACAGAGCAACGAATCGCCGATGATCTGAGGAAAGAAAGTCACAAATTAGTAAAAGCGTTGCACCAAATTATAATTATATTTAAGCAAATAAGAGCAGATATCTGACTGTTTTTCAAAAGATTCTCACGAAATACGATCCTGGACTGGGTGTCGCCAAGTGTAACCTCCACACGGAAAATTTAAAAATGACAATACTTAATAGAAATGGAGCTAGAGCTAAGTGTAAGCTCCCCAGACAAATTTAAAAGAGACTAATTATTAGAAATGGATCCAAGTGTAACCTTCCCGCAAAAATATTAATGACAAAGACAATTAAATAAAAACTAGCAATCTGACCCAAGTATAAGCTCCCATTAAATAATGAAAGATAATCCCATGACAATGAAAGTACAGTGTTAACCAAAACTCAATTAAACCGAAATGTCGGTCTTTGGCCCTGTGCAAAAATCAGAATTAATTTCTTACCTTAATATAACTGCATGTCAAAATTCTGCTCTTATTCTGCGCCACAGCTTACAGCAGATGTATCGCAATAACTAAATTTTTTTTGAAGTTAATTGAAATTTTTTGTTTAAAGGAAATGGAAGGAAATCGAATGATTCTTTGTTAAAAATTGCTTTAAAAATCAAAATTATTATTGGGGGCGATTCTTACAGAAATTACACTTAATTAACATCATTAGCTGATCGCAATGCTGCTTAATAATATACCTTGTCCTGAATCTCGACCATTGCGGTGCCGACGCCCGCCGACTGCTCTGCGCTACCACTACTGACAGACTCCAGCTCGCTACTTAACTCGGCTACTGCTCCCAACAGACTACTGTACTGCACTGCGCTTCGAGCGCAACTGCTCTGGTCAGAGATTCTACAATGCCTCATCATCGCTGCCAACGAGTACATACGCCTTTCAACTTGCATGGCACTAATGCATCCCAGGTCCATATTCATCTTGTTTCCTATGTTGTTCTTCATCCCTTCTTTTTATGACGCTTCTACATCTTATTCTTGTTTCTTTCGTAGCTTCCAACACTGATTTTTCTGTTTCGAAGAGTCTCCATCGGTCTATGGCAATTAGAGCTCTATGCGTATTTAGTCCACCAGGCACTCCCATCAGTTCCATAGCATTAAGCCTTGACACTGTACCGTCACTGAAACATAGAACAGCATCTAGCACACCTATTTTCAAAGTATTTAGTCCTACTTGAACAGTTTTTGGTATCGTTCCCATTAACAGTTCTTGAAACTTTTAATTGGATTTTGAGTTCTACCATGTAAACATTTCTCTAATAATCTTGTGTGACTGAGGTCCCTATATAGAGGTTTCATAGCTTCCACTATAGCAAACGGCAAAAGATGATTATGGTTATAGGTCTCACCTTGAGTAACAGCCCTCTGATAACCACACCGTAAATCACAGCCAGGTGGGCAGAGTGCATGACATGGGCTGTCATCTGTGGAGGATTTATAAAAGAAGGTAACCCAAGCTGCCTTCCATTCCCTCAAGGTCATTTTTATTTTGTCTTATGGCTTGTCCATAATAATACTGCAACCTGTCTTTTTTTTTCATCTGTAAGTCAATCACGTCCACTAATGCATTTACCATCAGCTAATTTCCATCCCTTCAAATTCCTCTTCAAGTTCCTCAGACTTGCACCTAATCTTTTCTGGACATGTCGAACACATTCCATTTTTTGAATTTTTGTGTCACTATAACGTCTGGATTCTCAGACTTTTTGGTACCCTTTTGAGTCTCCATCTCCTAGGTAAGATATATACATTACAACATATTTCTCCACTGACCTGTGAAATATCTTCACAACACCTTCAGATTCCATCCCTCCACTATAACCACAACAATTAATCAAACATATATGATTTTCAGTTCCACTAGTACAGCCATGACAGTACTTGGTAATATATTCCACATCAATGACTTTACTATTGTCAAAAGAGGTAGCTGTCAATAAAACATTTAGGAAAGTACGGCCTCTTCGTTGCCAGGATGCATCAGGCCTGCAGACATACATGTGTTGTAGTCATTCATGTCTACACTTCACTGGACAGCATTTTTCATACTATAATTTGCTACTTCTTCTGAAATCTGTAGAATAATTTTATTGTACCTGTAAAACCTTTCAGGGGGAGGTAAGTCCATAAGAGTACAGAAAATTTGTGTAGTTCTGTACCCTTTGCTGTACACCTCATAGCATAAGCAAGTTTAATATTTGGCTTATACACTCTCTGTTTAGTTACGCCATAAGTATAACAACATTCGCTTAAACCACAAAAATTACAAACAGTTTTTAATTTTGATGCATAACCTCTTCTAGCATCTATCTCCTCAACTACCTTCACAACACTGTTGTCACATTCCTTACACTGCAAAGATTTATTTATGAGATCAGATAGAGCACAGAGTTCAACAACAACCTAAATCAACAGTTGGCGTCTCTATATTATCAGTATTAATACTGTCAAGCCTATCGTCCAAATATTTCAGTTTTAGCTTCGAAGTACTTGGAGTAGTTGAAGCTGATTCAAGTGTTGTATTTCAGTATTAGAAGAGTTAATCCTTTGGGGAATCGAATTCCATAAAATTTACGTTAACGCCGAACTTCTTAATTCTTTCCGTTGCTTTCAAGTAGACTAAGAAACTCACGCACACAATTACTTCTCTGTAAACAAAATATTCAATGTAAAACAACAGCAGCCAATGACTAAACTCTCTGTATAAACAAAAGATAAGCAACTGTAAAGCTTTCGCAGGTTAGCCAACTTCACGGATTAAAAAGTCATAAAAACGAAACAAATGAGAGCAAAACTTTATTTTCAACGGAGCTGACTGTGTACCTTGGGGACGTCGTGGTGCGTGTAGCCACTTTTAAATTCATCTAATTTTGGTACTTTCTGTGCTCCATTTTCATGGAAGTAAACTTTTTCTCGTCCAGAAAACTACAGAGAATTTTTTAAGACAAAAATTAAAAAATCGATTTTTTGACAGTTATTCACTTACAATTCCCTTTGAGGACTTGGCTTCAGGTTACTACCGATAAATCACCAGCTTGATTTAGTAACAATTTCTCAACCGAGTTTTCGTGGGTCCCTAGAGATAATGGTGTACATTATTCATTCACTATTGGGTAATGAACGGAATTCGAGGTATTGGTTAGTTCAAGGGTACTGTGCTAGAAAAATATTATCTTAGTGAAACATTCCAGAATAATTATCAGATCATTTGTTGATAACAGCTCGAACGTAATTTTATTGGTGTTTCGAGATTAACATTTTGATCCACGTTACTTCCGATTAGTTCTGGCTTGTAGCAGTCATTCTGCGCAGAACCATTTCTGTTTTCGTAGTGTATGAAGGGTATATTGAATGGGTTTGAGTCGTAATAATCAAGAGCAAATTTATCGTTGTAGCAAAGCACTACGTTATTATTACGAGAACTCTCGAATTGCTGTTGTTGTTGTGGTCATCAGTCCAGAGACTGGTTTGATGCAGCTCTCCATGCTACTCTATCCTGCGCAAGCTTCTTCATCTCCAGTACCTACTGCAACCGACATCCTTCTGAAACTGCTTAGTGTATTCAACTCTTGGTCTCCCTATACGATTTTTACCCTCCACGCTGCCCTCCAATACTACATTGCCGGCAGGGGTGACCGAGCGGTTCTAGGCGCTACAGTCTGGAACTGCGCGATCTCTACGGTCGCAGGTTAGAATCCTGCCTCGGGCATGGGTGTGTGAGACGTCCTCAGGTTCGTTAGGTTTAAGTACTTCTAAGTTCTAGGGGACTGATGACCTCAGAATTTAAGTCACATAGTGCTCAGAGCCATTTGAGCCAATATTACATTGGTGATAGTGAGAGGCACCCACATGCCTTGCTCATACTGTGGCATCAAGCACTCAGGTCTGTAAGATGAGTTGTCTCCCAAGCGAGTGGATTCATTCTTATTTATCGAGTAACATGAACTCTCGTACTCACAATTAAGTTACAAATTATCCTCCTGTGTGAATAATACGCAACGGAAACACGCATCTGACTATCAGTAATTTACAGAACTCTGACTGTTCACTACGCACTGGCAATACCACATTTTCTTTCCTTTTTATTTAACGGCTTTTATCAACACGTGGCCATCGCACTGAATATGAGTGGCGCACACATTATAAATTCTGGATATCATGACAACATACAATTCGAAGGAAAAGGCCACCAATCTTTTTCTTTTCACTATATTATTTATTCCGATAAATTCTATAACCTAAACACACAAATTCTATAACCTACAACAATAACACATGAGAAATTCCGCCCAGTGGCCATGGCTTAACATTGGTGATTCTCTACCTTATGGTCTCGTAATTATTTAACGCTACAGTGCACTTTCTGGATCGGATGGTGGATCTTTTATTATTTCTCACACTTCGACTCTCACAATCATGATCACGAAACTTTCCTCCAGACCGAGCAGTACAAAAGGAACACGCATAACCCACTAATCTTTTGAAACTACCTCGCTACTCTTCCATGCAAACCACACATACCCAAATTACATGACATACACCACACTGCAATATGAAATACTACACAGGGAATAGTCACAACATTATCACTTTCAGCTTTCCCACTTCAATTAATATTTATCCCAGTTTCACACGACACTGCCCCACTTCGTAATTTTACTTTCCTACTATGAACTCTGGAGATATATGCACGTCTTCCTGTGCAATGCAAGCCAAGTGGCGTTGCTGGATAGACGGCCGACTCACCTAGCTTCTCTCTCAGAGTTTGAATCTAGCGACACACGGAATCATATCACGCAAAGTAATATTAAGAACGTATTCATCACACACGCGAGTCCTCAACTGATACCATGGACGAATACTTCTCTTTATCTTTTGTCTCATACACAGTTTGAGACTCACACAGTACTCACCACGTGGAAGTACTCGTCTCTAATTTGAAGTCCTGCACACGCCATTTCTTAAATATTTCAACTTATGGTACACACGCTATTTCTTAAATATTTCAACTTATTGTACACACGCTAGTAATTCAGCTTAACTTAAGCACACGGAAGTATTTCAACTTATTGCTACACGTGGTTTCATTGTGACCGTTGGTCACTTCCGAAGATTCCTACAGTCCCATTAATATTACCTGCCTGACATTTAATTCTCCCCACAAAAGTTCCTGAAATAGAGAAATTATTATTTCAAACTACTCTTAAATATTCCACATGCATACCATGTCTCCACTCTTTTGTCTTTACGGAGCACAACTAAGACAGGTCTTAACAACACAAGATCCAGTGGCAGAGTGCTGAAACATGGCCATTCTTCAGATCCTCTCGCACCTCTGCTGAAGTGGGGGAGCACCTTGCTACCGTATTGGTCAGCCACATTTCAGGCGCTCAAAGCTCCAGTAAGTTTCATCTCTTTGGTTCCACCAAAGGTGGCCAAAGGATCGTCTCAAAGATGATCATATATTCACATTCACTATCTGCGGTTAGCAGACGACCATACATTCATTCATTTCACAGATCTCACCAAACTGGATGTAGGGATTTACTTTGTGGGAGTGCACATGTGATCAATTAAATAAATAAATTGTCATTCTTTCCCACACTGGTATCCGGCTTCGCTATATTACTTGAAATTGAGTTATTTTACAAAAAAAATGTGTTGTTCTGACAAAAATAATGAAGTATGTTGTACCTATTTTTAATGTCGGGCGGTACTGTACCCTTTCACCACCGGCTACCCATGCAGAAAAAAATGGCACGGTACTATCTTTGCAATGCGAGGGTAGTTCCGAACATTTTTTTAAGAAAACTGTATTAGAACAAACGTAGCAAGTCATCAAAATAACCAGGAGGAGACCTTAGCCCCTGGTGACCTCAAATAGACGACCAAATGCTGTTTCTTTACCAAATTATTGACACAGTTGTTCCATTATTGTACTCTCCACAATCGGGAGTATCGTACACATACAAATTTACAACAATCCACATGACAAATAAAACATTACATCATACAAATAAAAAATAATGTTGAGGTAAAAATTTGCTTAGTTACTGGGATCTTCGTTATTTTTATGAGTAATCCAAACTTCACTAATTCGATGACAAATAAAAAAAATACTAATTGTACTCATGAAATTTTAAATAGTTCACCGTCCAAACACAGAACAAGTAATCTGACATTCATAAATTGTGTTGTAATAATCTTTACACGGCAATGTCTAAATACAAAACAAAATCAACAAAAGAAAAAAATTGCGTACACTAGTTACACGTAGAAATCAGGCTCCATATCAGTACTATAAAATATACATCAAACCTACAGAGAAATAAAACTGAGAAGAAAAACAATGAAATATACCACAAGTTACATACTGGTTACATAATACAGTCTGTCTAAGACATCATGTCATACCTCATTAACTATCATCACTTAAGCAATTGCCACCACTACTCGCCTGTGAGTTTAACCTTATCCTTGTCCACCAGTACAAATACCTGCTGCTGAGCCAGTCAGTCCATCAACTTTGATCAATACACGCAGTAAATAGTTTAGCAATAAGTGCTTGAATCCACCAGTAGCTCTCGTATCTTACTCTACTGCTCACTTCTCTGTTGTTACACATTTGGACGACAAGAACTTGCATTTCGACTAGCCTTCGTTACACTTTAATGTGAAATATCACCACTGTGATAATGGAAATAAGTGGCTTCAGTCAACACACCAACAAGATCATTACTGTCCACGACATCAAAATGCATCAGTTAATTCCGATATTTGTTGTGCAATGCAAACTTTTGTCACCTGTGACAACCTTACTGACCAATGCAACAAGAGCCGTTACTTTAGTATTACGCCACTGGCTAATAATTAAAGCATCATTGTACCAAATATTCTAATAAACATGCTATGTGAACTTGATAACCCAGAACAAACAAAAAAAACACTAACTATTCTAAACACAAATGTTAATGAAATACAATTACACTTGCTGTCCCTTCAGGAATGATCATATATAAAAATTTACACAATTACAAGTACAAATACATTATTCCCTATCTTGCGAGTCACACGGAATCATTTCATTCTGTGATTTTCTTGGGGTCAAAAAGTTGCTGATAGGTTCCCCAGAAACTCTGTCTCGGTATCAAAGCTCTCCCATGGTTACCCGGACGAAAGTCTTTAAGTCACTCAAATCGGCATTTTGAACACGCACTGAACAGTAAACTGTATCTCACATTAAACACAAATGTCATAGTCACTCTCAGAGTACCATCCACACGAATCTGGTCGTCCAAAAATGGCCCTACAACTACTATTACCCACGGTTCTGTCCTTTCAGTTCATGGTGTAATTAAAAGTCGTAAGTTCCAACAAACAGCACTTATTCCCGCACCAATTAAAGAAATGTCTCCTACTACAAATGCAAATGTCAATGTCCCACTTTAGTTTCTTGCGTTCATACAATAATTAGTCACCAAACGACAACTGTCCTCTTTAAGTATACCAAGCATCCCACATGCAATTCACAAAGCACACTTAACAAGTCACTGCCAAAAGTTTATGGATCCCACCGTTCAGTGGTCAAGACAAAACAAAACGATCGTCCTGTCTGCGAAAGACAAAATCTTTTCCACCACTCACAACGTGGAAACACCAGTCCTTCACTTTCCACCTTATGGAGACATACGAGCAGTCATCTTGCTTCACGGCTCCACAGTCCAGTACTAGTTAATAGTTGCTGATAAAAAATGCCCGCCAGGCTCTGCCGCGCGTCGTTCATTCTGCCGTGGCGCCGCCGCTCGAGCCGTTGAGCAGAAGAAACCACCCGCTGTTGCCTCCGCGGGACACTTTCCCCAGTCGTAAGGGTGGCGGAACTTATGAATGGCCAGTGGTACGTGCGTGTCGCCCCAGGCCGTTGACCTGCTGTAGCGGGCGCGTGGAGTGTAGCCCGACCGGCAGTGGAGTGGGGAGTGCCGCGGCTATGTCGCCTCTCCCATGGCGACGTCAGTTTGGCCTCCCGCCTTCTTATGCCAGCACGGGTGCGTTCTGCATGAGCACCTCAGCGCTACGACACCCAATCAGTCAGACCCTTCCGTGCAATTCGCAACATTACAGACAAAAGGATATTCTTACAGTATTTAAATACTCATTGATTACATGTATGATCTATTAGATACATTGGTAATAAAAGAATCTTTGTTCTAAAAACATAAAGTCATACACCCTAGTTTTCTACACATACAACATCAACATTTATCCCTTTTCTATATACAGCCCACACTTGTGCTATTGATTGTACCTGTCGTCCCTCATACAAAACATGAAAGTGTAAAAAAAAAATAAAAGGAATAAGAAACAATCTATACAGCTCATAATTACAATATCAAATAGTAGACTACTCTAACATCCTATCACAGTGAAAATATTAGAAACTGTTTATTCTTAAAACTACAATATACAGTGAACCTTTGTGCTTGTGACAGACTGAAATTAATACCCCTTGAAAGTGTTCTAACAAAAAAATAAGAAATAATCTACACAGCTCTCAATTACCTACCACATGTTATTAAATAGTAAACTACTTTAACATCCTAACCCAATAAACATTTTAGAAACTGATGACTCTAAATCTACAACATACAATGCACCTTTGTGCTTGTGACAGACTGAAATTAGTCTCTCTTTATATATTTTACCTTTTTATTATATATATCAACATTTCTAGGACATGCATGTACCATCCACATGATGTCAGATCCTGACCTACCATCGAGGTTCATCCAAATCAAACAATAACACAATAATGTTTTAGTTATGGATCGGTAGCATCCCCTTTACAGGAGTGTGCGCATTGATCATACTACTCTACGACTCTGACTCACCAGACATCACATTTTCCTTCTCATTCAATCCATTAATACACTAACAGAATAGGTCCAGAAGTCAGCTAACCTTAACACCACCACACTCACGACAACATACCATACCTTTGCTCCCTTATACTCAACCACATAACACATGAAGCTGTTTCGGAGATAGCTTTCCAGTCTCCAAATTCGTCCTTTCACTCCGGCACCTCTCTCCATCGGCTTACCTCTGCATTCACTTTACCGATTATTCATCCTGCTAAATATCAACTTAGAATTGCGACATTTCATCTAAGAACAAAAAATACACAAATTATTCATCCTGCAAAATAACTGTACACATTCTTGGTACCGTTTTGATTAGTTATACTGGTACCAGGCTTCAACAACAACAACAACAACAAAAATTATTTTTTTCATATAGCAAATGTTATGGTAAGAATTAGATTTACACTTATATTACATCCTACGTCAGTATTCCACAACGTTCACCATCTGGATGTCATACGCCCTTTATGTCCTTTCACATTGTGCAGTTGTCCTCATCTCTTCATTCGTATTTCGGCTCTCCGTCTGTCCATTACTCCATCATTTCCTGGTCTTCCTTCGCCATTGGCATCTATCTCTATTGCAGCATACACAGGCCTCTCTGTAACATATATTTAAGACATCTTCACATTATTAATTCTACTCACCTTTATTTACCACTGTTTCATCACGTCGAATCTCTGTTTATTAATCACACTGCTTAACGTCGCTTCACTCCTTAAATATCACCTTTATCAACTACTATTTATCATGTCGCTTCTCTCACTATCTACCATCTTTATCCACTCATTAATCATCATGTCGTTTCTGCTTGATCCTTATTCATATGACAAAAAATACGTACATACACCACTCTGTCGACTCCTGTTCATGACTCATTCGACCAGTCTATTCCGTCATACTCCCTGACATCCCGCCTGAAAATTCTTATGTTATATTTGACCCTGCACAACGTTACACACCACAAATAAATACACTGACTATCTACTATAATTGTTTACTTTCGATCTATCCTTAACTTTTCCACAATTTGATGTTAGAAATGTGATGAAGCCCACGAGATTGTTTTCCCTTGATAGTCTCAATCATTACAGCATTTTTATGGACAATACGCCTCAGTCTGAATGGTCCACTATACACAGTAAAGAATTTGCTAGTTAGGAATCTGAGCTTACATGAAAATTAATTGTGTGCAGAGAATATACAAGCTGGGAGAGATGGGACAGCCCAAGTGTTAGAAACTTTGGTGTTAGTGGCCTCTTTCACTAACACCAGATTCCGAACAACCATGCGCAGCACCTCATTATAACTGTCACCGCGACTATGACATACTATAGATCAGATGGCATCTAATTTAAAAACTTCGATCACATTACTGATGTTACCTGTAACAGCAGTATAAACGTACCCTATTCCATACAGATCATAATGTTGACTTTTTACATTATGTGTTACGCAATAGTCAAATCGCACTAATTAAACTGGACTCATTGGCATTAACCTAACATTTTTTAGCAACTGGTTTTTTTGAGGAAACAGTCCTTTATTTTAGTGTTCCAAATAAAAATTTGCAAATTTTGCTCTGAGAGACCAGCCTAACAGATGCCATTACTGGTGTTTTATTCTCTGATCAGAAGTATGGTATTTTCATTCCTACATATCAGTAGAGTATGTCTCCTACCTAGACAATTCCCAGTGCCAGCGGCATGTGTTTTAAAGCAAGATGTTAAGGACTGATATGCTGGATTAGTTTCTCCTCTCCTTCAACCCATTATGACAAGAATGAAATGCCAAGATTCCATGCTCTCCTGTCATTCTGATAGTTTCTGCCGTTCCTATCCTCAACACTATCTGACCTATGAGTCGTGTCTCCGTTCACAATGTTGCTCTCATTTCCCAGTTCCTGTAACAAGTGCTGAAATGACGCAGAATCGTCTAAGCCTCTGCCTGCTATCACTATATCTCTGCGCAATCTCACTGGCAACTTCGTTATACAGATCCTAATGAGCTCCCCAGGTTCGTATGGCACATACAAATACCTATTTCGTCTCAGCATTTCCTGATAGCACACCACTGGATCTATTATACCACCTTAGTTACAATTTGGCATCATCAATATGCTTTGCTTAACCTGGTCCTGCTTACTTTTCGACCAGAATTCATTTAAATAGCTACTACAGTCTTTAATAACTTCCTGCATTTTCGCTTTAGCCTCGTCCCTCAAATGGTTACACACAAACTTCATTTTGAGGAGCGGTCCCCACAATGAAGGTAATGAATCTTGGATTTGAGACAGCCTTGGACTATACCCAGTTGGGTTTGCCACCTGTTTTATCCGACACAACCGTTCTTCTTACTCTCTGAGTTCGTCTTCCTTTTTCTGCCTATTTTCGTTTTTTGAATTTATCTCACTCTCCCTCTGCAATCTACCTGATGGTGTGTCACCTTCGCTACTGCACGCTAATTGCAACTGTGCTAGTTCTTCCCTATGTTTCCTACTTATTTCTAATTGTGCCTCTCTAAGTTGTAATAGTGATTGTATCTCCCCCTGGTTGGCATAAGCCTCTCGCTGCGTACTGTCAGAGCCTGTCTCGCCTCTTATACTGATCTTTTCTACATCTGCACTAATCGTATTCATTCTGACCACTACCTCTTTGATTCGCTCATCCGGCAACACGTCCCTACATTCTGTAGTATCACTCTCTATTGCAAATATTTGTACCTCCAAATTATTGGCTTTTTCTTTCACGGCGTCACTTACTTGCTTCAACGCACCCAGATTCTTCTCCCCCTCGTCTAACCGATTATTAACTGTGGACAGACACTCATCGATAACTGAGTGTAGCTTCCCCATTGCCTCTTTATTTCCCTTATCCCTTGCCTCCAATCTTTCCTTACTATCTTTATCCATCGCTTCCAATCTTTCCTTATTATCATTATCCATTGCTTCCAATCTTTCCGTATACGCTTCCAATATTTCCTTAATCTCCCTATCTCTTTCCTTATTATCTCTATCCATCCTCTGTAAAAACTACAGTAGCACATTGTCATTTGCTACTTTCGGTGCGCTCACCTCGTTTGCCTGAGAAACCGTAGCTTCGCCAAGGGTAGCTTCAATTTCACTGCATACCTGACCTAGTCCCTGCTCGCCCGCGTCGGCGGGAAAAGCCCCCGTTCGTGGACAAAGCCCGCCGCATAAAGGATCACCTAGCTGCGGTCCGCTGAACAATTCAGCCCCTTCCGAGTGTTTGCCGTTCTCGCTCATTAACCCAAGGTCGACAGCTACTTCCTGCTGCACTGCTACGTTCACGCCAGAATCACTTTTCTCCATGGTGACTACACTTTTCTGATAAATTCTATAACCTAAACACACAAATTCTATAACCAACAACAATAACACATGAGAAATTCCGCCCAGTGGCCATGGCTTAACATTGGTGATTCTCTACCTTATGGTCTCGTAATTATTTAACGCTACAGTGCACTTTCTGGATCGGATGGTGGATCTTTTATTATTTCTCACACTTCGACTCTCACAATCCTCATCACAAAACCTTCCTCCAGACCGAGCAGTACAAAAGGAACACGCATAACCCACTGATCTTTTGAAACTACCTTGCTACTCTCCCATGCAAACCACACATACCCAAATTACATGACATACACCACACTACAATATGAAATACTACACAGGGAATAGTCACAACATTATCACTTTCAGCTTTCCCACTTCAATTAATATTTATCCCAGTTTCACACGACACTGCCCCACTTCGTAATTTTACTTTCCTACTATGAACTCTGGAGATATATGCACGTCTTCCTGTGCAATGCAAGCCAAGTGGCGTTGCTGGATAGACGGCCGACTCACCTAGCTTCTCTCTCAGAGTTTGAATCTAGCGACACACGGAATCATATCACGCAAAGTAATATTAAGAACGTATTCATCACACACGCGAGTCCTCAACTGATACCATGGACGAATACTTCTCTTTATCTTTTGTCTCATACACAGTTTGAGACTCACACAGTACTCACCACGTGGAAGTACTCGTCTCTAATTTGAAGTCCTGCACACGCCATTTCTTAAATATTTCAACTTATGGTACACACGCTATTTCTTAAATATTTCAACTTATTGTACACACGCTAGTAATTCAGCTTAACTTAAGCACACGGAAGTATTTCAACTTATTGCTACACGTGGTTTCATTGTGACCGTTGGTCACTTCCGAAGATTCCTACAGTCCCATTAATATTACCTGCCTGACATTTAATTCTCCCCACAAAAGTTCCTGAAATAGAGAAATTATTATTTCAAACTACTCTTAAATATTCCACATGCATACCATGTCTCCACTCTTTTGTCTTTACGGAGCACAACTAAGACAGGTCTTAACAACACAAGATCCAGTGGCAGAGTGCTGAAACATGGCCATTCTTCAGATCCTCTCGCACCTCTGCTGAAGTGGGGGAGCACCTTGCTACCGTATTGGTCAGCCACATTTCAGGCGCTCAAAGCTCCGGTAAGTTTCATCTCTTTGGTTCCACCAAAGGTGGCCAAAGGATCGTCTCAAAGATGATCATATATTCACATTCACTACCTGCGGTTAGCAGATGATCATACATTCATTCATTTCACAGATCTCACCAAACTGGATGTAGGGATTTACTTTGTGGGAGTGCACATGTGATCAATTAAATAAATAAATTGTCATTCTTTCCCACACTGGTATCCGGCTTCGCTGTATTAATTGAAATTGAGTTATTTTACAAAAAAAATTTGTTGTTCTGACAAAAATAATGAAGTATGTTGTACCTATTTTCAATGTCGGGCGGTACTGTACCCTTTCAATAGATCATGCCCTACCAACCGATCCCTTCTTCTAGGCAAGTTGTGCCACAAATTTCTCTTCTCCCCAATTCTATTCAGTACCTCCTCATTAGTTATGTGATCTACCCATCTAATCTTCAGCAGTCTTCTGTAGCGCTACATTTCGAAAACTTCTATTCTCTTCTTGTCTAAACTATTTATCGTCCACGTTTCACTGCCATACATGGCTACACTCCATACAAATACTTTCAGGAACGACTTCCTGACACTTAAATCTTTCCTCGATGTTAACAAATTTCTCTTCTTCAGAAACGGTTTCCTTGCCATTGCCAGTCTACATTTTATATTCTCTCTAGTTCGACCATCATCAGTTATTTTGCTTCCCAAATAGCAAAACTCCTTTACTACTTTAAGTGTCTCATTTCCTAATCTAATTCCCTCAGCATCACCCGACTTAATTCGACTACATTCCATTATCCTTGTTTTGCTTTTGTTGATGTTCGTCTTATACCCTCCTTTCAAGACACTGTCCATTCCGTTCAACTGCTCTTCCAAGTCCTTTGCAGTCTCTGACAGAATTACAATGTCATCAGCGAACCACTCAGTCTTTATTTCTTCTCCAAATAATTTCATTCCTACTCCGAATTTTTCTTTTGTTTCCTTTACTGCTTGTTCAATATACAGATTGAATAACATCGGGGATAGGCTATAACCCTGTCTCACTCCCTTCCCAACTACCGCTTCCCTTTCATGCCCTTCGACTCTTATAACTGTCATCTGGTTTCTGTACAAATTGTAAATAGACCTTGGCTCCCTATATTTTACCCCTGCCACTTTCAGAATTAGAAAGAGAGTATTCCAGTGAACATTGCCAAAATCTTTCTCTATGTCTACAAATGCTAGAAACGAAGGTTTGCCTTTCCTTAATCTGTCTTCTAAGATAAGTCATAGGGTGAGTATTGCCTCACGTGTTCCAACCTTTCTACGGAATCCAAACTGATCTTCCCCGAGGTCGGCTTCTACCAGTTTTTCCATTCATCTGTTTAGAATTCGTGTTAGTATTTTGCAGCTGTGACTTATTAAACTGATAGTTCGGAAATTTTCACATCTGTCAACACCTGCTTTCTTTGGGACTGGAATTATTATATTGTTCTTGAAGTCTGAGGGTATTTCACCTGTCTCATACATCTTGCTCACCAGATGGTAGAGTTTCGTCAGGACTGGCTCTTCCAAGGCTATCAGTAGTTCTAATGGAATGATGTCTACTCCTGGGGCCTTCTTTCGACTTAGGTCTTTCAGTGCTCTGTCAAACTCTTCACGCACTTTCATATCCCCCATTTCATCTACATCCTCTTCCATTTCCATAATATCGTCCGCAAATACATCGCTCTTGTATAGACCCTCTATGTACTCCTTCCACCTTTCTGCTTTCCCTTCTTTGCTTAGAACTGGGTTTCCATCTGAGTTCTTGATATTCATACAAGTCGTTCTCTTTTTTCCAAGGGTCTCTTTAATTTTCCTGTAGGCACTATCCATATTACCCCATACTGATATATGCCTCGACATCCTTGCATTTGTCCTCTAGCCATCCCTGCTTAGCTATTTTGCACTTCCTGTCGATCTCATTTTTGAGACGTTTGTATTCCTTTTTGTTTGCTTCATTTACTGTATTTTTATATTCTCTCCTTTCATCAACTAAATTCAATATTTCTTCTGTTACCCAAGGATTTCAACTGGCCCTTGTCTGTTTACCTATTTGATCCTCTGCTGCGTTCACTATTTCATCTCTCAAAGCTACCCATTCCTCTTGTGCTGTATTTCTTTCCCCCATTTTTGTCAGTCCTTCGCTAGTGCTCTGCCTGAAGCTCTCTACAACCTCTGGTTTAGTCAGTTTATCCAGGTCCCATTTCCTTAAATTCCCACATTTTTGCAGTAGCTTCAGTTTTAATCTACGGTTCATAACCAATAGACTGTGGGCTGAGTCTACATCTGCCCCTGGAAATGTCTTACAATTTAAAACTTGGTTCCTAAATATCTGTCTTACCATTATATAATCTATCTGAAACCTTCCAGTATCTCCAAGCCTCTTCCACGTATACAAATTTCTTTCATCGTTCTTGAACCAAGTGTTAGCTATGATTAAGTTATTGTTAGTAAGCCTTATTTGCCGTGAACTTAACAAGCTCATTTTATCGAATTCCAGTTTTCATTGTGGTATTAATGAACCATTAAACGGGACAGCATTCAGCGCCATGCACATTACGGGAAGCTCAATCAAGTGTCCAACCACTTCCATAATAAAAATTGGGAAATTATTTACTTGTTACTTATTTAGCACTACCAGATTAAGGTATTAAGACCCTGTCTTACATCTGGCCAGGAACATAACACACCAAGGATATTACAAAAACATTCACAGGAATAATTATTATTAATATTATGATGATAATAATTGGCAATAATAACAATAATAATAATAATAGTTGACACTAATAATAATAAAAGGGTGTTGGAAATGATGTAGACTAATATAGCTCATTTGAATACATGTTTAGTATTACAAAAACGGAGGGGACAAAGAAAGACGTGAAGATCGAAATGACAGTTAAAGTGGCTGTTAGGAAAAAACAGAATTCAAACAAAGAATTCTACCATCATGTGGGAGAAAAAAGTTGTGGGGCAGAAGTTATTGATGAGAGTGAGCAGCAGACTAGTATATGGGAGAGATGGCTATTGTGATAGAAGGTGGGCCATTAACCGTCTTTTGAATTTTGGAAGAAATTTAATTTCACTGAATTTTTGAGGAAGATTGCTCCAAAGTCGGGTTCCTGCCACAGAAAGTGATTTAGAGGTCATGGCGGTGTTATGTCATGGTACAGAGAGAATTTTACTTTGTTGAGAATTAGTATTTCTGCTGTGCCGTTCAGGGAATAGTGTAAGAACTGAAGTTAAGTAAGAGGGAGTGCAGTCATGGAGAAGACTATAGAGGAAACAACTAGTGTGATAGTCTCTACGCTTATCGGCACGCAGCCATGACAACTATTGGTAGGCAGCAGTGATACGGTCGAAGTACCGTACGCAGCAAATGTATGTCACTCAAACTTTCATCGTCAGTTCTAGCGTGAGTGAGCTTTCATACGAAAGTCCTTGGAGAACAGAATCACCATAGTGAACTATGGGGAGTATCTGTGACTCTACGATGTTCTTTTTAAGCTAGAAAGGAAATACTTTTTTATGTTTCTGTAATAAATGAAGTGTCGCTGAGATCTTGCAGACTGCAGTTGCGTTCTCAGACCATACTAAGCGATGGTCCAGAATTAACCCCAAGTTCTGTGCAGAAAAGGAAAAGGTTCTTTCTGTGCAGTTTATGGTTAAAGGTGAGAGAGTCTTTGTGTTGCGTGGTTATAAGTCTTATGTGAGCGACTAAGACAGCTTGCGTTTTAGATGGGTAAAGTTTCAAATCTGTGCTCTGCGCTCACTCAGGGAGACAAGTAAATCAGGATTTACATGCTGGATGGCAGCGTAAAAGTTTGTGCAACTTAGACTTAGGTGTAACTGAATGTCGTCAGTGTGTAGGTGATATTTGCAGTGGGAGAGAATAGTTGACAGATCAGTGACATACACTTTAAGACAGAAAAAAATAACGCACCACGAAGGAATTATCCAAATGGGACGGAAATCAATAGATGTGGTGTACATGTACAGACAAACAAATTGTAAGTAGGCTGTTTAGGTTTTTATGTTGGTAACGTCACGTAGCGCTCTGTACGAAAATCACTGGCTGTGCTGTGTGCAGTCTGTGGCTGGTTGGCATTGTTGGAATATTCGCTATTGTAGTGTTGGGCAGTTGGATGTGAACAGCGCGCAGCGTTCCGCAGTTGGAGGTGAGCCGCCAGCAGTGATGGATGTGGGGAGAGAGATGGCAGAGTTTTGAGAGCGGATGATCTGGACATGTGTCCATCAGAGACAGTAAATTTGTAAGACTGGATGCCATGAACTGATATATATAGTATGACTTTTGAACACTATTAAGGTAAATACATTGTTTGTTCTCTATCAAAATCTTTCATTTGCTAAGTATGCCTATCAGAAGTTAGTGCCTTCAGTAGTTAGAATCTTTTATTTAGCTGGCAGTATTGGCGCTCGCTGTATTGCAGTAGTTCGAGTAACGAAGATTTTTGTGAGGTAAGTTCAAATGGTTCAAAAGGCTCTGAGCACTATGCGACTTAACTTCCAAGGTCATCAGTCGCCTAGAACTTAGAACTAATTAAACCTAACTAACCTAAGGACATCACACACATCCATGCCCGAGGCAGGATTCGAACCTGCGACCGTAGCGGTCGCTCGGCTCCAGACTGTAGCGCCTAGAACCGCACGGCCACTCCGGGCGGCCTGTGAGGTAAGTGATTCATGAAAGTTGTAGGTTTTTGTTAGTCAGGGCCATTCTTTTGTAGAGATTTTTGAAAGTCAGATTGCGTTGCGCTAAAAATATTGTGTGTCAGTTTACTGTTGATCAGAATAAGTAAAGAGAGAAATGTCTGAGTACGTTCAGTTCTGCTCAGCTGTTTGGAAATCAAATAACGTAAGAGGTTTATCAGCACAGTAATTCATTAATTTTTCTAAGGGGACGTTTCAAAATGATTACACTTTCAGAAAAATTGGATGATTTATTCAAGAGTAAGAGCTTCATAAACTGAGCAAGTCAATAACGCGTTGGTCCCCGTCTGGCCCCTATGAGAGCAGTATACGACTTGTCATTAATTGACACATTTGTTGGATACCCTCCTGAGGGATATCGTGCCAAACTCTATCCAATTGGTGCGTTAGATTGTGAAAATCCTCAGCTAGTTGGAGGGCTCTGCCCATAATACTCCGAACGTTCTCAGTTGGGAAAAGATCAGTCGACCTTCCTGGCCATGGTATTGTTTGGCAAGCACGAATACAAACAGTAGAAACTCTCCCCTGTGAGGTGGGCATAATCTTGTTGACATGTAAGCCCAGTATTGTTTGCCATGAAGGGCAACAAAACAGTAGTATCTACGTGAGAATATCGTCGACGTACCGATGTGCTGTAAGTGTGCCGCGGATGACAACCAGAGTGGCTTAGTATGAAATGAAATGGCACCCCAGATCATCACCCACGGTTGTCGCGCCGTATGACGGGCGACATGTTGGTATGCCACTATTGTGCAGGGCGTCTCCAGACACGTCGTCGCTGCTCGTTGGGACTGATTTCGAAGTGGGACTCATCACTGAAGAAAACTCTACTCCAGTCAATGAGATTACACGCCCCAATGACCAGTGAAGCCGGTCGGAGTGGCCGTGTGGTTCTAGGCGCTACATTCTGGAACCGCGTGACCGCTACGGTCGCAGGTTCGAATCCTGCCTCGGGCATGGATGTGTGTGATGTCCTTAGGTTAGTTAGGTTTAAGTAGTTCTAAGTTCTAGGGGACTGATGACCACAGTAGTTAAGTCCCCTAGTGCTCCGAGCCATTTGAACCATTTGACCAGTGAAGACCTGGTTGGATACACGCCGAACAGCCCTGGGATACCAACCCGAGCGTCACGCACCATACGGCCCGCCATCTGGGAGGGACCGTCCGGGTGCCATTTCATTTAACAGCATGACCCCTTTGGTTGTCATCAGCGGCACACTTACAGCGCAGTGGTATGTCGACGATATTATACGCTCTGTTTTGTTGCCCTTCATCCCAAGCCAATCAGGGCTTTATTACAGCAAGATAACGCCCGCTCGTACACGGCAAGAGTTTCTACTGTTTGTCTTTGTGCTTGTCAAACCGTACCTTGACCAGCAAGGTCGCCGAATCTCTCTCCAATTGAGCACGTTTGAAATATTTTGGGCGGGACCCTCCAATCAACTTGGGATTTTGACGATCTAACGAGTCATTTGGACCGAATCTGACACAATTCTCTTCTAGAGGACATCCAACAGTTCTTTCAATCAGTGCCAACCCCCAATAACTGCTTGCATAAGGGTCAGAGATGAACCACGGCGCTGTTCATTCGCTCAGTTTTTCTGAAATTGTAATCATTTGTTTGTCTCTACATGTACGCCACATCTACCGAGTTTCGTCATATTTGCATAATCCCTTCGTGGTGCGTCTTTTTTTATTTTTAAAATTTTTTTGGGAATGTGTAATGAGGAAAGTTATGGGCGCAGTACTGATCCTCCCGGGACCCCTGATGCTACACTCCTCCATTGCGACGTTTTAGTTCCAACACTGTTGACGGGATGTAGGATATGAGTGGAACCACTGTGCAACACTTGAAGAATAGTTTTGGTTTGAGAGTTTAGCAATTAGAATGTCAAAGGTAACAGTGTCGAAAACTTTCCTGCAATCCAAAAAAACACGTAATAGTCACCTGTTCTTTGCCCATAACTTGGTTCAGTTCATCAGTCGTTTTTTAAGAGCTGTCGTCGTGCTGCGGTTTTGCCGGAAACCCGACTGCTACTCATGTAAAAGGCTATCTGATGTTATGTAACTGGTAAGCTGTCCGTGGACTATGTATTCTAAACCCTTTGATAATACTGGTAGAATGCAAATGGGCCTGTAGTCGGAACGTTGTTGGCAGAATCCTTCATAGGTAATGGTCTTATGAATTCCTGCTTCCAGGATGTTGGGAAGATAATGAAGGTCAGAAAATGGTTGAAAATGTCCGTTATTTTGGGCAGTAGAGGATCGACGAGAAAATTGATAATTTGCTCTGTTATATTACTAAGTTCTGCGATTGCCGACAGAATACGCGAAACGGACTTCCTCATCGTGTTTGGGCTTACCGCCTGCAAAAAAATGTTCGTTTGTACCAGTCACTGATACTTCCTCAATAGGAATTAGTGGTTCAGCTGCAGATGGAGCTTTACTTAGCCGCTAACAACTGAAGTTGTACACATTTGCATGACTATTAAACTGTTAGGGATAAGTGGCGGTGGCACAATTTTTCTTATAATACGGAGAGACTCAGTTAGATCTCATAACAATGGAGCTCCTTTTCAGTAAAATGTACCTGACATTATTTGATGCAGCACTGAGTGGCTGCGCGGTTAGAGGCGCCGTATCGCAGATTGCGCGGCCCCTCCCGCCGGAGGTTCGAGTCCTCCCTCGGGCATGGATGTGAGTGTGTGTCGTTCTTAGCAGAAGTTAGTTTAAATAGTGTGTAAGTCCAGGGACCGATGACCTCAGCAGTTTTATCACTTAGGAATCCACACACACACATTATTTGATAAATAAAGCCAACCGCCGTCGAAGGGTTAAAAAAAATTCTGATCTTACTATTCAATAGTTAGTTGATGTGCTCGTATTAGTAAAATTAATAAATCCTTACGGTCTTTGAGAGAAAGAAAAAATCAAAAATAATATTAAAAAGAATTAATAAAACAAAACATTTTTCCAAAATCCAAGCTATAATTTTAAAAAAAAGGATAATATTGTGTCGTATTTAAATACAGTACGTTAGATTCAGTTCAGGTTTTAGTTCCATTGCAATAAATCAAAGCCAGATATTAATTAAATTTTAGTCTTTAAAGACGACGAAATATGTTTAGCAAAGTAACTTAAGAGTTACCAAAGGAAAATAAAGGATATAGTTTTACCATACTTCAACGATATATCTATATTTGAAACTGACATGGAGGTGAATAAAAAAGGGGGAGACTGCACCTCAGACTAATGCTGTACATTGTTTTGAAGCCAGAGTGGGTGCGGCCTGCCGCTATTTTAAGTAGCCCAGAACATTAGCAGGCTGCTGTTTACGATTGTTTCTTGCTCTTTATTTCGATCGTCTGCATACAGCAACTGTTTTAAATACTAAAAATTGTAGTGCTTACATGAATAACATAGCGTCAGGAAGGCAGTGACGAACGTATTACTGTTCTTGAATTCGTTTGTGCTCTAGTGCGACGACACATTTGACCTCGTTAATATAACTTGTTTTTTGTTGATATATTTGGAAAAAACTAGAAGGGAAGAAAGTGATGTTAAAAACATGCTTTTGTAATCCATTTAATTCCACTTTTATTCTATTTGTGTGGACAGCATATGAAACTGGAACTGTGCAACTAATACTTATTTGCTTACTGGTACTGATCCCTGTTCTTTAAAATTTCAGCTTTCACCTCGTATGCACAACATTTTTAATGTTCACGTTTGCAAAAAAACTTACCTACGTGTGCTTTGTTAGCCTGTAAACGCATGCAATGAGGAAAGAAGCAAGGAGTGCTATCGTATCCTGCGCATGTCAACAACGTGAACGATTATTGAAAGCTCAAAGAAACAAAGCTGCATAGAGGTATACTTCCATGCAAAATATTTTTATTTTATTAGATTGTTACTACATTAGTCCCACTGTAGTTTGCATATCCTCTCACTTCGAAATCTTACCCGTAATGAGTCATTCAACGTGTGGCCAATAACGGCAATTTGCAGGGAAAAAATAAATAAAAAACCAGCAAACCAATACTAGTGTCATTTATACATTTCAAGAAAGCATTTGATTGTATAGACAGAGAAACGATAGATAAGGTCATTAGAAAATTTGGTGTTAAATCAAAACTAGCAAACATAATTCGTGAAATACTAACAGATACAGTATCTGAAGTCAAATTTATGGGAGAAGTATCTCAGCCTTTTGAAATAAAAACTGGTGTTAGACAAGGTGATGGTTTATCACCTTTACTGTTTAACTGTGTTCTAGAAAAAATTGTAAGGATCTGGAATTCGGAGCTAAAAAATCACAGAATTGAACCAATAACTCTGGGAAGGAAAACAAATGGAATTAAGGTAAACTGCTTGGCTTTTTCGGCTGATTTCGCAATACTTTCAGGAAACCTGACAGAAGCCGTTACTCAAATAAACATTCTGGAAAAATTAGCAAACAGAACTGGTCTCAAAATTTCAGCTGAAAAAACAAAATTCATGACAAATATAAAAAATGCACCAAAATACATAGAAACACGAAGAGATAAAATAGAGGGAGTAAATAAATTTAAAGATCTTGGAGAAACTATACAGCAGAATGGACTAGAAAAATCTGCAATAGATGTAAGAATTAACAAAATGGAAAGAGCATATGGTTTGGCCAAAAATATTTACAACAAGAAATGTATATCTAGAAAAACAAAACTAAAACACTACACCACAGTGGTACGACCAGAATGTTTATATGGATCTGAATGCCTAACCATGAACTCTAAGATGGACAAACTAGAGGTACTGGAAAGAAGTAATGACAACTCCCTTCTTTTTTTACCGCCATGGAAATTGAGCCTTCTCAGATGAACAGTATCTTTGACTCGTGATTAAGTAGATCTTTGCTATTTTAATTCGTACGTAACAAAGGATGGGTCAAATGATCATATTTCGGAAACTTTGAGAGAAAAGGTAATACTTACCTGCAGTTTGGTATGTGTTTGAGCGTGGAACAGGGAAAGACATGTATAATCGCTATTTATAGATTTGTAAGTGAACATAGAGATACTAATTGTTTAGGTTGCAGCGAAATGTCAAGGCGCGATCTTTACGCATATACCAAATACATACATTAACTTTTTGCAAATTCTTAAAGTGTGTAAGTATACCAGAGGGTGATCGATCATTTTCCATGCTTAATCTTGTAGGCATTCTAAACTAGTAGAAATACTGACAAGGGAACCTCCCCATCGCACCCCCCTCAGATTTAGTTATAAGTTGGCACAGTGGACAGGCCTTGAAAAACTGAACACACATCAATCGAGAAAACAGGAAGAAGTTGTGTGGAACTATGAAAAAAATAAACAAAATATACAAACTGAGTAGTCCATAAGCAAGATAGGCAACATCAAGGATGATATGCGCTCAGGAGTGCCGTGGTCCCGTGGTTAGCGTGAGCAGCTGCGGACAGGGAGGTCCTTGGTTCAAGACTTCCCTCAAGTGTAGATTTTACTTTCTTTATTTTGGCAAAGTTATGATCTGTCGTTCGTTCATTGACGTCTCTGTTCACTGTAATTAGTTTAGTGTCTGTGTTTTGCGACCGCACCGCAAAACCGTGCGATTAGTAGACGAAAGGACGTGCCTCTCCAATGGGAACCGAAAACATTTGATCGCAAGGTCATAGGTCAACCGATTCCTCCACAGGAAAACACGTCGACACTGATGACGGCATGTGCGTCACATGACAGGAATATGTTGTCGACCCACCTAACTTGTTCACTTGGCGAATGGGTAAAAAGATTCTTCTACCATGCCCTATTTAGGTTTCCTCGTGGATGTGATAATCACTCCCAAAAAAGTGATGAAAACATAAGAGCTTGTCACATAAACTGCAACAAATGAATGCAACAATTTCACAGTCGCACAGTTTTCTCTGTGCTCTGTCAAAACATGTTTTTAACGTTTTCAAATTTTTCCGTGTGTAGACCGTCAAATCCTGCATATGTCCAAGCAAATCTGAACATGTCCTGGAATTTTGGAGAGCGAAATTGATTATGTGTCAGTGCTTGAACTTTGATAATTGTCTGAAAATAAAAAAATAAACTTTTCACTCGAGGGAATACTTGAACCAAGGACCTCTCGTTCCGCAGTTGCTCACGCTAACCATGGGACCACGGTGTTCCTCAGCTCAAATCATCCTTGATGTTGTCTATCTTACGCATGGACTACTCAGTTTGTATATTTTGTTTATTTTTTTCATAGTTCCACACAACTTCTTCCTGTTTTCTCTATTGATGTGTGTTCAGTTTTTCAAGGCCTATCCACTGTGCCAACTTATAACTAAATCTGAGGGGGCTGCGATGGGGAGGTTCCCTTGTGAGTGATATTTCACGTTGTCGCTCCTTTTGGATTGCTTACGTATTGTACGTATGTGCTTTTTCGTGTGTTATATTATCAGTTTGCTCCAGAGCATACTGACGAAGCAGTGCAGTTCGTTGCTGATGCCCGTGATCAGTCGACTAATCCATAATATTAGTGATTTTTCAGTCTGAGTATGCGCAGTTTGTGAAATGAGCCTATTTAACGCTGAGTACGCCGGGGACTGTTTTGAAGTTTCAGTCAAGAGGTTCCATTTTCTTTAAATTTGGTCGATTCTTTGTGTTGTCGATCTGATAAGTTTCAATGTCATGTTAGAGATGTAAGATCATTTAAAATCTAAATAAAACTAATTTTCAAGAACCTTCCATTGCGTCCGAGTAACGTAATGTACACTCCTGGAAATTGAAATAAGAACACCGTGAATTCATTGTCCCAGGAAGGGGAAACTTTATTGACACATTCCTGGGGTCAGATACATCACATGATCACACTGACAGAACCACAGGCACATAGACACAGGCAACAGAGCATGCACAATGTCAGCACTAGTACAGTGTATATCCACCTTTCGCAGCAATGCAGGCTGCTATTCTCCCATGGAGACGATCGTAGAGATGCTGGATGTAGTCCTGTGGAACGGCTTGCCATGCCATTTCCACCTGGCGCCTCAGTTGGACCAGCGTTCGTGCTGGACGTGCAGAACGCGTGAGACGACGCTTCATCCAGTCCCAAACATGCTCAATGGGGGACAGATCCGGAGATCTTGCTGGCCAGGGTAGTTGACTTACACCTTCTAGAGCACGTTGGGTGGCACGGGATACATGCGGACGTGCATTGTCCTGTTGGAACAGCAAGTTCCCTTGCCGGTCTAGGAATGGTAGAACGATGGGTTCGATGACGGTTTGGATGTACCGTGCACTATTCAGTGTCCCCTCGACGATCACCAGTGGTGTACGGCCAGTGTAGGAGATCGCTCCCCACACCATGATGCCGGGTGTTGGCCCTGTGTGCCTCGGTCGTATGCAGTCCTGATTGTGGCGCTCACCTGCACGGCGCCAAACACGCATACGACCATCATTGGCACCAAGGCAGAAGCGACTCTCATCGCTGAAGACGACACGTCTCCATTCGTCCCTCCATTCACGCCTGTCGCGACACCACTGGAGGCGGGCTGCACGATGTTGGGGCGTGAGCGGAAGACAGCCTAACGGTGTGCGGGACCGTAGCCCAGCTTCATGGAGACGGTTGCGAATGGTCCTCGCCGATACCCCAGGAGCAACAGTGTCCCTAATTTGCTGGGAAGTGGCGGTGCGGTCCCCTACGGCACTGCGTAGGATCCTACGGTCTTGGCGTGCATCCGTGCGTCGCTGCGGTCCGGTCCCAGGTCGACGGGTACGTGCACCTTCCGCCGACCACTGGCGACAACATCGATGTACTGTGGAGACCTCACGCCCCACGTGTTGAGCAATTCGGCGGTACGTCCACCCGGCCTCCCGCATGCCCACTATACGCCCTCGCTCAAAGTCCGTCAACTGCACATACGGTTCACGTCCACGCTGTCGCGGCATGCTACCAGTGTTAAAGACTGCGATGGAGCTCCGTATGCCACGGCAAACTGGCTGACACTGACGGCGGCGGTGCACAAATGCTGCGCAGCTAGCGCCATTCGACGGCCAACACCGCGGTTCCTGGTGTGTCTGCTGTGCCGTGCGTGTGATCATTGTTTGTACAGCCCTCTCGCAGTGTCCGGAGCAAGTATGGTGGGTCTGACACACCGGTGTCAATGTGTTCTTTTTTCCATTTCCAGGAGTGTATAAACGTAATGTATAACATGTGTGTAGAGCTGCAAAAGTTCTTCAGGCAAATACTGTTAACTGTGTGAAAATTACATTAAGTATTTATACACCTTTTTGATATGAGAATCGCTCTCTCTGTTCCAATATTTCAAAGCAGTTTGTAAATGTGTCTTCTTTTAATGCGATTGTAGTGCTTACGAAACAGGATTTAAATTTTTCACAATTTGTCATTAGTTTAAGTGACAAGCGTTATTAGAATTTCCACCGATTAATCTCGACCTAACTTCAGATAGTGCTTCTGACTATCGGATAAGCTTATTGATCAGTTTTGCTGGATTAAAAAGTGATGCAACCATCCGCTTTACAAAGTCGTTGCTGCTGATAAGTCCTCATACACTAAGGAGGCTGGAAGGCGTGGTTGCGAATTCAACAATATTAAGAAGCTTTTAGTTTGCTAATATGCTACCTTTTTCGTTTTTCCGCAGTATTCTAAGCATTTACAATCGGTCTTCCCTCGCAGCTTTCGCAAATAGAATATGGAACGGGAGAAGTGTAGTAGTATCAATACCCTCCAGCACACACCGTAAGGTGGCTTGCGGAGCATAAATGTGAATGTAGAAGGAAATATGCAGTAGGCCTAGGTACTGTTCAAGAAAACTTTCTGTCACTCATGTACTAAGAAAGCTGAACTGGGACAACTAGTTAAAGACTTGTCGCTACTACCGTGTATCGGCCCAGGGCGTAATCCACTGCACTTACTCTATTGGCCCCGCCACTGGTATTCCAGTTGGAAGTCCCAGTGTCGCGTTAGGTGAGATGGTACAATGGTCAGGTACAGGACTCGATTTGTAAAAACCGAATTCAACCTCCTGTCCAGCCAAACTGAGTTTATTTTATCGTCTTCTCCTCCAATCGTCTTTTATTCAACGTATTGTCTTGTTTAGTAACCATTATGTTCATAAGCCCCCCCCCCCCCCCCCCCCCCATGAACCATGGACCTTGCCGTTGGTGTGGAGGCTTGCGTGCTTCAGCGATACATATAGCCGTACCGTAGGTGCAACCACAACGGAGGGATATCTGTAGAGAGTCCGACAAACGTGTGGTTCCTGAAGAGGGGCAGCAGCCTTTTCAGTAGTTGCAGGGGCAACAGTCTGGATGATTGACTGATCTGGCCTTTTAACACTAACCAAAACGGCCTTGCTGTGTTGGTACTGCGAACGGCTGAAAGAAAGGGGAAACTACAGCCGTAAATTTTCCCGAGGGCATACAGCTTTACTGTATGGTTAAATGATGATGGCGTCCTCTTGGGTAAAATATTCCGGAGGTAAAATAGTCCCCCATTCGGATCTCCGGGTGGGGACTACTCAGGAGGACGTTGTGATCAGGAGAAATAAAACTGGCGTTCTACGAATCGGAGCGTGGAATCTCAGATCCCTTAATCGGGTAGGTAGGTTAGATAATTTAAAAAGGGACATGGATAGGTTAAAGTTAAGTATAGTGAGAATTAGTGAAGTTCGGTGGCAGGAGGAACGAGACTTCTGGTTAGGTGAATAAAGGGTTATAAATACAAAATCAAATAGGGGTAATGCAAGAGTAGGCTTGATAAAGAATAAAAAAATAGGAATGCGGGTCAGCTACTACAAACAGCATAGTGAACGCATTATTGTAGCCAAGATAGAAACGAAGCCCACTTCTACCACAGTAGTACAAGTTTATATGACAACTAGCTCCGCAGATGACGAAGAGATTGACGAAACGTATGATTAGATAAAAGAAATTACTTAGATAGTGAAGGGAGACGAAAATTTAATAGTCATGGGTGACTGGAATTCGGTAGTAGGAAAAGGAAGAGAAGGAAACGTAGTAGTTGAATATGGAATGGGGGTAACGAATGAAAGAGGAAGCCGCCTGGTAGAATTTTGCACAGAGCATATCTTAATCATAGCTAACACTTGGTTCAAGAATCATGAAAGAAGGTTGTATACATGGAAGAGGCCTGGAGATACTAGAAGGTTTTAGACAGATTATATAATGGTAAGACAGAGATTTAGGAACCAGGTTTTAAATTGTAAGTCATTTCCAGGGACAGATGTGGACTCTGACCAAAATCTATTGGTTATGACCTGTAGATTAAAACTAAAGAGACTGCAAAAAGGTGGGAATTGAAGGAGTTGGGACCTGGATAAACTGACAGAACCAGAGGTAGAGAGTTTAAGGGAGAGCATTAGGGAACGATTGACAAGAATGGGGGAAAGAAATGCAGCACAAGAAGAATGGGTAGCTTTGAGAGATGAAATACCGAAGGTAGCAGAGGATCAAGTACGTAAAGAGACGAGGGCTAGTAGAAATCCTTGGGTAACACAAGATATATTGAATTTAATTAATGAAAGGAGAAAATATAAAAATGCAATAAATGAAGCAGACAAAAAGGAATATAAACGTCTCAAAAATGAGATCGACAGGAAGTGCAAAATGGCTAAACAGGAATGGCTAGAGGACAAATGTAAGGATGTAGAGGCATATATCACTAGGGATAAGATAATACTGCCTACAGGAAAATTAAAGAGACCTTTGGAGAAAAGAGAACCACTTGTAGGAATATCAAAAGCTCAGATGGAAACCCAGTTCTAAGCAAAGAAGGGAAAGCAGAAAGGTGGAAGGAGTATATAGAGGGTCTATACAAGGGCGATCTACTTGAGGACAATATTATAGAAATGGAAGAGGATGTAGATGGAGATGAAATGGGAGATATGATACTGAGTGAAGAGTTGGACAGAGCACTGAAAGACCTAAGTCGAAACAAGGCCCTGGGAGTAGACAACATTCCATTAGAACTACTGACAGCCTTGGGAGAGTCATTCCTGACAAAACTCTACCATCTGGTGAGCAAGAAGTATGAGACAGGGAAATATAATAATTCCAATCCCAAAGAAAGCAGGAGTTCACAATGTGGAAATTAACGAACTATCGGTTTAATAAAATACAAACACCAATTCTTTACAGACGAATAGAAAAACTGGTAGAAGCTGACCTTTGGGAAGATCAGTTTGGATTCCGTAGAAATGTTGGAACACGTGAGGCAATACTGACCCTACGACTTATCTTAGAAAATAGATTAAGGAAAGACAAACCTACGTTCCTAGCATTTGTAGACTTAGAGAAAGCCTTTGACAATGTTGACTGGAATACTCTCTTTCAAATTCTGAAGGTGGCAGGGGTAAAATACAGGGAGCGAAAGGCTATTTACTGTATAGAACTGCTGTAACTCAAATGGCTCTGAGCAGTATGCGACTTAACTTCTGAGGTCATCAATCGCCTAGAACTCATAACTAATTAAACCTAACTAACCTAAGGATGCGGCCCTTTGTTATCTGGGATTCGACTGTAAAAGTGCCTCCCGGATGACAGGGTTCCGTACACACGCACCGTTTCCACACTACATGGTTGAGTTAGCCGACTCGGCTGATTCCCGCGCCATCCTGCAGATAAAGAGCTTTCTGCGGATGGACGTACGTGTAGAACTTAACGAACCACCCAACGTCCCCCAACAATGCAACAACTGCCAGCGGTTCGGCCACTCGGCCCTCCGCTGCGGCCTGGCAACTCGCTGCCGCGGATGCGCTGGCAATCATAGATCCAACACTTGCACACAAACACAGCCAAACCAGCGACGCTGTGCCAACTGCTGTGGGCCCCATGCGGCAAACTTCAGACAGTGCAACTCGTACAAACAGGCGCTGAAGCGAAAACAAGACAAAAGTAGGGTACTGTACGACATACCACGTGCAAGGCCAGCGCCGAACCCAGTAAGGAACCGCGTAACGTTTGCCACGGTTGCACGCCCTGGCGGAACGGCACAGGCTGCGGAACCTCAGCGCCCTACACACACACGTGAAACAACCGCTGCAACAGCCACGCAACAGCCACAGGCAACACCTGAAACCCAACAAGCATCGGTACCAACACCTATGCCCCCAAACAACACGACCCCACTCCCGGAAATCACGTGCTACGAAGAAACGCACCATATACAGGAAAACACACCCACACAAGAACCCCCCGAACCCCAAGCCCACAGGAGGAATAGACGTACACGCAGACACAGGGCGGGGAACACGAAATCACCACAACAGGCCACACAGCAACAACAGAACAGCAACACACAGGAAAACAGTCAACAAGACACCGAGACTGTAACTCACACTACCATCCCCCTCACCACAGAAGTAACACAGGCGCCACAACCTCTGTCACAAAGCACAAATGCTGCTCCTAACAACACACCAATACCCGCACAAGTGGCCGCTAACTCCACAACAGCACCTCAGGCTGCCACACCCAACACCAACACACCACCTGGGGGAATACTGGAAACACTATTCCCCCGACACACGACCGTCCAAATCCTTACCAAGGTGCTGACGGCCGTCACTACACTCATCACCCAGCTCATGAGCGCCGAACCCGGGCAATACTGGGCTGTCATACACACTGCCATCACAACACTCTTTCACACTCTTACATGAACAATATACCACACCCGGCCCATAACGCAGACCCGCATACACTATCACAGATCCTGTTCTGGAATGCAGACTCGATCCACAACAAAAGGGCAGAATTTGCCGCGCTCATGGAGCGCAAGGGAATCCTTGTCGCGCTACTGAGCGAGACTAAACTTAAACCGCACAAACAATTAAACTTTCCTGGCTATTGTGTATATCGTACCGACCGACCGGGCGACGCCGTGGCAGGTGGAACTGCAATCGTCATACACAAAGACATTGAGCACACAAACATAGAGCTCCCTGAACTGGAAAAAATCGAGGCTACTGCCGTCAGAGTCAAGTTCAAAGGAGCCTACACCACACTGATATCGGTATACAACAGCCCTGTAGGCATCTCAACACGCGATATCAGCACATTACTCAACATTTCACCGCGAGTAATAGTCGCTGGAGATCTGAACGCAAAACACCCAGAATGGAATTCACGCATACGAAATCCCAACGGCAAAAAACTGTACGAACATTCGCTAGGCAGAAACTACATTATACTAGCGCCGACTGAACCGACGCACATTCCCTATCAGAGGGGACACAGGCCAGACGTGATAGACATGGCCCTCATCAAGGGCATTACAGCGACACTCAACGTTGCCGTTGAAAACGATCTGCCCTCAAACCACCAACCTGTAATACTATACATTGAGGAAACACTGCAGCACACGGAACAACGCAAGATGTTGGACTACGGGCGTGCGAATTGGACATTGTTCAAGCAAACGCTTGATAGCCACATCCCACCTATACACGAAATTAACGAAACAGGACAAATTGACGAGGCAGTAGAAACACTCACTAACGCCGTCCGGGACGCAATGGCAGGCACCATACCTGATCGCACCTCACAACAACGCAGTGCGGCCCTGCCCCAGGAAACCCTGGGCCTAATCTCAATGAGGAATCGCCTCAGGAGACAATGGCAGCGCACCAGGCGTCCGCACTTCAAACGGCACATTAACAGACTACAGGGCATGATACACGATAAAATACAAACACATAGAACACAACAGTGGAACCAAAAACTCGAAGGGCTGGACACCGCACGACCTGGCGTGTGGCAACTAGCCCGACACTTCACCAGGGAGAAAATATACACCCCAACGCTTCAAGGGCCTGACGGACCTGCATACTCAGCGGAAGAGAAAGCAGAACTAATGGCTCGAACACTCGCAGCGTTATTCACACCGAACCTGGTACCATCAGATCCAGTGTTCACACTTGCTACTGACCAAGAGGTTACACGCATTCTAGCCCAACCATCGCGCGACGACATTCGACATGCTAGCACAGCCGAAGTCTCCTGGGCTATAATGCATTCCGCTGCTAGGAAAGCCCCTGGTCACGATGGCATTCAAAACCGTGTCCTCCAGGAGTTCACGGATAAAGCAACTGAGTACCTAACACACATAACGAATGCCATACTAAAACACCAACACTTCCCCGCCTTTTGGAAGACGACCTAGGTCCTGATGTTCAGGAAGCCGGGGAAAGACCACAGCCTCCCACAAAATTACCGACCCGTCAGCCTTCTGAGCTCGCTCAGTAAGATTGTTGAGAAGGTGATTCTCAAACGCATCACTAGGCACTGCATAACAAATGACATCCTGAGACCGGAGCAATTCGGCTTCAGGAATCACCACTCCACAACACAACAACTCCTACGGGTCGTTGAACATATAACACATGGCTTCAACATAAACAAAGCTACAGGGGCAGTGTTCATGGACATCGAAAAGGCTTTCGACCGTCTGTGGCACAACGGCCTCATCCGCAAACTCAGCGACGCGGGATTCCCCGACGGGCTGCTGCGTCTAATACACTCATACCTCACAGACAGGAGTTTCAACACTGACGTACAGGGAAAACAATCAACACGACACGGTATACACGCGGGAGTACCCCAGGGAAGCATCCTAGGGCCCCTACTGTTTAACCTCTACATAAACGATCTCCCAACAACACAATGATGGCAATCTACGCGGATGACACAGCCATCCTTGCGCAAGATTGGAAACCATCAAACATTACGTCACGCCGACAGACTGCACTCAGAGTGACCGAGCCTTGGCTGGAGAAATGGCGTGTTAGAGTAAACGTCGACAAGTGCGAAGCCGTTCTGTTCACTAGAAGACCGAAGCAACTGCGCAAACACCGCTACTGCAGACCAATAACTCTACATGCACGCCCAATACGTTTCCGCGAGAAAGTCAAATACCTCGGTGTCTGGCTGGACCGGAAATACTCTGGGGGGACCACATACAACACATGACCAACCGAGCTTGCGCGAGGCTCAAACAGCTCTATCCTATGCTCAACAGGCGTAGCACACTGAACAGAAGGGTGTCGAGGTCCATGTACATGACACTTATCCGACCCCTGATGACGTACGCAGCTCCTGTCTGGGGATACGCTGCGCCTACACGCCTGCGCCGTCTGCAGCTCATACAAAACAAAGTACTCAAAATCATAAGCAATGCTCCACGATACACACGCATCGCGGACCTTCACCGGGAATACCGACTTGAGACTCTCACGGAGGTAATCCACAAACTCACCACTAGACTATACAGAAACTCCAGACATTCGCAGAACCCGTTTATTCTGAATCTGGGGAACTATGACCACAACCATAGATGGAAACATAAAAGACCAAAAGACATACTTGTAAGGACATAACATCTATGGCCAAGCATACGCAAACATAACGGCACAGGCGAGCCCCCGTTAATCAGACGCCATTACTGGATATCCAGCTGAAATACACTGTCGAATAACTGGCACCACACAGGGAAGCCGTACCGTACACTGTATGCAAACAAGCTCCACACATCCCCCACACAGTGAGATGATCTATGGCCGATCTCCCACTACTGTATAACGATCTTGATTGTTCCAGGAATGTAGCAGCTGCAGCAACTGGGACACATCGCCATCGCTTGTCACGGTAATGATGCATGACACCTATACTAACAAATCCAACCTTGCATGAGCTATCGCAGCTAGTAAGCCACTACTGCTCTTACTACCCATCCCACTGTCGCAGAGGTCTTTTTCCCACGGCACGAGCCATGGCACTTTTTTCCCTCTGCTCTTCAAATCGCTACGCTCACTCGCGTTTCGTCCACTATCACCTGATGGACCGTGTTAATGCGTAGCCTTACCCAGACGTACGGACAACATCACAGCCCAGCATCCTGTGAGACAACTAACATGTTTACGGAGGTAACAGTAGAACTTTTGGTTTGGTCACCACGTTGGTGCGGGCGTGGAGGGGCCCAATCTCTATTTAAAAAAAAACACACATCCATGCCCGAGGCAGGATTCGAACCTGCGACCGTAGCGGTCGCTCGTTTCCAGACTGTAGCGCCTAGAACCGCACGGCCACTCCGGCCGGCTGGCTATTTACAATGTGTACAGAAACCAGATGGCAGTTATAAGAGTCGGGGGCATGAAAGGGAAGCAGTGGTTGGGAAGGGAGTGAGACAGGGCTGTAGCCTATCCCCGATGGTATTCAATCTGTATATTGAGCAAGCAGTAAAGGAAACAAAAGAAAAATTCGGAGTAGGTATTAAAATTCATGGAGAAGAAGTAAAAACTTTGAGGTTCGCCGATGACATTGTAATTCTGTCAGAGACAACAAAGGACCTGGAAGAGCAGATGAACGGAATGGACAGTGTCTTGAAAGGAGGATGTAAGATGAACATCAACAAAAGCAAAATGAGGAATACGGACTGTAGTCAAATTAAATCAGGTGATGCTGAGGGAATTAGATTAGGAAATGAGACACTAGAAGTAGTAGATGAGTCTTGATATTTTGGGAGAAAAATAACTGATGATGGTCGAAGTAGAGAGGAGATAAAATATAGACTGGCTATGGCAAGGTAAGCGTTTCTGAAGAAGAGAAATTTGTTAACATCGAGTATAGATTTAAGTGTCAGGAAGTCATTTCTGAAAGTATGGAGTGTAGCCATGTATGGAAGAGAAACATGGACGATAAATAGTTTGGACAAGAAGAGAATAGAAGCTTTTGAAACGTAGTGCTACAGAAGAATGCTGAAGATTAGATGGGTAGATCACATAACTAACCAGGAGGTACTGAATAGAATTGGAGAGAAGAGAAATTTGTGGCACAACTTGACTAGAAGAAGGGATCGGTTGGCAGGACATGTTCTGAGGCATCAAGGGATCGCCAATTTAGTATTGGAGGGCAGCGTGGAGTGTAAAAATTGTAGAGGGAGACTATGAAATGAATACACTAAACAGATTCAGAAGGATGTAGGCTGCAGTAGGTACTGGGATATGAAGAAGCTTGCACAGGATAGAGTAGCATGGAGCGCTGCATCAAACTACTCTCCAGACTGAAAACCACAACAACAACACCGTGTTGATAAGAGATTAAATTCTAACTTTTGTTTCTTCTTCTTGTTTCTTCTTCCTTCTACATCTGTATCATCACACCATAAATCAAGGTTATGATTGTGGTAGGAGTATTTATTATTGTAAAATTTATTAATAGTTTCGCCCCGTTCCCTTGAGGATGTCGTAGGCATTTATTATAGTACAATTTATGAAGGGTTTTTCCAGTTCCATTAAAGCTGTGTTTGCATGTACTTTTTACTGCACAGTTTATTAAGGATTTTTGCCCTTCTCATTAACGAACGAGAAGGAATTAACCTGTGTTAGGCCTAGCAAGTCAACAGCTGAGCAAATATATACTACTTTCAAACCTAAACCGAGCCTCGGATGGAAGAATGAATTAAACACAAGACATGACAGTTTTAGTACCGCTCGAAGTAATGACAAATGCCTGATGCTTATCGAAGATACCAGAAGAGACAAAACTCTCCCAAAAAGAAACGACTGAAAATTGGTACACTCAATATCCTCGCTCTCACCAACAAACGTGAAGAACTAGTAGATCTTATAGACACGCATAATCTCGGGATATTGGGGTTGAGTGCGACAAAGTGAAAAAGCTGTGGGAAGAAACCACTGAGGAATGGATATGTGCTATACTGTAGTGATAACAGCAGTGAATCCAAAAATGGAATTGGCTTTGTCCTCCATAAAGATATGGACATACAAACGTCAAATACGTGAGTAACAGGTCATCCAGATGAGACTAAGGTTTGGTAATACACAGCATACTGTTTTGCAATTAATGCACCACAGATAAGATGCACCACGGAGGAGTAAGAGCATTTTCTTAATGAACTTGAAGAACAAATAATAGAGGAAAATACCACAATTATGGGCGATCTGAATGCTCCAGTTGGTAAAAAAAGACTGCTATGTGAAAACATCATCATACCTCACGGTCATGGGAACAGAAAGCCGGAAGGAGAGCACCTAATTGATTTATGTATGCGAAAGAACTTAGCCATAAAGAACACATGGTATCAGAAGAGGGAAAGTCATAGAGTAACGAGATACAGCTGGGATGGTAAGCTCAAGACTATGATAGACTTCAAGATCAGTGATAAAAAAGCTGGTCAGTATGAGATGTTAAAGTCATACCCAGTAAGTGCCTAGATAGCGACCATCGGTTATTAACTGCGTACTTAAAAGATGTTCAAGTGCCAAAATTTAAACAAAAGAGTATGCCAAAGATTAAGATTTGGTTGTTGAAGGGAATGGAAAAGAATAGAAAGTATAAAACACGAATAGCAGCCAAAATACCCAGAACTGAGAAAGGAGGAGAAGAAGAAAAATTGTCCTTTTCAAAGAAACCCTTGTTAGAGAAGCAACGGACACCTGTAGAAAAACGAGTGCCACACCGAAAGAGAAGGAAACACCTTGGTGGAATGACCAGGTAAAGAGAGTAGTAAAAGACAGGAACGTACTGAAAAGGAAATTCTGTAGTATCGTGCGGTCGGCAGGAAAGAACTAGCAGTCAAGTCTGAAAACACTTTATCATAATTTTTTTTAAAAAAAACACCGCCTTCTAAGCATACACTAATTTTCAAACGCAAGAACAACAAGAAAATCCCACAATTCTTGTGGTGGCAAAACAAGATAAGAATACAAGACAATGAAAGAAAATAATGACAAAAATCTTCTCTACCAATTACAAGATACAGCGTGCTACTGAATACTACAGCGAGTATACTATGCTAGAAACGGCGTAGGTACTGGCCGGAGCTGCCCTAGCGTAGGTAAACACTGCCGGTCTGTCTATCCGCGCGTGCTTATATCGCCGAGTAGGCAGAGTGCTACATGAGTCCCATGAGTTCTAATTGGTGGAACACTGTCACATGTCTTCTGGCGAAGTACTTCCGTGTTTATTAGGAAAGCCTGTTATTGTTTACATCCACTGAGCTCTTGAAGGGAGGTCGGCAGCCCATCTTGCTTGTCTGTTGTGCGGGCCCTTTAACTGATAAGAGGCCGCTACGACAAATTAGACCATGAAAACAGAAAACTTATGATAGACGAAATGAATTAGCAATTGAACATCTAGCTCAGTAATATCAGAGCAAGAAACTAGCTGCAAAGTGACTGATCTAGGAAGAAAAGGAAAAGTGCTGGGTAGACTTTACTACAAGGATAGAGGAAGACTGTCAGGGAAGTAGGAAATTACTATACAAAGTCCTAAAGAGCAAAAGAAATGAATATGTAAATATCCTTGTCCTAGAAACAGATGACGGTAACTTAATTCGAACCGAGAAAGGGATCAGGTTCAAATGGCTCTGAGCACTATGGGACTCAACTGCTATGGTCATAAGTCCCCTAGAACTTAGAACTACTTAAACCTAACTAACCTAAGGACATCACACACATCCATGCCCGAGGCAGGATTCGAACCTGCAACCGTAGCAGTCGCACGGTTCCGGACTGCGCGCCTAGAACCGCGAGACCACCGCGGCCGGCAAAGGGATCAGGAATGAAATGAAAAAGTACTTCAACATGCTGCTAAATGGAGATGTGGACAACACAAACATCAACAACAGTAGTGTAATTAATGAAGTCCAAACAAACGGACACCCATTAACATGGTGTGAGGTAGAAACAGCATTAAAGAGCATACGGAATGGAAAGTCGACAGTCTTTGATGATCTCAGCTCAGACACGATAAAGGCAGCTCGTATATTAGGCTTAAATTGACTATATATAATGTTATCAGTGGTTTGGAAAGTAAACAAAATCCCAGAGGACTGAAGTAAAGGAGTGATCACTTCTCTGTTCAAAAAGTGCAATGGACGGAAATTTGGAAAATACAGAGGTATCACACTGTCACTCACCTTGCAGCCACTATAAAAGATCATAGAAATGAAAACTAGAAAGATAGTAGAACCTTCGCTTGAGGAAGAACAACATGGATACAGGAAAGACCGAGGTACTATGGATCTTATTTTTGCAGTAAGAATGTTGTCAGAAAAGTACTGGAAATATGGAAGAAATCTTGTGATTGTATTTGTAGACATTGAAAAATCATATGACAGTGCTCCTCGAAACAAGATATTGGAAAGTTTGGAAGGCCAAAAAGCGCCAAAGTAGCTAATCGACAAAGTAAAGATGCTATACCAGAAGAGTTAACAGCTGTGTCCAGACAGACAACGGATGATCAGAATGGTATGAAACAAAGAGAGGTGTCCAACAAGGAAGTACCCTATCACCAATCATGTTTGTAATAGTAA
Source organism: Schistocerca nitens (assembly GCF_023898315.1). Classification (NCBI taxonomy): domain Eukaryota; kingdom Metazoa; phylum Arthropoda; class Insecta; order Orthoptera; family Acrididae; genus Schistocerca; species Schistocerca nitens. The sequence continues at coordinate 818,126,734 of NC_064614.1, forward strand.
TGGACAAGATCATAAAATCCATCAAGAAAATAGACAGCGAACCAAACATCCTGGTTTTTGCTAATAATATGATAGTACAGGGAGAGACAGAAGCTGAAGCACAGAAAAAACTTAATCACTGGAAGAATACTTTCAAAAATTTCGGACTAAAAATAAGTAAAACAAAGACGGTAAAAATGACCATCAACAGGCAAGAAATAACCTCAAATATATTTCTAGAAGGAGTCAAAGTTGAATCTGTTTCACATTTCAAGTACCTAGGAAGCACGATCTCGAAAGACAACACCATTAAGCAGGAAATACTCAGCAAGACCCACAAATCTTCTCTGGGATAATAAATGCCACGAAAGTCAAAAGCGTCCATGTCTACACCTATTTTGTACTAATCCTAACATATGGTTTAGAAACAAGTACCCTACTAAACAAAGATCTCAGCAGAATTCCAAAATGAGATTCATTAGAACTATGAATCAGACAAAATCAGGAATTAGGTGAACGGAAGAGTAGCTACTATTGAGGTTCCTGTTACCAGTGCCATAAAGAAACGCAAGCGTCAATGGTATGGGCACATAATGAGAATGAACAGCCCAAGATCTGCCAAAAGGTATATCAACCTGAGCCTCGTAGGAAGAAGACCACGGGGAAGACCAACAAAACGCTGGCTAGAGACTGTAACATCAGGTGTGGAGGAGAAATGACACAAATGGGAAGCTGTCCTTGAACAGAAGATCTTGAAAACAGAACGAGATGACAAGTGCTTGTACACCACAACCGGCAAACTGGAGCTGAAAAACGATGATGATGATGATTGATGAAAGTAATAAGCAAAGGAAGAAAATGTGTCTTACAGATTGTACCATATTCGTAGTTCCTTTTTGCCGTGCAAATAGAATATGAATAATATTCCTAGATTAGTCACGAAAACCATTTTTCGTAGTTGTCTAGTCAATTCGTGAGATATTAGCTGTCTTTACTGGAAGAGTTTGCCGTTTCAGGAGTTTCAAGACCCGAGTCAAATGTCTTCGCCGTTAGACCTTCCCTGGATGGATCCCACGTATTCAGTACACAACTGTTTAGTAAGTTGTCTCTCTTTCGTAGGCAGAATGAAGAGTTTGCCGATACCCTGTCGATGAACCGAAGCTTTCCACTTGGTCCCCCCCCCCCCGGCCCCATCCCCCCCTAACATCTGTACTGATCGATCAGTTACGTATCCACACACAACCTTACTCTTATGTAATTGCATCATATGACTGAATCTAGCTTTTACTCATTAATATTACAATCCACATTGTAACCTCCCCACAGAACTTACTAATGTATTTGTAACCTTATGTAACCTCCCAACAAAATTATTATAATTAAATGAAAATGAACCAAGCGTAAACTCCCCACAAAATAAAAATCAAATGAATTTTTTAATATTGTAACCTCTGAACAAAATTGGCTCCCATTTATAATCTGTGTGCAGAAATGCATTCACATTTTATGTTCCCACAAAATTCTTTTCTCATTTAATGTTATGTTCGAAACAGAAAAATTCCTAAACACCAAAATAATAAAAAAATTTAGTAACCTGGTAAATTTTATGACGACAGCCACGCTGCGCCTCGGCCCTGTATTCTGAATTTTAAAAAAGGCAAAAATTCTTACCTCAATAAAAACTGCAGATATATCTCCTCTTACATAAAAATTTTCGGCACAGCTCCGTGCAATGCTGGCCTTTGCTTTGTGACTCGTGAAAGGAATTAATTATTCATTGGATAAAATCTTTAAATTGAAATGAATGCTTTTTTAAAAAAAATTACTTTATATTATGAAAATTATTATGGGGCATTTTTTTTTAAAGAAATTAAATGACAATTAATATACATTACTAGATATGCGCAAGGCTGCTTCTTTACCTTCTACAACAACACTCATCCTCCATAGTCCTGACCAGAGTCCCGAGCAGAGCAGACAGCCGACACGCGCCGACTACCGCCGACTCACGCAGACTACTCAAGACTACTGTCGACAGGCGCAGACAAGCGCAGACTAGCGACAAGCAACAACTAACGACATACTGCTCTCTGGTCAGAGACTCTCCTATGCCTTGCCTATTGCAGGCAGCGCATATAGCGCATACCTCACCTCTTACATAACCCTCCACTGGGGGGGGGGGGGGGGGGGTCAAAAATTTTGCAGCGATGGTGAGTCAATTGGACTTGCCATGAGCAACAGATTTTTCCTAATTAACTAAGTTTACAACCACAGAATATATACATATATATAAGTGCAGAACATAAAATATAGTGCACATGCACTGAGTACAGAACATATCAAGCAAAGACAAAATGTGTACACAATGAGTACAAAACATATTAACAAATGACAAAAAGTGCACACGCACTGTAGTACAGAACATATCAGGAAATCACAAAATGTATAGGCAATGAATACAAATCATATTAACAAATGACATAAAGTGCACACACACTGTAGTAGTCTTTAGCATTTTTACATAACATATCATGGAGTGAAATAAAGTGCACACGCACTGTATAAGTCTTTAGCATATTTACATAACATATCATGGAGTGAAATAAAGTGCACACGCACTGTAGTAGTCTTTAGCATATTTAGGACAACTGATCATATTAACAAATGAAAATGAAGTGCACACGCACTGTATATGTCATTATCATTTTACAAGAACTAGGAAAGGAATGGGAAGGATTGCATCATGGTTGTAGCACATCAGGTTGCACGCAGCTGCACTGAAAGTCCATATCTTTCTACAGAAGCACAACACCAAGTGAGACAATCTGAAGTTCTTTTCCCTGAAGTATTAATCAGTGTAGCCAAGACACTGAAATGTCGTATTAATATTCCATGTTATCATTTTGGTAGTACATTAGGTACACCAAACAGTGGGACCATAATAATATCTCCATCGCTCAAGGTGGTGGACAGCATGTCGTGTCAACACCACATTCTTGTAAGGTACACCAACGTAGAATTAGTGCAAAAACAAAATATAGTGCTCCATGAGCATGAGGATAGACAGGACAAACGGATATTACAGTAATTTTTGGTAATTAGGTTAGAAGGTGAAGGACATTAAATCTTATGCTAGTCATCATTGATAATTACACTAGTCTATTAACTGATTTTAAGTAATTCGTGGCACTCATCGTCCAGTTACTGAACATTTCTGTACCATGTATGAAGTATTACAGAACAATGTTCACAAGTTATCTGTTTACAGAGAACATTGGCACTCATTGGCCAGTTACAAATCATCAGAAGTCATCATTCAAACAGGAGCTAATTCATATATATGGCATGAAAGTGACATAATACAAATTTAAAGTATAAGAAACAGTGGCATTCGTTGGTCAGCAAGTATTGAATATTACAAAATATTCAAGTGACATATTACATATTTAAAAATAATTATTGGCACTCATTGGCCAGTTACTAAACATGTAGCAAGTATTGAATATTACAAAACACTATTCATAACTCATCTGATTGCAGTAATTATTGGCACTCATTGGCCAGTTACAAAGTATTCATATAGTTTTACAAAACATTATTCAGTATTATTCAGAAGTCATCATTCAAGTCACATAGGACATATTTAAAATGTAACACACTGTAACTATTACTCAAGGTCTGTAGTCGACTAATACATAGACATAATGGATTAAATACAACAGAGAATTGTGTATTATATTTAGTACTAGAAATATATCTTAAACTGGTAGCATTATTTGGTTGTATACTGGTAATAGTTGGGACTGGTAATATTTTTTTTTTTTTTTTAGCGATGCATTGTGTTGGGATCGATAATTAATTGCTGGGGCATGAAAATATTTGCTTTTGACTTATTGCTGGAAATAAGGATTAATAACGTCATTCGTCATGAGTCAGCTGTAGCAAGGTTAGGAAACAAAGGCAGTATATGTGATCACATTTATAAATGATAGACACAACTGGGTAAAAAAAATGCAAGTACTAGAACAGGTTTAATAAGTAACAGGTTTAGTAAGTATCATGAAAAGCTTCTCCTGGAAAAAATACAAAGTGGATTATTGAGCTGAAAGAAGAAATGCATGTTATGCTGAAAAGTAGTGAACTTCGAATTAACAGGTAATGAAACGTGTACTCAATATCTGTATACTGTAGCTGTCTTTCCCAAAACATTCAGTCATTATACTATGGGACATAAGACATACTGTCAAAAGGAACTGCAACAAATACTTAAATAACTACATAGCATCTCTTAACTAATGGTAAATATATAAACTAAATCATTATTTTCATCTGCAAAGAAAAACTTCATTATCATTACTATCATCACCTGCAAAGAAAAACTTCATTATCCATATCACCATAGCTCCATTATTATCATCACCTGTAAAGAAAAACTTCATCATCCATATTAGAATATTCTGCATCACTATTCATCATCATTCATTATCATTTGCAAAAAAGTCACTTCATTATTCATTATACAACTATTCATAGTATAGAATTTCTTATTTATAGCATATTTCATCACTAAAACTAAGATGTGTAGTTCTGTCTGACAGTCTGCATAAATAGCCTCGTATTCTGAAAGAAAAAAAATTAGTTAAGACTGCTATCATACGATGTGTATAATATATTCTTGTCAATGCTTGTTAATTCTGATCCATTTACTCTTCGTCACGAGGTATTGCATCTTCTTTCGGTCATTCCGAAGGTGAAATTCCCATTTCTGTTTAATTTATTTCTTTTACACGTTATTTCTTTCTGAAAATGATGAATAAGGATTAATATCTTGCATTTAAATCACATACTCATTAAATAAAAGCTGGTTTCTAGTGATATAATTGAGCATACAGCGTAGCATGACAGAAAACGTAATATGTCAAAAAACATAGTGTTCAGATGCAAAAATGTACACAGAATATCACAATGTAGCAGCAAAAAAAAAAAAAAAAAAATAGTCATGATGTTGAGATATCATAAGGCAAAATGTCAAAGTCAACTGGTGTTTGTTATATCTTAAAGATTACATAGTGCATACAAACAAAACAGTAAAACAATCATACATACATAAAAAACGGAAATTTGTGCACGGTCTGATGTGTAACAGCAACAAATGCCTCTCTTTGTTCAGCTTGTATGTTGTGTAGTTGATAGAGGCGAGAGTTGAAGACTTTAACGGAGAAAGAATTTGATAAAATTAATATGTCACTAGATAGAATCGCATAATTGGTCATAAAATGTGTAAGTTCATCTGGAAAAATGTGCACGGTCTAATGTGTAACGACAAGAAAAGCGACCTGCTAACCTTACCTTGCCGGGCACTTGCCAAGAAAAAATACGATAATCATCAGTAAGTGTTGATGTGAATATAATTGCATAAGTGGTCATAAAAAAAATCAGGAAATGGCATTACGGTGTGATAAATCATATAGTATGTTCATTCAATAAAAGGTTTGACGTTGGAGACGTGGTGGTTCCCTTTGGTTTTTCTGGTTCTCAAAGTTTCGACGTGTACTACATTGGGGTGAGGAATGCTACGAATTCGATATGGACCTCCATATAGAAGTTCAAATTTACTACATCTAGCTTTCCCTCTATTAGATAAATAATGTGTGCGTACTAATATCTTCTGTCCAATGTGAAAGTCACGGCGTGTACAAACCTGTTTTTGCTGTCTTCTCCGGCGCTCTGCGGCACGTTTGATGTTGTTCAGCGCAATGTCGATTATTTCATGGTGTCGTAGCCGACGAGATATAGGAAAGGTTACTAATTCTTTAATTTTGTTTGGTGGTTCAACATTTTTCAGTATAACAGACGGAGATAGCATAGTAGATTCATATGGTATGGAATTAATTACATCCTGGAATGAGGGTGTGTGTGTGTCCCAATCAATATGTTTTTCATGGCAGTATATTCTACACAGTTTACCAATTTCTTTCATTAATCGCTCACAAGGGTTCGAAGAAGCAAGGTACCTGGATATATAGATCGGAGAAATGTTTCTAGCTCGTAACATACGTGTCCATATAGCAGATCGAAACTGTGATCCATTGTCGGAAATTACTTTCAATACATGCCCTACATGAAATTGAAAATGTTTTACAAATGCTTTCGAATCAGTTTTAGCAGTAGCTTTGCGTAACGGAGTGAAGGTAACAAATTTTGAAGTGAGTTCAACAGCGACAAAGATGTAGCAAAAACCTCTATTAGTTCTGGGAATCGGACCAAAAATGTCTACAGCGGCCATGTGTCTCAATTTAACAGGTACAATGGGATGTAATGGAGGAATATGTAAAATCGTATCTGACTTAGCTTTCTGGCAGATTTTACATGACGCTAAAACTCGTCGAACACGTTTCTCCATGTTGGTAAAATAACAGTTCTGTCTCAGTATAAGAAAACATTTTCTGGCTCCGTAATGTGCGTAACTTAAATGAGTATACCAGATTAATTTGTTAACAAGTTCGTCAGGAATGCATAATAAACAATTGTTGCTGTCAGGGTGAGAGCGGCGAAACAGAATGTTATTGCGTACAGTGTAATGGTTTCTAATGGTAACATTATTCCTATCTTGCCAAAGGTGTTTAATTTCTTTCCATACGTTGTCTTTACTCTGCTCTTGTGCTATGTCTTGTAATGACGACGAAATGAAATTCTCAAATGCAACTTGTTGAATATACACTCCTGGAAATGGAAAAAAGAACACATTGACACCGGTGTGTCAGACCCACCATACTTGCTCCGGACACTGCGAGAGGGCTGTACAAGCAATGATCACACGCACGGCACAGCGGACACACCAGGAACCGCTGTGTTGGCCGTCGAATGGCGCTAGCTGCGCAGCATTTGTGCACCGCCGCCGTCAGTGTCAGCCAGTTTGCCGTGGCATACGGAGCTCCATCGCAGTCTTTAACACTGGTAGCATGCCGCGACAGCGTGGACGTGAACCGTATGTGCAGTTGACGGACTTTGAGCGAGGGCGTATAGTGGCATGCGGGAGGCCGGGTGGACGTACCGCCGAATTGCTCAACACGTGGGGCGTGAGGTCTCCACAGTACATCGATGTTGTCGCCAGTGGTCGGCGGAAGGTGCACGTGCCCGTCGACCTGGGACCGGACCGCAGCGACGCACGGATGCACGCCAAGACCGTAGGATCCTACGCAGTGCCGTGGGGGACCGCACCGCCACTTCCCAGCAAATTAGGGACACTGTTGCTCCTGGGGTATCGGCGAGGACCATTCGCAACCGTCTCCATGAAGCTGGGCTACGGTCCCGCACACCGTTAGGCCGTCCTCCGCTCACGCCCCAACATCGTGCAGCCCGCCTCCAGTGGTGTCGCGACAGGCATGAATGGAGGGACGAATGGAGACGTGTCGTCTTCAGCGATGAGAGTCGTTTCTGCCTTGGTGCCAATGATGGTCGTATGCGTGTTTGGCGCCGTGCAGGTGAGCGCCACAATCAGGACTGCATACGACCGAGGCACACAGGGCCAACACCCGGCATCATGGTGTGGGGAGCGATCTCCTACACTGGCCGTACACCACTGGTGATCGTCGAGGGGACACTGAATAGTGCACGGTACATCCAAACCGTCATCGAACCCATCGTTCTACCATTCCTAGACCGGCAAGGGAACTTGCTGTTCCAACAGGACAATGCACGTCCGCATGTATCCCGTGCCACCCAACGTGCTCTAGAAGGTGTAAGTCAACTACCCTGGCCAGCAAGATGTCCGGATCTGTCCCCCATTGAGCATGTTTGGGACTGGATGAAGCGTCGTCTCACGCGGTCTGCACGTCCAGCACGAACGCTGGTCCAACTGAGGCGCCAGGTGGAAATGGCATGGCAAGCCGTTCCACAGGACTACATCCAGCATCTCTACGATCGTCTACATGGGAGAATAGCAGCCTGCATTGCTGCGAAAGGTGGATATACACTGTACTAGTGCCGACATTGTGCATGCTCTGTTGCCTGTGTCTATGTGCCTGTGGTTCTGTCAGTGTGATCATGTGATGTATCTGACCCCAGGAATATGTCAATAAAGTTTCCCCTTCCTGGGACAATGAATTCACGGTGTTCTTATTTCAATTTCCAGGAGTGTACATGACGCTGAAATTTGCTTGGCAGAAGTTGGTTGCGATGTCTTGCTGATTGTTGGTGAGAGAACGGGATAGTGTGTCTGCTACAATATTTTGTGTACCGGGAATGTGAACAATTGTAACATTACATTCCTGTAAATGAAGTTTCCATCTGCTTAATCTGTCGTGTGTAAATTTAGCCGAAAGTAAAAACTGTATCTGTCTATGATCTGTGTAAACGGTAGTGTGTCTTCCATAAAGGAAATGCCGAAATCTCGTAAATGCCCATACAACACATAATGTTTCAAGTTATGTAGCAGAATAATTTCGTTCAGCAGGTGACAGAATGCGACTCGCAAAGGCTATATTTTTAATTAATGTAGTCCCATCTTCTTCAATTTCCTGAAAAATGTGTACGCCTAATGCGTTGTTAGAACTGTCGGCAGCAATGGAAAAATTTCTAGTAAGCTCTGGGTGTGATAAGAGAGGTGCGTTCAACAAAGCTTGTTTCAGGTTCACAAATTCAGAATGTGCTTGCTTATCCCAGGTCCAAATAGTGTTTTTACCTGTCAATTGACATAATCTAGGGGTGTCTAAAGCAGAATAATGAATAAATTTACGAAAAAAGTTAATTAAACCCAAAAAGCTACGTAGTTGTTTCTTCGTCGTAGGAACAGTAATGTCACGTAAAGCTTGAAGTTTTTCCGGGTCAGGCGCAATGCCTTCTGCTGAAATTACATGTCCAAGAAATTTTATAGAAGTTTTGCCAAAGTGCGATTTACTGAGATTAACTGTGAGTCCTTGTGCACGAAAAGTTCGTAACAGTTGTTCAAGAATCAGATTGTGTTCAGACCAGTTAGCTTCTGCAATAAGAATGTCGTCTACGTATGTTGTGATTCTGTCTTTATGCAAAAGTGTGTATCGGATGTCGTCAAAAGTAATAACATTTTCGTGAACATGATTCTGCCCGCATCTCGTGGTCGTGCGGTAGCGTTCTCGCTTCCCACGCCCGGGTTCCCGGGTTCGATTCCCGGCGGGGTCAGGGATTTTCTCTGCCTCGTGATGGCTGGGTGTTGTGTGCTGTCCTTAGGTTAGTTAGGTTTAAGTAGTTCTAAGTTCTAGGGGACTTATGACCACAGCAGTTGAGTCCCATAGTGCTCAGAGCCATTTGAACCATTTTTTTTTTTTTTTTTTGGAACATGATTCTCTGTGTCAAAAGTATTGCTTGCGTTACTGGAAGATGCAACCTGTACTGAATTTAGTCAAATTCTATCTGATGTGCTATTATTTTCTGGAGGGTGCTGTGGCATTTCAACTATTTGTACTGTTCTGTTATTTCTTCCTGACGTATTACGTTCGGGATGACATCTACTGTCTGGTTCATTCATGATAATATGTTGTTGCGGATGATTTTGTTGTTGGTAAGACCGACTGTTATTAAACGTACGCTGAAAATTGTGCTCATTACTTTTACATCTGTCATGATAGTCATTTCTATACGGTGCATTGCGATAGGAATTGAAATGGTGTGTTTTCTGTATATAGTTATTTCCTTGTTGCTGTGCGTTACTATTTGTTGGAGCTGATACAATACGTGTAGGCGGCGAAACATTAAAGCTTGGTTGACCTTGTACATTACATTGTTGGTTAGGTATGCTAACCGGTTGGTTTTGTTGCTGTTGCGGAGAAAAGCCTCTATTGTTACCATAATGTGGTATCTGTTGCTGATAATTTTGACGGTACTGATAATTAAAATTTTGTCTGTTATTAAAGTTATGCTGGTAGTTCTTGCCATTGCGGGAGAGTCTAAAAAAAAAAATTGTCACTTTCGGTAAAACTTGTCATATCAGGTTTTCTTTACTCATTCTTAATCCTAGATAGAGCGATAGTTAAAGAGCTGTTTTAATAGATATAAAGGATAGTAGAAGAGAAGGCAGCAGTGCAGAAAACTAAAGATGAAACAGCACTACTACGGCTCGCGGCCCTGTGCACGCTACGACACATATTCATTAAAGCGTAATGAATCCCCTGAGGTCTATTACGCGCTACAAATAAATTTTAGCTTTTGCTTTACAGGCAATGGCGGTGAAAATTCAAAATAAATTGTTGTATCCAAGCCAATGCTAGTTTCTGCATTACACGAAATGCTGGTGAAAATTCAAAAGCAAATTGTCGGTATCCAGTCGAAAGCGTGACTCTGTGTTCTGTCATTATTAAGTACCTTAAATTTCCTAACAGATAGAAAGTGTTTGTAATAAAAATTATCGTCTCTGTATGATTTAGCAGGTTCAGGAGTGCATGAGAATCTGTTTGTCTGTGTCTCTTCGGATTCTAAGTCGCGTACTCTCTGTAAATTACCTAAATTATACTGGTTGTGTGAGTCTGACAAATGTTCGGAAAGTGGCATATGCTGTGACGTGTTAGTGACCGAAACATTTTTCATTTCTATCACTTTAAAACGTTCGTCAATTTGGATGATATGTTGTTCAAATTTCTTATCGACTTCCGTATCCAGAGTGCGTGAAACTTCTGCTGACATTAATTTAAACTCGTCGCGTATGTGTGTTGCGTTTTCTGAACGTTGTTCAGTGACTGCATTAATTTCATCTCTAAGTGATTCTGTTGTGGCTACATGTGTATTATTTAATTCTTGTGCAACAGATTTAGTTTCTTCACTACTGTTCGTAGCACAAGTCTTAGTATCCTCACGTAATTGTTCTTTAGTATCATGACGTTGCACGGTAACGGCTGTAATCTGTTCACTAAGTTGTTTGTTCTGTTCATTAAGGTTGTCGTGTTTTTCATTTGACTGTTTGAAACTTTCATTAAATTATTTGCACGATTCATTAAGTTGTTTGAAATTGTTGTTTAGTTTTTCATTCCCGCGTCATCAGTTGTCTTTAAATTAACAGAGGACACAACTGAGTTTGTTTGCTCATCATTAGCATTAAAATCATTACTAGTGATCAGTACGCACTGATTGTCTGTAAATGGATGACTATCATTAAGACACTGAGTGTCGCAAGTATTATCGGTCAAATTATTCGAGTCGGCTATTTCACTCATTGTACATCGCGATGTACTGTTAACAGTTTTTCGCGACATTTTTCACAAATCAGAATTAAGCACAAATGAAACAAAGACAATGCAAAATGCAACAAACACAATTACAACAAAGAGCAACAAATTGCCGATGATCTGTGAAAGAAAGAGTGACAAATTAGTAAATGCGTTGCGCCAGATGCAAACTACATTTAAATAAATAAGAGCAGATATATGACTACTTATCAGAAGATTCACAAAGAAATACGATCCTGGCCGGATGTCGCCAAGTGTAACCTCCCCACAGAAATTACTAATGTATTTGTAACCTTATGTAACCTCCCAACAAAATTATTATAATTAAATGAAAATGAACCAAGCGTAAACTCCCCACAAAATAATAATTAAATGAATTTTTTAATATTGTAACCTCTGAACAAAATTGGCTCCCATTTATAATCTGTGTGCAGAAATGCATTCACATTTTATGTTCCCACAAAATTCTTTTCTCATTTAATGTTATGTTCGAAACAGAAAAATTCCTAAACACCAAAATAATAAAAAAATTTAGTAACCTGGTAAATTTTATGACGACAGCCACGCTGCGCCTCGGCCCTGTATTCTGAATAAAAAAAGGCAAAAATTCTTACCTCAATAAAAACTGCAGATATATCTGCTCTTACATAAAAAATTTCGGCACAGCTCCGTGCAATGCTGGCCTTTGCTTTGTGACTCGTGAAAGGAATTAATTATTCATTGGATAAAATCTTTAAATTGAAATGAATGCTTTTTAAAAAAAAAATTACTTTATATTATGAAAATTATTATGGGGCATTTTTTTTTGAAAGAAATTAAATGACAATTAATATACATTACTAGATATGCGCAAGGCTGCTTCTTTACCTTGTACAACAATACTCATCCTCCAGAGTCCTGACCAGAGTCCCGAGCAGAGCAGACAGCCGACACGCGCCGACTCCCGCCGACTCACGCAGACTACTCAAGACTACTGTCGACAGGCGCAGACAAGCGCAGACTAGCGACAAGCAACAACTAACGACATACTGCTCTCTGGTCAGAGACTCTCCTATGCCTTGCCTATTGCAGGTAGCGCATGTAGCGCATACCTCACCTCTTACAACATGTACCACAGATTTACGCTTTTTGAAGTTATAAAAATTTACATTGCACTCACAGGCAACTCTCAATCATTCCACCATTTGTATAATTTTCCTTGGATTGCGTATTCTTATAGATAACTGCACCAACTATAGGATTCCCATCACACTTCATAAGGCACATAAGAAATTATTCTGAACATGTTAATTATAGTTTCAAAACGTTCTGCTTACAACACGCAAGAAAAAATCTCACTCCAATCTCAATGTAATAGCATATGACGTATTTCCTTTGGTAGTTGTTGGTACTGTGATGATTCATGACCTTATCGAAAGTGAACAAACATTCTTTCAGCGTACGTCAATGTGTTCGGTGTTAACATACAGGATGTCTGGGCTAGAGGTAGATAAAAACATTTGTTTATATTTCAGTACCTATTAAGGTTTCTAAGTTCATCTGTCCCACATTGTACATAGGAGACCAAACATTTTTATGCATGTTTGCCAATTCAGTGTGGGCACCGTATCTAGCTCGACAGATATCGATACGGCGCTCCATTTCACGCCACATGTTCAGGAGCATGACAGGTGATGTGGCCTCTAAATTTCGGTGTAGATGCGTTGTTTCAAATCTGCCAGATATCGAGCCCTTGTTCTGTAAACAATGCCCTTGATAAAACCCCACGCACTGAAATCCAGCGGAGTTAGACCTGGAGACCTAGGGGGTCAGGTAACGGGACCCCACCCCTCCCTCCCCACCACTCCTTCCGATCTAACGCTCGGGATCTCTTGGAGAAATGTGATAACATCCTCAAGATAGTAGGGTGGGGCACCAACCTGCTGGAGAATGACGTTGGGAGGCATCTGTGAAACTGCGCAGTTTCCTGTCACTAGCACGCATGCGCCATGTACGACTCAGCGCTGTTCATGAAATGGTGAGGATCGCTTCTTGGAGAGTGTCTCTATCGACTGGGTATTTATCCAACAACATAAAATGTCGAGTTCTTCCATTATAAGGTTTCCTTTGTGTATACCCCTAGTCCGGACACCCTGTACGTCTACTGTCTAACTGGTTCAGTTGAAGGGAAATTTTATTAGACTTTAATGTCAAGCTTATCCCGCAAGGAAGTAGAAAAACTACATATGCAGCCCTCCGGTTACATATTTCATAATCTTAAGAGCCTAGCGCAAAAGAGATAAAATCATTCCGTTCCATCACAGACATTAAATATAAAAAGTTTCGAAAAAGTGCTTTTTATCTTCGTTACCGAATAACTGACTTCCAATAAATGTAGAAGAAACAATTGCAGCTATCTGACTCAGCAACTCGGTAAGCATCTCTCTTTGTATTTTTCAGATAAATAGAATTGTGTGTAGTGGCAACAGCGCAGAAAAATGTTTGTTCTGTGACATTTATAGGGAACTGGTCAGTGGCACAAAAAAAATGGTTCAAATGGCTCTGAGCACTATGGGACTCAACTGCTGTGGTCATTAGTCCCCTAGAACTTAGAACTACTTAAACCTAACTAACCTAAGGACATCACACACATCCATGCCCGAGGCAGGATTCGAACCTGCGACCGTAGCAGTCGCACGGTTCCTGACTGCGCGCCTAGAACCGCGAGACCACCGCGGCCGGCTTCAGTGGCACATTTTTATTTTTTAGTATGCTAAACGACACAAATAATGCCATCACACGATCCAATAAAATTTTTCACACATTTAATTTTTAAATTTTTTTATTTGCATTCAGACAGTAAAATATAATTTGGTGTAAAATATTGGAAAGTATTTTTGGATAGAAGATTCTAATACTAAAGAATTGTCAAACGATACTAAAAATCGTCAAACAATAATAAAAATTGTCAAACATATTTCATAATTTTGAAAAACATTGAAAATGGTTATTATTATATTATTATATCTACAATTTTATATCATTTACGGCATTAATAAAGTCAATTATCGAAATCATATATTACACATAAAATTGTCTTTGTTTATATATATTGATGTCAAACACCTTTGTGTTGCTAAATATATCGCTGATCTCTTTGCCTTTTTGGTGCGTTTTCAGTAGCTGTTACACGAGGTTTTTAGTAGCTGTAAAAGAGGACGTAATTCTGAGCTGTTGTAGTGTTAAGCTGCACGTGTTTTGTAATACCAGTACTTGTTTGTTATGATCTTTTTCTAAAAGGACATTATTAAAAAATAGATATAATTTTGAGAAAACGTTTTGCGACGATTCTTTTTTAACATTAAAACACATACACAAACACTATCCTGGATTTCCCCTCATTAAAAAGGAAATTTATCTCGAGACATACTGTTCCAATGAGAAGCATCGAATAAACTACAAAGAAGAGAAAAAGGTAAATATCAAACAAATTTTACTAGTTTTGAGAATTATTAAACCATAGATTTATTCACTGTGTACTTTTTTGTGTTCTCAAGGTACTTAGATTGACTCACGCAGACCACACCACTGTTTTCCGGTGAGCTTTGCTGAACATTATTTAAACATTATTGCAAAAGAGTAGGTTCGTGGTCTATTTGAAACAGCTCACGCCAGAACGAGATACATCGAAACACGGTAAAAGAATAGAACCGATTTCTTGGGTGTTAGGTCGAAATTCGTAAAGTAATTTCTTGGAGACAGCTATATAATCTGGATGTGAGCTATCGAGCTGTCTGTTTTAAAGAAAGTGTTGGTATCGAACACATAAGACTTGTTATCTGGCGACCACCACTTTAGTTAGTATAAAACGAATCCTAGGAGAAGCTAATCCATCATACGACTGTACAGAAAGATCTCCGAAAACACTTTTATTTGCAACTGTATCGAAAGCTTTGCTGTAGGAAATTAGAGCAGATGGAAGACCGCAGCTCATACAGTTAGCTGAGAAGAAAATACCAGACTACCCAAGGAAGAATATTTCTTAAAGAAATGTAGAACATTGAATGAACATGCTTTCAGTTGCAACTGTATCGACTGTAGTTATTGTAGAAAATTAACTCTTAGAACGGTTAATGAAGATAACACCCACCACTTGGTGCCCACTGAACTGTATGAGGAGTGATTGTCACACCTCCCCTGTTTACAGAAAACTCACTTATAATACATATTGCCTTGTCACTCTTAAACTATGCCTGATACAACTATTTGACTAGCAACTTCTAGCCTTTTCCGGCAACGCAGTGCCACACCTCATTCATGCAACTCCAAAGGAACTTTCCATCGTAACTCAGGACAACGTAGGCCCTGCAACATCGTATTTATCCGCCGACACCGAGCAGGCGACTTTCAAGTAAAATGTCTCATCTATGCGGAACTACACAGAATGGATGTACGAGTACAGGTTGTAGACGTAAGGTTGACGACGTATGAAACTTATGGTGTGACCCTGAGTCCTGCACGGATAACTAAATAATAAGGCGACCGCTCGCAGCAAGCGGGAAATCCGGTTCGAGTCCCTGTCAGGCAACAATCTTCACTGTCATCATTCTATTCTACAGTTGATGGTTGTCCATATTCGTAGTTGCGAATAAATTTAATGACAATGAAATTGTTCTCAAGTATTTTTGTTTTTTCTTGTAATACTGAACTGTGTTTGTGGTTGTGGATTGTTCTAAATTGAATGAGAGTAAAACGACATACTTTTAATACAAGAACTAGTGTTTCAAGCTTGTCTTAACAAACAGTCCATAATCTAATCCGTGGAATTCAAACTACACACACCCCTAGACACTGTCGCTATCTGAAAGTTAATTACACTACTTTTCACGAAATGTGATGATGTCTCTCTTACAACGGCAAAGAATCGCTAATTGTAAAAACAACCAAAGTCACATTCACCTACTTTTAAAGAAACTGAGAAAAACAATGTAAGTACTATATAAATTATTAGAAAAAGGTGAACTTAAACTGGAGATTAAGTAACACACAACAGGTTTGTTGTCAATATCTCAAACCTACATGCTAACCCGTTTGCTGTGGATTTAGGTTGTTTTTGCAATCAATTCACTTGATGATTAACAAATTTCAAAAAATACAAAACCAAATTAACTATTTTTATTTAGAATACAGAACCCTGTTCTTATGTTTCTTGCAGAGCTGTAATACGACATATTTGAATGCTTTCTCTAGTTAACACTGTTTGAAAAATGCAAAACAAGTAACAAAACAAAATAGTATTTAATGATTACAGTAGAGAACTCTACCCAACGCTTCTTGCATATTTGCTGTAGGCGAAGTTAATACTTCATTCCAGAAGGATGACACACTTTCACTGTCAGGAACAAGTCGTACACATTGTTTAATGTCTTCCATTTTCTTCACCCCAATAGTTGCTTTCGTATCCTTGTAACACTTTTCATCTGGCAACTGTGGTTTCTTCCTTTGGTCAGATTTTAAGGAGAAGTTCTTGGTCTGAAGCCCATTAATGAATTCCACTGCTTCCACAACTCCTGGCATTGATGATTTATAACGGAAATGATGAAACTTAGAAATATTTAGGGGTACCTTGTCAGCCCTTGGAATATCTCGTTTCGATTTTTCAATAGAAAAGCAAAGTAATGGTGATAAGTAGCCTGCTTTTATTGCCGATTTCAGGGGTCGATATTTTGTCTTTAACGTCGATTATACAATGATATCAATGCACCAGTATCGAAATGAAAAATCGATGAAATTCTTATCGATATTGTGTAAACATCGATGCTCATCGAACCTTCCTAAAGTAGACGATCGTGATCGTGGACTCCTAGAAAGGAGTCTATTCAAGTAGTCTATTAAAGTTAGAAGAGAGGTCCTTCGGAATGAGTGAAATCCGTGGGATAAAAACTGATTCACCCTGTACCCTTCGCAGTAAGATAGGCCCTTCATTTACACTGTCTAGATCGACGACCTCGCTGTCTGGTCTCCTCCCCTAAACAACTCAACCCAACTTACACTGTCTATCATCTTCTTTACACACAATCATTACATGTCGGTGTAAAAGCCCTCTCGAGTGTCTAACACGCCATGCTGTGTTTGGTCAGCAGACTCAGTCTCACTATTATTCCATATAAGTCCTTTTCAGAAAAAAAATATTTCTTTTCTAATCATATTCGTTATGAAAACCTAACAAAATAGTATCGACATCACTCCCATGCCACGGTATCCTGTTTTAAAAAGACTAGAGTGCCCTAACCACTCGATTTTTCTGACACCTCGTACTGCATCCTGAAGTGCGAGGTAGGTTTGAACAACATAGTGTCTTACTAGACATTGTCTTGTTGCAGTTCGTAGTTTTTCTCCAACTGAAGAGTTGACTCATCCAGCTATTTGCAAGGGGACGCACAGTTTAAGAAGTAATCCGGACCACAATTTCACATAGTCGTACATAAATCGTTGTCATAGGGGACCGTCGTGTTAAGTGTCGGAAACAACTCTAGGTCCAGCCGAGGACCGAATACTTAACCTTTTGATTTGTTACCTGGTTCTTTCTGCGTAGCTACAAAATCGCACTGTTTTTTGTACTTTAGAAAATGTGAGATCATCTGAAAGTTTCTGACTATATTCCAGCCGCTGGGATGTACGTGTAGCCTCAGGAACTACTTACCAAAGCGTCACTTCCGGGCTGCTAGCGCTGAGCTGAACCTTGGGAAATCACTGTGCGCATCCTCAGGGAGACTTTCTTCGTGAAAGTGTACGAAGGAACATCCATATTACTTAGCTGAAACAGTCATGGGAAATAATTAAGCTAGAACAATTACACTCAAGGACACAAAAGGGGCTAAAGAGAATGCCGAGATAAGTGGCGTAGTGGTTATAATTGTGTTTTATTTAGCAGTAGTGTTCATATCCTCATCCGGATATTCTCATTTAGATTTTGCTCAATAGATACTACATGCATATTTGCCCCAATTCTAGAAAAGGAAAATACTTTGAACAGAAAAATAAAGTGCGAATTAGTATAAGCCACGGACTATTTTCTCACATTTTTATGTTCTTCGCTGACGCTTCTTTAGAACAAATATGTAGATACGCAGTAAGATAAAGTTGCGGTGCATGACGTCGGGTGTCATTGACACCGATTGCCAACTGTGACTGAAGTCCCAGATTGCACATGCCTCAGACATTTCATGCAGTGTCGGTGACACGCTTTTACACGTCGAAAGTTGTCAACACAATCGCTTATCCTTGACGTTATCTCGTTCCATTACACTTGCAAAACATCAGTGACGTACTGTATGAAGAGCTTTCTCAGAACTCAGTAGCGCATTTAGCAATAAATAGACTAATAAAATGTTTATTACGGTGGTTCCGCGTTGTAATCACAAGTGCTGAGGGACATTACTATACGCAAGCTTCTGCTTACATTCTCATTATCAGTTATTTACATTGTCATGACACAGCGAACAAATGTTTCACCAAGATCATCTTTTGGCAATATCGCTGATCATATTTCGTTTTTTTTTTCAGTATATTTTACAACAGATTAGTCCCATGTTCTGAAAATTAAGTACGTTTTGATGTGAAGCAACGACAATATGAGAAAACAATGAACATGTATTAGGACAGGCATAGTATTAGAAATTGAGAGGAGGAGAGAGATAAGGTGCGTGGGACGTGCGATAAATAACAGCTTGAATAAATATTTACACTTCGCTCCTCGCTGGGAGAGCGTTAAGACGGAGATGATATGGTCAGTAAATATGCACCACGAACTATTAATATACAGAAGCGACAAAAAGTGTATGCAACCCCAAGCAATGAGCTGTTAATATGCTTCACATGCAGGATATGTATTCTCTCTTTATTTACTAGAAGACAAAAATCTATGTACATAAAATTGTAGAATACCTATAATACCTATAATGGTGTATTTGAGATTCGATTTACGAACAGATTTGTGAAAATAAGGCTATGAGTGAGAACGCAGTTCGATGGTCAACTGAGGCCCACAGAATCGGAGAATCAATACCATTTTGAAGTATTTGTTCAAAGAAAGTACACTGAAGAAATCCATTAAGAACGAGCGTCCGGAGAAATCGGAGAGTGGCGTCATCTTCCTGCGAGATAATGTGCCATGTCAGACAGCATGCCATTCCTGGGAGATAATCATTGACTGTGGCTTCGTAATGTTACCGCAAGCCACTAATTCGCCTCACTTCTCGCCGTCTTGCTTTCACTTTTTCCGCAAACATCCAGAAAGGGATGCCCTGTCCAGAAAATCACACAGTAAGGAGTTCTGCAGTAGGTTGCCGTACGCCAAGTTGGACATTTTCAGAGTTTTCACACTGAAGATAGCAGCGACAGAGCATACATAAATTTATACCATGTATGTTGAGACGTTCTGCGGTTCTTGCTGAACATTCGACTGAGCATACATAAATCTATACCATGTCTGTTGAGACGTTCTGCGATTGTTGTTAAACATTCGACCTTAGTATATTAGAGGCAATATAAAGTTTTAATTATCGCTTCAAAAAATAAAGC
The DNA here is from genome assembly GCF_023898315.1 of Schistocerca nitens. Lineage (NCBI taxonomy): Eukaryota > Metazoa > Arthropoda > Insecta > Orthoptera > Acrididae > Schistocerca > Schistocerca nitens. The sequence goes on from NC_064614.1 coordinate 818,146,470, forward strand.
TACATATTCATGTTTCGTGTATTTGCAGAAGGCAAAACAAAATGGCGCAGCTTATCTACACTCTCGATTAAAAAAAATGAGCTATTAGCTTTTAATGAAGGCTGACGGAATCTTCCCTAGCTTTGGGATACAGAATGTGTTTGATAGCCGGCCGGAGTGGCCGAGCGGTTCTAGGCGCTAGAGTCTGGAACCGTGCGACCGCTACGGTCGCAGGTTCGAATCCTGCCTCCGGCATGGATGTGTGTGACAGGTTTAAGTAGTTCTAAGCTCTAGGGGACTGATTACCTCAGACGTTAAGCCTCAAAGCGCTCAGGGCCATTTTAACCATTTTTTTGTGTTTGATATTCCAATAAGGGAAAAAAAGCGGTCACTGATGCCGTGTTTTAACAGAAAAACAGAATCTTCTGGAGTCTGACGCGACTCGTGATAGTCCAGTGAAAAATATAAACAACCTTCGATTAGCTTTTATGAAAGACTTACGGAAGTAATACGGCCGCAACCATACAAATAAATGCACTTCTCCTTTTTCTGTCGCGCAGCGTCACATTATCACATGACAGTCTCGAACATTGCACGGAGCGCCAGAGCTGAGAACAGAGCTGAGGGGGGAAACTGAATGTAGGCCACACTTCCAATTCAGATAATTCTACTAATTCCGATTTGGACGGATAACTGCACAGTTAAACTGAAGTTTTGTGGGTCTCTTACGAAATACACCCGACGGAGCTCTGAAACACAGTAAACAATGCAAATAAGCTCTTGAGGCCTGTTACTGAAACGCTTATCCAGCTTCAGCGCAGTAGGAATACTCTAGACCCGCGTTTGTCAACCTCCTCTCCTTTGTGGCTCACTAAGGTACGTTTCAAGCTTTCGCGACATATTTACAGACGACGTTTTTCCTGGATACAAAAAAAAAAAAAAGAACACCACATAAAGTATATGCAATACATGGTTTTTATTATGGAATGAGTATGTATACAAATTTTACAAATTTATTGCGTAAGACTCTGATCAGCCAGAACATTATGACCACCTATCTAATAATCGGTATGTCTACCTTTGGCAGGGATAACAGCGGCGACGCGTCGTGGCATGGACGCAAGGAGGTCTTGGTAGGTCGCTGACGGAGCTGGTACCACATCTGCACACACAAGTCACTAATTCCCGTAAATTCCGGGGAGGGGGCGATGAGTTCTGATGCCTCGTTCATTCACATCCCAGATGTGTTCGATCGGGTTCAGATCTGGCGAGTTAGGAGGGGCCAGCACATCAATTGGAACTCAGCACTGTGTTCCTCGGACCACTGCATCACACTCCTGGCGTTATCGGATGGTGCATTATGTTGTTGAAAAATGCCACTGGCGTCGGGAAACATGATCGTCATGAAGAGGTGTACGTGGTCTACGACCACTGTACGGTACTCCTTGGCCTTCAAGGCACGTTGCACGAGCTCCACTACACCCATGGATTCCAATGTGAATGATCCCCAGAACATAATGCAACACCCACCAGGTTGTCTCCGTCACAGTACAGGTGTCAAGGAACTGTTGCCCTGGAAGACGACGGATTCGTGTCCACCCGTCGGCATGATGAATAAGTATCGGAATTCGTCAGGCCATGAATGCTCTGACACTGCACCAACATCCAGTGCTGATAACCATGTGCCCATTTCAGTCATAGTTGCCGATGTCGTAGTGTTAACAATGTCACATGCATGCATCGTTGGCTGCGGAGGCCCATTGTTAGAAGTGTTCGGCGTACTGTGTATTCAGACACACTTGTACTCTGCCCAGCATTAAAGTCTAATGTTAGTTCCGACATAGTTCGCCACTTGTCCTGTTGTACCAATCTGCCCAACCTACGACGTCCGACATCTGTAATGAGGGGTGGCCGCCCAACCCCAAGACGTCTGGACGTGGTTTCACCTTGGTTTCGCCAAGTGCTGAAGACACCACATCACTCCTCGAACACCTGACAAGTCGTGCATTTTCCAAAATGCTCGTGCAGAACCTCCAGGTCAAACTCAAATAGATCGCGCGCTTTCCTCATTTTACACACGGACAGCACGCTCACTGATATTATATGCGCCGCGCTTGAGTCGGACTATAGTGGCTGGCACAAAAATAAGGCTTCAAGGTCATCTCGCTGTCTTACAGCATTGCCAATTTCTTTTATAGTGATAATTTCAAATGTTTCCAAATTTTTTTAAAAAATATTGAGCAACTCTATGTTTAGTCTAGAATATGATGGAGTACTTTCCAAAACAAAATTCTCACTAGCTGCTAGGAAAAAAATGAAAACTAACGTTACAAGAAATTTTGGAGGAAAATAATTTTTAATTCAATCTGTGGTAGTAACAGAATCACTAATGTAATTGGACTGAAAAATAAAATGAACATCCTCGAAGTTTACAGATGCATATGCTGCCACTTTTATTTCGGAAACACAAAAGTATTCTGAGATAAAAAATAAAATAATATAAGAGATGTGAAACAATGCCGACAGTGTAGTGAATAATGTAGTCGCTGATAAATTTCCTGCGAGAAAGCTGTTAAGAAAACTACAAATTTATTATTGGTAATATTTCAGACATCGTTATTGTATCGTATAACGTACAGAGACAAATTACTTTCGTGATATTCCATGCGCAGCAGCGCGCGAATCGTTGTAGGCCGCCGTCAACAAGAGTTTTTGTTCCGACGGCTCGCTTTAACATGACCGAGAATATTCCCTACTTCCCGAAAATATTTTACCGGCTGCTAATACATGTCCTTTGTCATTGCATCCATCACTCAAAAGCCAATATACACTACCCAAAGGTAATTGTAGTTATTTAGAAGCCAATATTTTTACTGAAGTCGAGCAAAATATTTGTTCGAAAGGTTTTGTGAAACCCAAGTTTTATCTAAATTTGCTGTAAACCTTTTATTCTCAGCACACAATAAGTTTTTGGTACACAAAAACGTCGTTCTTACAACTGCAATGTCCCTGTCTTGTATTACAAATTTCGTCCATTATTACAGTTTCAGAATTAAAAACCAAGTGGGCAGAGAAGACAGTGCATTGAAATTACTGGCCAGAATAATCAATTTTATCACGGACATTACCCTGTATTTCTCTAGCCACCCGATACTATCCTCTGTCATACTAAAGTAATACAATTCTACGTTCTAGCTTTTTGTAAAAGTCGTCAGAACCACCACAACGTTTTGTCATTTTCTGAACTGCTTTACCCTTACTACGAAAACCGCTAGTAAATCATTCTATGAAAAAAAGGAGTTAAATTTCGAATGTACAAGTCGTGCGGCTAGGGCCTCCCGTCGGGTAGACCGTTCGCCTGGTGCAGGTCTTTCTATTTGACGCCACTTCGGCGATCTGCGCGTCGATGGGGATGAAATGATGATGATTAGCACAACACAACACCCAGTCCCTGAGCGGAGAAAATCTCCGACCCAGCCGGGAATCGAACCCGGGCCCTTTGGATTGACAGTCTGTCACGCTGACCACTCAGCTACCGGTGGCGGACGAATGTACAAGTAAACCGAATACAGTAAGATTATATCCGAATGTAAAGACATTCGATACAGGTCTTTAGCCAAAACTGTTGTTAATTAATGCAGAATTGACAATCTTATTTTAATTGACACTTACTGTATAGTAAACTAATCAACACACTTGTGATAAATTTATATAGACATCAACTGTAAGGGGAAAACATTCGCAGTATGTCCTCTATAACTGAAATGAATGGACAATCATTTAAAAGCCAGCTTTTTACATAGACGGCTTACCTAAACTGAAAGATCTTCTGGCTCCTTGTCTTCAGATTCGCTGTCGCTTGTTCCAGCCAGGTGTATCATTACAGATTCCACTATGGTGTCTCTTAAACCCTGGTTCAAGGAATCAGTTTCTTGCAATGCTTGTGCGTGTTTTACGCACCTCTCCCAGTCTTGCTGAGTAACATTGTCAAGAGCTTCGTATGTTAGCTTCACGATATCAGAATGTGTGAAAGTGTATTTCTTTTCACTACTTCTCGCTTTACTTGGGCAAATATCAATTCAGTGGGATTATACTGGCAGTGATACAGTGGTAGACGTACTGCTTGGTGCCCCATTTCGTTTGTCAGTTGATCTAATTCATAAGTCTTTTTGGCACCTACGATTTCAACCTTAGACAGGAGTTCAGCCTCCACTTCATCGACTGAAAATGAAACATTCTTTCTATTTAACCACTCCATAATATCTGGCTTGCGCCAAATTGAACGTGGCAGCTTTCCTATCAGGAAAACTTCTCCATTCATTTCTGAATGGTAATCGGATTGGCAAGAACTTTTCCCACCACAAAAAACAAGTGCGGCCCCTGGTATGAAGCCTGTGGTTAATGAACCAGCGTGGGTGATGATTAATCGGCCACCTCTTACCAATAGAAACTTTCAAACTGTCGTTTCCTCCGGAATCGTGCCATATATATTTATTGGTGTGGTTATGCGAAACCCAAGTTTCATCCAAGTATACTAAGGGCCTGATGTCTTCAGCACGCAAGAAGTGCATTATACGCAAAAACTTCGCCCTTGCTGCTGCAATATCTCTGTGTTCCATGAAGAATTTCCGTCATCATTACACTTCTTGAATCAGAAACCGTGGGAGCGGAGAAGCAGTAGAACGGAGATCTCTGAGCCCGAGTAATTAATTTTTTCACAGAGGTCAGTCTGTATTTTTTAAGCCTTGGATACTCTTCTCTATCATAATATCCAAGTACAGTTCTGCACACGAGCTCTTTGTTAAAATCGTGCCGGCCATTGTGGTCGAGCGGTTCTAGGCGCTTCAGTCCGGAACCGCGCGACCGCTATGGTCGCAGGTTCGAATCCTGCCTCGGGCATGGATGTGTGTGATGTCCCTAGGTTAGTTAGGTTTAAGTAGTTCTAAGTTCTAGGGGACTGATGACCTCAGATGTTAAGTCCCATAGTGTTCAGAGGCATTTCAACCATTTTTTGTTAAAATCGTCAAAGTCGATTGATTTCTGTTCACGTTCGTATCCCTCTCTTGGAGTATCGAAATACTCATTCATGTCTGGAGATTCTGACAATGACACTGATTTGCTAATATGGCCTACAGTTGACATGGAGACACCACACACTTTAGCAGTAAGTTTATGAATTTGTGCAAAATTTAAGTTATTTCTCGCTTCTTCATTGTCAGCCAGATCAGTAAAAAACTTGAGTACGTTCGATATGATAATTTTCGATTGTTTACGAATGTCTTTCCGCCCTTTACACACACTGACCGGAGGCCGTTGCTCCTGCATTGTTGTTCACCACCGAACACATGTCAAAGTACCTTTCTAAAGACAGTAAGACACTGAGATCAGACGTGAACACTCGATATAGCACGGTAACACTGAGCTTTCAGCTGCTCTGACCTACCGCACCGCTAACGGTACCTACGTGGCAACAAAGCCGTGAGGCCAGCGAATCACAGCCCACAGCCCCTGCTGGCGGTAGGCAGCGGCCGTGACCTTGAGGACTCTACTTTCGTGCCAGCCACTATAGCAGTTGTTTCTCGCCAAGTGACGCTACTATAGCCTGAAATGAATAGACAATCATTTAAATTAAGTCAGTTTTTTACTTAGATGGCACCTAAACTGAAGGATCTTCCGGCTTCTTGTCTTCAGATTCACTGTCACTTGTTTCAGCCAGGTATCGATAGTAGGGCGGTTTTAATAATATTCTGGATGATCAGTGTAAACGTAAGGCATGGAACAAAAGAAACTTATTTTTCTTGAGTAGGAATATAAAATAGGCGTGACACGGTAGTTGAAAAATGCTGCTCTACAGCATAACTGACGCCCGTTTTTCTGACATAGTCGATTACGACATTTCTTGAGTCTGACCAATAAACAGTTACCATATCTTATGAAGGACCATAAATATTGAAAGATAATTACGTTTATGTACGACTAAGAGCTGCTGAAGAAAATCATTCATTTCCTCCTGGTTTCGATCGAAGTGACCAATTTTATGTTGCCTAAGGATGACTGTTTCAATTGAAGCAGTTAGAGCTGAAGATAATGTTTGTAGTATTGCATCTGTGGACGTATTTAAACATTCTAATTACATGTTGTTGTGGTCTTCAGTCCTGAGACTGGTTTGATGCAGCTCTCCATGCTACTCTATCCTGCGCAAGCTTCTTCATCTCCCAGTACCTACTGCAACCTACATCCTTCTGAATCTGCTTAGTGTATTGATCTCTTGGTCTCCCTCTACGATTTTTACCCTCCATGCTGCCCTCCAATACTAAATTGGTGATCCCCTGATGCCTCAGAACATGTCCTACCAACCGATCCATTCTTCTGGTCAAGTTGTGCCACAAACTCCTCTTCTCCCCAATCCTATTCAGTACCTCCTCATTAGTTATGTGATCTACCCATCTAATCTTCAGCATTCTTCTGTAGCACCACATTTCAAAAGCTTCTATTCTCTTCTTGTCCAAACTATTTACCGTCCATGTTTCACTTCCATACATGGCTACACTCCATACAAATACTTTCAGAAATGACTTCCTGACACTTAAATCTATACTCGATGCTAACAAATTTTTCTTCTTCAGAAACGCTTTCCTTGCCATTGCCAGTCTACATTTTATATCCTCTCTACTTCGACCATCATCAGTTATTTTGCTCCCCAAATAGCAAAACTCCTTTACTACTTTAAGTGTCTCATTTCCTAATTTAATACCCTCAACATCACCCGACTTAATTCGACAACATTCCATTATCCTCGTTTTGCTTTTGTTGATGTTCATCTTATATCCTACCTTCAAGACACCATCCATTCCTTTCAACTGCTCTTCCAAGTCCTTTGCTGTCTCTGACAGAATTACAATGTCATCGGCGAACCTCAAAGTTTTTATTTCTTCTCCATGGATTTTAATACCTACTCCGAATTTTTCTTTTGTTTCCTTTACTGCTTGCTCAATATACAGATTGAATAACATCGGGCAGAGGCTACAACCCTGTCTTACTCCCTTCCCAACCACTGCTTCCCTTTCATGCCCCTCGACTCTTATAACTGCCATCTGGTTTCTGTACAAATTGTAAATAGCCTTTCGCTCCCTGTATTTTACCCCTGCCACCTTTAGAATTTGAAAGAGAGTATTCCAGTCAACATTTTCAAAAGCTTTCTCTAAGTCTACAAATGCTAGAAACGTAGGTTTGCCTTTCCTTAATCTTTCTTCTAAGATAAGTCATAAGGTCAGTATTGCCTCACGTGTTCCAGTATTTCTACGGAATCCAAACTGATCTTCCCCGAGGTCGGCTTCTACTAGTTTTTCCATTCATCTGTAAAGAATTCGTGTTAGTATTTTGCAGCTGTGGCTTATTAAACTGATTGTTCGGTAATTCTCACATCTGTCAACACCTGCTTTCTTTGGGATTGGAATTATTATATTCGCCTGTTTCATACATCGTGCTCACCAGATGGTAGAGTTTTGTCAGGGCTGGCTCTCCCAAGGCCGCCAGTAGTTCCAATGGAATGGTCTACTCACGGGGCCTTGTTTCGACTCAGGTCTTTCAGTGCTCTGTCAAACTCTTCACGCAGTATCGTATCTCCCATTTCATCTCCATCTACATCCTCTTCCATTTCCATAATATTGTCCTCAAGTACATCGCCCTTGTATAGATCCTCTATATACTCCTTCCACCTTTCTGCTTTCCCTTCTTTGCTTAGAACTGGGTTTCCATCTGAGCTCTTGATATTCATACAAGTGGTTCTCTTATCTCCAAAGGTCTCTTTAATTTTCCTGTAGGTAGTATCTATTTTACCCCTAGTAAGATAAGCCTCTACATCCTTACATTTGTCCTCTAGCCATCCCTGCTTAGCCATTTTGCACTTCCTGTTGATCTCATTTTTGAGACGTTTGTATTCCTTTTTGCCTGCTTCATTTACTGCATTTTTATATTTTCTCCTTTCATCAATTAAATTCAATATTTCTTCTGTTACCCAAGGATTTCTACTAGCCCTCGTCTTTTTACCTACTTGATCGTCTGCTGCGTTCACTACTTCATCCCTCAAAGCTACCCATTCTTCTTCTACTGTATTTCTTTCCCCCATTCCTGTCAGTTGTTCCGTTACGCTCTCCCTGAAACTCTGTACAACCTCTGGTTCTTTCAGTTTATCCAGGTCCCATCTCCTTAAATTCCCACCTTTTTGCAGTTTCTTCAGTTTTAATCTACAGGTCATAACCAATAAATTGTGGTCAGAGTCCACATCTGCCCCTGGAAATGTCTTACAATTTAAAACCTGGTTCCTAAATCTCTGTCTTACCATTATATAATCTATCTGATACCATTTAGTATCTCCAGGGTTCTCCCATGTATACAACCTTCTATCATGATTCTTAAACCAAGTGTTAGCTATGATTAAGTTGTGCTCTGTGCATAATTCTACCAGGCGGCTTCCTCTTTCATTTCTTAGCCCCAATCCATATTCACCTACTAAGTTTCCTTCTCTCCCTTTTCCTACACTCGAATTCCAGTCACCCATGACTATTAAATTTTCGTCTCCCTTCACTATCTGAATAATTTCTTTTATTTCATCATACATTTCTTCAATTTCTTCGTCATCTGCAGAGCTAGTTGGCATATAAACTTGTACTACTGTAGTAGGTGTGGGCTTCGTATCTATCTTGGCCACAAAATGCGTTCACTAAGCTGTTTGTAGTAGCTTACCCGTGTTCCTATTTTCCTATTCATTATTAAACCTAAACCTGCATTACCCCTATTTGACTTTGTGTTTATAACCCTGTAGTCACCTGACCAGAAGTCTTGTTCCTCCTGCCACCGAACTTCACTAATTCCCACTATATCTAACTTTAACCTATCCATTTCCCTTTTCAAATTTTCTAACCTACCTGCCCGATTAAGGGACCTGACATTCCATGCTCCGATCCGTAGAACGCCAGTTTTCTTTCTCCTGATAACGACATCCTCTTGAGTAGTCCCCGCCCGGAGATCCGAATGGGGGACTGTTTTACCTCCGGAATATTTTACCCAAGAGGACGCCATCATCATTTAATCATACAGTAAAGCTGCATGCCCTCGGGAAAAATTACATACCGTTTGAAACGTCCCCTTAGAACAATTATACAAGACAGTGCTTAAACTGACACACAATATTTTTTAGCACAACGCAATCTGACTTTCAATAATCCCTACAAAAGAGTGGCCCTGTCTAATATTAACCTATACGTTTCACAAATCACTTACCTCACAAAAATCTTCGTTACTGGAACTACTGCAATACAGCAAGCGCCACTACTGCCAGCTAAATAAAAGATTCAAACTATGGAAGGCACTAACTACTGATAGGGATAGTTAGCAAATGAAAGATATTAATAGAGAACAAACAATGTATTTACCTTAATAGTCATAATATATATAGCAGTTCATGACAAATTACAAAACTCCACCATCTCTCTCCCCACATCCACCACTGCTGGCGGCTCACCTCCAACTGCGCAACGCTATGCGCTGTTAACATCCAGCTGCCGCTGCCCAACACTACAATGGCTGACAACAATGCAAACTAGCCACAGACTGCACACAGCACAGAGCAGTACGTAACATTGCCAATAAGAAAACATAAACAGCCTACTTACATAGCCCCCATGCTCCCCACAAAAAATTTTACAAATTGTTTTGGGCAGTGGCCAATAGTGATTTGATAAAATTTTTTATAATTACAATAACAAAGAAATCAAAGGCACACACTTATTGATACAATGTTGGTCAAAAGCTAAAATTTTCTCACAGTCCATAAAGACAGTCCTGATCATCACAGTAAAATAGCAGTGTTTTTCTCAAAGTCTAAGCAGTAAAAGAAAATGCACACGGAAGTAGTGGATTTCCATGCAGTCTTGAAGAAGTAGTGTTGTCCTTCCAACGAAAAGACAGTGCTGACTCTCGACGTGCAGACAGGTAATGGGCCACAACAGAGCAAACCCACCGCAGAGTCAGTCGAAGTTTTGAAGAATACTGGTAGGTAGGTCATCACAGAGTAGACCCACTGTAGTCCTGGTAGAGATTACGGTATTGGTGGGCCATCAAAGATGCAGACCCACTGTAGTCCTTGTAGAAATAATAGTACTGGTGGGTCATCAAAGAAGCAGACCCAATGTAGTCCTTGTAGAGACGGCCAGCAGCCATCTGTTGCGACTGTGCAGGTGCACAATCACCATCAAAGAGTCTTGCGGAGAATATAGCAAGTCCATAAACCACCACTTGTGCACGCACAGAAAAATTTTTTTGAAATGTCCTTAGAACCAGCAATGCTGTTATCCAGTCCCTTGCTGAATTATTAACACACGTGCAAACACTATCAGTCCCTACTTCTCACATATTGTCCATATACTATGACCAACAGAAACGTGTGCAGTGAAATGTAACTTAATTTGAAGAACTGGTCTCAATAACAATTTTATAACATGAGAATACAATTACAAAGATACAGAAAACATAATTAAAAACATAATAATACAGATAACATTTGTAGTACAGGCTTTACAAAAGAATCGAAATAACATATACATCAATGTTACAGGAATTATGAGATAAGTAGATACATAAAAGATCAGAATGACTTTCGAAACATCAACTTCACACATGAGCATTAAAACAGAACAGAGTAAATATTCTTTAAACATCTTTACAAAGTAAATGACATAGTATTAGAGAAATTCTAGAACATAACAACATCAGCTAAACACATAAAGACAGGAAAAACACAAATACACAAGGGAACACAAACACATAGTGGGATAACACAAGGAAAGGACAGGGTTTCTTTTACTGCAGTATTTTGCAAACAAAACTTTCTTTACTTCTCGGAGATCTCCCTTCGTTCTTCATTATTACCAAAAGGTCCTATCTATACCTGCTTTCTGTACTTTTTTCGTATAACTTCTCAATGCATTTCTTCCAATTCATCGCAACTCATTCTCTTATATAGTCTACCCCCTCTTAAGCTAACTTAAATCTACTGAGCTCAGATGCTAAACTAAGGGACGAGGGTAATGCAGCAGTACAAAACAATTAACACAAACAGCAATGACAAAATATTCAAATTGGCCAAGCAAGCAGTAATATTACAACTAATATAACGTAATGAGCAGCAAACAAGAAAAATAAATCAGTAGTAAACTGGCTTAGCAGAGTAACACAAAGTCAAAGTCAGTAACACTATGCCTGGCAAACAGCAGCAGTAAATGCTATAACGTATACCTAAGCATGACAAAGCTCAAGCAGAAAAAATAGTACACTAAAGATAACAATGCAGATAAGGGAAATGTATAATCACATCTTAATGTCTAAGTAATTAAAGTGGTGCACCACAAAAACTAATTCTACAAAAAATTACCAAGTACTTGAAAAGAAAATTATATATGCAGTTATTGTTATCAGTCCCTTCTTATTGTTCTTTCCATTCCAAGAGCTCCTTTTTCGAAGAATGTGGATCATAAAATAATTATTTAATAGATCTGTTGACAGAAAGTGTTCACATTAGCAAATGCATCTAAGTTTATTTTATAAAATTAATGCTGCAACACTGCTGGAAAACAGATATCAAATGAAATAAGCAACTATGTACAAAGCATAAAAATATCATTCAATAGTCATGTGGCATTTCATAAGTTAGTAGAAATTCTCTCAATTCTCGTAGAAATACGCTTGTCATAATCAGGTGTGCAGATGTAAGTATCTTTCCAAGTAATGAGCGTGTCGTACTTGCGATGCTTTCTACAAAGGAATGTCAACAGCGAGGATAATGGCCTCTTTTTTTTCACCTAATGGCTTTTTCTCCAGGCGGCTGGCACACCTGGGCGCCACCTGAGTCACTTAGCTTCCTTACCGAAATATTTACGACAGCAGTTTGAGCTACAGTGACAGTCTCATATAAAAAAAATTTCAGAGGTCGAGAATTTGCGTTACGAATGTGTAGAAACAAAATCCTATAAACATAACAGCCTCCAAAAACTTTTTGCCGGCATTGTGATACATTACGCATATACACACATTTCATAACTCTTAAAGTACGATTCTTGGTTTCCAACACCCTTTTTCACAAGTCAGAGTCCCTAACCACTACTCATTATTCCTTACCTTATTACACATATACATATCGTCGACACTTCTACAATATTTCATCATAACAGATACGTAGCATAATCAAATTCCTCATATAGAATCAGCTTATTTATCATAAACATACCTCAACAGCATAATACACATCGTCGTCGTAATAATGTCATAACACCTCAGTCAAATCTCAAAAACGTCATAGCTTTCTGCAATAATTTCAAAACTTAAAAAAAATTCTCTGCTCATTTCAATAGTGTCATCTACCTCAAACGTACTTTAAAAATCATGCTCCCTTACCAAATACATCATTCAAAGCTCTCATAGTATCACAATGGTTCCGGAAAAATATGAGCATTTCACAAAGTACAGACAAAATACAATTTCATAACAGTGAAGTTATCCAACCGTGTAATTACGTAAACATCTGTCACTGATGTAGCAAAAAAAATGTTTATCTCTCAGTTAAATGATTAGATAGCTGTGTAATTTATGTGTTAGAGAAATATGGTACTGATGTGTAAAGTTGTATAAGCAAATACCATATTAGCTAGGGCTCCTTGTGCTTGCCAAACACATGGTACACAAAGTAAGCGTGTACCCCCCTGAGGATTAATGTCATTATAACCTCAGGTGTTACAGATTACAGCAATGGAATGAAATGTATCACGGAAAACCTTTGTATCATTGTAATTCAAAAATCTTTAAAAATAAATGTTTTAAGTACAAAATTAATCACTAAAATACGTGTCCTGTAGCGCTAAACTGTGCGTCCACCTTAGTAGCGTCGTGATATAGTCGTGTAGCTGTCAAATAAACTAACCACTGTGTCATCTGGTATCTCTCAGAAAGCACTTTGAATCCATAATGTGTTTTCAAGTAAACCAAAATGTTGCATTAAAATCTCATTAGCAGTACCAGTACATGTTCGAAGTATGTAAGCCTGATAGTCGTTACGTAATCGTGTAACTAACAAGCAAGAATGTACAAATAACAACACTGTGTCGTCTGTTCACTATAACAATGCATTCGTAATTTCTGTTTAAATAAGTTCTCTTGGTTCTTGACTGGATATTTAACTTCAAACATTGTTGCATGTTAACAGATTCTAAGTCTGACAAAGCATACAAGAAATGTGAAGTGAAAAGTTTTATGGCAAAGACTAAGTTAAAAAGCCGATTATCTCTCAATACGCGGTTTTATATGTGAAGTGTGGTGAAATCCTTTACTCTTCATAGTACTCAGAGTTTGAACTTGAATGCAATTGTCATGTGGTATACGTTGGTAAAGAATACTGGAATTTTTCTCAAGGTTAGCGTGTATGCTATTTTTCCCTGAGCCAGCCAGCGCAGGTGGATGCCTGCGGTGCGAGTCATTATCTGTTTCTTTGTTGGCGTGCGTCGTTATTGGGATTAGGAAACCTAACTTCTACAAATTCACCTTGCCGCGAAGGCCCTGCCCTGTTTAAATCCCGCCAGTTCTGATGGAATTCAGGTCTGTCGTTTTGTTGGTAGTTTACATAGTTTCTTGTTTGTCGGTCATGTGGTGGAGAATTTCTCCCGGAATCGCAACTGCGCGCTGAACTGTTGCGTCTGAAGTTATCCTGTCTCCCTTGATAATAATTGTTTTGGTATCCATATTGTCTGTTTCTATTGTTATCTCTGTCATATTCATAATTACGGAAGTGCGATCTTTCTCTGTAACTATAACTCTGCCAGTGGTTGTCATATGGGTGCTGTCTGTTTTGTTCACGATTTGCGTTGTAAGAATAGCCTTGTCGTGTCCAGTTATTGTTTCTGTCGTCATGGAATTGTGACGGATGTGGCCTGTAGTGATTGTTTTCCTGTTTTCGCATACTGCGACTGTTTGAGTCAATTTCTAATTCTTGTAAGAGTCCCTGAAAAGCTTCAGTGTCGTCTTTGCAACGTCCTGCGAAAATAATATGTCGTAAATGTTCAGGTAATTTGATTAAGCAAATGTGGATGAGTTCTGAGGGGCTGTATGGGTTTGACAGGTACTGATTCTTGTGCAACATGTCTTCAAAATATTTCACAAGACTGGAGAATTCAGATTGTTCGAAATGTTTCATCATTATGATGCTATGTTTTACTCGGTCTTGTGTAGCTTGAGATCAATATGCTGAGAGGAAGGCATGATAAAATTCTCCTTCACTGTGACAATTGTGAATGACCGATCGCATTCTTACAGCTGGTTCATTCTCTAAATAGCCACACATAAATTCTAATCTGTGCTCTAATGACCAGTTGGGAGGAAAACAATGAGAGAATTGATGGAGCCACGCTTGTGGATGAATGTCATTGCCAGAATTCTTAAACGTTTTGAATTTACGTGTAGTAATGAACAGCTTATAGTCAAAATCATCATGTCGGCGAGTCGCATGTCGGTCATTGTTACGTCGTGTCGGCGGTTCCATTTCAAAATTCGGTGCACCTTGCCAATTTCTTTCATAATTTCCGAAATGCCCTGTGTTATTATTTTGTGGCTTTTCCGTATTTCTAAGTCCCTCTTCCCGTGTTGGAGCGCGAGTGTCCTCTGAAATTTGTAATTTTTGTATTACTTGTGCTAACTGATCTTGTACTTCCCGAATTTCTCTTTTGTACTGTATATTGATTTGATTTTGATTGAATTTCCTAATTTGTTCGCACTCTTCTGTGTCATTAAAGACTACCGGTTTTGTGTCATTCAGATTATCATCTACCTTCGTAGATAAATTAGTGAACTGATCCGAAAGTTCGGCTACTTTCTCCGATAGTGTACTTATTTCCTCAGTGTGTTTTTCTGAACCAAGTTTCAGAGTATTTACTGTGTCCTTTAAGTTTTCCTGAGTTTTTGCAAGTTGCGTAACCGAATCGGTAGATGCAACTGAGTCAAATTTAGCTTGCAAGGTCTCATGATTTTCATGAACAATAGTCTGCAGTTCTTTTATGGCTGCTTCGTGATTCTGTAATGCATTTTCATGCCGCGAAAAAATAGGTTGGAAATGCTCACAAATTTGTGTTTTTACGTCATTACAGACTTTTTGACATTTCGATTCGATGTTATGTAACTCAGTAGTTAAATCTTCACGTGTTTGTTCAATTGTCGTGTCTAACTTTTGAAGATTTTGTTCCATTGTGTCTAACTTTTGAAGCTTTTGCTGTGTTTGTCTCTGATTTTGTTCCATTGTGTCTAACTGTTGCTGTGTTTGTCTCTGATTTTGTTCCATTGTGTCTAACTTTTGGAAATTTTGTTCCATTGTGTCTAACTTTTGAAGATTTTGTCCCATTTGTTTCTGATTTTGTTCGAGCGTTGTGTTTAACTTTTGTAGCCTTTGTCCCATTTGTTGCATTAACTGTAATAACAATGCATTAGTGTCTGGAATCTGTTCCTCTACGCCTTTCGGCAGTGCATTTGCACGGGCAACATTCACATTTTGACAAGCAGAAAATGTGTCTTGACTTATTTGAGAAAACGGTGAGGACCCAAAACCTGAGTCTACAGTATTTGCAATATTGTGTTCTGACATTCCCGATTCCTGAGGCGAGCTGTTGCCGACCGATCGATCGATAATGCTTCCCTGTTCACTACCTGTTTGACTGTCTACACCATTATTTGACGCCCGCTCCATTTCCCTATGCACAGTTACCAAATGACTACTTTGGATGTCTGTTAATTCACTACACAGTGGTGCTGGCAAGCTACGCTCGTCGTCACTAATATTTCTCAGTTTACTTTGGAGCCTAGTGTTACGTTTTTCACACGCCATTATTGTCACAATATTTCACACGATAACACAGAAAAGCACAATTTGAAGAGCAAAAATAAGAGAACACATTAACATAACACTGAAAATAATATCTAGTTAATTGCAGCTGCGAAATACTTGGTGCAAATCTACATGCATACCACAACTGTTTTACTGTACAACAATGAAAGACTGCAACTACAAAGGAGATTTTCTCTACAATTACGCGCTAGCAGTAAACAAAAGCTACACTAATTACACATACTACAAGAAAAAATCAGAAGATTCCAGTGAGGTATCCTCGGCTAAGGGTCGACATATGAAACGTCCCCTTAGAACAATTATACAAGACAGTGCTTAAACTGACACACAATATTTTTTAGCGCAACGCAACCTGACTTTCAATAATCCCTACAAAAGAATGGCCCTGTCTAATATTAACCTATACGTTTCACAAATCACTTACCTCACAAAAATCTTCGTTACTGGAACTACTGCAATACAGCAAGCGCCACTACTGCCAGCTAAATAAAAGATTCAAACTATGGAAGGCACTAACTACTGATAGGGATAGTTAGCAAATGAAAGATATTAATAGAGAACAAACAATGTATTTACCTTAATAGTCATAATATATATAGCAGTTCATGACAAATTACAAAACTCCGCCATCTCTCTCCCCACATCCACCACTGCTGGCGGCTCACCTCCAACTGCGCAACGCTACGCGCTGTTAACATCCAGCTGCCGCTGCCCAACACTACAATGGCTGACAACAATGCAAACTAGCCACAGACTGCACACAGCACAGAGCGCTACGTAACGTTGCCAATAAGAAAACATAAACAGCGTACTTACACATTCAGATACACTTACAGTGGAGGAGTAATGAGGATGTAATTGACAATGTGTTGCGGAATTCATTAGCTCTTATAGAGCGCGGTAGGGAAGCAAAAGTCCCACCAGAAATTTTCTGTGCTTGCCTAAGCACCGAAAGTAGTGCCTTCCTTGAGCTCGTGATATCGTTCATTAGCCTATACATGACGCTGAACTGGTTTGTAGAAGACACTGTTTCTAGTCCCTTTCATAGTTTACCTACTTCCAGAAAGAGGTGGTTTTCCAGCAGGAAGGAAAACATTTAAGCGTCCCATCAGTTTTCCACTACACTGTCTCATTTTTACAATGGCGAAGTAGGAAATCAGCAGTAGTCTTGACAGAAGCAGCGTCTAAAAACGACACAGGAAAATTGCAGAAAACATGAATTAGAATAGTCGAGAGAAGATTTTAACTCGGTCCTCCTAAGTATTACTGTACGAATAGTTAGCCTTGCCGTTATATAATTACGCTGTTCTCAAATATTTGGATGACAGGTCCCTGACTGCCAAGGGTCATTATTCGAACGGCCTGCTTCGCTTACAGAACGCAAATTAAAAAAAATAATACACGCAACACCACATTCAGCATAGTGCATCCATTTACACACGAGAACTTCGACAGCTGCGAGTAGAGGAGAGGTGCAGTCACAAATCCCGAATGCCTCTCGCAGTATAAAGTTGCGATTAGTGCCTCTGCAAAAGCAAAACCGACGTGTGGGGATTGGAAATGGAACACGTTCTAAGTGCCATTTTTTCACGATACACCTCAGACAACGACGTCCAGCTGTACGTGAGAAACTGGTTAACATTGCAGCCCCGGGAATTTTATGAGACAGCCATTCACCGCCTTATGTCACAGTGGGACAAATCTCTCAACAGCCAAGGCCAATACTTCTAACATACAGGTACTGGTTTCTGTAATTATGCCTCCGGCTCGTTTCTTTTTAAACGCCCCTTAATATTCATTTTTGCGTAAAACGTTTTGGCAGCTGACAGTCATCGTTAACTGTGTAGTGCATACAGTGCAAACGTTGTATGTGAAAGTGTTTTGCGGCAATGGGACCCATTTTTTAAAAGTGATAGAACAAAAGCATTCATGATGAAGAGAGGAGTGGCAGGTCTTCTGTTGTGAGTAATGATCTCGACAAGAAAATTAACGACACAGTCCGTCAAAAATGAAAGATTCACTACCTCTGAACTCCCTGAACAATTCCCACATACGTACGGTTTTGTGTCAGGGTGTCACCGATAACTTACCCCCGAAAGTTCTGTGCTCGGTGGGTACCGAAATTGCTCACAGAGATCCACAAAAACAGACGAATGAGCTCTGCTTCAGACTTCCTTTCACGCTATGACGTGGAAGCGAAGATTTTTTGAGGAGAAATGTCGCTGGTGAGAAACCTTGGATGATATACGTAAACGCCGAAACGGAACGACTGTCAGTGGCTTTGGGCCATACCAGTTCTCCACGCAAGCCGAATAAGGCCCACCAAACTTTTTCATTGAGGAAGCTTACGCCTACGGTTTCTTGGGAAGCCGATAGGGTTTTGCTGCTTCAATCTATGGAGCGTGAAACCGCGACCACCTCCGAAGTCTGCTGTGAATCTTCGAAGAAACTTAAGCGAGTCATTCAAAACAAAAACGTCATGGTATGCTGACATTTAGTGTTTTGCAAGACACCGCTTGTCTCATAGTGCCCGAAAAACTCTTAACGATTTTGAAGCAGTTCAAATGTTATGTTTTTGATCATTTTCCATACAGTCCAAACTCGACTCTCTTCACTCGCATGAAGAAGCTTGTATAGCAGCAAAAGGTCGTGTAAGATTGACTAAGCTTCCTGGCCCCAGAATTTTATGAAGAAGGAATTTGAAAATTAGTGAAACACTATGACAAATCATTAAATTTAAATGGTGACTATGTTGAAAAATAGCGGAAAGCTGTAGTTTCAAGATGTATATAATATGTTCACGAGATAAGTTACTCAATAATTAAGATATTAAAGTTCAGAAACTTCGATATAAGTTCACAAAAATTCATAATTCGAAGTGGTTAAGATCTTTAAAAAAATCATGTGAAAATACAAATGCAAACTATTGATACAGGCACTCTGTTTCTCCTTGATTTAGCCTTTCGAAAATAATGAACACTACAATAAAAAATGCTAGAAATTGTTAATTTCGCCATCCATTGGCACAGGCGGTTAAGAAAAAAACATCAGTCACCACACTAAAAATGCACTGTACAATCACAGTACTATTTCATTTGCTACAGTTCAGAGGCTTCACATTCACTAACAGATGGAGGCAAACTGTCGATCAAACTCGCAATAGTGTACCCAAGTGACCATTCTGGAGACGATCTTATTGTTCTCTATACTCAGAAACATCACTGAAAATTCTTCTGGTTACTGTCGTCTCAGAGAAACGTCATGAGGCAACTTCTCGACCCAGCAACCAGTGGTGCATCCAACTGTCCGTAATATTGTCACGATCGGATCGTCCTCAGTACCCAGAAGCTTCTTCTTGGCTACCGCCATTTCAACGACGTGTAACAGCCCATTCCAGGAAAAATATCCTGAATCACTTTTTACATTATCCTGGTTCAGTGCTGCTCTTGGTTATGTGGATACTCTGGCACGAGAGCGACACTAACTAGCTCTTCTTCGTAGCCGCGCGGTTTAGGGTGCCTTGCTACCGTTCGCACGGCTACCACCGTCGGAGATTCGAGTCCTACCTCGGCCATGGGTGTGTGTGTTGCCCCTAGCGTAAGTTAGTTTAAGTTAGATTAAGTAGTATGTAAGCCTAGGGTCCCAAAGCAACTTACCACAAATTTTCCAAATTTCCAAAAAGCTCTTCTTTGTGCCACCCTCTGCAGCACAGGGCACTGACCAAAATGTATTGCCACCAGAACTGTCTAGTAGCAACTGCCCACGAGCTATTCCAGGTACCATCGTTCCACAATGGAAGACGCACCCCTTGAAACTCCCGATGCAACTCTTCTTGTCGTACTCATTTATTTTAAATTTCCTTTAATTTACGTCTATGGTCAAAACTTTTTTGTTCACAGACTACCGGTTTCGGCCTATTGAAATGGTTCAAATAGCTCTAAGCACTATGGGACTTAACATCTGAGGTCATCAGTCCCCTAGAACTTGGAACTACTTAAACCTAACTAACCTAAAGACATCACACACATCCATGCTCGATGCAGGATTCGAACCTGCGACCGTAGCAGCAGCGCGGTTCCGGACTGAAGCGCTAGAACCGCTCGGCCACAGCGGCCGGCGTATCGGTCTATAATGACCATATTCTGATCTGTGTTTTATAAAAACAGTGTCCTAATGTACTGCAGCCATAGAAGTATCGTCAGATGTTAAACGCAAAATCAGCACCAGCATCGTCAAATATATATAAATATGTAAAAAATTGACAGATCTGAAGATGCTCATTTAGACCGAAACCGGTAATCTGTGAACAAAAAAAGTTTGTGACCATAGGCGTAAATTAAAGGAAATTTAGCCGGCTGAGGTGGCCGAGAGGTTCTAGGCGCTACAGTCTGGAACAGCGCGACCGCTATGGTCACAGGTTCGAATCCTGCCTCGGGCATGGATGTGTGTGATGTCCGTAGGTTAGTTAGGTTTAAGTAGTTCTAAGTTATAGGGGACTGATGACCTCAGAAGTTAAGTCCCATAGTGCTGAAACCTAATTAACCTAAGGACATCACACACATCCATGCCCAAGGCAGGATTCGAACCTGCGACTGTAGCGGTCACGCGGTTCCAGACTGAAGCGCCTAGAACCGCTCGGTCACAACGGCCGGCCTTCCCCTACCACGTTTTAAACAAAAAATATTGATTCACTTATGCACGCTTTGCGCGTGACCTTGAGCGGGACTTAGTCGCTGGCGCTGAGCCGGCTGGACTTTATCTCAATAAGATAAAAGGTAAAACTTTTAAACATACAATACTCGTGAAATTTTTTTACATCTTCTACTGTAACTTCATACGCTTTCCTTTGCCTTCTTGGAGTATTCATAACGTTTAGAACTGCTACCTTCTTCAAACGGGAGGATTCGGTCCCATCGTTTTTCAGACCCTTGCGGGCTTGGGAGGATTCGGTACCATTTTTCTGACCGTGGGAGGATTCGGGGCTGCGCCCAGCATAGGATATCGACCATTCCACTTTTCAGCCGTCTTTCAATAACACTGCCCAGCGTCTCCGTGCACCTGTCAGTTTCTCATGCACGCTCTGTTCTGTTCTGGTTTAGAATTGCCGTCTCAGATGTCCATGTGGCTGCGGTTTGACAACTGCCCAGACCTTCATCATCTCCGGCGGTAGCGGCACGTGTTATCTGCTGTTTATCTGTGTGTGGCCTCCGAACCGGTTGGGCGATTCCGTTAGTGACTGTCGTGGACACCCTCGCCGCGTCCAGCAGACCCTTTGAGCCGGCGCGATGTGGGGAGGGGAAGGTACAGGTGGCTCCACACCCTTTTCTTCTGCTGTGGCCGCATCTTTCCGGCAGTGCTGAGAGAAAGTGTTTTCCGGGAACTGCTATGTCCCACCGCCAGATTTCCAGGCCGCGCCGTTCATCTGTGTGCTCCACCCAAGCAACTCTGCACTGGCGTATTGAACATATGATAAATTAAATGCAACGATTTCCACTACAAACTCCACAATCTTGCAGTGTTTCTTAAGGACTGAGGTTGAGAATGATGCTTTTAACTACTTCTAACAATGGGAAAAATTCACTGGCCTAGGAAGATTTTATGATAGGGTGTTTATCTAACTAATACTGAACTAGAGAACTGACACATAATAAGCGATCTATCGAAAACAAAATTGGATGACATAAAATTCTTAATGACCAAGTCTCTAATGATTACATGCAGCAAAATGCAAAAAATTTTATCTACAAACACTTGTAGAATAAATATCAAATTTTTAATGGTACGACAAATTTCTTAAAGAGATGTTTAGTAATCGCTGTACAAATATGCAAATTTGTCTCTAGTATTTGATGGCTTGATCTCAGTCAGCACTACTGCAGGACAGAATCAAAAAATAAATTATTAAATGAAAATTATATACGAGTGTTAGGCTCACTCGTCAAGGAAAACATATTCTCCTAAATCAATACTCATATAAACTCCAAATGAAAGCAATAGTCTATGCATGATAATAAAAATTATAATTATTATCTTAACAATTTTTGGATTTTGTCCTTCAGTTACACTGTTAAAAGTTACGAATACATAATCAATTTAAAATATGATACCAGAAAAATTTATTAGAGTTCTTGGCAAAAGAAATGTGTGCACATTTTGGGAGTAAGAATACAGACGGCACAATGAAAGTCGGTTAGTGACAATCCAGCGCCTGCCAGCTACTTTTAACTACATTCCAGCATAGAACCAAATGCAACATCTACTTGTTATCACAGTGAGACACGTCCACTAATTTTAAGGCGTTTGCGCAATATTTGTGCTCGATACCGTTATCAACGTTTGTGGTGTGGTCTCTCTCTAGAGCCCGCAACATTGGTCCACGATCTCGACTGAAAACATTTGCTGGCAAGCCCTTGAACGTACACAAATGTCACACATTATTTCACTGCTAAAATTATATACATAAAACATTATCTCTGAAATAGAATCGTTGTTAAACAGCATGCGATTATTTTGCACCCAGAATCATCTTTTTTTAGGATTTCACCAATTTATTAATTTGAAATTAATGACTGATTATCATGCCAGCAAATAAAGAGATCTAGACTCTAAACGTTGTACCACCATGAGCAGCAGTCTCCCGCCCCCTCTTCTTGATGGAGGCGGTGTCATTTGCTGGAACAACCACCCACTTTCAGGAAAGTTACCTTGAACATACACTTCAGAAGACGAACACAATATATCCATACAAGTACAGTACCTCTGTAAACATCGTTGCTTGATACAACACAATTGAAATAAAATACAAATCTCCTGCTGCTGAGTGACTATTTATAACCTACCTATTTTTGTGCTTCCTCAAAGAAAAATACATCTTCACTAAGCAAGAAGATTCAGTCTCGAATATCTATATTCCATAAACGGTCCCACATTCGAAATGTGGGCAACCCTTTTGATTTGCGGCTGCGTAGCCCTTCTATTTCCGCAACATTCGGATGTCGACGCTTATAACATGGTAAGATCCACTGAATAGTCTAAAAAACTTTTTGCACACCCCTGCCCGCTTATTGGACAACATGTGTGCCCAGACAAGGACTTTCTGCCACACTGTAAACTCTGGCTCTCTGGTTCTCCTTTATTATGCTCTTACTCCGGCATCGGTCGTCTTTTTAATGTTCTCCTGTGCGAGGTTTACCACAGCACTGTGCCGTAACCTCGGTTCTTCTGGCCAAGGCACGATCTCTTTAATCCTACTCGGTTGTTCTGTGTCCTTGAGCACCAGGACAGGTGGTGGCATCGATGAGCCACTGGCAACTTATTTAGAAGGACCTGGAAGGTACTTTGATGCGTATCCTATGACTGATCTACATCTACATCCATACTCCGCAAGCCACCTGACGGTGTGTGGCGGAGGGTACCTTGAGTACGTACCTCTATCGGTTCTCCCTTCTATTCCAGTCTCGTATTGTTCGTGGAAAGAAGGATTGTCGGTATGCTTCTGTGTGGGCTCTAATCTCTCTGATTTTATCCTCATTGTCTCTTCGCGAGATATACGTAGGAGGGAGCAATATACTGCTTGACTCTTCGGAGAAGGTATGTTCTCGAAACTTTGACAAAAGCCTGTACCGAGCTACTGAGCGTCTCTCCTGCATAGTCTTCCACTGGAGTTTATCTATCATCTCCGTAACGCTTTCGCGATTACTAAATGATCCTGTAACGAAGCGCGCTGCTCTCCATTGGATCTTCTCTCTCTCTTCTACCAACCCTATCTGGTACGGATCCCACATTGCTGAGCAGTATTCAAGCAGTGGGCGAACGAGCGTACTGTAACCTACTTCCTTTGTTTTCGGATTGCATTTTCTGATGATTGCGACTACAATATAAACGGTACAATTTGTTTCTCTCTGTAATCGTTCGCTCAGCTTTATTGAAGGCTGCGTGAAATAAAGATATGAACATTGACTTAATTTTCCTTCTTCAACAAACGTTTCCAGTGCCTAGACAACTGCGGTCCGGTGTCTGGATAACGCGCTTTACGGGACCGACTTATTTTAGAAAGTGGTCAGCGAAGACTGCCGACACCGTTTCTTCCGTGGCTCGTCGCAGTGGAGTCAGATACATGAAGCTGGAGGTGAGTCCGATCGCCACTAACACATACACACAGCCTCTCCGGGAATAAACGAGAGGCTCCAAGAGATCGACAGCCGCGTGTTCCCTGAGCCTGCTGGGAACTATTGGATGTAGTGGTGCGGCATAGAGGGCGGTTTTGCTCGCTGACAGCGCCTACGAACTCTAATGACTGGATGAATTCGCTTCAGCATGTCATCGAAGTAACAGGTCGCCCGCAACGTTTCAAAGCACTTTCATGCGCCAAAGTGACCGTAGCTTAAGTGAACATACCGTACCAATTTGTTCACTAGCTCGCCGGGAATAGCCGAGACCCATCGGGTGTTATCGATTCCTCCCCTTTTAAAAAGAATACCATTCCACACGTGGTAATATTGCCGCTAGCGACTAACGTTACTCAGTGATATGATTTTCAAATGTTCCCTTGATGTACATGATACTAAAGTTATTCTCTCCTCAATCACCTTCCTCATTATTTTTAGCCCTACCAGAACACGTGAGAGGGCGTCCGCAATCACATTCTTTTCTCCCGGAATGTATTCTGTAGTGAACTGATACTGATGGGGCAGTAAGGTTCGCCTCCCTAGTCTTCCCCGTCCAATTTTTAAGCTCATTAAAATCTGTAAGGGCCGGTGCTCAGCGAACACTCGTCGTTCGACCGAACATGTAATACAGAAACCTTTTGAAGGCTCATACCACTGTCAACGCCTCGTGCCACGTTACTGAATAATTTGGCTCAGTGCGAGTGAGCACCTGGCTGGCGAACGAGATGGTTTTCCATTCCGCGGGGTTGTCTGCTCTATCTGTTTGAAACAAAACCGCCCCCAAACCACTCATTGAGCCAGCTGTCATTAAGTAAAAATCCTGATTCAAATCGGGCTGTGAAAGTAGAGGTCCGTTAACTAATGCTCTTCTTAAGATATTAAATCCGTCATCTGTCTGTTGGTCCCATATCCAGATAGTGTTTTTACTCGTCAGAGAACACAGACTTGTAGTCGATGGTAGATTAACATTGATAAATCTTGTCTAAAAATAACAGAGCCATGCAAAACCCCTTAGTTGCCTTTTTGTTGTGGGAGTTGCACATTCGGCATTTTATCTGGGTAGGTGTCCAATCCCGTCCACACACAGAACACTTCCTAAGAATGTAATGTCTTTGCGTCCGAATTCCGATTTTTTGAGGTTGACAGTTGCTCCAGCCTCTGCACAGACGTCTAAAAGTCTGTTCAGGACCTAATTATGTTCCTCCCAGGACTTTTCTGCGATTAAAATTTCATCAACATATATTGTTACTCGTGCTTTTAAATCGTCGGGTAATATGCTGTTTAGCCTTCTGATGAACGCAGCGGAAGATACTTTTAGTCCGAACGGAAGGCGGTGGAACTGAAAATTTCCATAACGCAAAAAGGCAGTACATTGCCTGCAGGACTGATCGAGTGCAATCTGCCAAAAGCTCAATCGGAGATCGATCACCATGGAAGTGTTGGAGAAGCTCGTCCAGGCTCTCTGACCTGTCTGTTTCCGGCATTATTACAGTATTTATTTGACGGGAGCCCAACACTAAACGAACAGAATTGTTCCTCTTTGGTACCATGAGCTTCTTGCTCGCTGAATAATTCCCTGCTCTAACATCTTCTGTAATTCTTTTTCTACGCTCGCCTTATACGCAAGCGAAATAGGATACGGTTTCACGAAAAAAGGTTTGAGTTCACGTGCTCTGAACATGTAATTGAAACCCTTTATTGCCCCTGGTGATTCTACAAACACGATTGCGTATTTTATAATTATCTGACGCTAAGCTTCCCGGTCCGCGTCCGGATTTCCGGAACAGGAGGTCCTCTCATTTGGAATACTGGTAAAAACATTATCCAGACTGTTCTGTAGACATCGAAACCGACCGATCCACCAGGTTAACGCTGAACTCAAGTTCGGGTTGCGATTCGGCACGAGTGGGACATCTCAGGCAACTCACTTCACACTCATTGCGCAGTACACGCTCATCTGGAAGTGAAGAATAGAAATATCTTGTTTTTGGAAAAGGAGGTGAACTTCATTGTCGTCGCCGTCTATCAATCGACAGAATTGTAAGTGTACAAAGTTCACTAAAATACAGGAAACGAAATGCATTCTCTATAGTTTTCATTCAATAAGTAACAACCTCTCATAATTTCTTGATTACAAAAAAAAAAAAAAAAAAATGGCTCTGAGCACTATGGGACTTAACAGCTATGGTCATCAGTCCCCTAGAACTTAGAACTACTTAAACCTAACTAACCTAAGGACAGCACACAACACCCAGCCATCACGAGGCAGAGAAAATCCCTGACCCCGCCGGGAATCGAACCCGGGAACCCGGGCGTGGGAAGCGAGAACGCTACCGCACGACCACGAGATGCGGGCTTCTTGATTACAGTAATTGGATTATGTTCTTGTACAATAGTATGGTGCTGAACTCCACTGACCAATTTTGATGTAGCAGGACGTGTAGTTTGAAGGAAGTTTGTGTGCTAAGCAATCTCCTTTTCTCACGAAAAGCAGATTGCTGTTTGATCTTATTCACTTACAACAGTGGTCCCTTAGGTATGAAAAGTTACGAAAACTTGGGCTCAAAGCTATCCGCAATACGGCCAAGTAACTAACAGAGTCGTATTTTAAACCTTAAAGAACAATAACTTCCTCCAGATTGTAATACGTCACCAACTGGTGCAGAAGCTGATCATTCAAGGAGGCAGCAACCAAAATTCAGGTACCAGTTACAACTTAAAGTAAAAATCTCAATCAAAAATCACTCACTCTCTCTCTCTCTCTCTCTCTCTCTCCCTCTCTCTCTCTCTCTCTCTCTCTCCAAACACATATATAAATATTCATAATATATAAAAAACAATCGTTTTATAAGGGGTACAATATAAAAATTAAACTCAAATTCATAACCTTGACCTTTGAAGTTCATCCGAACTTGCCATTTGATCTCCACGCTTTTTCCGTAAATCGCCCTCCTTGCTTTCGTCACGCACCGGAAGAATAGGCCAATCTCCTGTCTTCTCGCATTCCATGAATGTGCCCTCACCAGTAACTGCAGTTCTCTAACTGAGATTGTAACAACGGGCGTAATGACTGGCACTTCCCATCCCGGAGCCTCTCGTAATAAATCTTCCCAAATATCGTCGCTTTCCATGCACATAATACTCATATTAGTCCTGTTAGCAATTTCGCTCCGTTCCGCACCATCCAGAAGTCAAATTTCTTGCCGCTTATTCTCATTACAAAAATAGTGTTCGGGGTTCGCAGGCCTAACTTCTGTCCCAGGTTGTGGTCCCGCACATGCATTTCTATCCTCGTTACGTTCTCTAAGTAACTGGTCCCTCCCCTTCTGTCCGCCTGCTTCGCTGAGGGATAATGTGTCTGCCTACCATTCAACGAGCCCGGGTTCGATTCCTGGCCGAGTTGGAGATTTTCTTCGATCGTGGACTGGGTGTTGTGTTATCCTCATCATCCTTTCATCGTCACCGACACGCAAGTCGCCCAACTTGGTATCATCTGAAATAAGACTTGCAACTCGGCGACTCAACTTCCCCGGATGCGGCCTCCCAGCCATCAATGCCACACAATAATTTCATTTTTTTCTGTCCCCTTGATTTCGGATTACAGTGTTTGCATGATAATTTGCATGCGCCCCCTCATTTCCAAAATGACTGTTTCTATTCGACTTATTTCCCCTGTTATTCCCACGCAACTGCCACCCGCTATTACTATTTCTGTTCGGTCACGTCCTCTGGATCTCTCTTGCTCGCGTCCTCTACTACGCCCGTGACTGGTGTCTCGCGTCTCTGCACCACGGAGTTCGTCTGCGTAATTAGACGCATATACCTCTGAACCATATTCTAATTCCTGGAGTATTTTTTGTCTGCCCCTGGTAGAGTGGTCAGTGCGACGGAATGTCATACCTAACGACCCGGATTCGATTCCCAGTTGGGGCAGAGATTTTCTCCGCTCAGTGACTGGGTGCTGTGTTGTTCTTACATTCATCATTTCATCCCCATCAACATACAAGTCGCCGAAGTGGCGTCAACTTGAAAGACTTGCACCAGGAGACCGGTCTCCCCGACTGGCGACTGGATACACTAGCCACACGGCATTTCCATTTTTTAGTATTTCTTTAAATGCTTCCACATCATCTTTGCACCTTGCGGCAAGAATCATGCGACCCGTATGTGCAGGCAGCTTCGTTAGAGAAACCCGGATCGGCTCGCCTGGTAAGAAAGTGTTGTACAAGAATCGATTCGCTTGCACCATGTGATCGAACAGACGAGGCGCACTCGTGAGACCTGAGTTTCTCAAGAAGTGTATCATAAATGTCTTACGTTTTACCCTGTCCTGTGCCGCTTCTGACCAGTAGGCCGAAAGGAAAGCTTGTCTAAACTCACTCACCGTGTCAAAACGGTGCGCTACTGTTCTCATACGCGTGGAGGGCTTGCCTGCTAGGAAACCACACATGAACTCAGTTTTATGGTACTGTGTCGCTTTGGAAATAGCGCAAATTCAAACTGTTCTGCTCAACCGATGGGGTGGATACCGTCACTTGCATTTTTAAAGACATCAATCTTTCTTAGCGAAAGGAAATGCCTGAAGTCAAATTCCTGCCTTCCTCACCACGGAGATCGTTTGCATGAATCTCTTGTTCATCCCCGTGTGTTTTCAGCGTCATCGTTGTCGCTAAAGTTCCATCCGTCCTCATGCCCAGAGTCTCTCTCAGCGCTTCCATTTCCAAGTGCTTTATTTCATGCGGCCGCCCTTCTACACGTGCTCCGAGGTCCGTCACAACTTCATTTAACTCACGGGTTATCCCCGCTTGCAGGCTATTAATTAGGTATTGTCCATGCTGAAACTTCAGTGATGATCGCACTTCTTCCGCGCTGCCGTCAGAGTATTTTGGGTATTCTCACCAATCCCTACACCCGAATTGCTGCCTACCATTTCGACAACCTTCGCGAGCTCATTTCCGAAGTAGCGCTAATCGCGTCGCTGTTCCGGTCCACTTGGGTCCTTAAAGCCTCTGGACAATGCGCGCTTCCACTTGGGACAGTAGCTCTGCGCGGTCCCGTTCTGAGTGAGTTTCCGAAGCCTGGAATTTCTCTGTCATTGAGCGTGCCTGTTCTTTGACTACTTCGTAACGTCTTAACTGTTCATTTTCAAGTGGCCAAGACGCTGCTCCACAACGCTCACTACTTTGCCTATTTCAACCGCTATTTCGTTTCTCAGCGTGGTCTGAATCATTTTTACACTACTTTCCATGTTTTCCTCTAGCTTCGCATTTACCACTTCTGAGTCATCAAATCGCTTTTCATTCGCTTTCGTAGAATTTTGTACTTAATGGCCTCTTCGTACTTTGCAAAAGCGAGCCCCATCGCACTGTTAAACTGACTATTGGTCGGTTCATTACTCCTGTTGCGTGTACTTGATTTATTACGTTCCTATCAAGGTCCTCCATGTCCTGGAATTGCTGCAATCCATATCTGCACGATTTTCCACTTCTTCAGTTTCATCAACTGAGTTCGACATCGGGTTTTCTATGTGTTCGTGCGGTTCATTTTCTACGTTCAGCCCAATATTATTGTCTTCCTGACTACCGCGACTGGTATTTTTCGTATGGCTGCACGATCCATATTTTAACGTTAAAAATACCATACAATAAAAAGAAATTTACGCGTCAATTGACCTTGACCACGGAAACACACGATAATTTTACAGTGCGAAAACATCCCTTAAAAAAAATGCGACCTCTACCCAACTTTGTCACGCGCAAAACACAATACAGAATATAAAATGTTACTTAAAATAAAAAAAATCACAGAACAAAATACACAAACAACAAACAACGACGAGAACAGCTTCGTTGCCTCAAGCAACACAGAAATTGTTTGAGTGCTGTGAGGAGAGAAATTCATATACATACTCAACATAAAAAATAATTCTAATTATCAGAAGATTTCAGGTCCAGCTAGTCCTGTCATGGTCGCCATGTGTAAGGTGTTCCAACTGAGAGCTGAAAAACATCTGCACCATATATAACTGTTAAGTTCACGGTCGCCACCAGCCTCCCTAAAGTTTAAGAAAAACTGAACTGGAAAATTTTGAATATTTAGTTTTTTTAACAAATAAAAGAACTATGCAATTTAGCAAGGGTAACTATGTATGAATATATAAATTTTTCACTCCATTGCCCTTAAGGAGAATCTAAAATCCAATTAACTTCTTATAGAATCAGGGCATCAAATATTAATTTTTAAAAAGTGTAATAAGCATGGTACTAAATTAATGTGTGGTAAATAACATATAAGAAGCAAAATGTTATCATTTATGAAACAATTTTTATTTATCAATCAATATTTATATTAAGGGAGAAAATCATTTAACTGAAAGTACCTGGTGTCTCATCAACAAATTAAATTACTGTTCTTGCATCAGTGATATCTTGTAAGGCGACTTAATTTGGAAAGAACGAAAAAAAAAAAAAAAAAAACACGAGGGAATATTGAAAGTATAGACTCTATCATTCACACTGGATTCATACAACAGAGAAACAAAGATTGAGAAGAACAAAACACTACTATTCCTGACATGCACTACTGTGCAAAAAGGTTTACGCAGTTTGTGGAATTCTAAGCAGTAAATGCCTGCAATGGCCAATCACGCAGCTAACGTGCAAACAGACTAACTGACCACTTATAAACGGAGACTTCCGCGGCCATTGTCAAATTCAAAAAAATTTTCTGGTTTTGTGACCGTATTGTCAATATATATATATAAAACTACAGACGTTTCGTTCCCTGCTGCAAGCGACCTTCTTCAAGGTGTTGTTATTTTTCAACATAAATTAAATTACATCCTGAAGAAGGTCGCTTGCAACAGGGACCGAAACGTCGGTAGTTTTATATATATTTACAATGCGGTCACAAACCCAGAAAAATTTTATTGAATGAGTCACCACTTGATGAAATCGAGTCCAATGAAAGAACAGAAAGATTTCTCAGGCCGAAAAGTAGGCGACATTCCTAGTCAAAACCACAACACAAACAGAACAATTTAGAATTAAATCACCAACGCTGAGGGCCTCTGATCATCCAACGCTGAGGGCCTCTGATCATCCTACGCACACTTAGTACCCACGGAGCTAATCTGTTACAAAAGGTACCGTTCTAAACCACAAAGATCAGACAATTCCACAAATATAACGCGCACAAAACAAATCAGCAACGGACACGATGCATTACAGTGCAGTAGTAGAACAGGAGGCTCTTGAATCGCAAGTACAAATTACAATCTTAAGATAAACGTACACGAAACATAGTATCGATAAATCACGGAAGAAATAAATAAATAAAATCACACACATACAAAGATTCAATTATACTCACATTCAGACTAGAGACAGAGTCATTAGAGTGATCTAATCATGTCAGTGGTGGGTCCTCCACACTACGTGGTTCCAAAGGAACAAAGCAAGGTACGAGAACGTAACTATCGAACACCATCTTTAGCTAATACTGTTAGCTCGAAGCATAAACTGACTGTGAAATGATGACACTTCGGTTAATCTGAATTTCAACGAAATTTAACTTAGGCAAAACGTGACTCCACGAACATCCTATCTCCGCCCTAACTTAGGACCTACATCCGTACTTATCAGCCGGCCGCGGTGGCCGAGCGGTTCTAGGCGCTTCGGTCCGGAACCGCTCGACTGCTACGGTCGCAGTTTCGAGTCCTGGATGTGTGTGACGTCCTTAGGTTAGTTAGGTTTAAGTAGTTCTAAGTTCTAGGGGACTGATGACCTCAGATGTTAAGTCCCATAGTCCTCAGAGCCATTTTTTTCGTACTTATCAAGAACCAGCTCCAGAGTGTCCATTCTCCACCGAACTACTGGTCCAACAGAAGCTACCATAGGTGTTCGCTTCTGCCACCAACCTGACAGACAAACAACCCTCGGACCAAAGGGGATAAACCTCTCTGCCCAGGTACAGGGATCCTAAGTTGGTCATCCTGCGCTGCCTCCTAACAGACGCACACATCTCCTGCTCCCAGCAGATGACAACCAGCTCTGCCCCTACCACAAAATAAACACAGAAGAAAACGAAAAGACATTCATTCACCCACATTCACGCACGCACAAGACACAGTGAGAAAGCAACATGATACATGTGGATAAGGAGACATAAAACAGAACATAATATATTAAAATACTAATGCAGTGCCACAAAATGCATTTTTCGTCGCATTGGCCTAGATTTCAGATAGTTCCTCTGTTCACTCCTCCTAGGAAGTTTAACAAGCTCAACTGCAGTTAAGGGGTAAATGTAAATGTCGTGTGACTAGGGCCTCCCGGCGGGTAAACCGTTCGCCAGGCGCAAGTCTTTCGACGGGTGCCTCTTACCTCGATATGTTGCAGCTGTGGTTGTTTCCACAACAGAGTGCTGATTCCGAGAATTTCATCTTCCGGCAAGGCGGGGCACCCACTCACTGGAGCATCGATTTTGGTCGATGCCTAAATGATGAACTTCCGCATCGCTGGATTCGGCGAAGTTGTGAAGAGGATGTGGCTTTCTTCCCTTGGCCTCCCAGATCGCCAGCCATAGCACCTCATAACGTTTACCTTTGGGTGTATATTAACGACCGTGTTTACGTACTCCAATACCACGTACGGCTTGGACGTCTG
This sequence comes from Schistocerca nitens, assembly GCF_023898315.1. NCBI lineage: Eukaryota > Metazoa > Arthropoda > Insecta > Orthoptera > Acrididae > Schistocerca > Schistocerca nitens. Next base: position 818,179,220 of record NC_064614.1, read on the forward strand.
TCGAGTGACCAGACTGGCACTCATAGAAAATTTGTAGAGTGAAAAATGCAAGATTTGGTGGGTTTATGGTTCTACTCACGCATCAATCAATTATATATATATATATATATATATATATATATATATATATATATATAGAGAGAGAGAGAGAGAGAGAGAGAGAGAGAGAGAGAGAGCAGGAGTGTCGCACCTTTTAGCTTACATGGGCCAAATAGGACGAAGAATATTTTCGCGCCGCACATAATGTTTTTAGAATTTATTAATGTATGAATCTTTGTTCTAAGAAAGCAAGAGGGTATTAATTTGACATTTTATATATGACATTTCATTAATAATTTGATATACAAGTAATTACAAATCATAGAATTAATGTGACATTTTACTCTGAATTTAGGAAATTAATATATCAGTACCAGGTTCGATCGAAGTGGTTGCTATTCCCTGTTTGCAAGCTGTTCATCTGAGATTTTGGTTCTATTTTTAGTCTCTGTGAGATTTTCTCTTAAAATTAACTGTTCAGAAACATACGTGCTTCCAAACAAAGATTATATATATAACACGTCAAGTTGTGACACAGATTTTGATTTTGATGTCATAAAATCTTTTTAACATGTGGCCTCGACTGAACCGTCTTACTTCTGTAACATATACGATATCATCAAACGCTGCATCCAAACTTCTGAAGAATTCTTGGAATTGGCCATGATTCAGTCCCACAATTCTGTGGAAATATAACAGAATTTCGTTGTGTTTCTATAAATTAATTTCATTATACGTCTCTAAATCTCCAGTTTGCTAGTTGCAGCTGAGGTAGCTGTAAGATATCAGAGGAGCGCATCCGTCGAATTGGCCGGTTATAAGAACGAGACTGGTTCAGATGCCGCCGGGCGGCAGTGTTACGAACTGGATGGACCAATGACAGAGTGGCATCGCGTAGCGGGAGTTACAGATTGAAAATATTCAATTTATCCGAACTTATCATTAATGTAATTTTATGGAGTTTTTTATCTACTGTGTGACTGATGCTCACTTCAGAGGCCGTCCAGAAAGGCTTTGGGCCGCATGCGACCCACGGGCTGCGGGTTAGACACCCCTCATACAGAGCTTTGCATACGAATTCATAGTAGTTCTGTTTCTCAGTGAGTTCCGTAGCTTTCCACGTATGACGTGGTAAGATTGAATCTGTTTCCTCCGCGGGAAGATTTCACCCGTTGCAAAAAATTAACTCCAGCCCTGATTAATATTAGTAACAAACTTCTGACATGCCTAGAAGCACTATAGGGAACTGTATCATCCGTGTCTTTCACACTGTCTAAGTCGCCTTTTCAAGATACAAAGATTTGAAACCCATTTTCTACCGCCGTGGAGAGCAGAGCGCAATCGCGGGTAGCTTCAGACTGTGCTTGTCACAACAATGTCGCAACATTGGACATTCAGTGTCAAATGCTAACTAATTGTTGTTGTTGTTGTGGTCTTCAGTCGTGAGACTGGTTTGATGCAGCTCTCCATGCTACTCTATCCTGCGCAAGCTTCTTCATCTCCCAGTACCTACTGCAACCTACATCCTTCTGAATCTGCTTAGTGTGTTCATGTCTTGGTCTCCCTCTACGATTTTTGCCCTCCACGCTGCCCTCCAATGCTAAATTTGTGATCCCTTGATGCCTCAAAACATGTCCTACCAACCGATCCCTTCTTCTAGTCAAGTTGTGCCACAAACTTCTCTTCTCCCCAATCCTATTCAATACCTCCTCATTAGTTACGTGATCTACCCACCTTATCTTCAGCATTCTTCTGTAGCACCACATTTCGAAAGCTTCTATTCTCTTCTTGTCCAAACCGGTTATCGTCCATGTTTCACTTCCATACATGGCTACACTCCATACAAATACTTTCAGAAACGACTTCCTGACACATAAATCTATACTCGATGTTAACAAATTTCTCTTCTTCAGAAACGATTTCCTTGCCATTGCCAGTCTACATTTTATATCTTCTCTACTTTGACCATCATCAGTTATTTTACTCCCTAAATAGCAAAACTCCTTTACTACTTTAAGTGTCTCATTTCCTAATCTAATTCCCTCAGCATCACCCGATTTAATTTGACTACATTCCATTATCCTCGTTTTGCTTTTGTTGATGTTCATCTTATATCCTCCTTTCAAGACACTGTCAATTCTGTTCAACTGCTCTTCCAAGTCCTTTGCTGTCTCTGACAGAATTACAATGTCATCGGCGAACCTCAAAGTTTTTACTTCTTCTCCATGAATTTTAATACCTACTCCGAATTTTTCTTTTGTTTCCTTTACTGCTTGCTCAATATACAGATTGAATAACATCGGGAAGAGGCTACAACCCTGTCTCACTCCCTTCCCTAACTAATTAGATCGGACTAAAGGGCGCATCTTTTGTCCCGACACGATAACCGAGCGAGTTAACACGCCGCTTCCGCCGGCCAGTATGGCCGAGCGGTTCTAGGCGCTACAGTCTGGAATCGCGCAAGCGCTACGGTCGTCCGCAGCTCGTGGTCTCGCGGTAGCGTTCTCGCTTCCCGAGCACGGGGTCCCGGGTTCGATTCCCGGCGGGGTCAGGGATTTTCTCTGCCTCGTTTTGACTGGGTGTTGTGTGATGTCCTTAGGTTGGTTACGTTTAAGTAGTTCTAAGTTCTAGGGGACTGATGACCATAGATGTTAAGTCCCATAGTGCTCAGAGTCTTTTTTTCGCCGATTCTGGGATTCGGGGAGTCGAGCCTGCCCCGGATCGAATCCGCCTCGAGGATAAACGACTAAGGCTGGTAAGTTGGCCAGCCTGCATATGGTTTTAGGCGGTCGCCCACATCCAACTAGGTGAATAATGGGCGGGTATCCATGTCCCACCTGAGAGAGCACCCGGACATCATCTGTCAATAACATTGCCAAAACCCCTGTAACAATACAGACCCCATAGAGCAACAGGAAAAGAAAAGAACAAAGAAGAAGAAGGTAGTGCGAATTCTTTTTTGTTTAGTATCAAGTGTTGTTGGTTTATGTTTTCGTTAGACCGTACCTGCAAGATGAAAATTATTTCGAGTGAGGAGCGGAATTGCTGTGAAAACAAGATGGAATGTAAAACGCTCGACTGGGTGAAAATAGCGCCACTAATTTCGTGTGAAGATGAAAGCGAGCGTCGACGTGTTGTGAGTACTGTCGCTTTCATTTGAAACCGAGGGAAGACGTGGCTTTGTGTGCTGTGGGAATTCTGCTGAGGCGTCTGATGCTCGTGGGTACCGCGAGCAAGCCGCTTCCTTCCGAAGAGTACAGGTCAGTGACTCTCGTAGAAAGTGGTCGCGCCATTACACTTTCCGCCGGGAACTGCGTAAGGGAAATTAGATTCCGTTTCCGACGCTGTTTCCCAAAGTGACGCTCTGCTCATTTCGGTGAAAGGCTAAGCTGCCCCGTCATACCGCAGTCGGAAATGTAGAGATGATGCGAGATTAGGACCCTGGTCTTCCGCGAAGAAAAACCACGCTCATTTAGAGGCTGAATGTACGGCCTCCTATCTTTTAACTCACAAGAAACAAAGTGAAATTTACACAGCGTGTAGGCGCAACCTACGGGACGAATTGTTCACTTTCCCATATAACGTTTGCCTTTTCTCTCAGCTTTTATTCCTTTATGAGCAAGATATTACATGTTGCTGTTGTGGTCTGCAGTCGCAAGACTGGTCTGATGCAGCTCTCGGAACTAGTGTAGCCTGTGCAGGCCTATTCATCTGCATAGATACTGCAACCTACATCCTTTCGAAACTGCTTACTGTAGTCAAGCTTCGGTCTCCCTCTACAGTTTTTACCCCCCACACTTCCTTCTATCAAAAAGCTGATATCTCACGATGTGTCCTATCAACCAATCCTTTCTTTTAGTCGCCAACCGAAGTGGCCGAGCGGTTCTAGGCGCTTCAGTCTGGAACCGCGCGACCGCTACGGTCGCAGGTTCGAATCCTGCCTCGGGCATGGATGTGTGTGATGTCCGTAACTTAGTTAGGTTTAAGTAGTTCTAAGTTCTAGGGGACTGATGACCTCAGAAGTTAAGTCCCATAGTGCTCAGAGCCATTTGAACCATTTTTTTCTTTTAGTCAATATATTGTTGCATCTTAAAAGTTACTGGTTGAGAGTAAATCGAAGAAAGACGAAAGAAATAACAAGTAGTAGAAATGAGAACAGAGAGAAACTTAACATCAGGACTGATGGTCACGAAGTAGATGAAGTTAAGGAATTCTGCTACCTAGGCAGTAAAATAACCAATGACGGACGGAGCAAGGACATCAAAAGCAGACTAGCATTGGCAAAAAAGGCATTCCATGCCAAGAGAAGTCTACTAATATCAAATATCGGCCTTAATTTGAGGAAGAAATTTCTGAGGATGTACGTCTGGAGTACAGCATTGTATGGTAGTGAAACATGGACTATGGGAAAACCGGAACAGAAGAGAATCGAAGCATTTGAGATGTGGTGCTGCAGACGAATGTTGAAAATTAGGTACACTGATAAGGTACGGAATGAGGAAGTTCTGCGCAGAATCGGAAAGGAATATCTGGAAAACACTGATAAGGAGAAGGGAAAGGATGATAGGACATCTGTTAACGCATGAGGAAATGACTTCCGTGGTACTAGAGGGAGCTGTAGAGGGCAAAAACTGTAGAGGAAGACAGAGATTGGAATACATCCAGCAAATATTTGAGGACGTAGGTTGCAAGTGCTACTCTGAGATGAAGAAGTTGGCACAGGAGAGGAATTCGTGGCGGGCCGCATCAAACCAGTCAGAAGACTGATGACAAAAAAAAAAGTTACTGGGCTTGTACTTACCACTTGTGCTCGGAATTGTGTAGTTTTTGCGTGTTTTAAGCGACGACCTTGATGAGTTTACTTTACTGGCGCCATTCAGCTTATTCTGGGTGTTGTACTGCAAATAAATGAAGTTTCACGTCTTCAGCTGAAAGTTTAGCGGAATCACAAAGTTCTTTGGTCTTCACAACCAGAAACAGTGAGCAAGTATCTCTATACTTCGTACTTATCCTCCGACGAATGCTTGCTGGTATAAAAGCTCAAAACTGACTTATTTAGAAGACTGCAAATAAGCGGTCAACATGGTATGTACAAAAATTATTGTGCGTTCATTAGAGATCTCAAGTTCGGACTGCAGAAGAATGAGAAAGAAAATCGGGTGTAATTCTTTTTCTCACAGGAATCACGCAGAAATTCGACTTGAGAGGTTCGAGGCGATCTCGTAAAACCTACATCTAAACTGAATATAAACTGAATCGATATAATGCACTGAATGTAAAGGAATGGTAGGATCCATTCATTTCATTTCAATGCGTTTAAGGGGAGTACGTACAGTGAAAATGGTCAAAAGCTGACATTTTCCGATTATTATCTCTTAATAATATTCTATCTCTCGTGAATAATTTGATGCATCATTTGTGATTAATTCCAGTTGGTAGTGTAGTTTTTATTATTTCAAAATTAGGAGTGCAAGTGCAAAAATATCCAGTCATTCTGCACTGATTTCCTTAAGTATCTCCATCTCTGGTATTATTCAATCTAGAAGGCTCTGGTTTTCGGCTATTTATTCTTTGAATTCACGTTAAGAGGTTGGATGCAGTGTGTAAACAGAAATGGCGGTATTGCACAAACATTTTGTGGAGTTACTCTGTGGCTGGTTTGGAGCCTTATTACACGTTCTTATACCTCATTTCAAAATGGCGAAAAGAAAGGGTTATTTTAAGAAGCGACGTTTCCATGGAAATCAGGATACATCTGAATCACAGACACATGATAAGAACACGCCTACTAGTGCTTCAGAGAAGAAACTTGGAACCCATGAGGATTTCTTTATAGACAAAGAAGATCATGTAGTTAGTTTCGGTTATATTTTATTAGATTTGTGTGTATTAGGATAAGTTTTACAAGATGCTGTCTCATGTAATGTTTGTGGTGGGCAAATTAGCTTCTGTGAGGACACATCTGCAAGGACTGGGCTTGATAACAAACTTGTTATTCAGTGCAAAGTTTGTTGGCTCTTTATGTCATTTTGGAATTCTCAAAAGTGCATGAATGACTTGTTTGACAGCAATGTTAGAGTCTTGTATGGAACTAGATGCATAGGTAAAGGATCGACTGCAGCTCAAGTATTGTGTGCGACGCCAAACTTTCCAAATCCACCATTCAGGTCAATTAAGTATACCGAAGTAATGGGCAAATGTGTTGCTGTTTTACTATGAAGCTGCTGCTAAAGAAGTAATTGAATTATACAACACAATAGATTTAACTGTGGCAGTTGATGGTACTTGGCAGAAGAGAGGCCACACATCTAAAAATGCAGTTGCACCTGTCACTAGTGTAGACACTGGTCAAATTTTAGACATCGAAATGCTAACTAAATACTGCCATCAGAGTAAGTCAGTTAATGTAACAAGTGAAAGTCATAAATAGAATTGTGCTAAGAATTATAAGGGATGGGGGTATGGAGGCTGCTGCAGTTTTTTCTCTGTTCAGACACAGCAGGAGAGAAGTGTGTGCTACACTGAGTACTTGAGGGGGTGGTGATTCGAAGGCTTTCAAATAAAAACTAGAAAGTCAACCTCATGTTGAAAAGCAGATTTTAAAGACAGAATGTGTAGGCCACGTTCAAAAACGGATGGAAACACGCCTTCGAAAACTGAATTGGATAAAAGGAAAAGAGAATTTATCAGATGGGAAGACTCTAAATGGTAAAGAAAGACTTACAGACAAAAACATTGATTAACATCAGCAATATTTTGGATTGGCAACAAGAAAAAACACACACGATCTACAAGGGATGAAAAGAGCAGTGTGGGATACATTCTTCCACAAATTAGCCACTGATGATACACCTATACATGATATTTGCCTACCTGGTACTGATTCATGGTCCAAGTACCGAAAAGCTAAGGCAGCAGGTACAGAGGAACAATTTAGGCACAAAATAGCGTATCATCTGCAGTGATGGAAGGTGTTAAACTAATAAATAGAGAGTTATCTCACCCTGGCCTTCATTCCAAATGTTGAACGCAAAACCCGAATAAGTCTTTCCATAACGTTCTTTGGAGCCCCGTACGAAAAAAGGTCTTTGTAGGAATGAAAACTCTATGCTTGGGTGGTTCTGACGCTGTGATAACGTTAATGATAGTAATAAGGGCAGAATTAGGGCACTAGAGCAGCTTATCACTTCAGGAGCAGACACACTGCAAGCCTTCCAGCGAATGGATCGAATTAGGATCATGAAAGCCCAGCGTGCAGAAGAGGAAATGATTGAAGAAGCAAAAGGCAGGAAAATAAATGATCTTTTGGGTTTGCGGGATGATCAAGGACAGGATCCAGATAATGCTGATTATGGGCCTGGTTGTTTCTAGGAGCTGGCATGACTCCATATGGGAGCTGATATCAAATGAATCTTTGAAACTTAATTTTCTGAAAATGACCTTTTTTATTGTTTGACCCATTATCTCAGTAACTATTACAGACACGTATATCTAATTTTACACTATGTTATCACTTAATGTACTGTTGCTTCTGAACCACCAAAACATTTCTACCTATAATGGTTTTTTACTTACAGAATCAAAAGTGGATTTTAAAGTATTGAACATAATTTTAAAAGAAAACATCATAACTAACTAATTATTTGTCTGTACATTATGATTCTGGTTCAGTAATCAGAAAAGGAGTGAACCTATATTTCCAAAAAGTTTCAGATGGCTATCTGTCAAAGGTTCTGAGATAATGGGTCATCAATATTGCAAATTTAACACTGTAGGTATAGGACGTACGTACTCGACTTAATTCATTTCCTGTATATCCCTTGTGGCACAGTAAGTCACAGTGCTCCGACAACCCCGTGGTGCTATCCCCACATATCCTACGGGATAAACTCTGCTAGCAGTCTTCAGAAATCATAGGTGAAATCAACAGTGACAATGAATGTTTGAGTCAGACACAGACGTGCTCCGAAAGCCTAGTGGTCATGAGAGCATTTGTCCCGTTGCCAGACAGAAGCTTGTCATAATAAACGGAACTTCTCCAAATCCACAAAACAATCGTATTTCCGAAACCATGCGAAATACTACACCCGAACATCAAGAGAAATGAAGCGAAATGGATAGAGGGACAGGCACTGCAGGGGAGACTGTTGTATCTTGGAACACTTTCCAGGCTTCTAGGCAGCCCTGTTAGAGAAGTTTAATGTGCTGTCTAACACAAAAAAAAAAGATTCACCGCGAAATAATTATGCAAATGGGACAGAAATCGGTAGATCTGATGTACATATACAGATAAACAACACCTCTGATCATTGTCCAGATGGCACGTTAGATCCTCAAACTACAGAGCTGGCTGGAGGTCCCTTCCCATAATATTCCAAACGTTCTCAATCGGAGCGAGCCAAGGTAGGGTTTGGCAAGCAGCAGAAATTCTCGCCTTGTGTGGTTGGGCGGGAGGGTATTCTTTTGCTGAAATGTAAGCCATGAAGGCCAACAAAATGCAGCGTAGAATATCGTCGATGTACGTTGTGCTGTAAGGGTGCCATGGATGACGACCAAGGGGGTTCTACTGTGAAAAGAAATGTCCTAGAGCATCACTCCTGATTGTTAGACCATATGATGGGCGACATTCACGTTAGTATCCCACCGCTGTCTGGGGCGTCTCCAGTTACGACTTCGCTGATCATCAAGGTTCAGTTTGAAGGGTGACATCTCACTGAATTCAATTCCACCCCATTCAATAAGGTCCATGCCGAAGACGTGTCTGGGGATACATTGGACAGCAGTAGGATACTCACCTGTCACCCACCATGCAAACCGACAACTAGGAGTGATGGACTGGAATGCCGTTTCTTTTCATAGCAGGATCAATATGGTTGTCACTCATGGCACTCTTACGACAAAGGGATACGTCGACGATATTCTACGCCCCATTTTGCTGTTCTTCATGCCAAGCTTACATCTTACATCTGGACTTACATCTCAGCGAGATAATGCCCGCCCGGCAAAGGGAAAGAGTTTCTACTACTTCTCTTCGTGTTTGCCATACCCTACGTCGGCCAGCAAGGTCGCCGGGTTTCTTCCCTATTTAGAACGTTTGGAGCATTGTGGGCAGCATCTCCAGCCACTTTGGGATACTGAAAATCTGATGCGCTAATTGGACAAAATTCGGCACGATATCTCCCAGGAGGATGTCCAAGATTTATATCAAACAATGCCAAGCCGAAGAACTGCTTGAATAAGGCCCTTGAAAAAGGGCTGGAGGACCAGTGCATTATTGAGTTGCTCAATTTGTGAAGCTCTTTCTCTTGAATAAATCATGTAGTTTTCTAAAACTGTAATCATTTGTTTGTATGTACAAGTACGTCACATCTACCGATTTCCGTCCCATTAGGATAATTAATTCTCTTTGTGCCTTCTTTTTTTGTTTTATAGTGTATTCTCTCATTCCATTTGTAAAGGAGAGTGTTCATTTTATGTGTGCCGCAGTCTTTTTCTCAATACACAAAAAATAGCTCGGGAAAATAAAGTTTCTCCAAAAGTGAAAAACTGTTCCAGGGGAAAACATCGTCATGTATATTGGAACAAATATTCTATTCAAATTTAAAAGTGTTACAATCGAGAAAATCTTGTCACTACTGTATTTAATAGGCTACGTGTTACATTATTACTCTGCTACACACCAACAAACAGTAAGTGAACTCAAATTAAGAAGAAGTATTATTAAAAACCAATTACAAGCTAAAAACATTTCGAGACAGAAGCTGCTGGCAGCTAACACAATTTTCCATTTTCGAGAAAGGAAAAATTGCTGAGACATTAAAGAAACAATTCATTTGCAAATATCCTGTGTTCCATGGCAAAAAAGTACAAGGTACAATGTGGTACACAAACGACAGAGTGTAGTTTAATTAGTATTAAAGACATAAGGAATTTTAAACAGTATAATACTCTGCACTGAAGGAAAAAAAAGCTTTACTATATTATACAACACTTAAATACGTAGAACTCGAAATTTTTGCAAACGCTACACAAAACACAATCTCACCTCTTACAACAAAAGCAGTAGAAAATCTCGGAAACTGCTTGTGGCAGTCTTCATGTGCGGCACTTCATACGATTCTAAAATAGGTCAATAGATTGAAGCACCGAGCAGGAAACATCATGTGCACCTAGGTACACTGTCCACCAGGTATAACACTTGCGTCCACTATATTTATACAAATAGCACAAAATATAAGGGAGATTATTAGGCACATCTTGCAGCGGAACATCATAAATTAGCAAAGAAGCATATCTGCAAAGAGAATTAAGCATTTTTTTAAGAAATAATACCGAAAAGAGAAAGTTCTACAATTAAATGGATAGAAAAGAGCGTAATAAAAAGAAGAGAAGGGAAAAGAAGAAGTTAAAAGAAATCTACAGTATTTGAGATTTAAACCTACGAACTGCTATTTCCCCCTTTCTTTAATAATATAAATGACAAAAAAACTTTACGTTTTACTAAGAATGACCATTTAATCCATGAAAGAAGCTGTATTAATTTCACAAAATGTGTATATAATTATTTTGTAGGGAGACAATATTTTTATTTATCATTGATTAAAACTATATTTTATGAAAGAATTTGTTAAATTTATTTCAGAAAGAACGATGCCTTCATCTGCCATTGTCACGAAAAAGTAAATTAAAAAAGTGACTGTTCAGGATAGTGGGAAAATATGGCCGTCAGTCTTCATCCAGTATAAATTTTCAGTTGTCAGTACGTATTCATAAATGTGGACTATCCATAGACGGTTTGAAGCTCACTCCTGTGGAATTCAAGTCCAATGTCAATACCACTCCACCAACCCTTTCAGTTAAAATAGCCTTGTCCCTCCTGTTTCATTCGCATGCTCATTTTATTGACCTTTAAACTCAACAGCTTCCAGCCCGTTGTGTGTACATGACATTCGAGTTACATTTTTAAATTTTCGGCTCACAAAAATTCAGTAGAAATAATATACGATTTTTGCATCCATTTTTATCATATGCTTTACCCACTAATTGGAAATGCCTTTACGTCAAACAAATGAATGATCAATTATAGGTGAAACTAGACGTAATCCCACTATACTGTCTGGTAAGGTCACGGGGTCATATGCACATAAATTAGACATGACTCAAGGAAATATCTTTCGCCACTATACATAGACAATTACATATCACACTCAGTGTCGTATTTTTATTACGTTCTCACATTTTTTTTAATAGAGAGATTAAGTCTTCTACACTTGGCATCTAGCGAAGAAAACATAAGTTTAATAAATTACCTATATCGAAAAAAACTAAGACAAAGTTTCTGAGAAGAAACTAGAAACGTATTTACGCATGTTAGGTACGGTTTAGAGAAGGCTTCTGAACAAATCAGGGAGGAGACAATAAATTCTATAATACAATAACTGTAGCTTTACTGCAGCATGGATCAGAGGTACGAAATTTCATGACCAAACGATTACAGAGAAGTGAGCGGTAGAAATGAGACTTCTAAGATCTTTGGCACGACAGAAATTTCAAGTTAATAAGCAGAACTGTGAGGTGTGTTGGGAGCTCTGTGATCTAGGAAAATTGGTACAAAGAATATGGTGCGATCAACTATAGCTCCTTGGTTTCGGAACAGGAAAAGATGTCTTACCCGAAAATATACTTGAAGATGACGAAAAGGCCAGTCACTCTCGCTAATTTCGCTTGAGTCATGAGTAGCTATTGATAGCATTTAGGCGAAATTTACCATGGAGAGACCGTGGCTGTGTGACAATACACGTTAGTTCTTACAGTCCAGTAGAACAGCATCTTTTTTTTTTTTTTTTTTTTTTTTTTTTTTTTTTTTTTTTTTTTTTTTTTTGTCATCAGTCTACTGACTGGTTTGATGCGGCCCGCCACGAATTCCTTTCCTGTGCTAACCTCTTCATCTCAGAGTAGCACTTGCAACCTACGTCCTCAATTATTTGCTTGACGTATTCCAATCTCTGTCTTCCTCTACAGTTTTTGCCCTCTACAGCTCCCTCTAGTACCATGGAAGTCATTCCCTCATGTCTTAGCAGATGTCCTATCATCCTGTCCCTTCTCCTTATCAGTGTTTTCCACATATTCCTTTCCTCTCCGATTCTGCGTAGAACCTCCTCATTCCTTACCTTATCAGTCCACCTAATTTTCAACATTCGTCTATAACACCACATCTCAAATGCTTCGATTCTCTTCTGTTGCGGTTTTCCCACAGTCCATGTTTCACTACCATACAATGCTGTATTCCAGACATACATCCTCAGAAATTTCTTCCTCAAATTAAGGCCGGTATTTGATATTAGTAGACTTCTCTTGGCCAGAAATGCCTTTTTTGCCATAGCGAGTCAGCTTTTGATGTCCTCCTTGCTCCGTCCGTCATTGGTTATTTTACTGCCTAGGTAGCAGAATTCCTTAACTTCATTGACTTCGTGACCATCAATCCTGATGTTAAGTTTCTCGCTGTTCTCATTTCTACTACTTCTTATTACCTTCGTCTTTCTCCGATTTACTCTCAAACCATACTGTGTACTCATTAGACTGTTCATTCCGTTCAGCAGATCATTTAATTCTTCTTCACTTTCACTCAGGATAGCAATGTCATCAGCGAATCGTATCATTGATATCCTTTCACCTTGTATTTTAATTCCACTCCTGAACCTTTCTTTTATTTCCATCATTGCTTGCTCGATGTACAGATTGAAGAGTAGGAGCGAAAGGCTACAGCCTTGTCTTAAACCCTTCTTAATACGAGCACTTCGTTCTTGATCGTCCACTCTTATTATTCCCTCTTGGTTGTTGTACATATTGTATATGACCCGTCTCTCCCTATAGCTTACCCCTACTTTTTTCAGAATCTCGAACAGCTTGCACCATTTTATATCGTCGAAAGCTTTTTCCAGGTCGACAAATCCTATGAAAGTGTCTTGATTTTTCTTTAGCCTTGCTTCCACTATTAGCCGTAACGTCAGAATTGCCTCTCTTGTCCCTTTACTTTTCCTAAAGCCAAACTGATCGTCACCTAGCGCATTCTCAATTTTCTTTTCCATTCTTCTGTATATTATTCTTGTAAGCAGCTTCGATGCATGAACTGTTAAGCTGATTGTGCGATAATTCTCGCACTTGTCAGCTCTTGCCGTCTTCGGAATTGTGTGGATGATGCTTTTCCGAAAGTCAGATGGTATGTCGCCAGACTCATATATTCTACACACCAACGTGAATAGTCGGTTTGTTCCCACTTTCCCCAATGATTTTAGAAATTCTGATGGAATGTTATCTATCCCTTCTGCCTTGTTGTTGTTCTTGTGGTCTTCAGTCCTGAGACTGGTTTGATGCAGCTCTCCATGCTACTCTATCCTGTGCAAGCTTCTTCATCTCCCAGTACCTACTGCAACCTACATCCTTCTGAATCTGCTTAGTGTATTCATCTCCTGGTCTCCATCTACGATTTTTACCCTCCACACTGCCCTCCAATGCTAAATTTGTGATCCCTTGATGCCTCAAAACATGTCCTACCAACCGATCCCTTCTTCTAGTCAAGTTGTGCACACACTTCTCCCCAATCCTATTCAATACCTCCTCATTAGTTACGTGATCTACCCACCTTATCTTCAGCATTCTTCTGTAGCACCACATTTCGAAAGCTTCTATTCTCTTCTTGTCCACACTAGTTATCGTCCATGTTTCACATCCATACATGGCTACACTCCATACAAATACTTTCAGAAACGACTTCCTGACACTTAAATCTATACTCGATGTTAAGAAATTTCTCTTCTTCAGAAACGATTTCCTTGCCATTGCCAGTCTACATTTTATATCCTCTCTACTTCGACCATCATCAGTTATTTTACTCCCTAAATAGCAAAACTCCTTTACTACTTTAAGTGTCTCATTTCCTAATCTAATTCCCTCAGCATCACCCGATTTAATTTGACTACATTCCATTATCCTCGTTTTGCTTTTGTTGATGTTCATCTTATATCCTCCTTTCAAGACACTGTCCATTCCGTTCAACTGCTCTTCCAAGTCTTTTGCTGTCTCTGACAGAATTACAATGTCATCGGCGAATCTCAAAGTTTTTACTTCTTCTCCATGAATTTTAATACCTACTCCGAATTTTTCTTTTGTTTCCTTTACTGCTTGCTCAATATACAGATTGAATAACATCGGGGAGAGGCTACAACCCTGTCTAACTCCTTTCCCAACCAATGCTTCCATTTCATGCCCCTCGACTCTTACAACTGCCATCTGGTTTCTGTACAAATTGTAAATAGCCTTTCGCTCCCTGTATTTTACCCCTGCCACTTTCAGAATTTGAAAGAGAGTATTCCAGTTAACATTGTCAAAAGCTTTCTCTTAGTCTACAAATGCTAGAAACGTAGGTTTGCCTTTTCTTAATCTTTCTTCTAAGATAAGTCGTAAGGTTAGCATTGCCTCACGTGTTCCAACATTTCTACGGAATCCAAACTGATCTTCCCCGAGGTCCGCTTCTACCAGATTTTCCATTCGTCTGTAAAGAATTCGCGTTAGTATTTTGCAGCTGTGACTTATTAAACTGATAATTCGGTAATTTTCACATCTGTCAACACCTGTTTTCTTTGGGATTGGAATTATTATATTCTTCTTGAAGTCTGTGGGTATTTCGCCTGTCTGATACATCTTGCTCACCAGATGGTAGAGTTTTGTCATGACTGGCTCTACCAAGGCCATCAGTAGTTCTAATGGAATGTTGTCTACTCCCGGGGCCTTGTTTCGACTCAGGTCTTTCAGTGCTCTGTCAAACTCTTCACGCAGTATCTTATCTCCCATTTCGTCTTCATCTACATCCTCTTCCATTTCCATAATATTGTCCTCAAGTACTTCGCCCTTGTATAAACCCTCTATATACTCCTTCCACCTTTCTGCCTTCCCTTCTTTGCTTAGAACTGGGTTGCCATCTGAGCTCTTGATATTCATACAAGTGGTTCTCTTCTCTCCAAAGGTCTCTTTAATTTTCCTGTAGGCAGTATCTATCTTACCCCTAGTGGGACAAGCCTCTATATCCTTACATTTGTCCTCTAGCCATCCCTGCTTAGCCATTTTGCACTTCCTGTCGATCTCATTTTTGAGACGTTTGTATTCCTTTTTGCCTGCTTCATTTACTGCATTTTTATATTTTCTCCTTTCAACAATTAAATTCAATATTTCTTCTGTTACCCAAGGATTTCTATTAGCCCTCGTCTTTTTACCTACTTGATCCTCTGCTGCCTTCACTACTTCATCCCTCAGAGCTACCCATTCTTCTTCTACTGTATTTCTTTCCCCCATTCCTGTCAATTGTTCCCTTATGCTCTCCCTGAAACTCTCTACAACCTCTCGTTCTTTCAGTTTATCCAGGTGCCATATCCTTAAATTCCCACCTTTTTGCAGTTTCTTCAGTTTCAATCTGCAGATCATAACCAATAGATTGTGGTCAGAATCCACATCTGCCCCTGGAAATGTCTTACAATTTAAAACCTGGTTCCTAAATCTCTGTCTTACCATTATATAATCTATCTGATACCTTTTAGTATCTCCAGGATTCTTCCAGGTATACAACCTTCTTTTATGATTCTTGAACCAAGTGTTAGCTATGATTAGGTTATGCTCTGTGCAAAATTCTACAAGGCGGCTTCCTCTTTCATCTCTTCCCCCCCATTCCATATTCACCTACTATGTTTCCTTCTCTCCCTTTTCCTACTGACGAATTCCAGTCACCCATGACTATTAAATTTTCGTCTCCCTTCACTACCTGAATAATTTCTTTTATCTCGTCATACATTTCATCAATTTCTTCATCATCTGCAGAGCTAGTTGGCATATAAACGTGTACTACTGTAGTAGGCATGGGCTTTGTGTCTATCTTGGCCACAATAATGCGTTCACTATGCTGTTTGTAGTAGCTAACCCGCACTCCTATTTTTTTATTCATTATAAACCTACTCCTGCATTACCCCTATTTGATTTTGTATTTATAACCCTGTAATCACCTGACCAAAAGTCTTGTTCCTCCAGCCACCGAACTTCACTAATTCCCACTATATCTAACTTTAACCTATCCATTTCCCTTTTTAAATTTTCTAACCTACCTGCCCAATTAAGGGATATGACATTCCACGCTCCGATCCGTAGAACGCCAGTTTTCTTTCTCCTGATAACGACGTCCTCTTGAGTAGTCCCCGCCCGGAGATCCGAATGGGAGACTATTTTACCTCCGGAATATTTTACCCAAGAGGACGCCATCATCATTTAATCATACAGTAAAGCTGCATGTCCTCGGGAAAAATTACGGCTGTAGTTTCCCCTTGCTTTCAGCCGTTCGCAGTACCAGCACAGCAAGGCCGTTTTGGTTAATGTTACAAGGCCAGATCAGTCAATCATCCAGGCTGATGCCCCTGCAACTACTTAAAAGGCTGCTGCCCCTCTTCAGTAACCACATGTTTGTCTGACCTCTCAACAGATACCCCTCCGTTGTAGTTGCACCTACGGTACGGCCATCTGTATCGCTGAGGCACGCAAGCGTCCCCACCAACGGCAAGGTTCATGGTTCATGCGGGAAGTCTTCTGCCTTATTTGACCGTAAGTCCTCCAAAGCTCTTTTAAATTCCGATTCTAATACTGTATCCCCTATCTCTTCTAAATCGACTCCTGTTTCTTCTTCTACCACATCAGACAAATCTTCATCCTCATAGAGGCTTTCAATGTATTCTTTCCACCTATCTGCTCTCTCCTCTGCATTTAACAGTGAAATTCCCGTTGCACTCTTAATGTTACCACCGTTGCCTTTAATGTCACCAAAGGTTGTTTTGACTTTCCTGTATGCTGAGTCTGTCCTTCCGACAATCATATGTTTTTCGATGTCTTCACATTTTTCCTGCAGCCATTTCGTCTTAGCTTCCCTGCACTTCCTATTTATTTCATTCCTCAGCGACTTGTATTTCTGTATTCCTGATTTTCCCGGAACATGTTTGTACTTTCTCCTTTCATCAATCAACTGAAGTATTTCTGCTGTTACCCATGGTTTCTTCGCAGCTACCTTCTTTGTACCTATGTACAGCATCAGCCACTGTTAATAATGGCTGGTTGCTTTGTTTTACTTTATTTTAATAAGTAACATTTGTTGCTAACACGTTGGGCGTTTATCAAGGTGTATAGTACTCATGTGGGCTCCTAATTTCAAACACAATGACGCGCCTGGAACAAAATTTCCTTAGCTACTACACTACGATCAATGCCGATTCCAGAAATATTCATAAGCGAAATAGAAACGCAAGCTATCCTTGTATGATAGAATAGTGTCATGTATGCGCAAAAACTTGCTCAGTTTTTACTGAAATTGTGATCATTTGTTTTTCTGTATATGTACATCACCTCTATCGATTTCTGTCCCATTCGGATAATTCTCTCTCTAATTAATAATGGCAAGTATTAGTACAAAAGTCTAGGCTATGTTTCAGTAGTGCCAATTAAGGCGCAGTTTAGGTGCCGGCCAGAGACTTGGAATGTGGGCCGTTCGCTATGTGTTCCAGAGAGGTACTTTAAACAACATGAACAACATCGACAGAAGCGCTGCTCTGTGATTAGGAGGCGCCTAACGTACGATAATAGGAGCCTCCTGGAAAATTTCTGAATATCAGGACGTGTTCGATGGAATATGAACATCACCTAATACGACACGAACTTGGTGGGCAGGACATGTATGACGTCAAGTAGATTAGGATATAACCTCCGGGCCGGCAGTTTTGCAGTTATTGAAGATCTGAGAATCAGTAGTTAAGAATAGTTAGCCATAATGCAAGAAGTCAGCTTACGCAGACTGTGGAGCTCCTGACGTCTGCGTAGGTGTAAACCCACAGCTGTGGTGCCGGTCTGGATCTCGCCTGTGTGTCTCAGAAATCTACTGACTGTAGGTACCAGTTAGTTCTATTTTTAGAAGCCGCAATTGTGGTATTACATGTGTGATCGTTTCTACATTTCGTTTAAGTTATTTATTTAGTCTCAGTCGTGGGCTGGCTAAGTGAACCCAATTGCAATCATTGTTTGGTATATTAAAACTTAACGCATCGAACCTTGAGGCACCTTTAGAATCTCCTAAGCCTCCATAAGGTTTCTTATCACCTCAAAGTTCTAGCTTTAGCCCTGAGTATGTTAGCTTCTGCTAGATGATCTCATCTCTGCTTGCCGACGTCGTGAAACTACTCACAGGATGCAACCACAGGTAAGTGTTCTGTTGTATTGCTAAGGATAGCATAGCAACAAGACACTAAGCCTCACGTATCGTCATAGAAACGCGCAGTTTGATTAATTTTTTATTTTAGCTATATTTAATCTAACATAATACAACGCGTTCCGAACATGTTCTGTTCAGCATCAGCCGTTTATACATACTTACACACAGAGAAACGTTACTTAAAAATAAACTGTCTTGAACAGATTAATCTAGAACTTTTTGTCCATTGTTCGTTACTGTAGTGACTGGTGTGGCATTTGGGTGGGAGGGGGCAGTGGGTGGCCAGAAATCGAAGTCAGTGATGTCTTCTGAGGTTTTTTTCTTGTTGTTGGTTATGTATGACATCACAGCCTGTATAGGATGCAGATAGTTTTGCATCAGTTGTGTGTTGCGAAAATAATGTGAAAGGCTTTTGTATAACAGTTGATCCTTACGATTTCATCTCCTTGTAGCTTCACTTGCATCTCTGGTGTAATGGCGGAGCTGTTGTGTAACATTACACTATTGCACTTCGTATTTTGTCCACAAATTGTATCGACATACATGTAAAAACTATGCACTTACCACAAGATGACGGACTTGTAGCATGTGAGTCAGTATCGACCATCGAGGTTTTGTATCGATATTCTTGGTACTGACAGATTTGTAGTCGTTCATTTATATTGAGACATCTTGAATCTATTGAGTTAGAACTGGCTTAAGACTATTGAAGAATTTTTAGTTTTTGAATTCTGTTATCTCATTAAGAATGTTACCTCCATGTTTTATATTATGTACGAAAATTTCCATTTCTTCCATAGTATCCATTCTTTTAATTTTTCCTATTTTGTGTAAAATTTCGAGTTGTCTTCGATTTTCAAAGGGTAGCCTCTGTCTTTAACGTGAGTTGCTACTGCTGATTTGTTACATTCGTCAAGTCTGTAGCAGTCTATATGTTCTTTGAATCGAATTCTGAAATTTCTGCCTGTTTGAGCGATATAATATTTATTGCATTGGCAGATGCAGTATGTTGTTTTTCACTTTCGAAAAATAACAGCAACGATGCCCACTTAATAAAATGCATTTGATGTGATTTGTAATTGAATAACTGCTCTTTCTACAGCTACAGCACCCCAGACGAGGGAAGAGACATCTACAAACGTGAAAATAACTTTTGTTGTTTGTCATGGAAGTACAAGAGTATCAGTGCAGTTCCAGTCATTTTTAATATTTTACGACGGCGTAGAGGTTGTAGTAACACTTGCCAGAAGGGGGAACTATCTCAGTAGACAGGATGCTTCAGCTAAAGTGTTCACATCCAAGATTTTCAGAATCGTTTAAAATATGATCTGTTTTCGTGCAGAAGATGTAGAAGAAAGTCTTCACTAAACGACGTTTAGTCTTTCGCCATAACTATATTAATTACAGAGATACCGTTACTAGCTTTTTCAAAAGAATGTATAGTAATTTTCAGAGTATCGTAACAAAGATGCAAATTCAGCCGAGTTCCAGTTTTCAAAATCTGTAAGTAGTTTTGAACATCAGACAGATTGCTGTCTCAAACGGAAGTTCGTGTTATCAGTCGGAACTGTTGCTTCCGATTGATGGTGTGCGCCAGGTTCATACAGATAAAAGATTGGGAAAAGTTTGAGCTAACAGTGACAAGTGGTTGGGCTAACACACCACGTAGAAGTCAAAATGTGATTCACCAATTAACTACGTCCTAATGGAATCCGTATCAGATTCTACATAGGATTTGCAGCTGAGTCCGCCTCTCTTTTAACCGTAATGTACTGTAGATTCTCAGACCAAAGCTGTATTCAATGCTAGGAAGGAAGCAAAGGTCACACCCGTTGACAAGAAGGGTAGAGGAATTAATCAAGAAAACTGCCGTTTAATGTCCTTTACAACCATTTGTTGAAGAACATATTTTGAACACAAGTGTACAGAAGTACCTTGAACAGAATGACTGCCTGCGTATTTGTCAGCTTAGATTCCAAAAACATCAGTCGCATTACACTCAACTCGCGCTGCATCTCGCATGAAATTCTCAAAGCTATGGGTCAAAGAAGTCAGGAAGATGAACTATTTTTTATATTCCGGAAACCATTTGATTCATTAATAAGCTTGCTTACTAACGAAATTACTATCCTATGGGGTATCAAGTAAAATTTGTAGGAGGCCTGAGGACTTATTGGTAGGGAAAATGTAGAACATTGTCTTGGATGGAAGGAAGGAAGGAAGAGTAAAGTTTAATGCCCCATCAACAACGGAGTCGTTAGGGACGGACCACAAGCTCGGATTATGAAAGGATGGAGAAGGGAATCCTCTGTGTCCTTTACAAAGGAACGATCCTGGCGTTTGCCTGGAGTAATTCGGGGAAATCACAATAAACTTACATCTGGATGGCCGGAGGGAGATCCGAACCATAATCCTTCCGAATGCGAGTCCAGTGTGCAAACAACTGTGCCACCTCACTTGGTAGTCATCAGAGACCTAGATGTAACTCCAGGCGAGCAGTGGTCGAAGAACAGCTCTCACACAGAGAATAGGGTTTCCATCTTCATCATAGTAAAGGCAGGTTACTCACTCCCTCATGCAACATTGCCAGATTTCCCCTTCATCTCACCCACAGTCAAGGTCACCCCTTCCCCTCCCGTCCCCAACACATTCCATTCTGGTTTCTTACTTTCTCCCTCTCCCCCACCCCTAACTCAATATGGCGGATCTAGCCCACTTTTGCTACTTATAAATGCCCACAATTCCTCCACCCCTTTCCTCCCATTTCTCCACAGTTACCATCGCACCTGTCCATGGATACCATAAACATTTTGGAAGTACATGTCCTATCAACATTATTATTTTTATTTATAAACAATTACACTGGAGTATGCAGCATCTCGCTAGCTGTACAGCATACATGCCTGTAGATGGTTCTCGACTGAGGGAACTAAACGCACCACGCAGCCAGGGTTGTAGTCATGTCCTCAGCTGTACTGGCTGGGTTTTCACAGGAGCAGACTCGTGGAAACCTCTCCCGCTCTATAGTCAATGTCCAGGTGATGATCTACAACTGTGTCATGAGATGGAAAAACACAGAATATACCGGTATTTTTCCCGTTCAGTCACGTGTAAGTTTCGACCTGTTTACCACCAGAATTACTAGCCCGGGTCCAGGACAATTTTTTTGGATTATGTCTGACTGTGTCATGAGATGATAAGACCCAGAACGCAAATATATTTTTCCTCATGAACCCACCAGAGTTGCACATCAGCATGTACTGGAAAAAGGATAACAATACAATGGGGGATGGTGTTGTGAGTGTCATGGATCAAGCGCAATCCTCAGGTGTCTGAGGTAGTGAGATGTCCAGATAGATCATGCAATGACATGCCATTGACATTTTTATTAAATTCTATACACTGCAACAACAATAAAATCACACATTGGAAAAACCGTTTCCACTATGTATTTGCTGTCAAGGTGTAACAAGCGATGTGTGTGTGTGTGTGTGTGTGTGTGTGTGTGTGTG
Source organism: Schistocerca nitens (assembly GCF_023898315.1). Classification (NCBI taxonomy): domain Eukaryota; kingdom Metazoa; phylum Arthropoda; class Insecta; order Orthoptera; family Acrididae; genus Schistocerca; species Schistocerca nitens. The sequence continues at coordinate 818,201,060 of NC_064614.1, forward strand.
TGTGTGTGTGTGTGTGTTTGTATGTATGAGTGCTGAATGAGCCTCCGTTGAACTTGTTATTCTCGTTGTTGCAGGTGGCATCGCTCATCATCCTTTAATGAAACCACAGTCTGAACTTTCAGAGGCGAAAGTATTGCTGTTCAATACAACATACAGTGATTGTTAACGACAATAAATGAGTTCCTGTCAGAAGAGTAACAGAACGCCTGTTCAGCCCAGTAGGGATTTCTGTGGTAGTGAAGTGGCATTACCCTGTAATGAGTTGTTCCATCTACGCAACAGTTCGATGCTAATTGCAGCTACGTTCATCAAAAATACTCAGACTCCTTCAGTGGCATTAGATGACCATATTATCTGCAGTGGTGGCTTCCCAGGGAAAGTGAATATAAACAATGACATACACTCCTGGAAATTGAAATAAGAACACCGTGAATTCATTGTCCCAGGAAGGGGAAACTTTATTGACACATTCCTGGGGTCAGATACATCACATGATCACACTGACAGAACCACAGGCACATAGACACAGGCAACAGAGCATGCACAATGTCGGCACTAGTACAGTGTATATCCACCTTTCGCAGCAATGCAGGCTGCTATTCTCCCATGGAGACGATCGTAGAGATGCTGGATGTAGTCCTGTGGAACGGCTTGCCATGCCATTTCCACCTGGCGCCTCAGTTGGACCAGCGTTCGTGCTGGACGTGCAGACCGCGTGAGACGACGCTTCATCCAGTCCCAAACATGCTCAATGGGGGACAGATCCGGAGATCTTGCTGGCCAGGGTAGTTGACTTACACCTTCTAGAGCACGTTGGGTGGCACGGGATACATGCGGACGTGCATTGTCCTGTTGGAACAGCAAGTTCCCTTGCCGGTCTAGGAATGGTAGAACGATGGGTTCGATGACGGTTTGGATGTACCGTGCACTATTCAGTGTCCCCTCGACGATCACCAGTGGTGTACGGCCAGTGTAGGAGATCGCTCCCCACACCATGATGCCGGGTGTTGGCCCTGTGTGCCTCGGTCGTATGCAGTCCTGATTGTGGCGCTCACCTGCACGGCGCCAAACACGCATACGACCATCATTGGCACCAAGGCAGAAGCGACTCTCATCGCTGAAGACGACACGTCTCCATTCGTCCCTCCATTCACGCCTGTCGCGACACCACTGGAGGCGGGCTGCACGATGTTGGGGCGTGAGCGGAAGACGGCCTAACGGTGTGCGGGACCGTAGCCCAGCTTCATGGAGACGGTTGCGAATGGTCCTCGCCGATACCCCAGGAGCAACAGTGTCCCTAATTTGCTGGGAAGTGGCGGTGCGGTCCCCTACGGCACTGTGTAGGATCCTACGGTCTTGGCGTGCATCCGTGCGTCGCTGCGGTCCGGTCCCAGGTCGACGGGCACGTGCACCTTCCGCCGACCACTGGCGATAACATCGATGTACTGTGGAGACCTCACGCCCCACGTGTTGAGCAATTCGGCGGTACGTCCACCCGGCCTCCCGCATGCCCACTATGCGCCCTCGCTCAAAGTCCGTCAACTGCACATACGGTTCACGTCCACGCTGTCGCGGCATGCTACCAGTGTTAAAGACTGCGATGGAGCTCCGTATGCCACGGCAAACTGGCTGACACTGACGGCGGCGGTGCACAAATGCTGCGCAGCTAGCGCCATTCGACGGCCAACACCGCTGTTCCTGGTGTGTCCGCTGTGCCGTGCGTGTGATCATTGCTTGTACAGCCCTCTCGCAGTGTCCGGAGCAAGTATGGTGGGTCTGACACACCGGTGTCAATGTGTTCTTTTTTCCATTTCCAGGAGTGTATAATGCACACATTAACAAGAGCATACATTTAAGAATTTAATGTATGTGAGCTATGCAGTCCAGCGTGTTGTTGAACACCAGCTGACAGCCATATGTAAATAGCGTCTGTGAGAAGCTCTAGAAAAATTTGTTGAAGCTTGCTCATCAAAATATACAGCTGACACAAGAGGTCATTAGCCATCATTTTGAGACATGCTGTATATCAGTAGTTACTATATGTGTGACTCCATCGTACAAGATGTAGAAACAAAGCCATGATTATATTTAAATATATTTATATACCGAGCTGTACATAATAGCTTATAATGCATCTATGCACAGTAAATAAAAAATGTAATTCAATGTTTTTCTTCTTTCTCTCACTACAAAATCCCTTGTCTGCTAATGCAGTCACGTAGTTAATATTGTGACTGGATGAATGAATAGTAACTGAGTGGTCCAGTACTACAGAAGAAAGGTCCAGTTCTGTCCAACAATGCACAAATTGTTAATTAAAGACCAATCAGACTGTGGCAAAGCGAATGTTATCATGCCAATGCTTCTACAGCCTGACGAAGTTCGCTTTGAACATGTAGATGTATTTTCAGAAACATTATTTTGGTCCACTTATCAGCTACTACAAGAGACTGTCAGGCATTGATGGTATAATATGATGATGTCCATTGGAAAACCAGAAATGAACACGAAAATGTTTCTATTTTGGTCATCATATGTTTGTAGAAGCTTTTTATTTGAGTCAAACATATTCAGGGATTCTAAAACACCTCGTAAGGGGTAATGCAAACCTTACTATCTCTTTTAAACAAGAAGCATACGTAGGAAATGACATGACGTTCAATAAATTTAGAATTGTTTGCGGAGATAGCTACAAGCACATGCAGTGCTGGTTTTTATTGTTGTTAAAAATGATAATTGAATGAAGGACGATACAGAGGAAACTTTCAGAAGTTTTTATATAGACGATAATAAAATGCTATGCAAATGTGTCAGAACACAGCACACAGTGGACAAATAAGTTGTATGACACATCCTTGCAAGTGAATGTACATAAACGTTGGAGCTGAATTATTTAATACTCTTATAGAACTGAACAAAAATATTAAATATGTTAATACAAAGCATGAATCAGGATCAGAAAGCTATGCAACACCATAGATGAACTTAATACCTTTAAAGACTCGGTGATGTTTCTTGAAACCGAATTAGCACGTAGGCTGGGAATGTAGTATATATTTTAAGAAAGAGGGTAATAGAGCTATTAGTCTATACTATGCAAAAATTTGCATTTGTACCACATATTTAGCCTGCGAAAGTACACAGAGAGAACATTCATCTGGGTATATTCACACAAAAATTAAAACTGTCAATTAAAGTATTATGGACATAAATATCCAGACAGGAAATCATACTAGGATCTTTCCTTTGTCATTCGCTTATCTTATCTGCTTGGATTCGGGCCTAAGAGGGCGTTCTTGTGTAAAGCTCATCTTGCTGTACCAGCTGATAATTTAACTTGTTCTTAAAACCCGAAAAATATAATGGTTATTTTGTCAAAAGAATTTGTGTATGTGGTCAATCTATTGCAAATCTGATACCTTTATTGTCTTAAGTAGATATGGGCCTTAACAAAGATGTTTCATTGTTAGGCGCCATCTTAGAAAAAATCTTTAACATTTTTCTTTTAGCCCATCTACGAGACGTCTCGTCGGTTAGGACAATTAACTTTATTTCACATCCCACGAGACCGGAGGCAGCTACTAATAATTTAACAATTTTACTTACTGATTTTCTTTATATCATGAGATAACATCCCAGGCAGAAAAGGTCTGGTCACAGGATTGCAGTTCCGTTATAGGATTTCATTTGTAGATGCTGCCCTTGTTATCTTATATTGGGGAATCGAGACGAAACCACGATGTATCGACGATTACGTAACTACCCTGAGAACTGAGCTAGTTTACTGAGTGCTTATACACGTCGGGCTAAATTAAACAACGTATTACACTGTTAATAATATTCCTACATTGGTTATTTCTCTTTTATACTGAGCCATTCCATTAATGTGTGTTTCTTTTTTGTATAAGTCACGGCTCATATTTTATTTTATAACATTACACTAATAGTCACAAAACAAATAAAAAAATTTGTTTTATTACATTACAACACAAAAATTAAAACTGTCAATTAAAGTATTATGGATATTAATATCCAGACAGGAAATCATACTAGGATCATTAACATAAAATTTGAGAGGAACTTTCAATATATTGACAATAAATTCTAGAAATTCAATCAAAGTGTTAGTTCCAGTGGTTGTGGCAACTGAAAATTCGTTAATGGATGAGAAAACGAAACCACAACCAGTCTGAGGTTGCGTGCTTTCTGTTTAGCACACAACAGAATATGACAAAACGCAATATCATTGAGACATGTAAGGCGATTAGAGGTAAACTACTATTGCTAAAACCAAATCCTCAGAGAAACATTTAAGCTTGCTACTGGAACACCTGAATGACTTTCCGAACCGATCAATAACGGAAATAATGGAGAAGAACCAGTTTCAATTGGTGTTTCTGTTAAACACCAAAGCAATACCCAGATAGATGGAATATATAGGACAATCAATAAGTAATGCAACACATTTCTTTTCTAAGCTAATCTCGGTTTTAAAAAATTCAGACTTCAGTGAGGAACATCATGGAATATTAACACCAGGCACTATAGTTTCCGATAGGTAGCGGCGCTATAGGTAGCCTTAAAAATGCATCTGCAATTGTGGAGCGTTCCAAGCAGACTTTCTTTTGGGGGAAATCCAGAACTCTGCAGACATTCATAAGCGCTTGCATAATGTCTACGGAGACCAGGCAGTGAACCAAAGCAGGGTGAGTTGTTGGAAGAGGCGTCTGTCATCATTATAACAAGGTCGCGCAAACCGCTCCCATAACCCATGTGCCGTTCGGACGCACGCATCTGTGACTCCTGCAATGTTGGAACGAGCGGACCCTTTCACTCGAGGTAATCGACGGTCACAATAAAACACCTCGCTGCTCAGTCTGTCACCTCAGCTAAGATGTCAGCGCATCTGACTGTGACGCAGCGGGCTCACGTTTAATTCCCAGCCATGTCGGAGATTTTCTCTCCTCAGAGACTGGGTGTTGTGTTGTCCTAATCATCATTTCCTCATCGTCGTCCAATGTGGGATCAACTGAAAAGACTCGCAACTCAGCGGCCAAACTTCCACAGGTTGGGACTCCCAGCCATCAGTCCCATACAAACATTTCATTTTTTTCATTTCACCCCGTTGCCCAGCTGGATGTCCCTGTTGGTAGTGCTGACACACTCGTCCACCAGTTGGAGCATACTGAGGTGTATGCTGCGTTTTTCACCGCCAAGCAGAAGATCATAAAGAGTAACGAAGGACCATCTGTGTAGAATTGCTTCTATTTTATGACGCTGACCGTGGTAGTTTTTGGTCGAACATCGTCACAAGAAGTGAAACATAGGTTCATCATTTCGAACTGGAAATAAAACAGCAGTCCATGGATTAGTGCCTCACCGCATCTACTCTGAAGACAAAGTTCAAAGCTGCGCCCTCAGCGGTTAAAGACATGGTGACCATATTGTGGGACTTCGAAAGGGTTATTCTGTTTGATGGTCTCCCTCATGGTACAACGATCAACTCTGAAGTTTTCAAGGAACGACTTCAGGGTGTTCGTCGCCGAAAAAGTGCGAACTTCTCCTTCTCCATGACTATATAGGGCCTCACATAAGTCTGCACATTTGAGAAGAACTCACAAATCGTCATTAGACTGTTCTTGCTGACTAACCCTCCAGCGCGGACCTCGCACCTTCCGACTTCCATGTGTTTGGTCCAGTGAAGGACTCCACGGGAAGCAGTATGTAGATGATGGTGAGGTTATTGATGCCACAAAACATTGGCTCCAATATCGACAAGTAGTAGAGGGTACCAAGCAGGTATACAGTAGCTCCCAATACGGAAGCATAAGCAGTCGCATTGAACAGTGATTATGTTCAAAAATAGGGTTTTGTAGCCATAAGAGTGGGGAATGATCAAGTGTACTGGGATCTTGAATAAAACCAACCTGCTTTCCGAAAAAAAGTGTTGCGTTACTTGATGGTAGTATGATGATCCCAACAAATTAGCAGTATGATTAATCAGCCCCTACAGGAAATACTTCCCACACAATCAAAATCTTATTAATCATTTCAGAGCTCTGCTACAGGCACAGTACTTGATGATTATGGAGATGACAGTTCAAGAATTCCACAAACGGGCATACAAAATACTCACTTGTAAGAGTGTTGCGATATGAGGCTTGGCTGGTCTTTAAGATATCAAGCAAGAGTCACTGGAGAATGAAAGTTATGAAAACAGTTTAATAATCATTCGTACATATTCCAAATTTGCATGGGTCTTACCTGTAAAAACAAATATGAGAAAGAAAGGTGCATAGGCGATGGGCCAATTGCTGCAGATAGGAACAAAGTGCCGTCCACCAAACCTTGAAAGTAGTCATGGTGGTGAGTTTTGCTACAGACATTCCAAGACAGTGTTGGAGTGGTTTGGTACACACCAGTATACAGTATTCTCCCAGATGAAAGCAAGTATTGTGGAATGTTCGGATTGATAAAAACCTGTAAGTGAATGCATTTTAATCTTCGTAAATCGTACAAATGTAAAGATATTCTTTAAAACAGAATTTGTCAGTATAAATTGAATAATAAACGTGAAATCAATTCACATTCACAATAATAAACTTCTATGTACTGTTTACAGTCCAATTAAAATGCTGGATCCACGAAAATAGTAATTTAACGTAGGTGATTTGGCACATATTACAAAATACGAGACTGCATTTGAGGAATTATATCTGCCAACTGGTCAACAGATATACTTATAGTGTCAAAGATGCAGCAGACGAATCTGAAACATGTGTTGTAAAAGACAGCAGAGGTAACGAAATGCAGGTAGGAGGAAGTTTCTACACTGATAAATTAGAGAAAGTATCGAAATGGATGTATTTCTCATAGAGCATGTCATGAGACGTTATGGGAACAAAGTATAGATTTGATGGCTTGCTTTACCTTCGTCACAGAACAATTGGATGGATGTCGAAGATGTGATATATAACAAGGCTTGTAAACCCTCAAAACATACAACAGTATAACTTGCATAGTAGGAAGTGAATCATACATGATAATGGTTGTATTCTCGACAAGCTACCTATAGTATTACCCATTGCTACATATAACTATTGCAGGCAGGGAACAAACCCGCGAAAATAACTAGCATGTGGTGATAAACGAATTAATTTTTTGGATGAATCTTGCAGAGAAAAAGATATTGTATACCCACAAACCCGGCTCAAAAAGGGTCGCTGGTATTGGACAACATATTGCAGCATTTGTAATTGATAAAGCAATGCATGACAAGCTTAAATTAGGTGTCAAGATAAATTTTTGGTAAGTTATAAATTCCTCTTGTCATCAGCTAAAGAAAAAAAAAGAATGCGTAAAAATGTGCGTTCTGTTATCATCAGATAAAGATTCACTGAAGCAGGAAAGAACAATAATAAGAAGAAGACTGATTAAAACGACGCAGAGTGAAAAGAAACTGGTTGATGAGACGAAAAGACATAACAGGGTGATGGAATGTGTCGGTATTAGTAAAGGACTATCTTTAAAACCATACCGGCATGCACTGGGATTGTTCATTAGTGCAAAAAAAAACTTCAACCATACCGGCATGCACTGGGATTGTTCATTAGTGCAAAAAAAAAACTTATGTCTGTATTGCCCAACAGGCCACTAACAAATACCGATCTGATTAAATCCGTAAAAGAGTTCCACATGCTAAGATTTCATGGAGTGCTTATGCAAAATCCATTGTCTAAGACTATGTGAAAATTGCAAGAATGCAGAATTGTAAATTTGGAGATCTAAATCCACCAGAAGAATTACATTTCTATTATATCAACAAGCATGTGTTCTACAATTTTTGATGTTACAAAAACTTCAATACAAATTTCTGGACATTTATGTCTCTTATTGTTCCTGATGTCTACGAAGAAGAACTGTATACAATACATTACATCTCGATTTGCAAGTTGAGCTATAGGTGTGACGTCACACACTTTGATTTAAAAAAGACGCTTTTCAGTTCCACATGCAAATTACTTTCCACCAACCGATTTAAGCCAAGCAGACCGTAGTATCCCATTGATCAGTTTGGAAACATATAACAGCACTCCGAATATCACATCATGAAACTGTAAACTACATCTAGAAGGTGAAAGGTTCTGCAAATATGCTACAGTGCATATGATATCGATGATTTAAATACACAGACTTTTGACAGGAAGGTTCTATACCAGTAGTATTAGTTCTCTCAAAGGAGCAATGTTTGAAACCAAATCATGATAAATTTTATATGCTGTCTCAACCGGTAGAGTTACTGCTGATAAACATAAATCACACTGAGTACAATACCAAACGGATACCTAAGTGATAAATTGATTTAAACAATCTACAAATTCTTCCCTACAGGATGCAAAATTCTTGAGATACTAGCGAACGCTGTATATTTTCCAGTGACTGTCCAGACGTCAGACAATCTTGAGTTGAATACTGTAGACCAATACAGAAATTCTCATCGACTATCGCAGCGAAAAATCATAATACATTTAGACTTGAAGCAGTCTAGGGGTATAGTATAAAACTAACACCCACAGCCATCAGTGTATCACTTCACATCAGAAACACACCGTACTAGCGTGGAAGAACTGCAACTTTCTGGGCTCGAACCTATGCAATAATGTCACACGATATAACTGCCCCTGTGAATTATGATGAAAATGTTATACAACAGGTGTATTTCTCGTACAAGCCTTTTGCTTTGACAACGTGGAGTAACAATTAATAGATTAAGATTTTCATTCAGCACCAGGAAGCTTTAACAGTTCCAAGTACCAGTTTCCTATACTTGGAAGGAAAACCTGTCAAAACGAATAGAACTCCCACTACACCATACTATCTTACATATAATGCCTTCCCATTTCTGTTTCAGGAATTAAGATACGAACTGAATGCTGTTGAAAGTGATTGTATGAGAAATTTAGGAATTACATCAACGTTAAAACGTATGTTCCAAACTTCGAAATCTGACCTGAACAGCTTTTACAATATGAAAGAAGATTTACCAAAAAAGAAAACATCGCATCAACAAACGAATATAAATGCTATTATGCATGAATCCCAATCAAACCACTAACAGGATTTATGAAGACATACAATGTGTTCTTATCAGTGTAAAGAATTAATTCTGATATGAAGTGCAACTGGCAACAATGCTTCCATTCATGGAATCAGTGTGTCAAAAACAAATAAAATTGTGATTGATAAACTTGTGTAGAAAATGCCTAATATTTCATCAACCAAATGTTTGCTGCTAGACTTTAATTTCTTCAAGTTTCTGTTCATAGTAACCGTTCCCACACCTCATATTATCGTATGTCTCCTGACAGTTCAACTATGAAAACCTCAATTCAACATACACCCACCGTAGACTGACAGGAAGATGAGCTCAAACCGTGATTTGAGTGAATTTGATAATTGTAAGTTACTGTTAGTTAAAGTTTAGCCTATTCATATTCTTACTCCTCTGATAATTTATAACAGGATCAAAGCAATAAGGCTTACACATTGGTGTTCAATGTGTATGTAAATTTCAGTCTTATTACTATGAGCAGCTGAAAAAAGAAGTTGCATCCATACATAATCCATGGAAATTTAAGAAGGGGAAAGTAGGCTGAAGGCGTGAATTGAAGATGATGTTAGGGAGGGCATTTGTCTGGAGTGGTCCATGCAGCTGTGTTACCTACACTGCTACGGTGATGTAATGGCTAACTCACCTGCATAGTAAGCAGGAGACCTGGGTTCAGGTCCTGACTGTGGCATAAACTTTAATTCATTTCTTCAGATTCTGTTATTAACGCATAAGTATAAGAAGTTGGCACTACCAACCCAAGATGCAGTTTCAACATGACTGCAGAACGCTCAATCCCACTCCCACTCTCCCAACTACACATCTCCCGGTTAGGCGTTAGCAAGGGGTGGGCCTCACAGCCAGCTAGCTCATCACAATGAAGCAAACCAGAGGCATCAGTATCAGAGGCATAAGTATCAGACCATATCCTATATATGTGCTGTTACTGAAATTTTCACTTATACGTTGCTTATTTGTTTCTTCCAGGAATTTTTGATAAATGGACTCCAGAACCAGTGCCTGGCTGCCCATCGTGAACGCCAGAGTCCATATACAAGTCATCACAAGCACCTGAGGTGACGGTGACATATGGACCATTGCCGGCGACGGAAGGTAATGATGATGTCGATCAGCTGTTCCCACTTCATGGGGAGACTGCTCCTTCCGCTACGGTTGTGTGTGTGTGTGTGTGTGTGTGTGTGTGTGTGTGTGTGTGTGTGTGTGTGCGTGTTTGTGTGTTCACTACCTGTAGATTCTTTCCACATGTTATAGTCGAATTCTACTCTCACAGTCAAACGCTGGTGATTACAATCTTTCCCTTGTCCCTCAAAGGTGATAGTGATAGATTTCGTAAGTAAGAATTCATTTGCACATTCTTATTCTATACATGCTTTTTTAACTGATGATATAAAATACATACTTCTGCAGCGCTTTTTTTAATTAAATGTTATCTAGCCCGCTCCATACCAGCAGAGGGGTGGATGGAGGCTGTAGAGTTATGTCACTGAACCATGAAGAATGTTTCTGCAATTATCAGTCGCCATTCTACACATGTGCTGTTGCTTTTGTCAAAAATTACAAAAGACGATGCTTGTCTTTTTGATGTGAAAACTTCTATTCAATTGTCAGTCGAATTTTCTCGTGTAAGAAAATACAGTTGGATCTAAGCTATTAAAAACTGTGTATGTGTTTGTCTCGCAATATTTGTTTTGCCTACGATGTCATTGTAACAGTGAATGTGCATGTGTGTGATTTTTAAAAATCATCTTTGTGTAATTTTATAAATTGGTGTATAGTGTAGATAGGTCATTAATTCAGGTGCCATTGTGAAGATCTCGTGAAACTCTTCTAAGACGCAAAGTGAGACAACAGAAATATTCACCAGAATGTAAGCGTAAATCGTTATAAAATTGAAAATCATAAATTAGTGAAAGCAGTCGCCTCATATAAATCGTAGATATACTCTAAATTATAAAAAATTTAAGTCAGGGGAAAGCCTGCATTGGAAGGAATCGAAAAAGTCTAAAACATCCAATGCCCAACGAATGTGAGAGTTACAGCAAAGCCAAAAAGGAAGTAACAAAATGGCCAAAGTAATTCGTAGCTGGACCATGAGGCATACAGTGGTCAGCTATAATCCAATCACGCGATTTGTCTGTTCTGTAACCTTTATATTGCTGTGTGTAACGAGTGTGTTAATGAGACTGATAGTCAATTTAGATATTGACATCTTGGGTTGTCGGGTGTTCTGCCGTATATCAGCGTCGTACTTGCACGATATTTCGGTCACGTAGCTCGTAACCTTCATCAGGTGCGACCTGAGACTGCTCCTCGAGTGGACCTGGTCCAGTATTTATGCCTATGGCCTTCCCCCTCCACCAACGGCTGCAGGCGCTTCCTCTGTGGTCCGCGCCCATTCCCTGCGACCTGCTGGAGCGTTGCTGCTCTGTTTTCCGTTCGCTGCGGTTCTAGGTGTTCCCTCTGCGGTCCGCGCCCACCAAACCCGCTCCTGGGGGTTTCATCTACGGTCTGGGGTGCCAAGCGTTCCCCCTGCGGTCCACGCCCGCTCACCACGACCTGTTGGAGCGTTGCCGCTCCGTTTTTCGTCCGCTGCGGCTCTGGATGTTCCCTCTGCGGTCCGCGCCCACCAGTCCCACTTCTGGGTGTTCCATCTTCGGTCTGGTGAGCCTGGCAGTCCGTCAGGGGCTCGTTTTCCATCTCCATGTCTCTGGTTGTTCTGTTTGTGTAGTGTTGCAGCTGGCCCCGTTGCTCCTTTAACAATTCCAGAGCCGGATCCCAGGCTCTGCTTAGGTTTCGTCAGTGCAGTAGAGCAAGTTGCAGCCACACTTCCACCTAATGTGGCAGAGGAAGTCCGCCGAGAGACCTGCAGGGCCCTCACCAAGGCCAGGCCGCCGAAATCGAACATCACAACCGAGGAGAGGCTTGCACTCAAGAAACTCCGGGAAGACAACAGCATTGTGGTACTGTCAGCAGACAAAGGGAACTCCACTGTCATCTTGCAGCGGATGGATTATGATGAGAAAGTACGCCAACTTCTGGAGGACCCTGCATACAGAATTCTGGAGTGTGACCCCATGGACAAGGTGGCCAAGAAGACTAGTGCTCTCTTGAAGGAAACAGGGATGTCCGATAAGATCATCAGACAACTACAGGAAAAAGCGCCAGTGCCACGTAGACTGTATGGTCTGCCTAAAATACACAAGGAGGGCGTGCCCCTACGTCCAATTGTCAGTAATATTGGGGCACCTACGTGCACAAGAGCCAAGTACTTGAAAGGTCTCCTGTCTCCATATGTGGGAAATGTATTCACCACATCCGCAACTCAGAAGATTTCCTGCAACGCCTCAAGCAACTGCACATCACAGATTCGGACATCATGGTTAGTTTTGATGTGGTATCGCTGTTCACTAGCGTCCCACTGAAGGACTCACTACAACTGATTGCAGAGAAATTTGACGGTGCTCTGTTGGACCTGTTCAGTCATACACTGACATCCAAGTATTTCCTGTACAGAAACCAATATTACGAGCAAACTGAAGGTGTAGCTATGGGCAGCCCACTGTCCCCTGTGGTTGCCAACATATTTATGGAGAGTTTTGAGGAGAGGGCATTGGAGACAGCCACATTTAAACCCACATGCTTCTTTAGGTATGTGGATGACACCTTCGTGATCTGGCCACATGGGATGGTCAGGCTCAATGAGTTTCTTGAACATCTTAACTCATGCCACCCTAATATCAAGTTCACCATGGAACTGGAGAAGAATGGCCAGCTGCCATTTCTAGATGTACTAGTCCAGAGGAAAGCAGATGGATCAGTTGGCCACAGTGTGTACCGAAAACCAACACACACTGATCTATATCTGCAGGCCAGCAGCTGTCACCACCCTGCACAGAAGAATGGGGTTCTGAAGACTTTGGTCCATAGAGCACGTGCCCTGTCATACCAAGAGAATCTACCCATAGAGATAGACCGTCTCAAAACAGTTTTCTCCAAGAATGGATACACAGACAGACAAATTGAGAGGGCACTCCAACCAGCCACTATACCACAAGTTCCTGAAGAAGACCAAGATGAGGCAAAGAAGGTGGCATATCTGCCCTATGCTGGCTCTATTTCTGCCAGAATCAGTAGGATCCTCCGTAAACACAATATCAAGTGTGTTTTCTGTCCATCCAACAACATCGGGGGACTGCTGGGGAGTGTCAAAGACGACCTGGGGTTACGAAAACCAGGGATTTACAATATACCTTGTCATTGTGGCATGTCCTACATTGGCCAGACGACAAGAACTGTGGAGATCAGGTGCAAAGAACATCAGAGGCACACTAGATTAAGACAGGTGACTAAGTCAGCCATTGCTGAACACTGTCTAGAACTAGATCATGCCATGAAGTATGAGGATACCAAGATTCTAGCACAAACACCCAGATTTTGGGACAGTGTTATAAGAGAATCAATAGAAATTAAAATGGATGACGATCTTATGAACCATGACACAGGGTACCAGCTAAGCAGAGCCTGGGATCCGGCTCTGGAATTGTTAAAGGAGCAACGGGGCCAGCTGCAACACTACACAAACAGAACAACCAGAGACATGGAGGTGGAAAACGAGCCCCTGACGGACTGCCAGGCGCACCAGACCGAAGATGGAACACCCAGAAGTGGGACTGGTGGGCGCGGACCGCAGAGGGAACATCCAGAGCCGCAGCGGACGAAAAACGGAGCGGCAACGCTCCAACAGGTCGTGGTGAGCGGGCGCGGAGCGCAGGGGGAACGCTTGGCAACCCAGACCGTAGATGAAACCCCCAGGAGCGGGTTTAGTGGGCGCGGACCGCAGAGGGAACACCTAGAACCGCAGCGGACGGAAAACGGAGCAGCAACGCTCCAGCAGGTCGCAGGGAATGGGCGCGGACCACAGAAGAAGCGCCTGCAGCCGTTGGTGGAGGGGGAAGGCCATAGGCATGGACCAGGTCCACTCGAGGAGCAGTCTCAGGTCGCACCTGATGAAGGTTACGAGCTACGTGACCGAAATATCGTGCAAGTACGACGCTGATATCCGGCAGAACACCCGACAACCCAAGATGTCATTAGATCGCCGGGAAAGCCTGAAGAGTTACAATTTAGATATTAATAAGTTACAGTTTTGTGTGTAGCCAGTGTATTAAGAAGATTGATAACGAAGTTACATATTAATAACAAACTTTTTTTTTAATTTATCATTACATTTTTCCAGAAAATCTACAGCGTGGATCTGAAATGTGCACACATTCATTTTTTCCGAAGAATTATCTTGGGTGATTAGTTTCTGCTGTGGATGCTGGAACTGAACCACACCCTTTGTCAGTGATCTGATTATCTATCGCCATGCCCTGAAATTAGGGACGCCCTACCCAAGATCCTTCCCACCCCTTCTAAAATAGTGTTCAGTCTCCCACCCAACCTTCACAACATCTTAGTCCATCCCTATGCCACTGCAAATTCCAACTCCTTGCCACAAACATTGTGTCCGTGTGAAACACCCAGGTGGAAGGCCTGTCCCATCAACACACACAGCACTTCCTATTCCCTTCTTGTCACAGGCTTATTCTACCTCATCAGAGGAAGGACCACCTGTGAAAGCATCCATATCATATGCCAACTCAGCTGCAGTCATTGCTCAGCTTTTTATGTTGGTATGGCTACCAATGACCTGTCCACCAAAATGGATGGCCACTCCCAAACTATGGACAAGAGCAAAGTGAATCACCGTGTGGCCAAACATGCAACTGAACGTAACATGCTTGATTTCAATGGCTGCTTCTCAACCGAGGTCATCTGTATCCTCCCCACCATCAACTTTTTTGAAATGTGCAGATGGGAGTTATCCTTACAACGTATTCTTTGGTCCCAAAATCATTGCGGCCTCAACCTACTGTAACCTGCTGTGCGTCACCTTCCATCCAACTCTTCTCTCCGCCTGTTACCTCCTCACAATTCATCCCCTCTCACCCCCATTGGACATATTTTGGATACTTTTGAGTATGCCATAATAGTTCTCTAAGTTTACATTGTGACTGGCTGCTTATTTTAATGACTTATAAATTACTGGGATATGATTGGCTGTTTCGTTTTAATGGCCACCATCATACTGAGAAATGAAGTTTAGCGTCTTGGATTCTGAAAGATGCCGCATATAAGGGATTAGGATGGTTTGGAACATGATCATTATGATGTCACAGATAAGGTGGTGTGGCTTGTGGTAACATGCCTAGGGCACTGCTCTGATAGCGTTATTTCACCAGTGTCAACAAAGTGGGCTGGCACTTTGGTATACTGCTATGAGGGCCTCAGCCGACATTTTGAAGGTGGAATTTCGACAGCCTTTATGGGAACAGGGTGTAACCAACTGCCCGATTGAAGACTGGCGCCCGTAGGTACATACAAAGCTTGTTTTATGGGCCTCTGATGTCAAACTTGCATCATCCCAGCGACTGGCAGAGAAGGTTGAGAATACCACATTTGCTCACGGAGTTTCAACTAAGGTTACAATCTGCAGCATCGTCCCCAGAACAGATCGTGGGCCACTGGTTTTGAGTCTAGTGGACAGCTCGAACCATGGACTGTCAAGGATCTGTGACAAGCTAGGCTGCGAGTTCCTACATATGCGCCTTGTGGTTAACAATTGTAAGGTCCCCCATATGGGTCAGTTGTTCATCTCAATCAGAGGCTGCTACTCAGGTAGATGAGTGTGTATAGGCTGTGTAAATAGCTTTTTTATATTACAAGAATCTACATCCAGTCCACATAACAATAGCTGCATGAGATCCAGAAGTATCAGTGTCACATTCACAGAAATGCTTCCTACAGGCGATAGTATAAGAATCCTAGTGAACTTCCATATCATTTGCAGCGAAGCGTGTATCAAAAGGATGGGCTAATGGGAAATGGAAATGGTGTACTTATCACAGTAGTCAAGATACTCAAATCCTCTGAGATAGTTCGGTTGAAGATATATAGTCCGTGAAAGAGTCAGCAATCATGTTTGGTACTTTATTTATAAATGTCCATTTCGATTACAGATAGCACAGAGATAGCAACTAAAGCTGCTGCAAGATTGTCTGAGCAAGAGTATGAGGACGGGGCATAAAATTATAACTGTGTCTTTCTATCGGCCACTAGACTCCCTTTTTGATGTTTAACTGAAATCAAGAAAATAATTAACAGCTTTTACAGTTTAGTTACACAGAAGAGATCAAGCTAACAATTTGTAGCACTCATCGATGAACGTCGACTGAGCTATTCACATTTTTCATAGCATAATGAATTAAGTGTGAGAAACATTTTAAGTAAACTTTTGATTAAAATCAGCATATTAATTTATCCAAGACAGTTACACACATAGAAAGGCTGTATGTGTTCTCAGACGTGATTACACACCGCCTACAAGATTTAGTTTGTAAGAATTTAATTTTTAATCGTCATGTTTACTTAAATGTTTATAAATTTGCATAGTTCTGCCCACGATTGAAACTGATTAGAGCTATATTAATTCTGATTGCAGCAGCAGAAACAGGGAGATAATTCCTGTAAGATAGAGGTGTCATAAATGTCTATATTGTGATTAGTGATGGCACAGAGATCATAAACTATTTTTATTACCGCTGCTATAATTTGCAATTGTTTGAAATGAGCTGCATGCAAACTATTGCTGATAGAATTAAGTATAAGATATCAGTTCTGTTTAGATTTTTAGAACCAGTCTAACGGCACTGTATTTGCACATAACATAGGGACTGCTGATGCTATGAATTCATTAAGTGACATAGAGGCATGGACTTTTCGGTGTGGGTGCGCCGATGGTTTAAAAGGTTGTTGGCCATGTTCCTCTTTTGCTCTGCTTAATGTAGACTGATAGAGGCAAGACTTAAACTAATGCGAATGGTGAACCGGCAGCACGCTTTTCAGTGATAGAAATTTTCGCATCGTCGTTCGCACATTTTGAAATGCATGGTGTTTCAAAAAGAATATACGTATTATAGAGTATTATTTTGTCCAAACTACCGATCGGGCCGCCTCGGCTCGGCTATTGGAGAAACGAATACATAGTCTACTTTATATTAATAGCCGTTAGATGTCAGTTGACTTCTGTTTTGCTTGGTAACTGTCATATGTTTAAAATGACTACTCTGCAGTAGAAATCATTTTGAGTTCTCGAGTTTGCGAAGTGCAATTCCGTGGTTACAGTGCAAAGACGTATCAGGTTGAGGTACCAAATTGATCCTCCGAATGATTGGAACATTCGCAGATGGTATCGACAGTTTCTAGATACAGGATGTAAATGTAAAGGGAAGAGTCCTGGCCGTCCCCGTGTTCCTGAAGAAAATGTTGCACGAATTCAAACTGCTTTCCGACGTAGTCCTTCAAAATCAACTCGTCTGCCTACAACAACAATTTGTCGTGTTTTGAGACTCGGTTGGTTATGAAGCCGTACAAGTACAGCTGTCACAATCTCTGCATCCTGATGAGAAACACAAAGGTGTGGCATTTTGAAGCGAGATTCTTGATGCTATTGACAATGATAACACTTTCGCACAACGCATCGTGTTCAGTGATGAAGCGACTTTCCACATTAGTGGTCAGGTAAACAAACACAATGTTCAAATTTGGGGCCTACAGAACCCACATGCTGCCATGAAACATGTCACTGTGTTTTGTGCGATATCCCGATTATCTGTTTACGGCCCATTCTTCTTTGATGGAAACACGGTCAGCGGTCAGCAGTATCTCGCTATATTACAAAAGTGGTTGTTTCCGAGGCTGTACGAAGACAACTTCATTTTTCAACAAGACGGGGCACCCCCTCATTGGAGTCGCCAAGTCGTGAGTATCTGAGTAAAACTCTACCGAACTGCTGGATTGGTCGTCAAGGAGCGGGCGGCGTAACATATCTTAGCTGGTCTCCACTGTTACCGGATTTGACACCCTCTGACTTCTTCCTGTGGGGTCTCGTTAGAGACAACTTTTATGTGCCACCACTCCCACTGAACCTGGAAGAGTTGAAGAAGCGGACCCGTACTGCCATAACATCAGTGACGAAGGACATGCTTGCCCGAGTATGGGAGGAATTTGAGTATCGATGTGCTATTGTTTGTGTCACTAATAAAGGACATATTGAACATCTGCAATCTGAACTTGAGGGGTTTGTAAATATGTGTGTAAAGTTTCATATTCGTAGGTCTTAAAGATAATAACTATATGCATTCGAAATACGTATATTCTTTTTGAAACACCCTGTATTTCACGTCAGTTGAGTGGGAACTTTGAGATATTCTTCAATGGTCAGGATTCTGTTTTATTTCTACCAGTTGTTCAGCAGAATTTGTATTTAGTAAGTTAAGTCGATTATTTGCACTGAGTCAGATTTTTAACTCAGTTTGCACCCCAGGGGGGACTTAGATTATTTTCGTCGCTGATCGACACATAAGATTATTGTATTGTGTCGGTTGTTTTATCATTTAGTTTGCTAGTGTTGAGTTTGATTTCGAATAATTTTAGCTGTGATCACCGCCTTTATTTCTTATCTTTATTTATTTTATTTGTATAGTGTTTTTCCAACCACTACATTGTGCGCTCGAGCTAAATTTAGGTTCACTTAATTACGTAGAGAACGATATACTTCATTTGTTAAACTTATCGCCAATAGTTGGGGTATATTATTTAGATTTACTGCCCCTACGATCGATAAATCTGATTACTACATCAGAGACAATTTTAGTATTTTTATTTAAAGGACAATAAGAGCAGTCAAATAACTATACGCTAAGACGACGTATTTCGAGTTATCTCTTCCAGTTGTCACAGCCTTATAGACACTATTAATAGTAACCTGAGACTTTTCGCAGATGATGCAGTAAACTATAATGAAGTACTTTCTGAAAATAGCTGCACAGATATTCAGTCAGATCTAGATAATATTTTAAAGTGCTGCAAAAATTGTCAACTTCTATTAAATGTTCAGGAATGTAATATATTGTACGTCACAAAACTAAAAAATGTAATATCTTGTGACCACCATATCAACGAGCTGTATCTAGAAATTGTCAGCTCATACAAATACCTGGATGCAACAATTTGTACGAACATGAAATCGAACGCTCGCAGAGTCTCAGTCACAGGTAAATCAGGCGGCAGACTGCGGGCCATTAGTAGAACACAAGGAAACTACAATCAGTCTACGAGGAAGAACGCTTAGAGAACACCTGTGCAACCCATCCTAGAATACTGCTTATGAGAGTGGGACCTGTACCAAACAGAACTAATAGGGTGTATTGAACGGTTACAAAGAAGTGCAGTATGCATGGTCACAAGTTTGTTTAAGCCGTAAGAAAATGTCGCGGAAGAACTGAAAGGGTGGATGCTTGAAGACAGACGCAAACTGTCGCATGAAAAACTACTTACGTTATAAAGTTTCTAGGAGTAATGTTTGAGGTGATTATTCTAAGAATGTACTAAAACCCATCTACGTATGGCCCCCATAGGAATCGTGAGGATAAGATTAGACGAATAATAACGGGCATTGAGGCACTTAGGCAATCATTCTTCTCGCGCTCTTTGCGTGAATGGAATGGGGAAACCCTAATAAGTGAACCAATGGGACTTCCTCTCTGCCATGCACTTCACCGTTGTTTGCAGAGTATAGATGTAGATTTAGATTCCCGAAATGAAACACCCGAAGGTTACATCGTTAACAACGTTACGGTAAACTGTGACGCCCAGTTTGCAGTTTCTCTTCGTTATTCAGCTACACAATACTAAAGGCTCCGTACAAAGTTTTGTTATTCCTGAGCCGCCCAAATGCCTCACGGCTGACTTGTAACGTACTGAATGAACAATGAACTGTTAGGTCAAGGGTAGTCACAGGCAATTGCGTCTTCATAGTAAAAAACAGCTGTAACAGCGACGTTGTTCTCCCAGAGGTTAAAGGAGGTGAGAATGATGGACGACAACGGGCGGCGCGCCATGCAGAGGTCAAAGGTCTTTTTTTTCCACAGCAGGAGACCTACTATTGCGGCAGTTCACATGGCTCAATTAATTAAGCAATTTGGATGGGAAACATTTGAACACACTTTTCACGAGCGTACTCCTCTGTCGGATGACTATTTTTTTCTCTTCTTAAGCTCTGTGCTGCGTTCTTCTACAAGTGATTGTCAGACCCGTAAAACGAATTCTATCCTTGTCCAGCCCACGAGAGTTCTTTTGTATAGTATCAAGGACGTTGGAAAACAATCTGCTTTACCATCTTACGATCTTCAATTCGCGCAATAGCAAACAGCTAGATTTTTATAAGGTATCAGTCTTCAGAAAGTCTCTTCGTACAACACTGTTATCTGTTTTGACCAACTGCTCTGCGTAACATAAAAGAGAACATGTTCATTTGTTTGCTACATAACTTGCGATATTTTAATACCGCCGTATGCACCTATATTACAGTTCCAAATTCGATCAACATACAGACGATCGAGTGCAATATCTCAAATGCATTATACATTAATATAATGCAAAAGGCGCAGTAACTAACAGGGGAGAGAAAATCGCGCAAGCATCCGAAAATTTATTTAAATGTTTGTACAGTACAAGAGATGACACAGGAGTGCATGTAAATCACGTTCGAAAAATACTAAAGTAGTTTCACATTTTATAGCTACATGACCCCAGAAAATAATTCTGTAGGACGTGTTGTAAGCATGCAAAAAATATTATTATTTTTATCTGCTGTCATACTTGGTAGAAAAAATGAGAGAAAGGATGTCAGAGCTATGTTACAAATGAACATAATTTGCTGTTGCACGATTATCATCGAAAATTTCGACAATACTGTTACATTTTTAAAAAATCACAACACAGTGTTCCGAGGTGCCAGTATGAAACTGCATTTATCTAGGATTTCAGACTGATATCGTGGGTACTGCAGCAAAAAACTAGCAATATAATTTAGAACAAATAGAAAAATGTTAAACATTAATCACACAGCAGTTCATTTTGTCTAGTTTTGTTCGAAAGCATTTGTTTCACGACTGATGTCACTGACGGAGACCTGCCATTCGTTTTGAATGTATCTGTTATATTTTTAAGGGGCGTTAGTTATAGGACAATTCCTTTCAAATTCCTGTTACAAAACGTCCAGTCCCTTGAGGCTGTCCGACACAACCAATAAAATAACTATTCTCATTTCATTACAGGGACCTCGCACTTAGTGCTTTGATGCTGCGTAAGATAACTATAAAATAGCTATTCTCATTTCATTACAGAGACCTCACGCTTATACTGCAAGACCTATCTCAACGTTGTGATCATAAGAACAAAAGAAATCCGACAACAAGCTCCTTATTAGCTTAACCCCTCGTTTGTTGTAACAAAGACGTTTGTTCACTCTAATCAAGGAACTAAATAAGCTACAATGCGAGATGCATTAGAACTGTCAAACTGCAATAGTCAATACGCCCTCAGACCCAGCTCTTAGATGAATATAAAGGGCTGTTAAGAGACATTTACTCAGCTTCATTGTGGACGTAGATCAATGCATAGCCATCTGTGCTAAGAATACAGTCGAAGTTATAGTAATTAGTTACTTCTTCGTGTTTATCTACTCCTAACTGGTTTCGGAGTCAGGCCTGTTTTCAGGTCACAACGTACCGCATTTTTAGTGAACAGAAAAAAGCGGTGCTTTTTTTATATTTTACCTGCGTGGAGGGGGAATAGAAGTAATCGCATTCTTTTGGTACAAAGAAAAACAAGCCAAGTTGTATTTGCAGCTTTGGTTGGTTTTTCGTTGTACTGGTTAACAGAAGTTGCTGACCTGCAATTATTCCAGCGTGCTGGAAGTTCACAGTTCTTTTTACTCCATACGGTAAGGTAGCTATCACCATTCACAAGGTTTTTTACAATATGACTACTTTCCATCTCTTTGGATCATCCTATGCAATAGGGTCAGTAACCCGTCGTGTAGGATCGGTACTACATATCAGAACAGATCCGATACAGACACAATTGGTTGCTGATGCATGGAGATCTGAAGATAATCCGAAGAGATCGAAACTAGTCATCCTGTAAAAAATTGTTCAACTGGGACTGAAGAATAAACGATGTATTGAAAAAGTATTAAATATCAATACAGCTGCTGAACTCTCTCGTAACAAATGCGTACGGAATAATGCACATGTTGTCAGTCGAAAAATACAATTCTTCAAGATTCTGGCTACACTAACGAATTATGTGCATAAAACAGACTGCTCAGAAAAATAGTAAACGGTATCAAGCAGTTAAATTGTTGAACATGAAAAGATACTAGGTACCAGGCGAAAGTTTTCATTAAACAGTCCTTTCAAGACCACAGTATTCACTGCACGGGGAGATTACGAGAAGCGAAATTATTTCATAGAAGCACGTAATTCCAAAATTGCAAACGTTACGGCTTTCTTTGTTAATAAATCGGCGATTTGGTTTTTTGGTGCTGCAGCGGACGAATGGTGACTAACGAGTCTGATTGAGTATATCTATGACAACTTTCCAAAGGAAGGGAGATGGTCATGGAGGTATAAAAAGAAGGGAGGTGGCGCTACAGATTTACGCTGTACGTTGAAGCCAGAGTGGAAGGGACCTGTAGCCATTTAAGTAGCCCAAAACCTTAGCAGACTACTGTTTACGATTGATTCTTATTCATTATTTCTGTCGTAAGTGCGCAATAACTGTTTCAAATGCTAAAAATTATAGAGCTTACATGAATATCATAGAGTAAGGAATGCAATTTCGAACGTTGTTGTTGAATACGTAGGCCCATTTGCTCTAGTAATGTGACACATTTGGCCTCGTTAACGTAACTTATTTTATCTGCGATATTACGGATAACCAGGAACAGAGGAAGTAATGCGAAAAGCACGTTTTCGTAATCCATTTCGTAATTTCACTCTATCACTGTATTTGTATAGAAAGAAGATGAAAATGGAACTCCGAAACCAATGCTCGTTTGCTTACTGGTATCGGTACATCTTGTTCGTTACATTTCAGCTGTCAACTCGCATGCACAACATTTTACGTGTTCACCCCACTTGCAAAAAAATTTACCTACGTGTAATTTGCTAGTCCATAAACGTGTGCAATGAGGAAAGAAGCAAGGCATGCTGTCTACCTTGTGCATGTCAGCAGAGTGAATGATTATTGAAATGTCAAAAAACAGAATTGCATAAATGTAAAATAGAGTTCAGCTCTATTAGATTGTCAATGCATTAGTCTCACTGTAGTTTACCCGTATTCTCACTTTGAAATCTTACTTATAGTGGGTCGTTCAGTGCGTGGCCAATAACAGCAACTTACAGGTTCACAAAATGTGCTTGTCAGCAAAGTGAATGATTATTGAAATGTCAAAGAAACAGAACTTATTAATGCAGAATACAGTTCAGTTTTATTCAATTGTCAATGCATTAGTCTCACTGTAGTTTACCCATTTTCTCAATTTGAAATCTTACCTATAGTGGGTCGTTCAGTGTGTGGCCAGTAACAGCAAATTACAGGTTAACAAAATGTGCTTGTCAGAAAAGTGAATGATTATTGAAATGTCAAAGAAACAGAACTTATTAATGCAGAATACAGTTCAGTTTTATTCGATTGTCAGTGCATTAGTCTCACTGTAGTTTACCCATCTTCTCACTTTACAATCTTACCTGTGGTGAGTTGTTCAGTGTGTGGCCAATAACATCAACTTACAGGGTAACTAAATAATATAATTTTAAAGATCTCCCAACATTATGTATTGTTATAAACGTAAGGAAATGGTCTCAAACGCTTCAGACCCTTTAAAACGAGTATTTTGCTTTAACATGTATGTGAGTAACATTTTAGTAATTATAGCCTAACCTGTGTAAGATGTAGTACTCTCCAGCACTAGTCTATTTGCTTCTTTTCTCGGAATATTTCTCGCCAGTAACTCTGTCAGTTTGTCAGGAAAACTTTTGAATTTCATTCTGAGGTTTTCAAAGTACGTAAATCTATACCATGCTTTGTGATACACCAATAGTTAGTTTAATGTTCCTTGTATCATTTGCACGATAAATCTTAATGATATGGAACGAGTCATTGCATATTAACATCAATTTTTTTGTAAACGTGCCTCTATCATTTATTAGTCAGTAATTCCTACCCATCACCATTCAAACATTTCGGTAACAGATAATCTTCTGTGGAATAGGAGGATTTATCAAAGAAAAACGTTTTCTGTTTAGCTTAAAATATTGCTTTACTGTGTGGCAGCTATTTTACATCAGTGGGTAAGTGATCAAAGCTTTTGGTAGCAGCATTTTGAATCCCTGTTTGTGCTACGTTAATCTCTGTTTGTGCAACCTTAATGTGGTGTAATGAATGTAATTTTTTCTTCTTTTAGTATTGTAAATATTTACATCATTGTTCCTATTGAAGTGCAGTGGATTATTTACAACAAACTTCATGAGTGAACAACTATACCGTGAAACGGATAGATTGCTGCTCACAGGCCGAGCACAAGGCAGGCACGATGGAAAGAGTGTTCACATAGATTTTCAGCCAAAACCTTCTTCAGAAAGAATGCACAGCGCATATACACATTCATATAATCATACACACATAACTCACGCAAACATGATCGCTGTCTCCGGTTGTTCTAGCCAGAAACTTGTTTAAAGGGGGAGGAAATGTGAACAATGAATAATAATTATCGGAGAGAGGATTTCAGAGTATCAGATGCCGCCTCAACAATCAGCGCGGTTACGTAGCCATGTGTTGTGCGGGGACGAGCCCGTTGATACAGTGTGGCTCGGATGTCGGCGTGTTGGCGACTTGGAAGGCGATGAAAAACACAGGAAAGGAGAGAAAGAACGGACACTGAGTAAAGAAATCAATCTAAAGTAAAATGAAAAATAAAACCACTACAATTAAAATAAACAGTGCAACAATAATTCATGTATACAAAATAAAATATTACTTGAATTGCTCCACTTACAAATGACATGTGATTCCTTTAAACTCTAGATTAAGATCGGGTCGATTAGTAACAGCCGAAACTGGGCATGGAGTCAGAGTGACGTCACATATCCCCGCTGTGAACCGTAGAGGTATAAATGCACTGAACCTAATGTTTAGGGGCTACAGAAGATGGCGAACATCGGCTTCAAGTTTGTGACGTAATGACAACTCCCTTCTTATTTCCCTCCCTTTTATTTGGCACTGAAGCGTATGAACACAGAGTAACGAGATAAAGCGATCTCTGACTGTGTATATCTGTGATGACTTTCCAAGAACTGTCCATTCGACTTTGACTTCGACAGTCGATCACAACAATGTGTTCTACGGTGTACTCTCCTCGCAGACAGTGTTTTAGAGGTACGTCTTATACCGTATGGTTCAGTTTGTGTAAACTGTCGCAGCTGTGTATTATATTAGTGCACAAGTTACATGAAATATTTATTAATTGTTGAGCTGTACAGATAATGTGTGAATTTTGAATATTCTCGATAGCTTCTCACAAGTGCACACATTTAATAACTCTTATGCATCAATGACACAGTCCGCAGCTCGTGGTCGTGCGGCAGCGTTCTCGCTTCCCACGCCCGGGTTCCCGAGTTCGATTCCCGGCGGGGTCAGGGATTTTCTCTGCCTCGTGATGACTGGGTGTTGTGTGATGTCCTTAGGTTAGTTAGGTTTAAGTAGTTCTAAGTTCAAGACATATACATATTTACATCTACATGATTAATTTGCAAATCATAATTAAGCAGATGTATCGAACCACCTTCAAACTATTTCTCTTCGGTTCCGCTCTCTAACAGCGCGCGGGAAAAGGAACTCTTAAAGCTGACCGTGTGAGCTTTAATCTAACTTATTTTGTTATCATTTCTCCCTATGTATGACGCCAACAAAATATTTTCGCATTCAGAGGGCAAAGTTGGTGATTTCAATTTCAGGAGGAGGTTCTGCCACAACGAAACACATGTACATCTATACTCTGCAAACCACAGGGAAGTATATGGCAGACGCTGCGTACCACTGTACCAGTTATTAGCGTTTCTCCCCTTCCCTTCACCCCTTCACGTATGGAGCGCGGGTAGATTGTTCGAATGCCTCCGCACGTGCTGTAATTATTCTGATCTTGTCCTCACGATCCCTATGTAGGCGATAAAACTTTCTTAGCAGACTATGTTGGGATAGTTTACGTCCACATTCAAGAGTCTGCCATTGCAGTACCTTCAGTATCTCTGTGACACTCTCCCATTGATCAAACAGACATGTGACAATTCGTGCTGCTCTTCTCTGCATAAGTTCAATATCCCTTGTTATTCGTGTTTGGTATGGTTCCCACACACTTGAGCAGTATTCTATAATGGGTCGCACGAGTGATGTGTAAGCAGTCTCCTTTGTAGACTGATTACACTTCCGCAGTATTCTACCAATAAACCGAATTCTACCACCTAGTTTAACCACGACTGAGCCTTTGTGACCATTAGCCTTACATCCTTACAACGTGTTACGCCCTAGTATTTGGGTGAGTTGGCCGATTCCAGCTGTGACTCATTGATATTCTAGTCGTAGACAACTGCTTCAAACGCCTTTGTTTGAATGATTGCCACCCCAATTCCCGTAGATTATAATACTTGTCTTACGATGTTAAAACTTTAACTCACTTATTAATGAGTACATTATGATAGAATTTTTAAGTTTTAAATTCAGTCAATAATTGTATGAAAATCAGGTTTTTGATGCATCTGAAAGCTGTTACATAGGCAATCTACAATGGGAACTTTACCATGAACTATGAACCACGTTAACCGTTTAGTAATATACACTACTGGCCATTAAAATTGCTACACCACGAAGATGACGTGCTACAGACGCGAAATTTAACCGACAGGAGAAAGATGCTGTGATATTCAAATGATTAGCTCCTCAGAGCATTCACACAAGGTTGGCGCCGGTGGCGACACCTACAACGTGCTGACACGAGGAAAGTTTCAAACCGATTTCTCATACACAAACAGCAGTTGACCGGCGTTGCCTGGTGAAACGTTGTTGCGATGCCTCGTGTAAGGAGGAGAAATGCGTTCCATCACGTTTCTGACTTTGATAAAGGTCGGATTGTAGCCTAACGCGATTGCGGTTTATCTTATCGCGACATTACTGCTCGCGTTGGTCGAGATCCAATGACTGTTAGCACAATATGGAATCGGTGGGTTCAGAAGGGTAATACGGAACGCCGTGCTGGATCCCAACGGCCTCGTGTCACTAGCAGTCAAGATGACAGGCATCTTATCCGCATGGCTGTAACGGATCGTGCAGCCACGCCTTGATTCCTGAGTCAACAGATGGGGACGTTTGCAAGACAACAACTATCTGCACGAACAGTTCGACGACGTTTGCAGCAGCATGGACTATCAGCTCGGAGACCATGGCTGCAGTTACCCTTGACGCTGCATCACAGACAGGAGCGCCTGCGATGGTGTACTCAACGACGAACCTGGGTGCACGAATGGCAAAACGTCATTTTTTCGGATGAATCCAAGTTCTGTTTACAGCATCATGATGGTCGCATCCGTGTTTGGTGACATCGCGGTGAACGCAATTGGAAGCGTGTATTCGTCTTCGGCATACTGGCGTATCACCCGGCGTGATGTTACATTTCAGATGTGTTACGACCCGTGGCTCTACCCTTCATTCGATCCCTGCGAAACCCTACATTTCAGCAGGATAATGCACGACCGCATGTTGCAGGTCCTGTACGGGCCTTTCTAGATACAGAAAATGTTCGACTGCTGCCCTGGCCAGCACATTCTCTAGATCTGTCACCAATTGAAAACGTCTGGTCAATGGTGGCCGAGCAACTGGCTCGTCACAATACGCCAGTCACTATTCTTGATGAACTGTGGTATCGGGTTGAAGCTGCATGGGCAGCTGTACCTGTTCACGCCATCCAAGCTCTGTTTGACTCAATGCCTAGGCGTATCAAGGCCGTTATTACGGCCACAGGTTGTTGTTCTGGGTACTGATTTCTCAGGATCTATGAACCCAAATTGCGTGAAAATGTAATCACATGTCAGTTCTAGTATAATATGTTCGTCCAATGAATATCTGTTTATCATCAGCATTTCTTCTTGGTGTAGCAATTGAAATGGCCAGTAGTGTAGAATCTCGGAAAAAATGTGGAAATAATCGGTTTGTTGAGGTGGGAGTACACATTGCTTCTAGACGTCTAATAAAGTTATATGCTTATAATGTGTTCCTTAATTAAGACGTTTCGTTAACAGATTAGTTCGATAACAGATTTTCTTTCGTGAATTCTGAGTATAGATGTCTACATTCCTTGTATCAGTTCCATTTATATAATAAATACAATAAAAATTAGAAATGAGCCGTGTTACAAGCTGAATTGACTTCTTTGACGGCACTTTTGTGGAAAGTGACTGCATCGAAATATCTGTTAAATTATCGTCTAGGAAAAAGTGTGTCATTGATGGTTCAAAATGGCTCTGAGCACTATTGGACTTAACATCTATGATCACGACACGCAAACTACCCAGTATTTGAGAATGAGAGCACTTACCCGACTTCCAAACAACTTTCTACATAATTTGAAACCGTTACAAATTTTTTTTCTCTCTGAACCCCCCCTCCCCCATTAAATGATGAAAGAAAAAAAAAATTATCTCTTACTACGTTTTCTCTGTTTTTGCAGTACAACTTTAGCATATGGCATGACGTTTTTGTTTCAATCTCACGAACTGCTTTTTCGCACTAAAGAACAGCGGTAATTGTTTATTTCCTATTGTACTTCGACGAAGTGTGAGTAATTCATAGTCATACCAACAGTGTTTATAAGTATTTGCGTGAGGTGTTAAGAGTCCTTATGGAGTTATACTGTTCGACGAGCTGCGGTAGCGAAACGGTTAAGGTTCTTTTATCTTGGCGGCTCGCGCATGCCCGCCTAGACGCGGGGGATTGCTGCGTTGCCAGTTGCACACAACGCACGCGCCAAGAGAAGCAGCGCCATAGTATAGCATAGTTCGCAAGCTTACGTTTAGGGGGGAGTGCGCAGTTCATGAAGTAAAGCCACCACGGCCGCATTAACCCTTTCGCTGCTACTAAGACGTGCTCCCTGCATTCCGCGCTGTGCGCGATTTTGTCGCTGCACTGCTCGCCTGTGCAGACACATGGTGTTCCGACTGCTTTGACACTCTTTATCATTCGATTCCACAAAATCTATTTGGCTCAAAAATTAGATTTTTACATATCTTCTTGACTGATACCTTCCCCCCATAAATGACTTAATTTTGTTTCGATGTTCAACGCAATTATTATGCAGCATTAAATATAGTATAGCATTGCACGAAATTTTGAAGAGTTTGTAGAGGTAAAGTCCATAGAGTATACTTTCCGGATGGTCGATTTTTGTTGCCACAATGTTGAGAATGAAATGTGGACAAGATACCTATATATTTCATTTAATTTAAGTAACACATAGGTGTCGTATGTAATATTGAGAAATATTCCATCTTTCGCGACTGTAACAAAAGTTTTACGTATACTGGGCACGTTTGGCTTTATTTTAAAGCACTTCAATCAATCAAAAGGAAGCAGACAAAATACATTAAACAAAACTGTGGACTTACAAAAACATTAGGACTTGAATATACCGTCTGTCAGTGAAGTGCTCAGAGCTATGTCAAATATAATTTTGTGTGTGGCACACACAAACAGCATTTATTTGCTAAAACACTGATGAGCCAGCACAAAACTAAGAAAGGTGACTTGGCAATGGAGGAGACAAAATACAGTCCTCTTATGATGCTTCAAAAGAGAGAAACGCGTCTGGTCTAAATAAGTCGCTTATTACAGTTGCAGAAGAGGAATATATTTGAATACCATTGGTGAAACTGCGACTGTGGAACAAAAACAAGAAATAGAACATGAGTACCATTGTGTATGTGCCATACCTTTCATTGATGGAAGTGCTTTAAAATAAAGCCAAACGCACCCTGTGTAAATAAAACTTTTATTACAGTCGCGAAAGACGGAATATTTCTCAATATTACATACGACACCTATGTGGTACTTAAATTAAATGAGATATTATTATACAGTAAATATTATATGAAATTTAGGTATCTTGTCCACATTTCATTCCCAACATTGTGGCAACTAAAATCGACCATACGGAAAGTATACGCTATGGACTTTTACCTCTGCAAACTCTTCAAAATTTCGTGCAATCGTTTACTACATTTAATGCTGCACATCAAAACAAAATTAAGTCATTTATGGGGGGAAGGTATCAGTCAAGAAGACGTGTAAAAAGCAAATTTTTTGGCCAAATAGTTTTTGTGAAATCGAATGATAAGTGTGTCAAAGCAGTGGGAACACCATGTGTCTGCACAGGCGAGAAGTGCAGTGATGACAAAATCGCGCACTGTGCGGAATGTGGGGAGCACGTGTCTGCAGCAGCGAAAGAGTTAATGAAGAGGCAAAGCACTAGAAATTTAATTCAAACGAATAAAATTCGTGAAGTAAGGCACTCCAATATTGTTTTTAAATAAAGAAAATATTAAGCACCGCACAAGGTTTGAAATCATAACCTTTCACTTGGCAGCCCAACACCTTAACCATTTCGCTACCGCAGCTTGTCGAACAGTATAATTCCATAAGGACTCTAACACCTCACGCAAATACTTATAAACACTGTTGGTATGACTATGAATTACTAACACTTCGTCGAAGTACAATAGGAAATAAACAATTACCGCTGTTCTTTATTGCGAAAAAGCAGTTCGTGAGATTGAAACAAACACCTTTCATTGCTATCGCCTGAATTAAGGAGTCTTATTGCTTGTTTGGTTTAATTAATTAATAGAATATGAAGCAATTGGTATAAAGAATGCTTTTTCCAAACTTTCTATAAAAGAAAGTCTGCTATCAAGACATTGCTTTTGTTCTATTACTTTATTTATGACTGAACGTTTCTAAAACTGAAGACACTCGTCCGTGCTCTGCACTGCAGTCGAGATCTGGCAACGTCGTTCTCTGTTCATTGGCTGACTGTGTTTTGTGACGTCAGATGCGCAGAACGAACCTAAACTCGGCCGCCAACATAAATGACGCGCACTTTAGGCGGGCATGCGCGAGCCGCCAAGATAAAAGAATTGAACTATAGTAACCTACTAATTCAGCACAATTCCTGAACTGATCCAGCTTCCGTTGTCTCTTAAATAACTCCTGGCTACAGAAAAGAAAAGAAAATAACTGAATGCCAACTATACTATGTACTGGTAGTCTGCATATGCCAATTTGTACAACTATGTTCCAAGGACAAACGTTTTCGCGTATTGCGTGTGTAACAATAATAACAAAATTATTGCTGATACAGAAATAATTCAAAAGTTTAGGTGACTAATAAATCAGGTCTCGTTTCTTTTCGCATCTCCGTTTTTCACATTTTCAGTAATGCTATAGAAAAGATTTTTTGCAGCTGCTTCAGTACTTTAAAAAGATAAAAAATTGTTTCGTCGTTTTATGAGACGAAACGATTACACAATTTCTTGTAACGAACTTGGTTTAGAAGCAGATATAAACATTCCCAACATAATAGGAACTCTGTTTCACCAGTACATTATAACAGTTCGCGGTATTGCGCATACTTTTTCACAGTACAGCACTATTTTTACATTATTTAAAAACCCTGATTATTTTACCGGACAATCTTTATTTATTTCCGTGCAATTTTTTTTACTGCGAAGATGTTTGGACTTGTGATAATTCTCGTTTTGAACGCTACCGACGGGGATAAACGGCAGCTGGCTTTAGGGACTCTGAAACAGACGATATTGGTAGATCATGACATGTACATTATAGCAACATCATAGTGGAGACTTATATACTAGAGATGTTTGCCATTTCATCAGTGGTATTAAAGTGCATACATACTACGCCGTTCTGTATATTCACCATTGTTTATCAGCATCGATCTTTAGATGTCCACATTGAAACTAATTCACCATCGATGGCCGGCCGAAGTGGCCGTGCGGTTAAAGGCGCTGCAGTCTGGAACCGCAAGACCGCTACGGTCGCAGGTTCGAATCCTGCCTCGGGTATGGATGTTTGTGATGTCCTTAGGTTAGTTAGGTTTAACTAGTTCTAAGTTCTAGGGGACTAATGACCTCAGCAGTTGAGTCCCATAGTGCTCAGAGCCATTTGAACCATCACCATCGATGATTTGTCAAAACTGTGCAGTAATTGTGATGGTCAGAGACAAGCAACGGATGATCAGGTGCACTAAGATCTAATTCATCACGTCGATGTTGGACAACACAGAGTGGGTGGAAAGTAAATTCCTATTTTTAACATTTTTTCCTTCGTAAGATATTGTAGGTATAAACTCAATTTTTTGCATCCATGTAGTTTACTGTGAACTATTATCTTTCTGTAAGTTACAACTCAGTGTGTGCTCTAGTATTTTCTAGACATTGTTTTAAACGGGCAGGTACGTTTATTACGACCTTCCTCAAAATCTCAGCAGGATCACTATCCATATGACCTCACGGATCTTAATCTCCAGTTCGCCAAGAGTTTGTGGTTTTCTGCGATACACATTCCTCCTTAGTCCGTCCCCATGGAAAGATACAGCTTGGGGTGAGGTCTGGTCTTCGCGCTGGCCATTCTGTGGGATCTCCGTGACCTATCTAGCGTCCCATAAAGCTTCATCAAACCACTGTGCTAGCGACAAGGCGTAACGAGGGGAAGCTCCATCTTGCATGAATAAAGGTTCAGATGACTCGTCCCATTCTGAAGTAGAATACCGTACAAATTGTTCTAACATTTCCAGATATTTTGCAGCGTCCATATTGTTTCTCGACAGACAGAGTTCAGTAATTCGGGAAGAAGTTAATCCATATCACACTGTCACCTTCAGCTTGCCCTTCGTTTTTTCAACGGTTACTTTGGGATCACCTTCCCCTCAATAATGACTACTGTGACGATTAACGAACCCCCCTAGATGAAACACAGCTACATTCCCCCATAGAATCTTTTACAACAAATGTGGATGATCTTCGTGGCATGCGAGCATCATTTCACAAAATTCAACACATCTCAGTCATCCGGATACAACGTTTGGGCGTAATGAGGCTTCTACGGTCTGTTGCGTAACTACTTGTGGAGAATGCCACCATCTCTTGAGCTTGCCTTGTTGATTTTTAAGGGCTTCGCTCGAACATCTCACTCACTGTGGCCATCCTTTTCTCTGATGCCGATATCGAGGACCTATAGGATCTCTTAATGTCCACGATACTTCCAGTAGTCATTCATTTTCTGTGACAATTTTTAATTGTTTTGCATTCCGAACAGCTTGCTTTCCATGTTGACCTCTTCAGCACTGTCGGGCCTGAATTACCGATTGAAACACCAGTCTTGCTGAAATTTTAGCTCTCTCCTCAATGCTTAAGAGTTCTGGCATCTTTGTGGTTTCAAAGTAACATCAAAAGCTTCACAGGATCTGGGATAACTATGAAACAAAATGGCATACTTCAATCCATAAAACAAGATAACTATCATTGCTATCTATACTTAACATCAATAGAAATCCAAAATTCAGATTAGGGAGTTACTTTCCGCCCATCTTGTACATTGCCTTCTTACTGTCGAAGATCGAATACAAAACAATGTTCCTGGATATAAAATTTTAACTTTCGGAGATTGATATTCTGCGAATGATCGGTTACCCTTCACATATCAACAATATTGGCAATAAGCCCATCTGTGAATATCATCATCATTAATCGATTTACTCACTGCTGAGTCTTATGACCTTATATCTCAAATGGCTGAATATTCGACTAGACGTCTCCATCCACAGCAAGCTTCAGGTCTTTTCAATACAATGTGAAGAGATAGACCGACGATCTTCTTTCCCTTGATCCAACCATCTACTTGCTGCTCTTCCTCGTGGTCTTCTCCTTCGATTTTGCCATGCAAATAGTGTTATCTAAATTATAGTCATCAGAAGGTACTGATATGGGAAACAATTATTTAGGAAGGTGCTTCGCTGCCCTAATCTGTATCTCAGCGGCTTTTTACACAAGTTTCCTCCGTATAAATATTAGATCGAAGGATCAGCTGAAATGAAATCGTAGCTCACAGACGAATGGCAGACCTGGGAAATATCCAAATGAAACTACTGCAAAAGTATAAAAAGACATAATTTCATTTCTTGAGACCGACACGTTTAGTTTGATAAGTGTAGGACAGGTACTCGCCCATGGTCTAATTGCAGGAACCATACCGGGCTAGAAGTTCCGGGGGGGGGGGGGGGGGGAATGCCCGCAGAATGATGCAGAACGCTAGTAAATGCAAGTAACACGAGTTTATTACCGATAACGGACGGGGAAATAGAAACATATTATAACAATACAATTGTTCATAACAAGCTGAGAAAGGCCAGGGTGCCAAAGGTCTTCCTTCCTGCGGGAGGGCTGAACTCATATCGTTGCCAAAAGGTCTTATTTGTGTGATATTTCCATGGATATTGCAATGGATGGTGAGGTCACCACACCGGCATTTGCCTGAAGTAATTTAGGAGAACCACCAAATACCTACACCAGGAATGCTGGATATGGATTAGAGACCCCTTCTCCCCAAATAAAAGGTCAGTCTGTAGTCTTTTAAAAACAGCATAGCTTCATCAGCTTCATTCCTACAGAAAAAAAATTTTTTTTTTTTGTACGTTCTTGCAAGGAAGTTATTTCATGATTAAGAAACTAGTGTTATACTCTTCATTCATTTCTCGATAATAATCGCTGCACACACTATACATACATTATTTCATAATGTAAAGAGCTAATGCTTCATTGTTTATTCGTTTCATAACAACGGTCATTGCATAAACCACACACACTGTCAGCTGATATCAGGACCAATAGGATAATGTCGGTTTCCATTTTGTGTACCTACATACACATACTGCAAACCATTGTGAAATGCGTTGCAGAAGGTGCTTAGAATTGCACCACATACTAGGGTTTCTTCCCGTTCCAGTCGTTTAAGGATTGAAGGACAGCAACTTCCCATTTGTTTGCAGGAAAAGATAGCGTATACTATTTTTCTGACCTCACTAGAAAGTGCTAATATCTGGGTGCTCTTGTGACTAAGGCAGCACTGGTAACGTAAGACTGACACCTCTTACACTTCGGTAGTCATGTACACAAACCGACAGAATAGAGTAATGAGTTTGCATGGGGGCTTAATTAAAATGTAATGCAAATAATTTTAATTTCTTGCTTTAGTAGCTGTCTGTTCGATTACGAAGTCTCGTAAACGGTTGGCCCTGACTAGTATTATTACGCAATCTGACTGCTTAGAACAATAACAAAGAATGAAATGGAAATTTTCATTAACACAATTAATTAATTAATTAAGTCCCCAGCAACTATAAAACCTACGAAACCAAAGCACAAGTGAAACTGTTCTGTGTGTGGGAGTATGACCCAACGTACGCATCTGGCACCGTTCTTCTTCAACAACACAAGAAATTTTAAATATCATTTATACTGAATTAATTAAAGAAAATAAAAATACCATAATTACTCAAGAAAACCAGAATTACACTCTAATACAAGAACACAAGCCAGATGCTTTGTTGACTGAACCTGTAATGACGCATTATTTAAAACATGGAAATAATGAAAAATAAATCAAGTTTCGTTACCTTCATATATTGACCAAAATCACTCTAATCATTACAATATATCTCCACACCGACTCGCTATTACCACATCTCAACAAGAACTTTTCAGTATCACATCTCAGCAAGCACTCCCTACTAGCACATCTGAACACGAACTGACTACTACGAGTCCTGGACAAGCACTGTCCACTACGACATCTCAATAATCACTGCCCGTGGAGGCGGCGGAACAATGCTCTCTAGCGATCTCTGGCGCTGTAGCTCAGTGTAGCCACCTTTCATATGCCCTTCCTCCACGGCTAGAATTTGATGGTATTTTTGCCAGCATTGGTGGTGAAAATACCACCAAATTCGTCAAAAAAATACAGACAAAAATAAAAGATAATATTAATACGTAAATATCATATAACTAGATAAAATTTTGGCTTTGCACTGACCTTTCAATAACCTAATATATAAAATACAGTAAGCAATACAAATTCTTTCATACATGTGACTTTACATAACAGTTTACACAAGTATTATGTGGTTAAACAGTTCAATCAATAGCGTCAGCAATGACGAATATGTGCAGGTAAGAGTCTCATAACTTTTCACAAACAGTAATACACAATAAATCAGTTTATACAAATATTCACATAAACGCTTTCCATAGCCCAAGAAACAAGTAGTTGACAGTTCCAGCAGTAGCACCCAGCAATGGTCAACAGGTGCAAAAACCAACAAATGACATTTTTTCAGTAGAAACAGTCCATCAGTGGCACCCAGTAATGTTGAATAGGTGCAGACACCAACAAGTAACACCATTTCAGTATAAGCAGTTCCATTAGTGGCACCAGCAATGTTGAGCAGGTGCACACAGCAACAGGTGACATCTTTTCAGTAGAAGCAATCCATCAGTGGCACCCAGCAA
Organism: Schistocerca nitens; assembly: GCF_023898315.1. Classification (NCBI taxonomy): domain Eukaryota; kingdom Metazoa; phylum Arthropoda; class Insecta; order Orthoptera; family Acrididae; genus Schistocerca; species Schistocerca nitens. The sequence continues at coordinate 818,237,828 of NC_064614.1, forward strand.
TGTTAAACAGGTGCAGACACCAACAGGTGACATCTTCTCAGTAGAAACAGTCCATCAGTGGCACCCAGCAATGTTGAGCAGGTGCAGACATCAACAAGTAACACCATTTCAGTAGAAGCAGTCCATCAGTGGTACCCAGTAATGTTGAATAGGTGCAGACACCAACAAGTAACACCATTTCAGTATAAGCAGTTCCATTAGTGGTACCCAGCAATGTTGAGCAGGTACACACAGCAACAAGTCACATTTCTCAGCAGAAGCGGTTCCATTAAATTCACTTTCACTGATCACACTGTTCATCAGAGTTTATAAGCAGAAATTAAACATGTCCTAGTGGCACCAATCATGTAGAAAAGGTACAAGTAACAGTCCATAATTTTTTACAATCACTGATCACACAGTTCATCAGCAGAAATTAAACATGACTAAATGTCACGCATCATGTTGAAAAGTGCAGCACCATCACTAATCAGACGGTTCAGGCATGAACAATAGTTTGAATACACATACAATGCTTTTACACTAAACATACAAATCATAACAAACACACAAATGATATCAGATAATTGTCCTATTAACTATTACAATACACAAATACCAGTAAACCTATAATATTTATGGGTGTCAGTGCAAGCCACAATAAACAAGTAAAATAATATTTAGGAGATAGGTTGGGATCACTTCTCTGGGATTATAAAAGGAAAACACACAAAACACACTCACTCATCTTTCATCCACATTAGTGCTACTGTGTAATTGAATAGTGTTAACTGTGTAAATCCAATTATGTCAAAATTTTATGTTCATCATGTGTATCAAGTAGTAGTGGCAGCAATGTATAACAGTCAATAATAGTTAAGTCAACGTCATAGTCATCATGTCAAGGCCAATGTTTGCCAAGCCAGATCAAAATGTACGGTTGCTGAACAACTGTCAGTGTACCAAGATATGCAAATGCTTCCTCTCTCAAAAAAAAAGTATATACTGCTTAGTGATTTAACAAAGTGTGTGTGTAGACAATCTTCCTGCTACTTTAGTGTTCTAGTCTGCCATCTTTATCCTCCTTGTTCCATATAGACCAACAAAAAAAAAAATATGCTCCTCACTTACTTTACCTCTTATCCACCAAAACTCCAATAATCATCATCACATAATCTCAATACTTCAATAATACCTCTTCAATACGTCGATACATATAAACCTTAACATCAATATCATTTACCTTACATCTTGTCCACGAAAACTCCAATAATCATCACTTAATCTTAATACTTCAATAATACCTCTTCAATATGTCGATCCATATAAACCTCAGCACCAATATCATTTCACTTCCATAACAACTCTTTCCTCTAGTCAGTCTCCTCGAACAAGTACAGACAAAATTCTAGTGCAAACTTCAATTCATCATCTCATACAATCCGAAGACACAATGTCAACACACAACCTCTCGTGTAATCCATCTGATCCAAATCTGCTACTCATTATAAATTATAAGATACATTTTGGTTCCTTGTCCATCATTAAATAAAAGAAATGCATACATGAGCTCTAACAGACTTAGTTCGAATAACTCTCAGTAATTAAGTACGATTACGGAGTGTGAATGATCATAATATTACACAGTGTGTACACCACTTCAAGAATCATAGCAGAAGCAAACATGTGGAGTATTTTTTGTGTCAAGTGTCACTTCCTATTTCAATTGCTCACGAAAAATGCAGTGTAATACTGTCAATGGTCTAAACCTAGTTTTGGTATGTCATGTCGTTAGCTTCCTTCCTATTAGCATAAATTTATACAGCTTCCATAAAACCTCAGCTCATGTGACTTCTATGACTTTCTTGTACTAATGTCGTTCGTCGAATTATAGCAGTTCATTTTCTTATCTTAAAAATATAAGGCACTGAGCATAAGCAAAACATGCAATAGCGAGTAAATATACCAGTAGAGAACAGAATGTCAACAAGTGGATGCAGCACAATTCTTACAACGAGGCTCTGCCAAGCGAACAATCTATAATTAATACCACAGTGTAACCTAAACTCTATGTTCGTACACTGTACATCATCATTGCTATATTCTAAATTGAAGAGTAGTTATGACAACAAAACAGAAATGTGTAAATATGCAATCCATACAAAAAGCAGCAAACATATATCTTACGTAATAAACAAGTCATTAGCATCATATCAGCATAAGCAAATAAATGTTCATATGTAATCTTTAAAAAGTAAACATGAAGGCGCAAGCAGATAAATCACAAAATGTAACCTACATACATAACCACAACTAATAGGGTGACAATTATAATTTAAATAAATAAGCACAGCAGGCACATAATAAAAAAATATGACATCAGTGAAAAAGCAGTGCAGCCAAGCAATGCATAATATATACAAATAACAACCCTGTTCATTAGTCAATCATTGTCAAAATCAGTTAATGTGCGCAATCACGTCGCTTCACTAGTAAATTCATAGAACATGAAATTTAGCACAAAGTATGAATCACGTAATCGCGAGCAGCAAATTACGTCTAAAGTACGTACCTAAGTGGAAGTATGTTACCTGAAAAATAAACTCAATTAATCGTTAATTTTTTTTTTTTTTTTTTTTTTTTTTGAAATTACATTCTTCCTGAAATTTTCTCCATAGCAAGTCCTCTTAACGTCGGACACACATAGAATTTACCTGAAGGTCTTAAATATTTTATACAACCGTATCCTGAAAAATACTGAACGTTAATAACATAATTTATCAAGTCACTATAGCTTTATACTGAATTTAGTCGGAGAAATTAGACTGTGTATTTGTTTACGTCTGTCAGTGCATTCGCACTGAGCGCTCGATCAGCTGTAGGCGCGTGACGTAGGAAGCGATTGTTTGCGGTCAACGACTGCCTTGTGTGGCGCGCCGACTTGACTGTTGCTTTGAGTATGTGCCGCCGCCGGAACACAGCGCGGTATCCTTGTATTCTCTGCATGTTTACATGTAGCTGTTAGTTTCTCTAAAGTATGTCATTCCACAAAAATTTTAACGTTAGATATGTGATGTATTCCCTTAGAGCGTCGAGATTTAAGAGTTTCTACTTCAACAGTGTTATCATGTATAATTTTGCGAATTCTATATGGACCGTTATAAAGCAGAAAAAATTTGCGACACAAGCCTTTTCCTTTGTGAGACAAACGATGAGACTTAATTAACACCTTTTGGCCAACTGACAAGATTTTTAAACGACCAGGATGTTTAGCTGATTTCTCTCTTCTAGCAGCCGCAGATGCAATATTTTGTAGAGCCAGGTTGACAACTTCAGAATGCCGCAGTTTCCGTGAAGGCGGAAAAGGAACGATTTCAGAAATGCGATTTGTTGGTACTTTATTTTTTAATATCAATAGAGGCGGTAAAGAAGTTGAGTCATTAGGAAGTTCATTCAGAATGTTTTGAAAAATATGAAGATACTGATCCCAAGTTCTGTGATTCTGATGACAATAAAGACGGCACAATTTATTGATTTCCTTCATCCATCTTTCTGAAGCGTTAGATTGAGGGTGAAAAAGTGAAATGAAGATTGGTTTAATTTTACGACGCCGTAGAGTACGAAGCCAAATTTTAGAGCCAAACTGTGATCCATTATCTGATATAACCTTATCAACATGACCCACTTCTTTAAGAAAATGTTTGATGAAAGCATTAGATACTGAATGAGCTGTTGCTTTGCGTAACGGTGTAAAACACACATATTTTGATGTCAATTCCACTGCTACAAAAATGTACGCAAAACCATTAGTAGATCGAACCACTGGACCGAACAAATCAACTGCAGCCATCTCCTTTAATTTCGCTGGAATGATAGGAAATATCGGTGCTCTGTTAGAAAGAGTAGGCGGCTTAGCCTGTTGACATAATTTGCATAAACGAGGTGTGGCCAAATTGTCCAATCTAACAAGCGTCTAAGAAAATTACAGACACCAAGGGAACTACGAACATCACGTTTTGTGGAAGGAACAGCGTAATTACGAATAGCGTCTAGTTTTTCTGGATCAGGAAGAATATCTTCTGTAGAAATAATGTGACCGAGAAATTTCACCTGAGAACGACCAAATTCAGATTTTTCCAAGTTCACTGTCATGCCAACTCTTGCAAAAATACGTAATAAGTAATTCAAAATTTTGTTGTGCTCACTCCAAGAACGTTTAGCAATAAGAATATCGTCAACATATGAAGCAATATTGTCACGAAGATAAACAGGTAAAATTTCGTTTAAGCTATGAATGAATGCTGCAGAAAATATAGTAAGTCCAAACGGTAATTTCCAAAGTCACTTTTGGGTAAAACAGTCAAATCTGGTTATTGTTTACCTACTGTCTAGATAGATGGATAGTAGAAGAATTGTTTTTTTATAGATGCAAAGAATAGTGAAAGAGTAGGCAGCAGTGCAGAAAACTAAAAGGGAAATAGCACCACTACAGCTCGGGGCCCTGTGAGCGCTACGGCACATATTCACTTAGTGTAGTGAATCCCCTGAGGACATTAATAGCTGCACATAAATTTCAGTTTGTGAATTAGTGGCAAATTTGGCGGGAGTGCATACATAAATTGATCTAACCATGAACATGGATGTACGTCATTCTTAGAATTGCGGAAGATCTTAAATTTCCGAACAGCCAAAAAATGGTTATAGTCAAAGTTTTCGCCTCGTGGCGACAAAGACCTACCGCGTCTGTCCCAGTCCCAATGTCGATTATTGTCAAGTTCGCGCGCCTGGCGCTCTCTTGTTGCATCCCGTAAATGAAACAAATTATTTTCTTCAAACCTCTCTGGTATCTGTGATTCTAAATTTCTTTTGCTGTCTTTTCCTACGATTTCGCCTTCGATTTGTTTGACTTGCTTTCGTAATGCCTCAACTTCCCTTTTAACGCGTTCATTAGATTTTGCCGGAATTTCAACATGATTATTTATGTTCTGGTACTTTTCAGTTTCCGCAAATGGCAATGGTGCTGTATCATCTGAATCTCTGTCCCCATTTAAACTAAGACTTGTCAGTTTATCTGAAATCTCCTCAACTCTTTCCGATGAGTCACCTAATTGTTCTTTCTGTTTACTTACGTCTTCCGTAAGTGTCGCGACTCGGGTTTCAGTATTGACACATTTGGTAGTTAACTGTTCATATTGTTGTGTTAGGTTATTTATTCTGTCATTTGGTACAGATTCCTCGATTCTCTCAAATATTTCTTTCTTATCGTGTGCACGTTGTAAATTTAACTCTGAAAATTTTTGTACTATCACGCGATCTCTTTCTTCCTGTTCTCTATCTTGTTCCCTTTGTCTAATCTCTACTGCAATTAATCTATTATTGTGAGAATTCAAAATCGGTTGTACTTATTCTCTGATTTCTTTCTTTAATTCATCTTTCATATTTTTGAAACATGTCCCTATTCGTGAATCTAACCGTGTTTCCAGTGTTCCCATCTCAGTTTTTAATTCAGATCTCAAAGTTCCCATCTCTGTTTTTAATTCTGATCCTAAATGTGATCCCAGTGGGTCTAACCGTGTTTCCATTGTTCCCATCTCAGTTGTAATTGTTCCTATCTCTGTTTTAATTGTTCCTATTTGTGAGTCTAACCGTGTTGCCAAAGTTCCAATCTCTGTTTTTAATTCAGATCGTAACTGTGATCCCATTGTTCCCATCTCAGTTTTAAATTCAGATCGAAAATTTAATATTGCACTCATCAACTGCTCCATATTAACTTGTTCGAAATTCTTTTCGCCCCTAACATTTCCCGCAAAACCAGTTTCCTTCGTCATAGCTGTAAAGCTATCTGTGTTCGATACTATTCCAGAATCTTCTATCGTTAATCTCGTATTCTGTGAATTTTCTGATTGAGAAAAATTTTGAAATGGTTCCGGACTATTTTCCCGACTTATTACATTGTTTTCAACTCCATTATTCATCATACTGTTGTCCTGTGTTGGCGAGTTCGCCATGTCAACAATTTCGTCATTCTCACTGTCCATCATTTTTGCCTTTTTCATCGACCGCGTAATCATTTACAAAACATACAAAACTCGTCACTATATGAAAATTACACACAATGCCTCCATATTTCCAACAATACCATTCACACGAAATGTTTCCCTCAAACACGATTAACGAACAATTGAAATAATTGCACTAAATTGTCAAACGCGTATACAAGACAACAAATCAAATTCTGCGAAAAAATACCATTAGAAGAATGACAATTACCAAATCTACACATGCAAAATAGACTACAATTACTAAACTACAAATTACTACAACAATACTACTGTCTACTATTTTTACAATCAGAAGAATTCCAAGGGACGATCCGAAGCAGCGGTCGCCACGTGCATGGGGGCTTAATTATATTTAAATGCAAATAATTTTAATTTTTAATTTTCGTAGCTGTCTGTTCGATTACGAAGTCTCGTAACGGTTGGCCCTGACTAGTATTATTACGCTATCTGACTGCATAGAACAACAACAAAGAATGAAATGGAAATTTTCATTAACACAATTAATTAATTAAGTCCCCAGCAACTATAAAACCTATGAAACCAAAGCACAAGTGTAACTGTTCTGCGTGTGGAAGTATGACTCAACGTACGCATCTGGCACGGTTCTTCTTCAATAACACAAGAAATTTTAAATATCATTTATACTGAATTAATTAAAGAAAATAAAAATACCATAATTACTCAAGAAAACCAGAAGTACACTCTAATACAAGAACACAAGCCAGATGCTTTGTTGACTGAACCTGTAATGACGCATTATTTAAAACATGGAAATAATGAAAAATAAATCAAGTTTCGTTACCTTCATATATTGACCAAAATCACTCTAATCATTACAATATATCTCCACACCGACTCGCTATTACCACATCTCAACAAGAACTTTTCAGTATCACATCTCAGCAAGCACTCTCTACTAGCACATCTGAACACGAACTGACTACTACGAGTCCTCGACAAGCACTGCCCACTACGACATCTCAATAATCACTGCCAGTGGAGGCGTCGGAACAATGCTCTCTAGCGATCTCTGGCGCTGTAGCTCAGTGTAGCCACCTTTCAAGTTGTCTACTACTTATGGCCCGTCTGTAAACAGACGGGGCATTTCAGAAGATTTAGAAACTGTATTTGACACTTGTGCGCCTGGTTAGAAACGTTATGAAGGGTGTATAGTTAAGTTCGATATATGATTTGCAAAGACAGTGTGACTGAGTCAGTGATATATAAGATCAAATACGAATACTTAAATACAAAAAACGGCCAAGAAGTCAAAAAAAAAAACTAAATTAATCGAGACACAGAGACGAGGGGTGGGTACTGTCGTGAAAGACTTTAGTTATGCTTTTAAAATACAGCGATATCGGAATATAGTAATAATAATAATAATAATAAAACTAAAATTCAGATAAGAAGCGAAACTTTAAATGAGAGAAATTTGAAAGTATGCTGGGAGAAACGTAATAAACAGAAAAGTCACATTCTATTTAAAGATAGTAAGAATCCAGGTGTAGGTTGTGTTAAACGACAGCGACAATAAAAATAATTTGATACATAGATGATATGGTACAAGAGACCCAGTGAAAGAAGGTATTAATGGCTGAGAATCGCGCAAAAGACTCGCAGACGAGACAGAGGCCTGCAACAAAAGAAATCCGTTGTTATGACTAATAGCGGCATTAAAAAAAATTTGCCTAAGTTATACGGCTGGCATACAAAAATGTACTGAACTGGAATGTGACAAACTGTAAAATGAACAGTAGAAAGTTCGAAGGTTGCGGCACGAAAGGATGTTAAACTGAAATGCAAATACAAGTTATGAACTTTGTTAGAAGGAGTTCGCCATCTGTCTGTGAAATCGTGTAGTATTCACAGCTTGGAAGCGTACTGTCGATGTCTAGAACGTTTGCGTGCATCCCTTTCTTGAAGAGTGTGAATAAAATTTGAGCCGCGCGGGATTAGCCGAGCGGTCTCAGGCGCTGCAGTCATGGACTGTGCGGCTGGTGCCGGCGGAGGTTCGAGTCCTCCCTCGGGCATGGGTGTGTGTATTTGTCCTTAGGATAATTTAGGTTAAGTAGTGTGTAAGCTTAGGGACTGATGACCATAGCAGTTAAGTCCCATAAAAAAAATAAAAAAAATTGAAATGATATAAAGCGGTGGTCGTCAAACTTTCTCGATAAAGAGCCACTGCTGACACTGTGGTCGGCACCTCGGCGAGGATATGTACCGATCTTGTTATTAATTGGTAGCCTACATAAATTGGTATGTTACGGGTTCCCAGCCGAATGCCTATAGTATGGGCGCTAAAAGTTGGCCGCTGGAACCAAAGTACTTATTGTTAAAAGTCAGCACCACCCGGAACAGTTTCTGTCGACTGTACTCTGTTTCAGATTAGTGGCGCCCTCAGCGGCCTCAAAGTTGTGACGACATAATTGCCTGACGAAGTGTTGTGTTGGCTTTGTGAATGTATGATTGGTTGATTAATAACAGTAATTGTACTTATATTTAAGTACTTCATGAAACACGAGACACAATCACAAATTTTTACTAAATGTTGGGAATTTCGTTTTTGTTCTGCTCATTGTGACATTTTACAACAGCCTTAACTTATTTCCATATTCCTTGCTACAAATATGAACAGCATTTGGAGATGATCGTCTCTGTAACGCGCATTCACGAATCCATATTGTTTCCATTTGAAATTTGTACCATAGCAACTGATCGATACGAGTCATACACGCTAGTGAGTTGTCAACACTGGAAGACAAACGAAGAAACATTGCCCCTGCCACATCTAAACCCGCAGCTGGCGCACTGCTGACACCTCTGCTCCTGAGGCAAGCGGCCAGCTTTACTTAGCTCATGGCCGAATTCACCAATGTCAGTTATAATTAAGCAAATCTTAAAATATGGCTGTCTCTGTATTTTTGTTTCTTACTGAGCAGGCGAACTATGACAGACGTTTCTAAATTCGGCGGCTGGTTGCTAGATGCATACTATTACACAAGCTGCATCAGAAAAGCTCAATGAATGATCTCTGAAAGATCACCATTAGCTAGAACACCCTTCTGACATTGGTTGTAAAGCTATTGAAAACTGTCCGGAAACTAATTTTGTGGCACCGCTCGAAGCTCGGAGGTAATCCGCAATGTGTGTGTGCTCAACTTATTCGCTCAAGGTGACGGTTATTTATCACTATTCTTATTCTCCAGTTTTGGCGCTCCCAGTTTTCTTTTGTATTTTTTTTTCCTCTTTAATTAGTTTTGAAAGTCATACGCGTCGCAGACGTTGCGCGTCGTCCTGGTGCTCCGAGCATTTCTACAAGAAACGTTCGCTGACAGTTTCCAACATTTTTACAACCGATAACTGTCTTCTAGCTAACAGTGATTACTTTGAAGGCCAGTAAAGGTGTTTTGTTTGTAGCTCTTGTTACGGCGTAAAGCGAAGCGCCGGCACGCCAGTCGGGAACGACAGGTAAGAGAAGACTGTGAGAAGTCAGCCACTCGCACGCTGATCGGACCTCCCTCCAGGACGACAACGCGACAGCAGCGTGCCCTATGTGAAGAGGACATAAGCGCCGCGACCGACTGGTGACGGCCCAGTTCAATAGCAGCTTCAAGATTAGCAACTTGGAATACCTGCGTCAACTCTAGTCACTTCGTTTGTACAGGGTGTTTCAAAAATGACCGGTATATTTGAAACGGCAATAAAAACTAAACGAGCAGCGATAGAAATACACCGTTTGTTGCAATATGCTTGGGACAACAGTACATTTTCAGGCGGACAAACTTTCGAAATTACAGTAGTTACAATTTTCAACAACAGATGGCGCTGCAAGTGCTGTGAAAGATATAGAAGACAACGCAGTCTTGTGGGTGCGCCATTCTGTACGTCGTCTTTCTGCTGTAAGCGTGTGCTGTTCACAACGTGCAAGTGTGCTGTAGACAACATGGTTTATTCCTTAGAACAGAGGATTTTTCTGGTGTTGGAATTCCACCGCCTAGAACACAGTGTTGTTGCAACAAGATGAAGTTTTCAACGGAGGTTTAATGTAACCAAAGGACCGAAAAGCGATACAATAAAGGATCTGTTTCAAAAATTTCAACGGACTGGGAACGTGACGGATGAACGTGCTGGAAAGGTAGGGCGACCGCGTACGGCAACCACAGAGGGCAACGCGCAGCTAGTGCAGCAGGTGATCCAACAGCGGCCTCGGGTTTCCGTTCGCCGTGTTGCAGCTGCGGTCCAGATGACGCCAACGTCCACGTATCGTCTCATGCGCCAGAGTTTACACCTCTATCCATACAAAATTCAAACGCGGCAACCCCTCAGCGCCGCTACCATTGCTGCACGTGAGACATTCGCTAACGATATAGTGCACAGGATTGATGACGGCGATATGCATGTGGGCAGCATTTGGTTTACCGACGAAGCTTATTTTTACCTGGACGGCTTCGTCAATAAACAGAACTGGCGCATATGGGGAACCGAAAAGCCCCATGTTGCAGTCCCATCGTCCCTGCATCCTCAAAAAGTACTGGTCTGGGCCGCCATTGCTTCCAAAGGAATCATTGGCCCATTTTTCAGATCCGAAACGATTACTGCATCACGCTATCTGGACATTCTTCGTGAATTTGTGGCGGTACAAACTGCGTTAGACGACACTGCGAACACCTCGTGGTTTATGCAAGATGGTGCCCGGCCACATCGCACGGCCGACGTCTTTAATTTCCTGAATGAATATTTCGATGATCGTGTGATTGCTTTGGGCTATCCGAAACATACAGGAGGCGGCGTGGATTGGCCTCCCTATTCGCCAGACATGAACCCCTGTGACTTCTTTCTGTGGGGACACTTGAAAGACCAGGTGTACCGCCAGAATCCAGAAACAATTGAACAGCTGAAGCAGTACATCTCAACTGCATGTGAAGCCATTCCGCCAGACACGTTGTCAAAGGTTTCGGGTAATTTCATTCAGAGACTACGCCATATTATTGCTACGCATGGTGGATATGTGGAAAATATCGTACTATAGAGTTTCCCAGACCGCAGCGCCATCTGTTGTTGAAAATTGTAACTACTGTAATTTCGAAAGTTTGTCTGCCTGAAAATGTACTGTTGTCCCAAGCATATTGCAACAAACGGTGTATTTCTATCGCTGCTCGTTTAGTTTTTATTACCGTTTCAAATATACCGGTCATTTTTGAAACACCCTGTACTCACAATGTAGCTCAGACTTGGGATTGTTCATACTGAGGAAGATAGGTTATTTGTATGTCGCCATTTGCTTGCGACACATCTGCGTAATTGCAAAAGTTAAGTATTATAATTTACTTTTTGTAATAAAACTCATTAATACGATTTGTTTGAATGTTTGTGTAGCGAACCGAATATGCAGGCTTCCTAGACACCACACCTCTTGTTTCTACATTTTCTGAGCTCATTCAGCGAACCTTTCAGCCGCACCTTTAACAATATGGCTGAGAACCGCGGGTCGCAGGAATTGTGTTTAGAGCCGCATGCGGACGGCTGGCCTTAGACGGCCACTGATCTAAAGGAATTCGATTGTGGGCCAACAGTGTTGCAGAATCCTAAAATACGGCTGCTTCGTCAACATGGAACATGATTAACATGCTTAAAAAACATATTTGTTGGTTATGTTCCACAGCTTTTACAAATTGTAGAAATGACACAACATAGCAACTTAAGCTGTTGTTCAGTTCATTATTTATTGATGGATAATGGTCTTTCACCGCGGTGGTCTCGCGGTTAAGGCGCTCAGTCCGGAACCGCGCAACTGCTACGGTCGCAGGTTCGAATCCTGCCTGGGGCATGGATGTGTGTGATGTCCTTAGGTTAGTTAGGTTTAAGTAGTTCTAAGTTCTAGGGGACTGATGACCACAGATGTTAAGTCCCATAGTGCTCAGAGCCACCATTTTTTTGGTCTTTCACCGAACCCAGACTCACAATAAAGAATAAACTGAACAAATCGTGAAGAGCCAAAGAAACTGATACACCTGCCTAATATCGTGTAGGGCCCCCGCGAGCTCACAGTAGTGCTGCAGCACGACGTTGCATGGACTCGAGTAATGTCTGTAGTAGTGTTGGAGGGAACTGACATCATGAATCCTGAAGGGCTGTCCATAAATCCGTAAGAATATGAGGGGGTGGAGATCTTTACTGAATAGCACGTTGAAAGACATCCCAGATATGTTCAATAATGTTCATGTCTGGGGAGTGGCCAGAGGAAGTGTTTCAACTCAGAAGAGCGTGCCTGGAGCCACTCTGTAGCAATTCTGGATGTGTGGAGTGTCGCATTGTCCCGCTGGAACTGTCCAAGCCCGTCGGAATGCACAATGGACACGAATGGATGCAGGTGATCAGACAGGATGCTTATGTGCGTTCGCCTGTCAGAGCCGTATCTAGACGTATCAGGCGTCCCGTATCACTCCAACTGCACACTCCCCACACCATTACAGAGCCCCCACCAGCTTAAACAGTCCCTGCTGATGTGCACGGCCCATGGATTCATGAGGCTGTCTTTATACCCGTACACGTTTATCCGCTCGGTACAATTTGAAACGAGACTCGCCCGACCAGGCAACAAGTTATCCGTCATCAACAGTTCTATGCCCATGTTGACGCGCCCAGGCGAGACGTAAAGCTTTGTGTCGTGCAGTCATCAAGAGTACACGAGTGGGTCGTCGGCTCCGAAGGCTAATATCGATTATGTTTCGTTGAATTGTTCGCACGCTGACTCTTTTTAATGACCCAGAATTGAAATGCAGCAATTTGCGCAACACTTGCACTTCTGTCACGTTGAACGATTCGCTTCAGTCGTTGTTGGTCCTGTTCTTGCAGGATCTTTTTCCGGCCGCAGCATGTCGGAGATTTGATGTTTAACCGGATTCCTGATATTCACAGTACACTCGTGAAATGGTCGTACGGGAAAATCCCCGCTTCATCGCTACCTCGGAGATGCTGTTCTCATCGCTCGTGCGCCAGCTATAACGCCACGTTCAGACTCACTTATATCTTGAAAAACTGCTATTGTAGCAGCAGTAGCCGATCGAACAACTGTGCCAGACACTTGTTTTATATAGGCGTTGCCGACCTGCCTGTTTACATAGCTCTGTATTTGAACACGCATATCTGTACCAGTTTCTTGGAGCCTTAGTGTATGATTTCATTTCTGCAACCTCAAGAAAATGTGAATATAGTTATTTAACTGATATGTATTCGTAGAAATTATATAAAATTTTTTTTTTAAGTACACGAATTAAAATGTCTCGCTGGCTTCACAGTAGAGGCACAGCTCCACCCTAACTCTTGTTCTTGTCTATAATATTTAATCTGGTAAGAAAACAGGACGAAGTAAAGCTGGAACTACAGGCGAAATTTACCTTTCATATAGCGTTGCCAGAAAAAAACGTGATAGAATACGCTGACCTAAATAAAATTACTCCTGCATGTCTTCAAGAGGATTTGTGAATACGTAACGAAAATTCGATGAGAGTAACATTTGTAAACAATAAGATTATTAAAAAATCAAAACAGAAACTTAAGGTGGATAAAAGTTAACAACACAGAAAAGATTGTACTAGCGTTCGAACAATTCTTTGTGTAATCAGGAGATGAATCAGAAAAAACAGATAGCAAAAAAATGGTTCAAATGGCTCTGAGCACTATGCGACTTAACTTCTGAGGTCATCAGTCACCTAGAACTTAGAACTAATTAAACCCAACTAACCTAAGGACATCACACACATCCATGCCCGAGGCAGGATTCGAACCTGAGACCGCAGCGGTCGCTGGGCTCCAGACTGTAGCGCCTAGAACCGCACGGCCACTCCGGCCGGCAAAACAGATAGCAAATAACGAAAATAATTACATTACGGAAATATGTTAGAGGAGAAATTTGCCATTTGAGGTATCAAAGAAGGAAAGGCGTGTGGTAATGTCGGTGTTCCAATCAAAATCATTATCGGTGGATGAAAGGTAGTTCAAAAATGTGTGAAATCTTATGGGACTTAATTGCTAAGGTCATCAGTCCCTAAGCTTACACACTACTAACCTAAATTATCCTATGGACAAACACACACACCCATGCCCGAGGGAGGACTCGAACCTCCGCCGGCACCAGCCGCACAGTCCATGGCTGCAGCGTCCCAAACCGCTCGGCTAATCCCGCTCGGCGAAAGGTAGTACAAAAGCCACTTCATTTTTATTAAAATGTCCTTACAATACATTTCGAGCAGCGAAAGGTGATCTTCAGGTGTTTACATTCATATTGCCACTGTGTGTAGAAAGCAGTTCTCGTCTGTTTTTAGTACTATCTGCGCAAACTTGAGACATTTATAATATGGATTATAAAACACAGTTTATGCATATGACACTTGTCTGCTTGTACATGTCCACATTTTTAATATCCATGCACTTTCAAAGTTGATAATGTGTTCTGCATTAACCATAAGTGAAATTCTCTTTTTGATTTAACTTCACAGGTTAACATAAAATCGTCCTTATCGATCTTCCTAAGGCCGGACAAATTTATCTCTTGTTATATCATGAATTAATACATATTTTTCCACAACATTTGATATCGGAAATTCCTATGTTTACTTTCAATGTAGCAAATGCCTGAAAACGGGTGCAGGACGCTCTGTGTTTCACATACTTGGCTAATAATCTGCCAGATGAATGCAATACCGCTATTTTGTACAACTGTCAACGTAATATTGTCCATCCTTTAGTTTTTATTACTATAAAATGGCTGTGTGCAGAAAGAATTACTGGAATGAGCCCGTATATTTTTGTAGGTGGAAAAGAATTAGTGTTTTGTAAAAAAGAGACGTAACTTAGTCTTACAGCAGTTGATTTTTGCATTCTTTGAAATTTACACACTTCCTTATACTTCCATGGTAGCAGCAACAGATCTATGAGTCAATGTGGACCGATTGTGTGATGAGTTCAGCACTCTCAAGAAAGCTCACAACGTTTCACGTCCACCGTGACAGTGCGTTAGTTTTATCCTGGCGTATAGATTTAAAGGGCATTGCAGTTCAGAAGCAGTTACATTAAAATCATTGTTTTTTATAACTATGCATGGATATTTCATAAGGTTAACTGTTTAGCAATGTTTGATGCTTTGACAGCGTCGATAAACTACCGACGTCGGTCTGTAATAAGAAAATATTAGGGCAGATAATTTTGTGTCGATAGATATTGTTTTAATTCAAGGTCTCTGTATTCTTTCAGCCTACGGAACTCACGATGTCACTCTACGTTAAGTTCGACCAAGGAAACTCATTTTAAACGATCTTGGTGCTAACAAAAACGTTTTACTTCTAGTTCTTGCGCTAAAAAATAAACTGGTGAAGTTATATTTTACAGTGACAGGTCACAGATAACAAACATTGTCTGCAAAATAATACTAAATCTTATGACACAGACGTCGGACTCTTACGCAGAAATGAGCGATGCAATGAGATCTTGTTTCGAAAGCGTGCCGCGGCTCAGTCAGCATGCTATGTGGCAGGTAATTGGTGTGACGTCACACGTTAGTTCTCCCCGAGTGCCGCAGAGCGCGCTGCAGTTCTAAAATGGCGGTTGTGTGGTGTATCTGGTGAAAGTTCTTCCAAGGTTTTTTAGTTCATTAGTGGTGAGAGAAGCTGACGGAGCGCACGCATACGCAGCCACGTACTTTGGTCACTTTAGAACATCTTTAAAAGCCGAAGATGATCTGATACGTGTTTGTTTTGGTGTACAATGGTGATAAATAGTTCGCTCCAAGTGAATGGAGGAGTGACAACTCGTTCGAAATTTTTACTGACCAGAAGCACAACTGCCGCAAAGTCAATGAATAATTTTATTTTACTGTATTGTCGTGATTTGATTACTTAAGGCCGCTGTCTGGCAGTTACTGTTTTCAGTCGTGAACATGTGATGTTACCGGTGAGTGTAAACACTGGTGAGCAGACATGACATTAACAGCAGAAATTCTACCGTTATTTGTTATGTACACAGAGAAATATTTACGTGCAGCTTGCTTTCTGAAATGTATACATAGTTTTGGAGCGCTAAGTTCGTACTGCCTTATAACGTGAAGTGAGAAAACGCAATCAACATTGTAAACCAGTGACTTGTGTATGAGCTTTAATAATGTTAGGACAGCCAAATAGCCGAGGAAGTGATAGCGGTTACTGTGAACTTCAACCGGCGAGTGAAAGACATTTTCAGATATGTGATACAGATCTAATTCCGCCCTTGCATCCGGCAGGGGTGGCAAAGGAAGATGTGGAAGGGAACAGTGGAACGACAAAAAATAATCGGATGACTGGATCATCATGTCAAGCTTTAAGGCATGCTGTATCTGCTCTGAACAGACTGGACGACTTCACTTGTGAGAAAATAGGATCTGGATTCTTTTCGGAAGTCTTCAAGGTAAGTGTGTGTTGCTTGTATACTAATTAAACACCGAAGATTATCTTTCCTAATTTTGCATATCTGTAGGTCTACAACGAGTTGTTACGTGTTATTCTTAGTAAAATGTATAACGTAAAAAGAATTGTTGGTAGGAGACTATAGCAAATAAATAGAAGCTCTTTGAGCAATATACAAAATAATAGCTGATAGGTTCCGGAGAAACACTATATCTGTAGTGGTTAAAATTTGAAGAAATGCATCAACATGACAAACGAAGGGCCCTTTCAGTCAGCATTTTATTCGGTCAGTCAACCTAGTTAGGAACGTTAAATTATATATGATATTATTTTAGGCTGTAGCGTTTATGGTAAAGATAGAAAAATAAATATCAAGTACATGTTTTTGTAAAGCTGGAAGTAAATCAGGATACTTCTATCATATCGTCTAATCTAGGCTTAATTTCATATGTATGCATATATTAGTGGCATGAAGTAGGACGTTTGCATAAAAGCTTTATTTACCTCTTGTGAAGACAGCTGATATTGCTGTTAACCGTGGTTTGCATTGCATCTCAGTTAAAACATTTTGCACTAAATGTTTTTTTTAGGTTAAAATGTCACACAAACCAGTCGTTATTGACAAACATTTTAGGATTCATACTCCTGTGACTCGCAGAAATAAAGATTACTGGAACGAAATGAAAAGAGTCTATGTCCATCACTGCTGGCACATAATCTCTTGCTGACCTTGAATAGAAGTATCAAGTCTGTCCAAGATTCAAAATGCCCTTCAGGAAGCTTAGTATACACAAACGAAGGTGAACCTTGTGTTACATCTGTATCAATGAAGTGTCTGTGTAACATAACGTGTAGGTGTCGAAAAACAGTGGACTCCTGCTCCTTTGTGCATTATGTATAGAATTCATTGTTGAAATTACTTTGCACAAATATATAGGAGTTATAACAACTGAACAAGTATTCGTTTGTTTATGCGAATGTGCTTATATCCAGGACATTTTATCTTATGCCTTAATGCAAAGTTGCAGAATCTGCATCTTCCTCTGAAGCTTGTAATGAATAGATACACAAGAAGTGATAACAATACTCATTGTGGTGAAACGGCTGGAATGGAACGGAAAGCTCCTCATTAATTACTATTTCGACTAGTTATATCATTTTCTTTGATCGCGATATTGTACCGAGACATAACAATTTCCACACCGGTATGCCTTGGTTTTGCTGGGTACTCCCATTCAGAACACCAACCCGCCAATTATTTTATCTCCCATCTTTACCCATATACAGTAAGTACTGTTCTTTCGATTAGACGAATATGGCAGTTTTTATATTTTTTTGTTTTGTTTAAAGATTAGGAAGTTACTCCTATGATCTTCATCGCTTGGAGTGGCAAATCCGTATTGCTAACATTGTAAAGGATATTTGTAGCAATAGTCCCTCAGAAACATACCAAAGTAGGTGAAGATAGCATAAAAACCTTGTTAGATGTGACAATCAGTTATTACGCCACATTTAGCTCTGGTTATTTACGTCGCTGTTTTGAAAACAGGAATCTAGTCTTGAATACTGAAATTTCAATTTGTAGTGCTGTTACACTATCCAGCTGTATAATTGTATGTGTAGGTATATGGATTATTGGCCGTATTATGCCATTCTAGGACCGGAGTAACACCTTGCACATGTATAGCTCTGCTACTTTGATACCTACCAACATTACAAGTGCGTATGTATTAGCGTCACTGTGCTATTGACTAACCGTTGTTTGAGCGGAGAAGAGCATTGCCCGTGGCCTCTGATGCTTAGCGGCATATATTGACTTTTCACGTCGTTTCCATAACCGCTTTTGCTCCATGAATCTTAGATTGAGTGGGTGAACCGGTTTGTAATACTTGTGAGTAAGGAGCAGCAAAAGCAGAATCGACATTCTTGTTTCTCTAGAGTTACAGATGCATGATGAAACTTGCTTTGGTTCAAGTTGAAATGCAACAACGAAGATGAACTTGAAAGGGAAGGACCAGCTGATGTACGCTTGGTAGTAAAAAAGTAGGCAACAGAATCGACGGGAACCGCTCTTTCTCTGATCGGCATGGATTAGCAATCAACACACGCCCTCTGGATGCTGTGTTGTGCGAGACAATGCCTTGACGTAGGTGGAGAGCCGTCGCTTAGCCGAATCCCGTTACGTTGAATTGTATAGGCATTCTGTTGCCAAAACGTGTCTGTAGTGTTTCCTTCAGCAGTTGTGCAGTATTGTGACGGTGTATCTTCCACTGGGTAGAGCGTACGAAGGGCGCATACTGGGAATTAAATTTTAACTGTACAGTGATTAATTAAATTGATAGCTGGATAACAAGAACATAAGTGTGTTCTACGTTCGTTTTGATTTGTAAAAGACTAATCCTTTGAATTTCTGTTTGCTTCCAAAAGATCTCGATAAAGCATGGTCCTTTTCGTGAACTCGTAACATTTATCAGACGGAATAGGAGCAAATGTGAGCAAATTCTTCGCACAGCCATCTAAAATTAAATTGGACAGGGGACAACTACCCTCTACGGAGCCGCACCACCTACACCTTCGTGACACACACATAATTTTTAGATATAAATTAAGAAGGGAAAAAAACCAACTTAAACGTTAGTGTCTTGCCATATTTTGTGTAATGTAATATCTTGTACAGACATCTTTTATTAACCGACACGTTCCACATCATTACGAAGTGTCGTATTCATGATCTATGGAACAAGTATTAATCTAATCTAATTCCCAAAACGAAATAGCTGTCATTGTTTGCACTTGAGTTGATTACTGGCAATAGGGAAAACTTATATTAACTTCCTAAAGAGTTATTATTACCATATGTATTTAATCGACGAAGTGCATAGTTAATGGTAAGGCTAGAGAGTGATAGTGCCAATGAATGTGAATGCGAAATTAAGCATCTGGTTAACAGACTGATATGTAGCGTAGCCTGATACCTGCTTTCCCACCACATTTAACGCACTTTTTACCTGTGATAACGATAAATGAAATGTTTGTTGAGAATACATGTAATATAAAAGTTTGATTATTTTTTCTGTGTGTTATTTACATATCCTGTATGTCGTACATACAGGGTGTTCGTGGAAGAATGGTCAGTATGCAGGGATATGACAGGAACGATCATTCGAAACAAAAAAGTCTAGTAAACATCGGCTCTAAAATGGATACATTGAGAGCTATGAGCAGTTGCTCAGGAGAAGAGGCATTTCACATAGCTATGAGGAACAAGTCCTGTTCATGGTTCCGAAGGTGTGCACTGTAGAGCTCTTGTTTACTAGGTATATTTTGGTCCATGCTACCTCCTCCAAAAGTATGGAAACCAAAGAGCTTGCACTGCAACAGATGTGTTTCACTGTATCGAAGATGTAGTGCTCATAGTTTTAAAGTATGCCAATGTTTCGAATGTTCGTTCGTGTCATATCCCTGAATACTGACCGTTCCACCTAGAACACTTTGTATTCTTCGAAAAACTCCACGGCTGGGTGGGGAGGAGAGGCAGTAGAGGGCAGAGCGTAACTTTTCAATTGGTAATGAAAGTTTGCTCTCGTCAGATACTGGATTATAGATAGTTTTGGACCGTTATAATTGCAGTACTTCGCCTTCCGTGTGCTGTAGAAAACTACTTGGTCACTTACTTCAGGCGCTGTTGCTGTCTGGCCTCGCTGAACTGCGTGAATGCTACAGGCGCTGTCCCTCTAAAACGCACGTTGAACAGTTTAGATATACCCAACAGCTTATCTGATGAAGCTGGGTTAATCCATTCGGAATGACATCACCAGCTTTTTGAACGCGATTCGAAGCAAAATATACCGTAAATAATAAATGAGATACGTGAACAGAAGCATCAGGTTACCATGATCTTGTTCTGCCAATCGCGAAATTGTTTATTTTCAGTTTTCTAACGCAGCTTAGATAAGTTCATTGTAAGATTTGCAGAGATTGTGTTGACAACGTTATAGGAGAATACATCGCGTGTAAATGTATTAGTTCCACGGTGTTTCTGTTTTGGAGGCTGTGTAATTTATTTCGGATTTATTTATTTATTTATTTTTGCCTATTTCTTCTTACCCGCAATGCTAGACATCTTTCAAGTGTGCATATATAATTCTTAATTCATCAAGTAATAGTGTTACACATAAAAACGTATACCATTCTGTATGTATGCACAGAGAGATCGTAATTAATATAAGAATGAAAACGCGATGCTGTTTGTTTACATTGCAAGTCGGCGTAACAGACCGTCAGATGGGGACCGAAATGTCGACGAAGACAGTAATATATACAGAACAGAATCAAACTATTATGGTGTCCAGTTTCGTTTAGTTTAATAGCAAAATATGACAGTAAAATGTAGTACATGTTATATGTCCCCTCTAAGAACAATATTAAACTTACAACAATAAATTTCAGTTGCTTTCATCTTATTACTGTCAATTCCTGACAAAACTTCTCAAGTAGTGTAGCAGCTTCTTGAACAGAATATATTTCAGCCGTTGTCTTTTTGGAATGATAACACCTGTGAGATGCATTAGAGGCGGAAAGAGGTGAAAAATGACCGAAATATGTCATACTTTCTTATGAGTATTGGCCGGCCGCGGTGGTCTAGCGGTTCTAGGCGCTCAGTCTCGAACCGCGCGACCGCTACGGTCGCAGGTTCGAATCCTGCCTCGGGCATGGATGTGTGTGATGTCCTTAGGTTAGTTTAAGTAGTTCTAAGTTCTAGGGGACTGATGACCTTAGAAGTTAAGTCCCATAGTGCTCAGAGCCATTTGAACCATTTTTTCTTATGAGTATTTATTTTATTAAAGGACAAGTGACAGAATAGCACTTTCTTGATTGGACGCTGACCATCGTGCGCTATGACTGAATTGCGTCACTTTATAACTAGATAACAAGCGAAATCATTTCACCCACACATCCTCTCTTGCGTGAGCGTCATAGAGTGGAAGATAAATTACGCGTGTGGATAGTGAAAACTCCCACCTGTATTATAGCATCGTGACAGTTGAGACCCTATGTTCACAGGCCCCTGAGATCAGTTAAGACAAATTTCTTTGTAAGAGGATCCATAGTAACAGTTTGCTTTTTTTCCCTCTCAGGAGGGTCACTCAGCGTCTAAGCAAACAGAACTTAGACGAATATGCATATTGCGTATACTGAAGACAGTGGCGCACAGGTAGAACTGAATGCATAGCGGTTGGCTGCTTCTAGAGAAGGAACTAAGATTTTGAGACCCATCCGTATGCAGTAGTCCTGTCTGAGAGCCAAATGAATACCCTACGCGCCCACGCTACATTAGATCTACCGCTAATTACATCAGTGAAAGTCGGATTTTTGTTTGTACAATGCGGCTGTATGTCGTATCCAAAAGGCGCTAGTATAGTAACTAATGACATCTTTGACCCCCGAACTAGTAAACCGCAACATATTGATTAAGATATGCTTTTTTGTGGTTTTCAGTAAATTACTCCAGGGTAATATGGACACGTTTCATTAACGATGGCACAGCGTATTTAAATGTGCGCCCATTTTCTACAAGCCACTGTTTAGTGCCGTACCAGTTCGAAACATTAATGTGTTAACAATTTGTGTGCTAAACCGGGATTGGAAACCGAATTCACTAGCCATTTACACACAGTGTTCTATCCATCGAACACCAGAGGTCACCTAACGAACGGGGATTCAAAGCTTCGGCTTGATGTATTTCCCCCCGTCCCCGAGGAACCGTTTTGGAGATGCAGAGAGGCGCAGTGACAAACTGAAGCTATTAGTAACTTTCTGAAGTGTTACCGTATGTCCATATGCCCAGCATGCGAAAGAGAGTTGTTACGGTTCGAGCCCTGGCCCGAGATTTGAAATTCCAAGAATATACTCTTAGGTGTTGCTACGTGGTAAGGTGCCAGATTATGGCCTTCGGTCCCAGGTCGGAAGGTGCACCGTGGTTCGGAGTGAACTTGAACCTGTAGATGCTCTACGTCAGTTCAAAGGGAAGTGCATTTACTTCCAACAGTTAAGCACTTTTGTGTTCAAATAAGCACATTTTGGTTCAAACAAACCAACGCGTTGTTTCATCTTACTTTATATACCGTTAGAGTAAAAAAAGTTCGTCTTAATGACCGGTATTAGTCTTGGCCTATATTGATGAATCCGGCGTACAACATGCGAATGCCGGAATAATTCGTTGGAAAATACCGCGACCCGGTTTCCTTGTCTATCTATGACCAGGCCAAACTTGTATTTTATCTTCAGTGACTCGACGTCAACGAGTTTCTAAAGCCCAGTGTGTTAACATGCCTCCCTGTTATCTTTAATTTCGATCTTACTATACGTACACGTTAGAACAGTCGAAGGTATCAGAAATTCGTTTAGGCTATAGCGATGCATCTCGAAATACCAGTGGTGATCTGTATTCTGAGGAAAGGTAACTTTTACAGTTCTGCAAATACGATCTGTACGGCTGTGGAGTATTTAGCCCTGCATATTTGCCCAGCTCAGCTGGAGAAAACTTGCCACTGTCAACGCAACGTGAGATCTCGAAAAGAAAAGTACAGTGACCACAGAGGATCAGGCACAGGTGCTATCGTCCGAACTCTGGCTTGACCACGTGAAGGAATGTAACCGAAAGTCCGTTGCTTGGCGTGTGTCCACGGGTCTGCGCAGTATGCGGTGCAGAGCGTGACATTGGCTCCCGTCGACTGAGGGACGGCCCGACTCTCTCGCCCACCTTTAACCCCAATCCTCTGCTTAACTCTCACCTGTCACGGTATCCCTGGAGGCCGGCCGTTCTTGTCCCGGCTATTACTTGTTATACACGAATTCCGGATCTTACCGACTTCTGTTCCCGCTTCGCTCAGTACGTTCGTAAAATGTGGGAGCGTCACTAATCTGGTTTTGTGTTTTCATTATTTACTGATTTTGTTTTGTTTTGTTCCTTTAATTTTCGTCAAAACGAGTTTCGTAAATCTGATGTGAAAACGAAGAGACCGGATTTTTACTTCAGTGATCTTTTCCTCTTACAATACTGGCAGGGTAAGGCAGTTCACACGTCGTAGGAGGGCAGGGGTATACCACATCCAGCAGGACCACGCCCAGTAAGGCACTGTAGTGGTCAAGTGGACTTTCGGGTGGAGGACAGCTTTACTTAGTACGATGCGCAAGATCACTCTCATGCCTGTTGTATACTCCGACAATGAGTCAGTTTCTCTGTCATGCGCGAAGTTCCTGATAGTCCTTCCCCGTCTCGTCTGGTAGTCTAAAACAGTGAATGACGCAGTGTGACTAATACTTCCGCGTTCAGCAACCAGAGCATGGTCGTTATTATTGTTTTTGTCAAACATACGTGGATTTTATTATGTTCTATTTTCCCGTTACGGAAAAACAACACAAAATAGGAGTTGTACCCGATAAACGGAAGTTGGTAGGTGTGTTTCTACATCAGAAAGATGACGTCTGTTCAAATTTCACCCCATAGCGTAAGAAGGGCGCAGGTAGCGCCACTATGAGGATGCAAATAAGATTGCTATGAATACGCGATGTGATGGTCGTGAGCACTAGTTACCTTTGAAATTCTAGGTAGATAATGTTAGTCAAGGGAGCCATTAGGATTACAAAGACACCATAACCAACATCTTGCTGAGTTCGGACGAGGTCATGTAATAAAGCTGCGAGAAGCTGAATGTTCCTTCCGCAATATTGCAAAAAACACTTGTAGCCACTGTACATGATCGCTGGCAGTGGTGGTCACGGGAAGGTACTGTCTCAAAAAGACAGGGCTCCAGACAGCCATCTGGCACTACAAGAGGGAAGACTATCTTATTCGGCGTATGACTGGCGCATCGTATTTCGTCTGCAACATCAGTTCGAGCAGCAGTTGGCATCACAGTGACACATGGAACTGTTAAAAATAGGTTACTTAAAGAAATGCTCATAGCCGGACGCCCTGTAGCGTGCATTTCATTGTCCACATACAACTACAGTTTGCGGCTTCAGTGGTGTCAAGCGAGGGCTCGTTGGAGGGCGGAGTGGAGGTCTGTTGTGGATTCGACCTGTTGTACTGTCATTCATGATCAGTATTCCAGGGGCGTTTTCCAATAGCATAACGCTCGCCCACATACCACTGTTGTAACCCAACATGCTCTACAGAGTGTCGACATGTTGACTTGGCATGCACGATCAGCATATCTGTCTCCAATCGAGCACTTATCGGACATCATAATACGACAACTACAGCGTCATACGCAACCAGCATTATGTGCCACTGTATCGACCGACCAAGTAGAACACCCGTGGAGCTCCATCCTACATACCGACATCCGGCACCTGTACGACGCGATGCATGCACGTCAGTATTCTGCGATTACACTAGTTTCTAATGCACCAGCATTTCACATTTGCAATGGCTTTTGTGGCGTTTACATTAACCTGTAAACTTGCAACGTTTATCTTCGAAGTATGCGACCCGTGCAAATGTGTTCCCGAAATTTCTTTGCTCTACATTAATTGTCCTTCTGTTGAGATTTTTTCCGTCAGTGTATTTATTTTACGCGATCTGACAGAGTACCGCACGCAGCTAAACGGTTTTTCTTCCACTAGATTCTATTTCCTGCTTTAACCCGCGAGTCACCTTCTATGCCAGTCTGCAGCAAGTCTTCGTGGATTCCTTCTCTCCACCTGTTCCTTCGTCTGCCTAGTGCTCTTCTTCCGCGGGGAGTAAAATCCACGGGTCCCAAAGATCATCGATGTTTATCCATCCGAGCCTCACGACCTGCCCATACAAGCCGTTTGATTCTCATGAAACCAATAATATTTGGTCTGTTGTAGATCTCATTCAACTCGCAATTGTGCCGGATCCTTCATTCCCTAGTGATCTCATCGTGTACCGGACCATAGGTCTTCCTTATGACTTCCCGCACAAAAACGAAAACATTATTTAAGTCTTGTTTTTTCGGGCACTGAAAGTTCCGCAGCCATAAAACCGCATCAGCTGGATTAGTTTTTTTGCACTGCTGGATTCCGAAATTACTTGAGAGACAGCACGATTTCAGAAACTGGCCGAGACTGAATACGATCGGTTTGCGGGTTGAATTCTCTCTTTGATTTCAGACTCGCATAATGTATTCCGCGTAAAGTTTACCGGCAGATATGTAATATTATGAACCCTTTAGGAGGACGGGTTCCGACTACCTGTCGTTGGAGAGGGCCTCTTGAATAGGCATGAGTCCTGCTCATCACTAGATACTCGGCCTTAGGTTCATTCACAAGAAGACCGATGGTGCTCGCTGTCACCTGCACGCTATCGCTCATTCGTATATTTACCTGTAAAAAATGAAACAAGAATCTCGAATGCTTACCACCCGTGAGTGAAGTTACAGTTCATTACTTAAGCAGATCGAAGTGTACACATGAGATGCCCTGGAGCACTACTTGTCAATCGCAGTTACTACTCGTGATGCCATTTCTTCGGCTGGAATAAGCTGTGTACACTGTTGGTTTTGCTAGTTATGACAGAATCTGAATGACGTGTAGATGTAGCTTCATTTTCCTGTACGATTTGCAGCGAAGCGGTACTAAAAAATGATACGATTAGTGGATTCTGGTTTCATAGACAGTAGGTCCGCATAAATAATTAAATAGACACAGTACTTCGAACTCTTTCTTGCGACCGAGATAAATTACTCATATTCAGGCCTCTTCGTACCAACATTTCCGGGTAAAGTAGTTGCAAAGACTTCATATATCAGCAGATCATATGCAGGAGTTAGCTTGTTGGCTGTGCTTTTCTAGCGAGAGGGCGTATACGTTGTGTATTGGCAAGCCAATGCATCAACACAACATTGAGTACCTGAAGATGACGAGCAGCTGTCTCGTTGAATTATTGAGCAGCTTCCACAGCATTATACGACGTAGCGCCTGTGAACCAGTGGAGCAGTTATTATGTCGGGAAAGTATTAAACAATACGAGAGTTTAGCTGCGTTGGAACTGGTCGGGAATTGTGATAATTCAGCATGTATCAGTTTTATGTTGAAGGAAGAAAGCAGCAGAATATGAGTGTGTCATGGGGGCGTTGCATTCGTTGGACGAGAAGCCATCCCAGGATCGCTCAGGTTTTCTTGATGTGGCGTAATGGTATGCTTTTGGATGTTCGACCGAGATGTTGATTCATATTACGCATAAAATTGAATCAACAACTGGGATGAACATCCGAAAGCACACCATTTAGGCATGTCGCCATTCGCTTGGAATAATCAGAGGGATACTACAGAAAACGTCAAAGCGGATAGTTATATGAGGATTCGAACCTCGCTCATCCCAATTTGGAAAAAAGTGACGGAAGATTGTGTTTTAACGTTCCATTCATTAGAGACGCTTTCACGAGACGTCATTGTTAGTGATAAGTTCCATTTCAGCACAGGCTCCGTTGCAGAGAGAGAGATATAATTTTTGATTGCCACAGAAAACAGGTTGACGATGTGATTGAAATTTCCTAGGTGGAGGAAAGCACCACTTTAGGATTGGTGGTACTATTGTGCAATCAACGACCTTAGGGCATCAAATGTTTTTCGTATCGCGCGCTTATAATCTGTCTTTAGTGAAATAGTTGCATCTGCTTGGAATTCGCATTCATTCGCGTAACTGCTTCGGATTCAGTAGCGATAAAAGCGCTTTTAGCGCTGCCAGATGCTATTTTGGTAGCTTTCGTCACGTAAACGGAAAGGTGAGCCCGCAATGCGGCACGAGTTCGTTAGACTCCGCTGTCCAGGGGAGGTCGTAAATCTAGCGGCCACCTCTCCCCCTCCCCCCACCCCTACCCATTCCTCTCCTGCCCAGAAAACCGCTGCTCATTTTTCATCGCCACCTTTTATACCAGCAAATTACTAGAAGGCCACAGGCGTATGTGTTTGACATTGCCATAGTATCCAAGTGTTAGCCAAGAAGTGGAATCTAGTTAGAGACAGATCCCATCCTCTTGCTGTCCGGTTTCGCGGAGTCCTGCTGTATACGACACAACGGAAGTAACAAAATTTCGGTGTTGCTGCCAAAATCAAATTGTCGCGTTGCTTCTTCCATCCTGGAGTTAAGTTTTCCATTGGATGCAACTGCGGTTGCTTGCTATAGATTTTTGCTAAGCCACCTGGCCAGCTTCTCCGAAAAGAATCTTGGAATCGCACCCTCCCCGCATCACTAGACCACAGAGGAGTCTCGCCAAACCGAAAATCGCAGTTACCGTAAAAAGTTTTGTGTACGTTCATCACAAAAAAATAAAACCTCAAATACCTTAAGAAGAGAATGTACCTGATGACTCTTTGAAAATATGTATGGCCATTGATTTCAACCGAGTGATGCAAATGCCATTTTCATTTTTCTTTTCCCAGTTAGGCTTTTTTCTCTCTTTAATCGTACAAACAGTCACGTTATATTGCCTTGTCTCTTCATTACATGCGTTATATCACGCCTCTCCTTCTTTCCCATCCCTTGCTGCCATAGCCTGAAATTTAAATCTGCTTCCGTTTTAATTGTCTTTATTATTTTACAGTCCGCAAACTAATATAAACATTGTTCTTTTTAATATAGCTGTTTCCGACGTTACTATACCTACCTGTAGAATTCCATGTCAGGTGCAAGACCTCCCAAGAAAGTAATGTAAAACATGCAGAACGTCCCGTTAGATTGAGGCTGCAATCTTGGCAGGATAATATTAACTCCTTTCTACTCGTTTCAGTATTAAGAGGACTTTGCACTGCTGAAGCGCCGTTTGGAACGATTTCCTTAATACTTTCTCCGTCAGTAACAACATTCACACCCTCAACCAACGGCCTGTTCCACACAGATGTTTAGTGTTCTTGGATTTGTAGCTCCTCTCCTGCGAAATTTCCCTTCGGCCGCAAGCCAGCAAGCTCACCAATCCTCGGGAGGTTTGCCAGCAAAGTCTGCGAATAGCGCTTCGTTCAGCCTGGTTTTGCCGACTACCTGTTTGTATTTGCGTTATCCTTGTCACGTTTTGAGTACAAAACAGCGCTGTTGCGAGAATTGTTTTTCGCTTTCGACCTGGTCTTGTGAACGCTGTTTGACTCTACAAAGAACTGACTAACTGTTTATATTCTACGTTGAGCTGTCGGTTTGACGAAACCATCATGTACGAGAAGCCCTTCTTGGCAGATAGCAAGCACACGCATGTATTTCGCTTGTAATTGTTCTTATTTATGATATGATTCATAGTCTCGGTATTGTACAGGGTGACCCGATATGATTCATAGTCTCGGTATTGTACAGGGTGACCCAAAATTCCGTTAACATTTGAAGATATAATACTTCACGAAATAATGTAGTTAGAGAAGTAAAAATTGAAACACTTGCTTGAAGTGGCATAAGGCTCTCTTGACACCAAAAAAGTGCATAAAATGAGCAACATATGGTGCTTCGTATAACACAAAAGCAATAATTAGCATAACAGTTGATTTTTTGCAAAGATGTTATTTGTAACAAATGCATCAACAATAGCTGTACTCCGAGGGACAATGTTGTGTAGGCTTGGTGAGAACTGGACATCGGATATTGTCCGCTAGCATCTCTTACGAAGTGGGACGATCGGGGTAGACTAATTACTTCAAGTAACCCCACAACCAGTAACCACACGTATTGAAGCTTGGGGGCCTTGTAGGACAAGCACGACGGAAGTGCGACTCAGCACGCGATCCTCCTCGAACGATGTGCCCATGAGATCTTTCCAACGTGTAGTAGTATGGTGGTGGAGCGCCATCCTGCATAAAAGTCGCACCTTCCAGCAGGTGTTTATCACCCAGATTAGGGATGATGCGATTCTATAACACATCGGGGTGCCTCGCTCCCGTCGCTCTGACAATTTGAAAAGCGTTCCCTCGAAGAAAAAGGGTCCGATCACGATTGATTTGGTACATTCACACCACATCGTGACACTGTCGTCGTGCAGCCGGGATTCCTCCGCAGTTCTAGGATTTGCGGTAGCCCAAATTCTGCAGTTTTGAGTGTCGACATATCCTCGAAGTGTGAAGTGACCTTCGTTGGTTCACAAGATGTAAGACAACAAATCGTCATCCTCCCCCATTTTTTGAAGTGGCCGCCGGAAAACCCTTTCCGCGTCACGAAGTCGGTGGCGAACAGTTCATGATGACACTGGATTTTCTACGGGTAGCGTAGGAGGGTCCGTCTTTAAGGCCCGCCCTCCAAATAGTAGTGCGTGGAATACCGGTGCGACGTGCAACTCCACGAGCGCTGACCTCACCATGCGGAGATGAAAGCGCTAAAAGTCTTCGTATCTCCCTGAACTGCCCTATCGACAGCGGCGCTCGTGACTGGCCGTCCACTGTGGAGCTGATGGTCTAAACAAGGTAGTCCCAAAGTTTTCCTCTGACGGAACACTTTGAGACTCCTGCTGGGGTGATGGAACATCTTGTTTATTTTGAAGCTTAATAAAATTTTAAAAATGAGAAAAAACTTGTTTCACTCAGTGATTACTTCAATTTTAAATCTTAACTAATAACACAGAAATCGTATATTTTAAAAAAGTAATCTCATCAAAATGTCGAAAACAAAAAACTCCATGTTAATAATTTTTCTCTGTGCACTTAATTACTTCCAGCAGAACACCAGTGTTGTGCGGAACACAGTTTGGGAAACCCTTGTCTAAACAATCCGTGGCTTCTAGCATCATGATCATTTTCTTAGCAGCTACAATTGTTACACGACCTTTACCCTTTCTAAGACCCTTCTTTTGGCGATACGATCGTAGAGCTGCTGTAGCAGATTCTCAGTTATGATAGTGAAGCTTCACTAACAGCGCCCTTTTCTGTGGCAGTCTGCGTGCCGCGATTGCTGGCTCATCTGATTCCCTCTACGCAGACGCACGTGACTGAGGGCTGAACCCTCTGCTGGGGACGAAGTTCTAGCGCTGCTAGGGCGCTTCTCCTTCTTATAAGGTGTGTTGAGGATGTGGGTTGACATGGTGGTTGTGGTCGTTTCTTGGCTTTTGTGCTGATGGTGTTTTTTTTTTAAGGTTGAAAGGATAGTCAGAGCGATAGTGGAAGAAATGGGAAAACGAATGGCCCAATTGACTGGCCATTTTTTTTATTTATTTTTATTTATTTTTATTTATTTATTTATTTATTTATTTATTTATTTATTTATTTATTTTTGAAAGAAGACAGGACAGGAGAAGGGACAGTAGAAGAGTGGGGGAAAACGAACGGCCCATTGACTAGCCGGGAATTACGGTTAAATTACAGAATAAAGGAAAGGAGGAGGAATAGTAAGAGTTAGTGAAAGCGAAAGACCATTATCCTGGCCTCTTCTTCTTCATAGCGGCGTCGTGATGGTGGTGGCAGACAATCTTGAGGTGGTGGGTTGGGGGGGGGGGGGGGGAAGAGAAAGAAGTCATAGAGTGACAGTTGAAGAAATGGAAAGAGGAAGGGCCTGTCATGATTAGGCCAACCTTGGGGATAGTGTGTATGGAAGGGGGGTGGCGTGCTGAGGGGAGTGAATGACATGACATGTTGGGGGGATGATTGATGATGTGAGGGAGAGTAATTATCATGAGATGAGGTGGTTAGTGCATGCGAAGTCATGGGGGGCGGAAAAGGTCAGGCCATCGAGTGGTGGCTAGACGGTGGACACGGGTACCCAGGGAAAGGATTAAGGGATTAGGAGAGTGACGGGTTTGTTGGTAAAAGGAATTGGCTGCGGAGAGGATGCAGGTACGAAGGAGCGGCACCTCGGCCAGGATGTGGAGCTCTTGGGTTGGGAAGTCGAAGGGGAGGTGGAGGGCACGCCGGAGAGCCCAGTTCTGGACGGTTTGGAGTCGGCGGAGGTGGGTGGGGGCAGCATTGCCCCACACCACCACCGCGTATTCAAGGATGGGGCGAACAAGGGAGGTGTACAATCTAACAGCAAGGTGTGAGGGAAGTGAAAAGGTTGGATTGATGAGGGGGTAGAGCAGGCATAGCCGCCCCGTTGCTTTACGACGCACGTCATGGATGTGGGGGCGCCAGGTGAGGCGCTGGTCCAGGGTAACACCCAAGTACTTCGCAGTAAGAGTCCAGGGGACTGGGGTACCAAGGACCATCACCTGAGGGAGCCGAATGGGAATATGGCGTCGGCAGATGATATGGGCTTGGGTTTTGGAGGGATTAAATGCCAGACGCCAGGTCCTAGCCCAATCGGTTAGGGAATCTGTAGCCCCCTGGAGCCGCTGTCGAAGACCTGCCGCACTCCGAGAACGAGAGAAGAGTGCAGTATCATCTGCGTAGAGAGCTAAATGTACCCTCGGCGCAGAGGGCAGATCGGCTGTGAAGAGGGGGTAGAGTAGCGGTCCAAGTACGCTGCCTTGTGGTACTCCTGCCCTGATGCGTCGTCGTTTAGATTTCCCGTTAGGGATCCTAACATGGAAGGTGCGACCTTCCAAGTATGTGGCTATTAGCCGTACATGGGACACAGGAAAGCCGAGGGAAAATAATTTGTAGAGCAGCCCTTCGTGCCAGACTGAGTCAAACGCTCTGGACACGTCGAGGAGTATGGCCCCGAAGTACTCCCTACGTTCTATGGCGTCCAGTGCCTCTTGTACAAGGCGCAGGAGTTGGTGAGTGGTTGCATGTCCCTGCCTGAAGCCAAACTGCTCATCAGGGAGGACTCGTTCTCGGGCAATGTGGATGAGCAGTCGTTTAAGGTACAGCCTCTCGAACACCTTGGAGATGGCGAGCAAGAGGCTGATGGGGCGGTAGCTGGCAGGGGAACGAAGATCCTTCCCAGCCTTGGGTATGGCGACCACTTCAGCATGTTTCCAGGCAGTAGGATATTGCCTGGTTGTGAGGATGTTGTTGAAGGTGGGCATCAGGATGGGAATAGAAGCTGGGGGTAGCTGCTTGAGGAGGGCATTCGTCAGCTTATCAGGGCCACCAGCTTTCTTGGATTTGAGGTACCGCAATTGCAGTTCAACCTCCTCTTCATTGATGGGGGTGATTTCATCCTCTGGGTCGTGCACGGCAAGGAGTTGTGGGAGGCATGCCGTGACCGGGCGGATATGATCGGAGTCAACGGGGTCATTGACCGGTGTGAAGTTGTGCGCGAAGACATCAGCCAAGGCATTAGCCTTGGCGTCTGGTTCGGACACAAAGTCATTGCCGACCTGGAGGGGGGGTATCCGTTGCTCTCGTCTCAGAAGGCTTTTTGTGAGCCGCCAAGCAGACGGGTCACTCAGGTCAATGGCAGAGATTTTGTTCTCCCATTCCTGATTGCGGTGGTCTTGCACCGCAGCCTTGATTTGGCACTGTAGTCTATTGATTAGGCGCTTGGTTGCCGGGTTCCGAGTGAGCTGCCATTCTCGGATGGCCCGGTTTTTCTCTGTGATGAGAGCAAGGATGTGGGGGGGGGGGAGTGGACGCAGATGGTCTGGGGGTCGGTGTGGACGGTGAGGGGTCGCTGCTGCTGCAACATCTAGGGCAATGGTGGTGAGGTGTATGAGGGTGCGATCTGCGTCCGCTTGATCGGCAGCAGGGATTGTGGGTAGAGCTGCTTCGACCCGTCACTGGTAGGACTGCCAGTCGATACCACGGATGTTCAGGCTTCACTCGCCACGGTCGTGATTCCAACAAGGTCGATGGAATAGATGACCGGCCGGTGGTCAGAGGCTAGAGCGATACGGGTGACTGCAGTGATGGGGTGGGGTAGACCTTTCACCACTGCGATGTCTAAGACATCTGGGGGACGTCCTCCAGTAGGGTATACGGTGGGGTCGTGCGGGCCGATGGTGCGGGCATGATGCCGCTCAGCGACCCGGAGAAGTCGACGACCAGATGTGTTCGTTAATCTACTGTTCCAGGCAGCATGTTTGGCATTGAAGTCACCGCCAACGAAGACGTCGTTGCCGAGTGACAGCAATGCCTCATAGTCTGGTGTTTCAAGAAGGCCTCGAGGTGGTCTATAAAGAGCCACGAACGTGATGGGACCCCTCACTGTATAGACAACAACGCCAGTGGCTTCCACGGTGTTAAGTTGGGGAAGGGGGATGGGGTGGTGGCGTAGGGAGTTACGCACGTACACAGCCGTGCCACCATAGGCAGTGGGCCTATCTGTCCTGTAGCAGGAGTAGTTCGCCACATGGACAAAAACACCAGGTTTGAGGTGCGTCTCAGCAACTAGACAAATATCAATCCCCTCATCAAGGAGGAACTGTCGAAACTCGCCCTGCTGTTTGACGAGACCATTGGCGTTCCAGATCATGGTTGTCAGTCCGTGTCTAACAGCCATGACTGGTTGGAATGGGAGTGGTGGTGAGGGACATGGATTGGGAGAGGGCAGTGGCAAGTTGGAGTGGAATGGTTTGGAGCAGGGAGTTGAATGTGGTGGAGATTACCAAGGTCAATGCCTCGACAACATTGGTGATGAGGTCACCAAATTGGGTGGGAACAGAGGATGGGGGTGGGGAGAGGATGCTGCTGTGATTGTACCGGGGTGGGAGAGGGGGCAGCAATGCTTAGCGCCTGCTGGCGTGGTGGGGAAGGAAGAGCGGAGCGTGACACCTGCTTTGGGGAGGGGGAAGCAGCACTTGACGCCTGCTGGGTAGGGAGGTGAGGGAAGGCTGTTTGGGGGGGGGGTGTGATAGGAATGGAGAGGAGGGGGGGTGGGTAGGAGCCCAGAGGGGCGGGATGGAAGCGAGACGCGTGATGGGGGTGAGCCCGCGGCGCCGATCCCACCAGGACACCAGAGTAACTGGGGCCCGAGCGGGCCGCCGCCGACGGCCCTGCAAATCGTTTCTGGCTTGCCTTGAATGATTTGATTTTTGGGCAGCCCATGTAGCTGCCCGTGTGATTCCCGCCACAGCGGGCACAGGTGGGTGGGGCGTCTCGGGGTTTGGAGCACTCCGAGGTGGCGTGACCACCAGCACACTTCACGCAACGCACCTCACGGCTGCAGTCACCCGCGAAGTGCGCTAGTCCCTGACAGCGATAGCATACCAGGGTCATCCTCCTGGAGTGTGGTTTCTCCATCGTCACGCTAACGTGATCGAGGAGCGAGAGGGTTAGGAGGTGGCGGTTCTCCGGCGTGTCAGGGGCGGAGACGAAGAAGAGTGGGGTGGGGAGTCGGGTTCGAGGAGAAATGATCCTGGATATAACTGTAGTGGTGATGTTCAATGACGTGAGTGCCTTCCTCAGGTCATCATCTGAGTACTCCATGGGGAGCCCTCTGATAACGACTCGGAGGCGGCGGGTCCTTTTAGGGGGGGGGGGGGTGGAGAAACCTGTATTGAACTTGCTGAGGATGACAAGGGTCTTAGCAAGGTCAGTGGGGGACTTGACATACAGGCGGTAATTATCATTGCCTGACCATTTTATGCGGAAGGGGTATTCAGTGTGAGCAATTAGGATATCTTCAAGCTCTTTGTAGGGTCCCTTGTGTTGTATGTAGATAGGTGGGGGGGGGGCAGGAGGGGTGGCTGAGGGTGGGGGGGGCGGGGGAGTTGGTGGGGTGTCTGCGGCACCATCAATAGCCGCAAATGTGTTGCTGACGGGCACGTCCGTCAATGACGTGGTGAACTGACGGCGGGGTGCCGTTTTGCGCGGCACCTGGAAACCTTCCGCGTCAGCAATGGCCTTTTTCTTCTTGGACTGCCCGCGTTCAGCAGGCTGAGTGGCCTCAGAATCTGAGGAGGAGGCTAACTGCCGCTTCCGACGCTCAGCGACCGGGCGCCGATGGTCGTCATCGAACTCCATCACGCTCCCGTCATCGCTGATTCCCTCTCTCACTACAGCTCGTTATATGCGCAACTCTCGTGCTACGTCACTGACGTTGCTGTCCAGCGCCATCAGTTGACCAGTTTTTGCACTCATTGTTGGTTTCAATAAAACCCTATGTCATTTCATGCGTGTGCTTCAGTTTTTACTTCTCTGTCTACATTATCATGACAGTGAAGTACCTGTAGTACTCTGAAATAATATTAATATGTAACGGATCTACGAACTATGGGACAATAAGATATTTATCGGGAACCCATTAATAGTAAACGATTGTTAGATTTATGATGGCCATTAATAGGGGTTATTAAGGCCAGCTATTAAATAAGCCCTAAATTGTTTCGTTGTTCGGTGTATTTCATTAAGTTAATGCTATTAATAATTTTTGTATTTTCTTTCCTTCTGTAAGAGGGCAGAGTATTTTCAAATGTTACCGAACTTCTCAATCACCCTGTATTTCGTAATTGCGGAATATGTCGGGAATCACCAGAAAGTTGGTAAAATGAACTGATAGTTATAGTCGAGAAAATTATTAAATTAGCCTACCTTTTTAATTGCAAGTAACGATAGCATGAACGACAAAATCAAATTTGTCGGTATGGACACTGAGTTGTAGGTCTAGTATTTCATTGAACGCTTTATGTTTAATCCGGTATGAGGACTGCTGTCTTACTCAAGACTTTCCGATAGATTTCCTAATTACAGCAAGTGGGTACTACATCGCTAACATGCAAGTCTACGTGCACTTGTTGTAAGCGATTCCATCGATCACTGTCGTCTTTCCTCGTGTTCATCAGATTCTTCGAACTTGGCTATCGAAGCAGCTACGCTAGTAGAAGAGGGAGGACTCAGTAGATGGTTCACGGTTCACGGAAGTGTAGCTCCACTTACAACAGTGCGCAGTGGAAGTAGTATTGAAAATTCACAGTAAGTCTTTTATATTTATTAGTAAAACAGAGTACGCTAAGAGCAAGACACATGCATTGGATACAGGAAATCCAAAGCGTAATACAGATTTGAGACGATCGTAATGCCTCATCTCAAAAAATTCTTCCTAGATTGCAACAGGTTCAGTGCGATGTGCATTAGGTCTCTATTAGATATTTCGCTAACAGACAGCACCACTCCTTCCTATATGTAGAGGTCCGCACGGATACGGAAAATGCTATCCGCATCGCATACGCAAGACACTTATCCGCATCCGCAGATATTAAAGTTTTGTAAAGCAATTTAACACGCCAGAATTTGCTGTCTGCTTAAGCCCGCACTAGGCTTTGACGCTGACTAAGGCTGGAATTTTCTGTGACAGTCATGTCAAATTTGAACTTATTTTTTCCATCGTAGAGTAACATAAAATGTATTTATGTAGCCATTTGATGAGAAGAATCATCGTATCAGATTTCATGCATTTGGCACACGGTTCTCGTAATTTAATACCACATGACCTTCCGTATTCTCGATACATGAGGCAAATAATAATAATAATAATAATAATAATAATAATAATAATAATATACTCTCATAATTACTGAGGCAGATTTTGCTAATTTTTCTCTGGATCATTTCAGCTGCAATGGGAAATCAGATGATATCGTGGAACAAGTTGTCACGTGAATCGTATTGTTTAATGTTAGTCACATACTTGGTTTATCGTGCGTACGTCAATTTCCACAATACTGAATCATGTCAATGAGTTATCCTTCTCCCTATTCTTGCATGCATCGTATATACTTGACGCAGCGGTAGACTTCCAATTTTATACCGAACATTATTTACGGCGTATGTACTTAAATATGGCCAGGCGCGAGGACGACGCGCGCTGGGTGTTCCGTACGAACATAATTAGGTATACAGACAGTTCATTCATTCCGGGAATCCACGATTTTGGCGGGTTTTGCGTGTTGGCGACATTGATACTGGCCAGATATCGGTCCCATGGACTCGTCTTTCAGAATGTTTTAATTTAACGATTTTGTGATTCTCTTCCCTTACTTGTACTGTGAAACCTTTCTTCTTGCCAAATTTAGTGATTCTACACCAACGGCAAGTACGCTGTAGATTTTCATGAGTGAGTTTACGAGTATGACAATCCAGTGTGATTCACGAAGATATGCAAATATTTTAATATGTTATTCAACAAGTAAAACTAAAGAAAAAAAAGTTTTCAGTATGATTGAGTGGAAGAACATAACAGTGTATAAGTGAAACCACATAGTAGCTGTTGTAGTTTGTAGATTATTTATGAAATAGGGATGTCTTTCAAATTTACGACAGAGGAATACGTCCATATGGTGTTTATTTATAGCAAATGAGATGGTAATGCTATGGTTGCAGTTGTCTGGAATTTAAAAAAAAAAAACAAATTGGGCCAAGTAGTTAATAAATTAAAAATTTTACGAAATTACTTCTTTGCTTCTCTGAATGTTCTGGAAAACTACTGCAGATGCATGTCTGGGACATGTTTTATTAGATTCACCAGACCAACAGCAACAAAATACATGGAAACCGTGCTTTACTTTAACCTCGTACAGTTTTGCGATGGCTTCATATTTGCGAAGTTGCTAAATTTCAGGTAAAATCTTTTATTAGCCGTAACTAAACATTTGCGGACCTATGTTTATATGAACTTCTTTCTTTAGTTTTACTTGCAGAATAACATATGTAAATATTTGCTTATCTTCGTGAATCACCCTGCATAGAAATAACCGACTTTTTTATTACATTGACTTAGAATGTTCAATTTTTTTCATTGGCAAGGAGCTGTACACCTTCATACGTGACCTAATTTTCAACAAGGTACGTCTACTCGTTCCTGAGAAAGAGGGTTTTGAACATTCGTACAGACAAACGGACGGACAACAACGAAGTGATCCTATAAGGGTTCTGATTTTGCCGATTGAGGTGAGGTGCGGAACCCTAAAAACAAGAGAGAGAGGAATTACAGAACGAAAACTCCAAAGAATGGCTTGTCCTGCAAGAGCCTACTTATCGCGTTGTGGTTGCTTTTAGAAATTGCGTAATTGTGCTCTGTTACTGCAAAAGAAACAGGAATTACTCAGGCGTCTTAGAACTACTTACATATGATGACAAAAGAATGTGCACTTAAAAGTGGAAAATTAGGGATAAAAACATGTCGCCGTCTTTAGCCCTCACATATGTTAACAACGCATTCCCCAGCACAATCAAAATCGTTCTGAATGTATAATGGTAATTAAAATAATAATTATTAAGATGCCAGCCTTGCGGCAACTTATCGGGTTTGGCTTATTAAAATGAATGAGCTGACATATTCTACAACGGGCTGTTGCAACAGTGCTCCATGGAGCAGAAGCCCGTCGGATAGCTCTGCGAACGGCTCGGAACCCGTTTACGAATATAAGGTCGGCGATGAAGTAAGGCGAAACGACAGATCATAAGGCTCCGCTGGACTGGTCATTTGATTGTTCACAACAAACAACAGTGCTTCACGGTGTGCCAGTCCATTTCACTGTTCACAGAGAGCAACAATGTTCTACGAGCTCCAACGGCGCGTTCTGCGATAATAACACTACCATGCATGTTAAAAGCTTAAGAAAGGCACGTAATAGATCATCATCATATTATAGTTTCATAATGTTTCACGAGTCTGACTTTGAAGTTAAATGTTCGTATTGGGAACAGTAAAAATACTAACAATGTCTTGAGTGACGCCTTTATTATAAAACTTACAAGAAAAACTCATAAATTGTAGAAAAAATATTTCCTCCTTCCATCTAATGCTGCTTAAAACTCTATACGAAAGGTAACATGAAAATTTTTTTAAATTAATTCTGGTAACTCTGAGAAAGATAGTAGAGTAAGAGAAGATGTATAGGTACCTGTTTAGTTTGGAAAATGACTATTCAAAAAGACAACAGAGTCAGTTGTCTGTGGCTTCATAGCTAGGTGTCGGTCCTACATTATTCGTTTCGCAGTAAAGAAGCCGCTCTCGGATTGCGCGCTAGATGCTGGAAATGCAGTGTATAAAGTATGCCAGTTTGGAAAGATGTGGATACATGATTTCACATCTGTACTACCAGGCTGTTAGGTCGCTGACTTTTGCAAATTTACCATTGACACTTTTCGAAATTTCATCTGCGACAGTTTCGATATCTCTTGCAGATTCATCTTCCGACGAATCTTCAGATACAGTACATTAAGAAATCCACCAAGTTTCTGTTTCTTTGCAGAAACATCAGACGTGCTCTTCTCATTATTGGAGACTTATTTGCATCGTAATCCGTAGCTTCTTCGTTAATTTCAGAATTTTAAGCTTTTGTATTTAGTATTTAAAAAGTTGAGAGTTTGTTTGTTTGTACAGATCTGCACACGAAAACATAGTTGACAGTGTGCTAAACGCAATGCGAAGATTTATTGCATGTTGTTTGAAACCTGTGTCACTCGTAAAACTTTGCCAGCTCGCGGACATACCGGTACGAGATAATCGTCGTGAAGTACCTGCCAAAGCGGAGACAACATACCAGGTCCATCAGGAGACCCATCTACACTCCTGGAAATTGAAATAAGAACACCGTGAATTCATTGTCCCAGGAAGGGGAAACTTTATTGACACATTCCTGGGGTCAGATACATCACATGATCACACTGACAGAACCACACACAGGCACATAGACACAGGCAACAGAGCATGCACAATGTCGGCACTAGTACAGTGTATATCCACCTTTCGCAGCAATGCAGGCTGCTATTCTCCCATGGAGACGATCGTAGAGATGCTGGATGTAGTCCTGTGGAACGACTTGCCATGCCATTTCCACCTGGCGCCTCAGTTGGACCAGCGTTCGTGCTGGACGTGCAGACCGCGTGAGACGACGCTTCATCCAGTCCCAAACATGCTCAATGGGGGACAGATCCGGAGATCTTGCTGGCCAGGGTAGTTGACTTACACCTTCTAGAGCACGTTGGGTGGCACGGGATACATGCGGACGTGCATTGTCCTGTTGGAACAGCAAGTTCCCTTGCCGGTCTAGGAATGGTAGAGCGATGGGTTCGATGACGGTTTGGATGTACCGTGCACTATTCAGTGTCCCCTCGACGATCACCAGTGGTGTACGGCCAGTGTAGGAGATCGCTCCCCACACCATGATGCCGGGTGTTGGCCCTGTGTGCCTCGGTCGTATGCAGTCCTGATTGTGGCGCTCACCTGCACGGCGCCAAACACGCATACGACCATCATTGGCACCAAGGCGAAGTGACTCTCATCGCTGAAGACGACACGTCTCCATTCGTCCCTCCATTCACGCCTGTCGCGACACCACTGGAGGCGGGCTGCACGATGTTGGGGCGTGAGCGGAAGACGGCCTAACGGTGTGCGGGACCGTAGCCCAGCTTCATGGAGACGGTTGCGAATGGTCCTCGCCGATACCCCAGGAGCAACAGTGTCCCTAATTTGCTGGGAAGTGGCGGTGCGGTCCCCTACGGCACTGCGTAGGATCCTACGGTCTTGGCGTGCATCCGTGCGTCGCTGCGGTCCGGTCCCAGGTCGACGGGCACGTGCACCTTCCGCCGACCACTGGCGACAACATCGATGTACTGTGGAGACCTCACGCCCCACGTGTTGAGCAATTCGGCGGTACGTCCACCCGGCCTCCCGCATGCCCACTATACGCCCTCGCTCAAAGTCCGTCAACTGCACATACGGTTCACGTCCACGCTGTCGCGGCATGCTACCAGTGTTAAAGACTGCGATGGAGCTCCGTATGCCACGGCAAACTGGCTGACACTGACGGCGGCGGTGCACAAATGCTGCGCAGCTAGCGCCATTCGACGGCCAACACCACGGGTCCTGGTGTGTCCGCTGTGCCGTGCGTGTGATCATTGCTTGTACAGCCCTCTCGTAGTGTCCGGAGCAAGTATGGTGGGTCTGACACACCGGTGTCAATGTGTTCTTTTTTCCATTTCCAGGAGTGTATTACACGGGCACGTTCCTGCAGCCCCAAGGTTGAGATCCAGAAGAAGTTTCCTCGAAACCAGTTCGGTGTTGTAAACAGCAGCAGCTACACATAGGAAACAGCTGTGGATTTCTCTATTTGACAGTAA
Source organism: Schistocerca nitens (assembly GCF_023898315.1). NCBI lineage: Eukaryota > Metazoa > Arthropoda > Insecta > Orthoptera > Acrididae > Schistocerca > Schistocerca nitens. The sequence continues at coordinate 818,279,184 of NC_064614.1, forward strand.
TTCTACCTGGGCTCTCTCTTGGGAAGCCCTCTCCCACCTGGGCACGGTCAGAATTGAAACTTGTGGAGGTCACTCAACAGACGTCGTTATGGAGCTGGAAGATCCAGGAATAACCTCAAGAAATGGTACTCCCCTTTGGATACCACTTCTGTGACTGCGGAGAACCACAGATCATGGAGCACCCACTAGATGTCAGCTGTACCCTGCATCTTGCCCAGATTATCTGCTGATAACTGCTAGAGCAACTTAAGTTATAAGATTTTGGTCAACAGTAGTGTAACTTGCTTATTCTTTCTCTCATATGCGTTTAATGATAATAACCATAAATAATCATAATGATGGTAATAATAGTGCAGGATATATAAATGACGGAATAAATAACTGAAATCCGCATACTCCTCGATGCTAATGATGGTGGTTTTGCGTTAAACTTTCTCCGAACTATCAATCATTTACCAGCTGGCTAGTTACAGTGTGAATGGCGGCGATGAGTGTTTGTGCTGTATGCGAAGTTTGTTATGGAAAAGGAGACTTGACTTGCTCTTCATGCATAGTGTACAACACGGTGCAGCATGTCGGAACTTTACTCAAATCTCGTACCGCCCTCATTGACTAGGGTTTTCCAAACGTGCCTAAACAATATGTTGCTAAAACCATTGGCTTGGCACGTAGCTAAGAATGATCAAACAAAACAAAAACTAAAAAAAAAACGAAAGGTTTGTCATAACGTGTAGCCAGAGGAATTGGCCTTCCTCAACCTAACTAATAACAAGATAATTGTGTGTAAAGGTATTAACTCTGAAATGTGCGGCAACACCACCGTGCATGAAATGCACATCCTGTCGAACTGCTCATCTGAAATTCAACAGTTAGCCAACGTGTATTGAAGAAAAGTTTTCATTTTTTTTTTTTTTTTTTTTTTTAGTAGTAGTATCGGACGTCCCAAGAGGCAATCACCTACAAGACAAATCCATATGTTAGTTGAGAATCGCTGTTAGAACGATGATTCGACTATTCCCTGGTGATTTAATTATCCCAGCACTTGCTTGTTACGTAAGCTCAGTATCCCATCTCTTGTGAGGGCTGCCCTGTTGCTACAGTTGACTGTCCCGTGAAACAGAAACTAAACTTTTCCGGACCCATGGTCATATACAAGGTGATATTTTTAAACTGAGACAAACTCCTGGAGACAATCCCTGAGAGCAAAAAAGCTCTTATTGACATGCGGCCGAAAATACGTTCCAAGATAGGTAGACGCACATGTAAGTGGAGATAAAAGATCCTTGACAGTGACCTCGGTATCAGCACCAGGCAAGTGGACCGCGAGCGTGGGATTAACCAGATGACCGTGTGGAGCATTCTCTACAACTGCCGCTATCCATTACCACATCGCGTGCTGGACATATTACCCAATGACCTACCTTCGCAGCTAGTTTCATCGCACGAGCCACTATGGTGCTGTGATTTCTGGCATCCATCCTATTCGCAGAAGACGCTGCCTTTATGGGCAGTGGTGTCGTCAACTTTCCCGGTACCCACCAGTGGATAAGGAGAATCTCAGTGGTATGGTGGCAACAAACCACCAGCACCGGTTCGGGCTCAATTTGTGGGCAGGGATTATTGGCGACTACCTTGTGTGACCAGTCATCGTTCCACAACGGCTCAGGTCGAGACATATCTGCAATACTTCCCTGCTGGAAGACGTGCCTTTGGTGTTAGAAGAATTATGTAGCTACTACATAATAGTGCTCCAGCTCACTTGGGAGCTAAAACGATAGTATAGACAGAACATTCTCACTTGCCTCGGGTATTTTCATGACTGTACGCTTTTAGTCATTGTAATCTACACAGTCAAAGATCTTTTACCTCCCAAAATGAAATTTTCATTCTGCGGAAGTGTGTGCGCTGATTGAAACTTATCGGCAGATGAAAACTGTGTGCCGGACCAACTCTCGGCCTCGGGACGTGCCTTTCGCGTGCAATGGCTCACCATTGAGCTATCCAAGCACGACTACGACATCTTCTCACAGCTTTACTTCCACCAGTACCTTATCTCCTACCTTCCGAACTTCACAGATTCTACCTTCCGAACTTCACAGAAGCACTCGTGCGAAAACCTTTCTAGCAGTGGTGATAGTCTTGCAAGTTTCGGAAGGAGAGCTGCTGTGAAGTTCGGAACGTGGGAGACGAGATAGATACTGGCGAAAGTAAAGCTGTGAGAACGCGTGGTGAGTCGTGCTTGGGTAGCTCAGTCGGTGAGCACGCGGAAAGGTAAATGTCTCGAGGTCCAGTCTCGGCCCAGCGCACAGTTTTAATCTGCCAGGAAGTTTCATCTTTTATTTCCATCTCCAGGTTGGTGTCCCTCCCTTGGAATGCATTTCCAGTCATACGTTCTTATGATCTTTATTGCGACTTATGGTCGCAGGGGTCGTTTCCTGAAATTTGTCCCCATTTGGGTCTTATTTTCACATGAGTAATCAGGTACGAAGTACTATCCTCTAGTTCGTGTGGCTCACAGCCTGGCGTGAATTCCGCTACATACGTATTCGAGCAGTCCCGTGTTCGTCACGATGCCGAATGAACCACATTCCAGATCTTTCAACCTGTGGAAAATTTAGATATAGGTCACAGGGAGAGTCGCTCAGTAGCCAACAACGATATGCATTAGACGACATATGCGGTCGTTATTTTAGATGCACACTACGTAGCTGCCTGTAACGAGGAAAAATTCCCATTGCTGTGTTCTTGTAATGTACCCACCCCCAAAAAAACATCCGGGTTTAAAAATTAAAAAAAGACCACCGAGAAAACCAATAAAAGCCAACTAATTATAAAAAATTAACTAACGTACAATATCTTATAGAGTTAGCCTTAAGCATATTAAAAAGACATGATATTTATTGAAGGCAACTATTTACTGTCATAAGAATTTTTCTGGTAATAGCGTGTTTTAATTTTTATTGTAATATAAGAAACACAACAAAACATTTACTCTTCCAGAAAAAATTAACTTGATTTAGAATCGAAGTGACTCAAGTACAATTCAATTTTTTGGAAGCATGCAAAAATTTGTACACCGTAACTAATTTTATGGTCTTTCCTCTTAATCACTTCTTAATTTTGCCAAACAAGTCCGTAGGTTGAGGAGATTCTACCAATGTATGCAGTACTGGAAGGCCAATAAACGAGGCATTAATAAAGTAGTTGAAAGAACGGGTTAGTATTTCGAATAAATTAGTCGTAGGTATTTCAACTGAATCGTCAACAATACAAAAAAAAAGCAAGCAACCCAATAAAACCCATAAAACCAGTTTTACTCACTGGATCGTTTCTCTAAAAAGAAGCCGTGTTTTTCACAACCCTGGGTAACTGTGAAGCGTTTGCAGGACGACACAGGGAGTAAGACGTTTTTGTACTGGATAGTTATCTCGTGTGTTTAACCCTCTTCATAGCCGTCCGCTGCTAGTCTTATGAGAAGGGTGTCCGCATCCTGATTTGAACCCGCTGTCCACTCACCAGGGGGACCCACCGTGGCGACCATCCTGCCACAACTTTCCTTCCAGTCACGTCACGTCAAGGCACGGCGCTATGGCACTTCGGGGACGCCGCGGCCGTTCGAAAGTGCCTTGTGCTGCCAGCTACAACCTGTAATTGCCATAGAAAGCAGCGTCCTCGCCGGCCAGTCTTCTTATTCAGGACGCTCGCTGCCGCCGCCTCGCTCTTGTTGCCGAACGTTCAACCTTCGGTATCGTGTGTGTGTGTGTGTGTGTGTGTGTGTGTGTGTGTGTGTGTGTGTGTTGCGTCGCGTCGCGTCGCGTCGCGTCGCTTCGCGTTCCAGGGACCACATGTGGCGCGGGCGCGCGCGCTCGCAGACCCCTCTACGACGGTTGTTAACGTAATTTCACGCTTCCGCGCTCCGGTTGGTGACGGGCGAGGGCGTCCCAGTAAAACTGAAACTCGGGTGAGCATGCGTCGCCGTTCTGTGGGGGAGTGCCCCGAAGCGAACGGAGAACTCCGGTCCTATTCCTGTGCGTCGCGCCCCCCTCGTACCGGGGCGCAGCTGGCACTATTGCTGTTCGTTATATGGGGAACAGGAAACGGGCGTTTTTGAGCAACTATCATCTGGTAAAGCATTCGTCTCTTGCCCCACGTTTACACAGTTTCTCTCCCTCCCTCCCTCCACCCTCCACCCCCCCCCCCACACACACACACAAACACACACTTCGACTCTACGAATTTTGTGTGTAAAAGATTACCTCGTAATGCAATCGGCCGATGTCATGTGATGGGGTGTCATTAGTTAGGGCCCTGTGATGTTTACCTCTTTATACACTTGGTTAGCTCACACACCCTTACTTCGTTTTATCGACGCCCTTATCCATTATATTTTTACAGCTGCCTACTTCTAATGGGGGACGTTCAAGCATGAGCTCATGTTCTCGCTTTCCGAGCACGGGGTTCCGGGTTCGATTCCCGGCGAGGTCAGGGATTTTCACCTTCCTCGAAATGACAGGGTGTTTGTGTTGTCCTTCTCATTTCATCACCATTCCTGAAAAGTGGCGAGATTAAACTGAGCAAAGGTTGGGAATTTGTGCGGGCGCTGATATCCGCACAGTTGAACGCCTCACAAACCAATCATCATCATCATCATCATCATCATCATGAGCTCATTTACATTAATATACACTCATGATTCTGAATTTCGAGAACTGAAAAGTAGTCGTTGTACAAAAATATAAAAACACTCCAAGAAATGCTTGCCTGACCATAACTGCAGAGGCTAGGCAAGGCTATAGGTTTCGCTGCTTTATTTAAACACGTACGGAATCTGTGTAATGTCATCAATACGTTGCTGCTGTCAGTCGTGGTCAGAATAGCGTTATGTGTAGTTGAGAGTCTGTCATGAGCTAAGTGAATTCGAACGAGATAGAAGTCGGTGCTCTTATGGTGTGTGCTTCCGAAAGCAAGGTAACTGAAGTGTTTGATGTTTCAAGAGGACCGTATCGAAGGTTTGTACCTCGTATAGGGAAAGAAGGAAAACATAGTCCGCTAGGTCACAGCGCGGACGAGAGTGAGTGTTGGGTGATCGTAATAGACGGTCATGGAAGAGACAGATGCAAAAGTCACTGCAGAACTGAATGTCGCACTCGTAAACCTTGTCTGCACCAAAGCAACACGAAGGGAGCTCCATAACTAGAGAATTTCAAGGCGAGCCAGAATTCCAAAACTATACATCAGTTATCCAAATGCTCTTAACGGGATAAGGTTGTTCGGAAGCCACGAAACATGGACTGTGTGGAGCAATGGAAGTATGTCATTTGGTCGGATATGTCTTGTTGCACACTATTTCCAACTCCTTACGTTCCAAGACAGAAACATGGCGGGAGTTCGGTGGTGATTTGGGGAGCCATATCATGGTATACCATGGGCCCTGTGGTTACTCTGCAAGGTCGCATTACTACCAAGGATTATGTGACTATTTTGTCTGATCACGTTACAACGCGTTTTCCCCCGGGGATAGTGCTGTGTTTTGAGGATGGTACGGCCCCTGTTTACACAGTTCGCAAAGTTCAAAACTGGTTTTTTGAGCACGAGGATGAATTGTTGTCGCATCTTCCCCGGCCACCACAGTCTCCAGACGTCAATATTGAGAGCCTCTGTGGTATACTTTGGAGAGAAGTGTGTGTGATCACTGTTCATCTCTCTCATCGCCGGCCGAAGTGGCCGTGCGGTTAAAGGCGCTGCAGTCTGAAACCGCAAGACCGCTACGGTCGCAGGTTCGAATCCTGCCTCGGGCATGGATGTTTGTGATGTCCTTAGGTTAGTTAGGTTTAACTAGTTCTAAGTTCTAGGGGACTAATGACCTCAGCAGTTGAGTCCCATAGTGCTCAGAGCCATTTGAACCATTTGAACCATCTCTCTCATCGTTACCTGAACTTACCTCTATTTTGCTGGAAGCATTATGTAAGATTGCACTGAAAACCGTACACGGCCCGTATTTGTCCATTCCAAGACGATTAGAATACCAACGGCTTTCCTACGCCGTATTAGGCTTGGCAATGCGTTGTGTTTTTAGTGCTTCCATGTTTTTGTCCAGCCTCTCTACGTCATTACAGACGTGTATCAGGTTTAAGGACCTGGATCGCTTCGAACACGTTCTTTGTTATCGCTTTCTAGTTGTGCAGGATGGTGTTGGCTTAAAACTTCTTTAGCTCGAGCAATGGGGCGCATTAATTTTTTGCGGCAGTCAATGTAACTTTCACCTTTTTATCAGTCTGGAAAAAAATGTTGGGCCATTGTTAATACAGTGGATTTCTATTCGATAGAAGCGAAATTCAAATCCCCATCGTGCTAAATTGAACTGTATTTGCTGTGTTTTTCCTAAATTCTTTCAGTCGAATGCCAGTGTGGTTCCTTAAACAAGACCACATGTGTAATAACCTTTGCATCCTCAAGATGAAAAACATTCATCTTTGTTCTTGACATTAGGATACCATAATTAAAAACGTGCTTAGTGAAGCTGTGCGGTATACAAGTCAAAGTTCGTGAACATGACGACCTTTTTTGTCGCGATCCTTTTGTTTCTACCCTTGCCTCAATTCACAGACAGAGGAAGAAATTGCGGAGCTAACTTTTCGGGAAAATATTGTTGAAATAAAATTATTATATTACGGCAACTGACGTGCTCCACTTGCGGTACCATGCTAAGCGAATGGATTAATATGGCTTCTGTAGCCGCACTCATGTAAAATATGCAGGGTGATCGTGTGACGTAACAAACTTTGAAGGATGGTAGAGAAGAGTAGATGTATCAATTTAAGGAAAGGGACCCTGGTGTGACTACCTCTGATACTTCTGACAGTTGGCCTCTTCTGCTGCAAGCTCTCTGCCTTCCATATTTTGAGAGGTGGTAGTGAATAAAATAAAAATCAGTTAAAATGGGTTCTAAAGTGCATTTCTCAAAAGCTACGAGCACTTGTTCATCTTTGCTACTGTGAGACACCTCTCCTACTGAACAAGGGCTCGTAGATCTCGAGGTATGCGTTTAGAGCCCGTGTTTACTAGAAAAAATTTTCTTGTTTTGGTCCATATTACCTCTTCCCAAAATATAGAAAGCAAAGAGCTTGCAATAGAAAGAGTCCCATAGTCAGAGAACAATGCTTTTTCGAGTCGGTCGTTCCAGACCAGGGTCCCTTACCTCACGTTGATATATTTACCTTTCTCCATCATCCCTGAACGTTAGTAACATCTATGAGGAATCATCCTGTTCATACAGTACTGCAAAAAGACATTCTCTGTCCCTTTTACTGGCCCTTGACAGTGACACACGTGGAGTACAACTACTACTTTATTTTGCAAGGGAAGAGAAGGCTCCTCAACGACCCTGATGAAAGAACTTACGCAATGTTTCCCGTAATTAGTACAGAATAACAGTACAAAATGTAAGTCGGAACTGTCCAAGCGAGGGTTGGAATATTTATTACTGCTTCTTCACTTCCCTTTGCTCATTCACATTCATGGATCAGTGTTGGAATTAGATTTTATCTAATTTTTTTTTCTTCACCTTTTCCGCCAAGGTGCAGTACTCATTTGATTTAATGTAGTCTACAAATTACTTCTAGTGGAGCCTTTTGATCTAAAAGACGCTCAGCTCCATCGATAAAACCAAGAACATATTGTTATCGGTGTCATTAACCATCAGAATAGAACAACATTGAACTGTATTTGGAGTATTTGACATGCTGAGATCATTCGGAGCAGTGTAATTCCCGTTGCTGAATGGTGCATGGGAAGAGCGCAAACCTCCGTATGATCTCTGTACCTCAGATTTTTCTCGTCGTTGTCATTTAGGAAATAAGTAACATGTTGCCCAAGTCTGCTTGGAACGTGCGGTCTCGGAATTTCCCGTGACGGAACGTGCCGCTTTTCTTTGAATCATCTCCGTTCTATTAACGAAACCTGGTAACGGTTGCAGAATGGCGGTCAGTACTCAAGAATCGGTCGAATAATCGTGTAACCCACTGTTTTCTTGAACGAATTAAATTTACTTAAGATACTGCCAGTGAATCTCAGCCAGGCATCTGATTTCCTACAGCGAGTTTTATGTGGTCATTCCTCTTTACGTCGCTCAGAACGGCTACTTCCAGATATTTTACTGTTGTTATTATTATTAATTCTGAGACTAATCAGTGTTCAAAACACACACGTTTAATTTTCGACTGGAACCCAAAAAAATTAAAATAGTTCTAATCCCGCAGTTCCAGCCAACGTTTACCGGAGGTACACTATGTAATTAAAAGTATGCGGACACCCGCAAAAACATACATTAGACATCGTGAAAGAGCAGAATGGGGCACACACGGACTTCGAACGTGGTCAGGTGATTCAGTGTCACTTGTGTCATACCTCCGTACGCGAGATTTCCACACTCCTAAACATCCCTAGGTCCACTGTTTCTGATGTGATAGTGAAGCGGACTGTGCAGCTGGTCCCGGCGGAGGTTCGAGTCCTCCCTCGGGCATGGGTGTGTGTGTTTGTCCTTAGGATAATTTAGGTTAAGTAGTGTGTAAGCTTAGGGACTTATGACCTTAGCAGTTAAGTCCCATAAGATTTCACACACATACTTAGTATGGACACGTACAGCACAAAAGCGGACAGGCCGATTTCGTCTCTTTACTGATAGAGACCGCTGACAGTTGAAGAGGGTCGTAATGTGTAATAGGCAGACACCTCACCAGACCGTCACACAGGAATTCCAAACTGCATCAGGATCCACTGCAAGTACTATGACAGTTAGGCGGGAGATGAGAGAACTTGGATTTCATGGTCGAGCGGCTGCTAATAAGCCACACATCACGCCGGTAAATGCCAAACGATGCCTCGCTTGGTGTAAGGAACATAAACATTGGACGATTGAACAGTGTGAAAACGTTGTGTGGAGTGACGAATCACGGTACACAATTTGGCGATCAGATGAAAGTTTGTGGATATGGCGTATGCTTGGCGAACGTCATCTGCCAGCGTGTGTAGTGCCAACAGTAAAATTCGGATGCGGCAATCTAATGGTGTGGTCGTGTTTTTTTTTTATGGAGGGGGCTTGCACCCTTTGTTGTTTTGCGTGAAACTATCACAGCACAGGTCTACATTGATGTTTTAAGCACCTTCTTGCTTCCCACTGTCGAAGAGCAATTCGGGGATGGCGATTGCACCTTTCAACACGATTGAATACCTGTTCATAATGCACGGCCTATGGCGGAGTGGTTACACGACGATAACATCCCCGTAACGGACTGGCCTGCACATAGTCCTGCCCTGAATCCTATAGAACACCTTTGGGATCTCTTGGAATGCAGACGTCGTGCCAGGCCTCACCGACCGACATCGATACCTCTCCTCAGTGCAGCACTCCTCGAAGAATGGGCTGCCATTCCCCAAGAAACCTTCCAGCACCTGATTGAACGTATGCCTGCGAAAGCGGAAGCAGTCATCAAGGCTAAGGGTGGGCCAACACCATATTGAATTCCACCATTACCGATGGAGGGCGCCACGAACTTGTAAGTAATTTTCAGCCAGGTGTCCGGTTACTTTTGATCGCATAGCGTAATATTTCCGGAACTGGAAATCCCCTTACAAATTTTCCCAATTGGGAAACCCTCTCTGCCCGACATCCAGCCTACTGAAAAGAACGAAATTTGTTCTACACCAGCTCACCAAAGTCTCAGGAGTAGAGAACAGAATTATTTTTTTTCTTTTGCTTCTGCGGACTCTGCGTAGTAACAGTACACAGTACCTCCCACAAACGGTGCATTTCCTCCGTTGCACCGCGCTGGACGCTGTGCGAGTCGGCTGTGGTCGCAGGTTTCTCGCAGCCGGAGGCGCTGCACTGGAGTGTCTGTGCATTGTGGCTGGTAGCGCTCGCCGCCCAGCTGTGACGGACTTTCTCGGCCGCGCGCCGGCTTTCGTCGGGCAGACCGGCTGTCTTCCCTGTCGTTGTTAATCACCAGCGACCACGCATTCCGGGGACAAGGCCGACCGCCATGTAGGTCAGTGGCTTCCCAGACACGTGAAACTCGTCCCATACCGCCCGCTTCCGGGCGCCGCAGCGCTGCACTGCGGTCGATAAGAACCAGTTCACCTGCACAATGCCACTCGCCCTTGCGTACGCCCGCGAGCCTATCGGAAAGAAAAATCGGACGCCAAACACATTTCACACTGGCAGCCGACTGGTTTGATGCAGTTCTCCACGCTCGTCTATCCTGTCATCTCTTCATCTCTGCATTGCTACTACAACTTACATGCCCTTAAACCTACTTATTGTGACAAAGCCGCCGGCCGTCGTGACTGAGCGGTTCTAGGCACTTCAGTCCGGAACCACGCTTCTGCTACGGTCGCAGGTTCGAATCCTGCCTCGTGCATGGATGTGTGTGATGTCCTTAGGTTGGTTAGGTTTAAGTAGTTCTAAGTTCTAGGGGACTGATGACCTCAGAAGTTAAGTCCCGTAGTGCTCAGAGCCATTTTTTTGTGACAAAGCCTTGTCTCACACTAGAAGTGTACCCCACCATCCTCTTCTCCATTACCACACTTCCTGGATGTCTCAGAATGTGTTCCATGAACCGATCCCTTCTTTTAGTGAGATTGTACGATAAGTTTGTTTTCCAATTCGATTCACTACGTCCTCAGTAGTAATTCCATCCACCCATCTCATATTTAGCAATTTTTATATTACCACATTGCCGAAGTTTCCATTCTCTTCCAGTCTGAACTGTTCGACGTCTTCGTTTCACTTCCGTACAAGGTCACACTTCAAACACTTTCAGAAAATACTTCCTAACGCGTGCATTTTTATTACTGTAGCGACCCACCCTGCACTAACGAGGAGAACACGGCGCGTGCCATAACCTGATTTCGCAAAAACTTCGCTCAGTGCTACAGAGGTCAAAATAAGTGAACCCTTTCGTCGGCTTATCCGTACATACTCGATCGTTTCTGAATAAATGATGGTCAAAGTTTTAGAGGTACTTTATGTACCTGCTAGCGAGTAACTAGTTCAACCACAGCTGTAGCGCAATGGCTAATGTCGCGGCTTGACTCATCTGCGCCCCGTCTTCGAAAACCGATTATTTTTTATTCTTGTTTTTCATTCATCTACCCATGTCGAGAGAAGATTAATACATGACTTATTGTCGAATGCATATTGAAATAACGCTCTTCTTATACGTCTAGTAATTGTATGTCTGGTGATGAAGGAACAATATATGAATGAGAAAAGTATTTGAAATTGTTTCCGCTGAAATTCGTGTAGTATCTTGATTCATAATCTATAGCAAACAACACCTTTCGGAAAAGTGATTGGGTATGCGTGGTTTGCCGCGAAGTTATTGTCAAACCGTGAAATCTTGAGCAGTAATAGTAACTTTTCTTCTCAGAGTTACATTCACGCGAAGAAATTGTTAGTATGGCAAACCTGCCTTTGTGCGATGTCCGTGGTTTACAGAGTTTCTATGTTCAGAATGTTTCTACGATCGGTGTCATCCTAGGGATGCACCATATGTTCCTAACAACGATGGATAAGAATTATAATAAATATATGACACTTACTGTGAAAACCATTTGTAACATTACAGTTAATATAACGCCCATGTAACCCGTAACTTGATAAGAAACATTCTTGTAGTAACCTTCTACGGATATAGATACATAATGAAAAACTAAAATAAAAGCTATAATCGGGTTTCGAAAACGGGGTGCAAAAGTGAGAAGCTGCGATAGTGCTGCCATTTCAGCGGGGACGATCGCGCGTTGAAAGGCATCTAAATAACATCGAAAATCGGAATTACTTTTGTTAAATTATCATTTATATTTAACGAGTTGTAAAATAATCAGACATTTGAAGCTACTTCATACAAGGGAGTTCGATTCCTTAAAGAATCTGGAGTAAGGATTTACTGGTTTAATTCTGTACCACTCCATCTTTTTTCTATTTTTCTGGATATTAATGTTACATCCGTTATTCAAAATACTGTATATTCAGTTCAACAGATATTTGCGTTGCTGTCTTCAGTCAGAGGACTGGTTTGAAGCAGCTCTCCATGCTACTCTATCCTGTGCAAGCCCCTTCATCTCCGAATAACAACTGCAGTCTACAGCCACGTAAACCTGGTTGCTATTTCAACTTTTGGTCTCATTCCGCAATCCCCCCTACCCTTACACACTGTCCTCCAGTACCTGCGCCGGCCGATGTGGTCGAGCGGTTCTAGGCGCTTCAGTCTGGAACCGCGAGACCGCTACGGTCGCAGGTTCGAATCCTGCCTCGGGCATTGATGTGTGTGATGTCCTTAGGTTAGTTAGGTTTAAGTAGTTCTAAGTTCTAGGGGACTGATGACCTCAGATGTTAAGTCCCATAGTGCTCAGAGCAAATTTTCCTCCAGTACCATATTGACACTTCATTGATGCCGTATCCACTCTTCTAGTGAGGTTGTGTCAAAAATTTATTTTCTGCACAGTTGTGTTCAGTATCTCCTCATTAGTTACGCGGTCTACCCTTTTTCTCTTCAGCATTCGTCTGTAATTCCACATTTCAAAAGCTTCTAGTCTCTTCTTGTCTGAACTACTAATTGTTTACCTTTCACTTCCGCGCAAGTCTACTCTCTAGAAAAATACCCCTAGGAAAGAGTTCCTAGCTCTTAAATCTATGATCCAAGGGAAATAATGACATTAGCTGCCAGTCGGCATCGAAATAGCATGAGTCGAGAAAATTGGAAAAAATCTGCCAGACTAAGGCTCGAACCCCGATTTTTCTGTTTCTCGCTAACGATCGCCTTGACAACGTCGGCCATCCGCACACTGGCCCTGATCGGCTCAAATTTCCTACTTATCCACACACTACTTATGTAGTACCCCTGCACATTATCCTCCTTAATCGCCGCTGTTCGCTGATTCCCGAAAGAGTTCGAGTGTAGACTGTCAAATTTTATCTTGACTAGAACAACTTACACAGTGTAACTGCTCAGCTGTCTGAATTCTATTTCGACAGACATCCAAATATGTGCAACATCAATTATTCGCCTGATTCCAAACATGCATTCGCTAACAAATTCTAGCAGCTTCTTAATCGGTGCTAAGTGTATTGTATCCGATGGAAATTATCTTTGAAGGCGAACAAGGACGTCTTATTGGAGTAAAGTGTGTGCTAAGTTTTATGATACTAATCATCGTAGACGCTTCTTGTATTCGTATACCTTATAGTTCTGGAATTTACCAAAAGAATAGGGACAAAAAGTTAATGGCAACAAACTCCTGCGTGACGCATCAGACGTCCCTAAGTGCGTGGGGGGGGGGGGGGTGACTTGATAGCTTGTAGCCTGTTATGTATAATCGAAAATCAGTATTACTATTTGTTTAGGAGTTTTGTGTTTTTTGTTCCGTTTTTCAATTATTATTTTATTATCGTTTTAATTATGTTACACAAAAAAGTGAAATTCGTGTAAGATGACTGCAGTGTAATTCGCGTAAAGATAGTTTTACTGAAGAAGTGATACTTCTTACCTTCATTTTTTTACACAATTATAAAAATTGTTGAGCGGACAACGTTTCACTTGAAATATGGAAATGCGAGCTAACTTGAACACAAGCCTCGACAGACAGACGGCTGGTTTCATGAATATGCGATGGGAGAACGGGTACACCGTTACTCAGATGTCTCTCAATCACCATTGTGGTTCTGGTGGAAAACAGTCAGTGTACACTTGTAGAATGAATGTAAAGTGTTTCTGATATTCACACTTGCGTAATAATATCCTGCCCTATCGGAAGTTAAAATACTGCCCACTTACATTCCGCATTGGCGAATTTGTCAAGACTTTCCACGGGAGTAAAATTAGCTTCCGAGGCTGCCTTTGAGAACACAGTGTTTAGGCCGTCGGTGTGTCATGCCTGACGTCAAGAGCTCTGGTTTTAGATATCCGGGTCCTTTTTATTCCAGCTGTGCGAAAACGCGAATGTGATAAAAGTAGTCCAGGTTTATGTGAGGTATGGTGCCAACCTTGTGTAAAGAACATACTTGCTGTTCCGCCTTACACGTCATGTATGACTTATTCCACGTCTTTCTACATCGACTCCCACCTTTTTTTAAGTTTTGTTTTTTTCTGTTAGGCTAACTTTGTGGATAGTGGAGGACAGAACGTTTTGGCGGTATGTCAGTGTCTGTGAATCGTCCATCAGTTGCCGAGTAATCAATCCTCAGTGACGACGAGAATATGATTAACAGATGACAGCGGCAAGAATTCAAATAAGAGCTGCACCATTCGTTATATGTTTTTGGTCACAGCTAAAGGTAACATACGTCACCCACAAAGTCCAGTTCAGCACCAGAAGTGTCTCCGTAAACAGTTTTGTGATCACGCCTTCCTATTCCCCGTACGTAAATTAAAAGTCGGGTCCCTATAGAGGCATATAGTTAATCGCGTTTTGAACTAGGGAATAGACTGATGATTCTGGTGAACCGTGCAATGACTTCCTGTTTCCAAATGTGGGTAAAGTATCAATCACGAACACATGAACTAACAGAATAAGAAAGAAGCCAAAGACAGTTCCTTTTGCAGTTCTATTTGATGTAACACGATCGGTTTTAGCAGTGGGACGTTATCAGCATCTGATCGCAAGAGGGAAGTGTCTGAGGAGACGGCTTATAACCAACCCGCATCTGATAATGGCCAAACGCCGAAACCAGTCGAGCTGTATTGAACCATCTTCAACTTGAGTTGGCTTAGTTTTTGAGAGTAAGCATGTTTCTGTGACATCCTAAGGCTCGTACACAAACTACCTATTTCGATCACGTAACCCACATAAGGCTGAATTATTTTTGTTTACACTTTAATGACAACTTATTATCAATCATTTACAATAAAAGTTACGTGTATATAGTAGTTTCATGCTTTTAATTTTGCATAGTTTTTGAAAAATATCCGATCCTTCTGGAAGGACTTCATATACATGCACTTAACAGAGTGTCACTGCTTAATAGTAAACTCAGTACTATCTTAATACTTTGTGTGAAACAGTATGGAAGGAGAAACATGAAGTGCTACACTACATTTAATGCATTGTGTTGTACATTTTTATTGACATTGGCGACAGTGAAGTTCTTTCTTCTTTCTCGAAACAGGATCTAGTGGCAAACCAGCGACGTGTTCCAGCTTGTCATATCTAGAATCATATTTTCAGATTTAGATGGTCTTCGTCATTGCATAATAACACAGAAGTTTGATGCCAGAATTGGTGAAGATTCTTCGACGAAATGCCATGTGTTTCAGTTTCCCACCATCACCCCTCCAGAGGTGGCAAGCGCTGTGCTCGGCTACAGCGACAAAATGTACAATAATGTGGAAGTGCCGTTTTTTACCCGTGATAGTCCATGAGTGAAATATTTTGGTCAGCTTTATCAATTCCAAAGATAAACTTATGCAGTGGTAAATAACTCTTGGTTGCTGAACTGTTATCCATAATATCAAAGTTTCTTGCCACTGTTGCCATTCCATTAAGCCACTGAAATAATGGCTGAGTAGTCAGATATGAAGTCTAATGTTCCTCTACGTTTCTTTTTCCGTTCATTTCCCTTCTGAAGATAATAACCTTTACGAATTCTGTCGGCTCTTATTATACGTGTTGCCTGAATGTTTGTTAGCTTCAAGGCGAGGCCGACAGGAGATGAAATTAAGTAAATAAATACAATCTGTTCGGCAGCTCCTCCAATTGGTCGACATACGTCATAACTACTCCGTAACCAAGCTCATTTTCAGCGTAGTTTTCTGGCAGTGTACCAGCATCCCAGTATGCGTCGGGCCATATCAAATATCCATTAGATGTCAAATACCCATTACTTGGCGCTTCACACCAGAACTTAAACCTACATCTTACAGGTTTGTAACGAATAAACGGCTTTGCCCCATGCTGCCCAGAATATAACAGAGCACTTGTTTACTTCTGTAAGAGCAAAAGGCAGAAATGCAGATAACTGTGGGTCTGATGACACTGAACACGAGAGAACTAATGAACTGTAGCTACATACTTTCAGTGCAGTGTTTTGCGACAGTTCACTGACGAGTATGCAACTGCACGCTTGTCGTGAGTCCAAGTATTGTGGAGAACTGATTGCAAAGTTATTATCTGAAAATAAAAAATATAGGCGTATAGGAAATTAAATTTTAAATAGTTTCTGTTTCATGAAATTCGATCCAAAATGGCGAAAATGGCCAAAAAAATCCACAAGTTGCAAGGATGTAATGTCCTTGTAGGATATGATTAAACAGACAGTCATTGACGTTATATTGGGCTTGCAAATACAAATATCATCCCTTAGTATAGCAGTATGACAGCCTGAGGGAATACGTGAACAGTTATTTCTCTAATACATAGGTGCACACAGATGTTACAATTACCCATCAACTAGAACATTGGGCAAATAATCCATTTTCAGCAAAGTTTTCTTACGCACACAGAATAACGCCGACGCAAAAATGAAAGCGAAATTTTTTTTTAACAATGGTATGAATCAGTTGGTTGAAGTGTGTATTAATGTCGGCTTTTGGAAGGCAGAATAAAGAAGCAGTATAATAAGTTTTAAGCTCTTCTGCAAAAAATTCTTCCTGAAAATAGCACGCTTATTGTTTATTATAAATAGTCTGCAATCTAGTTATCATTACACTTTCTGTGGTGATACTTACAGTTCCATCCAGTTTTTTGTCGCTTTGCTCTGTTCTCGCCTTTGTCGGTGGGAACACTTTTGACATAATGAAGAGAAGACACAATCCGAGGGGGTAGATACCTTTGGTGCATTCACCGTAATAAATATGAAGTTAATTTCCATGATCACATGAAAAGTTCCTTCTTTTATTAGTTTCTGGTCGTGTTTGATGTGTTTATCTTGGTTTTCAGTGTCTGTAATTTCCCAGGATGTTCATTTTTTGTTAAAGGTCACAGGACTCTTTGTTTTCCTTACACTTATTTCTGTGCTCAAGAAGAATCATTGTTTGGAGGCATGCATGTATAGAAAATATTGCTGTGAGATTTTTTTCTACAGACACCCAATTGATTTTATCTTATCAATCTCCGTCAGTTCATCGAGAATTGCAAGATAAATATCAACGTTCATGTTACCACTATCATCTAAGGATGCAGATAATATCACGCGACTTGTCTTATCTCGAGTGAACTTCGTCCCTTGGAAAGATACCACAGTGTGTACAGTGTAGTTAGTTTCAAGACATGGTTCGTTATCAACTGGCTGTTGCTGATTTTAATATGTTTATTGCTAGCACGCGTACGCGTTTTTGACGGCCACCGTCTTAGATTGTTGCAGATGATGCTGTCATTTACCGTCTTGTAAAATCATCAGATGATCAAAACGACTTGCAAAATGATCTAGATAAGATATCTGTATGGTGCGAAAAGTGGCAATTGACCCTGAATAAAGAAAAGTGTGAAGTCATTCACATGAGTACTATAAGAAATCAGCTAAATTTCGATTACACGATAAGTCACACAAATCTGAGGGCTGTAAATTCAACTAAATACTTAGGGATTACAATTACAAATAACCTAAATTGGAACTATCACATAGATAATATTGTGGGTAGAGCAAACCAAAGACTGCGATTCATTGGCAGAACCCTTAGAACGTGCAACAGTTCTACTCAAGAGACTGCTTGCACCACGCTTGTCCGAGCTATTCTGGAGTATTGGCAATGCGGTGTGGGATGCGCATCAGGCGGGACTGACGGATGACATCGAAAGAGTACAAAGAAGGGTAGCTCGTTTTGTATTATCGCGAAATAGGGGAGATAGTGTCACAGACATGATACGTGAATTGGAGTGGCAATCATTAAAACATAGGCGTTTTTCGTTGCGACGGGATCTTCTCATGAAATTTCAATCGCCAGTTTTCTCCTCCGATTGCGAAAACATTCTGTTGGCACCCACCTACATAGGGAGAAATGATCATCACGATAAAATAAGAGAAATCGGGGCTCGCACAGAAAAATTTAAGTGCTCATTTTTCCCGCGTGCCATTAGAAAGTGTAACGGTAGAGAGACAGCATGAAGGTGGTTCATTGAACCCTCTGCCAGGCACTTTATTGTGAGTAACAGAGTAATCACGTAGATGTAGACTCAGTTTTGAATGTTAAAAGTGAAGGCTACTTCTACTACGATGATATTGAACACGAGAGAACTAATCAACTGTAGCTACATACCTTCAGTGCAGTTTCTTGTGATACTTCAGTGCCGAATATACAAATGCACACTGGTCTCTTAAATTTAAATTGTTTCTGTTTCATGAAATTCTATCCAAAATGGCGAATATGGCCAAATCAAATCCGCAAAGGTGCAGGAAACGGTTTTTCGTAAATAAGTAAAAAACCATACCTCAAATGGAAAAGTATTAAGCGGAGAAGATGTACGGCTTAGAAAGACCTATCGATTGTTTTTTGTGTGTATCGATGGCTTTGTTACATCTCGAGATACATCGGAAAAACCGTTAAACTCTATACAACTCGTTAACATCCACTTTTCCATACGTACTATTTGAAGTAAGTGTAGCCCGCGGTAATTAAAAAGTCTAGTTGTTTTAAAAATTAAAAAAAATAGTAATTATTTTTTAGATATGTCGAGTTTTTGAGAAAAAAGTGCTCCCGATAACAGGCTGGATCTTCTCTGACGATGGCCCTGCAGTACAGACTTCATCGCAGAAAGTTGCGGTACCATGCTATTAAATAATTTTTACGCTTTTGTTAATTGTAAGGATCAAAGAACGAGTTTGGAAAACTTGAACTTAATGTTCGACGTGTGTTTTAACTATCTCAGTCTTTATTTTATGAAAATAACTCTTAAAGAGAGGAGTTGCAGATATTCTTTCACGAAAAAAGAAACTGAGATAACATTGGCTTCAGAAAAAAAAAAAAATCTGTTAGATGCAGTTAACATTCTACAGGTATGAGCTTGGTGGAGGTTAATATTGAATTTTTTTTTTCAAGAAAAAAATACCGGGATGGGCTTAATTGGTTTTTAGTGTTGATAACTGAGTAATAAAGTAAAGCGTGCAAGAGGGAAATGCGTCAGCTGGAGCGGGCGGCGGAGTGAGGGGAACCGGCGCGGTTGCTTTGAAAACTGATTTTAAACGGTCCGCTCTCGCAAAAGCTTTGATATTTCGCCTTTTGGAACACGTACAACAATCCTTTTGTAGTTGCTCTGGGGGTAACTCGAAAGAGAGAAACTGGGATGTTCGAATAGGTAAAATCAGCACTAAGGGAAGGCCAACGCAAGGCTTAGATTTGTTGGTGGAATTTTGGAAAAGCGCAGTGCTTCTGTTAAGGGAAATGTATAAAAGACACTGCAGTGGCTTCATAAGAGTACTGCTCTAGTGTTTGGAGTTCCTTCAAAACAGACCTGATAGCGATAACAGAAGGAATTACAACAGTTTGGTGTAGTCATACGAGAGTGTAAAAGAGATGCCTAGGAAACTTGAAGGGGATTTTTTGGAACAAAACCAATGTAACTCTCCTGAAACCCTGTTTGCCAAGTTTGGAGAACTGTTATTAGACAGTGCACAAAGAGGTGAAGCACCGATCATAAGGGTACTGCATTAGACCAGATCACACGTGTACTTTTGAGATCTGCTCTTACAACCTAATGCCAGCAGGTAAACTAAGGGCAGAGATCAAGAATTTACTTGTTCGCATCGAAGCAGTATGGGCGGAAATATCTTTGCCGAATAATGAATCCAAAGTTCATGATAAAAACCTCTTCAAGAACGTTATTTGTAACAATGGTTGAGATTGTTTTACAATTTTTGAAAGACGAAGAGAAGAGAAACTGAATAGCGGAGAGTAATGACCGTTCTCAGGAAGGCTCAATTTCACAGTGACGTGCTGTTAAATACCTTATTAAGAACGCACGAAGTATTACGAAGCAATCCCGTTTCTCGCCAAAACTGTTTCATTCTTACCGCTGCGCGGTAATAGATTCAACTTTCCCTTCTTCGCTGCTGCAACCGCAGCGTCTGGACGGGAACACGACACGCCTTTTTCCTTTTTTATAATTACACGTTGGCCGAGTGCAGATTTATTCAGAGCCTAAGAGGCACTTTGCAACAAAAACCGTAATGAAGCTTATACGGCAGGAAGCCGTCGTTCAACTGTAAGAAAATGTCACACGCGAATTAGCAGGCCCGCAACTGAATTACGGGAAGTCCGGCAGGGGTTGGGGGGGGGGGGGGGCAGAGAGCAGAGAGGCGAAAGTGCATCCAGGCATCGGACTAATGTAAAGTAGCAGTGGGGCGTCGGACTGGGACGACGGTTAAAGGACTCGCGGGCAGGAAGCGCCCTGCAACTGGATCTGATCTCGCCAGAGCAACGACCGTGCGGAGGTCAGCTAGTGTCGGGCCGCGCAGCGAAATGCTCGCACTTCTGCGTGACAATGGAAGGCGCCCCTAGGTGTGCGGATCGGAATTCTGCAACGGTACCGCCAGGAAGTATCAGATGCTGACGGCCAACACAATGAGCCGCGGACGTGGACACGCCGCGCCCTGTTATGGCCGGTCGAAAGAGTTCTATAGTGAACCCCGTCGTTCGCGCCTACACACATTGAACATCAAACGTTGACAGCGTCTTTAACACGGAAATAACATTTATTGTGCAGCAAGCGTTCGATTTCCGGAGACGCGGATTATCCGCCTTACAGATTATCGATGCTTAATTATAACGAATAGTTCAGTTTACAAGACAAATTTCGGGCTGTGGCGATGTAGTTTAGGAGATATCCACGAGCAGACGAACCGGAATTGGCTGGCAGATGTTTGCACTGATGTTTCAAAAGCCATGGGATACCTGTCCGATCTTTTTTCCGGCGTAGTGCAGCAACTCTACGTTGTATGCACCCATCTAGTCGTTGGAAATCCCTTGCAGAAACACAGAGCCATGCTACCGTTACAGCCGTCCATAATTGAGAAACTGTTGCCGGTGCAGGAGTTTGTGCAAGAACTGACTCATGTCCCATAAATGTGAGCCCATAAATGTGAGATTGGGATTCATGTCGGGCGATCTGGGTGGCCAGACCATTCACTCGAATTGTCCAGAATGTTCTTCAAACCAGTGGCGAGCAATTTTGACCGGGTGATATTGCCGCATTGTCATCCATAAAAAGTCCATCGTTGTTTGGGAACACGAAGTCCATGAATAGCTGCAAATGCTTTCCAAGTAGCCGAACTTAACCATTTCTTGTTAATGGTCCCTGTAAGCACAGCTCACACCATTATGCAGCTATCACCAGCTTGCGCATTGTATTCTTGACAACTTGGGTCCATGGCTTCGTGAGGTCTGCACCACACTCGAACGGTACCATCAGCTCTTACCAGCTGAAATCGAGACTCGTCTGACCAGGCCAAGGTTTTCCAGGCATGTTGGGTCCAACGGATGTGGTCACGAACCCAGGAGAGGCCCTACAGGCGATGTCGTGCTGATAACAAAGCACTCGCGTCGGTCGTCAACTGCCATAGCCCAATTTCGCCGTACTGCCCCAACGGATACTTCAGTGGTACGTTCCTCATTGATTTCCGTAGTTATTTCACGCATTGTGTCTGTTAGCACTGGCAACGCTACGCGAACGCCGATGCTCTTCGTCGTTAAGTGAATACGTCGGCCTCTGCGTTGTCCGTGGTGAGAGGTAATGCCTGGAATTATTCTCGGCACGCTTTTGACACTGTGTGGATCTCAGAATATTGAATTCCCTATCGATTTCCGAAATGCACCGTACTATGCATCTAGCTCCAGCTAACATTCTGCGTTCAAAGTCTGTTAATTACCATCGTGTGGCCATAATAACTTCGGGAACCTTTTGACATGAATCACTTGAGTTAAAATGACAGCATCGCCAATGCACTGTCCTCTGTACACGATACTACCGCCATCTGTACGTGTGCATATCGCTATCACATATTTTGTCATCTCAGTGTATTAGGTGAACGAATGTCTTCCTGATCTACATCTACATCCATACTCCGCAAGCCACCTGACGGGTGTGGCGAAGATGAACCAAGATTTACCTAGCGACCAAGTGGTCCCTTTCTTCCGCATCTTCATGATTTGGACACTCACCTCTTCTAAGATGATAAAAACCGTTGTCATCGGCCTGCAATTGTGCATTCCCGGTATGACGAACACTAGAATGAAATTTTCATTCTGCGGTGGAGTGTGCGCTGATATGAAACTTCCTGGTTGATTAAAACAGTGTGCCGGACCGAGAATCGAACTACGGACCTTTGCCGTTGCGGGAAAGTGCTATACCACTGAGCTACCCAAGCACGATCGGAGAACATGCGGCTAGGCACACCGAAGCACTGGTATGTGTAGGTATGCTATTAGAGCACGCACGACAAAATTTGACTATTCTGTCGTTTTGACTTTCCGGATAATGAGAATCGTCATCAGGAAAAAATGGAATGAAAAACAGGAATAGTGAAAAATTGGACAGTTATTCCCGAAAGTGAACTAAACGCAAGTGATACAAAATAGTGTGTTTAAGTGCATTTTTGTAAATAAGTTGTAAGTAAGCGGCGCGTAATGTGTAAGCAATGCAAGGACTTTCAAAAGTTAAACGTACCAAGTTTTGCAACCGCAGTAAATAGTACTTTATGATAAAAACAAAGGTATTTTCGATTGTCTTCGTTGGTTATCTGTGCAGTCTACGGTAAACATTAATGGGAACTTGTGGTTTTTTCGGTAGTTCTGTCAGTAATTAAGTGCAAACTGGAAGAGACGTACCGGGAAAGAGAAGAAAGTTTAACCGAACAGCTCGGTCCCTACCTTCCAGATAATTATTGTAGTAAGAAGTGGCCGCTCGGAGTGGCCGCGTTGTTTGAGGCGCCATGTCACGGACTGCGCGGCTCCTCCCGCCGGAGGTTCGAGTCGTCCCATGGGTGTGTGTGTGTGTGTGTGTGTGTGTGTGTGTGTGTGTGTGTGTGTTGTTGTTGTTGTTGTTGTTAGCATAAGTTAGTTTAAGTAGTGTGTAAGGCTACGGACCGATGACCTCAACAGTTTGGTCCCTTAAGAATTCACACACATTTGAACATTTTGAAGTAAGAAGTACAGTAATTTCTTACAAGCTATCGCGCAAATTTGTGGCATTTTGTGATTCAGTTTCGAAGTAACCAAACTTAATAGAAATTATCTTTAAAAAGGAGAAAAAGTCAAGTTTTTTGTCAAATTATTTGCCATTCACTTCGCAATCCGGTTATTACCTAATGGCATAAGCCACAAGAACTCATCGTGGAAGATCTGGCCATCTCCTGTAACATCAACTTCAAAAGGTGACATCAGCTGACTGACTGTTCACAACGGTGTGCAGGATTGTTACGACTAACAATAAGTGACAGAATATCAGATTTGCGCAGTAGACGGAAAGAGGGGCTCGGCGATTCTCTCTCTCTCTCTCTCTCTCTCTCTCTCTCTCTCTCTCTTTCGTGTGGCCGAGCGGTTCTAGGCGCTTCAGTCTGGAACCGCGCGACTGCTACGGTCGCCGGTTCGAATCCTGCCTCGGGCATGGATTTTTGTGATGTCCTTAGGCTAGTTAGGTTTAAGTAGTTCTAGGGGACTGATGACCTTAGATGTTAAGTCCCATAGTGCTCAGAGCCATTTTCTCTTTCTGTGTGTGTGTGTGTGTGTGTGTGTGTGTGTGTGTGAGTGAGAGAGAGAGTCATCTAATCTTAATTGAACTGTTATAAAATTGCCGTCTTAATTTACATGAATTCAAAGCATGTGGGGAGTGCCTTTTATGCCTCGACGTCATGTCATCTAACATAGCGAAGTTCCATAACATTAGATAATGCCAGCATAAGGCTGTTGAACAGCTTGGAACAATATAAGTGTCCGCACTGCTGTCGATTCAGACCATCACCTTGCTGTTTCAGCTGTGGTGGAAGTAGAAAACGAAAATATTAGGACAGATTTCGCGTAAAGTTATTCCTGTGCAATAAAAATTGAGGTTCGTTTTCACAATGAAGTGAAAACAGCAACCAGCCACTCTTAATAGTTTTATTTATTACGAGCAACAAATGCTGTTACACAGTGGCTTGTTATTGTTTTTTCAAGAATTGGTTTATTTCTACACAATCACAACGTCAGTTTTACGCTAAACGAGAATTAGAAGTGACCTTGCCCAAATGAGTTTCAATGTACGCTGCCATGTCGGATCTCTAATTCTGGCGCGGTTCCCCCTAATCACATTATGCGAATGCTTGATGATTCCTTAAATAGATTATTGCATCATTTGTGCCATATCCTTCTGCAAATGATATGTTTCGTCGATAGAGAAGTAGAAACTATTGAATACTTACAATATAGTCGGTTTTAGTACTGTGTGTGTATTAGTGTCGTATTTGAATTATTACTAATATTTCGAGGTGACACAGAATCCTGACAGAGTTCATCACTGTTGGTTTTATAAATGGTTAACTTTTATTAAAAGTGGTCGGTTGATAGAATACATTGGCAGTGGAGAAAAGTGGGGGGGGGGGGGTAAAAATTGTAGAGGGAAGACCAAAAGATGAATACATTAAGCAATTACAAATGATGTAGGCTGCAATATGTATTAGAATATGAAAAGGCATGCACAAGATGCCTAGCATGGAGAGCTGCATCAAACCAGTCGTAGCAAATTGTAGGTGCACTAACCATTTGGTTCTCGATCACGAATCTTCCTTCTGTTTGTGGCATTCTGCTTGGTTCCTCTTATACTTATCAGTAATTGATTTACTCGTGCGACTCCCAGCTTGTTGACGCCATTTGGGCAGCTTGTTGTCAAATGCCATTAAGTGATTACTGGCCGCCGGCCGAAGTGGCCGTGCGGTTAAGGGCGCTGCAGTCTGGAACCGCACGACCGCTACGGTCGCAGGTTCGAATCCTGCCTCGGGCATGGATGTTTGTGATGTCCTTAGGTTTAACTAGTTCTAAGTTCTAGGGGACTAATGACCTCAGCAGTTGAGTCCCATAGTGCTCAGAGCCATTTGAACCATTTTGATTACTGGCCCGGTACCCAACTCCACTTTTTTCCGCTTTTATACATATTCCTGTATGTAGTCGTGTTATCGCCATCAGAATTCGGGGAGACGACAAGAACTGCTTTTCGCAGAGTCAGTGTTAGAAGGGGATAAAATCTCACTTAAGGCAAGGCAATTCGTTTTCGAAGTGCCACAAGAAACGCTGTATACTAAACGCTGGCGTTCTGTCGATGAAATCTACATTCCGTAGCGCCGAGCGCACGCGGGGTACTACGTGGAGAGCGACCGAGAGGGGAAAGCCACTTGAATCGCTGTGGTCAGTAGCAGACAGTGAAAGGGAAGGAAATGAGTTGTTGGTTGTGGACTGAGGGCCACCGACCAGTGGTACTTCCGCGGGAGGAAGGTGGCGTCCAGTGCCTGGGACTCTCTGGTACTACAAGGCGATGCAATGTCACTGCCTCTTCTACTTGCTATTGAACATGTGATTGCAAGGTACACAAGACTTGTCTTCCGCGTGGAGCATTTCACCTCTTCATATGTTGGAACCACGTGGGTTACAACACATTCCTCTACAGCCTATTATTGTGGAAAGTTGATGAACTTGTTTTGTAAAATTGCTACAAGAAATGAAACTATCCATTCCGTCTTAGACGAGTTTTTCCATTTCGTCAGTTGCTCTTCACTTGAGCTTTTCGATACATTGTTGCCGCTTAACTGATAGACTGTCACGCTACTGTAACAGCATAAGCGAGACCATGTGGAAGTTGTGTATCTAGTCAATGACTTTACTTAAAATTGCAGTAACGAACTCTCCTTTCATAATTATGAGCATTCACATTGCTATGAAGTAATAAATAATGTAAAAAAGTAGTTATTCCTATATGGAACAACTTGATTATAAAACTTGTTTAATTAATTTTTTCTTGCAAATAATTGCCCGCCGTCAGCACTTGGTCGCTGTCTTTTTCGACATGCGGAAGGCCTACGATACGATATGGCGTCATCACATCCTCTCTACGCTTCATGGTTGGGGTCTTCGGGGTCCACTGCCGATTTTCATCCGAAATTTTCTGTCGCATCGAACCTTCCGCGTGCAAGTCGCGGCCTCCCATAGTTCCTCCCGAGTTCAGGAGAACGGGGTGCCACAGGGATCTGTTTTAAGTGTCTGCCTGTTTTCAATAGCAATTAACAGGATCGCTGCGGCGGTGGGAACGTCTGTCTCAGCGTCCTTGTATGCTGACGACTTCTGCCTTTACTATAGCTCTAATGGCATTGCAGCTGCTGAACGTCAGCTGCAGGGCGCTATCCGCAAGGCGCAGTCTTGGGCTGTAAAGCATGGCTTTCAGTTTTCGGCTGCAAAGACCTGCGTTATTCATTTCTGCCGACGGCGCACTGGTCATCCGGAGCCGCGGCTTTACCTTGATGGCGAACTTCTTGCTGTGGTGGAGTCACATAGGTTTTTGGGTGTGGTTTTTGATGCCCGGTTGACTTGGCTGCCTCATATTCGGCAGCTTAAACAGATGTGTTGGCGGCATCTAAATGCTCTGCGATGCTTGAGCCACGCCAGCTGGGGCGACGACCGATCTACCCTCTTACGGCTCTACCAGGCGTTAATCCAGTCCCGTCTGGATTTTGGGAGTCTGGCTTATGGCTCAGCATCCCCATCTGCGTTGCGGGTGCTGGACCCAATCCTACACAGCGGGATACGACTTGCCACTGGTGCCTTCCGGACCAGCCCCTTGGACAGCATACTTGTGGAGGCAGGTGTCCCTCCTCTGCGGTTACGGCGCCAACATTTACTGGTCGCTTATGCTGCCCATGTTTGTAGCTTGCCCGGGCATCCAAATTATCGTCTCCTGTTCCCGCAGTCAGTCGTCCATCTCCCAGAACGTCGGCCCCGGTCGGGTTGTACGATCGCCTTCCGTGTCCGAGAGCCTCTCTCCGGGCTTGGGGTTTTCCCTGTTCCACCTCCTTTCCGGGCCCCTTTGCATACAGCCCCGTGGTGTGTGCCTCGCCCTTGCCTTCGGCTCGAACTGGCACAGGGCCCGAAGGACTCAGTCCCTCCGGAGGCCTTCCGCCGCCGCTTTTATTCCATTCTAGCCACGTATCAGGGCTCTGGCGTTGTATACACTGACGGTTCGATGGTTGCTGGTCGAGTCGGTTATGCTCTAACTCTAGGGGACCATTAACGAACAACGATCCTTGCCGGCTGGCTGCAGCGTTTTCACTGCTGAGCTGGTCGCCATCTTTCGTGCCCCAGAGTATATCCGCTCCTGCTCAGGTGAGTCCTTCGTTATGTGTAGCGACTCCCTTAGCAGTTTACGAGCTATCGACTAGTGTTTCCCTCGCTCTCGTCTGGTAATGGCTGTCCCGGAGTCCCTCCATGCTCTTGCCCGTTGCGGCCGCTCTGTGGTCTTTGTGTGGACCCCAGGCCATGTTGGGATATCCGGCAATGAAAATGTTGACCGCCTGGCGACAGAGGCCACCAGTAAACCATCGCTGGACGTTGGCCTCCCGGAGACTGATTTGCGAGCCTTCTTACGCCGCAAAGTTTTTGCGCTATGGGACGCTGAATGGCGCAGTCTGATCACACCCAATAAACTCCATGCTATCTAGGAGACGACGACTGTGTGGCGGTCTTCCATGCGAGCCAATCGCAGAGAATCAGTTGTCCTTTGTCGTCTCCGCATTGGCCATACCCGGCTGACACACAGTTATTTACTGCCTCACGAGGACCCTCCACTATGTCACTGTGGGGCGGCTTTGACAGTGGCCCACTTTTTGTTGGCCTGTCCCCTTTTAGCTGTGGTCAGGCAGACATTTGCGCTGCCTGATACGCTCCCTGCCCTTTTAACTGATGACTCTGCCATAGCAGGCTTAGTTTTGCGTTTTATTCGGGCGGTTTTTTTTATCATTTAATTTGCGTGTTTGTTATGTATTTGCGTGTTGATTCTAGCCTTTGGCCTACGGTTTTAAACTGAGTTTTTAATGTGTCTCTCGGTGGTTGGCTTTTCCTTTTTTTCTCTACGGTCGGCCAATCACCGTCACACTCTGTGTGGTGTTAATTTGTTTTGTCTGATCTCTGTCTGAGTCTTTCTTGTGCTGTGTCGTCTGCCGTCTTTTGTGTTGTTCGTTTTTTATTCTCTGTGGGTGATTTTAGTTTTTTTGGAAAAAAGGGACCGATGACAATAGCAGTCTGGTCCCTTTAACCCTCACAAACCAACCAACCAATTGCATAAAATTGTTTTTTATTAATTCTCTTACCTCTTCCTCACCTTCCTCTTTCTACAAGTATTGTCATTCAAACGTTGCCATGGGTTACCAGAAGCCATTCGTAAAAATGCATTGTAATTTTCAAATAACAAACGTTATTTTAAGTTTCTCCATGTTTCAGTAAAAGGTTATATACTTGGTCTTAGAAGAAATACGTGATATTTATCGTTCAGTAAGACTAGATACCTCAGTTATTGTAGTTACTTTCTAATTTACTTTATTCAGAGTCTACATCTGCATCATTCTCCGTAAGCCACCTAATAGTGTGCGGCGGAAGGTACTTCTTGTATCACTAACCGAGCCCTCCAACCCTCTCCCACTCGCGAATAGCGCCTGGGAATTATGATTGTGGGTAAACTTCTGTATTGGCTCTGATTTCTCGAATTTTCTCCTTATGGCCATTACGCGAGACGTATGTAGGGATAAGTAATATATTGTCCGACTCTTTTTCCGAAAGTGATCTCTCGCGAGGAAGCCGCCTTGTAGAATTTTGCACAGAGCATAACTTAATCATAGCTAACACTTGGTTCAAGAATCATAAAAGAAGGTTGTATACCTGGAGGAATCCTGGAGATACTAAAAGGTATCAGATAGATTATATAATGGTAAGACAGAGATTTAGGAACCAGATTTTAAATTGTAAGACATTTCCAGGGGCAGATGTGGATTCTGACCACAATCTATTGGTTATGAACTGCAGATTGAAACTGAAGAAACTGCAAAAAGGTGGGAATTTAAGGAGATGGGACCTGGATAAACTGAAAGAACCAGAGGTTGTAGAAAGTTTTAGAGAGAGCATTAGGGAACGATTGACTAGGACGGGGGAAGGAAATACAGTAGAAGAAGAATGGGTAGCTTTGAGAGATGAAATAGTGAAGGTGGCAGAAGATCAAGTAGGTAAAAACACGAGGGCTAAAATATTGAATTTAATTGATGGAAGGAGAAAATATAAAAAGGCAGTAAATGAAACAGACAAAAAGGAATACAAACGTCTCAAAAATGAGATCGACAGGACGTGCAAAATGGCTAAGCAGGGATGGCTAGAGGACAAGTGTAAGGATGTAGAGGCATAATCACTAGGGGTATGATAGATACTGCCTACAGGAAAATTAAAGAGACCTTTGGAGAAAACAGAACCATTTCTATGAATATCAAAGGCTCATATAGAAACCCAGTTGTAAGCAAAGAAGGGAAAGCAGAGAGATGGAGGCGTATATAGAGGGTCTATACAAGGGCGATGTACTTGAGGACAATATTTTGGAAATGGAAGAGGACGTAAATGAAGATGAAATGGTAGATATACTGCGTGAAGAGTTTAACAGAGCACTGTAAGACGTAAGTCGAAACAAGGCCCCATGAGTAAGACAACATTCCATTAGTACTACTGATAGCCTTGGGAGAGCCAGCCCTGAAAAAATTCTACCATCTGGTGAGCAAGGTGTATGAATACCCTCAGACATCAAGAAGAATATAATAATTCCAATCCCAAAGAAAGCAGGTATTGACAGACGAGAAAATTGCCGAACTATCAGTTTAATAAGTCATGGTTGCAAAATACTAACACGAATTCTTTACAAACGAATGGAAAAAACTGGTAGAAGCCGACATCGGGGAAGATCAGTTAGGATTGTGTAGAAACGTTCGAACAAGTGAGGCAGTACTGACTCTACGACTTATCTTATAAGATAGACTAAGGAAAGGCAAACATACGTTTCTAGCATTTGTAGACTTAGAGAAAGCTTTTGACAATGTTGACTGGAATACTCT
Source organism: Schistocerca nitens (assembly GCF_023898315.1). Classification (NCBI taxonomy): domain Eukaryota; kingdom Metazoa; phylum Arthropoda; class Insecta; order Orthoptera; family Acrididae; genus Schistocerca; species Schistocerca nitens. The sequence continues at coordinate 818,309,269 of NC_064614.1, forward strand.
CTTTCAAATTCTGAAGGTGGCAGGGGTCAAATACTGGGAGAGAAAGGCTATTTACAATTTGTACAGAAACCAGATGGCAGTTATAAGAGTCGAGGGGCATGAAAGGGAAGCTGTGGTTGGGAAGGGAGTGAGACATGGTTGTAGTCTCTCCCTGATGTTATTCAATCTGTATATCGAGCAAGCAGTAAAGGAAACAAAAGAAAAATTCGGCGTAGGAATTAAAATCCACGGAGAAGAAGTAAAAACTTTGAAGTTTGCCGATGACATTGTAACTCAGTCAGAGACAGTAAAGGACGTGGAAGAGCAGTTCAACGGAATGGACAGTGGTTTGAAAGGACGATATAAGATGAACATCAACAAAAGCAAAACGAGGATAATGCATTGTAGTCGAATTAAGTCGGGTGATGCTGAGGGAATTAGATTTGGAAATGAGACACTTAAAGTAGTAGGTGGATTTTGCTATTTGGGGAGCAAAATAACTGGTGGTGGTCGAAGTAGAGAGGATATGAAATGTAGACTGGCAGTGGCAAGGAAAGTGTTTGTGAAGAAGAGAAATTTGTTAACATCGAGTATTGATCTAAGTGTCAGGCAGTCGTTTCTGAAAGTATTTGTATGGAGTGTAACCATGTATGGAAGTGAAACATGCACGATAAATAGTTTGGAGAAGAAGAGAATAGATACTTTCGAAGTGTGGTGCTACAGAAGAATGCTGAAGATTAAGATGGATAGATCACGATGGATAGATCACGTAAATAATGAGAAAGTACTGAATAGAATTGGGGAGAAGAGGAGTTTGTGGCACAACTTGACTAGAAGAAGGGAGCGGTTGGTAGGACATTTTCTGAGGCATCAAGGGATCACCAATTTAGTATTGGAGGGCAGCGTGGAGGGTAAAAATCATAGATAAACACCAAGAGATTAATAAACTAAGCAGATTTAGAAGGATGTAGGTTGCAGTAGGTACTGAGAGATGAAGAAGCTCGCACAGGATGGAGTAGCCTGGACAGCTGCGTCAAACCAGTCTCTGGACTGAGGACCACCACAACACACACAACAACATGGCGGTGTGTGACGTTACTGTGTCGGTGCTCGAGAAATAGCGTGCTGTAATAGACTTTCTGAAAGCACGAATTCGAGGAGTTGATCCACACATGGAGCACCATCTCCGCCAGACCACACCGAGTGCTGAAACGACTGCCACAATCCAACGCTTTGGGTTCACTGTTGTCGATTATCCTCCATAGCCCCATCCGATTTTCACCTGTTTCCAAAACTTGAAGAAGCCTTCGAAGACTTCACTTTGACAGCGGTACCGAGCGAGGTGGCGCAGTGGTTAGACACTGGACTCGCATTCGGGAGGACGACGGTTCAATCCCGCGTCCGGCCATTCTGATTTAGGTTTTCCGTGATTTCCCTAAATCACTCCAGGCAAATGCCGGGATGGTTCCTCTGAAAGGGCACGGCCGACTTCCTTCCCCATCCTTCCCTAATCCGATGAGACCGATGACCACGCTGTCTGGTCTCCTTCCCCCAAAAACCAACCAACCAACTTTGACAGCGATGAACCAGTGCAAGCAGAGGTGAGGTTGTGGTTTCGCCAACAAAATCGATCACCCTACAGTGACGGTATCAGCAAAACTTATCTCTAGTTCGTAAAAATGTGTTCGTCGACTGGGTGAATGTGTTGAGAAATAAGTATGTCGACATGAAGAATAAAGATGTAGAATATTAATAAAATTTGTTTTATTGAAAAAGCTTCAAAAATTTTTACATAAATTCGGGGCAGGCTTGCTTTTGGTTTATGAATTTAAACGTCATAGGCCAAGCATGAAGACGAAACGTTTGACAAAATCGATAGTGTGGTAATGCAAGACCACCTAATAAAAAATTCCTGAGAGTGATGAAACTATAGGCACCTCACCTGAACGAGTGTGGCGTGGAGAATTGGCTGTGTGTGCGAGATGGGTTCCACAATTGCTCACAATCGACCAAAAGCGTATCCGGCATAACCATAACATTCAACACAATCTCTGCCGATACTTAATCGCAGTCCGCAAGACTTTTTGCGCAGATTTGTGAATGTTAATCAATCCTGGATCCATCATTACACACCAGAGTCAAAACGACACTCTAAGCAATGGACAGAGGTTGGTGAAAGTGCACTGAAGAAGGCAAAGGCCATTTTGTCAGCTGGTAAGGTGGTGGCCCTGTTACTTGGGATTCCCAAGCTGTAATCCACATAGATCACTTGGAAAAAGCCAGAACCATAACTAGGCCTAATTATACGTAATTGTTGGATCGTTTGAAACTTGCATTGGCTGGAAAAACACAAAGCCCTATTTCACTGGCATAATGCACTATCCTACATATCAATGATAACAGTGGAGAAAGTGCCCGGACTGGGCTTTCAATTGGTTCGTCACCCACCCTATTCATCAGACTTACTCCTAATTGACGTCTTGCTGTTCGCTGACTTGAAACGTTCTCTTGCTGGGAAGAAATTTTCATCAAATGAAGAAGTTACAGTCGCAGTCGACGAGTATTTTGCTTAGTTTGACACAACCTGTTTTTATGATGGGATGAAAAAGCTGGAGGGTCGCAGGACCAAGTGTACATCCCTCTAAGGAGACTATGTCGAGAAATAAGTTGAGCTATTTACAAAACAAACATTTTTCTTGCTTTTTTTATTAGACTTATCAAACCGCCCTCATATGTCCGAAGACCGAAGAAGAAAACACGGCGGCGGGGCAGAATGCGGTGTGGATAACTGGTATGCCTAAATGCAAGTTCCTGCATGGAGCCTCGCCGCGCTGCCTTTGGTGAAGATGAACGATACACCAGCGCTGTTTATTTCTTTGAAGAAGTGATTTTCGTAAGAACCGACCGTTTTCAGTTAGTGTTCAGAGTTCCGATAATTGACGCCAGTGCTCGGGCTATCGTCCAGCGGTCCTTGGAATTCCGCTCAGCGTTAGATCAGCGCGTGCTATAATAAGACCGGGTGACTCGGCGCTGCAGAGTCATGCGTGTTTTTATCGCGACGTGCGTGGCCGGTGTGTGCCAAGTGTCTCTCTGTGGCGCGCCGCGGCTCTGCTCGGCTGGGAGCTTCCCCGAAGCCATTGTGACTGCAAGCGGTCGACCGGTCTGGAGGAAGGCGGAGCGGTGCGCCCTTCCCACGCGGGACTCGAGCCCGGCGATGGCGCTGCAGTTACGTAATTGCGTGGGATGCACCCGCCCGGCCGCCGCTGCGTCGCTATTTTTACCCGTGCTCCTGACGCACGGGCCGTGAAATGCCCGCAAAGGTGCCCCCGGCGTCCGTTCCGTTTCTGGAAATGTGGCTCGTAATTCCTCCAGCGGCCTCAAATCTGATCACTCTTTTTTTGTAATTGGCTACAATACTATTGTACTCGAGAACACCGGTACGCTAGAACAGTGTAGTATGGGTGTTCCCCCATGAGATGTGATTAGGACCTCTAGTGTCAACAAACCATTGGATGATTCGTGACACAGTACATTAGCTTTCCCCAGTGCTGAACAGGAATCTTACGCCCCTCCTCATTGACCCCCCCCCCCCCCCTTCCACACACACCGAAACAAAAGAGGGAATTCTGAAATTCCCACACTGTAATATGTTTACATATCGTTCAGTAAAAAATGTGTGTTGTTGACAACTAACTACTAAGCGACTACGTCGGAACCTGGAACCCTGTAGCACTTGCATGCCGCCTACCTATCAGGAGCAACAATAATTTGCTTTTCATTATTCCGCCTAATTGTAGACCAGATTTAAAATGCTGTCCTAATCTGCTCATATGAGGTACAATCTTACGTCAAAAGTTTCACACAGTAAGACAAATATTACCATTAGAAATAGTATGTTTGTTTTGAGGCAGCGTAACTCAAGGCGCGCAAATACCCGATTTTATTAATCCAGTATCTGAGAGTGAGAGCACTTAGCGACCTCCAACAAACTTCACGCATGATTTCTAACGTTATCGATCTTTTTCTCTGTGAACCATTCCTTCACCACCTCCTCCCCCCCCCCCCCCAAAAAAAGAAAGGAATGAAGTTTATTGCGTATTTTATTTTCACTGTTCATCCAATAAAACTTCAGCACCACAGGTGTCATTTTAATTTATTGCTTCTTTACTACTAACTCCATTCGCAACACACTTTCCAAACAGTGTCTACGTGTACCATTGAATGCCCCTACGACGTTATATCATTGTATGGCACACCGTTCAGGGGACATGGCATCATAAAGCTCAAGAGACGTGAAAAACTAGTTCTGCTTAAAATAGAGCGCAAATTACCCGTACCACAGTCATTCAGTTTCATAATGAGATGACCTTGCGACTTCCAACAAGCTTTAAGCATAGCTTCCAACCTTCTTTCATACATTTTCTCGCTTACATGCTGAACGTCAAATAATTAACATTTTATGATTGTTGATTCAGCAACTGCTGTGCGGTTTCTTCATTTTACAAAATTTTAACAGTTTTAATAACATCTTTTCTCATTTACATAGTAACCAGTCTTTGAAGATGTTTTATACATGGGATTCGATTTTGTACTGACGTGGAATTCACTGGAGTTAAGTAACATGGTGACATTATTACCCGGCAAAGCGAACTCAGCACGCCGTCGTGCTTATGCCTGGAAAACAGGGAGGGGGAGGCAGTGACAGAATACGTTCCGGGATTCATGCATGTATGTGTGTACAGGTTCCTGCTGATCAGCGCGAGGCGAGCTGCTGTTGTAGAACTTCTTTTTGCAGTCAAATATCCCTGTAGGTTGTGAGTCGGGCAGTTCGGCTCGCAACTGAGAATATTTGACGGGGGGGTATCTCCAGTTCAAGCATTCAGCTGATAACTAAAGGAAAGTTCCCGAAAGCCTTGGTCTGAACCTGAGGACTGGAACAGTTTTATTTCTAGGGTAATGTTTACCACCGTCCCATCAAATGTTAGTATTTAAAGTGTGAGTGCGTGTACGTGCGCGCCTGCGCATGCGCCAGTGGAGCACCGTCGCACTCTGCACGTCTAGAAACTAATTCTCTACGTAGCCCAACAATTAAACATTAACTGTTACTTTAATTTGTCAATACTCCTCGCACACAATGCTCGTGAAAACGTTTATTCACTGTTTATGAATGCACATTTCAGATGAATAAACCACTGGCCACTTTACTTTTGATGCACACGTTTTTCGTAAGAATCTGATGTATGCATTTTTTTAACTGTGTTGTCTCGTTAGCTCATGACGATTCGTTTACTGCGGCAATCTTTGAAAGCAAATCCCATAAGTAGTTTTTCCCAGATTTTCCTTGCTAGTTTTGAAGTCCACTTCACTACGATAAAACCTTGCGGACGCTGTGCATAACATAGCACTGCCTAATAACACATTTATCCTTATCGTCAACGCTGTATTTATTTATCTTGGAGTAGACATTTGAAACGTAGTCGCTGACGTTAGAACAGTCTCATCTTTGTTTTTCGCTCCCTTTTCCTTTCTTAGTTTCCATTCTCCTCTCGTTCCTCCGCTTCGGCGTTTGAGGTTCCTCTTTTTCCTGTTCCTCTCTGTGTGCTCCTGAAGTCCGGCCCACGCGTCTGATGCGTAACAGGTGACTGCGTAACAAGTAATTCCCAGCCCAGGGTCGACAGATAGGGTTCGCACGTTCTCTCTGGTACAGGCCAGGCCCAGGGAGGGGTAATTGCCTGCGCTGCAACCTTCCCAAACTGCCGATTGGTCACTGTGTCAGATGTTCTGTAGGTGTGACCTGAGGTGTGAAAAATCACCTAAGGTGGGTATGCCCCCTTGTGAAGGGAGTCCCCAGTTGGAAGAAGCGCACCATCGGAGACGATGGCAATCATGAGGAATTTTTTCGCAGTGAGTCAATCATCTTCCCAATCAACGTCTACGAAACGTAAACGTAATGAGGCTGATGATTCGAAGACCCTTCCCGCTGCACGAAGGTTCTCCCAGGACCTGTCAGAGAGGTGCCCTCTTGGCTGACCTTCTTAACCAACTTAACTTCTTCTGCCTTAACACTAGAGCACGCACTTTCCTTTCCGACTCCTCGCACATCTATTCCCATTTGGACATATCCTTTTGCACTTCCCAGCTTGCCCATCGTCTTGAGTGGTCCGTTCTTTCTGACACCTACGCGAGCGATCATTTCCCGTGTGCTCTCCGTTTGCTGACTCCTACCCTGTCCGCGTGTACGCCCAGATGGCAGCTTACTAAGGGTGAATGGCAGCTTTACTCCTCCCTGGTGACCTCCGAAGAGCAAGATTTCCCCAGTTGTGATGACCAGGTGGATTATCTCACCAACGTTATCCTTACTGCTGAAGAACGTTCCATTCCTCGCACTTCCTCTTTACCACGTCGTGTCCCAGTCCCGTGGTGGACTGAGGCATGCTGTGATGCAATTCGCGCGTGGAGACGGGCTCTCCGCGTTTTTAACCGTCATCCTACAGTGGCAAACTGCATTCATTATAAACAGATGCGTGCAAAGTGTCGTTGCGTTTTTCGGGATAGCAATCGAGCTAGCTGGATTTCATTCACTAGTTCTTTTAACAGTTCCACCCCCTTCCTCTGTCGTGTGGGCCAACCTCTGACGGCTCTCTGGGACCAAGATCCATTCTCCCATTTTCAGCCCCACAGTAGCAGACGATGTTATCGTGGACCTATCTGCAACACCTTGGGCCACCATTTTGCAGAAGTTTCGAGCTCTTCCTTCATCGGAAACGAGCGAAGGAGACTCTGGCAATACCCTTCTCTTCTCCGAATCGCGAGTGCTACAATTCTGCCTGTACTAGGAGGGAGCTCGATCATGCTCTCAGTTCATCCCAATCCTCCGCCCCAGGGACGGACGCCATTCACATTCAGATGTTGCAGCACATTTCTCCTGCGGGCAAGCACTTTCTGCTTAACACGTACAACCGCATTTGGACAAAGGGCACATTTCCTGGACGCTGGCGTGAAGCCACCGTCATACCCATACCTAAGCCCAGTAAGGACAAAAACCTTCCTTCTAGCTACCGCCCCATCTCTCTTACCAGCTGCTTTGCTAGGGTAATGGAACGTATGGTTCATGCCCGTCTGGTATGGTGGCTCGAGTCTCGCAATTTACTGACGAATGCACAGTGTGGATTTCGATTACGGCTTTCTGCAGGTGACCATCTCGTTACTTTGTCCACCCATGTTATGAATGGTTTTCTGCGGAAATCCCAGACTGTGGCCGTGGTTTTCGATTTGGAGAAGGCCTACGACACCTGTTGGAGAACTGGTATCCTCCATACTCTTTACACATGGGGCTTCTGTGGCTGCCTGCACTGTTTCCTTCATCCAGGAAAACGGTGTGCCTCAGGGTTCCGTCCTAAGTGTCGTCCTATTTGCTATCGCCATTAACCCTATCATGGCCTGTCTCCCATCGGGCATCTCCAGCTCCCTTTTTGTTGACAATTTTGCCATCTATTGCAGTTCTCCACCGACCTGTCTGACTGAGCGGCCTCTTCATCGCTGTCTTGAGGAGGAGGAGGAGATTAGTTTTTAACGTCCCGTCGACAACGAGGTCATTAGAGACGGAGCGCAAGCTCGGGTGAGGAAAGGATGGGGAAGGAAATCGGCCGTGCCCTTTCAAAGGAACCATCCCGGCATTTGCCTGAAGCGATTTAGGGAAATCACGGAAAACCTAAATCAGGATGGCCGGAGACGGGATTGAACCGTCGTCCTCCCGAATGCGAGTCCAGGCTGTCTTGATCACCTCTACTCCTGGAGCATCGACAATTGCTTTCGCTTTTTCACTGACAAAACCGTCTATGAATTTATGGCGACGCAAGTGGTTTCTCCCACCATCTTTACATCTTGGGCCTGTTGCCTTTCCGTTCGTTGAAAGTACGAAATTCCTCGGGCTCATGCTCGATAGGAAACTCTCTTGGTCCTCCCATGTATCTTACCTGGTAGCCCGCTATACGTTGTTCCTCATTGTCCTACGTTTCCTCAACGGTACTTCCTGGGTTGCCGATCGAACCACCCTCCTGCGTTTGTACCGGTCCCTTGTCCGTTCGAAACTCGACTATGGGTGCTTTGTTTATGCGTCTCCACGCCCATCCGTCTTAAGCCGTCTCAACACTATCCACCATCGTGGCATCCGTTTGGCCACGGGCGCCTTTTACACCAGCCCGGTTGAGAGTCTGTATGCTGAGGCTGCTGAACTACCCCTACCCCACCACCGTGACATTTTCCTCAGCAGGTATGCATGCCGTTTGTCTGTCATGCGTGGCCACTCATCCTATGCCTCCTTCTTTGATGAGTCCTTTGATTGTCAGTGTGGGACTCGTCCTTCTTCTCTGTTACCTCCTGGACTCCTCAGTATTTATAGCCGAGCACTTCTCCTTGTATCAGGCCACGGAGTACATTCTGCGACACAGCCTTTTCAATTGTGACCTCTGCTCAGAATCACTCAGTGCCCCTCAATGTCCATGTTCTCTGTACACCGCCCATCCCTTAGTGCAGCGGTTCCAGGAAAGCTGTCACCTGCTGTCTTGGTGAAGTCAGTGTGATGTTTCTGTGGGTTCCTGGTCATGTCGGTCTGCCAGGAAACGAGGCTGCTGCCAAAGCTGCAGTCCTCGTACCTCAGCCCACGAGTACCTATATTCCCTCCGATGATTTCTGTGTTGCCGTCTGTCAGGAGGTGGTGTCCCTCCTCTCGGCCCTCCCGCCGGGAAGAGGTTATTTTAAGTCGGTTGCGTATTGGGCACTGCCTTTTCTATCCATCGTCATTTGCTAAGTGACGCCACCCCACCACATTTTACATATTGCACTGAAATGTTAGCTGTCCGCCAATTCATGATGGAATGTTTATTTTTTAACTTTTTACGTTCCCGTTTGGGTTTGCCGTCTGTTATCGGCCGGGCTGTCGACCGCGTCTTTCTTTTCATCCGTCAAAGCAATTTTTCGAAGGCCATTTAATTTTTAGTTTTGGACCTCCGTTTCTGTATGGTGTCTTTCTTAGCCCTTTTCTCACGTGCCTGTTTTTATCTGTCTTCTATTATGTAAACTGGGACTGACGTATAGTCGTTTTTTAACTCCTCTCTGCCTTCGTGTTCTATAGTTTTGACTTGGGCGCGTAAGACCCCAGTTGTTTTTGCGTCCTAAAGCACAACAAAACCAAACCAACGTGACCAAGTTAGTTATCACTAAAGCCGCGCCAGTGTAGAGTAATAGTGCAGATAGTACCTATATTTCATCGACAGATGTAGAAGCAATTTCGGGTGTACCCCACGGAATCTTGAAATGTTTCTTGTTGTATATTGACGACCTTGCAGAGAATATTAATAATACCAGAATTTTTCTCAGATAACGCAATTCCCTGCAATGAAGTACAGTCTGAAAGATGCCACACTCAATTTTCAGTGTGAACTTAACAAGATTTAACATGGCGCAAAGATTTGCAGCTTCCTTTAAATGTTCAAAAATATGTAATTGTGCTCTTCACAAAACGAAACAACGTAGTATTATAAGACTACAGTATCAAAAAGTCAGAGATGGATTCTGTAAATTCATACATATATCTGGATGTACCGTTCTGTAGACATGAAATGAAACGATCACATAGGCTCAGTTGTGGGTGAATTAGGTAGAAAACTTCGGTTTATTGGTAGAATACTAGGGAAATGCAATCAGTTTACAAAGGAGATTCTTTATAAATCACTTGCGCGATCTATCCTAGAATGTTGCTCAAGAGTTTGCGACTCGTGCCAGATACGATTAACAGGGGATGTTGAACGTATGAAGAGAGGGGCAGCACGAATGGTAACAGTTTTGTTTGACAGGTAGGACAGTGTCACAAAGATGCAGATGAAACTGAACTAGCAGACTCTTGAAGATAAACATAAACTATTCCGAGAAAGCCCACTTAATAAATTTACAGAACTGGCTGTAAATGGCGAATCTAAGAATTTACTGCACCCTCCTATACATCACTCACTTAGGGATCGTGAGAACAAGATTACATTAATTACAGCACCCACAGGAACATTAGAATATTCATTCTTTCCTCGCTCGATTAGGAATGGAACTAGAAAAAGCCCTAATAACTAGTACAACGGGACATACCTTCTGCCATTCGAGTCACAGTGGTGTGCAGAGCTTAGATGTAGAACTTCGCATTTTTTTTTTTTTTTTTTTTTTGTTTGCTGCATATTACTTAGAAGGAAACAATATTACTGAGTTGCGAGATTTTTAATGTATGTATTTCTCTCTAATACAAAATATAAAATGTAGAGAAAATCTAACAAAATTAATAGCTATAATAATGTATCAGGTAGCCATTTTCCTCCTATATGGCAATTACATCCATTACAGATTGTTTTCGAGGGCTGTGACTCAGTTAAACGGAGAAAAATAAAATTCTGCGCTAGTCACGTAAACTGGTCTTTTAATACTTTTAAATCATCTGCTACATCACATCTATAAATTTTGTGATTATTTATAAACAGCACAAATCTTGAGTCTCACATGATGCTGCACAAAACCACCAGTGCTATTCACCAGCGAAGTAGAAGACACCTTTCACTTCATGTTGATTCACCATAGTAACGCGTAAGGGATAAAATAAATTTTCGCCATTGAAGAACAGTTGTTTTTTCCATTCTCCCTGTCATGTGCAAACCATGCAGGATATAAGCGCCTAATAAGAGCACGAACTAACGTCTGCAACGTACTGTATTGTAGTTTGTGTATTATGTATATAATTGAAGTGAATGATAGTTTATCGCCATCAAGTCCGGACGCTGAACTGCAACGTTACCCATTGTATATAGTCGGGAAACCGATCACCACTTTTCATTCCAGCGCTCGATCGCAGACCTACGCTGGAGCGACGATTATTAGATATCGCATTTATCTGAACACTAGGACTCGTACATAATTGATTATTTAGCTTATAAGAACTAAATCTTTTGTCGACGTGTGCTTGCTTTTGACGCGAAGACATTCATTGCACACGATGATATTCCGAGAAATAGCGCAGAACAATTAGGCAGGACAGAAATTAGGAGTCCCAATTAGAAGTTACTGAGTTGCGAGATTTTTAATGTATGTATTTCTCTCTAATACAAAATATAAAATGTAGAGAAAATCTAACAAAATTAATAGCTATAATAATGTATCAGGTAGCCATTTTCCTCCTATATGGCAATTACATCCATTACAGATTACGTTTTCGATGTAGATGTAGAAGTCCACTAGCGAACGGTTTTTGCACGATCGCAAAATACTTCAAAGTAACGAAAGATCTATTCCCAGAATCTTTACTAAGGCCTACTGCAAATGGCCTTCACACCTAAACTGTTTCAGGTAGTTGTCGACGTTTAACAACTGCAATGACTTACGACTTTTCTTTCGTGACATTGCGTAACGGCCGAAAGCTGTTGTCTTCTTAAACCAGATAATTGCTGGGATTTTCCACAAGTTCTGTTCTACCTACTGAGTTCGCAAGGAAACTGCTGCACGTGAATAACTCGTATATTTTTCATCCAGTCTTGCTTTCTCTTCTCTGTCTGGTAACAAAAATCGTTTTCTTTTACAAATTTGGTATTCAGAGAGCGCTGAATAAAAAATTTAAGAACCATCTGCAACGTTTTAGACCAAGGCATCGCGCCTAGTGATAAGGTTTGTAATATAATCGGGTGTTGGTTTTTCGAATACATCCAATATGAGTACACTGAAATGGCATTATTTTATAACGTTTGTGCTTTAAAGGAGGGTGTTAATTTTGGCTTTACTGTTATTTTAAATTTAAACAACTGCTACATTCCAGATTTTTGGTTTTGTCGCCTTTCGATTAGAACAATTTGACATAGTACTTGTCTGTCATGTCGTTATGGCCCATATATGCCTATCGAGCTAAATTTGTTCTCGCAGGCACATTATCGAGTTTCAAAGTCTTGGGTTCCAACGAGTGGGACTTTCATTTGACTTGTTTGCGGTTAGTACTCCATACTCACCTCAAAGAATACTAGCCATAAAGCTCCTTTGGTCGGACCCTGCTATACAGAAAGAAGCGTCGACATGAGATCTCGGCGGATATAATGCCTAGATCAGTAGAGCCAGGTGCAATGCCATCTCCGAAGTCATGCAAGAATTGACACTCCATTCCCTAATAAACAGGGTAATTCCAGACTCACTTTGAAGCCGATCTCCCCATAGTCCAATTCCGCGCAAGAACATAACACCAGCACTATAATGAGTTCCGAAGTACAGAAATCGCCATATCAGACTGAAATCATCCTTAACTCCACGTCATACAGCACAAAGATTCATCTTGACACTTTGCAATGGGACATTCCAATCCGTGTGCCTATCATTGTTCTCACACGTCCGAAAATACGTGAGTTCGTGAATTGCTCTAGCACATCATACTGTTGGCACTCTGGGTACCATCCACATACGGGGTTGCTTATGTGATGTAGAATAGGTCCCTTATTGCGTCTAGCATTTCTTCTTCTTCCTCCTCCTCCTCCTCAACAACAACATCTATTTCTATATTCCGCAAGCCACCTTACGGTGTTTAGTGGAGGGTACTTTGTGTACAGTTGTCACTCCCCCCTTTTCCTATCCCAGTCGAAATGATTCTCGGGAAGAACGACTGCTGGTAAGCCTCCGTAAGTATGATCTCGAAACTCTCTAATTTTATCTTCATGACCTTTTTGTAAGATATGCATAGGTAGAAGCAACGTATTAATTGATCCTTCTAGGAACGTACGCTCTCGGAACCTTAACAATAAACCGCACCGTGACACAGAAGGCGTCTCGTGCAGCACGTACCACTTGAGTTGGCTGAGAATCCCCACAAGCTTTCGCGTTAAATAGATGTACATGTAACGAAACGCGCTGCTCTTTTTTGGATCGTCACTATTTCCCTTATTAATCCTATCTGACGAGCAGTATTCAGATATTGATCGAACAAGGGTTTTGTGAGCTACCTCGTTTGCGGAGTCTTTCATTGAATTTAAGTTTGCTATTTGCTTTAGCTGCGTATAGTTATATGTGGTCGTTCGACTTCATATCACTCCGTACGCCTGCGCCTAGATATGTAATGGATACCACTGCTTTCAGCGATTATACAATGAAGGCTCTTTCTGCCTATTTATATGCAGTATGTTACAGCTGTTTGTTGACGGTTAATAATCAGTCCCTGCACAAAGATTCTATCCTCTGCAGGTCTTCCTACATGTCGCTACAATTTTTCAGCGTTGCTACTTCTCTTTGGACCACAGTATCATCCGCGAAAAGCGTGAAGTAACTCCTGATGTTATCCACTAGATGATTTATATATGCTCTAAAGAGCAACGGTCGTATAATACTCCCTTGGTGTACGACCGAAGTTACTTTTACGTCTGAAAATTTCTCTCCATTGAGAGTGATTTGCTGTGTTCTGTTTGCTAGAAACTCTTGAATCCCGTCACACAGCTGGTCTGGTATTACGTACGTTCGTATTTTGTTCATTAGGCGACAGTTTGGAATTTTATCGGACGCCTTCCGAAAGTCAAGGAAAAGGTCATGTACCTGCGTGCCGATATTTACTGCTTTTTGGATCTCGTGAACGAGCAGAGGGAGCTGGGTTTCAGACGATCATTGTTTCGTAGCCCCTTGCTGATTTCTAGAGATTTAGGATCTACAAAAATGTCATAATTCGCGAGCATGTTCCAAAATTCTGTCACAGACCGCTGTCACAGATATAGGCGTATAGTTTTGTGCGTCTGTTCGACGATCTTTCTTGAAAACGGCAGTCACCTGCGTCAACTTTCAGTCCCTAGGAACGCTTCTCACATCCGGCGACCTATGGTATATTGCTTCTGCAAGAACAGCAAGTTATTTCGCGTACTTAGTGTAGAATCGTATTGTTGTCTCGACTGGTCCAGTGGCATTTCTTGCGTTGAGCGATTTCAGTTGCTTTCCCATCAGTTATTTAGATATGTCATTTTGACATCCGCGCGACGATGTAGAGGAGGAACTACAGTACGTTCTGTATTAGTGAAACTATTCAGGAAAATATCGTTTAGGAGTTCGGCTATCTCTCTGTTATCCTCCGTTTTGATGTCGTTATTATTACAGAGGGTCTACACTAGGCGAATAATTTATGTCAAAACCTTTTGAAAACGTAATGGAAATATTTTTAAAATCCCTATCACTTGTCGCCCACCATGAAAGCTGGAACGACCATTAGCGAGTGGTAGGGACCAGGTTGAATACCTCTGTTCTAGACAGACTGCTTCGATTCGTTTACTTCCTGTGCGTACACTGTTCATGTTCTCGTATTTTCTGCCAGCTCTAATTTCAACTACGAATTTCTGTCGTGCCTGTTTCTTCTGTGTTCATGCTCTTGTGTGCACAACTGTAAATCTTTTTCATATTTTTGGCTCTTCGAAATTTTTTCCTCTCTTGCCTATGGGGATTAGATTTAGTGGTTATAGCCATCTGTAAAGTTCGTCTTCATTTGTGCCCAGTCAGTATTGCCTTTTGCAAACCGTTTTGAAGTATATCACACTGCTGGTGATTTCTGAGAACTGCTTCATTGAATTTTTATGTATAAACTGAATAACATTGGTGTCAAGACGTATCCCTGCCCGAGTCCTTTTGATACCATAGCCAGCTGTCTTTTTCTCATCCACAATCCTCTATTCTTCTTCAGTTTGGGTATCTCGTTTTTAGGCATCCCTCACAAGCGAATGATACAGATGTTCCTTTCTGGACAACGAGCCGCCCGTGTCTCATAGGTTCAGCACGATCTTAGACCGCCTTGTATTACAAATCAAGACAGTGTTGTTACATGAACCCAACATATAATAGTGACGTTTGCCTGGCTTTCACAATCGTATGACGTGGACGCTATTGAGAATCTTTCAGATATATCCTGTGTTAGTTCCTGGAACAGTCAGTCGTAGGTAAGCGTTGAGAATTTATAGAGTAGCACAGTTTATATCTACCTCCCCCCCCCCCCCTCCTAGCGTTTCCTGTTACAGGCACAAATAGTAGTTCGCAGAAAAAAAGATCGTCGGCAAGCCTCCGTGTGGGCTCAGATCTCTCCAATTTTATCTTCATGGTCTATTCTCGAGGTATACGTGAGAGGAAGCAATATATTTCATGACTGTTCTAGGACCACGCGCTCTCAGAACGGTAAACCACCTAGTAAAACCTAGTAAAGCAGAAAGCCTTTCTTGCAGTGTCCACCACTGTAGTTGGTTGATCATCTACGGGGCGCTTTCGTGCTTGCTACATGAAACTATAACAAAATGCGCAGCTCTTGTTTGGATCTTCTCTATCAATCCTATCGCTTTTGATGATGCCTCGTGAAGGTCATGCCACTTCTAGTCTTCACTTCGATGGAGGCGAAAGAAGCTACTCGAGATGTGCCTGTTGTTCAGATAAAGAGTAAGCTTTGTCTGCAAGGTGAAAACAAATTTGGAGGCGTTATTCTCTCGAAAGCAAAAAAAAAAAAAAAAAAAAAAAATGTACTGTCAACAGATGTTCATCACCTATTCTTGGTGTTTGCGTAGTTTTCAGCTGGTAGTCTTGTTTGAAGATGTGCTCGTAGACGCGTACCATATCTGTGATGTGTATTTAGACAGAATTGTTTACTCGGTTAAAAGGAAAGACTGCGAGTTCGAACCATAGAATCATTTCATGAGGAATACACGGATTCTTGAACTAACAGCACAGTGACAGCGAAAGGTATCCGGGTTCAAGTCCCATCCGCTGCATAATTTTAACTTTACTTGTAATCAATACAGTGTGTAGTTCGATAAGAGTAGGACGATTTCAGCTAAGTAACATATTCTGTTGTCTTCGCAGAAATGTAGCGTTAAGTAACAACACTTTTACGGCGGATTTAGTTGGCTGATAGATTTTTCTAGTTGTTTTTCTGTGAACATGAACAATTTTACAGGTATTTGCATTTTTTTTCTTCACTGGTGACGCATTTGTATACCATCTGCCGTTGTGCTCGCCTAATAATTTACTTCTCTCAGATGACTTCGAGCCTTGGCGGCTGTGACCTTAGCGGACATCGTAGGCAGAACCAACAAGTCTCCAGCCGTGTCGTCACGCCACGCCACGCTACTAGACGTTCCCACAGTCTCATGATATGCTTGTCCTGTTCTTCCATCTATTCAGAGACCTGTCTGAAATTCACAAAGAGTGGGGATGGGGGGCGTATCTGGGAGATTTACGTTTTGTCCTTGCTTTGTGGTTTATGTAACGTGTCGTGGGAGTAGGCAGCATCATGTTCTCTTTCGTTGTTGCTAATAGTTTCTACA
Organism: Schistocerca nitens; assembly: GCF_023898315.1. Lineage (NCBI taxonomy): Eukaryota > Metazoa > Arthropoda > Insecta > Orthoptera > Acrididae > Schistocerca > Schistocerca nitens. Next base: position 818,325,588 of record NC_064614.1, read on the forward strand.
ATGCTACCGCTGAGGACAGTACGCTTTGAGTTATTACGAACACCAATAAGAAAGTATCTACTGTAAAAGTCATGAGACGGCGTGTTGTTTTCTGCATTGCATTTTTAGTACATTGCCGATAGGCAACTTTTTGTTTTTTTAAAGCGTTAAGACATACGGCTCACCTCACTCCGTGTAACTTCGTAATTCCAACATAAATAAGGCGATCTGCTAGTAAATAAAATCAGTCGGAAATATGCATGTACCACTCTTTTTTTATACAGTCATAATAAATTGGACGTCATTGTGTCTTGTGTAATGTGTGTGTGTTCACTTAGATTTAGAGCAGTAATAGTACTTGTTCTTTTACTTTATTTGTGCACTGCCGTTACTGCAGTACCTCACTCTCCATATTGTTTTCAGTTGTTGAATTGACTCTCGGAAGTCAGTGCTAATTAGTTCATATAGCTTCTATACGGTGTGTTTTGTCCGGATTAAAGCCGAAGGTTACAACAACAGCAGAAAACAAACAATTTTACGTTGAGGGGGGGGGGGGGAGCTAGAATGATCTATCTTTTTGATTGTTTACACGTCGAACGTACGTACCACAGTGAAGAAACGGATTAGCCTGTTAGGTTTGTCAAAGAAACTATCGATTTGCCCCTTACATCGGACTAAAATTCGGAGAACTGATGATAAAATCTTACATAAATGCCGAGTTTTGAAAAATCTGAAACTCTCCGTCTTGACTTGAAGCACTGTCTTGAATTTCGAAAGAAATGACGCCAGTAAAAGAGGCTAAAATTACTGTGGACCATACTTTTATCGCCCGGGTCCCTGGGTTCGATTCCCGGCGGGGTCAGGGATTTTCTCTGCCTCGTGATGACTGGGTGTTGTGTGATGTCCTTAGGTTAGTTAGGTTTAAGTAGTTCTAAGTTCTAGGGGACTAATGACCATAGATGTTGGTTGGTTGTTTTGGGGAAGGAGACCAGACAGCGAGGTCATCGGTCTCATCGGATTAGGGAAGGACGGGGAAGGAAGTCGGCCGTGCAATTTGAAAGGAACCATCCCGGTATTTGCCTGGAGAGATTTAGGGAAATCACGGAAAACCTAAATCAGGATGGCCGGACGCGGGATTGAACCGTCGTCCTCCCGAATGCGAGTCCAGTGTCTAACCACTGCGCCACCACGCTCGATACCATAGATGTTAAGTCCCATAGTGCTCAGAGCCATTTGAACCATTTTTGAACCATACTTTTATCTCACCATACATTTATCTTCAGTTATTCACAAGCACGCTCTCGTATGATACGTTTTTACTCTCCAACCCAATAGGCGATGCTTCATTGGTCGGTGTATACGCTTGCATGAAACTCTTGTCAACACTGTCATCAGATTCAGAATTTCGTTATTGACATTCGGTATTTGTGTTAACACCTGCTTGAGTTGATGCGTGTGTACTTTCGGCTTCCAATCAGTGGCTGTCAAAATTCACCCCATTGTTTTTGGAATATCTCTTTCTCAAAAGCGCCGTCTGCTCGACTTCTGTTATTAGATACAGGCTCCCAGGTAGATGCTATTTTCCTTGACTTCGGAAGGCGTTCGATACCGTTCCGCACTGTCGCCTGATAAACAAAGTAAGAGCCTACGGAATATCAGACCAGCTGTGTGGCTGGATTGAAGAAGAGTTCTTAGCAAACAGAACACAGCATGTTGTTATCAATGGGGAGACGTCTGTAGACGTTAAAGTAACCTCTGGCGTGCTACAGGGGAGTGTTATGTGGCCATTGCTTTTCACAATATATATAAATGACCTAGTAGATAGTGTCAGAAGTTCCATGCGGCTTTTCGCGGATGATGGTGTAGTATACAGAGAAGTTGCAGCATTAGAAAATTGTAGCGAAATGCAGGAAGATCTGCAGCGGATAGGCACTTGGTGCAGGGAGTGGCAACTGACCCTTAACATAGACAAATGTAATGTATTGCGAATACATAGAAAGAAGGATCCGTTATTGTATGATTATATGATAGCTGAACAAACACTGGTAGCAGTTAGTTCTGTAAAATATCTGGGAGTATGCGTGCGGAACGATTTGAAGTGGAATGATCATATAAAATTAATTGTTGGTAAGGCGGGTACCAGGTTGAGATTCATTGGGAGAGTCCTTAGAAAATGTAGTCCATCAACAAAGGAGGTGGCTTACAAAACACTCGTTCGACCTATACTTGAGTATTACTCATCAGTGTGGGATCCGTACCAGATCGGGTTGACGGAGGAAATAGAGAAGATCCAAAGAAGAGCGGCGCGTTTCGTCACAGGGTTATTTGGTTACCGTGATAGCGTTACGGAGATGTTTAGCAAACTCAAGTGACAGACTCTGCAAGAGAGGCGCTCTGCATCGCGGTGTAGCTTGCTCGCCAGGTTTCGAGAGGGTACGTTTCTGGATGAGGTATCGAATATATTGCTTCCCCCTACTTATACCTCCCGAGGAGATCACGAATGTAAAATTAGAGAGATTCGAGCGCGCACAGAGGCTTTCAGACAGTCGTTCTTCCCGCGAACCATACGCGACTGGAACAGGAAAGGGAGGTAATGACAGTGGCACGTAAAGTGCCGTCCGCCACACACCGTTGGGTGGCTTGCGGAGTACAAATGTAGATGTAGATGTAGATTCCACAACAGAGCACGGTGCACCACAGCAGTATTTGTCGGCTCTACCATTTCTCGATCGAGCTACACCTCCTTGGTGGTTGACCATTACCTAACCAGTCTGAACAAGCTTTTCGTTGATGCGAAACACCGTTTCACGCTTTGATGGTTTCGTGCAGAACTTTTGATTTTCAACTTCTGCAAGCGAAGTAACCTCATCAGAACGGTTAAAACTGAATAAATTGTTTTGTGAGATTTAGATGTGTCTGTTCAACGTTTTCCGCATGAAACCTCCCTATTTGCTAACGAAATTAAAAAAAAAAATTAAGACATAGATACTTGCCTATTTACTGTCTTATGAAACAAGTTAAAAAGCAGATTTCACAAAAAGTTAAAACGCTTCTGCCGTGGTTACTTGCGTAACCTGTAAAAGTCCTAGGCGACACAGTATCTCAACCCACGTGCGCAAAAGTATTCTGGGGTGCTGGAGGCTATTGCATTCACTGTTCTTCTGCGGAGATCGCCAATGACATGTACAGGCGAGTCATATACAAGGTCTTTAACAGAACCAAATAGAAAGAAATCCTGAGGGGTTATTTCCCGAAGTTCGAGGTAACCAGTTGGTTGGTCCACCTATTCACCTTTTCGCTGTCTCGGACCTATTGCTGAAAACTATGGTAGTTTTCCAAATCCCAGATGCGAATGTTTTGCCGATTACCCTTCATACATGAGTGGAAGGTTGCTTCGTCAGAGATCTACGTCTTTGGGTTTTACCCCATCAGGTCCAATATCGCAGTAGCTGCAAGCGACGAAGCTGCATGTCGTTTTTCTTCAATGCTTGTACAACTTCAACTTCGTTAGCATCGTTTATGCAGCGCGTTGTGAGCTGCTGAGAGAAGGATGCTCGGTGAATTGATTTTGATGGGCTTGTTTGGAGAATCTCACAGATACCTACAATTTCATCAGATGTGCGTTTTCTACCAACATCTCTCTGTCTGTCTGTTAACATTCCCAGTACCTAGGTACTTGCTATAACACGTCTTAATCATTTTAACATCTGGTGGCACCCTTAGAAAGTACCATTGGAAGTTTTTTTAGACAGCGATAGACGATTTCGTTTCCGCATACCACGCATTCGGCTCACTCTGGAGATGTATTCATTTACGCTAATTTCTTAGCGCGTGAGACAAAACTAAAGGAATCGTTTAGAAAAAATCCACGCAAAGCTTCTTGAGTTGCTTTAAACGATGCCGCAAACTATAAGTATGTATGTCATTTTTTTCATTCGTTTTTAAACAGTTTGAAAGTCACGAAGGTTTCACGTGGACACGCTTTACAATCCGTCAATGCCTTATATCTATAAATTTTTATATAGTCTATGTTTCATGGTTAATGAGTTTAAGGACTAATTTCTGAAGGAAGAACTTTTATGGTCAGTAGATTAGCAAACCAGAAACTGTTTTGTCGAAAGCTAAACATTTTCTTGAAACAACATACAATAACATATGCATTATTAGAGCCTCATTTATGAAAATAGATGTTGTGCTGTCGTATATTCTTCCTTTGTTGGTCTTCGCAGTGCAAACGCGGAGTTTCAGTCGAGTGATTAAAACAAATTGAAATGGAATTATATACACACTTGACAAAGGCAGTATGTGTACACATTAAATATTTTCAGTTCATCCAAACAGCAGCAGTTCACTATCCAAGAACACGGCCCTGTTATCTGGCATTATCAATGATGAAACGGAAGTGTCAACTTCGTTAGCAGATGTTGTCTTGAAAATGTTAACGTAGCTCTGCACCTCGGAACAAAAAGTTGGCTGAAGACGCATGATGAAATGTCGATCATGTTACGTGACCTGCAGCGTGGAAGCGTGCAAAATCAACAAGACGTCCCTTATAAAATTTGTACTGTCGAAAGATATATGATTGTCTATCACACGGCAGCCGTTCCAGCTGTTCGTGATCCTAACATTTCTATCATGCAAGAAACCAGTCTTTTCCTCTTCTGTTGTTCGTTACTCAAGTCATGCTGCTTGTATCTGCAACAAAAAGGACAATCAATTTGGGTAGGTTAGAAACACATATTTAGAAATAAGATAATTACTGTACAGAGATAACAACTTGCTTTCTTGTTCCGTTAGCTTGTCAGGTTCGTCAGGCGTCTTAATAAAACGTTGCCGGCCATTTGTCGTGGTGTCTAATCCGGGGAGCCGCGCAGGTAGCTGCTTCGCCACAGAGAAATGCTTTCTGCCGGCTGCCTGGTAGTGGAGAGCTTGCCCGAGCGTTTTCAGACCAGACCGCTGCGCCGGTGGCGTAGCAGCGCCTCTGGCGCTGCCGGCTTTGTCGGTGCCAAGACAGCGTGACGAGCAGCTGTTCAGCATCTCGCTGGCCCAATTTCCTTAGAAGAAAAGCTGACCCCGCGCGCGTCCTAATGAATAGCCAGCCACCTGCTGCCGTCGTCGCTGCTAGCCTCCATCGCGCACAGTGGCTCGCGTAGACTCAAATCAGATTGTCAGTGGTCTTATTGGTTTGATGCAGTCCTGCATCTCTTCCTGCCTTGACCTAATCCTCTCATCCTGTCACGCGTAATTCAGCTAACATCCCCTAAAATCCCGTACATATTTTGTCTGCCCGTACAGTTTTTCCCCGCCTCTACATCTTCTTCCATCGAGTTAGCTACTCCTGTATGTCGCAACAGATATTCCTCTAACCTCTCCCTTCTGCTGCTACGGGTTTTCTGCAGACTTCTTTCCCCGCCTACTACCATGGTAATTCAAAAATTATCCGCAGTATAACTACCCATTTTATTGCAATACAAATAGGACACGTATGTTAGCATCATTTTTCAATGTAGTCCCCTTTGCTTTTAACGCACTTGGTCCATCGTTGTACAAGCTTCATGATGCCCTCAGAAACTGTGCTTCTCCGCTGAGGAGCGAACCATGCATGCACCGCGTCCTTCATTTCTTGATCCGAGGCGAATCGACGGCCCCGTAATGCCTCTTTGAGTGGTCCAAACTAGTAGAAGTCGGAAGGGGCAAGATGAGGACTATATGGAGGATGAGCCATTACTTCAGACTTGAGTTGTCGTGCAACAACGCAGCCTGGCGTTGTCGTGCAACAACGCAGCTAGTTCCAACAGGTCCGCCCCTGGTAGCTGAGTGGACAGCGCGACAGACTGTCAATCCTAAGGGCCCGGGTTCGATTCCCGGTTGGGACAGAGATTTTCTCCGCTCAGGGACTGGGTGTTGTGTTGTCCTAATCATCATCATTTCATCCCCATCGACGCGCAAGTCGCCAAAGTGGCGTCAAATCGAAAGACTTGCACCAGGCGAGCGGTCTACCCGACGGGAGGCCCTCGTCACACGACATTCATTCATTCCGACAGTAGTCATCGGCGTTTACTTCGAACTGCAGACTTTATCCTGTCACTGACCATCTCAATGTAACGCGCACTGTTTATTGTTGTGCTACGGTCATGATAATGTTCACTACTGGACCTTGTGCGTCCCTAATTACGGAAAGCATCAATTTTCCTGCGGGTTGTTGGGTTTTGAACTTTTTCCTGCTGGGCGATTGTGAATGTTTCCATTCCGTTCTCTGTCGTTTACTTTCCGGCTCATAATGGATGATCCATGCTTCGTCACCACTGATGATTCCGCCGAAGAAGCCGTCACGTTATTAGTTATAGCAAGCCACATGTTTTTGGCACATCCAAACGCGTTTCTGTATGCAACACTGTGAGTTATTTCGCGACCCATGTCGCAGAGAAACCAAAGTCTGTTGTGGCTGATTTTGTAGGCAGAACTAAGACTGTTTGCAGACGATGTGCCACTCCATCACTCCTCTGGCTATCAGGACCATTTCACGTGCATGCTCAATGGTGTCATTATTTGTGGCCGTGGATGGTCGTCCGGCTCCTTCCTCGTGAGTAACACTTGTCCGACCGTTTTTGAATTTTGCAGTGAATTCGTAGACTTGCCGTTGCGGGAAGACCCTGTTCCTGTATTCTAACGAAAGTCTTTGATGAAAAGCGGCCCCCGATACACCTTCCGGCCACAAAAACCGGATCATCGTTCGTTATTCTTCTTTGATGCAAACTTCTACGCGAGCGGCTTTGGTTTATCTGCAACAAAAGGAAGACACATGGAGGAATTAGGATCGAACTCCCGTAGCAATACCGCAATTGAAAAACAATGAAATAAATGAGGCCAGAGGTCAGAATGAATACTGTAATTTATTTCAACATTGCGGATAATTTTTGAGTTACCCTGGTAGTTCTAGTACCTTACCATTTCTCTTTTGAACTATTTACTTAATCTTTTTCTTAGATTCTTTCTGTAGCATCACACTGTAAATGTTTGTTTCTCCTTCTCATCACTTCAGTTCCGCTCGTTTTTGTATTTTAACGTATGATAGCAGTAAAAATCTTCTGCTGAAGAACATTTTCTTCAGTTTTCCTTGCTTCTGCCAGCCCACATTATTTTACGCCACAGAAAGAATTAATTCATGAACGTGTTGTGAAGAATATTTGTGCCAGACCAGGAAGCGAACTTGGATAACCTGCCTTTCTCAAGCGGTTATCTTAACCAGTAAGCTGTTTGAGCCGGCCGCGGTGGTCTCGCGGTTCTAGGCGCGCAGTCCGGAACCGCGCGACTGCTACGGTCGCAGGTTCGAATCCTGCCTCGGGCATGGATGTGTGTGATGTCCTTAGGATAGTTAGGTTTAAGTAGTTCTAAGTTCTAGGGGACTGATGACCACAGCTGTTAAGTCCCATAGTGCTCAGAGCCATTTGAATTTGAAGCTGTTTGAATACGCCTCCAGGCCTGACTTAAATTCGCACTGCCACCTGTGTTTTCACCTTTGATTTCGGAGCGCTACTATCGAATGTTCACACGCAACGTAAACCCGGTGACAGTAACGCGCAATCAGGCGTCGCAAAGTTCTTAATATAAACTTAATGTTTATTTAATTCCCTGTTTGTATTGGTTCTACGTAATTTTTATAGATATTTTGCTTTATTTGTCTGTATGTGTACCCTTTTTCTTCTCAGAATTGAGATCGAATAAAATGATCGAGGTCATTTACCACGGAGACTAGAGGGATGTGGTCCCGGCGGAGGTTCGAGTCCTCCCTCGGGCATGGGTGTGTGTGTTTGTCCTTAGGATAATTTAGGCTAAGTAGTGTGTAAGCTTAGGAACTGATGACTTAGCAGTTAAGTCCCATAGGATTTCACACACATTTGAACATGTTGAACTAGAGGGATGAAGCACACAGTCGTTATTCAGTCACAAATACTGTTTAATTATTTCTATAAGCAACATACACACACATTTCATCGAGAAAACATCTGTATCTTGTCTCCGTTCACGTTACGAAAACTTAGTTTGCGACCGGGAAGGGAATAATTTATCATCCTACCTTATATTATTTTCTCAACCTGTCCACGTACCACGATTCATCATTCCTCTGAAAGTTAGTCCCCTCTGTTTCGGTATGTCACGTGTTCAGTTCCATGTCGTCTCCTAGCAGTTCTCGCGATACTTCGGTTCGTATTCATTATGTCTGATAGTACTACAATTTAGTTTGATAATAGTGAGTGCAGCATCCTGAATCCCTACCTCTTCTGGTAACCAATTTCTTTCTCTTCATAACTCTTCTCGTTCTTCCCAATAGTCCTTCATCCATTACCCTCTGAGAGGCACTCAACCACCAACTTTATCATGGTTTGCTCGTTCAGGGTAACTGTCTCGCTGTTGTAAGTTGTGAATGGTTCTGGACCGTCTTCTCAAACATAGCGCTAATTTATCATACAGTATAGCAGTAAATTTTTCAAACGAACTGATTCATTCCTTTCGCACATTTGTTCTCTTCTTTGAGACTGCCTACAAAGATTTTTCAACTGCCATGAATAAATGAACGCGGGCTTGCCGTCTGGTTCCCTAACGTAATCGCCAATATTTCGTATTCTGGTTTTAGCATGATATATATATGCTTAAATTTTGTCTTATTAATTTTCAGTCCTATTCTCATACTTAATTCATTTTATCTCATTTTCAGGGCTCTGCACCTCAGTCGGTAAAGACGACACCGTTATAAGGTCACTTTGTTTTCGATCCGTCTCTCTTGACCGTCCAGCTGTTGAAAAACTCTTTTTTCTTAGGAACCGGTTGACGTATCAAGTTGAAATTTGTCACAAAAAAAATGGTTCAAATGGCTCTGAGCACTATGGGACTCAACTGCTGTGGTTATCAGTCCCCTAGAACTTAGAACTACTTAAACCTAACTAACCTAAGGACATCACACACATCCATGCCCGAGGCAGGATTCGAACCTGCAACCGTAGCAGTCGCACGAAATTTCTCACATACTAAGGTCTATAACCCATTGGCGGTGTAGCAAATGTAAGCTTCTAACTCAGTGCAATCAAAAGATACGGCTGTTTATGTCACATATTATGATAGTCGTAAACTCACTCATTAAAATGTGTAGAATTCTTCCCGTTATCCTAGAATCATGAAATTTCGCGGGAAGTAAGGTTTCACAGTACAGGTAAAGGAAAAAAATCAGAAAACTGTTAATTTGTAATTCTGTCAAACAAAAAATATATTTATTTTGTCGTTTGTTATCAGACTTCAAACTTAAAATGAAAATATGCTCGGAAGGCCGGCCGCGGTGGTCTCGCAGTTCTAGGCGCGCAGTCCGGAACCGCGCGACTGCTACGGTCGCAGGTTCGAATCCTGCTTCGGGCGTGGATGTGTGTGATGTCCTTAGGTTAGTTAGGTTTAAGTAGTTCTAAGTTCTAGGGGACTAATGACCACAGCTGTTGAGTCCCATAGTGCTCAGAGCCATATGCTCGGAAGTCTTGGAATTCCCGAGCCGATATCTTGCCAGTATCAGTGATCACAGGCCGAAAAGGCAGAGATTCTCGATTACCGGGATGGATGAACTGTCTGTATACGTGGTTAAGTTGGTACAGAATTGGTACGGAACCCTCAGGGCTCGAGTTCTATTCGCACGTGTCCAATTTTTTGAAATTTTGCCGAAGCAAACAAATCATTGTCAGCGGCAAATCAGGTTGTGGTTAAGCATAATCCATACTCTTTGCTGTTTTGAGGTCAGAATGCTGCAGGAAACTGTTGTGCATAAATTTAGGTACGTTCCTTAAGTCCTATTTCCGCTTTCTTGCAATACAAGTTGTATGTTATTTTTGTCATACGAATCGGGCGAACTCGAATTCCTTAGGTTCAGTGTAATCAGGTAATTTAAAGAGACAAGGTTTTTGTGAGAGAAGTTACTAAATTCCTCTAAATCTGCTGACAAGGGTTTGGCTTCCACGTACGATCCTCGTGGTACTGAATAAAGTGACTGCAGTTGCTTTGTGATGATTACTTCATTCGTTTCAGAAATTAACCGCTTTCAGTTGATATGAACTTTTACAGGAACACGACCGGCTTCATCTTCAGGTGTACATCTACAAGATTGGAAACGTACAATCGACATTATTATAGAAAGATACCTGTCCCAATATTCAGTGCTCCATAACAACTAATGTGACATACTCACACGTCAGCAAAACACTTAAGCCCGGATACGGGCAGGAGGTAGACTCAAGGTTATAAAAATAAAAATACTGTTAGCCGGAACAAGCAGGGCGTCATAATTCAGATTGACCAGTTGAAAAACTGACATGTTAAAAGCGCGTTTACCTACAATGCTACAATGAAAAGAACAAAATAAGAAAACAAGAAAAGGTGGTAAATGTGCTTTTTTAATATGTCAGCTTCTCAATTGGTCAGTTCAAACTATGACGCCTTGCTAGTTACGGGTGACAGTATTTTATTTTGAGAATCATGAGTCTCCCTCTTCCCGTATCCGGCCGGGCTTAAGTGTTTTGCTTACGTGTGAGTATTTCACGTTAGTTGTTATGGAGCATTGAATATTAGGACAGGTGTCTTTCTATAATAATGTCGATTGTACGTTTCCAATCTTGTAGGCGTATACCTGAAGATCTGACTTGATATCACGAAACCGGCCGTGTTAGTGTAAAAGTCCATATACAGCTGAAAGCGGTTTATTTCTGATACATGAATTATTGTAGGTGCTGTTGGCCTCAACAGAAATATTCTTTATAACCTTACCGAAACACAGCTATCAGTCATTAACAAAATCTGTAAGGCGACTACAAATAAATAGAAGTTTCATAGTACATAGTAATTAATTTACACATTTGACATAATATTTTAGCTGGAATTAACTGCTCCTATAGCGTAACGCGTAGCGCACTATAGGTTGCGAGATACGAAGGTGACACAGACGCGGCAGATTAACGGCCGTGGGCAGCTACACCGGCCAAAGTGTATGTGGGTTTTAGACGATTTCCCATGTTCGTTTCGGCAAAAATGCTAGGCTGCACCCAAAATTCCGCCTCCGAGAATATGATACGCAAACATTTAAAATACGGTCAAACATACAACAAAATTTACACGATTCATAAATAGATGGCGCACACCAATTCCCTTCCGTAGATTATTTCTACGGCTGTGGCGTCAGGGAAGGGCACTCGGCCACAAAATTAACCCTGTGGCGCATAGCGTCCACTGAAGTGGACAGTTCTTAATGGTCGCTTCTTTGGCATTTTAAATCAGTCCTGAGGCTGCAAATGCACACACTTCACTGCTGTTGGCACTCCCTACAGGTGTTGTGTCCTGCCGGCCGCGGTGGCCGTGCGGTTCTGGCGCTGCAGTCCGGAACCGCGGGGCTGCTACGGTCGCAGGTTCGAATCCTGCCCCGGGCATGGGTGTGTGTGATGTCCTTAGGTTAGTTAGGTTTAAGTAGTTGTAAGTTCTAGGGGACTTACGACCTAAGATGTTGAGTCCCATAGTGCTCAGAGCCATTTGAACCATTTTGTTGTGTCCTGCATGCATTTGCAGCCTCATGACTGATTGAAAACGCCAGAAAATTGACCATTATAAGTTGTCCACTGCAGTGAAATTCATGCACCACAGGGTTAAATAATAAAAAATAAAACTTTTTAGATTCTGAAGAAGCGAACCATGGACTGGATGGGATTGACATTAGCGAAAAGGCGAAGGTAGAAGTATTTTTTGTACTGGGTGTAATAAAACGTGGAACTCGGAATGCACAGTACATAAAGTAAGATTATGCTGACTTGTGACTTGTATTTTATGACGTTAAACAACAAGTGCAAGCCTGAAATGTGTCCTGTGACCTAACTGCGCTGTTAGTCTAAAAAGCTTTTATCCTACGCCTACGATGTGAATCTGTCAGTACGCTGAGACACTTTATACATGCTCAGTATTTACTTATCCACCGGGAAGAAAGCGATTACTTCAACTTGCGACTTCGTAGTTGCGTTAGTGCTCTATGTAAGATAAAGCACGGATGCAGCACGACGTCTGTCTCTGTGTGTCATTCAGTTGTTTATGTTATCATACTAATGGCAAGATACGCTACATACTTAAAGAAGGAGCGCGTGTCTTGTCATTTTCTTTTGTCGACGATGGACATGATCCAGTGACAGAGTATTTTTTATGTGGGCGTATATAAGTAGCTCCAGTTTTTTAATGTTACTTAAGAATAGCACGAGTGCCCATAACTGCGTTAGAAATTTTTCGAGTTTATCGATATAAAAATACCTTTAACCTATATGTCTAATTGTCCCCACACTTACGAAATAGAAATGCCGGTGATGCGGAATTTTCAGCTTTGACTTGAAATCAAGAACAAGCGAGTGAGATTTTGAACGTACCATTTGTCATTACAGCACTTAGTTTTATTTTCTGTATGGCGTAGGTCATTTAAGTGGCAGGTGTTAAGTTTGTGTGGGATTTAATTTACTTAATAAATAATTGATTTCAACCACTAACGAGTTCATATTTGACGCTGGAAAGTTGGCCGATTGTGTATCGAAAATTGTCGTGTAGAGCGAAACTATTCGTCTTCGTAATCCACGCGAATTAAGTAGCGCAGTCGCACATAACTTCCGCAGTTACGCCTTGAAAGAGAAAAGGCTCAATTTACTTAATCCGTTTACAATCGATAGCAGTCGTGGTCGCATTTCCAGCTCTCTCTCTCTCTCTCTCTCTCTCTCTCTCTCTCTGTGTGTGTGTGTGTGTGTGTGTGTGTGTGTGTGTGTGTGCGTGTGTAAACAATCGATTATGTTGTCAGTGAATGGCGATATCTGTCGTAACGATTATAGATCTTAGCCAAGTTGGAGATTCTGATTCTCGCGGTGAACGTTAATTCCCGACGTTCCGGAAGCACAGCGCGTCGCTCTAAGACGACAGTGGAGAAAAAGGGTCTCCAGCGAACAAAGAAGGTACAGCAGCGTTGTAAAAAATCTCTTCATTGTCTCCGCAGGCCCGCTGACGGTCCTTTTGTGCATTGTATTGCCTTTACTGCTGATTAGGTTTTGTCACTATCCCTCCCCCTTAACGTTCGTGACGCAATCACTCGTCCGCAACAGACTCCCTCTCCCGTATCACAACCATCATCTGTGTTATTGGACCAGTTTTGTATTACCACTGCTTGCTTCCTCTTGGTGTGAGACACAGTGCACGAAGTAGTAGTGAATAAAGCGTCTTGAAAAATTAGAAAGGAGCGAAATGGGACAGACGGAGAAGGGGAAAATTGTAAAATGGAAAAGCCAACATTGTAAAAATCCGAAAAGGGAAAGTTTTCTCTGAGCCACTGAGGCTGTACAGTGTGTGTTGTGCTGACGTTAGATACAGAGACGACATGGAGTCGATCTTCGGCCAAATTTACGTTAATGGAGTACAAACGGTACGCCCAGCCTCATTAGGAGCTATTATGAACGTGAAACAACAACTCCGTTTTAGAAAGTGGACACTAAAGGCGGCTGTGTAGTATTTTGACCACACTCCTATCGATATTAATCCAAGAAGCTTTACGCAGACAGTAAGACGTTGGTCGGGCAGCATTTCTTTGTCTCATGGGCTAGATAGCAAAGTTAGTTGAAGGTTCGAACATAAATTCGCTATTGGAAACTGTTTCCTGTAGTAAAGCACCGTCATTGAGTTTACTTTTGGTTATCAAAAACGTAGTAATTTGTGTGCTAAATCTAGTGTATATGCGCAGAATTGGTCTGTTATCCTCCATCTCCGTCTCGTACTTTTTTCTGGGCGTCCACTGTTTCCATATGTCCATACCATTTATCTTCTTGGACGTCCTATGAAAGACGTAAATAATTACTTCTTAGATAAGTTCCACTTCTTCCAATAATTATCCATTCGATCAGTGTTGTTTCCGAGCTTCTGAGCACTTTGCTCAGTTTTCTTTTGGGTTTTCTCTGAAACCTTGTTTCGAAACGTATCTTCTATTTTCGTCTCTTTGAGATCAGTTCTAATTTATTGGAGCTACTTGCATTGGGAAGATTTTTTGCAGTTGAGTTATTCAAGAATTTTGTTGCGTACCCTTTTTTTCATTCATTCGAACCAGATAGGTGTAACACATTGTTCCACATTTTCTCATCGTGACATTCACTTGCTCAGTTTTTTTCACAGATATTCGTTACTCCTATTACTGTATATTCTTTATCATCTTCTTTATTTCTTCTGCCTTCCTCGGTCAGCAAATCCAAACATTAGACTGCGTGTACACAAACTTCCTGTACATGGATTGGATAAAAAGTAGTGGCAACATACTCGTAGATGGAAGGCGTGTACGGTGTCATCGCGTTCATCTCTGTCGAGGTGCCTTGCTTTCTTCTCTGTGTGGGACGAAGGTGACTTCGCAAGAAATTGTAGTAGCAGCAGTTTGTTTAAACATGCTGTTTGGGCGCATGAACTAGCGTCCCGCATTTTCAGACAGTACACACTGCAGCTGACGCAAAAACAGCCGTCGCCGCTCGTTGCGTTACTTCAGCTGATCTCGTGCTATCAGCTACAGACATCACGCATGCCATTCGCCGCACGACCTTTGTGTTACGGCAGTGTTGCCACTACTTTTTATCCAACCCCCTATTCTAACGTTGTGCTGTATCTTTGCTTGAGAATAGATAACTCTCTTATTGTCACCTAAAAGGCCAATTACATCTCCCTTACGCTGAGTTTATGAGTCTCCCTGTCACTGGCGTTCTTCACTATTAAATTACCAAGATACGTGTTGTAAGGGTTCCTCACATGTTAACCCCCCTAACCCACTGATAAGATTCAGATTTCCGAGTTGCTTACTATGCGTGGATTATTGCTGTTCGCCTTTCACCGTAGTACTTTGCATGTGCGACGCGCGGTTCGATGTTCACGCAGCAGAGGCGTTGCGCAGTTGTCGCGGGCGTCGGACGCGCGGTTTCCTTAAGAGGGCGTCGCCGAGCTGTGCGGCGCCAGCTTGCCCGTATAAGATGTTCGTGCCCGATACGGCCAGCCGCCCGAACGCCCGGCACTGCCTTCTTTGGCTGGGCGGGGCGCCGCGTCGCCGCGCACTCCGTGCGGCTCGCGCAGGCGCAAAACGCTTCGCTTATACTTCTTCCTGTCTGTGTATTGTTACAGTAACACTTTGGTACGACCAAGATGACCACTGAGTCGGGAAATGGCTTTCCGTTAAACACAGACTTCAGCTTAAGCAACGAGGTCGGTTACGAATTGGCGTGCAAAAGAGGTTGTGGGCACGTCCTTGCACAGAAGAAATCTAAATGAAAAGACTTCCTTCCCACCAGGGACGATGGTATTTCATGTATGAAGTAAATTTGCTGAATTTGTAAGCAAAGCTCTCCATTTACTTCTGAATAAAATTTCGCAATTTTTCACGTATCATCCGTGGAACGAGAACAACCACAAGAAAACTGAAATTACAAACACTTACATTGGAAAGTCAAGGTATAGGTGTTTTACAGAAAAGAAATGACACCATTTTCATGACTCTGTAAACTGTTTGCGTCGTTGACAGTCGACCTAATTTTAGTTCAGTTTCGATCTACTGAGAGTATGATTTTTTAAATGTTTTTTTGTGTGTGTAGGCAGCATACGCAAATAACCTAACTATATCTGGGAAATTGATAAAAACATTTATTTGCGGTGCAGCGAATTCGGTCACATCAGAACGCAAGCTACGAGGGTAATCCCAAAAGTAAGGTCTCCTATTTTTTTATAAGTACATAGACCGGTTTGTTTCTACAGTGGTTTACATCAGTTTACAGCTTGAACATTTAGCTATTTTTCGACATAATCACCATTTCTGTCGATGAATTTTTGAAGACGCTGTAGCAGTTTTTGTATGACCGTGTCATACTAGCTCGCAACCATGCTGTTCAGAAAGTTACGAACCTCTTCTTTCACCTCGTCGTCGGAGCTGAATCGCTTTCTGGCCAAATGTTCTTTTAACCTAGGGAACAGGTGATAGTCACTTGGCGCCAAGTCAGGGCTATAGGGTGGGTCGGTGATTATATTCGACTGAAACTGTTGCAGGAGAGCAACGGTTTGCCGAGCGTTGTCATGGAGAATCTGCACGCCCTTGCTCAACATTCCTCTTCTCCGGTTCTGAATTGCCCGTTTGAGTTTTTTCAGTCTCACAGGACTTGTCAGCGTTAATTATGGTCCCAGCGATTCAGCTCCGACGACGAGGTGAAAGAAGAGGTTCGTAACTTTCTGAACAGCATTGCGGCGAGCTGGTATGACATGGGCATAGAAAAACTGCCACAACGTCTACAAAAATGCATCGACAGAAATGGTGATAATGTCGAAAAATAGCTAATGTTCAAGCTGTAAACTGATGTAAACCATTGTAGAAATAAACAGGTCTATGTACTCATAAAAAAACTAGAGACCTTACTTTTGGGATTACCCTCGTATCATTTCCGACATACCGGTCAGTCTTGATTTCACAACTTGCTTATCCTTAGTAGCTGTTTTCTTTGGGATTAAATACAGGGCTGTTCAACAAGAAGGAACAGATTGCAAACATTTATTGCTTCAGACTACAAAGGATAGAAACACGTTTCCAACGTTCCTGGAAAGAGAAGAGTTCAAATTTTTATGCGTTCAATATAAGCACCATGTGTTTCACGACAAATATCAAAACGGTGGCTCATTTCCTGCTACACGCAAAGCAACTGGTCTCTCGTTATCGAATTCACGACTTCAACAATGCGATGTCGCAGACGTTCAAGAGCGTCAGGCTTGGGCTCGGATAAAACCGCGATCTTGTTCGTAACTCCAGAGATGAAAGTCACAAGATGTGAGGTCTGGAGACCTGGGAGGCCGCTGGCGATGAAGTTCAACTTCTGCTCCTTCTCTTCCAATCTAACGTCCTGAAATGTTGTCATACAGGCAACGCCGGACGTGCTTAGAGAAATGAGGCGGGGTTCCATCTTTCATGAAATGAAGTCATATGAATCATCTTCAAGTCGAGGAAGCATATCTAGATAGGTTAGTGTCACAGTTTTTTCCATGAAGAAGAAAGCAACAGAGCCAATGCGGCCGTGATTGGAACGCCTACCCGGACTGTTCAAATTTTAAACTGTTGTCTGTCCAGGAATGTTGGAATTTTGATTCTACGTTTTGTAATTTCAAAGATATAAATGTCTGAAATCTGTGCCTTCTTTTTGAATAGCCACATATTATGAGACTACAGCGAAGTAGGCTAGAGCGTTACTCTAGATGAGATTGTTATACAAAGTATAAGACTGGGGCCGTAGTACTAGGCAGCTTTCTAATGCGGAGTGTCGAATCGCACCTGCAGAGGATATTCGTCGTAGGCGTCGCGGCTAATCTCCAGCGATAAGATAGAGTTCACCTTGTGGGCGCGTGCTGTGCCAGGTGGGTAATCGCGTTGGCCGACCGCCTTGCGAGGCGAGCCTTCCTGCAGCGACTACCGTCCCGGCAGGTCACGTTTCGAGCACTCGCTTAATCGCCCATGTGCGTCACCGACAGACGCCTGTATTCTTTTTGCGGCGACCGTAATCTCTCAACCGCCGTCCTGGGATGGTGAAGGCAGCAGCCTTACTTACGAAGAAACCAAACAACTTGTCTTGTTTTTCTCAAGCATGTGTCTATTTTTGCACCTTACGTATGGCAGAAAATACTATCCCTATCATTGATTTGCCGCTCATTGCTGTTTCCAGTGAGCCCTTCCTCTGAAGATTGCTGAACCATTCGCAAGCGAGTCACATTACATCGGTAATTACATGAATTTGCTGAAAGTTACACGACGCTCTATCATGTTTTCGACTGCTGACTAAGATATAATTGTAAAGAGTGGAAGTGAAACATGGACGAAAAATTGTTTGGACAAGAAGAAAACAGAAGTTTTTGAAATGTGGTGCTACAGAAGAATCTGAAGATTAGATGGGTAGATCACATAACTAATGAGAAGGTACTGAATGGAATTAAGGAGAAGATAAATTTGTGGCACACCATGACTAGAAGGGATCGTATGTTCTGAGGCATCAAGCCATCGCTAATTTAGCATTGGACGGCAGCGTGGGGGGTAAAAATCCTAGAGGGAGACCAAGAGATGATTACACTAAGCAGATTCAGAAGGATGTAGGTTGCAGTAGGTACTGGGAGATGAAGAAGCTTTCACAGGATAGAGTAGCATGGAGAGCTGTATCTAACCAGTCGCTGGACTGAAGATAACAACCACCACCTTCACAATTAAGTGAATGGCTCAAAGAATCTTTAGCTTATACTGGACGAAGAGTGTTCAGTAGAAATGAATGTAACATTGGGCGTTCTCCAAGGAAGTGTAATAAAACAAATATGTAATAAAACTGCTAATTGGTTCAGAATATATAAGTGATTTATCAGAAAGGGTGAACGCTATGTAAAGGTTGTTAATCATCATGTCTACAGGAAAGTCTAGTCTAGTCTTGAGGAAATGGACAACGGTGACAGTAACTCACATGGTGCGCAGCATGACAGCTTTCTTTAAATGTGGGTAACTGGAAGAGAATTTAGAAGATGCGACATAGTTCAGAGTACAGACAGTGATTCAGGAAGAACAAAATTTCAGAATTTCTTTCTTTAATTCCAGTCACTTCGCTTCATTATGACCATCCTCAAATCTGCCAGGAAAAGGAAAATAAAGATTCAATTGTTGTATATAAAAATTTTATAAAAAATAAATTTTAAACTGATGAAAAGGTACTATTTCATATACTGTATATAGGAAACACAAGCTTAAAAATGTGGTCCAACATACCTGATGAAAACACAAGCGTTGTATTATGCTGTATGATTAAGTCAAAGTAGCATCGTCATAAGAAGTAAACAAAGCTAATTTATATTTGGTTTCCCTGTTTCTGGAAGACTTTAATATAGCCATTATGAACCAAAATCGATAATGTGACCACAACTTGTTTGTCGTTGACTGAATGTAAAGTGAGAAATGCCGCAAAATAATGTCCACAATAAACACAAGGAGCCCAGAAGTATTGGATTAAAAGGTAAGTAATAAATTTAAAAACCATTTTACATTATTTAAATTTGTAGGAGTTGCACTCCTAGAAGCTCAAGGACACGTGACGGATACGTACAGTCAGTTGTAGGGAACGCGAATGGAAGATTTATATTTGTTGGGAAACTTCTGGCACATAACAGTGTAGCTGTTAATAAAATCGCTTACGAAACGCTTGTGTGACTTCTCAGTCCTGCTCCAGCGTTTCGTGTCCCGTGTAGTAGATATGACAGCAAACATTGGAAAAAATGGGGTACATGCTGTTGGACCAGTAACAAGTCAGTACGTAAGTGTAAAACAGATCTTGCGGGAATATTTGGAATAAAGGTGACCTTATTCTCTCGGAGCCCTATTGGATAAATTTAGATTATTTTTCGCCGGCCGATGTGGCCGTGCGGTTCTAGGCACTTCAGTCTGGAACCGCGCGGCCGCTACGGTCGCAGGTTCGAATCCTGCCTCGGTGCCTCGGGCATGGATGTGTGTGATGTCCTTAGGTTAGTTAGGTTTAAGTAGTTCTAAGTTGTAGGGGACTGATGACCTCAGATGTTAAGTCCTATTGTGCTCAGAGCCATTTGAACCATATTATTTTTCGGGGAAGACTGTACAGCAGCTCTGCTTCCTCCATTGCGTATCTGGCGTAAGGATCGTGGGAATTGAGATAAGGACGATTAGGGCGCGCAGCAAACAGAATAATCTCTAGCTCAAT
The DNA here is from genome assembly GCF_023898315.1 of Schistocerca nitens. Taxonomy (NCBI): domain Eukaryota; kingdom Metazoa; phylum Arthropoda; class Insecta; order Orthoptera; family Acrididae; genus Schistocerca; species Schistocerca nitens. Next base: position 818,345,363 of record NC_064614.1, read on the forward strand.
TCGCCAACAAGAAAGGATATAGACCTTTCCATACATTTATGGCTGTGTGTCAGTTACATATTTGCTGCGATAACAAGAAGACACGTGGAAGGCAAATAACGATGGATTGCTGGTCATGTTCAGGGAAGATTGTTCATAAATAAATCGGTGGAATATGCTTCGCACATGGGCAAGTGATGCAGAGGATGCCTTGAAAACATGTTAGTTAACGAGCATTTCGCTCTCATTAAGTATATGGCCGAAAGAGTCAGCCTGCAGGAATTGTGAAACGAACCCTGTTGTTCAGGACCGTGTGCCACAAAGGGAGCAGATTCTCCACAAGATCGGTAAACCCACAGGCGTCTATTGTCTATTGAAGACCAAGCGCTGTAGTGTGCGATTGAGACAGACGAGAATCTACGTCATAGGGAAACCCAGTAGAAGGCGTTTGTGGCCAGGGAGATGTAGCAGTGTTAAATATGGCGGACCTAAGATCGGCCATAAAGGGAAAAATTTATAAAAACTATTCAATTCTGTTGTAATGCAGGGAATGAAGCCAACGTAATTTTAATATACCATGCTTCATAAATTTTCATGGTGATCCCAATAAAACTTGAATATTGATCATATCTACAATAGTTTAGGATTTACTCTTGAAGCGAAATTCACAAGTTTTGTAACAAAGACCTGAATGCTAAAATCTGAACGCTTTAATGGATCTTAACGATTGACATCTCATATAGAAGCGCATCATTAAAATGACAAATGTTGTAAATATCAACTCTGTAACTTCATTTATTTAAAAGATATAATAAATTTAAATTATCAGTATTTTCAGTTAAGCATCAGATCATCATTTTCTCCACACAAAACACATTGAACGATGATAGCATTATACCTTATTGAATCATTAGGGCGGCGCGGGATTAGCCGAGCGGTCTTAGTCGGTGCAATTATGGACTGTGCGGCTGGTTCCGGCGGAGGTTCGAGTCCTCCCTCGGGTATGGGTGTGTGTGTTTGTCCTTAGGATGATTTAGGTTAAGTAGTGTGTAAGCTTAGGGACTGATGACCTTAGCAGTTAAGTCCCATAAGATTTCACACACATTTTTTTGAATCACTAAGTAATAGAATATTGTTGTAAAGTTTAGCGCATAATAGTTACTTTTGTTATTTATTTATTTATCGGAAAGCACATTGGTGCAAGGCTACAGGCTGTGACATTCAAAGTTACGAAGGAAATTGTATTGGTTTTATGTAAAATAATTTAACAATGGATATTATTGTTACTTTATTTAGAACGTAAAAGTGGTCAAGCTTTGATTATTTAAATATGTTAAAATGTAGAATAAGCTGTAGCCAATCAGATGGACTACTTCTGAAAGGGAATTGCCCTAGTCAGTTAAGCGAGGAGGTTCGGCGCGCGGGAAAAGCGGCCGGGGACGGGCGGAGAAACAGTTTTGGTGCAGACGGGAAGCCGGGAAGTTTGGCTGGAGAAACTAAAGTGGACAGTTCGGATTGAGACGCGAAAGCGGACAGTCGGTCTTTAGGTAGCTAGGAAGTGAAACGACTTAGAAAATTTCGCGATGTGCGGTAGCGCGGGTCTTAGACTCTGAGCGGTGAGCAGCCGCGCGCTTGGTGTGAGCTCTAACTCGTGTAAATGACGAGGTAGAGTATCAGACTTGTTTCGCGATGAGATTGTGAAAGATCGAACTGTGTCAAATGGATATGCGCTCGAGTGTAACAGTAACTCTAAAAACGACCACTTTCGCTATTAGCTTGCTTTCTGAATAAACATTATTCTAACCATATCGCAACTATGTGGCCTACATCATCATTTATGGGTCGTTAATTTAGTTCCAGATAGTATTATTGACGGTATTATATTTTATATTAACTTTGTATTTCGCAAACTTGCCATCAGCCAGACAATTTACCCAAAGGATCACAAGTGTCTAATATTGGGCGTGTAATGCAACACGTGCGATTCAACCCCTAGACGAATTTGAGCCAAGACATTTCGATGAAGGGGAACCGCCTGTGAGCCCGAACACCTTTAGAATGTTAGCTCGCAAACAGTAGTTCACAGCGAGGGCTCTTTGTTTTGTGCGTTCTCGCGTTTGTCGCCTTCATGTACATTCTACATCTACATACATACTCCGCAATCCACCATACGGTGCATGGCGGAGGGTACCTCGTACCACAACTACCATCTTCTCTCCCTGTTCCACTCCCAAACAGAACGAGGGAAAAATGACTGCCTATATGCCTCTGTACGAGCCCTAATCTCTCTTATCTTTGTGGTCTTTCCGCGAAATGTAAGTTGCGGCAGTAAAATTGTACTGCAGTCAGCCTCAAAACCATTCATCGGATAATACAACTCTTGCGGACAATCTCGATTCCAGCTCAGGTAATATCATGGAAACGGGAGTATTTACCCTAAGCGTCATCGTTAGTGTATGCATAGGGAACAATGTGGCTAATATTGGCATACAGTATCCTTCACCATACACTTTACAGTGACGTGCGGACAATGTATGCCTTGATGTAATTAACTGCCAAAAGAAAATAGTCTAACAGTAAAATCCACCAAATTACTTATTGGAACAGCTGTTGATGTTTTATATCTCTTCAGAACTCTTTAATGTTGAAGTTGAACATTACGGGCAGTCGATAAGACACAGGGTTTAAATACCGTGAAAATGCACCCGCTTATTTCCGTTTTCTTCCTTTCCTCTCTTCCCCCTCCGCAACCCCCCCCCCCCCCCCCCCCAGGTGCGCTATTGGATGTTATTGGTACCGACTTTCGGTCTTTTATAAGAGATTTTTCACGAACGGACATTATTTTCTTACCATTTGCATTTTTCGTGCATTTGACTAAGACGGTTCCTGATGGAAGTTGCGGAGTACTATTGTAGTAAATTGCGTTATGGCGACTGACTTGATACGGATTAAACTAGAAGTGAGTAAGTGTCTCAAAAGCTACGAAATGTCACAACAGTTTATTTTAACTGGCTGTATTAAATTTTAAAGCTTTGTACGGTCTTCGAAATTTTGAAACACCAAATCAAGTTTATTTGCTACAGGAGAGCGATGGTCATAGCGTGTTTGTTTTGTTGTATTGACTGTCTGCTTCGCCATCTATGGGTCCGCGGACTGACCAGATGTAGCTTATCTTCGTGTTCGAGCTGTACGTGATCAGTTTTAAAACACGTCCACTCTAAGAGTTGTTGAAACGAGGCGACCTTGGGTACAATCGACACCGGCAAGGACTGTTCGCGGCGGTGGCAGCGATAACAGGTGAGGGTCGAAAGTGTGTGGAGAAATGGCAGTCTTGCATTAATTCTGTACAGCTTTTCTGGACGCGAAGGTCTGAAGCTATATTCCTTCCCCATGCCGATAACATATTTTGAATAGAGATTTGGTTGTGTGTTGATAACCAGAAACAGAACTTTGTATATTGGGAAAAGTACGCAGCACACAGTTACGAGTACACGTGGTAAGGACTATTGTGGGTGGTAGGGGAGGGAGTCGGGTAACAAAGATGCATCAGATAATCATTCGACTAGCAGGGGAAATTAGCTGTCTGGAAATGACTCTGAGGACAACCGGTAAGTCATACTGAGAGAATATGTGCTTTATTTTTGACTGGCAGACCACTACCGCTTGTACTTTATGTTTAGATAGTGGAAACACCATTTCTTCTGTTTTCAGTACACCATCTGTAATCATTCAGCTGACTTACAATGTTTTATTACTTCTTTTTTCTAATGTAACTCGTGTGAGATTGGCGAGCGGGAGATGGCGTACGGTTGAGACAGTGGATACGTATTCGAGATGTTGGCGATCAAAATACTTGTCCGGCCACAGAACTTGGTTTTCCGTGGTTTGCTAAAATCGCTTAAGGGAAATGCTGGTATGGTCCATTTCAAAGTACGTGGCTGTTCTTATTTCCCCTCGTCATTAGACACGGAACACAAGAAGAAAGAAGTTGCCCGAAACCTTATTGAAGGAATCGTCCTCCCATTCTCATGTAGCGGTTGAGGGGATATTTGGGAAAATCCTAACCAGTAAAATCGGACGAGGTTTCACTTTCTACCCCTCCAATTTGACATAGCTCTATTGCTCTCGGTCAGCACCAAAAGACAATTTATTTCATTAACAAATAGGAAACAAGGTTACGCCAATAAACAGATACATGCTCGTGGTAATGAAATAATACACATTCTGCCGGTTTATTATAAGTAAAATAAAAATAAGTGACCCCTGTTAACGCAAGTGTTGCATTGTCGGCACGTGGTGTATTACAGCTAACGCCATGGGGAATGCATCAGAAACATAACAGCTGCTGAATTTATTCTTTTCTTGTGAATCGTGTGTAATTTCCAGCACTACTTTATGTGAAGGCACTGTGAACACTCACGCAAGCGTTTGCGTCATTAAAACACTAAACAGTTCTTTTTAAAGTAAAGGAAGTAAACAGTTGACTTGATCATAGCATGCGGACGTATGTACTCGTATTAGTGGATGCAATCTTTACTGACATAATTTGTGCCCGTAGTGGATTAAGAAGGAACACCGTGGCTGTGTCGCATATTTGTGAGGAAGGATAAGCAGTAAGCGGTCCGTATTTTAGCTGTTACGGAAGTTGCAGATTTATTTTGCTGCATAAAAAACAGATTGTGCAAGAACGAACGCCTTCTATCCGGATAATGTGCATAAACCCGTAATGTGAAAATATTTGACGTCTGGTTGCTGTCACATCTTGCTATGCTCTAACCAAGACATATAAACTGTGTTTACAAAACGTTGTTAATATTTCGTAATCACGGTTATGAAAACAAAGAAGAATATGTTAATGTTTAATATATGCGAAGGCTGTTCAATAAAGAATGATCATAATTATTTTTTACAACATACCGTTACTCATCCTCATAATTTTGATGGTCCTTCTGAAAGTAGTCTCCCATGAACGCGATGCACTTGTTCAAGCGTTTCTGCCAAATACCTGCTGGAAACCATTTTTTGAGAGGTCCTTCAAAATCGCCTCCGCAGCCTTCACCACAGCTTCTGATGATTGATAACGCCTCCCACAAAGGCGTTTCTTCATGTTAGGGAATAGAAAAAAGTCACATGGGGCTAAATCCCGGACTACAGGGAGGGTGAGGGATGCACTTCATGTTGATTTTTGCAAGATATTCAGCAACAACATTGACAATATGCGGCCGTGCATTATCGTGGTGCAGCATCAAGCCTGCTTCACGGAAATGTGGTCTTTTGCACCTGATATGGACTTGCAATGCTTTCAGGGCATCCCTGTTGTATTGTCCAGTTACTGATGTGTGTGCAGGTACAACATACTGATAAACCATTCCATGAATATCAAAGAATGAGATGATCATAACTTTCCCAGCAGAAGCAACCATTTTTGCTTTTTTGGGGCTTGGAGATTCCCATGCTGAACTTTGCTGTTTTCTCTACTATTTGCTCTCAGGATCAAAATGATGTAGCCAACTTTCATCAGCAGTGATTACATTTGGAAGAAACTAACATCAAATTTAACCGCATGCTGACCTGCACGTAAATGTCCTTTTGTCGGGAATCAATACTCTTGCAACCCATCGCGAGCAAACACGTGTCATGTGTAATTTTTCTGTCACCAACGTGTGGGTGGCACTCAATGAAATGTTCAATAGCCGGCCCTCTGTAGTCGAGCGGTTCTAGGCGCTTCAGTCCGGAACCGCGCTGCTGCTACGGTCGCAGGTTCGGATCCTGCCGCGGGCATGGATGTGTATGATGTCCTTAGGTTAATTAGGTTTAAGTAGTTCTAAGTCTAGGGAACTGATGACGTCAGATGTTAAGTCCCATAGTACTTAGAGCCATTTGAACTATTTGAAATGTTCATTAAGGGATCTTAAGGTAATTCGTCGATCCTCTCTCACAATGACAGCAGCAGTGTTGATGTTTTCTTTCGTAAGAGCAGTAACTGGAGCAACGGGTCCACCTTCCTTTGAAATTGATTGTCTCCCCTCTTTAAACGTTTTAAACCACCTTCGAGCTGTGCTGTAGGGGAGAACAGACTGTCCATAGGCCTTCTGTAACACTGTATAGGCCTCAGCTGAAGATTTGTTGAGACGAAAGCAGAATTTCAAAGCCGCTTATTGTTCCTCGCGTGTTACCTCCATTGCAGCGCTGGGAGATACTGAACCTGTCTGACCTTGTCTGCCTCTCACTGGCAGGAAACAGAAGTCCCAACAATGAAACTACTACGGAATGTTTATTGCACATTAAGCTAACAGAATATCATAAGATTAAATTTTAGCGCGCGACATTATAACCATAAAAAATTACGATCATTCTTTATTGAACATCCCTCGTACATAAGACCATTTTTGTTGATGAAATGCGCACCCTCAGTACTCGGATGCCTAAACAACCTCAACCGTATTAAAGTTGGCTCTGAGCACTATGGGACTTAACTTCTGAGGTCATCAGTCCCCTATAACTCAGAACTACGTAAACCTAACTAACCTAAGGACAACACACACATCCATGCCCGAGGCAGGATTCGAACCTGCGACCGTAGCGGACGCGCGGTTCCAGACTGAAGCGCCTAGAACCGCTCGGCCACGTATTAAAGATGATTTCATGTTATAGCATGTACGAGTTTGACAATATAGACCAGAAAGTATCGTTATTTCGAAACATTTTGGAACAATGAACAGGTATTTGCAGAAACAAGACACAAAAAATAACACGAATGATATTTTATGGAGTAGTTGCTGTCCCCACAGCACACTACGGAAGTGAATCGTGGAATACTTACATACGGAAAGGAAATAAAATATGGGGAACTGAAATGAGATTTCTTAGTTCTGTCAAATGCTATAGCGGGGAAGGATAGATTAAGAAACAGTGACGAGGGGGAGGACTGGAACGGTAGCAAACTATATTACAAAGCTCGAAATTATAATCGGGTGATCCGAAGAAGTCTGGGATGACCAGTGGAAGGGTGGGTACGCCAAGGAAGAGATGGATACCAGGCGGAGGCCTAGTATTTTCAGTGCAAAAGAAGAAGAACTCTAATCATTGAATGGATGCTGTGAATACTGCATCAGTCGGTTATTTCTTCCACTTTGTGATTAAATTCAAGGGTCTTCGTTCAGTTCTTTGCCGAGCCAAGGGTTTGTCACATGTTACTGCTTTCACTTCCAGATATGCTTTGTTTGTGAAGATAAAGAAATGAAGGCAGGCTAGTTTAGGCCGCAACATATTCAATGTTAAACTCCCACAAGTTTCTAAGTAACTGGCGCAGCGCGTAAGTTCGCTCACGGGTCGGAGGAAGCCAGTTGCCTATGCCACAGCCATTACGAGTGTGCGTATTTATAAACTGAGCCTTTCAAACCAACTTTCGGGTTGAAGACGGCCTTGCCTTAAAAGGACTTTGTTGTTTTTCGTGCACGGTCGCACGCCCGATCAAATGGTGCTTCACCTACCGTGAGCCATTACAAAACCGATCGGGTTGAAACAGCCGTGAAACCATTTCCCGGGGTAGGGAGGGGAGTAGCAGGCTGGGTATGCGGTGCCTTTTACAGCAAGCTGTGAATCGGTGCTGTGTGTACCGTTCGGCAGCTGCCATGGCAATCTGGACGCGCAGAGCTGCGCCGGCGAAAATCCGCTTACGGTCGCCAGCGGCGCGCGGCCTTACAAGGCTGTTGTACGGGTCGGGCCTCCCACGCCTTCGCTGCTAGCAGCAGCGATTTCAGTCGGAATGCCGTCTGCCGCAGACGGCCCGTTGCGCATTCTACGTTTAGAAAACCGTGGCACCGCTGCCGAAGGGTGAACATCGTGCTGTTGATACCGCTAATCTGCTTGCGCCGTGTTATTTAAAACGGGCGGGTTACGAAATGGGCGCGGTCACATGGCAAACTTTACTGAGTGAGTTTCTTCGTGTGAACTAGGTAATGGCACTGCTTTCTAGCGTGTCAGCGACACCGTCAGCTGTGACTGGCCCGGAAGGCGGATTTATTTTAACTTTGTGAGGCATGACGTGAGCTGGTAAATAGGTGCTGACTGACTAGCATGTGCCGTTCCCAAGCATTCCACGATAAAGCAGTTTCAGGATGTTTCTCAATATTTATCAGTTAGCAGCTACGTCTTATATTGTCTCGTTGGAGAACCTGACGCGTAAAATGACAAAAACACCTTCAAATCTAGGGACTTAAAACGTTTGGGCGAACGTGCAAAATGAGGGTCAGTTGAATCTCCTGACCATCGCTTTGAATTTAAAAAAGATTCGTAGTTGCGAGTCAAACCAACGTCAGTATTGTATCGAAACATTTTTGTTTGCAGTACATAGGTAACTGATTCCTCTGCAGCCAAAGACGAAGTGATGCTAATATAATAGCAAGAGTTGCGGATGTCTTGGTGTTTAGTGTTGGATGGTAAGGTGGAGCGCATAATTTTTTCTTTTTTTTTTTCCTTTTTTTACTGTAAATTTAAACGAGTGTAGCCGAATATTACAACAGATCTATGTAAGTCCATCTATACACAGGATGGTAGCTTCACCCTAGCTGTAAGATGTAAATCTTCATACAGGATGGTAGCTGCACCTCAGCTGTTCGATACAAAATGTCAAATCAAAAACACCTTCAGCCGTCTTTATTTCCAATTTTAATTTGGTACCAGTTTCGGCGTTAAACTACGCCATCTTCAGGGCCCAAGGCTGATGTAGGAATAATCCCATCTTATGAACAATCGTAAAGGGAGTCACCATATAATCAATCATTGGTAACCGTAGAATTCATTTTAACAACACTATCCATTGACTCACCAATCACAGCCTGTTAGACAAATATACACATCAAATCCTTCCTACACGTTGGTCAAGGCGCCTGTAGATGTCGTAGTGTGACGCCGAAACTGATGGTTAAAATAAAATAAAATAGGAAGTATAGACGGCTGAAGGTGTTTTTGACCTGACATTCTATTACAGCAGAATTGGACACTTCCTTATACTCTCATTAGTTTCTTAATTGGTGTTCGTTTATGCAACTGGCTGCTAATCTCCCTTGTCGCTGAGTCGGACTAAGTGACTTGACTTACTTGACTTAATTCCTTTGGCCCCTATGGGGGCATAGGGCATCCAGGAGAACTCGCCATCCGTCTCTGTCTTTGGCCATTTGCCTCAATTCTGCCCAGGTCTTGCCAACTCTTTTTGCTTCCCCTTCCACTGTCCTCTTCCATGTGCCCCTTGGTCTTCCTCTCTTCCTTGTTCCCTGGGGATTCCATTCCAATGCTTTTTTCTCGATGGCTCCATCTGGTTTTCTCAAGGTGTGTGCCCCAACCAGCCCCACTTTCTCTCTCGTATCTGGTCTTCCATAGGTATCTGGTTTGTTATTCGCCAGAGCTCCTCATTACATATTTTTTCTGGCCACCAGATATTCATGATGCGTCGAAGACATCTATTTATGAAGCTTTGTAACTGGGTTGTTATCTTTTTATCCATTTTCCAGCTTTCACTGGCGTACAGGAGGACAGCCTTCACATTTGTATTAAAAATACGGATTTTTGTTTTGTATGTGATATTTCTATTTTTCCATATTGGATACAATTGTATGAAGGCAGCATTTGCCTTTTTAATGCGGTTTTTCACGTCATCTCCAGCTCCACCATCTTCCGCCACTATACTACCCAGATACAGGAATGAGTTGACAGTCTCCACTCGCTGCTCACCTATTAACAGGGGCACCTCCATGTTACCTGAATTTATTCTCATTTCCTTTGTTTTGCCTGTATTTATCTTGAGGCCAGCAGTCTCTGCTTCTTCTTTCAGCAAGCTTAATTTAGCTTGCATATCAGTCAGCCTTGGAGCTAATAAAACTATGTCGTCTGCAAAATCCAAATCCTCCAGACGTTCGTGGATCCCCCACTGGATTCCCCGTCTCCTGCCTGCTGTGACTCTTTTCATAACAGAGTCTAGAATGAGTAGAAAAAGTGTTGGTGAGAAAATGCAACCCTGCCGGACTCCAGTTGTTACTTTTATGGGCTCTGTCATATTTCCCTTGTGGAGTATGCAGCATTCGTAGCCATCATATAGATCTTTTATGATGTTTAAGATCTTCTGTGGTATGCCATACTTCCGCAACGCCTGCCAGAGCACTTTATGTTTCACGGAATCGAAGGCCTTTTGAAAATCAATGAATGCCAGGTACATGGTTGCTTGGAATTCTTTGCTTTGCTCTAAGATGATCCTAAGAGTATTAATAAGATCAACACAGCGGCGTTGTGCCCTAAAACCGGCCTGTTCTTTACGCAGTCGCTTTTCAAGGGATTCTTTAATTCTGTTTAAAATAATTCTGGTGAGGACCTTACTGGGCACTGACAACAATGTAATACCACGCCAGTTGTTACAGTCTGACAAATTTCCCTTTTTTGGGAGCTTTACCACCAAGCCATTTTTCCACTCCTTTGGAGATTTCTCTTCAAGCCAAATAGGCTTCAGCAAAGGATGGAGCATTTTAACAGTACTTTCATTATCGGCTTTTAAGAGCTCCGGTGCTATGTTGTCTAGGCCTGGAGCCTTTGTATTTTTTAGTGTTTTCAAGGCAATCCTAATTTCGTCCATTGTGGGGCACTGCAAATTTGTATTTTGGTCTTCTTCGACTTCCTCTGGAACATCTCTTACTTGTTTCTCTTGGTTTTCCTCACAATTTAACAGTTCCCTGAAGTGCTCCTCCCATCTCTGTAGCTGTGCCTGTTGAGTTGTAAGCATCACACCATTCTTGTTCTTAACTGGTCCTTCATGTCTGAAGTTCTTCATTGATAACCGTTTGGTAATGTTGTAGAGGTCTTTCATATTTCCTTGTCTTGCTGCCTCTTCTGCTAATTTTGCTTGCTCATCTATCCATTTCCTTTTATCTCGACGTAGCAATGTTTTCACTTTTTTGTTTGCGTCCATGTATTCTTTATGCGCTTCGCTCTTCTGCGCTCTTGTCTTACAAAAATTTAACTTAAGTTTTAGTTCTTTCCTGTGGCTGATTTCATTCCACGTAGCATCGGAGATCCATTCCTTCCTTTGATGTGCCTTAAATCCTAGGATTTTTTCTCCCACATCTAAATAACTGTTCTTGATTTTTTACCAGCATGTTTCAATTCCCTCTTCCATAAAGTTTTCTTCAGACAGGACCTGGAATCTGTTTTGTAGTTCAAGGGCAAATGTTTCTTTGATCTGTTGGTCTTTTAATCTTGCCACCTCTATTTTCTTGCACCTATGATTGAGCTTGGTTCTATTTGCCACTATCTTCAGTCTGAATTCCGCCAAAACTAGGTGGTGGTCACTTCCAACGTCTGCCCCTCTTCTATTTCTGACATCTAACAGAGAGTGTCGGAACTTGCGGCTTATGACTATGTGGTCTATTTGATTTTCGGTAACGTGGTCTGGAGAAACCCATGTTATCTTATGGCAGTTACGATGTGGAAACAATGTGCCTCCAATGACTAGGTCATGTTGAGCGCATGTTTCTATCAACAGTTCACCATTTAGATTCCTGATCCCCATGCCATGCACGCCCATGATATGTTCAAGCCCTTCATTTTCTGAACCAACTTTTGCGTTCAAGTCACCCATTAAAATTTTTATGTCCCTAGAATTTATCTGTCTAAGAACTCCGTTAAGCTCTGTATAAAATGCATTAATTCTCCTTTAGCTATTTCAGTAGGTGCATAGCATTGAATTACAGTGACATATCGCACATTTGTTTTAAAGCGTGCGGTTATTATCCGTTCTGAGACTGGTTTCCACTCCAGTAAGCTCTTCTTGCTGCTTTTAGATAGTAAGAGCCCTACACCATTCTTGTGCATCGCGTCCTCACCTGTCTGACCCGCATACAGCAACACTCCACCATTTTGTGTTTGGAATTCCCCAGATTCTGGCCACCTTACTTAGTCCCAATATATCTAGTCGATAGTTCTCCATCTCTTTCTCAACTTGTCTTAGCCTCCCTGCCTCTCTCAACGTCCTTACATTCCAAAAACCGATACGGGTTTTCCTTTTCAGGCCAAAGGTCATATCCTTAAGATCCATCCGGCTGTTTCTCCTTTTAGTTTCTGTGATATGTGTTTTTTGGTGGTGCGGGTTATCAGCCCACAGCCCCCGAGTGTCCTGGTGGGGCTGCCACCTCATGGCCTGGACACCTGCCAAGGTTTTATTTCAGGGCCTTACCCCTTAGATAGCTTGTCTTCACCACGACTACAGAACGCTATCCATCCCTTCGCAGCAAGGCCTATGTGCATCAACGTTGTTCTGGTTTCCAAGGATCTTCCGCTGTCCACATTAGGGGACTGTGTCTGCTGCCACACAATCACAAGGAGGAAAAGGAAATGAAGGGAATGTATAGGATGGGACAGAACAGAATAGGATAGGACAGGACACAAGACGGGACGTTGTGAGACACACTTTGTCTGGATCCTCTATGGAGACCTGTCCGGCTTGGGAGGCCCTGCCGGTAGTTACACCACCGCCGGCATAGCCCTCCACTTCATTGGATCACACAAAACCCCTCGCCCACACGGACAGTGTTTCGTTAAGGCGGTGTCTCCTGAGGGGGAGTCGGACTAAGTGGCGCAATTTTTAAGATTTGAAAAGAGATTCGAAACTCCATCGTGCCTTTGAGATTTAAGTTTTCAGTGTTTTACTTCGTGGTTTTGTGCTGACTCGATGAGTGTCAAACTAAAAGTCCAATGATTAGGGGTTTGATTCCGGTCTCTCGTAGATTTTTTCCCCCTTTACCTGTGGCAATGATCTGTATGATCACGTTCCTGGTTCATTAGAATGATTAGATCACTTCAGATTAAATCCAGCAGAGCCAGCGACGTGAAGATTGTTTGCTTACCTCTTGATTGTTGGACTGAGCAAGTACTTCGTCTGTGATACCTTCACGTCGACTGGTCTTTTAACTGCCTCTACTCCTACAGCGCTAAAGGAATTAGTAATTGGCTAGTAAAATAATTATTATGGAATTATGCCAGTTGTTTTTATTGCTGCCGACGTACATAAAAGATACTTTGGAGCTCTATATTTATCACAGCTTGTGCAAAATTCTTCGTGCCTGATCTAGAATGGCGGGAATATTCGTTGAATTTTTCATAGTATACACTTTCAGTTTTTCGCGTATTACGGCACAGTGATGAAGACAATGTTTCGAAATTCTGGCACAGGTATCTTGATAAAGATATTTTCGCATTGCTTAAAGCACTTGCGAGGATGATTCGTTCAACAAAGACGCAGCAGTTTTTTTATTTTAATTTTTTATTTTTTGGCTTCGCTAGGCTGAGCCAGTGCCACCTCCCCATTGAGCTAGAATATAAAATACTCCTGTTTTAAATGTCTGCTTGAAAATACGTTGTTGTGAAAATCAGTGGAGACTCTCAACGTGGTCACCGATAGTATAAAAAGTAGAACATTACAAACCACATATTAGCCTCTAAATTTGGATGCCCACGAGGCATCAAATGATTGGTCGACATCCTCACTGATGTATCCACTTCTCCTCCATATAGTCACGTGCTTCCCGACGTAACTAAGAAACATGCACATTTTGTTTGGCGGTACACATTTGAAAATTGGCGTATTAATATTTGCTCCTAATATGGACGATACTATGTTGCTGCAAACAGCAATTTACGCAAATCAAAATGTTGGTGTGAGGCATGACCGAAAGTAAGAGTAGCATTTAGTACACAAGAACGCACGACCTGCTCAGATAGGCGTCAGGCAGCAGATACAATTCATAATTCACACGTCTCTCCTCCAGCCCATTGAGTCATAGCGCATGACATCTTGTAACCACAATTCAAGCTGGACGCATATCGTAGAAATAAAATGTCTTGTAAAAACTATTTTAATCGAAAATACAATTTCTCTCGCTTTATATATTCTCTCGTTATCGTTTACAAAACTGCATTTCTGGAACATAAACTACTTGTTTCCTGCTAAAAGGTTGAAATATTTCAATACACATTTGTGCATTCTAGGAGCAGCAAGCAGGCGCATACCTAGGCGATAGCATGCGGCGGCTACGTGTAATCAGTATTTCTGTTGACGTCTTGCAGGGGATTAATATGTGTAGGCGTGTGTGGCATCATGCGGCTTATAATTTACTGTCGTTGGTTATAAATCAGGTGTCGTAAATTTTGTAACATTGTGTAGCCTTTGAGAATTTGTGTGTTATTCGCACATTCCCTGTCATCTCCGCGCTACTTTCTCTCTCTCTCTCTCTCTCTCTCTCTCTCTCTCTCTCTCTTTCTACCTGCAGAATGTGTAGTAACTAAAAAAATAGCAGGCAATGGATGATAGATAAGTTCTTGCATTTATTAGGCTTCTCCTTTTTACTGTTGGTGAAGGTATTTCCTTTTTATCGCCATTATTGTTCGTAATTTGTACGCTTAATGACTCAATGACCACGTCGTAGAGACAGTTGTTTTCCCTTCCGTATCACTCGATTCGTGCACAATACGTGCCATCAATAAGTCCTATACATCCGATAGCACAGAGTTTTCTACATTATAACTATTTTGTAACAAATTGTAAGAATTTATTCAATAATGAGTGGTTTAAAACTACAGAGTACCCATGGGACAGAACATGATTCTCACCTTTAAATGGTGCAAATGGATCTGAGTACTATGGGACTTAACATCCGAGGTCATCAGTCACCTAGAACTTAGAACTACTTAAACCTAACTAACCTAAGGACATCACACACATCCATGCCCGAGGCAGGATTCGAACCTGCGACCGTAGCGGTCGCGCGGTTCCAGACTGAAGCGCCTGGAACCGCTCGGTCACAACGACGGGCTCTCCTTTAAATCTATTTTATGATATCATATGTGATAAAAGGAGGACTTGAAACTATATTCTGTGTTATACAGCTGATACGAGCGTACATGCTGTTTCAAAGTGTATTGTCAATAACAAAGTTAACAGAATAAGAACCCGGTAAGTAAGTTTCCATTAATTATGCTCTCTTATAATAAAAAAGTCACTTCGTTGTGAAACTGGAAAGCCAGTGATATGCTAGAATGTACAGTAGCAAAAATTTAGTGGTGTGACGTGTTTGACCTGGATCAAAAGAAAGTAGGTCTGTGTATGTACCGAACTATTAGACGTTGTCAGCGAAGCGGTGATTCAATATTTCCAATAGAGCAAGCCAGCTACCAGCCCTTTATTTCTCTTTTTTAAAGTAGAAATCTGTGCTTGGAGCACAGCTGTGTGCAGATGCGAAACATGGACCTTTCTCGTGAAATGATGACCAGCAGGTGCAGATCAAAACGAGTAGGAGCAATCAAGTCGAGCGTCGAAAACCTAGTCGAGCGTCGAAAACCTATATGTTGGTTCGCCAAACTGTGAAATACATTAAACAAGAGTTTGCGTGGTCACCTGTTGACGTATTACATGTCAACTTTTGCCTCGGGGTCTTTGGGCGACGTTCGTTTAACGATTTTTCTGACGCTTCACCAGCACGAGCGCGGCAATGGAGGATGAATCTTGGACAGTGCCAACCATTCGTCTTGGCGAAACGTCATAAAAGTCATTAAACAAGTGTCGCCCAAATATCCCGAAACAACAGACAATACTTTTTATGCAGGGTGAGGCAAAAGTCTGAATACATACATATAAAAGTCGAACGGTGTGAGCTATCATAATGGCGTCTGGTATGTGGTGTCTGTAAGTGGTAGTGCAACTTACAGGAGCTACGGCGACAGCGGCAACCATCTTGAAATCCGCCATCTGGGATTTGGGTTACGTGTTTCAAACGGGAAGGGGGTCATGTAGCACATCATTTTGTACTACCTCTTCCTGAGGAATACACAAGTGGAATCAGTTTTAAGATACCTTTATTTGTGTAGGTGTTATGGCCTGTTAAAGTTTAGGACACTTGTCATTGCCATTGCGCACAATGGGAGTATTTTTTCCCGGTCCTGCTGCACACTTCGCAGGATCTGTGGGTCAACAGAGGCACACGCCTCCTTAATACAAAGATAGGCTACATTGTTGATTTCTACGTCTTTCACAATTGATTTCAAGTGTACCTACAGATACAAGTCAAGAGGTGTAAGATCAGGGGACATGGTGGCCATTCGATAGGACCCCTCCTACCCATCCAGTGACTTCCAAACAGTTCATCCACATCTGACTTTAGTAGCATAATGGGGAGATGCACCGACCTGCTGGAAGATGGTTGGGATATGACGCAGCAGATTCAACAGCGTTGGAAGCACACAATCACGGAGCGTGTTAAGATACCTCTCCCCATTCAAAGTTCCATCAGTAAACACTGCACCCACGATTCTTGTGCCCCAAATTCTACACCAAACCATCACTTTTTCACCACCAGTACCTTTACAGAGATCCACCACGAGGGGTTTCCGTCTGACAAGTAAGGATGAGTCTGTTTTTTTACTTCTCCTTGCATATAATAATTTGCTTCGTCACTGAATAACACGTGTCATATGAAGTTTGGATTCCTGTTACACTGATCCAGAGCCCATTCTGCAAAACTTCCCCCGCCGATCAGGATCATCCTACGAGAGATGATGCTGACTGACACTGGATATTGCTGATAACCGGCACGTACTGCGATGTGGACTTTCCACAAACGATGCCACAATTGCTATTGCAGTCTCCTCGTCGGTGGCTGTTCTTGGACATCCACTGCGTTGCTTGTACACCAAAGAATCTGTTGCACGAAATTTGCCCAATAACTTGATACTGTCATATGTGAAATGGATGACGGGTGTGTAAGTGCCATTGTGAATCACATGCTACAATAAACATAATTGATCACCTCCTTACAATTTAAAACTTTGACAGGTCATAACTCCTATGCAAATAAAGATATCTTCAAACAGATGTCATTTGTGTATGCCTGAGAAAGAGGCAGTTCAAAATGATTTGCCACTTAACCCCCTTTCCATCTGAAACACGTAACCCAAATCCAAGATAGTGGAATTCAAGATGGCCGCCGCTGTCGCCATAGTTCCTTTAAGTTGCACTCCCACACCAGACGCTACTATGATTTGTCACACTGTTCGACGATTATAGTGGCGTATAAAAACTTTTGCCTCCCCCTGTAGTATGCATTTAATCCACAACCCGCAATCAAAAAAGTTATTTCGAAACCTGGCAGAAAATCCAGAGAGATTCTGATCGTATGTAAAGTATGGTACCAGCAAGACACAGTGAATGTCTACTCTGCGCGATAGCAATGGAGTTACTATCGACGACTGTGCTGCGAAAGCAGAGTTACTAAACACAGCCTTTCGAAATACCTTTGCCAAAGAAGATAAAGTAAATATTCCAGAATTCGAACCAAGAGCAGCTGCCAACATGAGTAACTTAGGAGTAGATATCCTCGGAGTAAGTCTCTGGTCCAGACAGTATACCAATTAGGTTCCTTTCAGAGTATGTCGACGCAGTAGCTCCTTACGTAACAGTCATGCACCACCGTTCGCTCCACGGAAGATCCGTACCCAAAGACTGGAAAGTTGCACAGGTCACACCAATATTCAAGAAAGGTAGTAGGAGTAACCCACTTAATTTCAGATCGATTCCGTATTTCTGCCTTTCCAGAAGGCATTTGACACTGTACCACACAAGGGGCTTATAGTGAAATTGCGTGTTTATGGAATATCGTATCAGTTATGTGACTGGATATGTGACTTCCTGTAAGAGAGGTCACAGTTCGTAGTAATTGATGGAAAGTCATCGAGTAAAACAGAAGTGATTCTGGCGTTCCCCAATTGGGAGACAATCTGAGCAGCCGTCTTAGGTTGTTTGCAGATGACGCTGTCCTTTATCGACTAAAAAAGTCATCAGTAGATCAAAACAAACTGCAAGACGAATTAGAAAAGATATCTGAATGGCACGAAAATTGGCAGTTAACCCTAAATAATGAAAAGTGTGAGATCTCCACATGAGTGCTAAAAAGAATCCGTTAAACTTCGTTTACACGATAAAACAGTCTCCTCTAAAAGCCGCAAATTCAACTAAATGCTTAGGCAATTAAGAAAAATTTAAATTGGAAGGAGAAAATAGAAAATGTAGTGGGAAGACAAACCAAAGACTGCGTTCTATTGGCAGGACACTTAGAAAATGTAACAGATCTACTAAAGAGACTGCCTCCACTACGATTGTTCGTCCTCTTTTGGAGTATTGTTGCGCGGTCTGGCATTCTTACCAGATATAATTAACGGAGTACACCGAGAGAAAGTTCAAAGAAGAGCAGCACCTTTTGTATTATCGCAAAGTAGGGGAGAGAGTGTCACGGACATGAAAGAGGATTTGGGATGGACACCATTAAAACAAAGGCGTTTTCTGTTGCGGCGGAATCTTCTCACGGAATTTCAGTCACCAATTTTCTTCTCTGAATGAGAAAATATTTTTTTGACGCCGTCCTACATTGGGAGAAACGATAATCATAATAAAATACGGGAAATCAGAGCTCGCACGGAAAGATATAAGTGTTTGTTCTTCCCGCGCTTTGTTTGAGAGTGGAATAATAGAGAATTATTGTGAATGTTGTTCGATGAACCCTCTGCCATGCACTTACGTGTGATTTACAGAGTATCCATGTAGGTGTAGATGATGGAGGGAGGCTCTGTTGTGTTGGGATGTGGGCTGTTATCATTTCGTACGCCTCCTTACTATCGACGAGCAGTATTTGACTAGAAATGTCCATAATCAGTGACGTCTAGATAAGACACCGGATGCATTAGTGATAATACTATTTATGTGATCATGCCGAAAAATATTGTCGGAGTTCCAGGATGACTCTATTTATTCTTCGTGAAAAGTATATGACGCGGAGCTTTCTGATATTCAAAAGGTTGTATGGCTGATATGTTACTGTACTCAGAAATTTCTCACGTGCCCATATCCTTTCAGCGTCTGTTCATAGAGGAAATACTTCGGAATATGTAGGATACGGTCCTTAATATTCAAAACCAAGGAAAGGAGGTGTCTTTCTGAGGCCAGTACATGCGAGAATTCAGTATTTTGAGACTGCAACACGATTTCCTCTCCGTTGGGGGAATGTTAACCACATTTCGTTACTTAGAGCTGCACTTTAGGTATCTGCAGGTTTAGTACGATCTCCTTGTATGTGTATTAATCTTTTCCCTTGGTGTTCAGGCCGTTTATAGCAAACTGCGTGCCACTTTCTGATATCGGTATGAAGAGTGGCGACACCATGTTCTTCAGCTAAAGAAACACGCGCCATCTAATCTTTGATTACTCTTCTTTTAACTCTGTCAAACTGTGCAGGAAGAATGAGGAGGAGCAAAGCGTCAACAAAAGTAGAACTACGTGACGTAACAGCCGATAACAGAAATGATTTCGTTCCCAGCCGTGGCTGTTCCTCGTGTAGGCCACACAGCACACACCTGTCGCCACCTTCTTCATTTACGCGATATTTCGGTAGTGATATTATTCAGCTGCTGCTGCTACAGAGTTGCTCGACCGGCCATCACGGTCCGTGTCTATTTTCGGTACAGGCAGAAGAAGTTATGTTACGAAATAGCAGAGGAGGTGGTTTACGATTTCCATGGTGGCTGTCGAAACCTACGCTTAGCATGCTGTAAATATACTATGTCTTCTGATGTGTTAACGCAAGTGAAAGATGAGGGTAGAGGTCCCGTGTAGTCTAGTCTGACATTTGTCTTTTGGAGAACATGTTGTGGAAACCATTGCCGAAACAGTTATGACAAAATTTATCCACCTACAGCTTAAGGATTGGGGAAGCATGCAGAACAAAATGAGACACCACTTAATGCAATTCGGTTGTAGATGCCATACTGTTACTGCGACAAATGTATTAAGTTAGCTACGTTAGTTGTCGCCGTCGTGATCATTAGCGGCTGAATGTAAACTCATCGGGGGAAGAACGAAGCAAGAAAGGCTGTGCCCCGTTTAAAACGGTCCTGCGTTGGACTAAAATGATTTAGGTAATTCACGTATAACTTTAAGTCGGTCTGATTGGTAGGGATTTGAGTTTTCGATCTT
The DNA here is from genome assembly GCF_023898315.1 of Schistocerca nitens. Lineage (NCBI taxonomy): Eukaryota > Metazoa > Arthropoda > Insecta > Orthoptera > Acrididae > Schistocerca > Schistocerca nitens. The sequence continues at coordinate 818,365,401 of NC_064614.1, forward strand.
AAGAAATACAGAACCTAATGTCTGAATCAAGGCATCACGTCATGTTATATTTGTCGTCGTTTACTCGTTCTAGTTCCTGCTTTCAATATGAAATGGAAGTTATAATTAAAGAGCAAAGAACCGTCTGTTAGGTATCAGTTTGTAGGTCTTGTAGCATCTGTACCGTTGCTCAGACATCCAAGCTATTGCCAAGTGTAGCCATTGTCAGGTTTGTTTTCTCCCGGATGTGACGTGTCTGACTTTACGGCAATCAGTGGACGCTACGTGATGTAGCTCCTGTGATGAGACGACACCCGGGGAAATGTTTTACAATATGTACAGATTTGTTTAGTAGTAGTATTGTCGTCGTTACTGATTTTATATTCCCTCTCCTAATTACTACAACTATTATGCTGATACATAATTTTATAATCAATTAAAACATATAACGGTTTCAAAAATGTTGAAAATAAATATATATATATATATATATATATATAGTCCGGGGTTGTCGGAAACAGTAAAATAAATAAAACCGCCGTCGTCGTCTTCCGTGCGGGTACTGGTTTTATGTGACTCTGCACGTTAGGTTATCCTGTGCAAGCGTGTTCATCTCAATAATCAATTAATTTCATGTGGCTTAATGCCCTGTTGCAAGTATTTTCATTTCTTCATAACTACTGTACTTGTACTCATTTGAACATGCTTGTATTTACATAATTACCCCACCCTACTTCCCTCTGTTACAAAGTTTACGATTCCTGGATGCTTCATGATGTGTCCTATCGATCTATCTTTTCTTTTAGTCAAGTTGTGCCATAAATCTGTCTTCTCCACAGTTCGATTCAACACCTATTCATTAGTTACCAACCTACATATCTAAACTTCATTCTTTTGTAGCACCATATTTTAACAGCTCCTACTCTCTCCTTGTAGGATCTGTCTATCTTCCACGTTTCACGTTTTTAGAAACCTTCACCCCAGACAAAATGCTTCAATAAAGACTTTCTAAGACTTAAATTAATATTCGATGTTAGCAAATTTCTCTTTTTCAGAACGCTCTTCACTGTTGCGAGTTGGAATTTTATGTCCTCTCGTTGTCAGTTAATTACTGCCCAAATAGAAAAGCTTACCCACTACTTTTAATGTCTAGTTTTTATTACATCCGTATCGTCTGATTTAATTCGACTACATTCAGTTACCTGTGCTGTACTATTTGTTACATTCATAATGTAACCTCTTTTCAAGACTATTCCTGATGTTCCAGATCCTTGCTGCCTTTGACAGAATAACATTGTCATCGGCAAACCTCAAAGTTTTATTGCTTTACCTTGGAATTTTATTCCCTTTCCGAGTACCGATATTTACACTATGAATACCGCTATACCGGGCACAGATGAATTGTCAGGTGTGTGTATGAGCAGCGACCGTCCAGTTCATTTAACCTTTTCTTTGAACAATCGTTTCATGTGCCAGTCTTATTTGTTTTTGTTATCAATGATATATTAATGTTGGCGTATTAATGTAGCTTGCCAAATAAACAATGTTTCCCTGAGATCAGTGTGTTTAACAATTACGATCTTTTATTAATAATAAGTAATAACTCTCGGCGTTGCGGCAACTATTACGATAGACCTCTCCTACCGTACCGTACTTACTGTTCTCACATCTTCGGCTCGTGCTTTCAACGAGTCATCCTACGTGAGTTGTTTAATGACGTTGTATTCATAGTGCTTAAGGCGTCTCCTGATTTTTAATCGGATATACTGATACAAGAAAAGGAAGATATTCACTTTATGCAGTGATACAGTATAAATGTTACAGAACTTAAAAGTTGGAAAGAAGCTTTAAGTGCTGTCGTAGAAGTATATGATGACGATTGTGATGATTTACTGATAATTGCTATTCTGACTTTGTAACTGTCCATGAGAAATATTCCCAAGTCTGTGCATTTCTTCTTTTGCAGGTACGTGTTAATCTGAAGTTTGAGACTTAAAACAGGTATGAAGTATGAATATTTCTTATTTCCGTCTGCGTTTTTTATGAAAAGTTCCTGTCAAGAGCTGACTGCAGTAAGTGCTCGGATTTTACAGTCTGATGGATTGTAATCTGTTACTGAACAAAACAAAACAAATATTTCATTATTAGTCATAATTCCTCATTATTTTCTGTTGTTTAGATAGTGACTGAGTGCAGAGATTTTTAAGGCCATACATTTTAACGAATATTCTGCAAAATGTATTTTGGACAACTCTTTAGGCTCTTTTGTGAGGTCACAAGATAAACTGTTTCAAGTTTTCATCTTTTTAAAATTTCTTTCTCTATGTTAAATCCGTTTGAAGGTTATTCCGTCCAGTGAATTAGAGTCGTCGGAGTTAAGCGTGTGAAACGTTTCGTTGTCTGTCATTAACTCTGCATTCATAGAACAATGTCACAAGATGATGGATTTACTGGCGGCAGTCGACTTCGGATGTGTTAAAAACTAATTACTGAGCAACTATATCGCGCGGAAAAGTACGCATATATTGTGCCATGCCGTGACTTACGTCGTGGCACAATGTATTCATAGTTTTTCATACACAGTGTTATTGCAGCTGTGGGTTTATCATAGTTGGAAGGACGGTTGACACTAGCGGTTGAGAACTATCATCTTTCATGACGTTTTGTTATTATGTTTATTGAATTATTTACGTATTTACTTATATATGTAATGTTCAAATAAGTCAGAGTTAGGATATTTAATCTGGAATTAGTGCCGTATTTTCGAAAATAAATGAGAATGGCTGTTCGGAGCTTGAAACAGCGTTCCCCCCAGTGCAAGGTCACCATCTTAACGACTGCGTTACTTCGGTAGGCGGCTCAGTTGAGAGTAGTGCAAGCACTAGAGGACATATTGATATGCCCAAAAAATAACCAAAATATGCGTTTATTTGGGGATTAATTAAAAATTTCAGAAACATGCACTAAAACTCGCTAAAAATGAAGCACAAGATAAGAAATATGCATGGAAAACACATCAGACGGCATGTTAAAATACTAACAACTACTCTTTACGCCCTCATAAGCTTTGTTAGCAAATTATGAGGATAATGATTTCACCATGCTAACGACTGAGCTTTTGTTGAAATGTGTTACTAAATATTTTTCCAAATTCTGTGCAAAAATTCTGTACTTTTGTGTGTGAAAATATTTTCACGAAATTCAGGCTCTTTCCGCTTCAACTGGCGTTAGAGTGAGTGCCGAACTTCATTGCAGCAGTGTCATTAGGAGAATAATCCTTTAAATCAGATTCCCTCCCGCCCCCATACCGAGCTTATGTCACGAATAAAATGTCATCCCACATTCCTTTTCCGTATTCGATTTTAACAGAATCTCCAGCATCGTCACATCGCTGCTCCTATGTAACAGTATTTCGTCTCCAGAAAAAAATCAAAGAGAGTACAGATCTCTCCATTCGTTTGACTGCTGATGCCAGTTTACTGAAATATATACATAAGCGGTTAATCGGGTAAACTCAGCCAAACCATAAGATTGATCGCTGGTATCCACAGGGAAGTGTCGTCGTTGGGCGATCGCAAGGGAATGCAGACAGGCGTGACCAAAATCTCCACTTTGTGTAATGATTGGCGGTACTGTGTAGATGCGAATAAATGTAAGATATTGTGTATAACAAAGAGGGAGAACCCAGTTCTGCGCAGGAGAGAAAACGAATTCGTAGTTGTATAAAATACGTTTGGTTCGCTGTTTGCCTGGGGGTGGTGGTGATGGCGGCACAATACGTGTGCGGGGAGTGCTCCCGTTCAGTACAGTGTAACGATGTTGTGTGTTCATACAGATACTTGTTACTGTGTTCACGCTCCACCATCGGTAACCGCATTACATGGTGAATTTCGCACGTTAATGACATTTGCGTCAGGAGTACCGCTCGACGACTTAATTGAGCATGGCCAATCTATTAGCGCAGCGCGACCGGGGGCCTGAACCTCCTGCTGTACGCTGGCCATGCCTCTTTTTTCGTGCAAGAAACTGAGGAAATTACATAACGTGGGGGAAGAGCGTGACTTATATTTTGTTCCCAATTTTCTTTTCCAACTGTAACAGTAGCTAGTTACACAGCTGCTCTGGGTTTAGTTCTTATCTCTTCAGATTTTCTGTGACTCACTTGTAGCTTCAGTGTTGACACGAGTATTTGCACGTCAGTGTTGAAGCAGTAATTGATTCGTATTGGATCCCTCATTTTGCCTTCTTCCAGTGTGATTAATTGCTTGTCTGTATCAGCTATTCACGTTGTTAGTACCCAAGTCGGGGACTATGTAATAGCCAGTGCCCCGCCAGTCCCCCCGTCTGGCCCCCAGGTTTACGTTCCCCGTGGTTTTGCTAAATCATGTAAGGTGAATGATGGGATTATTCCTTTGTAAAGACATCGCCGATTTTTTTCTCAAACATTTGTCAGACACGGATCGACACAGTCCGTCCAAAAAGCCAGAAACTTTCGAGGCTAATTTTATTCCTGGTGTATCAGCGACGTCTGCGCAGTAACTAATGAGGCAGATTAAACAACTGTTTTTACAGCTGGTAAACAGTGACAGTGACAGCTCAATACACAGAACTTGACAGTGAAGAAGATGACGAAAAAAGAAAACTTGCAGATGACAAATAATGTAAATGAAAACCACACACTGTAAAAACGTAATACAGCAGGAAAACCACACCATGTGGTAAGAACCCATAACAATAAAAAACCAACTGATGATGCTGCAACTGCAGTGAAGCATGTCTGGGGCAAAAAACAAAATTGTGTTTTGCTAAAGGCAGACTCCACCCAAAAACATGTGTCACAGTCAAGCACACACTATGAGCAGGCAGTTTTAAGCAGGGGACATGTGTCAACGTAGTTGTGTCATAAGTGGCCGTGGAGGAACATCTAAATCACTTGTTCGACATTCTTCAGAATGTTTTGAAGAAGAGCGAAGTGTGTGTGAAGGTTGTCCCGCCCACCTGTACTCCCGAATCGCGATTTGATTGAAATGCAAAAGGCAGAGTTGTTCTGGTCTGGAAAAAGTCATCACTTGGTATTTACCAGTACGGACCTATCACAAAATGAGAAAGTGCAGAAATTCACATGAAGGACTATGACGACTTAATCGCTTCAGATATAGCGTTCTCTTTACGCCTGGCTGCACGAGAGTCTGGTATTGTCAGTGAAGCAGTGTGACCTTGCTACGACTTTGTCTTCCGTAACGTCGAAATTCAGACTCTGGAATCCTAGCAGCCGTACTGACACTTTGAACACTAATGATGAACATAATACACTCTTTTTACTAATCATGACCGAGTATTTCCCTGACTGAATTTGGTCTGTCGAACTACTTCTGAAGTGTCTTGTAGACAAACTATTGGGTCGTTACATTAAGCAAAAAAGTTCTCGGTGCACTTAGCTGCTTACCTTGATTTTTCGTTTTGATAATTTATGTTTTCCAGTGACTGAATTCGCCGCTGGAACAGGAACCGTCACTAAACTCACCTTGAGAAATTATTCCTGAAATTCAATTGTACTATTGCTATTTATGATCTCTCCATTCTGAAGGTGTGAAATTTGAGGGGTAAATCTGTTCATTCAACTTAGCGCAGTTATAGTTCGGTTACGTTTTAATAATGTTGAAGCCTCCTTTTTAGAATCAGAATGCAACTGACTATGTATTTATCGACATCCTATCATTACTCTAAGTCTTTCAAAAACAATTTGAAGTATAGTCGTCTGAATAAACTTAATATATACGTGAAACTTTAAGAAATAGACATCATGCAAATAAAATTTACTCGTGTGCTGCAACAAAGCGACCCATCAAAAATTCTGTCTCATTAAATTGGCTGTAGCAAAGCAGTTACTTTTTACTGCTGTCAGCATTGACAAATTTCAGAGTGGCATTTAAATAAAATGAAATGCATACTTGAAATTAAACAGCCTGAAGCGTTAGATATAAATGTCGCTATACTGACCAAAGACACATTTGATCACAATACACGTTGAACTAAGTGTGGCTCCCCGTTTATAAGAATAACGAATAAATAGTCAGTAGCGTGCCTTGTTATGAGCAGTGCATTTGAGGATACTGTGCCAAAAAAACATTTCTGCAAATTCTTCACGTCTCTGGTTATTTTATGTCAATGGAATCCTAATGCCTGCCCTTATTAAGCCTGCTTTAAACAAAGTAGTGCAATCGTTGCAGCACCATAATTTATGCTAGCGAGACTTGCAACCACGGCTAGTAATTACCAGAGACGACTTCTTCATGCGGAAGTATTCTTCCAGTAATATGTGTATATGATAGCACAAAATTGTAATGTCTTAACCGAGCGCACCGAAACACGACCTCTCACTATCACTGCTGTCTGGCTACTCTCCACTGCTCAGTTTGTCAGCGGTAAACATTTTGTGACTCTTCAAACTTTCCCGGAGGATATATTGTAAACAGTCTTCACGGGTTCGCCGCCGGATCACGCTGTGCAAATTCCACAATATTTGCTCGGAGCAACTGTCCGACATCTTCAGGTGGTTCAAGCTTGCTGGTGGCTAGGTACGACTGACGGTACCCGCACGTCGGCGCTCCATTTCTAGAATGCACAGGCGCGGAAATCGCACATGCGCAATGATTGCAGTTAGATGGTGCCATATTCAAACTCCCTCTGCCGAAAATCGCAGAGAGGCTCTCCTGCGCGTGCGCTGTACGCTGCGTTTGCCAACAGTGCGGCCAGACGTTACTCACCAACGGCCGTACTAAACCAATGTTATGACGGGTCTGTTATGGAAGAATCTTGATTTTCGCGTCGTAATTTAATAGCAGCCAATGCAGGATCCCAGGCTGTGTTAAGCTTAAATCCCGCATCCCTGTTGATGAGATCATCGGCTGTACGGATATGTATTGCTTCCTTAATGACACAATCCCAGGAAGATGACGTCGGCGATAAAACTTCGTCTTTTCATAAATCATGCGACGTCCTGTATTCAGACAGTGTTCCGCAATTGCCGACTTTTCCGGTTGACGAAGGCGTGTATGACGCTGATGTTCATCGTAGCGTTCTTGTACTGTGCGGCATGTCTGGCCTTTATACGCTGCCCCATATTGACAAGGAATCTTGTACACACTACATTTCCTCAGGCCAAGGTCATCCTTAATCGAATTCAATAGTTTTCTCAGTTTTGCAGATGGTTGAAAAACACACTTAATTCCATGTCTTCCGAGGACTCTGTCGATTCTTGACGACATGGTACCAAACTTTTTTCCCACTTGAAAAGTGTTCCCCAAAACGGAACACGACATGGCCACCTGTCACCCCTATCTGAGCAATGTTCCGCCGGCTATGCTTTCTGCACCTTTTCCCTTGTACAAACGGAATCGACAAAGTCGAAATTGAGCTGTCCTCAGGCCTTTTGGCTTCCTAGCTGTCCTCAGGCCTTTTGGCTTCCTTCTTTCTTTTGCATGATTATATATTTTCATAGTAATAAATAATATCGAGTTAAGGAGGGGCCCAGACTGTACTTAAATGATTAATTTTATATGCTTAGTTATAGAACATCAAAGTAATTGTGCGCTTCCTATTCTAATTAAACTTATACAAAAACTTCTAAATAAGTTCGTCAGATACCGATAACACACTACGTACATGGACGTTAACAATATTCCGTTTCAGGGTCAGTGCCATGACCGACATGAAACGACCGTGACGCGCGGACTTTAATGTTTCACATGGTTGTGTGAATGTTCCATGTGTTGTTCGCAATTGATGGTCGTGGTGGTGGTTGGGGGGGGGGGGGGGAGGGAGACACTGTACGACATCTGAAGCATTAAAACCGCCATCTTAACTTTTCTCTATTTCTTATTCATTCACTCTCGAAACTTTTTGGACGGAAGGAGTATCTCGTACACTCCTACTTGTGGAGTAATTTTGATATCACCAGCCTCGATGCAACTTACGACTCACTATTAGGTACTTACAGCTTCTACACCGTTGATTCGAGATCTCATATTAGCGCATTACACTCAGGCGTACTCATGGAAGTGAACGTAAGTCTGCCACCCAAAGGCAAACATCGTGCTTCCCATGAAACAGTACAAATTGTTACAAACGTAGTTAGATCCGATAATCCGATACTTCGACCGAAACTGTCTCTAACTGCTATTATCTCTACAAAATAATACAGGACCGCCATCGAAAAGCAATACATACCAAGCTAAATCACTACACTGCCTTTTCGAATGTCTTAGCTTCCGGAGAAATATCTGTTCGTCGCAACGAACAGTGGCCAACTTGTGCTCCCATCACTCTGCTAATTTTTCAATCTAGCGCAACTTCAGAAACGACGTTTCTGTCAACAATATCCATGTTTCCAAATTGTTATTTGCTTCAGTTATACGGGGTATATGTTCCCATTAGTTCTATCTTCCCTTCCACTAATTAGACATTCCTGTACTGCAATACATCTGACAGAATCTCTCCCGAGTTCCTGTGTTTTAGACCTGCTTTGAAGGAAACCTTCCATTTATATTGAGGGGAAAAATAACATTTGTACCACTCCAGAATGTCTTGCAAAGGTGTTCTGTGAGTGCCCGAAATCGTTCCCGAGGGTCAAGTGCTAATCCCCAAACCAAGCGTCGATCCTCTTCATATGTTCTTTTATTTCGCTATAATTTTCCAGTGCTGCAACTTCCGTGTATATAACAGCATCATCAGCAGTTAAATTTATGTCTGAAGACTTCCTCCACTGAGATGACATTCTGTGTTCACTAGAATCTCTCGAGCCAGTCGCACAGCTGGTCTGATATTATGTACGCACTTATTTTATTCGTTAGGCGGCAGTGCGGAACTTTGTTTAGCACCTTCCGGAAGTCAAGGAACACTACATCAACTGGGTGCCGGTATATCGTATACTACTTTTTGGGTACCGTGGACGAACGGAGCGAGCTGTTTCACACGATTATTGTTTCCGGAACACACGTTGATTCCTACAGAGAAGATTTTCCGTCTCCAGAAGTGTCATAATATTACACTGCCGAAAACAAGTTGTTAAACCCTTTTAAAGGTTTCCAGTTCAGTCAGGACAATGCATATGGGGTCCATGAAATGGTTACATTTACAGATCAAATAGAACTAGCGGTTCTAAGGTACCATGTATCTACCCGTGCTAAAACACCCACATTAGTACTCGGTGTAGCGTTCGCAGGCAGCAATGCGGGCACTGACTCTGGCATCCAGTCGATCGTACAAATGGCGAATACTATCCTGAGATACGTTATCTTACGCCTGCTCGAGCTATTCACGTAGTTCCATTAAGAGTTCTTGTTTGACGTGTCGACGAGTCACTTCTTGTGCCATCATATACGTACTCGATTGGAGATAAATTCGGAGTTCGTGCCGACCAGGAAAGTTACGGCATGTCTCGAAGAGCACCTTAAGTTTCATGGACAGTGCGTGGCCGAGCGGGATCCTGTTGGAACAACGAATCACGTTGCTGTTGGAAGAACGGATCCAACAACACACTCAACGTACCGAGCGCTGGTTAGGATTCCCTCCAGAAACACCAAAAATGAACCAAGAGTTGTAGCTTATGGGACCCCCGAGCGTAAGGACAGGGGTGGGGCCAGTCTGTTTTGGACGATTGCACTCTACAAAACAGCGCTCTCCTTGTCTACGTCGTTCGCGAAATCGACCTTTATTTGTGTGCAGGCAGAATCTGCTTTTACCCCTGAAGACCACGGTGCGCCGCTCCATCTTCCAAGTGGTGCTTTGACGGCACCAGTCGAGTCGTGCACGTCGACGCCGTGGTGTCAGTGGAAGACGGGCTGGAGGTGTGGCTGCCCGTACTCCCACTGCTAATAACCCGTTCGCAAAATTTCGTATTGAGACGTCTGTGTTCACAAACCTTCTTTGCTGTGGTAGCTGTGCAATCTGCTATTGTTGCCTTTACAATAAGACGCTCCTGGTAGGCGTCTGTGCTTCGTGAACGTCCGGAACCTCGTCTTCTACAGGTGTGGTAATGTTCACGTGACCACCGATACCAGCATCGTTGCACAACTGACGCACCACGTCCAACTTGTGTGGCGATTCCCCGAAAGGACCATTCCGCCACTCGGAAGGCCATAATTTGGACCCTTTGAAACTCGCTCAGTTTGCTGTAGGAAGCACGATTGCATCTCTGTGGTATGGTTTCCCGCTTGCTTCACACGTTTGCACCACACTGAGCCTTCTAGCTGTGAGCATTTCCTATTAAGCGGTAAACATAGATGGCGCTCTGGGATTTGTTTGTGGACGACGTTGAAACCATTATCAGTACATCTACTATCCCCCAGGTGGCATATACTGTCATCGGGTCAAAATCTAGGTGTAGTAATTTTTCTGCCGGCAGTTAATTAGTCGATGCAGACCTCTACAGAACCCGACGCACAGTGCCCTAGTTTCGACTTGTAGGAGTTTTTCCGGTATCTTAGGGGCGGCGAGACGTGGATGACGGAGCCGAGACGAGAAGCGACGAGCCCCTCCTGCCCGGCTGCCGGCTTATTAGCTGCAGGCGCAGGCCGCGTCCTTTTGTTTGCGGAGCGCGGCCGCTTGTTCTAGGCGGGCGGTTCCCGCGGCGGCGCGCGCTCGAGAGCCGCTCGTCCCGCCTTTGTTAGCGCCGCCCCAGGCCGGGGCGCGGGTTCTTGGCCGCCCCGACACCGACACCGCGGAGGCCTCCGGTGGCGACCGGGAGGAGGAATATTTCGGAACGGTGAGGCCGCGGACAACACTAGCAGTGGGCGCAAGCGGAAAGGGTGTGTGTGTGGTCGAAAGTATCCGGACACCCACCTTTACCTTACGCGAAATTGATCATGTCAGGCGAGTTGGACTGGCCAGCATAAAAGGAGGCGCAGAATATTGTGCTGCCAGTTCCACCAGTTTGACTGTCCGCAAAATCTCTTGAAGTTGTTGCACTCTTTCTTACGCAGTAGGAAATTTTATGTAAACTAAAATAGACATGAGAGCAGTGTTCACTCAGTCGAGGCAGGATTCTCCCAGGGATTTGTTTTGCGGCCACCCTGCACAGTATTTTTACGAACGACGTGCCAAGCCGGGACAGCATTCATCTTGCCCTATTTGCAGACAACACAGCTGTCTATGCGTCACCCAAAAAGCAATTTACAAAGTCGTCAGTATCCAAAGGCACTCTGAACAGGTTAGACTGTGGTGTAATTTCTGGAAAATTAGTATCAGTCCGACCAAGTGCAATGCCATCAAGTTCACAGCCAGAAGGAGACCTTCCAACCGTCAAATCTCTATCGATGGATGGGAACTCCCCTGGTCAAATACTCAGGTCTAAAATTTAATAAAAATCTCTTGTGGAATGCACACAGATTCAGCGCCTGTAATCAGGTTTCGGGTGCACTGTACCTTCTATATTCATTGCTCAAAGGCAATGGACAGACCACTGAAGTCAGGTTACGCATATGGAAGATGGTGTCGTCGTAGCTTTACTTTATAGCTGTGAGATCTGGGGCATGGCCGCAGATGTTCACGTAAGAAAACTACAGATAATTCAAAACAAGGCTCTCAGGATAATAACTGATGCAGCTTGGTTCGTTCCATTCACACTTATGTACAGAGAGACAAACATTAACACCATCTCATAAATCATTCAATAGAAAACGCAATCATTCTACACAAATTCAGAAAATTCACCTCATCTAGTCATCTCATCCTTAGTCACTGACCCATTCCAGGTCGACTACAAACATCCGAAAATCACCGTCATTAAATCACTCAAATCACACACATTCACACATACCAAAACAGAATAAAAACATATTTTAACAGCACTCAATCCCCGTCACAGACAGCAAATTGAGACAGAAGGCGAAGCCCAGCGGTCGTTCAAAACAAAATATAACATGATAACGCGGTACGGTGCCACCGATACAGAAGTAGTAACAGCAGATTGCGTCGGTCGGGAGAGCTCAGATGCTTCCAACGTAAGAGTGGTCTTTGGATGTCATCTGAGTAACGAAGCCATCATCAGGGCACTTCAACTGTTCCATAGTCGAATGTTAATGTTGCCATTGTCAGGTGGAAATGCGAGTAACAACCACTGGTAAACTAAGACATGTACATTCTAAGACATAGAAAAGACACACCACGAAAGAATTATCCGAATGGGACAGAAATCGGTTTACGGGATGTACATGTACAGACAAATAAATGATTAAAATTTGAGGCAAATTGCATGATTTTATTCACAAATTTACCAAGTCAGTAAATTGGTTGGTCCACCTCTGACCCTTATGCAAGCAGTTTTTCGGCTTCGCATTGATTGATAGCGTTGTTGAATATCCTCCTGATGGTGGATATCGTGTCATATTCTGTACAGTTAGCGTTTCAGATCGTCAAAATCCCGAACTGATTGGGAGGTCCTCTCCATAATCTTTTAAACGTTCTTGAGTGGAGAGAGATCCGGCGACCTTCCTGTCCAAGGCAGGGTTTGGCAAGCACGAAAAGCAGCAGTTGAAATTCTCGCCGTGTGCGCGCGCGCATTATCTTGCTGAAATGTAAGGCCAGGGTAGCCTACATAGGGTAGAATATCGTCGGCGTTCCGCTGTACTATAAGGGTGCCGCGGATGAGTACAGCTATGAACTGAAATGGCATCCCAGACCATCCTCGGGCTGCACGGCGGGCGACTGTCAGGTTAGTATCCCACCCCTGTCCGTTCTCTCCAGACACTTCTTCGCTGGTGATCGGGACTCAGCACGAAGCACGACCCACCACTGGAGACAATTCTGCTCTCGTCAGTGAGAATCCAGCCGTAAGACGTGTATTGGGGTCTCCCCAGACAGCAATGAGATACTAACGTGACTGTCACCCCGCCATATGGCCTGACAACCAGGGGCGTATAGTCTGCGGTGCGTTTTATGAACCATATCTCTATTACGCCACCCCAACGAAAAGAAAGAAAACAGAGGGATCAAAAGTCAGCATTTACTGATAAACAAATGGTAACGTCAGTACTACAAAGTCAAAGCAGTTATCGAAGTCAGTTACAACTTGAACATTAGTCACGGGATGCATTATGATGCGACATGTGCGCCGGGATGGTTCCTTTGAAAGACCTCAGCCGGTTCCCTTCCCTATCCTTCCCCAATTCGAGCTAGTACTGCATTGTCGATGAGATCCTAATCTTTCTTCTAAAGGTTCATTTATTATCTTTTTCGTATGAGAAGATTTTGAGTATGAACATTTCGAACAGCTGCTTCAACATGACGTTGGCGCTCGGTCTCTAAGCTGCGGTGGTTTCGTTTGTGAAGGCGTAGAGCCTCATGAATAAATTAGCGGATTAGATTCTGACACAACGAACTTAGTTGGTCACGAGGCTCGCTTGGGGTCTACAGCATAGTCGTTAAGTTAACTTCCATCTCATTGCTGCTAACACTGTAAGCCGAAAGAGCTTGTAAGATTGCTCTTCTCTGTACTAATACTACTACTAGCAGCCTGTGAGTTCTGATACGATATTCCTCGTGACAATTCGCATCGGGATGTATCCTTTAACTAATATTTTGTGTTTAATTGACTTCGATAACTGCTTGGACTTCGTAGTACATTTGTTACCAGTCAGTGCTGTCTTTTCATTCCGCAGATTTCGTTCTTTTCGGTGGGGTGACATAACAGAAATATGGTTCATAAAAGGCTCTGTTTGGTAATGCTGAAACACAATAACGTAGAAAGTTATTATTTATTGCTCCAAGATAGATTACGCTAAACTTATCATATGCACAGTCTACTATGTGGAACTATTATTGGCCGAACTTTCACACTGAAATGTTCCATGTTTACTTGGCAAGATGGCATTACTGTCAAGGATTATGCGACCATTTTGTCTGATGCCGTCCATCCCATGGTGCAATATTTGTTCCCCAGTGATGTTCTCAGACAGCAGGGTCGCTGTACACACAACTCGCATCGTCCAGGTCTGGTTTTGTGAGCACTAGGATGTATTGTCGCTTATCCACTGGCCACCACAGTCACTATATCTCAATATTATTGAGCCTTTGTGGTCAATTTTCGAGAGAACAGCGCGTGAGAGCTACCCACCCCCATCATCATTACCTGAGCTTGCCGTTATTTTGCAGGAAAAATGTTGTAAGTTTCCCTTGAAAACCATCGATTCCGAGGCGAGAGGAAACTGTTTTGAATGCCAACTGTTTTATTACACCTTAATTGGCAGGTAAAGAGTTGTTTTTGTAGTGATTCCATATTTTTGTCCACCCTTGTACCTACTCGTATTACTTCATCACCCACTGGCTTGGTGGTCCATACTGACTAGCCGTGGCGCGGGGGAATAAATAAACGAACATATAAAACGTAAACATATAATTGTCCTTCTAGACCAACACTCTTATCACATACATTAGCGACTTTATCTGTATAATATAAATTGATTACTTCCTACAGTTTCTCTCTCTTTTTTTTTTTTTTTTTTTTTTTGTCATCAGTCTTGTGATTGATTTGATGCGGCCGGCCACGAACTTCTCTCCTGTGCCAGTCTCTTCATCTCAGAGTAACACTTGCATCCTATGTCCTCAGTTATGTGCTGGATGTATTCCAATCTCTGTCTCCGTCTACTGTTTTTCCCCTCTACAGCTCACTCTAGTACCATCGAAGTCATTTCCTCATGTCTTAACAGATGTCCTACCATCCTGGCCCATATCGTAGTGTTTACCACACATTCCTTTCCTCTCCGATTCTGAGCAGAACCTCCTCATTCCTTACCTTAACAGTCCACCTAATTTTCAACATTCGTCTGTAACACAACATCTCAAATGCATCGGTTCTTTTCTGTTCCGGTTTTCCCACAGTCCATGTTACACTACCCTACCATACAATGCTGTACTCCATACGTACATTCTCTGAAATTTCTTCCTCAAACTAAGGCCGAAATTTGGTATTAGTAACCTTCTTTTGGCCAGGAATGCCCTTTTTTGTCATGGTTAGTCTACTTTCGGTGTCCTCCATGCTTCGTCCGTTATTGGTTATTTTACTGCGTAGGTAGCAGAATTCTTTAACTTCATCTACTTCGTGACCATCAATCCTGATGTTAAGTTTCTCGCTGTTCTCATTTCTACTAGTTCTCATTACCTTCGTCTTTCTTCGATTTACTCTCAATCCATACTCTGTACTCATTAGACTGTTCATTCCGTTCAGCAGTTCATGTAATTCTTCTTCACTTTCACTCAGGACAGCAATGTCATCAGCGAATCGTATCGTTGATACCCTTTCACCTTGAATTTTAATTCCACTCTTGCAACTTTCTTTTATTTCCATCATTGCGTCCTGTGTGTGCAGATTGAACACTAGGGGTGAAAGGCTGCATCTTCGTCTTGCACCCTTTTTATGAGCACTTCGTTCTTGGTCGTCCACTCTGGTTATTCTATCTTGGCTGTTGTACATATTGCATATGACCCGTCTCTTTCTATAGATTACCCTTACTTTTCTCAGAATTTCGAACATCTTGCACCATTTTATATTGTTGAGAGCTTTTACCAGGTCGACAAATCCTATGAATGAGTCTTGATTTTTCCTTAGTCTTGCTTCCATTATTAACCGCAACGTCCGAATTGCCTCTCTCGTGCCTTTACCTTTCCTAAAGCCAAACTGATCGTCACCTAGCGCATTCTCAATTTTCTTTTCCATTCTTCTGTATATTATTCTTGTCAGCAGCTTGGATGCACGAGCTGTTAAGCTGATTGTGCGGTAATTCTCGCTCTTGTCAGCTCTTGCAGTATTCGGAATTGTGTGGATGATGCTTTTCCGAAAGTCAGATGGTATGTCGCTAGACTCGTACATTCAACACACCGACGCGAATAGCCGTTTTGTTGCCATTTCCCCCAACGATTTTACAAATTCTGATGGACTGTTATCTATCCCTTCTGCCTTATTTGACCTTACGTCCTCCAAAGCTCTGTTAAATTCTCATTCTAGTACTGGATCCCCTATCTCTTCTAAATAGACTTCCGTTTCTTCTTCTATCACATCAGACAACTCTTCCCCCTCATAGAGGCTTTCAATGTATTCTGTCCACCTATCCGCTCTCTCCTCTGCATTTAACAGTGGAATTTCCGTTCCACCCTCGGTTTTAATGTCACCGAAGGTAGTTTTGACTTTCCTGTGTGCTAAGTCTGTCCTACCGACAATCATTTCTTTTTCGATTTCTTTACATTTATCATGCCTTCTTAGCTTCCCTGCACTTCTTATTTATTTCATTCCTCAGCGACTTCTATTTCTGTATTCCTGAGTTACCCAGAATATTTTTGTACTTCCTCCTTTCATCGATCAAGTGAAATATTTTTTCTGTTACCCATGGTTTCCTTGCAGTTACCTTCTTTGTACCTATATTTTCCTTCCCAACTTCTGTGATGGGCCTTTTTGGATGTGACCATTCATCGGGCCTACTGAGCTATTCCTTATTGCTGTATCTATAGCCTTAGAGAACTTTAACCGTATCTCGTCATTCCTTAGTACTTCCGTACCCCACTTCTTTGTATGTTGATTCTTCCTGACTAATGTCTTAAACTTCAGCCTATTCTTCATCACTACTATATTGTGTTCTGAGTCTACATCTGCTCCTGGGTACGCCTTACAATCCAGTATCTGATTTCGTTATCTCTGTCTGGACATGATGTAATCTTACTGAAGTCTTCCCGTATCAGCCAGCATTTTCAAAGTGTACCACCTCCTCTTGTGATTATTGAACAGAGTTTTCTTTATTACTAGCTGAATTTGTTACAGAACTCAGTGTTTCTCCTCTCTTATTCCTTGTCCCTAGCCCATGTTCTCCTTCAACCTTCTCTTCTTCTCTTTCTCCTACAACTACAGTACAGTACCCCATGACTATTAGACTTGATGTACTTTATTACCATTTGTGTACCCTCATATACTCTCTCTCTCTCTCTCTCTCTCTCTCTCTCTCTCTCTCTCTCTTTTCATCTTCAGCTTGCGACGTCGTCATGTGTACCTGAACTACCGTTGTCGGTGTTGGTTTGCTGTCGATCACTGAATTGCCACAATAACACACTCTCTACCCTGCCTCCCTGTTCTTTACAAATTCTACCCCCGTTATACTATTTTCTGCTGCTGTTGATATTACCCAATACTCATCTGACCAGAAATCCTTGTCGTCTTTCCATATCATTTCACTGACCTTTACTGTATCTAGATTGAGCCTTTGCATTTCCCTTTCCAGATTTTCTAGTTTCCCTGCCACGTCCAGGCTTCTGACATTCCACACCCCTGGCTCGTAGAACGTTACCCTTTCGTTGATAATTTGATCTTTTACTCATTGTCACCTCCGTCAGACAGTTCCCTGCTGGAAACCCAATGGGGAACTATTCCGGAATCTTTTGCGAATGGGGAGATCATAATGACACTTTTTCTGTTACAGGCCACATGTCCTGTGGATACACGATGTGTATCTTTAATGCAGTGTTTTCCACTGCCTTCTACTTCCTCATGCCATTGATCATTGCTGATTCTTCCGCCGTTAGGGGCAGTTTCCCAAAAAAATGGTTCAAATGGCTCTGAGCACTATGGGACTTAACATCTGTGGTCATCAGTCCCCTAGAACTTAGAACTACTTAAACCTAACTAACCTAAGGACATCACACACACCCCATGCCCGAGGCAGGATTCGAATTTAAAGAATGACGGGATTCGAACCCGGGAGGCAGGATATTAATTACTAATGAAAGACGCTGCCCCTAGACCACGTGTGTTACTCTTACAGCGCGTAAACGAGCCGCACGACAGTGCACCTTTATCGAGTAGCGTTAGTTCCTCCTTCACTGTATCCTTTTTGCCGTAGCGCAAATGTGCCGACCTTCGACCTTGGCGTCGCATTGTGAAATACCCGAGGCGCCACCGCTGCCGGTAGGCGCCAGCTGAGGTCGGCTCGACCTCTGCCGGGCACGCACGCACGCATCTTGGCGGCGGCGGCGGTCCGCGGATGAGTAATGTCGCGGCCTGGGCAGGAACGCCGCCATCTGGCCGCCTGCCCCTGCCGAGGGACGCGTCCGCACGTGATACGCAGCCCCTTGCAGCTGCTTGCGTCGCAGCGGGAGGGGCGCTTCAGGAATTGCCTGCTGGTCAACGCCCCCACAAACTATTCTTCCGCGCCCATTGCGACACTAATGCAAATTAAAAAATAAACATTCTCAAGTAATTCTCACATACGACAGATAACACACTGCCTGACAAAGAAGGCTAAGCACACAGAAGCAGGATCGTCGATAGGTGTTCTGCCGCCCTAGGCGAGAATTGAAAAATGTAGCGCTCTCTTTCTTTCTACTGTAGGTGTCCGCAATATCTCCCTCCCCCCCCCCCCCCCCGCCCTTCCTCCCCGCCGCCACCAAAATCCAATTTTCATGCTTTGTCGTCCGTACCTAGACAAGAAATAATATTATTTGCATATATGTCAAATTTTAAGAAAACGGCGCTAATTTGTTTCAGAAAAGACAATGTAGTTCTTATCTCGTGCTGCGAGTCTCAGACACCGACAGGCAGACTTACAGACACACTAATTTTTATGTATGGATATGGTGGTTCAAATGGTTCAGATGGCTCTGAGTACTATGGGACTTAACTTCTGAGGTCATCAGTCACCTAGAACTTAGAACTACTTAAACCTAACTAACCTAAGGACATCACACACATCCATGCCCGAGGCAGGATTCGAACCTGCGACCGTAGCAGTCGCGCGGTTCCGGACTGAGCGCCTAGAACCGCTAGACCACCGCGGCCGGCATGGATATGGTGAACTGCATTTATCTTTTACTACTTGTAGATATGTTAAAAGAGAAGTATAAATTCTGACGTGTGAAAACGTGATCGATTATCCACAGGAAATAATAATAGAACTAAAAACATCAACAGAACCACTCAATACAACTGACGCTTGACAAACGAGCTTCAGAGACAAAAACAAAGAGACGAACTGATGAAGTTATGGTATCAAGTCGCAACATGATCGCAAGCCAGCGCACGTGCCCCTTTCCAGTGCTCGACAGAGATGAGTAAACGTCGTGTTTGTTTCCGTTTCGTTACTTTCGGTTTAGGTACAGGCAGTGTCTTCACTTTTGTCAAAGAAAATAAAGATTTATTAAATAATTGTTCCGTAAGCGTTTGAAAATAATTCGGTGTTTTAATTTTTCCTCTTTTTCACATTTTCTCCTCATTTGCTCAATTTTTTCGCTGTCTGATGAGATGCTGAGGGAATTAGTTTGGAAAAAAGAGACACTAAAAGCAGTAGATGAGTTCCGCTATTCGGACAGCAAAGTAACCGATGGTGATCGAAGGAAAGAATATAAGGTCTACATTGGCAGTAGCTTCCTGAAAAAATCAAATTTGTAAACATTGTATATTGATTGAAGTGTTATAAAGTTTTTAGTAAAGGTATTTGTGGGAATTTTAGTCATGTGCGTAAATTAAACCTAGACAAAAAACAGTACAGATAAGAGAAAACTGTAACTCTCGAAATGCGGTGCTTCGTAAGAATACTGGAGATTAACTTATGGAGATGTACGGAATTGAACACGAAAGAAAAGAAAAAACTTTACTAGCAGAATGTGTGCTTGTTGGGAAGCATCATGATGCATCAAGGAGTGGAAATAACTGTGGGCGATGGGAAAAATTTTAGAGGCAGACAAAGGCTTCGTTACAGTAAGGAAGATTTTCAAGTGGATGTAGGTAGCAGTAGTCTCTTGAGATAAAGACACTTATCCAGGATAGACTAGTTT
The DNA here is from genome assembly GCF_023898315.1 of Schistocerca nitens. Lineage (NCBI taxonomy): Eukaryota > Metazoa > Arthropoda > Insecta > Orthoptera > Acrididae > Schistocerca > Schistocerca nitens. The sequence goes on from NC_064614.1 coordinate 818,385,189, forward strand.
CATCAAAGCAGTCTTTGGATTGCAAACCATATCCACAACAGTTTTGCTGATCATGTGGATACAGCTCAAAAGATTTCCTTATGTACACATACACTGCAAATATATAAAGATTTAGAATGCTTCAGACCTTTTAAGTCAACGTGGCAAAAAAAAAAGGAATATTAGATAGGGTTAGAAGGAGAAGAGAAAGAGGAACTTCGGCGTTCCATCTCTGTAGTGCCTCAAGCTACTCCTCCCGCACAGGCCATGAAAGCCCAAAGGTACCGACTCGCCTCCGTGTCACCCTGAACCCACAGGCGTCACTGGATGCGGGTATGGAGGGGCATGTGGTCAGCACACCGCACTCCCGGCCGTATCTCAGTTTCCGAGACCCCCAAAGCTACTGCGTCATTAATATTGTGGATAAGTTTTGTACCCATCGTTTACCAAAATAGCCATAGACATAGGCCAAGACAGTTCCTTGAACGGAACCATTGCTGATTTCCTCCTCCATTGTTGGAAAACTAAGCTGCTACTTCGTCTGTAACGATAAAGACGTCGAAGACACGCTAAATTTATGATAATTATTGTAACATAGCTGCGACATGACGTCGCGAAGTATTGTGATAACTTTTTAATACGTCAGTGTTAGTACTGTGCAGCATGGAATGGAATATTTTTTCGTTTAAACACTACTCTACTCAGATACATTATCCGTGTCTTGTAAAGCAAAGCTGTCAGTCGCGCGACGGTTGATTTGAACACCGGGGTGCATTACCAGATACGCCAGTATTGGAGCCCAAGTTACAGATTAACGTTGATAAAAACCGAGGTACGTTATTTTTGTCGCTCGTTCAGGTACACGTTATCGGAGGTGGTAGTATCGATGTGACGGAAATCTTAAAAATAACGGAAGACTAAACAGCGGATCTTTCTGTTTGTAGTCTGTCAGTAATTTGCTCCGCTAGTAAGCTACATAAGAAATTAAGAGTCAATCGTTTTATGTTACAGAATAACTAAAGATCGTAACTCATTTAACAAGAGCTTTCGGCTGACACAGGGATGTGCAAATAAAAGTGGGACGCGGAGTTTTCGTGTTCCGGTCACCGTTTTTGTGTGTTATTTGCAGAAACAGAGTAGTCTCATTAACCTACTGAAACAGTTGAGTCGGTCGCAATGAAAGCCAAAGTAAATAGAAGAACCAGGTAACTAGGGTGGTAGTAATTTGCAGACTTTAAGACCGCGAAGCCCAAGATCAACTCTGTGAACTGGAAAACAGTTAAAACTTTCTGAGGAATGAAGTGATCAGCATTTTCCGTTGTGTGGTTTGCTATTGCTATGCTGCGTCAAATGAAATAATTTTCATTCAGTGAACATTAATCAAGTGCGTGTGTCCAATTACAGACGTTTCAGGGCGGATCGATACCGAATGAAATTTATTTTTGTGCTTCGTCTCACACCACTGTCTCTTTATACTTGTTTCGATTTGATCAACTTACGCACATCATATTAACTTCGACAAAATATCCATATGTCTATCCCATTATTATTTGCAGTTTTCCACCCACTGCTAGCTTGAGACCAAACTTTCTACACATACTACCATCTTCATGTCTGCGCCTCGTGATGCTAATTCGATTCTTATCACGAGGAATGCATCAAACAGTTCGTACAATTCATTATTTCGTTAGATTTTCGGCGCTTCCCATCTCCAATTTCATAACACTTACTGTGGGATCTCCAGTGCCCGTCTTCTCCCATCTAGGCTTCGTGCCCTGTTCGTGATCTTTATTTCCGTCGTCTTTGATGCAGCTCCAATTTTTGGATGGTTTTCATATTCTAGATTCATGTCTCACTTCTGTTCGTCACTCTGGTAGCTACATTGGTTTCAGGTAGTTGAAAATGGGGAGCGATATCCGTAAGTAAATTTAAATCATTGACATTCTTCTTTGATTCTCTCTGTGTCCATCCCAAACATTATTTTCCATTGCTTAAATATAAAAGTACCTAAACGAAGTTATTAATCTTATTGCTAATCTTATTGCTAATCTTAAGTTTTCTTATCAGGATGCTGATTTTGCTGTCAACGTAATAAATTCTCAAACCTATGCTCAGCCTTCTTGCATGAATATCGTTCTATTATTGTTGAAGCTGTTGAAAAAGATGTTTTATTCAAAAAATGTTTATGTTTAATACAAGATTCGACGATGTCTGTTTTTTTCGTTATCCCATTCTGAGGGATTTTGCAATTTATTCTGACCTTTCGATGGCTAGTAGGCGGTGAACGTCAACGTCATATGCAAGCAATCTAAAGGGGTGCTCAGATTGTCTCCTAAATCGTTTGTAGGTGTAGATCAGGAATAGCAGAGGGCCCGTAACACTCGCTTGAAGAACCACAGATATTTGTTTCGCTAGATGACTTTGTCAGTTACTACGAACAGTGACCTCTCTCTTGGGAAATCACGAACAGCTGAGACGATACTTCATAGGCGTGCAATTTTATTGGAAGTCACATGAGAGGAACGGTGTCAAAGGCCTTCCGGAAATGTAGAAATATGGAATCAGTTTTAGATCCACTGTGGATAACGCTCAATTATTCCGCGTGAATAAAGAGCTGGTTCTGTTTCAGCAGAACGGTGTACCCGTGCTGCGTATTGATCAGTAGATCGTGCTTCCATGTGTTTTGTAATGTTCGAACACAGTATATGTACCAAAATCCTGCTGCAAATCGACGTCGATGATATTGCTCCGTAATTCAGCGGATTACTCCTATTTCCTGTCTTCAGTATTGGCGCGACCTGTGCAACTTTTCAGTGTTTAGGTACAGATCTTTCGTCGAGCAAGTGATGGTATATGACTTTTAAAAATCGAGCTGTGGCAAACGTACTCCGAAAGGAACATAATGGGTAGTGTGTACCGGAATACTTGACTTCAGTAAGTAGCTTAATGTGCTTCGCTACACCGAGGGTATTTATTCTGAATTACTTGTGCTGGCAACGGATCCTTTTTCGAATTCTGGTGTATTTACTGCATCTTCTTTGGTGAAGGAATTTTGAAAAGCTATGTTGAGGAACTCAACTTTTAGAGTGACGCTGTCATTGGTAACATTACCATCGCTGTGGCGTAGTGAAGGTATAATGTAGGTACATTGCACCAGTGACTGAAATCGCTTAAACTGGAATTCTTACGTCAGGCAGCGACTCGTACGAGATTTTAGTGTTATGGAACTGACTTTCCAGGAGTTCCGAAAACTGCTTGCTGCGATTCCTGCGTCGGCCGTAAACATTGTAGTCGCCGCTTTCTCCCCGACTTGTTGGCAGAAGCCCTCACGCGGTAGCAAGTGGCGCAGCCAAGGGTCGGCACGGCCATTGTTCGTCGAGGGCCGGGCTCGTCTTGTGTGGGAGTGCTTATCTACCTGCCGGGTGCCCCTTGTCGGTTTCGCTGCGCTACTCCGCGCCGGGCCGGGTCTCCACAGCTGCGACCGCGACCCGCCGGTATTTCTGGCAGGCGGCGCGCCGGCGGGCCGCTATTTCTGACTTTCCGCGAGATGGGAAGGGATAGGAGCAGAAGAGAGGAAGAGCGCGGGGAACTGTTGTGCAGCGCAGACCAGGTGTCGGGTTTCGCGGCGGGTGCACGTCCTGTGTGGTAGAGAGAGGGACGTGTGACAAGAAACAGTCTCCTGCTCATCACATACATCGTGAAACTAAAAGATTACGGATAGATGGTGAAGAAAGCACCTCGAATGCTTTCGTTCTTGTCTGGCTCGAGTGTTAGAATACCTCGTAGAGAATTCCAGTAGCACTTTGACTCGTTCAAATGAGTTTTACCACTGGAACCTTTAATGCAGATAGGGAGTCAGTTGTGAACAGGTGTTCAGTGACAGTGTCGGCAAGCTGGCCTGTTAGCACCACTTCTACTACTTGCGGCGCCTTACGTGACTCATATGTCGCTAATGGGTAGTTATTTTCCATCGCTGGCACTTCGGATACACGATAGTGTTTGCTGGTGCCAAGAGAGAACATAAGGTAGTTAGCTGTTTGGCGTTTCTTTTCCTTATTAGACATTCTCAAGCACGTGTAACATTTGGCGGATACACAAAAACTGCCGAAAACCTGCATACACTCATTCTACATAGCGTTTTGTGTATCAGAGATTACTAAGGACTTGGAAGATCAGTCAAACGGGATGGATAAAAAAACTGAACTCCCGCCACCTCCCAGTAGGCCACGGAGGCCCAAAAGTACCGACCGACCGCCGTGTCATCCTCAAGTCACTGGATACAGATACGGAGGGGCATGGTCAACACACCGCTCTCACGACCGTATGTCAGTTTACGAGATCAAAACGGATGTTTAGTATCGTGAAAAGAGATTATGAGATGAATATAAAAACAAATAAAACAATGGTAATCGAATGTAGTCGAATTAAATCAGGCGATGTTGATGGAACCACATTAGGAAATAAGACACTTTGTAGTAGATGAGTTTACCATTTGGCCAGCAGAATAAGTGACAATGGCCCAAGTAGAGAAAATATATGCCGACTGGCAATAGCAATAAAAGCATTCCGCAAAAAGAGGAATTTGTGAAAATTTAATATAAATTTATTTGTTAGGAAGTAATTTCTGAAGATATTTTTCTGGATTGTACCCTTGTACGGAGCTCAAACGTGAATTATAAGCATATCAGACAAGAAAAGGATAAAACGTTTTGAAATGTGGTCGTAATGGAGAATGCAGAACATTACGTGATAGATAGGGTAACTAATTTGGATGTACCACTTGATTAAAAGAAGGATCCAGTTGATAGAAAACATTCTGAGGCAGCAAAGAATTGTTAATCTGATAATGGGGGAAAATGGTGCGACTAAAAAAAAAGTCCGATGATCAAAGCTTGAAAGTAGCTTCAAATGGATGTAGGCTGCAGTAGCTACGCAGAGATGAAGAGGCTTGCACAGAATAGACTGGCATGGAGAGCTGCATCAAACCATTATCCGGACTGAACACCATAGCAGGAACATACCAATATTACACCTGTCGGTTATTCGCGGTGAGTGTACACACGAATAAGACGGAACAGGTTCAGTGAAAGAAAGTAAGATGTGGGTTAACTTCCCGTCGCGGATGTGTTTGGACACAGTCACTGTTAGGTCTTCTCCTTTTTCCAACAGTCTTTCTAATCTGTTTAGGGAAACCACGTAAAACCTAAATCTATATGGCTGGACGAGAAACTGAATCCGCGTACCACTCCAGCGTCGTACCACTATGCCCCATCCCATTCGTTACCTTGTAAAATGCATATCGACCACTTCGCCACCTGCCCAGTATGTTTCTGGACGGTGCTGTCCGCAGAGTAGTTCATCATTTCTGGTGACTTCCTTCTGCCGAATCATCTAAGGTCTGCAACAGTGGATTGGAAAGCTGCACCAACTTTTGGAGAGCTCTTTGCATGACTTTTGAGAAGTGATAAAGTTGAGCCCATATTTGAACTTAACTGCTCACGCATAGAAACTCGTAGAAAGACCCTTGATTAGGATCAAAGATACCCGCAAATGTGACAGAGAGACGTTTGACGTAAACACTACCAACTTTGAGAAGTGCTTCAGTGTGAGGCTTGAACGGCACCACTACTGAACTGCTGGGACGCTATGGCACGAAATCGTTAGTTTTGAAATGCTGAAGCAATAAGGGCTTCGCAACACTGCTGAAGCCCTTTTGAGACTTGTGTCTCAACTGCGAAAAATGTGGCAAGAAATTTCGTGCCGCGATTTGACTGTCCAACCATAGACACAAATGCGGTAACTTTATACAGGAGTTAAAAACTGTCACAATGACAGTCGTCTGCAACGAGGAATGCGCCTACGAGCGTTCTTCAAGCTGCACAGCAGGCTAATTGCTGACTATAACTTACTTCGAATTATAGTTTTTTTCCTTTTAGTTACTTTATCCATGTCTGTAGATCGTAAATGTAATTTGGAATAAAACAACAGCCATATTTGCCGTAGCCTTTTATCCGTTCCTGCCAACGGCCTTGCCGCAGTGTTAACACCGGTTCCCGTCAGATGACCGAAGTGAAGCACTGTCGGACTGGGCTAGCACTTGGATGGGTGACCATCCGGTCTGCCTAGCGCTGTTGGCAAGCGGGGTGCACTCAGCCCTTGTGAGGCAAACTGAGGAGCTACTTTATTGAGAAGTAGCGGCTCCTGTCTCGTAAACTGACATACTCCCAGGAGAGCGGTGTGCTGACCACATGCCCCTCCACATCCTCATCCAGTGACGCCTGTGGGGTGAGGATGACATGGCGGCCGATCGGTACTGCTGGGTCTTTCAAGGCCTGTTCGGACGGAGTTTAGTTTCTTAGTTTTTTATCCGTTCCTAATGTACAACACGGCTTCATCTGCAGGTGCTGTGTCAAAATTATAATATTATAGAGATAGTACCTGAAGATGATAACATAGGTGTCGAAAAACATTGTACGTGTGGGGAGAAATATTGCAGTTGTTTGTGGATGTGGGGTGGCATTCCAAATTCCTCTTAAGTTTTACTGCGGTTCTCTGAGGGAAGTGAGATAATTGTCCAAAAATGCCTCTGAGCACTATGGGACTTAACATCTGTGGTCATCAGTCCCCTAGAACTTAGAACTACTTAAACCTAACTAACCTAAAGACATCACACACATCCATGTCCGAGGCAGGATTCGAACCTGCGATCGTAGTAGTCGTGCGGTTCCGGACTGAGCGCCTGAACCGCTAGACCACCGCGGCCGGCAGATAATTGTCCTTGAGATTTCATAGTGTTCTAGGAAAACTGCGGAATGTTATCATTAGGATATGTCTTGCTTATTTTTAAATTGTTCTTGTGCAGTTAATAATACAGGAAAGGCATGAGACTGAATGTTGTCTTTAAGTGATTACCTAATAACAGAAAATTAAGCAATGCCCTTATTCATCCGCGAGTACTCTGTATTCGGTTTCGTGAATTATAGTGCAGACAGTAATATTTCAGTGTTAGAGCAATTTGTTTCATGAACCAAGGCAATCGACGCATGGTGTTCCATGACAGTGTACATGGATCTGAAAACGTGTAGTTGCATATATTGTGAAAATATGAGATATTATGCTCAGAACACGACTTCCGCCAATCTTTTAACTTCGGCTTCGACTGCAGAAGCGGGCTGATTATGGAATCGGAACTTCTTAGCCACACTTCGTTTTTTAACGCATCTGTCTCAATCTTGGCGAGAAAATTATTCGGTCTAGGCAGCTGTTGGTTGCTTCGATTTACAGACGCATACGAGCATGGGATGGCGCAACACAAGGAACGAAAGTTACATAGATATAGCTTTGCCTTTCGGAAGTAAGCACTGACGCCGCGTTCCTTGCCTGTGTGCTCGTGGTATCGGAGAAGGCATCGGACGGTACAAATATCAGCAAGTCACAGTTCGTTAAGCAGATCTCTATCGTGCCGGAAGAGAACAAACATTCACTGAAAGGACCACCAGGAGCCTAGCGTCTGTTGGTTCTCCCACTCAGAATAGTGGGAAGTCGCTGTTCAAATATTAGTGTTATTCAACAGATCACTGACATTCAGCTCTCACTGTAAGTGCAGGCCACTTATATTTCGGTATACGGGAAACTTGCTGCATCATCGCCACCTCGGACAGAGAAAGCGAGTTGGACGACACCAATTAACGTCAGCATGGTGCTTTGCGTAACATTTATCTTGCCCGTATACTCTCTGCTAACAGCGCGTTGCGAGCGTACTTCTGCGTGTCCTATGTGGCCGCCGTCGATCGCGTACTACGCAAGAGCTAACTGTAGTAAAACACTTAATTTCTTTCTGAACGAAATGCTCTGTACTCTGGACTAGTTTCCCCTAAATGACTTTTGGACTCATGCCGTAATGCCTTAGTCCGGGGTTTAGGCAAGTGTAGATGCAAGTTTCTGTTCTGGAGCTATAGTTTGTTAATGGTTCCCCTGCGCACAACCTTAAATATAACATGCCGTCGTGCCACTTTTGTGGCGCAGGTGCCTAGGATTATGATAATAGTAGTGGTGGTGATACTAATAATATGCAGACACTTAAACAGGGCAGTTTTGTGTGGAGGATGTTTGAACTAATGTTGCAGACTATAACGGCAGAGACCGCGCCGTAGCTACCTCGTTTACGACAACGCCAACCTCAGCAAGCATTTGCACGGTAGCCATTAACAATATTTTATGTACACCGTTTTGGTTTGAGCTGTGCGTTGCTCATGGTTTTCTTATTATGAAACGAGTACAGCGACTGACACTGGACCATCACGAATTTCGAGTAAGAGTCCTAAGACATCAGAAGAATCGGTGATCGTTGTGTCCATGTATCAGTTCATCTTTCGCAGAAACATAGAACACGGGTGTAGACTGCCAGTCCTGCGACAGGGAGACAGGACTTGAACCACCCTGCGCCGCTCCACTTTCCGCTGTGATCCAGTTCTCGTTTGTTTACACTTTTGGCAGACTGCCCCATATTAATAAACTGTATAAAATGTGTTAATGTATTAATAATTTGCTTACATTGGTGTTTGTCACATCATTTAACAGAAATTCCAAGAGAGAATTTCACAGAAATACAGTAGTGAAAGACATTCTTCCGAAAATTTTAAATTTACGTGTGGCATGCAATTGATTTCAGAGTTGTTATAGTAGCCAACAGACTCGAATTATTTTGGACATACGCGACGTAAAATCGTCGTGTGAACTCATCTTCATCAATATTTCGCTTAGCACTAAGATTGTGTACAAAGGTCTGCAGACTGTGGCCATGTGAGCGTTTGAATGGGGAAATGCTGTTTCTTTCAGTCGTGTTCGCCTACGTTATGAAAAGTTAGCCTCTACAGTAAAACTGGTGCCAATAAAAATCTCCGAAATCGACTCACGGGTACATCTGAGATGTAAGACTCTGTATTCTTTCTACAAAAATGAGAAGAAGACGTGATGACCAACATCCGATCCAACTCTGTAGAGGCTTGTATCAAGAAATGCAGAATATAAATTCGATCCTTTCGAAGAGAAACTGTAGTCTTAAGTCACATTTGTATTGATCATAATTAGCTTACACACTGCTACATAATGACAGATCAATTTGCTTAACACCGATTTCCTGCAAAATTCTTCAACATGTTCTGAGTTCGAATATAATAAATTTCCTTGAGACAGAGAAACTTTGCCCTCAGATCAGCACAGATTTAGAAAGCATCGCTCGTGCGAAACTCAGCTTGCCCTTTTCTCACATGATGTCCTACAAACCATGGATAGAGGACATCGGACAGATTCCTTATTCCTAGATTTCCGCAAAGCTTTTGACACGGCGCCCCTCTGCAGACTGTTGACGAAGGTACGAGCATACGGTACAGGTTCCCAGATATATATATATATATATATATATATATATATATATATATATATATATATATATATATATATATAATGTGTGTGTGTGTGTGTGTTGGGGGGGCTGGCTCGAATTTAAGTGATGGAACGCAGTGCTTTGTCCTCGACAGCGTATGTTAATCACATACAAGGGTATCAAGCGTATCGTCAGGATTACCCCAGGGAAGTATGATAAGACAGCTGTTATTTTTAATATACATAATTATCCTGGTGGACAGCGTGAACAGAAATTTACGGCTATTTGCTGACGACACTGTCGCGTACGGGAAGGTATCGTCGTCGAATAGTTGTACGGTGGGATACAGGATGACTTAGAACTTTTAGTTTGTGTGCTGAATGACAGCTTTCTCTTAACGAAGAAAAACGGAAGTTAATACGGTTGAGTAGGGAAAACAATCGTATGACGTTCGCATACAGCATTTGTAATGTGCTGCTTGACATAGTCACAGCGATTAAATCTGTAGGCGACACATTGAAAAGCGATATGAAGTAAAACGAACATGTCAGGTTGGTAGTAGGGAAGGCGAATGCTCGACTTTGTTTTTTGGGAAAGTGTAGCTCATCTATAAAGGAGACGTCGTATGCAAGACTAGTGCGACCCATTCTTGAATACTGCTCGAGTGTTTGGGATCCCCGCCAGGTCGGATTAAAAGAAGATATAGAAGCATTTCAAAGGCGTGATGCTAGATTTGTTACCTGTAGGCTCGATCAGCACGCACATACTACAGAGATGCCTCGTGAACACCGATGGGAATCCGTGGAGGGAAAACAGTGCTCTTTTCGCGAGGCACTATTGCGGTATTTTGGAGAACCGGCATTTGAGACGGGCTGCGGGTCGATTCATATTCCGCCAACTTACATTTCGCATAATAACCACGAAGATAAGATGAAAGGTACGTATGAGGGCTCGTACCGAGGCTGGTAAACAATCTCGTTGTTTCCCTCACTCTGTTTGCGGGTTGAATATGAAAGTGACTAGTAGTGGCACGTGATACCCTCCACAACGCACCGTACGGTAGCTTGCGGATTATGTATGTAGATGTACATACTACGACAAGAGACGGCAGTAAAACGTTCTTAGTTCGGGCCTGGGGCGACCCTGACAGTCAGCTGCGTACTTGAAGCACGTGCACACTCACTTGACTTGGCATGTAATGTGTCTTGGCGAATCATTGTTACAGATCCTAGCTGGCGATGGAACGAAAGCAGTTCGCCTTGTGTCATTCTTAAGGGATATCACCACTTGCTTTAGAACAGTCATTTTAGTACTTGACTTATGGGATGGAATTGGGGCAGAGATACCTCTTGTAATTTGTTAAGCCCCAGAGAAGTTGGCGGCGGCGGCGACAGCCTAACTCAACACCACCCCAGTATGGCATAAACTTGTAATCCACCTTGATATTTGCTCTTACCACTCATAATAAATTTAATGTCCCTTCCTTTTTTATGAAAGCCTGTCCTTGTGTCAGTGCAGAACTCTTATTGTATGAACTCTTTAGCCGCTCACTTCCTCCCTCCACTCTCTACCTTCACCACCTGTGCATATTCTACATCTTGTTTCGTCGATACTCCCACTCACTCTTCTCCGTTAATCATTTCATGTGACAGCGTCATAACTGTTGACTCGACTTAGCCAGTGTTATCCGTAAAACTCGTCAGTTGTAACGTTGATTGGGAGAATAAAGGGAGTAATAAAGGCGCTGTTGAGTCTCTTGGATGCCTTAAACCCCATTCACCACCACCAGCACCACCATCACCATGATCATCATCTTGTAACGTTTATAAAATTTTGAAGGTAAAGGATCGGAACAAATTATCTTTTTGTGCTCAACCGCTGTGCCATGCGACTGAGAAGGGGGAAAAGCAAGCAGTGGTCGTAAATAGCGGAAGCGTACCGCACGGTTAACGAGACTTTCTCGCAGCTGGTGGGGACGCCAGGTGCTCAACACGATCGTGCTTGGGCTCGCGGCCTTCTTATCTGGCGGCGGCCGTCGTTAATGGAGCGATGCAAAAGCGGCGCGGAATGCCGCCAGCGCTGGCTGTGGCGACTGCAGCCGGCCGGGTCCAGTGCCCGCATTCCAGGCGCGCCACTCGGCGTGAGAGATGTGCTCTGGACAGCGCCGCGCCGCGCCGCTGCCGGCGTGGCCCTCGTGTACCGCCTGCACTGCGTCCGCCGTCTGCATAGGCGCAGGCAGCATCATTCACCGCCGCTTCCCCGTTATCGACGTGGCTGCAGCCTGAGCGCTTTGCTTGGGACTAGGGTCGCAAAGTTGTTTCACGCTTTCGCGTTCACGTCGTGATTTGCACTAGTATTGTGTTCTGAAAATAAACCGTGCTCACAGAATCTCTGTAGCGGTACTCTTCGAAAAAACTGTGAAATTCGTGGCGAGAGGGTGCTTCCTGCAACGGTCACGGAAGCTGTTCGGAAAGAAGTTGTTACGTATAAGCTCACCCAACGAAGTACTGGTTACGCCATTGAAAGAGCATACTGATAGGTGTGGAGCGCTGTCCCAGGCGATCGTGTGTCTGCCAATGTTGTGACAATGAAGGGTGTGTGTGTGTGTGTGTGTGTGTGTGTGTGTGTTGTACGGAATCAGCTCAGCAACATGGGCCGATATGTAGACGTGACAGATTGGCTGAAAGGCGCTGTCGTGTTTGGACGTGACCATGACCACACTGTGAATGAAGTTGACCGATTTGTGTGTGTGTGTGTGTGTGTGTGTGTGTGTGTGTGTGTGTGTGTGTGTGTGTGTGTGTGTCGACGCCGACGGTCCAGTGCGTGTACAAGAATTAGCGTACCACTGGCAGGCATGTAACACAGCGTGGAAACAGTGACCCCAGAATGATCCTAACTGATCGAGTTTTTGCCTCGGCAGTGACAATCGGTTTCAAACCAGACACGAACTGCTGCTGTCAGTGAATGCAGCTCCGTCTCAATCTGTTTCCGAGCGAACATTGCGAAGGATACTGGAGGCACTGGCCTCTTTGAGTTGTGTATCAAGCAAAAAACTATTGCCGTCAAGTAGGCCTGCCATCACTTAAATTCCATGCCCCGGACAAAACCTCAAACATTTGGATCAAATCCTCTTATTTTCCTGGACACACAGAGTCGTAATTTTTCAACATTAGATATTTCTTTTGGAAATCGTTATTAAATGTGCACTTTCGTTTTGGCTTTTTGCATGTGAAAAAAATGTAGGGTGTTATTGAGGTTTTAGGGCGCTTTACAAAGAATTAGAAGCAAGCTTACAGTTAAAAGAAATAGGCAGGAGATAAAAAAAGTCTCAACGGACATATATGATACAAACTTACGAAAGTCGGTGTACTGCAACATCGAGAATTATGCCCCCAGATGCCCTCAAAATTAGAACAAATCGGGGAAAACCCGAACATAAGGCAGCACCACTCGGAGCGCCACTTCAAACTTCACGTCTTCAGTGTACCAAACACTAAAGAAGCTAGTGCTGGCGTGTAGTGAGGTATGACGAGTCGCTATTCTCTCTCTGTGTTAAATGATGCACCGACGACCCAGTGAGGCGTTTAGCCCTCAGTATATGGAGCGGGTAGTTCAGGCCGGAAATGATTCTTTGGTGTTTCGGGGGTTCTTTTCGAGCAGTGACATAAGCTCACTGACTTATGTCACCCTAAATATTGACCGAGATGTTAATCTCTACATTGTCGCTGACCATGTGCTGCCCTGCTACATCTTCTCCATAAGTATGCTGTGGCCTTCTCGTCTTCGAAGACAATAACAGCCATGTTCACAGGCCTCCACGCTAACGTTCGTGATTCGACGAGACAATGGCATTCTGTCGCATCTCTATGGACCCGCTGAATAAACCGATATTAATCCCGTAGAAAATTTCTGGAATTACCTGTAGAAATGGGTGAAACGTAGCAATCAACATTTCCTCCGATGTCGTATCATTACGGGAACTAACCATCCGTGAGTGGATCCAGCTGATACGGCATACCTGCAGAAACTCGTGGACTCATTTTCTCTCTGTGCGTGCTGTCATTAACGTTGTCTTATCCACTATAACTAACCAATTTTCTGTGTTACAAATGTGATAGAGATCAATATTAGCATAGTGCCCATGAATTGCCTTTCAAAAATAAAATGAAATTACTAATATCCATATAAGAAACTAAGTAGTAAACAACGTGGTGTTTTTGTTCTGAAAATACTATTTAAGAGTGGATTAAAATATAGTCGGCAAAAATCAGCAGAGTCCTATAACTTGGGAGGTATCATGAATGGTGTCCCACAGGGTTCAGTTTTGGGTCCCTTATTCTTAATGTATATTACTGACTAGATATTCTTGAAGCTGCAAAGCTAGTTCTTTTTGCTGATGATACAAATATAATAATCACACCCAACAAGTAAGAATCAGATGAGGAAATTGTAAATAATGTCTTTCAGAAAATTAAGAAGTGATTAACTGCAAATGGACTCTCACTAAATTTTGAAAAAAAAAATCACAGTATGTACAATTTTGCACAGTAAACGGCATAACAACAGTGTTAAATATAGTCTACGAACAGAAGTCTGTTGCTAAGGCAGGCTATTCAAAATTTTTGGGTGTGTGCATTGATGAGAAATGAATTGGAAGAAAAACGTCGAGGATCTGCTGAAACGGTTAGGTTCAGCTACGTATGCTATTAGGGTTATTACAAATTTTGTTGATAAATATATCAGTAAATTAGCCTACTATGCCTATTTTAATTCACTACTTTCATATGGCATCATATTTTGGAGTAATTCATCATTAAGAGAAAATATATTCATTGCATGAAAGCTTGTAATCAGAATAATAGCTGGAAGAGGTGTCATGATGATATCTCCATTCGCAAAAGATTTCGGAATAGTCTCCCATTCGGATCTCCGGGAGGGGCTGCCAAGGGGGAGGCTACCATGAGAAAAAGAATGAATAATCAACGAAAGATAACGTTCTACGAGTCGGGGCGTGGAATGTCAGAAGCTTGAACTTGGTAGGGAAACTAGAAAACTTGAAAAGGGAAATGCAAAGGCTCAATCTAGATATAGTAGGGGTCAGTGAAGTGAAGTGGAAGGAAGACAAGGATTTCTGCTCAGATGGGTACAGGATAATATCAACAGCAACAGAAAATGGTATAACGGGAGTAGGATTCGTTATGAATGGGAAGGTAGGGCAGTTCAGTGACACGGTTGTTCTTATAAGAATCGACAGCAAACCAACACCGACAGTGGTGGTTCAGGTATACATGCCGACGTCGCAAGCTGAAGATGAAGAGGTAGAGGAAGTGTATGAGGATATTGAAAGGGTAATACAGTATGTAAAGGGGGATGGAAATCTAATAGTCATGGGGGACTGGAATGCAGTTGTAGGGGCAGGAGTAGAAGAAAAGGTTACAGGAAAATATGGGCTTGGGACAAGGAATGAGAGAGGAGAAAGACTAATTGAGTCCTGTAACTAGTTTCAGCTAGTAATAACGAATACTCTGTTCAACAATCACAAGAGGAGGAGGTATACTTGTAAAAGGCCGGGAGATACGGGAAGATTTCAATTAGATTACATCATGGTCAGACAGAGATTCCGAAATCAGATACTGGATTGTAAGGCGTACCCAGAAGCAGATATAGACTCAGATCACAATATAGTAGTGATGAAGAGTAGACTGGAGTTCAAGACATTAGTCAGGAAGAATCAATACGCAAAGAAGTGGGATACGGAAGTACTAAGGAATGACGAGATACGTTTGAAGTTCTCTAACGCTATAGATACAGCAATAAGGAATAGCTAAGTAGGCAGTAAAGTTGATGAATGGTCACATCTAAAAAGGCCCGTTACAGAAGTTGGGAAGGAAAACATAGGTACAAAGAAGGTAACTGCGAGAAAACCATGGGTAACAGAAAAAATATTTCACTTCATCGATGAAAGGAGGATGTACAAAAATATTCTGGGTAACTCAGGAATACAGAAATAGAAATCGCTGAGGAATGAAATACATAGGAAGTGCAGGGAAGCTAAGAAGGCATGATAAATGTGAAGAAATCGAAAAAGAAATGATTGTCGGTAGGACAGACTTAGCACACAGGAAAATCAAAACTACCTTCGGTGACATTAAAAGCGAGGGTGACAACATTAAGATTGCAACGGGAATTCCACTGTTAAATGCAGAGGAGAGAGCGGATAGGTGGACAGAATACATTGAAAGCCTCTATGAGGGGGAAGAGTTGTCTGATGTGATAGAAGAAGAAACTGAAGTCTATTTAGAAGAGATAGGGGATCCAGTACTAGAATGAGAATTTAACAGAGTTTTGGAGGACGTAAGGTCAAATAAGGCAGAAGGGATAGATAACAGTCCATCAGAATTTGTAAAATCGTTGGGGGAAATGGCAACAAAACGACTATTCGCGTTGGTGTGTTGAATGTACGAGTCTAGCGACATACCATCTGACTTTCGGAAAAGCATCATCCACACAATTCCGAATACTGCAAGAGCTGACAAGTGCGAGAATTATCGCACAATCAGCTTAACAGCTCATGCATCCAAGCTGCTGACAAGAATAATATACAGAAGAAGGAAAAGGACAAATGAGAATGCGCTAGATGACGATCAGTTTGGCTTTAGGAAAGATAAAGGCACGAGAGAGGCAATTCTGAGGTTGCGGTTAATAATGGAAACAAGACTAAAGAAAAATCAAGACACATTCATAGGATTTGTCGACCTGGTAAAAGCTCTCAACAATATAAAATGGTGCAAGATGTTCGAAATTCTGAGAAAAGTAAGGATAATCTATAGAAAGAGACGGGTCATATGCAATATGTACAACAGCCAAGATGGAATAACCAGAGTGGACGACCAAGAACGAAGTGCTCATAAAAAGGGTGCAAGACGAAGATGCAGCCTTTCACCCCTAGTGTTCAATCTGCACAGACAGGACGCAATGATGGAAATAAAAGAAAGTTGCAAGAGTGGAATTAAAATTCAAGGTGAAAGGGTATCAGTGATACGATTCGCTGATGACATTGCTGTCCTGAGTGAAAGTGAAGAAGAATTACATGATCTGCTGAACGGAATGAACAGTCTAATGAGTACAGAGTGTGGATTGAGAGTAAATCGAAGAAAGACGAAGGTAATGAGAACTAGTAGAAATGAGAACAGCCAAGAACTTGATATCAGGATTGATGGTCACGAAGTAGATGAAGTTAAGGAATTCTGCTACCTACACAGTAAAATAACATATGACGGACAAAGCATGGAGGACATCAAAAGCAGCCCAGCCACGGCAAAAAAGGGCATTCCTGGTCAAAAGTAGGCTATTAATACCAAATTTCGGCCTTAATTTGAGGAAGAAATTTCAGAGAATGTACGTATGGAGTACAGAATTGTATGGTAGTGAAACATGGACGGTGGGAAAACAGGAACCGAAGAAAATCGAAGCATTTGAGATGTGGACGAATTTTGATAATTAGATGGGCTGATAAGGTACGGAATGAGGAGGTTCTGCGCAGAATCGTAGAGGAAAGGAATATATGGAAAACACAGATAAGGAGAAGGGACAGGATGATAGGACATCTTTTAAGACATGAGGAAATGACTTCCGTAGTACTAGAGTGAGCTGTACACGGCAAAAACAGTAGACGAAGACAGAGATAGGAATACACTAGCAAATAATTGAGGATGTAGGTTGCAATTGCCACTCTGAGATGAAGTAGTTAGCACAGGAGAGGAATTTGTGGCGGTCCGTATCAAACCAGTCAGAAGACTGTTTACAAAAAGCTGGAGTCTACCCAATATCACCTTGCAGACATTTTTTTTAAGAAACTCGAGATATTCACAGTACCTTCGCAGTACATATTTTCACTTATGAAATTTGTTATTAGTAACCCATTCCAATTCAAAAATACAGCGAAATGTGTAGCTACAACACTTGAAGAAAGGATGATCTTCAGTATTCTGGGTTAAATCTGACTTCGGCATAGAAAGGGGTGAATTATGCTGCCACAAAAATGTTCGTTCATTTTCCAAACAGCATTATAAGTCTGACAGACAGCCAACCAATATTTAAAAACAAATTAAAAGAATTTCTGAATGACAACTCCCACTCAATAGATGAATTTTTAGATATGAAGTAGTAACTGCAAAAAACAAAAAATAATAATTAATTTTGTGTAAAGAAAACTTATGTTAAAGTGACACGTTCCACATTATTACCAAAAGTCGTGTTCATGCTCTATGGCACAAGTATTTATGTATGTATGTATGTGAGTTATTACTTGAAACTGGTTACAACTATAGTATGGTGGCATTCCTCGGTGTGTATTACATGTAATTTTTTTTTTAAATTTCCTCATACATTGCTCCTCGTATCACTTTTTTTGCCTGTTAAGACTACGATTTTTTCTCTCTTACTTCAAGAATACATGGGAGCACGCAGAATTACATAACCGTGAAATATTTATTACTCCGCTAACTAGTTATTCTTTTGACTGCTTGGATATAAACTCGAGGAACACAAATTTGTTGGCTGACATTTCATGTGTTGATGTTACACTGCCAGAGGAATTCGTCCCTGAAACAACTTGGGTTGTTAACAGTAGATTTTATTGCCACGTCCTCCAGCTTACTGAAGCCACATTTGCGGCAGTGGGTCCCTTTCTTTAAATAACAAGGCTGCCGGGAAGATGGACCTCCTTTCACGAATGCAACGTAAGTTTTTTCTCAAAACGAGATGCTTCTAACTTACGATTAGGGTCAAAAGTTGTGAAAAAAAGACTTGTTTCGTCTGAACTTTCTACGGGTTTGGAGGAGGCTAAATACTTGTTTGCAACATGTCTACTTTTAAAGGATAATTAATATTGTCTTGCTGCGCTTGTTTATTGCTTCATGTAGGAGTGTACTTGTTTGCAACATGTCTACCTTTAAAGGATAATTAATATTGTCTTGCTGCGCTTGTTTATTGCTTCATGTAGGAGTGTGTAGGCTATCTTCGTTGAAGGGGCATATTATCAGTCTGTCTTCATGTCAAATGTACGAAATAGTAAATAAAAACTAATTAATGAGAACAGTTTTACATTTAATACTGCTCTGCTTTGTATTGGTTTGCTGCACAGCAGACGTGTATGAAGGCGTTTGTAAGGAACAGAAGAATGATTTTCCATCCAGTTGATGATTCTCTGCATGAAATTATTATTGCTTTAATTCCGTACGTTCTCAAAGACTAATAAAAATTTCAAAACTCTCGGAGATAACAGTATTCCCAAGCGGGACACCGTGCCAAGCCAGGCTCTGAACAAAACGTAACCCCAATAACACAGACACTGGATGTGCTCCCCCGTTCCCCCTATTCTATTAAGATGTTCAGGTACGCCGGCCGGTGTGGCCGTGCGGTTCTAGGCGTGTCAGTCTGGAACCGCGTGTCCGTACGGTCGCAGGTTCGAATCCTGCCTCGGGCATGGATGTGTGTAATGTCCTTAGTTTAGTTAGGTTTAAGTAGTTCTAAGTTCTAGGGGGCTGATGACCTCAGAAGTTAAGTCCCATAGTGCTCAGAGCCATTTGAATCTTTCATTGACGTTCTGGGGTTTACTTTGCAAGCACTTCTTTAGAACGTCAGTGTTAGCGAGGTTCTTAAGCTCAGGGTTAATGGTGTTCATAACTGCCCTTGATGGACAGTTAACGCTTATAGTTTTCGCCAGAACGTTATTCCTGTCAATAGTTATACAAGTTTCAAGACCGTTGGGGCAAAGACTTCCTTGTGGTGACTTCGTCATCTCTTTCTTTTCGTCATTAGAAACATGTTGACCCTTTTTCTTCTTCTTTCTCACTAATATTGTTAATATACATCTGTTGGTTTCCTCTGTATCTTGATATCTGTATCTTCCTCACTCTCGGCATTTTATTTGCGGAATCGATAGAAACCGCTACAGCAATTCATGTTTGTAAAGAAAAAAGAAGCATACCTTTCTCCAGTAGTGTGAAACAACGCTAAACTGCCAGCTAGAGAATAGGCCGGGAAATCGTTGAAATGTAAACAAAGACTCTTACTTACCGTGGTTTGTACACGAAGTAAAATGCCTGACAACTTATTATGGTATGACAGTGGGCGGGGCACTTGAACTGCAACGTAGTTGAAATGTCAGTATCACGTAACGTAATCATCATACTTGTGTGAAACATATTCAGTTTTACAAAGAAAACACCAGTCTGTTCGAAATAATAAAAAAAATCAAAATTTCCTTAGTTTGACCGTCTCCCCTTGCCTGTTGTAACAAGTTAATATTCGTGTACAAACTGCTAGTCAAAGTGAGAAAAAGACGTTTGCAAGAGACAACATTTGTTTTGCCCAGACCATAGGACGTTTGCTTGTTGTCAGTTTCGTAAGGCTTTGCATGCTTTCTACTGTCGTGAATCACGCACAAGTTACTAAAACAGATCAGAACTACAAACGTTAAAAGAAATTGCGGTCGGATTCAGTTCGCTAGTTGTCCAAATGTAGCTTCTTGTATCCGTGTATCAGCAGGTGTCGAATATCTAGCGAGGGCTGCACACTTAAGTAATTTGCTGCTACAGGGCACAGAAAATAGTTTTTGTTTCGTTGTATTGCCCGCATCTCGTGGTCGTGCGGTAGCGTTCTCGCTTCCCACGCCCGGGTTCCCGGGTTCGATTCCCGGCGGGGTCAGGGATTTTCTCTGCCTCGTGATGGCTGGGTGTTGTGTGCTGTCCTTAGGTTAGTTAGGTTTAAGTAGTTCTAAGTTCTAGGGGACTTATGACCACAGCAGTTGAGTCCCATAGTGCTCAGAGCCATTTTCGTTGTATTGTGTGGCTTATGTAGTGCTTAACGCGTTGGAATATTCGATGAAAAAATAGAGAATTAATGGATTCTGAAATCTAACGCCAAATTATGTGCCGGAATTGCCGCATCAGAAGCTTGCTTTTAACGATGAGTAATTGTTTTCTACGTTCTTTTACACCTGGTCTGGCAAGTATTCGCAAGATATTCCATTAACTCCCACGGACACGCCATCCGACAATTGCGCCTAGAATCTGATGGAACTGCTAACGCAGAAAGCTACAAGCGTTTGGCGGTATTGCGCGAGAATCTTGATGTAGTCTTAAATGGTTACATACATAATTGCATCGATAAAAACATTAATGATGCGCACGACTTCCGACTGTGCTTTGTGCTATGAAAGACTGTTAATGACAAGCAACGTCAACGGAACTCATTTAAGGGCAAATGCAGTTAATTATAAATAAAGACGCATTTCATCACTTTCCTTTACTGTCGTTTTGCTGCTCGCCGTGGGCTAGTTATCTATTACTTAGCGAACCGTCATCATCGTGGGAGAGATTCTTCATGGTTTATTTTAATTGCTGCTCGTCACTGTTACGAGGTTTATTTAAAACTATGGCATGTGTACTTTTTGACCTAGCTGTCTCCAATACGGAATACCATTATTGGTTACTGAAGAATTCTACTGTGTGAGAAATGCTTGTTGTGGTTGTGATGATTTACCCCATTTTGTCGTTTTATTTTGGTATGACTTCTTGATCGTCTTAGAGGATGCAACAGGTCCACTTAGAGTGTTTAAGCAGTATCGTGAATGCAGGCGCCTGTGGGGATATCCGTCCGCTAGATTAACACTAATGGGTTGGATCATTTGCTTACACTAATAGGCGTTGTTTTGTTCCACATCCACTCGCCACACTTAAATACGAAAGCGTCCGTATTTGCAAACTTCACTAAAGTAGACACAAGTCACAGAAGTATAACGCACCAGGTGAATTTCTGCTAATGATACTGAAGTCACATCTGGGAAAAGCTGGATTATTAAAAGTATTTTAGCTCCGTTTTAGCGGGTTTTTGCCACGGATTGCGTTTCGTTTTATTGAAATAAGACACCGTCAGGGGGTCTACAGTGAGAAATATTTACAAGTTCTCTTTCTTTCTACATCCAAAAATGGCTGGTTACAAAAAATGATTTTAATTGCAGTATTTTGTGCCTGGTTTGTGCTCATGTCAGGAAGCGCCGTCTGCTTGCACGTTTTTGAGTTTCTTCTTCTTTTGCCACTGTTGATTCCGGCCTACTCCCATATTGCTTTGCAGAGCTATACGTTTCTTGATGTGAAACATTCTACAACATAGCACCTCTACTGTTTGTTTCTATCTTCCTGGGTACATGTGCCTCGTGTGTTCTGTGCAGTGTTACCAACTTTACAGCTAGTTTTTTCCTTTAATCTGAAAATGTTGTTTTTCTGTTATTCGTCATATGTGTTTTGCGTGATTTAATTAACCAGAAAGATACAAACAAATAGTAATGTTGGTATATTGTGGTATGTTTCACATCAATATATGTATAGTTCTATAAATTAGTGTGGGATTAGGCCAGAACCGACAGTTCTAAAAGATGGAATAAACCAAAACGTGCAAACAGATGGCTTTTCCTGATGTGAGTGAAAACCTGGCATGAAATACCGCAAATAAAATCAACATACTTTATAACGAACTGATTTTCCAACCAGGAACAAAGCCAACTTATAACTATCCATCAGTACAGACCGATAAGTTTTATTTCAATAAAACGAAACGCGTTTGGTGACGAAAATACGTATTTTCTTACAGCGGCAAAGGCGGAATTAAAATACTTTCAGTAATTATAAAGCAGCTACGGACAATAAGACCACAGAAATGAAGAACTTCAAAGAAGCTGGATTCATCGCTATACCGACCAACTTCTTCTAGATTGTCCGCATGTTCTATAAATCTTCATTCTAAAACAAGAGTTCCATCGTTAACGACTCTGCTTAACTTTTAATAACGCTGAGGAAAGATAGTTATTTTGCCGTAAAAGCAATTATTTCCGTATCTTTCATAAAGCCATGTAGAAACTAAGGCGATGTGGCCATAATGTGATTTTCGAAGGTATTATTCAGTTTCGTTCTAAAACTGTAGAAAATTTGAGATAATAGGGTTTTTGATATTACTGTATTTTCGTACATAACACCATTATTTTCCAACTTGGCAATGAAAATTGGTTAACTATTATTTTGGGTTTAGCATCGTTATCTCGTGCACTAAATCATGTTGTTAGTAATGCGACGGAATTGTCTCGTCGAGAATGATGAACGGGCTGAATTGTATGTGTCGAATCTCGTAGTGAAGTCATGATAGCCATCCTGTATCCTAAAATGTATCAACAGAACAATATAAAAGGTTTTCGTAATATTGTAGTTCGTAAATGAATCACTGTTTTGCTTAGATGCTTCGAATAACTTTGATTTTTCGAATGTAAAGTTTGTTATTGTTTTTTCTTCCTTCAGTACGGAAAGTAAATTTGAAGTATCAGTACGGATTTAGGTGCATTAAAAGATAACAAATTCAGCAGCATAACACCCGTAATACGACATTTTTATGATGATGTATGTATTTAAAACAATGCATTAACGACGATGAAACAGATGCAGCCATATTACGTGCAGATTTCGATGGGGGACAGGGAAATCCGTTGCCTTTGATACAAAATTGCATGTCTTTTGTGAACAATTTGTTGTTTTGAAGACAGGTTGTACGCCATTTTTGAAAACTGCTGTGACATCAGCTCTAAGCTGATATTGAATATTATAGATGAAAATAAATTACCTCTATTGTTCATTTGGGTTCCAGTTCATGTCGATTTTCATTTAGTTGTTCCTAATTCCACTTTATTAACAATTCCGGAGACAACAGAAGAACTGGGGCGTATGCTTCGCTCAACTGGAAATGTTGATAGGGGCTGGTTTTAGGTTAAAATGCCTTTCAGTAGCTTCAGGTGAAGATATCCGGTGAATACTTTCATTAAACCTGGACTTATCCATGAAGTCATTACTTTTCGAACTTCGAGTGAATATTGATAAATAATTTTGGTCCAGGCTTTCCATTTAATCGCTGTATCTCAGCATCTCGTTGCTAGGTGCCTAATCTTCTGCAGCAAAAACACTCACGAGACCGAAAGGCAGATAATATCAGACGAGTGGCTCGTCTGTGGTTGATTAACTTGGGTCAAGTTCATTAATATTTGTCTGATTTATCGCAAACATGAGTGTCTATTGCGTCCCAACGATAACATAATTTGTGTCCTCGCTGGTAATTTAGGTTTTTCCGGATCTTGGGGTGAAAGTCCACTAGGAAAATACCTTAATTCATACTGTACAATTTTTTTACATTGTTTTGAAAGTGCGATGTATATGTCGCACTTCCAGTTACTGTTGTGTAAGGGATGTTACCATTACAAAAATTGTGAAAGCGAATGTTTTGGCTCATTGTATCCTAACGTTTAGAAGTAATACTGTTGAATTAATAGTAACACTCACGACCGACTGTAAATAGTGCAGGCACTTCAATCCCGGGTACCAGTTTGTAATCCATTGTCTATCTGTTTATATTTTCTCAACTGTCATTAACGTCTTAAACAGGTGTCGTGTTAGATTTTCCCAAGCTTACTTTTGTCAAGACATTGCCGCATAAATGCATTCTGAATGAGTTAAATTAAATGAGCCTCCCCAACTCTCACAAAGTTTGATAATTTCCTGTACGTGCGAAAGATCATTAATCATTCAGAATTTATCTAAACTGTATAGAATAAATCTTAACAGAGCAGACATAATCAGGAGGCTGTTATCGTGAAGTGCCCATACACATTTAATTACGAGGGAAAGCGTAGCATCTATTTGCCCTACAGGCGTGCAATCGAAGACTGCGGAACGTTCGGGCGTAGAACTCTGTTCTCGCTTTAGTTCCCCTTCTTTCTCGATGCTTGTGCGCTGCTCTCACTGTACCTTTACTCCCGGTCTTGGGCGGAAGTACTGTTGTTCATGGATACGAAGTTTTTCTCCATTTGGAACGTGATGCATTGACAATGATGATAATGTTACAAGGTACTGTGTTCTGGGCCATCATTGAAGTGACTCTACAATTTCTCCTTTCCTTTATACTACCTCCTTAAAGACAGCCGTCATACATATTCTAGCAAATTTATTATTCTACATTTGATTTACGTACATTATACTTCGTCGAAACCCAAGATCGTCTCAGTGGGTTGCATCAACTGTCTCAGTGGGTTGCATCAACTGTTAAGATTTCGAAAAATAGATTCGCCTCTTGTCTGGCCTATGTATCAAGCCATAACAAAATTTTCTGCGTATGTAAATTTCGTATTTAGTTATATTTTTAGGCATAATTTTTCACCGGGGATTTTTTTGTCAAGAAAACCACGCTATACATTTTTGCCTGCGCGCTGTTGACTCAGGGTCATCCGGCTAATCACATGCGTGATGAATGTGGTTTTTTTTTTCTGTTGCATCCGTTAAAGGCCGCACAAGACTCCCGGCGAAAGGCCATTCTGACATTTGTGAAAGGATGCGGTTAATCTAACCCGTGACAGCGTGATCAAATACTCATTGAAGACTTTCACGCTGCATGCCTTCGCAAACACAGAACAAACATGCTTAATTTCATTTCAGTGCCTATCTCGTGTTAGCGCAAAGGTGTTAGCGCCAATTGTCAGACTTCTCCTCGCATAAATATCATATCAAGATGTGGCTGGATATTTGCACAATCTTAATCCAGCAGAACTTTATCATAGGAAACCCCGTCGTCTGCATAACTAGTATCTGGCTAGCCAATTAAAATGTAAGGTTAACAGCTGTGGTCCTATTTCACCTTACCGAACTGTCTCCGAAATAACTTACCTTCCGTTTTTCGTGGCGGAACGTCCTTAGTACATTCGTAAATCTGGCGGGCGCGGACGGCAGAGAGAGCACCCAGCGCCCTCTGGGCATAAATACTGGACAATATCCTCCATCACGGCAGTCTCAGGTAGCACCTGAAGAAGGCAACGAGTTACGTGGCCGAAATATTGTGCCAGAGCGACACAAACATCCGGCAGTAGACCCGAGTATTCCACATGTCAACATTCTACATCTTTATTCTTCATGTTTACATATTGTAGTACTCTGCCGCTAGATGGCTCTGAATTGTAGCGTGTAATATGGGTTCGTCCACGCAGGGAACACTCCCTTCTTCAGCATGGCAATGCCAGATCACACACGGGCGCTGTGACGTCTGCAACAATCCGACGCCTTGGGCCCATTGTCGTCGATCACACACCATTCAATAGGGCCCCATCCGATTTTCATTTGTTTGCAGAACTTAAAGAACACCCTCCAGGACTTAACTTTGATGGTGATGAGGCGGTGCAAGCAGAGATTAGGTTGTGGCTCCGTGAACAAAGTCGTACGTTCTACAGTGATGGTATAATCAAACTGTTCTATCGTTGGGAGACATGTGTTCGCCGCTAGGGCGACTATGTTGAGAAATGAATATGCAGACATGAAGAATAAAGACGTAGAATGTTGATAACGTTTGTTTTATTTAAGAAGGTTGAAAAGAGCTTCCTCATAAAAAAAATTGTATTACTTTCCAACACGCCCTCGTACTTCCCACAGAGCTGATGTGACCTTGCCCCTGAGGAGGAGACATGTAAATGCCGTATTTATTCACCTGCCTTACAACCAGTCTTCCAAATAAACCTAGCGGGATGACACGGAGTTTGACACATTTGATTGACTTTCGGTAGAAATGCAGTTCAAATTTCCGTCTGTCCATCTGATCATCCAGTTTGATTTTCCATGGCTTCCCTCTCGCTTTAGACAGATCCCAGGATCGTTCCTTTGAACTGGACACGATCGATTTTTTTTTTTTTTTTTTTTTTTTTTTGTGCAGAAATCGGAGCTTGTGTGTGTATGTGTAATAAAAATGTCGTCGACGGGACACTAAACAGTACTATTCTTCCATCAATCTCCAGATTTTCGTAGTGGTTTTCAGCGGTTGAAAACTGTATCCACAAGTATCGTAACGAGAAGACTTCCCATGTATGAACGACATTTTCGCTTTTGCTCGTCCTCCTCTTCATGAAATTTAGTGTACACAGTGGCAGCACACTCAACTTGGTAGCCAGCACCTATATCCGTGAAAAATGGAACGAAGCTCTGATGGTTAGTTAGCATTCGGTAGTAGTGAGTGCATTCCCCTATAACGCTGACCAAATTCACATTTCTACAGGTTTCTGAAATCATTTTAGGCGAATGCCAGAGTGGTTTCTTGAGCAAAGCCGCGGCCATTTTCTTCATCTTCTCATGGCCCAAATGAGGTAGTGCTCAGTCTCTAATGATCTCTGAGTCGATGGGGTGTTAAACTCCAACCAGCGCGTTTGCTGTTATGACCTTAGTACCATCGTCTGCGGAAGTGCTCTCCCGGTCTACGATATTTATTGTGATACTGGAGATACTGTTTCGGTCAGTCGGAGCAACGAATGATCGAGGCGTGACCGCCCGGGGAGAGAAACCAGCTGCGCGTAACTGACAACTGGCTGCTTTCCGCGGAGATAGCAATAACGGAATTTCACTGTGTCGGAGAAAGAAACGGGAATTCGCTACTTTAGGACTCCCCGGTGGGCAGTGGAGTGCGGTGCTTGTTACGGCTGTGGCAATCGATCGGGCTCGGTCTCTCCCGTCCGACGGCACCGTCGGCATCGCTAACACGCGGATTATCCTCGGTTCTCAGTAATCACTTGCGAAAGTCGGCTGCCTCCCGTGGACAGCGCAGCCGATTTAGGACATGGGAATGCGTTGGTGCATCACCTTTGTTTTTACTTGTACGCCTGCAGACGGTTCATATTACTGGGAGCAGAAAGAAGCACGCTGTGAATGAACATCCATATGGCAGTCGTTTACATTGCTTTCTTTCGTAGAAGATGAACAAATTATTTATCGGAGAGCTGTAGCAGAAAGTTATCCGTGACCTATAAGAAGTTACACCTTTCGAAATTGAAACTGACATCGCTGCTGCTAGTAGGGAGAGAGCGTACTCATGTCGCCCCGGGGACTGGAATATTTCACATGACTGCGGGATGCTTCGGGCGAGGGGGAGGGGGGGGAGGAGGAGGTGTGGTAAGTCGACGGGTAGAACCGAGAAGCTGAGTAATGGTAAACAGTAACGGAAAGTATCAACAACAACAACGGCGACGTAACAGAAGGCCAAATGTAACAGTAACACCGTTGCCCTCATTTGCTCTCTCAGGCAGCCATAATTATCAGACCTGTGTTCCCAGTCTTAATACTAAGTGCAGTATCGGTAATTGTTGAGCGCATACTTCGATTTTACACTTTCTAGTCACCTTAATGTGAGCACCCTTCAAAAGCCTGAATAACCACCTTTTACACTGCGAAGCGCTGCGAGACGTGCAGAAAATGAGTCAGTGAGGTTTTGGAAGGTACACTCAAGGATCTGGAGCCATGCTGACTCCAGCGCCGTGGCCAGCTGCGCGAGACTTCGCGGATGGGGATCCACGCTGCGACTAGCCCGATCGAGGCTGTCCCGCAGATTCTCGATTTGGTTTAAATCCGAGGAATTTGGTGGCCAGGAGAGTACGGTCGTTGCATTGTCCTGCTGGTAGATGCCATCGCGTGGAAGATAAACTACTGCATGTAGGGCTGGACATGGGCCCCATAACTGTGTTGATTCATTGTGCCTTCCAAAATGAACAGATCACCCGGAGAATAGCACGAAAACATCACACAGACCATAACGCCTCCTCCTCCGGCCTTTGACCGTCCGACGATTGTTGCAGGGCATTTGCGCAGACGTTTCACGCCGTACACAGCAACGGCCGTCTGTCCGATGGAGCATAATACGTGTTTCATCTGGCAAAGCCACCTGTCATCTATCAGTTGATGTCCAGTTGCTGTGTTGGCGTACAAAATCCAGCCTTCGTCGCCGATGCACAACTGTCAAAATGGGTGCATCAGCCAGGCACCTGCTGCGGAGGCCCATACGCAGCAACGTTCGCTAACTATCGTTGTGAAGACACTGTTGGTACCCTTTTGCCGTGTACTTCAACCATGACGGCACTCGAGCAGTTTACAAAGTTAGCCGTTCAGGAAATGCTTCCGTCCTTGGCCCAAAAGGCAATGATCATGCCCCTTTTGACGTCAATTTCCGCGTCCGTCCGACACGCCTTATATCACCTTCACTGCTAGTGCTGCGACATACCGTCTGTAGGTGGTTGTTGCACGTTAACGTCGCGCGTGGGCGTGGTGAGATTGTGACTATTGTGTAAATTATGACTTTCTAAAAGTAGTGAGAGTTAGGTACTTTATACGAGTTGTATTCAAGTTATAACACTTTTGAGATTTTTCTCAGGGTAGGAAACAAGCAAAAACCGTGCAGTTTGTTTTAAAATACGTGACTGTATGACAGAGACGGAAGCACTGTACAGCACCCAGAACTGTAGCGGCAGCGATAAGGGTAAGGGCTGTGTTTCATACTTGAAATGGTGACGTTGTTTCGTGCACAACGACTTTGAAGTGTTTTCTCATTCTCCCTACTCACCTGACCTGGCTTCAAGCTTTTTCATGGTAACCTTTAGAATCTTGCAATTTCCTTCTGAGTTGGAATTGGTCCTCAGTGTCTTGTGGAGTAATTCGGAATGCGACTATGTCTTTTTTAATTTCTTTGCACCCTGTGTTGTCCACTTTTAATTTACCAAAATAAGTGAAGCCTCTTTGTCAGTCTGATGGGTTTCATCCTTTGGATATTCTTAATTTCCTAATCGTGTCTGTAATTCTGAAAAAGCTCGCTATTATGATGTCTTCTGTATTGTGTTTCTCTTCTATGTAGTCTCAAAATTTTCCTTTGTATTTTTTTCTGTAATTTCCAATGCTTGCATCACCGCGTTTTGGTCCAGACTTGTGTCTAAGCCTAGCATTGAGGGATATTGATTTCTATTATTTATACATCCATAGTGATGAAGTACACTGTTTTCATCTTATTAACTCTTGCTTTAATGAATTCTTTCACCTAAATGACTTATTCAGTTACTTTTCGTAGACACTTGCATTTGTTACTTCTCTCAGTTCTCCATATTTAGCTTTGGAGCTGACTTCTATCTATTCTATCTGTCTATTGGCTGTATCCAGTAAGTCTGGAAAAAAAAAAAAAAGCTAGGTCGTCTGCAAATGCTAGACAGTCTTCTTGTAGGTTTTCCCTATTGTAACCTAATCGAGCTCCATAACTGATTCGACCTTCTCCTAATGATATTCTCCATTCTCTTATTTTTTCCAGAGCACTGTTATAGAGCAGCAGGGAAAAGCCATCTTCTTGTCTGGGACAACTTTCAGTCTAAAAATTTATTGAAACTTCTCCTCTAAATATCACTTTACAATGAAAGTGTGTTATTGTTTGCTTAATGAGAGCTGTGGTTTTATATCTAAGTCTAGTTCGTGGAGAATTTCAGACACATCGTAACGACTGAGTCATAGACTATTCTGAATTCAACGAAAGTGATTACGAAAGTATTAGACCATAGTTTCACATAAATTATTGTTGTTTTCCTTTTCATCGTCTTGCTAAATATAAAAGAACGGGCTGCCACAACGATTTGGGAAAAGTGAGCGCGAATTGAAAATTTGCTATTGGTCCGGCGCCCTACCTGATGCAGATGTCTGCATGTATGTAGGCACTGTGTACGCGGTCTGTTTACAACAGCGGTGCCAGTGTTCGCCGGCGGCGACCCGCGAGGACACGTGTAATCCAGATGGCGACGCCGCCAATTTCCTGTTTGCGCACAGCACAGCCACTTTGCTGTTCCAGACCGAGGCTTCTGGATCCAGTCGGAAGAGACACACAAGGGAGCGTTGAGTCCGTGCAAGCCACGCAGAAACCTTACAGCTAGCGTTTTCATAGAATGCTGTTAACAGAAAACTAACTTTCCTGTAAAGAAAGACTGGTTAACCTTGCGACAGAAAAAGATAATACAGAACGTCGAAGACGTAACTGTCCTGTGACCGATCGCGTCCGATTGATTATGAGAACTGATGGTATACTATAATAGACGTTAGCTCCAGATGGTGATTGGCTGGTTCCATACATTTCTGCAATGCAGTGATTTTCAACGGGGATGCTGTGTCTCGTACCGTGAAGCATCACTGTAGCTGCTGATTCTGGGTAGTAAACTATGTCACCCTTGAACTGAGCTGACGTTAGCTCTCAGGAAACATCCTGTTTACTTGTAACTGGGCGAGAGTGATAGAGAAGTCAAACGGAAAGAGGATCGGTTTAGATTCAACTACACATAAGATCTACGTTACGCAGCTGTGGCTGTTAATGGATTGCTAGCGGAAGGTGCTTAATACTGAAATGCCACAATAGAATACATTGTCCACCTGTAATCACGACTACGTTTCTTAGCGCAGACGGTCCATTTTAAACACAGACCGGCTTGTGTTTAGTATGTTCAGCGTTCAAATCAGAAAGTGAGTACTGTAATAACATTCCATTTCGCTAATGACTGATTCATCTGATGTTCCGTTGATGTTTTTTTATGCTGATGAGGGAATTACTACAAGTGTTTATTCTTTTTATTGTTATTATTGTCTGGTTTTATCACACAAGCTTTCTTCCTAAGCTGTTGCTGAGTATCATAAATTTCAGTAAGAACAGTAAGTAAATCTTTTAGCTTTGATTTCATATCAAGAGTTACAGTAATTATGGAAACACCAGTCTACATTACAAGTGGAAGGAGAATGATGGCAAAACAGGAGGAGAAATAATTTGTAATAATACTATAGGCTACGCGTAGTGTGCTGCATTCTGTGTTAGTTCTGTTTGCACGATATCGCCAGGACTTAAGATCTACGCAGTCTTGTATTTGGAACTTTGCTGCGTTCTTAGCCCTGTGAATCGATCCCGTACCTGTTCATCACTTTGACTTTTCCCTATAAGATTCCCCTGCCCAAATCACGCAGAGCATTATACCCCTCAAGTCTAATGTCACTGTTCGTCAGCCTCGTAAAGCATGGTTCTTAATAGTTCTTTTACATAAGTTGCATTGGTGAATCAGCTTTGAGAATGCAGTAGGAATCGTTAACTTTAACTGATAATTCTATCGTAAGGGACGAGAAACTGATTGCAGCAGGAGATGCATAAGAAATATTATAATAACTCGGCATGCATCTGTCGGCGTTATTTTGGTAGTTAAAATGAAGAAATCGGAGAAAAGAATTCAACATTGGTTTCACATCTGCAGTTGAACGATACGGCACAATTATTAAAACACTAGGCTCATTCGAGGACAACGGTGTTAACATTCACCCTTTAACAACCTAGATTAAACTTTTCCGTAGTTTCCCCAAGTAAATTAATACGACAGAATATCAGACTTCTGGTGGCCTTTCTTGTTCACTTAGAACTTTTGCTATGGCTGTCATGACCTCGTTATCGATGACACGTTGAACACTGTTATTTTCCAGACTTATTCATATTATCCAAGCACAAAATGACAACCGAATCCTCTTTTATATGTGACTGAAATTTACATCCAAATAAATGACCTTAACTTTCTCAAGTTACTGTCAGCATGTCATTGCTAATCTTCTTAGGTAGAGCTAAACTATTCGCTGACGGGGAAGGACAACTGTTACGCTGATCGTAGTGTGGTATAACTTGTTACGTTATTCCATCACGCAGAGCATTTCCGTAATTCTGTGTATCGACCCAAATTGTGCCATATAGTCAACCGTTTTGTCCAAGCCGACGTTTAGGCATTTGATTGGTGTCTTAGTGAACCGTTATACGACACCGACGGTGATATATTGCATCAAGTAAGGACACGGAGTCTTCGTTATCACCGTACAGTTGCCTTTCAATACCTAGGATTAGTGTCACAAAGTATTACCATATAGTTTATTGGCTTTTGAAAATACATATTAAAGCATTGATAAGAGATCAAATGTAGCACGCAATATAGCACTTCAGACAGAAAGAGGTATTGCATTTGACGTCTGAACATTTTATTTCACTTTCTTTCGAATCAATATGACAGTGGAGCATATGATGCTATCTGCAGGAAAAATTGTCCGCCTGAATGACGTCCATGCGTCTCATTTTTCTCATTTCGTCGGATGCAAACCTCATTCCAGTCCAGTCTTTTCATGTGCTAATAGGCTCCCTGACGATATTCAACAGTACATACTGCTGGTATAGATCTACTACATTATTCCATTATTCCTGCTGCAGTGATGTCCATTATTATCTAACTTTGTAAATAGACATTACAGTTACTCTAACCGTATACCTTGAAAAATTTTTAAATGCTTTTTTTTTCCTTCAGTTGAGAACTCGAACTGAAGCTTGCATTCAAACGATGGATAAAAAAAGAAAGAAAGAAAGAAAGAAGCTGTTGTCTAAATAGACACATTACGAGCGAAAATAAGACAACGATGACGAGAAGTTACTATCTTGTCTACTGTAGAATTCCACACCTTTCAGTTATCATTATCGTGTTTATATTCCATTGGCAAAGCTAACCTATTACTATCACCTCTTCATTACTTACTGTACTTTGTGTGTTCGCGCAGGAACATCTAAACGCCGGCCGCGGTGGCCGTGCGGTTCTGGCGCTGCAGTCCGGAACCGCGTGGCTGCTACGGTCGCAGGTTCGAATCCTGCCTCGGGCATGGGTGTGTGTGATGTCCTTAGGTTAGTTAGGTTTAAGTAGTTCTAAGTTCTAGGGGACTGATGACCTCAGAAGTTAAGTCCCATAGTGCTCAGAGCCATTTGAACCATTTTGAACCACTTTAAACCATGTTTACTTTGCATTTTGCGACTCTTGTTCTTAATCTGTTCAGTGCTCAGCATGCATTGTGCTGTAGTTGCTGCCCTTGTGTGATTTTTCTCTTGAGTTTAGATATGTCTTTTTTAGTGTGTACAAAGATAAAAATAAGCGACGTGTTTCAGGTCGGCCTTCCAGCGATACTGTCCATTGGACAAAGCTCTTCCTTGACGTAAGAGGAGTGGGTACTGTTTGACGTTATATATAAAGTGCTGTGGGTCGTTTTGATGCCTTTTCCTCTCTATTTCATTGACTACTTCGCGTCTGATATTCAGTGTGAGACTGCAGTATGGCACTGCCGGTATAATATTTTGGCAGCTGTTGCAAACAGAAATTCTGAAGTAGCAGAAAATATTCTGAAAGAAAGTGGGGAGTAACGGAAAGGTTATTCTTATGATGCAGTAATGTAGCCGCTAACATCTCTCTTTTATTTCGCCGGTATTTCTGAATGTGTAGTCAGCCGTAGGATGGAAAATTTACCAAGTTTTTGGTTGTTTCTAGCACTGCTGTATTTATGTTGTCTGTTTTTAGTGTATTCTTTCCCACGGTCGACCCCACAAAACGATGTTAAGATGGCGAGCGAAGACAGACAGACAGTCGTTTCGGAGAAGTGCTATCGCAAACGCTACTGTGTCCTGGATTAGATTCTAAACTTCTCACAACGCGACGTGGTATCGTATATTAGACTGTGGCCCCTCATTCGGAGGAGCGAAGTTGAAATCCCTATGAGACCATTTTGTTGCAAATGTGCCACAATTTTAGGAAAGATCTTAGAAGGAAGCCTGTGCTATTCAAGCTAAATTACAACTGAAATGCCTTAATGATAGCGTCGACAGGATTATGGACTATGATAGGTTGCTTTTTTCGTCAGTCCGCCCACATTGTCTTACGGATGAGAATGCGCGAGTTTGTCAACGGCGATCCGCCCGTCAGGCGGTGACATTAAGCTTGCTGACCTATTTGGTGCTACTCCACAGCAATAGACTGTGTTGTCGACTGCTTCTGTCATCGCCTTTCCATAAGAATTCAAACAATGTGTAGCAAAGCATTCGTCACGGTCATCCTCACTACGCAGTTAGACATTTGACACATCAGTTGTGTATTTAGATTACATTGACTGCTGTAGCCAGTATTCAGTGGCCCACCCGCGTAACGAATTATATGCTGATCATCCATTTTACAGCGAGAAATAATCGACTCTTTCAGGGGAGACACGGACAGGAACTCAAATCATTTCATTTGTAACATAGTTCATTAGTATCTCTCACAGCGTCTCTAATCACCCATATGTCTACCTTAAAGATCCGGAACCATTTTTAAATATTTTTTTTCTAGTGTCTTAGTAAAATAAGCGATGAAACTTCGTGGAAGATTAAAACCGTATATCGGACCGGGACCGTTCACTTTCTCGAGAAAGTGCTCTGCCGTCTGAGCTATTGAAGCACGGCTGACAACCCGTCCTCATACGTGTAGCTTAACTTTCGCTAGTACCTTTACACACCCCGTTGCAGAGTAAAACTTCGCCCTGAAAGATAAGCGGTACCCATCGTATGGACACGCGTGCTAGTTTTCAGCTGCTTGCCAGGGAAAACTTCCAGCACAATCTTTAAACGTAACATCACCTACTTGAGCGTGCAGTTCGCTTCACAGTACTGCTGCGCTGAGTGAGGTGGAACAGTGCTAAGACACAGACTAGCACTCTGGATGAGCCGGCTTGGAACAGTCGCTGACCCATGCAGATTTAAGTTTTATGTAGTTTCCCTAAATTACTTAAGCTTATCTCTGGGATGATTTTTTTTCTTTTAATAAAAGAGAATGCACATACCATTTTCTTCCCCACCGTAAGACAGACTGAGATTATGCACGCATTACTGAAGGCTGCGTCGTTGTCTGCACAGAAAAAAATAAAAAATACGCTAATTCTTCTTCACCCTTCCTTCTTAGGAAACTAAGAAAAAATGAGAACAGACGTATCGTGGGTAGACTGAAAGATGACGATGTGAAATTTGTAGTGAGATGTTAGTGCAATTATGTTCATAGAGAAGTTTCCTCAGAAGGTGAACGTGAGTCAAATTACACGCTGGCTTCGTTAGTATGGGCCGTCTCGTGTTCCCTTATGAAACTGCACCGGCTCCTTATGAGGCCTCCTTGGCACACATTTCTGACGGATGGCGCAGCAAACGTCAGCGCAAGAGTGATTGCCGCAGTGATGTCAGACCTGTTATTCAGATGGCGTGTGACAGTGGGTCGTCATTAACTTGTCACCTTTCAGCAACGCCCTGAGCACATAACCGCCGTCGTTGCGCCGTTGTGTATAGTGAATGTCTACAGTACGGTACAATTAGCAGAGGATAAGACGAGGTTTATTATTCAGAGAGGAATCTGGTCGAGGTATCAGCTTTTTTATTTATTTATTTTACTGGAAATTTGCACAATAGCTTTCTGGTAGCAATGCGTCGGTCCTGTGAGTCGGTTTCCTATAGACGCGCTCTCGGAGGAAGAAGTCATGAAGTCCACGCTAATGATATTGACAATTTCCAAGAAAAACGTAGAGGACATCTAGCCGCCCCCTCATGTTGCACCAGTAGTGGATTTACGATATGCGACAACTGGGTTCTCCGGAAGAGGGACTAAAATAGGAGTTGTAGAACACGCATTCATCGTCCAGGAATGTGGTACTGATACAATTTTGTAATTATCAAAATCTTGATGAAACATGCTATGACATAAGAGCCAGACTGTTACGGTAAAGCGCTATAGCGGTATACTAGCAAAGCTGCCACGTTGCACAAAGCCAAAGGACTTAAGAAATGGTGGAAAATTTTGACGAGGTGTCCTGTCCTCTCCACTTTCTATTAAAGAATCCTGCGTGGAAAACGCTACAGAGGTAATGAGGAGAAGTGGGTATTACTGTAGGGTATGTGCGCGAAAACTAGTCTGCATGCTCCAACAGTAACGGGATACCTGCGATTCCTATCACTGGCTGAACTTTCACCGACCTTTTATAAAGAATTAATAAAGGTAGAGAATTTGAGACTTCACTTCTTTTGCACGCAAAGAGTTCAAATTTACGACTTCGTCTCATAAACAGAAAGTAGTGACGCAGTGACTCCGAGGACCGGATAGGTTAATGCTCATACAGTGCTCATTACAACGTGTTGTCAGCGTAGATACAAAATTAAATGGACTGGACTAGAAAGTTGTTCTCTCACATTAAAGAAAACTTTCGTTGGTATATTCTTGTTCATCTCGGTACGTTTACGAGTGTGTAAGCGGTCAAATGAAGCTGTACATTTGTATAATAGATCAAAGATAATGAAAATTTATAACGCGTTAGGCTGGTATTGTAATATTGTAACTGACTTATTAAGAGAGAACAGAAATTGAGATTAAAAGTACGTGTATTGATTTGTCAGGAAGAAATGTAATTGTGAATCTTAGCATTTAGGATTTTTTAAAACTGTGTCGTAGTTGGCTGCATGGATTCGACTTAGAAGCCAAATTTTTGCAGTGGTAAATGTCAGTCGTATGGCTATATCTCGCGGAGTCACGCAGCTGTTACTTTATGTTCTGTCCTATCTGCATTATTATTTTATCTTTATTGTAGTATATCTAAATGTGTACGCAGCTATTAGCGATGGTGCTACAGCTGTACATTACATCTGTAGTACCTACTAATTTGACGGAAATCTGCGTGGCGAAACAACTACATTCCAGTCTCTCTGAAATTTTCTAGCTGAAAACTCACACAGACGATGTAGTCAGTTTAACCCTAGACATCGTAGCAGAAAAGCAGCAATAATAGTGGTTATAAGCAGTTTGTGAAACGAATCGTCAATTTACCATTACTTATGAATCTTCGTCGTCTTCTGGAGAAATACAGTCCTTTAGCTGGTACCATGAGATCTTTACAGCTGTAAAAGAGATTGTTAATTTTTGTCACGTAGTTGTTGTGCGTTTCTCTCTTTTGTCTTTTTCACTGAAGCTGCTAGATTTTGCCTTTCCTTATTACACGTTTACTTCTTAGAAATGGTTCACGATAGACTAGTATCTGACACATGTTGATACTTTCAGGTAACCCAGAATGAGATTTTCACTCTGCAGCGGAGTGTGCGCTGATATGAAACTTCCTGGCAGATTAAAACTGTGTGCCCGACCGAGACTCGAACTCGGGACCTTTGCCTTTCGCGGGCAAGTGCTCTACCATCTGAGCTACCGAAGCACGACTCTCACCCGGTACTCACAGCTTTACTTCTGCCAGTATCTCGTCTCCTACCTTCCAAACTTTACAGAAGCTCTCCTGCGAACCTTGCAGAAAGTTTCACTTTCAGGTAAGTTTTCCCACACAGTTTCTGCCTGTCGCCGACAGTTAAGTATAGCACCAGAAAGAGGGCAGTATGATGTGTCGCTAAAGGCATAGGAGAGTAAAAACATTAACGTTTTGTTGACTTCCTAGTGATGCTGAGGCTGTCGAGTGTTTCGTTGAGTGATGTAGCGAAAAGGCAAACACTGTAGCCCAGCATTTGGTTGTAATCATCATTTGATGTCGATTGCTGTTAGAAACCCCCACCATGCCGCTAAATTCGTGGCGGAACACTTAGGCTCAGAAGCCAGATATCGATCTTAGCAAGAAAGTTACATAGTATAGCAAAGCGGTTACCACTATAGCGTGGGATGAGATACCGAGTCTGATCAACGCCACCTAAAAGGTGGTGTTGATATGATTGGTCAAAGTCCCGGGCATCTTATTTTTATCAGACGATAACGTTTCCCATGCTGCTCAGTCTCCTTTAAATTTGGTTTGCTCATCTTGCTGCTAGCACGCTTAAAATAGCTGAGGTGCAGTGGAACTACCTACGGTAATATAACCCTGGCTATTGTGTAGTCACGTTGGACCGACAACACAACATGTTGTCAGGTACAGCAGGCTGAACGGGTCCCGTGATGATTGCCAGTCTTGCGAAAACACAAGTTGATCTGCTTTAAGAGCTGCGCTTCAGTACACATGTACTCTTCTGTCTCCGTTTCGGCAAGTTGAGATGCGTTACTAGTTGCGGCAAGATGTGGATAGGTAGACTGGAAGGATAATTTGTTCACCTCTGCTTCAACTTATGGTCTACAGATGGCGGCCAATTAGAACGCCGAAATATCGTTTCATTAAAGACACGAATGAATTAAAGACAGCCGGCCGGGGTGGCCGAGCGGTTCTAGGCGCTACAGTCTGGAACCGCGCGACCGCTACGGTTGCATGTTCGAATCCTGCCTGGGCATTGATGTGTGTGATGTCCTTAGGTTAGTTAGGTTTAAGTAGGTCTAAGTTCTAGGGGACTGATGACCTCAGAAGTTAAGTCCCATAGTGCTCAGAGCCATTTTTGAATGAAAGACATTGTCTGTGATTGGGCATTAATGTAAATCAATGGGGAATCTTGAAAACTCGTGCCGGTCCTGGATTCGAACTAGTGTCTCTTGCTTACTTAAGCATTTACTCTGACCACTAAGCCACCCGGACACTGGTCATCGCAACTGCACGGACTATACTAGGACGCCACCCGTCAGACCCAAATTCTCAGTTTATCTACACGATACAAATGCAGTGCCCCTTGCCCATTATCCTCATTCCTCGCGAGATTTCGCCGATTCCCGCAAGAGTTCGAGCCTGGTGGATCCGCACTGATTATCAGCCGTCTTCGCCTTAATTGTGTGCGAAAGAAGTCGTTTGATTGTAGGATCCGGCTGGAAGCTCGGCAAACACACAACCCTTCTGCCTTGTGCTTTCCTTACTACTATGCCATTCTCGGGTTATCTTACTAACCAGTAAGATTCGCTCACGTCTGTAGAAGATGTGATACGGTGGTTGTGAGTCGGAGACTACATTCAGGAGAGAGGGGAGTGTCCTCTACGGACGCTAGGCCGCTCGCATTGTCGGCCGCTGGTGAGGCAGCGGGAACGCAGCTGTGACCTCTCCCACCGGCGGGCGCCTCTAACCTCGCTTGGCCGAGAACGAGGCTAGCAGCTTTAACGCCGTTTCCCAGATTGGCGAACTAGGCTGCGGCGCAAGGTCAGCACGGCGCAGCGTGTGTGTGCCAGCTGACCCGCCGCCGGCCGCATGTTTACAGCCTGCGCGCCGCGGGGGTCTGGCGCCGGCCCCGGGGGCAGCGGCCGGCTTCCGGCGCCCGCGCGGCGGCTTTTCCGGTCGGAAGCTCCTTCCGGGCGGCGATGCGCGGCCCAGACGCCGCCCCCCGCCGCCTGGTGAGAGTTTTCACCGACATCTGCCGCCGCGTCCGTGACGGCCGCGCCAGAGCCGGCGCCACGCCGGACGCTCGGTGCGCTTTCACTTTCACAGTCCTCGCCGCTCGCTCGGCGTTCTCTTCGGCCAGGCTTTCGGGAGCGGAGGATGTCCTCTCTGCTGTCTACCACTGCTTCACAAGCATATTTTTCTCTGGAAGCTGTTGAAATTTCCTTATTATGTCACATGTTGAAAGAGAAACCTGATAGAAATGTGGGCGATAGATTTGATTGCACCTGATTATAAATATCTTCACGCCCATACGTAATACAGAAATGACCGCTAGATGTTACGAGCGACGGACCCGCCGGTATGAAATGAATTGGGGGCGTATTGTTTCGCCAGTAGAGAAGTTGCACGTAACGTTAGCGGCAGTCCCGGACGGTGTTAAAGTCCCGCCCAATCACCCCCCTCCACACCAATCCATATCCTAAGCTCCGCCCATGGTCTGCCGCATGTTCCAACATCAAAGTTGTTCGTATCACAGATATGCCAGTCATAACAAGGAAGAAAATCAGTAGTTAGTACGAAATACAGTTTTTCCGGCACCATTGTGAAAAGAATTAGAAATATGTTCATTGAATATCATCAGTAAGAAAGAAAAATAAAAATGGTATCCACACTGTCTTTTTTTTTATTTCATGAGCTTTCATCTGCACTATATCAAAAAATCTGATATTTGTTAACTGCAGTGAGCGCAAATTTCCGTCACCTCGCGTAGTGTAAGAAATTCTGTTGGGAAATATTAAGTGGTAGCATCGCCAAGGATGCTGTCCATTATCTCGATTGTCTAAAGTCAATGTTGTGCATAAACAAGGCAAAGTCGATGTCTTGGTTTGTTTCCGATTACCTCATTAAGTCTAAAGAATATAAGTGTGGGATAATGTAGAAATGCGTAATGCAAGCAGTCAGATATTTATACATTGCCTGTGTAATGGGTGAATTTTTACTTGTGAACTCTTATGACTGCTTGCTTATAGCAGACACGAGGTTACTTTGAGTTCTTCTTCAGTGTTTGAGAGCTTTAGACCTGCCTATTGTTAAACATATGTACATAATTTCGTCAGTGTCATTCTAACACATCTTATCGTACTTTAATGTCTGTTAGCCGGCCGCGGTGGTCTAGCGGTTCTGGTGCTGCAGTCCGGAACCGCGGGACTGCTGCGGTCGCAGGTTCGAATCCTGCCTCGGGCATGGGTGTGTGTGATGTCCTTAGGTTAGTTAGGTTTAAGTAGTTCTAAGTTCTAGGGGACTTATGACCCAAGATGTTGAGTCCCATAGTGCTCAGAGCCATTTGAACCATTTAATGTCTGTTAGGTATCAGTTTTGGCAGCAGATGGCCACAACAGCCAAGATTAGGTACCTTGTGTATGATAGCTTTATTGAGAGTGCATATCTCTGTTTCATTTTGACAGTATTACACAAACTGCTAAGAAGTACTAACAGCACAACACTGCTAGTATGAACAACCGCGGTAAAACAAAAAACGACGAACAAAAACACGACAGCGACGAGGACTACCAAATATCATACTGATGCGCTCTTGGTTGGTGTGGAGGGGGTAAATGGGCAGGGCTTGTGCAAATGTCCGGGGCTGTCGCTAAAGTGTCCTAGAAGTTGCAACAACAGAACTCGTAGGTCGGGATAGTTCAGCCGCTTCGAACATGGAACAGGCATTGGAAGTCACGTGAGGAACAAATCCATCGCGGAGATTTCAGCCTCTCTAAAACTGCCCAATTCGACTGCCGATGAAGTGTTTGTGAAGTCTTAAGGTGGTATAAACGAAGGTGACAAAACTCGTGTTTTTTTTCCCACTTTCTGCTTGCCAAATAGGCCCGCTGCCTGTATAAAAAAAGCGGGCCGTAATACTGCAGTTGGTCTCTTAGCCGTCACATCAGTAACTTAAGATCAAGAACGGGGAAAATCCACAAAGTAATGAACATAGACCCATCAAAGCTACACATACTGATATAATACATATATGAACTTGAGTTACTGTTGTGCCGTTGCCCTTGCCCCGCCCCGTGGAGGCGGACCAAGTGCACTGTCAGGCAGTTTTAGTCAACTACTGTCCGCAGCTCGTGGTCTTGCGGTAGCGTTCTCGCTTCCCGCGCACGGGGTCCCGGGTTCGATTCCCGGCGGGGTCAGGGATTTTTCTCTGCCTCGTGATGAGTGGGTGTTGTGTGTTCATCATCATTTCATCATCATTGACTCGCAAGTCGCCGAAGTGGCGTCAACTAAAAAGGAGTTGCAATACGGCGGCCGAACTTCCCCGCATGGGGCCTCCCGGCCAACAATGCCATACGATCATTTCATTTCAGTCAACTACTGAGCAGCATTTAATAATTAGCAAAGAAAAAGAAAATACAAACAGACATACTTGTAATTTTAAATATTAATAATATAAAAAGAATCTTTAATTATTTATAATTTGAAGTATACCAACTCAAAAATACAAAAAATATATATATTTACTAAGTATCCCTTCACCAACAAGGCCATGAGAAGAAAACCTAGGAACATTCCTCGAGCCTTACCACTTTTGGCCTCATGCTAAATACTAGTTCTCATATTGTGTATCCATATCCAACATCTATAGTGATTAATGCGATCATGTTACAATAATACTTTTTTTGTGTGTGAAGGCAGGGCTCGGAATGATGTCATCGAGCAATGGCCCTCTCACCAGCAGTTTTTTACCCTACTCTATATCGAAACATACTCTACTGTAATTCATATTTAACATTTAATACTACTACACATTGCCACATTTTATTACTGTTTGCTACATAACTTATACAAAGTTCTACAACAAAATATTACAAGTGTGAATCAGTTAAATTATCCAGATCTGTGTCTGTATCATTATCAGTAATATGATCATCGAGTTCCTCGGTACTGCTATCAGTAGTAGATCTCCCTCTATTGAACTCAGCTTGTAATTGTCTACACATTTTGTCTGCTGTGTTATTTAATTCTGTCCATTTATCTGGGTCCCTAATGGAGTTTTAGATATTAAACTGTCTCAAATCTGATTGTCGTATATGTGAGTGTAACACACAAGAAATAAACGTGTGGATAGCGATATGCACATGTTGGGTTGTTTGCGGGTGGAGACCAAACATCGATGTCATCGGATTAGGGAAGGGCGGGGAAGGAAGTCAGCCGTGCTCTTTGAAAGAAACCATCCCGGCATTTGCCTGGAGTGGTTTAGGGAAATCACGGAAAACCAAAATCAGGATGGCCGGATGCGGGATTGAACCGCCGTCCTCCCGAATGCGAGCCCAGTGTGCTAACCACTGCGCCACCTCGCTGCGTCACACATAGGGATGGCTTTAGTATCATGTACAGATTGTATAAAGGAGCAGTGCCTGGCGGAGTTGTCATTTTCGAAAAGATTTGCGACTTGATAATGGCCACGAAAGGTGAATTAAGACCTTGAAAGAGGAATGGGAGTTGAATCCATGGGACATTCCATTTTGAAAATCATTGGGGACATTCCATTTTGAAAATCATTGTCAGCTTCATTATTTCGAGGTCCACGGTGGCACACCAACGCGAGAGCCTTTTGCTAACAACACAGCATTACTTGTAGCACCTGTCCTGGGCTCGTGACCATATCGGTTGGACCTTAGACGACTGGAAAAACTTGGCCTGGTCAGGGACCCAAAAAGGCACTGTGCGAGTTGGTGGTGGCTCCATAATGGTATGGCCTGCGTTTACATGGAATGGACTGGGTCTTCTGATCCAACTGAACTGATCATTGGCTGGTAATAGTTATTTTCGGC
This sequence comes from Schistocerca nitens, assembly GCF_023898315.1. Lineage (NCBI taxonomy): Eukaryota > Metazoa > Arthropoda > Insecta > Orthoptera > Acrididae > Schistocerca > Schistocerca nitens. Next base: position 818,428,364 of record NC_064614.1, read on the forward strand.
TACTTGGAGATCATTTTCAACCATTCACGGACTCCACATTCCCGAACACCCATGGAATTTTACGATTTTTTGAGCCACTGCAACGTCGAGTTGTTGCAACACTCCCTGCAAAAGTAGGTCCAACATGGTACTACGGCGTATCCCACGACTTTCGTCGTCTCGGTGCGACGCATTGCAGAGTAAATGAAAGGAAACGACTCATGTGGAGTTACTTAATGACGCTATACCTGCTATCAATCCGATGGAAGGGTTTGGTGAATGCTTGGAGAGCGTTATCTGCCATCGTGTATAATATCAGCAGCAAAGAAGAGAGATGATCTCATGGTTTGCGGCTGTTTTCCGTGGATAAAGTGTGGTTCTCTTCTTCCGCTTAAGAAAAAGTTAAATCCGGAAGGATATGATCACATTTTTACAGCAGTGTGTACTGTTTGTTGTAGAGGAACAGTACGGAAACGATCGTTTATATCAGCATGACAATTCACCCTTCCCTGAACTACCGTAAGTGACGCAATAGTTTGTGGGGGGTAACATTGCTGAAATGAGGTGGCCTGTCCAGAGTCTCGACCTGAACACAAAGGAATATTTTGGAATGAGTTAGAACGTCGACTTCGCTCCAGATCCACTGTCCAACATCACTATCTTCTCTGGTATCGGGTCTTGAACAATAATCGCCTTCCATTCCTCCACAGGTATTGAAGCACATCATTGAAAGAGTTCCCAGCAGATCAAGCCGTCATAAAGGCGAAGGATGTATACACCACATTTTAATGTCCCGTAACAGGTCTTTGGGTACTTTCGACCAGATAGTGAACGTATTTACATTCACAGACGTTACATCTACCTGCCCGTGAGCATCGTGTGTGAACACAGCGGCGTTGCAACAAAAGTACACGGGGCAAAAGATTCGTCGCCTGCTCGAGATATCACCGTGTAACTCCGCCTCTGGCCCGAGTCAGCGATAAGGAGTCATAGACATATTCTACGGTGTTAAAATCGGGGTGTCAGAGGGTAGCTCACTATTCGTCAAACCAGCATGGTAGGCGTGTAGTTATTTCGGAACATGGGAATGTCCACAGCTCACACATCATGAAGATACAGAAAAAAGGGCAACGTCGTCACAGAGAATGTTAAAGGTTACCCGAATGAAACGATCCAATTTACTGTTACAAAAGAACCACCAAAACATTACACAACCGCCTCCGAACTTGACTATATACCCCACATTCGTCTGAAGATGAACCTGTCGGTTCGAAATCGGCAACGGCCCTATTTAAACAAATAAATATCAGTGTAAAAAGTGACTGTTTGCTGTTATTTTCTATGTTTAAGGGTTAGTCTATATTATGCAGCAAAGCGAATTCAGTGTGCTCCGCTCGCGGAGTCGAGACGGTAGTTCTGCTGTTCGTGCGCCACAGAAATGGACAGTGAGATGTACTTGCCCTGACGCAGGCCTACAAAACGAAAGAGGTGTTGTAGAGCCCAAAGAACACAGACTACTATTAAAAAATATGCCTTATGATGCATTAAGAACATAAGCAGCGAAATGGTGATGTTAATTCAGGAAGCGGAAAATTAAAAATGACATCTCTGCTCGCTTGCTGCAGAAGAGAGTAGACCCTCCCACTCAGGCTATCACTTCGCGAAACTGTGTGTCTATTTTTCGTATTTTTGGCTCGAGAGTAACGTTGAATTGTTCGAAATCTAGTTGCTACAATCGAGTGGAATTTTAAATTTTATCTTCTACCATTTCGAAATTCATACCTTGCGTAAGTCTGTTTCCATACTAAACATTTTTTGGTGATGCAGTTCTCTCTTCAACCAAAGCAATTTTCTTTTCGTTTGCCTATCGTTTGCGGTTATTATAATATATACAGGGTGGTCCCGAATTCATGGTACAAACTTTAATGGTAGGTGCAGGACATTGTAACAAGGATATATTGTATAGGAATGTATAGTCCCAGGTGACGCGGTGAGGCGTAAACAGGGGAAATAACGGCCGAAAGGAAAACGAAAGATTTTATTGAAATCGTTGTTGACAAGTGTCATGTTTACAGTAAGTGTTCAAAATTGCGTCCACCATGAGCGATACATGCTTGACAGCGTCGGTGCAGCGATTGGCGTACACGTTCAAAGATGCCTGGTATTTCACGCACACCTGCAGCAGCTACAGATATGCGAGCAACGAGATCCTCATCTGAGTCAACTGGAGTCTCATAAACAAGGCTCTTAAGATGTCCCCATAAAAAGTAATCGAGGCAAGAGAAATCAGGAGATCGGGGTGGCCAAGGGACTGGTCCACCACGCCCAATCCATCTAGCACCAAACGTGGCATTCAGGTAATTCCGTACAGCAGTGCTGAAGTGTGCTGGCGCTCCATCGTGCTGAAACCACATGCGGTTACGAATGGCGAGCGGAACATCTTGCAGCAGTTCTGGTAACACTTCTTGCAGAAAAATAAGATAGCTTTCGCCACAGAGTCGCGTGGGTAGTAAGTATGGCCCAATCAAAAAGTCGTTCACAATACCAGCCCACACATTAATACCGAAACGTTGTTGATACGCATGTGGACGCGTTGCATGTGGATTATCTGTTGCCCACACATGGGAATTGTGCGCATTAAAGACACCCTCGCGTGAAAATGTCGCTTCATCTGTAAATAGCACATGACCTACGAAATCCGGCTGCAACGCACATTGCTGCAACAACCACTGGCAGAAGTTCACGCGAAGAGGATAATCTGCCGGATTCAATGCTTGTACTTTTTGAAAATGGAAGGGGTGTAAGCGATTTTCATTTAACACTCTGCATACAGTCTGATGACTCACATGTACGTCACGCGCAACAGTTCTTGTGCTTGACTCGGGTCTATCAGCCACTATGTTCAAGATGCGTTCTTCCAGTCGTGGAGTGCGTACAGCTCTTAATCGACCAGCGTCATGTCTGTTGACGTCGAACGTACCTGTTTCACAAAGTTGACGATGTAACCGTTGAAAAATTCTATGATCCGGCATTCGTCGATTAGGATACTCCGCGCGATACATTCGTAACGCAGCTCTGGCGTTACCATTTGCACGGCCGTACATGTAATGCATGTCTGCTTTTTCTGCATACGTAAAGTCACCCATCGTCTACGGCAGCACAATTGTGAATGGCGCTTGTCCCTACTGCGATACATCATGTTCATCTACTGCCCTCTACCGGCAGTGACACCAACCGATCACTCCATTTCTCTTTCCCCTGTTTACGCCTCACCGCGTCACCTGCGACTATACATTCCTATACAATAAATCCTTGTTACAATGTCCTGTACCTACCATTAAAGTTTGTACCATGAATTCGGGACCACCCTGTATAATTATATATTATTATATTATGTATTATTATTATTATATAATTATAATATATAATTATGAAGGCAGCCGCTGCACTTCGAGGTTTTCTGGCGCGCACTGAATAACTGGCGATTAGCAGCAACAATGTTTGTTGTCCATTATTATGACCCAATACACAGCCTACAAACTGTATCTTTCATCTTATTATTTCGTTAGGGAGTAGCCGTTTCCTCGCTTTCTCCTTATGGGACCAAGTGATGTGTTTTTCTCTCAATCTAGATCGTTCTGGTAATTCTTCTCCGTATCTAGGTTCTCTTGCTTTTAGCCACTGTGTGGAAGAATGATGAAAGTGTTGCTTCCCGCCTGCAAGTTTAATTGCACCTTAAAAGACGCTAGGAAAAACTGATGTAATGAGAAACTCTCCAGACGTCTCGACCGCAACACACGGCATCTATTGTGTGTCTTCCCTAAAGACCACCTGACTGGGGTTAAGGAAGAACTAACCCATAAACTGCAGGAGGGCAGAAAAAGCAAAATTCCGCCGAATAATGGGCGGTTAATGTTGCGTAGCTAAGATCCAAGATCGCGTTCCCACAGAGTGGCCAGCTATCAAGCGATACTCAAAAGGAAATAAAATCCCTGCCCAGTGAAAACTCATTGCGGATAATTATTACCGAAACTCTTGTCTCACGAGGTTCGTTAATGATAAGCAACCCCAACAATGATCGCTTTCGAGTGTTGCAGACGGCGTAAAACTGGTACTGTGGTAAGGTCTTATGGAACCAAGCTGCTGAGGTCATCGGTCCCAAACTAGCTTACGCTAAGGATAACACACACACGCCCGAGGGAGGACTCGAACCTCCTACGGGGGTAGTCGCGCGGACCGTGACAAGGCGCCTGAGACCGCGCGATCTACCGGATGGAAATGTGACTCTGCACTGGCAGTGAAGTAGTGTGTATGTGCTACTCGGATGCATGATTTCAGTAAACTGGATCGAAGTGGGTACGTGACAGAGTCGCAGACAAGGGCACCGTCTCTTGAAGTGCCCATGGCAACACCGTGAATGCCAGTGAATGCAATTCCATCTCAGCCAGATTTTCTAAGAACACTGCGAAGAGAACTACATGCAATGGCGCTTTGGAATCGGTTACATGCCAAAAGGACTTAAAGAGGCGCATAAAGCTTTGCCTCTTTTCAAATGATGCGAGCCGTCGGTCGAGTGCACCGACGATAAAAAGAGGTGTATAACTCGGTTCCAAACCGGTAACGGCTCTATTTAAATAAATAGCATTGTAAAAAGTGTCTGGTTGCTGTTATCTTCTATGTGAGAGTCAACCTATATTTTGCACACAGCCACGGGTTCAAAATGTCAGTTTTTGACAAAATAGCATTCTCTTTGTCGCGATACTACTGACCTTTTTGTATTGTTGCAACGGTGGATCAGCGCTAACATTTCCGATTATAATAATGCTAACGTAGAAATTACTAGATGCGACATTGAATAATCGTAATTATTCGTGAGAACTGAGTTGTTGCCACATTGTAGGGACATCGCTTGTTTTTTGGTAGACGGTGTGGAATAACTACAGTGACAGAACTACGGAACGAGTTTACTCTAGACTGTCAATCCAAAGGACATGCGTGGCCAAGCGGTTCTAGGCGCTTCAGTGCAGAACCGCTCAACTGCTACGGTCGCAGGTTCGAATCCTACCTCGGGCACGGATGTGTGTGATGTCCTTAGGTTAGTTAGGTTTAAGTAGTTCTGAGTTCTAGGGGACTGATGACCTCAGAAGTACCATAGTGCTCAGAGCCATTTGAACCCATTTTTGAGAAACATATTAATCATTGTCTCCTTGAATTGTAATTTACCTATTGCTACTACATTTACCATAAATTCGTAATTATTATTTCACGTTGTTTGGTTCATTTTTAAAGATATTTTCTCCTTTTTCCCACAAGGACCCTTGTCCAATGGCTACAGTTATTAAATATATTGTGGAAAATTCGTCAGATTTTTAGTAGGCACAGTATCGGAGAAACAGCTGCTAGGTGGATGAGCTGGTCACAGACATTAATTCCTACGTATCGTCGGCCTTATCACTTCCGGCTTGTGCTTGATCCCTGTGGGACTGCGTCAGGCTCAAAGTTTATACCCTTACACTTTCCGACGACGCTGCTGGCAGATTTGAGAAGATGCATTACCGTAGCCACCAAAAGCGTAACACGGGCCTTGCTAGAGGGCTTGGAGAGAATGCGCGTATTCCGTGGACGTCTGTTTCATTACAGTTGAAGCCAACGAAGTATGCATGAAATGTCGTAAAATAGCATCAAAGGTCTGCCTTTCGCATTGTGGTAACACCTTGTCGTAGTGCTTGGTGATGGAAATAGTCCTGCTAAAGGTTAGCGTGTCTGAATGCCACACGGAGGACGCGGGCTCGATTGCCGGTACTGCCAGAGATTTTTGTCTCTGATGGGGACGCAGAGGACTAAGACGACGAGCGGTCAGCAGCGCGCAGTCTTCACACTGGTATCGCAAAGTTAGCCACTTTGGCGACAACATGGCCGAATGATACTGTGCAACATTTTGTAATTACTCCGTGTTACGTAAGCTAGTTCGTCGAAACAAGTAAGAGGCAAATAGATAAAAACTAAAAGGTGTTTTGCTGTGACACGCGACGAACATTACAGCTCATCGGTCTCCCACGGCCTTGCTACCCAGTGAAGTGGAGGGAGCGGCGGAAGATGAAAAGCGCGGCCACTTGTTGGCGTGTGGCCGGCCGGGACCTCAGGCACGCTACCGAGAGCCGCGCAGACAGGGAGCAGGGAACGCGCGGGCGAAACGCGATACCTGTGCACTGCCCGGTGTGGTAACCCGAGACCCGAGAGCGGGCGCGCTCCGCGACCGCAGCCTCGCCGCCGCTGCCGCCTCCTTTATCGCCGCTAATCTTAACTGATTGTGTCAGGCCGCGTCGTGAGCGATAAAAGCAGCCATGTCCTCGCGCCGCCTTGGCACGTCCCGGCCTCTTCGCGGAATGCTTTTGCGCTCGCCGGTGGCGCAAACTCAGCTGGCAGACGAGGAAATCTGCGTCGCTTCCGGGACTCGACCGCTCGCGTTACAGGGTGTCACAACTTGGTGCTGGTACTGCCTGGGAGCCACCCTTAGCTGCATCACCGGCAACACCAGCGATTCCAGCCGAGACTTGTGCATTTGTGACACGTGCCGGAATCGTCACCGAGTTTATTCCCCAAGTAACGATTAAACGAAGCAGCCTCTTTGCTTTTACCGATGAGGTAGTCACACCTCACACAAATTCCGTAATTTTAATTACGTTGGACTGTAGGATTTCCGGAACGCGTTGTTGCACGCACTTACTACGTGTATAGTGTGATTATATTCGTACTGTGGAGACAGTGAGCTGTAAACCACTGTCGATCCCTGGGAACTGCAGTTTATTTCACCTCATATAACCCATGCGATTACTGTAAAACTCGTTTACATCAAGTTACATTAGTCTGTGTTTGTCTCACGAGTCGTTTATTGCCAACTTATTAAAATTTAAACGGCAGCTAATTCCTGACTGGCTTGGCTAAATTTAGAAGCTTGTAAAGCGTCAATAGAACAATGCTCGAAGAAAACGTTCGTAGTTCGCTCGTTGACAAATAGTAATCGCTAGCCTACAGCTGCAACATTGATACAGCTACAGTCCGTTTTATTTTAGGCCGCACAGTGTCTCGATTCAGAAGATCCCATCATCCATTATCAGCGTTGAAATGAGGGAGCTCACCGAGACTGAAGGCTTACTTTCAGATTAATTTGGTAACGTTCTACTACCTTCTGTCTTAACAGGCGTATAACATGATTGATGTGGTTACACAAGTTGCTAAAGAGTTGTGACTTAAAATCTGTCTGTGATTTGTCGGCTTATCGTAGCTATCGAGTGATTAGTAAATGTATATATATTCCAGGTTTCCTGTTCGAGACCACCTGTAATTGGCACTTTCTTTTTCTCTTTCTGTGTGTGTGTGTGGGGGGGGGGGGGGGTGGAGGAGGAGGGGAACCTACCTACAGAGTTGGTGCAGCAATTAAGACGCTGCCCTCTCTTCGCGAGGAAGGCGGTTCAGATCCCCGTCCATCCATCCGTGCTTAACCTAAACCGCTCAAGGCAAATGCTGAGATGGGTCCTTCGAAGAGAACATGATCGATTCCCTTTCCCATTTCGGACTTGTGCTCCGTCTGCAATGGCTACGTCGTCGAAGGGAAGTTGAACACAGATCTTCGTTCCTAGAAGGGAAACTGGATTATAGTCATACACTTGATAGTGCGTTTCTCATGTATGTGGGATTCGGTACTAAATTTTAATCGTGTAAATGCCGTAAACATATTTAAAAACTGTCAGAGTTATAGCGTTTAAAAATTGTAACAGTAATATACTAAGCTGGAGGAGTGTTGGAAATAATGAAATCCTTAAGTAACTCTGACCACTTACATAAACATGTGTGGAATGTACTGCGGAAGACATTACCTGTATTTGGCGTTTGCGCTGAAGTCTTCTAGCACATAGTTTACGGCTCTTCTGCGAAATAATGTTAATGTCCTCGCTTTGAATACTGCTAAACTTTTAAAAGAAATGTAGGTAGTGATACCTGATGATGATGATAGTGATGTACCTGATGATGATAGTGATACCTGATGATAAGTACTTTGATTAGTTGGCACCTGGTGTGTTTCTGGGAAGAACTGTGCCTGGTTACTAGAGTGCTGTTGTCTGGCCGTGCGCACCGGATATGTCTTAATAGCGCCGAAAGATATCCTCCCCAGAGAGCTGTCACCCTGATCTGTCGTTTCCGCCGTGTTAACTCACCCACTTCATCAGTCGGTAGGCGTTGCTTCATCAGCCTGTGTTCTGTAACCAGCCTGATCTTATTTTCCAGCGTTGGTCAGGAAGTGTACAGTTTCTCAAAATTTATCAAACGAGTCAGAACCTTATCTACATAACATTTGTGTTTCATCACACTTTCTTCTGTACGTGTCAAACTTACTGAGATGTGTTTACGTAAAACAGGTTTGACTCATCTGCGAGAAACGCAATGAAAACAATGTAAGTGATAGTGGTTACTTCACTTTTGCTATCAGAGTAGAGCGCTTCAGATTTTTTTTTTTTTTTTTTTTTTTTTTTTTTTTTTGCGCTGTTGTCATTTTTCCCCGAGAGTTAAAATTCCTGTTCTGAGTAGGTGTCAGCTCATGTCGATATTTATTTGGTAACTGCTTTTTCTGCTAAATGTGTTTTGACACCATACACGTATTTCTTGCCGTCGCCCTTACAGCAGGACTGGTTAGTTTTATTTAAGATTCAGCTGATATGAGGGGCTAGTTGTTTATCAGAATAATGTTACAATTATGCAAAACATTAGACAGTATATAGGCCCTACCACTTTTCTTTTGAAACTTTTTCCTGCTTATTGGAGACTACTATGTGATCTTCATCTTCATGGCATTTTCCTTTAAATTCTACCACAGCTTTCGTCTTAGATCAGGTAACAGATGTTTTGTCTAAACTATCACTTTGACGATCTGCAGCAAGGTCCATAAGATTTATTCACAATTTTTAAAAATAAGAATGTTATTCTAACATGTCTACCTTGGCAGTGAAATAAAGCGCATTAGTATGTTTTCTTATGCGATTTAATCTTTTATAAAACCTTTTCGTGACCGAAATCGTTGTGATTAATAGAAAAATTGCGTCTTAATTTTTTACCTTTTAGTTGTTTGACACGAAACTTGTCAGATGTGGTAACACTGATAGAATGGTAGAAAAATTTAATGTTTTTGGTAACTGAAGTGGTGTTGCTGATACTGATTCAATTTCAAGGTACAAACTGTGGAAAAAATACTGAAATAGTGATGACTAGCGATTTATGCGAAACCTGAGGTATATCATTATTTCAGATGCTGTTATCCTCGGTTTAGTGAATGTGATATCGTTGAGAAATGACTTGAGCTTACCTCATTTACCTGATGGTTGTTCTTCGTGTTCCCGTTATTGGAACTTCGATATGGCATGTTTGCTTAGTTTCATTCAAGGTGTTTACTTACAGGGCTTTTTGCGCCTATTCAGGTTAAGAAAACAGTTTCCGTTTAGGCCTCGAACGTTCAAATACCCTACCCCGTGCTGTTCGAACTCTTTGCTAAAACAAATCCTGCGCTGTTCCATTAAGCGGCGTATCACGTGTCAACTTCACACTTCTGTTCACTCCCTCCCGAGGATCCGTGGGAGAACTATCTGTGTAGGAACAAGGGATTAGAGATAACCAGCTGATAACGATTCCCCGTTACAACAATAGCGATGTTTCTCAACTGTCATAAGCCAAAGGTCCACCGCTATACAGCCGTATTAAGAGCGCACATGAATGTACTAAACGTGCGTTACAGAACAGTATTTGTAGATTATAAAACAGTTCACGTCATGTTCTTTTTCCGTGAACTGTTTTATAATTAACAAATATCGCAACTGTATCATTCCAGATTCCACTGAAGATGCCGTAAAAGACCAAATACGTCTGGAACAAATAAGATACATCGCAGCAAGAAAGTGGCGGTTTTTATTTACAAAGCGAATATTTCTGTGTTTGCTGCGGATGATGGCCACGCAAAACATAAAACTTGTGATTTTTCCAGTATTTGCGAGTGCTGCTGGCCACGTTGTCTCACGCTAAGCAAACTTATCTCCCAAATTCGAATTTACGAGAACAGCTACGCTGCCAGCAGTTATAGGCGAAAATGTTGTCATTCTTCGTATTTCACACGAGCAACTGTAAATCTGGAGTTTTGTGTAAGATAGACCTAATTTTAAAAGGTCCAACTTCTACCACATTCGAGTCCACTCTCATGACCACGACACCATATCGTTTCGTAGTGTACATTGAATCCCTTCATTTTGGATGTGAAAAAGGTTTCGTCTGTGTGAAAAAACGTTCTATCGACCAGTAGGTAGAGGTGCCAGACGTCTCGATTTTTGAGAGAAGCCCTAATCTTTTTGTGGTATCACGAGCCATCTCGTCCAAGCCTTAGGCGGGACGCCAAATGCCCCGATGTTTGAGCACTGCTGACAATTGGCAGTATAATGCATATTCACTTCAAAAATGCTCGGGTACATCAAAGTTTCGAAATAAGTGTCTGAAAGTGTCGGTGACCGTGATTAAGAAACTTAGGACATGCTGTACCAGGAAGTTGTGATCAGCCGATGAACATAAGGGACGCCTCAGTACATGAGCGAACTGTAAGTTTAGAAAGTATACAGCAGCATGACCTCCATTTTTGTATTACTGTTACGCCCCTCTGTTTCTGAATAATGTCCCAACTTAAGCCCCCTCTCGCGCATTGACTGGCCGTGACAACTTTTGGCACGTCAATTAGTACTTCCATTCTTCACGGTTGTCCACTTGTCCGTTTCATGCTTTCATTTGCATTGAGAAACAAACCGCGAGAAACAGGGGACTTTTAGATATCTGCGCAAAGACCTCCAGCGTTCTCAATTCAGTCAGTGGAAACAGAAATGTATCTATTTCGAATAGTAAATAGAAGCAGTGTCAATGCAGCAAGATGATACTTAGGTCACGTCAACGAAGCTAGACAGCGGCTCACCTTACGTTTTAGAGTTTCATTAGTAGTTAGCATACTGTACTTCATCGTACGTGCGTTGCTTCATAAATAATCGCCCAGTGCACAAGTTTTTGTGTTACGGGTATTTTGTCGACGAGCTTATGTCATGGATGTCAAAAAAACTAATGAAAAATACAAATTTATTTTGTTTAACTTGTAAATTTCGTTTATGCTGCACATGTGCTCTCTTACATATCATAACGATATACGGTATGGACTTTACAACAACCCATATCATTTCTTCAGTTTATAATGCTTCGACAGATTTGGAATTAGGCGCCAGTTCGTACTACCTGTATACTCTGTAGCCATGACAACGTCCTCTACAAGAAAAGAATTGTTCCAGCAAAGGGGCTGAGGCGCTCCCCAGTATGTAAGGGACGCAACATTGACAACCATCTAACCGCGGCATTTATCCACCTACTCGTAATATAATTATGAAAGTGGTTTTATGACAGTTCTTTTTGTTATAACAACTGCCCCTCAAACTGAAGACTGTAACGACAGTCTATATTTTGCCTGTGAGTGTAGTTGTACGAGAGTACCAACTTTACTCATGATATATTGTTTGGAAATCTGTATTACTAAAGGGCTAACCCAATTCATGGTCCAAGTTGCAGATTACCCATCTAACCCCTTTCAGGCACAACAAAAATTTCATTTTCAAAATTTCACGTAATAATTGATCGAATTCAAAATTGTGTCATAGTATACCGTATAAGCTTTTAAAGCAATAAAACAAGTATTACAGTTAGAGGCTGTTTGATCCAGTGTTTGAGAACGAAAGATCTTAGCAACTTCCAGCAAATTTCACTCTTAATTTCAAAAATTATCGAAATGTTTCCCTCGCTTACAGCCACCACTCTCTCTCTCTCTCTCTTGTCCGCAGCTCGTGGTCGTGCGGTAGCATTCTCGTTTCCCACGCCTGGGTTCCCGGGTTCGATTCCCGGCGGGATCAGGGATTTTCTCTGCCTCGTGATGACTGGATGTTGTGTGCTGTCCTTAGGTTAGTTAGGTTTAAGTAGTTCTAAGTTCTAGGGGACTGATGACCATCGATGTTAAGTCCCATAGTGCTCAGAGCCATTTGAGCCATTTCTCTCTCTCTCTCTCTCTCTCTCTCTCTCTCTCTCTCTCTCTCTCTCTATTTTCTTTTTCACGTCTCGCCGATTTTTTAAACAACCAGTCCTTAAGCCCCGATTTGCTGCAGATTGTATCTGCCATCACAACCCGTAAAGTGGGGCAAGATTGCGCACTTAAGGTTTAAATAGCGATATACTGAAGGAAACGTCACAAATTACAATTATATTTTAACTGGCATTTCATTTGAATTTTGCCTGTTATATGATAGAGTCTGAAAGTCATAGAAACAATTTAAACTGTAATTCGCACTTAGTAAAAAAAGTAATGCAAAGCGCAGTCTTAACCGACCGTGGGGTAAATTTGGGCATTATTATCAAATAAGAAAAACATATGTGTCATTTAGTTCTTCGTCGTTTATTTAATTTATAGCGTACATAAACGTAACGTACCTTGTTTCTCAGCATATAACAGTTACTGTTGATACAATATTTGACCTAATGAACAAATCTGGGCCTGTCATCAAAAACATACAAAAATATTCCTGTCGGACGAAAATCTTTTTAACAGAGATCACAAATGAAGTGTCCAAAACCTTCATAACGAGAGCAGGATTCATGCCACCACTCCTCGCTCTTCAGACATTGAATCCAGTCGTCTGTTGGTGGATATTGTATTTTTCAGTACAGCCTGGACAGTGAAAGGTCGAAAATGGAGTTGGGAGGTTTTCATTGCCTACCACCGATATGTTAGAATGATGCCTTTCTTTCTCCGTCCGTCGGCGAAGCGAAGAGTGGCCTGTGCTTCGCTGTGAGGGAAGGTCGGGTGAAGCGCGCCCGAAACCGGCGCGTTGGGCCTGGGTAAAATTAAATCGGCGAGTCCGCGGGAGAGAGCAGTGCAGCGATGACTCAGCCTCGTGCCGTGGCGGGCAGAGGCCGCGCCAGCCAGAGTGCAGCTCCTGCCAAACAGCGGTCGCGACGGAATCTTCTGGAGGCGAGTCCCGGGCCCGTTCCCACGGCGCTTCCTCTCACCTCACCTCATCTCGCGGATCCCCGGGCACCGGGTGACAGGCGCCGCACATCGCCTGGCCGCAGGGAGGCGCGTCCCAAACTGTTCGCGGTACTACTTTGAACAGGCAGTTCATCGTCACCGTGGCCACGAGCTTCGACTGGGTACTTAGCGCTTCCCGGGGCATACCTGTAGAGTACTGTGGTGCCCATTTCCAGTACACTGCTACACTCAATAAATGAAGCAATGATAATTTGACTGTTAGCTATACGGTTCCGTCTGGTCTATTCACGGTTGAAGTATGGAAATCGTGATCACTTATACAGGGTTATTCAGCTGTCCCTGCTTATCGGCTTTATGCAACCCACAACCCGTTCGAAAACCACATGCCTGGTTTTTATATTCTCTCACTCGTTACAGGCAAAGCATTAGATCTCCAGAAAAAATCAATGGGATCTTTTTGTAGGAAATTTAAAATACGCTGCTGGCCATTAAAATTGCTACACCATGAAGAAATGCAGATGATAAACGGGTATTCATTGCACAAATATGTTATACTGGAACTGACATGTGATTACATTTTCATGCAATTTAAGTGCATACATCCTGAGAAATCGGTGCCCATAACAACCACTTCTGGCCGTAATAACGGCCTTGATACGCCTGGGCATGGAGTCAAACAGAGCTTGGATGGCGTGTACAGGTACAGCTGCCCATGCAGCTTCAACACGATCCCACAGTTCATAAAGAGTAGTGACTGGCGTATTGTGATGAGCCAGTTACTCGGCCACCATTGACCAGACGTTTTCAGGTGGTGAGAGATTTGGAGAATGTGCTGGACAGGGCAGCAGTCGAACATTTTCAGTATCTAGAAAGGACCGTATTGGACCTGCAACATGCGGTCGTGCATTATCCTTCTGAAGTGTAGGATTTCACAGGGATCGAATGAAGGGTAGAGCCACGGGTCGTAACACATCTGAAATGTAACGTCCACTGTTCAAAGTGCCGTCAATGCGAACAAGAGGTGACAGAGACGTGTAACCAATGGCACCCCATACCATCACGCCGGGTGATACGCCAGTATGGCGATGACGAATACACGCTTCCAATGTGCGTTCACCGCGATGTCGCCAAACACGGATGCGACCATCATGATGTTGTAAACAGAACCTGGATTTATCCGAAAAAATGACGTTTTCCCATCCGTGCGCCCAGGTTCTTCGTTGAGTACACCACCGCAGGCGCTCCTGTCTGTGATGCAGCGTCAAGGGTAACTGCAGCCATTGTCTCCGAGCTGATAGTCCATGCTGCTGCAAACGTCGTCGAACTGTTCGTGCAGATGGTTGTTGTCTTGCATCTGTTGACTCAGGGATCGAGACGTGGCTACACGATCCGTTACAGCCACGTGGGTAAGATGCCTGTCATCTCGACTGCTAGTGATACGAGGCCGTTGGGATCCAGCACGGCGTTCCGTATTACCCTCGTGAACCCACCGATTCCATATTCTCCTAACAGTCATTGGATCTCGACCAACGCGAGCAGCAATGTCGCGATACGGTAAACCGCAATTGCGATAGGCTACAATCCGACCTTTATCAAAGTCGGAAACGTGATGGTACGCATTTCTCCTCCTTACACGAGCCATCAAAACAACGTTTCACCAGGCAACGCCGGTCAACTGCTGTTTGTGTATGAGAAATCGGTTGGAGACTTTCCTCATGTCAGCACGTTGTAGGTGTCGCCACCGGCGCCAACCTTGTGTGAATGCTCTGAAAAGCTAATCATTTTTATATCACAGCATCTTCTTCCTGTCGGTTAAATTTCGCGTATGTAGCACGTCATCTTCGTGGGGCAACTGAATCATGCTGTATACCGTTTGTGCAAGTCGTTAGTAACTGATTTTACGTTCACACTCATTGCTGAAGCGATGTGTGAAGAACCTGGAGCAACTTCTTCCTCTAAAGCCACTCTTGCAGTTTGTCGGTAATTTCTTTCAAATGGGTCATTCTTAGCGATTTTGCTAGTTCACATTTTTTTAGTACTTTCGTGATGCTCTCGCGCCATTCACGCAAGCCCGTAACCATTCATGCACTTTTTTAAACTTCAGTTTGTCACTGGTTTCATATTATCTTTCAACTCTTTTACACTTGTTCAACGTTTTCCACCAGGGAACGAAGGGCTATTTACAACTTCCACAGGAACTAGACTGCAATTACAGATGTCGGAGGACATGAAAGGGAAGCAGTAGTTGAGAAGTGAGAGAGACAGTGTTGTAGTTTATCCCTGATGTTATTCACTCTGTGCAGCGAGCAAACTGTGAAGAAAACCACGGACAAATGTGGAAAGCAAATTAAAGTTTAGGGGGAAAAATTAGTACTTGGAAGTTTGATGATGGCACGGTAATTATGATAGAGGCAGCAAAGAACTTGGAAGAGCAGTTGAATGGATAGTGTCTTGAAAACAGATTGTATTATTAACATTGACAAAATTAAAACAAGGATAATGGAATCCAGTCGAATTAAATCTCTCGATGCTGAGGGAAAATGGAAAATTAGACGCAAAAAGCCGTAGACTTTGCTATTTGGATAGCAAAATAACTCAGGAAGCACTAGATGGAGATTGCGAGCTACGCGATCGAAATATCGTGCAAGTACGGCGCGGATTGCCGGCAGAAAACCAGGGGAGTGTAGTCTTGTACAGGGTGAAACTTGCACGATATGGAGTTGAGACATAATTGAAACTTATTAAATGTAGTGCTGCAGGAGACTTCTGAATATGGGATGGGCGGATCGAGTTGCTGACGAAGAGGTGCTGAACTGAATGTATGGCGCAACCTGACCTAAAGTAGGAATTGGTTGATGGGTCACATATGGAGGCATCAAGGAATTCATTATCTGGTAATGGAGTAAAATGTGGGCAAGGGGGAGGGGGGTGCAGTGAAAATTGTAGAGGGTGACCAAAGTTTGAATCCAGTAAGCTGTTTCAGGTGTATGTAGTGTGCAGTAGTTTTGCAGAGATAGTGAGTCTACCTCAGGAAAACTACCGTGGAGAGCTTCATCAAACCAGACGACGACGTCAACAGCAGCAACTACCACTTACTACAGCCAACTGCCACTGTAATTCAGTATTTTAGCCTTTGTTTGTCCCTTACAAATTTCTCCCTCTACTGCTCCTACCGAACGATATGACGCAGTGGTTAGCACACTGATCACGCTTTCGCTTTCGGGAGGACGATGGTTCAAATTGGCGCCTTCGACCATCCAGGTTTAGGTTTCTTTCGTGATTTTGATAAAGCGCTCCACACAAATACTGTTGTGGTGACTTGAAAAGACATGGCCGATTTCCATCCCCATCCCTCAAACAATCCGAGCTCCTGCTCTGCCTCCAATGACCTCGTTGTCGACAAGACGTAAAACCTTAATCTCTCTTCTTTCCTTCCTTGTACTGTCCATCCCAACGGAATGTTTTACTAAGGTAGCTACACCATCTTCTTCTTCTTCTCTCTCTCTCTCTTTTTTTTTTGTGGGAGTTTACTTATTTTCACACTGGACTCGCATTCGGGAGGACGACAGTTCAATCCCGCGTCCGGCCATCCTGATTTAGGTTTCCCGTGATTTCCCTAAATCGCTCCAGGCAAATGCCGGGATGGTTCCTTTGAAAGGGCACGGCCGAATTCCTTCCCCGTCCTTCCCTAATCCGATGAGACCGATGACCTCGTAGTTTGGTCTCTTCCTCCAAAACAACCAACCAACCATTTACTTATTTTTTTCCCTTCTAATCAGCGATATTTTGCGATTTGGATTGCGTCTCTTTTCTTTTGTGTATGTATGTTTAAGCGGAGACTGAGGTTTTCATTTAAGCTAGAACTTTGTCATGACTACATTATCGTTCTGTTTAAAGATGTGGAAAGGGCATGAACGTGCATGGGTGTCGAAACTACTACTAACCCGCGACAATCGGGAACGTTACCTGTTACAAAATATTGTGTGCGTGTTTTTGCGCGCGCTGTTAGATCATGCTTGCAAGTTAGTGCTTCCTTGGTCATTTTTTTGTTTCTCGGAAACTTGTTGAGCAATACATCAGTGCTTGAGGATGCTTCAAGTGAATGATTCTGGTTTCTTGTTATCTTCCTCCATGTTCCCTGGTATGCTTTGTCTGATGCTTAAGTTTATATTTCAAGCGGTAGTGATTAGCATAAATTAACTGCTCTTCATTAATTACGTAGTAAATCAATAGCTTCCACCAGAAAATACCCCCTTAACCTAACTCTTTGAAGAATGAATGATGGAAAGTATTTTATAAGCGGCTTTTTATATTATGTTTTGGGAGCCGTATGCCTCCCTTTCTCGTTTTTGCCACTAATACATAGCATATCAAAGTTCATTCCTTCACTGGTTGTCGAATCATTCTACCATAGATACTACGCCAAGGAGTAGATTTTTGAGGACCTAAATGTGTATCGTGGGCACGACCTAAGAGAGGCACGGGGATATTGTTTTGAGTTACGTAATGTGGAACAGGAGATCGATTTCAAGTGGGCGATGAAAACCGATAGTTGCCCCCGCATGCTTCCGTCATCCGACGCCTAGCAGCCACAAATTTTACGTCGCAGACACCTCAGTTAGATAACACCACTAAGTGACGTATCAAATTACTCAGAGCACACCTCTGTGGCCTGGTTTCCAAATTCAGATAAATGTGTTTTGTCCAGTAGACTTCGACAAATAGTGTTTTGACGGGCCTAATATACGTGTTAGGTATTTTACAACGCAATAACATGACTGCTGGTAGCAGTGGGAGAAGAACTGTTAACTATTCTGAGCTGCAAATTAAAAAATGTTTTTCCTTCTTCAATCATCTTCTGCAGATACACCTGTAAGAATTCTTCGATCATCTCATTTGAATTGTACTTCCACCCACACTCGACACGGTATGGAATATCAACTGAGGTAATCCCATGGTGCATTCTGCTCTGCTCATAATTCATCCAGGCGCTACGTTTATTGTTTTCCTAATACAAGAAGTTGTCTTACGGAAATGCTAACGTATTAAAGAAAAACTTCTCCCTCTAAAAATATGGAAGAAACTACTTAGCATGTACCATGTCTCTTCACGTCATCAGATTTAAATTTGTACAGTAACTGCAGTCAATAATTGTCAGGTTGAGTTCGTCTTCGAAAGTCGTTACGTACATAATATAAGGGATTCGCGGAGTTAGAGCAACCTTTCGCACAGAGCACACTGGAAATTCGCTCTTACGAGTTTGGCGTCTGATTCGCCTGTTTTATGATGTCTAGTAAGACATGTCACGTCTATATATGTTCACGAAGTTGCTGTACTACTCCGGTTTTGACAAAATCGATGATAGTTCTTTATTCGTACTACCTACAGAAGTTCGTCCATACTACTGTTTGATCATGTTTCAATATGCGTTGATACCATTATATTTAACCGGAAGGGAAACAATGGGAGCACAAATAAACAAAATTAATTTAGCATACAAACCAACTATGGACGTCTACAATAAGAAGAATATTTCGATCAGTGCAAAATTAAGGCATTACCAGTGATCCGCCATTAAGCTGTATACGCAGCAAGGCATAGGCATAAGAGACTAGAACTGGTGGAACGAAAGACCCTTCAGAGAATATCGGAACCTTCAAGTACAGAAGATGGTCAATTTAGAAGACGAGCGAACCAAGAACTGGGTACCAAAATAGAGAGAATCTTGGGACATCATCAGGAATGGGACATCATCAGGAAAATGTTTGTCGGACACATCCTCAGAATGGGCCGGGGGAGGTTAACGCAGGAAATAACACACTTACTGGTGAACAAGAGAACCAAAGTACGCTGGATGCAAGCGGTACTGGGGGATCTCGAAGAAATGAATTACAGCAACTAGAGATAAACAAGAAAGTGATTTTCAAGTAAAAAATTCAAGTTTTCACAGAATTATAAGACACAGCGAAACCCAGATCCAACTGATCATGGACAGAAGCATGACGAAGGTCGCAGAGTATGAGACCGATAAGATATTGGACAAGGAGAAAGACCAAAGAAACGAAGCTGAGCTGTTCCTCAGATGGCCAAAACGAAGAAGAAGAAGAAGAAGAAGAAGAAGACACTGGACAGGTGACATTAACCTTCTTTCCTTAAAGCATCAAACAGCCCAAAGGTATTTTTACGTTCGTTGGAGGTCACGTAACTGGATTCTGCATTGTGTAGGAACCGTTGCAGTTTCGTTCCTAAAACGTTTATCGCCCGTGATTTTATTTATTTATCGTATGATGTGTACATTGATTTACATTTATATACAATATTTTCAGGACTAAAATGTACAATCACAAGTTCGTACAATTTTACAGCTCTATATCTAGTTCTTCAATCCACTTGACTGCTTCATCCGATGTACGATGAATGTCCATTAAAGTTCCTCTGAAAGTACGATGAGGGCAGTCAGCAACAATGTGATGAATCGTCTGTGAGGGGGCACCACAGTCACAATTTGCAGAGCCAACCCATCCCCATTTGTGCAGTAGATAGCCACATCTGCCTTGTCCAGTTCGAATGCGGTTAATGATCCTCCACTGACGCCTTGGAAGATCAAATCCTTGCGTCTGCTTGGAAGGGTCCTCGACTAGATGTTTATTGGCTACTGAAGACTGATCCCACTGGAGTTTCCATGAACTGTTAATGTTGAAAGCAGATCCTTCAAGGTCGAGTGCTGTGCGCCATGGTGGTTTCCTCGATTTCAAGCGTTGGTGTGTTCCTTGTACAATATCTTGATGGATGGGGAGCTGGGGGTTCTGCTGAATGTTTTTCCACGTCTTTAGGAGAGCTTCTGATCTTCTTAGGGCTGGAGGTGGGATATTGCTTAGAACCGGCAGCCACAGCGTGTTTGTGCTCCGAATACATCCTGTGATTAATCGCATTGCCTGATTGAGTTGCACGTCTATCTTCTTAGTGTGAACACTGTTGATCCAGGTTGGGCAGCAATATTCAGCAACAGAATATGACAGAGCTAATGCTGTAGATCTCAGGACGTTAGTATTGGCTCCCCATGATGTACCAACAAGCTTCTGAAGAATATTATTTCTAGTTTTAACTTTAGCAGCCACATTTGATAAATGCTGCTTGAAAGACAGAGTTCTATCTAGTGTTAATCCCAGGTACTTTGGTGTACTACAGTATGGCAACACTTGGTCTCTGAATACAACTTCTGGTTTGTAATTTGACTGTCTGTTACGTAGGTGGAATGCAGATATAACTGTTTTCTGAGGATTTAGGTGGAGGCACCATTTCTTGAAATATTTGTCTAAGGCTTCCAGATCAGTGGATAGAATAGTTTCAGCATCAGCAAAGTTGGAGCACTGAGTCACCAGACAAATATCATCAGCATATATGAATTTCCTTGAAGATGTTTCTGGTAAGTCGTGTGTATACAAATTGAAAAGGAGGGGAGCCAGAACAGACCCTTGAGGTAAGCCGTCATTTAGTTTAAACATTCTGCTCCTATCATTATCTGAGTAGATCTGAAAGTACCTATTGCTTAGCATATTGTTGAGTAAGGCCGTGAGTTTACGACATGGGATAACACTCACAAATTTTAAAAGGAGTCCTTCTCGCCAGACAGTGTCATAGGCAGCAGATAGATCCAAAAAGGCAGCCACACTTACTGATTTCTTCTCATACCCATTTTCAGTGTGCGTAGTGAGAGATAGTACCTGATCGTTACAACTTCTCCCAGGTCTAAATCCTGCTTGCTCGATAGGAATATGATGGTTGATTGTTTCACAGATTCTGTTGTAGATCAGACGCTCAAGGAGTTTATAAGTGATACTCAAGAGTGCTATTGGACGATAGTTTTCCACTTTTGTGGGATCTTTATTTGGTTTCAGTATGGCTAATATTTTTGATTTCTTCATCAGATGTGGGATGTTTCCAGTTTGCAGGATGTTTGAAAGGAAGTTGGTCAACCATTTTACTGTAGCTGGTCCACAGTGAGCCAGGAATTCTGGGTATATTCCATCATATCCAGCTGCTTTTCCAAGTTTCATACTTTTGATTGCAGCTTTAGTTTCCTCTTCTTGAAATGGAGTAGAGAATTCGGAAGACTGTAGGGCTGCTCTTTTCTTGGTGTTCAACTGTAGTTTGATATCCCTTTTGGCTTGCTTGTCCTTTATATTCTTTGTAACTGACACAAGGTGTTTAGCATAGTCATTCAAATTGATGGCATTTTTTGATCTTTTTGTTGTAGGGTTTGAAGAGTTTAATTTCCTGATGATAGACCAGGCTTTTCTGCTAGAATGGGTGTAATCTAGGGACCCCACAGTTTCATGCCAGATCTTTCTTCGATTATCATCCAGGGACTGGAGGAGGCTTGTTGCATTGTCAGAGTTAGGATGGTCTTCATATTCTTTTAGTAACTCCTCACTCTCGGAACTCCAACCAGGGATATACTCTTTACGGTACCCTCTAGGAATACATCGTCTGGCTGCACCTTTGATAACCCCAACAAATCTGCTGTAGTTGTTGTACGTTGGTTTGATCCATCTGATATTGGAATCTGTTTGCTTTGCAAATTCAGTCCAGTTGGCTTTCTTGAAGTTCCACCTCGGTTTAGGATGTGATCGTACAACAGGTATAGACATCCCCACCTCCAATATAACAGGTCTGTGTTGACTATGTGGGAATTCCTTGAGCACAGTTCGTCGTACTTGATTTAGGGAATTATGAGACTGAGTTGTGAAGCACAGATCTGGGGTATAGCCTTGGGACCAGCGAGCTGAGTGGAAGGTAGGCAGATCTTTAGCATCGTAAATTAAATTCAGGTTTTCAGTTTCCATCCAGTCCTCAAGCGCTTCACCGTTGAGGTCATTCTCCATATATCCCCACAGGTGATGATGACTGTTGAAATCACCGAGGTATATAGTTGGGTGTTGCAGAGACGGTAGAACGGGATTAGGCCAGTTAGTCCCTGGGGGTTTGTACACGTTAACTATCGTTAGGTTTTCAATTTTAACAGCAGTTGTAAAAATGTCATTTTCAGAATTTTCTGACAGCGGCTGGTAGTTTGTTATGTGATTCTTGACGTAAGTTGCAAGGCCATAATTTTGATGGTGATTAGAGGCTATCAGTTTAAAGCCCGGTATTTTCCCCCTACTCTGCAGCTGTGATTCATCAGCTGTGTGCGTTTCTTGAAGTGCGATGATATCAACTGCATATTTCTGTGTGAGCCTGGAAAGATACTCACATTTTGCTCGACTTATCCCTTCGATATTCAGTTGACAGATGCGCAGAGATGGTCCAATTCTACGAGCTTGTGGGTCCTGGATAGGACCGCACGTGTCCTTCGTCATTCTTTGACCGAGAGGTCTTTTCAGACAGTTCGGTCTCATCTTATCGTTGTTGCTTTCTTAGCACCACCCAGGGGTCACGTGTAGGGTATTTAAAGGTTATACCTACGGACGTGAAGCAACGCAGACCCCCATCGCCCGTGATGATTAACGGGTACATTTAGGCGGCCTCTGAATGTGGCATGAAGTAGGAATTTGTGGATATGCCTCTGCGTGCCATGATTACTATTTCTTTCACACACATCCGAAATATGTATTCCCTGCAGCGGCGGTAACTTAATGACGGCCATGAAAGCGGCCATAACATTCGTAATCTTCCTGGACGGCGGAAGTCGTAAGGTTTTTGTGGCAGCCGGGAATGGCTGAAGATAGTGGAGATTTCCTGAAGACGCTGCGTAACGTCGGGAACGCCAGCAGCGAACGTGAACAGGGCGCCGCATCGGCGCGGCGTTGAGGGACAGCTGGTGTATATCTGCTTTAGGTTGAGCTGCGACGCAGGGCTGCCGCATAGCGAAGCCGCCGGCGCAGCGTGGCACGGCACGGCACGGCACGGCGCGGGGCGGTGCGGCTGTGGCACTCCTCCGAAAATAGTTCCAATTTGGAGCGCGTCCTAGAATGTTGAAACCACGGTTTGCTCTGGGGAGGCGACTGTTTTCACTGTCCGGTGCCGGTGGGAGGGACCGGTCGGGAAATGAGATGCTCGTGGGATAAGGCGCGGTCAACTCGTCTCCACTGCGAATTTCCTACCCTGTTCTAGCAAGCTGACTGGAAGAACCTTACCTCGTTTCACTTCAGACCTCTGCAAGCCGGCCGGAGGTTGTGTGCGGTATGCAGTGTTTCCGAGAAAGCCCCGTAACCATGGACTCCTCAAAAATTCATTCAAGATTGTACACGATTTTAAAATTGGTGTTTTTTTAACATAACTTATTCTGTGAGTTTGTGAACTTATACGTCCCCCAAAAACTAAATTTGATGGCAGTTGCACAAACGCATCTCAGAGTACTGATAAGGAGTCACTTACTTTATAAAGATAGATTACTATGATGCCGAAATGGTAAGCGTATTTTAATGGTGCATATCTTTATAGTAATGTGAATGCCACCATTCTTAGTCGTCGATCTGAAATTAAATCTTCCTTCTGATTATCTTCAGGGTATTCGATTATGAACAGATGATGATAATTTTTCATTGAAAAAAGTCAAAACTACTGAAAAAGTCCAGTTGAATAGCAATAGAACCGAAGAAAGAAAATGTCAAAATAAAGAGAAATAAACTCAGAAAAATCTGCAGTATTCCCTGTAGCGCTCGCCGATGCAAAATTCTGCGATTTAGTATAATCAGACACTTCTTGCCAGATATAGCCGACAACTTGGTAAGATATATAAAGTCAATACACTCATATTCAGCGGTGGAAAAGTTACCGCGGCCGGCCGGGGTGGCCGAGCGGTTCTAGGCGCTACAGTCTGGAACCGCGCAACCGCTACGGTCGTAGGTTCGAATCCTGCCTCGGGCATGGATGTGTGTGATGTACTTACGTTAGTTAGGTTTAAGTAATTCTAAGTTCTAGGGGACTGATGACCTTAGAAGTTAAGTCCCATAGTGCTCAGAGCCATTTTTGAGAAGTTACCGCTCTTGTCACTCCCCCGCCGCCCTCACCCCGCTCCTCCTCCTCCTCGCCCTTATCCACTCTTCATCCACTCCCGTGTGGACGCCTATGCCTGTACGCCAAAGTCAAACTACTATAGTCCATATTGTAGTTATTACATATAAAAGCTATTAATGCAGCAGAGCTGTATGTGCACCATCGTGCGTTACACAAAGATCTATACATCCCAATGTCCGTAAACATCTTGCGGAACGCCTCATGAGTTATGCGTTTAAAGGCTCCCTCAACACACTTGGGCAATTCATTAATCTTGTGACGACGTTGAGCTTCATGGGACCTGATGATTTCCCCTAATGAGTCGTCTGGCATGGTAAGGTACTGCCTTCGTTGTGGTCATTTCAGTGGGTCGGGTGATATTGCCAAAATTTGTAAACTCTTCATCGAGAAACTCATGAAGAAGTCGGGAAAACTGTGCTGGAGCTACGTCCTGTTCTAATCACACATGGTTACATCAACATCATCATCCGAAATTGTGCTAAACGCGGCCGGCCGAAGTGGCCGTGCGGTTAAAGGCGCTGCAGTCTGGAACCGCAACACCGCTAAGGCCGCAGGTTCGAATCCTGCCTCGGGCATGGATGTTTGTGATGTCCTTAGGTTAGTTAGGTTTAACTAGTTCTAAGTTCTAGGGGACTAATGACCTCAGGAGTTGAGTCCCATAGTGCTCAGAGCCATTTGAACCATTTTTTTGTGCTAAACGCATTCTCTGAAAATTATTCCGAGCAGTTAGTTCATGAGAACACGCGAATATTAAACGGTTGTTAAAACACACGTGACCTATTAGCAACAAATAATCCTGAGTTACATGAGTATCAAAACTGACACAGGGATTAATGAACACAGGGTTCTCGTAGCGAGATTGAACATTGTAACCCCCAAATCCTCCAAAAATAAACGAAAATACCCATTCAAAAAAAAACAGATCAAAATTCACTTGATGCTTTCCTTAGAGACAATCTCCACTCCTTCCAAATTAATAATATAAGTGTAGACGAGATGTGGCTTGAATTCAAAGAAATAGTATCGGCAGCAATGGAGAGATTTATTACAGAAGCTCGAAATTTAGCGCGGCCTTCAATGCGAGATCCTTATAACAGTTTCCACAACGAAATTTTGTCTCGAAACCTGGCAGAAAATCTAAAGAGATTCTGGTCGTATGTTAAGTATGCTACCGGCAAGAAACAATCAATGCCTTCTCTGCGCGATAGCAATGGAGATACTATCGAAAACAGTGCTGCCAAAGCAGAGTTACTAAACACAGCCTTCCGGAATGCCTTCACAAAAGAAGACGAAGTAAATATTCCAGAATTCGAATCGAGAACAGCTGCCAACATGAGTAACGTAAAAGTAAATATCCTTGGAGTAGTGAAGCAACTTAAATCACTTAATAAAAGCAAGTTTTCTGGTCCAGACTGTACACCAATTAGGTTCCTTTCATAGTATGCTGATGCAATGGCTCCATACTTGAGAATCATATACAACCGTTCGCTCGACGAAAGATCCGTGCTCAAAGCCTGGAAAGTTGCACAGGTCACACCAGTATTCAGGAAAGGTAGTAGGAGGCCCATATCATTAACGCGATATGCAGCAAGATTTTGGAACATATATTGTGTCCGAACGTTACGAATTACCTCGAAGAAAACGGTCTATTGACACACAGTCAACATGGGTTTAGAAAACATCGTTCTTGTGAAACAGAAATAGCTTTTTATTCGCATGAAGTGTTGAGTGCTATTCACAAGGGATTTCAGATCGATCCCGTATTTCTGGATTTTCGGAAGGCTTTTGACATTGTACCGCACAAGAGGCTTGTAGTGAAATTGCGTGCTTATGGAATATCGTTTCAGTTATGTTGACTGAATTTGTGATTTCCCTTCAGAGAGGTCACAGTTCGTAGTAATTCACGGAAAGTCATCGAGTAAAACAGAATTGATCTCTGGCGTTCTCCAAGGTAGTGTTATAGGCCCTTGGCTGTCCCTTATCTACACTCCTGGAAATTGAAATAAGAACACCGTGAATTCATTGTCCCAGGAAGGGGAAACTTTATTGACACATTCCTGGGGTCAGATACATCACATGATCACACTGACAGAACCACAGGCACATAGACACAGGCAACAGAGCATGCACAATGTCGGCACTAGTACAGTGTATATCCACCTTTCGCAGCAATGCAGGCTGCTATTCTCCCATGGAGACGATCGTAGAGATGCTGGATGTAGTCCTGTGGAACGGCTTGCCATGCCATTTCCACCTGGCGCCTCAGTTGGACCAGCGTTCGTGCTGGACGTGCACACCGCGTGAGACGACGCTTCATCCAGTCCCAAACATGCTCAATGGGGGACAGATCCGGAGATCTTGCTGGCCAGGGTAGTTGACTTACACCTTCTAGAGCACGTTGGGTGGCACGGGATACATGCGGACGTGCATTGTCCTGTTGGAACAGCAAGTTCCCTTGCCGGTCTAGGAATGGTAGAACGAAGGGTTCGATGACGGTTTGGATGTACCGTGCACTATTCAGTGTCCCCTCGACGATCACCAGTGGTGTACGGCCAGTGTAGGAGATCGCTCCCCACACCATGATGCCGGGTGTTGGCCCTGTGTGCCTCGGTCGTATGCAGTCCTGATTGTGGCGCTCACCTGCACGGCGCCAAACACGCATACGACCATCATTGGCACCAAGGCAGAAGCGACTCTCATCGCCGAAGACGACACGTCTCCATTCGTCCCTCCATTCACGGCTGTCGCGACACCACTGGAGGCGGGCTGCACGATATTGGGGCGTGAGCGGAAGACGGCCTAACGGTGTGCGGGACCGTAACCCAGCTTCATGGAGACGGTTGCGAATGGTCCTCGCCGATACCCCAGGAGCAACAGTGTCCCTAATTTGCTGGGAAGTGGCGGTGCGGTCCCCTACGGCACTGCGTAGGATCCTACGGTCTTGGCGTGCATCCGTGCGTCGCTACGGTCCGGTCCCAGGTCGACGGGCACGTGCACCTTCCGCCGACCACTGGCGACAACATCGATGTACTGTGGAGACCTCACGCCCCACGTGTTGAGCAATTCGGCGGTACGTCCACCCGGCCTCCCGCATGCCCACTATACGCCCTCGCTCAAAGTCCGTCAACTGCACATACGGTTCACGTCCACGCTGTCGCGGCATGCTACCAGTGTTAAAGACTGCGATGGAGCTCCGTATGCCACGGCAAACTGGCTGACACTGACGGCGGCGGTGCACAAATGCTGCGCAGCTAGCGCCATTCGACGGCCAACACCGCGGTTCCTGGTGTGTCCGCTGTGCCGTGCGTGTGATCATTGCTTGTACAGCCCTCTCGCAGTGTCCGGAGCAAGTATGGTGGGTCTGACACACCGGTGTCAATGTGTTCTTTTTTCCATTTGCAGGAGTGTATATAAACTATTTGGGAGGCAATCTGAGCTGCCGTCTTGGATTGTTTGCAGATGACGCTGTCGTTAATCAACTAATAAAGTCATCAGAAGATCAAAACAAATTGCAAAACGATTTAGAAAAGGTATCTGAATGGTGCGGAAGTTGGCAGTTGACCCTAAATAACGAAAAGTGTGAGGTCATCCACATGAGTGCTAAAAGGGATTCGTTAAACTTCGGTTACACGATAAATCAGTCAATCTAAGGGCCGTAAATTCAACTAAATACCTAGGAATTACAATTACGAACAACTGAAATTGGAAGGAACACACAGAAAATGTTGTTGGGAAGGCTAACCAAAGACTGTGTTTTATTGGCAGCACACCTAGAAAATGTAACAGATCTGCTAAGGAGGCTGCCTACACTACGCTTGTGCGTCCTCTTTTAGAATACTGTTGCTCGGTGTGGGATTCGTACCAGATAGGACTGACGGAGTACATCGAAAAAGTTCAAAGAAGTGCAGCACGTGTTGTATCATCGCGAAATATGGGAGAGAGTGTCACTGAAGT
This sequence comes from Schistocerca nitens, assembly GCF_023898315.1. Classification (NCBI taxonomy): domain Eukaryota; kingdom Metazoa; phylum Arthropoda; class Insecta; order Orthoptera; family Acrididae; genus Schistocerca; species Schistocerca nitens. Next base: position 818,456,418 of record NC_064614.1, read on the forward strand.
GTTACAGGATTTGGGATAGACATTAAAAGAAAGCAGTTTGTCGTTGCGACGGAATCTTCTCACGAAATTCCAATCACCAACTTCCTCCTCCGAATGCGAAAATATTTTGTTGACACCGACCTACATAGGGAGGAACGATCACCACAATAAAATAAGGGAAGTCAGAGCTCGTACGGATAGACATAGGTGTTCGTTCTTTCCGCACGCTGTACGAGATTGGAATAATTGAGAATTGTGAAGGTGATTCGATGAACCCTCTGCCAGGCACTTAAATGTGATTTACAGAGTATCCATGTAGATGTAGATTCATCTTCCTTTGTCTTCCAGCTAAAGTATTAATCATGTTTGCAAGAGATCGGAACAGCTATCGTTATCATATCCCGGCTCATATAACATGAGACGGACTTCACTTCAACTCATACACACAATGGTGATTGTCCTTGGACAAGAAAAGACACGTTCCGCCAGTGTGAACTACAATATATTGCGGTTACAGCAAAAAATAACACTTTTGAGCGAGACACAGCTTTCCGAGACTGTGCCAACGAAGCACAGAAAGTTGCTACTTCCTTCTCCATTTCTCAGATACGTCATTCATAAACGTAGATCTAAATCCTCTGTTTCAAATCTTATGACAGCAGTACTTGAAGTTCAGCTGCTCTCTCGCGCACGGATTCCACTGGAGACCGATCAGTTGCTTGAGCGACGCTGATGAAGCCAGGAGTGGTCTGAGGTCGGTCTGAGGTCTTGTTGGACACACTGTACAATCAATTCAGAGTAAGAGGTCCTTATTACACACATCAAAAAACGTTTTGCATCACCCCGGTTCCCAGAACTCCTGAATAGACGTTGACTGTAGATATTGTATCCCTTTGATGTTCAGAGATAACACTAAACCTGCCCAAAGATGTAAACAACCATGCATGAGCAGCGCCTATTACACGGAGGGGGTCAGACAGCCGATCAGTTCCAGTCATTCCACCAGGAAGGAGGTACACGGCTCGTGTTGTCTGTAGTTCAACCATGCCTAGGCGGTCATTATCGCGGTTCGATCGCGTCCGCATTGTTACTTTGTGCCAGGAAGGGCTCTCAACAAGGGAAGTGTCCAGGCGTCTCGGAGTGAACCAAAGCGATGTTGTTCGGACATGGAGGAGATACAGAGAGACAGGAACTGTCGATGGCATGTCTCGCTCAGGCCGCCCAAGGGCTACTACTGCAGTGGATGACCGCTACCTACGGATTATGGTTCTGAGGAACCCTGACCACAACGACACCATGTTGAATAATGCTTTTCGTGCAGCCACAGGACGTCGTGCGCAGTAGGCTGCATGATGCGCAACTACACTCCCGACGTCCATGGCGAGGTCCATCTTTTAAACCACGACACCATGCAGCGCGGTACAGATGAGCCAAACAACATGCTGAATGGGCCGCTCAGGATTGGCATAACGTTCTCTTCAGCGATGAGTATCGCATATGCCATCAACCAGACAATCGTCGAGGACTTGTTTGGAGGTAACCCGATCAGGCTGAACGCTTTAGACTCACTGTCCAGCTAGTGCAACAAGGTGGCGGTTAACTGCTGTTCTGGGGTGGCATTATGTGGGGCCGACGTACGCCGCCGGTGGTCATGGAAGGCGCCGTAACGGCTGTACGATATGTGAATGCCATCCTCCGACCGATAGTGCAACCATGTCTGCAGCATTTGGTGCGGCATTCGTCTTCATGGACAACAATTCGCGTCCCCATCGTGCACATTTTGTGAATGACTTCCTTCAAGATAACGACATCGCTCGAATAGAGTGGCCTGCATGTTCTCCAGACATGTACCCTATCGAACATGCCTGGGATAGATTGGAAGGGGCTGTTTATGGACGACGTGACTCACCATCCACTCTGAGGGATCTACGCCGAATCGCCGTTGAGGAGTGGAACAATCTGGACCAAAAGTGCCTTGATGAACTTGTGGATAGTATGCCACGACGAATACAGGCATGCATCAGTGCAAGAAGACGTGCTATTGCGTATTAGAGGTACCGGTGTGTACAGCAATCTGGGCCACCACCTCTGAAGGTCTCGCTGTATGGTGTCGAGATGGCTGCGTCATTGTAAACTTGTTTCTGTAGAAGTTGCGATTTTCAGTGCTATTCGATGTGCACATGGAGCGAGCGACAAATGACACTCTGTGTACTAGTACCTTAGTACGAGCCCAAATATCTTATCCTTTCCCGAGATATACGATCGGGGCAGCAGAATTGTCGCTTAGTATTCCTTTATTACCACTTGTCTGACGTCGCCTAAGAGGATTTCGCCAGATCAGCGTCACCTTTCTTCCAGAGATTCCAATTTATGTACTCTGAGAGTGTCTGTTACTCCTTCTTACGAGCTGTATTGAAGTTTTACGACCCTAGTGTCGCGTATGTAAATTAGTTATATACCCGGCGTCATCTCTGCTTTATAAGGACTCCAAACACTGGAGCAGTGCTCCATATTTGGTCACTCTCGTATCTTTTTATGTAGTTACTTTTGAAGATGCACCGTATTTTCCCAAAACCCTTGCAACAAATCTTTCATTCGCCTTCCCTTTTACTGATATTACTTGTTCGTTCCATTTCATATAGCTTCGTTGTACCATCCCCAAACATTTGAACGAGATTAAGGGCTCCAAACATTTACCACTAATCTTGAAATCACATTCTGTCAGGACATCTTTTTTTGTTACAGTCATTATCGCCCGTTTATCCACGTTGAAACACTGCTGTCATTCATTACATCAAGTGTAATAATTGTTTTCCATCTAGAGGAATGCGGGATTCTACCCTTACGAAATTTAATGGTTCTTCACTATGGAATAAGTCAATCATCTCGAGTTATTTCTGACAAACGTGTACCTGAAAATAACAGAGCAATGAAGTGGCACGACCACATTGGCAGGCTCTGTTGTACGTAAATAATGTGTCAGGATTCTGTACTGATGGAATATAGTTCATCTACTGAAGAAATTACTGATAAAACATTCGTGTAGCCCACAATGGACTACTACACACGTGCGTGAGATAATTTGTCGCGCAGGACGGACATTGGACATGGCGCACATACACTGAAGCGCCAGAGAAACTGTTATAGGCATGCGTATTCAAATACAGAGATATGTAAACAGGCAGAATACGGCAAGTGTCTGGCGCAGTTGTTAGATCTGTTACTGCTGCAACAATAGCAGGTTATCAAGATTTAAGTGAGTTCGAATGTGGTGTTATAGTCGGCGCACGAGCGATAGGACACAGCCTCTCCGAGGTGTAGATGATGTGGGGATTTCCCCGTACGACCATTTTACGAGTGTACGTGAATATAAGGAATTTGGTAAAACATCATCTCAGACATCGCTGCGGCCGGAAAAAGATCCTGCAAGAATGGAACCAACGTCGACTGAAGATAATCGTTCAACGTGACAGAAGTGCAACCCTTCCGCAAATTGCCGTAGATTTCAAAGCTGGGCTATCAAGAGTCAGCGTGCGAACCATTCAACGAAACATCATCGATATGGGCTTTTGGAGCCGAAGGTCCACTCGTGTATCCCTGATGATTGCACGACAGAAAGCTCTACGCCTCACCTGGGTCCGTCAACACAGACGTTGGACTGTTGATGACTGGAAACATGTTTCCTGGTCGAACGAATTTCGTTTCAAATTGTATCGAACGGATGGACATGTACGGGTATGGAGACAGTCTCATGAGTCCATGGACCCTGCATGTCAGCAGGGGACTGTTCAAGCTGGTGGAGGCACTGTAACGGTGTGGGGCGTGTACAATTGGAGTGATATGGGACACCTGATATGTCTAGATACGACTCGGACAGGTGGCATGTGCGTAAGCATCCTGTCTGATCACCAGCATCTATTCATGTCCATTGTGGATTCCGACGGACGTGGGCAATTCCAGCAGGACAATGCGACACCTCACCCGTCAATAACTGCTACAGAGTGGCCTCCAGGAACTCTCTTCTGTGTTTAAACACTACCGCTGGCCACAAAACTCCTCGGACATGAACATTATTGAGCATATCGGGGATGCCCTGCAACGTGCTGTTCAGAAGAGATCTCCACCCCTGGTACTCTTACGGATTTATGGACAGTCCTGATGGTGTCGATTCCCTCCAGCACTACTCCAGACGTTAGTTGTGTCCATGCCGTATCGTGTTGCGGAACTTCTGTGTGCTCGCGGGCGCCCTACCCGATATTACGCAGGTGTATCAGTTTCTTTGGCTCTTCAGTGTACAATGACGAGCGGCGCATATGGTCGCAGGCTAGGCTGACTGGCGAGAAAGTGTTAGGCCTACAAAAATGTGAAAAAAATCTAAACTGGAAAGCATTCGAGGAAAGACAGCATATATCTAACGAGCACGTACTTCGTAAATTCAGAGAATCAGAACGACGGTGAAAATTAGAAATACGATATTGCAGTGCCTGTGTTGTTCTGATTACTGTACAGTGTTCCTTTGGACATGTTTGCATGTCCAAAGGAACATTGCACAGTAATCAGAATAACACAGGCACTTCAATATCGTATTTATCTGTTGATATCGGGCAAGCGACTTTCAAGTACCACGTTCGACCAGTACGGGACTATATGTAATGGGTGTACCAGTACGGGTCGCAGACGCATGGCTGACGACATACGGAAGTTTAGGTTTGGCCGTGAGTCGTGCACGGATAGTCAAATGGTAAGGCGACTGCTCGCGATAAGCGAGATATCCGGGTCGAATCCTGGTCCGGTACAAATTTTCAGTGTCGTCATTCCATTCTACAGCTGGTAGTTGTCCTCATTCGGAATAGGGAATTCATTTAATGTATAAACTTAGAATTATTCTTAACTTCCTACTCTCTGAACCCGTCAAGATAGCTAGAGTGATTAAAACGAATGAAGGTTCGCATTACATTATTCCCCCGCGCTCTATAAGTGCGTGAAACAGAGATTAATGAATAAAATGTATTTACCGTACTTTATGTACTTGGTTTCTTTTGTTCGTGAGAGTTGTTGACGGTGGGAAATGAAACAAGGGGGAAAAGTGAGCCCTGTGTCGGCACATAGCTTACTACTCTCGAATGACAGGTCTGTTAGTGGTGTCACATGCCATTAGTCTGTGAGAGACTGCCAAGATGTTTGGATTTTAGCCAGGTCATTCGGGCTGAGGGTGGTGATAGTGTACTCCTCCCATTTCTGGCCAATCAATGACTACGGAAACTTTCTACCAAGAGCTGGATTTGAATCATCTATCTTCGTGACGAGTGACACTGGAACAGCGAACGACCATGAGCGATTCAGGCGAGAGCACATGGATCGAGTGCTGGAATAAAGACTGTCGGTGTGTCTCTGTAAACGCCCAGACTTCGCTAATTTGATCACCTTGGCCATCATGTGATATGTATGTAGCCTGAAGAAATACTTTTCGTCACTGATCTTGGAACGTTCACTTTCATAATGTGAATATAAACATTTTCTGTGACGCGCAGTGTAGTTATAGCGTCCCGCATTTTTGATTGTTCAGATGCACGAGTTTACGCAACCATAAGATAATACGGAGACCTCACCCCTAGGAATTACCTTTGAAACTAATGTTAGAAATCAGCTATTTACGTAATTAATTGATAGATGTTACATTACAGTACAGTGTTTCAAAAAGAATATCCGTATTACAAAGTACTATGTTGTCGAAATCATTGATCGCTGCGCTACGTCGCGGTTATTGGAGGAACGAATTCATTATCTAGTTTATATTCATTGCCGCTTGACGTCGGTTGTCTTCTATTTGTTTGATTACCATCACGTGTTGCAAAATAGATACTGCACAGCGGAAATCATTTTGTGTTCCCGAGATTGCGAAGTGTAATACCGTAATTACAATGCAAGAGGTACTTAACTGATCTCCCAAATGGGTGGAACATTCGCAAATGGTGTCGACAGTTCGTAGACAATGTGTATATATATATATATATAGGAAAGAGTCCTGGCCGCCCTCATGTTTCCGTTGAAAATGTATCACGAATTCAAACCGCTATCCAGCACACTGGATTTGACGCCCTGTGACTATCTGACTTTAAGGATAACGTTTGTATACCAACAGACCACAGAATGTAGAAGAGTTGAAGAACCGGATCCGTACTACCATAACATAAGTGACGATGGGCATGCTTATCCGAGTATTGGAGGAATTCGAGTATCGATATGATACTGCTCGCATCGCTGGTGAAGGTCATATTAAATATATGTAATCTATGCTTCAGAGATTCGTAAATGTGTGTCCCAAGTTTCATAGTTGTATGCCTTACAGTTCAATAAATATATGCATTCGAATACATGTATTCTTATTAAAACACCCCGTATTTGTCCATCGCGCCTTACAGACCTAATCGTATTTAACCTGGCTCACTTGAACGGTTTTGGCACTTCGGCTTACTAAAACAGTGTGACACAAGCACTCTTAGAAATTTCACTGCTACACACCCAGAATCTTTTTCCTCTGTGATAACATTAGTGAACATGTAGGACGAAGTGTAAAAACGGTCTTGCAAATTTATAAAAAAGTTCTTTGAGTTCACTCATGTTCGTTCTTCAGTATACAGTAACCGCTTGTAACCAAACAATGTGTCCGACCTAGTGACATGCTTCTGAGATTTGTTTGTGTGCGGCTTCTGTAAGAAAAGATACGACACAGTTTAGTTGGGAGAGTATCATTGTTTGGGTATACTGTCGGTGTCCAGGAAGCGGAAAACGAGATCAAGGTTTTTGACAAGGACCGCTTCTGTTGTGCTGTTTCTTTTACTGCGAGGACTGTCGCTGTGAAGCTCGCCTCCGCTCATCCGAAGACGTGGACTGGTCGGTGTTGCTGGCGCCGTGCCCAGGTGCAATATCTGCCGTGTGTTGGCTCTGGCAGCGCCGCGTGGGGAATACTGCTGAGAAGGAAAGCAGCGGCGAGACAATAGTATGCCGAATTAAACAGCTTTCGTTGCGCTTGCGACTGCATTGTTTCGGCACACCGAACTGGTCCCGTCTGCAAGGTACGTATTTTGGGCTCCACTTTTACCTCATCGTCGCTGTGAATGAAACTTCTCGTTTAAGATCAAGAGAATGTTCATTAGTTGTCGCCAAGGGCGTTCTTCTTCTTCCTCTTCATGTGAACAAGGGCAACACTCGTCTGATGCGTCTGGCTAGCGTTGGATGGCCAGAAGAAGAATTCTTCGTAAGGACAATGGGAGAAGTGCAGCACAAAGGACAGTTCCCTTGGCGGTAAAGGATCGTCAGACAGCTGATTAAAGTAAATTGGCTTTTCTTCGGAACTACGAACTCAGACTCGCTGCTCGTCTGTTGCTTTCATTGGGCAATGCTTTTGATGCACAGGCGACTAATAAAATGTTTCTGAGAAATTTTGCCCCTAAAGTTCACCACACTTTGTGCCACAGAGTTGTTGACGTGAGGGGCCGTGATTACGAGAGAAGTTGACGTCTGCGACTCCTTAACTAGATAACAAAGTCTGCAGCAGTGGAACCCAAGATCATTAGGCTACGGAATAATCGAGCCCATTTAGTCCGCTCCGTAGTAGCGTCAATAAGACATCACTTTCTCCAGTTATGTATAAATTGTCTGCGCAACCACCGGAGTTGCTCATTACTATTCCGTGTAAAATTATCGCGGTGGGCAGAACTGTATTATGCGCCATTATTTCTATAGTAAAGCTTCGTATCTTGCTTTACGTCAAGATGATGTAAATACCTTTCAGGAAGCGACAGCGCCTAATGATTTACTTTTTAACGTTGGAGAAGTACTGTAAACCTGAAGATTGCGCAGTCTACCAACACCGAATCACAAGCAAAGGAAATAAAAAGCAGCAGTCGATTCCTTCGGCCCTTTCCCATATCAGTATACGCTATACCATTAAAAATTATAAATTTCGCCAACAATAAAGCTTATCTAATTTAATCGTAATAAGGATACACATCTCATACAAATGTTAGCGGCTCACACCTTTCCTTATTTGAACTTTGTAAATCACGAAAGTTTTCCAGAGCCTCTTTAAACTATTCAAACACACACACACACACACACACACACACACACACACACACACAGAGAGAGAGAGAGAGAGAAAGAGAGAGAGGGAGAGAGAGAGAGAGAGAGAGAGAGAGAGTAAATACCAGTGTCGTAGGGAAAAGACTTTCTTGGGAAAACTGTGGATTACATGAATAAAAGCATGTGTCAAACTTGTTGACGGTTTTGTATCATCGTATATACCAAGTATATTATAAAAGAAGTCCATACCCCTACCATTAATAAAACTACTAAATTTTTTCTGCGTAACATTATTTTATAAATATTTCGTTTCTGTACAATGGGCAGGATCGAGAGTTTCCCTGTATTGGAAAACCGCTGCCAAGTGTTTTATGAACTTCTGTTCCAGCATTCTGCTTTATTCTGCACTGGTTGCTATAAAGCAAGGTCGTGGCGATGGTGAAGTACTTCTCTTGCAGTGTCAGTATTTCTTTGCCTCTGTGCAAGAACGATTTGCTTTGCGGTTGCGCTTCTTTTTCCCAAAAAGCGACAGTTTTCCCATTGTTAGGATTTTCCTTCACCGCAGTGTGAGGAGTGTTACCTTGAGTCAGCAGACCGTGTCGACCGTGGCCTAAAGCTAAGAATGCGCTAACGCTTTAAACAAGAAATTGTGGGAACATTTCCCACTGATCACAAATTCGTCTGCATCTTGGTCCTCTGATTCCGTATACGTGCGCGGTGTATTTCGTACACGTCCGATGTTAAGAAATAGTTTTGCGGGGAAAGATGGCCTAATTGTTTCGTATTAAAATTGGGCGGTGCCATTGTACGGATGATATACTGTACTTTTAGAATCGTCGAAGTTGGAAGAGCCATTTCAAAGCGCACAAATCAGGTAAGGAATAGGATATGTGAGAAAGCTGGGCATTGGCTTTAGTAGAATGTGCGTCCGTCAGCAGCTCTGTTTTACATAATTTCCTTTTTTTCTACCCCTCGTCAGGAGAAGTCGCAGCAATTTTTAGCCATGTCAGTTGGCGCCGAAGCCACAACCTACCTACCAAAGTATAGGCACAACGAGCCACCAGAAGCGCTGGTAGGTCCACCCTGATCCGTGGCCTTGCAAACTGGCGTCCCCAACTCGTGCAGGTTGTTGAAAGAAGTTAGTTTTCTACATTAGCTGTTATTGACTTCCATATTGTCCGCCCCCGTTAGCTGAGTGGACAGCGCGACAGACTGTCCTAACGGCCCGGGTTCGATTCCCGGCTGGATCGGAGATTTTCTCCGCTCAGGAACTGGGTGTTGTGTTGTCCTAATCATCATCATTTCATCCCCATCGGCGCGCAAGTCGCCGAAGTGGCGTCAGATCGAAACACTTGCACCCGGCGAACGGTCTACCCGGCGGGAGGCCCTAGTCACACGACATCACTCACTCACTTCCATTTTATCTTCAGTTTACGTGCAACGACGCTTCAGCTGTGTGTCCATTCTCAAGTTACTCCAGACATACCAGAAAAACATAATTAGAATACAGATTACAAAAAACGCTCGGTTATTACGTAAAATCAGACAAAAAACAATAAAAAGAGCAATTACAAGTATTCAATCTGTTAATTACGCGTTTTGAATTACAGACATTGTAATGGGCAGTCGGTGGTTTGCCTGAAATAAAATAAATAGAAATTAAGCACTATGCAAATACAAGTAAAAATAGTAAATAGGCAGTAATTGAAAACTTCATTTAATATAATGGTTTACCACATTACCGGGATTTAAAGTTGTAGCCTTGGTATTCGATACTGCACAAACAGTAGCACACCCCCAAGCCGCACACTGTCAGGGAGTAACGGAATGCGTGCAGCAACACCTCTTGAAACAAGCGTCGTAGGACCGTTGCTATTCACAACATACATAAACGACCTTGTGGATAACGTCGGAAGTTCACTGAGGCTTTTTGCGGATGATCCTGTAGTATATCGAGAGGTTGTACAATGGAGAATTGTACTGAAATGCAGGAGGATCTGCAACGAATTGACGCATGGTGCAGGGAATGGCAGTTGAATCTCAATGTACACTAGTGTAATGCGCTGCAAATACATAGAAAGAAAGATCCTTTATCGCCGGCCGCGGTGGTCTCGCGGTTCTAGGCGCGCAGTCCGGAACCGTGCGACTGCTACGGTCGCAGGTTCGAATCCTGCCTCGGGCATGGATGTGTGTGATGTCCTTAGGTTAGTTAGGTTTAAGTAGTTCTAAGTTCTAGGGGACTGATGACCATAGATGTTAAGTCCCATAGAACTCAGAGCCATTTGAACCATTTTTTTGATTTAAAATGAAATGACCATATAAAATTAATCGTCGGTATAGCAGATGCCAGACTGACATTCATTGGAAGAATCCTAAGGAAATGCAGTCCGAAAACAAAGGAAGTAGGTTACAGTACGCTTGTTCGCCCACTGCTTGAATACTGCTCACCGGTGTGGTATCCATACCAGATAGGGTTGATAGAAGAGATGGAGAAGATCCAACGGAGAGCAGCGCGCTTCGTTACAGGATCATTTAGTAATCGCGAAAGCGTTACGGTGATGATAAGATAAACTCCAGTGGAAGACTCTGCAAGAGAGACGCTCAGTAGCTCGGTACGGGCTTTTGTTGAAGTTTCGAGAACATACCTTCACCGAGGAGTCAAGTAGTATATTGCTCCCTCATACGTATATCTCGCGAAGAGACCATGAGGATAAAATCAGAGAGATTAGAGCCCACACAGAGGCATACCGACAATCTTTCTTTCCACGAACAATACGAGACTGGAATAGAAGGGAGAATCAATAGAGGTACTCAAAGTACCCTCCGCCACACACCGTCAGGTGGCTTGCGGAGTATGGATGTAGATGTAGAGGTAGATGTATAAGCCAAAGATAAACCAGTGTGGACAGGTAGGCTCTGTTGTGGCGTATATTATCAAAGATATTAACGTGAACATTAGGAAGGGAAGGAAGGAAGGAAGGGAGGATTATTTTCCGTTAATTCTATGTACGGAGATCGTAACCGATACTACGGAAATACAAGTTGTTCCAATCATACCTTTGCAGTAGTTGTTGTAATACACAGTTTGCAACAATAAAATACAATAACAATGTAGAGATCCACATCTCCTTTCATAAAAAACGGAGCCATCAGGAATGACAAATAATGCAGTTATACGTGACACTACATCCGTGACAGTTTAGTTGGCCTTTTTATGTAATAAAAAATACATGACGTGAATTACAGCCGATGGAGGAAACCTATTTTTTCAAGAGGTTTGTTATGGCTCCAGACCCTGAGATCATAAAGGTTGTTCAGTGTGGTGTTAGCCCCGAGCATCTCGCTCGATGACATGGAAGATGCGTTCGATATGATGGAAGTCGGCTGACCACACAAGCGCTCGAATGATCCGTGGTAGTCTCCTGTAATCACTGACAGTAGCACGGATTGTCCAGAAGATCGGATGTACAAAGAACAGTGGAAAGACGAATCAAAGCGACCAGTTGTAGTCTGTCAGTAGACTGAAGTGCGAGCAGGGGAGTCTCCATTCTGTTTACCCAGCTACGTCACGAGTAACACCTGCAGGCTGTTTCACAAGGTTACTCCGATTCTTGCGCAGAGCGCCTTTTAAATCGATTGTGACGCAGCGTACGCAGTGGGTCTGGGAGTGTTTATCTCCTGTATATGCCTTCTCATGTGCGAAATACGGCAATTAGTAGCTAACGTAAATAATTATAATAAAATTCTCGTCTTGACCACAAATATTTCTTTTATCTCTTTCATCTTTGCGCGTTTCAGTATTACGCCATTTTTGAAAGAATTAAGTATCGGGGCCAACTCAATCTTATGGAGCGTAAGTGCAACACTTGCCCTTATGCTCAGTACAACTAAGTTGGTTGTGATGCCTCGTATAAACGTGATTTTGTTTCTTTCAAAATAGCGTCATGTCGAAACGCGTAAGAATGAAAAAAATAAATATTTGTGGCCTAGATGAGAGTTTTGTTATAAATGCAGAAGATGACCGTCACGTCTCATAAAGCTTTTATGCAATAATTATGTATCCTAATGTATCGCAAGAAATGCGCCGGCCACTGTGGCCGAGCGGTTCTAGGCGCTCCAGTTCGGAACCGCGCTGCTGCTGTGGTCGCAGGTTCGAATCCTGCCTCGGGCATGGATGTTTGTGGTGTTCTTAGCTTAGTTAGGTTTAATTAGTTGTGTGTCTAGGGGACTGATGACCTCAGATGTTAAGTCCCATTGTGCTTAGAGCCATTTGAACCATTTTGAGCAAGAAATGCAGACGAACAGAATTTAAATCACGTCACGTTGCATTGCACTGCTGGAAGGGAAACTACTTCCTAACCTTTCTGTACGACAGTTGCAGCCATCTTCCGTGAAAAGCCATTTCCCGATCCCCCAACATCTTTTGTTCGCTTTTTCAGTTTACAGTCAGATTGTAAAATTATTTGTATATTTGAGATTGAAAGAGTAGGAAAAGAAATTGGCTGACCATTACATGAAAACAGGCTTCATGATCAGCATGTGGTGGTGGTTGGTGGTGGTGGTGGTGGTGGTGAACATCAGACAGACAGTTGTTAACTAAGTGCAGGTACGGCTGGTGATGTTTGCGCCTTTGTTTTGCCTTTGCAGAGGCAGCTTTCAAAATAACTCTCGAACATGGAAGAGTACTGAGCGAGACAAGAGACAGTGGCCGATGCAGGGTTAACAGCACTACTCGGAGGCAATAGGACAAGATGTGTACGACGCAGACCGGAAGGCCTGCGGCAAGGACGCGGCTAACGGGAAGCCGAAGCGCGAATGCAGTCTCACCGGAAGCCGCTTACACAGGTCTGTGGCGGCCGCGACCATGGCAAGGCCGTCCGTAACGAGCCGCGTGTAGGCTGTGTGTACCGCAAGCCGGCCGCCGGACCGGTCTCCCGTACCGCATCTGTCCGCAGCACTTGCTGCTCCCTTCAGCGCTCCACCACTAGTTTAGACTCGCCTCATATTTTGTTTTGTTTTAGTTTTGGTTGAGTTAATTAGCAAGGTCGTTACTGGCTGAGCGTGTAAGCAGTACCTCACGTTAAAGCAACTTCGATTGTCGCCTATGAACACGAGCGAACGCCGCTGTTCGAGGTAGCAGTGTATTAGGCACATACGGTGAAGGAACAGAATCGGAATCATGTTTGATGATAATAAACACAAAGGAACCCATCACTGTTCTCAAAATTTTTCACGTCTGTTGTAGCAAGAAGGTACATGAACTTCGTACGTGCATGTGTCTCCCCTAAGAGTCGTGAGACGAATCGTCTGTATTGTTTCGGGATATGTAATTCATCTCCGCCCTGCTACTCACTGCCTGATGGGGTACTTTGTGGTTATGCTTTGTGCTTCGTTATCCGTGTTAATACACACAGCTAAACTGAATATGACACTATACTAATTTGCGCACAAAAAAATGCCACTCCAAAAGAATTTTACTTAAAAAAAAAAGTTCGCTAGTAAAGAGAAATAAACATTCTTTCCGTCAACACTGATCTTTGTATGAATCACATGACGAGCAGTAATTTTTTCCGCGGACTACTACTATCCATTTCAAAAAAGAATTGCAAATATCTACCGAGACACCACACAAAATGCTCCTTACTTCTCTCTGGTGAGCCGGCCGCAGTAGCCGAGCGGTTCTAGGCGCTTAAGTCCGGAACCGCGCGACTGCCACGGTCGCAGGTTCGAATCCTGTCTCGGTCATGGATGTGTGTGATGTCCTTAGGTTAGTTAGGTTTAACTAGTTCTAAGTTCTAGAGGACTGATGACCTCAGATGTTAAGTCCCATAGTACTCAGAGCCATTTGAATCATTTTACTCTCGGGTGACACACTTACGTGTGTACACCTAACTGAACCCGACTCACGGTGATAGAACGTTTCGATACGTTAGGCAAAACGCAAGCGGTCATACGCGCGGACGGAGAACTAGAGCTGTACGTATAACGCCCAAATTAACAGCTCTAAGACTGCATTCGTTGAAATTCTTGCGCTGTCAGTCACTTTCAGCTGACCTACCGTCATTTCTCTTCGTTAGCGTTTTACGCAGTTTGTACAGGCGCCGCTGTGCTCAAGTCTCGGCACATTAAACTTGACTTTGCGACCGGATGCCCATCCTGTCGCCGCAGCCGGCAGTTATCTGAGCGAGGACCGTGTGCGCCACCTGTGTGTGAACTGTGTTGTGTGTGTAACCGTATTTCAGCTGTTCGTGTATCCCGTTTTCCGATGCGGGAGATGGAGGCCTGTCAGTGCACCAGCTACGGTCGTCCATCCACCTCGCGGATTCGATGTGCAATTGCCGCACCTTCCCGTCGCGCAGCGTACTAGCTTGCTACTTACGCTATACGAGCAGGTTCAGTTGACCTGCCATAATGCAGTTATATCTGTTACAGGTTGTTAAGAACTTATATTACGTAATTTGACTGATGTTATTTACTTACGGCACCTTCTCAGGTATTTCCCATTAGGAAATGTTTTATCTTAGAGGCTTGATGTGGGAATTCCCTCGTTTTTTATGATTCGCGTCCCAGAAGAAGGGATTTTCCCCGTGGCCACTCGCGCTAAGCTCTGCTCAGATACAGGCAATCTGCATAGCGACATTTGTTAGCAAAATGTGTACAGTAGCGTGGGGAACAGGTGTGTGAAAGCACGTGCGCAGTAACATAGCCAAGGCGCACATAGCTGCCAGAGCATGAACTATAAAATATTACCAAGAATTTTCCTAACTCCAATTAAACATTAACACAAGAAAAATAATGCAAAGATAACTTGTCACAGTTTCTTTAACAAGGGTTTCCTTGTACTGGTGATTACCTAGCAGGCAAACGGTTATTGCCGTGCTTAAGAAGGGCGCATTGGGACTGCGGAACTGATGTAGTGAAACTCAAAGAAAGTTAAGGCGCCCCTGGAAAGAAACGAACCACGGTCCTCCGAATAACTAATCCAGGTTTTCATATATGCATCATTCCGCTTTGCCGATCCGTTGAGAAATTAACCTTCCTAACTCTAGACAAGACTGTGCTTTAAATAAGATATGATAGTAAAACGCTTATTGCTATTAGTGCTGAGCACGTGCTAGCCCTAACCGGTCAGTACTCCTTCTGCGTAAGTGATGTTAAGATCCCAGAAACACACTGTGAACTACTTGTACAGTAGTAACTTACTTGATGCCATAGCGAACAAGCTGTTCGTGAATCTCTGGACGTATAGTCTCGATGAAATAGTTTGTCATCGCTATGAACTGTATGATGTAGGAAGAAACGAAGATTATGGCTTAACGTGCAATCGACGACGTGGTTAAATACACACATCAATACAGTAGTTGCGAGAGAATACCTCAACTAGTACAGTTAAGTGAAATACGTATGATTTTTGTGTGCTTTATTAGAGGATTGAGTCATTCTGTAGGTACTAGATGTTGCTTGGGGAATCTGGCATTGGCGTACGCTGTTTTCCGTGCTCTTTCTGTTGCGAACGACGTACATATCTCGTACCGTAGTTAGTCTGTTCAAGGAAAACGGACGTGCTGACAATGAGATATAAAGACTACAATCGAGCGAATTAAATTAGCTGTTGAATAAAATATCTTCCACTTAGCAGTGGCGTCTGCACCTCCTTTACACATTAAAACTGTTTGTCGTCCTAGATTGGTCCCGGCATACTGGAATACATTTTTTATGTCTCATCTGGCTGAAAAATTCCATGTACGTGGAGCCGTCTGTCTGTTCTAAAGTTTGCCTTGCATTTGTAGGAACCTTGTTTTTGTTTTAGTGATGTGCATCATACCTTCCGGAAAAAGTACTACGTTTTATAGAAATGTATAAACCTACGTTGTCTGTTTTCATAACATCATTGAATAAACTCCCATCCATACCGTATGGAAATTCCTTGATTACTTACCCTTTATAAGCAACACTTTCACTGCTCGTAAAACATATCATAAAAAAGAAAATTTGAGCTCAGTGTTTTGGAAAACTATGTTAAAAAAACTCTGGTCACGCTTAATCATTATCGACCGAACTCTTCTTTCCCTTACGAGCTTTTATGCCCATTCATGGTTAAAGGATATTTTTTCCATTAATTGATTGCTATTTATTTTTATTTTATTAGTGAAAAGAATTTTTATCAGATCACACGCTGTTACGGGCACTTCTATTTAAAAGGCCCCGGCACATTCTTGTTTTAAGTTGTTTTTTAGGAAGTCGTTGGCTGTATTTTTAGGAGAACTTTATAGGTACGTGGCAGACAAGCTCTCCTGTGTCAGAACAGTCGACATCTCTCAGGCGCATGGTGTATTGTGCTTTTCTCGGTTGGATACATTGTTGAATAAGATGAAATACAGTTGCGACCATCGCTGATTAGCAGAAGGCCACCAAAACGACAGGTTCGTGTTACAGAACTAATACTTCTGGAGCACATTTTGAAGAAGGTAAACTAGTCACTAGAAGGCGACGTTTACCTCGCTTGCGAGGTGACACCGATGGCGTTTAACATGTTCAGATGGTTCTAAGCACTACGGGACTTAACATCTGAGGTCATCAGTCCCCTAGACCTAGAACTACTGAAACCTGACTTACCTAAGGACATCACACACATCCATGCCCGAGGCAGGATTCGAACCTGTGACCGTAGCAGCAGCGCGTTTCCGGACTGAAGCGCCTAGAACCGCTCGGTCACAGCGGCCGGCTTTCAACATACGTAGACACTATTATTTCGCTGTACGATATGGTTTGAAATGTAATAACACAAAAATATTAACTACTGTTTCATGTGTTTCTGTTAATGGTATGAGAGCTGCGACTAGATGGGTGTGATTTCGTTTACAACATGTCTCAAAGATAGTTCGCTGAACGACGGGGACGAGACAAAAGGTAAAAATCTTTTCTTGGAGGCTGCTGCTGGAACTGGACTGATGATGACTAGATACTTTTAGCTCTTCGTTTGATTCGGCTTAGCCAACATTAAAATTTTTGTGAGTAACTTCGGAAGAGTCTAAACAGACATTCGGCTAAATAGTGTTGGTTCTGATTCCATGCAAAAAGAAAATTGACGAAGAAACCAAAGAAAGATAAGTATTCAGCCAGAACAGAATGATGCAATGGTAAAATCAGCAGATTGCATGTGTTGAAGAGTGTTCCGTACTATCTTAAATGCTGTTGTTAGCTTAAAAATGTCATCGAAATGAATGTACTTCTAATTAAAGCTTATTATTATACACAGTCGGAAAAAAAATAGTACAACTGGAAAGACGACGTTGATTTTGATCCGATGATGGCATTTGCCAATTGGAGGGTAGTAGAAGTATTGATAATGATTTAAACTTCATCCGGCAACAGATAGCGTAATTACATAGCTACCAGAGTGCCATATGTGTGTACCCTTAGTGGGGAATGCTTACAGCCGGTAGGCTCGGTGTCGTGCAAACGTCTGCAGCATGCAGGCAACCATGCCACGGACGCACTCCTACTTCTTACGACCAACTGAGCGGGTTTGAAACGAGTAAAAAATTGTGGCCCTCCGGGCCGCGGAATGGTGCTTTCGGTTAACGTTGCTGGGGTAGGGGTCACGTGAACATTCTCGCACCAGTAGACGAGGTTCTGGACGTCCACGCTACACAGAAGCCCGCCAGGATCGTCCTATTGTAAGTGCAGCGTTGGCAGATCGTACAGCTATCACAGCACAGATAAGAGAGCTTGTGAGCCCAGTCGTGTCAACCCGGAACTGTTGAGAACCGCTTATTATAGGCAAGCACGTCTTTAGCCATGTTCCACTCACGCCACAGCATCGACGCGCACAACTCGGTTGGTGCCGGCAGAGGATCACTTGGAAGACAGAGTGGCGCTCCTTGGTCTTCAGCGATGAAAGGAGATTCTGCTTACACGCTAGTAATGGTCGTTTGTGCGTACGACGTAGACCTGTTGAGCGCTGTCTCGTAGAGTGGATTCGTCCAAGACGCACTGGCCCCACCATTGTCCTTATGGTCTGCGGTGCAGTAAGATACAACTCTCGTTCACCTTTGGTGTCTCTGGAGGGGATGCTAACTACTGCTCAGTATGTGAAGAACGTTGTTAGATCCGTTCTTGCAACAGGAAAGTGATTCCAACGGGATAGTGCTCACGCGCACACTGTCCGTGAAACTCAACGTGCACTGCAGAGCGTGGAGCAACTTATCTGGCCAGCACAATCTCCGGACTTGTGCTCAGATCGAGCACGTGTGGTGAGTGTGGCTCGTGCGGCTCTTCAGTCAACAACTCTTGCAGAACTGCGTGAACGGGTCGAGCAGGGGTGGCATTAGGTTTCCAAGGACAGTTTTTCGCCATCCGTACGATCGACTGGATGTCAGAGTCAGCGCCTGCATTGCCGCCTGTGGAGGCTATACCACCTATTACTATGGATGTTTCAGCATGGGTCGACACCTGGTACCTCAGAATCACTTGTGTTATTGATCTGTAAATGTAATTATTTCATGTACGCCCTATGCTCTCTTGCAACAATAAATCTTGAGTGAACTAGGAACCTCTAAAAGGGCGTACTTATTTTTCGGCAGTGTATATTTCTTTTCTTTAAAAATTTTACCGCCAATTTTTCTATGAGTGAGGTTTTTTTATGTAATGTCCGCCTGCTTAGCTGAGTGGTAACGTGCTTGCCTCCCATGCAGCGGGCCCGGGTTCAATTCCCGGCCGGGTCGGACATACTCTCCGCTCGTGGACTGGGTATCGTGTTGTCGTCATCATCATTTCATCCTCATCACCGACACGCAAATCGCCCAATGTGGCCTTGAGTGAAATAAGACTTCCACTTGGCGGCCGAACTTCCCCGGATGGAGCCTCCCGGCCAACAATGCCATACGCTCATTTCATTTTTTAAAGGTAATAACTTATTTTTTTGTAAATGTTGTAATAAAAATACGGTAGTATTCTTCTAATTAACGTTACGACACTATTTCAAAATGGTTTAATGATGTAGTGCGGGAAATGGCCAAGCGAAAATCACAGTTCTGCTGCTAGTTGCGGAGCTCGGGTACTGGCAGTAAGGGCACTTTTGGCCAACTTGCGGAGTTCGCTTTTTCTGCAGGTGAAGGATCCGGAGTTGGTGTGAGTGGTTATGAAACTTGTTTGGACAGCGAAGAAGTCTTTCATATGAGGATACGACAGAAACGTGAAGATTGTGGGCTAGAACAAGCCCGCGCGGTCGTCAACGGTGGGCAGTAAAGGTGCCAGACCGAAGCGCCGGCGACGTGTGTGGCTGCGGTGATGCTCGGCTGTCGCAAATAGCTGCTGCGGGCTATTCTGCACGTTTTGCCGCCTCACGCCGAGAGACACGTCCTCCGGACCTGATCCGCCCGCCCGCTGCGGTGCTGCTCAAGGAGGTGATTTCGTATCCGGGCACTCCCCTATAAAAATAGAAAGGCTCTTTGAGTTCATTATGTTGTAGTAAATTTATGGAGCTACAGAAATGCTGGTTGAACTCTTGCCAGCCATTGTTTATGTATTTTTTGCAGGTATTTAAACAGACAAAACGACAGTTTTATAGACGCACACAGTGTGTTTTTTACGACGATAATAATAACCAATGTCCATAACGTCAGTAACAGGTTATGATGTTACGCTATAACCCTGGCTGTTGCGTCTTCGTACTTTACGAACTTACAAACATTTTCCACTTGCATTATTAGAATTTCTGCAATAATCTTGTTACCTGCATTCCAATTGCTTGAGTTATCCCCTTGTATTCGTTGGTTCGCATTCTCGTGAAAATAATTCTCATTTCATTCCTAATTGCAATGTGGTGGAGTATAGTAGTTAGTATTCTGTCCGGACGAAAATACACGTGTTCCATAGTTCATAAAGGTCAGTATTAACACTGTAACAAAGTAGGTACTGCTGTGGTTGAAGTGTTCGACTAACCACCAAGGAAAGGGGAGGGGGGTGGTTGCTCCTTCGTCTGGAAACAGAGATTTATGTCTGTTTCGGTTTCTCCTGAAAGCCGAGGCAGTTGTTTTAAAAAAGTTACCGCCTTTCCCTCCATTTCTGTTGATAAAGCTACTACGCCCAAGTGTGGAGTTAGAAGGTCCGTGAGACATTTTTACAGAAATTAACTACTATCAGATAATTGGTAAATAAGAGGGGCTAAGATATTTTCCTGGTACAGGGTGCGGCAGAAACAATGACCTGTTTTAAATTGTGGGCCAGTGTTGAACATGGCTTCCTAGAGGGTTCATGTTTGTGCTTGTCCGTACTGCGGTTCAAAGCATTGCAACTCAGTATCAGTCGTTGGTCAAACGAACGTCGTACGTTCGTAGTTTAAACTTTTTGAAAAGTGGTGGTATCGCTGTGGGAATGCACTGTTTCCTTTTCCGTCAACTTTTTGACATTGGTCGTAATATCAAGTTCTGTCGCAGAAGTCGATTGCGCGATATGTTTAACAGTTCAGAAACACGATCTGTGACGAAAAAGTCTCCAATCTGTAGATCACAAATGGTTCGCACCTCCCACAACATTACAAAATTAAGCACGACTTTTCGGTGAAGTCCTGTGCGATCAGTTCGTCGGCTTTTGCATGTCCTTAATATCTGGGACGGACCGTGCATCTGGATATTCATTTCCATCCCTACAAGCTCCAAGTGGTGCAACAATTCCTACCCAGACATCAACGAGCACGTGACAGGTTTTGAGCACAGCTTCTGGATATGGTCAACATCCACCCAGATTTTTTTCAACAATTTCATGGTGTGTGGGAGGCCCATTTTCATTTACCCGGCTATGTTAACAAACAAAACTTCAGGAACTGGGGGCCGACCAATCATCATCAAAAGCACGAAAGGCCACTTCATAGTTTAAAAGTTACTGTGTGGTGTGGCATGTCTGCACAGGGTAAGAAACTGGTCCGTACTTTTTTGAGAATGATGCAGGTGGCACAGCATCCGTAACATAAGATATCTTGTCACGTTGCAACAGTTTGTAATGCAAGAAATGCGCCGTAATAATATCCGTATGCAGTCATGATTCGATTAGGACGATGTAGAGTTGCGCTCTGCCGAAACTACTGTTCGATGGCTTTCGTACAGTACATGAAAGACGTATTAAATGGTAGGATTACGGTCAGTATTCGGAGCATTGGTAGGGAAAGAAACATAAATGAATGTGTGTGAGAGAAACTTGGAGCACATGACTTCTCTTTGTTTTGTTTGTTTGTTTTGCAAGTAATTAGAACTGTACATCGTTCACTTTTAGTCCACTGTGTATTTCATATCCTGAAAAATATAAATTTTATCTTACAAGTAATAAAAAGTGATTGACCACATAACTGTTGCGCTTTTCTGTAACCAAAGCAATTAATTTTGATGCAAGTACAGTTTCCGTGCACAAACATAAAAAAATCTTCATAGCTATCGTTATTTTCTACTCAGTAGATTGTTTTTCGTCAGGAATAAAGGCGTTTTAAACAAGCTCGATGAAGTTTGAAGAGATGTTTCACATAATTTTGTTTTGCGGGTTTTCTTGCTTTCACCTTTTCTTGAGGAAATTTCGTTTTTTATCACTTTATGGTCAATCTGTATTGTTTCTGTGTTATTATTATTTTTACTACGGCATACCTCCGTTCCCCCCCCCCCCCCCCCCCCCCATGAACCATGGACCTTGCCGTTGGTGGGGAGGCTTGCGTGCCTCAGCGATACAGATAGCCGTACCGTAGGTACAACCACACCGGAGGGGTATCTGTTGAGAGGCCAGACAAACGTGTGGCTCCTGAAGAGGGGCAGCAGCCTTTTCAGTAGTTGCAAGGGCAACAGTCTGGATGATTGACTGATGTGGCCTTGTAACAATAACCAAAACGGCCTTGCTGTGCTGGTACTGCGAACGGCTGAAAGCAAGGGGAAACTACGGCCGTAATTTTTCCCGAGGGCATGCAGCTTTACTGTATGATTAAATGATGATGGCGTCCTCTTGGGTAAAATATTCCGGAGGTAAAATAGTCCCCCATTCGGATCTCCGGGCGGGGACTACTCAAGAGGATGTCGTTATCAGGAGAAAGAAAACTGGCATTCTACGGATCGGAGCGTGGAATGTCAGATCCCTAAATCGGGCAGGTAGGTTAGAAAATTTGAAAAGGGAAATGGATAGGTTAAAGTTAGATATAGTGGGAATTAGTGAAGTTCGGTGGCAGCAGGAACAAGACTTCTGGTCAGGTGACTACAGGGTTATAAACACAAAGTCAAATAGGGGTAATGCAGGAGTAGGTTTAATAATGAATAGGAAAATAGGAACGCGGGTAAGCTACTACAAACAGCTTAGTGAACGCATTATTGTGGCCAAGATAGATACGAAGCCCACACCTACTACAGTAGTACAAGTTTATATGCCAACTAGCTCTGCAGATGACGAAGAAATTGAAGAAATGTATGATGAAATAAAAGAAATTATTCAGATAGTGAAGGGAGACGAAAATTTAATAGTCATTGGTGATTGGAATTCGAGTGTAGGAAAAGGGAGAGAAGGAAACGTAGTAGGTGAATATGGGTTGGGGCTAAGAAATGAAAGAGGAAGCCGCCTGGTAGAATTTTGCACAGAGCACAACTTAATCATAGCTAACGCTTGGTTTAAGAATCATGATAGAAGGTTGTATACATGGAAGAACCCTGGAGATACTAAAAGGTATCAGATAGATTATATAATGGTAAGACAGAGATTTAGGAACCAGGTTTTAAATTGTAAGACATTTCCAGGGGCAGATGTGGACTCTGACCACAATCTATTGGTTATGACCTGTAGATTAAAACTGAAGAAACTGCAAAAAGGTGGGAATTTAAGGAGATGGGACCTGGATAAACTGAAAGAACCAGAGGTTGTAGAGAGTTTCAGGGAGAGCATAAGGGAACAATTGACAGGAATGGGGGAAAGAAATACAGTAGAAGAAGAATGGGTAACTTTGAGGGATGAAGTAGTGAAGGCAGCAGACGATCAAGTAGGTAAAAAGACGAGGGCTAGTAGAAGTCCTTGGGTAACAGAAGAAATATTGAATTTAATTGATGAAAGGAGAAAATATAAAAGTGCAGTAAATTATGCAGGCAAAAAGGAATACAAACGTCTCAAAAATGAGATCGACAGGAAGTGCAAAATGGCTAAGCAGGGATGGCAAGAGGACAAATGTAAGGATGTAGAGGTTCAAAATGGTTCAAATGGCTCTGAGCACCATGGGACTCAACTGCTGAGGTCATTAGTCCCCTAGAACTTAGAACTAGTTAAACCTAACTAACCTAAGGACATCACACACATCCATGCCCGAGGCAGGATTCGAACCTGCGACCGTAGCGGTCTCGCGGTTCCAGACTGCAGCGCCAGAACCGCGCGGCCACTTCGGCCGGCCAAGGATGTAGAGGCTTATCTCACTAGGGGTAAGATAGATACTGCCTACAGCAAAATTAAAGAGACCTTTGGAGATAAGAGAACCACTTCTATGAACATCAAGAGCTCAGATGGAAACCCAGTTCTAAGCAAAGAAGGGAAGGCAGAAAGGTGGAAGGAGTATATAGAGGGTCTATACAATGGCGATGTACTTGAGGACAATATTATGGAAATGGAAGAGGATGTAGATGAAGATGAAATGGGAGATACGATACTGCGTGAAGAGTTTGACAGAGCACTGAAAGACCTGAGTCGAAACAAGGCCCCCGGAGTAGACAACATTCCATCGGAACTACTGACGGCCTTGGGAGAGCCAGTCCTGACAAAACTCTACCATCTGGTGAGCAAGATGTATGAAACAGGCGAAATACCCTCAGACTTCAAGAAGAATATAATAATTCCAATCCCAAAGAAAACACGTGTTTACAGATGTGAGAATTACCGAACAATCAGTTTAATAAACCACAGCTGCAAAATACTAACACGAATTCTTTACAGACGAATGGAAAAACTAGTAGAAGCCGACCTCGGGGAAGATCAGTTTGGTTTCCGTAGAAATACTGGAACACGTGAGGCAATACTGACCTTACGACTTATCTTAGAAGAAAGATTAAGGAAAGGCAAACCTACGTTTCTAGCATTTGTAGACTTGGAGAAGGCTTTTGACAATGTTGACTGCAATACTCTCTTTCAAATTCTAAAGGTGGCAGGGGTAAAATACAGGGAGCGAGAGGCTATTTACAATTTGTACAGAAACCAGATGGCAGTTATAAGAGTCGAGAGACATGAAAGGGAAGCAGTGGTTGGGAAGGGAGTAAGACAGGGTTGTAGCCTCTCCCCGATGTTATTCAATCTGAATATTGAGCAAGCAGTAAAGGAAACAAAAGAAAAATTCGGAGTAGGTATTAAAATCCATGGAGAAGAAATAAAAACTTTGAGGTTCGCCGATGACACTGTAATTCTGTCAGAGACAGCAAAGGACTTGGAAGAGCAGTTGAACGGAATGGACAGTGTCTTGAAAGGAGGATATAAGATGAACATCAACAAAAGCAAAACGAGGATAATGGAATGTAGTCGAATTAAGTCGGGTGATGTTGAGGGAATTAGATTAGGAAATGAGACACTTAAAGTAGTAAAGGAGTTTTGCTATTTGGGGAGCAAAATAACTGATGATGGTCGAAGTAGAGAGGATATAAAATGTAGACTGGCAATGGCAAGGAAAGCGTTTCTGAAGAAGAGAAATTTGTTAACATCGAGTATAGATTTAAGTGTCAGGAAGTCGTTTCTGAAAGTATTTGTATGGAGTGTAGCCATGTATGGAAGTGAAACATGGACGGTAAATAGTTTGGACAAGAAGAGAATAGAAGCTTTCGAAATGTGGTGCTACAGAAGAATGCTGAAGATTAGATGGGTAGATCACATAACTAATGAGGAGGTACTGAATAGGATTGGGGAGAAGAGGAGTTTGTGGCACAACTTGACCAGAAGAAGGGATCGGTTGGTAGGACATGTTCTGAGGCATCAAGGGATCACCAATTTAGTATTGGAGGGCAGCGTGGAGGGTAAAAATCGTAGGGGGAGACCAAGAGATGAATACACTAAGCATATTGAGAAGGATGTAGGTTGCAGTAGGTACTGGGAGATGAAGAAGCTTGCACAGGATAGAGTAGCATGGAGAGCTGCATCAAACCAGTCTCAGGACTGAAGACCACAACAGCAACAACAACAACAACCTCCGTTCCAAGTTACAAATCAACAATTTTCAAATAAAACCTGAATTCAAACTTGACAATTTCAGTTTTGCTATAAATGCTGTTTATTTTTAAGTAACAGACAGGCGGATAACTATGTAGAACAAAAATATTCCTTGGGTTAAGCGTTCCTTCATATATCATCACTAAGTTTCCAGACGGTTTACAGCTTCCGGTTTCTGGGGGAATCTAGTGAGATGGTCTTGTACGCAAACAAAGAGATCGAAATGAGGTATCGCCCGACATGTACGCAATACACTAACGTACAGGTAACGCAGTTACGATCGTAGCTGACCACGCCTACTCGGAAAACTGC
Organism: Schistocerca nitens; assembly: GCF_023898315.1. Lineage (NCBI taxonomy): Eukaryota > Metazoa > Arthropoda > Insecta > Orthoptera > Acrididae > Schistocerca > Schistocerca nitens. Next base: position 818,481,990 of record NC_064614.1, read on the forward strand.
CGTATTGTTCGCTTACTTGTGATAAGCTACGGGAGTTCTACTACTGTAGGATAGTGTGTGATGTCCTTAGGTTATTTAGGTTTAAGTAGTTCTAAGTTCTAGGGGACTGATGACCTCAGAAGTTAAGTCCCATAGTACTCAGAGCCATTTGAACCATTTGTAGGATAGTGCAGTCGCTCCAACAGTGAAAACGTCCATAAGAGCCTTAAGCAAAATGTTTCCAGAGCATCTTGTTCCCCACTTTCGTGCCGTCAACTGGCAACCAAGTTTGCTCGGTGAATCGCTCTTTTCAGTGGAATTTCTGGAATCCTAAGAAATGTATTCTAGCAGCCCGACAATTTTATTAGGGATTTGAAAAACATCATTCTCGCAGAAATCGAGGCCATAATAAGTGACATTCTTTGCAAGGTTATGGCGAGTGTACGTGCGCATGCCGAAAGTATCACCAACAATGGTTGACACGTAAAGCTAATAATTCATAAAAGTACATGTCTAATAAAATTGTATGAAGTGTTCTTACTAAGGAAGTTATATCTTCATGGTCAGATAAAATGTTTAAAATAGGTCACACACAGTATCAGTAACTCAAAGTGTAACATATTTTGAAACAGAACTGTCATGATGTTCACCAAACAGTACTGACACAATGTCGGGGCGCACTCTATAACAGATATTCACATTGCCATATACACCCTTGTAAGCTGTAAGTATTGCTTAGCAACGTTTTTCAGCAGCTATCATCCGGGAGTTACAATTATACGATCACAGTTTGCGCGCGTGCTTGCACAGATCATAACTAAGTTGATCACCTTCGTTAGTTGTAAAAAGTGATAAATTGTTGATTACAGCGATTAAATTCGCTCTTTAACTTGTCGATTAATCTTAACCAGTGGAATTAGCGGCACGATATCCAAGCCTTACGGCTTTCCCTTAATTACTTAGTGGCTCAGTTAAAGATCAGAACAGCTTGACGTTTAAGTAGCGCCCAAGCATGGATGGGAAAAGTAAATTCTGAGGTCGACACATGTTGCAGATTCGCAGTCAGCTCTGTCAAAATATATTTCGAAGAAAAAATATCATACTGAAACAACCAGTTGTATGTTAGGTGAAGCCTGAAAAGAAAGAACTTCTCGCTGTTTTTCGCAGTTGTAAGACAATGAAATCACATGTGAAAAGTACTGTAAGATTTACTTGCATAGGAGGCGCTTGATTTGAAGGGGGCTGGGCACTCGTTACACGAAGCACTCCTGTGTGGTTTTCTTCTTCCGTGTAATCCTCTCCACAAACAGAAGAGTGTTTTTCAAAACTTAAACTATGTCGTTAGAAAGGACATGATTTTAATATTAATTGTGGTTCGTGTGTTGCCAGTGGTGAAACATGTACAACTCGCCGAGAAATAAGCGACGTGAAGTCTTTTTTAAGGTAATACAATTAGTTAACGAATGACCTCGGCCATCCTGGACAGTTACGTAAGCAGCTTGCGCACAGGCTAAGTCGGAGGCAAGCTGTACTTCGCTGGCTTACCGCGAAGTACAGTATGTAGTAAGTTCGTAGCCCTTCAATGTATTGCCGGCCGAAGTGGCCGTGCGGTTAAAGGCGCTGCAGTCTGGAACCGCAAGACCACTACGGTCGCAGGTTCGAATCCTGCCTCGGGCATGGATGTTTGTGATGTCCTTAGGTTAGTTAGGTTTAACTAGTTCTAAGTTCTAGGGGACTAATGACCTCAGCAGTTGAGTCCCATAGTGCTCAGAGCCATTTGAACCATTTGAACCTTCTATGTATTACACATACATGTCATTGCTGTGCCAGCGGAAAATAGACAGTGGTGGCGTTTCCTTGACGAAATGAGCTTGTTATACAGGACAGTTACAACAACGAAACCATCTCGTTCACTCGAACTGAACGTGGCTACGCATTGACACAGCGATAAGAGAGCGGAGTTCAGATTTCCGAGCAATCATCCGCATTTATTTATACTATAGTTCTTCTAAATCGATTAACTTAAAATGGCGAGATCTTTCCTTCTGGAAGAAAGTACCACGTACGATTCGCTTCCCTGCCCTTGTTCCACTAGAGCTTATTTTCCTTCCGTAATCACTCGTCGAAGTCAAACGTTAAACATGAAACTCACATTCTTATTTCATTATTCGAGTTACTGATGGCTGCTACAGTATAAAAGTTCACTTGTGGAGCTTTCTTTCTCGTATCTCGGGAAGTGGAGGGAATATGCTGTGTAAAAAAGCTGAAATAGTATTGCGTACCATAAAAATGGTTCAAATGGCTCTGAGCACTGTGGGATTTAACTGCTGAGGTCATCAGTCCCCTAGAACTTAGAACTACTTAAACCTAACTAACCTAAGGACATGACACACATCCATGCCCTGGGCAGGATTCGAACCTGCGACCGTATCGGTCGCGCGGTTCCAGACTGTAGCGCCTAGAACCGCTCGGCCACTCCGGTCGCCGTATTGCGTACCAACTTTCAGAGTTTTTGACTGTAGTGATGCCGTTTGGGAAGCCATGTTGTGTGATTTCTAAAGACAGAGTAACAGCCTGTATAGGCTTAGTTCTTTCCTTGTTTTCTCTTTTTTTTATCATTTTACAGGGCAACTGCTACCGAAGTTTGGACCCCCTTCATTTCTCAAGCAGGTTTCAAAATGACAGTTTTTACAGTGGACATGTTAATTTGGTATGTCATTTACAATAAAAGCATTCTTTGTAAGGAAAATGATGGAACAGAATGCGTGTAATATCAAATGGAAGTATTAAAATTTATAAGAAAAATTAAGTGAAATGTGTGGATCATTGAAACGTATAGCTGTTGAAGCTAGAACAGTTTCTGACAAGAGTGCTTCGTTACTGCGTTTGACAGAAATTTACACATTATTTGATTTTAAAACGCGAGAGAGGTAAAATATATATGATATCAAACACTAAGGAACCGTGGACAGAGACCCTAAGATTGTTTTACGCTCTACGTCGGAAAAATTCAGTAATGGGCTACTAAGGAAAGGAACCCATATTAAACAGAACCGTAAATTAAATCTGGTATCGGAATAGATACTATACTGAAGACAAAAGACACTAGGTAATTTCATTGTTTATAGCTGCGATATTCTACTTTTTCATATTTATAAAGACAGGCATTCGACAAGAAAAATAAAACCCCAATTTCCGGTACAAGGAACAGCGTCTCTGTCAGAGGTCACAGACTGCTTTTTCAGTTTCATTAACGTGACATGCACTTCCTGTAGCGTATTTGTAATAGTGTTGTCTGATGACAATGTCGGCAGAGATTGTTCGGACAGTTTACGTAACTGATGGATAATTCCTCTAAATGCTGTTTTCGGGAGGACGGGTGTTCAAATCCCGACGTGACAATCCAAATGTAGTTTTCCCATGATTTCCATAAGTAGCTTTAGACATATCTCCGGATAGTTCTTTTAAGAGAACACGGCCGATTTTCTTCCGCAATCGGAGTTCGTTCTCCTCCTGTAACGACCTTGTCGACGACGGGTCCTAAAATCCCATTTGTTATGTTCTTTGCGAAGGAACCATACCGAGCTTTTGCATCATCATTTTGAAATTTCCTCACGAATTTTGCTGACAAAGTTTTCTGTGGCCATTGCTGCTCTGTTCTAAAACATCGTATTTGACACGATGGGAACGTTTAAGTTGTGCTTATGCCGTGTGAGCAAAAAGTAATACTGTGTTTCATTTCCAAGTGTGTGATACACCGAAGCACGAAAGAAATTGGTGTAGGCATGCGTACGCAAATGCAGAGATGTGCAAACAGGCAGAATATGGCACTGCGGTCGGCAACGCTTATATAAGACAACAAGCGTCTGGCACAGTTGTTAGATCGGTTACTGTTGCTACAATAACAGGTAATCAAGATTTAAGTGAATTTGAACGTGGTGTTATAGTCGGCGCACGAGCGATGGGACACAGCATCTCCGCGGTAGCGATGAAGTGGGGATTCTCCCGTACGAGCATTTCAGGAGTGTAACGTGAATACCAGGAATCCGGCAAAATCAAATCTCAGACATCGCTGCGGCTGGAAAAAGATCCTGCAAGAACGGGACCAACGACGACTGAAGAGAATCGTTCAACGTGACAGAAGTGCAACCCTTCCGCAAATTGCTGTAGATTTCAATGCTGGACCATCAACAAGTGTCATCGTGCAAACTATTCAACGAAACATCATCGATATAGGCTTTTGGAACCGAAAGCCCATTCGTGTATTCTTGATGGCTGCACGACACAAAGCTTTACGCGTCGCCTGAGCCCGTCAGCAGCGACATTGGACTGTTGATGACTGGAAACATGTTGCCTGGTCGGGCGAGTCTCGTTTCAAATCACGTCGACCGGATGGACACGTACAAGTATAGAGAAGCTACGGCCCCAGCATGTCATCAGGGGCTGTTTAAGCTGGTGGAGGTTCTATAATGGTGTGGAACATGTGCACTTGGAGTGATATGGGACCCCTGATACGTCTAGATACGAGTCTTGACAGGTGAAACGTACATAAGCATCCTGTCTGATCACCTGCATCCATTCATACTCATTGTGCATTCTGACGGACTTCGGCAATTCCAACAGGACAATGTAACACCCCACACGCCCAGAATTGCTAAAGATTGGCCTCCAGTAAAACGTCTGGCCTCCAAACTCCCCAGACGTGAACATTATTGAGGATATCTGGGGATGACTTGCGACGTGTTGTTCAGAAGCGATCTCCACCCCCTCGTACTCTTATGGATTTATGGACAGCCCTGCAGGATTCATGGTGTCAATTCCCTCCAGCACTACTAAAGACATTAGTCGAGTCCATGCCACGTCGTGTTGCGGCACTTCTGCGTTCTCGCGGGAGCCGTACACGACATTAGGCAGGTGTACCAGTTTCTTTGCTCTTTAGTTTAGTTGCCTTTCGTTAATCAATAATAATCGCTTATATGTAGTTACATTCACATAGTCTCTACCTGGTGTACGAGACGTTATTGTTAGTGACAGTAGCAATTTTTAAGAAAATGTTCCTTTGTCTTGTTTTTGAATGACTTATTTACAAGAGCTGTGTGATGAACTGCCAGGTATAAAGCTAATACTTTTGCGATCGGTCACTGGTTAAATGTACGATTTTGTTTAAGTTAACATGCTTTTCGCCTCTCTTTTATGGGGAAAAATGAAGTTACACCCTCATTCAGATTCCGCCTTAAACTGGAGGTTCCCCTGCGTGATCTAGATCAAAGGTCGGAAGAAATCAAGGACTATTCCTAAGAAAGCACTGTGTTGTTCCACCGAACCGCCAGGTTGGTGAACGCTTCTTTACAATGAGGAAGCGCCTGAATTGTTTAATTATGTAAGGAGTTTACATCTCGTTTAATATGGTACGGGTTTCTGCCGGATTGGGCTGTAATCTGGATCTGCGTCTATCGCGACACTGCACTACCAATTGAATTATTTAGGCACACATAACGAAGTGATTCAGATCTTTATCCTGTTGTAAAGTGTGTTACATTACGCTACCGACTGATTGCGAGGGTTTGTAGAGCGTGTCTTGAGGAAGAAATTGAGGATAGGAAACTGTTTCCGGAAACGCCATCTATCGACGCTACAAAGCGTTGAAGTTATAGGCAGCGGCGTCTATCGCTAGGCCACCCCCTCGTTAGCAAACATTACATTTTTCTCTGACGAAACTTAGACAGAACGTCTCGAAATGTTGTTTGTTATTAGTGATCGCGATTGATTGCAACGATCGCCGGTGGAGGGATGGAGCTGCTGCTTAGAGAGGCCTGTGCGATGCTCCGTTTCCTCGATGGATAACGGTTTCTGGCACAGGTTTTCATTCATAGTTAATTTTCTTCCTGTAACGTCATTCATCTAGGCATCGGAGCATGGCATTCACGGGAGACAAGCTCTTTCTACACAGCATCTGGCTTCGTCTTCTGCTCTGGCGGTCATGGTAATCAGATGCGATCACTGAATTAAGAGACTTTACGCCTATGGAACATCAGCGTACAGTAAAGCATGCTGCCGAAGGAGGGTCCTAGTGGCAGGTGCCAGCGCCTGTAAATCTGATGTCCTGTAGCGTCTATGGACGTTTCCGGACTTAGGTTTCTATCCTCAAGTTATTCCTCATGACATCCTCCACAACCTCTCGAAGTTTGTCGGTATTGTTTAGTGACACTCTGTAGATTTCTCTCCATTCTCATCACACTCAGCAGAAGCACACTCAGGTGATGTAGGAGTAGCAACTCCGGGAGGTTAAATGTAGCGTGGATGTAATGTGTACGGCTAGCGTCTCCAGTTGATGCCTTAGAAATAGCTTTGCTAGAAAATTATGTGAATGCGTGGTGTGCGTTCCTTCGTACGAAAGAACAGACACCATGCATTCCTATTATTCGATTCGCCTCGATGAGCAACGAAGCCACAACCGTCAGTGCAGACGTACACTTACGTTCAGCCTCTAGCGGATATCTGTAATCAGCGATCATTTAGGACATGGACGGGGACTGCCAGTAGGTGGCGCTAGGTGGGAATCTGACTCGGCCGAGAAGGATACCGAGACAGTGCGCGCAATTGCGATAAACATTGTGTCCACGTGGCGCAGCGGTTAACCCAATAGCCTAGTAAGCAGGAGGTCGCTGAATCCCTTCCATTGCCTTTCCTCCCTCTCCCTCGCCCACGCCCCCTACCCTCCACCTTCGATTTACGGGAAAAGATACCTTGACGAAGGTATCATCCCATCGTTCGACTGAAGTGAAATAAGACACCGTAGTCAAAATTAAATCATGACGACTAGAACTGTTCAGCGAGACATATTTTATCTAGAAGTAAATGAGTCTTCGCAGAATTAAGAAATTCTGGGTGTGTGTGACCGCATTTTCAGAGACCCATATGGAGTATTAAGACTGTTGCGCAGACTGGGGGCTGCATAGTTTCCTGTCGCCAGGGAGATGAGGATACAGTTGTTAACACAATAGACGATGTCTCTAAATCTGGGCTATTGCGCAGTGACTGTGTAACTCGACAGCTGCGTTGTTTGCTTGATATTCGCGTCACGGAGCGTGCTGCGATGTGGCGGGGAGAATGCGGGCGACGGGACGTTGACGAAGAAAGAGAGCGACATAAAAAAAAAAAAATGCCGGCACTGGCGCCGACGGGCGGAGGTTGCGACAGCGGTTCGGTGAGGCGGCGTTTTTATGCAACACAACACAACACAACGGAGCGCGACGTTGATGCGGCGGCAGGTGAGCGCGTCTCTGGGGAGCTGGGGAGCAGCACGCGTCCACTGCCGCCCATGTCCGCGCGGCGCGCACGCGCAGTCCGCAAGTGTGTCAGCAGAGGGAGCGATGTGGGTCAGCAGATCAGCTGGTGTTGGGTGCGTACCCGCCGTCTGCGCTGCCCCGCCCCCACAGTGCATTACTGACTATTGCAGTCTTGATTGGATCTAGTTTCGCCACAGGACGATATTAAATGCCGTCTGTAACACAAATTAAAGGCAATTTACACATTGGGTATAGTGTGCCGTGTTGGTCTGTCATAAGTGCTTTCGTCGTTTCCAGTGAGCGTAAGCGATGAAGCATTTGCAGCGCCACGAGATGCTTATAGGTCAGTTTTTGCAGATGACGGAAGTAAAAAACTTGGTTTCCCAGGAGGAAAGGTCAGTATTCGGGGATAGGACGGGAACGATCATTGGAAGCAAAAAATCTAGTAAATCTATGATGTTCAGTAGAACATATTTGTTTCACAATAAATAAGATGAAAAAGTGCTCGTAGCTCCTAAGGTATGCATTTCAGAGTCCATGTTTACTTGACCTTTTTGCTTCAATTGATAGTTCCTGTCATACCCCTGAATAATGACCTTCCCTCCTGGGGCTCAGTGTATAGCTAATGTAACGTTTGAAGTCATCGTATATGAAGATAGGCTTTCGCGGCCAACAGTTCTTGTATACTGCTACCACGTATTTGGTGTAAAATGGTAAGATACTGGAATCGTAATCGGGACAACGGCGTTTCAAACTTGCATCTTGCCATCCAGATTAAGTTATTTCAGGTTTCAGTAAATCAACTAAGACTAACAGCCGGACGGTTTCTTTGAAAAGAACAGCCTGTCGGAGTCCCTCCCTGTGCGAACTTGTGCTCCGTATCTGATGTCTTCGTCATCTTAACTTTTTCCCAAAGTTTCGACATTCTTATGAGTGCTTCATCCACGAACTGGCTGCACAGTCACAATATGCAACCAGTTCTTGGAAGTAGACCACAGTAAGAAGACTGAAATTTTGGATAAGAAAATTCACCAAAATGCCAAGACAGGCGGAAAAAGGCCTCAACTTAAGAAATGAAAAATAACTTATTTAGTCGTCTCAGTACCACTTCCTTTAACCAACTGACAGCAAAGTGGGATACGTCCAAGTTGATTTGGAAGCTTAATCTCATGTGAAACAGAAATATAGATGCAAATCTTTTATAGTGATATTCTGCCACTATGATCTTTTGATTGCCACTTGCACAGCTAACCGGCTTTGCGATTTTGTCGAATGTTTCTGTAAGCTATCTTTCAGCAGTGTCTTCTGATATTCGGACTCGATTTCGATAGTTTTCTTATGATGTCTTTGGTGTTTAGCCTTTGATCTCTGTATGCCGAAAACACTTACCTGACTAATTATATTTTGGTCAGCGTGTATACTGTATTCGAACAATTAAGTCCAAGAACAGTGTGTATCTAGTCTTTGGATTTGAATGGCTTGTAATCGTTATTTGCAAGATCACACCCGAGATTTAACAAAACGCTTATGTAAGCTGCATTGATTACACCTTTAAGGAATTTTAAAATGGCTCTAAATTATTCTTCAGTTTTAAATCAACATTGCGTTACGAAATCATTTCTAGGGAGTATAGAGGCGCAGCAAACTGACTTTGAGAAATCAGATTTTCAGAGTACAGAAGCACGTCAAAATAGCTACGTCTGGTTTTGAGTTATTCGGCGTCTTGACAGGACCTAAGTACCTAATGTTTTGCAAACTTCTTCGTAATATGTAATTGTCGTCTTTGCAATTGGCCACATCTACCGTTTTCAACGCAAAAGAAAGGCTTGATTATGGTACAAGAATAAAAACAATATCAATAGAGATTTGAGTTGTTCAGCTTTATTGCATAAAGGAGTCAGATACTTGCATGAAACAACCAACCGGAGCATACTGTCCCTCTCGTGGGTAAAATAACAGAGTTCTGTTGTCCATTTTCTCATACGCCACTGGAGAGTATCGTCATATGAATTCTTTGAGCTAATGCTTTTTATTATAGTTCATACCGTGTTAACAAATGGTGCAAATGGCTCTGAGCACTATGGGACTCAACATCTTAGGTCATAAGTCCCCTAGAACTTAGAACTACTTAAACCTAACTAACCTAAGGACATCACACACACCCATGCCCCAGGCAGGATTCGAACCTGCGACCGTAGCAGTCCCGCGGTTCCGGACTGCAGCGCCAGAACCGCTAGACCACCGCGGCCGGCCCGTGTTAACATTCTACCGGTTTCATAGTATTTCATTACCACAAAATTGAACAGTATTTCATTCGAGTAAACTGTTAATATTTGGCTTCTCTCCACAGCTCTGGAACTCTACTCCGAGGAATACGTGGAACACGATTTATGTAAACTATGGGTGCAACTGGAACAGTGGCAGCGATGTCGGGTGGAATACACACATGGTAAATTCCTCTGAATGGTCTAGTGTTGACAATTTCTAGTTGCAAACGTCATAAATTTGCATACAAGTGGAATTTTTAAGATTTTCCCGATATAATTGATAGAAAGAATATCTTTAAGTCGTCGATTGAAGTGACGCATTCGTCAAGCCATAGGACGGACATTGGTAGGAGCGGGATGCAAAAACCTGACTTGATTTTCCTATGATTTCTCAAAAAAAGAACACGACCAATTTCTTTCCACGTCCTTGACCCATTCATTTCTTTTTTTTTTAAGTCGGGCGATTACATTTTTACCAACAGTATTTCGATTACTGTTTCAGTCGTCTTCGTCGGGTGTTGCGAGAATGGTTGAATATGTGTTCGCTGCCCGGACCTATGGCAGAACTATGTCGGTAAATCTTACATGCTAGTAAAAAGCTATCGAAATTTTAAGTGTAACTGAAATGCAGCTCTTTCCTGTAGCACCTTACTCTTGGAGGCGGGTAAGCATTCCTGTTACATTGGTGCGCTGACTAAAATGAAGAGTTTCTTCAACATTATTTGGGGAATGTATCTGCACGTATGATCGGAAATCGAACATTTGATTTACATTCCAATCTTATACTGCAGAGATATAAATTTTCAGGATGTAATTATCTTCTCTAGTACAAGAAAAAGCTGTAACGAATGCGACGTTTTTGTTGGGACTGTTAACAGGTGTACGTCATTCAGAACGGCCTCTGTATGATCGAAACGATATGAAGGCAGTCGGTGGCTACTGTTAGCAAGTCCAATGGAAAACTTCAAGGATTTATCAAATATTTCGTGCGGAGACTATTTCATATAGCTCTTCTATGGAATTTACTACAGATGTAATTTTCTGTATTTCATTTGACAGTTATAACACCTGAAGATTTTCCGGTCCACATCGGATGCAATGCCCCCTTCTGAACTGGCACAACAATTTTACTGCTGTGTGGAATCAAATTTAATTTAAAATATTAGCTGATGTGAGCATCATTGTGGCAAGAACTAAAATTATCGACATAATTTCAGCAGTGGTTTTATGCCTTCGTACATAGAGGTCGTTTGCTGTTCCAACATAGAATTGGTCCCTCGAAGAACTGTCACTCGATGACCTATCTTTTTTTTATGAGGACTATATGAAAAATTTCCGCTTTAAATTCTGAAGTCCGTATAAAATTTTTAGTGTTAACTCGTATGTAGCCTTCTTCAGTTGCCACTGATTTACCATGCCGTGATAAAAAGCCTCGATTGAAATTTCTAAACCTTGAATCTTTCGCTCTGAAATAAAGCCGAAATACAGACAGTTGATTCAGTTTTTGTTTATAAAATACGCACGAGTCTTCGACGGTAACAGCAGTGTTGTGAAAAGCGAAGAATCTCTCTTCTCTTAACTGGTTTATATGAAAGATCCGGTAATTGTTAACGAGCTATCCCGGAAATCATTAAAACATTCAACATCGGTGGCTAATTGAGGTTTGAAGTACTATTGATAGAACGTCAGGAGTTAATAATGCTGCATTTGTTAGTCCTTTTCAATTTTTGTTGATCTAAAAGTATCTACGCTAGAAACCAGTGATAAATTAATAAAAAAGGAGTACATAAAAATAAATAACTTATTTTTTATTGAAACAGCGAAATTTTCCTAAGTTTATTCGTAAGATACTTTCTGATAATAGCAAGTAATTTTCTTTGCTTAAGCGGTAGAAAGGAAAAATACACTTTTGTGTGCGGGTACAACTCATCGCCCTTCATGGAAGCTTGTTCTCATGGTCGATCGAAGGAAATTGGGCAAGATCGTTGCCGTGTATGGATGGAGAGAAATGAGGACAGTCCATATATCGGAGGGTAATTGAAGCTGTTGGGCGCAGAGTGCCGGCCCAGGTGCAGAGCAATGTATCGATACACGACAGCAGTGTGGCCTTAGTTCAGTCCACTGAGCACAAAAACTGTATCGAATGACTGTGTTGCTGTAGGTCACGAGCTTCGAAGCGAGAATGATGATGCATCTAGAATGAGACGTCGTGCCGTATGTAATTATGAAAATACAGTTCTGCCTCGAGCAGACACAAATTCTTATTAACACTCAATCACGTTTCGGCGTGGTTTTACCATTGCCACTAGGTTCATTTATTTTGTTAGTGTCACGTACTCATACTTGTCTTGCTGTCTGACGTCTGCAGTACAGATGGTATTTTGTTCCAGTTCGTCGTTTCTTGTTGATTACGCTCTTTTATGCCTCAAAAAGGTACATAAACTGTGCATTCTAGCACGCACTGTGTCGCTGTATATCAGATATATTCCTGTTCTGCCACCTTCAAATTAAACAAGTTGTGGAACAGGCGAATTCATGTATTTATATAAGGTAAATGTAAAAAGAGTCATCAACCCGGAGGTTGGTTTAGACACCACTGTGTTCTAGTAGGTGTGGTCCAGATGGAGTGCCCAACCATATCAGACCTTTATCTGTTATACGACATATTTTTAGGGAAAGTATGTTTTCAATAATTTCGAGTGATACAAACTATTTTACGCTTCCCCTGAGAAGTTTCAGCGAGGTTATTTTCGCAGTCTGTTGCAGAGCAGTCGTACTGTGCGCCTGTTGCATCATTGCGCTATTCTTGATGGCGTTCTTTTTATACTGCCGAGCAATCCTTTGCGCTGTTTTCACAAACTAGAGTGACCGGATCTTCGAGGCGTTGAAATACTTACGGAATGTATAGAATTTAATCACTGCGAATCTACGTACGTGCATTGGAGAGAGCAAGCGACAAACGCACGAACATAGGAATTTAATCGCCGCGATAAAAGTACTTAAAGTCGTGTCGCAATATGTTTCTTTCGTAAGTTAACTCAATAACGCTAGAAGTTACACATAGGCGTTTATATGCCTCCTATCTGCTGGATTTAGGAGCTCGTTACACACAGGAAGCTATGCAATTAAACGTGGACTCCGGATCACAGTGCGCATGCAACAGGCGCCTGGAAAATACGTCATTTGGTAAAACAAATGTAATATAATGCCACAAAAGAATGCTAAAGTTGGATAGGTAGATCGGATAATTAATGAGGTGATTTTGGAGTCGAGGAAAAAAGAAATATACAGCACAATTCAACTGATAGAAGGGAACCGTCAGTTGGGGAGGAAGGGGGGGGGGGGGAATGTAGATTGTGTCCTCCGAATAAAATTACCTTGTGACTGACGTTTCAGCGAGACAAAAGGTACGTTGGCTCTGAGCACTATGGGACTTAACAACCATGGTCATCAGTCCCCATGAACTTAGAACTACTTAAACTAACCTAAAGGACATCACACACATCCGTGCCCGAGGCAGGATTCGAACCTGCGACCGTAGCGGTCGCGCCGTTCCAGACTGAAGGACCTAGAACCGCTCGGACACTACGGCCGGCCCAGATAGATAAATGATTCTCAAGAATCGGACGAACAAGCGCCTTATAAGCCACTTCTTTCGTGGATGAGTTACATTTCCTTAAGATTCTTCCTGTGGATCTGAGTCTGGGATCTGCTTTTCCCACTATGTGTTTTATATGATCATTCAACTTAAGGTCACTCTGTATAAGTTACGTCTAGATAATTTACGGCAGACGCTGTCTCCGGCTGTATTGTCATCAATAATGTAGCTGTACAGTTGTGGATTTCTTTTCCTATGTATGCGCAATATGTTACTTTTATTTACGTTCAGGGGCAACTGCCAGAGCCTGCACAATTCATCAGTTCCCTGCTGGTCGTTCTGCAAATTCTTACTATCTTCTGGCGTTGCTACTTTGGTATAGACAACTGCATCATCTGCGAATAGCCTTAAAGAGTATCCGACGCTTTCTACTAGATCATTTATACATATTGTAAACACCAACGGTGCTGTAACACTTCCTTATGGTACACTGGATATTACAGTCGTAGAAATGAAGACCACAAGAAACATCTCGGCGCGCATTTCGACCACACCACCTCGTGTAAGCGTATCCCAGTTATTTTTCTAGTTTTACTGGCAATTGAAGTGGAGCGGAAGCACTTGCATGGCGTGAGCTTACTCGTAATTGACGGGTTTCTTGAAATATCTGTGCAGCCCCTTTAGGTAGCGCCATTAATCTGGCACCATTTCGGTCTATAACAATTTTCGAGGTGTTAGGTTTCGCCCAGGAGATCCGAGCTGCAGCTACAAGCCGTCGCCGAAGAGGCTCACTTTCTTTGTGATATTTGAGCGGGCAGCGTAAAGAGACGCCACCAGCTTTCGTTCTCGCACCACCCTAATTGGCATGCCGTGCCCGCGGCGCTCTGCTGCTTGCTAATGTGCGCCGTTCTTGGGAATACCACATTTGCAAACGGAATAGACTCAAATGTACAGAATATTTATTAATGCTCCTTGGTAATGAAAACAGCGTACATGTTTTCTTCTTTGTATTATGGCCTCTTTCCTCTTTTTTTCCGCAGTCACAGTTTTACACGGTATATAGAGGTTAAAACCGTCTTTTGCTACTGTAATAAAAGTCTTGTTAGGGCCAAGCGAGTTTCTCTTTAGTTCACTGAGGATGCTTTATTTCAAAGCGAAACGCGCTTCGTCCTAATAAGACTTTTATTACAGTCGCAAAACTCGGCAAATAAAATATACAACTAGCCAAACATGCCTTTAGTGTTGCTACTATGAGGCCAAGTGTCATGGGAGGCGATGATGATCTACGCGATTCTTCTAGTTCATCGACATTCTGCGTTACCTGCGTCATTTTACAACAGGTGAGGTTAACTGTCGAGAGAAAATGTAGGAACCGAAGGGAAGGGAAGGGGAGGCTTGGGCATGTCCGGAGGCGTGAGGGGATATGGGTTGTCCCAGTGTGGGTACTAGCCCGATGCGCAGTGACCAGTTTGCCTCCAAAGCGCTGGGCGAGTTCATTCGTTCGTTCGGAAGGGAGGCCGATGATAAGTGTTTTCCACCTTTCGGCCGCTCAGTGATGACAGAAACGAGGTGAGCGCCCTGCAATATTTCTCAAACGATTTTACAGAAACTATTCGGTAAAAAAAAATTGTTTTTGCTTTACTTGTAGCTTTATCTGTCAGGTTGATGATTAAGTGCCCATGATTTCGTTAATAGTGATAATTACCGAGCGAGGTGGCGCAGTGGTTAGCACACTGGACTCGCATTCAGGAGGACGACGGTTCAATCCCGCGTCCGGCCATCCTGATTTAGGTTTTCCGTGATTTCCCTAGATCACACCAGGCAAATGCCGGGATCGTTCCTTTGAAAGGGCACGGCCGACTTCCTTTCCCATCCTTCCCTAATCCGAGCTTGTGCTCCGTCTCTAATGACCTCGTTGTCGACGGGACGTTAAACACCAATATCCTCCCAATAGTGATAATTATTGTGATATTTACTTGAAAGTAAGACACGGTGTGAAATTCGGAAACGTGTGCAGTGAAAAATAGAGGACGCTATGATTTTGCTTTTGGTGCATGTTACATAAAATTTTGTTGCGTATGAAATTTAGGTAACATGTCGAATTTTTCTTTAGACTTGGATAGAGGTATGTATTTCTCACCAACCTCGAGAGAATTGATCTGATGTAGCACACTCATTGGCGATCCCGCCGCGCCAGCGATAAAGCCAGGGTGAAATATCCACAACATTCCTCATATTTCATAAATGGTTTCAAATATCGAAATGAGAGTTTGGCAGATTGACAGCACGCAAAGAGGAGAGTATTTTACCATAACGTTATTATGTATTTTACCATAACGTTATTATCCACCGCGTTATTCCAATAACTACAGACTTTTTCGGTGACAAAATGTAATTTTTAAGGGCCATCGATAACTGGCGAAACGAGAAGTGCTACGGGTTTTGGAACAACATATGCGAAGACATTACACGTTTTCCTTTTTATAAGTTATTGACTTTACTTTCCATCAGTTCCTCATTTAATAAACTTGGTAAACCATTGTTTCAGAATTCTCTCGCAATTGTCTGCTCAACGTGTTAGTGAGGCGAGACAGTGTAAACTCGGCTGTGTGTTGGCATAAAAAGCAAATTTTATCATGGGAACCAGAGTAATGGCTAGGTTCTACTCAAAGTTCCCACTCATGACGCTTCTCTGAAAAGTTACAAATGGCTAACAAGACAGGCGAAAATAAATCGCTGCGTTTTCGGAGGAATTCTTTTTAGATACTAACAAAAGCAGAGGTGACAGTAGATCTTTTTGAATGGTCACCATGCAAGTGTGGGCGTGGAGGGGCCCCACGTAATATTTACGAAAAATGTGAGCGTAGGCTTCAGCATTTCCCCTACAGCGCTCTGAGCGACCCTCCCCACGCTTCCCCAGCCGACTGCGCATGTAGCAGACACGGCATTTTGCGCGCACCATACGTGTTCCGATGTTGACGGGAACGACATCTTCAATTAGGGTTGCAGTGGGCAGGTGATCATAGATATTGGACCGTAGATCATTGGAATATTGTTGACGGGCCGGATGAATCACGATTCTTGTTACCCCAGGTCGATGGTCGTGACTGAATCTTCCATGCGAACGATTGCTCGAATAAATCATCGCGTCTGGGACGGATGGCGATGGGGCGGTATTATGCTGCGGGTGTCACTCACTTAAGCTTCCATCGGACCTGTAATAGCCGTTGAAGTCACTATGACAGCTGTGGGCTACGTGAACATGTTGTGTATTATCTGCATCCTCCAACGACCGTGCAGCTTCCAACAGGATAAATGTCTGTGACACAAGGCCAGAATCGTAGCACAGTGATTTGAGGAGTATAATAGTGAACTCACTTGGTTGTTTTGGCTAGAAAATTCGCCTAATTCCTATCCGCAGCTTGTCACACAGTGATTGAAACGGAGCTTGCAGCAGATATGTGAGTGCTCATGCATGTGATTTACAGTAACGTTTTTACATTTTCGTCTTGACGTATTTTGCTAGCTAGTAAATCAAAACGCTGAAAACGTTCAAATTACGTCGCAATCTAGGGAGTTGTAGTATCATATACTGAAGCGCATACAGTCTTGCGTCGTACTGATAACATTCTATAAGATCTTGATTTGAGTGCCTTGTATTATTCATTAACAATATAACAGCGTTGGCTGGATAGTAGGTCATCTCGTACCCCAATAATTAAAAAAATGGTTCAAATGGCTCTGAGCACTATGGGACTTAACATCTATGGTCGTCAGTCCCCTAGAACTTAGAACTACTTAAACCTAACTAACCCAAGGACATCACACAACACCCAGTCATCACGAGGCAGAGAAAATCCCTGACCCCGCCGGGAATCGAACCCGGGAACCAATAATTAAAAAAGAAGTGCATCTCTGTAGTTTGGACGTCGATCTTTCACTCTCTGTGACTGAGAGAACTCGTGCATCACTGATATTAAAAATAGAGATATCGTAATAGCTCGAGTCAAAGACGTTAGAAGTGTGGCAGTCCGTTCCGAAGTCCGCAGTTAGTCATCATAGTACTGTGTGTCAGCGATGGTGGTAGATACCATGCGATCACCTCTTTGAGAGCGAATTATTAAAATAACTGAATACTTATATAGCACGGCAGAAACAACCACCACATTTAATTGGGCAACCCTACAAACGTACTCCCACAGTATTCTTGATGGTTTCCTAGAAAGACGAGCAAAGACTTGGACGTTATCGTAATCGGCGGAGAGCTGATCGCGACGCTGGGGTGCAGAAGACAGCTACACCACAGACGAACTACGTGCGTAGGTTCCCTATACATTTTTATTGTGACGCTGCTTTAGTTGTCCTCTTCATGTCCACTCTTCTGTTCGACTGGTATTCGTTGCTTTCCATCGCGCACATATTTGGTCATGTCGGGCAAGAGCACACAATCCCGCTTGCGAATCAGTGTTGAACAACGGAACGGTAGGGTGTATCTTTTGGGGAGGCCTGTTAGACTAGTAATTTGGCTTGCCGTGTTCACTTGCAGACGAGAACTATGCTGCACCTGAAGCCGTTACGGCAGATGCTATCGGCGTGCAGCGGCACTCCCTCGTCCCATTGTGTGCGCGGCGGGCATGCGGGCCACGGAGAAGGGCCCGAGGAGCACGCCGGTTTATTATAGAAACCGCGACCGCAGCCGGAACGCCAGGACTCTCACCTCTTTCGCACGCGTGTTCGCTGCCCACGGCAGGTGCCCGTCTCTGCAACTGTATACCGCCAGATCGCTGCATGGGCTCTGCATCGTCAGATTTAAAGTAGTTCGCTATAGACAGCTGGCGTTTCGGTCTGCTCCCGTCGGCTCCTATTGAAGCCTCGCGTTGTCTGTTCCCACACCGTTGCCACTACCGGTTCGCAAAGCGTTGTGCACGTCAGCTCTCAAATAGGCAACTTTACTGAACGAGGAAATTTCCCTTTCTGAAGAAGAAAACGTATCTCCTACCTAATCAAAATTGAGAACAGATTTTTGACCAATTAGGGACACACTAGAGATTTATACAGAGTGTATATATGAGAATTTTTACATGATTTTTGGTGCGAGATAGTTCATAATTGTTGTATACATTGACGGAAAAAATCTTAACACCAAAAAAATAATACAGGTGTAGAATAATGAAATTTCGGGAATATATTTTTCAAGGAGACATATTTAAATGACTAACATCGCAAAATCGCAGGTTAATGTCAGCGTGAGATATTCCAAATGTGAAATGCAGATACGTTAATGAGCGGTGTAACCGCCAGATCATTGAACACAAGCCTGCAGACATGCATGCATTGTGTTGTACAAATGCCGGATGACAGTTTGTGGGATGGAGTTCCATGGCTGTTGCCCCCGGTCAGTCAATACAGGAACGATTAATGCTGTTTGTCGATGGTGCTCGAGTTGTCGTCTGGTGGTGTTCCAAATGCTCGATCGGAGACAGATCTGGTGATCGAGCAGGCCATGGCAACTTGTCGACACTCTGTAGGTCATGTTGGGTTACGACAGCGGTATGTGGGCGATCGTTATCCCGTTCGAAAATACCCCTGCAATGCTGTTCATGAATGGCAGCACAACAGATCGAATCATCAGACTGGCGTATAATTTTGCAATCAGGATGCGTTGCGTAATCACGAAAGTGCTCTTCCTGTGGTACTAAACAGCACCTCAGACCATAACTCCATGTGTGGATCCAGTGTGTCTAGCACATAGACAGGTTGACTGCAGGCCCTTAACTGACCTCTTTGTAACCAACATACGTCCGTCATTAGCAACGAGGCAGAACCAGTTTTCATGGCCAAATACAATAGTCTCCACCCTGCCCTCCAATGAGCTTTCTCATGACACCACTGAAGTCGCAAAAGGCGTTGGTTTAGGAGCTTCCCTTGATGTAACTGATTTGTAACAGCTTGTTGCGTCACTGTAGGCAAACTGCTGCAGACGCAGTACGATGCACCAGAGCCATACGTCGAACACTAAAAGCAGCTCCAGACAGATCATAGAGTCTCTCAAGGAAATGTAACTCATCCACAAAGGAAGTGGCTTGCAAGGCGTTTGTTTAGCCGATTCTCGAGTATTGTTCATCAGTCTGGGACCCTTACGGTATAAGACTGGTAGAAGAGATAGAGAAGATCCAACGCAGAGCGGTGAGCTTCGTCACAGAATCGTGTAGACGGCACGGGAGCTTTACCGAGATGCACATAAAACTCCATTGGTAGACGTTACAGGAGAGATGTTGCGCATCGTGGAGTACTTTCTGGGAGGAGTCTGACAACATATTACTTCCTCCCATATACATCTTGCTAAATAACCACGACAAAAAAGGTAGAGATATTAGCCGATACAGAGGCTTGCCGACAGTTACGCTTCTCGCGCTTATTCTGTTGTGGCACAGGGAAGCAGAGAACGGGGGATCAGTTAATGCTACCAGAAGACCTAGGATTATGGAATATTTTTAATATTTTGGAATACGAATGTCGACTTACAAGCAGCCATAAAGAAGTTTCAGTTACGACTCTGTTAAAAACCTGCGTAAAATCGAGTTTAAACCATTTTCTTGAAAATGACCTGACAACACTACTTTTTTCCTTTCTCTGATAGCTAGGCGCTTTCCCCCTACCCCTCCCCTCCCCCCTTTCCTCCACGGGTATCTGTGCCCTAGCGCCAGTGTGTACTAAATTTTGCTGACTGTATTTACCGAAATCATTTACGAATTTAACCACTTAGTTTTCTCCTATACTATATACGTACAATAAATAAATTTATTCATTTGCTCTCGTTCATGGTGTTGCAGTTTTGTGACCAGCAGTGTAGATGTTCCGTACATTTCATATAGTTTATTGTAGATGTTTAATCCCATTTCTGCTAAGGACGCCTGTAAACCATTAATATGCAGTAAATTTCTTGCAAGACATGTGATAAATGTTTCGTTACCACATAATCATTTGGTCGTGGTAAATTCAAATGACCTCAGATCTCGGCAGAATACATGCTGATTTCTTAAGAAGAAAGACACCAAAGTTGGTAGATTTGACACGCACTTCGCTCCATTTAGTTCGCCCGAGAGTTCCTTTCATCGGACCTGTGTAGCGAACGAAGACGGCAGCGGCTCTAACATTATGTGGCACGAACAATGGACGCCCGGAAGTTATGCTGCCTGGCTCCAAAGCGGCACAGTAGAAAGCTGAGGAACTGCAGCCGGCGCGCATGCCGAATGAAGATACGACGGCAATGCGCTTAATGAGATACTGACCGGAAACTGGCGCACCGGCTCTACGTGCGGAAGTCGGAGAGCGCTAGTTTTGTGAAAACAGTAAGTAGCTCTTCAGACCACATTAATCTTGCGTAATTAAATCGGAAGGAGAGGCACGGCGAAAGCGTTGTTACCTTCCTCATGCGAAGGACGTTGCACTCGTTAAATAATTCACCTGTGGGCAAGGTGGAACCTTATCTCCTGTGGCGCAACATTATTTCGGGAAGGAACGAGTGGCGCCTTTCCTTTCATTCGACACGGGTATTCCGCAGGAACGTGCAGTGGAATCGTAGCCATTCCGTTCATAGCAGTTTTTGCTTCCAGCATCAATCACGAAAGAGCTTGTATTTGCCGAATATAACGGTTGCAGTTTTCTCGTCTTCCGAGGAACGTACACTTTATCTGTTTTAATTTTCCTTTCCG
Source organism: Schistocerca nitens (assembly GCF_023898315.1). Lineage (NCBI taxonomy): Eukaryota > Metazoa > Arthropoda > Insecta > Orthoptera > Acrididae > Schistocerca > Schistocerca nitens. The sequence goes on from NC_064614.1 coordinate 818,502,838, forward strand.
CGCACCCGATACACTGGACAAGGTAAGTCGATACACTCAGATGTAGCAACAACTTTTTTCCCTAGACATACTTCGAAAGCATAAAGTACAATTTATTTTCTCCATGCTTTTTAACCTTCTTGTGCACATGTTTCACTGCGGAATACGAAGGAACTTCACACATCTTGACAGCACGTGAGAATAAGTCAGCAGAGGCACGACTGGGCTATACATTAAAAGTTGAAGTAATTTCAGTAGATCATTTCGGTCACAAAGTCATCCCTGACTTTGCAAACCGTTACTTTTTGGCTCATTGAGACAAGTCAGTATATTCCATTTTCATTACAGCATGTTCAAGAATATTACGCTACCTGCCCCATTTTCAGACGTAATAGCAACGAATTTTATAAGTATATTTTCCGAAGATTCTTTATGAAAATCTCCCAATAGGATTTATGGCAGTAAGTGGAATTGAAACTTTGTTCGTAAAACAGTAACTTTTAAACAAAAAGATTTGATAATGGAGCGAACATCTGAAACGCCTGTGTTTAGGAATGTATGCTGAATTTTCCACTGCTACATAGCCCGCTGTTTTCTTTGTTACAGGTGACGCATCGAACAACAGGACAAGTGATGGTCTTGAAGATGAATCTTTTGCGGTCAAATAGGCCGAACATGCTCAAGGAGGTGCAGCTAATGAATAAGTTATCTCATCCCAACATCTTGGGGTAAGTTTGTATTACCACTTCACAGCTGCACGTTCAGTTTTTTTTTTCTCGAAATTATGGATGCAACAGCGTAAACTGGAGTTGATATCTTTGCTATTAGTTAGCTTAACAGTATTTTTTCTTTGTAGAGTGTTAATGCTAATTTTCAACTTTAATCCTGTAAAATTATGAATGTACCGCATATTGTTCACGAACTCCTGAGCGCTGTAAATAATGTAAACAGTGATGTTCTACACCAGATTTTTCTTGAGATATGGATGAAACCAAACAAATACTACATACGAAGTTTCCATTTGTCATTCATCGGCTGAAACAAGACAAATACACAAGCACATTCGATATTTTAACGATACAGGCAGTTCTTCATGATAGCTCCCCTAGCCCTATATGTGTTCGTTGACGTCTTCGAGTTTGAAGTAGCATTACGTTTCGCATTCACGTCTTCTTAATCAGAAGCATTCGTTCCTTCCTACTGGCCCTCTGCCGGCTTCTGATTTCAGACTACTGTCTTTCTCTATTTGGAGAACAATTTCCATTTATCTTTTGTGGCATTCACAGAATGACATGCAGAATTATTTGAGAGAGAGAGAGAGAGAGAGAGAGAGAGAGAGAGAGAGAGAGAGAGAGAGAGAGAGACTGCCTGCCAGATTGCCTTTGTGGACAGAAACTGAAGCACCTTACGTTAATTAGTGGTTTGCGCGCAGTACCAACCCCTTCTAAGATGCGATGCTGCCTCTGTGGGTGTACGATTCTTTCACTTTGCATATATAGGGTGATTCACGAAGATACGCAAATATTTTAATATGTTATTCTACAGGTAAAACTCAAGAAAAAAGTTAATATAAACGTAGGTCCGCAAATGTTTAGTTATGGAGTTACGACTAATAAGAGATTTTGCCTGAAATTTAGCAACTTCGATAGTATGGAGCCATCGCAAAACTGTAAGAGGTTAAAGTAAAGCACGATTTCCATTTATTTTGTTGTTATTGGTCTGGTAGGTCTAATAAAACATGTCCCAGACGTGTATCTGCAGTAGTTTTCCAGTAGAATTATGGCGTTCTTGGAAAATGATCTTCTTCTATAAAAATCAACATGGATTCCGCAAACAGAGATCCTGCGGAACTCAGCTCGCTCTGTTGCTCCACGAGGTCCACAGCGCAGTGGACAACGGCGCTCGGGCTGATGCCGTGTTCCTTGATTTCAGTAAGGCATTTGACACCGTCCCACATTGCCGTTTAATGAAAAAAATACGAGCTTACGGAGTATCGGAACAGACCTGCGACTGGATTAAAGACTTCTTTGCAGATAGAACTCAACACGTCGCTCTTAACGGAACTAAATCGACAGATGTAAAGGTAATATCCGGAGTACTACAGGGAAGTGTGATAGGACCGTTGCTGTTTACAGCATATATAAATGATCTAGTAGAAAGCGTCGGATACTCTTTATAAATCTAGTAGAAAGCGTCGGATACTCTTTAAGGCCATTCGCAGATGGTGCAGTGATCTATACCATAGTTCCAAAACCAGAAGATAGTAAGAATTTGCAGAACGACCTGCAGAGAATTGATGAATGGTGCATGCTCTGGTAGTTGACCCTGAACGTAAGTAAATGTAACATATTGCGCATACATAGGAGACGAAATCCACTACTGTACAGCTACATTATTGATGATACACAGCTGGAGGCTGGAGGATAGGCGCAACTATCCAGAGCGACCTCAAGTGGAATGACCATATAGTTTTATATGGGAAAAGCAGATACCAGACTCAGATTGACCTGAAGAATCTTAAGGAAATGTAACTCATCCACGAAAGAAGTGGCTTATAAGGCACTTGTTCGTCCGATTCTTCAGTACTGCTCATTTTTCGGGGATCCCTATCAGGTAGGACTGATAAGAGGAGATAGAGAATATTCAACGAAGAGCGGTGCGTTTCGTCACGGGATCGTATAGGTGGCGAGAGAGCGTCACGGAGATGCTATAAACAAACTCCACTGGCAGACGTTTCAAGAGAGGAGTTGTGCACCACGGAGAGATTTACTTTTGAAATTTCGGGACAGCACTTTCCACGAGGAGAAAATTTGAGAAATTAGAGCCAATACACAGGCTTACCGGCAATCATTCTTACCACGCACTATTCGCGAGTGGAACAGGGTTGGAGGGATCAGATAGTGGTATCAAAAGTACCCCCCACCGCACACCATTAGGCGGCTTAGGAGTATGATGTAGATAAACATCCAGTGAAGCAAAGATTATTACACAAGTCAATTTGTTTACTTTTAATTAAGAATGTAGAAACGTTTATGTCATTGTTGGCAACCGTTAGTGAGTTGTTTCAGTCGTTTCCTAACCTTGAAACGACTTAGTTTTTTATGTACACTGTACGACTTCCTTACCACTGATCTTTGTTTTTTTTCCGGTCTAACATGAATGAAAGCAGATTATCTGACACTTTCTTACTGTTTCTATTAACGTTATTACCATCATTTTCCCAAAATTAAATTCCCTACAACTGCTGTTGAAACCTTTGTGCAGTTGTAACCTTTGTGCAGTTGTCTGGAATTTAAAAAACAGATTGGACAAAGTAGTTCATAAATTATAAATTTTACGAAATTACTTCTTTGCTTTTGGAAAACTACTGCAGATACACGTCTTGGTCAGACACACATAAAAAAAAAGTTTTGTATCACCTCGGTTCCGAGAGTTCCGGAACCTGTACAGAAAATTGGAATAAAGATCAACATAAACATCATTTCCGCCCATTCTATTGCTCATGAAAACCACACGTTGCATGTTGTACCACCATACAGCGAGACCTTCAGAGGTGGTGGTCCAGATTTCTATACACACCGGTACCTCTGATACCCAGCAGCACGTTCTCTTGCATTGATGCACGCCTGTATGCATCGTGGCATATTTTCCACAAGTTCAAGTCGACATTGTCCCACTCCTCAACGGCGATTTGGCGTAGATCCCTCAGGGTGGTTGGTGAATCACGTCGTCCATAAACAGCCCTTTTCAATCTATCCCAGGCATGATCGATAGGGTTCTTGTCTCGAGAACATGCTGGCCACTCTAGTCGAGCGATGTCGGTATCCTGAAAGAAGTCATTCACAAAATGTGCACGATCGGGGGCGCGAATTGTCGTCCATGAACACGAATGCCTCGCCAATATGCTGCCGATATGGTTGCACTATCGGTCGGAGGACGGCATTCAGGTATCGTGCAGCCGTTACGGCGCATTCCATGGCCACCAGCGGCTTACGTCGGCCCCAAAACAGCAGTTAACCTCCACCTTGCTGCACTCGCTGGACAGTGTGTCTAAGGCGTTTAGCCTGACTGGGTTGCCACCAAACCGACGATTGTGTGGTTGAAGGCATATGCGACACTCATCGGTGAAGAGAACGCGATGCCAATCCTGATCAGTCCTGTGGCTGCACGAAAAGCATTATTCAACATGGTGGCGTTGCTGTCAGGGTTCCTCAGAACCATAATCCGTTGGTAGCGGTCATCCAATGCACTAGTAGCCCTTGGGCGGCCTGAGCGAGGCATGTCATCGACAGTTCCTGTCTCTCTGTATCTCCTCCATGTCCGAACAACATCTCTTTGGTTCACTCAGAGACGCCCTTGTTGAGAGCCCTTCCTGGCACAAAGTAACAATGCGAACGCGATCGAACCGCGGTATTGACCGTCTAGGCATGATTGAACTACAGACAACACGAGCCGTGTACCTCCTTCCTGGTGGAATGATTGGAACTGATCGGCTGTCGGACCTTCTCCGTGTAATAGTCGCTGCTCAAGCATGGCTATTTACATCTTTGGGTGTGTTTTGTGACATCTCTGAACAGTCAAAGGGACTGTGTCTGTGATACAATATCCACAGTCAACGTCTATCTTCATGAGTTCTGGGAACTGGGGTGATGCTCAACCTTTTTTTGATGTGTGTATTTTATTAGATTCACCAGATCAGTAACAACAAAATAAACGGAAATCGGGCTTTTCTTTCACCTCGTACAGTTTTGCGGTTTTGCGACGGCTTCATATTAGCAAAGTCGGTAAATTTCAGGCAAAATCTTCTATTAGCCGGTACTCCGTAAGTAAAATTTTGCAGACCTATGTTTATATCAACTTTTTTCTTTAGTTTTGCTTGTAGACTAACATATTAAAATATTTGCATATCTTCGTGAATCGCTCTGTAGATTCCGTATTTAGTTATTCATCACTGTATATATCAAACCTCAAGCCAAACATGAATATTTGTAGGTTATGTGTCCACAGTTATACACCGAAGAACCAAAGAAACTGGCACACCTGCCCAATATGGTGTAGGGCCCCTGAGAGCACACGTAAGTGCCGCAACACAACGTGGCATGGACGCGACTAATGTCTGAAGTGGTGCTTGAGGGAACTAACAGCATTAATCCTGCAGGGCTGTCGATAAATCCGTAAGAGTACGAGGAGGTAGAGATCTCTTCTGAACAGCACGTTGCAAGGCATCACATGCTCAGTAATGTTCGCGTTGGGAAGTTTGGTGTCCAGTGGAAGTGCTTAAACTCAGAGGAGTGTTGCTTGAGCCACTCTGTAGCAATTCTGGACTTGTGGGGTGTCCCATAGTCCTACTGGTATTGCCCAAGTCCGTCGGAATGCACAGTGGACATGATGCAGGTGATCATACAGGATGCTTACGTTCGTGTCACCTATCAGAGTCGTATCTAGACGTATCAGGGGTCGCATATCACTCCAACTGCAGACGCCCCACACCGTTACACAGCCTCTACCAGCTTGAACAGTCCCCTGCTGACATGCACGATCCATAGATTCTTGAGGTTGTCTCCATATCCGTACTCGTCCAACCAAGCAACATGTTTCCAGTCATCAACTGTCCACTGTTGGTGTTGACGAGCTCAGGCGAGGCGTAAAGCTTTGTGTCGTGCAGTCATCAAGGGATACACGAGTGGTCCTTCGGCTCCGAAAGCCCATATCTATGATGTTTCGTTGAATGGTTCGCACGCTGACACTTGTTGCTGCCCAGCATTGAAACCTACAGCAATTTGTGGAAGGGTTGCACTTCTGTCACGTTGAACGATTCTCTTCAGTCGTCGTTGGTCCCGTTCTTGCAGGATCTTTTTCTGGCCGCAGCGATGTCGGAGATTTCATTTTACCGGATTCCTGATACTCACGGTACAGTCGTGAAATGATCTTATGAGAAAATCCCGACTTCATCGCTACTTCGGCGATGCTGTGTCCCATCGCTCGTGCGCCGACTGTAACACCACTTTCAAACTCACTTAAATATTGATAACCTGCAATTGTAGCAGCAGTAACCGATATAACAACTGCGCCACACACTTGTTGTCTTATATAGTAGTTGCCGACAGCAGCGCCGTATTGTGCCTGTTTACATATCTTTGTATGTGAACACTCATATCTATACCAGTTCCTTTGGCGCTTCAGTGTAATTTCCTTGCCATCGGATGCTCTTGTCGTTTAGTTCAAAACAGGGAATTCCTGTTTGGGTCGGGATAGCATCAGCAGGTGCGACATAGTGATCAACTCGTCATATGCAGAGAGGATAAAGCTCTAAGCAGATGTGTAAGAGAGGAGCTGATCTGTTTCATGACAGAAAATGTTGAAGGGCCTAGTCTGTCTCAGACTGAGTCCATACACAGCATGTTTCGGAAAGGTTCATTCATTTCACAATGTTCCTTCTACATAAACAGAGATAGAAACTTGGGGTAAATTTTAAGGTTTCCATAGGACGAAACGTTGCATTACTTTCCAAAAGAACCATCACCTTTTACGAGGGTTATGTCCTTCATGTACATGCACTAGAATCTTGGGGTACTTTTTACAATTATGTTTAGAATCAAAGTACAGGTATTCGCTTACCTTTCTTAATCGTTCAGTGTGGCCTCCACCGGACACATGACACACTTCTAGGCGATAGTTCCCCTCTTGACATATTTCTGTAAGCGAACTGGAATTACTACATTCACTGGTTTTGAGATGCAGTTGAAAGGAAAGCACATAGACAGAGCCTTTCACAAACCTCCGCAAAAATAAATAAATAAAATAATTTGTTTTAAAAACACGTACCTTGAGGTCGGGCTACCTTGGAGGCCAATGGTGTAAAGCGATATTTGTACGCCCTCTTACGGTGTAGGAGTCTCGGTGCCATCCTCTCGACGAAAATCACGCTGCATTGTTGTAACTGAATCGCGCTTTTGAAATGCAGACGCATAATGCCTTTTGTCGCTGTGGTATCGTCATGCCAACTCCAGCCACATTGGGTAATCAACGAGCGAGCATGCCAACAGCAGAAAGGAGACCTCTACTGGCAATCACAGTAACTGACGACTTACAGCTGATGTCAAGATAAACTTTTACTTTCAATGCTTAAGTTAAAATGAACTTAAAATTTCAGTTTTCATTCGTGTAAAATATGTAGTCTTGTGAAGTCGTATGACTCTTCCTGAAACATGGCACTGCCTAACGTGGAATCTTGTTTTCCTTACGTAAATCCCTGAAGTGCACAAAATCCGTACGCTGAGCCGTGTTGTTTGCGGAAGACAACTACTAGGCATTATTACAAGAGAACATTAATTTTTGTCAACACCTATTTTCAAATTAATTTGTACATGTGTAGCGAAACACGGAAAGCCATACATGGGACCAAAACCATTGTAGTTGAGTAGTAAGGCCCTGGACATAAAACAAATGAAAAAATTGTCTTGCACATGTACACTAATGATAAATTGAACTGCAGTGTGTAGCACTCGCTTCCATCCTGATTATGGCTGTTAGGCGTCGTGACACGAACTACGCAAGATAGTCAAAACGTTCGGAAGCTATTGTGATCCATGACCCCTCAGTCGGCAATTGTAGCTCGCAGAGAATGATAGCTGTATTCAAGGCGCATGCGTCCCCTCGATAGCGACTTTGGTATGGTGAGTCTGACTGACCTCAGGTGATCTAAGGAGCAACACAAGCACAGTCATGTCCTTGATGCGTATCTCGGTCAATTCCACTTGAATTCGGAAGGAGTGGGGTGGTGCAGAGTCTAGCTTGAAGTACAGACAACCTGCAGAGGACTGTAGCTGCACAATAGGGTGCACATCATGGACAGTAGAATGGTGTATCGTTCGACGGTAAGATCCATGGCAGACGCACCAGGGGTTCCGTTTCATCACATAAAGAAACCATTAATGGCAAGCCGGATGGATCATATCATCACTTACGGTGTTTCCCGCACTTGTGCATCAGAGTGCACTTACAGGACTCTTCAGCCCAGGTAACCATTTTTCTATGCTTAGAGCGGTCCAGTGGCGGTGTTTTTGCTCTCAAGCTGCTTCTGTGCCTACTGACGCACGGTGGTGAACAGAGCTACCCCATACCTAGATGGTAGATGAGGCTAGTATCACTGGTCTCAGGTCGTCGTCGTCTTCGTCCAGCAGTTAACGTGCTATTGATTTGCGGCACTGTGTGTGTATCCACTGTTGCAATCCAGAATCCTTTCATCAACGTGTTGCTCACGGTAATTGGCTATGGCGCCGCATTTTTCTCCGAATGTAGTCCAGTGCTTCCACGACCTCGGTGCTCCCCATGCGGTGATTTCCCACGACCTGCCCGCAGTCAGATGCGCAAGTACTGCGCAACTTGCCATCTTGTGCTCGACTGTCATGTCGACGGCGTGCACAAAATGCGAAGAAATCCCAGTGATGTTACGTGTCAGGCCGTTGCATTCGCTGTAACGACGAGCACGTTTACTCGCACACAGCAACCAACTCCATTTCGGTTATTAACCAATTTATGTTCCTTATACTACTACTTAATTTCGTAAGCTACAAAATACTAATTTGCATCAAATTTACAGAGTACTAATTTGCATCAACTTTACAGAGATTTCAAGTATTTTGCATTTGAGTTTTAGATGTAATGAACTATCTTTTCGCCGGAAATTGTATTTGGCAAGAGACACAACGAAACTTAGTGCCAAATTACAGCTGTGTGTCGGATCGGGACTCGAACCTAGACCCTTTACCTTTCGCGGGCAAATACTTTTACCGACTTAGCTATCCAGGCACGACTCACGATGCGCCGCTACAGCTTTACTTCCGCCAGTAGCACATCTCCTATTTCACAGAAGTTTGCGAAGTGAGTCGTGCCTGGGTAACTCAGTCGGTAGAGCATTTGCTCGCGAAAGGCAAGACTCCAAATTTGAGTCCCGATCCGGCACACATCTGTAATAAGTTTCGAATCAGCACACACTCTACTGCACAATGAGACATCGTTCTGGAGACCCACGGAACCTGTGATGTAACACATTTGAGTTGTACAGGAACGCGGTACATTGCGTGACGATAATAATTCTGTTCACTCTTTCAAGAAAGCATGCATCGTTCAGTGGTACACCTTCTGGGAGACTTGTCCCATAACTATCATACAGAAGATACACTTTGTAGTGTTAATAGACACAGTAAAAATATTTCTTCAGTAATTTAGTAATAACTGACCTCCAATTTCGGTATGGCTCACGTGGTTGTTGGAGACTTGGTAAACGTGGAAGTAAAGATGTATCGAACTAGAGAAATCGCTAGGTGAGGAGTTTTACAGATGATGTTAGATATTCTAGTGATGTACAGTACTGAAAAATTGATTACCTGCTTTTATTTACACAGGTTCATGGGTGTATGCGTTCATGAGGGGCAGCTACACGCACTGACTGAGGTGAGTAACATATTCATATTTTGTTTCTCAGATGGTATCTCGGTAAAACGACGCAGTAACATAGTATCTGCATGCCCCGCATAGGGTAACCATAGTTCTAGACTTTCCCGTAAAATCTGTGAACACGCTTTAGTCGCAACCGATAACTGTCGTGATTGTTAGAAATTAATTAATTATTTTATTGGATTTATTTGTCGGTTGAAAGAATTATACTCAAACGAAGACTTGCAGTTATAATCGGTTGCCTGCCTTTTTCATAGTCTACCACTGTGTAACTCTAAAGGACATGGCCAACTACCTTACGCTCTGACAAATTGCATCAGCGTTAATCAGTTCAGAGGCAATGGACGAAGTGTTTAAAACAAACGTGTTATTGCGCTCAGCGGGAAAGGATCCTGTTGCGCGTACACACACACACACACACACACACACACACACACACACACACACACACACAAACACACAAAACAACTAGCTAAGCAAATTTCTGTCCTTACTCAATATGTTGAATCAGCGGCGGTTATCATTAAATTTGGGCACATTTTCTCGACATGCGTATGTATGCATTTCTTCTACTGTTAGAAACATTTCTGCGTGGTGTTTTGCATAAGGGTACGCCGGGACTCCCTGATGTTGCTTTCCAGTGTGTGGCAAGAACACCTCTGCTGCTCCAGTGCCTGTGAATTAAGTTCACTGAAACTTTATTACATTGTGAGAACACATTCAAGGATTGAATAGCAGGTGCCCACCACTGTATCACGGCAGGTAAGAACATGGTAATAGGAAGGGCTGTTTGGTTATTTTATGTATATATAATCACCAGGAGAAGGCTTTATCGGTGGTTTTCTTAAATATTTACTTCACTTTTCCATGTAATGTTCACTATTGTACGTAACTCCATTCACTTTTAAGCACTTTCCGTAAAGTTAGACTAGCTTATTCGGCCCCTATTCATAGAAATTCTTCAGTTGGGAATGGAACACGTGTCAACGGTGGCTTTGATCTTCATCATCTTCAAACAGTTGTTCACCAAGCCATTGTTTTAAGTCCAAGGCGAAGTAGTAGTCGCTTGCTGCGACGTCGACTGTGAACGTGGTGGCAAATTTCCGACAGAAATGCATTCTTAACCTTGGTGTTCATTCAGAGTTAACAGTAATACCAATTTTACACTATCTTCACCCCTCGTCTGAATCCGGAAACGTGAGATAACTCAGCCTATTTTTCTTCTCTGTCAAGAACATTTAAGAACTTTCATACTCATCGTTTCGTCGAGAAACTTCTAGCTTCTAATTTTTTGGTGCACTTTTTTCTGCGGTTGTTTGACCGGCATGAATTAGTACTTCTGGTCACGGGAGGCAATAGTTAATCAACGTACACAGCGACCGCAGCAAACTGTACACGAGACTATGACATTACGGTGTTGACTTGGCGATTGAGTGTGTGCAACCACAGCTCATCCAGTACGCAAAAACTTGACAAGGAGAACTCGCGATACCTCGCTCTCCGATCCATTCGAAACGTGGCAGCGTGAAAGAAGAGTGAAAATAAAGGGACGCCTATTTTGGCCGAACTGCCAACACTCAATAGTTTTCGAGAAAATTGTCCAAGTTTGGACGCCATTTCATCAGGCCGTTCACTCAGCTGGTAGCCAAGTGAGTTTGTATCGCAGTGGCTAAGAACAAAAGTTCGAATTACTGAGCTCTGTGTTGGGGAATCCTTTCTTACTTGTTTTCCTTCTCTTTCACCTAAGTACACATATGTGCCACCAATATTTTTTGGACGTAATGAAGTGCAATGCAGTTATTGACAAAAGAAATGAGCATTTCACATCTTATTAAAATAGATTATACACCCCAAATTGTTTATAATTAGCAGTAACTGAAAATTAAAAACATGTAAAATCTAGTCCTATTTAGTTTTTTGCTTACTGTTATGTTTAAAGGGAACCATTGAGTTCCTGAGGGCAATATCTATCACAAAGACATTCAGACATAAAAAGTGAGGACATCACAAGCGTCACGTAAACCTGTTCGATCTCCCACTTGCCGGCTGGCCGCACACAGGTGTGACTCAGGCAATGTTGGGACGTGCGGACACTTTCATTCGAGGTGATCGACGGATCGAAATCAAACACCTCGCTGCTCAACTGGACGCCTGTGTTGGTAGTGCTGGCACACTCGTTGGGATACTCCAAGGTGTGTGTGCTCCGCATCCACCCTACAGGCCGTGTCTCGCACATTCCGACTTCCATCTGTTTGGCTCAGAGAAAGGACGCATTCAGCGGGAAGCAGTATGTAGATAATGGAGAAGGTTGATTCCGACGTCGACCAGTATAGTAGTACCGTCAGAGCATATAGGTCCTCCCAGAAAGGTGGCGTATGATCGTCGAGTTGAATGGAGATTATGTTGAAAAACACGTTTTTGTAGCCAGAAGAGTGGGGAATAATATGGTGATTGGAATGCTGAATAAAACCAACCTGCTTTCAGAAAAAATGTGTTGCATTACTTATTGAACGCCTCTCGAATTTTTTATAATATCCCTTGTCGGTTGTGTTGGTAAGGGTTACTTTCAGAAGAAACATAAGACTGGATTTGAACACGGGGCGCGAAAATTCGAAGCTGTGTTCTTAGCCACTGCGCTAGCCGCTCAGTTGGTTACACGCAGCGCGAGCGAACTGATGAAGTGGTGTCGAAACTTTGACCGTCATTTTCTCGGAAACTACTGAGTGTCGACAGTTAAGCTACAGTTAGTGCCCTTTTATGTTCACCCTGCAAAGTTTCGACTGGATCAGAGAGCGACCTATGGCGAATTCTCCTTGGATCCGTAGCTGACTCTCTTCACAATAAGTCACCTATACAAACTTTTTCGAATAGAGCGCCATCTGCCCATCAAATTCAGTTGTGTAGATATTTGGCGGTTGCATGTATTAGGACCAGTCCCGATGTCAAACCAGCTGACTGTTTCATAAATACACAGCGAGCTTCCGCTGTACTCACGCACGAGAAGCAAGAAATTGCCTGCATTATTCCTGCAACTGCTACGCTATTTACGCGTCATTTTGATGCCAATATTTCGATTAGTACAGTGCTCATGGCGTTTTTGAATTTCGGTAATTTTTATCAAGACTTCTTACGAAACAGAATTTGAACACCCTTATATTGCCGAGAGTGAATTCAGCGTCTCCCCCATGGGCTCCCATCAGTTCTAGCATTACTTTTGTCTGTTTTGAAATCCACGGAAGAAACACTCTGATGCGAACTGAATCGAGGCATAGTTCATGAAGTTCGGTATGCTAACGGTGCGTCATTATCAAACACTGGTCAACAAACACGACAGCAATATATCCCTGATACTGTGAACGCATTTTGCAAAACGATTGTGTATGCTTTCACTGAATTCTTTCCTTTGCAAGGATACTGGGGCATTGGAACAAGTTGGAAAAAAACTGAATTTCTGTTGATCCTCGCCGATTCCTTATCTAGTCTTTAGTCCAGAAAGCCGTCCGTTATGGCCGAGCGGTTCTAAGCGCGTCAGTCCGGAACCGCGTGACCGCTACGGTCGCAGGTTCGAATCCTGCCTCGGGCAACCACACAGGTTTAAGTAGTTCTAAGTTATAGGGGACTGATGACCTCAGCAGTTAAGTCCCATAGTGCTCAGAGCCATTTGAACCATTTTAGTCCAGAAAAAGAAGAATAATAAAGCGATGAAAAATCATGGTGTCACCAAGGGAAGGTATATATGCTAAATATACAACGGTGCATCGTTGTGGCGCCATAATACTCGTAATTACGGCTACTTCTGGGAAGTTACTCCTTCAGGAGTGTGTTGTACAGATTGTTGACATAAGTATTTCCTGTCGTAATAAGAAGCCGCACTGTATTGGTTAGCATACATTTTGAAAACACATTTTCGTGTAACGCAGCTGATTAACTAATCAGGTGTAAATCGTTATTTAGGAAAGGCCTTAGAAAGGACGGCCCATTGCATTGCGGTTCGTCAAAAAAATAGTGGTTACTGCGAGTATACACAATTTACACTGATTAATAAAAGGTAGTATGTTCATTCAGACAAAAAGTGATGTGAAAGCAGACTGACTCGCTCAAGGAAAACAGGTCAGAAACTTCATGACTGTCAGTCTGCAGAGGATATAATGAGACAGTTTGTGGAATGTTCCAAAGAACGGTATGCTCCGTACTACGTTGTAGATAGAATTACTGTTACTGGCAAATATTATGCTTCATTTACGACGAAAACACCAATACTTTCCTTGCTGCTAATGAGAGACTGTTGTCTTGTAGAAAAAAAAGCACGTTCTTTTCGATGACGTTCCTTTTCTGGTAAATGAAAAGTTTTGCCAGTGACCAGGTTCCATTCCTGAAGTGCAGTTCTGGAAGGTCTACTACGGCCATAAAAAACTCCTAATATGATGTATGAGTAGTGTACATGGCAAATGTTCCAACAATTTGTTCTTCCGATCGCTCTGTTTTCACCTTAAGAAAGCACTTTTTTGGGCCAATGCATTGTCCTAATCGAAGATGTCTTTCATACTATCGAAATCCACAACCTCTTCTCCCGTTATTAATCCATTTACTACCGAAGTTTGCATAGTGCACTGTCTTTGCAAAACAATTAATAACAAGATTACGCGTACCATGGAATAATTATCACAATACTTCTGGCAAATAAATACCTACTACGCCTCTGTTGGTGCTCCCTCTAGGAGGAGTGGACGGAGTGCGAACTCGGGAACGCTTGGAGTAGTTTCTGCCACACAAGGTACACATGGCTTCGTAACTGAAATAAGTATTCATAAGTAAGAAACCCCATGCGTTTTTAAATGTGAGGATGAAAGACTGAAGGAAATCATTTATTAAAACAGTGGAAAGCAACTGATACTGTAGGTTAATTCATAGTCTTTGAGATCGCGTATCTGTTTATTAACGGCACCGTTTGCATTTAAGTCCAAGTTCAGTCGAATAGAAATCTGTAAAACAATTTTAATGAATTTATCGTGCAAGAAATAATTTTCTGTCCTCTCATGTTCTGGAAAATGACTCATGCACGTACATAAAACACTCTAATTTACAAATGGAAATTAGAGGGGGGGGGGGGTACGCATGTAACCGATCAGCACAGTAGTACTCAGCCAGTTCATTTTCGAATGCTGGTGCTGAGTCCCAACAAATATCACTCAACTAAGTTTTGCATCCGGATCGTAGCCCACTTTCTTAAATGAAAACGTTCGACGATAGACATAGCTTTTAGAAATGTCTGCAAAACATGCGAGTCCCGTCATCTTAAAATAATTGTCAATAAACAACCGCACGTATGTCGGAGAAATCTGCCACACTTTTCAGCCCAACCGCAGAGAGACTCGCCTAATGCAGTTCAGTTAGGCAAGAATTAATCGGAACTATATGTGGAGTTTACACACAAACATCCTCAGGCATCTGTTCAAGCGATTGGAAATATTAACCAAAAGTTTGCGCTACATTTATACACTGGTAAAGTATTTTCTCGACAGTCCATTGCAGCTTGATTTTTTTTTTTTTAATTTGTGTCAAGTTCCTATGGGCCCAAACTACGGAGGTTATCGGTCCCTAGGCTTACACACTACTTAATCTAACTTAAAGTAACTTAAAGTAACTTACGCTAATGACAACACACACAGCCATGCCCGAGGGAGGACTCGAACCTCCGACTGGGGCAGCCGCGCGAACCGTGACTAGGCGGTTATACCGCACGGTTACCCCGCGAGGCCATCTTGAAATTAGTAGAGATACTCAGATATTAAAAAAAAAACTAATTCTTAAGTTTGGCATAGAATGGATGAAGTAAAATGCGGTAAAACTTTTCGACTGTTTGTCCATGGAAATAAGATCTTCGATAGTCATCAGGAGTATTTTTCAGTATAGAACGAAGTTGTTTTCCGTAACAAGTCCTTTTATACTATAGAGGAACTCCTCTATAGAAATAAGTAGTCAATTACTAACATACAAATGGCCACCATGTAACTACATAGAACATTACAAGGTTGGTGTAAGAAGCTGTACCAGTATACGCAAATGTTTTCAAGTCCTGTCAAGCGTGAAACATCGATAGGATTTTGTAAGCAGAAAATGTTAATCCTTGTGACATTCAGTTTAAACTCCTTAACGTTTGTGGCGAAGGTGTCGGGAACAGGAATGGTACCAGAAAGTGATGCACTGAAAGAAAGGATGGACTGCTTTATCAAACAGAATCGATGAGTCACGATTAATTTAGTAGTAGTCTGCTCAGTTAGTGTAGTATTTTTAATAAATACATATGTGTGATGAATGTTTTGCTAAGAGAAGACTGACGAAAAGGGAAGCTCTTGTTTCTCAGAGTAGTTCTTTAAAACATCGCCACATTGAGAACGGTGCAGTTTCATCGAATTAGAGGATTTCTATGTTCGGGAGAAAATAGTTTGATATACGTTAGCGTCTTCTTATTCTGTATTATGCGTTCTTTAGCCACGTGAATGAGTGTGTCAGGGAATGAGACAACAGTTCTATCTCCAGAGGAAACAGCCGAATCCTTTGAATCTGAACCGAAGAATTGAAAGCTGATTTTAGTTAATCTTGACAACAGGTTTATCTATGTTCCGCTTACGCGCAGATGTAAGGGAAAGTCTCGGTAAACAAACGTAAGTAGAAGGTTACGGAGATTACTGCAGGACATAATTCGTGTCTGTTAAAAACAAAATTGCTAACTGTAACTGACAGGGGATGACGCGAACCTAGTCGTATATCTTAACGCGCAACACGCTTAGCTCCCAAAACAGGTAGGTGATGCAGACCCAGATTAAGTGACAAAAGGTGTTTTTTTTTCGGCATAACACTGAAATGCGCGTCAGCATGTACCTTTTTGGAATAGTAATGAATAAAACTGCCCAAGGCGTTATTTATTTTTAAGTCCACTATGAGCTAAGGAGTGATAAATACTCATACCAATGAATCGGTTGAAATAATTATACAAGCTACATACTTCTAGTGGTATACCTGTTTACTAGTGTCAGAGAGTTAACGTCCGTGAGCTGGTACATTAGCCAACCTGATGTGATTTTCAGGCGGTTTGCCGTTCTCTCACCGCGTAAGATACAAAAACACATAAAACACGATTCACAGACAGATGGCGCACACGACTTCGCCCTCTTAGGTTACCTTGATAATTGTGATGTTAGGATTGTCATCTGCCGCATAGTTAAGTAATAAATAAAATGTGCCAAATCCGGAAAGAAGAGAGTCCCTTACTAGACAGGATAAACGCCGAGGAGAAGAACTGATTGAGAAAGGCACGGCGGTCGGTCGGTATCGCATGGTGTTCAGCGCCTGACTTGGTTTAGAACATTACCTTGCTTTATATAGAAGACGAAGCAGAATTACATGTTATTTATTAAAGTTTTATTGTGTTGGATGCCAGTAACGTTCCAAGATACAGCTTTTCCGGGGAGCGGCTGCACTATTGACAGAAGTCTCGCTAAATCATTTAAATTATTAAATAACACAGTGTATCTCTTTTGGACTGCCGCAGCGTATAGAGATGGTACGAGCTCTGTTTCCCATTTAGTGTATTTCCCCTACAATATAATATTTTGTAGGAATAAGATTAACAGTGTAACAAAGACAACGTCGCTCTTAAAACCATGTTCCGAATTGAATTCATTGCAAGCTTCCAGCTCAGAATAATTGTACTGTGTGTCTCATATGCAGTTCGTGAATTAGAATTTTATAATCCACTCATAACTGGAGACTTACTGTGTTGGATTTTCGTTTCAATCATACCAAACTAAGTATGCGGCTATTTCGTGTAAGCGTTTGCGAATATAAGTCTGCAAATGCATCATTCAACTCTGTACAAGCAACCAGTTACGGAACAAACAGTGCTTACTTGCCGAGCTAACCATCGCGGCAAACTGGATTCACCAATCAATCTGCAGAGGCCTTTCAAGAGCAAGCCAATAAGTGGCGACTACTGTGAAGAGTGTTCTGTCATGTTACCGCAGACATTCGCTTGTTGCTTACGTCACAAATCCAACCTCTTATGACTTCTGTTTGTTTCTCGATGTAATATTTATTTACTTTTCCTTTCGATTTTTGGTCTTACGAGGTAGCGCGATGATTAAGGCACTCGGCTCGCATTGGGAGCAGCGGGGTTAAAAGTTTCGTCTGGGCTCCAATATATAGGCTTTCCATGGTTTATCTCAATCGTTTAAGGCTATATCTGAAATAGTTCTTTCAAATAGACAATGGCCAGTTTACTACCCCATCCGTGTTCAGTTAGATACTTTGCTCTCAAACCACAGTAACGGTACCCGCAACTTTTCTTGCAAGTGGGATGTTTTTGCTTGTCTTGGTGCATTTTCATCTTCAATCGCTTACTGTTGCGACTGCCTTTCGAGCCCTGCCATGTGAAAGTGGATCATTTACTGTTATGAAACGTGGGAGAATTTTATTAGAATTGCAACTAAACAACGCTGAATAATTTTCAACAGTGTTAATTGGTTTTTTGGTCGATGACTACCATATGCAGTACACACTGCGCGGGAAGTGTAGTCTTATCAAAAAGTTGGCGTAAAATGTGATGTGCACGCCCTACCGAGATATTTGCAATGGCAACGAGCTCGCATACTTTCAGCTGACGATTATTACATGCAGCATTATGAATTTGTGCAAGCACTTATTCCTATTGGGATGTCGTGAGCGCCAATTATCTTCAGTGGATACACGAAAACGCTAATGTTTAGGAGCTCGCTTCTTAATCATCGAAACCGATGGGCAAATTCCTTAGATGGCCCGTTCTAACTCTTTTATAATATGTGTGAATACCACAGGGAAACGATGTGCTTTATTACTGGTCGTAATTTAGTTTTATTCGTTTTTCACGAAAATCTTGCCTCTTCAATGGTTATACTATTATCTCAAACAAACAAACTCAAAATCTGTGGTACGTCATTAAAGAATATTAATTTCCAAAGATTATGTTTTGGAACATTCAAGTTTTTATTTATTTATTATTATTTTTTTTAAAGGCCAAGGACTAGACGTTTCTTGTTGGTACTTAGAGTTTCAAATTTGTGCGCTTATGTATCTGCATGAAATCAAAAGTACATAAAAGTAGTTTGTTGCTGGATTACTCATACCAAAACAAAGAAAAAAATATTGCGTAAATGTATGTCCGCAAAGACTTCGTTTTTGTTTTATCGTTGAAAGAATATTTTATGTGATGTTACGGATAAAAATCGACCTGCTCACCATCACTTTCAGATCTACAAAACCTATGCCAGACAGTGAGAAGAACCATGTGATTGATTTGTGCATGATGGTTTCTAGCAATTTCTTGCAACATTTAAATGAGGCCAGAGTCTATCACGACAGACGAGTAGTTGAGAAATATACCGATACCGGTACTTTAACTGTACTAAATTTTTGGGAAATTTTCAGATTTTAATTGTTTCTGTTCCATTCTGGCTACTGAATAAGACTGCCGCGATGCGATGACTGTTGACAGATCTCTGAATGAATGGAATAGGATTTCTTTTCTAAATCAGCGAGTAGCGCACTTCTTAAGGCACTCGACTCGCGCATTCAGTAGCGCCGACGTCCAGTTTCTGCTCGGTCATTGGATTTAGGCTTTTCGCACTATTAACTAGACGTATTGTGGAATTTTACGAAACTTGCAGAATATAATAATAATAATAATAATAAATCGGTGCAGTGAAAGGTTATCTGAAAGAAGCAGGAGTAACACAACTTGACACACAATGCAGAGTAAGTTTTAGGCGTAAAATTTATGACAAGGCAAGGCGTAGCAGAAAATGTCAGAAAGGCAGGAACAACTTTGTCCGCCGAGCGGAAAGAGCCCATTTCGAGAGATCGAAAGTAATATAGACACAAAAGGAAATCTAAAAGAAAATTCGGAAAATTCCCCTTGTGTGTGTGTGTGTGTGTGTGTGTGTGTGTGTGTGTGTGTGTGTGTGTGTGTTTGTGTTTTAATAACTCGAGAAAAACTTCACTAAGTTTTTTCAGTCACAGTTTATTGGGACAAATCTTCGCCATCGCAAAGATTTTCTGCTTCACTCGACTATTCTGAAATTCATACTCAAGTGTTTGGACCAGTCTGACTGTTCCTCCACCGTTCCACTCTCGAACATGACGTGTTCCGTTCACTGCGATATCGGTACCTACACAGCCTTCCACGAAAGAATGTGTATACTCTATGGGGTTTACTGTAAGACAGTCAAACAACTGGGAAAGCAAGCATTACCTTTCTGAAGTTGCGGCCAGCGGCCACGATAGACTATGTAAATAGTGTGCCATCGCCAGAGGACGCGGCTTTCATCTCGGTGGCTACAATTTGGTTGCCTCTGTGGCCACAGAGCTGTCATCTGCAGTGACAGCAGGGGCAGATAGCGGGCAGGCAGTGGCCGCAGCATTACCTGCCACAAGCGGCGCGATTGATATTTGAGGTCCGCAGCGCTTCATGCTGTGTAACGCTACGTCGTATGAAACATAAACTTAACGAAACATTCTCGAGTAACCAAACAAATAACATTTTGGCATTTTAGGACGTTTGAAACTCTCCTTCAGTTATGATCATGTAGAGGGAAGAACATCGTAGCGTATGCTGATGATCCAAAACATTATAACGACTCCAGAATGAGATTTTCACTCTGCAGCGCAGTGTGCGCTGGTATTAAACTTCCTTGCAGATAAGAACTGTGTGCCGGACCGAGACTCAAACTCGGGACCTTTGCCTTTCGCGGGCAAGTGCTCTACCAACTGAGCTACCCAAGCACGACTCAAGGCCCGTCCTCACAGCTTTGTTTCTGCCAGTACCTCGTCTCCTACCTTCCAAACTTGACAGAAGCTCTCCTGCGAATTTTGCAGAACTAGCACTCCTGAAAGAAAGGATACAGCGCAGACATGGCTTAGCCACAGCCTGGGGGATGTTTCCAGAATGAGATTTTCACTCTGCAGCGGAGTGTGCGCTGATATGAAACTTCCAGGCAGATTAAAACTCTGTGCCGGACCGAGACTCGAACTCGGGAGACGAGGTACTGGCAGAAGTAAAGTTGTGAGGACGAGCCGTGAGTCGTGCTTGGATAGCTCAGTTGGTAGAGCACTTGCCCGCGAAAGGCAAAGGTCCCGAGTTCGAGTCTCGGTCCGGCACACAGTTTTAATCTGCCAGGAAGTTTCATTATGACGACTGCCCACCGTGAGATTGAATGCCACCTAGTGGCGTTGCTGACACTTAACGCTTTAAGGAAAGCATACAAGCGGAGCAGAGCAGAGCGACGCTAAGGACCGCAAATGCCGAAATCCATTGACATAAGCTATTTTGACAGAGGAAAGACGATTTTGAACAAGCATGATGGAAACAGTACAGCTGGTTTGTAGTTTGCCTGCTACTGACGTTAGCACCTAGGGAAAATGGTTGAATGACGGTGAGACTACGAGTAGGCGACAAGGTATTGGACGTCCTCCCCTCCTCACAGAACGTGGAGGTCGCGGGTCTGGCCGCTCTTCACAAGCAGCATAGGCGGCGATCTGTGACTAATCCGACGACAGAGCACAAAGCAAATTCGTAGTTACACAGCAACTTTTCACGGAAGAGTATGTATACTGTACAGCTATTGCTGCTGGTACGGGCAGATGTGTTTCGGAGCACACCGTTCAGCACACATTGTTCAACATGCGCCTCCACAGCAGCCGAACCATTCGTGTTCCCAGCGTCAACATCAGTTAAGACTGCAGTGGGCACAGGATCATCCAGACTGGACCGCAGTCATTGGAAACTCGACGCCTGGTTGCATGGATCACGATTCTTGTTACATCAGTTCATAGTTCGTGACCGAATACTTCGTCTTCCAGGCGAACGGATGCTCGTATCGTGCACCGTGCCACGGACGCAGGCCTGTGGCGGTAGTGATATGCTATGAAGGACATCGTGTGTGCTTCCATGAGACCTGTGGTAGTATTCCAAGGCGCCTGGAGGGCTGTGGATTACGTAACAGTATTGCGGACTACCTGCATCACTTCACGCTAGATGTCTTCCACACTTGGTATGTCATCTTCCAGCATGTTAACTGTCTGTGCCACAAGGTCAGAATCGTGTAACACTGGTTCGAGGAGCTTGAAAGTGAACTTCCGCATATTCCATTTTGATTTATATTGTTCGACGGTTCAGTGTCTGTTAAGCACCGCATAGATCTGTTGCTATATTTTTTCAGCATGTGGTCAGCGTTTGGGAGCAACCCGCGAAGTCCGTTTAAACAGTCGAGTGAATGGTTTGGTCCAAATGGCTCTGAGCACGGTGGGACTTAACATCTGAGGTCATCAGTCCCCTAGACCTTAGAACTACTGAAACCTAGCTAACCTAAGGACATCACACACATCCATGCCCAAAGCAGGATTCGAACCTGCGACCGTAGCAGAGCGGTTCCGGACTGAAGCGCCTAGAACCGCTCGGCCACAGCGGCCGGCGTGTATGGTTTAAAAAAGCAAAAGAAGGAATATACAAAATAAAGTACATTTATGCATTATCCAAGTAGTCACATTTGCCACAGTATATTTTGGCAAAATTTATAAGATTGTAGGAAAATGGCGGCGAAAACAATTTTGGGGATCGATTGCAACGTTCACACTAACGGCTTAGGCGTAGGAGGTTCGTCGAAATGTGATGCGCAGGAATTTGAACACTGCTGTCGACTCTTGATCAGATATCCATTGCCCGTGTTGATGGTCGAAGGAAAAAAAGGCAAGCATCTCCGCCAGAGGTGCCAGTGAAATCTCCAGGAGTTCCCATTCATCTTTCCTTCCAGCTTACCTTCAGCTTCGTGAATGAAAGAAGTTACCTGTGCTCTTTCTAATCCCCACTCCCCCCCCCCCCTTACGTACGCCGATTTTATGCCAGCATCTGTTGCATTTGTTCCATGTTGTCTGCCGTTATATTTGTTGAGGGTCGACTAAATGTAGCCCATCTAAAACACTTTCGTACCGGGCGCATTTGAACCAATGGGGAAAAAACAGTTTTTGCTCGCGCTTTCAGTTCCAATCACTTACATCGCTATTGCATGCCCCTCCATTGCTATTCCTCACAGTTTCTAACAATACTGTTTGCAATAACTTTGTGTAGCAGCATTTTGCAATTTCGAGGAACAAGAGTTTTAGTTTCGGTGATATAATTTAAACGATAGTTTTGCATGTAGTGGGCTCCCATTCTAAACTGTCCAAACTTCAAATCTCCGTACGGTCATTCGTAATTCATTTGAGACGAATGGCGGGATGTTTCAAGAAATACGACCAGGAGTAGCGGGGAATGGATGAGGGCTACTAACGGCGTCGTTGTTTATATTTATGTCTGTGATTCATTAAATGACCTTTTGTTGATGGAAGTTTATAAGTATCTTCTCCCAATTTTCAACAGTTAAGAATTAGCTAACTGAATACGAAAGCGACCATTCTTCTCTTAAAGGTGATCACAAGCAAATGCAAAGACGCATAGGTTTATTTCTTAGCAATGTTAGGATCTTTGTCATTTTTTCTTTCTTTTTCATAATTTAATCTGACGCAGTTGAACCACATCACACCAGAAACGAAAAGTAATCGAAGCAGTGGGTTAGAGTCGATGGCTATGGAGCAAGAAGGCTGAAGTTGATTTCATCTGCTGGAAGGATTGTGGTCAATTATTTTCTGAGGTGTAAATACTTACGGACTACCTTTGAAACGTTGAAATGATTAACGGTTAATGTTTGTCAGATTTTCTAGGCAAACTAGAAGAAAAATAACCCAGAAGAGGCTTGGATTTCAAACGTGGTACGAGTAGTGTAATCTTTCATCAGAATAATGTACCTTTCCACAAAAAATACTTGGTCAGCAGGACAGCTGACGAATTTGATGTACGAATTCTTGTAACATCATCCTTATTCACCGGATTTAATTCTCATCTACTTCTACTTTTCTTCCAGTCGGTAAAAACAGAACCCATATAGGATCACTTTGTTGTTAGTTTGTCTGTCTTTGTCTGTCTGTCTGTATGTTAGTTCAAATGGTTCAAATGGCTCTGAGCACTATGGGACTCAACATCTTAGGTCATAAGTCCCCTAGAACTTAGAACTACTTAAACCTAACTAACCTAAGGACATCACACACACCCATGCCCGAGGCAGGATTCGAACCTGCGACCGTAGCAGTCCCGCGGGTCCGGACTGCAGCGCCAGAACCGCTAGACCACCGCGGCCGGCCGTATGTTAGTTAAAAAGCCCCTTTTCTCAGGAACGGGTGGACGTATCAAGTTGAAATTTATGTCCCATTGTATGGTCTGCGGTTCCTTGGCGGCGTAATAAATGTAAGCTTTCAAAAGACGGCTATTTATGTCACATATTTTTATTCTCAATATAGGGTACTTCCCGTTGACCTAGACTCATGAAATTCGGGAGCAGCAAGGTTTCACAGTACAATTAAAGGGAAAAAAACAGAACATTGTTGATTTGTAATTATCACACGAAAAAAAGTTTCTGTTGTCATTAATTGTACGTCTTCAGACGTAAAAGTAAGACATTCTCGAAAGTCTTGGAACGCCCGGGACCCGATATCTTGCCCGTATCAATGTTGATAAGAGGCAGAAATCGCCTAGATTCTCGATTCCCTGGATTTATGGACTGTCTATAAACATAATAAAGTTTTTTTTTACGGACCTTCAGAGCGCGAGTCCGACTCTCACCTGGCGAATTTTTAAACTTGAAGACGTATTGAGTCCAGTGAAGAAGTTAATGACAGCTGCTTTTGGGTATTCTGCAGAACTATCAGTATCATGAAAAGAACTCGTCAATGTGAAAAACCCTGGATAAAATGCAAGTGTCGAAAGGTTATTACATCGAGAAATAAGTGCCTTTCTTGTCTCAAAAAGGTAACGCATTTTTTCTTTGTCAACCGAGAATTCACCTTATCACCTTTACAACGCAGATAATTGAGCTATAGGATTAATGGTCTGTGATGATTTGCTATGGAGTATGGAGAAAAGAACCTCAAATCGACTCAATTTCGTAGAAAACTGTATGTTCTGTTACTTTTGAATGAGAAATGGTCAATGCCAATAGTGCTGTTTGGCGTGCACGATATATAAGAGTCGTTATGACGTACTTGGAAACACTGCTGGCTATATGGTCATCGACACCTAATAAACCTACGAAATTTCTGTATCCTGTTGTAGCATGTCAGATATCGATTTACGTCACGAAACTTTTACTTCCAAAATGCTTTCTGTGAAAATTCTTCATGCAACATGTACTCATTTTCTTCTGAACTATTCCCATTTTCATTTTGATTCTAGCCCCTTTGCATTTTTTATTAATAAGAAAGAAACACAGTTCGGCGTTCAAATAACCCCAGTCTTTCGAGCAACAAACTCAGTTTCGTTTACGTTTACAGTTGTTTCGAGGGGTCAATTTGCCTACTTTAGTAAATGACGAGTCTTTCGTTATCAAAAGATACAGCTTCGTGTATCAGTATAATTTCGTTGCAGCTATGAGGAAGGTTAATCTCTCTATCTATCAGATATAGTTCTGGAATGCAACGACTTGTTTACGCAGATATATTGTCGCAATTCAACCTTCAGTTGCTGAGCAGCTCCGATCTGTTCCGGTAGTCACTGGGTAACACTAGGGCTTAAGATTGGGCGCGGCTGACTCTGTCACCACCTCCGTCGTATGCATGGCATAGAAACAAGCTAATTATCCGTCGATCATACATATGTAGCCAGAGATCAGTTCGGGAGTTGCTATAGAACGATTTGAGAAACGTAATTAATGACTGCCCGTCAGATGACGTGGCATGTTGCTTTTGTAGCCTATTTCTGACAACGGTTCTGGATCACTACAAAGAAAAAAAAAAGAGAGAGAGAGAACTTAGCGACTACATAAGTAATAAAACGTTTTTACAATTCTACGGTACTTTTGACACTTTCGGTGGGGCTACGTAGTGACAAATAATGCATCAGTTTCCGTACAACATCGAATGAGATGCTTCCCATGTACAGATCCTATTCTGTGGATCTGAAGTTGATTCCAATGCAGTTTTCTACATAGATTCATGAAAACTGCTTATGTGAAGCGTTTTCTCGATGCAAATCATAGAAGATTTTCAGAGATCAAATCGAAAAGCTCTGCAACTGTTTCCTTCTCGGGAAGAAATGTTCGCCAAATAATAATAGTGAAGTCTGGTAACACTTTCTTAGTCATTACATGTATTGCTTTTTCTGATCGAGAATGCTTTCATCCATAGATTGGAAGTAAAAATGTGCGCATTGATGTTCTCGTGTTTAACTTGACGTGTTCAGAGCATAGGTACGCGAAGAATGCCGTTTGTCTTCAAGCGCCAGGACATCGCATTAAAAAATATCAGCCGTTTATCCGAAACTAGCTATTAAGTTAATTCCAGAAGTGAGTTAATTATTTGTTGAATGGCTGCACCTTCATTAGATGTCGTTGGTGTCCCCGTGTCCCCAGATAGTGAATATTCATTGCCACATGTGGAGATGTTGCGATGTAGTGGGGCATGGTTTCCTGACAACAGCTTGGACCCTTTGTTTTGATTAACGTCAAAATGAAAACAGGTGTTTCGGGAAACATTTTTCTACTACTTCATGCGTTTACTGCACAGTCTCTTAATGCTTTTGGGATTTAAATGCACACTGGCGTAGAACGAACGTAACCATATCCCATATCCCTTAAAGACCCAAGTCGGCGCCTTCCCTTTTCGTCCAAAACAAGCAAAACAGTTGCTGAATGCAAACTGCAATGGTATCACCTTGGAATACGCAGGTAAATCATCGTAGCCGGCCGGGATGGCCGAGCCGTTCTAGGCGCCACAGTCTGGGACCGCGCGACCGCTAAGGTCGCATGTTCGAATCCTGCCTCGGGCATGGATGTGTGTGATGTCCTTAGGTTAGTTAGGTTTAAGTAGTTCTAAGTTCTAGGGGACTGATGACCTCGGAAGTTAAGTCCCATAGTGCTCAGAGCCATTTGAACCATAAATCATCGTACCTGGACGTCGTACCAGACCAGTTATTGTCGTACAAACATCTCTGCGAGAAGACCCTTCATAAAGTCGTAATGAGAAAAGTGGCTAACAGCAGATGGAGAGCTAGACCAAAGGTGCTGATAATCACAGCTGAGGCTTCTACACGGCGGAATATGCTTGCCCGGTGTGGTCCAGATCAGTGCATGCTGAAATACTCTACTCAAGCTTAAATCAAACACACTGATTAGTAACCGTTTGCATGAAACCCATGCTGCACAGTAAACTGTACAAGTGATCACGAACAAATAGAAGCTTAAGTATGCCTTTGATGTACCAATTTGGCGTTTGCAGTGGACCTAGAAGACTTCATCCCCACAAGAGACTTCTGAACACCGGACTTAGTGACCCTCCAGCACAGTAGATTCCCAGTGACGAGAACCTGAGATACAATATTTGGAGTAGCCTGGAACATGCCAGAATGGGCGTAGTACCATTGGTGAAGGCATACCTGATTAAGTGCAGCCGTATAGATTCATAAGGCGACAGAAGTGACCGTGGCGAATATCAGTATATGGAACATCTCCGGACCAATCCTAGTATATGTACCATCGTGAATTACAGTGGGGAAGCACTGGACGTAGCCCAGTTTTGGGCTGAAAAACTCCCCAGATACGAATAAGGAAAGCAGATGAAAGCAATTGTGACTAAGTCGTATTTTTTTGTTATCTGATTTTCGTCCAAGTAGAGTTAACAACATACCAGTAAACCCCTGATTCTTTGGAGAATTTCTATTTCATGTATAAAATTGATTGTATGTACTGATTGCTTTAGAAATGAGTTACCGGTAGTGTGTTAAATATTTGTCGTTAAGCATGTAAGCGAGAAAAAGGTTATAAAAGATTTGAAACTGTGCCGAAAGTTTGTTGGAAGTTGCTGCGTGCTCACATTATGAGACACTGGATGAATATGGTGTGGATAATTTGCGCTCCATTTTAAGCGGAAGCAAGTTTCTCACGCTCCTGAATGCCTAAGCCATCAATCTCCCGAACTGTGTGTCGTACAATGATATAATTTTGAAGGTACATTGAGGAGTATAAATGAATACTGCCTGCAAATTGTGTTGCGAATAGAGTTGGTAGTAAAGAAGTAATGAATTAAAATGTCATGCTTGATGCTGAAGTTTCACTGCATGAACAACGAAAACGTACGTAATACGCGATTTAGTTGAAGACGTCTGCATTTTAGCTGTTTAGGGAACGTTCCACCTTTTAAAATCATCTCGTCGTCATTCTTTAAATGTGTGCCGAGTAATGATTTCGTCATCCGAGGAAAGAGGAAGATCTGTGTGTGTGCTACGTGGGATGAGAGAATTTGATAGCCCACAAGTCTGCATGTTGACTGCGCACAGTGCAAAATTAAGTCGGGCGTTGTTCTGGAGCAAAAACACTCCCTTCAACAGCTTCCTCTTCTGACGCTTTGTCATGACATCTTCCTGTAACCTCTTCAGGAGATTTCGGTAGTACACACACATGGCTGCTTGTTACGGTCGTAACCGTTTGGCACCACACCACGCACCATAGCTCTGATGATAATTGGGTATTTGAGACGGTGGCCAGTCGATAGTATTTTCCTTTATTCGATTTTTTCAGTTTGAAACAACCAACTGAAACTAGTGTGTGTGACCAGGTCAGCTATAAGAGTTTTTTCACTTTGTATGTGTCTGATTTCATCTCAGATCATACAGGTCATGTCAACTCGTGGTCATGAATTTCAATGGAAGAAATACATGTTAGACCTCTATATTATAAGTGTTAAGAAATAAAGTATTTTCGTTTTATCTTACCCCTTGAAAAATGTATTTCGTAAATAACTATTAAAACAGTAGAGCACAAAACAGTATTAATTTTCCCACTTAAATTTTTTTTCTTATTTGGAAAGTCACACAACGCTATCTTTTCTGTCATATTACTTATGATGCAATTACACTCCTGGAAATGGAAAAAAGAACACATTGACACCGGTGTGTCAGACCCACCATACTTGCTCCGGACACTGCGAGAGGGCTGTACAAGCAATGATTACACGCACGGCACAGCGGACACACCAGGAACCGCGGTGTTGGCCGTCGAATGGCGCTAGCTGCGCAGCATTTGTGCACCGCCGCCGTCAGTGTCAGCCAGTTTGCCGTGGCATACGGAGCTCCATCGCAGTCTTTAACACTGGTAGCATGCCGCGACAGCGTGGACGTGAACCGTATGTGCAGTTGACGGACTTTGAGCGAGGGCGTATAGTGGGCATGCGGGAGGCCGGGTGGACGTACTGCCGAATTGCTCAACACGTGGGGCGTGAGGTCTCCACAGTACATCGATGTTGTCGCCAGTGGTCGGCGGAAGGTGCACGTGCCCGTCGACCTGGGACCGGACCGCAGCGACGCACGGATGCACGCCAAGACCGTAGGATCCTACGCAGTGCCGTAGGGGACCGCACCGCCACTTCCCAGCAAATTAGGGACACTGTTGCTCCTGGGGTATCGGCGAGGACCATTCGCAACCGTCTCCATGAAGCTGGGCTACGGTCCCGCACACCGTTAGGCCGTCTTCCGCTCACGCCCCAACATCGTGCAGCCCGCCTCCAGTGGTGTCGCGACAGGCGTGAATGGAGGGACGAATGGAGACGTGTCGTCTTCAGCGATGAGAGTCGCTTCTGCCTTGGTGCCAGTGATGGTCGTATGCGTGTTTGGCGCCGTGCAGGTGAGCGCCACAATCAGGACTGCATACGACCGAGGCACACAGGGCCAACACCCGGCATCATGGTGTGGGGAGCGATCTCCTACACTGGCCGTACACCACTGGTGATCGTCGAGGGGACACTGAATAGTGCACGGTACATCCAAACCAACCCATCGTTCTACCATTCCTAGACCGGCAAGGGAACTTGCTGTTCCAACAGGACAATGCACGTCCGCATGTATCCCGTGCCACCCAACGTGCTCTAGAAGGTGTAAGTCAACTACCCTGGCCAGCAAGATCTCCGGATCTGTCCCCCATTGAGCATGTTTGGGACCGGATGAAGCGTCGTCTCACGCGGTCTGCACGTCCAGCACGAACGCTGGTCCAACTGAGGCGCCAGGTGGAAATGGCATGGCAAGCCGTTCCACAGGACTACATCCAGCATCTCTACGATCGTCTCCATGGGAGAATAGCAGCCTGCATTGCTGCGAAAGGTGGATATACACTGTACTAGTGCCGACATTGTGCATGCTCTGTTGCCTGTGTCTACGTGCCTGTGGTTCTGTCAGTGTGATCATGTGATGTATCTGACCCCAGGAATGTGTCAATAAAGTTTCCCCTTCCTGGGACAATGAATTCACGGTGTTCTTATTTCAATTTCCAGGAGTGTATAAAAAGTATCGTCTTTGCTCCAACGACATGTATAATGTAAATATTTGTCACTCAGAAATATAAAAAATGCATTTTCACGAGTTTTTACGAATTATTTACTCGAAAATCCCCATCCGAAAACTTTTGAGAACTACACAAAATATTGTTCGGTTAATATGTAAGTAGTCAGTGCGAACACAGTGGGCAATATTTTTCTGTGCAAAGTATTAAAAATTTCTCAACATTCTACATATTTCGTATGACTGAGTTTCTAGTGAAAATATGCATGTTGGCAACAGTGTTTCCAGAGCTTTTCTGTTCATAACAAACGAGTGAGAACTTGTATATCTACCATTCTAAATTCTGGTGGAGTTTTGTTTGGTTTGAACTTTTTGTTAGATACAATGTCAGTGAGGAAATACAGTAGTAAAAGAGTGAGGCGTATGGAGAATGAAAAAAGACACAAGAAGATGGTGTTTAAGAATAGTGAAAAACACTTCACAGTTGTTGGAAATCTGTCAAAGGTAGTGCAGAAATATCTTGGTCCTCGAGTGACAGTTTAGCATCACATCCATTGTGCAGGAATAGCTACACTCACTACAAGAAGAAATTTAGTGACAACCCACCTGGACGATCACAATCACACGAATGTGAAACTGAAGAAGACAGTGCAGATGTTTATATTCCTGGGTGTGAAGTTGTTGATGTGTTGAGTCTTAGAGTTTCTGCTGTAGCCCCTACTATATCCCCACCTTATACGTCCAGGAAATGTAAGAAGCACATGAAGAAAACAGAATGTAAAAAAAAGTGGAAGAAATTGAAAAAAGTTTTACACAAGCAATATCTTCAAAATTTTGTGAAGTATATAATGTAGATGCACTTGCAGAACGTGTATGAAATGTGACGTGTGGTTTCAGAAACCCAAATACTGCTATCTCAGCAGCCATCTGTACTGAGAAGATACAATTACTGACACTGGTACCAGGTAACTACTCTAAGCAGTAGGTATAGAAATACAGAGCCAATCCTTCACATTATGTGATTTCAAAAGCTCGTAAAATAAAGAATGAGAAAAGTGAAACTTCCTGGCAGATTAAAACTGTATGCCGGACTGAGACTCGACCTCGGGACCTTTGCCTTTTGCGGGCAAGTGCTCAGATGGTAGAGCAAATGTCCCATGTTCGAGTCTCAGTCTGACACACAGTTCAGTCTGCCAGGAAGTTTCATATCGACGCACACTCCAATGTAGAGTGAAAATTTCATTCCATAATAAGAAAGGTATTTGGGCATGCACAGATTCTTACTGTGGGCATCTGTTGCAGGCTGATACGCTTTCTCTTACTCTAGAATATTACCTAAGTGTTGACAAACAACTCCCAAATGGGCTGATGTTATCTCTGTTAGTCAAAATGGTGAAAAAGGTAAAAAGATATATGACAAGATCAATAAGAGAACTATATTTCCTAATGAAAAAGGAGAACCTGAATTTAAGAACTGGTCTCTCAAAGTTCGACTCCTTACGACCAAAATGGGTAAAATGGCAGCCAGTGAAAGATGTATGCACATGTATTTACTGCACTAATTTTAATCTTTTTTGTTTTATCATAAGCAGTGTCACAATAAAGAAGTACACAGAGATGGACCTATTGCTTTTGTGTATATGATAAGAGCCTCAAGATAAATGCTGGTTGCAGGAGCGTGCAATGTATCCTGGTGCTGAAGTTACGACTGTTGAAGCATTACACCTGCAGGATACTGACAGTGGTGTAACGTATGCATTGTGGGAGGGAGGAGAGTTGGCAAAGAAGACAGTAGAGCCAGAGAAGTTTGTTCCAGAGGTTTGCATCATGAAAGGAAAAGCTCACCATCATATCCGGAGGATTCAGAGACAGGCCTGAAAAAGTGAAATCAGCCACGTCCCAGAATACTGACACATTAGTTCTTCATTTTGACTTCGCCGAGAACTGGTCTGTTGCTTTGCACAACGAAATTCAAAGTTACCACTGGCACACACCACGGGTATCAATATTCACATGTGTTGCTCACGCCCTCGGCACATTACACTGTTTTGTTATTGTCAGTAATGATCTCATTCATGACAGTGCACGTGCATGTTATGCTGTCAGCATAATCATTGATGACATACCATCTAGAGGCCATGCCTTTCCTAAACATGTGTATGTGACTGATGGTGCAGCATCTCATTTTAAAAACTGCTTTCAGCTTCATGAGTTGGTCAACACTGTAATACAGAAATTAAGAAAAAAATGGGTATCTTCAGCAACAGGTCATGGAAAAAGTGCATGTGATGGGGTACGAGGTCTCTGTAAACATCTTGCAACAAGATTTAATCTCCAGCATGAAGCTGTTGATGCTATAAGAGATGCTGCTGGATTTGTACACACTATATCAGAATTAGTAACAAACTCTTAATTCTAAATGAAAGTACATTAAGGGAGTTCCATTTAAAAGAGAGAGAGATGTCTACTGTGAAGCCTATGGCAGGAATTCAATCAAGTCACTACTGGGATGCATCCCAGGGTAGCGCGTACATTGCAACAGCGATTCTACATGGAATGCAGCCTGTTACTGTGTGTGAAATGCAGAGACCCCAATATACATTAGAAGACTTTGTAGTGAGCCATTTAATTTCTTGTGTGTTTGCCAATTAGTCATGGGTGGGACAGACAACAAGTGTCTCTCATGAGCTGCATGATAGAACCATCTCCTTTGACACCTCATGGTCCTGATAATGCTTTCAAATGGTCATCATCAAAAGATCAGTGCGCAGTTCCCATTTCCCAAGTACGGCTCTTGTTGGATCATCCTTGTCCATGTACATATTCAGCTTGGCTATATGAGTTCAATGAGAAGCCGATGAAAAAAAAAAAAAACAACCAACAAATGAACTCTTATCAACAGTGCAGTGTTGATTGTTATATTGTAGGCAATTTTAATTAATGGAAAGTTAGGAAGAAGGAAAATCATGACCGAAGACAATAATAATTTTGCGAATAATATCATAAAAAGAAAAATGAGTATAAATATTCAACATATATCATTGTTGTTATAAAACACTTTCAAACAAAATTATGAGTTGTTTTCTCACCCATTAATAATGTTGAAAAGTAATTATTTTGAATCAGAAAAAACAGTTTTGCATAACATTTACTTAAAATCAATGATCAGTTTAAATGTTTTAGTGTCCTCGATTTTTTGACCTTGATAGGAGAGCCAGGTACCTAAACAATTTCTCGTGTTTTGTACAGACAAGAACTGCCCACTGTGATTGTACATTCCCTAAATACAATGACCAGCTAACATACCATGAAATTTTTAGAGCATTTAGGACGTGGGGTTTGGAGAAAATAATTTCTAAATAACCAAAAAATTTCAGATGCTTTCATCTTTATGAACAAATATTTTGACAGTTTAAGAATTTCATTCATAGCTGACAGTTAGCAGTCCTTCCACTTTATCATGTCTCAAGACAATTAACATCCTGTGACAATTCATATTTTCAAAACATTATTTTGAAATTTGCAAAAGGTTACAAATTTTCATAGTTTATATTTAAAGAAAAAATGGAAAAAAGCTCAGAAGTGTGTGTGTGTGTGTATTAATAATGTCTCATAGTATTTGGAACAAAGTATTTGTTGGAAATAAATTCAGATATCTATAACTTTTCGTTTCTTTATTACAGTTTTCCTTTTTGTTAAGACAATTTCACAACCACTCTCATTTAGAGAGGTCTGTAGCATTTTAACAAATCGTCAGAAAATCAAAATATTGTAGTTTTGGAGAGGTATCATGTGGAACTTCAGCGAATATATATATATATATATATATAGTGAGTCACCTAACGTTACCGCTGGATATACACTCCTGGAAATTGAAATAAGAACACCGTGAATTCATTGTCCCAGGAAGGGGAAACTTTATTGACACATTCCTGGGGTCAGATACATCACATGATCACACTGACAGAACCACAGGCACGTAGACACAGGCAACAGAGCATGCACAATGTCGGCACTAGTACAGTGTATATCCACCTTTCGCAGCAATGCAGGCTGCTATTCTCCCATGGAGACGATCGTAGAGATGCTGGATGTAGTCCTGTGGAACGGCTTGCCATGCCATTTCCACCTGGCGCCTCAGTTGGACCAGCGTTCGTGCTGGACGTGCAGACCGCGTGAGACGACGCTTCATCCGGTCCCAAACATGCTCAATGGGGGACAGATCCGGAGATCTTGCTGGCCAGGGTAGTTGACTTACACCTTCTAGAGCACGTTGGGTGGCACGGGATACATGCGGACGTGCATTGTCCTGTTGGAACAGCAAGTTCCCTTGCCGGTCTAGGAATGGTAGAACGATGGGTTGGTTTGGATGTACCGTGCACTATTCAGTGTCCCCTCGACGATCACCAGTGGTGTACGGCCAGTGTAGGAGATCGCTCCCCACACCATGATGCCGGGTGTTGGCCCTGTGTGCCTCGGTCGTATGCAGTCCTGATTGTGACGCTCACCTGCACGGCGCCAAACACGCATACGACCATCATTGGCACCAAGGCAGAAGCGACTCTCATCGCTGAAGACGACACGTCTCCATTCGTCCCTCCATTCACGCCTGTCGCAACACCACTGGAGGCGGGCTGCACGATGTTGGGGCGTGAGCGGAAGACGGCCTAACGGTGTGCGGGACCGTAGCC
Organism: Schistocerca nitens; assembly: GCF_023898315.1. NCBI lineage: Eukaryota > Metazoa > Arthropoda > Insecta > Orthoptera > Acrididae > Schistocerca > Schistocerca nitens. The sequence goes on from NC_064614.1 coordinate 818,537,407, forward strand.
CAGCTTCATGGAGACGGTTGCGAATGGTCCTCGCCGATACCCCAGGAGCAACAGTGTCCCTAATTTGCTGGGAAGTGGCGGTGCGGTCCCCTACGGCACTGCGTAGGATCCTACGGTCTTGGCGTGCATCCGTGCGTCGCTGCGGTCCGGTCCCAGGTCGACGGGCACGTGCACCTTCCGCCGACCACTGGCGACAACATCGATGTACTGTGGAGACCTCACGCCCCACGTGTTGAGCAATTCGGCAGTACGTCCACCCGACCTCCCGCATGCCCACTATACGCCCTCGCTCAAAGTCCGTCAACTGCACATACGGTTCACGTCCACGCTGTCGCGGCATGCTACCAGTGTTAAAGACTGCGATGGAGCTCCGTATGCCACGGCAAACTGGCTGACACTGACGGCGGCGGTGCACAAATGCTGCGCAGCTAGCGCCATTCGACGGCCAACACCGCGGTTCCTGGTGTGTCCGCTGTGCCGTGCGTGTGGTCATTGCTTGTACAGCCCTCTCGCAGTGTCCGGAGCAAGTATGGTGGGTCTGACACACCGGTGTCAATGTGTTCTTTTTTCCATTTCCAGGAGTGTATTTCGTAAACCACATCAAATACTGACGAACCAATTCCACAGACCGAACGTGAGGAGAGGGGCTAGTGTAATTGTTTAATACAAACCATACAAAATGCACGGAAGTATGTTTTTTAACACAAACCTACGTTTTTTTTAATGGAACCCCGTTAATTTTGTTAGCACATCTGAACATATAAACAAATACGTAATCAGTGACGTTTGTTGCATTGTAAAATGTTAATTACATCCGGAGATATTGTAACCTAAAGTTGACGCTTGAGTACCACTCCTCCGGTGTTCGATCGTGTGTATCGGAGAGCACCGAATTACGTTGGGATCCAAAGGGAACGGTGATGGACCTTAGGTACAGAAGAGACTGGAACAGCACATTACATCCACATGCTAACACCTTTTTATTGGTCTTTTTCACTGACGCACATGTACATTATCATGAGGGGTGAGGTACACGTACACACGTGGTTTCCGTTTTCAATTACGGAGTGGAATAGTGTGTGTCCCGACGTGTCAAGCCAATAGATGTTCAATGTAGTGGCCATCATTTGCTGCACACAATTGCAATCTCTGGCGTAATGAATGTCGTACACGCCGCAGTACATCTGGTGTAATGTCGCCGCAGGCTGCCACATTACGTTGTTTCATATCCTCTGGGTTTGTAGGTAAATCACGGTACACATTCTCCTTTAACGTACCCCACAGAAAGAAGTCCATAGGTGTAAGATCAGGAGAACGGGCTGGCCAATTTATGCGTCCTGCACGCCCTATGAAACGCCCGTCGAACATCCTGTCAAGGGTCAGCCTAGTGTTAATTGCGGAATGTGCAGGTGCACCATCATGCTGATACCACATACGTCGACGCGTTTCCAGTGGGACATTTTCAAGCAACGTTGGCAGATCATTCTGTAGAAACGCGATGTATGTTGCAGTGCTCTCCGATACACACGATCGAACAGCGGAGGAGTGGAACTCAAGCGTCAACTTTAGGTTACAATATCTCCGGATGTAATTAACATTTTACAATGCAACAAACGGCACTGGTTACGTATCTGTTTATATGTTCAGATGTGCTAACAAAACTAACGTGGTTCCATTAAAAAAAAAAACGTAGGTTTGTGTTAAAAAACATACTTCCGTGCATTTTTGTATGGTTTATATTAAACCCCTCTCCTCACGTTCGGTCTGTGGAATCGGTTCGTCAGTATTTGATGTGGTTTACGAAATATATCCAGCGGTAACGTTAGGTGACTCACCATATATATATATATATATATATATATATATATATATATATATATATATATATATATATATATGGTGTTTCAAAAATGACCGGTATATTTGAAACGGTAATAAAAACTAAACGAGCAGCGATAGAAATACACCGTTTGTTGCAATATGCTTGGGACAACAGTACATTTTCGGGCAGACAAACTTTCGAAATTACAGTAGTTACAATTGTCAACAACAGATGGCGCTGCGGTCTGGGAAACACTATAGTACGATATTTTCCACATATCCACCATGCGTAGCAATAATATGGCGTAGTCTCTGAATGAAATTACCCGAAACCTTTGACAACGTGTCTGGCGGAATGGCTTCACATGCAGATGAGATGTACTGCTTCAGCTGTTCAATTGTTTCTGGATTCTGGCGGTACACCTGGTCTTTCAAGTGTCCCCACAGAAAGAAGTCACAGGGGTTCATGTCTGGCGAATAGGGAGGCCAATCCACGCCGCCTCCTGTATGTTTCGGATAGCCCAAAGCAATCACACGATCATCGAAATATTCATTCAGGAAATTAAAGACGTCGGCCGTGCGATGTGGCCGGGCACCATCTTGCATAAACCACGAGGTGTTCGCAGTGTCGTCTAAGGCAGTTTGTACCGCCACAAATTCACGAAGAATGTCCAGATAGCGTGGTGCAGTAATCGTTTCGGATCTGAAAAATGGGCCAATGATTCCTTTGGAAGAAATGGCGGCCCAGACCAGTACTTTTTGAGGATGCAGGGACGATGGGACTGCAACATGGGGCTTTTCGGTTCCCCATATGCGCCAGTTCTGTTTATTGACGAAGCCGTCCAGGTAAAAATAAGCTTCGTCAGTAAACCAAATGCTGCCCACATGCATATCGCCGTCATCAATCCTGTGCACTATATCGTTAGCGAATGTCTCTCGTGCAGCAATGGTAGCGGCGCTGAGGGGTTGCCGCGTTTGAATTTTGTATGGATAGAGGTGTAAACTCTGGCGCATGAGACGATACGTGGACGTTGGCGTCATTTGGACCGCAGCTGCAACACGGCGAACGGAAACCCGAGGCCGCTGTTGGATCACCTGCTGCACTAGCTGCGCGTTGCCCTCTGTGGTTGCCGTACGCGGTCACCCTACCTTTCCAGCACGTTCATCCGTCACGTTCCCAGTCCGTTGAAATTTTTCAAACAGATCCTTTATTGTATCGCTTTTCGGTCCTTTGGTTACATTAAACCTCCGTTGAAAACTTCGTCTTGTTGCAACAACACTGTGTTCTAGGCGGTGGAATTCCAACACCAGAAAAATCCTCTGTTCTAAGGAATAAACCATGTTGTCTACAGCACACTTGCACGTTGTGAACAGCACACGCTTACAGCAGAAAGATGACGTACAGAATGGCGCACCCACAGACTGCGTTGTCTTCTATATCTTTCACATCACTTGCAGCGCCATTTGTTGTTGAGAATTGTAACTACTGTAATTTCGAAAGTTTGTCTGCCTGAAAATGTACTGTTGTCCCAAGCATATTGCAACAAACGGTGTATTTCTATCACTGCTCGTTTAGTTTTTATTACTGTTTCAAATATACCGGTCATTTTTGAAACACCCTATATATATATATATATATATATATATATATATATATATATATATATATATATATATATATATAGCGCTTTTGTTTGGTAAGTCTCATCATCTTTCTTTTTAGATATATTTTTTCCACGTGGAATGTTTCCCTCTGTTATATATATATATATATATATATATATATATATATATATATATATATATATATATATATATATGGTCTGTCTACATAAAGTCCGGGAACACTTTCAATTATTTATTGCACAAGAACTAAACATTGTACAGATGTCATACATATTGCAGTTTAAAGAGAAATTCTGAAAGTTTTGTTTTTTACAAATATTTGATGCACGAACCATGAGTGATTCGGAAGATGTCAATACAGTAATCAAATTATTGACATACCCGTTCCAGCATGGCATCGTCGGCTGTGGCAGTAGCTTCCCGTATTCTCCCCCGAAGCTTTGCTACATGACATGGTAGAGGCATTACATACACCAGATCTTTAATGAGTCTCCACAGAAAAAAGTCACACAGAGCGATATCTGTTGATCGGGGCGGCCATTTCATGAAACAGCTGTCCCGTTCTTTAGCATGGCCGATCCATCGATGCGGCAGTTCTGTGTTCAGGTACCCATGAACTTCACAATGAAAATGGGGTGGAGCCCTATCCTGCTGAAAGATGAACCGAGAGTCCGATTGCATTTGAAGCACCAGCCATTGCTGCAACACGTCCAAGTAGGAATATCCAGTGAAAGTGCTCTTGGCGAATAAGAATGGCTCGTACAGTTTTTGACGTGACAAGACACAAGAAAAATTCACGTTTGAGGAATCCCGCTCAAATTCAGTGCATTCGTGTGGATACTTTGTACCCCAGATTTTACAATTATGCCCGTTCACTTTCCCATTAGTGTGAAAAATGGCTTCGTTGCTAAAATTAAGCGATCAACAATGCCCTCCCCATCCTCATTCAATTCTTGCTACTGTGAACAACTCAGAATGCTTGTCTTTGTCGTTGTCATTGAGCTTCTACACTAGCTCCAATGGTCTCATAGACAGCTTCTGTCGCAGGACTCTCCACTCTGTCATTGGAGCTATTTCGAGTTCATGGGACGCATGTCACACCGATTTCCTTGGACTTCTCATGAATGTCTCTCGTACATGCCCCACATTCACTTCACTCACACTGGGACGTCTGCTCCTCTTTACCAGGCACAAGCAACCCATTGTAATGAAATTGTTGTGCCAGTGGTAAATGGCCTTCCTTGTTGGTGGCTTCTTACCATACTTGGTTCTAAACATCCGTTGAACAGCTGTAGCACACTTGCTTTTGTCAAACTCCAACACACAGAAAGCTTGCTCCACACCTGAACTCACCATGTTTGCAACTAGCGCTGACTATCGGCAAATTACCAGGCAAAAAACACACACACACACACACACACACACACACACACACACACACACACACACATATATATATATATATCCTGTTTATATCAGTGAACAGCGAACTTTGAAATAGTGATGTGACATATTCACTCTTCACCTGTATGATTTGAGATGAAACCACCCAAGTATGTAGCCAGTAGTGTAATTTTCTGCACAATATATTTACCTTATACACAAAGAAATGGTTAAATAAGTGTTTGATGGCTAGATTCAAATAATTTTTAATCAATGGACATCATCTTACCTTTTCATTAACACAGAATTCAGTCAGTTGCTAAAATTTGTTAATGTTCCTTTTTCTCCTTGTACACTTAGGGACTTTTATGCTTAACTTTTGACTCCCAGTGATACATCAGGTTAATTAGTTATTTGTTAATTGCATCTGGATATTAATCAATTTTAAATAATCAAAACAGTGGTTTCACTCTGAAGAATTAATGAATAGTCCATCCAATACTTAAAACTACAACCAACTGAATTGATAGTTTTCATTTGGCTGCTCCCATGGACTAGTGTCACTCAAAAAATGAGTGAATTTTTCCAACAAACAACTGAATCGTGTGTTTTCATTTGGTTTTTCCCATCATTAGATATTTTTCCTTTTACTTCGTAATGAAAACACGAGCTTTGCTCCTATGTCTCAGAGTCCATTGTGCTAAAGTGGCTAAGGAAGTCCTCTGGATTAGTCTGACACATTTGCAACATTTCTGCTAATGCCATGGTTCACAGGGACATAATTTGCCACTTCATTCACCATTCAGACTTGTTTGACCACACTAGAAGCATCTGTGTCATCTTAAGACTGTGTCAAATGGTAGCTCACCATTGCCCTACACATCCACCTCAGCATGGATTTTTCCAGATTGTTTCTTTTCAAATGCAGAAAATGATTTACCCCACGATACTTCACTTTATCAAAAGGCTGCACTTTTCTATTTCGTTTCCTCTTGTGATGTACTGTGTTACTGTGGCTCAGAGATTTTTTCATCTACCAAGACTGCAGACATGTAGATACAAAGAAACAAGAAAAGTTCTTTGGGTAACTTTTTGATTATTTTTGTTCCTTAAAACTATCTGACTGTCTCTTGTAGAGTGCACTCCTCTTATTCATTTGTATCAAAACTGGTAGCACATATTTATATTTATCAGCTACTGCTAGTGATGTGCGTATATGTCTTTCTTTAAATAAAATAATATAATTCTTTTACTCACAATATGCAGTTTTACTGTCATATCAAATTAAAGAAAAATCTGAAAGTGGAGTTATTATGTTCCTATAAGCTTATTGGTAAGGCAGTTTTATTTTCAGAGTTGCTCCCTAATTTTGAATTGGTATTAAAGCATTGAAATCTCCACCACATGAGTGACTAACTGGTGAAGTACATTCCCTCTTCCATCTACTCCCTCAGCTGACAAACCAAGCATAGTGACACAGCTCTGGAGTTGCTTTCAGGAGGAGCAAGGTTAGAATCCCCTTCTGGACATATAGATTGATGTTCTCTTTGGTTTTTCCTTATCAGTCACAGTGGCTTTCGAATAGTTCCATTTATTTGAAAAAATACTAGCAGAACCTTATGAAGGTGACTAAGAAAGTCGGTGACTAAGAAAGTCGATAAAATGTGTAGTAAAATCAAACCTATAACCTAGCTGTCTGTCTGAGAAGGGTGTGTTACATATCTCTCACAGGAACTTGTGATGGCAAAGTTAGCTACTTCTATAATATATGAAGGTGATATTTGGAAAGTTTGCTGCACAACATATTTCATCCTGATAAAATAAGAGTTACTTTTAATTTGAGTCATTTTTGCATAATCTACCAGCAGAAAACTTCTACTGAGTAAATTGTGACTAAATAATTGGCATATGTGAGGTAAAGTGATTTGTTGTAAGTTTAAATTGTTTTGGTTGTTCTATGTTGACTTCAAGAACTGTAATGTTACTTAGCAAACATTCTTAAATGCTGTGAGATGTGGTTATTTCAACATTACCTGTGAATGTGGGCATAACTATTAGCTGTGCATCATCAGTAATGAAAGCATTTTCTGTTAAGTGTGTGATCAGTTGATTATCTTTCTGTGCTGTTTGTTACTTCAAAGTTGCAATCTTTATTTTCATTGAAAAAAATTGTATTAATGTTGAAAGTTACAAGTTGGGTAGATTCTGTGCAAGACATGAGAGAAAAAATATTGTATGTTTCAGTATATCAATGGAGGCAGCTTGGAGCAGCTTATTCAGAATTCTAGTGTGGAACTTCCTCATCTTACAAGGATGAAGCTTGCACTGGATATAGCAAGAGGAATGGAGTATCTGCACTCTCGGGGAGTTTTCCATAGGGACCTTACTTCCAAGGTAAGTCTTTCTAAATACCAGGTTCAAAATTTCCTTAATTTTCCATAGTTACTGGTTTTAAATTAGCACTTATTGATATAGAATGAGAGTTATACTGTAATTTGCAGGGGTACTTGACAGATAAACTATTAAAGACTGTCATTCAAATTCAGGTGTTACTGTATTGATCAGTTTTGGCACAATTTTTTGTGTTGTTCTGTTACTAGAAACAATATTTTTTCCTTTTTTCCCATGCAAAGCAAAAGTTAATTAATTCATGCACATACATAGGAAAGGGCAGGCTTAAGATATTGTGTATGTGGTAGTATTAGGTACTCTTTCTGTCGCCAGTGACAGAAGCACCCTCTCTCTGCTGTTAGTTACCCAAAGGCCTGTGATATTCTAGGCCAAAGACCTGTGATATTCTAGGCAGTGTTGCTTGTAACAACTGTGTAGTCTGTTTTTCTACACATCTGATCTACAAATAACGTAATCTGCAGTCTGTTTTCAGTCATATTCGTAATTTTATGTCATTTTCAGACATTTTACACATGATTGAATTAATGAATTTTGTCAGAATTTTTTGGACGTGAAGCCCAAGCAGTACATGTTTCACTTTTAATTTAACTAAATTCATCATGAGAAGTAAAGCTTGTGGCTGTGTATGCACTGGCTCTTTTATTCAGGTGAGGAATTGCAACCATCATATTTGATGATTTGAAAAAAATGAAGTAGTCATGGCTGGAACAACAAGCTCTTGTTGAACTGGTAGGCTGACACAGCCTCTCTCTTATAGTTCTAGATGTCATTTGTTGAATACCATTTTAAATTCTGAAACACTGTCTATACATTAACAATCTCTCACTACCTCTAAGCACTGTATACAGATCATGAAAAAACAGTAGGTTGGTTGTAAAAGCCTACAGAAAAGAGCTGCTACTAATTTTCTGTACAGAAATCACCCCTAGGCATTTACTGTCAGCTCTTACAGGTTCAATCTGAAAATTTTCATTTGTACAAGAGTCATTTACATTTACTTTCCTTGCATGTCCGTAACTGTGTTTGACAGTGTGTGACCACGTAAAAACTGGTTTGCTTTCTAAGTAATCAAAACAAAGTAATGGTTCACTGTAACAATGGGCATCTAGTCTTAAATAATGTTTCTTTCTTCCTTTCCTTTTTTATTTTTATTTTTTTAAGAGTTTACTACAATTTGGATAAATACTTAATGGTAACACATAGCATCACAAAGTTTTATGAATACTGGAAAATCCAGGTTGAAATAAGATTGCTGTTCGCCATAGGGGAGTCGTAGACAGGCACAACAAAAGTCTGCTAGGCATGTAAGTTTTGGTGGAGTGGGGAGGATTTCATGATGGATGGATCTCATTTCAGGGCAGGATTTGAGGAAGTCGTATCAGGATCAGACTGGATCAGACTCTGAATGTGGCTCTCCAGCAGGGATACGACTTCCTCAAATCCTGCCCTGAAATGAGATCCATCCTTCATGAAATCCTCCCCACTCCACCAATAGTGTCTTTCCGCCATCCACCTAACCTTCGTAACCTGTTAGTTCATCCCTATGAAATCCCCAAACCACCTTCCCTACCCTCTGTCTCCTACCCTTGTAACTGCCCCCGGTGTAAAACCTGTCCCATGCACCCTCCCACCCCCACCTACTCCAGTCCTGTAACCTGAAAGGTGTACACGATCAAAGGCAGAGCCACGTGTGAAAGCACCCACGTGATTTACCAACTGACCTGCCTACACTGTGAAGCTTTCTATGTGGGAATGACCAGCAACAAACTGTCCATTCGCATGAATGGACACAGGCAGACAGTGTTTGTTGGTAATGAGGATCACCCTGTGGCTAAACATGCCTTGGCGCACGGCCAGCACATCTTTGCACAGTGTTACACCGTCCGGGTTATCTGGATACTTCCCACTAACACCAACCTGTCAGAACTCCAGAGATGGGAACTTGTCCTTCAGTATATGCTCTCTTCTTGTTATCCGCCAGGCCTCAATCTCCGCTAATTTCAATTTGCCGCCGCTCATACCTCACCTGTCTTTCAACAACATCTTTGCCTCTACTTCCGCCTCGACTGACATCTCTGCCCAAACTCTTTGCCTTTACAAATGTCTGCTTGTGTCTGTGTATGTGCGGATGGATGTGTGTGTGTGTGTGTGTGTGTGTGTGTGTGTGTGTGTGTGTGTGTGTGTATATACCTGTCCTTTTTTCCCCCAAGGTAAGTCTTTCCGCTCCCGGGATTGGAATGACTCCTTACCCTCTCCCTTAAAAACCCACATCCTTTCGTCTTTCCCTCTCCTTCCCTCTTTCCTGATGAAGCAACAGTTTGTTGCGAAAGCTTGAATTACGTGTGTATGTTTGCGTTTGTTTGTGTGTCTATCGACCTGCCAGCACTTTTGTTCGGTAAGTCACATCATCTTTGTTTATGTGTGTGTGTGTGTGTGTGTGTGTGTGTGTGTGTGTAATTCAGAAGAAGACCTTGTGGGCAAAAGCTCACTTGTCTAGCAGTCTTTCTGTTGTCTATGACTCAACATCTCCACTATGTGGTGAGTAGCAATCTACGCTTTTCATGATATTCTCAATGTTATGAATTGTAAAGTTAATGTTGCAGTATGAGAGGAATAATAATGGGTTTTAGGTTTTTATTTCAGACAGGCATGTACCCTTATGTTACTGACAGAAGATAAAATAATTACAGCACTCAAACATAACATAGAATTATCATTCTTCCTAATGCGCATGTCAGCAAAGATCTATTTAACAGTAGACATTGAACAGTTACTGGGCAGTGCAGTGTTGTTAATGAGAAATGTGATCTTTCTATTTTTATTTTATTGTGGTGATGATGCATGAGACAGACATCATTCATAATTTATTCTGCTTTGTTTTAGAATGTTCTTATAAAGAACAACGAGGAGTCAGGTGAAATGATAGCAGTTGTTGGTGACTTCGGACTTGCTGCTAAAATTCCAGATCCGATGTAAGTACTGCAGTAGTATTTTTAAACATTGTAGATCACAGCACAACTGATTTTAGTTCTGTGAGATTGTTAAGAAAAAGTCAAAAGATTTGTCTAAAAATAAAGCTTAAAATAAATTAGGTAGATTTTTAATGTGCTTTTCAGTGGTGGTCCAATCATGCACAGCAAATTAGGTGCCAATAGAGAATGCACATTCTCTTCCAAGATAATTGATAAATTTCTCAGACTGAAAAATTGTTGGAACTTTTTTACACCTTCTGGCATAGATGATAGAAATACATCGGAGCCATAGAACAGAGACTGCACAGTCTGTAGTTCTCTAAAATTCTAATTTAAGCATTGAGATTTAAATTCTCAAACGCATGTCAAATGTTTCTGTAATCTGGTTTATTTCTTACTTTTATACAAATCATTTTGACAAATATTTGGTCTTTTATTATTTATTTCATTTTTATTTATTTATTATTTTTTGTTTTTGAGTTGTTTGTAGGAAGTGTGGTATTTCTGGCACCTCATTTATCTTTGCAGCGTCTTCTCTTCTCGAAATGTCCTGAATTGAGTGCCTAATTCAAAAGGAAACCATTTTAACAGTTAAATATCACACCATTGCAACTTTTTATGCACTATATTGTTAGGCCTTAAAGGAAGTAGTTTTTGACTCTTCCTTCATTTACATACCTAGTAGTAGCTGCACACGAAATATTTCAATTTTACCTCAAGTCGTAATTTTTTTTCTTAATTACTGTGATTCATCCAAGCAATTAAATATATTTTTGCTAAATTAGACCTTCATGCTGGTCAGTTTGATACCCCATTTGTCCATTTCCCACTCTTCGTTTGCCTGTGAAAATTTGGACAAGCACACACAGTGTAATTTATAGGGAGTTGTGTTTTTGCTTCACTCAAACATTTGACCAAAAAGTGATGTGTTACACTATGAAGTGTAGATGTAAGTGGTGTTGAAGTATTGAAACTGTAGTAAACATTTGCAAGAAGTTGGAAGACTCAAAAAATGTAAAAGATTAGGAAGAAAAAGAGGTCACTAATTGTGGAGATATATGGATAACCTTGTTCTTGATCATATTAAGAAACATTATATTCTCTGTGTGGCATTCAAAACTTAATCTCTAGAAAGAATCCTGTGTTATCACTGTCTTAAACTTGGAAGGAAATTCCAGAAGGTGTTGTGGGTTAATATTTCTTTCCTTTTGCTATTCCCATCATTTCGTGAACACATTTTTTATAAGGTGTAAAGCAAATGTCATTCCTAGCTCTGAGGTGACTTCTTGCTTCTTCATACTGTTGACACCTCTGTAGTATGACACTTCATACCTCTTCTTGTAACACACACATTCAAATCATGTGAACAGGTTTACTTGATAGCATTTTATGGTCATTTATAGAAGTTCACAGTGATATTTATTAAATTGTATTAATTTCATTGATGTATGCTGTAGTGTTAGAATACAAGCAGTATGCATTACATGGGAACCTAATTTTTCTTTTTCAGGTGTCCATATAGATTACCAACTGTTGGTTCACCCTATTGGATGTCGCCTGAATGCCTAAAAGGCCAGTGGTACAATGAAAAGTCTGATGTATTTTCATATGGTATAATCCTTTGTGAACTAATAGCCCGTGTTGAAGCAGATCCAGACATTCTTCCACGAACGGAAAATTTTGGTCTAGATTACTTAGCTTTCAGTGAAATGTGTGGTCCATGCCCTCCAGAATTTCTAAAATTAGCATTCTCATGTTGCACAGTAAGTATTTAGTTTCATTCTACAGTTTGTTGTAAACAAATGATAAAGCTTTGAATCTTCTCACTTCATTGTTGTAATTGGATGAGATGGTGTCATGTAAACATAGGTGTTAACTGATGAAGAACTAAAAATGGAAGTTCATGTATCAGAATTTTGAAGGGGGGGGATTATAGTTAGACAGGCTGTCACTATATGAAAGTAAGATAATGCACAGTTGAGTACATCTGACCTTTACGCGGTAGAAAGTATGGTATCTATTCAGTCTGTCAAGAATAATAACCTGTCCTCCTTTCTGTACTGGAACCAAAGGAGAGTTCACTTGCTACATTTCCTATCATTCTTAACTGTACTACTCATTCCACCTCTCAGTCAGGTATCTCATATTCCAGCTATACTACCTCCTTCTACCATCACTAGACATAAATTATCACAGTGCTTAACAAAGTACTCTCTTCAACCTCTTACTCTCTCTGACTCCTCCTCGTTCATCTTTTCCCCACTTGTCCTCATAATATGTGGGTCCCATTCAACCTGTAGTCAGAGAGACCTCCACTCTTTTCCAACTTTCACAAACCTATCTCACTAGGGATAAGATAGATACTGCCTACAGGAAAATTCTTAGAGACCTTTGGAGAAAGGAGAACCACTTGTACGAATATCAAGAGCTCAGATGGAAACCCAGTTCTAAGCAAAGAAGGGAAAGCAGAAAGGTGGAAGGAGTATATAGAGGGTCTATACAAGGGCGATGTACTTGAGGACAATATTATGGAAATGGAAGAGGATGTAGATGAAGATGAAATGGGAGATACGATACTGCGTGAAGAATTTGACAGAGAACCGAAAGATCTGAGTCGAAACAAGACCCCAGGAATAGACAACATTCCATTAGAACTACTGACGGCCTTGGGAGAGCCAGCCCTGACAAAACTCTACCATCGGGTGAGCAAGAAGAATATTATAATTCCAGTCCCAAAGAAAGCAGGTGTTGACAGATGTGAAAATTACCGAACTATCAGTTTAATAAGTCACAGCTGCAAAATACTAACGCGAATTCTTTACAGATGAATGGAAAAACTGGTAGAAGCCGACCTCGGCGAAGATCAGTTTGGATTCCGCAGAAATGTTGGAACACGTGAGGCAATACTGACCCTACGACTTATCTTAGAAAATAGATTAAGGAAAGGCAAACATACGTTTCTAGCATCTGTAGACTTAGAGAAAGCTTTTTGACTATGTTGACTGGAATACTCTCTTTCAAATTCTAAAGGTGGCAGGGGTAAAATACAGGGGCGAAAGGCTATTTACAATTTGTACAGAAACCAGATGGCATTTATTAGAGTCGGGGGGCATGAAAGGGAAGCAGCGGTTGGGAAGGGAGTGAGACAGGGTTATAGCCTGTCCCCGATGTTATTCAATCTGTATATTGAGCAAGCAGTAAAGGAAACAAAAGAAAAATTCGGAGTAGGTATTAAAGTCCATGGAGAAGAAATAAAAACGTTGAGGTTCGCCGATGACATTGTAATTCTGTCAGAGACAGCAAAGGACTTGGAAGAGCAGTTGAACGGAATGGACAGTGTCTTGAAAGGAGGATATAAGATGAACATCAACAAAAGCAAAACGAGGATAATGGAATGTAGTCAAATTAAGTTGGGTGATGCTGAGGGAATTAGATTAGGAAATGAGACACTTAAAGTAGTAAAGGAGTTTTGCTATTTGGGGAGCAAAATAACTGATGATGGTCGAAGTAGAGAGGATATAAAATGTAGACTGGCAAAGGCAAGAAAAATGTTTCTGAAGAAGAGAAATTTGTTAACATCAAGTATAGATGTAAGTGTCAGGAAGTCGTTTCTGAAAGTATTTGTATGGAGTGTAGCCATGTATGGAAGTGAAACATGGCCGATAAATAGTTTGGACAGGAAGAGAATAGAAGCTTTTGAAATGTGGTGCTACAGAAGAATGCTGAAAATTAGATGGGTAGATCACATAACTAATGAGGAGGTATTGGAGAGGATTGGGGAAAAGAGGAGTTTGTGGCACAACTTGACAAGAAGAAGGGACCGGTTGGTAGGACAAGTTCTGAGGCATCAAGGGATCACAACTTTAGCATTGGAGGGCAGCGTGGAGGGTAAAAATCGTAGAGGGAGACCAAGAGATGAATACACTAAGCAGATTCAGAAGGATGTAGGTTGCAGTAGGTACTGGGAGATGAAGAAGCTTGCACAGGATAGAGTAGCATGGACACCTGCATCAAACCAGTCTCAGGACTGAAGACAACAACAACATCTTCCTCTGGTACCTGAGGCAGGAAACAACAGTACCAAATGCTAGATTGGAATATTTTTCTATTTTTAAATGAGTGCATCTGTAGTATGGCAATTTTTGACTAACTTAATGGGATACTGATGTTTGACACCATTTATATAATTTAATATGTCTAGCAGAAAACCATTCTCTGTATACCAGTGGTTCTTAAAGAGGTGTAGGTTTCCTTATTATCTCTTCAGGTAATTTTAACTGGAGTAAATTGTGTATCTAGTTAACATTTCAAATTGTATGCTGCACCTAATAATTTACATTATCATTATTATTATTTTGCAGTTTGAGCCAAAAAGCCGTCCATCTTTCGCAGAAATTGTTATCCGTCTTAATCGAATCATTGCTGATTATGAACTCCAGCAGAAACAGCAACAAGAACAGCAGGAAATACAAATCTTGGGCTGTGCTTCACTACCAGTAGATCGTGTCTGTGCTGCAGCACCTGCGGTAGCAGGTGCTCGAAGTGAAGAGGTTATTTCATGTGCAGGAACTGGAGCTGCTCCAGAAGAACGTGATGCTGCACAGCTCAAGAAAGGTGACCAACATTACATTATTTATGATAGTTATGGAGGCAACAAATGATGTATTGCCTCCGTACCACACTCATGGTTGCTTTCCCCAAGCCAATTTTGTTCAGAATCATGTATGACTGTATCACCAGCAGCAGCAGCAGCAGCAGCAGCAGCAGAAACAAAAACTGCATCAGTGTCATATATGGATAAAGGCTGCCTCTAGACTTTTTGGTGCATTGCAATCATTATCCTTGTTATCGCTTTGTGTTTTCTAATGTAATAGATCCTTATTCCATTTATCTTTTCTTACCTCTTGGATTTCCCCACCTATTAGTCCCAGTCACTTCTACAGTAATTTCCAGTTTGTATCTTTCCATTGATCACTGAGAACCCCTAGTTTTTATTTTTTTAAATTAACTCCATGACTCGCTGCCGTAAGGAAAACAGCTAATACACGTGGGTTGTAAACAACCTGTTCACAGCTTATTGAAAATATAGTTTTCAAATTTTGTTTAGTTTACCAAAAACAGTGCTGGACATTTCTACTTGTCCTTTAATTGTTATTGTCAGTCAGTGATTGTTGTCAACAGGGTCTGTGATTTTGTTGTTAGTTTCTAGAGTTCCTTTATCGAAATGTAGGTTAAACATTATTTTGTCATATTGTAATTGCTTTCAAATTTATTTTCATACTTGATCCATTATTTTCTTCCATTCATTGTTGAAGTTTAGCTGCAGTGAAGGCAAACAATATAATGCCATCAGCAAAACAAAGCTGGTTAAGATCCATTGCATCATACTGTTGGGATAATAACAGTTAAATACAGCTACCCTCAGTTTCAAGCAGAAAAAAACTGATCTCAGAAATGAACTTTGTTTATTCATTCAGAAATGTGCCGTGGAAATACATTCAGTATGAAAGAAAATTTCTCACATACAGAAGTACACAGTTAGGCTAATACAGGTTTCTTACCCATGATCAAATTGTAAACTGTTGTTTGATGAATTTAACATTTCTGTTGTAGCTTCACTGCACCTATTTGTTCTTGTGGCATTTGTGGTAAATACTCTCTTGCAATGCAAAAGAAAAATAGTTACCTAGCATCAGTTTCTTCTTTCAGGGTTATTGTTTGTGTCCTTCAGTTTTCTGTGTCTACTACCAGCCAGTTGTTAGGGCCAAACTTTCAAAGGGAGCTGAGTTAGTACCATAAGTGGTTGAGGTTACACCAATGCATCTTGTGCTGCTATACTCTTTTCCCATCATGTTGTTTGGTGGCTTATGTTAGTGGATGGATTTCTAAGTAAATGCCAAAACATAATATTTGTGATGTGTGAAAAAGGTTGCAAGGAAAAAAAGTGTATGTTATTGGGTTTCCATCTACCCCAGCAAGGAAATAGAGACAAATAGGAGATCATTTAATCTTTGGAATTCTTATTTACAATGAGAAGAAAAGTACGTGTTGTGATGGTATGCAAGGAGGGGGGGGGGGATTTAAATGGGGAGTACTTCAGATATTGAGTTCTCATTATTGTAAAGAGAAAATTTGATTCTTTGTCCTTGAACTAAAAATGTGGTAATTGTTAGACTTGGCTCGTATAAGTAGCTGTCATTGTTAATGATTAAAAATTATGAAGCATGCATTGTTACTATGTTCATTCAGTATACTGTATCATTTTAAAATAATTTAATATCCTAAACCTGAAATAACATTTGACATTCAGGTGATATTTGTCAAATTTTTATGTCTAAGGGTGTTGAGAGATGCAATTTCGTTTAACACTTGTTTTGTCTTTACAGTGTGCCATCGTCGATCTTGGTCTGAAGATGTTGGCAACTTGGTGTTCCCAATGCATACTGCACCAAGTGAAAAGGCCCGCTGCCATTTTGTGGTGACGCCAAAGCATGTGGGAGAGAGCATGGTGCGGCAGGACCCGCACTACAAACCATCTCGAGCTAATCCCTTTGCTGCTCTGTCCCAGTTCAGAGGAGTGAAGAAAATTCTGGGAGGCCTTAATAAAGGCAGCAGCTCTAGCTCATTCATGGCGGGACCAGGAGGAGATTTGTTTTCATCGTGCTTTGAGCTGCCATCACCATTCTATGGCCCAACACCTCCAAGTACACCAACAGCAGAAACTGATTCCATCCACGAGGCATCTATTTCAGGAATAAAAGGCGACTCAGTTGTCCAATCCTCACCAGATGACAGTGATTCAGCAACTGGTGTGCTGAAAGTTCAGAAGATAAACCAACCGCTTTCTCTGCCATCTTCACCTACAATGATGCGCAGAAGAATTTTCTTAAATATGAAAAACTTATCAACACCTCGGCTTGCATCAAGCACTTTTTCTTCAGATGAAGAAAGTAACATACCAAAGAAAAATCAAGTGACATCAAACAGCCAAAAAACTTGTGCTGAAATAAATACGAAGTGTGTTACTGTTGAAGATAGTGACATGGATTCTTCTAATTTAATGTTATCACATCCATTGTTTATAGCTAGTGAGAGTGCAAAGTCTGAATCACTTTCAGAGACTTGTACGTTACAAGATTCTCAGCATACACCACTTTTTATTAATCACAGGGTATGTTCATCAAGCTTAAATCTTGCTGATGCCGGTGTCCTTTTGACAGAGGACCCTGGTGGAGGACTTGGCCTTCCAACCACATTAAGACGAAGAGGGTCCTGTGAATCAGGCTTCTTTAGTAGTGTTAGCGAAGATTTTACTATTACGGCCGGGGACTTGTTACTGCCCTCTGAATTTGGAAGTATTCACACAGTGCCCCGTAGCCATCATAACACTTCATCAGCGACACTCTCGTCTTCCTCAGCAGCGTCATCTTTGTTTCTGTTGGATGATTCTGCAAACTCAACTACTACTGTGAGTTCTTTGAGATCAGGTAGTGGTGAACTTTGTGACTTTGATGAACTCAGTACTCCTGGTGGCATTGTGGCTCGTAGTACACCTCATCACCATTCTCTTATTTATTCAGCGAAGCGGTCATCATCCATCTATACTGACAGCTCAGAAGATATATCTAGTTTAGGTGGGAGTGATATTTCCTACTGGGAGGACAGGAATTGCAGTGCACGACCTCGTCACATAAGCAGAATAGTGGAATACTTTGAAAGAAAACAAAGTGGTGCAGCAACAAACTCTGTGTCCAGATTGTCAAGTACTGCAGAGAGAGGCACTTCAGTGTGGGAATTACCTGATGGATCTTTCTCTGTGAAACACCAAAGAGAACTGCTTTTCCATCAAGGTACTTGTGGGAGCAGGAATTCACCAGTAGACTTTGCACGTCGTATGGAAAGCTCAAATTTGAATGATGCTATACGTTCCTCAAAAATTGCTCTTCTCCGAAAATCTTTGGAGAAGGCTGCTATTGCTCAACAACAGGCTTCTCATCATCAAGGGAGGTCTGTACCTGGTGCACATAATGATCGAACTTTGTGCACAAAACGAACTGTTAATGCAACACAGAGATTGATGATTTGTGAAGGAGCAGTTCGTTCAAAACTGCCTCTGTTTGATAAAAAGTAAAGTGTGGTAATAAGTCATAAAAGTGTCCTGCCATTTATAACGTGTTGTTGATGGTGTAAGTATATTTGTAAAAGGGATAAATACAAGTACATATCCATCGCAGTTCAACAGCTGTGAATGCATCATAAACTGTATTACATTTTAATTGTTTTATTCAATAGCAGTTGCTTTATTTGATTTTTATCAGGGGATGAGCTTCTAAAAAAGGAAATAATTCAGTCATTTTCCTTTTTTCATAATACTGTTTATATAAAATATATTTCTGAAATTTCAACCGAAATTTTAGTTTTCTCTTGAATTGGTGACTGTTTTCTATTCATATAAAAATTATTTCACAATTATTCCAGTAAGTTATGTCTACCTCGGAGTACAATTGTTGGTAACATACATACGTTACATTGTTATTAGCTTGGTAAATAATGTACGCTTCTCATATATTTTGAATTTCGTTAATGTACATGTATTGTGTTTATTGTTTGTGTGGCATGCATTTTTATTTCTTAGCAAAAAAAGGAAATGTTGTGTATCAGGTACACTGTTATAAAAATTGTGCTGAATACACATCAGGAGACAGGAAACTACACCTATTTTTCAACCAATGTCCTGGTGAAACAATTTGTTTTACAAAATTTGTGTTGTTAACAAGCACAATTCATATTTTTCTCTAATGGACCCACATTTTCAGCAGAAACAGTGAGAAATTTTTTGTATGGAAACAGAGTTTAACCAGTAAAGATCACCCAGTGCAAAAGTAAAACTAATATTTTTTCAGTATTAATGAATTTTTTAATTTGAGTATGTGTTTTGAGTTTTTCTGATTTATGTACCCATTTCAGTTAATAAATTAGCTGAAATGTGTTAAAATTATTATTTTGTGTACTCTTTTGTGTTATTATTTATTTCTTGGGCTATCAAGAATAAATGCTAGTTTTTGTTAAATTTTAACATTTCTGTAACCTGTTCGTAGGCATTTTCTTATTATTGAAATGGAATGTGAAGATCATCAGTATTACTACCAGTTGAGTTCTGGTCTACATTTCTGTATTAGGGTCATTGTTATCTAGTGATATGCTGACAGATTAGATATATAATGTATTTTTAATAAAAGAATTGCCAAAATTCAACTTTGACAGGAACTCATTTTTGTCGTTAATGATATTTCGTACACCATAAGTTTGTATACTAGTTTTAAAAATTAAAAAAGTCTGAAATACTAAATGTTGAAATGACCATGTGTTAGTGGCTGTTGAAAAGTGTCTCAAGAAGCGCAACTGTTGTGACACACTGTCATTTGAGGCTTTGACATTGCTCTTCAGTCTGCAAAAAATGTGAGCAGCGATCAGTGGCCTTCATTTTGTTACCTCAGAATAATTTAGTTCCAAATTTTTGCAAATATTTCACCATGTATGATGTGATATTTGGAATCTTAGATATTCCATTAATAGGTAACCGTCTAAAGTTTGACAGTTATCGTTTCTAATAAACGTATTTCAAAAACTGTATCAATTAATGTATGTCATGAATTTTGCCAAAAATCCTAAAAGTGTGAGAAGTGCCTATATGATAAAGAGAAGTTTTATAAGGGTTTGTGTCATAATGGTTGTGTATTGTAATTTTTACCACTGATAAGGACTCAAAATGATCAACTTAATGGAGACACCAGAATGGTTGAGAATAAAAAAATATCAAACTCAATAGAAATGAATCGGTAGTTGAGCATTGCCACTTGAGGTTTGGTTCAGATATTACCATAGTTCAGGAACTGAATAAATTATTTATTTATTTAATAAATAATTTCTGGTATATAGGAATTAGGTGCAGCTCTGTAGAAAAAAAAAAAATTGCCTGTAGCTTAATGATGCAAAGGACCTAAAGATCTGCTTTTGGAAAGTACAGATATTTATTGAATAGATAGTAAAAAATATAAAGCAACTGTAGTCAACAGATTGTTGGATATGACGAAACAATGATCATAAAGGACTGTAAAATGCACTTTTCATTATCCAGAATAACTGTGAGTTCCTTTTTATGTGCAAGGTGTCATAAAAGAACTGGATGTAGACTTACCAATATTGGAAAGAGGGTAGATTACTATTCGCCATAAAGATGACACTTTGAGTTTTAGGCAGGCACAACAAAAAGATTGCTACACATTTAGCTTTTCAACAAAGGCCTTCTTCAGAAAATAAAACATACACACATGCACGCAAGCAAGCACATCTCAAAACACACATGACCGCCATTTCCGACTGCTCGGAACAGAATGCCCAAGCGAATGCATTCCGATCCAAGCTACTGGTGATGGCGGTCATGTGTGTTGGAGTTGTACTTGCTTTCTTTGTGTGTGTGTGTGTGTGTGTGTGTGTGTGTGTGTGTGTGTGTGTGTGTGTGTGTGTGTGTGCGCTAGTGTTGTTGATATTCGAGCCTGGAGTTTTGGATTAAAGAACAAAGTTATGAGCTGTCAGTCACCCATAATCTGTGTTGGGAAAATATTTGATAGTGGCAGGAGTACAGAGAGAGGAAAAAAAGAAGGTGTTGGAAATTGGAGTACACGGGGAAAAGAATTAACAGTTTGGTCAGAGATTGGAAATCTATAAACACAACTAATAACAGAAAGAGGAAAGATAGAATAATAGCAGTTGCATATCAAGTATAAATTTCACCGGAAGTGTAAATTTAATGTGTATTAGTATTGACCAATAAGTCCACTCCCTAAATCTCTTTCCATCAATAAAAAAATGTGGTTTACACTGTCTGCATTGTGTGTCCAGAAAACAATAGTTATTCAGAGAAACTCTGACTGTAAATCACAATACATCAGGCTCTTCTTTACTTTTATTACATGAGCTGTTTTTCAATTATCATATATGGAACATTTGGCGAATCACTGAAGGCAAATACATACTCAGTCATGACTACGTTGTTTCAGATGATTTAGATTGTCCCAGCACTGCAGCCTGACAAGGCATCATAACAGGTTGGTTGTGGATGTACAACATTTTTATAGTTACTCTTACGAAGGCACTGTTGCTGTTGTTGGAAACCTTTGAGTGAACTGTTAGAATCAGTCTGGCTTCTTTCAAGGTATAAATTTAATTGACTTTGCTTACTGCAAAGGAGTGTAATAATACAGATATAGAAAATGCTGATTTATACTGTCCAGCCCCTAATGTGACCACCTATCAAGGGCCTGAATAACACTTTCTGCTGTGTGGAGTGCTGCAGGAAATGCAGGAAGAGTGTCAGTGACGTCCAGGAAAAACAAACTACTGCATGTAGGGGTGGACAGCTCCACGAGGGTAGATGGACACTTGTGTTGATCCATTGTGCCTTCCAAAATGATTACCGTATTTACTCGAATGTAAGCCGCACTCGAATCTAAGCTGCACCTGAAAAATGAGACTCGAAATCAAGGAAAAAAAATTTTCCCGAATCTAAGCCGCACCTGAAATTTGAGACTCGAAATTCAAGGCGGAGAAAAGCTTTAGGCCGCATCTCCAAATCGAAACAAAGTTGGTCCATTGTAATATGAGACACAATTTAGGTCGAATGAATGACGTTACAGCTACAGTAGTTTGGTTCGATTTGTAAGCTTAGCAGTTAAGCTTTACCAGGTAGCCATTGCTATGCGTCAGGTGCTCCATCTGGTTTGCATTGATTGCACATTTTTCTTTGATCTGATAAGTGCCGTTCTCTTTGTTATAGGTGTTTACGTCACTCTAAGCTGAAAATGCATTATTGTACTGTGTCATGCATTGTTATGTCGCATTCTGGTAATGAGTGTTTACGACCTGTCATCACTCGTGGCATGGCTTGCTTTGTGCACGCTACCGCCGCTTACAATTTTTTTTAAAAAAAGAGAGGAATCGTCTCATTAGCAAAACAATGGCAAGAGACTGTTATCTGTTGTTACACTGCTGCTTGCTTTGATATTCATCAACAAGAACCAAATAATAGACTGCGTATAATAGAATATGTTCTGAACGAGAGTTTAGCGAAAATTTTTCTCCGTTTGAAAATCTTTGCAGACGCATCTTTAGTACATTATATTCTGCACAGAAATTAGAGTCATCTTAGATTTAAAAATCTAGTAAATTGCCATGCTTCATTTCTGACTGTATCACTATTAGGCATAAGAATAATACGAATATAAACATGACATGATATGTATATTCTTCCGCGTTTTCTGTTGTCTCACTCTAGTTTCGTAGTTTATTAGGCTGACAGGATTTAAATGAGATAGCAGCAAACACGAAAAAATACATGGCAAAACGTTTATATTCGTATTATTCTTATGGTGAAGAGAAAACTGCCTGTGATTCACAATTCATAAAAGTTCCTATTAGCAACCATCTCTTCTCACAGGTAGGAAAAAATTCAGAACGTAGTTGGCCATATTGACAAACATCCCAAACAGTCTTGCCAGTCGGATTTTCGTACTACATTGAAGTTCTGCTACATTCGAAGATGAAAAATAAGGAATTTGTATTACTTCGTTGGATAATATATGAAAATGCAGTGGTCAAAAATCGGGGCGCAGAAAAAAGCTCGTCTTCCACCTTTTTTTTTTTTTTAATTTATTTACTGACGCAAAGGTTTTGGCGCCAGTATTTATCTTTGTGCCTGCAAAGCATGCCTGTGTAGTGCTACATAGTACATATATTCGACGCCAGAAGTAAGTTGTGGCGGCACCTACCAACATTTTTCGGAACTTCCGCTTAATTTGTACTCGATTCTAAGCCGCAGCCGGTTTTTTGGATTACAAAAATCGGAAAAAAAGTGTGGCTTAGATTCGAGTAAATACGGTAGATAACCCATGAAAACATTCTCCCAACCTTAACACATGCAGACATTTCACCCTGTACATGCCAATGGCCATCTGTTCAGTGGAAGTTAAAATGTGATTCATATGAAAAGGCCACCTGTTGGTACTCAGTGGATGCCCAGTTGTGGTATTGGCATGCAAGTTCCAGCCTTCATCACAAATGAATGGCAGTCAGCATGGGTGTGTGAAGGTTGTGAACCAAGCTCACTGAATGGTTGGGAGGAGACACTGTTGGTGACCCTTTAGTTCATATGGGCAGTCAGTAGCTCAACAGCTGCAAATCTATTTGACTGTACACATCTCTGCAGATGTTGTTCCCCCTGTCATCTATGGCCCATGGGGCACCGCAGTTACATTGCTGCCAGTTGCCATTTTGCATTACGCGGTACTCTAATTATGGTGGCAAGAGAACAGTTTACAGATTTATCCATTACAGAAACGCTTCCACTCGTGGTCTGAAACCCAAGGATTATGCCATTTGGGTGTCAGATAAATTGCTCCATTTCTGCATTACATTGATGACTGCAGTGTTGTCCGCATCCTCCCGACACATTTTGCATATCCTCCACTGCTAGTGCCGCCACCTGTTGTCTAAGAGTGTTCATTGCATGTTGACGTCAAACGTAGGCAGTGGTCACATTAATGTGACTGGACTGTGTGTAATTGCTGTTCAGTGGGAAAACATATTAAAAAAAAGGAATCAATCATACTGCAATTGATGCATTTGGAGACTGACAAGCATATGCTATCTGCCATACTATTAGCCTATTAAACTTGCTTCAGACTTTACCTATTATCATTAAATGCTGAATCCCAATATTTGGCATTCATGGTTGATAGTAGCATTCTTGTTTATAAAGGGATATGACTGTAGCTCCCAAAAAATAACTATGTTGGAACATTTTCAAAAGTCCATTTTTTAACTTATCAAGCCCCTGCAGTTAACTGAGTGTGTCATTAATGTGATGTGGGGAGTGTGTACAATCACTTCCCAAACAAAGAGACAGTGGGTGTAAAGAAGGCTAGTGCACTTACAGCACAAGTCTTGCAACTTCTAGTTAGACAATATATTTTTATACGTTTTTTGTCCAACAAGCTGCAGTTTCCATCACTGTGATAAGTACATTTGTTATGTCTGATTGTAGTAATCTTTGTAATTTAAATTTTGCACTGTTTTAGTCAAATAAATGCTGTATAAATTGGGATTCGGAATGTGAATATCAAATACACAGAATGGTCCTGAGACAGACAAGAAACATCTTCTTAATGCTAATGAGAGATTAATCAGTCTGACAATGAGAGGAACTCCACATTGAATATTGAGCTTGTATAAATTAGAAATGGTAACTTAATCCAAAAGGAAAACTGTTCAAGTTGCAAATATGAAAAGTAAAGAAAAAGAAAATAAAAGGGTTATTCAATAGAAAGCCAGATTTTATTAAAAAGAATCTATTACAAGAATGAAAAACAACACTCACTTATATTTCAACATAATTCCCCCCCCCCCTCCCCCCCCCCCCCCCCTGGACAAGCTTCTCAATTCTAGGTGCAAAGAATTCTTGGGGGGGCATACGCATAACCAGTAATGTACTGTTGCTGAACACTGAGCCATTAAGAGCGTCTTTCAGTGGGTTAAAAAATGTGAAGATCTGAAGCTGCAAGCTCTGGGGAACATGGGGGTTAGGGCAAGAAGATGAACTTCAGGTCTCCCAGAACATGCCCATGCACTTTTCTTTAGTTTCTGAAGTCAAGTGGTTTGGAACCCACCTCATAACGGTTTCTTGAACATTAGTACATCATGAACAATATGGTGTGCTGATCAGACAATGTTTATTGTTGCTACACTGCCACTTCCCATTCCCCCCCCCCCCCCCCCCTCCATATCAGCCCATTGACTCTTGCAGTGTTGTTATCGTGATAGCATAGATGAGCATCCTGGGTGTAGCGAATCTTCTACATCTACATAGATACTCTGCAAGCCACTGTACAGTGCGTGGAGGAGGGCACCATGTACCGCTACTGGTCATTCTCTCCCCTCTTCTACTTGCAAATGGAGCAAGCGAAAAATGACGGTCTATATGCCCCTGTATGAGTCGTAATTTCTTGTATCATCTTCGCAGTCCTATGTGCAATGTATGTTGATGGCAGTAGAATTTTTCAGCAGTTAGCTTCAAATGCCGGTTCTTTAAATTTTCTCAGTAGTGTTTCTCGAAAAGAATGCCGCCTTTCCTAAAGGATTCCCATTGAGCTCCTGAAGCATCTCTGTAACACTTACAAGTTTTACGAACCTACTGGTAACAAATCTAGCAGCCTGCCTTTGAATTACTTTGATGTCTTCCTTTGATCCGACCTCGTACGGATCCCAACCACACAAGCAGTACTCATGAATGGGTCACACCAGTGTCCTATATGTAGTATCCTTTACATGTAAACCACATTTCCCTAAAATTCTCCCAATAAATGGAAGTCGACCATTTGCCTTCCCTACCCCAGTTCTCACGTGTCCATTCCATTTTGTATTGCTTTGCAACGTTATGCCCAGATATTTAAATAACTTAACTGTGTCAGGCAGGACACTATTAATATTGTATCCGAACATTTCAAGTATGTTCTTCCTACCCATCTGCTTTGGATTCTTCAACAGACTGAACTTAGGGATATTGGTCTTTAATTTTGTGGGTCTGTTCTTTTACCCAACTTATACATAGGAGTAACCTACGCTTTTCTCCAGTCGCTTGGAACTTTGAGCTGGACATGAGATTCACTATAAATGCAAGCTAGGTAAGGGGCCATTGCCATAGAGTACTCTTTGTAAAACCGAGTTGGAATTCCATCTGTACCTGGTGCTTTATTTGCCCTCCAATCGTTCAGATGTTTCTCTATGTCAGGAATGATTATCAGTATATTGTCCGTAAGGGAGCCTGTCCGATGGTCAAATGACAGTATGTTTTTATGATTCTCTTTTGTGAACTATTTCTTGAATGTGAAACTTAAAACTTCACTTTTGTTTTGCTGTCTTCAACTGCCACTCCAGACTGGTCAACAAGGGACTGAATGGAAGCCTTACACGCACTTAGTGACTTTATATATGTTCACATTTTTCTTGGGTGTGTACCAGATCTTCTGCTAAGATATGACAGTGGTCTATGCTTCACGCATGGGTCTTTTCATAGGCGCACAAAGTTCTACTAACCTTTGCATGTCGTTATTTGTGTGTTCTCTTTTGAACTGTGAGTGCAACAGCCTATGCTTCCTCAGCATCTTCTGAATTTCATTATTAAACCACTGTGGGTCTTTTCCATCCCTTATCCACTTACTAGGCACATAACTCTACAGACCATGATTTACAGTGTACTTAAACTTTGCCCACAATTCCCCTATGTCCCTCGTACTGGAACTGAGTGATGTCAGTTCACTGTTTAAGTGAGATGCTGACAACTGCTTATCTGCTCTATAGTACAAACAGTCTCCTAGCCTTCTTGACTGATTTATTAACATTTGTACTCATAGTTGCTATGGTGACATCATGATCACTAATAACTGCTTCTATACTGACACTGTCGATAAGATACAGCATATTTGTAGCTACAAGGTCTAAGATATTTCCATTGCGTATGGGCTGCCAAGCTAGTTGCTCAATGCAGTTTTCAGAAAACTTGTTCCAAAGTATTTCGCACAACTATCTGTCTGTACCCTCCACAATGAATCCATAGACTGCAGTCTACAGTTGGTAGATTAAAGTTGCCTCCAACTAGTATTGCATGGTCTGGGTATTTACGTGCTGCGGACCATAGACTGTCTTTGAATGACTATATAACTGTCACAGCAGAATCGTTTGACCAGTAGAAACATCCAGCAGTTAACTTGGTTTCACCCTACACCAGATAACTTCACTGTCACATTCAGCTTTGATGTCAAAAGAGAGAATATTTTTGTTAACTGCAATGATACTACTCCTCCTGTGGCCTCTAATCTGTCTTTCTGGTATATATTTCACAACTTGCTAAATATCTCAGAGGTTTTCACTTCAGCTTTCAGCTGGCACTCGGTCCCAAGAATGATTTGAGTGTGAGAACTTTCCTGGAGGGCAGTAAATTAGCAAACTTTATCACAAATCATTTGACAGTTTATTGATAAAATTTTAACAGTCGAAGTGTCTGAACACGGTCTGACTTCCCTTGCTGCATATCGATTGGTGAGTGTTCGTCAAAGGACCTCAAACTACTGTCTAGCCTAAAAAATCCTCATGTGCACTCTCCAAGTACTCTGCTACCTGAGTAGCTGTTTCCTTTCTGTAGTGCACCTCTGACCTATCAAGGGGAGTCTTACAAATCCCCACACAATAATGCTGATCTAGAAATCAGCAGCCAAGACAATCACAGAGTCATTGAAGCCTCTAGGAATAATGGTGCAAATTGTGAGCTCTGCTTGCACCCCACAGTCTTTACCACCTCTGCCAGCCACCTAAATCAACTCAGGATGGTCTTGGAACCCTTGCGACAGGCGTTGTCAGTGCTGACATGAGCCACTACTTGCAGACTACTGCACCCTGCATGCTCGATAGCTGCAGGCAAGGCCGCCTCCGCATCTCAGGTGAGGCCATGTTCACATTGGCTTTCTTTCCAGCCCTGAACGCTATCTGCCTAAGTGGCACCATAACACACCCAATGTTGGAGCTTCTGATAACCAGTAAACCACTTCCTCTGTGTGCCCACTCAGATTATGCGGAAGGAGCGGCCACTTGTGCACTCTCAGGGTGGCCAGTCTCCACATTGGCCCTCCACCTCGAGCAATGCAAATGCGTTCGCGCCCAACTCTCACCCTGCTGTGAGGGCGGATCTGTTTCGTCGGGTACACAGGGAAATGCCTCAGTAGCAGAGCCCACGGGCAACACAGGCGACACCTGAGGTGTCCTATGTGAAGCTCAGATTCTCTGCCACTGCCACACCCGGAGGCAGCAGCTTGAAGGTGATGACTGTAGCCAAAAGCAAATTCAGCTGTTTGTGAACTGAGGCCAGCTCCTCTTGCATCCACACACAGTGCACACACATATTAACCATCCTAGCAAGACTAATGGAATCCTTGATATGTAACTTGCTACACTCCCAATGTGTCACTAATGGACACTGATGCATTAATGAGCTCTGTAGCTGGCTGTTCAGTGAGCAACTATTGCGCTACACATTGAGTGAATTTACCCTTAAAAAATGTGAGATTGAACCTCTTGAACAGAAAAACATGCATGAAATTTAATAAATATACTTCATGAAAACATGGAAAAAGATAAACATTTTAACTTGGTGTTCTGTAGATGTATGTCAGTTGAGAGTTGCTACACACCGTTTGAACTTATCTGCCCACTCAGATACCGGTGTTTGACTCAAACCATTTTCACCAAATTTCACTACCATCTGACAGTGAATTTTGATTGTTTTCAACCATTCAGCTAACAGAAATCTAATAATACTCTGCTGTTCCACATTGGTGCAAACCTGCAAGGGTTGCGCCATTTTGTTTCACTGGCTCCTAGCATCCCGTTCAAGAAGCAGGCAAGCCAGCACCATCTCATTAACAGATCTAGGGCACCACCAAAAAATAACCTTTGTTAAAATTTTGTATACATTTTTTTGGTTATTTATTGAATGGACCTTGTATATTGGTAGAGAGGAAGGAAATATCTCTCCAAATCCCATGCCATGAGTGACAAATGTTGCCTTAATAACAGTAACTTGTGTACTAGTTTTGTCTTTCCTGACTGAGTATTTGAACTGAATTTTCATCCTTCCCATTAACTATATTATTGTCATATACAAGTTTATATTTACCATCCATTATTAATCCCCAGTAGTTTTATTTCTAGAGATTATGATTCAGTCAGCCTCCCCCCTCACCCTCTTCTTGTTTTCTTTGCTGCTGTTTCTCCTTGCCCATATTTTGTTTAAAATAATTACTCTCTTTGTATATAATGTTTTATCTTGCATTTCCACTATTATGATCTAATTTCTTAATTACATTCCCGATCTTGGCAGAATAGTTATAGAGCTATAGGTTATAAATTATAAGTAAGTTCTGACAATGATTTAAATAAACACATACTTGAAACAGTTTGTAAAACATTCCATTAAAATTCCTCTTACCAATTCATAACATCCATCAATTCTGCACAATTGACGGTTAGGATCCCGAACCTTATCAGATAATTGTAGTGTAATCATTAGAAATCAGTTAGTACAAATAATGTAAGTGGAAATCTGAAAGACTGTCACTTTTAGGTGAGGGTAGTTGCCAAGTAAGCTTTACTGAGTGTCACCCCTATGACACTTCAAATCTATGAGCATAGTGCCAGACACATGTTTTGAGTGTTATATCTGTAAGAAAATTTTTCTCTCTCACTGTAGCATCGGAATGTTTCTAACATGTGTAGCATAATAGTATCCTGAAGATGTAAGTTCTACAGTAAATGAGGTGTCTGCACTTACAGATATCTAATAAACTGACTTTTTGTTTGGAATTGAGCCTTTTATGATGTATCTGTTGTTGACCAAACTTATTTTGGTTACTTGGGTGGAATGTTTTTGTAATATTATGAAATATTTTCTAATGCACTGCGAAGTGTAAAGGTGTAATGATCTTTAGGTATTGTGGAACACGCAAAAAATGGTCTCAACAACTAATTTGATAATTAGTCACCCGTTCAGTATTTTTTCATTTTTTAAATTATTTTATGTGAGAAATCCCAGATGATATAGTGGTTGAGTGGTTGGAAAAAGAAACGAAATTAGTTTGAAAGCCATATAGAAGATAAATATTTTAAAGTTGCTACTCATTTCCAGGAAACTCATTTCTAGAGTTGGTGCCTTTGTTCAATATATGCTGAATGGTATTTCTTTTATTAGCATTGTAAAATGTGAGCTTCAGCTTATTTTATATTAGGCAGATCAAAGCAGTTTTGCAAATGGAGATGAAACTTTTTACAAATCCTCAGTGGATATGTTTTAGTGCTCCTTTTGAAGGGGTGTTGACAGACAAGTGATCAATGGAACCAGGACATTTTCATCACATTGTAACAACAACAAAGTTTTGACATGTTTGAACTTCATCATTTGTATGAAAAAATATTTTAAAAAGCAGTTTCCATTTCTCAGTTTCTTAAGGTAATGAATCTGTCATTTTACCATTTAGTTGGCCATCAATCCTTAACGTGGGTATTAGACATGAGTGGATCTTTGCCTCAGTATGTAAATTTCTCTTAGCACAAAATAGTGCAGTCACATCAAGTGCATTGCCCACTTATGAAAACATTTTGTACATTTTCATTAATGGACCGAAACTGGAAGTGAATAGAATATATTAAAAAAGCTGTTAAATTTATTTTCGCAAAATATTTTTTTTTTGTGTGCCTTGCCACAGTGGATACACCGGTTCCTGTGAGATCACCGAAGTTAAGTGCTGTCGGGCGTGGTCGGCACTTGTATGGGTGACCATCCAGGCCGCCATGTGCTGTTGCCATTTTTCGGGGTGCACTCAGCCTCGTGATGCCAGTTGAGGAGGTACTCGATCGAATAGTAGCGGCTTTGGTCAAGAATACCATCATAACGACCGGGAGAGCGGTGTGCCTCCTACCCGCATCCTCCACTGAGGATGACACGGCAGTCGGATGGTCCCGATGGGCCACTTGTGGCCTGTAGATGGAGTGGTGTGTGTGAAATATTTTAAAACGTGTTGCTACACACAAAGCAACTTCTCATTCCATGCACCAGTAAGATGTCAATTTTCAAAGGCCTCATCTTGTGCATGCTCCAAGTCTTTTGTTCTTGTTTTCTTTGTTCTGCTTGACAAAAGTCCAAATATGCTTGGCTATAAGGCGTGTTGCTGTTTGTGTTTGAGATTAATGTCCAGTTGTTAATCCATTTAGTGGAGAGAATACAGCGAACTGTTCACTGAGCCTAGTAATAAATTTCATTCTGCTTCTTTTGTAATCTTGTTTTGTTACAAAACATTTGCATGTCCAGTAAATGACAAAAAAGCTTCTGAAAATATTTTTTCCATGAATGTGGACCAGTTGGTAGCTTTGCAACTGGAAATTGCTCCTAGCAATGCTTTCCATATCATTTTTGTAATCCATTATTATACACAGCTTTACACAATGCCATTCTTTGAATTTACTTTTACCAATGCATTTACATGGAACATGCTGCTGATCCTTCAAATTCTTCTCGTATCCTTCCATTTGATCAGCATCTACTTGTATCCGTATGCTGTTATGTATTCTCTCTTCTTAAGTTATTCGTTTTTTCAGTATGTTGGGTAACTACTTCCTATTGTACTGTCAGCTGAATCTGGATTAGTATACCACTTGTGATGAAAATGATAATATTTCCTCCTGAGCAAATGACAAGCAAGCTCCAAAAGAATTTGAGGAGTTATACCCTCTTAGGATGACAGCTACTGTAATTTGTGTCCCCTCTAATATAAACGAAAGTCCCAAGTACGTCCAGATCAGCTCTAACACAGTTACACATTTTGATAACAAATCTGGTGTGTTTTGAAGGGATAAGTTGGTTGCATAGAAGATGACCTTTCCAGAGCAAAAGAGATTCTAACAGCTGAGAAGAGGTCATATGATGTCTGCAAAGTGGAAAAATTTCAGTAAAAGATGAAACCTGTTTTTATTAATATATTTTCCAAAGAATTGTGTGTCAAGGACCTTCTCCATAGAAAAGTACAGTTTGTTTTCAGGCTTGTGCAGAATTTGCTGAAAAAGGAGTGTTCCAATCAGTCTCTTCATTTCATCACCTGTTCTGTCCTGCTAGCTGTGAACCTCCTAGATCTTGCTGCTGAATTCGGATGAAAAGCTATGTACTGGACACATGAAAGTTTCTTTAGCTAGCTATTGTTCTGCAGAAGTGCCATCTATAGAATACTGAAGATAACTCTTCATGTCATTCTGTATTGTGGCACATTTTTAACACTTCTACCAGTTAAAAAAATCTGGTGTCATTTGCACAAAAAAATTGGTGTGTGCTGCAATGTTGTATTGTTGTCAAGTGATGCTGAATCCATGTTGCTTTCATTTTCCTCACTAATGTTGACATCACTTTCTAAAAGCAGTGTTTCTATTTCCGAATTTGATATATTGCTCCTTCTTGTCAAATGTAAGGATGACCCACTAGTAAATTGACAGTAATTAGTAAGAATAGTGTTCTGTTTGACAGCCATTTAACGCATGAAGTGTGCTTGTGAGACAGCCATTAGAAGTAGTTGGCTGACTTGACAGCTAAGAGACCTGTCTAATAGAGTAATCTTTAACTTAAAGCACTACAATGTCATCCAGTCTGCAATTTGTCATTCTCATGAACTGAAGGCTGCATAATTGGCAGCAACCTTGTGGTTCATTAGGTACATTGAGTGAATAATTCAGGAAATACATGTAAAAACAGTGGAATCTCATTGTGTTTGCATTTTGTGGGTTCTGTTCAGAAGTGTAAACTTTATGAATGTCCCCTTTACAGGTTTATCAAGGTTGCATAGGGAGTTATGTCTCTTCATTGCAATCTACCCTTGTTTAGCCTCTTGAATACCACTTAATGTGTATAGTGCCTTGGGTCCCAGTACAGAAAATGTGGTCGCAGTACATAAAATGTCAGTATTAAGTTCAAGATTCGAGGTCTTACAATGGTTCAGAACTTCACCATTTTACTCTGATCAGCTGATATGTCTTCTAGTCTGTGGTTGTTTGGTGTTTTCACCCTGATACTAATGCTGCCTCTGAATCATGGGGTCCCAGGTCCAGTTCCCAGCCAGGTCGAGGATTTTCTCTGCCCAGGGACATTTCATCATCATTTGGGACAAGCGGTGTGACTGGACCGTGAACAGATTGGGAATTTGTATTTATGTTGCTAACAGCACAGTTTAGTGCCCCACAAACCAAATATCATCATCATCATCATCTTACACTAATTTTCATCCTATTTTGCACATAAACTATGAAATTATTGACATTCCCTCTGTCCTCCAAATTCTCAAAAATTAAGATCTGCATACAAATTCTGAGAGTTTAATTTACTTTCTTTAAAGGTGACTTACATAAAATGTGTTCAATAGTTCATTTATGGAAGTATACACGAAAAAATACCAATCACTGAATTGCACTAGTAAACTTCCATCAGCCACAGTTTTCATCTTATAAAATTTTTTGCTATAGACACAGCATATTGTAATTGCTTATGAGCACTATGTTTCCGCATGCTTATGACTTATCATGTCTTACAAAGTGTGGCTTCACATTCAGAACCAAATCATATTTAAGACATAACTGGTTGCGTAGTATACTGTAAATGGGAAGGAAAGGAGTGTTACTAAGCCATCAGTTTATTGGTAACACTTGTCTTGTCTTATTTTAGGATGAATACACTTTCTGTTATTTGCAAGGTGATTTAAAAAATGTAAAGTTATTATCAGAGCCTATAATTCACAGGCAAAGAAAGAGGATCTAGTAAAAGGGAATTAAAGACAGGGGGAAAAGTAATACATTTGTACGTTAAAGTGATGAAGACTTTGAACTGATCTCTGAAGCTTGGTGTGATGTATTAATTGTTGTAACTAATGTATGGTTGAGAGTTACTGTTATTCTATTTCAAACGGAGAGAGATAAAAATGAAACTTGTGTGGATGAAAATTTATTTTTCATCATTTTTCTATGTTATCAGAAGGATCACTGGGAGCATTACCAAATATTAGGATAGCTTTCAGCGGAAGCTCTTTCTTCTTCAGCTCTTCTCTCACAGCAATACAGATATTTTGTGGAACCACCAAGAAAATATTTGTCTGTCCATCCTCTCTTTCCTCTGAGCTCAATTTTGCACTGCTAATGTATTTCTTTCACTGTGTTAAAAACAGGGGGCTTTCCCAGTCACCATGAGCCGTAGTTTATGGCCCTTTCGCCATTAATGCTATGCATTATTTCAATTGATTGTATGAACTATCTTCCTTCTTGTTCTTAGCAGCTAAAGGTTTTGAATGAAGACTCTTGTAGAGGAGGGCCATTTCATCAGCATTGTAGAAGGCATCAGCAGTTAAATAGTCTTCGTCTATGTTCTTGCGTATCTTCTTTACAAACTCTTCTTTGTATGTTGTGATAGCTGAGTGACTTTCCCTGGTGAAAGTTAAATAGCAAACTGTCACTTGCTGCAGACAAGCTACTGCTGCCAAGTTGTTTGTTAAATGAGCTGCTTTTTTCTTTATTATTGGGCCACTGACTGCAATTTCTTTACTTTGTTACCATCTCTAAGCAGCTACATACAGTTCTTCATTCTTACCCTTTCGCATAAGCTCCATTTGAGTTGCACACTGTCAAATACACCGCGGGACTGCTACGGTCGCAGGTTCGAATCCTGCCTCGGGCATGGGTGTGTGTGATGTCCTTAGGTTAGTTAGGTTTAAGTAGTTCTAAGTTCTAGGGGACTTACGACCTAAGATATTGAGTCCCATAGTGCTCAGAGCCATTTGAACCATTTTTTGAACTGTCAAATAACATTTTCTGTCTTTTTGATGTCATAAATAATGTAAGGAAAAGACAGATTGCTACTCACATTAGAGATGACAAATTGAGTTGGAGACAGGCAGAACAAAAAGACAATTACATGTTATGTAAGAGGATGCCATTTGAGTACCCATGGTTCTTCCATTGATTTGTTTGTATACTTTCAATTTTGAGGAGAAGTAGTGTTTTAGGATAAAGTTAGTCAGGTGTATGAGGAATGTAGTAGTGGGTTTGGAGACCACATGGCACCCTCCTATGTTAACCTGTTTTAAAGGCCATCTAGAGGAGACCGACCTTACCAGCTTCCCAAAACACTAAACCCGTACTATCTTAATGATCTGGACCCAGGCCAAGACACCCTACCCTCACTCCTTCACAAAGTCAACACCTTCTCTCCCAGCTGCTTCACCTTCCAGGACTTTGACCTCCAACTCTTTGATGGATCCATCCACATCTCTGTCCACATTAAACCCATCACCCTGCATTATGACAGTTACCATCTCTTTCACACCAAAAAATCTCTCTCTCACAGCCTGGCCTCTAGCATATGGAGTATATGCAGTGATCTGCAGTGACAAGGATCCCTTGCCCAGTATGCTGAGGGTCTCACCAAGGCCTTCACAGACAGGCACTACCCCCAGACCAAGTCTGCTAACGTATCTCCCATGCCATTTCCCTACACACTCCCAGTCCTCCTACCAACTGCAAAGGAGTGCTCCCTTCATCACCCATTACCATCCCCGATTGGAACAACTGAAGCACATTCTTTGCCAGGGTTTTGATTACCTATCATCCTGCCCTGAAATGAGGGACATCCTATTCAAGATCCTTCCTGCCCCTTAAAGTGGTGCTCCATGTTCCACCCAACCTTCAAAACATCCTAATCCATCAATATGCCACTCCCAGTCGCAACCCCTTGCCATACGGACTATATCCTTGTGGAAGGCACAGTTGCAAGACCTGCCCAATCCACCCACCCAGCATTTCTATTCCTGTTGCAGGCTTATCCTGTCCCATCAGAGGTTCAAATATTATAGTTAAGTGGAATTTACATTCTTGTGTCCCAAGTGTTTTGATAAATTGTAGAAAGAGTGCCTCCTGAGGTATTCATTTACTTTTTTTTTTCTTTTTAATAACTGGGAATTTTCAGTTTCCTAATTCAGTCCATCTTCTCCTTCCTGCATCAAACAGTATATGTATTGGCATGTAAGTGTTAGAATTCCTAGGTCCTTGCAAGATGTTTCTTAACAACTTTATTCAGTATTCTTATTGCCATACCATATGACAGAAGTGAGAACTGTCAAAGTATGCGAGCACTCTTGTATGCATGCCAACACAGACAGATTTATGAGTGCAAAGCAGACAGAACTGAGCTTTTTGGTTAACTTATTCACATGTTGATATCACCTCGGATTCCCAACATCTTCATACATAGTGTCTCATCCATTGCATACCCTTCTGATCTCTGCTTTTCGTGCCTTAAGTCATTTTTATTTGTTTGAAATTGCATGACATGAGTTTTTGTAAGTTTGATGTGAACCTGTTCCACAGTTTTCCTGGCTGTGCCTGGTGTGGATGTTTTTGTGCCCTTCACCACTGTACTTGGGTCATCAGTACACATTATAATTTTTGAAGAGTGAGCTAAGTGCTGAACTTTGCAGCATACTGTATTTAATGTTTCCCTCACTCTAAATTTAATCTGTTGTGTCATTTGCTAATGTGACCCTATGTTTTCTGCTAGAAAGGTATGACTTCCCCCTTTTGCAAAGAATGCCATATCATTTTAGTTTACCTAACAGAATTTTATGATCTATCCAATCAGAGGCCTTGGAGAGATGACAGAAAATGCCAAGATAATCTTTATTGCTCAGTTTTTCTAGAACTGAGGCTATCAGATCAAATATTAATTTCTCTAGAGGAAAGCTGTTACTGAAGTCAAACTGAGCTATTGTTAAAAGGTTCTGTATTGTGTTGTAATATATAATTAAAAAATTGTTGAGAATTTGGGAATGAGGAAGGATCAATCTATAACTAGTTATTTACTTTCATTTTTGTTTTGGAATATACTTCCATCATTTCACTTATAATGGACCATTTTTTGTCCCCATGTCTTCAGCTACTTTTAAGAAGACTTCAATGAATTTAGCAGCCAATGATTTGAATTTCATATCTGTCTGCCTTTTACTGTCATATGGGAGTCCAGTGTACTCACTATTGCTGATTTTACTCATTTCGTACTAATAATGTTCCAAATCATCTTTAACTTGTTCTGGGAGTTTTGAATTTTTTATGCATATCACAGGAGTTTTGCCATTTGGGTGACATGCTGAAGAATTTTGCAATAGAGACTATAGTGTATTTTTAAGTAATCATGAGAGCTAGTCTTTTGCATTAAATAAAATTTCTCTTCCTATGAAGATACTTTTATTCCAGATGCTAGGCACTATAAAAATGCCTGACCTGTTGTGAAGGATGATATAAGAACTTCATTTTGCACAGATTGAAAACTCCTTTGGACTTTTATTTTTTCTTCATGTTTTCTGTTTATATTTGGGTTATTTAAACTCCATCATATAGCACACACAATTTATGTCTCATTTGTTTTGATAGACATGTTTCAACATTCATATGTTATCCCATGTGAGTCAAACTTAATGAAAAGATAATGTGTTTTTATATATTTTATGCCTGAAAAATATAAAACATGCATTTTTTTTAGTTTATTTTGACTGCTTGCCTGAAAATTACATTGCAAGTGAATTTTTTATAGGTTGGCTTTTTTGTAAAGCAAGGGCACAAAAATTTCAGGTGACCAAACAAAACAAATTAAACAAAATCCAGCTGTTGTAGTTTTTGAACTTAAAACAGGTAAACAACCATGGACTATGCATTATGTATTACCGAATTAAATTTGACTCGCAAAAGATGACACATAGGTGTCAAAACATATGTAGGTAAATTAAAGAATAAATAAATTGTATTTTGCATTAGATGGAGTTTAAATAATCCAAAAATAAAAATCGGGAGAATATTTTTAGGAAAGAATTAAATTACTCATATTTTGTGTGCCCTTGGTAAATTTCTACCACTCTTTTATCCTCCAAATTCTCTCTCAGCAGTTAACTGAGCCAGAATTTACAATTCCGTGAGATTTTCCTTTTCGTTTCTTAGTTAAATTTGATCAATGGGACTGCTTTATTGTTGCCATTCACCCTCATGACCAGATAAACCATTTATTATGGGGCTCACATCTATTTCATTGAAGTCAGTGGGATTTAGAAATAAATTGTCAATTGCTGTTGTACAATATTCTACTCTTGTTGGCAATTTTGCTGTGGGGTCAAACCAAATTTGTACATCAGTACCTCTAGGTGCTCCCAGTCAGAAGTTAAAGTATCTGAGATAAAATCTCCACACACAATTGTTTCGCAGTTATTTCTACAAAGCCTTGTCAACTATCCCCTCTAATTGCTTCATGAAGTGTAAAACATTTCTTATTGGGGAGCCTGTAGAATTTCATGACAACTGTCTTGCATGTTTCCAAGTCTGTTATTGAAGTAGGGCACCGAAATAGGTCTTACAATGCAGTATTGACCATATATAAATGTTTGTGTATGTAGTACTGGTGTGTGCTATGTTTTCCCTCTTTCCACATATTATGCTTACTGTCAAAAAAAATTGAGTTTTAGATTTTCTGTATTTTGTAGTCTTGAAAAGAGGATATAAGATGAACATCAACAAAAGCAAAACGAGGATAATGGAATGTAGTCGAATTAAGCCAGGTGATGCTGAGGGAATTAGATTAGGAAATGAGACGCTTAAAGTAGTAAAGGAGTTTTGCTATTTGGGGAGCAAAATAACTGATGATGGTCGAAGTAGAGAGGATATAAAATGTAGACTGGCAATGGCAAGGAAAGCGTTTCTAAAGAAGAGAAATTTGTTAACATCAAGTATAGATTTAAGTGTCAGGAAAGTCGTTTCTGAAAGTATTTGTATGGAGTGTAGCCATGTATGGAAGTGAAACATGGACGATAAATAGTTTGGACAAGAAGAGAATAGAAGCTTTCGAAATGTGGTGCTACAGAAGAATGTTGAAGATTAGATGGGTAGATCACGTAACTAATGAGGAGGTATTGAATAGGATTGGGGAGAAGAGAAGTTTGTGGCACAACTTGACTAGAAGAAGGGATCAGTTGGTAGGACATGTTCTGAGGCATCAAGGAATCACAAATTTAGCATTGGAGGGCAGCGTGGAGGGTAAAAATCGTAGAGGGAGACCAAGAGATGAATACACTAAGCATATTCAGAAGGATGTAGGCTGCAGCAGGTACTGGGAGATGAAGGAGCTTGCCCAGGATAGAGTAGCATGGAGAGCTGCATCAAACCAGTTTCAGGACTGAAGACCGCAACAACAACAACATATTTTGTAGGCTGAATAAAAGGATAAAAAAATTACAATCTTCCAAAACATTGAACTAAAATTTTATTTTTTTAGTGGTTGATTTCCTATGAAATGTCCATATTACAGAATTAAAGTTTATAAGACAATATGTCACCTAATGTAAAGCTACTTAATAACTGTGTGTTTATCATACCTACAGTCATCACAAAGTGCTCTGCTACAATAGCACAAAATCAGATGCTCATTATCTGACACTTGCAGGGTGTTAGGGGTAAAACATTGTGATCATTGTTGCCTTAATTTGTTCCCACTCCAGCGTATTAGTTTGTTTTCTCTTCATCTAACAGTCTTCCCTCAAACACATTACATAATTTACTGCCTTATGTTTTCTGCACAGTCGTAACTGTGTCGCATAGTTGACTGTGCCTTTCAGTGTAGACTTCCCGTTTTGTGTCCATGTGTCCACATTTCAATACCTAACCTGCTGCCAAGAGGAAATTAAACATTAACAGCTTGCTTTTGCCATGCTTACTTGAAGTACTAACCAGCCTAAAAAGATACTACTCGTAATAGCAGTAATTATTAGTCTGAAAATGAAGTAAATACTGATTTAATGTTATTCAGTACACTGTCCCAAATCATCACTAGAAATATCTGCATTTATACCCCTAACACAAAGTATGACGCTAAGAGAGTAGTGAAAACAGGGTGGGGGTAGAGGAAGAGCTGTTCATAAGGAATGAACCTTTTTTTTTTTTGGAAAAGATACTTTTACTCATCTTCAAAATTTTGATGGTCCTTCTCGAAATAGTCTCCTTTGAATGTGAAGCACTTGTCCCAGCATTTCTGCCAGTTTGCAAAGACACACTGGAATCCATTTTTTGAAAGTTCCTTCATAATCGTTTC
Organism: Schistocerca nitens; assembly: GCF_023898315.1. NCBI lineage: Eukaryota > Metazoa > Arthropoda > Insecta > Orthoptera > Acrididae > Schistocerca > Schistocerca nitens. The sequence goes on from NC_064614.1 coordinate 818,577,427, forward strand.
CGCATCCAGGAATGTCAACAATGAAACTAGTATGGAATGTTTGTTACACATTAAGCTAACAGAATATCATCAGATTAAATTCTAGTGTGAGAAATTCTTTACTGAACAGTCCTCACATTTTATGGAAACACTAATATTCTACAAAAATTGTATAAAATGTGTCGCAGTAATTTAAAATGCTATCTGTACAGCAGTAAGAAAAGGACAGATTGCTGCTTGCTACATAGAGGAGGTGTTGAGTGTCAGGCAACCACATTGAATAAAGACTGCTAGTGTTAGACAAGCACATTGAGTAAAGACTGCTAAATATTATTTAGCTATCAGTCTGAGGCCTTCATTTGATGTGGATAAAACACACATACATTCACAGGTGTATAACACACACAAAAAGGGGCAATGTCATTTCCGGGCTCTAAAGTCTGACTTCAGCTGCACTGAAGTTAGCAGGGCCATTGTCTGGGGTGAGTAGTGTGGGCACAGTGGAGGCATGGGGTGGAGAGAGGGAGGAATAGCAGGATAGAGGTGGAGAAATGCGCTAGTGCTCCTTGGGGGAGTGTACAGGCACTTGGCAGGGACAGGATAGTGGGATGCTAGATGCCTCATTGGGAGGCTGTGTTTTGACAGGGGAGGTGTGTTCAGGGGGTGGGAATGTGTAGGGCTAGGAAGAGAGCATGGAAGGGGATAGAGGTAGGTGGAGGATGGAGACTAGTGAAGACTGAGGCCAGGAGGGTTACAGGAATGAAGGATATAATGTGAGGAGAGTTCTCAATTTCACAAGTCAGAAAAGCTGCTGTTGGTGAGAAGAATCCAGATGGTGAGGCTGTGGAGCAGATGTTGAAGTCAAACATGTTGTGTTGGCTACTGTGAGAGTCAGTACCAACACAAACAAGGTTTGATGGTTGGTGGCAGGAATCCTACATCACCCGTACAAAACACTTTAAGGTTAATTGAACTCTTTATTTCTAAAAGGGAAGAAACAATACTTAACTTCTTTTGCTTTCTGAGCCTCCTATGTACAAGTGCTTCACTCTCTATTACTACTCGCAGAACATTTTCCTATTACTCAGTACTGATGCTCTTGAATCCTGTGACCAAACTAGGGCCGACCAGTTATGGGCAGCTGATTAAGTCAATATTGATAGGGGGCCACTTAACTGTCTTCCTCTAGGTGTGGCACTGTCTGCTATTTCCATTGGCGTGCGAGTCAGTGCCTTCTTGATGCCATTTCACGGCACTGCACTGGTCGGTGTGCAGTTGATGCTTTAAAACTGCACAAAACAGATTGTGTTGTGTGGCACACTCAACAACTGAGTGGTCGAGCCAGCTGTTCCTTGGCCACAGTTTGGTAGTAGCCATTCATGCTAGCAGACAGCCTGTTAGCACTCATGCTGCTATAGAATGCTGCACAGCAGTCAAAACCATGGTGGAGATAGGCCTCAGTGAGACCTTTCGCATGGCATGGCAGGGACAGCTCATCACTACAGATGCAATAACCACAGGTGGTTAAGTTGTGTAGAAGGGGACTCATTGGCGAGAAATGGGTGGCAGCTGTCAAGGTGGATATATTGTTGGTGTTTGGTTGGCTTGCTGTGGATGGAGGTGAGAATGTAGCAATCCTTAAGGTGGAGGTCGACATCAAGGACGGTGGCTTGTTGATCTGAGAAGGACCAGGTGAAGTGAATGATGGAGCTGTTGAGGTTCTGGAAGAATAAGAATAGGCTATCCTCACCCTTGGTTCAGATCATGAAGATGTCTGCAATGAATCTGAACCAGGTGAGGGTTTTAGGTGGCTAGGAAGGATTCTTTTTGATGGCCCATGAATAGGTTGGCACAGAATGATGCCATATAGAAGCCCATTTCTGTACTACGGATGTGTTTGCAGGTGATGCCTTCAAAGGATAAGCAATTGTTAGTGAGGATATACTTCACAGTGGTGACCAGGAAGGAGGGCACCAAATCTACAATCCAAACCTACAAACAAATCCATGTTGCAGCAATAGACACCCACGTGATACTGTACTGTGTCACCTTGCTTGCCATCCAGAATCCCAAACCACTCACCTAGTAGAAATTCATTGATGACATCTTCATGATTGGGACTGAGTGTTAGGACACGCTATCTATATTCATCCAGAACCTCAACACCTCCTGCCCCATCTACTTTACCTGATCGTCCTCAGCCTAACAAGCCACAGTGTGTATATGCCCCAGGACAACCGAGAAATCCAGGAAAACCCGGAAATTTAGTCATCCGGGGGAAATTCAGGAAACACATGGTAACCTTTTTTTTAAAATTCTGGACGTTTTTCATTGTTTTAGTCTTTAGATAACAAGAGTTGTAGTAATCAGTAGTGCTGCTATTGACAATGTGTCTATAGAAGCACCGAATAATTTACTACCACATTTGTTTGTGATATATCTTAGAAGGTAACACACCCTAAATAGAGGTTAGTTCTTTGTATTTATTTTAATTCTTAAGTCTTTCATGGGTTACCAAATATGCAGTAGCAATGGCAGAAAGTATAATTATCTCTCAAAAAATGAGTGCAAAGAGAATTCTTGAGCAGTTTCACATGTAATTGGCTTTTCTATTGAAAAGTAAGTTCTTGACTAAACATGTATTCAGCCAGGTAACCCACGAAAAGGTTGGTGCACAGCAGTGAAATTTATAATTGTGCTTGTCAGAAATATCCAGCTGCTGCAATTTAAGCTGTACTCATAGGACCCTGCCCAACACCACCCTCAGAAAAAACAGCAAAAATCTTTTGACAACCAATATTAAATGTGAAGGCTTAACTTTACTTGTAGCTACAGTGTTTGCATATTAACTTAAACCACAGATTTTTCTTATTTGCATACTTTTACCATTTATCGTGATTTTGGTATTGACTAACTACATCATGTGTGCCGTGTTCTGACCATCTACTGTCATTGGCTAGTGGGATAATGTGACATGAGCTGTAATTGTCTGATGGAAGCGTGCCACAATATCAATTTCAGTACTTGGAAGCTGCTGTGCTGTATTTGGTGGAATTTGTGTTCATACTTTCGTAATACAAAAATATTCTGTGTAAACGTTGCTGTGCATCAAAGATCTTTAAAAAAGTGTTGTTTTTTGCTGGGTTTCATTTCATTTCATAACGTGCCAGGAAGTTCTACGCTGGTGTATAAAACCTTCACTGTTCAAAGGACTGATCAGTTTTACAGCTCCAAGGGAAAGTATACTGTTGTTTAACTCAGAAAAAACTGTATTTTCACCAAGGAAAAAGTGTATTTTTACGTGGGGGAAAGTGACTTTTCACCAGGGCAAAAGTGTATTTTTAACTGGGAAATGTGGGAAAAATCCGAGAACTTTTTCTTCTTTTCCATTTGTACACTCTGAACCACTTTCCTTGACAACAACCTCCACCTCAAAGATTGCTACATGAGTACCTCTGTCCACATCAAGCCTACCAGCCACCAACAATATCTCCAATTTGCCTGTTGCCACCCATTCTACACCAAGAAGTCCCTACAATACAGTGTAGTCACCTGTACGAATTAGAATTATATTAATACCTTCAGCTATTAATGGGCATTGATATATATCAAGGGGACAGGTGAAAATGTGTGCCCCAACTGGGACTCGAACCCGGGATCTCCTGCTAACAGGGCAGATGCTCTAGCCATCTGAGTCACCGAGGGCACAGTGGATAGTGCGATTGCAGGGACTATCTCTTGCACGCCTCCTGCGAGATCCACATTTTCATCTTGTATGTCCACACACCACATTCATAGTGTCCCACCCCAACACACTCATTACTCTGTTCTTTTGGACAGCACCATATCCATATAAGTATATAGTCACCTGTAATCTTCGTATCTGAAGTGATGAGTAGCCCCTCTCAAAAAATCCCAAGACTTACTTAGACTATGACAGACGAATTTACTCTCTATGCCAATTCAGAAATGCACCTCCCATGCCTCATCTCTTCAGCCACCTAGCATCCACATACCCACTGACTGACCACAGATGAGCATCCCCTTCATGACTCTGTACCACCAAGGCTGGAAAAATTGAATCACGTTCTCTGCTGGGGTTTTTACTTTCTCTTTCTGTGCCCTGGAATAAGAAATACTCTCCTTGCTATCCTTCCCACCCCTCTCACAGTGGGTATTTCACCACCTGCCTAACTTACACAATATCTTCAATGCCCCTGTTCCACCTCACCTGCCAACTCCTTGCCACACAGCTCATATCGGTGCAGTAGACATAGATGCAAGACCTGTCCCATACACACTTCCACTTCCACCTACCCCAGTCCTGTCACATGCATCTCATGTCCCATCAAAAGTTGAGCCACATGTAAAAGCAGCAAAAAAAAGCAGTCATGTGATCCATCAGCATAGCTGCAACTACCATGTGGCCTGCTGTGGTTGGACCACTAACAGGTTGTCTGCCCACTTGAATAATCACTGCCAAACTTTGGCCAAGAGAGAACTGGACCACCCACTTCAACAACTGCTTCATAGTCTGCATCATCTGGATTCTTCCCATTAACACCAGCTTTTCTGAATTGTGCAGTAGGAACTCTCCTTGCAAGATATCCTTCATTTCCATAACTTTCTGGTCTCAATCTTTACTAGTGTCTAACCTCCACTGCCTTTGTTCCCTCCACTGCTCCCACTCCAGCTCTACACGTGCCTTCTATCCCCCCCAGAACACCCATCTAGTGCTTTGTCCTTTCTACTTCTCTTCTCTCCTCTCTAATCCCCTTTGCTACTACTGCTTCAGCATAGCCTCTCAATGCTGTACCTAGCTACCCAATATCCTGCCCCTACATTAGCATCTGTCCCTAACCCTACCCTTAAGTCTCCCCCCCCCCCTACTTGTCCAACACCTCTTCTGTTCTCCCTCTACCCACTGCAGCAAAGATCCCTGCTCACTTCAGATGCACTCACAAGTGGGCTTTAGAATCTGGAGGCGACAGTTTGCTCCTCCCCCCCCCCCCCTTCCCCCTTGCCTTCCCCCCCCCCTGCACCCACATGTCCAGAAGACGTAATAAGATTTCAATTTAACTTTGAACATGCACATACCATTGTGGGCTATGTAAATGATTAGAGTTGTTGTTCTCTGTGACAGGTAGAAAGGCAGCCAAAGTGCATTAGTTTTGTTTGGTTTGGTACTGTTACTAGTCATGACAGCGCATATAAGGGCCGTGAACAGCATCATATTTTGAGTGATCACTGTGAAGGACATGGAGGTGCCTGGTGTGAGATGGTGTTGTCAACATCTGGCATTTTGAAAGGGGCCTCTTTGGAGCCTCCATGTAGGTGGCCATCAAATTGTACAATAACCAGATTTTTGGGACATTTATGTGTGGCAGTGGCCTGATATTGGGTTATATGGCAACATGAAGGCAGGCGTACTTGTCGTCGAGCTTCTAATTAACCAAGTCTGATGACTAAAAGGGTAGACTGTCATATTCTGCACCAACCATATTGAAACTGCTTCACATCTGTATCTGCTATCTGAGAACTAGTAGTGGATTCTGTGTAATATTCTGTTTCATCACACACCATTGGTCAGAGACTAGCAGCTACTGGACTGCTGAATTACTGTTGCATGCACAGCCTGCTGTTGACATCACAACACAAACAGTTGGATATGAAGTGGTGGTGTGACAGGAAAATGGACTGGTGATGGATGGTGTTACATTGTGTTCAGTGATGAATTGCTGTTCCGCACTACCCTGGGTAACCATCATTGATGATTATGGAGAAAACCTAGCGAGAAGTCCCAATCTTCGATGTTTTGAAGAGGCACAGTGGTGTTATTCCTGGTGTCATGATGTGGGGACCCATCAGGTATGACGTAAGGTCATGGCACATAGTGACTGAGGGATTTCTGATGATACAATGATACATGGACATCCTCAAACTTCAAGTGTTACCTCTTGTACAACAGTACTGTGGTCCCATTTTTCAACAATATAATGCTTTTGTACTCACAGCATATGTCTCTATGAGCTATTTGTGCGATGTTGATATACTCGCAAAGCCAGCAAGATCCCCAGATCTGTCCCCCGAAAGAACGTGTGTAACAGGACATCAAGGACCATTTCAAACAGTTGTTGGCCAGCTTGTATCAGTAGGTGGTACAATGATCTTATGACACCAATCCCAACTGAATCAAAGCATGCATCCAGGTTAGAAGGTGTGCAACGTCATACTGATAAGTGGGCTGATACTGACCAGTTTTTTTGGAAATCTGACTTGATTTTGAAATCACTGAAATAATATCACATATGCTCTCAATTCATGAACTTTCATTTCATTTCCTCTTCCAGATGCTTTTTTTTTGTCAGTCAGTTTATCTAGCTGTCTTTATTCATTATGCCTGTCTGTCACTGAACACTTCCTCTACGTGGTGAGTAGCAGTCTATCCTCCCAAAAATCCTATCTCTGTATGCTGTGACTAAACCATGATTTTGTAACTTGTCACGTGACTCAAGAAGCCAAAAGCTTGTTACATGCCAAAATAAATATAGCTTTGCAGAATGGTAGGAGTAATCCCTATTTGATATTAATGTCATGTCGTGTCAAGTGCCTACAAAAAATTCAGTTAATGTTTAAAACAATCGTTTTATGACATACAGCAGACATTCATATACTTACAGGTCTAGTTTGACAAGAATGGGAAATGTAATTGGCAGCTTCCTTATAGCAGGAACCATCCTGTCCTCTGCCTTAAGTAATTCAAGCAAACCATATAAATTCTAAATCAGGATGACCAGAAGGGAATTAGTCATCATCCTCCTGAATACAAAGCCAGTCTGTTGAAAGGAGTACAGCCTCATTCTGTTTGTTCCTAGTGTGCAATACTGTTTTGTTTATACATTCTTCACAAAAGGATATTTCATAATGCGAAAAGCTAATAGCACACTGTTCATTCATATCTCAACAACGGTTCCTGTATACTCGATGAACACTATCAGCTGACATTTGGACAATTATAATTAATTTTGATTTCCATTTGAATACTGCAGAACTTTGATGTAAGATTTTTCTGAGAGGGAAAGGACACATGTATGCAAATGCCACCCCACTCGCTCTCCCCCTCTCTCTCTCTCACACACACACACACACACACACACACACACACACACACACACACACACACACGCTGCTACATGATGCGGGGTAGACTAACACTATTTTTTGGCATGTTATCTGGTTATTGTGGGAGTAGTGTCAGGTGGGGTGGGTAGAGAGAGAGGGAGGCAGGAAGAGGAAATGATCATGGGTGGCTAGTGGCTTAGAGGGAGGTGGCTGGTTTGCGAGCTTGAAATGCAGGGTTGAGGAGTGGCAGGTATATGGTTGGCACAATTTTAGTTGCCAGTGGGGAGTGGCACACACTGGAGGTGACTTTGGGACTTGAATCGGGCGGGGATGACAGGACGGATGAAGGGGAACTGTTGGATGGAGGGTGTGGAGATGGCGGATTACCAGAGATTGGGGCCAAGATGACTGTGGGATTGGATTTTGTGCTGTAAGGATAATTCCCATCTGCATACTTCAGAGAAGCTATTGGTGGAGAGAAGTATCCAGATGAGTTAAATTATGAAGCCACCATAGAAATCTGCTGGATGTTGTGCCTTTGGGTGGTCAACTTGTTCTTGACAACAGTTTGGCAGTGGCCATTCATACTGTTGGACAGCTGGCTGGTAATCATACCAACATAAAAAGTTGTGCATTGTTTGCAACAGAGGTGATGTAAGACATGTCTGCTTTCACAGGTATCCCTGCCTCTGATGGGTTAGCATAAGCCTGTGACAGACCTGGAGTAGGAGGTGCCAGGTGGGTGGATTGGGCAGGTCTTGGACCTTGGTCTGTCAGATGAATATGATTCCTGTGGCAAGATGTTGGGAGAAGGAGTGGCTTAGTGATGGAATATGATGTCCAACACACCATCTTTCTGGACATTGACCTCCACCTCTCTCTCAGCTCCACCCCCAATTCTGTCCCAATTACACCAACTAACCACTAACAGTACCAGAATTTCAACAGCTGCCATCCCTTCTGCACCAAAAAATCCTTCCCATACAGCCTAGCCAACCATGGACAACATATCTGTAGTAATGAGAACTCTCTTGCCCATTATGCTGAAGACCCATCAAAGGCCTTCACAGGCAGTCAATACCCCTAAACCTAGTCTACAAACAGATTTTCCGTGCCATATCCTCATATACCCCCCAGTCACCCCACCACCCCAAAAATCAGCACGCCCCCCCCCCCTCCTCACCCAGTATCACCTTGGACTGGAACAACTGAACCATATCCCTTGCCAGTGCTCTGATTAATTCTCATCCTGCCCTGAAGTGAGGGACGTCCTACTCAAGGTCCCTCCCACCTCTGTTAAAGTGGCGTTCCATTGCCCACCCAACCTAAACAATATCCTGGTCCATACCTATGTCACTCCCACATCCAACCCTTTGCCCCATGAGAGGCATGGCCAACTATTAAAGCGGCCATGTCATACACCGTCTCTCCTACAAACACTACACACCTCTTATGTTGGTATGACTGCCAACCAGGTGTCTACCGGCATGAATGGCCACTGCCAAACTGTTCTTAAGAACAATGTTGACCACCCAGTGGCACAACACGCTGCCAAGCACTGCTCAGTTTCAATAGCTGCTTCACTACCTGAGCCATCTGGATCATTCTCTCCACTACCAGCTTCTCTGAACTACAGAGACATAAGTTATCCTTACAACACATCCTCTGCTCCCACAATCATCCTGGCCTCAGTCTCAGGTAACTGACTGCCCCCGCATACTCGACCCAACAGTTTCCCCTTCTTCCATCCCATCATCCCCTCCTAATTTATAATCCCATGTCACTTTCAGCATGTGCTGTGCACCTATGGCTGCTACAATCATGCCAGTGCATATACCCACCAGTCTTCCACTCTGCATTCCTAGCTGGCAAACTGGCTGCTGCTCTGAGCTGTGAGCCACCCACCCTTGAGTCCCTCTCCCTGCCACCTGGCTCCCTCTTCCTGTGTGTGTGTGTGTGTGTGTGTGTGTGTGTGTGTGTGTGTGTGTGTTTGTGTGTTTTTAGGGTAACTCTGAAAGCTTCCAAGTTTTCTTTCTTTTGTGTATATGTCTATCAACTTTTCAACACCTCTGTCTTTTGGTAAGGGTCTCCTTTAATGCAAAAATGTTTTTATAAGTTGTGCCTGTGGAGTCTTGCTCTTTTTCATGGAGGACTTATCTATTATTTCTGCTATTTGACTCGATCATTTTAGCTCATAATACATGCATAGTTTTTGACGTAATGCAAGCTATATGACTTTCATACGTGTGAAGGAGATACCCATAGTAATACTAAAATGTGGTCAATGCTTATTACAATAAACTTAATGCAACTGACTGGCTGTATGCATCAGTTATTGAAAGTTTATATATGATTGCTGCTGTCAGCCTTGTTTAAAGTTGTGAGTATTTGGAGAGTAACAGCAATATAGAAAGTAAAGATCACACATGGCCACTGTCTACAGACACTGGAACCAGTGGAACCAGGAAAGAGGTTAGATGGGTGGTAGACGGAGCAACATAGACTGAGAACAGCAGATATGTTTTAGAGAATTTAGGAAAACTAGTGTTGGCAGGAAGAATTCAGAGAGTGCAGGCTGTGAAGCAATGTTCAAGTGAACTACATTTTGTTGGCAGCATGTTCAGCAACTGGTTGGTCCAGCAGCTTCTTGGCCACAGTTTGGCAGTGGCCATTTGTGTGGACAGACAACTTGGTAATTGTCATGGTCACATAGAAAGTGGCACAGTGATTGCAGCTTTGTTTGTAGATCACATGGCTGCTTTCACATGTAGCCCTACCTTTGATGGAGTAGGAGATGCCTATGACAAGACTGGAGTAGCTGGTATTGGGAAGATGAATGGGACAGGTTTTGCATCTAGCATTGTTACAGAGATATGAGACAGGAGGCAAGGGGTTGGGAGCAAGGTTGGAGTAGGGATGGACAAGGATATTTTGTAGGTTCAGTGGGTGATAGAATACAACTATGAGAGATTTGTGAAGGATAGTGGGAAGTATACACTTAATTTCAGGGCACAGTGAGATATAGTTGAAACCCTGGTGGCAGGTCTCAATCATTCTTAGTTTTGTCCATGTCAGCAGATACCACAGACCATTCCATTGGTTGATTCATGTCTCCTAGAGTAAGGTGTTCATTAGGTGGGTGTGGTGTGCTTGCATATTATTGCCTTGATAGACAAACGATGTTGCAAAAATGTTGACTGTAGTGCTGGACAATTGGTTGGAGGATTCTTTCCCTATACTGTTCAGGCCCCAAATGATCAATAATAGTGATGTCAGAAAAATCCTGCACCTGTGGGGGAATCGAGTCTGACACCATTGATGCAGGTTCAGTTCCAGGTTTTCTCCTGCCCACCTTTTCTGTGCATCACAATGCTGTGTTATTGTGCTGTTGTTTCTGATGAATACTTATAGGACAAATTGATCATGTACGGATGGTTGTGTACTGTGTTGGTGATACAGCCCTTCCAGTTCCCTACTGAAAAGGGAGCGTGCAGTTCTATTGTATGCTCCTCAGGGCATCTAAAAGCCATAATTTCTATAAGTAGTCTTTGATTAATATTGTTGATAACAGGTGACAGTTATGAGGAAAACCTTCAATATTTTGCATGTCATGATAGCAGCCAAATATTTAAGTGCTGCCATATCATATACACAAGCCACATTGTGCCTTTTACAATTTGAGAGAGAGAGAGAGAGAGAGAGAGGCCTCTGCTGAGAACGCAGGTTTTTCTTTTACCTCCACTCTGCAGGTTTCTGTAAGCAGCAAGATGCTCAAAAGAGCTTTGGCAAAGTTTCCACTTTAAAAAGAACTCAAACTGTGCTAGTCATTGTAGAGGTACAAAAAAACAATTTTTGAGCAGCTTATATTAATATTACTTCCGTCTTTGAGTCCCTTGATATCCTGTCACATCTGCGAATCCATAACTGACAATGATAGATGATCTTTCAGAATTACTGCTTTATTATTTTCTGTTCAATAATAAATTGTTGTGCCGGAAATCAGAAGACGAAGTTATCACAGGCTATGCCAAGTCAGTTCTCTCATTGCATGAAATATCCTTGTGTCACTCCTGATATGTTGAAGTGTACCAGTCAATGAGAATTCTTGTCTTCCTTGAATATGTTATAAGGCTGGAAGGTTGTGGAGTTGGCAGTTTCACTGTTGTTAACGACAGCAGTAATCAGGTTGTGATGTTCTGTTAATCATGTAGCCTTTTAGATAACAAATGAAATTCAATCTCCAGAAAAGAGATTAAGAGCATCCAAGATTGTGTTGAAAATTGGTGATTATTTCTTAACTGGGTGAGAAACCCCCTGCATTCTAGAAACCATGAAGCAGAATGACTAGTTTTCATTGGTGATTCAAATACTGTAATTGTTTCTAGCAACCGAGCAATCAAGAGTCAACTTAGGATGTTCTATAGTTCGTTGTTGTTTGATTAAGATGTTAAATGAGGTGTTGCTTGAATAAGAAATGTAAGATATAGCTATCATAGTTTCAGGACACACACACACACACACACACACACACACACACACACACACACACACACACACAGAGAGAGAGAGAGAGAGAGAGAGAGAGAGAGAGAGAGAGAGAGAGGTTTGTTTCCATCAGTACTTAACTTCACATTTACTCTTCTTGAATGTACCATTTTCCCCTTCTTAAAATGTGACTGGAACTAAAGTTAGTACCTACACTATGTATTAAGGTGTAGAAGAGAGATGCATATTGTTTCAATATGCACGCAACTACAGTTACAGTATCATTTAACTTTTGACTGCTTGTGCAATTGTTTTATGCTTATGACTACTTAGGTGGGTCCATGATGTATTGCACTGTAGTGTTGTAACCTATATTTCTGTACATCATACATTTTGTACACCTATTTTATGGAATGACTGTAAACAACTAGGTTCAAAGTTTTTTTAACTTCAATTTTCTTATGCTCATTGTTTTATGTCCTTGAGTACCTTGGTGGATAAATGAGACTTTGTGCCATACTTATTTTGATGCAAGTTACATATTTTTACCTTTTTAATGCTTTAGGTATCATACTTTATTTGTTATGTTGTCAGTTACTTGGTTAATGTCATCTGTGGGATTTGACACATATTATGACAGTCATCTTACTGGCATATCAATAGTTGGTAACAACTAGTCAGTGTCGCAGATTTGAATTTGGTCCTGTGAAAGGAGCACATTATCACCTCCATGATGCTTCGATGATAAATAATGGTGTTGTTCAAGCAATATTTTCACTGGAATTACGATCTAAGAACAATACCCCTCTTGCAATGTCAACCTGCATGCCAGTATGTGTCTTGACTTCCAGCCACTTTTACAGCTCTCAGATCCTCTCCTGCTGGATAGCACATATTGGTATGATCACTCCATCTCCATGGGAACTGTTAGCCTAACCACCTTCTTTGCTGCCGTACAGTGTATGAATTTACGATAAATGCCCACAGATGGATATTGAGGTTCTCACAACAGATTATGATTGGAGGATATCTCTTTTATATAAATATTTTAGCACAGATTGACATAATGCTGTGTATAGCAGTTATTTTATATAATATAAGGCACCTATTTCCCCATGTGTTGTTAGCTTTCATGTGACCATTTCATATATACTTTAGTGTAAAACCTGTTTGATGTCCTGTATGCCTGACTGGCTATCGCTGATGTAATTGATGTACTGTGGGCGGAATATCATATATTTAAGCAACACTGTATCACTCTCCTTAGCACACAACACAATGCATTCTGCTGCTTGACTCGCTGCAGCTCACTTCGTCGCTCGCTTGCTGCTGCACTTGAATTCCTGATGGAAGCCGTTGAGAAAGATTGTGGCTGCAAAAGACAATTGAAGAAGAGCACTGTGGAGCAGTGTTTCAAGTGCTAGCACATGGGGCATGTTGGAAAGACATGCAAGGGTATGGTTGCATTCTTGAAGTGTGCGGAAGTGCATGACACATGCACCTGCCTCAAGCCGCATGGTGGGGCTGCCAAGTGCATGAATTGCACTGGTTCTCATGCCAAAAACTCACACAGCTGTAACTGCATCAAAGAACATAGATCAGAAAGCTGCCCCATACCCTGCAGTGGTCTCTGGCAAAAAGACAGATGCCAGCCCCCCCACTCCGCCCTCTCCCAACTCTAGCAAGGGAAGCAGGTCTTGCCACTGTGAAGCCGCTACCGATGATGCTCTGGCTGGCTTCTAACCTGTCTTTGTGGCCCAGAGGGCCGCCATGAAAGAGGAGCTCACTGCTGTCCACCACCAGCTGCAACAGCTGTGTGATGAGCTGTGAGCTCTGAAGATGATGTCTATCTCTGCCACTGTCTCCCCTGTGAGGCGGCCAATGGGGGTGGATGCCACCACACTGACGCCCACAGCCCTATCCCCTGCAGAAATGCGAGAGGCGAAGCCTACACTGATGGATGTGGAGACACTCGCTCTCCCTCCCACTGTGGAGGCTGACGTGTGGAAGAAGGAGGCCTGTCTGAATGTCTGCCACTCCCAAACGAGCAGAGCATGCAGCCCTTCTTCAAGAAGATTGCAGTGTCTCTTAGAGATGGGACCTACCTCCATACAGACAACCTCTACCCTTTCACACTAGTGGACATCCCTAAGCTTCCCCCTTCTGCACAAACTGTGTGACCTCTGCCACATTCATGGCATGTTGTACAACACAGTGTCAAGGAAGGAGTTAAGGATTATCAATGCCAATCCAGTCTTCACCCCAGATAACGGGGAACATGTTTGTAATGTCTTGGATTCAAATATCTCAAGAAGTAGTGTCATGACAAGTCATCAGAGAGGACAAAAATGCCACCCAGAGAAGATAAAGCAGGAGCAACAGCTAGGCTGCTTACCCTTCGCCCCACCAAGGCCATATGATCGGTCTGTTTGTTAGTGACAGCATCTCTCCTTAGCAATTAGCATTCAGGACGTAAGCACCTGCTCCGTTCGCAGCCACCATCTACCATCATGGATATAATTTCTTCTTTTATTATTTGTTATGTAAGATGTATTTTGTATATTACTACATTCCTATAATTCTATTGTAGTGGTTCAAATATGGTCACCACAGTTTATTATTATTATTATTATTATTTTGAAACAAAATTAAAGGCATTTTATTTTGATACCTGTTCATCAAGAAACAGACATTGCATCTCCATTTCTGGGAAACTGTGTGGGTTGTATATTACATATAAGAAGGTAAATGAATTTTTACTTCTTGGAAAAAACAGTAAGAAAAGAAAAAAATGGTAGATAGTGACACTATAAATATAAGAGGTTCTTTACTTTTGCTCTTTGTGTTCTTGGTTATGATTAGAGGGAGCAGGGAAGAAGAAATGTGAAGAATTTTGAAACACTGAATAAGGTAAGTCATCCATAATTCAGGTATAAGGGTCTTGTCAAGTTATGTGTAGGTTAGAAATAAAATAAGGGAGAACAAATTATGAGATTTCAATACCTGACATTGTTCTGCAATGTTATTGAACATAATGGCTTCATAAAATAGAGCAGTTAAAAAAATGGAAACAAGCACTAAGAGAGGGGTGAGTAGTTGCAGTTAGGTACTAGATTGAGTAGGTAAAAAATAAAAACTGGAGTTTACACTATTGACAGTAAAGTCATTAGTAATAGGGCATTAACTCATTCAAAAAAAGAAAAGGGAATGAATTGCTTGGGGTCCACCGAAGGAACCATTCTAGTATTTGACTCAGCCAATAGGTCACACAGATATTTGAAACTTTTTGCCCTCCTAATGCAAATGATTGTGAATGTTTTAACCACTTAAAAATAGTGAGAAACATGGAAAATGGAGGGAAGGTGGTGTGTGTCTTCCTAAGTGGTGTTTTCTGTTATATTTTATAATGACTTACCTGCTGTATTTCTTTGTCGTATCAGATATTTAGTTAACATAAAACATGTTTATGGAACAGATTTATGTATAACATATTCTACTGTTATTATTTCTTCCTTCTCTCAGCTTAAACAGTACTTTGCACTTATGAACTACAGGAAACAGAAAGTGCTGAGTGCATACAAATTTCAGTTGTTTACTTGTAGTTGCAAAAATTTTACATTTTGCAAATGTATTGTAAGTGGTTAGTCCACCAAGCTAATTGACAGTTTGAATCTCTCTGCAGACTGTCAAATAATTTGGGTGACACTTTGAAAATCTGAAGCAGTGTAACAATTGTGGATATGTATGCTGATATTGTTACTCCTGCAGCATGCTAGTATTATTAAAAAGCCTTAAAGTTCACAACAAAATAAACTGTTTCAGCTTTGCCCCAAATACTTGTTTAATTAAACAGTATAGTTGGAAACCTCTTAGATCTCGTAAGGAAAATTAACATTAAATATTTCATTTTTACTGGCATACCAATAATTGATCACCAAGTAGTTAACACCTCCAAGTAGTTCACACCTCCACTTCCCGAGCACCTCATGTCCACACTTCCAATCTAATTTGAATCATTCTTTTCATGCACGAGTCCACAGCCACCACTAATTTCTTATGAGGAAATCTAATTTGATACTCCTCTCTTCTTATATGCCTCTACTGGAACTGTCTTTGAAGGAAATTCTACTTCTTAATGTGTAACTACAATGTTTAACTACTGTTACCATGGTGCATGCATTTTCATTCTATGTCCCATTAATCATTATTCTCTGCCTGTGAATAGAATCTGTTTTTCTTCTGGAGAGCATCCCTTCTGATCTGATATTGACTACTAAGGGACAAAGACATGACGTTCAATAATAGTACATTGCTGATTGAGATAAATATGTGTAAAATTTGAACGGCTTTAATTTACTGAAATATTTAATTCATGTGCAACACAAATACACCTACCTGAAAGAACAAGAGGTAGGCATATGCCTTTCTCATCAGTTCTTACACTACATGGTGTTTGCTACAGAGGTATGAGAAGATTCTGATGGTATTTTCTGTTGTAGAATGGATTTTTCACTGTGCAGCTGAGTATGCACTAACAGATTAAAACTGACTGGGACTCAAACTGGGGACCTTTGCCTGTCACGGGCAAGTACTCTACTGGCTGAGTTACCAAATCCACATTGTAAGAGTATGATTCTCAGCTTCAAAGAAATTGTTTGTAGTCATTTAATGTCCCTTGGATTTCATCACAGCACATACCATTTCCCATTGAAAAGATAAATTCTTATGGTCAGCTGCTCAGCCATTTCCTGATAGCCTGTGGTCATGTTGGCTTGTCATCAATTATGAGAGACTTGAACAATGTTTCTTTAACTTGCAGAGATTTCTGTATTTCATTCTGTGTATATTAAATGTTTTATTTTTTCATTATACAAGGCAATTTTGGTAAATGGAGCAAATTGCAGGAAATGTTCTCTGTGATGATAAGGAGCGAAAAAGGTCATGTGGACATATGACTGGAAATGTTCTCCAAGGGAGGTACACTCACTTGAAGGTGGAGATAAAAGATCTTTGGCAGTGTAGGTTTCAGTGACTGAAAGCAAACATGCCAACACATCAGGCAAGTGGGGTTGTACTGTCTATAATACTGTTTTAACTCCACAGTCAAGAGGTCAGTAACATTTTCCATAGTGGAGGTGTGCTCATACCTTGGTACTAGAAGGCATCTGCTTCACTGCTGTTGCTGCCTCACTTTAGTGTGGATGTGTGTGATGTAGTGCAGCACTGAGAGACAGTGGCCTGGTATATTGACCAGGAACAGGCTGATATGGTCTTCACATATGGACATACAAATAGCAATGGATGGGTAGCAGCACAACTATACAGGGGAAAGTATTCCTGCTGCCAACAATCACAACATGAACTGTCTAAAACAGCGTTTCATGATTTGTGCAAAAAGGGAATGGCTAACCATGTAGGATGGGTGCAACTGGTACCTTGGGGGAACATGTATTGAATACTGCAGAATATGACCCAGTTTTCAGCAACAGGCAGGTGACCTATCAGCACAGGGTAAGCCACACAACCATGTGGAACATTCTCCACAACAACTGCTATTATCAATATTACTTACACTCCATGCAGGCATTATTGCTTGTGGCCTTCCCTCTGTGGTGACAGTTTTTTTGCTGGTTTGTCACACAGGCCACAATGATGCTGTGATTTCTGTCATTCATCCTATTCACAGACGAGGGGTGATATCATCAATGTTTATGACAACCGTATGTGGGCTACAGAGAATCCACGTGGTATGATGGCAGTGAAGTATCAGCACCAGTTAAGCCTTAATTTGTGGGCAGTGATTATTGGTGACTGACTCATGGGACCAGTCACCCTTACACAACACCTCACTTTAACACCTACCCTCCTTGGTGGATTGAATGGGATGGTCCAGTCACATAGCCTGCCCAGTCATCAGACCTAAATACTTTAGATTTCTGCCTGTTGGGGAACCTGAAAGAAGCCATATATTCAGTGCCCATCCTGGACACGCACACACTGGAACAATGCATTCATGCTGCCTGTGATCTCATTTGCTTGCAGAATAGCACATTTGAATGTGTGCATCAATCACTGCTGCATCATGTTCTTGTGTGCTTAGAGGCATGTTAGGGCCACTTCAGACTCTTAGACTATTGGTGGTTTCATCAGTGCACATTTTGTACTGCCTGCTGTACAGGCATGATGAATTAATGAATACCCTGTAGCATAGACACCATGCGTTCCTGTTCATATATCCGTATGATCTTTTTCACTCACTGTCCTCTGAAAGGTTGTTTCCTGCAATTTTTACCCACTTTGTCACCCTGAATATTGTGCTTGCATCATCATGCTTTTACACAGAACATATTACCACAGCTGACATGCATGGTGTTAAGACCACTGCATATTTATTTATTTATTTATTTATTACTTGTCATTAGCCAACATTTGTTGAAATAGACAGTTTTGGCATTACATTTGATAGTGAATCTAAAATTGGGAAACTATGTACATTCAGATTACATTACATGAGGATAAAGAGTTATTCTCTACATTATAATTCCTTAACATCATAGTTACTCTTTACTACATTCCAATTCCTTTACATCATAGTTACTCTCACTCTCTACTACATTCTAATTCCTTTACATCATAGATACACTTATCAGCTAACAATTTGTGCAGCTGCTTCTTGAAGGTATCACCTTGTAGGTCTTTCAGTGATTGTGGTAACTTGTTATATAATTTTAATCCTGTTTACTTAAAGCTACTTTGGACCTTAGATAGCCTAGTAAAGTCTACATCAAGATTGTTTTTATATCTGGTATCATGTGAATGAACATCTGTTCTGGAAGGTAAGGTATGCAATTGCTTTTTTATGGAAAGAAGACACGTTTTTATATACAGAGAAGGTAATGTTAAGATGTTAAGTTCCTTAAAGTGCTTTCGACATGATTCTTGGCTTTTAATACCTGTAATTGCCCTAATTGCTTTCTTGTGCCACATGAACACTGTCCGAGCACCAGTTGAGTTGCCCCATAATTTTATTCCGTACTGTAAGTGAGATTCAAAGAAGGCATAATAAGAAGATAAAAGTTGTTTTCTGCTAACTAATGTTTTTATTTTCGTTAGCAAAAAGACTACTCAAGATAGTCTGGTACATAACAGTTCTGTGTGGGTGTTCCATGTTAATTTCGGGTTCAGGTGGATTCCTAGAAGTCTTACAGAGTCAGACTCATTTAATTTTTCCTGTAGATTGTGCAAGAAGAAATACATAGTTTCAGTCTTGCTACTGTTGAGTATCAGCTTGTTACTGTGGAGCCATATGGCAGACTTTTCAAGCATTACTTTTGTTTGTTTCTTCACTTCTTCCAATTTGTTATCTGAGGTAATCAGGGTTGCGTCGTCAGCATGTATTATTGACTTGTGAAGCATGAAAGTAGGCAAGTCTTTCATGTATACCAGGAAGAGAAAAGGTCCAAGCACTGAGCCTCGTGGCACGCCTCTTACAACTGGTAGGGCATTTGATTGCTGGCTATTTACTATAACTACCTGAGTTCTGTTGTCAGGTATGATCTGATTAATGTCAGTTCATTATTTTTGACACCACAGCACTCTAGTTTATTTATTAGTATTTCATGGGATACAGTATCAAATGCTTTACTCAGATCTAGTAGTACAGCACAAGTGATGGAATTGTTCTCGAAGCCATCAAGTATGTCTGTCACAAGAGTTTCTACTGCATTTATTGTAGACAATCCTGGCCTAAAACCAAAGAGCGAGGAGAAAAAAAGATTTTGTTCAGCAAAGTAGCTGCAAAGTTGTGTTTTAATGCGGCATTCTATTATCTTGGATAATATAGGTATGAGGGATATTGGACGGTAACTTTCAGGTTTGTTTTTTTCTCCTCTTTTATAGATTGGGATAACAATAGTAGCCTTCAGGACCTCAGGAAATTTTCCAGCTGTAAAAGTACTATTGATCAGAAATGTAAGAGGGGCAACAATAATGTCAATTATTTGTTTCAAGATGGTGTTGGAGATGCCATAGAGATCTTCACTGTATGAGCCATGTAGGTTTGTGACGACTTTGTATACAGTTTGGCAGGTCACCTGTTTCCATTTAAAGGATAAGTTATTTAGGTCAGGAATTTTGTAGGTAAAACTTTCAGAATTTGCATCATCTGGTGCAGAGGTAGCAGTAGCTTCGAACTTAGTACTGTTAACAAAAAAATTCATTTAATTTTTCTGGCACTATTGGAATTTCTTGTTTGTTTTTATGATTCCCTGCTATTTTGTTTATTACCTGCCAGGCTGCTTTGCATTTGTTGCTGGAGTTTTCAATGAAAGCATCATTGGCTCTCTGCTTTGCTGTCTGTATTTCAGTTCTATAATTCTTCCTGGCTTCTTTATACCTCTGCTTTGATTCTAGGTAACCAGTTTTAGCCATTTTATGTAGGGCAATAAGTGTGTTTCTCAGGTCATGCAGTTCAGGAGTGAACCAGTTGTGCTTATTTTTTCTATTTGGTGCACCATCTATTTTCATCTTTTTGATTATTTGTGGGCGACAGTTTTGAACTAAGCTTGTTAGTATGTTCATGAATAAGTTAAAAGCATTATCGTTGTTATTACAATTATATACTCTGTCCCACTCAACTTCTGATAATTTTTGCCTTAACTTTGTAATGTTGTCAGGATATAATAATCTGATTCTCTTAATGTGTTCAGGTTGCTGAGGAGGATAGTTTTCACAGTTGACCATTAGCCATAGGCTGTCATGGTCAGATAGAACTGGATTTATCACTCCGTACTGACACTCATCTTTTGTCAAATTGGAGATTATGTTATCTAGGCAGGCATCTAATCTGGTTGGCTTGTTATTCATACAGTCAAGTTGTTAGACCTCAACAATTTTTGAAAGTGGGTGACAGTTGGTGTTTTTAGTCGTATGTCTATATTAATGTCACCAATGTATGCTATCTTGTGGTATCTGTATTTTACCAGCAGGTACTTATTTAAAGTCTCCATTTGGTCAATAAACTGATGAATATCAGAGCTAGGAGTGCGATAAATAGAGATGATCACTAATTTAAGTTTGGGAAGCAATAATGCAGCAATTTCAAAAAGTTGCTCTTTGCAAAAATGATCGACTTTTTGTGCTACATATTCAATGTTAGAGTTTCTCCTTATAAAAATAGCGACTCCTCCATGATTACTTTTGGTTCTACAATATGAGCTTGCTAATTTAAATCCTTCTGGGGTATACAGGGCAATTTCAGCTGGTGTGAGCCAGTGTTCATTTACACAGAAAACATGACATGGGTTTGAACTTAGGAACACATCAATTTCATCTATTTTGTTTTTGATTGATTGTACATTTAGGTGCATAATTAAAGTTCTGTTTTTGAGAAGGATAGGCAAAGAATTAGATGCTTCTATATTTACAGTTTTTGTGGCACTGGCTGGGGGATGATAGTCCATAAAAAATCTTCACTGCAGCTACTCACATTCTTACTGCTGGTAGATAAGCAAGTGACAGCTCTATTGTTCCTCGTGGCTGTTGATGTGGCTGTATCCGCAGTTCTAGCTGGTGCACTGCTGTTGTCCTCCGTTGAAGGGGCTGCTGTTGTTGATCTCACACAAGGTTCATTCCACCCTAGTTCTTTGACTGTCTTTTGGGATTACTTTTAATTAGTTCACTTATCAGTTTTCCTAATTTGCACTTTCCTTTACGATTCAAGTGAAATCCATGTCTGGTGAAGCATGTTCTGTCAAGTGAGCTGACATCTGTTAGTTCCACATTACTGAACATCTTACACGTGCTCTTGAGTTTATCATTTATTCTACGAATTTCTTTGTTTATGGGTGAGTATTCAGGCAGGTCGTATCTGTGGCTGAAGATCACGAGTATGATATTCGTGTTTGTTAGGAGTAATAGAAGTCTCACAAGCTGTTTAAACATGTACATAGCTCTGTTTTTGTATATGTCATTAGCTCCAGCACAGATAATTACACTGTCTTGTCCAGTATAGTTATTTTTCATGATGTTTTTCGTCGCTTCCTTGAAATCGGCGCCTGGCTTGATCATACCTATTACTGCCAATGACTTACTGATGCTTCTAAGCTCTTGAGAGAGTCCCTTGGCGTGGCTGTCCCCATATACATCGATTTTTGATTCGCACTTTTTCACAGTGCGTACTTCATTTTTGTTTACACTTTTTTGATGCATTTCTTACTGGAAGCACAATTAAGTTACTTGTGTCTTAATGAAACATAGTCATGATGTCTCACTATGATATAAATCTAATCAGTGGACTTATATTTGTTCAGAGAAAATATGGCTACTTGCTGATCCTCTAAACGATTGGATATTACACTAATCTTTTTCTACACTTAAACTTTTCTGTTACACCATGGAGAAGTTCTCAATAAAAATTATTTTAGTTTAAAAATTAAACTGTTTTCATTGTCTAGCAGTGCCGTTAATTCACAAGTGAGAAAGTAAAATTATTGTAATAGTTGCATACTTTGGCTTCTTCTGTGCAAAGCTAAGCTTATATAATGAATAGAAGAAGCCTGTTCTGTTCCTACTGTTATATTTTACAAATGCTGCTATTAGCTGGTGATTTTTAACAATGTAAAAGTGAGTAATTATTTCATAAAGTAGTTCTTAGTGTGACTAGATTATAAAACATCATAACAGAAAGTTCTGGCAGAATGTAAAAAACACACACATGCACACACGCCTCCCCCCCCCCCCCCCCCCAATCTCCACACACACATATGCCCATTCTGTACAGCTGTATTGTGCCAGCTGATTGCACAATGATAGGTCTGCAGTTCTGTAAGTTAGCTGGCATGAGGGCTCGTGTCATGTGAAGTGAGAGATGCAAGAAAGGAAGTGATGAATGAAGCAAGGCTTGGGGAAGGTGACTGATGGAATAAAAGGGCAGATGGTGCATTGCATAGGAGTGTGGGAGGGAGAGGCAACAGGTACACAGAGTGCAAAAGTAACACATGGGTACTGACACCAATGAGTTTGTGCTACACATAATGGTGACGACATGCAGGAGTGGATACGGAGGTGGTGAATGAAAAAGGAAAGGGGAGAGTGGGCTAATGGGGTTTGATGCAGGATGAATGAAGGGATGGCAGGGTGGAGGTGCTTGTGGTGCAGTGTGTTGCAGATATTGAGGCCAGGAGGACTCAGTGATGATGGATGCGTTGCAAAGACAACTCCTATCTTTATAGCTCAGAAAAGTTGGTGGTGGTGGTGGGGGGGGGGGGGGAGGGAGGGGGGTATGAAGCAGCCATTGAAATTGAGCATGTCGAATGTCATGCTCAGCAGCATATTCCTCCACTGGGTTGTCAACTCTGCTCTTCGCCACAGTTTGGTGGTAGCCATTTATTCAGGTGGACAATTGATTGATGGTCATACCCATGTAAAATGCTGTGCCGGAATTGCAACAAAACGGATGCAGGCATATGACATGGCTGATTTCACAGGAGGCCCTGCCTCTGATGGAATAGGATAAGAATGTGATAGGACTGGAGTAGAATGTGCCAAGTGCCCTGGATCTTCCACAGGTATGTGCATGCTTATTTGCAGCTGGTTTTTGGGGGTGATGAGAGGACTGACTGTGTGCAAGGATGTGGTTATCAAATCTGCTTTGGGATAGGGTTGGAGGATTGGGATAGTGTCCGCCTGTGAAGGCCTTAGTGAGACCTTCAGTGCACTGGGCAATGGAATTGTTATCACTGCACATAAACTGTCCACAGGTGGCCAAGCTAAACAGGAGTGAGTTTTTGGATTGCAGGAATAGCTGTCAAAGTACAGGTACAGTTGATTGTTGGTAGGCTTGATATGGAGAAAACTATGGATGGATATACCACAGTCCTTTCCACCATAAACACTTTCTTTAATATAATTGTGAATTACTTTGGATTCTCTCAATATTTGGGCTTATTAGATTATGGAAAAATAATTAAAAATCTTATGGTAAAATTTATGTTAATATATGTCAGGTTTTCTTTCAGCTTAATTGTCTGACTTACTGCAACATATTTGATGTTATGAAGAATATTAACGAATAAAAGCTTGTTATTTTGTTTTTGTTTGACAGAAATGCTAACAAAATGATATACAGTCTACAACTCATAATCTATAGCATAAAAATATGACAATCACAACAAATCTCTAACTTTTGTAATACAAACTCAGGGTCCATAGTCCTTCACTATTTGTGGAATAATTTGAAACAATCCTTTCTCTTAGAAAAGCAGAGGTTTTAGATTTTATGCTCTCTCAGTTCTATTATTGCACTGCTGATACTGACATGTTTGTGTTGACAAAGTGTCATCCACTGTGGACCAGTTGTCATACCCATCATATTGTTTTAACAGCCGAGGTGAGGTTTGTACATTTTTACCTTTCTCAAGGTACCTAACTTTTTTCCATTAGTGCCCCACATTTTTGTCCTCTTTGTATCTGAACAAGCTAAACAGCCTCTGCCAGAGACATCCAAAATTCAAGAAGATCCCTAATGATCTTTTGTGTGGTCTGATTTCACAGCAGTTGACAACTGATCAATCTATGAATGGCTCTTAAATCAGCATTCTCTGATAGAGAATGAGTCTGGTCTTCTGTTAAACCAGCATATAACAAAGGTAATGTGCATCAAGCCTTTCTAATAAAATAAGTACCAAACTTAGTCAGTAATAGAGTGATCATACAACGGTGTCCATTCAAGGCTGAAGTTATGCAGTAAACACGTAATCCATTCAATCATGCTACCACAAATTTAACACAAAATTACTATGCATCCACATGAGATTATTAATAAGTGCCAATAGGACATTAAATACCCCTTTCCAAACAGTCATACACAGCTGACCACCAAAACAAGTCATTTTAATATAATTATGAGCTGCTGACCTGACAATGACATGGTGAATTTGTCCTGACAAAACTCGGTTACATTTGGCTCAGCCTATCAGCGCCAAGTGGCAGCTGTAAGGAAATGAAGTTATAAGTGAATCTTGAAACCAGCAGGGAATGTCATGATGATATCAGGGCATTGCCAAGTTGGTCCAGGTGGGAAAGGGACTGTGTGATCAGTAACTTTGCAATACTATGTTGACAAAAGATGACACTTGTTGCTGACGCTTGACACAGCCTGCAGAAGTATTGCAACCCCATTCAACAACCAAGAGGTCACCGACACATTACAGATGGTTCAGCAAAGTGCACTAACTATGGTAAATAGCAGAAATCAGCACAGAGAAGGAGTATTAAAGGATGCTCAAACCTGCCCATCATCATGAAACAGTTGGGCAGTGATGCAGTGTCAAACCTGCATTGCTGAATGTCCTGCAGATGATGCAGACACTTTTGCCACAGCTGTGATCTGAACCAGTGCCAGCTGCCTAAGCCTGTGGGCGCCAGGGGCAGTTCCACGCTCTGCTGCCATCCCGAGAGTACCACTTCAGGGTCGAGCCATGTTTGTACCTGCCCTGGGCACCAACAGAAGGCTGCTGCACTCTGAGCCTGGGAGTGTGATGCAGCCTGATGCCCCTGCCTGCTTCACTCACTGTGGCCAGGAAACACAAGAACCTGATGACATAGTGTCAGCCGCTCAGCAGCGGAACGTGCAGTCAACAGCTGGAAGGCTCCACACCACCAGTAATGATTGTAAGCAAGTTTCAATAAAAAAAGTCACTGTAATATCATCAGACCTTCTTCAGCAGCCCAGTGTCCTCCCTCAGCAGAGAATCCTAGCCCACACTAAGCTGTCAGAGCCATTTTGTTATACAACATTGATAAGAGAAATTTGTAACACAGAAAGTGCACAATTGCTGTTCGTTGGTTGGAAGAATGACAAAGGAGACATCTTGGCAAAATAAATAAATAAATAAATAAAATAAAATAAAATAAAAATCTGAACTCACTGGATTGTGTGAGCTGAGATGTAAAGAGTGATAGATAGAAGTCAATGTTCAGGAAGGTGGCATTTTGGGCTGAGGAGTATCAGGTGAGGTGAAAGAGAGAGCCCTCTGTCCCACATCCACCTCTATCCTGTCCGACAACCATAACTTCAGTCATATTGCACCCACACCACCTTCCCCAGTCTTCCCTTCCCCTGTTTCGTAGCCCCCTTCCAATCCACTCCTCCGCATCATGGTCATTGTGCACTGCATGAACTCACGAGTGCTGGTGCCCATATGTCGCATTCCTATCCCATACACCTACTGTCTCTCCCTTCCACATCCCTATCCCATACACCTTCTGCCTCTCCCTTCCACATTCCTATCCAATACACCTTCTACCTTTCTCTGAGACATCAGAGATCTTTCCCTAGCCCTCCCTCCCACTTCTCTCACCCCATTCAACCTGCAGGCAGAGAGAGAGAGAGAGAGAGAGAGAGAGAGAGAGAGAGAGACTTTTATTTTTTAGTAGTGTAAGATGGGGAATCATTTAAAAAAGGAAGAACAGGAGTGGATCCAGTATTTTGAAATACTAGTAATGATATATTCTTTTTCTTATTTTATCAATTACATTGTTGGCTGTATTTCATATATGATCTTAAAGTTATCTATTGTCAGATGCTGTGCATTGTACATTATGATATAGTAGTTAAAGTTCGTTGGCTGGTGACTTGCAGGCCACCAGTTTGATTCCCACCTCTTGCAGTTATTTTGATTTAACATTTCAAATTTCTGGAAGATGCAGTGACTCACTTATTTATCGAATGCATTGTAATTTACTAGAACATTCTGTGTATGTATAATAGGAAGATTTTCTGCAGAGAGAAGTAGTTCAGCTTCTAACACGCTCGTTTTACCAGGTTCTAGATAAAAATGTTCAATTAACATACCCTTAGATTATGAGACTGTGTTAAGTTCAGTGAAATGCTCGGAGTGTGTACTTATCTTGGTGGTTTCGCCAACTTTTCTCCATCAATTGATGTTAATTGGGGTGCATAATATTAACTGCTTCACTGCAGAAATCCCAGGAGTCAATGTGAAAAGCCAACCATATCAAATAATTTACACCAACACACAGATTACATTTTGTGTTAATGTTTATATTGTTCCAGAACATTTGTACAATGCCCAGCTCAAAGAAACTGACTTTTAAGATCATATACTTGAACTAACGGAAAACAGCTGCTGCTCTCAAGTTCTTAGACTCACTGCTTATATAGTTTCTCAATGTACAAGTCCTTTGAAAGTACTGTTCAACAAAATCACATCAATTGAGTTACAATTAAAATCAGTTGCTTCATAAGAAGCTACAATTACAGTTTTGAAGATAATAAGTGAATGATGTGTGATGTGAGGAAATGAGACACTTAAAGTCGTAGATGAGTTTTGCTATTTGGGGAGCAAAATAAATGATGATGGCCAAAGTAGAGGGATATAAAATGTAGACTGGCTATGGCAAGGAAAGCATTTCTGAAGAAGAGACATTTGTTAAAATCGAGTATACATTTAAGTGTCAGGAAATCTTTTCTGGAAGTATTTGTATGGAGTGTAGCCAGGTATGGAAGTGAAACATGGACAATAAACAGTTTAGACAAGAACAGCATAGAAGCTTTTGAAATGTGGTGCTACAGAAAAATGCTGAAGA
Source organism: Schistocerca nitens (assembly GCF_023898315.1). Lineage (NCBI taxonomy): Eukaryota > Metazoa > Arthropoda > Insecta > Orthoptera > Acrididae > Schistocerca > Schistocerca nitens. The sequence goes on from NC_064614.1 coordinate 818,604,622, forward strand.
TTAGATGGGTAAATCATGTAACTAATGAGGAAGTACTGAATAGAATTGGGGAGAAGAGGAAATTGTGGCACAACCTGACTAAAAGAAGGGGCCAGTTCATAGAACATGTTCTGAGGCATCAAGGGATCACCAATTTAGTACTGGAGGGAATTGTGGAGGGTAAAAATTGTAGAGGTGGACCAAGAAATGAATACACTAAGCAGATTCAGAAGGATGTAGGTTGCAGTAGTTACTTGGAGACGAAGAAGCTTGCACAGGATAGAGTAGCATGGAGAGCTGCATCAAACCAGTCTCTGGACTGAAGACTACAACAACAACAACAACAACAACAACAACAACAACTAACTGATTGTAAATAGGATTCGCAAAATTGCTTTTCAAATTTAGTATTGAAATACTAACACTGCTTGATACAAAAAATTAATATCTTGTTAATTACAACAGGAATTTTAATGCTAACATATTATGGAGCATGTTGCATAATGCAGAAATAGATTTTGAAGCTCAAATTTTACATAATAATCTCATTTTGATCAAATGATTGAAATAATACTTTGTTTACAACAGAAAGCTATAGAACTCATAATTGCCTTGAATATGATTTGAATTTTTATAAAAACATAATCGTTTGAGCGTTAACGTAATTTTCAGTGCATCAGTTAGACAGAAATGCACCCATAACATTAATTGTCATGTTTTCTGAAATAATCAAATTTTAATGATTAATTTCCTGTATATTGACTGAAATGATTTTAACACTAACATCTGTACATGTTTATTGTTTGATGGTTACAAATGAAATAATTATTTTTTCTGTAAATTCTGTAAAATTGATGACCACAATAAAATACTTTTCTGCTACTTAAAGATTCCTGTTAACTGTATCTAAATGAGCTGTAGTTGACTAAATGGATTAGTTGTATTTTATATATATCAAGTACAATGTTACTAGATACAATACAGTGCACCAAAAGTTGTATTTTAACATTTACTATACTGTGAAATGTGTATCATATAATACATAAACATGGTACTGAATACTTCATATAAGCGTCCCCATAGTATGTCCTATCACCAAAGTTCGGTCAGTACCTTTATGTATGCTCCATGAATGTGCTTCCAGTGTGAAATGTTAGTTATTATTGATAATCCTGCTTTCATAACTGATAATTTCTTCCGGATTGTATGCAACATAGTTCTGTGGAGACTCTGGGTAACTTGAACATCGATATTGCCATGGATCCAATAAGGCTACACAAAAGCCATTGGGTTCATGGGCGGGTGTGCACTGAGAATCTTAAATTATTAGTTGTTAGCTACTCCAAAGATCCAGTGTTCACATCTCACCAAGAAAGCAGTTGCCCCTATATCGTACTAAGGACTGAAAGCTGATTGAAATCCAGAGTAAAGAATTTTGTGACATCATATGGAACATAAACCAGATCTTGGTTTCATTAACCAAAGGCAGTGTCTATTGCACTTTCACGACAAAAGAGAAACTGGTAGAGGAAACTTAATAGCATTTCATTCATTGGTAAGAAGGGCTTTACCAGAAGGCTACAATATTTTTCACAGACAGATTGTGGCTTAAGATCTTCAAAAAATCTTTCTGGTTATATGTAAAGTCAATCAATGGATTCAGACTTTACAATCTAACTCTCAGGGATCATTGTATTTTTAAAGCAGACAGAAAACGGTAGAGATAGTTTATTCGTCTAGCATATGCTGTGAGCCTGTGCTGTCAAGAGCCCCACAGCTGCACCGCCCAGTTTTCTTGAGGAAGAATAAATCCAGCAGTAATGTCTAAATTTTATAAGTTTGTGGGATGACATATTTTACCTTTTGATGTGAGATGTAAAACAAAACAAAAATTCAAGACAGTTCATACAAGTAAGCAACTGGAAAGGTGCGGAACTGTCAGTTCTGCTTACTGGTTTTTGTACTGCACTCAAGACTATCTGAGACCCATCCTAGCCCATTCAAAAATTGACATATGATAGAAATGTATTTGCAGATCGTGAATATGGTTGCATGTCAGGTGTACAAATGATTAGTAATATTTGAAAATTTGTGCTGGACTGGGACTTGAACATGGATTTCCTGCTTATTGTGAGGAGTCACCTTATCTGCTTCAGCTATCCATGTGCACCTCCCACATTAACCCAGACTTCCATACACACTGTGTCCATGCTGTATAATCGCGCACCATTCATGTGATTCCGGTACAGGGAGAGGCAGTGTTATTCTCGTCATATTTGCCTTGCTGGCAGTGTAACACAGGTTGTATTTCACTGTATCTGAAAAGTACTATGCAGTGTCTTTCAGACTTGCTTGCATGATCACAATAAAATACTTTTCTGCTACTTAAAGATTCCTGTTAACTGTATCTAAATGAGCTGTAGTTGACTAAATGGATGAGTTATATTTTATATATATCAAGTACAATGTTACTTGATACAATACAGTGCACCAAAAGTTGCATTTTAACATTTACTATACTGTGAAATATGTATCGTATAATACGTAAACATGGTACTGAATACTTCATATAAGGGTCCCCATAGTATGTCCTATCACTCAAGTTCTGTCAGTACCTTTATGTATGCTCCATCCCAACACTATGCACCCCCCCCCCCCCCCCCCCCGCCTGGGGGGGTCCACAACTCTTTTGTGAATATGTGCGTAGCGGGCATGGGACCCCGAGCTAATGTGGCCTTCCTTCCCTTCCGGGCTGCATACCTTCCCTTTCCGCATCCTTCCCCGTCCCCCATCTTCGCCCCCCCCCCCCTCACCTCCACCTCTTTCCTTCCCTTTCTCCCCCTCTGGGAGTATGTTTTGTGCCTACGTCCGAAGACGGACGCTCGAAACTGTAACAAATTCTTTGCTTTCTCCACTTGCAAGTCTTCGTCCTTCCTTTGACCTTCTCTTTTCCTTACCTCTTCTCTTTGTCCTTTTCTCCGCTGTGGTGTTTGAGACCTCTCTTCCTTCCTTTCCCTTTGTTTTTTCCCTTTCTCTTTCTTCCACCCTGTGTGTGTCTGAAGGCCGACCCACGCGTTTCCATGCGTAACCGGTGACGGGGTAACGCGTAATTCCCCGCCCCGGGTAGACAGGTAGGACACGTACGTACCCCCTGGTAATGGCCAGGACCAGGGAGGGGTGATTACCCGAGCTGATACCTTCCGAAAGTGCCGATTGGTCCCTCCGTCCGTTTCTCGGGAGGTGTGACCTGAGGTGTGAACAATCACCTAAGGCGGGAGTGCCCTCAGAGAGGGCCCCCACAAGGAAGGAGCGCACCATCGGAGATGCCGGTAATCATGGGGGATACTTTTGCAATGGTTTCCTTTTCTTCTACTATGTCTGCTCACAAGCGTAAGTTCACTGAGTCTCAGCCATAGACAGTCCTTCCATTGTTGCCAGAGTTCCTTGTTGTTTCTCGGTCTGACGAAGGTCAAGACTTCTCCACGGTCAATCCTTTCATTATTCAGAAAGGTGTCAAAGCAATTGCAGGTCCTGTAAAGTCTTGTTCCAGATTACAAAATGGCACCTTGTTGTTAGAAAGAGTCAGTGCCCTCCAGGCACAAAAATTGCTGCGTTCTTCACCGCTACACACCTTCCCTGTCCGGGTGGAACCACACTGCACTTTAAATTCATCATGTGGGGTCGTTTATACACGCTCCCTTGACGGATTGTCCGACGAGGAAATTCAACATTACCTGTCTGACCAGGGCGTAACGGCTGTTCATATAGTCATGAAAAGGGTTGACACGAACATCATTCCAACCCGTACTGTCTTCTTGACATTTGAAAAAGTTCAACTCCCATCGAAAATCAGAGCAGGCTATGAGATAATTTCCATTTGCCCTTACATCCAAAACCCTACGCGTTGCTATCGGTGTCAGCGGTTCAATCACACCAGCCAGTCCTGTTCCAATCCGGCCAAATGTGTTACGTGTGGCAAGGATGCCCATGAGGGTGCTTGTCAACCTCCATCCCCTCGTTGCATCAACTGTATGGGTGACCACGCTGCTTCCTCTCGAGATTGCCCCATTTTTAAAGACAAAAAGCTCATTCAGGAAATCAGAGTGAAGGAAAAGGTGTCGACCTTTGCTGCTCAAAAGTTATTCGCCAGTTGAAAGCCCACCGTGCCTCAGACAGGAAAATACAGCACTGTCCTTGCCTCTCCTCGGCCAACAAAGGAGGTGGCCACGCAGACTTGTGATCTCACCTTTAGTGCCATGGTCGACAGATCTGCCAGCGCAAAGATCACCCGTTCAACCTCCCCACTTTCGCCTGCTCACTCTATAGCTCACCCTTCATCGGGTTCTGCTAAATCTCGAGCCCAAAAGTCAGACACCAAGACTTCGAAAAAAGAGCATACTCGCGAAGATTTTTTACGTACCCCAACTTGACAACCATCGGTTCCTCCTTCATCTAAACATCATGTTTCCAAGAAGGCTAATAAGAAACCCAGTTCCTCTCCTTCTCTGCCAAGGCGTGTCTCATCTACAGCACCACCTGGCGGTAATCACCCTAGGCCGTCTTCTGTGTCGCCGAGGCGCACTGCTGGCGGCCGATCAGCCAGCCGATTGCTGGTGGCAGGAGCTACTCCTGAACAACCTATGGACCAGGATCTTCTGCCTTCGTCTGAATGCCATTCCATGCTGTCGGTCGCAAGCTCTGAGCAGTCGTTGAGTTGACAGCAACCTTGGTCACATTCCTCCATTTTCTGTTCACCCTATGTCCATTATCCACTGAAATATCTGTGGCATTCGAGCCAATCGGGATGAATTGTCGATCCTCTTATGATCCTACTCACTGGTCATCTTCTGTCTTCAGGAAACAAAGCTGCATCCCCATGACCACTTTGCTCTCCCCCATTTTCAGTCCGTCCGATTTGATCTCCCCTCTGTTGAAGGCACTCCAGCACATGGAGGACATATGATTCTTCTCCATGATACTCTCCATTATCACCCAATCCCCTTAAACACTTCCTTCCAAGCTGTCGCTGTCCGTCTTTCCCTTTCTCTCTTTGTACTGTCTACATTCCATCGTCCACACCAATGGCACGAGCTGATCTCCTTCATCGTCTTGGTCAGCTTCCACCCTCCTATTTGATGGTTGGGGACTTCAATGCCCACCACCCGCTTTGGGGATCTCCACATCCTTGTCCGCACAGCTCACTATTGCTAGACGTCTTCCACCAAGCGGATCTAGTTTGCCTCAACACTGGGGACCCTACATTTTTGTCTGCCTCCATGACAAATTTCTCTCATTTGGACCTTTCGGTCGGTACTGTTCCGCTAGCTCGGCGCTTCGAATGGTTCGCCCTTGATGATACACACTCGAGTGACCACTTTCCATGTGTCCTTAGACTGCAGCCTCAACTGCCATATATGCACCCGCAACGCTGGAAGTTTGCCCAAGCCCATTGGACACTTTTTTCGTCTCTAGCGACATTCGATGACCGTCACTTTCCTAGCGTCGATGATGAGGTCACTCATATTACAGAAGTTATTCTTTCCGCTGCGGAACGTTCAATACCTCGCACCTCCGAATTGCTTCGGCGCCCCCCAGTTCCTTGGTGGAACGAGGCATGCCGTGACGCAATACGTGAGCGGCGATGTGCTCTTCACGTTTTCAGACACCATCCTACTTTGGCCAACTGTATCCGCTATAAGCAGTTCCGTGCGCGATGCTGTCGCGTCATCCGCGATAGCAAGAAGGCAAGCTGGAAATTCTTTACTAGCTGATTTAACAACTTCACTCCCTCCTCGGAAGTTTGGAGACGGATTCGACAGTTATCTGGCGCGCCTAGTTTTTCCCCGGTCTCTGGGCTCACTGTCGCGCATGATACGTTAGTGGACCCCGTCGCAATTTCTAACTCATTGGGTCAACACTTTGCTGAGATTTCGAGCTCTTCAAATTACCCACCAGCGTTTCTCCCGAAGAAACGTGCAGCGGAATTGCAACCTCTTGCCTTCTCCTCTCAAAATCGCGAAAGCTACAATACTGTTTTCTCCATGCGGGAACTCCAACATGCACTCTCTTCTTCTCGCTCCTCTGCCCCAGGACCGGATGCTATCAACATCCAAATGTTGCTGCATTTATCAACCCATAGTCTGCGTTACCTCCTTCGCCTTTATAATCGAATTTGGACCGACAGTACTTTTCCCAGACGATGGCGGGAAGCTATCGTCGTTCCTGTTCCGAAACCTGGAAAGGACAAACATCTCCCCTCTAGCTATCGCCCCATTTCTCTCACGAGTAGTGTATGTAAGGTTTTGGAGCGTATGGTGAATTGCCGTTTAGCTTGGTGGCTGGAGTCCCGCAGTCTTTTAACACCTCCCCAATGCGGTTTCCGAAAGCATTGTTCTGCAGTTGACCATCTTGTTGCTCTCTCCACTTATATCTTGAACAATTTTCTCCGGAAACGCCAAACAGTAGCAATATTTTTTGATCTGGAGAGAGCATACGATACCTGTTGGAGGACAGGCATCCTCCGCACACTGTTCTCTTGGGGCTTTCGAGGTCGGCTGCCCCTTTTTCTTCACGAATTTATGGCAGAGCGCACATTTAGAGTGCGGGTGAACACTACTCTCTCCCGTACTTTCTCCCAAGAAAACGGGGTACCCCAGGGTTCCGTGCTGAGTGTTGTACTGTTTGCCATTGCCATAAATCCAATTATGGACTGTCTCCTTCCTGATGTCTCAGGCTCCCTCTTTGTGGACGATTTTACGGTCTACTACAGCTCTCAATGGACCAGCCTTCTTGGACGATGTCTTCAAGGATGTCTCGATCGCCTCCACTCTTGGAGCATCGAAACCGGCTTCCGCTTTTCTCCCAGTAAGACCGTTTGTGTTAATTTTTGGCGTCGTAAGGAGTTTCTTCCACCCTCCTTACATCTAGGACCTGTCAACCTTCCGTTTTCGGACGTCGCTAAATTCTTGGGTCTTATGTTTGACAGAAAACTGTGCTGGTCCTCCCACGTTTCCTATCTTTTGGCTCACTGTCTGCGATCCCTCAACACCCTCCATGTCCTGAATGGTACCTCCTGGGGAGCGGACCGAGTGGTCCTTCTCCGCCTCTATCGCGCCTTAGTGCGCTCAAAATTAGACTATGGAAGCATAGTTTACTCCTCTGCTCGGCCGTCTATTCTTCGGCATCTCGACTCTATCCACCACCCTGGATTATGTTTAGTGTCTGGAGCTTTTTACACCAGCCCTGTGGAAAGCCTTTATGCTGAGACCGCTGAACCTCCGCTGTCCAATCGGCGAGCAGTCCTTCTGAGTCGTTATGCTAGCCATCTGTCTTCCATGCCTGCTAATCCGGCCCATGACATTTTTTTCGACGCCTCCTTGGATGTAGGGTATGCAGGCCGCCCTTCCTCCCTACTACCACCGGGAGTCCGCTTCCGTCAACTGCTCCATTCTCTTTCCTTCCGCTTTCCTAAAACCATCTTGACAAATTGGGGTACAGCACCGCCTTGGCTCCGTCCCCGGATCTGCCTGCTCCGTGACCTTTGTCAATTTCCCAAGGATGGTACCCCTTCACTTGTTTATCGTCGGACATTTGCTGCTCTCTGTGCACAAATGAAGGAAGCCACATTTATTTACACTGATGGCTCGAAAACATCGTTAGGTGTAGGGAGTGCCTATATTGTTGGCAACACCCCAAATCGATTTCGGCTTCCCGACCAGTGTTCGGTTTATACTGCGGAGCTTTACGCTGTTCTCCAGGCTGTCCAATACATCCGCCGCCATCAGCGGATACAGTATGTTATCTGTTCAGATTCTCTCAGCTCTCTCCTCAGTCTCCAAGCTCTCTACCCTGTCCACCCTCTGGTCCACCGGATTCAATACTGCCTGCGCTTGCTCGACTTGGGGGGCGTCTCGGTTGCGTTCCACTGGCTCCCAGGACATGGTATCTGTGGAAATGAGGCGGCCAATATAGAGGCCAAGGCTGCAGTCTCTCTTCTTCATCCAGCTATTCGATCGATTCCCTTCGCCGATCTACGGAATGTTTTATGTCGTCGTGTTGTTCTTTTATGGCACGCACATTGGTCGACACTTCCCCATAATAAATTGCGGGACGTGAAAGCTCTACCCTGTGCTTGGACCTCTTCCTCCTGACCGCGTTGTTGGGAGGAGGTAATTTTAACTAGACTCCGGATAGGGCACTGTCTTTTTAGCCATCGACATCTTTTAAGCGGCGATCCTGCTCCACTCTGTCCCCACTGCTCTCAGCTGTGGACGGTAAGACACCTTTTAATTGAGTGCCCCTATTTTACTCCGTTACGCGCCCGTCTACAGCTGTCGCCTGATATATCATCCATTTTAGCAGATGACACGTGCTCGGCTGATCGCGTTCTTGAGTTTATTAGTGCCAGTGAGATGACGTCAGTCATTTGAAGCTCTTTTTGGGGACAACCAACCCCTTTCTGTAGTAGATTTTTAAGCTTTCCTTCTGCTTTTAGTTTCTCCAATTTTTTGAGTTTCGTTCCCATTGCTGCTGGTTTCCATTTTCGATTTTTACCGTTTCCTAAGTCACAGACCGGGTGCTAAAAAAAAAACTATGCAGCCTTCTATTCTACCAATGTACCCACAGTATTTACTTCTCTCCTCCTCCACTCCCTTCCCCTCCCCCCCTCCCCCCCCACCCTCTCACCACTCCCAACTAACCTTCTGCCCTACCCTGTCCCCACCATAACACTGTACACCCTCAGAAGTAGCACTTCACCCTCCCCCCTTCTCCCCCCCCCACCCCCCACCCCCCCCACACACAGGCACGCACATACACACAGTCTGCTATCCCTCCGCCTCCCCACCCCTGCCTTCTCCTTACCCTACCAGCCAGATTGCTTCTCCTAACAGGCACGCAGTCTGGACTTAGCAGCCAGAGAGAGTGCTCAGGTGCGTGTGAGCTGTGCTTGCATTAATGTGTGTGTGTGTGTGTGTGTGTGTGTGTGTGTGTGCACGTGCGCGTGCACGCGCGCACGTGCTTGCATGTGCATGCACAGGTGTGCATGAGTTGCATACTTTAGAAGAATGCCTTTTGGCCAAAAGCTCATTTGCATGCATGCATCCATGTCTAAAGGACATTCCATAGTACTATTCAGACAGTGAAATACATACATTGCAAACCTAAATTGAGAAATGCTACAGAATGGTCTCTGGAATGGTGCAAGCTATCTTGAAGTAACCCATCCAAGCAAACTCCCATTAGGGCAGGATCAGAGTCCAGCAAGTTACCAACAAGAGTCCAAAGAATGAACACCCATAGACCAAGTCCATAGTGCAAACCAAACCAACAGACTGACTGGCACTCACTTCCACTGGATCAACACTATGATGGGATTACTATTGGCACATACTGGCCGTGGACTGTGTTATATGCAGAATTATGACAACATTATGAAAAGGACTGATTTCTACTCACAATATAGTGGCGATGTTGGGTTGCAGACAGACACAACAAAAAGACAAAGACAGCTAAACAAGTGAGCTTTTGGCTAAAAGGCATTCTTCTAAAGTATACAACTCGTGCACACACACACACACACACACACACACACACACACACACACACACATTAATGCAAGTGCAGCTCATACACACCTGAGCACTCTCTCTGGCTGCTAAGTCCAGACTGCGTGCCTGTTAGGAGAAGCAATCTGGCTGGTGGGGTAAGGAGAAGAAGGCAGGGGTGGGGAGGCGGAGGGATAGCAGAGAGAGAGAGAGAGAGAGAGAGAGAGAGAGAGTGTGTGTGTGTGTGTGTGTGTGTGTGTGTGTGTGTGTGGATAGATGGGTGAAGGACAGTGACTAAGATAGGCTGAGGCCAGGGTGGTTACGGAACTGCACAGAGAGTTCCCACCACGTGCACATTCAGAAAAGCGTGTGTTGGTAGGAAGGATCCAGATGGTAGGGGTTGTGAAGCAGTCACTGAAGTGAAGAACATTGTACTGGGTAGTGTGCTCAGCAACTGGGTGATCTGGCTTTTCTTGACCGTTTTTTGTCTGTGGCCTTTTAATATTAACAGACAGCTTGTTGGTTGTCATGTCCACGTAGAATACAGCACAATGGTTGCAACTTAGCTTTTAGATCGCATGACTGCTTTTACAGGTAGCCTTACCTTTAATGGGATAGGTGAAGCTTATGACTGGACTTGAGGAGGTGGATGTGGGAGGACACATGGGACAGGTCTTGTGTCTAGGTTAGAGATGGGCAAACTCGTTCATCCTTGGGAACTAGTTAACTGGTGATCGCTCTTTTTTGGGACCCATTCATTTTTATTCGTTCACCGTTCATTTGTGCTTGTGATATGGTTCTTATGAAAAATTGAAAATTAGTAGCATAGGTGACTGAAGATGAAAGGCGCCAAGAGGGGGCACTTGCCTCCACCCTGGAGTACAGAGTTTTTATTCATAACAGAATTCTCACACACTTGTAGAAGTAATTTTTATGATTCTGCAAAACTTCTCATTTAACCAACTGTAGCGTTATGCTGCTGATTGCAGTGAAATAATATAAGGTGGCGCACGAAAAACCAGCCCCGAGTACAGACTGCTCACCAGTTATGCAGGATTTGTTGACTGCTACGAGCAGAATAGATAAACAAGTAATAATTAGGCAGTGAAGAAATAAAAAATAAATTAATGCAAACAACAACTTCGAAACAATAGATGACGATTGGTAGGTGACAACGAGCAGTCTAGTGCTCGGGGCTGATTTTTCATGTGCCACTCTGTACCACTGAAATAATATTGTAGAAGTTATCATATTCTCTTTGCAAAGTCTGACACCTGACACTCTTCATTCGGTTGTAAGTAGTCTGTCTTCCATAACAATGAACATGCTCTTTTACCTTGGATCAAAAAAAGACGGAAAATGGCTACTCACATGAGCCTTTGCATGTGTAACAACAAAAAACTTTCCTTTTTACAAGCATTTCTTCTGCTGTTTATTGAAATAGTGAAGTAAGCTGATATGCCATTTTGTTACCTGAAAAGATGTATTATTACATACCATCTAATTTTATGTAATTTAGGTAATTATAAAATACATTTTAATTACCGGTCATGGACGCTGAATAGAATACGAAAAGAACCAGAAGATCAGAGTTCAAAAAAAGTTGGAAACAAATCGAGAATGGGCTTGCGCAGCAGACAGAAATGAACAACTCTGTACTGAACTAACTATGAGCAGTTGGCAGTGGAACTGCGAAGAGTGGCCATGCGAAGAAGGATGAGTCCAGCTGAGTGAGATCGAGACAGATGGGAACAGGACCGAGGCTGAAACAAGACTGGCCAACGTGCCATTGTGGGAATGAGACTGACCGTTTCCCATTCCTGGGAACTGTAAGTAGAAAGCCATGACCAGGACCAACGGGAACGGGACCGAGGCTGGAAAGAGACCAGCCCAACGTACAGTTGTGGGAATGAGACTGACTGTTTCCCATTCCCAGGAACTATAAGTAGAAAGCAACGACTAAAGTGAACTATGAAAGACCATTCCTGAGAGTTCATTCATTGCTTGTTCCGTTCATCTTGCTGAACCGTTCCTTTGGATCCGTTAGCTCACGAACAACCCATCTCTAGTCTAGGTCTATTGCAGAGCCAGAAGGCAAGGGATTGGGTGCAGTGGTGGGGTAGGGATGGACAAGAATATTGCGTAGGTGGGGTGGGCAGTGGAATACCACTGTGGGAGAGTTGGGAAGGATAGTGGGTAGGATATTTCTCATTTCTGGTTATGACAAGAGCTAGTCAAAACCCTGAGAGATAATTTTGTTCAGTTGCTCCAGTGCTGTGTGGTGCTGAATCATGAGGGGAATCCTCCTTTGTAGCTGGATGGTAGGACTTTGGTGTATGACTGTACAGATAAAGTAAGGGAGAACTGTTGTTATACACAGCTGGGAGGCTAATTTCAGTCTGTGAAGGCTTCAGTGGGATCCTCACTATATTTGGAGTTACTGCTTGTCACTATAGATGCAGCGGTAAGTGGCTAGGCTGTTAGGAAGGGATTTAATGGTATGGAAAGGGTGGCAACTGGAGGTATTGCTGGTGACTGGTAGGCCTGATGTGTTGTAGAGTCGTTTGATGTAGCAGTTTTTGAAGCAGAGGTCAACAATTAGGAAGGTGGCTTGTTGGGTTGTGGAGAACTTGGCGAAGCAAATGGGGGTGAAAGTGTTGGGGTTCTGCAGGAATTTGGATCAGGTGTCCTCACCTTTGACGTAGACCATGAAGACGTTGTGAATGAATAAGAAGTTCCTCTCCAGATATACCAACGGTCTCACTGAGCTGTCCACAGACTGAAATTATCCTCCCAACCTTCTACAGAAACAGATCTCCTACACATTACCTTTCCATTCACCCACCACCTTCCAAAGTCCCACCATCCAGCCCCATACGAGCATTTCCCTGGTGACTCAGTGCAACTAGAGCAATTGAATCACGTTCTCTGCCAGGGTTTTAACAATCTCTTGTTGTGCCATGAAATGAGAAACATCCTACCCACTATCCCTATCCCGCGTCCGGCCATCCTGATTTAGGTTTTCCATGATTTCCCTAAATCAGTCCAGGCAAATGCCGGGATGGTTCCTCTGAAAGGGCACGGCCGACTTCCTTCCTGAGACCGATGACCACGCAGTCTGGTCTCCTTCCCCAAACCAACCAACCAACCACTATCCCTATCATGCCTCCCACAGTGGTTTTCCACTGCCCACTGCATCTACACAATATGCTCATCCATCCTATCCCACCCTATTCTCAACCCCTTGCCTTCTGGCTCATATTCCTGCAACAGACCTAGATACAAGACCTGTACCATGTGTCCTCCCACATCAGCTGCTCCAGTCCAGTCACAAGCTTCACCTATCCCATCAAAGGCAAGGTTACCTGTGAAAGCAGTTTTCTGATCTACAAGCTAAGCTGCGACCACTGTGATGTATTCTATGTGCGCATGACAACCAACAAGATGTCAGTCCCCATGAATGATCAGTGGAAAACTGTGGCTAAGAAACAGATGGTCCATCCAGTTACTTGTCATGCTGCCCAACAAAATGTTTTTCACTTAAATGAGTGCTTCACAGCCTGTGCCATCTGAAACCTTGCTTCCAACACCAGCTTTTCTAAATTTCACAAGTGGGAACTCTCCCTGCAATATATCCTACATTCCATAACCTTCATAGTCACTATCCTTCACCCACCTGTCTCCTATATCGCTCCCACTCCAGCACTACACAGCCTTCTATTTCTCCAGTGCAGCCACAGTCTCTTTACTTCTCTCCTCCTCTGCTCCCTTCCTCCTTCCCCCCACCCCATTGCCAACTAACCTCCTGACTGCACCTAGCAGCCCTATCCTGTCCCCACCATAACACTTTATGCTCCTGGAAGGCAGCTGTTTGCAATCTGAGCTCAGAGGCCAGAAACAGTGGACATGTGTGTGTGAGTTGTGCTTGCATGAATGTGTGTTTGTTGTCTACTTTAGAAGGATGCTTTTTGGCCAAAAGCTCACTTGTTTAGCAGTGTTTTTGTTGTGCCTGTCTGCAACTCAACATCTCCATTAAATGATGAGTAGCAATCTATTCTTTTCATAATATTGTCGTTATTTCATCCTGGATCATCCATTGTTATGTGTTGAATTCTGGTAGGTATGCCTCCACCAGAGGGTGGTCCTGGTGGAAAGCAACATCTGGGTAATGGCACACAGTGACCAACACTAACATTGCTTGAGGTTCTCAGTTTCCATAGTAACATTGGGTGGTGCTATTACATCCCCTCTACTCCAGCAGCAACCCCCAGAGGAGTAGGAATAGTTGGCACATGATTTGGCAGAGCTATCTCCTGGAAGGGTGGCAAATAGGTGTCAGTGAATGCTGCTGCAGAAGGCTGGGGCAATATGAGGCTTCACGGAAGTTCTATGAGCCACAAAGGGACTGGAGTGTCCACCAGTTGTGGAGAAGCAGATGGCTAATGACCAGAGTGGTGGAGACAAGACTGATTTAAATGGCATAAGCAGAGGTCATGGTATATATCATGGACCTGTAGTGGGCAGAAATCATCCTGCAGATCCAGTCTGGGTAGTGTCTGAACTTGCAGATGTACATTGGAGTGCTCACCTGGAAGGAAGAGGTCTTGGTGAAGACATGTGGAGGAGATGAGTGCAGCACGTACAAGAGGGCGCAATGCGGATGGCCACAAAGCTGCTCTGCTGGGTTGTGACCTTTAACTGGAGTGGCCTTGTAAAATATCACAAAACTATAGAGGGCATTAGGTGCAGTTCTGGATATCATCTTCTTTTTGAGGTGGGTTGAAAGTGCAGAAGAGCATACCACATGACTGTTGGAGCCCAGGTGAAAGGGTGTGGTATGAAGATCTTAATCCCATTATGGCACAAAACTGTTCAAAGTCATGTGAGGAGAATGCTGTGTCATTATCTGAAAGCAAAGTCTGAGGGGGGCTGTCAAGGACAAAGGTTCTTACCAAGACAGTGACAGAAGTGACCAGGTGTATATGGAACACAAAAGAGAAGTGAGAAAAGGAATCAATCACAACCTCAGGCCAATGAAATCTAGGTGGATACTGTAATGAATTGGTACCTCAGGGACCTTTGTTGAACAATAGGTTATGATAACAACCCTGATCAATAAAATTTACAGTTCTACTCATTTTTCAAATATGTTTTTTAGAAAATTGCAAATCTGATGTTCAGTAAGGAAGCTTATGGAATCAATGGATTGTATGAGAACATTTATTTACAGTTTCATTCTTTTTCGTGTTTCATGTAATATTTAAGGAAGCCATCTCTGATTTTAAAGAAGTTCATTATCTGGTAAAATACATTTGTTTCTTTTGCCTGTAGTTGCCAAGTTTGGAATCACAGGGATTCCATTTCAAAGTTATGTTCTAAAATAAATAATTAAATTATTTCTGTACCTTTTGTTTATATCCTCAGTCATGTTTTCTTGGTAAATGTCAATGCAAGCATACAGAAAACATGTGCAAAACTTAATTTGCTTATTTTTTAATTATGGGAAGAGTATAGATTTAAGTGTCAGGAAGTCGTTTCTGAAAGTATTTGTATGGAGTGTATACATGTATGGAAGTGAAACATGGATGATAAATAGTTTGGACAAGAAGAGAATAGAAGCTTTCGAAATGTGGTGCTACAGAAGAATGCTGAAGATTAGATGGGTAGATCACATAACTAATGAGGAGGTATTGAATAGAATTGGGGAGAAGAGGAGTTTGTGGCACAACTCGACGAGAAGAAGGGACCAGTTGGTAGGACATGTTCTGAGGCATCAAGGGATCACAAATTTAGCATTGGAGGGCAGCATGGAGGGTAAAAATCGTAGAGGGAGACCAAGAGATGAATACACTAAGCAGATTCAGAAGGATGTAGGTTGCAGTAAGTACCGGGAGATGAAGAAGCTTGCACAGGATAGAGTAGCATGGAGAGCTGCATCAACCAGTCTCAGGACTGAAGACAACACAACAACGGGAAGATAAAGAGATTAGTACTGTGAAAATGGATCATTAACACTTTGCTCCATTGAATTACACACTCTTATTATAGTTTTTCATGTACCAGAATGTTTATTCAGCTTTAAAGGATAGCAGTGTAGACTTGTTGATGTTATGAAGTAAAGTTTCATTTTAACCTGGTTACTGTGAGCTCAGTGCGTAATATTGAAGTTTATAAAATCAAAAATGTGAAACTGATTGTTAGAAATGTTGGATCTGGAAATATATCAGTGTCATTAGACTGCAAATTAATATTTTCACTGATACTTTACAAACCCACACTTCAAGAATCATCCCTCAAGAAAGGCATGGACAACCTTTGGTGACCTGCAGGTCTGATTCATATACTTACTTAAAGTCGCAGGTCACCTCATCATGTGATATGGCAATAGCACTCGTAGCATACAAAGACAAAACTATAGTGTCTGTGATGTTAATGTTCGTGGGTTAATGTGTGGGATTCTCTGACAAACCACACCATCAGATTATGCTTCAAACCATGCATTTTGAAAGTACATTCATTTATGTTCACCACATCCTCATATGTTTACATTTATTTATGTTTCATTAACTTTGCTTATTAACAAATGAAGTTTTACAGTAGCTCTCTTAAAAACCTCCATTGCAAAATTCTGCAATGCCTTTAATAAAGAAACAATGTGCACAATGCATAAAAGAAATGTAAATGTCTGAAGGTGGGATACCAGACATCATGAATTGTCATCAGGGAAAAATAAACATGTGAACCAACAACAGATAACCAGTTTGTTCAAGTTATGGCCACTGCTGCCATCGACCAAATCAGCAAATTTCATGAGTAATCAGTAATTTTCATACCATTATTGTCTTCTACCAACAACACTTGCAATCTGTCAATGTGTATCACAGACGTATGCCATAAGCAGTAAGTAATGTGTCTGTGTCATCAGCATTGTTCCAGAGATGAAAATACTTCTGACTGCATTCCTTCAGGGTAGTGAGCTGTTTTCCCTCTTCCCTGCATGCACATGGAGACATAGGCCATAACCTCATGCTCAGACTGCAAACTTATTTCTGTTTTTTGTTCAAATCCAGTGGTTTGAAAATTGCAGTGTGCATGCAAGGAGTAAGCAAAACTTCCACTGGTCTGCACCATGAGCTGCAAACTCAAGGGGGGCCGAACATGTAATTTTGGTGGAATAAAATGCATGCACCTCACAGTCTCTCCCAAAAATTTCTTCTGCAAGTCAGATTGAAACCAGTCATGGGCTGGTTCTGACCTGCTGATCCCTGATTGCCCACCTGTTCTCTAAGGAGTGATAAACCGATGGGCTGAGCCACAGATACTCCACAGAATCAAATGAGTATTAAATGTGTTTTTGGTTGCTTCAACAACCATCTACATCTATATCTGCAATGCTACACTGCAAATCACACCCAGGTGCCTGGCAGAGGGTTCATTGAATCACCTTCACACTAATTCTCTATTATTTCACTCACAAACAGCGTGCGGAAAAAATGAACACCTGAAACTTTCTGTGCAAACTCTCACTTATTTTATTAGGATAACAATTTCTCTCTATGTAGGCCATGTCAACAAAATATTTTCAGATTTGGAGGAGAAAGCTGCTGATTGAAATTATGTGAGAAGATCCCGCTACAACGAAAAATGCCTTTGTTTTAATGATTTGCACACCAAATCCTGTAACATGTTCATGATACTCTCTCCCCTACTTCTTGATAATGCAAAATGTGCTGCCCTTATTTGAACTTTATCAATCTACTCTGTTATTCTATCTGGTAAGGATTCCACACTATGCAGCAGTACTCCAAAAGAGGATGGACAAGTGTAGGGTAGGCAGTGTCTGTAGTAGATTCCTTCTATCATCTAAGTGTCCTGCCAATAAAATGCAGGCTTTGGTTCACCTTCTCCACAACACTTTCTATGAGTTCTTTCCAGTTTAAGCTGTTCATAATTGTAGTTCCTAGGTATTTAGTTGAATTTGTTTCCTTTAGATTTGATTGATTTATTGTGTAAATGAAGCTTAACGGATTCCTTTTAGTGCTCATGTGGATGACCTCACACTTTTTATTATTTAGTGTCAACTGCCAATTTTCAAACCATATCTGATATTTTATCTAAATTGTTTTGCAATTGGTTTTGATCTTCTAATGGCTTTACTAAATGATAAACGACAGCGTCATCTGTAAATAACCTAAGACAGCTGCTCTGATTGTCTCCTAAATCGTTTATATAGATAAGGAACAGTAAAGAGCCTATAACACTACCTTGGGGAACACTAGAAACCACTTCTGTTTTACTTAATAACTTCCTGTGAATTACTATGAACTGTGACCTCTCTGACCATAATTGAAATGATATACAGTGCTGTTTCCCATTACATTCTGTTTAGCATTTACAAATCAGATAGTTCTGGCAAATAAATGTGTATACTTTGATTACATCATTACAATGTATTCTTGTTGATTGGTCTGATGGAATGTTACTGTTAAATGTGGGATCTCATTCCAGGATCCTTTGTTTTTACAAAGATATTAATTTTATTTTGTGTCCCAGATAAAGTAATTTTTTCCGAAATATGATGTAAGAAAGGAATTCTACGACAAGAAGACATAAATATCTTGAACTTAACCTGGATGTGTATATTATGAATTAAATTTGATACAAGAGAAGCTGTTAATGATGAATGATAGTAAAAGGACAAAAGAAGATTCGCAAACAACATTCCATAAAAGACAAGACAAGTACATAAACTTCAAATTTTCATATTTACAGATTAAGTAGCTTGTGATCATGCTAACAAAACTAACAATAAATGAAGATAAAATCAATCAATGGAAAATTTGTTAACAAATAAAGAAACAGTGAATCAGGCAGTGGGACTGCTACAGTGTGAAGAAAATTTAATTAACTTGACCTTTGACTTTGACACAGATTAGGCAGGCACTGTGTTTAAACACTCTCTTGATTTTTTGCCTGGATGCATAGATTTTAAAATTTTGATCTGTCTAATATAAAAGTCTGTGAAAAAATTTATCTGTATATGAGAAGGAAAGTTGATACTCACCATATAGCGGAGATGCTGAGTCACGATAGGCACCCCCCCCCTCCCCCCTCCCCTCCCCCCTCCCCCCCCCCCCCCCCCACACACACACCTGCAGTCTCAGAGAGCTGAGTGTGGTTTCAGCTCTCTGCGACTGCAGATGTGTGTCTACTGTTGACAAAGGCCTTAATGGCCGAAAGCTTTAATTGTGTAAATCTTTTTGTTGTGCCTATCGTGACTCAGCATCTCCGCTATATGGTGAGTAGCAACTTTCCTTCTCTGGTATTGTTACATTCCATCCTGGATTTTCCTTTGTTTGATTATCTATACATGAATATGTTTTCTTTGTGGGTGCTGTAAGGAGAGAACGGGTGAGGTACAGGATGAGTTGGGGCTCGGAGATTTCTGTTTCTCTGGTTATCAGAGAATGCCAGGCAAAGTCGGAGAAAACTCCTTCAACTGACGATGAAAACTCCACCTCTCATGGCAGTTAAAGTACTTAGAGTCACCATAAGATTTACAGTGACAGTATGATGTCTTCTTACTAACTGGTCGCTTAGGGAATGTCTTTAACACACCAGCTGACAGCGAAATATTTCACATCATTTGGACCATGATAGTAGCAGATTCACCTGGTATTGTTAATTTGCAAATAAATCACTATGCACTGGATTGCTAAATACGCTAATCATTTTATGAAGGTCTGGGGATCCAGCATTGAATAAAAGTTTGTAGATGATATTTACTTTCTTTTCCATGAAATGAATTTTTTATTCTTAATAATTGTGATTACAAGTTGTATCTCCTCTGCACTTCGAATTACGTCTATAAGCAAACTAAACTACGTATCTGACCCCCAAAAAACAATGGCCCATAGCCATTCCTTATCTCCAAAGTTACAAAAAGCATAGATAGATGCTCCTTTTTGCAGCAAAGAGCATTGTCATCTCAATTGCGGTAGCACACCATCGCTGGTACTTGCAGCCAAAACATTACAATAATATTAGTTAAGTGCTCCACTGTGTTACCAAGATTTACATATTTTTTTATTCACAACAATAAAAAGAAAGTTCTTTTCACTTCATTTAACAGATATGAGACAAATAACATAAACACATTACCATACACCATAGAACCATCAGTACACATTATGTAGGAGCATTACATGGCCCCTCTTGGTCACAATATATTTTTGTCAAAACATTTCTGTGACCACAACATTTATTCAAACAGATAAATTGGCATAACATAATTTTCAAAGTATTGGAGTTTCTAAACAGTTCATTCATCAATATTATGGTTACAAATGAAATATGTACTTTCTTAGCAACACTCATTACTCTCATTACTGGCTGGCATAAATAATCATACTAATTTTCTCGGGAATGAATTTTACAGTGGAAATGAGGCCCACTCATTTGGGCGGGGTTGGTGGAGGAAATGCGAGACCAAAACTCCCCAATGGGCCTCTCCAGACTGGTTGTAATGATCATATTTAGGAAAAACATTGAAACTTTGAATCAAACATATTGGTTTTCAGTATGAAAATTGAAGAGAAATGTTATTCAGTTTGTATGAAACCAAAAAATACAGAAAATCGTTTAAATGTTTGCAGAAATGTTTAGAATCTTTGAAAATGGATTTATTCACACAATACAAGATTCATTTAAGAGACAATCATGTTCTCGATATTATGTCAATGATGTGGTGATAATGGTACAATGTTGACAGTGCGATGCCAATGGTGCAACAAGATGGTGAGAAGCCACTAGACATTGGCATGGAATGGTGGTCACGGGTGATGGCTGGTCAGGTGGTTAGATGCCAAGCTATTAGTGAAGGACTGGATGGACTGGAGGCTGGGATGGAACGACTAAGGCCTCACAGTGCCAAGATTGAAGTTCTTGTGACATACAACAAGGTACAAAAGAATGAGCAAGGACAAAACAGCTAACTATAGCGCCTATCTGAGATAAAATGGGTTAGCGTTCAACTCTACCCAACTCACTCCTGTGTACAACTCTACCCAACTCACTCTTGTGTAGAGAGTTCACTTCAATTCACGTTTGTACTTGCACCGCGCAGTCACAGCACGGTGAAAATGAAACTGAGATATCTTCACAACACCAGATACATTTTCCACAGTTACAGTCAAAAATGACATTAGAACTCTTCAGAGAAGATTGGTGCAAACAGTCGCAGGCATACTAGTGATTGAACAAGATGGATCACTCTCTTTGTGTAGTAACACAAGCCTGCCCAATACAACAAAAACAACAACATCACTGTCAATCGACAACACTTCCATCGAAGTTTCATTGTCAGACAGGATACAGGCATAAAACAACTCACAGGAACAAAGTTCACTGTAGTTAGTTAGTTTTAGTTAGTTGGCTGCATGTTCCATTGATCAGTCGCATGGTACAGTAGCCGTTATGATGTGGAACATGTCAAGTGCACAAGAAATGCACATATGAAACAAGATTTTATGTATATGTATTTTACACTACAGTGTTAAAGATTAATATTTCTATTATTTTCCCCATTCCCTTAAGCGGCACAACATGCATATATTATATTTATAGATTTATTTATTACTATTCAAGACTTCATCTATGGTATAGAAGGACTTGTCAGGAGATATGATTTCAATTTATTTTTGAAGCTATTACTGCTGTCTGTCAGACATTTTATTTCATCTGGTAATTTGCCAAAAATGTTTATAGCAGCATATTTTACCCCTTTCTGTGCCACAGATAGGTCGAGTAAAAGATAGTGTAAGTCTTTCTTTTTCTGGTATTATAATCATGAATGTCACTGTTGTTTTTAAACTGGTCTTTTAAAAAGATGCTTACAAGAAGTGTGACTATGAGCCCCACACATTATTCTAATCACTTTCTTTTGAGCAGTAAATACTTTTTGTCTAAGCATTGAGTTACCCCAAAATATTATTCTGTACAACATCAGAGAGTGTAAGTATGGAAAATATGTTAGCTTACTAATTCCTATGTCCTTAAAATTGGCAGTTATTCTGATTGCAAAAGTTGCTGAACCTAGTCACTTTAGAAGATACAAAATATGAATTTTCCCATTAAGATTATCATCTATATGTACACCAAAAAAACTTAGTATGCTCTACCCTGTCTACTGACTCCTGTTGATGTGTTATATTTATTGAATGAACTACAATTTTTGCAGCAGAAAATTGGATGTACTATGTGTTTTCAAAGTTTAAAGCAAGCTCATTTGCCGAAAACCAATTAATTACTTTTCCAAAGACCTTATTTGTATCATTTTCAGTTGGAGTTTCTTTTACTGGATTAATAATGATGCTTGTATCATCAGAAAACAGTCAGTTCAGCTTCTTGTTTCAGATAAGAAGAAAGGTGGTTCACATATAGCCAGAACCGAAGGGGACCCATGATTGAAACCTGTGGAACACCTAATGTCATTTCACCCCAGGTAGATGAAGTGGCAAACTTATTTAAATCACTTGACGCATATAAAGAAACTTTTTGTTTCCTGTTCTGTAGGCAGACTCATATGCTATTCCATTTATACCATAGAATTGTAATTTCTGTAACATAATATCATGGTTCACACAATCAAATGCTTTGGACAAGTCACAGAAAATTCCTATTGGTGACATTTTACTATTTAAAGACTCTATTATGTGGACAGTGAAATTGTATATTGCTGTCTCAGTGGAACAGCATTTTTGAAATCAGAACTGTGATTTACTAAGTATCTCATTACTGTTGAGATGGCTAACCACTCTTGAGTACATTACTTTCTCGAAGATTTTTGAAAATGCTGTAAGTGAGGATACTGGCTGATAGTTATTTGTTTCTGTGGTACCCCCCTTTGTAGAGAGGCCTGGAAATGGCATATTTTAACCTGTTCAGGGAAAATTCCTTGAGTTAGTGATGCATTACATATGTGACTCAGAACATCAGTTGTAATTGCTCCTTATTGTTTTAATATCTTATTAGAAATGTCATATACTCCAACAGAACATTTATTTTTCAAAGATTTAATAATTTTACTTATTTCACAAGAGGTTGTTAGGTAAAACTTAATCTGACCAAAATTTTTCAAAACTGACTCTTCTATGTACTGCCTGGCTTTTTCTTTTGACGTGTCCTCACCAATTTTTTCTCCTACACTTAAGAAATGGTTGTTAAATACATTAGTTACTTGTGTACTGTTGGTGAGGATGGTCTCATTCTCTTTCATAGTAATACTACTTACCCCAATGGTTACTTTTCCTGTCTCCCTTCTAACAACATTCCATATTGATTTGATTGTATTGCTGGAGTTGTTAATTTCTTCTCTAACATACATATTTCTTGATTTCCTTACAACTTTTCTCAGTGTGTCACAATAATTTTTATAGTGTAAAACTACTTCTGGATCTTTACTGTTGTCTTGCTGGCTTGTACAGTTTTATTTTTCTTTCTGAAGACACTTTAATACCTGTAGTAATCCAAGGTTTCTTTGAAAAGTGTGTGGTATTTCATTTAGTTATTTTCTTTGGGAAACAATGTTCAGAAAGGGATATAAATTTATCAAGAATATGTTGCTTTTGTCATTAGCATTTGGCTCATTACATACATCTCCCCAATTAACATTTCTTAAACTTTCTCTGAAGTGCTCTATAGATACTGGGATGAGCAACCTCACACTTTTACTTAATGGTATCTGAACTGTGCACCCTCTTAGGTTTTGAAAGTTAATCAGTTGTGCATCATGGTCTGACAATCAATTTACCACAGGGAGAGCATGTGTTTGTTTTACATCCTCTCTCTGTACAAATACATTATCTATTAGAGTGCTACTGTCTTGAGCTATACGTGTAGGGAAATTGACCACTGATTCTAAGTTATATGTTGTTAATAACACTTCTAATTCACTTTTCCTATCAGAATTACTTAGAAAGTTTACATTGAAATCACCACAGATTAATAACTACTTCTTTTTGTCTGACATACTCCATAATAGGGAGTGAAACTTTTTTATGAATAGCTCCGAAACTCCTAATGGGGAACTGTATGCAGTTGCTAATATCAATATTACATTATCTAGCTGAAGTTCACATGCACAAACCTCAAAGTGCTGATCAACACAAAATTTGCTTACTTCTACAGTTTTGTATTTATACCCTTGTTTTATGAAAATAGCAACTCCTCCTTTATCCACCCTAGATCTACAAGTGTAAGGTGCTAAATTATACCCATTTATACTGACACTATCCATTCCCACAGTCACATGGTATTCAGACTGACAGAGTATATCAATCTCATTCTTATTTTTGAAATAATCTAAACACACTATTAGCTCATCTACGTTATTCTTTATTCCCCTGATATTTTGATGAAGTAACTTAACACTGCCCTTAGCTTTGCCCCTATTTACTGTACATGAAGTTTCTTTTAATCTATTTATCTTGATTGTTGTCTGTCTGGACTTTGGCTTTAACCTAAAAAACATGTCTGCCTGGACCCATTAACCACAGGGATCACTCTTTGTGTGACTGTAGCCCCCTCTTACAGTTTCTGCTAATAGAGAAGCTAACTTATTTTTCCCCTTCCTATTCAGGCGCAGGCCATGTGTAGTGTATCCCCACTGACCAATGGCATTAACTGGAACAACACTTATGTGAGATTTTGCCAGTGTCTGGAGCATCCCATTCAGCTCAGTGTTAACATGCCTTACAGCAGTGTTTACCGAGGGCTGATCATGGCACTGAAAGACCTCCACAAACCCCACATCTGTGTGCTCAGTTTCTGCTCCTATTTTATCCAGATCACTCCTAGTACTGTATCTTGGATTCATAGCCAGGCTGTTTCCTGCCCCCCCCCTCCCCAACTGTAATTATCTGATCTTACTTCTCAAAGTTCATGCATAGCTGACCTAAGTTTTCTGTCACCTGGCTAAGGCTAGCACTTGGTTTCACAAAACTTGTGACCTGGTACCCTGCACCTAATTTCTCCTGAAGCTGCTGGCACACACCCCTCCCATGACTGCTGCCTATAAGCAGAATTCTTCTTTTCCTATTCTGGTGTGATCCTGACCTGTCTTTTTTCTTTAAGGTAATATCCTGCTTCAACCTACTTTCAACTGCATCTGGATGAGGCACTTCCTCCACTTCAGATAGCAAGCCAAACTGATTTACTATTTGAATTTCTGGAGTTTTTTTCAAGTGTTTCCCTTTTCCACCCTTTGCTTGCTACCTTTTTCCAGTTCCCAGTCTATTTTTCTTCCCCTAACCTAACCTAACCTACATAATTCCAAGTTCGTGTTTCCTAATTCAGCCATAAGGGCACAAATTTTTGCCTCCTGTTCAGCGATTTCTCTGTCCTTTCTACATAACCTACACTGCCATGGAAAAGCCTCATTTTCTACCCTCATTTCCTTGCCGCTACATTCGCACCAATGAAACCATAACTTAAAGTCTACACAGAACACCCCCCCCCCCTCTTCAAATTTCTATGGCAGCCACCACATTTGTCACACATGGTTTGATAGAAAAACTTAACACAAAAGTAGAGAATAAGTTTATGTATGAATGCAGAGTCTTGTGGCGGTAACATTGAATAAAATGTTCTCGGGTTTCCAACCACATCAATTGCAAGTGGTATGACTTGACAATGGCCAAGGAGTGTTTGGCTGAAAGCTTGTGTAGTTTTAAGCAATTGATGTGGTTGGAAACCCGAGAACATTTTATTCAGAGAATAAGTTGGCAGAAGACCACAGTAGTTTCATAACCTGTACTAATCCATAAATAAACACTAATGTAAACAAACTTTTAAACTTACTTCCAAAAGTTTTAACTGCCTAAACTCTGTATCACAGACATGAATTAAGTTGGCTTTGAAGTGATAACTCTAGTCAAAAGCAAAAATCTACACTCGTGTGAAATTTATGCCTAAAAAATGTAAACAAAACTAGTGACGACCAGCCTTTATGAAATACTTCATTTTTGATCTAAATATGGTCAGGAAAACAAAATCTTCAATAGATAGCCTAGAGAAGAAGTAAATACACTACTCTAAAATGTAATATTAACTAAATTAGCTCTCATTTCAATATTCTCAATAATGTGTTTACGTCACTAAAGGCAACTTCACACAATTCCAAAGAATACTGTCCAGAACAGTTACTAGTTAACACGAGACACAGTAATCGCAACAAAACACAACACATAATGTTACAGAACAATTACATGTATATGATAATATTTCCAAGTTTTACTGTCTGAAGGTTGAAAAAACAAGAACACCATATTAATAAATGCCAAAAAGAACATTCCAATCCCGGGAGCGGAAAGACCTACCTTAGGGGGAAAATAGGACGGGTATACACTCGCACACACACATATCCATCCACACATATACAGACACAAGCAGACATATTCAAAGACAAAGAGTCCAAACTCTTTCTTTCAACAACATCTTTGCCTCTACTTCCGCCTCGACTGACATCTCTGCCCAAACTCTTTGCCTTTACAAATGTCTGCTTGTGTCTGTGTATGTGTGGATGGATATGTGTGTGTGTGCGAGTGTATACCCGTCCTATTTTCCCCCTAAGGTAAGTCTTTCCGCTCCCGGGATTGGAATGACTCCTTACCCTCCCCCTTAAAACCCACATCCTTTCGTCTTTCCCTCTCCTTCCCTCTTTCCTGATGAAGCAACCGTTGGTTGCGAAAGCTAGAATTTTGTGTGTATGTTTGTGTTTTTTTGTGTGTCTATCGACCTGCCAGCACTTTTGTTTGGTAAGTCACATCATCTTTGTTTTTAGATAAATTATGTAATGTAAATAACTCGTATTTACAGATCATATAGTTACACAGATCATGACATACATATAAAAAATGTGCACAGAAATATTTATAGAACATTTTTAAATCTTTATGAGGGTACACACCCTTTATTTTCAACATCTTTGGATATGCCAACAGATATGCACCTGGATGTGGCAGTTTTATAACAACATATTCTTTGCCACTTCTTTTTCCTCTTCTACAGAAGTGAAGATCTTGAGTGAGATCTCAATAGTACCAAATCTCCAAAATTATAATATTGGCTTCTCTTTAATCCCTCGTCATTTCTCTTCTCTGTCATAAGAGCTTTCTATTTCATGTTGAGGTAAGCATTATGAATTTTTTCTGCCCATGAGATCCTATTTCAGGGTATCTTCGGTAATGTTTGCACACACTCATTATTTTCTTTGGTATTTACCAGCAATTCTTCCAGAGTATAACCAGTAGTTGTATGCAGCAGGTTATTAACAATTGTAGTGAAGTCTTCCAACAGATAAATCCACTTGGTTTGCATCATTGAGCAGTAAGTTCTCATAAAATGATTTAACTCTCTAAATACACGTTTGATGGGACTCGCTCTGGGATTATAACTTGACGTTATGACATATGTAATATTTGCTTCCAGTAAAGCCTTCTTCCAAGTATAACATGTGAAAATTGTTGCGTTGTCTGTTAGAATCGTTCTTGGTTTCCCAACAGACGGAATAAAATCAGAAAACAATTTCTTGATTATGGATTTGCTGGTAGCTGATCGAATTGTGTACAACATTGCATACTTAGAAAACATATCCAAAAATACATCTTTGTATTTACTACCTCCTCTTGCCCTTGGAACTGGCCTACAGATGTCTACAGAGATTAGATGTAAGGGCTTATGTGAAATGATGGGGTGCATCTCATCTTGTGTACCTTTGTTACAAGGCTTAATCAGCTGACAAACTTTATATTTCTTCAAAACCTGCTGAACTCTTCTCCTGATATTTGGAAAGTAACAATAGCTATCTATCTTACTTGCACATTTAAGTATGCCAAAATGTCCCCAAGCATAATGAGTGTGCAGTATGAGCTTTTCCACATAATCTTCTGGTATGCATACACACTACTTACCTGAAGTATCAGACCTTCTGTAGAACAAAATATGATCAACTACTTTGAAAACTCTTTGGAGGTGCCCTTAGTGTGGCTGACTCAGATTATTCAAAATTATAGATGAATGATCTTCTCATTGCTGGAGGACATATAGGTTACTACACACTTATAAATAATATCTCTTGAATTGCAAATCTTTCATCAGCAAGATCCTATGTTGCTTCTCCTCATTTTCCACAGTGGTAATGTTCTCCAAACTTTCAGGTAGTCTAGATAAAGCATCTGTAATCTGATTATGTTGTACCCTTATGTGTACAACTCTGAAATTATATTCTTGTAAAGCCAAGGTGCTGTGTGATAGATGAGCTTGAAGTAGGTTGCATTGTTGCAAGAACATGAGAGTTTGATGATCACAGTACATGGTAGTGCATGCTCCAAACAAGTAATAGTGGAATTTTCCGAACACCCACACAACTGCCAAAGCTTCCAATTCTACGGTTGTGTAGGAGTGCTTGCAACTTGATAACACTCAACTTGTCTAAGCTATGGACAGAACATAGGCTGATTATTAATGCCCTTGATTTGAAACAAACAGCAACCTAAACCATGCTTGATGAATCAGTCATCAAACCAAATTCCAAAGTCATATCTGGGTGGTGCAACAATTTTACATCTCCAAGAGTGTCTTTGATGAGCTGGAATGCAACTTCACAGTCATTTGTCCTCCTCCATGGTTTTTTTTTTTTTTTTTTTTTTTTTTTTTTGTAGAAGCTGGTGTAAGGGCTCTGCATTCATCACCTATTTGTTTAAAATTTCCTATAGAAGGTCGTCATTACTATGAAAGATTTTAACTGCTTCTTGTTTGATGGCGTGGAAAAATTCTTGATGGCACTCAACTTCACTGAATCCAGCATTATTCCCTTATTGTCTATTATAAGCCTGAGGTAATGGATCTGTTCCAGTGAAAAATCAGATTTTTGCAGGTTAGCTGTCACGCCTGCTTCACTAAATGCATTTATGACTCTGCCCAAGAGGTTAATGTGTTCTTCCCAAGAAGATGTAGCAATGAGAACATCATCAACAAAAAGTGTAAGCTGACTACACACTTCAGGTCCTAAAACAGCAATCAATGCCTGGATACTCCAATTGAACATTCATTGCAATTCTTCATCGACATATCGTTGAAGTCACCAAGGTACAGGATAAAAACTTTTTTCAATATGTACTATGTGGGTACACTTCTAAATTACACACATAGCCTTTCACTATATCTGGTTTTTTGCTAAAGACATCAATATTCTGCTGCAATAAGTCAGCCAATTGTTTTCACTGCTGCTTGTCCAAACAGATTCAGATGTCTTTCGAAATATAACATCAGTTACTGTGCATACTTTATAAACCTTTTCTGCATTTCATCTCCGACTCTTCATGAAACACCTTACAAGCTTAATTGTTGAACCTCAACAATATCTTCCATGGCTACAGTCTTCTCTGATCAGCTCCACACCTCCACACACACACACATTCTCATCATCAATCTTAAAAGAGGCACAGCCTGCAAAGAAGTCAAATTTTACATCTGTCTCCCGGATACTTCAATACCCAAAATACAGTCCTCTATTAATTTATTTATCACTAGGAACGTGAATAAATTCACTACATTTCCTATTCTTAATTCAATAAGAGTCTGTATCTTTATCTTCTGTGCCCTGGTACCAATTGCACCTATAACTCCACAATTTTCAGAGGAAAGACTGGTAGTTTCCAGTGTCTTGTCAACATCTCAAACAGTGCTGTGGAGATTGCATTCACATTTGCTCCTGTATCAAGAATTACTTTAATGGCATGGCCATAGACTGCTGCATATATCACCAGTATAGGAACGGTCATGCGCTTGGCTGTACAATGCTGGACATCAAGCGTAAATTCATCTACTAGTCTCTGTCTGTCATTGCATTGGAACATGACAATTCTCTTGCCAGAGCCTCTTACATCACACGCAACCAATTCTCCAGGGCACAATACAGTGTCTGTAGTTTAACACATGGAGCCTGGGATCATCAGTGACATCCGTAGTCACTGGCGGTTGCTCTCTCCAGTTATTTGTATTTGGTGATTGCTGGTTGGTATATTGCAGTTGCCAGTTTGGATTATTCCCATGGAACTGCTGATTATTCTGTGTTGGTTGTGGTTATTTTGATTCATGGTTTGCATCAGACTGAATCTTTGCCCATTAGATTTATTTTTCACCCAGCAAGGTTGGAATTGCACTGCTTTTGCAATCAATCTTTGGCTGCCATTCAGCTGTTGTTTGTTATGCTGAGCTTGGAAGCCTGAGCTCTGCTGCACACTCTACTATTATTATTGCTGCTCGGTCTTGACTGGCATGCAAAGTTTTTGTTTACACTAGTTGAGGACCCATTCCCCTGATTTGTAGCTCTTAAGTCTTCATTTAATCGATTGATGGTGTCAACACCAGAGAGAAAGTCTTCAACATTGTCTTTGGGAACATACATGAGTTTTTCGTGTATCTTGACCAGTAACTTTGCCTTAATAATCTTCAAAATACCCACCTGTGGGACTGGAGTCTCCCAATATCTATTTTTATTCAGGAAGTTCTCAAAGTACCAATCCAAGTTCCCACTCTTGACTGAAAATGGTTCTGGATTATAAATCTCTTTTTTCAGTCGTTTTTGAATTCCCTTAGACCAATACCTACTCAAGAATGCTTGCTCAAAATCATCATAGGTGCCACAGGTTTCCATAATATCTGTGCACCATAAACTACCTTCCCCTTGTACATAGCCAGCGACGAAAGAAATTTTTGTGCATCAGTCCATGCATGAGGTAAAATACCTCTTAACCCGCAAATGAAAACGATGGGGTTAACAGTTTTCTTCTCTGGACAGAAAGCTTGTAACTGCTGGTGCTTTAGGAGCTTCTCATCAGTTAACATTTGGGTGTATACATTGTTGGGTGGTATATTGCCATAAATAGGGTCGGACACCACATGTGCACTTTTTGTCATAGTCGTTGATCTATTCATCACTGATGCTGAATTCATCACATTTTGCTTTGCCGTGTCAGAAAATGTGATGTGTGTCAGAACCACTCGATCTTATTTCCTTTATTGACTTGGAACATTCTTCAATCGATTTGGTTATATTGTCATTCCTCTTCAAAAACTCTTCACCAAGCTGTTGGCTTGTCACATCACTATCAATCTAGATCCTTGTGGAATCTGATACATTAGCCAGTTGAACGTTTTGCACACTTTGTTTCAGTTGTTCATTAACACACCCTCTCTTCTATAACTGTGACACAATCTGATTTAAAAAGTTCCAATTTGGACACAAGAGAATCCATGGTTGCGGCAGCATCTTTCACTTTGGTTTGGGTTTTAGAGATTCCCTCAGGAACTTTCTCCTGGGACAGCTTAAGATTTGCTATTTCCATAGCACAACCACTTTGCTGAATGCTTAAATGATCCACTATGCAGTTCAAACTTTCAAAATCCTGTTTGGTTGGCAATGACTCAACCATAGCAATAATATCTTGCATAGTTAGCCTGATATTTGCTTGTTCAGTTACTAGTGCCTCCTGCTGCTTAACAAGACCATCTTGTTTAGCAGAAAGACTTGCCTGTTTTACTGCTGCAGTATGAAATATAGTGGAAATTTGGTCTTGTTTTTCTGCCATAGATTCTTGTGTGGAAGGTATCCTAGACTGTTCAGCTGCTACAGATTGCACTTTAGCAGATATCGATTGCTTATTAGCAGTTAACAACTGCGCTGCTTGGGATGTACTAAGTAAAGGATCTTTAATGTTAAACTCCTCAGTCCTAGCTGTGGTCATTACAGGTTCTGAACTATCAGTGGAAGGGACCTCCTCAACTGATTGTATATTGTCCGTTCAATTCTTGACTGGGTGTGTGTCCTAACCGTAAATCACTTAAAAATCTTCGCATCACCCATGTAGTTTCAAAACACACACTTAAAATCAGTACAAATATACAAATGATTTTTTTTTGTTTTAAATATACATCTATAACTAACAGAAATAGGAAGACTATACAGAAAAGGACAGCATTAGATTCCAGATGGGTAAACTTGCTGTTGCTTGTCTGCAGCCTGGGCATTCGGCTAATTTGTTGTGATGAACCGTACAGCATCAGTCTGCTGGCCCTCTGTCCCTGTTGTGGTCTCAAACAAGGACAGGGTATGCAACACAGAAACACATGTTGTAGTACACTTCATATCAGTAGCATACGTACATGGAAATGATACAAAATCCTAACAAGTTCCCTAACTTTGCAACAGGGTGCGATTTGTGCTTTTACCAGTGGGGGGGATGTCTTAGGGGGTTAGTAGAATTATATATGTTACTAGCTTGGACTGTGGCATTACGCATGGTTAAACAGCTATTTATAAATAGATGTTAATGCCGAAACTCACTATTCACGCGTATGCACTACCAGAAAAGCCATCCCTTGTTATATCTTTAAAAGTACATTATAGGTAAAGCTTATTTACAAAATCGTCTACATGCAGGTATACAAGGGGAATTCAAAAAGTAGAGGCACATTTGTGAAAAGCTGTACTTATTCTGATGATAGAAAACTGAAATATATTAATAGTATTAATAGTAAGACTTATTACAAACTTTCAGTGTTCGGCTCCACAAATTTAAATTATATGTAGAGTTTTACTACAGTGAGTGGGAAATAAACATCCCAGGTTGGGATGCATAAACTAAAACCAGAGGAGGGGATGGTCTGATGCAGAGGGGGGGGAATCCCCCCCATCCCCCCCTACAAATCGCACACTGCTTTGCAAGCAGTCCTATCAATTGGTCACCACTCTGTAATGAACTGCTACATCATAAAGAAAAATTAAGTATCTTGACCTTTGACTTTGACACAGATAAGACAAGTACTCCATTTAAACTGTCTTTTGATTTTTTGCCTAGATGTATAGATTTTAAAATTTTGATCTTTCTAATATAAAAGTCTGTGAAACAATTTGGCTATAGATGAATGTGTTTTCTTCTGGCTGCTGTAAGGAGAGAACAAGTTAGGTACAGGATGAGTGGCAGTTGGAGGTTTGTTTCTCTGGTTCTCAGAGAACATCAGGCAAAGTCTGAGAAAACTGCTACAACTCATGATGAAAAGTCCATCTCTTGTGGCAGCCAAAGTACTCACAGTCATCATAAGATTTTCTGCAAACACTTTCAAAAAGTACTCACAGTCATCATAAGATTTTCTGCAAACACTTTCAAAATGAGAAGGCTGAACAGCAGTGGCAGTATGATATCTTCTTACTAACAAACTGATCACATAGGGAACGTCTTTAACACACAAGCTGACGGCGAAGTATTTTGCGTCGTTCGGACCGTGATAGTAGCAGATTTGCCCAGTATTCTTAATTTGTGAAGAAATCACTCTACACTGGATTGCTAAACACACTAATTGTTTTATGAAGGTCTGGGGATCCAACATCGAATAAAAGTTCGTAGACGATATTTACCTTTGTTTTCACAAAATAAATTTTTTGTTCTTGATAATTGCGATTACAAGTTGTATCTCCTCTGCATTTCAAATTACGTCTATATGTAAACTAAACTACGTATCTGACCACCAAAAAACAATGTCCAATAACCATTCCTTATCTCCAAAATTATAAAAGGCATAGATGCTCTTTTTTGCAGCAAAGAGTGTTGTCGTCTCAATTACAGTAGCGCATCATCACTGGAGCTCACAGCTGGAATATTACAATGATATTAGCTAAGTGGTCTGCTACATTATTAAGATTTACATTTTATTTTTCATTCACAACAATAAAAAAAAATCCTTTTCACTTCACATAACAGATATGATGAAAATAACATAACCACATTACTATACACCATGGAACCATCAGTTCACATTAAATAGAGACATTACAATCTGAATTATTTGTTGGGATCAGTGTTAGCACAAATGGGGAATTTAAGTTCTCCAATGGTAGAACTACAATCTACAATGAAAACTGAAGTAAAATTCACAGTGACTCTTTGAAATCGGAACTGCAGTGTACAATAGAGTTTACAATAAAATCCAATAATGACCTTTTCAAATGTGAAATGCAGAAAATATTGAGCAAATCAATAATCAGATCACAGAATTAAAAGATAAAGTGGAAGCTGACTTAAGTTGTATGAATTCCAGAATAGACGTAGTTGAAAACAGAGTCATAGTTTTAGAAAATAGCTTTGTCAAAGATGGTTCTAACCAGGAAAGGACATTAAAGAGTTAAAACCTGTACAAAAAACAGTGGATGAGATGGTTGATGATTTAGATACTGAAACAGAAGAAAAAATAAGTAAATTAGATTCAAAAATAAATGTGGTGTATGGTGACAGATTTTGTGAGACACTTCACTTCATGGTTATGCTGAACTGCACAATTTTACTGCCTGTTAACACAGAAAAACATTCAAGGAGATGAAGTGCTAGCAACATATTATCTATAGACTCAAAAGTTTCTGGGAGAGTGGCAGTCAAAGTTATACCAAGAGAGTTGGCAGTGTAGTGGCAACCAGCAAAGGTTTGAATTTTTGTTCTCCATGTTCAGATCCAGTCTTATGATGTTATTTTTTTCTTTTTGTTGTCACAGAATTATATGAGATCAGTGACATCATTATTTTTGTGACATCATAAATACAATGGAATTGTTTACAAAATAAAGAAGCATGTCCAATACTATTAAAATTAGATTTTGTCTGCCATTGACTTCTTGAAGACAAACAATAACCATTAGTAACTGTTTTCCAGACAGTGCTAATCAGTGGTGGGTTGCATACAAGTGTCCAAGCTCAAAAGTACAAAACAGCTATTGCAATTAAGGACCCAAGTGACAAGCAGAGAATTGGCTCAAGATACTTATAAAATGATCAATTCATGTGTGTTCAGTCATTTTACAGAGGTTAGAAACAATGGACATATTGTTACTACAAGAACGTTTTGGCCTTGGGCAATGGCAGTGACAGTCTCATTATTGTCGTAAAGTTTCAAATGCAAAATCTTTAAAAACTGGTGTGATTCATTCAAGGGAAGCACAGACTTCAGTAGCACTGTGTCACCAAATACCTCAGCATTGGTGAATTATTGGAAACAGCAAAATTCATTCAACTTGAAACCTTGGCTTTTGCATGTTTTACAGACTATAAGATGCACTCTTTTCTTCAAAAAATTGCCTCCAAAATTCAGGTATGCCTTGTACTTGAAATTAATATAAAATGTCCAATGTGTGATTCAAAATTCCTGCCAGTCATAAAACGGCCATATATTCAATGCTGGATGAAACCTACCATATCTGGCAACGTTGGAGTCCACTGGCAGCATCACTGCACTGGTGTGACAAAAGTGAGTTGCAGGGATCCGCAAGCTTGCTAACACTGT
Organism: Schistocerca nitens; assembly: GCF_023898315.1. Lineage (NCBI taxonomy): Eukaryota > Metazoa > Arthropoda > Insecta > Orthoptera > Acrididae > Schistocerca > Schistocerca nitens. The sequence goes on from NC_064614.1 coordinate 818,639,534, forward strand.
CTCTCTCCCACACTGTTATCCCAAACCCAGAACACTGTCTAGCCTCTGATACGTCATTGCAGTATACAATGACAGTGAACTAGAATTTAAAGTGATCTGTGTTATCAGCAGCAGTACAATATTTCTGTTAGTAGCTAATTTTGTAATGGGAGAAAAAATAAAAGGAATTCGTATGATTTGGGCTATAAATTGAAAGTAATAGGATATGCAGAACAACATAGAAACAGAGCAGCTGAGTGGCATTTTGGCCCTCCACCAACAGAAAAAACCATTCACAATTGTCTGGCTAGTAAAGAAGATCTGAAAAAAATGAGGAAGACTAAATGTGTAAATAGAGGACTGAATGATAAGTGGCCAAAACTAGAAGGTGACTTACTCAAATGGATTCAAGGACACCATCAAAATGTCATTGGAATTAATTAAAAAATGACTCAAACACATGCTCATAAGTTAGTGCTACAGGCTTATGAAGCATCATAGACTTAGCACATGAATTGAAACAAAATATCTCAGAAAATGCCACAAGAGTATGAAGAGAAAATATTATATTTCCATTGCTTTATTATTCAACATTGAAAGAAAACCCACGTGGAACTAAGCCAAATAACAAATATGGACAAAACTCCTGTGACATTTGATGTGCCAAGTAACAGAACTATTGGCATGAAAGGTGTGAAAACCATGACTATAAAAACAAGTGGACATGAAAAATGCAATACACTGTTGTCCTTTAATGTTCTGCTGACAGCACTAAACTTGATTAAATGATCATTTTCAAGCACAAAACAATGCAAAAACCTTGTGAAATACTACCAGGTGTTGTTTTTCACATAGATGACAAGGGATGGATGGATAAGGCTGCTATGAAATTATGGATTAACAATGTGTGGGAGAGAAGGGAAGGTGGTTTATTGAAGAAGAGTTCTCTTCTTGTGCTAGATGAGTTCAGTAGTCATTTGAAAAATTCTGTAAAAGAGAAACTGAGACAGGAAAATACAAAGAGCTTGCTGTTATTCTGGGAGGACTGACTTCACATTTGCAACCTCCTGATGGCTTGATAAATGAACCATTTGAAGTGTCTAAGAGAGGAATGGAACAAATGGATGACTCATGAAACTCAACATGAATTCACACTGAAGGGAGCTTTAAAATGACTTACAATGAAACAAGCATGTCATAGGGTGTAGAAAAATATCCACTACCAGACACAATAAAAGGTTATTTATTTGTCACATGACCGATTTCAGGCTTGTATCCATCCTCAGTTGTTTATACATTCATGTACATATTTATACTGCGGGAGATCACTGTATAAATACAAAATCTTCCCCTTGTCTGTATCACAGAGGAGTATTTCAGACATGAATCTCGGAAAGGCATTTGCCAAGAAAGTTATATGATTCCTTGCAGTAACTAAATTTTTATTTAATTCACCAGTGATTCTCAGAAAATGATTGTTGAATACTGATTTATCAGTACCAGAAATATTTTTACTACAAACTGACTTTATATCGTCGACCTTGTGCTGCTGACCAGACACTTCCTTCACAACTGACGATATGGTTTTAATTTTATCCTGTGAATTAACTATTCTATTTGCATAACACATACTCTTTGCCTTCCTAATAACATTTTTAAGCACCTTACAGTACTGTTTGTAATGGGCTACTGTAGCTTGATTGTGACCACCTCTTACATTTTGATATAATTCCTGCTTTGTTCCACATGATATCCTTATCCCACTAGTCAGCCACCCAGGCTGCCTATTACTGCTAGTACCCCATTTAGAATGTTCTAATGGAAAGCAACTCTCAAAGAACATGAGAAATGTGTTATGGAAAACATTATATTTATCATCTATGTTATCGGCACTATAAACATCCTGCCATTCTTGTTCCTTGACAATGTTTAAAAAACTCTCTACTGTTGTTGGATTAACTTTCTTACATAGTTTGTAATGATGTGTGACATTTGTTTGAGTACAAAAGCCTAGTGTTAAAATTTGTGCACCATGGTCTGAAAGGCCATTCACCCTTTTACTAACAGAATACCCATCTAGTAATGAAGAATGAATAAAAATATTGTCTATGGCTGTGCTACTGTTTCCCTGCACCCAGGTTGGAAAAAAACACAGTCTGCATCAGATCATATGAGTTTAGGAGATCTACCAACATCCTTTTTCTTGCACAATCATATACAAAATTTATATTGAAGTCACCACATATAGCTAACTTCTGGTACTTCCTACAAAGTGAATTGAGAACCCTCTCTAGCTTGAGCAGAACTGCCCTGAAGTCAAAGTTAGGGGACCTATAAACAACAACAATTAGAAGTCAAGTTCAATAAAATTCGACTGCCCCTGCACAACATTTAAATATCTGTTCAGTGCAGTGCCGTGATATGTCTATGGACTCAAATTAAATACTGTTTTCTACATACATGGCCACTCCCCCACTCCACAAGGAACTCCTTGAAAAACAGCCAGCTAATCTGTATCCTGGTAAAGAAAGCCTCTGAATTGTCAAATTGTCAAATTATTTGAGTGGTGCTCCAATATACCAATAATTTCAGAGTCAACATCAATAAGCAGTTCACTAACTTTATCTTTAATCCCTGTTATATTTTGGTGAAATATGCTAACTCCTTCTCTACTGGAAAACATGATGTCCTCTGAAGGTGAGCCCTTAGTTAGAGGGACTTCCTTTAAGCAGGTATACCTATCAGCTGACTTACTTCAATCTAAAAAAAGGGGCAGTTGGGAGATTTAGGGGAAGGGGGGGGGGGGGGGGGAGTGGAAGGGTGGAAAAGTGAGCAGGAAAGAAGAGAAGAAGAAAAGGGGAAAAGCCTGGTGTGTATCGCAGAATAGATGGCTATGTAATGCTGGAGTAGTAGCAGAGAATGAGATAGCGAAGGGAAGGACAGGAACTAGGGATGGCTCATGCCAATTTTATATTGTAGGGAAAGTTCTCACCTGCACAATATAGAGAAGATGGTGTTGGTAGGAAGGACCTGGATGGTGCAGGCTGTGATGCAGTCATTGAAGTGGAGCAAATTGTGTTGGACAGCATCTTCAGCAACTGAGTGGTCAAGCTGCCCCTTGGCCATCATCAGTGGCCATTCATGTGGACAAACAGCTTTTATGTTTTCTGTTGGATGGATCACCATGATCATGCCCACCGCTACCAGATAACCCCTTGTTAACATTCCAGTATGTCTTAACATCAAACATTGCTTCACCCTCATTCTCCAAATCCCTCTATGTGGAAACCAGCATTATACCCCCAAAAAGGACAAGAATCCACCATCTAAAAACTGATTCCAACCTTATAATCCTACCTGCCAGCAAAGCCTCCACCAATGTGGTTGTGAACTGCAGGGATTACCTCACCCATGGACTCTGCCAGCTGTCAGATTCATCCACTACAAACCCTGACACAGTGACCACATTCCAGAAACCCAGCAGGATCTCCAGTCCCTTCTCAAATGCTTAGACCCGTCCCAGAACCTCTCCCCTGAGTCTGTCTCTGTCCTCATCCTTGACACTCCTGCACTCCTACCTTCTACGTACTTCCTGAAGTCCATAAGCCAAACCATCCAGAATGCTCCATTGTCTGGTTACTGTGTTCCCACTGAGAGAATCTCTGCTCATATGGACTAACACCTTCAGACTATTACCCCTACCCCACTCTCCTATATGAAAGACACCAACTATTCCCTCTAAACAAATCAGACTACACAAATCTGCTGGACTTTCTGAAAGAAAGAAAGGTAGAACACTTCACATACAGGACAGTCCTGGAAAAGTCCCAGCAGTATGTGATCAAGGAGGCAGACTCTCAACCCTGATCGAGACAGTACATGGTGAACTCCCTGCCCTCAAATGGGAGTGCATTTGTGTAAATCAAATGGCAGAGTTCGGCACAGTGAGACCATCATGCAGCTGCACTGTGGAGCTGGCCGACATGGCCAAAACCTGTGACTTGCTGAAGTTAAAATTATTTATTCACATGGTTGTCAATGTAGAAGTCTACAACATGCCACACACCTCCCAACAATGCCACAACTGCCAGCGCTTTGCTCACATGGGTATCCGATGTGGTCTTGCTCCCTATTGCCGAAAATGCGCTGGTGGTCACATGACACAACAGTGGAAACTCCCCAGCACAGCACCACGCAAATGTGCCAATTGTAGTGTGGCCCATCTGGCCAACTACAAGGGGTGTATTGCGTACAAGGGAGCTCTGAGGCGCAAAATAGCGAAACACACAAAAACTACCACCAACACAGCTCTGAAACCGCCCTTGCACCCAGTAAGGGGTGGGATATCCTTTGCTGGAGTGGTTGCTGGCAGCCCCAGTGGAATGGGGTGGTCAGAGGAACCTTGGAGCTAAAGCACATGCACAACAAACATCCCTAGCAACAGACACACAATCCAGACGCACAACACCCAACACCCAACACCACACCCGCACTCGATGCACCACACAATACAAATAACAACACCAGCCTACCCCCTGAGATTGCAGACTACAGCCCACCACAGACTACAGTAAATGCACCAACACAGGGACAACCACAACAGAGAAGGAGAAGGAGAAACAACTGGAACAGGAGAGACACAACCACACCACAACAAATGCACAGACAACAGGACACCAATACACATGAACACAATTCAGACACCAACACAATGACCCACACAGCACACCCACACGCCACAGAGACCACTCAGGTACCCACAACTCAAACAGCTGATACACAAGCCAGCCCACACCAGACGCCAACACAAGTACAAGCGACTGCCAACACAACTAACAACCCGCAGGCCGACACGTCCACATTACCTCAACACTCCAAAGAATAATGGAGACCTTACTCCCCAGACTCATGACCACTGAAGTAGTCGTGGAGATTATGGTGTGTGTCTCACAACTCTTCACACAGTTCATGTGCACACTCAACTGGACTAGCATACAAGCCATTATTATACCACTATTTACACCAATACACGGATTACATGCCCCACCAGCCCCAAAATTCAGATGCCAACGCAAATTCACAGATCCTCTTTTGGAATGTCAACAGGATTGCAAACAAAAGAGCCAAAATGGTTGTGTCCATGGAGCAAAAGGTTATCTGAATTGCCATAGTGAACGAAACACTGCTTTTGCCTCACAAACAGCTAAATATCCCAGACTACTGCATTTACCGTACCGACCGAGCAGATGGAAGGAGGGGAGGCAGCACAGCAATCATCGTATACAAAGAATAAAACACATGAACATCGAGTTCCCTGTGCTTGTGATACTAGAGGCCATGGCCGTCAGGGTCAAGTTCAGTGGAGCCAACACCACACAATCCTCTTAGAAACATAGTGAAACGCGATATCAGCACAGTTATCAACATAGCACTGTGGGTAATTGCCGCTGGAGATCTAAACACAAAACACCCTGACTGGAACTCATGAATATGTACCTCCACCGGCAAGAAACTGTATGAACATGCACTAGACCAATACTACATTATACTTGGGCCAGACATTACCATGTATGTGCCTACACAGGCCCAAGGCAGGCCAGACATGCTAGACATAACCCTCACCAAGGGCATGTCATGCACACTCAACCTTATGGCTGAAAATGATCTGGACTCTGACCACACACCTGTAATACTACACACAGAAGAAACACTGCAGGACACAGAACCACACAGAATACTGAACTACAAGCACATGAATTGGATCCTGTTCAAGAAACTTGTGATAGTCGTATTCCAGACACCCACAAAATTAACAACATGCAGCAAATTGATGAGGCAGTGTAGGTTCTTCGATGAGGCAGTGTAGGTTCTTCCTACTGTTTTCCAAGATTCAATGACTGACGCCATTCCACGTACAATACCAAAACAACACCCAAAGACCCTGCCCCTGGAAATCCTGGGCCTTATCTCAATGAGGAACCATCTCAGGCGACACTGGCAGTGTACTGGGAGCCTGTTCTATAAACTCCATGTCAACAGACTCAAGGGCATAATATGAGACAAAATACAAACATTTTGAAACGAACAATGGGGACAGAAACTCGTAAGACTAGATACAAGTCGTGGCATATGGAAGCAAGCCAGACACTTCACCAGGGAGAAACATTACATTCCCACTCTACAAGGACCAGACAGCCCAGCTTACTCCATGATGGAGAAGGAAGAGCTTATGGCCACAACACTTGCAGCGTCTTTCATGCTGAATCTGGCTCCTTCAGATCCAGTATTCACACTTGAAATGGACTAGGAGGTTACATGACTTGTAGCCCAGCCCTCACACAGTGAAATTAGATGCACTAGCACAAACAAAATTACATGCGCTATAAAGCATACCAATGCTAGGAGAGCCCCTGGGCCTGATGGAATTCAAAACTGTGTCCTCTAGGAGTTCACAGATAGAGCCGTAGAACACCTTGCACACATAACAAATGCCATCCTAGAACACCAACACTTACCTGACTTTGGAAGGCGGCCAAGATCCTGATGTTCAGGAAGCCAGGAAAAGACCACTCCCTCCCACAAAATTACTGACCCATCAGTCTGCTGTGCTCGCTCAGCAAGATTGTTGATAAGGTAATACTAATACACGTCACTAGGCACTGCATCGTCAGTGACACCCTAAGACTGGAGCAATTCAGCTTTAGCAATCACCACTCAACAACACAACAACTCCTCCACGTAGATGAACTTATAACACATGGCTACAACATGAAAAAACCACATGGGCCATGTTCTGGACATCAAAAAAGCTTTCGACCATTTTTGGCACAACAGCCTTATACACAAACTGAGTGAAACTGGTTTCCCAGACAGACTCATACATCTCATACACTCATATCTCAAGAACAGATGTTTTAACACTGATGTGCAGGGCAAACAATCGACACAACATGGTATCCAAGCTGGAGTATCCCAGGGAAGCATCCTATGGTCCATCTTGTTCACCCGGTACATTAACGACTTCCCAGCAACACAAAACATGATGTTAGCCACCTATGCGGATGACACAGCCATCCTTGTGCAAGAATGGAAGCTATCAAACATTAATTCATGAATACAGATGACACTTGGAACTGCCAAGCCTTGGTTGGAACGATGGCATATTAAAGTAAACGTCAACAACTGTGAAGCAGTTCTGTTCACACGCAGACCGATACTACTGTGGAAACATCAACACTGTAGACAGGTAACACTACAAATATGACCAATACATTTCTGAGAGAAAGTCAGATATCTCGGTGTCTGACTGAACTGGAAACTTACATGGGGGGACCACATTGAATACATTGACGACAGAGCGCACGTGAGGGTCAAACATCTCTACCCAGTGCTCAACAGGGAAGTACACTGAACAGAAAGGTGTCGAGTTCCATATACATGACACTGATTAGACCTCTGGTGATGTGCACAGCTCCCGTCTGGGGATACGCAGCTCTTACATGCGTGCGCCACCTGCAGATCATACAGAATAAAGTGCTATGTGTCATTAGCAACACTTCATGCTACACATGCACCATGGATCTTCACAATGAATACTGCCTTGAAACCCTAAGGAAGTATTCAAAAAACATGGCACCCGACTGTATAGGAACTAGAAACACTCAAACAATCCTTTCATCCTTACTCTGGGAAACTATGATCACAACCATAGGTGGAAGCATAAGTGGCCAAAGACACTACTAGCTAGGACATAACCCCCTATGGCAAGCTAACATACACCAACAAGCGACAAGCGATGGCAAGCCCATGCATATCAGCAATGTTGACTGGATATGCTAGCTGCTATTAAAGGTGACCAACAGGCTACACTAGAGAAACCAACAAGCTTGCACACAGACACACAAACAAATCGCCAACATCACCCTACACTGTGCATCTGATATATGACCTATATGACACAAAATGATGATGAACATAATTGTTACAGGTTCGCTGACACTGACTGAGAAATCAACAGCGGCACCCCGCCCAGCCACTGAGTAACAGCACTGTACGTCAAAGATATCGACCTTCATGATACCCACTACTAACAAAGCCTATCCTTGCATAACCTGTCACAAGAAGCAAGACATCCACTACTGCTCTTACTACCTGACCTAACTATTGCAGAGGTTTTATTCCCTTGGCGCTTGCCTTGGCACTTTTTTCCCTCTGTCCTTCAATCTGCTACCCTGTGTTCGACTTTCGACCCAGTGAGTGTGTATTAATGGTTAACCTTAACCAGACATATGCAAACATCATAGTACCCACATCCTGTAACACCTCACTTTATTGAAAACTGACCCTTATTCGGAGAAGGCAGTAGACCATTTGAGTTGGCCATCATGCTGGTGTTGGTGTGAAGAGGCTACATTTTCTTTTCTTTTCTTTTCTTTTTTTTATGAGAGAGAGAGAGAGAGAGAGAGAGAGAGAGAGAGAGAGAGAGAGAGAGAGAGATGCATATCTGGTGATGGGGCTGGCTGGCTATGGTGGGGACAGGAGGGCTGGCTGCAACACAGGCCGAACCAGTAGGAGATGTGATGGCTGCTGCAGTGAACATGGTGGGTGTGGAGAAAGATGCTGATCAAGAAACAGATGAAGGAGCATGGTTGACAGGAGATAGGCTGGCTGAAGGAAAGCGAGGGAGAGTGGGAAGCATGTCATGATGTGTGTTTGGAGGATGAAAATCCAGCATCAGGGAAAGCTACTATAAATAAGAGGAGCAAAAACCAGGCAGGAGAAACAGACTACAGGCTTGTTTGGCTACAGTAAGGCCCAGTGTCATACTGAGGTGAGCAGGAGAGCACTTTGGGGCTTCAAGGCATATGGGAGGTGCAGGTGCAGAGGGCACCAAGGAAAGAGGAAATGGGGAACTGGAAAACAAGGAAGACAGAACGTAGGATATCATTGGGCACCAATCCCATGAGGGAGATTGGCCTCAAGGCATGGGCGCCAAAGGACAGGAGAAGCATCGTTCTCATGGCCAGAGGGACAGTGGCTGGTGTGCCAGCATTGGGTGGGCTCACATTGCTGGAGCAGGTGGTGCTGGCACTGATGTCAGGCACCGGTGGTGCCAGAGCTGGTGGGGTTGGAGGTGGCACCAGCTGTGACTGGAGAAAGAGATATGTAATCCTCAGAATGGCTGGGACTGGGTGAGCCAGTGGCAGATGGGTCAGAGACGCTGGAGCCAGGGCTGCAGGAGGAGGTGGCAGGCGTCAGAACCAGGAACAGCTGCATGAACACACGAAAGAGTAGAAACCATGGTGTAGAGTAGACAATGCCATGGATGGTGCCAGGACTGGTAACAAAGATGCAGGAAGCAATAGATGTGATCAGTCTGGATGGGAAGAGCCAATGGAAGGACTGAGCCAGGAGGGCAGAGAGGAAGGAGAGGAAGCCCTGGAAGGGAGAGAGTACACAGGATCATGGGATCCTTTGTGGGCATCATAATAAACAATGAGCTGCTCACACTCATGAGCATAAACAAGGGTAGAAAGTTTGACTCCAGGATTATGGGACTGAAGAAGGTGATAGGCCAAAGAACTGGACCAGGCTAGGAGAAGAGCTCGTTGGTGGGAGTCCTCAGTGATGGTGATGGCCACAAAGGAATGCTCCAGATGATCAAAATTGATCATCACAGTGCTCCCTTATCAGGCCATCTGGGAGTTGTGATGATCATTGATAGAATCAGAAGCAGACATCACTGCCCAAATTTCTACCAATCTGTCACACATTATGTGAGCCACTGTAACAAATGCTAATGATGGAAGCATGTTTCTCAGTTGCTTATGGGACATCTGGTAGCAACTCCTCCGCTGTTGCTCCATGTCACCTTGTAACAGAACATTCTCCTCTAGCATTACTTTCCCTCAACAGCAGTAGTTGATATCAGTAATATTTTTCAAATGTTGGGCAGGTCAGTATTATCTCAGCTGCTTTTCTGAAAAAATTCATATGATTTTATACACAATATGTTATATTTCAAGCTAAAATTTATGAATAGGAATTATTATTTTGGATGTTACAATTGATAAATACTAGTTCAGAATGTAGTTAAAAATTTTTTTTAAAACATTTGAAATTATGAATTAGTTGGCACACTTAAAATTTCTTTGATTAATTACACAATTTGGTTCTTTTTAGTATGTTTATTTCTGGATTCATTTATGAAATAATAACCAAAAGTAATAGAAATTCATTTGTCAAGAAAAATTGTGAAGCCTTTGGAATACTGTTATTATCGCAGACTGAAGTAGTAGTAAGCAAGCCTCTGATGTGACCGGACATATTTTTGTATTTTGAGTGAACAATGTAGTTTTGGCTTTGTTAATGTGAAAGTTCAAAAGACTGTGTGATATACTAAAATGTGACAAAATAAATTAATGTAAAAACACAAATTCTGCAACATCAGTCTTCAAAATTATTTAGACCAATTTAACCATTAGAACCTAAAATGTGAGAATTTTAGCTTCAAGAATCAGACAACTAAGCAAGAAGAACTGGAGCCAACTCTACAAGAAAAAAATAAGTAAACTAAAAAGTTTATTGTAATCTTACTCCTCTCAAGTCTTATGAAAAGACTTTACTTATTATGGACAATAGCTGAAACTAGGAAGGAGGGAGGAGATTACAAGTGTGGTCATCAACCATGATTAATTGGCTAATAATGAAGTTTTGTCTGATGCAGAAAGTGCTTTATTTTGGCAATTTTTGAAATTTACAAACAAATAAATTTTTGATCATATGGAGCAAAAAACCAAATGCTGCCCAACAAAGCAAATCATGCCAACAGTGACAACGTACTACCAATAATGACGGACCAGATTAAATGAAAGTGAAGAGGACTTTACAACTACAACCAGGGACATCAGAAAGGAAAGATAAGTGCAAACTGTTTGTGAAGTTAATTTGTTTGTGGACTCATGTGCTTGTTTACAAAATGAATAGGGACAAAAGCAAAAGTGAGGCAGAAATGAAAGCTGCAGGATACAGTCATGACAAATTTGAGCTGAGTGAAATTGTAGACTGTAAAGAAAACAGTAAATGCTGATGTTTTGCAGTTAATTTTAGCAAAAGCAGAGGAAATGAAGACCGACAACAATAACAAATTTAGTGCAGTTAATAATCAGTTAACTTAAATAGCAAAATGGACAGAGTACAAGATCAGATAGATCAACCTTTTAAGCAAGTTTCAGAGTTAAAAAATGGGTTGTCAGAGGGGTTAAAAATAGGAATGAAAAGTTGATGTTTTAGAAAATGTAAATGCTAATCACAAACCAGAATGTGGGAGTAGTAAGAATTTTGATGTAGTGTGCACTAATGATTTCTTCTCTTGGTTGGAAAATAGTGTTGTTGATGTACGTAAATCAGGTGATCTGAACTCAGTGGTACTTTTGATATAGACGTGAAAGAGAGCTTTGAAGCGACTGTGATTGGTAACTCTGAGACTGGTGGCTTATTGCAAATGAATGTAGGTGAGTGACTTTGATGGAGATGAGACTTGGATTGTTAGTGATGTTGTAGATGAAGTAATTTTGGAAGAAGATGATGATGATGACTATTAGGTATTTGTGGAATTTAAGAATAATGAAGTTTCAGAGTTATTTGTGAATGATGTTGACAATACAGGTAAGGTAAGCTGTGTATGTGATGTTGTAAGTGAGACTCATGGACTACCAGTCCAGTGAAAACAGTTTTTCATTAATGTCATGCCGAGTACTGATCTAAACAGTACATGTGAGGTATCTGTGAGCCTGGAGAATAAAGATGAAAACTTTTTGAAGTTTGTTTGGGACCAGATTGATGATAACATAGATAAAGATCCATTCTGGAATAAATTAGCTGTGGTTAGTCAGTATTTGTATCCCAGTTGGTGGAATGAAGTGAAAGAGGATCTAAGCAGGAAGTGTAATTTTGACAGCATTGTGTTTTGTGTTCCTTCTGTTACAAGTGATGTTAGTTGTGCCATGGAATCTATTCATTGTGTTCAATCTTTACCTGACAACATGATAAATCAAAGTAATGTTATGATACCTGTAAAACTGGTAAAATCTTGTGAAAACAATGTGGGTGTAACGTTTGATGAAATTGAAAGTGATCTTTTGCATGAAGTGTCTGACAACAGAGAGGATGATTCAGATTTTTGGTGTCCTTACAATAAAATTAAAACTGATCAGTGGGAAGGTTACTGTTTGGCTGATATAGGTAGCCCAATTTGGTATATCTGAGCGATTTAGGGACAATATCAAGTATAGTAAGAATTTACAAAGCAAATTAGTAAAATCTCAGGTACTTTTAACTTTTCTTACAGAAGACAAGACCTTTGAACATGGATGCTTAGTGATCGCTAAGCTGGAAGAAAATATAATTCTCAGTATGTATTGGAAAGTGAAAGTTGAGGCTTGTTTTGGATGGTTTGCTAAAGAATTGTTTATTTTGGAACCTAGAGGTAACACTTATGTGAAAACTAATTTCCATATTTTAAACTGTGGGATAAAATGTAACCATTTGCAAAATATTGTGAACCAAGGTCAGTACCAGATGGTTGATGATAATATAAATTTTGATGAGACTGAGGATCAGGATTTTAGAAGTGTAGTAGACTCTGAAGTGAGGGAAGCTACAACTCTTAATGACCAACAGAAGGATCAACTTGAGGATTTGTTATTGGAGTTTAGAAACGTTTTCAGTGAAAGACCAGGGAAAGTGAAAAGCTATCAGTGTATGCTTTACCTTAGAGATCTTTCTTTCTCATGTCTTATATTATACCATTTTCAAAAAGGAAAGATATTGAGAAAGAAATTCAGAAAATGGAAATATGGGGAGTAATTGAGAGAAGTAGGAGTGCTTACAATAATTCTTTGTTGTGGTTAGTAAGAGAAATCATGGAGTGAGAATTGTTTTGGATTCTAGACACCTTAATAAGCTTCTTATCACAGAGAATGACCATCCTGATAATATGGACAAGCTGTAACACAAATTTGATTTTATAAAATTCATGAGTAGTTTGGACTTGACCTTTGGATTTCACTAGATCCCACTTGAAATTAATTATGGAAAGTACACTGCATTTTTTTTGTATGCAGGTAAATGCTTTCACCCCCCCATGAACCATGGACCTTGCCGTTGGTGGGGAGGCTTGCGTGCCTCAGCGATACAGATGGCCGTACCGTAGGTGCAACCACAACAGAGGGGTATCTGTTGAGAGGCCAGACAAACATGTGGTTCCTGAAGAGGGGCAGCAGCCTTTTCAGTAGTTGCAGGGGCAACAGTCTGGATGATTGACTGATCTGGCCATGTAACATCAGCCAAAACGGCCTTGCTGTGCTGGTACTGCGAACGGCTGAAAGCAAGGGGAAACTACAGCCGTAATTTTTCCCGAGGACATGCAGCTTTACTGTATGATTAAATGATGATGGCGTCCTCTTGGGTAAAATATTCCAGAGGTAAAATAGTCCCCCATTCGGATCTCCGGGCAGGGACTACTCAAGAGGACGTTGTTATCAGGAGAAAGAAAACTGGCGTTCTACGGATTGGAGTGTGGAATGTCAGATCCCTTAATCGGGCAGGTAGCTTAGAAAATTTAAAAAGGGAAATGGATAGGTTAAAGTTAGATATAGTGGGAATTAGTGAAGTTCGGTGGCAGGAGGAAGAAGACTTTTGGTCAGGTGATTACAGGGTTATAAATACAAAATCAAATAGGGGTAATGCAGGAGTAGGTTTAATAATGAATAAAAAAATAGGAGTGCGGGTTAGCTACTACAAACAGCATAGTGAACGCATTATTGTGGCCAAGATAGACACAAAGCCCATGCCTACTACAGTAGTACAAGTTTATATGCCAACTAGCCCTGCAGATGATGAAGAAATTGATGAAATGTATGACGAGATAAAAGAAATTATTCAGGTAGTGAAGGGAGACGAAAATTTAATAGTCATGGGTGACTGGAATTTGTCAGTAGGAAAAGGGAGAGAAGGAAACGTAGTAGGTGAATATGGATTGGGGGGAAGAAATGAAAGAGGAAGCCGCCTTGTAGAATTTTGCACAGAGCATAACTTAATCATAGCTAACACTTGGTTCAAGAATCATAAAAGAAGGTTGTATACCTGGAAGAATCCTGGAGATACTAAAAGGTATCAGATAGATTATATAATGGTAAGACAGAGATTTAGGAACCAGGTTTTAAATTGTAAGACATTTCCAGGGGCAGATGTGGATTCTGACCACAATCTATTGGTTATGAACTGCAGATTGAAACTGAAGAAACTGCAAAAAGGTGGGAATTTAAGGAGATGGGACCTGGATAAACTGAAAGAACCAGAGGTTGTAGAGAGTTTCAGGGAGAGCATAAGGGAACAATTGACAGGAATGGGGGAAAGAAATACAGTAGAAGAATGGGTAGCTCTGAGGGATGAAGTAGTGAAGGCAGCAGAGGATCAAGTAGGTAAAAAGACGAGGGCTAATAGAAATCCTTGGGTAACAGAAGAAGTATTGAATTTAATTGATGAAAGGAGAAAATATAAAAATGCAGTAAATGAAGCAGGCAAAAAGGAATACAAACGTCTCAAAAATGAGATCGACAGGAAGTGCAAAATGGCTAAGCAGGGATGGCTAGAGGACAAATGTAAGGATGTAGAGGCTTGTCTCACTAGGGGTAAGATAGATACTGCCTACAGTAAAATTAAAGAGACCTTTGGAGAGAAGAGAACCACTTGGATGAATATCAAGAGCTCAGATGACAACCCAGTTCTAAGCAAAGAAGGGAAGGCAGAAAGGTGGAAGGAGTATATAGAGGGTTTATACAAGGGCGATGTACTTGAGGACAATATTATGGAAATAGAAGAGGATGTAGATGAAGATGAAATGGGAGATAAGATACTGCGTGAAGAGTATGACAGAGCACTGAAAGACCTGAGTCGAAACAAGGCCCTGGGAGTAGACAACATTCCATTAGAACTACTGATGGCCTTGGGAGAGCCAGTCATGACAAAACTCTACCATCTGGTGAGCAAGATGTATGAGACAGGCGAAATACCCTCAGATTTCAAGAAGAATATAATAATTCCAATCCCAAAGAAAGCAGGTGTTGACAGATGTGAAAAGTACCGAACTATCAGTTTAATAAGTCACAGCTGCAAAATACTAACGCGAATTCTTTACAGACGAATGGAAAAACTAGTAGAAGCGGACCTCGGGGAAGATCAGTTTGGATTCCGTAGAAATGTTGGAACACGTGAGGCAATACTGACCTTACGACTTATCTTAGAAGAAAGATTAAGAAAAGGCAAACCTACGTTTCTAGCATTTGTAGACTTAGAGAAAGCTTTTGACAACGTTAACTGGAATACTCTCTTTCAGATTCTGAAGGTGGCAGGGGTAAAATACAGTGAGCGAAAGGCTATTTACAATTTGTACAGAAACCAGATGGCAGTTATAAGAGTCGAGGGGCATGAAAGGGAAGCAGTGGTTGGGAAAGGAATGAGACAGGGTTGTAGCCTCTCCCCGATGTTATTCAATCTGTATATTGAGCAAGCAGTAAAGGAAACAAAAGAAAAATTTGGAGTAGGTATTAAAATTCATGGAGAAGAAGTAAAAACTTTGAGGTTCGCTGATGACATTGTAATTCTGTCAGAGACAGCAAAGGACTTGGAAGAGCAGTTGAACGGAATGGACAGTGTCTTGAAAGGAGGATATAAGATGAACATCAACAAAAGCAAAACGAGGATAATGGAATGTAGTCAAATTAAATCGGGTGATGCTGAGGGGATTAGATTAGGAAATGAGACACTTAAAGTAGTAAAGGAGTTTTGCTATTTAAGGAGTAAAATAACTGATGATGGTTGAAGTAGAGAGGATATAAAATGTAGACTGGCAATGGCAAGGAAATCGTTTCTGAAGAAGAGAAATTTGTTAACATCGAGTATAGATTTAAGTGTCAGGACGTCGTTTCTGAAAGTATTTGTATGGAGTGTAGCCATGTATGGAAGTGAAACATGGACGATAACCAGTTTGGACAAGAAGAGAATAGAAGCTTTCGAAATGTGGTGCTACAGAAGAATGCTGAAGATAAGGTGGGTAGATCACGTAACTAATGAGGAGGTATTGAATAGGATTGGGGAGAAGAGAAGTTTGTGGCACAACTTGACTAGAAGAAGGGATCGGTTGGTAGGACATGTTTTGAGGCATCAAGGGATCACAAATTTAGCATTGGAGGGCAGCATGGAGGGTAAAACTCGTAGAGGGAGACCAAGAGATCAATACACTAAGCAGATTCAGAAGGATGTAGGTTGCAGTAGGTACTGGGAGATGAAGAAGCTTGCACAGGATAGAGTAGCATGGAGAGCTGCATCAAACCAGTCTCAGGACTGAAGACCACAACAACAACAACAAATGCTTTCAATACTGTGTGGTGCCATTTGGGCTAAATTTATTTGTAGCTGAATTCATGAGAGCTCTGTAACAGTACAAAACAGCAAAAACACTAGTGTGACAGTAGTACGTTCAACTGGCTGAAGGCCAAATATACAGAAAATCTAACAGTACACATAACAGATAACATGGCTGGCAGCCACAACATACCATTAAAAGTATTCTAATATAAGTCTCAATGTCAAACATTCTGTACATACATGCAAATAATGTATGCCTGGTGATGGCCTGAGGGAATCCCATACTTACACAAACAAAAGCTGTAGCTGGCAGAGGGAGTTAGTGTTGAGCACATAAAGGATCAATACCATAGATTTAGTATCTTAAAATAGAATATACATAGTTATTAATTTAAGTCTTTTTACATGGTTAAAAAACGTGTCTAACAATAAACATAAAATAAAATACAGGAGCGCCCTGGGGAAGTGTGACTAGTCTACTGCTGTTCTCTATATACGCAGAGGGGTGGGCAACAATCTGTGATTGTTTGCTGATGATGGTGTGGTGTATGGTAAGTTATCAAGGCTGAGTGACTGTGAGAAGATACAAGTTCACTTAGACAGATGATAGCAGTGGGCAAAGCTGGTCATCTCAGATTAAATAGTAATACACAACCAAGGCAGACATTTACGTTGAGGTGAAAAAAGTCATGGGATAGTGATACGGTGATAGGGTTTGGTTAACTTACAATTTACGTCAACACTGGTCTTCAGCCCCAAAAAGTCTGTAATTCCCTGACTCATTGATAATTCTTCTTACACCTGTAGAAGAATTCAACTTCTAGCAAAACCAGTACTCATCCACACTGATTTATACACTCCTGGAAATTGAAATAAGAACACCGTGAATTCATTGTCCCAGGAAGGGGAAACTTTATTGACACATTCCTGGGGTCAGATACATCACATGATCACACTGACAGAACCACAGGCACATAGACACAGGCAACAGAGCATGCACAATGTCGGCACTAGTACAGTGTATATCCACCTTTCGCAGCAATGCAGGCTGCTATTCTCCCATGGAGACGATCGTAGAGATGCTGGATGTAGTCCTGTGGAACGGCTTGCCATGCCATTTCCACCTGGCGCCTCAGTTGGACCAGCGTTCGTGCTGGACGTGCAGACCGCGTGAGACGATGCTTCATCCAGTCCCAAACATGCTCAATGGAGGACAGATCCGGAGATCTTGCTGGCCAGGGTAGTTGACTTACACCTTCTAGAGCACGTTGGGTGGCATGGGATACATGCGGACGTGCATTGTCCTGTTGGAACAGCAAGTTACCTTGCCGGTCTAGGAATGGTAGAACGATGGGTTCGATGACGGTTTGGATGTACCGTGCACTATTCAGTGTCCCCTCGACGATCACCAGTGGTGTACGGCCAGTGTAGGAGATCGCTCTCCACACCATGATGCCGGGTGTTGGCCCTGTGTGCCTCGGTCGTATGCAGTCCTGATTGTGGCGCTCACCTGCACGGCGCCAAACACGCATACGACCATCATTGGCACCAAGGCAGAAGCGACTCTCATCGCTGAAGACAACACGTCTCCATTCGTCCCTCCATTCACGCCTGTCGCGACACCACTGGAGGCGGGCTGTACGATGTTGGGGCGTGAGCGGAAGATGGCCTAACGGTGTGCAGGACCGTAGCCCAGCTTCATGGAGACGGTTGCGAATGGTCCTCGCCGATACCCCAGGAGCAACAGTGTCCCTAATTTGCTGGGAAGTGGCGGTGCGGTCCCCTACGGCACTGCGTAGGATCCTACGGTCTTGGCGTGCATCTGTGCGTCGCTGCGGTCCGGTCCCAGGTCGACGGGCACGTGCACCTTCCGCCGACCACTGGCGACAACATCGATGTACTGTGGAGACCTCATGCCCCACATGTTGAGCAATTCGGCGGTACATCCATCTGGCCTCCCGCATGCCCACTATACGCCCTCGCTCAAAGTCCGTCAACTGCACATATGGTTCACGTCCACGCTGCCGCGGCATGCTACCAGTGTTAAAGACTGCGATGGAGCTCCGTATGCCACGGCAAACTGGCTGACACTGACGGCGGCGGTGCACAAATGCTGCGCAGCTAGCGCCATTCGACGGCCAACACCGCGGTTCCTGGTGTGTCCGCTGTGCCGTGCGTGTGATCATTGCTTGTACAGCCCTCTCGCAGTGTCCGGAGCAAGTATGGTGGGTCTGACACACCGGTGTCAATGTGTTCTTTTTTCCTTTTCCAGGAGTGTATATGCCTGGGGGAAAAAAAAACTTGGGACAGCATGGAGCTCTTTTGGAAAACCTCGGACAATAATAATAAAACATATGAAAAAAGACCTCCTCCTTAATAGATCCTCTTACATAATAATTAAACTTTTCACTTCTGGACAATTTTTTTTGAGATAAACAAATGAACAGACTTTCTGCTAATAAAGCTTGTTCGTTTGTATTAAAAAATGGTATGAGTTTTCACCCTCAATGAATGAAATGATTTATTTCCAAAAACTTTGGCTACAAAACTTCTGGTAAATCTCATTCCCTCACCATTCACATATATAGATGTCAGTAGTATAATATACACAATGTATAAAAGGGCAGCACATTGGCAGAGCTGTCATTTGTACTCTGGTGTTTCACGTGAAAAGATTTCTGATGTGATTATGGTTGCATGACAGGAATTAACAGCCTTTGAAGACAGAATGGTAGTTGGAACTAGCAGCATGGGACATTCTGCTTCAGATGGTGGTGGTTAGTGTTTAACGTCCCGTCGACAACGAGGTCATTAGAGACGGAGTGCAAGCTCGGGTTAGGGAAGGATTGGGAAGGAAATCGGCCGTGCCCTTTCAAAGGAACCATCCCGGCATTTGCCTGAAACGATTTAGGGAAATCACGGAAAACCTAAATCAGGATGGCCGGAGACGGGATTGAACCGTCGTCCTCCCGAATGCGAGTCCAGTGTGCTAACCACTGCGCCACCTTGCTCGGTCTTCTGCTTCAGAAATCATTAGGGCATTCAATATTCTGAGAACCACGATGTCAAGAGTGTGCCACGAATCCAAATTTCAGCAACTTTGGCAATATCTCTCACCATGAACAACACAGCAACTGACAGCCTTTACTTAATGACCAAGAGCAGCCGCAGTTGCATAGAGATATCGGTGCTAACAGACAAGGAACACTGTGTGACATAACCACAGAAATCCATGTGGGATGTACAATGCATATATCTGTTAGGACAGTGCTGTGAAATTTGGTGTTAAAGGGCTGTGGAAACAGACAACTAACATGAAAGCCTTTGCTAACAGCATGAAACTGCCTGCAGCACCTCTTTTGGGTTTACGACCATGTTGACTAGGCCCTAGGTGACTGTATAACTGTGGCCTGGCAAGGTGAGTCCCAATTTCAGTTGATAAGAGCTGATCAGAGGGCTCAAGTGTGGTGCTGACACCATGAAGCCATGGATCCAATTTGTCACTGTACAAGCTGATGGTGGCTCTATAATAGTGTGGGCTGTGTTTACATGGAGTGGACTGCATCCTCTGGTCCAAATGAACTGATCACTCACTGAAAATGGTTATTTTTAGCTACATAGAGACCATTCACAGCCGTTTGTGGACTTCATGTTCCCAAATGAAGATGTAATTTTTATGGATGACAATACGTGATGCCACCAGACCACAACTGTTTGCAATTTGTTTCAAGAACATTCTGGACAGTTCGAGCAAATGATTTGGTGACCCATCAAACATTTATGGGATATAACTGAGAAGTCAGTTTGTGCACAAAATCCTGCACTGTCACCATTTTCTCAACTGTTGATGGCTATAGAGGCAACATGGATCAAATGTCTGCAGGAGATTTACAATGACTTGCTGCCATGCCACACTGAGTTGATGCACTATACCTGCCAAAAGGAGGTTTAACACAGTGTTAGGATGTATCCCATGAACTTTGTCAACTCAGTGTATGTATAAAGTGCCAAACATGATTGCAGACTCATTTACAGACTTTATGTCTCCAATTCATGTATAGAAATAATAGTCACCACTGTGTAGGACCAAAGTTGATTGGTGAAGAGGAGGTGCCATCACCTCAGAACAGCATGAAAGATTATTAAAAGCATCCTTCATGTCAGTTTTTGATGCTACCATTAACTTATTTTTCTGGTTATATGTTAGTTCCATTTGAGGTATTGATCACCAATAGCTCATTATAACTGTACAGTCATAAGTACTGAATCTTGAAGAACACAGCAGTGAGTCATTTTTCTTCCAGTGAAAAATACAGAGTTTGATGTTGCAAACTGTAGATCAGTGACAAAGTGTGTTTGAAACTGTGCTTTTGTGTGACAATACATTATGTTATCCTTCTGTGATTACAAATGTGAGAATTGCAGAGTTTGTGCAGCATAACATAGACATGCTATTTGTATCCAACACTACATTCTTTGCAGTTCCGTGCACAGTGCAAGCAGGTTATGGTTCCCTGTAGTGTTTGCTGGACATGCCCCTTAACTAACACACTGTAGGTATACCAGTATATATTATATGCACCTGTGCAAACATGGCAAAAGGGAGTCATTCCCACTCATTATCAGATATCAGATATTGGGCTGGCCAATAGCAAAATGTGTGAATTTATGTCTGGATTACCGGAGATTTTATACATGTCAATTCTCCAATTTTTATGTTCATATTGCATTTTGAAATATGGTGGTGATGTCTGATACGAGTATTCTTAAAGATACAAGAATACACAAGAATGTGAGTGAAACACAAATTATGAGAGTGAGACAGAAATGATTTTACTCTTTTTGAAATGTAGGTGTTTATCACTTGAAAAATTTAAAACACAGATCTAGATTATTATTAATGATTGCAGTATATTGGAGTGTATGTTCCTAGTCTATAGTAAAGGTGCAGATTTGTTTGGGGATTTTATGAGGTGTGGCAAATGCTGACAAATATAGTTGACAGCGAAATGGCTCTATTCACCTCTTTTGCAGAGTATGTGACAGGCTATGATAGAGTATGTCAGACTAGGACCTGGAAATATGTCTTTTGTGAACAGTGTAATGTAAACATCTCTCTATGCCCATGCTCCAAGGGCTACTCTCCCTACCCCTTCCCTCACCAGCCCCCTCTCTCCCTCTCTCCATTTATTCAGAACTGTTTCATGTTGTCTTATCTTCAGGAGGTGAAATGTGTACTACTGTTAACAGAACTGATAAACTGCCTAGCTTTTGAAACTAATACTTTCTTCCACAGGAAGAAGAGAGGAATGGATTTGAGAAGTTTAAAATGGAAAGTTGGGTTACTCAGACCCAAGGATGAGATGTCCCAACTGTAGTGAGGACAGGGTAGACAAAACATCATTGATGATAGTGCAGTGTATAGGCTGTATATATATGGGAAAGTATCATAACTGAGCAACTATTGAAGGATACTTGTTGACTTTATATTTGGCATAATGAATGGCAGTTTGCTCTAAATGTATAAAAATGCAACGTAATGCTGATGAGTGGGAAAAACAATCGTGTAATGTTCAAATACAATACCAGCTGCATGACACTGGACACAGTCACAGCAGTAAGGAAGGCAAATTGTTGACATAGGTTTATTAGGAGAAGGAGGCTACATACAGAAAACTAGTGGTCACTAGGTCAAATTAAGGAAAGACATCAAATCAGTTTGAATGAGTGCTGCTAGATTTGTTACTGGTAGGTTTGATATGTATTTGAGTATTACATATATGTTTTGTGAACTCAAATGTAAATCCCTAGACAATATTCATGTCGTGAAACACTATTGAGAAAATTTAGAGAACTGGCATTTGCAAATGACTGCAGAATAGTTTTGCTGCTGCCAATGTACAATTCACATAAGGACTGTGAAGACAAGATAAGAAAAATTAGCTCTCAAATGGAGGCATATAGATAGCCATTTTTCCCTTGCTCCATTTGCAAGTGGGGCAAGAAACAAAATGAGTAGTAGTGATACAAGGAGTCCTCCACCATGCACCATATGATAGCTTGTATGATAAGTACATAGATGTAGATGTTAGAAAAAGAGATAAAGTTTTGTTGCTGATTTGTAATTTTTAATAAAGGAAATGCAAGCAATATCATGACATTTAATTAATTGTGAAGACTGAGAGAAATCAGAATGAGTGAGAATCAATATAATATGGGGTGTAGAGGTATTGAACTGATTCAAAACCTGGCTCCAAGGGGTCTTTGTCTGCCACCAGCAACAGTGTAAGCTACAGGTGAGTCCCTCTCATTCTGGGGCCTGAGTGATCTGTCCTTCCTTTTTAGCCTTCCACAACCTATGACTTTCTCCTCCATGAGAAAGGAGCTAGTGTGTCACTTTTACATCTGGCAGTGCTACACATTTCACCTCCTGAAGCTAAATAATGGTCACAATTATGTCTCAAATTAATTAGTTTTCTCAACCGTATTTTCCTTTGATACAAGTAATCTATATTTGTGTGGTGTGTGACATGACATGAAAAATCACAGAATACTTAAAAAATTTAACCAAGTGTTTCAGTACAGCAGGAAATGTAGTATCTGAGTAGCGACATGCTTTGCAACCTCATTCTGGACATTGATTATTGTAAATGAATGACCAGTTTCCAATAATTTAATAATACAATGTATTTTCAACTGTTTCTAGCAATTGTTCACTCTTCAGCTTGTCTTGTTTTACCAACAAAGTTATGGATAAGACATTTATTGAGAATGTAATTTCATTGAAGTATGTACTTTGAATCAATTTTTGAATGGAAAAAGGAATTTTTATGTGGACTTACAATGGTGTGCCTGTTAGGAAATCTTGTAAGAGAACATTTTGTCCCACAGTCTCTTAGAGACTGCTGCCACTCACTACCAGATACCTACATCTGCATATATCTACCCTATTTCAGCGGCAAGAATCAATACCTAAATGCAGAGCACTGTTCAGCCATTGAAGATGGGTGCCTGCCCAAAACATGTTTGGCAGAAAAAATCAGCCCAGTAGCTGTATGGAAAAAGAACTTGCTAACTAAATGAATGAGTTGTAGAACAAAACATCTCATAAACTTCAAAGTAAGCACCTGTTTACACAGTAAATTATTTTTTATTGTGGTGTATATGTCATTACTGGGTTTTGTGTTTATGTCATTAAAAATTTTGTGAATGATATTTATGAAACTGGGGATATTACATCTTCTTCTGTAAAAGGGCTAAGCCCCTCCATGGCCACAGCAGTCCTCTTCATTTTCATTTCTGAAGAACATCCCAGCTCACTGATCATACTTTTTATAAACAGCATGTTCTTAGTCATCTCTTCAAAGCTGTTTTGTAACAGGATATCATGCCTAATTAAGCATCCAATTATTTTTGCTTTGTGCTGGCCTATAACTTTCAATTGTTCTTCCTTCTCTCCTATTTCTTGCAAAACCATCTCATTCCTTTGCCTGTCATTCCAGCTAGTTCTTAAATTCTTCTTTACTAGTAAGAGAAAGGCAACCAAATGGAAATGTGAAGGTTGCTTGGAACTGAGACCAGTTCAAAGAAGTTGATGAGAGATCGCATATTACAAAAAAAATAAGTGGCAAAATGAATGGGACACTTCAGGTTCAGGCAGGAGAACATACAAATTTCTCTCTAACATCAGAGAGATATTAAAAATGAGATTTATTAACCCATTAAGTGGTTTAATATATTACATGACTGGCCATGGCCCATATGCAGCATGAAGGTATAAAATCAAAAGACAGATGAATGACAGATGCAACTGAGGCATTTTGGGCACACCAGAACACACACTGTGAGACTGTGCGCTCTCTGAAGTTGCGGGGAATATTGGACATCAAGTATGAGGTTGGATCCCAAAGCTTCACTAAGGAGTGAGTCAACCTGGTACATTTTGGGTGGTACTGCTGCCGCAGTATCCATGAAGGCCAAGGAAGACTTCATGAGGCACTCACCCATAAGTCAGCATGCCACCATCCAAGCTAGACAACATACAAGCATTGTACCAAAAGTAAAGTTTCCAATGAGCTACAGCCCCGAGGGAAGGTGCTAGGCTAAATCCAACAACAGTGCCACATGTAGTGGTTCTCCCACTCTCGAACCCACCTGTCTGCAATTTGCTACATTGCTCAGTGTTGGCTTGGCAGCTTGGCAGCTGTCAGAGATGGAAGTGTTGATCACTGCTCCTGCCAAGTGTGAGGTTCGAGCAGTAGTCTCTATGCAAGAAAGTTACCGCCCATGGAGATTCATCGGCAACTGACTGAGGTTTATGGTGAAGAGTGCATGTCCATTCAGCACGTCCACAAATAGTGCAGGGCATTTGTTGAGGGTCGCATGGAAGTTCCTAATGAAGAATGAAGTGGAAGACTGCTGGTTTCAGATGCGATTGTCGAGAAGATCAACAGTGAGCTGCTCAAAGATCGGAGGGTCACTGTCCGTGAAATTGTTTAGCACATTCCTGAAGCTTCCCACAGCACAATTGAAAGAACTTTAACAGAAAAGTTGGGTTATTGCAAGGTGTGTGCTCACTGCGTTTCCCAGATGCTGACTGATGGACACAAGGAGCAACGCCTTGACTGTTCTCGCAAGTTTCTTCAACAGTGTGAATGGGGAGGCAACTACACACAGCAGGCGGCTACATGGATAGCAGGGGTTGGGTGGCATGGACTGGGCAGTTTTTTAGGTTAGATGGCCTCGGGCAAGCACAGAAAGGGCAACAGCCTCAAAGGGTGCTGGGCAAAGTCAGGACATGCGGGGACCGAGCAGCAATTGGTATTGTAATTGTAAACTGTCGAAGCTGCATTGGTAAAGTACCAGACCTTCAAGCACTGATAGAAAGCACTGAAGTTGAAATCATTATCGGTATGGAAAGCTGGCTGAAGCTAGAGATAAATTCTACTGAAATTTTTACAAAGGCACAGATGGTGTTTAGAAAGGATAGATTGCATGCAACCAGTGGTGGCATGTTTGTCACTATTAGTAGTAGTTTATCCCATAGTGAAGTAGAAGTGGATAGTTCCTGTGAATTATTATGGGTGGGGGTTACACTCAACAACTGAGCTAGGTTAATAATTGGTTCCTTTTACCGACTTTCCGACTCAGCAGCATTAGTGGCAGAACAACTGAGAGAAAATCTGGAATACATTTCACATAAATTTTCTCAGCATGTTATAGTCTTAGGTGGAGATTTCAATTTACCAGATATAGACTGAAATACTCAGATGTTTAGGATGGGTGGTAGGGACAGAGCATCGAGTGACATTATACTGAGTGCACTATCCGAAAATTACCTCAAGCAATTAAACAGAGAACCGACTCGTGGAGATAACATCTTGGACCTACTGATAACAAACAGACCCGAAATTTTTGACTCTGTAAGCACAGAATAGGGAATCAGTGATCATAAGGCCGTTGCAGCATCCCTGAATATGGAAGTAAATAGGAATATAAAAAAAGGGAGGAAGGTTTATCTGTTTAGCAAGAGTAATAGGAGGCAGATTTCAGACTACCTAACAGATCAAAACAAAAATTTCTATTCTGACACTGACAATGTTGAGTGTTTATGGAAAAAGTTCAAGGCAATCGTAAAATGCGTTTTAGACAGGTACATGCCAAGTAAAACTGTGAGTATCGGGAAAAAACCACTGTAGTTCAACAACAAAATTAGGAAACTACTGCAAAAGCAAAGAGAGCTTCACTGCAAGTTTAAATGCAGCCAAAACCTCTCAGACAAACAGAAGCTAAACGATGTCAAAGTTAGCGTAAGGAGGGCTATGCGTGAAGTGTTCATAGAATTTGAAAGTAAAATTCTATGTACCGACTTGACAGAAAATCCTAGGAAGTTCTGGTCTTATGTTAAATCAGTAAGTGGCTCGAAACAGCATATCCAGACACTCCGGGATGATGATGGCATTGAAACAGAGGATGACACGCTAAAGCTGAAATACTAAACACCTTTTTCCAAAGCTGTTTCACAGAGGAAGACCACACTGCAGTTCCTTCTCTAAATCCTCGCATGAACAAAAAAATGGCTGACATCGAAATAAGTGTCCAAGGAATAGAAAAGCAACTGAAATCACTCAACAGAGGAAAGTCCACTGGACCTGAAGGGATACCAATTCAATTCTACACAGAGTGTGCAAAAGAACTTGCCCCCCGTCTAACAGCCGTGTACCGCAAGTGTCTAGAGGAACGGAAGGTTCCAAATGATTGGAAAAGATCACAGGTAGTCCCAGTCTTCAAGAAGGGTTGTCGAGCAGATGCGCAAAACTATAGACCTATATCTCTGACGTCGATCTGTTATAGAATTTTAGAACATGTTTTTTGCTCGCGTATCATGTCGTTTCTGGAAACCAAGTATCTACTCTGTAGGTATCAACATGGATTCCGGAAACAGTGATCATGTGAGACCCGACTCGCTTTATTTGTTCATGAGACCCAGAAAATATTAGATACAGGCTCCTAGGTAGATGCCATTTTCCTTGACTTCCGGAAGGCATTTGATACAGTTCCGCACTGTCGCCTGATAAACAAAGTAAGAGCCTACGGAATATCAGACCAGCTGTGTGGCTGGATTGAAGAGTTTTCAGCAAACAGAACACAGCATGTTGTTCTCAATGGAGAGATGTCTAAAGACGTTAAAGTACCCTCTGGCATGCCACAGGGGAGTGTTATGGGACCATTGCTTTTCACAATACATATAAATGACATAGTAGATAGTGTCAGAACTTCCATGCGGCTTTTTGCGGATGATGCTGTAGTATACAGAGAAGTTGCAGCATTAGAAAATTGCAGCGAAATGCAGGAAGATCTGCAGTGGATAGGCACTTGGTGCCGGGAGTGGCAACTGACCCTTAACATAGACAAATGTAATGTATTGCGAATACATAGAAAGAAGGACCCTTTATTGTATGATTATATGATAGAGAAACAAACACTGGTGGCAGTTACTTCTGTAAAATATCTGGGAGTATGCGTGCGGAACGATTTGAAGTGGAATGATCACATAAAATTAATTGTTGGTAAGGTGGGTACCAGGTTGAGGTTCATTGGGAGAGTTCTTAGAAAATGTAGTCCATCAACAAAGGAGGTGGCTTACAAAACACTCGTTCAACCTATACTTGAGTATTGCTCATCAGTGTGGGATCCGTACCAGGTCGGGTTGACGGAGGACATAGAGAAGATCCAAAGAAGAGCAGCGCATTTTGTCACAGGGTTATTTGGTAAGCATGATAGCATTTCTGAGATGTTTAGCAAACTCAAGTGGCAGACTCTGCAAGAGAGGCGCTCTGCATCGCGGTGAAGCTTGCTGTCCAGATTTCGAGAGCGTGCGTTTCTGGATGAGGTATCAAATATATTGCTTCCCCCTACTTATACCTCCCGAAGAGATCACAAATGTAAAATTAGAGAGATTCGAGCGCACACGGAGGCTTTCCGGCAGTCGTTCTTCCCGCGAACCATATGCGACTGGAACAGGAAAGGGAGGTAATGACAGTGGCACGTAAAGTGCCATCCGCCACACACCGTTGGGTGGCTTGCGGAGTATAAATGTAGATGTAGATGTAGATGAACAAGGAGAAGTTGTTGGACGCTATCATCATGGGAGATGAAACGTAGGTGTTTCATTACACCAGCAAAACAAACAACAATCTCGTCAGTGGCATTA
Organism: Schistocerca nitens; assembly: GCF_023898315.1. NCBI lineage: Eukaryota > Metazoa > Arthropoda > Insecta > Orthoptera > Acrididae > Schistocerca > Schistocerca nitens. The sequence continues at coordinate 818,667,654 of NC_064614.1, forward strand.
CTCCGGTTCACCACCACCAAAGAAATTCAAACAAACACAGTCGGCAGGAAAGGTTATGGCAACTGTGTTTTGGGATCAGAAGGGGGTACTCCACATCTATTTCATGCTACCTGGAATGACAATAAACTCAGATATTGTGAAACATTGACCAAACTCTGGTGAGCAGTCCAGAATCACTGGAGGGGATGACTAATGGAGGGAGTAGTACTTCTTGCGACAACTCATCAAACACAGGAATTTGGGTGGACTGTTATGCCCCATCCCCCATACAGCCTAGAATTAGCTCCCAGCGATTATCACCCCTTCCCAAAACTAAAGGAACACTTAAGTGGCAAATGCTTCAAGAGCAATGATGAAGTCGGAGCAGAGGTCACTCACTTCCTCAATGGGTTGGCGGGAGGCTTATTCAACTTAGGAATACAAAAACTGGAGCACCGTCTATAAAAGTGTGTAAAAAAATGGAGACTATGTTGAAAAATAGACAAAAGTGTAAGCTTTTCAACAATGTATAAATTAATAACAATAAACAACGTTTACTGTTTGTAAAAATATGGGATCCTTACTATTGGTACAACCTTCATACTTAGCAGATAGAGAGAAGATAGCTGATGTCAGTAACCACTGAATGAAATATTGTCCCAAGAATCTACATTGCATTGATGTCAACTTGAAGACAACAGTGATAGGTGGAATTACTTGCAATAGTGGAAATGCTGCTGATGTGCTGCCCGATGCCCAAGGAATCCAGCAGACAATGGCTGTTGACTGGGGTAGTACTAGGGTGGATCCAGTAGTGGAAACAACCATCTACAAATTAAATGCACCATGATAAATGAACAGACAATAGGTTCTGTAGTGTTTATAGTAGTATTAGTAGCTGAACAACTCGTTAATGGTTTTATTGTAGTTTTGTAATAGTAGAAGTAGTTGTAGTATTTTAAAAATTAATTATCAGAAATAAATAGTTAATACATGATTTATTACTACCCAAGGAAATGTGGTTTGTATGGCCTATTTTAGCTTGTCATATAATAGGCTGTAATTATGAAGAATAAATAAATTCTTCTCCAGAACCACATTTCTGCAGCTTTGATGCCAGATTTCTCCTGCTTTGCTGATATCTCAGTTTCATATGCTGTGTCAGGATACTCCCTATAAAAGTCTTTACAGATCTTTTCCTTGTGTGGACACCAATGTGCTTGTTCAGCAGAAGGTTCTTCTCATTTTGGAAGGTGTTCATAGCCAGTGTCATACTTCTCTTGATGTCATTGACACATCTATTGTTTCCCTTCACAATGCTTCTGAGATCATGAAATCCAGTTAGATCCTTAAGTTACTGACTGCCTATTCTTATGTTAAACTTATGTCCACATGCTCTCTTATCTATGATCATAACTTTTGTCTTCTTGGTATTTATTTATTTTTAGCTTGGTTTTTGTATCTTTCGGTTTATGACCTCAGGCGTTTTATTTAGTCCCTTCACTGAGTCTGCCACAGTCGTAATGTCACAAGCAAACATGATGTAGTGAATATGCATACTGTTAAGTTTGATTTCAGCCCACATTTCTTTATTTTGTTATTGGCTCCTCAATTAACATATTAAATAAGTAAGGTAATAGAAGGGAACAGTTGTGTTAATCAATGTCTACCTAACTGCTAATGATAGTTGCCTCAGTGGAGGTATTTGTTATAAGTTAATTAGTTTAGAATTATAAACTGTTGGGAATTTGTGTTGTTTGTGTTTGTTCTATGTACATTGGCCCTGTGGGAGATGCCTGTCTCCAAGACGGGACATTGGTAGCAGTGTTACTAAGCATTTATGGTACCTGCTGGAGGAGCACTTACTCCAAGTAATACTCTCAGAGAAGCACGCCACACCATGGAAAAGTGCATACCATGACAATGGAAGTGATGCCTCAGAGGAGAAATTTTTATGGTGACAATTTTTAGTAAGGACAGATAAGTTTTAAACCAGGAGCATTTATTTTTTAACTGTATGACTATCCTGACTTGGAAACTGGAGCAAAACATAGAAGAAATATTCAGACATTTTAATGAACAGTTTGAACAATTAAAGTCTTGGGGAAAGGACCTCCTGGACGAGTTAATGCAAACATAGGTACTCAGAGTTCTAATTCAGATGCAAATAAGTTGAAATTAAATGTGAGTATTGAAGCCCAAAGTAATGAATTAAAGATCAAATTATAAATCACAAATTAAAACCTTCAGGAAAACATAAGAGACTTGTATAAAGAAAACTTAAAATTAAATACCCAAATTACTGAATTAGAATCTACTGTCATAAAAATAACAAAGAAAGTACATTTTGTGTAGCTATATGATCTGGCTTTGTGGTAAGTTAATTTATTACAGGTTTTGTTGAGTTAAATATTGAAATGAAAAAATCATATACACTTTTCAGTTTTAATATTTCAAAGAAAGATATACACTGATCAGCCAGAACATTATGACCACTGACCTACTATTGATACAAACCCACCAGGTGATAGCAGGAACACATGGTGAGGAATGACTGTCAGTCAGACACAGACATGGTGCATGTAGTATCAGTGAGTATGCTGTCTCTGTGTAGAATGGGGAAGGCGTACAATCTAAGTTTGACTGAGGGCAGATTGTGATAGCATGGAGACTGAGCATGCGCATTTCAGAAGCTGTAGGATTTATCAGGTGTTCGAGGAGTGCTGTGATAAGTTTATTAAACAGGTGGTGAAACCGCATCCAGACATCTTGGGGTTGGGCAGCCACCCCTCATTATAGATTTCACATGTCATAGGCTAGGCAGTCTGGTAAAACAAGATAGGTGGCGAACTGTGGCAGAACTAACATCAGACTCTAATGCTGGGCAGAGTGCAAGTGAAGTGTGTCTGAATACACAGGGCACTGAAAACTCCTAGCAAAGGGCCTCCACTGCCGACAGCACGTGCATGTGCCACTGTTAATGCCACAACATTGGCGACTGTGACTGAAATGGACTTGTGGTCATTGGCACTGGATGCTAGCATGATGGCAGAGCATAGCATGGTCTGATGAATCCTGATACCTTCTTCATTATGCCAATGGGAGGGCATGAATCCATCATATTCCAGGGGAACAGCTCTTTTATATCTGTGCTGTGGAACAGAGACAAGCTGGTGGCGACTCCATTATGCTCTGGGGAATATTCATGTGGGCATCCATGGGACCAGTGGAGCTTGTGCAAGGCATCGTGATGCTGTTTCCCAGCACCAGTGGCATTTTTGAACAAGATAATACGCCATGTCACAAGGCCATGAGAGTGATGGTATGGTTCAAGGAACGCAGTGGAAAGCTCCAGCTGATGTGCTGGCTCCCACAATAACCAGATCTGAACCTAATCAAACAACTCTGGAATTGACTGTACATGGTGTCAGAGCTCATCACTCCCCTCCCCAGAATTTACAGGAATTAGGTGACTTGTATGTGCAGAGACAGTGCCCACTCCCTTCAGTGTTCTACCAAGGTTTCATAGTTTCCAGGCTATGATGTATCACTGCTGTTATCCAAGCCAAGGCCAGATATAGTGACTATTAGATACCACAGATGGCCATAACGTTCTGATGGCTGATCAGACATTTTCCATTCCATTTTTCTCAACTTTGGAGGAGGATAAATACGAATTAAAGTGTTGTGTTGAATTAATCATTAACACTCCTTCTGTACCAGATATTGTAGCAAATCAACCTTTTAGGAAAGATTATTGTATTTTGACAAAAGGAAATTTAACTGAAGTTTTGGAACAGATACAAAAAGTGATTATGTGACAGTGTTACAAACTTTCATCAATAAAGAAGAGAATATATTTTATTATTTATTTCCAATTTTCTTTTAGTCTGTTATCTATATAAAACACCAAATCGAATGTTGCGCTTGAATTAGCACAAATGAAGCACATGCTATTTTAACACAATTTAAAATGTGTTTGTAATAACTAAGCATTATGGTATTTAAGGGGTTGGGAAATCTACATAGAATAACTACATTACAACAATATTAATAATTGATAATAATAATAATAATAATAATAATAAAAAGGAAAGAAAATACCTGTATACTACTATTTGGCCATCTGGCACACAGAGATCTATTAATCTGTAATCCAGAAGGAACACACTACTGGTTTAATACACAATGTGGCATTGGTGGATCACAAATACTGTAATTTATGATTCTGGACTACACTAATCACTACTACAAGGAAGGACGTAGCCAGGGTTTAGTGAAATCGGGGGCGGAGGGGGGGACAATTTGTTAAAGAGGACCTTACAAGGGCTTACATTTTTCATTTATTCTGAAAACACACATATTTTTTAATTTTATGTATATAATTTGCTCTTAAGAGGCCTTCGTATGAATAGTATTTGGTCTATAAAATTACTCAAGAATTGGCAATACGATAACTTTACTCTATTACCAAATGAATTATAATTCTAATATAATGTATTGTCTCTTTGCTATCAAAACACAGGTCAGTCTTCTACTATAGGGTCAACTATCTCCCCCCTCCCAGATCCCAGAAGTGATGTGCTAATGGGTATGGCTATGTGTGGGTTGGATAAAATTTCAGCCATTTTAAACAAATCAGTGCCTTTCGTGCTATGTCACTGCAATCCTCAGGGTTTTCTTTCGCATTTTGTCATATTTTGACCTTACAGGAAATAAATTCATGCAGATAGATAGATATTCAGCGATCACAGGCCCTGTTGACCACTCGCTGCTTCCACAAACTGCCTCCATTCCTTTCTGTTTTGTGCCCAGTTCCTCCAGGTGTCTTCAATTGCCAGGGCTGCTAGGTCCTTCACCAGGTCATCCATCCAGCACATTGGTGTTTAGTTTCCCCACTAGTGCCATCTTTGCCTGTCTTCCATCTGGCATACGGGCTGCATGGCCCATCCATTGTATTCTTTTGCTCTTTATCTTTTGTATGATATTTGGTTGTCGCATCAGAAGGTAGATTTCTTCTTTTTTCCTCCTCCATTCTCCGTTACCTAAAACTGATCCCCATATCTTCTTCATTACTCTTCTTTCAAATATTAATAGTTTTTCCCTTTCTCACTTAGTCATGCTCCATATTTCTGAACCGTACATTACTACTGTGTTGTAGATTTTCATCTTAGTGTTCACTGAGATTGATTTAGAGCCAAGCATCTCTCTGAGGGAATGCATGCATTTTGTTCCCATTGCTATTCTTTCCTTGATGTCCATTTTTATGTTGTTGTCCATGGTAAATGAAAATTCAAAGTATTTGAACTGGTCTACTCTCTTGAACCTCTTGCCATCTATCTCAAGAAATTCTACCTGCTCTTGTCTTCTTCCTAATTGCATGAACCCTGTTTTGTCTTGATTCACTTTGAGCCCTATCTTCTGTGCATAATTGTCCATTTTCTGGTACATTTCTTTCAATTCGTGCCTTGATTCCCTTAATACTACTATGTCATCTGCATATGCAAGACAATTGAAGTTACCGTCCATCTCTAATCCATCCCACTCCTGTTGCCTATACTCTTTTATTACTTTCTCTAAGATGACAGTGAACAGAACACATGAGAGAACATCCCCTTATCTGAGGCCTGTCTCAGTCTCGAATGTTTCTGATGTGGCTCCTCGGAAACGTACTGCTACCTTTGACACTTCCATACAAGCTTGCACCATTCTCACTGGCTTCTCAGGGATTCTGAAGTCCCAGATTGCATTGTATAGGCTATTCCTGTGTATACTGTTATATGCATGTTGAAAATCGATGAACAGGCTGTAGATATCTTTATCATATTCCCAATGTTTTTCAAACAATTGTCTTAATGTGAAAATGTGATCTACTGTCGATCGGTTTGGTCAAAAGCTAGCTTGGTACTCCTGTATGTTGTTCTCCATGAACGGTTGGAATTTTCTGAGGATAATGATGGACAGCACCTTATACATTACATTCAACAGGCTGATTCCTCTGTAGTTACCGCATTCCATTTTGCTTCCCTTCTTGTATATTGGGCATATTATAGCCAATTTCCATTCTTCTGGTAGTGTCTCCTTCTCCCATATCAACTGGATCAGTTTATATATCTCTGAGTGTAAGCTCTCACCTTGTAATGTTATGTGAGCCTCACGCCCCTCCGCCCCCTCCCCCATTTTTTTAACTAATTTGTGTCTGATTTTATTATGAGAAGCTCAGTAGTGTGTGTAAATACCGTAAATGTAAATTTAATTCAAAAAATACTTGAAGTGAAGTGAAGCACAGCTGGACAGCAACAAACTCTTAAGCGCGCAATCCCCACAATGATAGTGGTTGTGAATCTTTGAGTATGGACTCTAAAAAAAAGACAATTGATTTATTAAAAAAAAAAAGAGGACTGTTAATCAGTACCTTGTGGAAAGAGGATGTGTTGCTAGGCCGTCGGTCAGAACGTATTGTTACAGTTAATGAAAATGGATACTTTAGTGATAAAACAAAGTAAAGTATGTGTAAGAGCTGCCAAACATTTATGTATACAAATTTTCTGGAAGTGAAGAATAGGAATATCTTGTTTTTGGAAAAGGAGGTAAACTTCATTGTCGTTGCCATCTGTCAGTTGACAGAATTGTAAGTGTACAAAGTTCACTAAAATACAGGAAAAGAAATGCATTCTCTATATTTTTCATTCAATAAGTAGCAACCTCTCATAATTTCTTAATTATAGTAACTGGATTATCTTCTTGTACAATAGTATGGTGTTGAACTCCACTGACGTGTAGCTTGAAGGCAGTTTGTGTGCTATGCAATCTCCTTTTCTCACAAAAAGCAGATTGCTGTTTGATCTTATTTACTTACAACAGTGGTCCCTTAGGTATGAAAAGCTACGAAAACTTGGGCTCAAAGCTTCGTGTGGTAAGTCACAGCATATATATATATATATATATATATATATATATATATATATATATATATATATATATATATAAACAAAGATGATGTGACTTACCAAATGAAAGTGCTGGCAGGTCGACAGACACACAAACAAACACAAACATACACACAAAATTCAAGCTTTCACAACAAACTGTTGCCTCATCAGGAAAGAGGGAAGGAGAGGGAAAGACGAAAGGATGTGGGTTTTAAGGGAGAGGGTAAGGAGTCATTCCAATCCCGGGAGTGGAAAGACTTACCTTAGGGGGAAAAAGGACGGGTATACACTCGCACACACACACATATCCATCCACACACACACACACACACACACACACACACACACACACACACACACACACACACACACACACACACACACACACATATAGGGAAACATTCCACGTGGGAAAAATATATATAAAAACAAAGATGATGTGACTTACCAAACGAAAGCGCTGGCAGGTCGACAGACACACAAACAAACACAAACACACACACAAAATTCAAGCTTTCTGCTTGTGTCTGTATACGTGTGGATGGATATGTGTGTGTGTGCGAGTGTATACCTGTCCATTTTTCCCCCTAAGGTAAGTCTTTCCGCTCCCGGGATTGGAATGACTCCTTACCCTCTCCCTTAAAACCCACATCCTTTCGTCTTTCCCTCTGCTTCCCCTCTTTCCTGAGAGGCAACAGTTTGTTGCGAAAGCTTGAATTTTGTGTGTGTGTTTGTGTTTGTTTGTGTGTCTATCGACCTGCCAGCGCTTTCGTTTGGTAAGTCACATCATCTTTGTTTTATATATATATATATATATATATATATATATATATATATATATATATATATATATATATATATATAAATATTGTGACTTACCGAACAAACGAAAGCGCTGGCAGGTCGATAGACACACAAACAAACACAAACACACACACAAAATTCAAGCTTTCGCAACAAACTGTTGCCTCATCAGGAAAGAGGGAAGGAGAGGGAAAGACGAAAGGATGTGGGTTTTAAGGGAGAGTGTAAGGAGTCATTCCAATCCCGGGAGCGGAAAGACTTACCTTAGGGGGAAAAAAGGACGGGTATACACTCGCACGCACACACGCATCCATCCGCACATACACAGACACAAGTAGACATATTTAAAGACAAAGAGATATATTTTTCCCTCGTGAAATGTTTCCCTCTCTCTCTCTCTCTCTCTCTCTCTCTCTCTCTCTCTCTCTCTCTATATATATATATATATATATATATATATAAACAAAGATGATGTGACTTACCGAACGAAAGCGCTGGCAGGTCGATAGACACACAAACACACACACAAAATTCAAGCTTTCGCAACAAACTGTTGCCTCATCAGGAAAGAGGGGAAGGAGAGGGAAAGACGAAAGGATGTGGGTTTTAAGGAAGAGGGTAAGGAGTCATTCCAATCCCGGGAGCGGAAAGACTTACCTTAGGGGGAAAAAAGGACAGGTATACACTCGCACACACGCACATATCCATCCACACATATACAGACACAAGCAGACATATTTAAAGACAAAGGGTTTGGGCATATATATATATATATATATATATATATATATAATAGAGGGAAACATTCCACGTAGGAAAAATATATCTAAAAACAAAGATGATGTGACTTACCAAATGAAAGTGCTGGCAGGTCGACAGACACACAAACAAACACAAACATACACACAAACATCAAGCTTTCGCAACAAACTGTTGCCTCATCAGGAAAGAGGGAAGGAGAGGGAAAGACGAAAGGATGTGGGTTTTAAGGGAGAGGGTAAGGAGTCATTCCAATCCCGGGAGCGGAAAGACTTACCTTAGGGGGAAAAAAGGACGGGTATACACTCGCACACACACACATATCCATCCACACATATACAGACACAAGCAGCGCATACCTCTTACATATCCCTCCACTGGGGGGTGGGGTGGGGGGGGGGGCAAAAATTTGGCAGCGATGGTGAGTCAATTGGACTTGCCATGAGCAACAAATTTTTCTTAATTAACTAAGTATGAAATATAGTGCACATGCACTGAGTACAGATCATATCAAGAAATCACAAAATTTACACGCAATGAGTACAAATCATATTAACAAATGACATAAAGTGCACACGCACTGTAATACAGAACATATCAGGTAATGACAAAATGTATACGCAATGAGTACAAAATATATTAACAAATGACATAAAGTGCTTACGCACTGTAGTACAGACATATTTAAAGACATAAGACTCTTTGTGGTATCTAATAGTCACTATATCTGGCCTTGGCTTGGATAACAGCAGTGATACATCATAGCCTGGAAGCTATGAAACCTTGGTAGAACACTGAAGGGAGTGGGCACTGTCTCTGCACATACAAGTCACCTAATTCCTGTAAATTCTGGGGAGGGGAGTGATGAGCTCTGACACCATGTACAGTCAATTCCAGAGTTGTTTGATTAGGTTCAGATCTGGTTATTGTGGGAGCCAGCACATCAGCTGGAGCTTTCCACTGCGTTCCTTGAACCATACCATCACTCTCATGTGCTTTCTACATAACCTACACTGCCATGGAAAAGCCTCATTGAACACAAACCCAGTCTCTCTCATCTACTCAATCTCCCACTTCCAGCTCCACTCCCTCCAAAACCGCAAAATTTCAATCAACACAATTTGGAACCACAACACTCTAATTCAGTAGTTAACCTTTCCTCCAAACCTCTCCCCCAATCCGAAACCTCTGTCCTATCCAAAGGCCTCACCTTCAGCCCCACTCCCAGATTCAACCAAACAGCCCTCATCAAAGATTTACTGTTCTACACACGTACTCTCTGCTGGAAATATCACTTTGCCATGAAGAAAAATGATCCTAATCCTACTCCTAATGATCCAACTCCCCAAGACACTATCCAAATTGAACCCTGCCTGGAACAGTTCCATCCTCCGTCACAGCGGGACCCACCTCCTCTTCCTCAAAATCAACCTCTCCAAACCTTCCAGGAATTTCTGACTTCCAGCCATGCCTCTCAATCCTACTTAAAAAACCTTAATCCTACTCCCAACATCACCACTGCTGAAGCCAAGGCTATCCGTGATCTGAAGGCTGACCGATACATCGTCATTCTTCCGGCGGACAAGGGTTCCACGACCATGGTACTTGATCGTCGGGAGTATGTGGCTGAGGGACTGCGTCAGCTTTCAGATAACACCACATACAAAGTTTGCCAAGGTAATCCCATTCCTGATGTCCAGGCGGAGCTTCAAGGAATCCTCAGAACCTTAGGCCCCCTACAAAACCTTTCACCTGACTCCATCAACCTCCTAACCCCACAGACACCCCGCACCCCTACCTTCTTCCTAAAATTCACAAACCCAATCATCCCGGCCGCCCCATTGTAGCTGGTTACCAAGCCCCCACAGAACGTATCACTGCCTACGTAGATCAACACCTTCAACACATTACATGCAGTCTCCCATCCTTCATCAAAGACACCAACCACTTTCTTGAACACCTGGAATCCTTACCCAGTCTGTTACCCCCGGAAACCATCCTTGTAACCATTGATGCCACTTCCTTATACACAAATATCCCGCACGTCCAGGGCCTCGCTGCGATGGAGCACTTCCTTTCACGCCGATCACCTGCCACCCTACCTAAAACCTCTTTCCTCATTACCTTAGCCAGCTTCATCCTGACCTACAACTTCTTCACTTTTGAAGGCCAGACATACCAACAATTAAAGGGAACAGCCATGGGTACCAGGTTGGCCCTCTCGTACCCCAACCTATTCATGGGTCGCTTAGAGGAAGCCTTCTTGGTTACCCAGGACTGCCAACCCAAAGTTTGGTACAGATTTATTGATGACATCTTCATGATCTGGACTCACAGTGAAGAAGAACTCCAGAATTTCCTCTCCAACCTCAACTCCTTTGGTTCCATCAGATTCACCTGGTCCTACTCCAAATCCCATGCCACTTTCCTTGACGTTGACCTCCACCTGTCCAATGGCCAGCTTCACACGTCCATCCACATCAAACCCACCAACAAGCAACAGTACCTCCATTATGACAGCTGCCACCCATTCCACATCAAACGGTCCCATCCCTATAGCCTAGGTCTTCGTGGCAAACGAATCTGTTCCAGTCCGGAATCCCTGAACCATTACACCAACAACCTGACAACAGCTTTCGCATCCCGCAACTACCCTCCCAACCTGGTACAGAAGCAAATAACCAGAGCCACTTCCTCATCCTCTCAAACCCAGAAACTCCCACAGAAGAACCACAAAATTGCCCCACTTGTGACAGGATACTTTCCGGGACTGGATCAGACTCTGAATGTGGCTCTCCAGCAGGGATACGACTTCCTCAAATCCTGCCCTGAAATGAGATCCATCCTTCATGAAATCCTCCCCACTCCACCAAGAATGTCTTTCCGCCATCCACCTAACCTTTGTAACCTCTTAGTTCATCCCTATGAAATCCCCAAACCTTCTTCCCTACCCTCTGGCTCCTACCCTTGTAACCGCCCCCGGTGTAAAACCTGTCCCATGCACCCTCCCACCACCACCTACTCCAGTCCTGTAACCCGGAAGGTGTACACGATCAAAGGCAGAGCCACATGTGAAAGCACCCACGTGATTTACCAACTGACCTGCCTACACTGTGACGCATTCTATGTGGGAATGACCAGCAACAAACTGTCGATTCGCATGAATGGACACAGGCAGACAGTGTTTGTTGGTAATGAGGATCACCCTGTGGCTAAACATGCCTTGGTGCACGGCCAGCACATCTTGGCACAGTGTTACACCGTCCGGGTTATCTGCATACTTACCACTAACACCAACCTATCTGAACTCCGGAGATGGGAACTTGCTCTTCAATATATCCTCTCTTCCCGTTATCCACCAGGCCTCAATCTCTGCTAATTTCAGGTTGCCGCCACTCATACCTCATCTGTCATTCAACAACATCTTTGCCTCTGCACTTCCGCCTCGACTGACATCTCAGCCCAAACTCTTTGCATTTTAATATGTCTGCTTGTGTCTGTATATGTGTGGATGGATATGTGTGTGTGTGCGAGTGTATACCCGTCCTTTTTTCCCCCCTAAGGTAAGTCTTTCCGCTCCCGGGATTGGAATGACTCCTTACCCTCTCCTTTAAAACCCACATCCTTTCGTCTTTCCCTCTCCTTCCCTCTTTCCTGATGAGGCAACAGTTTGTTGTGAAAGCTTGAATTTTGTGTGTTTGTTTGTGTTAGTTTGTGTGTCTATCGACCTGCCAGCGCTTTGTTTGGTAAGTGACAGCATCTTTGTTTTTTTATACATATATATATATATATATATATATATATATATATATATATATATATATATATATATATATATATATATATAATGTAAGTGACATAATACAAATATAAAAAACAGTGGCATTTATTGGCCAGTTACTAAACATATAGCAAGTATTGAATATTACAAAACATTTTTCATCATTCAAGTGACATACGACATATTTAAAATAATTATTGGCACTCATTGGCCAGTTACAAACCATCAGAAGTCATCATTCAAATGAGTGTAGCATCAAGCTACTGGTATTCATATATAATAGCATGTAGGTGACATAATACAAAATTAAAATAAGAAACAGTGGCATTCATTGACCAGTTACTAAACATATAGCAAGTATTGAATAGTACAAAACATTTTTCATCATTCAAGTGACATGGGACATTTTTAAAATAATTATTGGCACTCATTGGCCAGTTACAAACCATCAGAAGTCATCCTTCAAAACAGGAGCTAATGAGTGTAGCATCAAGCTACTGGTATTCATATATAATAGCATGTAGGTGACATAATACAAAATTAAAATAAGAAACAGTGGCATTCATTGGCCAGTTACTAAACATGTAGCAAGTATTGAATAGTAAAAAACATTTTTCATCATTCAAGTGACATAGGACATATTTAAAATAATTATTGGCACTCATTGGCCAGTTACAAACCATCAGAAGTCATCATTCAAAATGAGAGTTAATTATTAGCATAGCATTTATAGAGTATAACAAAAATATTATTTACAGAAATTATTGGCATAGCATGTATGCATTATTACAAAATATCATTCATTATTACTCAGAACTCATCATTCAAGTGACATATGACATATTTAAAATGTAACACTCTGTAACTATTACTCAAGGTCTGTGATTAGAAAACATCATTCAGTATTACTCAGAACTATCTTAAACTGGTAGCATTATTTGGGACTGGTAATACTTTTTTTTTGTGCTAGTAATGCATTGCGTTGGGATCGATAATTAATTGCTGGGGAATAACAATATTTGCTTTTGACTTATTGCTGCAAATGAGGATAGGTAACGTCATTCATCATGAGTCAGCTGTAGCAAGGTTATGAAACAAGTAGAGTATATGTGATCACATTCATGAATGACACACACAAATGGGTAAAAAATGCATGTACTAGAACAGGTTTAATGACCAACTGCTTATAGCACATTAATTTCATGAATAGCTTCTCCTGGAAAAATACAAAATGGACTATTAAGCTGAAATAAGAAATGCATATTATGCTGAAAAGTAGTGAACTTCGATTTAACAGGTAATGAAATGTGTATTCAATATATATGTTCTCTAGCTGTCCTTTCCAAAACCTTCAGTCATTAAACCATGCGACATAAGACATACTGTCAAAACGAACTGCAACAAATACTTAAATAACTACATAGCATTTCTTAACTAACAGTAAATATATAAACTTCATCATTATCCTCATCTGCAAAGAAAAACTTAAAAGTGGTGCGTTTAGTGGCCATATAAAATTTATCACTATCATCACCTGTAAACAAAAACTTCATTATTCATATCACCATAACTTCATTATTATCATCACCTGCAAAGAAAAACTTCATTATTCATAGTACCATATTCTTCATCACTATTCATCATCATTCATTATCGTCTGCAAAAAGACACTTCATTATTCATTATTCAAATTACCATTTACTTCATACAACTATTCATAGTATAGAGTTTCTTATTGCTAGCATATTTCATCACAAAAACTAAGATGTGCTGTTCTGTCTGACATCCTGCATCAATCGCCTCATATTCTGAAAGAAAAATAATTAGTTAAGACTGCTATCATACGATGTGAATAGTATAATCTTGTTAATGCTTGTTAATTCTGATCCATTTACTCTTCGTGATGGGGTATTGCATCTTCTTTCGTTCATTCCGAAGGTGAAATTCTAATTTCATAGTACTCCACTGTGGTTTGTTTAATTTATTTCTTTTACACATTATTGCTTTCTGAAAATGATGAACAATGATTAATGTCTTGCATTTAAATCATATACCCAGTAAATAAAAATTGGTTTCTAGTGATATAATTGAGCATACAACATAGCATGACAGAAAACATATTATGTCAAAAACATAGAGTGTGTTCAGGTGCAAAAATGTACACAGAATATCATAATGTAGCCGCAAAAAGAAAAAATGTAAAATAGTCACGATGTTGAGATATCATCAGGAAAACTGTCAAAGTCAACTGGTGTTTGTTACATCTTAAACATTTCATAGTGCATACAAACAAAACAGGAAAACAATGATACATACTGAAAATGTGCGCGGTGTGATGTATAACGACAAGAAAAGCGACCTGCTAACCTTACCTTGCCGGGCACTTGCCAGGAAAAAAAAAACAATCATCAGTAAGTAATTACTATTAGGACATTTTTTTAAAACATTTGGATGACAGTTCAGATACATTACTAGATATGCGCGTGGCTGCTTTTTACCTTATACAATAATACTCAGGCTCCGGCACCGCCGCACCGCGACCGGCCCAGCCAACACGTTACACCAGACCAGAGCAGACTAGTGACAACCGCAGACTAGCGACTGGCAACAACTAACTGCTACAGCTACACAGTTCGTACTCAGTCAACACTGCTCTCTGGTCAGCGATTCTCTTATACCTTGCATATCGCAGGCAGTGCATACCTCTTACATAACCCTCAACCGGGGGGGGGGCAGAAATTTGGCACCGATGGTGAGTCAATTGGACTTGCCATGAGCAACAAATTTTTCATAATTAACTAAGTTTACAATCACAGAAAATATATATATATATATAGTGCACATGCACTGAGTACAGAACATACCAAGAAATCACAAAATGTATACGCAATGAGTACAGATCATATTAACAAATGACATAAAGTGCACACGCACTGTAGTACAGAACATATCAGGTAATGACAAAATGTACATGCAATGAGTACAAAACAAATTAACAAATGACATAAAGAGCATACGCACTGTAGTACAGAACATATCAAGAAATCACAAAATGTATACGCAATGAGTACAAAACATATTAATAAATGGCATAAAGTGCACACGCACTGTAGTACAGAACACATCAGGTAATGACAAAATAAATACGCAATGAGTACAAAACATATTAACAAATGACATAAAGTGCATACACACTGTAGTATTTTTCTTTTTTTTATCTTTTTTTTTTTCGAAGAACTAGGATAGGAAAGGGAAGGATTGCATCATGGTTGTAGCACAGTAGGTGGCACGTAGCTGCACTGAAAGTCCATATCTTTCTACAGAAGCAGAACACCAACTGAGACAATCTGAAGTTCTCTTCCCTGAAGTATTAATCAGTGTAGCCAAGACACTGAAATGTCGTATGAATATTCAATGTTATAATTTTGGTAGTACATTAGGTACACCAAACAGTGGAACCATAATAACATCTCCATTGTTCAAGGTGATGGACAGCATGTCGTGACAACACCACGTTCTTGTAAGGTACACCAACGTAGAATTAGTGCAAAAACCAAATATAGTGCTCCATGATCATGAGGATAGACAAGACAAACGGATATTGCAGTAATTTCTGGTAATTAGGTCAGAAGGTGAAGGGCATTAAGTCTTATGCCAGTCATCATTGAGAATTACACTAGTCTATCAACTGATTTGAGTAATTGGTGGCACTCATCGCCTAGTTACTGAACATTTCTGTACTATGTATGAAGTATTACAGAATAATGTTCATAAGTCATATGATTATAGTGAACATTGGCACTCATTGGCCAGTTACAAACCATGTTTATGCATTATTCAAAAGTGATCATTCAAAACAAGAGTTAATTAATGGCATACTATTTACATAATTCATCTAGTTATAGTAATTATTGGCACTCTTCGGCCAGTTAGAAACCATCAGAAGTCATCCTTCAAAACAGGAGCTAATGAGTGTAGCATCAAGCTACTGGTATTCATATATAATAGCATGTAGGTGACATAATACAAAATTAAAATAAGAAACAGTGGCATTTATTGGCCAGTTACTAAACATATAGCAAGTATTGAATAGTACAAAACATTTTTCATCATTCAAGTGTCATAGGACATATTTAAAATAATTATTGGCACTCATTGGCCAGTTACAAATCATCAGAAGTCATCATTCAAACGGGAGCTAATGAGTGTAGCATCAAGCTACTGGTATTCATATATAATAGCATATAGGTGACATAATACAAAATTAAAATAAGAAATAGTGGCATTCATTGGCCAGTTACTAAACATGTGGCAAGTATTGAATAGAACAAAACATTTTTCATCATTCAAGTGACATAGGACATATTTAAAATAATTATTGGCACTCATTGGCCAGTTACAAACCATCAGAAGTCATCATTCAAAATGAGAGTTAATTATTAGCATAGCATTTATAGAGTATAACAAAAAATATTATTTACAGAAATTATTGGCATAGCATATATGCATTATTACAAAATATCATTCATTATTACTCAGAACTCATCATTCAAGTGACATATGACATATTTAAAATGTAACACTCTGTAATTATTACTCAAGGTCTGTGATTGGAAAACATCATTCAGTATTACTCAGAACTCTCTTAAACTGGTAGCATTATTTGGGACTGGTAATACATTTCTTTTTTTTTTGTGCTAGCAATGCATTGCGTTGGGATCGATAATTAATTGCTGGGGAATAACAATATTTGCTTTTGACTTATTGCTGCAAATGAGGATAGGTAACGTCATTCATCATGAGTCAGCTGTAGCAAGGTTATGAAACAAGTAGAGTATATGTGATCACATTCATGAATGACACACACAAATGGGTAAAAAATGCAAGTACTAGAACAGGTTTAATGACCAACTACTTATAGCACATTAATTTCATGAATAGCTTCTCCTGGAAAAATACAAAATGGACTATTAAGCTTGTGGTGTCACCGCCAGACACCACACTTACTAGGTGGTAGCTTTAAATCGGCCGCGGTCCATTAGTACATGTCGGACCCGCGTGTCGCCACTGTCAGTGATCGCAGACCGAGCGCCACCACACGGCAGGTCTCGAGAGACGGACTAGCACTCGCCCCAGTTGTACGGACGACTTAGCTAGCGATGCACACTGACGAAGCCTCGCTCATTTGCAGAGCAGATAGTTAGAATAGCCTTCAGCTAAGTCAATGGCTACGACCTAGCAAGGCGCCATTAGCATTACATTGCATGTATCTACAGAGTCTCACTTGTATCGTCAAGAGCGATGTACAACAATGATGGATTAAAGTTAAGTATTCCAGCAGCTACGTACTTTTCTTTATAGCATTCATTACGTATCCTGTTTCAGACCTCACGCCAGCCTGCGTGAGTTAACGCGTGCATTCGGCCTCCTCAACCAAGTAGTGTGCATAGTGTTGGCTAACTGCTAACACTACAAAGCTGAAATAAGAAATGCATATTATGCTGAAAAGTAGTGAACTTCGAATTAACAGGTAATGAAATGTGTATTCAATATATATGTTCTCTAGCTGTCCTTTCCAAAACCTTCAGTCATTATACCATGCGACATAAGACATACTGTCAAAACGAACTGCAACAAATACTTAAATAACTACATAGCATTTCTTAACTAACAGTAAATATATAAACTTCATCATTATCCTCATCTGCAAAGAAAAACTTAAAAGTGGTGCGTTTAGTGGCCATATAAAATTTATCACTATCATCACCTGTAAACAAAAACTTCATTATTCATATCACCATAACTTCATTATTATCATCACCTGCAAAGAAAAACTTCACTATTCATAGTACCATATTCTTCATCACTATTCATCATCATTCATTATCATCTGCAAAAAGACACTTCATTATTCATTATTCAAATTACCATTTACTTCATACAACTATTCATAGTATAGAGTTTCTTATTGCTAGCATATTTCATCACAAAAACTAAGATGTGCAGTTCTGTCTGACAGCCTGCATCAATCGCCTCGTATTCTGAAAGAAAAATAATTAGTTAAGACTGCTATCATACGATGTGTATAGTATAATCTTGTTAATGCTTATTAATTCTGATCCATTTACTCTTCGTGATGGGGCATTGCATCTTCTTTCATTCATTCCGAAGGTGAAATTCTCATTTCATAGTACTCCACTGTGGTTTGTTTAATTTATTTCTTTTACACATTATTGCTTTCTGAAAATGATGAACAATGATTAATGTCTTGCATTTAAATCATATACCCAGTAAATAAAAATTGGTTTCTAGTGATATAATTGAGCATACAGCATAGCATGACAGAAAACATATTATGTCAAAAACATAGTGTGTTCAGGTGCAAAAATGTACACAGAATATCATTATGTAGTAGCAAAAAAAAAAAAAAAAAAAAAAAAAAAAAAAAAAAAAGTAAAATAGTCACGATGTTGAGATATCATAAGGCAAAATGTCAAAGTCAACTGGTGTTTGTTACATCTTAAACATTTCATAGTGCATACATACAAAACAGGAAAACAATCATACATACATGAAGAATGGAAAATGTGCGCGGTGTGATGTATAACGACAAGAAAAGTGACCTGCTAACCTTACCTTGCCGGGAAATTGCCAAGAAAAAAAAAAAAAAAAAAAACAATCATCAGTAAGTAATTACTATTAGGTCATTTATTTAAAACATTTGGATGACAGTTCAGATACATTACTAGATATGCGCGAGGCTGCTTTTTACCTTATACAATAATACTCAGGCTCCGGCACCACCGCACCACGACCGGCCCAGCCAAGACGTTACACCAGACCAGAGCAGACTAGTGACAACCGCAGACTAGCGACTAGCAACAACTAACTGCTACAGCTACAAAGTTCGTACTCAGTCAACACTGCTCTCTGGTCAGCGATTCTCTTATACCTTGCATATTGCAGGCAGCGCATACCTCTTACGACATTGTGAAGGACCATGGGATGCCACGTAGTACTGTGGAACAGCGTGTTATCAGCACGTGACTGAATTTTAATGGTGTCACATTGTTGGTCTCCATTTGGCTGGATGGTCGAATCGCACAATATCCAGATTTGTGGGGCATTCAGTTGTGACAGTGGCCCGATGATGGAGTACTTGGGAGTGTGAGGGCCGGCATACTGGTGCTCAAGATTCCGGTCGACCACGTCTTAGCACCACAAGGAAGCATCGCTTTATCGCGCACCGAACACATCGCAACTGTGTCACATATCCGACTTTACCTGTCAGCGAGTAATTGACTCCCTGCAACATTCTGTCTTTCCTACACCCATTGATCGGAGACTAGCAACAGCCATACTAGGAAATTAACGTCAGCTGAATAGGTTGCCATTATCAACACAAAAAGGGCTCCGTTTATAGTGGTGTCACGACCGGGAAACGTGAACTATTGATGAATTCCATCGCAGTGAGTTCAGTGGTGAATCGCGGTTCTGCAGTACCGCGGATGACTATAATCGGCGGGTATGACGGCGACCTGGCGAGAAGTCCATTCTTCCATGTTTTGGAGAGGCACAGTAGTGTTAGTTCTGGCGACATGGTGGGGCAGCCATCAGGTACGACTTTACGTCACAGCAGGTAGTGACTGAAGATTGAACTCTGGTGGCACAACGGTACATCATTGGCATCCTGTGTCCTCGTGTGTTTCCACTCATGCATCTGTATCGTGGAGCCAGTTTTCAACTGGGCAATGCTCATTCACAAACGGCACTTGTCTCTCTGAACTGTCTGCGTGATGTTGAGGTACTCTCGTAAAGATCTCCTGACCTGTCCCTGATGGAATACGTATAGGACCAGTTTCGACATCAGCTCTATCCCAGTGCCAGTGTCCAGCACATCACGGACATCAGGGACCATTTTTACAACAACTGTGGGTTAGCTTGTCTCGGGAGAGGATGCAACGGCTTCGTGGCACCCTACACAGCCAGTGCACGCTTCATGGCTGGAGAGGGTGCACCGTCACATTGATAAGTGGTTCAAATGGTTCGAATGGCGCTGAGCACTATGGGACTTGACATCTGAGGTCATCAGTCCCCTAGACTTAGAACTACTTAAACCTAACTAACCTAAGGACATCACACACATCCATGCCCGAGGTAGGATTCGAACCTGCGATCGTAGCAGTCGCGCGGTTCCGGACTGACGCCCCTAGAACCGTTCGGCCACAGCGGCCGGCTACACTGATAAGTGGGCTAATATAGCAAAGTTCTCTGTAAATCTGACTAAATATTGTAATCGCTGAAGCAACATAACTTATCCTCTCAAATCGTGAAGTTTCATGTTGTTTCCTCCTCCTCTTCTGGGTGCTTCGATTTTTTGTTAAGCAGTGTATACTGACGGTGAGAAGGAGAAAAGGGCGATACTGCTGGCGGTAAACGTGACGGACTGTGCAAGTGAAATGTATGTTGGTCAGTCAGATGAAAACATTACACGGGCCACAATGGGACCATGGAATGGTGTTAAGACATTTATCCCACCGGCAGACGAGACGATCAATTCCTGTTTCTTAGAACACGATCGTCTGCTGACGGATGCATAACCGCAGCCACTCTTGCATCTCCTTGTCCAACTGAGACCGACGTCCACACATGTCTCGCTGCAGGTCACCAAATATGTGAAACATGAGACGGTGAAAGATCCGGGCAGTTCAGAGTATGTTGGAGCGTTTCCCACCAAATAGCGGAAGCACGACCTTCGTCCGATTGGCAGTTTGGGGGCGGGCGTTATCGTGCCGGGAGGCCCCTGACGGGGCAGATCCGGCCGCCTTGGTGCAGGTCTTATTACATTCGACGCCACATTGGGCGACCTGCGCTCCGGATGGGGATGAAATGATGATGAAGACAACACAGCGCCCAGTCCCTGAGCGGAGAAAATCCCCAACTCAGCCGCGAATCGAACCCGGGCCTGTAGGACGGCAACCCGTCACGCTGACCACTCAACTATCGAGGCGGTCGTGCAACAGATTGATTCCGTCGGACAGTATTCCTGGGCGTTTTGACTTTAGGGCGGGTCGTAGTTTTTACAAAATGCCTTCACAGCGCAGCGCACTGATTGTGGTTCCACTCTCGAGGAACTCGACTAGCAGAGGAAGGACGCTGTTGCTCGATAACGCCCGCCCCCACACTGCCAATCGGACGAAGGCTATGTTTCAGCGATTTGACTGGGAAATACCGCAGCGTCCTCCGTACAGCACAGATCTTTCATCGTGTGATATTTACAACTTTGTCGACTTGAAGAAAGACGTGAGAGGACGTCGGCTTCAGTCGGACGAGGAAGTGCAAGAGTGAGTGAAGTTGTGGATCCGCCAGCAGCCGACCTCGTTCTATGAAATGGGAACCGATCGTCTCGTAGGATAAATGTCTCTACGCATGTGGCGATTAGTTTTGAATGGAATCATTCCATGGTCCCGTTGTGGCGGCCCCTTGTGTAAGCTGAGTAAGCCTATGGAGTGCAGATTACCGAAGGAGAGTAATGATGCAACGCGGAGTGAGATTTAAGTACCTACCGTAAAGGAGAGGAAGCAAAGTGCACTCAATTAATATACCATTGGCGATCTCAGTAAATGGATAATTAGTTTTTTTTGAATGTTGGCGATATTGTGACGAAAACAACGAAATAGCAAGTGTGCGAAAACTTTACAGATTTGCCTTACAGAACTGGACCTCGAGTCTAACAAAAGGAAAGTCTGGCAATAATTGTTGTCTCTATGGGATTTGGTACAAGAAGGTGTAGAATAAGTTATTCATCATTTGCTAATGAGACTGCATAATTTCCAAAAATCATATTACATTTTATTTGGTTTGAAAAAAAGAGAAGTATCGTAATTAGAGCCTCAGTGGTTTATTCGGACACATTAAACTGAGAAAAAGTGTTGCAACTGTAATAGTGTTCGAGAAGTATTGTCAAAGAAAACTGCATCAATGTTGGTTATCCTATGCACAGTTTTGGCATATTGACGTGCAGGGTGTTACAGTGCTCCACTTGTAGGAATACTCGTCGTCCCCGCTTAATGCCATCTCACAACAGGAGGAAACCTCCACCTTGCTGCACTCGCTGGAAAGTGTGTCCAAGGCGTTCAGCCTGACGGGGTTGCCTCCAAACACGTCTCCGACATTTGTCTGGTTGAAGGCAATGCGACTGTCATTGGTGAAGAGAACGTGATGCCAATCCTGAGCAGTCTATTCGGCATGTTGTTGGCCCATCTGTAACGCACTGCATGGTGTCGTGGTTGCAAAGATGGACCTCGTCATCGACGTCCGGAGTGAAGTTGGGCATCATGCAGCATATTCCTCCATGTCCGAACAACATCGCTTTGGTTCACTTCGAGATGCTTGGACACTTCCCTTGTTGAGAGCCCTTCCTGGCACAAAGTAACAACGCGGACGCGATCGAGCCGCGGTATTGAGCGTCTAGGCATGGAAACTACAGACAACACGAGCCGTTTACCTCCCTCCTGGTGGAATTATTGGAAATGATCGGCTGTCGAGCCCCCTCCGTCTAATAGGCGCTACTTATGCACGGTTGTTTACGTCTTTACGCGGGATTAGTGACATATCTAACAGTCAAAGGGATTGTGTCTGTGATACAATATTCACAGCCAACGTCTATCTTCAAGAGTTATGGGAACTGTGGTGATGCAAAACTTTTTTTGATGTGTGTATAAAAAAAACAGTATCATATACACAGAGATGACGAAAGTCAAGGCATAACTCTTGTTATCGTGTCGGACCTCCTTTTGCCCGCCGTAATGCAGCAACTTTACGTGGCATAGACTCAACAAATGGTTCAAATGGCTCTGAGCACTATGGGACTTAACATCTATGGTCATCAGTCCCCTAGAACTTAGAACTACTTAAACCTAACTAACCTAAGGACATCACACAACACACAGTCATCACGAGGCAGAGAAAATCCCTGACCCCGCCGGGAATCGAACCTGGGCGCGGGATGGACTCAACAAATCGTTGGAAGTTCCCTGCAGAAATATTGAGCCATACTGCGTCTATAGCAACGAAAGTGTTGCCAGTGCACGATTTTGTGCACCAACTGACCTCTCGATTATGTCCCAAATGCGGGTGGCTAAATCTTTCGCTCGAATTGCCCAGTACGTTCTTCAAACCAAGCGTGAATAATTATGGCCCAATGACATGTCGAATCGTTGTCTGGGAACATGAAGTCTATTCCTGGGCTTCATGAATAGCTTCAGATGGTTTTCAAGCAGCCAAACATTACCACTTCCAATCAATGATCGGTTCAATTGGACCAGAGAACCCAGTCCATTCCATGTAAACACAGCCAACACAATCATGAGCCAGCACCAGCTTGCAGAATGCTGGGTTGACAACTTGTATTCTTGGGTTGTACGCCACACTCTAACCCTACCATCAGCTCCTATCAATTGAAATCGGGACTCATATGATCAGACTATGGCTTTCCAGTCGTTTAGAGTCCAACCGATTCAGTCAAGAGCCCAAGAGACGCAATGCAGGCGATGTCGTGCTGTTGAGAACGGCAATCACATCAGTTGTCTGCTGCCATAGCCCGTTAACACCAAATGTCGCCGCAATATCCTAACGGATATGTTGTTCATCGTACGTGGTTATTTCACACAGTGTTGCTTATTTGTTAGCACCGACAACTCTATGCAAACACAGCTGTTCTTGGTCGTTAAGTGAAGGCTGTCAGCTTTTGCGTTGTCCATGGTGAGAGGTTATGCCTGAAATCTGATGTTTTCGGCACACTCCTGGCACTGTGGATTTCTGAATATTGAATCCCCTTATTAATTCCGACATGGAATGTCCCATGCGTCGAAGTCCAACTACCAGTCTGCGTTCGAAGTCCTCTCCTCTACCAATCTTTTCACCTCAGTGTAGCACTTGCAACCTACGTCCTCAATTATTTGCTGAAAGTATTCAAATCTATGTCTTTCTCTACAGTTTTTTACCCTCTACAGTTACCTCTAGTACCATGTTATTCTCTGATGTCTTAACAGATGTCCTATCATCCTTTCTCTTGTCAGTGTTTCCCATGCACTCCTTTCGTCGTCGATTCTGCAGAGAACCTTCTCATTTCTTATCTTATTAATCCGCCAATTTTTACATCTTTTTGTTGCGTCACATCTCAAATGCTTTGATTCTCTTCTGTCCTGGTTTTTCCACAGTCCATGTTTCACTACTATACAATGCTGTGCTCCAAAAGTACATTCTCAGAAATTTCTTCCTCAAATGAAAGCCTATGTTTGATACAAATAGACCTATCTTGGCAGGAAAAGCCCTTTTTTGCCAGTGCTATTCTGCTTTTTGTGTCCTTATTCCACAATCCATAAGGGGTTATTTTGCTGCCTAGGTGGCAGAATTCCTTAGCTTCATCCACTTCCTGATCATCAATTCCAATTTTAGTTTGTTGCTGTTCTCATTTCTGCTACTTCTCATTACCATCCTTCAATTCACTCTCAGTCCATACTGTACTCATTAGACTTTCATTCCATTCAACAGATCCTGCAACTCTTCTTCACTTCGAACGGATCTTATCATTATATCCTTTCACCTTGAATTTTAATCACACTCATGGCCCTTTCTTTTATTTCTGTCTTTACTTCTTCGATGTATAGATCAAACATTAGAGGCGGATAATTGCATTCCTGTCTTACACCCTTTTTAATCAGAGCACTCGTTCTTGGTCGTTGGGTCCATGGATGAAGTATAGGTGGGTTATGTCTACAGTATTTGTATAGCTTGATGATATTCTTCATACTAGCGCGTAAAACTGAATGGAGTCTCAACTCGCCTTAAAGGGTCAAATAAAATCTGATGTTGAGCTTAAGATGTGCAGCAGGCGATGGGGCTGTTTCTGTGGGCATCGGTTATGCGTGTAGGGCAGTTCTGTCAGATAAGCCAACACAGAAGAAAGAGAATTCGAAGATGAGAAACTGGAAATAGCGATTGTTGATTTGGGAACGATAATTTCCGAATTATAGGGAACTGTTAGCATAAATAAACAAATAAAACTTTATGAAACATGATGGAAAACATTATCAAATCTGTGAGATGGGTAAAATACAGAAAAACCTTAAACAACGGGAGACCCAACGAAAATACGGGAGACAGGAGAAAATGTGGGTAAAATACGGGAGATCCCGTAAAATACTGATCTGACAACCCTAACCTTATTTCAAATTGATATATTTACTTTTCTCCATTATCCGTGAAAGTTTGTAACATCATCATGGAATCACCATGTACAGGGTGACACAGAAAATGGGAACATTTCCACAATCCAATAATACTAGAAGTGATGAAGGAAAGAAATTGCATTCAGAGTAATTGAAACCATACAACGTTGCCATTTACGAAACATTGACGGCATTTATCGTTTTTATAAAAATTACGTCCTTTAGTTTTGCTTCATACTACCATGTCTGAAAGTTGCGTATCCTATAATCTTAGCATTAACAGCACCAATACATGTATTCCATTTTCAGAGACATAAGAAGTCTTATAATTTTTGACTCTGTCGTTTCTGGACCCTTACCTACTGTTGAAATTTCTCATTGTCCGCTGCAACATCTCAGCTGGGATACTGTGAATTGCATACCGAATTCTCTGTTTTAACTCACCCAGGGTTCTTGGTCGAGTAGTGTAGACTTTGCTTTTGAGGTCGCAGCACAATAAAAAATCACAAACGGATAAATCTGGCGTTCTATGGGACCAGAGAATGTTGCCGAATCGTGATATGACACGGTTGCCAAACAATTCTCGCACTATGCCATTGATTGCCGTGCAGTGTGTGATGTCGCTCCGTCCTGTTGAAACCAGGCTTTTTGAACATTTGGAAAGCTGTTCAATACAGTTGTAACGGAAGTTCGTAATATTTCCATGTATTGACAGTTATTGTGTTTACCTGTTCATTTGCGAAAAAATACGGTCCGATAATCCCATGTGATGAGACACTACACCACACTGCCACTTTACTAGCGTGTAAAGGGCGCTTGTGAACGTCAATAGGATTTGTGTTTGCCTAGTAACGGTAGTTCTGTTTATTCACATAACCTGTGAGATAAAAATGTGCCTCAAATTGGTTCAAATGGCTCTGAGCACTATGGGACTTAACATCTGAGGTCATCAGTCCCTTAGAACTTAGAACTACTTAGACCTATCAAATAACTTCCGGGAATTCAGCCAGGTAACACTTTCAGCGACCGCCGATATTTCGGCGGGAGAACACCCCGCCATTTTCAAGGCAAACTGCAACGGACAGGCGGCGTGCATGCAAATTTAATACCTCGGTTCTGCGACAGAAGCAGGAAAGATAGCACACACACAGAACACTAGTGCCACCAAAGATGACCAAAGTCAGAGCTATCGATGGTGAGACTATGAATTCACAGGTGAGGCAGCATTGACTCTGTTCCTCTGTTTTTTGACAAGGGAGAGAGCCGGATTCCAAACAGAGTTTAAACAGAAACCTCCATCCCTGTTAACGAGGTTGCTCGCTAGTTTAATCTCAACTGCCTCCTGGAGGTTTCTGTTTAAACTCTGTTTGGAATCCGGCTCTCT